>NC_140076.1:100394231-102995185 GCF_964194135.1 Talpa europaea
CTGGCAAGGGTCCCACATGGAGCGACAGACCTCTCCTGCCGTGCCTGCTGCTCCCCTCAGCAGTGTGTTTCATCAATCTGCCTGTTCTGTTCCCTGCTCTGGCTGTGGTGAATTCTCTCACCTCCTGTGCTTCTGACTGTACCCAGTGCTTGTATAAATAAATAAATAAATCTTCAAAAAAAAAAAGAATCTAATGTAAAACATGAAGATTATAGTTAATATAACACGGTATTGTATAACTGAAATTTAGTTGCTAACACACATTTGTTAAAAGAGAAGTACACTGAAATTTGGGAGAACTAAACTGAAATTTGCTAACAGAGTAGAACTTTTTTGTTCTCACCAAAAATAAATAAATAGATGGACAAATATGTGAGGTGATGGATGAGTTCATTAAGATGGTAGAAACCTTTCACAGTATATACATTTATCAAATCATCACATAGCACACTTCAAATATCTTCCAACTTTGTCAATTATACCTCAATAAAATTGAGAAAAAAGTAGTGTCAATATGTTAATGTTGAACAAAACAAAGAATGCAGGATCTGACTAAGATAACTACATAGATCACCTACAAATAAATCTGTAAATGTTCCTAAATTTTTTCCAAGACTCACTAGATAATTTATTCTGCTTCAGTACCTTTGGGTCTCCAATTTAAATATCACATAAAATCTAAGCTATGTGACAGAATATTCAAGGCTTTTCACAATTTTGCCCGCACAACACTTCTGCTTCTCCCCAGTCTTTTATCTTCCCACACCCTCACCCTCCATTCTATATGCCCAGTCTCTCACCATTTGCAAAGCAAGCTATATTTTCAGAGTTTGGGGGCAGTATTATCTCCAGAGAGTAGTTAACATACCAAGTTGGCATTTTCTGCAGTTCTTCAAAATATCACTAGGCAAGATGTTAAATAAAATCTGCACCTATTGATATGTGTTACAATACGCAGCAGAGTAGTCTTCCTAAATATAAACTAAACATTCAGACTCAAAGAACTACCTTGGGCTGCACTTGGCATCATATTCACCTAAAAAGAGGTGGGACAGGTAACACAGGACACCTGCAGGGCTCCGTAAGGCTGAATAATGTCCTTCTTTAATGGAAGGACACATAGCACTTTTTATTCGGCTGTCCAAGAACTATTCTTTTTACTCCTCTCTTTAACCCTGGAGAAAGCTTAGGTCCAAGGAGGTGAGATTTGTATAGGACAGGTTGTCGCACAAGAGTCACTATCTCTTGCAACATCTCCAAAGTCAATGATCAAGAATAGTTACAAGGGATCTGCCAATGTCACTACAATCAGAAGCCCAAAGATACAGTTCTTCCTGGACAATATGCAGTTTTCCAACCAGAAAACACTTCTTTTATTTTTATGACATGCAGCTATAAGGATATCAAAATATAAATCTGTTTTTAAAACCTACTTTGTTCACAGGGGGAAACTAAAAGCAAATCTTCCCTGGGGTTTGATACAAGTTTGTGAATTAAAGAAAATGACTTAGTTTAAAGGAGTACCAGATCATTTCAAATCCCACCAGAGATGGAAAGATTCTAGCAACAGGAATAAAGCCAAAATGAGTTCTATTTAAGCCTATAAGAAAATCAGACTAAGAAAATAAACCTAGACTTGATACCCTGAGGGTGTATGCAAGAATACAGCCATAAGTTAAATATGTAGAATGAAATGGAGCTGTTGAAATCACCTAGTTCTATCTTTCCTCTTTACCCAACAGGAAACTGACGCCCAAGGCATGTCAAGAGCTTGCCCACCAGCCAACACAGTCAGTTCCCATTTCAGCACTTTTACTGCTCTCGGTGCCACAGATCATTCTCTCCAGTATCTACTCATCTCGTGTTGCCAGTAGTTACTTATTTTCCTTGGGAGAATTCACCCTTCCTCGTTCTCAATTGTGTGATATGTGTGGAATTATCTCATGCCTACTCTAAAATATGAGTATAACTGATTAATTTCATCAGCGAGTCCATTTCTCCAAAGGGAAGCTTCAGAGCAGTGAGATTTAAAATGGGAGATGAACAGCAGCCTAGAGTCATATCTTCTACACACACGGCAGACCAGCATCAGAGAGGGAGCAACTACTCCTTTAGAGAACTGAGGATTGAGGATCCATGTTTCCACAAGAAGTTAAGACACAGAAAAGGGTCAAAAAGCCTAAGAAAGGGTTCACCAGGAATGAATGATCCAGGACACTGGGAGAAATACCAGACCTCCCCCGCTGCGACTCTGGGGCTTCCCTCCCACTCCAAGACAACCTCCAAACCATGATGCACCTGGGGCTACTGGCAGCTAGCTTAGAGTTGCAAAAGAAACCTTCCCCTCCTCAAACTAGATTCCAGAGGTTTCCATGGAACACTAGTCTATTGCAGCCTAGTGAGCACTGCCTCTGGGAAAGAATACTGCTTGCTGGATGAACATGTTGCTGACACACTTGGGACTGCTGGTGACTAACTTTGCACATGACCGTCCCCCCTCTGCCTGGACTCCTGGAATTTCTAGCAGCTCCTAACTACTGCAAGAATATGAGCACAAACCTCCCAAAGAGATCACAGATTGCTGGGCAGGTATGGGTCTGCTACTCCTAATCAACCTGTTCAGCCACCATTTTGTTAAATTCTAAACAAGGTCAGAATGGCCCGGTCAGTTAAGTATAGGAGCCCAACCTGCAGGTCCCTTTCAAATCAAACAAGAGCACAAAGCTGGATCATGTGGGAAGGCTATGCATCACGAGGTATGACTGGGAATGCCCAGGGGGCCAAGGACAGATGCATAACATGTACTCCTGACTTATACATCATGGGGTGTGCCAAGGACAGATGCATAACAAAGGACCCCAGAAGATGATCAGTGGAAAGCTTTGTTGATAAGATTAAAACCATGGCCAGGGAATTAGGGCTTGATCTCAATGACAATACTGAGTCATCAAGCAGATAAGAAGTGCCTGGAGAATTGACTCACAATCCCTGATCTTCTACATTCTTCCCCTTACTTTAATCTCCTTCCTTCTCAATCCCTTCCCCTTTCCTTTTGCTCCTCCCCCTTACAACTGATGCTGTGTATCAATAAAAAGGCCAGGATCTTGCTCTTCAGCAGCATCCTGCATTATACAGCCTGCTCCACGAGTCCCGTTTCTTTATCAGTGTGGTGTTGCCCCGATGCAACAGGCAGGAATTGAGCTGATGGTACCTAGGACTGTTTGCAGCTAACCTGGTGGTTCTCAGAAGCACCAGTCCCTCCCCTGTTGGGCTTGGCAGGCATCTGGACATCCTAACTACAATGAAGTCTACAATTCCCCCCAGAGCCTGCCTGAGGCTCAAGAATACTGTCCCCTGGTGATCAGCTTATGCCTAAGCTTCAGGGGAAAAGCAATGCCAGCACTGTTCCTGGGATCAGAACCAGGATGCAGCTAAATTATCAGTGGCAGTTTGGGACTCCTGAGTAGAGTCTGACTTGAGGTACCTTGACCAGATGGTGACTGCAGATCAGATGGTCACTGCAGACCCTCCCTTGGCTCTTGTGGCTGCAGCACCAAGAGAGCCTTATGTCCTTGGCAATCTACTGCAGCAACTCCACACTCCCCATATATCTGGCCCTCACCCTGTAGTCCGGGTTCTTGGATCATCACCTGGAGCTAGTTCTTGAGCTCCAGGTATCCTGATTAGTGATGTGGTCTCAATTAAAACAACAACAAAAAGGACAACATCCTAAGCCAATACCATATCACCTTCAATTCTAAGACACAATCATCACAACAGAACTAGGAAGGAAGACAGTCTAGTTTAATCCACAGAAATAATCCCAGAGCATCACACTGCATGAGGCAGAGGAATTCATCCAAATAGATGGCTCAAGTCAAAGACATGGTGAAAATCCCTAATATAATAGAATTAACCAAGAAGACTTCAGAACAACAGTCTTAATGCTTAATGATGGTTACTAAAATTACAAAAACAATGAATGAACAAAGCAAGAAATACAATAAGGACAGAGAAAATATAGGGCACTAAACAGGAATCACAGAGATACAATATGCAATAGTTTTACTGAAAAATACAAAAGAGGGGCTCAATGGTAGACTCAAGAAAGCCAAGGAATGAATCAGAGAGATAGAAGATAGGGTATCAGAAAACATCAAACATCAAAAAGACCTGCAATAAAGCTATTAAGCTATTAAGAAAAGAAGAAACTTATGGGATAGCATCAACAGGAACCACATTTGCATTATAGGAGTTCCAAGAGGAGCTGAGAGAGAAAAGAGCAGAAATTCTATTTGAAGAAATAATGGCTGAATGGATACTTCAGGAATGGCTGTGACCTAAATCAGATCAGTGAAAGAGACAGTAATCCCAGTCCTTGCATAGACAGTGTTGAAAGACATTTTCTGTCCCTCTAGACTGGGTGGGGACAGTCTATATAGCTGACACACTACCCTTATCTAATTTCCAGAGAAGTAAGTCTAAGTCAACCAAAAGTTAAACTCTCAGGAAAAATGGAAAAGGATTCAAATAACTATTTACCCACAATGTATTTCTTAAAAGTGGGGAATTACAATAGTCTATCCAAAAAAAAAGGAGGGGAAATGGGGGGGAACTTAAGATAATTTTTATAAATATACTTACCATCATTAGCTGCACCATCTGCTAGAAATATGTAGTAGCTCATGTTCAGATCAAATCTATTCTTAACCCCAGGAAGGGTAATGTTTCTTCTGAAAGAACATTGCATAACACCATCCGCCAGCCTCCAAGACATATCCTTAAGAATATCCTACAAACAGACACAATGGGCCTTCTCAGTACCTTCCAAACACTTGCTAAAAATAAGATATGATCAAAAGCCTGACCTGTCCGATTTCCTTTGTCTAAGATACTTTGTGCTTGTTTTGGCTGCATGTCATTATTTTTCTACTTCCTCTTTGAAGGTGCACATGAAACATTTTCTCCCAGTTTATTTGTCTTTATTCTCCTTGGCAAACAAATTATTTTTACTTTAAGTTGCTCCCACAATTCCTCTATTTGATTACAACTGTGGCAGATTTACTAACTCCATCTGGTCACTAACACACAATCAAAGAAACAATTAGCAAGTAACTCCAGTGACCCAAATTCAGCATGCAAAGAGGGAAAAGTTCCAACCCCACTGCAGAAGTCAGCCCTGGGAGAGCTGTGCAGAAAACACAATGCCATTATGCTGACAGCTCTGTCAACAGGCATTTAGGATGGTTCCATAACTTGGCTACTGTGAATAATAGTGCTGTAGACACTGGTACTGGAGCTTTGATGGAGGCTAAGTGTAACAGGTACACATATGGAGGTGGGAAGGTGTACCCCCAAATTAAAAAGTTATATAAATGATTGGAAAATTAATAAAATTTGAAGGAAAAAATCAAAAACACTGTGTAGTTTCAAAATTTTTAGAAACTGATAGTTCAGCTCAGCAGAACTCATTTGCTTGTCAACCTCCAAGTGAAAAAGACACTTCTCTACCAAAAACAGGTGATGTCACCTTGGTCATAGATGCCAGCAGTGGGGGGGAGGGCACTTATGTCAACTGCCCAAGACATTCTCTACCATGTGTGCTTCTTAGTCTGTAAGCTTTTGCAAAGGGCCTGATGATGCTTTGACCATTTAACAAACAATAAAACATTTTTTTAAGACGTAACAAAAAACATTTAAGTGGCACAAGCAAGCATTCATCATTCCCATAAGAAAAATCTATCTTGGGCTTCCCCCGGTGGCGCAGCGGTTGAGCGCTGGGTTTCTAAGCTGCCCGCCGCCTCTGCAGCGCCGGTTCGATTCCCGGCTGCTCCCAGGCCACCAGAGGAGGGCCCCACATGGTGCGCAGACTTCTCCTGCCACCCGCTGCTCCCCTCAGCAGTGTACTTCGGTCCTTCTGCCTGCTCTGCTCCCCGCTCTGGCTCTGGTGAATTCTCTCACCTTCCCACGCTTCTGACTGTACCCAGTGCTTGTATAAATAAATAAATAAATCTTTAAAAAAAAAAAAAAGAAAAAGAAAAATCTATCTTGCAATTTAGCGCATAAAAAAGGAAATGAAATGTTGGTCAACCAGTACTAAGTTGCAGTTATGTAGGATGAATAAGTCTACATATGGATGTATATACACACACGGTAACTAATGAGATAATGGTTATGCTAATTCACTTGACTATAGTCAATCATTTCACTACGTGTATGTATATCAAAGCATCATGTTCTACATATACCTTAACTATATATCACTGTATTAAGTATATATAGTAACAAAATAAAAATAAATCACAGAAAAGTTTCTCCCAAATGTTATAAGAGAACCTACTGCCAGGCCCCTGCTTGGGCTGGATGCTTCCTGAGGCTAGCAGGCTATCTTGCAGTACAGCCAAAAGGTGGGCTGACCCAGGGAAAGTCCCCAGAATTTTCACTCCTACCTCAGGGTCCATCACAGGGTGACTTCGCCCCATCAGATGGGAAGGTTTTATATGCACAATCTGATCTTCATGAATACACATGTAAGCATCATCATCACCCTGAGAAATAATTGCAAATGAGAAAAGTTCAAAGAAATTTCAACATTATTTAAATCCCTAATGAAATCAAATAAGATTTGATGCTTTCAAAACATTTACTAACTTAATATTAAATGATACTATGAATTCTAGAGAACTGACTGTCCAATCTATTAATTAAAATAATTTGTCAGACATACTGCAGGGGAGGAGAAGGGAGGAACACGGGGGACTGAGGTGATAAGGCACGGGTGCATTGGTGAAGGAAATTCTATGGGGACTACACCTGAGGGGGTGGGGGAAGCAAATATTGTTTAAAAATGAGCAATAATGTAAAAATTTTTTTAAATTAATAAAATGATAATTTTGTCATAAAAATAATTTCCATGTAAAATATAGATTTAATAGTAAAATCTTTATTAACCCATCACTAATTGAACACCACTATTAAACTTTCATATATATTCAGCTAAACCTATTTGTATTTATACAAATTTTTTTCTCCCCAAATGGGAAAATACACATTTTTGTTACCTTTTTTCTATTATCAACTCATCATGAACATTGTTCTGGATATTTATTTGTACATATCTATGCCCTACAAATTTTAGTGACTGTAAATGTACCACATTATGTTGAATTTTTTTTTTTAAAGAAAAAGTTTATTGAGGAACAGAAATAAAGTGGGACTCCCAGGCCAGGGAGGGGCAAGGAAGCCCATGTTGAATTTTAGAGGATAATTTTTAAGATAGGAGACAGTAATCAAATAGTTAAAATTGTATACACTCAACAGATTTACTATTACATACTGAGACCAAAATATCTGAGCTCAAGGAGACATATTTTGTCAATTTAAATTTTAATCTATCCTATTTAGTCTCCAATATTCTTTAGCTCTAAAAGTCAGACCTTATTGCCGGGCTCTGTTGCGCAATGGATAGCGCATTGGACTTCTAAAAGTCAGACCTTATTAACAGAAGGCAGATTGCAGTTTCAAAGCACACTTTGGTACAAAAGAATGATACAAACGAAAAATTTGGATTTTAAGTTATTGTGTATAGTTTCAGTCCTTTCACCTATTCTAACTCATTCTCCATAAACTATCTAATAATGTCATTTATGTGCTTTAGTACTAAACTCCTTAAACAAGATAAAGACTTAGCAGTCATAATAAATTTCACCATAAATTGAATATGATTTCTAAGAGGTTTTTAGTTCATTTTTTAAAGTTCCACTTTTGAGAATTCTCAAGTACATAATCACAACAAAGCAATTATTCACTGTCACCCACCTTACAGTCAACTCAGAATTAGTCCAACTCAAGTTAAGGAATTTAGAGTTGTCATGATTTAAACCAAGACTCAACAAACTAGAACATATAGGCCAAATTCAGCCTGATGCCTATTTTTGCACAGGCTACAGGTTGAAAATGTTGTTTACATATCTAAATGGTTGCTAAAAATTAAAAGACAAATATTTTATGACAAGTAAAAATACATGAAATCCAAATTTCAGTATCCATAAATGAAGTTTCATTGGAACACAGCCACACCTAAGTTATGGATGGTATATGGCTGCTTTAGCACTACAACATAGTTGTTACTACAGAGACCACATGGCCTGCAAATTCTAAAGCAGTCACTACCTGAATTTTACAGAAAATATTTGCTGATCCCTGATTTAAACAATCTATTTCTTCTAGAATAACTATCATCAGTGAGGCGTAAGAATCCTTTTGCTATTTAAAACAAATTTCAATATAACAAAATGACTGATTTTGAGACAAATTGATGATAAGGTTTCAACTATTATATTACATATATTATATATTATAATATTATATAGAACTATTATATGATTATATATATTCTATATTATAGAACATTTTTCTATAAATGCTAATGGCTCATTAAAGGATTTGGAGATAAAATTATCTCAATTGTGTGTTGGGAAGAGCACTCTAGTGGTTGTTGAATGATGAAATGGAAAGTAGAAATCATGAAGGCAGGACGACTAATGAAAGGTTACCACAGCAGTCCAGAGAGAAGACAATAAATGTATATGCCAAATCACAGACAGTGGCAAGGCAATAAATAAAATAAAGGAAGTATGTCCAAGAAAGAATCAAAAGTATCTAGAAGATTTGTAACAGTCAAACATATTGCACCCAAGATGCAGAGAGCATCTTGTTACATCAGAAAACAAGACATGCTCAAAAACTAAAGGAGACACATAAAAGGGCGCAGAGTCAGCTGAAGGGACTGCCAAGATCACAATTGGGTTAATGTGAGCATCAAAAAGAATGATGGTAGGGCCTCCCTGGTGGTGCAGCAAGTTGAAAGCAGCACTGTGAAGCTGTCCACAGCGTCGGCAGCACGGGTTCGATTCCCGCCTGGCCAGGGAGATTCCCACATGGCGCAGCAGACCTCTCCTGTCTCACCCGCAGCTTCCCTCAGCAGTGCTTTCGGTCTGTCTATCTGCCTGTTCTGTACCCCCTCTGTCTCTGATGAATCCTCTCACCCTCCCATGCCTCTGGCCTGTTCCCTAGCTATTGTATAAATAAAAAAATTTTTAAAAAGAATGATGGTAATAGACAAAAGTAGTTCATTAGTCCATAGACTTTTACTCCAAAAGCAAAGGGGAAAGTACAGAGAAGAGAGCTCTTCCTTTCAAAAGAATGCCAGCTTATTAAAAATTAGAAAATCACCAATTTGCAGCCACCCAAGTACTGCTGATTCAGGAAAGGAACATAAATAAATCACTATCTTGATAGCATGTTATTGGAGAACAGAATATTCATATAAAGTATCACCTTACAGATTACTTAATTTTAAGGAAGAAAATATACCTTCACATTAGAGAGGTTGATAGATGCCAGTGATTGCACTTAATAATGAAAAAAATCTAACATTATGTACATCTTGATGTGATGCACTGAAATACATTTCTATGTAGCACTTATGCCAAGTGTCTTAATTTGAACATATGGAAAATTTGGGAAGTTCTACCAAACAACTGGCCTGAAAAAATATTCAAGTAAAAATGTACAGCAACTATTCTAAAGTAAAGGAGACAAAGAAACCTAACAATTAAATGTATTGAGTGATAACTTACCAAAACTTAGATCATAAAGATTTTTTTTAATTATAAAGTATTTAATTGGGATAACTGAGGAAATTAGAACCTAGACTCTATGTTGCATACACTGCACATGATTATTATGTCATTGTCCACTTTTCTCAATGTGTAAAGCTATTTTGGTAATTATAAAAGTCCTTGTTCTAAGGAGACACATGCTGAAAATTTTAGTGACAATATGTCATGGTATCTACAATTTATTTTCAAATAAGTTCAGGAGGAAAAGTGTTTATGTACACCTCCTAAATCAATCTACACATACAAATGCACACACACACACACACACACACAGAGGGAATGAAAGACAGTATAGTTTGTATACACAATATTCTTCCCATCATTTAACAAAATATCTGAGTTGGGGAAGATGTCTGTACTCTGAAATCCAGTTAAAATTCAGATATTAGCAAGTTGTTAGTAAAAATATGGAAAATTATACTTTTAATCAATTTTAGTGATAGAGTCTAATACCAAAACAATTGCTATCATTAATTTACATACCAAATTGAAAATAATGTATAATTTAGGTTACCTTATCAGTATTCATAACATAAGGTAACTTCAGTATTTAAATTTACATTACATACTAAGGAGAATAGCAAGTCAAAAAATATCCTAAAGTTTTTTTAATAACAACTAAAAATAGAAATAACTACTTCAAAAATATTTTAAGGATAATTTATTTTCCCCAATTTAAGCAAACAGGTGTACAGATGATTTTAATCATTAAATGGAATTGCTCTGTAAATCAACTGCACCTGCATAATTAAGTCTTTTTTATAAACATTTTTGATGATAACTATACTAGAAACATAAGATTTCTAAGTAGGGTAAATTTATCTTGAATTAGAGATAAATGCTTTTGTGTCATCTATGCCTACACCTTAGAATAAAAATAACTGGCCTACCTGCAGGCTACTCCTCACCACATTCAATGCAACAATAGTGTCCTCTCTTGATGACAGATTTTATTAGACCAGAAAGGAAATGTGTTAATGTACAATTACATTAAATTTGACTAAAAAAAAGACTAGTTTTTTTTTTAATGACTAGAACATATATCTAAATGAATATGGTATCTTAGACTTCAATCTTAATGAAACTACACATTTATTCCACCATGACTACCATTGCTTATCACTGTTGGACTCACCTTTATAATTCCTTATAGCCCATTCCATCGCACTCACACAAGTACTACCACCATCTTTCCCTATTACTTTATACTCAGATTTTATTTTTAACCGAGCCTCATGATCCAACTTGTGCACCAAGCTTGGTTCATTTTTGCCAGCACTAGGAATACCCAAGAGAATATGCAAGATGTCTCTAATGGCGATTATAAAAAGGAAATGGGGGAAATGTCTTGAACACCTGCAATATCATTTAAATTTTCCCATAAAGGCAGCTTTAAAGGGAAAAAATTATAATTCTTATACAGTCTTCTTTTTTGTTGCATTATTTCTTTAAGGTAAGGTTGGTTCAGTATTTTTTTTTATTTCATTTAAGTACCACCGGTATAAGTAGTTATTAGTATTTTCTCAGTATAGGCTCTCCCCGCCAGGTGTAATGACCGATCATGACCATATCATGACCAAAGCACCCAGAGTCCTCCACCAGAGTCCATTGTGCTCTCTCCCATTTTGTTCTTGCTCTTCTTTCTCCCCCTCTGGAAGTCTCAGCTCTGGGGTCAGCTTCCAAGGGTTAGTTTTTAAGTTTGAGTTTACCTGGCCCTTTGTTTGGTTTCTCTATATTCCGTATATAAGTGACACCATTGGGTATTTGTCGCTTAAAATTTTTTATAGCACAACATGTACATGTACATGAAATAATTGTATCTCCTAGGTTTAAGGTATATCCTTTAATTTAAAAAAATATATAACAAGTGAATTCTAGAACTATATAGTAAAATATATACTCACAGACATGTATTTCAATATCATTCCCCCCCAAAACAGTTACACCTGGCTTCCTGAAATACTGGCAACCAGCAAGTACAAGGACCGGGGTGATTAGAGTGCACTTTTAGAGAAAACATTAGTTCTATCAAGAAACCTTGGAATTCTAGGATTTCCTTTTTTTTTCCATTTGATTCCCTAAAGAAGTGCTATTAAATGCAGAACCTGACAAGAAGAAAATTCTCAAGAAAAGACTTCTTGTCTTTGCTAATGTAGAGACAACAGGCGCCATTTGTGGTGGTCTTCCACCCCCTGCTGCCAACCTTGCTTGAACAGGACTTCCACAGGTCCAAGCCATAATATTCTCCTTCCTTCTCCCTGGGAAATCAGGATGCTTATGCAGCACTTTCCTCTTCCACACCACAGCACAAGGCTTCCACTTACAAAATCATCTAGTCCATATAGCACTACTCAAGGGAGAAAGAATTAGCTTAAAACAAATACCACCTTCTGTACACCTGACAAAGGAGTCTACTGGTAACAAACACATCTTTACCTGGATATGCCAGGCTCAGTTCTCTTTGGAAAATGGACTGATGACTATCAAAATGGGGACACCACGAGCAATCACTGCTGTTCACTTGATCAACCAACTAGGAGTTGGAAAGTATCACAAGCAACATGAGATTTTATACAGCTCTTGCTTTATCATAGAGGATAAGTAGACAATAGAGATAGAAAAATAAAGCGGCAAATCCCCTGAAAATAAAATGATTTTCCATCTTTCCTTAGGATACTATGGAACTGCCCAACTGTCAAAAACATGCAACACTTAAAGCTATTTAACTTAGACTCTGTTTTATGTTTCTCCTGTCCCTCAGTCTGCACGGCTCCCTACAGTATGATCAATGGACTCTGGAATAAAGAGTTAAACCACCGTTGATTCAAACTCACTCCAGTGATTTTCTTTTCACTACCACGTATGTAAGTGAGAGGTACAAACCATCCATCGGTCGTAAGAAAATGCAAAGGATAAATAGCCTTCACTAGGACCGCTCATTTCAACCATCACTGATTGGTCATCCAATGTGAAGGACAAGAAGACACAGGCACGCTCCTTCTCTGGATCACAGTTCAAAGGACTCCTCATGCAGAACTTCTTGGTACCACAATCTAAAGCACTGAACTAGAAAAATGACAGGAGAAAAAAAGTCTTAATTATCAAACAAGCATTTCATTCCCAATGACAGAAGAGCCACTACTTTGAAGCACAAGTTTCAATGAAAACAGCTTTTCATGACAACTACTCAAATCAAGGAACAAAAGACACAAAGCAAATTATAAATGGTCAGCACAGCACTTAGGCTGTGAACTTTTAAACTTAATTTTAATTAAAATTTGGAAGTCACACTAGTTGGACTGTAATTATACATGAATATTAAAGTTCCTTTAATATGCAAAATATCTCATGTTAATTATGTTCTGGAGCAAAGTTTCAAGGAATATTGAAGTCCACATTGACATTCTTTCTTTAAGGATATCCTCTAGTTTTCAGACAGAACTTTCAAAAGCAAGCAAATAACATTTAGCAAGGTTCTATGTTTAGAAGCTAGATGCTGCTTGTAGAATTTAGGTTTAAATTTAATATTAAGGCAATATAATAAAAAAATGTTCACTTGTACATATACCATCACTCCATAGAATATTATTAAGAAGTTAGTGGGGCAGAAACAAGAACAACCAACAATGATTTAATTGAGAGCTTCTTGGTATGGCAATGAGAGAAAATGTTTCAATCTCAGTTCTACAATTTGACAGAGCAAACAAGCAGACATCTGTTAGAAAGGGCTGTGACAGTACATTTCAGAATAGAACTAAACATTAACACTATGTAACCAGATGTAAAGGAAACTATACAGGGAAAAAAAAACACTCATTTCTTCTTCTACTCTACCAATTTTTTTCCCACACTGAACAAATCTGCAGTTTCATGCAGACACCAACTGGGTGTCTTATGTTTCATTTCTATTGTGACACTATCAACCTGAACTTAGAATCAGATTCCACGAGTACTCAGTTCCATAAGACTAACCCCACTTCAGATGCCAATCACAAACCCCAGGTTGTCACCTGTCATAAATTCCAGGTTATCACAATCCTCTCCTCAGATTTGATGGTTTTATCAGGTGCTCACAGAACTCAGGAAAACAATGGACCTATTAGATTACCAATTTAGTATAAAAGAATAGAACTCAGGATGACAGAAGTTCTCATCCTGCATAGGTCAAGGTCTGTGGGAAGAGGCAAGGTCTCTCAGAGGCAGCACCGCCACAAATTATTCAGTAACATAGGAGCTCTCTGAGACCCATACTTTTGGGATTTTTATGGAGGTTTCATCATGTAGTTATAACCAATTATTAACTCGATTTCAGCTCTTTTCCTTCTCTGGAGAATGGTGGGCAGGGTTATAAACCCCAATCTTAGTTTTTCTAGTGATCAGCCCCTGTGTAGAACCCCACCAAGAGTTACCTCATGAGAAAATAAAGACACTTCTATCAACCAGTAAATTCCAATGGATTTATCTTTATCATAGACACTTCTGTGATGCAGAAAATTACAAGGGTATTAGGAGCTCTGTGTCAGGTACTAGGGTCAAAGGCCAAATATTAGCAAGAACTAGGGACTATATTATACACAAAAAATTTACAGGAACTTATACCCAACCATAGTATAAAGGAGGAAAAAGCCAATAGAAACTAACAAACAAGGATTTGGGTCTCTCCTCTCCCCTTTAATCCACCATGTTTACTAAATAACTTATTCTCTCTTACCTTCAACTATATAAAAGGGGCTTAAGGAACTAGACCCTAAGGTCTCTTCTAGCTCTGTAAATGCTATAATCCTATGGCACTGAATAAAACTAACTATAATGGGAGATTGTAAAGTCTGTAGCACAGACATATAATAAAAAGCTCCAACGAAAGCCTTTTTTGTGAACATATAGGAAGACAACAATCTACTCAACAGTTTCCTACTGGGAATCTCTTTACTTCCCTAGTGCAACTTTAAATAAATAAGCATTAAGACTAAACCTGAACTAGAGAAAAACAAAAGGTCTGTTTGGTTAAATAAAAGAGTAACAATAATAATGTAATCAAATATGACTTCATACTTTGCAAAATGTAAGAGATTATATAGGCTACAAGTACTTTACTTAGTTTTCCCCATGAGAACAAAGAGACATAAAAAGATAAGAAAGGAAAAGAGGAAGAAAAAAGAAACTAATATTTATTGAATATCTTTTAACTGCAAAGCAGTAGAAACTTTATATTCATTATAACACTCAATGATCACAGTGACTTTAAACTAGACATCATTATTTCTCATTTTATAGGTAAGGAAACCGAGATAGAGAATTAAGTAACTTGAATCAAAGTCACATAGAAAGTAAGTAAGTCAGGATTCAGGCCCAAGTTTATTCTTTCAATTATGAAAACAAAACTGTGTTAAGACATTCTTCATTACATTTACTTCTGAATTAATAAGTTTAATTATCAGAATTGCCATCAGTAAAAGCTCTCCAATATTTAATAAACATTACCCTTTCCAATACATATTTTTTCAATCATAATTTTTTTAAACTAGACAGCCTCAATGGACTTCTTGGTGATAAACTTGCAGAAGAATTTCTGTGGTTTAGCACAGAAAATTCATTCCTCAATACTCACTGACATTAAAGAAATAATACTTAAGAATCATCACTATTTCAAGATATTCCTCCAAATCTTCTCTAAATTTGGCTTAAATTTTAAACTCCTTCCCCATGTTTGATATTTGGCAGTGTTTTCAAAAAAAGAAAAAGAAGAAAGCTTTTACAGCTTGATTAGATTCATTTTCAAATGAAAGCATACCCACTGCTAGTGCCGACTGTGTGAATTCATAACCGCATCTTGAATACCCTAAGTCTTACAAGTCATTTATTCTAAGCTATGTCAATGTTGCAATGAAGACTTCCTTCAGATTGCCTACAAAGAACCCAAATGCTTGCCACCAGGATCCATTACAGCTACTTCTCCAAGTATTCTTTCCATTCTTTACCAAGAACAGAACCACATATATGGTGATAATATAAAAGTGTTACCCACTGATTGGGTTAAATGAGAGACTGGAGGTAACGTTGACAAAGGTGCTCTTGTAGCTTCAGGAGTGGTAAAAGGTGGTGCATTTGGCTGTGAAATTACAGGACCAGGAATCTTCACCCAGTAGCTTTTATACTTTTCAACCACTGTAACACTGAAAGGCAATACCATTGAGATTAGATAAAACCCTGATTGTGATCCACCATAATCAAATCAAAACTTCAAAGAAAAAAAAAAAGGAATGATACAAGAACTTAATAGCACCTTACAGTAACACTAATCTTGTCTCAGGCAAATTTCTAATGACTTCCATCCTACCACTAAATAGATTTTTATTGTTCTCACTCTCTCCCTCTTTCTCAGCCTCACTTATGTTGGCTTCTTTTCTCTTATTTGCCTGCCCATTGGGCATATTCACAGCAACCACAAATGCCAGATGCAGGGATTCAACTGAATAGATTTCTACTCCCTGACATATAAAGAAGATACTACTAACTCGTTTCATACTATACTCTTCAAGGTAGCCCAAAGGGCATGTATAGCAGACAGCTAGAGCAAGAAGCTATATAGAGGCTATATAAGCCACCTCCCTCTTACTGGAGTCACATGCCCTTTTTCATATTCCATACAACATACAGTCACAAGGCTGACTTAACTGTGTACTGGTAATCTGTGAATAAAGTGAAGCAGAAAATGGAGACATGACAGGAGAACAACTCCCCTCTTAAAACAAAAGTCTATAACACAAGGAACCACTATATGGCTTTATTATATTCCATTTTTCCTGGCACACTGGATTAAGAAAGAAGCACTATTATAATTCTATGAATTTATAATCCTGAGGGCATGCAGGCCCTTATTTTCTTAGAGTCTAATCTATAAGGTCTAGCACTACAAAATAGTCATTGAAATTTCAGAAATTTTTTTCCTGTTCTTATACTTAAGACAGGAGTAAATCTAAAAAAACTATTAATCCACATATCATATAGACTCAAGTATTAACTGATGTCTCTGACTACTAGTATGAAGGCAGTGAAAATTTTCATTCACTCAACAAATATCTATTAATTGCCTATTAGGTGCCAAATCCTGTACCAGTTGTTGTGTGTATACTGGTGAGGGAGAAAATAGAAAGATGAAACAACAACTTACATCACTAAGGTGGTATCAAATATACCAAATCTATCCTATATAGGGGAATGTCCATTAAATATAAAAAATTATACAAATCATTAATGTTTCAATTATTCTAGTTACAGAGCTGCAAACTTTAACTTACAGAAACTGTATGTGATTCGGGGCACTGCTTGGAGCATTCCAGAAGACTTTAATTTCTGATTTCTTAGATGAACTTGTATGACTCACAGCTGATCCCTGAAGTAAAATGGAAAGGAACTACCATTCAGTCACTCATTAGCTAGCATGGCTGAAACCACTATCATTTTGCAAAGTAATTTATCATTGCATGACCTTGGCATTCTGGTAAAAACTATTCATATAGAACTGGTTCTCAATAAATACATGTCAAATGGTTGATACCAGATTAACTGCTGACTCTGTGAATAAATTAAGAGTCAGCAGAAATTTTAGAACTGAAGAGAGTAATGAATATTGTGTGTGTTAATGCTAATAGAGCCTGCTCATTGTTTTGTTTATACTATAAACTTATATCCCTTCCATTAACAGAAAGAAATAGAATGCAGAACATTTATCAAAAGAAAAAAACACTTCCAAATATGTAGCATTAGATTTTGGCAATTACTTTCTCTTAAAAACAACATTATTTCCTTTTTTCATTCACCTGGAAAATTTCTACACATTTTTTTCTACACCTTCTCCAAGAAGTTGTCTCCAATTCCCTGAAGCCTGTGAGTGGCATTCCACACTATGATTCCCTCCCGCTCTGTGTGTGCTTCTAAGTTATCACACTGTTCTACTTATATCTGTCTTATAGTTATATATTCTACTTATGTGCATATGTTACATGGCAAGAAGTTCAACAATAAGTAGAACAAAAAGTTCTACTTAAGGCTATGAACTCTTGAAGAAATAAGAGTAAGTATTGTTTATCACCATATCCCTTGCACCCGGGACAACTCCTGATAAAGTAAAGACTAAATGAATGATAAAATTAGATCTTCATTGAGAACTCTATTTTCAATATTTACACCCTTCACAAATCAACGAGTCAACATTACATAAAATATCAAAAACAATAAACTCTTCAAGCTACTGTCCTACCTTCCCTAGGAAGCTGATTTGTAACATACATTCCCAGTTGTGAATTGAGGGGGAAATTTTAGCCATTAATAATCTATGTAGTTGTCTACAACAAATGTTCTTTATCATCTAAGCACCACCCTGCAGTGAAAAAAAAAAAACATGGAAAATGACAGAAATCAATTTCAAACACAAACCTGCACATCTTCACAGGTCAGAAGCTGTGACACTTGACTGTCAATCAATGTGAAGGTGCCAATAGGAAGGCCACTCAAATTCTCAGCATTGCGCGCTTCCAAGAGAAAGCCTTTAAATACAGGCCCTGACAAAGTAACTGAAAAAAGGAACAACAGATATGTTAAGTGGGTCAGCAACATCCCAAAAAGGAAACTATTTAGAGGAGACATGTCACAATTAAGATCAGGTGCATGTATTCAAAACTACTCCAGGAGAGAAAACAGAATTTATCCTATAGACAAAAAAAGTTCTAAACTGTCCCACAGAATATTTATTCTGTGAGATGTCAATAACTATTACACGTAGGAAAAAGGTAGGCAACAGCCAGAAGGTGGCCCATGGGATTAAATTAGTTTGGAAAACACTAGATGAAAGTAAATACTACTTTCTTTACTGCAAAAACCGCAAGCCCTTTCACATCAGCTCTGCAGTATAAAACCCTAAGAATTATGTTATATATAACACAGAGAGCACTTCCAAACTTATTTTTCTATATACTTCTTCCATTAGAGAATCTATTAATGTTTTGCATTTCTAGAGTTGCAGAAAAGAGTTTGTAAAAATGCTATTTTAGGTATACCTTTAAGAGTCAGGATGCATTGTGCCCAAAAATTCAGAGAAACATAAGCTTTACACTATACAAGAGTTTGTTTTATCTTAAGTCAAAAAAAAAAAACCACTTTATTTTCCACTTCTATTGAATAATAGTACCATTAATCATGACACATTAAATAGTGCTAGAAAAAAAATATGAAAGCCTGTTCTCAATGGGAATTAAAATATATACTACTTAAGGAATACAGTCACCTGCAGTAGTTAAACACAAAAATGGGATGGCTAGAACCATGGGATTTTACCAAAAGGGGATGAAGAGACTTAACTGATATTGCATAATTCTGACATTAATAAAAATTCAATGTACAGTAAAAAAGAGCAAAACCAAACTATAGTTAATCCCAGCAGCATACCTTGGATCTGGTCTCCAGGTCTGAATGTCATCTGACTCACTGAAATGTTGTGAACTGGATCAGAGCGTGGAGTATGACCATGTGAGGGAATCATTCCATTGCATGATTTTGTTACTTTTCCATTGGGGTAATTAGCCACAGAACTAACGTGCAATAGAAGTACCAAAAAACCAAGGATAAATCCTGGAACTGCCATCTCAAAAAAAGATTAAAGCATATTATTTTCTTAAAAATATAAATGATTTCATAACATAGGATTATGATTCTAGAAAATGATTTGCTTTCAACAATCAACTAACCATATTCACAAAAAGTACATAATAAGAAGAATGTGATATGTGAAGTTTGACCTGTATTTGACTCTCAACTCTGCCAACTATCACTTTGTGCGACTTTAAGCAAATGTCTTAGTCTTCCACCTCCTTATTTGAAAAATGAGAAAAGTTAGACCCACCTTTAAAAGTTATTTTTAATGAAATGAAGATAATAAATGTTAGCTTCCATTTGCATGATTGAGAAACAATAAACTAGTCAAATAAAAGCATAAGGTTGTACTCCATTTCCTCCTAGAAAGCTTAGAGAACAAGTAAGAAATGTTTCTTCTAGACTTAAATATCATTACAAAATAAATCTCTGCTATGACCTTTCCTAACTTCCCAATAAACTAATCCTGGTGAAAGGGTGAATGACTTGATTTGTAAAGCTGAAAACTAGGATAACAGGCAACCAGTTGCAAGAGATATTTCTATTGTTTATGTAGCCCTGATACTGCTGAATTAAGAAACACAATTTTTAGTCCACTCAGTTTTCTTCCTCTCATTCAGTTTATCTGCCTCTTACCCACTACTTAAGTCAGTACCAAGTTTTTCTAGCCCATAGCAACCACTTCACTTTGTGCTGTAAAAAGCTGACATTTGTGGAGCCATTTAAAACATGGAGCAGGGCAGCCACTACAGAGAATTGCATTACCTGCCTTCTTTGAAATGGGACAAAAAGCAATTGTTTAAAAAAAAACATGAAGCAAACAATTGTTTGTGAAGTCATTCAGATCACAAAGATTAATGATTGTGGACTTTTTTTGCTGAAGGATAGAATCAGTAACCTATTATGTATAGCCAAGTATAATCTAAGCTTGTTAACACTAATTCACTCCTTTCTTTAACTACATGTCTCATCTTCCTCTTCCCATGAAACTCCCAAATTTATGCCTCCTTGGGGCATGTTTTAGGTTTCTACCTGAAATACAAATTTTTAATTCCAAATAAACACGCTTTGTATTATTAATTGCCTCCAGTATCTGTAGGTTGACAATTCATATATTCAGCACCTGCAAATCATAGAATATATCGATGGACAGGATTGTTACAGACAGAAAATAAAGTCAACCCCATGGACCAGCTATGGATGGGAAGAGCTCAAGAAGCAGTTCACTCTCCTTAGAAATTGAGTTTTCTGGGCCTCCCCAGTGGTGCAGCGGTTGAGCGCTGGGTTGCGAAGCTGCCCGCAGCCTCTGCAGCACTGGTTTGATCCCCACCTGACAGGTGAGGGTCCCACATGGCGTGCAGACCTCTCCTGCCACCCGCTGCTCCCCTCAACAGTGTACTTGTCAGTCTGCCTGCTCTGCTCTCCCCCTGGCCCTGGTGAATTCTCTCACCCTCCCGCGATTCTGACTGTATCCAGTGCTTGTATAAATAAATAAATAAATCTTAAAGAAAGAAATTGAGTTTTCTGTATCATAGATCTGATTATAAATGAAATAAAAGCACTCTTAGAATCACTTGAATTATCCTTTTATAGTCATGTAAATTTCAATCAAAGCTTCACGTTAGCACAGAGGTAAACTACAGGAATTTCTGCTGGACAAGAGAAACTGTGCTGGGGGCTACGTGCATTAACTAGCTCTGCACTTTACACCAGTAGTTACCAAGTAGATAGCAAAGGGTTCAGTGATACTGCATTGCCTCTATCTTTTAGCAAACATCAAAGCTAGGTAAAAATTTTCCCCATTTATTTTTTTTTTTAATAGAGGCATGCTTTATTTATTTGTTTGCTGGTTTGTTTGTTTTTGTTTATACATGCACTGGGTACAGTCAGAAGCGCGGGAGGGTGAGAGAATTCACCAGAGCCAGAGCGGAGAGCAGAGCAGGCAGAAGGACCGAAGTACACTGCTGAGGAATAAATGAACTAATCTAGCACTTCTGAAAAAGCCTACTGCGTAAGAGAAAGGTCAGACTTCTCTGTACTTAGAAGAAAAGCATAACTTTGAAAATGATTAATTACTGTAGGAAACAATACTTAAGAAAATAATTACTTAGGAGGGGAGCAAATGGATGATTTTCTGTTTAAACATGACTTCCAGGTACTTTTGGTAGGGCCACACATGCTTTTAGGATCAGGCAAGATTTACTGGTGAGGATCAAAGTTATAGCTTTAACCATGTACATAGGCTAACAATATAAAAGTTAAATGCAGTAATGTGCCACTCACCTAAAGGGCGATGTAGTGGAAACAGTTAATTCAGTTTAACAAAGACTTATTTGGCATTCACCTCCACTCAGGCATAAGTGGAAATGAGACTTGATTTCTAGTCTCTGCAATCCAATAAGCAGTTAAACATTAAGCAAATCATTTAATTTTGGTCTCAGTTTCTTTATTTGCAAAATACAGGAGGGCCAACCCTAACATTATAATGTTAGGAAAGCAAGTTGAAATGCATGTTATGAGTTATTCCAGCAAGAAGTGTAGACAGGAAAGGGAAGTGACTAAGACACCACCACCTGTCATTCACTGGGAAAATATAACAAAGTCAGAGCAACAACAGCAATTTCTTTGTCCTTCGTCAGATGCTGACCATTCACGGTGAAGTTCTATTTTCATTGCAATGGCTAATGATGGTATTTTTAGTTAATGATTTAAGGTACAATATTTTTCAGACTAACACATCAATTCGTTAACCAACCAAAGCCGACATGTTGCAGGGAACAGACAGTTATTCATGTAAACATTTTTACCCCAGACTATTCATTTAGTTTTTCAAGTGTACCCTTTTTTTAGTTTTTTAATTATGTTTATTGAGGTAAAGTTAATTTTTAAGGGTTCAGGTTCATACCTCTACAAATAGATGTTTTTGATGCTGTGCCCACAACTACAGTTATTACAACGGTAATAACTATTAATCCTCCACCATTGCCCATTTGACCCCCAACCCATCACAGAAACATGGAAGCTAAAACTGTGGAACATAGATAATAATTTACTATATCACAAGGTCATCCTTCAAGCACTGGAAAAACTCCCTTTCGTATTCTACACATTTTTATATTCACATTCTACTATAAGGATAATATATAGAATAAAACAAAAGATACCACAACTTATATTTTGTGATTCCAGGACAAAAATTAGGCTTATTACTTTAAAAGATTAAAAGAAAGGTTATCCTGACTCTTTAACTGAAATATTCCCAAACCTACTGAAATTTATAGTTCTCTCTCCTGCCTGAAAAACAGATACTTAGTAAAAAGGTATAATTATTGCTTATACATCACACACAAAAATAAAACTTCAAAACAAATGTATTCTTTATTATTTAAATAGCAAATTTTTGAACCTGAATGACTACATAATAATTACTGTGATTGTGGCACACAGATGCAAGTGATGTTAATTAGGGCAATATAGTTATTACAACAAATTAAAATTCAGATAAAAATGGGAATTAAAAAAAGTAAATGTATGAAAAGGGAATATATTAGTTCAGATTTGAAAATAAATTGATTACCAAATGTCTTTATTATACGACTCCAAGAAAAAAAGGCAAAAAAAAAAATTTAAAGAAAATAAAAGAAGGAAAGTACATCCTTTGAAACTGTCAGATGATTAAGCTAGCAAATAACTAATCAAAGTTCCAGCTCTTATTATTAGTCATGTCTTTTAATTTAAGGCATCAAAGGAGTTCAAAAGTTAACATGCATATAAAAATTGTGGGAACTCAGCCCAGTACCACCCACCTATATCACCCAAGATAAAGGGTGAAGCACAGATTGAGAGTGTTAATTGACATGGAAGTATAAGATAACAAGATTTTCTTGATTATGAAGCATGCTCTTCAATAAAGAAAAAACTTAACTGAAAGAGTTCACTATGAAATATCTAATTTGATAAAGGATTGTTTTTTTCTTTTTTTTTTTTTGGCTGAATATAGTGGGTATATTTAATCTTTTAACACACTCAAAGTAAGAAATATTTTTACATTATGATACAACAAACATTTCAAGAGACATTATTTACCTTTAACACATGTGATAAACTCATATTTTATGCTGGTACATCCTACTGAATTGTTATTTCACAATCTAACAATGGATCCTGACCTGCAGTATAAAAAACAGCATACATAGACCATTAAGTTTCAGTCTTGAGTCAAGTTCCAAATTCAAAATATCAAGGATTTCAGTTTAAAAATGAGATTTCTAATAACTTAAGAAGAAACAAACAAGCCAAGCAACAGGGAGGATTTTGAAGATAGAGTGATATATCCAGTGGAAAATATCCTATTCTCTTTTATTCTATTTGTGAGTTAAGCAAAACCATAAGTATGCCTAATAAATTAGCATCCTCATAGTGACCTTCTATATGAGAAAAAAAAGTTATTAATCATAATATAAAAACACTTAAATCCCTAAGGCAATTAAACACTCCTTGCATTTTTTTCTTTTGCTTTATTACAAGTATAAAATATTTCAATTAATTCATGAATCAAACATGCTATTGTTTCTAAGATTTTATTTAGAAAAAGAACTACTATTTATGATATAGCTTTTATTGGAAAATAAAATTGAGATTCTAAGCTGAATTAGAAATTAATTTGGGGACAATGCACATTTGTAAAGACAGCATTCCATCCAGAATCTGGGCAAAGCTGCTGAATTTTGCACTGTGGCCAACTGAGGTTGTAGGTAAAGAGTTTTAGAAAAACAGAACCATAGAATTTGACAAAGTCAGAAAAGTTAAGGCTAAGCAAAAAAGATACATGGAAAGCAGTGATATTTCTATTACAAAAAGAAAGGATTATAGGTTTGTTATAAAGGGGGGAAGAAAATACCAGAAAGGGGGAAAAGAAACATTTGGTGAGAACCTGATATTATACCACATCTAGGGTAATCCTTACAACCACCAGATGTTATCTTCATTTCAGAGATGTTAGAACTGAGACCAAAGCCTGTACACTAAAGCACAGATACTTTCAGGGTGGCAACCTAAATCTAGCTGCATAATCCATGTTCTTTTTAACTCTACACCATTGCTCCTTAGTTGGAGAGAGATCTTGAAGCATAAACAAATGTAGCAAGGATCTAAATTTCACAATGAACAATGCTAGTGCAGCAATCCAGTGACAAAAATTGAAATTAGCCTTTCTAATTCACAATGTTGAGTCAATTGTATGAGTCTAAGAAGCAATGTAGAGATTTCAACCATAGAACTAAGGGTCCCAAAAGATTAGGTATAAAAAATAAGAATGATCCAACACCTAAAAGCACTAAGTTGTCCATAAATGATAATTGCCATTATTTGTTATCACTATTAACGCTCCAGTTAACCTGAAAATGCAGGAGGTCATCAAAAGACAATGTGAATTTACTTGGAATCAAAGAATTACAATTTGGAGTACAAAGATTCAGGTAGAAATCTAAAATGTGCCCCAAATAGGAACAAAAGTCAGAGGTATTTATGGGAATTAAAGACGAAGATGAGGGCCTCCCCGGTGGCACAGCGGTTGAGCGCTGGGTTGCGAAGCTGCCCGCGGCCTGCGGCGCCGGTTCGATCCCCGGCTGCTCCCCAGCCACCAGAGGAGGGTCCCACATGGCGCGCAGACCTCTCCTGCCGCCCACTGCTCCCCTCAGCAGTGTACTTCGGTCCTTCTGCCTGCTCTGCTCCCTGCTCTGGCTCTGGTGAATTCTCTCACCTTCCCGCGCTTCTGACTGTACCCAGTGCATGTATAAACAAAACAAACAAATAAATAAATAAAGCGTGCCTCTATAAAAAAAAAATAAATAAATAAATAAAAAATAAAGACGAAGATGAGATAACTGGTTAAAGAAAAGAGTTAATTTGTGTTAACAAGCTTAAATTATTCTTGGCTATACAAAATTGGTTACTGATTCTATTCTCTGGCAAAAGTCCATAATCATCAGTCCACAAGCCCTGGAAGACTTCTCAAACAATTGTTTTGTGGTTTCTTAATTCCTTTCTGTCCAACCCAAGATCTCTGACTTAATTCAAATAGGACAGATAATACAGTCTCTATAATAGATGCTTAGCTCTATTGTCAAACTCGCTACATAAATGTCAACCTCTCACATTTTATATCCCAAAATACGCTAACTTTTTCAGAAAACTATTGTGATTAGACAACTGAGATTTCCATGTCTTTTTTTCAGAATTTAATTTGTTTTGAGTCTTCTGAAATATTTCAGAAAATGTGCTCTCCTTTCCAATAATTCAACTTTAGCTTCATAGACACATCAATAATTAAATTGACTTTGATAGCTGAATTGGAAATTATAGGAAAATTAAAAAATAGGTCAAGAATTTTATCTTCCTCAGACAAAAAGGTTTCAGAATCCATTTTCACAGCAGGCAACAGAAAAATGACTTTCTTAAATTAACAATTGAAATCATAAAAGTTTCTGAGAAGGTTCTGCTACAAAGAGCATAAAAATGGCATATTGAACATCAATTTGAGATTCATTGGGTTTGACTACTTATGATGGTTTAAAACTTCTGAAAAGAGCTTAGAGTCTAAGTAAGCATAAAAAGGGCCTCCCCAGTGGCACAGCAGTTGAGCGCTGGGCTGCAAAGCTGCCCACAGCCTCTGCAGTGCCAGTTCGATCCCCAACCGCTGGGCGAGGGTCCCACATGGCACTCAGACCTCTCCTGCTGCGTCTGCTGCTCCCCTCAGCAGTGTACCTCATTAGTCTGCCTGTTCTGCTCCCCGCTCCGGCTCTGGTGAATTCTCTCACCCTCCCACGCTTCTGACTGTGCTTGTATAAATAAATAAATAAATCTTTTTTGAAAAAGTAAAAGCAGAAAAAGTAAAGGAAAGGTAGAGTAAAACAAATGAAGAAAAAGTAATTGGGAACGCAACTCTACATTCTAAAGCCGATTCCCCTTATCAATATCAGCAAGTAATTTTCCCATTTTCTATATTCATACTCTAGGAAAAATAAGTGGAAGCAAATGCCATATTTTATGTTAGAGATTTCATCTAGATAATTCCACACGACCACCTAAATAATCCTGTCCTCAAAACAAAATTAGTTGCTACTTGAAAGGCCCTTTGCTAAAGATACAAAACTAACAGATGAAACAAAAGCAAATATCATCAATTTATCATTTCATTGGTGTTACTATTTATTGAATGCCTATTCTATTCTAAGAATCACAGTAGGTGTTGTCTGAACTCACATGTATGAACACATATATGCCCTCTACTCCTTGAAAAGACATAGAAAGATTTTTTTGTTGGCACAGAATTTGAACCTCACAGAGGCTATAAGAAAGAATAAAGCACTGCCTAAGATCACACTGGAAAACAATAAGGAAAAAAATGCATTTCATTTTAGAAATGTAGAAGTATGTGAGTGCAATATAAAAGTTAGCAATTACTAAGTGCTTACAACATACCAGGTATCATTTCAAGGCTTTAGTGGGCATTCTTCACAAAAGCCAAGGGGGATTGAGAGGAAAGAGTGGTATTGTGCCCAAAATGTAGACGAGGGCACTGATTGAGACACTCACCAAAGTCACAACAAATGCATGATAAAAAGTATGATCTTTGCTCTAATTTCTGAGGTTTTAACCACTAAACTCTCTACTGCTTCTGATCAGACCCTGAAGCTGAAACAAGTGAATCAGGCATTACGGAAGAAAGGTGACTCACACTGAGATAATTTGAATGAGAGCAATAAAAGAGCCAGAGGCAGAAAGTAAAAAGTAAGAATGGACTTTTGGGGATAGTGAAGCATTGTCTAACTAGAGCCAATCAAGTATTGGAAATAGTCATTGTAAAGAGTATTTTCATTAAGTCTTCTTCATGGCCCTTACATGAAAATATCCATCCCCAAGACTTCTTCCCTTGGCTCTCCTCATATCTTCTCATGTTTCTCTAAGGCTCAGCATTTCCATGGCTTTTGATTATCACCAACAGGACAGTAAGCTTCCACAATGCTTTCTTGACTCAAATTTTTATGTATGGATTTGTTTGGATGACAGTAAGGTCAAGTTGTCAGAAATAAAATTCATCATCTTTTTTTCCAGAATAGTTCTTGCACAGTTCAAACATTGCAGGCCCCAACTTCCAAATAAGTTCTGCATATTCTACCTCTATCTTTCTGTATTTCCACTATCCCTTTGCATCTCTCTCAATTAGTTACTGTTTTCCCATCACCTCTAAACACACGAGGAAAGCCTTCACTACCTGTCACCCAGATTAATGAAACATTCAACTGGTCTCCCTTACTGTATCTCCATTCTACATAACCCCACAAGATCATTTTCCTTAAGCACAATTCTCATTATATCACTCTTCTCCCTAAAAACCTTCATCAGTTCCCCAGAAATGATCAAATTAAGAACAAAGATATTAGACATTTAATGTTTTCTACTGATCAGCTCTACCTCATATCAAGGATTTTTCCCCCATCCTATAAGAATGTATATCGTTTGCTACTCTTGGAATAAACTCTATTCCTATGCTCTGTCATCCAACTGGGACCTGCATTATTTCATATATCAAATTCCTGCCCATGTAAAAATGAGTATTTGTTAAATGGGGGAAAAAATAAAATACAAATATCTGTGTACACTAAGCTTAAATCACGTAAAAAATGCACATTGCCTATCATTTCATGTAAAATGCAAAGACTAATAATAAGCAAAGCTGTAGAGAAATGAGCATGCTCATATACAGTGGATTGTGCAAACTTACAAAACATTTTGGAGGAAATTGACCGTTAATCATCTGATGTAGGAATTTATCCTAAGAAAAACCCGCACAATTAAGCAAGGTTTATTTATAATAGCAAAAATTTAAAGCAATATAGGTGGTTATAATTACTGAACCTTCTAAGATCGAGGCATTCTTTAAGTGTTTTGCAAGTATTACCTACACTATCTTCACAAAAATCCTAAAAATGAATTTGTATATATTTAAAGCAGAAATAAGTTAAAGTCATACTGAGGAATGACAAAAGGCAAACTGCAAGAAAGATATGTAGTGTATCAAAATACCTATTACTTACAAAGAAAATGGAAAAGGTGGAAGAAACCTCTATGCCACACTTTAACCATTATCAAGAGTGGTTGGTTACCCCTTAGGAGAGTTTTCAGTATGGGAAAACAAGTAGATTTTTTTTTTTTTTAACAGCTTTGTATGGTGCCTATTTTTTAACACATGTAGTGCCATAATTTTAAAAACACTACAAAATATGCATATGTAAAGACTATAAAGAAATACACTAATTGTAAGGTGTTTAAGTTTTTTTTTTCTTTTCCTATTTTCAAGCATTCTGTTACATTTACTGTTTTTGCTTGATTTTGTTTTAGTAAAGAAAACCTCTACCCCTCCTCAAGGTTGATTTAAAATGCCATAATAAAAAAAAATTCGGCATACACATAAAACAAAGCAGAAAGATAAGGTTATTATAGCAAGGCTTTCAACTCATTGTTCCAGGAACAATGAGTTCACTGATGCCCATAGATTAATGGATTTTATGAAATAAATAAGTTATTTGATTTTTTTTTCAGCTGATGAGTTGCCTAGAGGCCTTCTCAAAGTTAGATTAGTTCTCTTTTATGCAGCTGCAATGCTGGGTTACATTTTGTCCTTGACTTAAATAATAACCTTTTATTGATAATTGAGTTCTATACCATCAACTATTATGTGCTATAAGACAATGAATGGGATGGACCTTGAAATCATATAAATTTGACTTTGACTCTAGCGGGCACCATATTTAGTGACCTTGAGCTAATTACCATTAGTTTTCTTATTTTGTTAGTGACAATGCTACTACTAAGTGCTTTTGTGAAGATTAAATAACATCTATAAAACATTTAGCACATTGCCCACCATCACCAAGTCTTCCATTAAAATTGACTGTCTTCTTTGGAGTCATGCCTCATTTTCCAGCCTTATATAACTGTTTTCCTTCTGGAACTTCCAACAGCTTCAGTTTCCAGGTAATAAATTTTGTCACGTTTTCCACAACTGGTGACTTGCCTTACATAAAACTCCTGGAGGGGCAAGAGAGTCCTGCCCATTGATCGCCTTTTACACTGACTAGCAGACAACCTTGAAAACAGCATTTGTACATTGTAATTTCCAAGGAATCTGACATTACCCTAATTGGACAGGTGTGAAACACAAAGTACAGTCTACTAAATGAATCCACATATTTTATTGGCTTACTAAATAATTTAGTAGCATTCATCTCCTTAAATAAAGCCATCCTTAAAAATTCTAGCTCGTTGTTTCCAATAAACCAAGAGAACCAGATTTTAACTTCGTATCTCTGCATTATCCAAGTACCTACTCACATCTTTCCACTTTTTTTTTTCAATTCATAGGAAAAAAAAAAATATTCCATCTTTAAAACTGATTTAATAATCAAAACTTTTCATAAAGTTTTGTACAGAAATATTCCTAATAACACAATCACAAATCAAAAAATATCCTTTGCCCCTAGGGAAGCACCGACAAGATGGGTCTTTTTGAAATTCTAAAGGCACACCAGAAGTCAGGCGGTGGAAGCTGAGATTTCTAGATTAAAAGACACTTTTAAAACCAAGTTAAGCTTCTAAACAACCTTCAGGTAAGTAGGTTTTGCCCACCTGTATGCCATTACGTTTAAATGGGTGTTTCCATACTTTAAAATTAAAACAGAAGAAAACCCATTCATGAAGCAAGTCCATGCTTTTCAGTAGCTCAAAACCTTTTCCACTTAATATTCAACCTTTTTGGAGAACTAAAGCTCCTTAGTTAAAATTACGGGACGTATTATAAACCTAACTCGTTAGTGAACTTTCATTAGTTAAAATTAAGTTACAGAGACTAGTTTGTCTAAAAGCGTCCCATCCTGCGGCGCCAACAGCCCGGGGCCTGCACAGCGCCTGCTCTCCCTGCTGTCGCCTGGCAGGATTCGGTTTTTGCAGGCTTTTCCAAGAGTCTGATAGAAAGAAAACAGGGGACACTTACCCTTGAGCAGCGAAGGCAGCCTAGCAACTTCCGGCTTGGTTACAACTTGTATCACATTTCAGCAGCGGGGTGGAGCCAGTTTATCCAGTAACCAGAAGGGAACATTTCCCAAACTAAGCTGCAGAACTTGCTTTGCCAGACCAGTACTCGGTATCGGAGTCCATTTCTGAGAAAAAGAGTTTTGTTTTACACAGAGGAACACTTTTTGCCAACTGGTAATTGTCTAACCGAGGAAATTATGGTTTTGTGTTTAACTACAAAAGCATTTGAAAACACAAGGCCTGTATACAATGCTAAGACAAAAGGAGTTGCTAGTGATTAGGTAGTGTTGTCAAATTAAAAAATTTAAATATACACTAGCCAGTGAAATTCGTATTTCAGGTAAACAGCAAACATTCTTTAGTGTAAGTATTGACCTACGTAATGTTGGGTTATACGTATACTAAAAAATGATTCACTTTTTCTGACATCCAGATATACCTTGAATGTCCTGTATTTTATCTGGCAACCCCTTCTAGGGAATAACGATAAATAGCAAAATCGTTCAATTAACTGCAAGGTGTAAAATAATCAAATTGCATAGAGCTGAAACCTTTGAAAGTGTCAATGACATAATTTGAAAAAGATATTATTTTGCAAAACAGATCCTGAAATGTAGCTGTTTTGCTTACTTTTGTTTCTTTTTAAGTCTTTTACGTCTTTGTTTTTCACAAGATGATTTTGCAAAAGAAAAAAAATAGGGCTAGGAAAATACTCTGTATCTGAAAATATTAAACAGTCCACTTGGGACTCTGACTAACAAGGTGCAGACTGGAAAATAGATGTTGTCACCCATGCCTTGCCCCATGACCATGGTTGACAATCAACAACAAATTATCTAAAACCATTTCTTATGTTTCCTTAATTTTGTGTGTGTGGGGGGGAATTCTTACAAAAGGGCACCTGTAAAACGAGACCTCTACAAATACTTGTTTTTTCTGAAAGTGAAAAAATGGGAGGGATCCAAGGAAGCAAAGCAGTAAATGGACCTCAAGAGTATCTCCATTTTCAGGAAATAGGACAACAACATACAAAGCTAAAATTTCTGATCCAGGACTTCTAAAAACTCAGCTTTAGCTTGTCTCGTAGACTCCAACCCTCTCCCCTGAAGTGGAAAAGCATGAATTATTACCGCAACCAATTACTCCACTACAAGACACAGCTTAGAACACAGTTGTGAAACACATGTGTCTACCAATAGAGCTTAGGGATGAAATGAAGCAAATAACCAAGAAAATAAACACAAAAACCTTGCAACAAAACCCCTCAAATGAAGACAAAGTTTTGTCCAAAAGGGTCTGGCTGAGAAAGCCTAGGGGCACATCACACATTAAATACAAATGTATATCTGAGACCCAGTTTGTGTTAATATATAAGATAACCTCTGCACGTAAGCCCATCTCTTCATATACAGAGTCAGACAGAGCTAGCAGCACTCTGTTAATGGCTACCAATATACTACTTTGTCCTTCAAGATGCATCTAAAACCATTTGAAAAAGGAGACAGGAGGGGAAGAACACCATCACTTTACTCTTTTTCTCCTGGAGAACTAGTCACCGTGAGCAAAAGTTCCTTTCTACATGCTTTTAGTGTGAGGTTTTTCATAAGGACTACCCAGGACTGATTTTTCTATCCTCAAGCTGCTTGGAATGTGAATAGAGTTACACTAAATCAGGTGATCTCCAGCGCTATATAAAGCCTGAGGTGGTGTCACAGTTTTCTCAAGTTATAATTAGACCCTTTCTAGGAAAAATTAACAGTGGACACTTTACATAACAACAGTATGATAAGAAGTCTATGAAACAAATAATTCTTAGAATATATTTGCATAATTTTTCATCTTAGGAAGCACCCTGAGGAATATGGCACAGTGTAAAGAAACGTATGGTGAACCTTATTTGTCTCAAAATCCACCCTTTCCAGGCCTATCATTTTCCTTTAAGTTGTAATTCCCCTATCACTTCCTCCCAGAAGTTCACCTCTATGAGGCTTGCTCTTCATCAGCTCCTTCTGTGTCAACTGTCACAAAGGAAACAAATTTATTAAAGGGTTCAAGGGAGTTTGGACTCTGAGAAGTTGACACTGCCCTCCTGGATCCCATTCTAAAGTCTCTACATCAGCAGTTCTCAAACTTTTTGGTTTCAGAACCCCTTTATTACATGGGTAATAAAAATTTATTACATGGGTAATAAATATTAAGATTTATCATATTAAAAATTAAAACAAATATTTAAGTATGTATTCACAAATTCATTTTTAAATGACAATAATAAACTCATTACATGTTCTCTTTTTTTTTTTGCTATAGCTTTTATGTTGGTTTTTCACATATAAGAATTTGGTGAGAAAGTAGCACTGTTTTAATTTTTGCAAATCTGGTTTACTATAAAGTGCCTGGTTTAATATAAAGCAGCTGGAATCTCAAAAATGCTTTTGTCAGTCTGATGCAATATGATACAATGCAGGTAGTCACTAGAAAATGCCACTGTACTCATGAGAGAATGAAAATAAATAGGGCAAATAGAATATAGCAAGAACAACAATCACCATTTGTTGAGCACCCATTTTGACCAACACAAATGTATTTTCCTACCCAAGCCTCACAAGGACTCAACGTAAACAATATTATAGACATTCTATGGCTGAGACTGGTGAGGATGTGTGTGGCTGAGCAGATTGCCCAAAATGAGGGAGAGAAATGTAACAAGCCAGGATTCCAAATCAAAGCTACTAACTCTCTAAACTTAATGTCTCTGCTAAGTCTAAATGAGAGCTAACAGACCAAATTTACAAAGTTCTCTTTCTTATTATATTCAGTATTTCTTAAAAAGATTACATTCAAGTACATCTCCAAATGATTAGACTTTGCCTTAACTCAACAAATACAAACCTATCATGTAAAATGGACTTATTCTCACCACGCCTTTAACCACATCCATCTCATCCAAACAGCAAATTCATCCTTTTTTCCCCATCTTCATTGTCATGATTCTGACTTATGTCCTCATTAATTCTCAGTTGGACTGTAGTCATTAGCTACTAAGTGCCTCCAATTTCTCATCAACCTAATTAGCCATCACATATGCTATCGTGTTAACCTTTCTAAAGTATAAGTTACATCAGGTAATTCTCTGGCTCAAAAAAATCTGCACTTACAACTTATTATTGAATAAATTAATGTCCAGATTCCATGGACAAATGATCAAAAGAAATATAGTTGATCCTTGAACAATATGAGTTTTAACTACACAGGTCCACTTATACTCAGATTTTCTTATAACCTGACAATATAAATTTACGGTGCTGATAATACAGCACAGTACTGTAGAGGTGGAGGGGAACTTTCCCCCACCTCCCTGAGTTTTTCTTGGACTGATCAAGCAATCAAATTAAAAGGACAGGGCCTCTGCGGTGGTGCACAGTGGTTGAGCGCTGGGTTGCGAAGCTGCCCACAGCCTCTGCAGCGCCGGTTCGATCCCGGCTGCAACCCGGCCACTGGAGGAGGGTCCCACATGGCGCGCAGACCTCTACTGCCGCCCGCTGCTCCCCTCAGCAGTGTACTTCGGTCCGTCTGCTGCTCTGCTCCCTGCTCTGGCTCTGGTGAATTCTCTCACTCTCCCGTGCTTCTGACTGTACCCAGTGCTTATATAAAATAAATAAACAAATATTTTTTTTAAAAGTCTAAAAAAAATATTAAAAGCACAGATTAGCAAAATAAAAGAACAAATCTAATTACACATGTATGGAGAATCTACAAGGATGTAGGTTCTAAAGAAATTGGGGCAAAACAAGAGTATTTATATCCTAAGCTAAGGAGTGGAATAGGAGCTTGGGGCTTCTGAGAGATGGGGGACTCACATCACAGGGAGAGGATGACTCACATGCTCTATAAGCCACATGCCAACGTGACATGTCTTGGGAAGCCTCTTTTGAACATCTTTTTTTTTTTTAATTTAGGTTACATCAGTTTACAACATTGTATATGATTTAAGGGAAGTAGTTCACACCTCTTCAGAATGATGCTATGTACCACACCCATCACAAAGCACCCATAATAGCTCATCATAAACCATTGGGTTCCCTCTCCCCTTTACTCTCTATCCTCTACCATGTGCCTCCACTGGCCTCAATCCTGCATTCATTTCTAGGGTTTATTCTGGCTTAGTTTTCCCCCATTGCTTTGTTTCTCTATATTCCACACATGTGTGATTTGTCTTTATTCTTCTGTTATTTCTCTTAGCATAATCTCTTGTAATGCAATCCACGTTGTTACAAATGGCAGTGTAGTATCCATTGTGGATTTATACCACATGTTCTTTATCTACTCATCTGTTGTTGGGCATTGAGGTAAGTTTCTATTACTTGGCTATTGTAAATAGTGCTAGAATGAACATATAACCCTTTGAAAAATTCACATTTTTGCACTCTTTGGATAAATACCAATAAATGGAATTACTGGATCATATGACATATCTATCTTTAATATTCTGAGGATCCTCCAAATCAACTACCAAAAATTTTCTCCCCATTCATAGTAATAACCCAAAAATAACATCGCACATTTTCAAAGTTTTGATAGAAAACCGGAATAAAGCCTCAATCCACTGTTTAAGACTGAGATAAATAACTCTGGGTCCCAATAGATTGATATGTTTTGTTTTTTAAGGAATATAAATACAAGGAGAAGACCTAGAGGACTACTCCTTCCTACTACTGTTTCTTCAAGCTGACAAACTCAAGAAAAATTTAAAGTGACTATGAAAAGGCAGAGGCATTTAGCGAAAAGAGCATTAGATCACCCTGGACAAATCACTTATCCACTCTGTTCTTGTTTTCTCCCTGGTAAGAATGAGAGGTTACCAGAACTATAGATTCTCCAAGATCACATGCCAAATTCTGAATGCAGATTTTTGATGGCCAAGAAGGGACACAGAATCAATCAGAAAAAGTCTACTTTCAGAGAGGTCACTTTAAAAAAAGAATTAACACAATCATCCAATTTGTCAAGCACTTACTATATGGCAGATACTGTGTTTGGCTGCTACATACTAATTTATATATGTAAAAGGTGGCTCTGTATGTACATTGTAATAGTACATTATTACATTGTAGTATCTAGTACATTGTACTATCTTAGTATAGGGGAAGTGAATTACATAAGTTTTTTATGTCTCAAGCCTCTGTGACTATCACCTGCAGCCTTGATCATGTTAACACAGAAGGCGCTCTGGAGCATGGGCATGGGGCACATGTGCCTAATTGTGGACACCTGGAGCATGGGTGCAGGCATACGTAAGTGTGCACACCTGAGCCTAGAGGCCAGGGGTCTAAGGGAGGACCGCTACAAGAGGACAGTGACTACAGAAGAGGCAAGACCACAACAGATCGTCGGCGAGAGAGACAGAAAATGTAGAGATTCACAGGGGATAGGGAGCTGGGTTGCCTCCTGAGCTTCCCAGCCCCCCTGCCTGTCTGCCCTGCGCTTGACTGCCCCACTACTCTTAGAAGAATAATAAATGTAAATGACAGATAGAGGATAGACAGACAGACAGATAGCTTGTTTAACTACCAGATAAGCCTATGTGCCCACAGAAACATAGTGCTCCTTGCTCCCCAGACATCTGACCTGAGAGTGCTCTTTGTACAATACTCACATTTATGTTTTATGAAGTGATTTGTGCCTGCATAAGCACATCCACTCTCACAGTTTCATCTCCTTGATGTTAATAAACACCTAATATATAATTACAATCCGCACCTTTTACATATTAGTAAATGCATGTCCTATTTACCTAGCTGCTCCCAAGGTAACTGAATGTCTCACAATTCAAAAACTAAATTCACTATATTTTCTGTCAACACTGCAATAGGCAGTATAATGCCCCCCTAATCCCCACCCAAAGATTCACATCCAAATCCCTAGAATTTATGACGTTTACCTTACCTATTTTGAATCAATCACATTCTATCTAGTCTCCTAACTGTCATGTTGAGGCTCAACAACTGGTGACTAAGAAAGAAATAGGACGCCATTCGCTAATTGTCATAACAGACCTCCTCTACAGCCCTGTTTGAAGACTCATAGATATACAAATGGACTTAAGAAACAGATCACATAAGCTCAGACATAAGCTCAGATCACATTCCTGCCTGACCCTTAAATTTTCCCTATTCCCTGACTCTAGTGGAATACAGTTCAACTGCCCCTTGATTATGGACCTAAAGCATGATCCTCATTTTCAAATTAATGGTTTCTTGATTATAATATAACCTGATTGTTTCACAATGGCAACAAAAAAACAAAAATGTGTTTCAAAGATGCCAGCTAAAGATCTTGAAATAGAGAAATTAGCCAAGATTATCTAGGTGTGCCCTAATAGCAATCAGAAATATCCTTAAAGAGAGAGGCAAAGGCAGATTACACACAAAAAAGATAATGAGACCATGGAGGCAGTGACTGGAGTGATGCAGTCCTGCACCAAAGATTGTCCACAGCCAACAAAAGCTGGAACAGACAAGAAACAGATTCTTCCATAGAGACTCTAGAGGGAGCATGATTCTGCCTCAGTGACCTCAGTCCAGTAATACTGATTCTGTACACCTGGCCTCCAGAACTGTGATAAAAGAAATTTCTATTGTTTTACATCACTTGCAATCAGGGAAATGCAAATCAAAACTACCATGAGATACCATCTTACACCAGTGAGAATGGCACATATTAAAAAAACTAGCAACAACAAATGTTGGCGAGGGTGTGGAGAAAAAGGAACTCTTCTGCACTGTTGGTGGGAGTGCAAACTGGTCCAACCACTATGGAGAGCTGTGTGGAGATTTCTGGACCTACTAAACATACAGCTTCCATATGATCCAGTAATTCCACTCCTAGGTATTTACCCAAAGGACACAGAAACATCAATTCCAAAGAACACCTGCACCCCTATGTTTATAGCAGCACTGTTTACAATAGCTAAGCTTTGGAAACAGCCCAAATGCCCAAAAATAGATGACTGGATCAAGAAGATGTGGTACATATATACCATGGAATATTACTCAGCATTCAAAAAAGATAAACACATGCAATTTGCAGCAACATGGATGGCGCTGGAATGGATCATGCTCAGCGAAATAAGCCAAAAAGAAAAAGAAAAATACCGGATGGTCTCACTCATAGCAGGAATCTAGAAAACTTAAATAAGGGACCAGGAAAATGAATAACTATAAGAAAGTGAAAATCAAAATCAACAAAAAACTATGAACCAGAGACACTTTTTGGGGGGTGGGGGGCGGGAGGGGAGGGATTGGGGTAAGAATGCGGGGTTGCAATTGTATGGGAAATATAAAAATAAAATTTATTATTTAAAAAAAATTTTCTATTGTTTTATCCACCAAGTTTGTGACATTTTGTTATGGCAGCCACAAGAAACTAATCAACTCCCCTTTCTGATGTCTCCTTTATTTTTATTTTACCCACTCTCTTCAACATACAAGCTAAATCTAGAGATGGCATTTAGTCTTTCATATCTTTTATATGTTTTAAACTCAAGAGTCACAACCCATTCATTAGTAGATCATAAAATGTTTAGTGTGTCACAATTGGTACAATTTTAATGAAATAAAACAGAATAGAAAATATCAGAGCACATTATGTATGATAGGGGTAAATAAATACTGTTTTACGAGTTTATTCTGATTATACCAGTGAGTAGATATGTCCTAGTTTAAGAGGGAAAGAGTCTTACTGTGATTGGCAGGCAAAGATGTTGAAACCAACTGCTTATATTATCTCACCACAAGTCAATTATTAGTTCCTCCTTTTTCAATATTCACATGTAGCTTTTCTTCCCACTCAATTATTCTTAGTAGGAGAACAAGGTGCTTTGGAATGAGACCACCCAGGGTTTGAAAATCAGTTTCATCACTAATTTGGTAGTATGAGTCTCCCTGAACCTGTTTCCTCATTATGAAATAAATCAGCATTCTTTAGAATGTTTTTATGAGGATTAACTGAATTAATATATGTAAAGTATTCGATTCCATGCCTGCAAATAAAAACTGCTCAGAAAAGGGTTTGCATTATAATTATCTAAAATTCTTTGGAATACAGTAGTAGTCTTCAACTAAATCTCTCACTTCATCTCTTAGACCCCCCATTAATTCTCTGTCAAGGTATTCATTAATCTTTCTAAAACACTGCCTTTGTCAATAACCTGCCATTATATAGAGAGTTAAATCCATACTCCTTCTGGCATTTAAAGCACTCCAAATCTGGCCATAATTATAACATTTTCACAGCTACTCAGCAGATACTGCTGACTAAATCAACCTATTAAACACGAAGACTCATACCCATGTGAAGGGTAAATGGAAGTTATCAGGCTTTTCCCACCATTAGCATCCCACCATTAGCATTTATGACCAGCACCTGTGGTCTTGCACGCATGTCTAATTGTGGGCACCTGGATGAGCACACCTGAGCCTGGAGGCTGGGACTATCAGGGCAGCAATGCTCAGCGATGGAGGATGGCTACAACAGAACGGCTACAAGAGTACAAGCGACTACAGAGAGATAGGACTATGAGACAACTCCAGAGAAAGCCCAAGGGAAAAGTACAGATTCCCTGGGGGTATGTCTTGCCCCAGTCACCCTGTCTTGCCAGCCTGCAGGCCTGGCACTATGCCTTTTTTCCACGTTTGCTCATCTCCTTTCTATCTATAAAACACTAACATCCTTCAAGGTCTACCCAAATTTATCCATAAAACTTTTCTCCTAACCAGAATTAATATTAGTTCCTCATTATAAAATAACCTCATGGCAAAGTTAAAAGGTCATTGCCTCTGAAGTCAGAGTCATGTAGGTTGAAATCCAAGCTCTACTCTTTAATAGCTAGTTGATTTCAAGTAATTTATCCACCAATTTCATTTTCTTCATTTGTATAAAAAGATGATATAGACGAAGTTGTGACCTTTTCATGAGATAACGTCTCATCATACGGGATCACGCCAGAATTATCTTGAAATCATACTGGTGATACTACCTTTTCCTTTTTCCTAAATTATGTTTATTGAGGTAAAGTAGATTTATATCTTTGTATCTTCCCTGAGAGTTAGAGGTTCAAACCTTTACAAACGTAACTTTCACTCCCTGCCCACCACCTGCGCCCCAGCAATCCTCTACCATGTTCCACTGGGCCCCTTACTCTCCCTTACTCCCACCCCACACACTCTGATTGCCTCAATTCTGCAGTCAGATGTTAAGAGTTTATTATTGTTATTTTTTTAAAGATTTATTTATTTATTTCTACAAGCACTGGGTACAGTCAGATGCGCGGGAAGGTGAGAGAATTCACCAGAGACAGAGCGAGGAATAGAACAGGCAGACTGACGAAGTACACTGCTGAGGGGAGCAGCGGGCACAGCAAGAGAGTTCTGTCGCGCCATGTGGGACCCTCGCTGGCGGCCGGGTATTGAACCGGCGCCACCGAGGCTGCGGGCAGCCTCACAACCCAGTGCTCAACCGCTGTGCCACCAGGGGAGGCCCTATTATTTTTTTTAAATAATAAATTTTATTTTTATATTCCCCCATACAATTGCAAACGCCCCATTCTGACCCCAATCCTTCCCCTCCCACCCCCCACCCCCCAAAAAGTGTCTCTGGTTCATAGTTTTTTGTTGATTTTCACTTTCTTATATTCATTTTCCTGGTCCCTTATTTAAGTTTTCTAGATTCCTGCTATGAGTGAGACCATCCGGTATTTTTCTTTTTCTTTTTGGCTTATTTCGCTGAGCATGATCCTTTCCAGCGCCATCCATGTTGCTGCAAATTGCATGTGTTTATCTTTTTTGAATGCTGAGTAATATTCCATGGTATATATGTACCACATCTTCTTGATCCAGTCATCCATTTTTGGGCATTTGGGCTGTTTCCAAAGCTTAGCTATTGTAAACAGTGCTGCTATAAACATAGGGGTGCAGGTGTTCTTTGGAATTGATGTTTCTGTGTCCTTTGGGTAAATACCTAGGAGTGGAATTGCTGGATCATATGGAAGCTCTATGTTTAGTAGGTCCAGAAATCTCCACACAGCTCTCCATAGTGGTTGGACCAGTTTGCACTCCCACCAACAGTGCAGAAGAGTTCCTTTTTCTCCACACCCTCGCCAACATTTGTTGTTGCTAGCTTTTTTAATATGTGCCATTCTCATTGGTGTGAGATGGTATCTCATGGTAGTTTTGATTTGCATTTCCCTGATGACAAGTGATGTTGAACATTTTTTCATATGTCTGTTGGCCATTTGCATTTCCTCTTCAGAGAAGTTTCTTTTTAGCTCTTCTGCCCATTTTTTGACTGGATTATTTTCTTTGTTGTTGTTGAGTCTCATCAGCTCTTTGCAGATTTTTGTGATCAGTCCTTTATCATTAGTGTTGGGTGCAAAAATGTTCTCCCAGTTGGTGGGGTTTCTCTTTGTTTTTGTTATTGTCTCTTTTGATGTGCAGAAGCTCTTTAATTTGATGTAGTCCCAGCTGTTGATCTTTGCCTTCACTATCACTGCTTTGGGTGATGTGTCTGTAAAGATGTCTTTGATGTGCAAATCCCGTAGTGTTTCGCCTATATTTCCTTCTATGTATTTTATGGTTTCAGGTCTTATGTCTAGTTCTTTAATCCATTTTGAGTTGATTTTTGTGTATGGTGTGAGGTAGTGGTCAAGCTTCATTCTTTTGCATGTAGCGACCCAGTTTTCCCAGCACCATTTATTGAACAAACTTTCTTTGCTCCAATGCATAGTCTTTGCTCCTTTGTCAAAGATTAGTTGACCATAAATCTGTGGGTTTATTTCTGGATTTTCTATTCGATTCCATTGGTCTGTATGTCTGTTCTTGTTCCAATACCATGCAGTTTTGATGATTATGGCTTTGTAGTATAGTTTGAAGTCTGGGCGTGTGATGCCTCCATTTCCTTCTTTTTTTTTCAGTAGAGCTTTGGCTATTGGGGTTTTTGGTGATTCCATATGAATTTCATCAATAATTGTTCTATTTCTTTGAAGAATGACATTGAAATTTTGATTGGAATAGCATTGAATCTGTATATTGCTTTTGGTAGGATGGCCATTTTAATAATGTTTATTCTTCCAATCCATGAGCAGGGGATGTCTTTCCATTTCTTTGTGTCTTCTTCTATTTCTTTTAACAGTGTTTTATAGTTTTCTTTGTATAGGTCCTTTACCTCTTTTGTTAGATTTATTCCCAAATATTTGATTTTTTTTGTTTCAATAACAAAAGGGATGGTCTTTTTGATTTCTTCTTCTTCAGATTTATTGTTTGTGTATAGGAAGGCTACTGACTTTTGCATGTTGATTTTGTATCCTGCCACTTTACTGAATTGATTGATGAGTTGAATTAGTTTTTCTGTGGAGATTTTGGGGTTCTCTATGTATATTATCATATCATCTGCAAATAGTGATAGTTTGACTTCTTCTTTTCCTATTTGGATTCCTTGGATGTCTTTCTCTTGTCTTATTGCTCTGGCTAGGACTTCCAGTATTATATTGAAAAGCAGTGGTGAGAGTGGACATCCTTGTCTTGTTCCAGATCTTAATGGAATTGCTTTCAGCTTTTCACCATTGAGATTGATACTGGCTGTTGGCTTGTCATAGATGGCCTTTATGATGTTGAGGTAAGTTCCTTGTATCCCAAGAATTTCAAGGGCTTTTATCATGAATGGGTGTTGCACTTTGTTGAAAGCTTTCTCTGCATCTATTGATATTATCATATGGTTTTTATATTGCTTTTTGTTGATGTGTTGAATAACGTTGATTGATTTTCGGATGTTAAACCATCCTTGTGTCCCTGGAATGAATCCAACTTGGTCGTGGTGAATTATCTTATGGATACATTGTTGGATTCTGATAGCTAAAATTTTATTGAGGATTTTTGCATCAGTGTTCATTAGGGAGATTGGCCTGTAGTTTTCCTTTTTTGTGTTGTCCTTATTCGGTTTTGGTATTAGTGTAATATTGGCTTCATAGAACATGTTTGGTATTGTCCCTTCCTTCTCAATTTTTTGGAAGAGTTTGTGAAGGATAGGCACTAATTCGTCGCTGAATGTTTGGTAGAATTCATTTGTAAATCCATCAGGTCCTGGGCTTTTGTTTTTGGGGAGGTTTTTGATTACCATTTCAATTTTGCTGCTTGTAATTGGTCTGTTTAGGTGTTCTACTTCTTCTTTATCTAGCTTTGGGTGATTGTAGAGTTGTAGGAATTTGTCCATCTCTTCTAGATTGTTGAACTTGTTTCCATATAACTGTTCATAGTAGTTACTGATTATTCTTTTGATTTCTACTGTGTCCGTTGTGATTTCTCCTCTTTCATTTATGATCCTGTGTATTTGTGCTTTCTCCCTTTTTTCCTTTGTGAGCCTGGCTAGGGGTTTGTCTATTTTATTGATTTTTTCAAAGAACCAGCTCTTGGTTTCATTGATCTTTTGGTTTGTTTTTTTAGTTTCAATTTCATTTATTTCTGCTTTGGTGTTTATTATTTCTTTTCTTCTACTGGTTTTGGGGTTTTTTTGTTGTTCTTTTTCTAGATCTTTGAGCTTCGAGATTAGGTTGTTTCTTTGAGTTCTTTCTTGTTTTTTGATGTGAGCTTCTATTGCTATATATTTTCCTCTTATTACTGCTTTTGCTGCATCCCATACATTTAGGATATTGGTGTCCTCCTTGTCGTTCAATTCAAAGAATTTTTTAATTTCTTCTTTGATCTCCTCATTAGTCCAGTGGTCTTCCAGTAGTGTGGTTTTTAATCTCCATGAGGTAGGATAGTTCCTTGCCTTCTTTTTATGGTTTATTTCTAGTTTGATGCCTTCGTGGTCAGAAAAGATGGTTGGTATGATTTCAATCTTGGTGTATCTGTTGATGTTTGTCTTGTGCCCCAGTATTTGATCGATCCTGGAGAATGATCCGTGTGCGCTTGAGAAAAATGTGTACTCTGTTTTTTTTGGGTTTAGTGTTCTATAGATGTCTGTTAAGCCCAAATGCTCTAGGTCCTTATTTAGAGCTTTAGTTTCTTTACTTATTTTTTGTCTTGTTGATCTATCCATTGTTGATAGTGGTGTGTTGAAGTCTCCCACTACGTATGTGTTTTCTCTGATGTCTGTTTTCAGAGAGGACAACAGTTGTCTGATATATTTTGGTGCTCTTTCGTTTGGTGAGTATATGTTAATGAGTGTTATTTCTTCTTGAAGTATTGTCCCCTTGATCATAATGTAGTGACCATTGGGGTCTCTTTTTATTTTTTTGAGTTTGAAGTCTGTTTTATCTGATATAAGTACAGCTGTTCCTGCTTTCTTTTTTGGCCCATTTGCTTGTAGGATTGTTTTCCATCCTTTGACTTTGAGCCTATTTTTATCTTTTGTAGTTAAATGTGTTTCCTGGAGACAGCAAAAGGTTGGGTTTTGTTTCTTAATCCAGGCTGCAACTCTGTGTCTTTTTATTGAAGAGTTTAGTCCATTTACATTTAGAGTTAATATTGATATGTTAGCATCTGTATTTGCCATTGTGTTTGTCTTTCCTTTGATTTTATTTATTTATTCTTTTAATAACTTTTTTTTTTTTTGGTCTTCTTTCGTTGTTATTCGTCCCTCTGAGGTTCTGGTTTTAGGATTCCTTGTAGTATTTTTTGGAGTGGGGGTTTAGTCGTAATGAAATTCCAGAGTTTCTCTTTGTCTGGGAAGGTCCATATTCTTTCTTCATGGAGGAAAGAGAGCTTTGCGGGATAGAGTATTCTTGGTTGGCATCTGTTTTCTTGGAGTCTGTTGACTATGTCCCTCCACTCTCTCCTTGCCTGTAGTGTTTCTTCAGAGAAGTCTGATGTCAGCCTGATTGGTTTTCCTTTGAATGTTATCTGTTTCTTCCCTCTTGTCAGCTTCATTATTTTTTCCTTGTCCTGGATTCTTGGGAGCTTTACTATTATGTGTCTTGCTGTGTTTTCCTTTCGTCGTGGAAGTTTGGTGTTCTTCTTGCTTCTTGTATATCAATTTTCAGCTCCTTCTTCGCATTTGGGAAGTTCTCTTCAATTATCTCCTGGAATATTTTCTCTGTTCCTACATCTCTCTCCTCTCCTTGTGGAATTCCTATAACTCTTATATTTCCTTTCCTCATGGAGTCAGATAGTTCCCAAAGTCTTTCTTCATTCTTTTTCCTTCGTACTTCTCTTTCCTTTTCTGTTTTGGTTCTTTTTATTTCTGTGTCTTCAAGAGTACTTATTCGTTCTTCCATTTCATCTATTCTGCTTTCATTGCTTTTCCCAGAGTTCTTTAGTTCCTCCATTAATTCTTTGATCTCCTGCAATTCTTTTACTTCCCTCTTTAGGGACTCAATTTCATTCTTCTGACCATTGTTTTCCCTCTTTAGGGACTCAATTTCCTTCTTCTGATCTATCACTTTTTTAATCATGGCAATTTTAAATTCTCTTTCTGGAAGGCTCAGAAGTTCTTCCAAGTTGCTGTCGTTGCAATCTGGGGAGTGGTTTTCTTTTTGTGGTGTGCTTCTTTCCTGAGGAGTTGTTAGGTTGCGTGTGGTTCTTCTACTCCCTACTGTCTGTTTTCTAATTTGTCGTATGCATTGGGACACTGTGTTGCTCGGACTGGCTGGCATCTTGGGTGAACTTCTCCGCTCCCCTCTGGCTCCTCCAGGAGCCATCTCTGGCTTCTGGGGGAGCTTTCTGCTGGTTTTAGGCAGTTTTTACTGAAGAAATGTCCCTGTTCTAAAATGGCGAAGCGGGATGCAGTCCCTGCGGGGAGGCCCTATTATTGGTTTGGTTTTGATTGACCCATTGTTATGTTGCCCTATGTTCTATATATAAGTGAGACCATCCTGTATTTGTCGTTCTCCGTCTGACTTATTTTGCTTAGCATTGTCACAAATGGCAGTTCATCCTTTTTTTATAGTTGAATAGTATTACATTGTGTATATGTACCACATTTTCCTGATGCACTCCTCTGTTCTTGGGCACTTAGGTTTTTTCCATAACTTAACTAACGTAAATAGGGCTGCAATGAACATAGGAGTATACATGTCTCTTTGAATTTGTGTTTTTGTATTCTTTGAGTAAATTTTTTTGAGAAACCTCCATAAATTTTCCCATAGGGGCTGGGCCAGTCTCTACTCCCACCAACAGTGTAAGAGGGTTCCTTTTTCTCTATACACTCACCAACTCTTGGGCCATTCTCACAAGTGTGAAGTGGTATCTTTATAGTTTTGATTTGCATTTCTCTGATAAATGATGATGAGCATTATTTCATCTGTCTGTTGACCATCTTTATGTCTTCTTTGGAGAAGTGTCTATTTAGCTCTGCTTCCCATTATTTGATTGGATTGTTTTCTTTTTGTTAGGTTGCATCAGTTCTTTATGTTTCAGATATCAGTCCATGTTAGATGTATATTTGCTCCCAGTCAGTAAGATGTATTTTTGTTCTACTGATAGTTGGTTTCACTGTGCAGAAGCTTTTTAGTTTGATACAATCCCATTTGCTTATATTTGCTTTTGTTTCTCTTGCCATGGAGATCAGTCCACAAAAAGACACCAATGAAGTCAAATGTTGTGGCATGCTTAACCATTTTCCTTCAATGTATTTATAGTTTCAGGTCTTATATCCATTTTTTTAATCCACTTTGAGTTATTTAATTTCTAAGTGTGAGATGGTGGTCTAGTTTCATTTTTCTGCATATGGCTGTCCAGTTTTCTCAACATTTGTTAAAGAGAATCCTTTTTCCAATGCACACTTGGCTTCTTTGTCATAGATTAATAGCCATTGATATGCAGGTTTATTTCTGGGCTCTCAATTCTACTCGATTGGTTTGTGTGTGATGACACTACCTTTAATGTCATATTAGAGTGAGAAAATACACACATAATTTTCATTCCGATACTCAAGCAGTCAATAATCATTGCTTTTAATTTTCTAAGTCCAGGCATGGCCTCAGGTTCTTCTCAATACATTATGTCAAGTAATCATTACCAGTGGATGAATATTTCCACTCCTATGAGAAGTTCCTAGATGAAGGACCATGTCATTACTTTCAATACCTCTTTTCAGTAGCTAAAAAAAAATTAAGTTAAATACAAGATCTTACTTTAAGTGGTAGAAAGACAGGTACCAAGGAAGTCCTTTTTTTTTAATGCTTTACTTTTCTTCAAACTCAATTTGAATTCCAGGTCACTTTAAGGCCAGATTATTAACTATAATGAAAGCTCAGTAGACATTCTTTATCCTCTTTAATTATGTGATTTTCTTTTGTAGGATTTTAATTTAGTGCAAGGCAGTATAAATGCTTTGTAATTATATGCCACAGAGATGGCACCACCAATCAAAGTAAAATATTAAAAGGCTGAACTTTAACAAATAATTAATAAAATCTCCATTGATCACCTAGAAACAAGACATAAAGCCAAGTCTTAGAGATTACAATCAGTGGCTCCAACTAATTCCTAATAATTAAGATTATAGTACATTTAAATTTCTACCATGACTGTTATTGAATCAATTAAAACAAATAAGGAGAAGAAACTAAAAACCAAGAAAAATAACAAAATATCATCTACTTAGTAATAACCTAGATCTGTTTGGTAATAACCTAGTATATTTGTTTATCAAATTTTAATAATGAAATAATTTATCATGGAACGTCGCTTCAGTAGCTCTTGGGTTACGTTACTTTTAAAAATGTCATTTACTGGGGCCTCCCTGGTGGCGCAAGGCATTAAGCACCACACTACAAAGCAATCCGCAGCCTCTGCAGCACAAGTTCGATCCCCAGCCGGCCACGGAACAACCCACATGGTGCAGCAGACCTCTCCTGACTCGCCCGCTGTTCTCCTCAGCAGTGTATTTCAGTCAGTCTGCCTGTTCTGTTCCCCACTCTGTCTCTGGTGAATCCTCTCACCACCCCACACCTCTGGCCTATACCCCAGCTCTCGTATGCATAAATAAATAAAATATTTTAAAAAATGAAATAAAAATAAAAATGTCATTTACTTACAAGATGACTCGGGGTTCCATTCTATTAAGTGAGAACCTTTATATATAATGTAAAGTAGTATTAATACTGGAATGAAACTATATTCCCCAATCTGAATGAGATGTAGGATACTTACCGATTGTATAAAAAGCCACTGGGTTTTTTTTATGCACAAAACATTTCAAGGTCAGAATGAAAGGTGGAACTTTGAAGTATCCTTGACTCTTTCCTTTACACTACCCTGCTAGCTAAAATATCTTCTCAACTATTTTTCTCTTAATTATTTCTCAAATCATTTCTGTCCTAGTGAGGTTTTCATCATATCTTGCCTAAACTATTATAACAGTATCCTAATTATTTTGTTGCCTCTAGATTTTCTTTAAATTCAAATTCTACCCCAACTGTTATATCCATTTACTTAAGAGTTCAGATAAGATCACACCACCCCTCAGCTTAAAATCTTCAACAGATTCCAATTCAAATGGTTTACTGCACAAATTAAAACTTTATTTCAAAAGCAAACCTCTCAGGAAACTGGCCCCATCCCCCATCTCCAACTTTATCACCTCCTCAGCCCCTTTCACACTTTATACTCTAGTCACACTCAACCACTTGAAATCCATAGCACATCTCATGCTATTTCTCAGATACAGTCTCATTCTAATACCATCGTCTTTGTGTAGAGGGGAAACAATCCTTACTCATTCTTCCCTGCAGGCCAAAAACCCCAAATGAATTGTTGCAATCCACTTTCACTGGACCCTTTCCAGAAACTAGTATGACTATACAGGGTTTTCTTATCCCTCTGTTCCCTCCATTGCTTTTTCCTCAGGGCAATCTTTGCTCATAATAAGGCAATCTTTGCTCATAATAAGGTAAGATCTTATAAGTATTGGCAATATTGGAATAACCTGAAAGATCTCAGCCCATGGAGAGGAGAACTAGGACCCAATGTCTTGAACTGTGCTCTCAGGCTGGATCTTACCAGCATCACCAGGATGGTGGCAACACCGGAGGGGGGTGGGGGTGTCATGGGGATGGGTGGAGTAAGGAGAGAGAGAGAGAATTCTGAGGAAAGGAGACCTGAGAGAGTGAGCACTCTAAGATGCCCATTTTGAGGCTGGCCCTACTAGGATAGAAAAGCAATCTGATAGGTAAGAAATGTTTCCCTGTTGGCGTAGGAGTTAAGTCTCAGCTCTATCACACTATCACCACTATGGCTTGGGTCCATCCCAGCCAGGGAGCTGACCCACATGTGGCACAGCAGACCTGTCTTGCCTTGGCAGTGTATTTCAGCGGATCCATCTGTTCTCTTCACACTCTGTCTTTGGTGGATCCTCTCACCTTCTGCACCTCTAACCTACACCACAGTTCTCATATGCATAAATAAATAAATAAATCTGAAATAAGAAAAAAATGTTTCCACCATCCTCTGGGCTACACTGAATACATCTCAATAGTGACTAGTATTCAAGGTGTTTTCTTTTTAACAATACCTGAAATCCTTCTGGACATTGTGGGGCATTTACAGTGTTACATATCTCATATAAGTGCCCAGTTGCTGCTTTAGCGTCAAACCCAACTATATTCATGTTTCCTTCTCTTGCAAATTTACAGGTAATGCTCTCTTATACAATTAAGATGTGCATGGTCTGCTGCCCATTTTCCTCCTAGCTCCTAGCTTTGAGATGCTAGATCATTCTGCTCTGCTCCCTTTCACATAAAAGGACTAGTTAGCCAAGCTTTCTGGTACACCTTTGCTATTTCTCTTCAACTATTTATTACTCATTTATTCCATCTCCTGTACATTTTGAATCTAGTGCTGAACTCCTTTTTTTCCCCCTTTTCCTTTCCTTCTCCTATATCACCCTCCAACAGGTTAAAAAGATTCTTAGTTTAGGGTGTAACCAAATTTACTAATAAAAGATGGGAAAACATGCCCTAGTGGAGGAAGGCGTGGAGAAGTTCTTACGAATTCTTGGAGCTTCTCGGCACACCAGATCTTCTTAGCAAATTAGGCAAAACAATAATTAGCAGGGGTCAACTCCTACAATTGTCTACCTCCACCTCAAAAAGCTATGGATGCCTATATCTAGTTTCAAAGGAAACCGTGCCCCTGTACTCTCTGAGGTCAACTTTTGCATCTGTCTTCTTGCTGTGATTCCTTAGTTGATCCATCTACCTCATTTTTTCTCTCTTTGGTGATCTCAGTACCAATCAAACTAAACTGCTTGCAGTTCACCAAATGTACAAGCTCTATCATGTAGGGTACCTTTGTTCACATTGCTTCCCCTTCCTGACAGGACCAGCTTTCAGTTCCCACATTGAGTGCTACTGAACCCATAAGTCAGGAACTACTCAAGGGTCATTTCCTCTACGAAGTCTTACATGAAATTCCCAGTCGATCAGCCATTCCCTTCTCTTCCCCTCCACTGCACTCTGTGCACACCTGTGCTTCTTTCCTGTACTCATTGCACATGTCTGTCTCCTCCCATTAGTGCCTAAAGCTTAAAAGACATTTTTATATCACTTTCATTTGCCTTTGTATTGCGTAATGTTTGTCACATGAATAAATGATGAAACAAAATTATATTCTTTACCAAAACAATGCACATATGATAAAAAGCAACAGAAGACTGAGAATTTCATCTTTCCCACCACTATCCATCCAGTGCCCAAGTTTGGAAGCTTTTTGAAAAATAGCTGAGTGAAGGATAAGAGGAAAAAAGTTAAAAAAAGGAAGTGAGTGATGTTACAGGAATTAGGTTAGGCAGCAGGCAAAGAACATGAATCGTATTTTCTCAACAGAAATTACAAAAGTGACAAAAAAACTGACACAGTGCTCGGCCACATCAGCATAGGTGATCTGTTTAAGACGTGATAGAATGCTTCCTTGGGAGCCTAAGAATTTTGGTTTTAAAAAGCTGTTATACATTCTCTGGTTTTACCTAGGATCTAACGACTTAGTTTTCCCAGGTCTTAGAAATCTAATTTGGCTTCTACAGTGCCTGGGTTTTTTTTTCATACACTAATCCTGGCTCAGTCCTGTCACCTCTTTCTTCACCACTCTGGTACTCTCCTCCCATCTCTTGCCTCCCATCAGCCAGCAACACAGTTGAATACAAGTCACAGCAGTTATCTGGGTGCTTAGGAGACTGGCCTAGTAATCAATCACTCTCAGCTGCCTTTTAAGGAACCAAAAGCATCTGCTCTCTGCTGCCCCCAGTGGGTCAAGTTTATTCTCCAGTCTAAAACAATTTTTTTTAAAAAAGGTGTTTATAATATGACATTCAAAACATAGCAGTGGATAAATTCTTGACCTGATTTCTTAAAAACTTTACCTCTAAAAAAGCAACACACTAGAACTATTTCTCTTGAATCAATCCTGATAAACAAAGAAAATTTGATGAATCTTTTGATAGAAAACTTGAAGAAATGGGAAGAAATTGGAAGTTTTAGCATCTTGAGCAGGAATATAGGTAGGAGATAGGGAAGAAATAAATTTAAAAGGTGGAAAGCACACTCAAAATTGGACATATTAAGTTTTAGATGCCATTAAAATATCCAAGTGGAGGGCCTCCCTAGTGGCGCAAGGGGTTAAGACACAACCTATGAAGTTGACCACAGCCACTGCAGCACGAGTTCAATCCCCAGCCAGGGAGCTGCCCACATGGCACAGCAGACCTCTCCTGACTCACCCGCTGCTCCCCTCAGCAGTGTATTTCAGTCAATCTGCCTGTTCTGTTCCCCACTCTGACTCTGGTGAATCCTCTCACCACCACCCCCCAACACCTCTGGCCTGTACCCCCGTTCTTGCATGCATAAATAAAAAAAAAAACTTAAAAAAAAAATCCAAGTGGGGCCTCCCCGGTGGCGCAGTGGTTGAGCGCTGGGTTGCGAAGCTGCCCGCAGCCACTGTAGCGCAGGTTCGATTCCCCGGCTGCTCCCCGGCCACCGGAGGAGGGTCCCACAGGGTGCGCAGACCTCTCCTGCCGCCCGCTGCTCCCCTCAGCAGTGTACTTCGTCAGTCTGCCTGTTCTGCTCCCTGCTCTGGCTCTGGTGAATTCTCTCACCCTCCCGTGCTTCTGACTGTACCCAGTGCTTGTATAAATAAATAAATAAATCTTTAAAAAAAAAAAAAAATCCAAGTAGAGATACATGTGGACATAGAAATTTGACGAGGGAATCACTAACACACAAATATTTCCTTCAAACTAACAATCAACTTGTAAATAGCCCAAATAAAAATGACAGCACATTTAAAAAGTGATAGAATTTGAATCAGTAGCACTTAGGGAATAAGCACAGATGAAAAAGAGGAATCTGAAGAGTGAGCCTTGGGGCACAATAATGTTTAGATGTTAAAAAGAACAGGCAGCATCTATAAAGGAGAGTGGAATCAAGTGACCAGTAAGGTAGGAAGAAACTGAGAGTGGTCCCAAATGTAGAAAATGATTATACATTTTCTACATTATTTCTACAACTGTTTCAGTTGTGTCAGTTGTTGCTGAGAGCTTAATATACCGAAGATTAACAACTGGTAAATAAGTATTGTTTAAATTAGTACAAGATGATTCTGATGGACCTAGTGTCTTTCAGCCTCACATTAGCTCTTAAATTGCCTCTAGTTTCTCTGCTCTCAGACTCATGATGAGGTTCCATTATCACTTTTCTCTTCTGTTACACTGTTAAAGCTCTGCTAAAGTTACTGTGCTATCAGCAGCATGATTTTATATGGCTTTAACACAGCCAATGTGAGGCTGAAAGACACTAAATTAAACTTAAAATTCTTTGCATATTGGTTTAGGACTAGTTGTAACAGGCAAACACTTAAGTTTGATTTCACTAAATGTAATACCCACACGGTGGCAGTAGATGCCTGGCAATTCTAAGTATCCTGAGCAACTGAAGTGCAGAAGAGTGAAAACTTTGAAATACTAACAGGCAATTGTTTCAGAACTATATTAATTAAAACAGTGTTATAGTTGGTCTGGTGTAAATCCAGTCTAGTTCAGATTTGACACCACTGGCGAAATCCTAGCAAAAATAAATATCAAATATAAGAGGGGATTATTCTTTCTACAAAGGGGAAGACATTAAGGAAAAAAGTCTAATGCTATATACACAGGCCTATACATACACACTCATATATTCTCTCTCACACAAACATTGTACTGAAATTTCTAATTAGCACTATCTGGTCAGGGTAAGTAGATCTGGCATTAATAAAACAGGGAGTAACTCTATAAATGATAATGCTCCAAAGACATTTTATTATCAGAATTATTATCTGAGCTTATCTTAATAAGATTATTTTCTAATTGTCTTATATCTTCTTTTTTTTTTAATAGAGGCATGTTTTTATTTATTTATTTATTTGTTTGTTTTGTTTATACATGCACTGGGTACAGTCAGAAGCGCGCGGGAGGGTGAAAGAATTCACCAGAGCCAGAGCAGGGAGCAGAACAGGCAGAAGGACCGAAGTACACTGCTGAGGGGAGCAGCGGGCGGCAGGAGAGGTCTGCGCACCATTTGGGATCCTTGCCGGTGGCCGGGAGCAGCCGGGGATCGAACCAGCACCACAGAGGCCGCGGGCAGCTTCGCAACCCAGCGCTCAACCGCTGCGCCACCAGGGAGGCCCTGTCTTATATCTTCTTAATCAATCCACATTCAGAGAGGTTAATACCTGGCAATGTTGTGCCTTAAATTTTTAGATTCTTTTTGTTTTCTTTTTTTAACATTAGATTTTACAACCTGATTGCATAACAGCAAATGCAGGTAGTTCTTCTTTTTTTAAGATTTATTTATTTATGCATACAAGAACTGGGGTACAGGCCAGAGGTGTGGGGAGGTGAGAGAATTCACCAGAGACAGAGTGGGGAGCAGAACAGGCAGATTGACTGAAGTACACTGCTGAGGGGAGCAACGGGCGCAACAGGAGAGGTCTGCTGCACCATATGGGTAGCTCTCTGGCTGGGATCAAACTCGTGCTGCAATGGCTGCAGATAGCTTCATAGGTTGCATCTTAACCCCTTGCGCCACCAGGAGGCCCCCTAGATTCTTTTTCTAGTTAACAGAACATTCCTTTTTGTTAACAGATGGGTCAAATAGATTTGGTTTGGGACAAGTTAAATTGGAGATGTCTAGTAGAAGCTGATGACCAGCTGCTTTGGAGTTACCAAGGAGGTGGGAAGTAGAAAATCTAGAGCCTGGCTGCAATTTTGCGTAATAAAAAGTTGTGTTTACAGTTCTCTTCAAATTAATCAATTTGTGTGCACCTTTTTTTTTCTTTTTTTTTTTTCTGTTTTTGCCAAACCAAGACTGATACAGTTTCTTCTTTCTTACATCATCCAGTTTTTCATTTAACAGTAACTTTAGGGAAATGCCAATTCTCAAATATCAGCTACTGCTGATATTCCAACCCCTAGCCCTGAAGCAGAAAATGTATTTACTTATGCCAGAAGACTCTAAACTGAGGACAGATACCTTCTGTGAGGAACTGTCAACAAGACAGCATGAAGGTGGCCTGGATCAAGTCCACCTCACTCTCCTTGCTCCTAAGTACTGATAAAAGAAGACAAGGATCTCTGGAGACAGCTTAAAGTGGTCTGGAGGAAGGGACCAAAGTTGCTGCCAATATAGGCTTCTCGGTCCTCTGTTCTGCAGCACTATTTCCACCCCCAGAAAATGTTAGCCTCAATTATGATTTTTAAATATTAGGGTTTTTCACAACTGAAAATAAGTGGACAGTGTTTGTCCACACCCTCAAGCAGCCTCAATGTCCTTGCTACAGCTGTCTACTGAGATCTGCCAACAGGGCAGTTAAAAATAGATGTTTGGCTCTTTTCCATATTTATTTGTCTAGATGAGTTATCGCCCAAAGATTTTTCCTTGCATACACTTATGAGAGATTTGAAAAACTATACATCCTTCAGGAATTTGTTAAGTTGACCACCTAAAACTTTCAATATGTTTAAAAGTTTATTTAGCCATGGATTAATATTACTTTATTGTTAGAATGAGTCTGGATTTAGCAGGATTCAGATTTCATTTATATTTGTAACACTAAAAAACCTTGTACTTATATATAAGTAGATAAGAATGGAAGTTTTGTTAGCAAAATTTGGAATGCATTAAGTACATAGTTTGTACATAGTTTGTATTTACTAATCAGAATAAAATGAACATCAGAAAGGAGGAATTAATTTTAAAAAGCCAGTTTTCTAAAGTTTAGGGTTCTAAACCTAATATTTGATATTTTTCTAAACCTAATATTTTGATATTTTTGGAACATTTTGTTCCACACCATATATATTATGATATTGCTTTCAAGATCATGAGAAGCAATGAAGAGAGAGACAAAGTAAAAGAGCAACACAGAAAGAAAAAAGGATATTAGGCCCAGGGATGGATTCAGGTTTTGTTCAGCCTATAGTCTACATAACTTGAGGAGCAGATTTCTTTAAAAAAAAAAAATAGGAATAAAAAATTAGGTATAAAAGTAAATATCCTTGTGATATGAGGACAAAATCATGACAAATTATACATTTTTAAAGAGAGATAAATTCCACAATCATATACCGCTTAACAATAACAATAATATTAATTCAAATCTTAAAACTTTTTGTACAGTTTTTATCCCTCTTTTAATAGCTTCCTTTCAAATGATAATGCCTTTTGATATCATTTTCTATGAGAAAAATAGAAAGATAATGGAATTTTCCCCAAAATGGTTGATATATCTTTTTGGTATTTACAAATTAGAAAAGTTTGTTTCATCATTAATGGCAACTATAGGTTAAGTCACATTTATCTTTTCCTTCCAGTTTCTTACTCATGAAGTGCAACCCCTTAAAGATGCCAGTGCTTTGATTGCAAGGGTTGGGGATGGGTGTACCACACCAGAGCCTCTTTTACCCACTTGAGTAAATATGATGAGACTGCCTCAGAGGGAGGGGAGGGGAGGGGAGGGGAGGGGAGGGGAGGGGAGGGGAGGGGAGGGGAGGGGAGGGGAGGGGAGGGGAGGGGAGGGGAGGGGAGGGGAGGGGAGGGAAGAGAAGAGAAGAGAAGAGAAGAGAAGAGAAGAGAAGAGAAGAGAAGAGAAGAGAAGAGAAGAGAAGAGAAGAGAAGAGAAAAGAGAGAAGAGAAGAGAAGAGAAGAGAAGAGAAGAGAAGAGAAGAGAAGAGAAGAGAAGAGAAGAGAAGAGAAGAGAAGAGAAGAGAAGAGAAGAGAAGAGAAGAGAAGAGAAGAGAAGAGAAGAGAAGAGAAGAGAAGAGAAGAGAGAAAAATGTCATTACTCCAACCATACCAAACAACTGAATTTGGAACATCCCAACAAGGGTCAAATTACCCCTTTTCTAATGTCGTATTTCATTCTTGACAGACATGCATGTAAGATAGAAAAGGACAATGAGTAATGCAAGGAGGATGATGATGAAAGGAAAATTCTCCAACACCAGTATTTTGATTATCCCTCTGAGGTTTTTGCACCCTGGGGTGATGATGCATCATGGAAGGCTCGAGATGGATAACAGATATTCTTTTAATAAGTAGGGAAATGTAAAAGAGAAATTGGGCGAGGGTAAAGAAGAAACAGGATTGATGTGTATATTCCAGTTGCTGGGTGTTATATTCTCAGAGCCATTTTTTATATATATACTCAATATACTTTCTATATATTTATATCTATATGCAAGTTTAGAATTCTATGTTACTGGTGAATTGAATCTTTGCCAAACACTTATCCCATTACTTTATAATTATTTGTTCATTTGTATGTTTCCCAACAGATTGCTGGCTTATTGAAGAAAGATTAATGTTTGACTCATTGGTGAAAACCTGATATTAGTTCTACAGATCAGGTTTTCAGTACTTCTTTCCTATAGTATCCTAACCAGGTCAGTACTAGACTGCCAATTTCAGCTCTTTGAAGTCCCTATTGGATAGATATTTGGAAAGACTGGCTCTGAACATATCAATCCTTTTTGAAATTGAGGGTTCCTATTGCTCATGAAATAAAGTATGAACTCCATAGCTCATAATTCAAATTTTTCAGAACGTGAAATTCACATATTTTCCACTCATTTTCTTCTTACATGCTAGGAAACCACTCAAACTGAAATTTTCTTTTTTTTTTAAATAAATTATATTTTTATATTCCCCATACAATTGCAATCCCCTTATTTTGACCCCAGTCCCTCCCCTCCCCGCCCCTCACCCCCCATAGAATGTCTCTGGTTCATAGTTTTTTGTTGATTTTGATTTTCACTTTCTTATAGTTATTCATTTTCCTGGTCCCTTATTTGAGTTTTCTAGATTCCTGCTATGAGTGAGACCATCTGGTATTTTTCTTTTTCTTTCTGGCTTATTTCGCTGAGCATGATCCCTTCCAGCACCATCCATGTTGCTGCAAATTGCATGTGTTTATCTTTTTTGAATGCTGAGTAATATTCCATGGTGTATATGTACCACATCTTCTTGATCCAGTCATCTATTTTTGGGCATTTGGGCTGTTTCCAAAGCTTAGCTATTGTAAATAGTGCTGCTATAAACATAGGGGTGCAGGTGCTCTTTGGAATTGATGTTTTTGTGTCCTTTGGGTAAATACCTAGGAGTGGAATTGCTGGATCATATGGAAGCTCTATGTTTAGTTGGTCCAGAAATCTCCACACAGCTCTCCATAGTGGTTGGACCAGTCAAACTGAAATTTTCATTCTCCTATACAAATCCTGCATTCTTTCCACTTTCCACATATAATATTCAGATGATGGTATAATTTCCCTTCCCACTATACAAATCTAAACTTTAAAGATAATCTTAAAAGACTCTTTCTCTGAAAGTTGTTGGGATACTTATTTAAATAAAAATATTCTCTCCTGGGCCTCCCTGGAGGCGCAGGCGGTTGAGTGCAGCGTTCTGAAGCTGTCCGCAGCCACTGCAGTGCCGGTTCGATCCTCAGCAGTGTATTTCGTCAGTCTACCTGTTCTGTCTCTTGTGAATCCTCTCAGCCTCCCGCGCATCTGGCCTGTACCCCAGTTCTTGTATAAATGAAATAAATCTTTAAAAAAACATTCTCTCCTTTTAAATTTTGTCTCCCTTCAAAATTCATATATTGAAGCCCCAGCCACAAATATATATGGCCTGTGAGATGGTTATAAAATTTAAACAAGGTCAAAAGGATGGAACCCTGATTCAACAGGATTCAGGCCCTTATAAAGAACAGCTCTCTCTCTTTCCATCATGTGATGATGGAAATAAAATCAATCAGCACCTGGATCTTGGAATTCTCAGCTTCCAGAACTATAAGAAATGTATTTCTGTTATACCACTCAGTCTGTGTATTTTATCATGGTACCTGGGCTAATTAATACAAATGATAATATACTACTTTATCAATATCTCTTCACAGCTTTAGACTTTTTGCAATGAACTATCAGTGGTCATGTGACAAGTTATTTCTTAAATTATTAATACCTAAGAATCCATAATGATTCAAAGAACCCAGTGACCTCCACACCAGACAGTCTCATATCCTGCAGAGCCAGGTTTACTTGTTAACATATTTATTTGGCATGTTTACAAAACCTTATGGGATGTTTTAAAAAACTAAAATGGTACATTGTCATATAATTCTTGACTTCTGAGACTAAGATGCTTGTTTTCATTGTGTTCTGAAAAAGTATATCTACTTACATGCTTAATACACAAATTTGAACTTGGATATATTATTTAAATTTGAATATTTTAACTCAAAGACTCTGACTTCATTGATTCTGTTATAATTAACCCAAGCAGCAATAAATATAGTTGGAATTAGCCTAGAATTAGGAAATCATCCATCTTCCTCTTAGTATATAAGTAAAAATAGTGAATGACTATAATAGGATTCTTTTTAAAATATAATATATAAATTCTACCTTTTCATCTACACAAATGATCTGTAGATTTTTTTTTAGTGTGCTTTGTATTTATATTGCATTTCTTTTACCCAAACACTTTAATTTCTATATTACACTGGCAGCTACCACATGCCCATTATGTGTGATGAGCTGTGCTGGCACTGAAGGCAGAGGGGATGATGAGCAAAAATCACTGGAGATACAGGTTATAATTAAAATTTTTAACTAGAGTTAATATTTACATAGTACTTACTACGTACTTACTACACTCCAGCATCACTACATCATTTCAGACTCACATAACTCTTAAAGGTAGGTTTTATCACTATTTCCATTTTAAAGATGAGGAGATTGAGGAAGAATTTAAAAGCCAGAATACTAAGCCAAACATCTTAGCTTCAAAATTCCTGCTCTTAACCCCTCAGCTGTACTCTGTTGCCTTTTTATTATACAAGTAAATGCAAAACTGCTACTATGCCATGCAGTATGAATGAGACATGCAAAGGATTTAAAAGGTCTCCGCAACAGGGGACTAGAGCTAGTCAGGAAGGTCAGGGAAGGTTCTCTGAGAAAGATCTAAAGGATAAATTAATTAGGCAGAGGAGGGTGAGACAAGCATTCTAGGCAAAGAGAACAGCAAATTTAAAAGTCCTGTGGTGGAGCTTGAAGACAAAGAACTGCACCATGGCTAGTTGTCTCAAGTAAAAATGCAAGAGATATAATGAGTGATGATGTTGGTTAAGGTTTAGTGGTAAAAGAGATAGTCCCAGAGGCAGGTATTTAAGTAATAAAATTTTTCACATTTATCTATATTATTCTGATTAAGAACTAAATTTCCATTTCAAAAAGTAGACCTGGAAGGAAATACTCTTTCCTCTAAAGGAGAAGGCTGTCATGTAGAGATAAATACTCACAAGCTACAGGTAAACTACTAATGTAGCTGCTTTATTGCTGTTGGTGAGAAGCATGCCTGTTCATCCTACGTCATGACCTAGTTCATCATAGCAGAAAGCAGAAGTATAAATGTTAGGGGGAAAAGGATGTCCTAAAGCTAATTCCATCCAGGCTTTGTAGACTCTGCCCCCACTCCAGACCAAAGCTAAAAGACACTGGGAACTACAAATCCCATCACCACCAAAGGGAAGGTTGCTGGAACCTGAAGGTGGGGTTAAGCAGCCAGATTTGGTATAAAACCAGATGTGGGCTTTGGGGGATTCCCCATTTTGGCTCCCTGCCAGCTCGCTGTGCGCGGCCAGCTCCCAGAGTGCCTTTGGGTTTCCAGGTCGGCGGATCGGGTAGGACACATTAAAGACTTTATTTCCCTATTTTCTCCCTGAGTTGTACATTTCCTCAATTCCTTTTCCCTTGTAAATAAACCTTTTATTAACCTTTGGTGTGTGGCTGTAATGGAGTATTAATAAGTCCCTTTTCAAGCGCGCGGGTGAGGACCCACAGCCAGGCAACCCGTTTTATATCGGGGCTGCTCCGTAACATAAAGATGAAACTTAAAGCCCTGGAAGGGAAAGAGATGATGAGATTCCCTAGGAGGAGAACAAAATAGTATAGAATACCAACATTAGTTGTCAAGTAACAAAAGATGAAACTACAAAGGAGATTTGCAGAAAGGGGGAGAAGGAATAAGGGAGGGAGGCAGAGGGAGGAAGGGAGAGGAGAAAAACAACCTGAAAGGTAAAAGAAAAATCAAGAGAATGTTAATTCATCGGAAGCAACAGAAAGATGTTTCAAGAAATATGACTGCAGAATTGAGGTAATCAGATGGGTAGGGTTGGGTGTGGGAATCAAAGGGAGGGGGGTCACAATGAACTATGGTGGAGGACTATGGGTGCCCTGGTGGTGAGTGTGCTGTGGTAAAATACACCTGGAAAGTGTATAGGGTATACACTGTACCCCTAAACCATATACAGTGTTTGAAACCAACATTATCTCAATTTAAAAAAAACACACAGAGGAGGGCGGCGGAGCAACATGGCGGCGAGGAGACGCTGCGAGTAAGATCTCCCATTAAAAAAAGTTAATAGGGAGGAAAAGCGGCAGGTCCCAGTGAGAACTGGGACACGGAAGATAAACGGACGACTCCAGCAAACTGCCCGAAGAAGAAAGTGGCCATAAAAGAGGACCAGAAGGGAGGGAAGCGCAGAACCCTGCTCCCCTCCCCCGCCCACAGAGGCGGCACTCTCCGACCGGCAGAAAGGAGGGAAACAACAAACCAAAACGGCCAACAAGAAAAACGGACGCAGCAAGTGGGACTGTGAGTGGAAAGGAACTATTTCAGCCACCACACCCCGTGAACGGGAGCTGAGGCAAACCCTGTAGGATCCACCGCGGAGGTGAGCTCCAGGCGCCATTAAAGAGAGCCCCGCCCCCCAGGAGGAGACCAGCACCAGCACACAGCCCCGGCCGCCCAGTAAGCTTGCGCGGAAAGTGGCGCGGATCCGGACCGGATCGCAGCTGCCCAGGTCCCCGCGCCTGCGACCTAGGCTTGCGGGGAGACGGTGGAGGCCCTCCCTGAGTGAGCAGGAACAAGGCGCCCAGGCAGGGGAGCGGGATTCAAAAGGCGCCATTCCCGCGCCACTGATCTGGGCTACAGCCCGCGTCCTGGAACTGAGGGCTTTGGAACTGAGACCGGGGCACGAAATTAGGGGCGTGGGTTCTCCACGACGGTGGGGCACAGGGCAGACACGGCACCCCAAAGCCGTTGAGGTGTACCCTACCATCCCCGCTCTGCTCCCTGTCCCACGGGGTGGAAAATCAGCTCCCCAAGGGCTCTAGGAGAGATCTCTGGCGCCACCTAGCGACTTGACCCCAGCACAGGCTACTGAAGGAGCTAGTGGCCAGCTGGGGAGTTAGCCCACACCGGGCCCCTTCCGAACAAGTAGTCTGAGCCCACAGGGAGAGCGAGCACCCACAGCCGGGGCAGACCAGGCGCGCAAAAGAGTGTGCCTGAGACCAGACGCGCAGGGAGTGTGTCCCACATCACCATTTTAGAACAGGGACATTTCTTCAGTAAAGACTACCTGCAGAAGGCTTCCTCAGGAGCCAGAGGTGAGCGGGGGAAGTTCGCCCACGCCAGACCCCCTCTGGCCTGCAGTCCAAGCCCAGAGGGGAGCAGGAACCCACCGCCACGGCAGACCAGGCGCACAGGGGAGTGTGTCCCCACATCGGCATTTTAGAACAGGGACCCTTCTCCAGTAAAGGCTGCTTGAAACTGACAGATGACTCCTGGAAGAACCAGAGGGGAACAGAGAAGCCCACCCAAGATGCCGGCCAGTCCCAACAACACAGTGTCCCAACGCATACGGCAAATTAGAAAACAGACAGTAGGGAGGAGAAGAACCACACGCAACCTAGCAACTCTCCAGAGAAAAAGCACACCACAAAAAGAAAGCCAGCCCCCAGATTGCAAAGACAATAACTTGGAAGAATTTCTGAGCCTTCCAGAAAGAGAATTTAAAATTGCCGTGATTAAAAAACTGACAGAAGTCATAAAGGAAAACAATGATAAGGGAAAAATAATCAACGATCAGAAGAATGCAATTGAGTCCCTAGAGAGGGAAAACAATGGTCAGAAGAAAGAAATTGAGTCCCTAAAGAGGGAAGTAAAAGAAATGCAGGAGATCAAAGAATTAATGGAAGAACTAAAGAATTCTGGGAAAAGCAATGAAAGCAGAATAGATGAAATGGAAGAACGAATAAGTAATCTTGAAGACACAGAAATAAAAAGAACCAAAACAGAAAAGGAAAGAGAAGTACGAAGGAAAAAGAACGAAGAAAGACTTCGGGAACTATCTGACTCCATGAGGAAAGGAAATATAAGAGTTATAGGAATACCAGAAGGAGAGGAGAGAGATGTAGGAACAGAGAAAATATTCAAAGAGATAATTGAAGAGAACTTCCCAAATGTGAAGAAGGAGCTGAAAATTGATATACAAGAAGCAAGAAGAACACCAAACTTCCACGACGAAAGGAAAAATACAGCAAGACACATAATAGTAAAGCTCCCAAGAATCCAGGACAAGGAAAAAATAATGAAGCTGGCAAGAGGGAAGAAACAGATAACATTGAAAGGAAAACCAATCAGGCTGACATCAGACTTCTCCGAAGAAACACTACGGGCAAGGAGAGAGTGGAGGGACATAGTCAACAGACTCCAAGAAAACAGATGCCAACCAAGAATACTCTTTGAAGAAAGAGTATCTCCGCAAAGCTCTCCTTCCTCTTTGAAGAAAGAATATGGACCTTCCCAGACAAACAGAAACTCCGGAATTTCATTGCAACTAAACCCCCACTCCAAAAAATACTACAAGGAGTCCTAAAGCCAGAACCTCAGAGGGACGAATAACAATGAAAGAAGGCCAAAAAAAAAAAAAAAGTTATTAAAAGAATAAATAAATAAAATCAAAGGAAAGACAAACACAATGGCAAATACAGATGTTAACATATCAATATTAACTCTAAATGTAAATGGACTAAACTCTTCAATAAAAAGACACAGAGTTGCAGCCTGGATTAAGAAACAAAACCCAACCTTTTGCTGTCTCCAGGAAACACATTTAGCTACAAAAGATAAAAATAGGCTCAAAGTTAAAGGATGGAAAACAATCCTACAAGCAAATGGACCAAAAAAGAAAGCAGGAACAGCTATACTTTTATCAGATAAAACAGATTTCAAACTCAAAAAGATAAAAAGAGACCCCAATGGTCACTACATTATGATCAAGGGGACAATACTTCAAGAAGAAATAACACTCATTAACATATACTCACCAAACGAAGGAGCACCAAAATATATCAGACAACTGTTGTCCTCTCTGAAAACAGACATCAGAGAAAACACATACGTAGTGGGAGACTTCAACACACCACTATCAACAATGGATAGATCAACAAGACAAAAAATAAGTAAAGAAACCAAAGCTCTAAATAAGGACCTAGAGCAATTAGGCTTAACAGACATCTATAGAACACTAAACCCCAAAAAAACGGAGTACACATTTTTCTCAAGCGCACACGGATCATTCTCCAGGATCGATCACATACTGGGGCACAAGACAAACATCAACAGATACACCAAGATTGAAATCATAACCATCTTTTCTGACCATGAAGGCATCAAACTAGAAATAAACCACAAAAAGAAGGCAAGGAACTTTCCTACCTCATGGAGATTAAAAACCACACTACTGGAAGACCATTGGACTAATGAGGAGATCAAAGAAGAAATTAAAAAATTTTTTGAATTGAACGACAAGGAGGACACCAATATCCTAAATGTATGGGATGCAGCAAAAGCAGTAATAAGAGGAAAATATATAGCAATAGAAGCTCACATCAAGAAACAAGAAAGAACGCAAAGAAACAACCTAATCTCGAAGCTCAAAAATCTAGAAAAAGAACAACAAAAAAACCCCAAAACCAGTAGAAGAAAAGAAATAATAAAAACCAAAGCAGAAATAAATGAAATTGAAACTAAAAAAACAATCCAAAAGATCAATGAAACCAAGAGCTGGTTCTTTGAAAAAAATCAATAAAATAGACAAACCCCTAGCCAGGCTCACAAAGGAAAAAAGGGAGAAAGCACAAATAAACAGGATCATCAATGAAAGAGGAGAAATCACAACGGACACAGCAGAAATCAAAAGAATAATCAGTAACTACTATGAACAGTTATATGGAAACAAGTTTAACAATCTAGAGGAGATGGACAAATTCCTACAACTCTACAATCACCCAAAGCTAGATAAAGAAGAAATAGAACACCTAAACAGACCAATTACAATTAGCGAAATTGAAATGGTAATCAAAAACCTCCCCAAAAACAAAAGCCCAGGACCTGATGGATTTACAAATGAATTCTACCAAACATTCAGAGACGAATTAGTGCTTATCCTTCACAAACTCTTCCAAAAAATTGAGAAGGAAGGGACAATACCAAACACGTTTTATGAAGCCAACATTACACTAATACCAAAACCGAACAAGGACAACACAAAAAAGGAAAACTACAGGCCAATCTCCCTAATGAACACTGATGCAAAAATCCTCAATAAAATTTTAGCTATCAGAATCCAACAATGTATCCATAAGATAATTCACCACGACCAAGTTGGATTCATTCCAGGGGCACAAGGATGGTTTAACATCCGAAAATCAAACAACATTATCCAACACATCAACAAAAAGAAATATAAAAACCATATGATAATATCAATAGATGCTGAGAAAGCTTTCGACAAAGTGCAACACCCATTCATGATAAAAGCCCTTGAAATTCTTGGGATACAAGGAACATACCTCAACATCATAAAGGCCATCTATGACAAGCCAACAGCCAGTATCATTCTCAATGGTGAAAAGCTGAAAGCAATTCCATTAAGATCTGGAACAAGACAAGGATGTCCACTCTCACCATTGCTTTTCAATATAATACTGGAAGTCCTAGCCAGGGCAATAAGACAAGAGAAAGACATCCAAGGAATCCAAATAGGAAAAGAAGAAGTCAAACTATCACTATTTGCAGACGATATGATATTATACATAGAGAACCCCAAAAACTCCACAGAAAAGCTAATTCAACTCATCAATCAGTTCAGTAAAGTGGCAGGATACAAAATCAACACGCAAAAGTCAGTAGCCTTCCTATACACAAACAATAAATCTGAAGAAGAAGAAATCAAAAAGACCATCCCTTTTGTTATTGAAACAAAAAAAATCAAATATTTGGGAATAAATCTAACAAAAGAGGTAAAGGACCTATACAAAGAAAACTATAAAACACTGTTAAAAGAAATAGAAGAAGACACAAAGAAATGGAGAGACATCCCCTGCTCATGGATTGGAAGAATAAACATTATTAAAATGGCCATCCTTCCAAAAGCAATATACAGATTCAATGCTATTCCAATCAAAATTTCAATGTCATTCTTCAAAGAAATAGAACAATTATTGATGAAATTCATATGGAATCACAAAAAACCCCGAATAGCCAAAGCTCTCCTGAAAAAAAAAGAAGGGAATGGAGGCATCACACTCCCAGACTTCAAACTATACTACAAAGCCATAATCATCAAAACTGCATGGTATTGGAACAAGAACAGACATACAGACCAATGGAATCGAATAGAAAATCCAGAAATAAACCCACAGATTTATGGTCAACTAATCTTTGACAAAGGAGCAAAGAATATGCATTGGAGCAAAGAAAGTTTGTTCAATAAATGGTGCTGGGAAAACTGGGTCGCTACATGCAAAAGAATGAAGCTTGACCACCACCTCACACCATACACAAAAATCAACTCAAAATGGATTAAAGAACTAGACATAAGACCTGAAACCATAAAATATATAGAAGGAAATATAGGCAAAACACTACGTGATTTGCACATCAAAGACATCTTTACAGACACATCACCCAAAGCAGTGATAGTGAAGGCAAAGATAAACAGCTGGGACTACATCAAATTAAAGAGCTTTTGCACAGCAAAAGAGACAATAACAAAAACAAAGAGAAACCCCAACTGGGAGAACATTTTTGCACCCAACACTAATGATAAAGGACTGATCACAAAAATCTGCAAAGAGCTGATGAGACTCAACAACAACAAAGAAAATAATCCAGTCAAAAAATGGGCAGAAGAGCTTAAAAGAAACTTCTCTGAAGAGGAAATGCAAATGGCCAACAGGCATATGAAAAAATGTTCAACATCACTTGTCATCAGGGAAATGCAAATCAAAACTACCATGAGATACCATCTTACACCAGTGAGAATGGCACATATTAAAAAAGCTAGCAACAACAAATGTTGGCGAGGGTGTGGAGAAAAAGGAACTCTTCTGCACTGTTGGTGGGAGTGCAAACTGGTCCAACCACTGTGGAAAGCTGTATGGAGATTTCTGGACCTACTAAACATAGAGCTTCCATATGATCCAGCAATTCCACTCCTAGGTATTTACCCAAAGGACACAGAAACATCAATTCCAAAGAACACCTGCACCCCTATGTTTATAGCAGCACTGTTTACAATAGCTAAGCTTTGGAAACAACCCAAATGCCCAAAAATAGATGACTGGATCAAGAAGATGTGGTACATATATACCATGGAATATTACTCAGCATTCAAAAAAGATAAACACATGCAATTTGCAGCAACATGGATGGCGCTGGAAGGGATCATGCTCAGCGAAATAAGCCAAAAAGAAAAAGAAAAATACCGGATGGTCTCACTCATAGCAGGAATCTAGAAAACTTAAATAAGGGACCAGGAAAATGAATAACTACAAGAAAGTGAAAATCAAAATCAACAAAAAACTATGAACCAGAGACACTTTTAGGGGGGCGGGGGTGGGAGGGGAGGGATTGGGGTCAGAATGGGGGGGCTGCAATTGTATGGGGAATATAACAATAAAATTTATTAAAAAAAAAAAAATGCAGAGAGGAGGTGAATAAACACTTCTCCAAAGAAGACATGTAGCTGGGTGGTAGGCACTTGAAAAGATGTTCATCATATCTTCTTATTAGATAAATGCAAATCAAAACTATTAGCTATCACCTTAGACCTGTGAGAATGCTGTTATCCAAAAGATAAGAAACAAGTGTTGGAGAGGATGTGGGTAGAAGGGATAGAAGGGAAGGAACCCTTGTATAGTATTGGTGGGAAGCTAAATTGGTACAGGCATTATGGAAAACAGTATGGAGTTTCCTCAAAAAAAAATAATAAAAAAAAAAAACACACAATTTCAAAAAATAAAGAAGGGAGTGGTTAACAATCTCAGATGCCACTGAGATACGGCTGAGATATAAAGTGAGAAACAAGATTTAGCATCAAGAAAGTCATTGGTGGGCCTCCCCGGTGGCACAGCGGTTGAGCGCTGGGTTGCGAAGCTGCCCGCAGCCTCTGCAGCGCCGGTTCGATCCCCAGTTGCTCCCCGGCCACTGGAGGAGGGTCCCACATGGCGTGCAGACCTCTCCTGCCACCCGCTGCTCCCCTCAGCAGTGTACTTTGTCAGTCTGCCTGCTCTGCTCCCCGCTCTGGCTCTAGTGAATTCTCTCACCCTCGGCGCTTCTGACTGTACCTGGTGCTTGTATAAACAAACAAATAAATGAATGAATGAATGCATAAATAAATAAATGAATAAATGAACGAATAAATGAATAAATAAATACAAATGCTAAAATGATTTTTAAAAAAAAGAAAGTCATTGGTATATGGTGGAGGATTAATGCGGCTTTGGTGATAAGCATGGCGTGAAAACATACACATTTGTAGAGGCTTGAAATTACATTCTCTGAAATAAATATAATAATGTAAATGTATTATAATATAAACCAATGTCACCTCAATAGAAAAAAAAAAAAACCAAAGTCATTGGTAACCTTAACAGAAGCCATGTGGATAGAATAATGATTCCCAAATGGAGAACATTTTTCCTTACATGGGTCATTTGGCAATGTCTAAACATTTTTAGTTGTCACAGCTGGTATAGTGCTTGGCAGATGCCATAAGAAAACAGGAAGGGAAGGGAGTACTAGCAACAACATTATTGAACTATACATGATGGAATCTTATCTAGACAAAGAGAAGTGTAAATAAGAGACAGGTGAATTGGAAGAAAATTAGAGTTAATATATATAAATAGGAGGGCATCTTATCTAAAGCAAAATATGAACACGGTCAGTGACTTAAATCCATGTTACAGATATATAAACTGAGATATAAACTGTCTCCAAGCAGGTTATGCAGAACAAAGCTTTGATTATCATCAGTGAATGTGCTACGCAAATATGTCCCTTTATGGTGGCCACATGAGACTCACCAGAGCTCAGGGTGAACTTGACCTAATGATAATATAAAGGTTAAAGAACAGGCTTTATTGAGAAAACTCAAGAAGTCAGCAACAAGAAAAGTCACAGGTCCTTTGATTATACCATTTTTCCTGTGAAGAGGTATGCAGGAGCCCAGGCAACTGATGACACTTTGTCCACAATTCCAAGGAAAAGACCTTGCTATCGCTCTCTTTTTTATAGGGCAAGCATGATATCAACCTTACCAGAAGAGATAAGCAGGCAACTTGAATGTTAGGCAGTCTGGATTGCAAGCTGTCTGTTTTAGAGGAAGTCATTGGAAAGCTAGCTTCCCAGGACCTGAGGACAGCAGAAACCATAGCAAGTCATAGTTCTGCAAGAGGGTAAAATAATGCCATTAGTCTGACAGAAAGCTGAGCACAAAAGTGGTTTCTCCCATTGGTTGACAGGTAATTTCTGGCTCCATATGGCCTACTGGTTCAGGCAACCAAGAAGAATTCTCAGGGTCACTTTCAAACTATCTTGCTTCTTGTGCCATGAAATTCTATGTATCATTCAACTAATGGCACTTAGAATAGCTTGTGGCGGAATCGCTTCTCAGCCTTTTGGCTAAGATCAAGTGTAGAATAGCTTGTGGTGACTATATTTCAGCAGACATATCTCACTGTGTTTCTTCATCATCCTGTGTGGTTTTTTAGACAAAAGGAAGAAACAGGATATTGTTTCAAAGTGAACAGAGGTCTTAAGAAACAAACTATAATATTATTGGTACTTTCAAACCAAAAAGATTTAAGAGTAACTTAGAAAGAATATTTCTAAATGTGATTTCTGATACATAAGCAAAAATATTGATAGTATATACTAAATTTCAAAATGCCAGCATTTCCGAGGATGTTTTTCCTTTTATAACAAAGATAGAAACAAAATAGAAAACAAAACTAAGAGAACAAATGGGAGAAAATGTCCAAAGAGTTCCCCTTAATTGGTTTAGAGTTCTACAATAAAATAAGAGAAGACTTATAGCTAAGGTAAAGTATAGTTAGTGGTGGGAGAGAGAAAAATTCTGAGACATACCCAAGCTTTCCATAATGTTGTGAAAAGTTCAATAAAACAACAAAAAGTTGAACATGGCAGAGAAAGCTATCAAGAAGTCCTTTGGGTGGTTTTATTTTTACAGATTACTTTAAAACTTCCTAAAAATATGCAACATGGCATTAATGACAACTCTCCTTTCTGATAGAATTTGACAATAAATAAAACCTCAGTATTTCCATGTTGTTGAGGGACAGTCCATGGAAAAAGAGTCTTTCAAGTTGACAGAGAGAAAATATGTCCCCTGAAAACTAGATGGTGCTTTGCCTCCAAAACCAAAAATTATCAAAAGGAAACAAATTTAAAATACAGAAAATACAAAAGAAATTAAGTCTCTCTTCTCTGAAAAAATGAAGGAGGGAGAGCTTAAGACACACAAAGTTACAGATTGTAGAATTTAAAAATCATGTAACTGAACTGACTAGCCGATGACCCGAAATTTTCAGAATAGTACAAAGTAGAAGGGTCTATTAGAAAGGCACGAACTCAAACTTGAATGCTCTTACAAATCACCTTGGAAATGCTGTTGAAATACACTTTGATTTAGTAGCTCTAACATTAGGCCTGAGATTCTTCATTAAAAATTATTTCAACATTGACGTATGCTTAAAATTTCTCACAATAAAGTGTTAGAAAATAGCTTCATAAGTATAGAGATATTAAGAAGCAATAAAGACTACAAGTCTTTAGGAAGATTAAGTATAGAATGAAAGATTTTGTGTATTATAAGAGTATCAAGAACCAGAATGCTAGTGAGAAGAACTGGGTGCAGGAAGCAGAGTTGCTCCGGGTGTGAATCTCCCAGATTCTACAGTGTTTCCTGGGGTTCTGACTTGTGAGGCTGGGTAGGAAAGTTGACGCCACTTCCCAGGAGTGCTCTGTCAGAGGTTTCTCCTTGGGAGCCCCTAGGCTAGCAAGGGGACTATGGTCCTCAGACTATACACATTCAAAGGTCTAGGGGGAAAATGCAATCATTGTATCAGGAATATGTTGTACAAGTCAAAGGAGACTGTTCCACAAGTATGGTGATTATTCACTCGAGTTTTTTCATGAAGTTGCTCTTTTATAATCAAAGCTTTAGGATTCAAATCAGTTTATTTAAGAGTTCTGAATAGTTCACAAATTGCTATTTCACTATTTGTCTTTTGAGGTTTTGTGCTACTCGACCCCATATTTGTATTTATCAAACACTGGGTGGAATGGGTGTTGGGGGAACAGTATTATTCTGCTCTTCTGTCTGTAGCTTTGAAAAACTGGGGTTCCTGAAGGTTCAGCCCATTTTCCAGGAGGAGAAACTTTGCCACCACATGGAAATTATCGGCCAGGCTTCCTCAACTTTCAAGATGTACCTAGACTCCAATGGGTAAATCTTCCTCCCCATCACCATCCCTTATACTCTCTTGACACTTTTTCCCTCCCTACTCTCCATTAAACTTAGAAGCTTCCACTAAATTAGTGTCTTAGTCTTCATAAGTATTTTGTTTTGTCAAATTGCCTGATATGTAAACATACAGTATTTATCTTTGTCATTCTAACTGGCTTTACTACACATAATTCCTTCAAATTTCTTCCATTTAGCTGTAAATAGAAACAATTTGTCTTTATTGTTCAATAATATTCCATAGTGTAGATATATCAATATAAATCTTAATCCATCCCTCTACTGGTTCTTAGATTGTTTCCATATCCTAGTTATTGTAAACAATGCTGCAGTAAACATTGAACAACATATTTTTTTGAGTTGATGGTTTCAAATTCTTTAGATACATGCCCAAGAATGTGTCATAAGGTATTTCCATTTTCAGTTTTGTTTTTTTTTTAAAGATTTATTTATTTACATATACAAGCACTGGGTACAGTCAGGCGCAGGAGGATGAGAGAATTCACCAGAGCCAGAGAGGGGAACAGAACAGCCAGACTGACGAAATACACTGCTGAGGGGAGCAGCAGGCGGCAGAAGAGGTCTGCGCCGCCATGTGGGACCCTCGCCGGTGGCTGGGGATCAAACTGGGGCTGCAGCCCAGCGCTCAACCGCTGCGCCACCAGGGGAGGCCCCAATTTTCACTTTTTTAAAGGTAAACCCAGATCATTTTCCCAAGTGGCTGTACCAGTTTACATTCCCACCAACAAAGTAATAGGGTTCCTCTTTCTCTGAATCCTCTCCAGCATTTGTTGTCGGTGTCTTTTTTAATATGTTCCACACTCACAGGTGTGAGGTATCTTCTTGTGGTTTAGGCCAGTATCTCCCTTGTTAAAAGTGATAATAAACATTTTCCTATGTATCTGTTGATCTTCTGGGTATCCTCTTTGATGAATTATCTATTTAAATATCCTGCCTATTTATCAATTGGGTTGTTTCTTTTAATTGTTACATTGAATTTTTTTTTTATATCATGGGTACAAACCCTTGCAGTTTTTTATGTGTGAGTATTTTCTCGCATTCCATAGATTGTCTTTTTAATCTACTTTTCTTTTGATGTATAAAAGCTTTTAATTTGCTTATCTTTACTTTTATTTTCCTTGCTATCAGGATCAACTCTCCAACATCTTTTTTTCCCAAAAACATCTTTATCGTTGATGTCATGAAACATATTGCTGGTGTTTCCCTTTGTATATTCTATTGTAGTGGGTCTTACATCTAAGTCTTTAATTCATTTGGAATTTACTTTCATGCATGGAGTCAGAAAATGATCCATTCATCCTTTTACATGTGACCTTTCAGTTGTTTTTCCAGCACCATTTGGTAAAGAGACTCTCCTTTTCCCATTGTATGGTTCCTTTATCAGGAATTATATATTGATATATGCATGGATTTATTTCCATCCCATTGGCCCATGTATCTATTTTTATTCCAATACTATCTTGTTTTAATCACTGTTGCTTTATAGCCCAAAGTCAGGTAAGATGATGCCTCCATTTTTCTTTTTTCTCAGAATTGCTTTTGCTATTCGAGACTTATATTTCCATCAAAATTTTAAATATTTTTGTTCAATTTCTCTGTAGAATAATACAGCTATTTTAATGGGAACAGTGTTAAATTTACATTCTGGTCTTGGTAGAATAGTACTTTTTTCAGATTTATTTATTTTTAAAATCATGTTTAATGAAGTAACATTGATTTACAACATTATGTTTCAGGGCATGGGTTCACACCTTTACAAACATAGGATATCTAAAACAGTTCTTTTGACTATATTGATTGTATCCACACAGAAGCATGAAATGTGTTTTCATCTTCTTATGTCATTTAAGGATTTATATCCTTTAATGTCTTGCAGTTTTGTTGTAGAAGTCCTTTATCACCTTGGTTAGGTTAATTCCTAGGTATTTGATGCTTCTTGATGCAATTCTTCATTAATTCTTTTTCATCTCACTCATTATATATAAAAATGCAATCAAAGGGCCTCCCTGGTGGTGCAACGGATTAAGCACTGCACTATGAAGCAATCTGCAGCCTCTGCAGCACGAGTTCAATCCCCGGCTGGCCAGGGAGCAACCCACATGGCAAAGCAGACCTCTCCTGTATCGCCCACTGCTCCCCTCAGCAGTGTATTTCAGTCTGCCTGTTCTGTTCCCCACTCTGTCTCTGGTGAATCCTCTTACCCCCTGCATTTCTGGCCTGTATCCCAGCTCTTATATGCATAAATAAATAAACAAATCTTTTTAAAAATGCAATCAATTTTTATATGTTGATTTTCTAGCTTGTCTCTTTTGCTATATTGATTTGTTATTTTTCACAGCTTTTTTTGCTGGAGTCTTCAGGGTTTTCAACATGGACTGTCTTTAAATAATGATAGTTTCACTTCTTTTCCAACCTGGATTGCTTTTATTTCCTGTTGTTTTCTGATTACTCTATCTAAAACCTCTGGTACTAAATTAAACAGAAGTGGAGGTAGTAGGCATCCTTATCTTGTTTCTGGCTTTAAAGTGAAAGCTTTTAGTTTTTCATCTAGTTATACTGGCTACAGGTTTGTGATATATGGCTTTCATTATGTTGAAGTAGGTTCCTCTTATTCTCATCTAGTTTAGAGGTTTTTCATAAATGGATATATCATAACTAAGTGCTACCAGTCCAAAATTGTGAGCACAAGAAAGTCATTTGTTATCTTGGCTTTAATGTAATTATTAAGATATAATATGAAGGAATTTTATAAGGCACCTGAAATTTTCATTACTTTTTTAACTTTGTTTTAAAATATCAAAGAATTAATAAGCTTTGGAATGAAAGAAAAAGAAGTCAAAATGGATCCTATAACATATATTAAACTAATATGCCATAATTTATAATATGAGTTCAAAGGCTAAATACTGAGTCTCTTCTGAATTTAGTGTATATTTCATATGGTTGTACTTCTAAAACACCTTTTCTATCCAATTTAATATATATTTTTAAAGGACAGGAATGGCCACTGAGCAGGTTTTCTAGGATCCCATGCAGACCGGGTAAAGGAGGAGTTCTGGAGCCCTCAGGGGTTTTGCAGGTCTTTTATTGGGGCTCACCAGGCAGATGGCAGGCAGGGGTGCTGGAGGGCCAGGAGACTGGCAGGCCTCCCAGCCCCCAGCAGGTCTTCACTCTGGGCTTTCCTGCCTTCTCTCAGATTCTGCTTCTCTTGCTTCTCTCTCAGCTTCTCTTTTGGCTTCTGCTGGCGTCCCCGTGACGCCGCCCTTAAAAGCCCAGTCTTAGCCCAGGTGAATCCCATCTACCTATGCCCACACCCTATTCCAGGTGCCCGCCATCAGGCATGCATTCAGGACCGCAGGGATCCATCGTCTATCCTGATGGCGGGAGGGGAGAAAAGCCTGACATTTTTTTCCTTACCCTACAATATTTTAATGTAATTTTACTAAGTTTAAATTGCTAAATAAATTATTTCCAGTGAAATATTTTTTTTAAAAATGAAAGTTTAATAGTATTTTTTCTATGTAACCAAAGAAGTTTTCCGTATGACCAAATAAGCAATCATTTGATAAGACATGTAAATGTCTTATTCAATTCTCAAAAGTTAAGACACTATGTTGATAAGACAACATTGTTCTTATCAACATTTGATAAGACACTATGTTCATGGAATAAACTTTCCAAAGTGCTGAATAATTTAATTTTAAGTTTTGCTCATTATTCACCATGTTGCATTCACGGTATAAAACTCCTTCATCACTGTGTAAGCAGGAAAATGACTCCCACTGTGACTGTAAATGGAGAAGAGCTTTTTTTAAACCTTAGGCAATTAAAATAGATTGGCCTTTGTAGTTATACTGTTGACCTTTCCTCTGAGTTTACTTAATCAGCAGTGAAATATTTCTGTCACATGTACTAGTGAAATACGTATGTCGGTCATGAAACTGAGAATCTATAATACAAGTATCATTGTACTACAAATAAAGGCCCACTTTGATGGCTTAAAGCAGCTCTATTTATAATTCTGGCTTTATATTACAGTTTGGCCATCTATTCTCAATCTATCAACTTTTGAGAATTGAATAATGCATGAGAATTTATAGCTTCAAAGTAAGAAAGCAATCAATAATGACGTGGTGGGGTAAAAAGCACTATCCTCTCTTAATACCAAAATCTAAATATTTCAATTCAACAACACTTAGTCAAATGGCACAACTGTTCCCTTTTACACTATTTGCAGAACTTGGATACTTTCATATTTATATTTCACAGTAAATTAACTACATGAAAGTTACTGTTTGGTGCATTCTCTCTTGGGGCAAGGAGAGGGCAAAAGGACAAGACCTACGCCTTTGTTATTTTATTTCCTCCCAAGATCTTTTATTTAAGAATTTGTTACTTTATAGGCAACAATCTCCAGTTCTAAGTAATGGGTTAAAAGGAAAAAGGTTTTCTCACCTCGATAGACCTTAACTGTTATTGCCTGAATATCTTATGCATTCTTCCATTTTGAAAGACTTTTTTTTTGAGAGGTTTGTTTTCTACTTTTTTGAGTGGGTTTAAGACCCAAGAAATCAATTATCATATCAAATCCTATTCATAACTTAGTAAATAATTTTTATTAACCAAAATTAATAAAAGAGGTGTGCTACTTTTGAAAACACAGTGAATGCATTATTATCACCACCATGCTATCTATGTATATATCATATTAGCTTGCGATATGGTAAATTTAAATTTCTTAACCTTTGCTGTGTCATTACAAAAGGGAAAAGGAAATGCATATTCTTCAAAAGACATAAAGGATCATCTTAAATGGTACATAAAAAAATCAATTGAGGGCCTCCCCTGGTGGCCCAGCGGTTGAGCGCTGAGCTGCGAAGCTGCCGGCAGCCTCTGCAGCCCTTTGATTCCCAGCCACCAGCGGTTCCCACATGGCACGCAGACCTCTCCTGCCGCCCGCTGCTCCCCTCAGCATTGTACTTCATCAGTCTGCCTGCTCTGCTCTCCCCTCTGGCTCTGGTGAATTCTCTCACCCTCCCGTGATTCTGACTGTACCCAGCGCTTGTATAAATAAATAAATAAATCTTTTTTAAAAAAAATCAATTGACAAAGTTCAATAATTTTCATGAAAAGTCATAAGTGAAAAATCCACAATAAATATCATACTCAGTGGTAAAAGAACGAAAGGGTTTCCTCTAAGATTAAGAACAAACCCACTTTGCCACTTTCATTCAATATAGTACTAGAAGAACTACCTACAGCAATTAGGTTTAAAAAAAGAAAAGGCAGGCAGGATGGGAGGGGGCAGGGATGGAGGAAGGAAGGAATGAAGGAATAAAGAAAAGAAGGGCATCCTAATTGAAAAGGAAGACAATAAAAGAAAAAAGTAGACAAATTGTACTTTATGGAAATTAAAAACGCCTGAGTATCCAAGGGTAAAAATCAAAAGAGTGAAAAGGCAACACAAAGAATGGGAAAAATATTTGCATATCACGTATCTGATAAGAAATTAATATCCAGAATATGTGGAAACTCAAGAAAATAAAACCCAAACAACTCAATTCAGAAATTGGCAAGAACTAAATATATAATTCTAAAAAGAAGATATACAAAATATACAAATGGCCAACAAGCGCATGAAAAGATACTCAACATCACTAATCATTAGGGGGATGCAAATCAAAACTACAATGAAGTGTGCGACCCCACACACATTAGGATGGATACGATCAAGAAAACAGAATAACAACTGCAATACAAGACAGGGTTAAAAGAGATTATTGAAATAATAGGATTAGAGTAAGTTTTTAAATAGATTATACTAAAATCAATTTTGCTTCCCCAATCCTATTGTAAAGGGGAAAAAGGAGATTCTAAAACAGCTGAACTCTTAAAGAAACAATACAGTTGTGGTTACCAGAGGTTACGGGTGGAGGATTGGGGAGACAGTGTTTAAGGGTATAAACATGCAACTAGTAGATAAATAAATCCTGCAGTTTTAATACACAAGATAGTGATTATTGGGAACAATACTGTATTATAAACTCCAAAGTTGCTAAGAGAGTAAATCTTAATTGTGATAATAATTACAATTAAGATTTCACTAGATCTTAATTTTGTTCCCACAAAAAATATTATGTGACCTGAGAGAGGTATTAGCTAACCCTACAAATGTAATCATATTGTAATATATAAATGCATCAAATTTATATATTTGTGTATCTTAAACTTACACATTGTCCCACTCTGTCTCTGGTGAATCCTCTCACTCTCCTGCACCTCTGGCCTGTACCCCAGCTATTGTATGAATGAAAAATAAATCTTTAAAAAAGAAAAAGAAAAAAAGAGTGGTTTCCAGCTGCAACCACTGTGTGGAGTCTGTGCAATCCCAGCTGTCTGCATAGGTTTTCTCAAGGTTCTGTGTTTCCTCTCACGTCCCAAAGTTGTGCACATTAGTTCACTGGTGTATCTAAATTGCCCCAGTGTGAGTGTGCCTGTTGAATGTGCCCTGGTACAGAAGAGTGTCTGTCCACCACAGGTCCTGCCTTGTACCCTGAGCGGCAGATAGCCTCCAGGTAGCTCATCAAGAAACTCGAATGAGCAGGTTGAATGAATAAATATAAACAACTGTTTAATATTAGGAGTGTTTGAGAACTTTATTTAAAAGTCTGACTGAAATACACTGCTGAGGGGAGCAGCGGGAGAATCAGGAGAGGTCTGCTGCTCCAGGTGGGTCACCTCCCTGGCTGGGGATCGAACACATCTCTGGCCTGTACCCCAGTTCTTGTATGAATAAATAAATAAATCTTTAAAAAAAAAAAAGTCTGGTGACTTTTGCATGACCAGAAATATGCTGTGAGAACTTAAGCATTTTTCTATCACTTAGCCTGTGCTAAAACTGGTTTCACTAGCCGTCATTTCACTTAAAGCCAGTTTCCAAAAACCTAAGGATGACATTAAGTGAGGTCTTACTATGATCAAAAATAAAAAGTCTACTTAAATCAAAAAAGAATAAACTTTGGGGTTTTTTTTAGTATATTTAGGTAGTGTAAATAATTTTATAACACTGTCACCCAGAGATAGAAAACCCAGTCCGGGTCTCAAGAACTCTCATGGGAAAGGGAGAAAAGGAAATAGGCAGTTATCATACAACATGATACAACATGGAATACAACACAGGTGCACAAAAGAAGAACAGCTAATTCAGACACATGGGAGAGAGGGTAAAGCAAAGAAAGATTTCCTGAAGGGGCTAGTCCTAAAGTGACTGAGTCTTAGGTTAGCCAGAAAATGCCTAGAGCAAGAAAGCAAACTCACTGTTGGCACAGCCACCTATTAAGCAGCAACATACAAATTCAATCTGTACATCTTTAATGATTACCAAGATGTGGAGATAACATCATGCCCTCAGATTTAGTTTACTGAACAGAATCACTAAGAAAGCACCTGAAATACCCTTACTCACTCCATGATCTTTTTTTTTTTTTTAAACAAGCTATTTGACGTTGGGGACTCAGTTTCCTTATTGTGGGTAATAATGTTTTTGGAATTCAGTTAGTACATTAACTGACTTAGAACAGTACCTGGCATCTCCTGTGTGTTGATTAAATATTGACTCTACAGCATTATTAAATTTCAAAATATTTCATACATGTTATTTTGCATATCATTAGAAGATAGGTTACGGTTTAGGAATTAGAGCACAGGACAGATTAAATAACATGGATAATGTCAGAAGAAAAATGCCTTTCTCTAATTATGTTTTCTTTGAAGAAAGAGCTTCCCTACTCAAACTCCTGGCTTCACTTTGCTCTTAACTCACTCCAGGGCAGACAGGGTAACTTACCTGGTTGGTAAATTTGGGACGAATCACTGGGTGAGCTTGGCTCATCTCTGTTCTTCTTTCTTTGGAGAGTGAATATGCTTGTTTTCCCCACTTTATACTGGGAGTATAAACTGACCAGTTCTGGAGTTTACTTTTAGCCTATTTGTTTGACTGAAAGTGCTAAAGCTTCAGTCTCCAACTGGACTTTTTTTTGACAAAGTTGTTTACTTAGTTTTCTCTGTGCAATCATTGATTTACCTCCAACCTTTCTAACAGAAAACTGAGTTGTTTGTGAAATATCTCTCAGTGTGATCAATTCTGCTTTTCCCCCCTTTTTTCCTAATTCCTCCTGACTATTTCATACTCCCACCCCAAACTTTATTGCCTTGATACAAACTGAAATAAAAAAGTACCATGGAAACTGTGATAGACTGTTAACTTTCTCTGTTTCCTTAAAAACAAAACGAATTTTGGGCCTCACTGGTGGCGCAAGGGGTTAAAGACAGCACTAACAAACTATTGGCAGCCACTGCAGCACCAGTTCAATCCAGGCAGGCAAGGGAGCTAACCCACAAGGTGCAGCAGACTTCTTCTGTCTCACCCACTGCTCCCCTCAGCAGTGTATTTCAGTAGATCTGCCTGTTCTGCTCCCCACTGTCTCTGGTGAATCCTCTCACCCCACACACACCTCTGGCCTGTACTCCAGTTCTTGTATGCATAAATAAATAAATATTTTTTAAAAATGAGTTTTGATGCATCTCATTCCTGCCTAGATAAAGGTTACATTTGTGTGTACCATGTGACTAAGTTTTGGCTAATGAGATACAAACAGAAATGTATTTTCAGGAATTCTTAAGGGGGAGGTCCACATTTTTTCCCCTCTTCCTCAATCTAGTTACATGAACTTGGTTATAACAGCTGGAGCTCCGGCAGCTTTATTGTACTATGATGAAGTGCTCATAAGAAGGAGGAAGCTGCGAGCTAGAAAGTCTGACTTCCTGATCACTACGTGAGAAAGAGATAAAGTTATCTCTTGCTTAAACCACCTTGTTTTGGTTTTGTTTTGTTTTGCAACTTAAGTAGCTGAAGTAGCCTTGACAAATATAGACAGTCAGCTTCAAGCCTTTCTTCCCTGGTCCTTTCTCTCCAACCAAACTGCAAACCCTAAACCCTTTTAAATGGAAACACTGAAGCCAGGATTTTAACAAGAATTTAAATTTAATTGTAAGGGTAAAAATGATTTATCTTCAAATTTGAAGGCAAAGAACTTCTATAAGATCTACCTAAGAAAAAATAAAAACTCACTACTAAAAGACCCTCTCAAGTATCCTCCTATTATGGTTTTGAAGCATTCACTATACTTTTTAGCTAATTTTTATATCAATTTTTAGGAGTTTTAATGAGTTTTCCTAGTCAAGCTTATAAACCCAAGATTTGTTTTTTGTTTCAATGGAAATACAGCCTTTCATTTCAATAGAAAATTTATTGTAAATTTCAATAAATTTTCTAACAAATATTTATTGCACACTAGCCCTTACGTCATTCTTAGGTTTTCTCCTCCTTTGTTTCCTGTGATTTAGGTTGAAATATCAGGCTCTGAATTTGCTCCCTGTATCCACCTATATACTCCCTCTTCACGGAAGAAGAGACCTTTAGATTATGTCCTTTGTCTCTGACATGCCCTGGGTGTTTCCTTTGCTCCTTTCTGATTGCTATCCTTGACCCAGCAAAGACAACACGCTATCAGTCTTCCTTTTTAAAAGACTATTATTTATTAAAAGTCCACTATCTGCTAAATGCTATAATAGATACTTTAAATATTGTCATTATTTCATTAATCTTCATATTGGCATTATTTTCTCCATTCTATGGATGAATCAACTGTGATTCAGGGAAATTAAAACAAACCCAAGATCTGTCTCCAAAGTTCATTTTCTTTATGCTACAGTGTCTCTTTTGTGAAAAATATTTCCATACTTCTATATCATTGTATTCAGGCCCTCCTACTTATCTGACTTCAACTCTACATCTTTTCCTATCCATCCTTCTTCTCTTCACTAGCTATATAGCTAAATATTCCAAAAAGACCAGAATAAATTGTTTACCTTAGAAGAGCTTTTGGGAACACAATTCCAAATGTTAAAGAATAAAATTATTAATAATGTCAGTATATTACCCCACAAAATAAAATACACAGTAAAATACACTAAAGAAAATGAAAAATAAATAAGGCAGCTCCACCCACTTCAGATCTGAACGATCACAGGAGGAAGACCTACTTGTAAGTAAAACCCCCACTGCCTCTCCTTTCCTAAAGCACATCCACATAGATACAAACCTGAGGATGCCCTTTCTGACCACAGTGCTTATCCCATTCCGCAAGTGCATTAATATCAATGTTTTACACAACACTAGAATGACTGTCAAATAGTCAAGATTGTCCATCAGGTGTTCCTCAAGGAGATTCTTCTGACAACTCCAGCATGAGATTATGATGTATATATAGAGCACTGTCATGTGCAGGACAGGCACATAACAAATGTTCATCAAAATTAAGGCTGCTCATGACACCACTGTAGCCCAAGACAGCAAATTCATTGGCATCCCTAGAACTTCACAAATAGCTACTAGAGTGACTTATCTTTTTAGAGAGGACACTATGTGACTTGTAAAAAGGATACTAAGTGAATTGTAAAATCACATTAAAAATAATAATATTTCAATTCCTTAATATTTTCCATTCTTTCACAATATGAAATCTCCAAAATCAAGGTCATGTGGATGAACAAATCTTTTAAAATTCAAGAATTTGTATAAGAATAATTCATTGCTAAAGAAATTTGTTTTATCAATCTGTTTTATGTTCTATTTCTAGCTGAACTATTAAACACCAAAGGGAGGAAGGACAGCAGGAAAGGCTAATTTTGGGACCCTGGAGAAGAGTGATCAACAGCTAAGCAATGTGACAAGACCAAAAGTGGAAAGGCATATGGGAAGGAAAGCCTGAAGGCAAACATAAACACATGCAGTTTGCAGCAACATGGATGGAGCTGGAAGGGATCATGCTCAGTGAAATAAATCAGAAAAAAAAAAGAAAAATACCGGATGGTCTCACTCATAGCAGGAATCTAGAAAACCTAAATAAGAGCCCAGGAAAGGGCCTCCCTGATGGCGCAGCGGTTGAGCGCTGGGTTGCGAAGCTGCCTGCAGCCTCTGCAGCGCCGGTTCGATCCCCGCCTGCTTCCCGCCTGCTCCCCGGCCACCGGGCGAGGGTCCCACACGGTGCACAGACCTCTCCTGCCGCCCACTGCTCCCCTCAGCAGTGTACTTCGGTCCTTCTACCTGTTCTGCTCCCCACTCTGGCTCAGTGAATTCTCTCACCCTCCTGCACTTCTGACTGTACCAGTGCTTATATAAATAAATAAAAATCTTAAAAAAAAAAAAGAGAGACCAGAAAAAAGACTAATCAATACAAAGTAAAAATCAAAATCAACAAGCAACTATAAACCAGAGACACACGGGGGGGGGGGGGAGAGGCGGGGAAAGGAAAGGAAGGACTAGAGTCAAAATAAGGGAGGGAGGTGCAATTGTATGGGGAATATAACCAAAACGAAAATGCATACATTGTGCAAAGATGAAAAAAAAGATGTAAGAATTATATAAAATAAAATATTTAAATAAAAAAATAATAAAATAAAAAATAAAAAAAAACATAAATGTAAATGTAAACTGTGTGGAAGCACATATGGAAAGGAAAGGCTGAAGAAAAACACAAATGTGAACTGTGTTTCACCACATAGTAAGGGCTCCCACTCTGCAGTAACATTTATTATTATACAAACAGTTGGCATGTATCAGGCACAGTTCTAGACCCACATTTAATTAATAGTAGGCACTATTTTTATCCTTATTTTACATTTGGAAAAACCAGAGCAAAAACAGGTTGAGTATGTTCAAAAGTTTCACAGCTAGTGTGTGGCAAAGCTGGGATTCAACCCAGGAACTATTACATAATCATGAATTATGATTTTGCACAGCATACACCAAAGGGCAATGGCTCTCCAACTGGTTTTTAACATCCCCCTGTAGAAATACATGACACATTATGTCAAAGCATAAGCAATAGAAACAGAAGTTTTGTGAAATAATCCTACCAGGTAAAGTAAAATCATGTCTTTTCTAGTAATAAAAATTGTTGGCTGCAAGTAATAAGTTGATTGTACAACCCTCCAATGGGTTGTACCTCAAATTTTGAAGAACACAGTTTTAGAGGCCTGGCTACAAATAATAATGCAGTATGTCTACTAGGATGTTTGACATCTCAAACAAGTAGATAGTCATCACCATTGATTATTGACAGTGTACAACCAAACTCCTAAATTTCACCTTTCAGTCTTGCTTCTTCCCTTTCCTTCCTCTCTCGGTAAATGACAGCTTCATCTTCAGTGTTCCCATGGTGGCGACTAGATTTGTGATGCCTGAGCATGAGGAATGTAGCTATCATAATGAAGACATCCTGCAAGTATAAAATACACACCAGATTTCTAAGACATAGCACAATATATACTAGTTATACCTTGAAATAATGTTTTAGTTTTAGCTGTGGATTTAAATAAAATGTTATTAAAATAAAAATTTTTAACTTTTTTTAATGCACCTATATGTGGCACATTACATTTCTATTGAACAGTGCTGTTCTGGTAGCTCACACCAAAAACCTTGGAATCATCCTTCACTACTTTCTTTCTACCAGAAAATCCTTAAAGTTTTATCTTGAAATAGATCCAATTTTCAAAATTCACTATCTTTACTACCATAGCATCTTTTCTCCAAGACACACACGCACGCATGCGTGCACTGTGTGTGTGAGAGAGAGAAAGATAGTACACAACTTAACAGCTCTTGCTTGGGCAACTGAAAAAGCTTCCTAAAACTGGCCTGGTCTTGCTTCCTTCCTCATCACAACCTACAGTTTATTCAGTTATTCTTTATAGAGCTACAGAACAATCCTTTAAAAGGGATGATCTGATTATGTCACACCTCTCTGTTTAAAATCCTCCAATGGTTCTTTTTCCCAGAGTAAAAATTCAAGTGCTGGCAATGAACTACAAAACCTTAGAAACTGGCTGTCCACCCCCTCCATCTCTCTGTCCTAATTACTTAGCACTCTCTTCACTCAACAACAGTTGCCCTCCTTGAATTACCAAGTGTGCTGCTACCTCAGCGCTTTTGCACTTCCCTTACTTCTTATGTCTCTCCTTGCTCTCCATTTGGGTTCAAATGTCAATTACCACTAATTTCTTCATTCATTTTAGTGAGACCTGCATACCTCCCCCTCCCGACTCTTCCCCACTTCTCTCTTCTCTGATTTGTATTTTACAACCTTTTTTATCCTCTAATTTACTTATTGAATTTGTTTATTTGTCTCCCACAATACATAGCAGGAGCACTGAGGGAGCAGTGACTTTGCTTCACTGCTGTATTCCTAGCACCTACGTACCTGACAATATGAGGTGCTCAATAAATACTAGTTGATGAATAATGATGCACAGTGGGTTCTTAAACTCCATTCTGGACCATTTGCTACTAGCCATTCTCAGAATTTACTGAAGCGAACGCTTCAGATCTTTTCAACCAATTCTTGCACCTATAGTAATTTCACAATTAAAGATTCTTTTGCACCCCCAAACCTTTTGTCCATTTTCTCGTGATTCTTAGCTGTCCTCAAAGTCCTGGATGTAGAGTTTTCCTTTTCCCTCAGGCATAAAAATCTCCTCTGGTTTCTGCACCAAGTCGCTAATTTCTGACCTAAGATATGTGCAGCCATAGTAATACAGATCTTTAATCTCGGGCAATATTCGCGTCTATGCAGTCTACCTACTTAGGAACAACCAGATGTGGTAAACTCAAGCGCTATTAGCACTCTCAGAGTAGACTGGCCACACTTCACTACCCAGTCCTTCTACCCAGTCTGCTCAGGAGGATGTGCCCGCTACCCAGTCTGCCCGGGAGGATGTGCCCACTACCCAGTCTGCCAGGGAGGATGTGCCCACTACCAGGTCTGCCCGGGAGGATGTGCCCACTACCCAGTCTGCTCAGGAGGATGTGCCCGCTACCCAGTCTGCTCAGGAGGATGTGCCCACTACCAGGTCTGCTCAGGAGGATGTCCCACTACCCAGTCTGCTCAGGAGGATGTCCCACTACCCAGTGTGCTCGGGAGGATGTGCCCACTACCCAGTCTGCTCGGGAGGATGTGCCCGCTACCCAGTCTACTCAGGAGGATGTGCCCACCACCCAGTTTGCTCAGGAGGATGTGCCCGCTACCCAGTCTGCTCGGGAGGATGTGCCCACTACCCGGTCTACTCAGGAGGATGTGCCCACCACCCAGTCTACTCAGGAGGATGTGCCCACCACCCGGTCTGCTCGGGAGGATGTGCCCGCTACCCAGTCTACTCGGGAGGATGTGCCCACCACCCGGTCTGCTTGGGAGGATGTGCCCTGTCTGTGTTGTTGAAGATGCTGGACCCGAGATAGAATATCAAGAGACTGTAGCCAGGCCCCTTATTTTAGACACAGGGAAATCAAGGCTCAGAGAACTTAGGCCAAGACACCGTAGCCCATGTTTGTGGGGGGGGAAAAAAACCAAAAAACAAAGATCAAAAATCGATGGTGGTACAGACACAACACACCAGGGCACCTGCCTTCCAACATTCAGCCCTTCCACAAAACCACCCAGCCGGGCAGCTCCATCTAGCTCGCCGTCTCCTACCCCAGGATTTTGGTTCAACCATGAAATCGCAGGCTGTGGCAGGGAGGCGCCCCCAACTCTGAGGTGCGCCCCCAACTCTGAGGTGCGCCCCGGCCGTCGCGCGCCCCTCGCGTGACGCAGGGCAGCCGTCAGCCTGGGCCGCCGCGGCCTCGCGCCCCGGGCCGGCGATCCCACTCTCGCGAGACTCGCGGGCGGGCGCGCGGGCCGCGGTCCCGGAAGTGGGGAGGGAGCTGTCCGCGCCCGGCCGGAGGTGGGCGCCGGCGGCCCGCGGGGTCCTGGGGTTCCCTGGGCACCGGCTCGAGGCGGAGCCACGCAGGAGCCGACTGCCACTCACGCTGCGGCCTCGGCCCCGTCCGATCGCGGCCGCCCCTCCCTTTGCCCTTCAGGGCGCCCGGCCCTGCGTCGGGGCTCCTTTCTGTGCCGGAGTAAGCGATTCATCGTTCCCCTTTTGCTTTCCTTCCCGTGCTCTCCCCGTATTCTGATTTCGGGGCGCCGGGTCCTGCGGTGTCCCCGAGGGCGCACGTATAACTTGATCGGCGTAAGTGCAAGGAATGCCGCTGCCCCCCGGGGGATGCCTTCTTTCTATCTATAGCTCTGTCTGTACATCCTCGGTGGCGGCTGCTATTCCAGGGACAGCAGCTGCTTCCCCCCAGTGTCCTCTCCTCATTGGTGGCTTCTGACCCGAATTTGGGATGGGGAGATCTCCCACCTGTTATCTTGGGGCACACTAATCTCTTGTGAGCAGAAGTGTCATTTGGAGTCTTCAAAATCATTTGGAATTTTTCTGCCCCCAACTCCATGATTTCCAAAATTTACTGTTTTTCTCTGAGAATGCTTTAGGGTTTTTGGTTTTTGTTTGTTTGGTTGTTTTTTTTGTTTGTTTGTTTGTTTTTCATTCTAAGTACCTATAATACAATATTTTTACTTCGATCTTGCTGTGCTCAAAGGGAGAAAAAACTCTCAATTTGTCCTCTCTGGTCTTCATTGTAACATTTGGCTTTTGTCAGTGGTCTGCTAGGGTTAAGACTCATTTAGAATATGTAAGTTTGGCTGTCAGTCTTAGAGAGTTGAAGAGAATAGTTATTTTCTTTATTTTAATTCCTTTTTGTCTCATAGGGGTAACCCACTGGATTTTGGAGTTCTTTTAATTCTTCTGAAAGAGTTCAAATCCTCTCGAAGCCAAAATGGAGCACAGTAAACAGATTAGAATTCTACTTCTGAACGAAATGGAAAGGCTGGAAAAAACCCTCTTCAGACTTGAGCAAGGTCAGTAGCAAGTTGTTTGCTTAGTTCTGTCTTTTAAAATTTTAATTTGTTGACTGTCATGCTTTTTTAAGACTTTGTTAGATAATTTCTAAGGACCTTTCTAAAACTTGATTTGTGTAAAATCTGTTCTGTGATCTAAAAATACCACTGATGAAAGCTGATTTTAGTTGAAAACACTTTGTCATGTTAGAATGAAGATAAAATAGTTCACTTTTCTTTTTATGCTAACATCCACTTTAGACAAAGTTTGCCTATTCTATCAGAACAATGACCATATTATTTCTTTCAGCATGTATTATTAAAACTTGATAAAAAATAAAACTTGATAAATTATTTCATATGTAATTTTACATTGGATATACCTATAGTTTTTCTTTTTAATGCCTTTCTTTTCTTCTGCTGAAACTTTGAATTCATAAATACATCACAGCAAAATGTAAACTATATGTTTAGCAAAGACTTCCCAAATATGGAGAAAGAAAAAGCTGAATAATGAAGTAACTGATCAGGTTATGTTAACATATTTTTGAGTTGTGATTTTAGAGGCTGAATTATAATTTGATAAATAGATTGATAAATTTGATAAATAGATTGTTTTCTTAGAATTAAAATGTTTCAACATTGGAAAATACACTTATTTTATTAATAAAACTTGTGAGAAAGAAGTCTGATGTATGAAAAATAAAATACAGTCCCCTTTATTGGTGTACCAAATGGACATTGATAGTAGTAAACATTTTGAGGAATATTTTTCCCCAATTATTTCAAGAGTTTAATTTTTGAAAAACAATTTAGCCATCAAATGTGTTATTCCATGCCAAATCTTCATCTTCTTCCAACTTTGACATTTAAGATCACTAAGTACTAACTCCATTTTTGGCTTTCCTGACTCGGCATTTTTCTGGTTTTGATTTTTGTCCTATCCTCTTTAGTATTCTTGTCAACTTTGTGGTGTCTCTTTTCCTTCCACGTTGTAATTAAGTGTGTGTATCAGCAAGGAATCCTTTTTTTTTCCTTCCCTATTCTCCTGCCCTCAAAGATTTATACATTCTTAGAGTCTCAGCTATTGCCTCCATGCTGATGACTCCTTTTAAAGGAAGGGCCTTGAGCTTTGCTTGCCTCCTGGAAGCCAGCCAGTATGATGGCAAGCGTAAAGAACCAGAATTTCCCTGACTCTGCCACTTACAAATTGTTTGACTTTGAGAAATAATTTATTTCTAAGCATTAATGTCTTTTATTTGTGAAAGGAAGGTATTAATTTCTACTTTTTTACTCTCCTGGCTGTTGAGGCTCAAGATTAATAACATGTTTTTAAAGTTCTAAGTAAATATAAAGCATTGATAGATCACATTGCCTGCTATTCTTACCCTGGGTTTTTGGCTTCATACCAGTATTAGGTATTGGGATAGCTCCACTTGGATGTGATTAAACCTAACATGTCCAAAACCATCTCCTCTCCTCAGAATTTCTTTATTTCTTGTTTTCCCTATTTGTTACAGTGATGTCTCCATTTTCATAGTTTCCAACCTAGAAACTGCTCTTTGATAATTTCTTTTCTTAAACTCTCTATAAGCCCTATAATTTCTTTCCAAATATCTCTGCTTGCCTGTCTCTCTCTCTCTTCCACATGCCTAAATAGGGATGCTAGAATAATCTTCTTGTGCAATCTCTTTCCTTTTTATTGCTTGATGTCTATAAAATAAAATTTTAACAACTCTGCGTGGTTTCCAAGACACTATTATGAAATTCCAACTTCTCTAGTCAAGATTGGAATGGAAATAATGAGGAACCCCATTGTTCCCCATTATTAGTGTCCTCCATCTTTATAGTTCCCCTCTATTAATTCCCTCTGTAGTAGCTTTTCTCAAGCTTGCTACATCTCCACTTCTGTCAAATTCCTATATATCTGTTAAATCCCCTGTCATTTTGTGTATTATCTACCTCTCAAAAAAAATTCTACTTCCTCAATTAAACTTTACTCATTTTTAAAAATCTCCTTTCTTTGCTTTCTGATTTCATAGTGAGTACACAGCAATACTACAGTGTATCAGTGTCCAAAAGAGCTTAAGATCTATGAAGACAGTCTTAAAAAACCTAGTGCAGTGTGTAAAAGCCAATACGTCCTTGCTGACTGGTTAGTAAAACTCCAGTTAAAGCTAGCAAAATTTGAGAATTCAACCAAGCTAGTTGAAGAGGGAACTGTGAAGATTTTAAGGATTATGTGGTTGATTCTAACTCTGGTTACACCAGTAAATGCTTCCAAATGACATAAATAGGAACATGCCAAAAATTATTGTGTGCAGTAATGATGTGATCATGTTATTACAGAAAATAACTGTAACGGGGAAGAAGAATTGAAGAGAAGGGATGTTGAAGATAAGAAATCATTAAGAAGGCTATTTTAAAAATCATGTCTGGTTAAAGCTAAGGGTTTAATTACATCAGTGTTGTAAAAGAGGAGACAGAGTATGAGACATTTTAAAATTCTTGGGATATGGTAATCAATTAAATGTGAGCAAAAACGCTGATGGTTTTTGCTTCCTTCATATTTAGTTGGTCACCAAGTCCTTCTTCATTTTTCTTTCCTTTTTGCTTTTCTCCATGTTCATGTGTATGAATTTCACTTCAAGAAAGAATTTCTTTTCATTTCCAAGGCTATCTAGACCAGGTGATTGTTTTTTCTAGCTTTATCATTGCCTTTCTCATATTCCCTATAAAATTTAGCAGAATAATGAACAAAACCAGTATTTCCTAAACATGAAATTCTTCTATCTTTTATATAGATTGTTCAATTTTCAATTTTTATAAAAAAGAGGGAGAAGAAAATGTTTGCAATGGTTTCCTGATTAGGAGCTCCAGTTTATATAAATTGGGAGGAGGCAACAAGATTGAAAAATTTAGTTTACAATAATAATTTAATGACTCATTTTAATATGCACATAATCCAACCACATAATCCTTAAAATCTTCACAGTTCCCTCTTCAACTAGCTTGGTTGAATTCGCAAATACAGTAGTTTTCCTGGAAGTAGGAAAAGGAACAAGATAGTCACACCATGTACTAGTTAAGTTAATTTTAGCAAACTGAGCAACTAATTATGGATTCTGACATACACTAGGTGTTCTGATGTTTCATTTACTGTATATAAAAATTTTTATTTTCAATAACTTGACTACAGATCTGTGCCCTTGGGGATGTACACTGATCTACTGAGATATTAAAAGAAAATATAGACTTTATCTTTCTATCTTTCTACCTATTTTAGTTTTTAAAAAGTAATTATATTTTTCTAATATAGTAACTCCTTAGCATCATCAGCAGGTTCTTGGAAACTGACTCTAAGCAAAATGACATGATGAAATCTATTTTACCATAGGATTCTTGATATAAGCAAGAGTTAAGTTCCTACAGAATATTTCTCATCACATGGCCATCCCAAACTTCTCAATAAAGACCCAAAATACTGCTAATATTAAACAATAATTTGCATTTTTTTCATTTCCCAGTCCCCTTATTCTAGTTCAGTGTCTAGGATAGCCTGGCAGCTCAGCTTACATGGCAGAATCAACCTTGGACAGGATGCCTTTCCATTGCCACCTGCATCACACACATGCCACACTCACTCAGAATGGGGCATGTTAGACATACCAGTGAGTGTGCATATCTTTGGAATGTGGAGGGAAATTGGAGAAAACCCATGTAGACAGAAAGAGAATGTGTAAACTCTACAGAGGCAGTGGCTTAGGCCAGGAATTAGGTTTTTTTCCCATCAGCATTATAGCAAAATGATATTATTTGAGAACTTGCCATGTATGAATTGACACTGATACACTTAGTTTGTCGGAGAGTTATAAACAAAAAGATGTGCTCTGAGAAAAGAGTGGAGATTGTAGGTCTGCAAGGGATTGACAGTCACACCAACACTGGTTTGCAGATTGTTGCCATGAATTATACTTTTACCTAAACCAGGTTAAATAAATATGCAGGCTATATTATGTTAAATAGTAGAGGCTGCACTTCGTAATACTTTGTAACAAGAGTAGAGTAACCATAAGTACCTCTTTTACCTCAAGAGATGTCAGAATTGAAAAAGAGTTAGAAAGTGTTTGAAATTCACTGAGATTTGTCCTTTTTAGGAATGAAACATAGCTTTCAGTGGTCTGTATGTGGGAAATATTTTCAGAAAAAGTAAACACTAACTGTGAGGTAAACACAAGTGAGAAAGTTCACTGCTTTTTGTTGAAAATTGATGCTATAGAGCAGAGTTTAGCACATTTTTTCTGTAAAAATTCAGATAGTAAATATTTTCAACTTTGCAGGTCATCACTTTCTGTTATAGCTATTCAGCTCTGTCACTGTGGTATGAAAACAGCCACAGATAGTACCTAATGGATGGGTGTGGCTGTGTTCCAGTGAAACTTTATTTACAGGAACAGAGTAGGCTATACACAGTTTGCCAACTCTTGCTTTAGCCAAGAGCACTTTGAATGTGTATTTTTAGTAACAATTCCAATATATGATTTTACCCACATAAATGACTCAGTTTTCAGATTATCTGTTGAATATATAAATATGGAGCATCTATTTAGTGTGTAAAACAATTGCTGTATATCAGGGAAAATCCAAATTTACTGGCCACATTTCAAAAGAATCTTTACATAATTGGTGAATGAGTTTGAAAAATTAATATGGTGGAGTCAACATAGCTACCAAGATCTTCTGACATTTTGATTTGGGTATCTTTGGTATTTTTTGTAACTCTGAGGCAACTAAAACTGAATATTAGAATAAATAGAACTTGGAATCTTTGAATTACTTTATCACAAAGCATTAAACCAGGGCTTTTAAAAATAGTTCATGTTATCCCATTGCTTTCACTGATGTTATCAATATTAATTTTTAGTGAGCACTAAAGGATTTTTTCTGAATTAATATATAAACATAGTTATTTAAAATACTGTTTTTCTCTTTTTTTGTTAATAGGTCATTCATTTACATATCTATATAACTTTGGGAAGACGTTTTCGCTTCTCCAAATATGCACATGCTTCTTTCATCCTCCACCAAAATTCCCATCCAATATCTATCCCCCTCCTTCTGCTATGTCCCCTTACCTCCCCCATATTCCCTCTGGTAGCCAGTATATTTTTCAAAGTCACAGATTATTTTGCAGTGCTTTGCCAATTTGTGTTCTTTGGTTATTTGTATTCCACAGATAAGTCATATATTAACTGTCCTTTATGTTCTGATTTATTTCACTTAATATAATTATCTCAAAATCCATCCATTCTGTCCCAACAAACATTCTTTCATCTTTTCTTAGTTAGCTGACTAGTAGTACATTGAGTATATACGCCACAATTTCTTTATCCAATCATCTGTTGTTGTGCTCTTAGCTTGGCTCCATGACTTGACTATTGTGAATAATGCTGCTATGAACATAAGAATGCATAAATCTCTTCATATTACAGTTTTCATCTTCTTTGGGTTAAAAAAATATTTTTATTTACATACTATCCTTTATTTTTATGTTTTATAATTTCTATAGTGTATTAAAACACCATACAATTACATAAATAAATAACTATATCTTGGGAATGCTTGATCGCTAATCCAAATACTGTTTCAGAGGTTTTGGGTAAGTTTTAACCTTTGTACCATAAGTTCTCTGAATCCTTGTGTAATTATAAAAACAATATTTGTATAAACTTGACAGGAGACAGGTTATTTAAATATGCCCAGGCAGTTAATCTGATTATCTGTACTTGTTCAAAAGGATACTATTTCTTCTATAACAAATGTGATCATTCTTGGAAAGATGTAGATATTTATGATTCTCATAGTCATTAAGTATTTTACTTCATGTTCTAATTCTTCAAGCAATTATTTCTCAATCTGTCTCTTAATAATTAGAGCTCTAATTTAAAATTTTCCTCAGCTATAAAATTACGCATGTGTAATAAAATGTTTTTCCTTTTTTTTGTCTCAACCTCAATTGGTCTTACACTAGCCAAGCAATTTTGAAATTTGTTTATAGTGTTATATTTGTGTGAATTCCACCTCTCTCCTTGCTGCCAGATTTCAGCCATACTTTTTTCCAGAAATTATTTCAAAAAATCTATGTATAAATCCTTTTGGGTTTTACTTTTATGATTTGTTAAACCAGTCTACAACTAACTATGCCCTTTCTTGAACTCATTATTCCCCAGTCCCGAAGCAAGATCCTTTTGAACGTTCTACCCAGCGCCTCATGAATTTTGAGTTTTTCCAGTTCAGCTGGTGGCAACAAGCACTATTCCTGATCTTAGTTATTTTCCTCACAGTTATTTTCCTGCACTTTTGAGTACACTGCTCAATACTTAAGGGAGAATTTCTGCAGATCTCTAGAGTTCTTTCTCTGTGCAGCTTTCTACACCTAATTCACTACCCTCATCTGAAAACTCAAGCTGAGAAATATAAGATTCTTTGCTTCCACAGATTCTTAGTTCTATCTCCTCAGCTCAGGAAATCAATTGAGCTCTGCCTGGGTTCCTCCTCCCTGTGCCTCATCTTAGAAATTCTTTCAAGGTAGTTGGCAGGAGCAATAGTAGCGCTTGCCTTGTTTATTTTTCATCTCTCTGGGATCGCTGTCCTTTATTGCCTGATATCCAAAGTCTTGACACCATCATATATTGTGTCTGTTTTGTTGTTATTGTTGTTTTCTTTCTTTCATGTTTGGGGAGGGGGGAAACATGAAGGAGGAGTGATTTAAATCCAGTCTATTATGCCATCTTTGTCAGAATCAGAAAGCTCATGTCCTTTAGATTTTCTGTTTCCTCTTTGTGGAATGGTCTACCCCAGATGTCTGTGTGGGCAATCCCTTTGCCTTCGCTCTCTGTTTAGTAGTTTATTTTTTTAGTTTTGGATACTGGCTATTATGAATGTTATGTAGTTGTAAACTCTGGCTTTTATTGTCTAGATTTAAAGGAGTAGTGAGTTTTATTTTAGCAACCATTTATGGTATCTGTGGATCAGCTTTGGAGGCTTGTTGTTTGTTTGGTTTTTACTGAGATAATATTGGTTTACAACACTGTATATGATTTCATGCTTCTTCAGATGTGTGTTACCACCCCACCCCCACTAACAAAGTACCATAGTCTACCATAGTCCATTGGGCTTCCTTCCCCACTTTGCTCGCGTACCTTCAACCCTACCCCTGTGGTAGCCTCAATTTTCAGTCATTTTTCTAGGTTTTGGATTGGTTTATTTTGTGTTACTTTATTTTCTTTCTTTATATTCCAGCAAATTCTCTATATTGCACTGAGTGAAATGATTTGGAGGGTTTTTTTTTTAAGCTTTGATACGATAGATTTATAGTAGTTTTGTTATAGGGCAGGGAGAGGGGTAGCCCAAACCCCGCAACCTGCCTATTCTAAATGGGTTCTGCCATCCGCCACATCAACACAAAACATATGAGACTTTAATGGGAAGGAACTTTAATAAAACTAGGAAACAATACAGGTAAGGCAAAAAGAGTCTAGTTTCTAAATGAAGCACCCAAAGTTACCCATCCCCTCGTGGGTAAAAGTCCATCCATATGGGAATGGCCCAGAGCAAGGCCCCAAAGCCTGCCACAAGTCTAAAGCACCTTCCAGTGGGGACCCACAGAAAAGGGTCAGAAACAACCAGACAAGCCCGGAAGGAAAAGAGCAAAATCAACATCAAGATAAAAGCTGCCATGGTCACCTCCCCACGGGTCTCACCCACATCTGTGTCACCCAGTCCACGACCAAAAGACAAGCGCAGTTTCTTTACGTGTCTCTAGGCTCCACGCGCCTCCTCCAGGTCTCCTGGCTCCATCCTGTTTTCTTCCTCAGTCTCTTCTGCAGCTTCTCCTCTTCCTGCTCAGCTCCACCCTCCCTTGGGTGGGGCAGGGAACCTCCCCCTTTCCTGGGGACCACCCTGTTACAGTTTTTACTCTAGGGCTACTTGAGCTCAACTGTTTAAGGCATGACTTTTGAATGTGCCAGGTGATTAACCAGGTTTATTCACTCTGCTGCTCAAAAATTATAATGCCTGTCAGGCCTACATGAGCCCTACATGTGAATTGTTTAATTAACTGCTCTTAGTAGTTGTTCTTCTCCCGAACTCATGGAGCGGAACCCTTCTCATATAGAGCTTAGAATTCAGGGTGGCCCTAGATGATCCTAGGTAGATATGTGGAGCTCCTTCTTTGTGTAGCTCCCTTCTATGCCATAATCTGCCCTGAAAATTCTGGTCTCTTCAGCCTCCCCTCATCCTAATTTCTGTCTCCTGAACTCAGTGAGACTTCTGTTCATGTTCCTGTGTCACAATTCAGAAAGCTCCCCCAATTTGAAAGCTAGAGATCATGCTTTTCTCAAGCATTACAATCCTTCACTATCTCTTGTGAAAATAGTTGTTTGGGGGGCTTCCCTAGTGGCACAAGGGGTTAAGCACAGCTCTGTGAAGCTAGCTACAACCTCTGCAGCGCAAGTTTAATCCCCAGCTAGCTAGGGAGCTACCCACATGGCACAGCAGACCTCTCCTGACTCACCCACTGCTCCCCTCAGCAATGTATTTCAGTCACTCTGCCTGTTCTGTTCCCCACTCTGTCTCTGTCTCTGGCCTGTGTCCCAGTTCTTGTATGCATAAACAAATAAATCTTTAAAAAAAAAAAAAGAAAGAAAGAAAATAGTTGTTTGATATATTTTTCTAGTTTTTAAGCAAAGGGCAAGCCTAATATTAGTTACTTCATTGTGACCAGAAGCTGACATCTTCAACCTGATATTTTTAATAAACATCATACCTTTGCTCAGAACTGTTCACTGGCTCCTCATTTCTGGCAAGAAATCAAAATACAGTGGCCTGCAAGTCTTGATTTGCCTGCCTCATTCCCTTTCTTTTCTCATATCATGGGTCTTCCCCTGCTTATTTCAGTCCCCCCATACTGAGTTTCTTGTTATTTCTGGCATCACCAGGCATGCTAAGGCCTCTTTAAACCAACTAAACCTCTTAAAGTAAAATTGTAATTGTGATGAGTTAAGGCTGTCTTCACTTTCTGGCAAAATACTTGTAACACAGTAAATGAAAGGGAACTGCTAAGAAAAAGAAATCTTTCCCTGTTAAAGAGTCATAGACCTGGAAATGTAAAGTAAATAATAAGTTTGCTTCCTTAATAAGCATATCTAAACAAGGTCTGGCAGCCTGCTAGGCTGATTGATCTCCCAGGCCATCCTGGAAGATCTGTATCCTTCCCCTTTTCCTGAGTCAAGAATTTGTATACTAACGAACCAACTTTATCAATGTAAAGTGGTTGAGTATAAAAGAAACTCTTTGTCTCTAGACCAGTTCTCAGACCTTATAGGACTACCCAGGTCTGAGACCTCATGCATGAGTAATAAAGCTTTCCTGACCTCACCATTCCTCAAGTACCGCTTGTTCTTCCCCTGCCTGGGTAAAAAGCTAGAATTTATTTCTTCAACATATAGAAGTCTCAGATATATTTTAATAAAAATAGACTAAATTGGACAAAGTGAAAATGTTTTGGCTGTCAGAATTCCAAGAAAGGCTTAAATAACTAAACCATAAAGAGTAAGGATATAGGCAATAGTGTGTTGAATTCACTTGGGCTGACTCATAGTTGATGATTGTGTATATCTCCTCCCAATTCCATATTTAGTTACATCATATTGCTTCAGATGGACCATGCTAACGCCGTTTCCACCAGGAAGTCAGCAGACACTACAAAACCAGGCCTCCTCATTACCTACAGCCTACCCTAACCCCACACATTTACTTGTTAACCTGTTATTACCACATCACTGGATTTGAGCAGACATTAGGAATGACTGGTATCAGGGGCTCAGATGCCTCTGTTAAAAACCTGTCTTTCTAAAGGTTGACCTCTCTAGGGAAGACTGGCTTTCTCTGTATGGTGAGATAGTTGTCCCCTGCTACTTGACAAGTATTACATATTATCACATACTCTGATGCCACAGAGAAACTCACTTTCTCTTTTGCAGTTTCAAAAATACTAGAGAAGGTCTCTGGTTAGATACCCACCTCTTAGCAGTCAGTTCAGTGGTCGGGAAAGAGGGTTGAAAGGGATTGAGGGGTTCATGAAACCCAGAGTGCCACATGAATAGGAATCTGTTTTCCAGGGGACAGAAAAAGGACAGTGCACAGCAGGTAGTTCGCTGATGTTTACTATGCCTGTTAAAAAATAAAATGCAGCTAAATTGGGATGCAGTTATTTCAGAAATAGCACTACATATTTGGAGTTAATTTTAAACATGTTGAAAAACCATAGTTTTGTAACATTTTAGATAAAACAACTATTTTTTAACATGTAAGTCTTACAGTAAGTCTTTTAAAATGTGCTTTTTGTTTAGGGTTTGAACTACAGTTTCGACTAGGCCCAACTTTACAAGGAAAAGCAGTTACTGTATATACAAATTATCCATTTCCTGGAGAAACATTTAATCGAGAAAAATTCCATTCCCTGGAATGGGAAAACCCAACAGGAAGAGAAGATGATTCTGACAAGTACTGTAAACTTCATCTTCAACAGGCTGGGTCATTTCAGTATTACTTCCTTCAAGGGTAAGTCAAGTGTTCTGTATGTGAAAGATAAAAAGTTAATTTATTCTATAACTTCATATTAACTAATGTGTGTAGATTACTGTGTGAACCATGGCAGTGTAGTTTTTACAGGACTTTCTTGAGATGCAAATAGAATATGTTTATTCTTTTTCTAAACTGTAACTGTTAAGGCTCATTGCAGACTCAAAGTAGTAGTATTTTTCTAGGTAGTGGCTTTTTGCCTTTTATAGTCATTTGTAGACATTTCTTGTAACCTGATTATAGGGTACTATTCATTTAAGTACCCTTGTTATTACTGATAGATTTTTGTATACTTGTCATTATATCAACATTTTTAGATATTTTTTTTAAAGATTTATTTATTTATATATACAAGCACTGGGTACAGTCAGAAGCGCGAGAGGGTGAGAGAATTCACCAGAGCCAGAGTGGGGAGCAGAGCAGGCAGAAGGACCAAAGTACACTGCTAAGGGGAGCAGCGGGCGGCAGGAGAGATCTGCGCGCCATGTGGGACCCTCCTCCGGTGGCCCGGGAGCAGCCGGGGATCGAACTGGCGCTGCAGAGGCTGTGGGCAGCTTCACAACCCAGCGCTCAACCGCTGCGCCACCAGGGAGGCCCATTTTTAGATATTTTATATGTTATATAATTATGTAGAGTTTGGAAAGGACAAAACATGGCTTTTCTATTAAGCTTTGTTGCAACTTTTTAAGTGATTTTAAATTCTTAGAAATAAATACATTTCTAAATGGGACATTCACCTTTCAGTTAGACTACTAGGTGAGGACTCTTCTTATTCTGTATTAATTGAAAGGTTTATTTGTTTTTTCTCTTAGAAATGAGAAAAGTGGCGGGGGTTACATAGTTGTGGATCCTGTTTTACGTATTGGTGCTGATAACCATGTGTTACCCTTGGACTGTGTTACTCTCCAGACTTATTTAGCTAAGTGTTTGGGACCCTTTGATGAATGGGAAAGCAGACTTAGGGTTGCAAAAGAATCAGGTAATGTCAACTTTCTTTTCCTTTTCCCTTCTTTTTAAAGATAAATAATTCTTCTTTGTGATACAGATTTCAAAACTTTGATTCTCCTTTATAATTTTGTGTATTTAGTAATAGAATTATATGAAATTATTGATATTGACCATATTTAATCTACAAAAACGGCAAATTATATAGTTCACCTTAATAAATTAAGGAATTCTTTCATAAAATAAGATAGTTATTGTTTCTAAGATTTCTAATATAAAAATTTATAGTAAACTATTAAATGTGATGGGAAATGTATCATTATGTATACTTTTAGTTCAACAAACGTAGATTATCTTCCTTGTGGTAGGCATGTGCTATCATACATACCAAGAATAAAATAAAACAAGTTATGTTTTACTCTTAAATAAAGGATAATATTAATTTTATACTTTCAATTTTAAAATAGTGATATAGACACTATTATTATGGTGTAGCCATAAGAAAGAAGTGGGAAGTTCACTGATGTAACTAAAACAGAGTGAAAGTACTGTGGACATTAAAAGTAAGAGAAAGGGCTACTGATTTACTTGCATAGAATATATTTTCTACGTGTAAATATACCCATTCAACAAATATAAATTGAACCCTTAATAGTAACAAAGCACTGTGTGATTGTTTTTCCAAATACATATCTCACCTTTCCTGTCTTATAGAGGAGGACACTGATATCCTGAATGATTTAAGTAGATTTCTTTAAAGTCACTACAGTACAGCTAGGGTTTTTTTTTTTTTTTTAAAGATTTATTTTTATTTATTTATACAAGCACTGGGTACAGTCAGAAGCACGGGAGGGTGAGAGAATTCACCAGAGCCAGAGCGGGGAGCAGAGCAGGCAGAAGGACTGAAGTACACTGCTGAGGGGAGCAGCGGGCGGCAGGAGAGGTCTGCGCGCCATGTGGGACCCTCCTCCGGTGGCCCGGGAGCAGCCGGGGATCGAACCGGCGCTGCAGAGGTCGCGGGCAGCTTCTCAGCCCAGCGCTCAACCGCTGCGCCACTGGGTCAGGCCCCAGTACAGCTAGGGTTTTAACCCAATTCTTTGACTTCTCTTCTAGTAGCACATTGACCTGGCTACCCAGAATTACTTAAGAAAGTTTAAATTTTTATTTTGTGTAATTTTAGGTTTTTTGGGTTTGTTTGTTTGTTTGTTTTTTTCATTTTCTTACAGTGATCTTTGATTTCTTGTGTTGCAGGTTACAACATGATTCATTTTACCCCATTACAGACGCTTGGACTGTCTAGGTCATGTTACTCCCTTGCTGATCAGTTAGAATTAAATCCTGATTTTTCAAGACCTAATGAAAAGTATACCTGGAATGATGTTGGACAGCTAGTGGAAAAATTGAAAAAGGAGTGGAATATTCTTTGTATTACTGATGTCGTCTACAATCATACTGGTATGAGCTTCACTACCTTTCTATTAATTTTGGTGAGAATGTTGTATTCTGATTATTTCATTTCCTGTTATTTTATATAACAAGAATTTTGAAAAAGCTAATGATGTTTAGGTGTCCTACACTTTAAATTCAGTTTCTCTGATATGGTAAAATTTTCTTTCAAAGAAAACAAAGATATGGTTATTATATAACTAATTTCCACATGACACCTATAGAAACAGGAAAGTGATCATTATCAGGGACATATTGATCACATAGTTTAATTTACAGTACTAATACTTTTTAGTCCAGATAACAAATACTACCAGGGCAGCACCTTTGTCACTATGGCATATATGAACAGAACAGAATGACTTATTTAGAGAGAAGATTCTTGGAAACTCCTAGAACTTAAATCTGAAAATTACATCTTTTACATGTTAAAAGAGCTTATTAAATGTAACCTGTTTTGGATCCCAAGATTCCTCACTAATACATACAATTCTACAAAATAATTTAGAACTTCCCATCTAGTGATCCTCACCTGTCAGAGAAACTAGATAGGCCTGGAGAAACCTCTGTTCATGATCAGCTTTCAATTTACTACAGTATATCTGACAAGTACTATCTTCAGTGTATGCCACAATGTAAAAAAAAATCTTAGAATCTCTAATTTACATACATAAATGACAGTAATTTTGAGTGGTACCAATCATTTAACAATAACAGAAACATTTCTGATCTTTTATAAAGGAGTTTCCCAAGTAATCCTGGGAACTCTGAAGCTATTTAAAAGCTCCATGAGCACAGGGACCTCTCTCACTTGCTATAGAATAACCCAGCTTCCAAAACAGTGCCTGGAATATCTCACATTTTCAATAAAGATATATGTAGACATATGATCAGATTTTTGGTTAACATACTGCATACTGCCCTCCAGCACTGCTGTCCATCAGGTACTAAATGTCATGATTAGGAGGCTTGGAGTCATCTCTGGATTGCTGGATGCAGAATAGTTTGCAGTGGGAAAGGAATGAGTGGGGAAAAAGTAGAAACAACAGATATAGGTTGTGTTTTCAGGATGTCTGGTCCTAATACTAATAGACTATGTAGAAGTTAGAGAAACCACACTAGACACAATATGTGTTTGTATTCTTAGCTTTGGAGAGATACAAGTATATTTAAAGGTCCAGAGGACGGAATCTCTACCCTTGCCACCTCCCCACCAAACACACACACGTGAAGAAATTCCTGTGTAGGTAAACAGGTATAAATGATGTTTTTAAGTCCTAAGACAGGTAAGAGAACCTAGAGTTTAGGTGGGACTGAAGAAGTGTCCTCTCATTCAATGCATAAGTAAGAAAAATGAAGCACTTGGGGAAATAAATGGAAAAGGAGAGCTATTCTGCCCTAGAACCTAAAAGCCAGTCAGTGGCTAGTTTAACCCAGAGTGTAAGACACAGTTAACTTTCTGCTTTAAAACAAGGCCACCTGCCTATATGTCCTTCGGTCTAAGAAGGAGCATTTCAGAACAGGTCAGGGACAAGACCCTTAACTCCTATACAAAAGTAAAGTTATTACTACAATGGCATAAGGAAATCAGTGTTGCTTGCTGTCTACCATCATTAAATTTCCTACAACAGAAAAGAAAAATGTATGGTACAGTGGGTGACAGAATATTACAACCAAAGAAAATTTTTTCATATTGGAATATCATTATAAACTACTGAACTACTGATATCAAATATATATATATATATATATATATATATATAAGGAAATAGTGATAGGTTTTATTTTATTCCACCTCAAGACTTAACATAGATACTTACTTCAATTTAATTATAGGATCTCTCTCTGTCTCCTTTTCCTTTAAGCTACTAATAGTAAATGGATCCAGGAACATCCAGAATGTGCATATAACCTTGTGAATTCTCCACACTTAAAGCCTGCCTGGGTCTTAGACAGAGCCTTTTGGCACTTATCCTGTGACATTGCAGAAGGGAAATACAAAGAAAAAGGAGTGCCTGCATTAATTGAAAATGACCATCAAATGAATGTCAGTATGTATAGAGGAGTACCACACTAAAGCATAACAAAATTTTGTTAAATGTGCAGTTTCTGTGTTTTAGTATTGTAAGTAATATTTAGGAAAAAAATTTAAATTTTTTTTTTAATTATTAAAATTTTTCAGTGCATTCGAAAAATAATTTGGGAGGATGTTTATCCAAAGATTCAACTCTGGGAATTTTTCCAAGTAGATGTTCACAAAGCAGTTGAACAATTTAGAGGACTTCTGACTCAAGGTAAAGGATATGCATAGTCTGGTCTTATCAATTTTAAGTGTGATATTGTCTTAAAGGGTTAATCCTTTTCTCTTGGTTAACATATCATTAAATCTGTTATTACATGTTATTTAGGTTATTTTTGATCCTCTAAAACTCTGATTTTGTAGTTTCTACAATCTGAAAAATATACTGGTTACCCAGAGGTAACCAGGGGCAATGGGTAGAGGAAAGACCATGGGTTGTGGCACTGGAAATTTGGTGAAGGGTGAGTGAGCTATGTGTACATGTGGAGGTGTGAGGTTGTATTCCCAAAATTATATAGGTATGTATGTAGATGGAAAATCAGTAAAATTTCAGGGAAAAAAAAATCAACCTGATCCTGGAAGCTGAGAGCTGTAATAGATACATGTAGAGGACATTTTATGGTTTCTATAAACTATTATGTTGCTTTTTCAACACAAGTTGTGCCAATTTACATCATCACAAACTACCCTCACCAATAATAGGTACCATTCATTTTTTAATCTTTGTCAATCAGACAAACATTCCTTATTTTAATTTACAACTCTTATTAGTAAAACATCTTTTATTAGCTATTTATATTTCTTCCATTAGTTGCCTATTAATGTTCTTTCCCCAATTAACGGGGTTGTTTATCTTATTCATATTGACCTATTGGTGATTTCTCTTTTTTAAGTATTTTTTTATTGAGGCAACTTTAGTTTACAACACTATTTGTGATATAGTGTTATAGGATCATTCCCTTCAGGTGTAAGCTACTCCACTACACCCACCACCAAGGAATTGATATGATATATATACCTTTAATATTTTGAAAAATCTGAGTTCTGTTTTTCTTAGGGGCTGGAACAGACTACATTCCTACCAGTAGTGTAGAATGGTTCCTCATCTCCACATCCTTGTAACACTGTTGTTTCTGGTCTTTTTGATATGGACCATTCTCACAGGTGTGAAGTAGTATCATATTGTGGTTTTGATTTGTATTTCTATGATGATAAGTGATGATACAAATTTTTTTCATGTGCCTATTGGTCCTGTTGGTCCTCCTTGGAAATGTGTCTGTTTAGCTCATCTGCTTATTTTTTTATTGGATTATTTGTTATTTAGAGTTCTTTGTAGATCTTAACTATCATATATGCATGATGTACAAATATTTTCTTCCATTCAGTAGGGTATCTCTTTGTTTTAGTGATCATTTCTTTTATTAGGCAGAAGCTTTTTGGTTTGTTGTCCCAGTTATTTATTTATAAGCTGTCTTCTCTTGCTGTTGGAGACAAATCCACAAGGACATCACTGAAGCCTATGTGATGGAGTTCTTTGCCTATGCCCAGGTCTTACGTCCAAGTTTTTTTATCCATTTTGAGTTAATTTTTGTATATGGTGTGAGACAATTGTCTAATTTCATTCATTTGTATTTGGCTGTCCAGTTTTGCTAATACCATTTATTGAAAAGACTTTCCATCCTCCAGTGTATACTCTTTACTTTCAGTGTAAGTGTGGGTTTATTTCTGGACCCTCAAGTCTGTTCCATTGGTCTGTGTGTCTCATTTTGTTCCAGTGCCACCCTGTTTTGATTATTATAGCTTTGTGGTATAGTTTGAATTATGGATACCACCATTCTTCCTTTTTTGTCAGGATTTCTTTCACTATTTGTGGTATTTTATGCTCCCATGTGAATTTCAGTAATATTTGTTATGTTTCTTTAGAAAATACCATTGAAACTTCCATAGGGATAGCATAGAATCTGTGCAATGGGTAGTAGGGATGTAGCCAGTGGTAGAGCTCAGACTTTGACGCTGTATATTGCTTTGGGTAAGGTGGCCATTCTTCCAATTTATGAGCAGAGAATATCTTTCCATTTCTTTGTATCTTTTTCTTTTGGCAGTGTCTTATAGTTTGCGTTGTATTGGTCCTTTACCTCCTGTGTAAGTTTAATCTTCAGTATTTAAATCTTTTCAGTGGGATTGTTTTCTTGATTTCTTGCTCTTCTAGCTCATTGTTTGCAAATAAGAACACAACTGATATTTGTAAATTAATTTATTTACCTACCACTATATGCTGGGTTTTTTCTTTCAATTAGTTTTTTAGTGAAATCTTTAGGCTATTCTATGTGTATTATCATATCATCTGCAAATAATGATAGCTTCACTTCTTCTATCCCAATTTGGATTCTCTTTATATCTTTCTCTTCCTAATTGCTCTAACTAGGACTTCAATCCTATGTTAAATAGTAATAGTAAAAGTGGACATCCTTTTCTTGTACCAGATTTTAGTGGAAAAGCTTACAGTTTTTCACCATTGAGAATGTTAGCTGTAGGTTTATCATAAATGGCCTTTCTTCTGCAATATTATTTTCTCTAGTCAGTCTCTTGCTTTCCCTCCAATGTGTGTGTGTGTGTGTGCGCGCACACATGTACACGTGTGTGTTTTAGGTGGTGTGAGGAAGGACACTTATGAAATAAACATTTGTTTCATTTTCCGTGAAAAATTTAATGCAAAATATTGGGAACCAGTAACAGTTGTAATCTTCTTGTGGATATTTACATTAAGATATCTTTTCCTTTTTTCAGGAAATAGGAAAATAATAACCAAACCTGACCCAGAGCAACACCTTAAGATTATTCAAGATCCTGACTATAAACGACTTGGCTGTACTGTAGACATGAACATTGCATTAGCAACTTTCATACCACATGAGTATGTTTTGTATCTTTCCTATGAAATGAATATATTACTTATAAACCTTTCTGGGTAATCATGTTTTCACAGTTTATTAAAAGCCTGGAGAATGAACTGAGATGATTCACCATAATTCTACTATTTCAAACACATGACGTGTTCTCCCTTTTTCTGTGTAATGTTCTGTACATGTTCCCATACATATGTGTAAAAACTTTTAAAATTGGAAAATTTCCTTAGCATAATTGAAGTCCTAATAATGGTATTTAAAGCCTTGGTGACTTTCATTAGAAAATTCTTAGATACAGAATTCGGTAAACCATTAAGTATTAAATTTGTATTGCTCTGTCTTCTCTAGCAGTGGGACAGCCGCCATCGATGAATGCTGTAATTGGTTCCGTAAGAGAATTGAGGAATTGAATTCAGAGAAGTGTCGAGTCATGAACTATCATCAGGAACAGGTTTTACCTATTTTTGAACTATTATTTACCTTTGAGTCCTAATACTGGATTTTTGTTGTTGTTACTATAACATAATTTAATGTTTTCTAGGCAGTGAATTGCCTTTTGGGAAATGTGTTTTATGAACGACTGGCCGGCCATGGTCCTAAACTAGGACCTGTCACTAGAAAATATCCTTTAGTGACCAGGTATTCCATTTTTGTTTTCTTCTCATGAAAGGCTAAAAATTGAAGATTGTATTTAACTTTTCAAATTAACCTAAATGGTCCTTTAATGCGTAACTTCAATGTATTTACTAAATTGAAATGGAGGTTTTGATTTGTTCATTTTTTTAGGCAAGTCTTTAGTTTGAGAAATTGCTATCAGTATGAACAAATTTATAATTATTTGCATTAATATTTCTGCAAATTTATTAATAAATATGATGTTAGTCAAAGTGAGCAAGTATTTAGATCCTTCCTTTATAAGTAAATACAGCATAGATTAGATAATTCAGTGTATAAAAGCCTTTGTAAAGAACTTAGTAATTAATCACTTTTAAAGATTTATAAATGGCCTCTCCTATGGCGCAGCAGGTTGAGCGCTGTGAAGCTGTCCGCAGCCTCTGCAGCACGGGTTCGATTCCTGGCCAGCAAGGGAGATTCCCACATGGCGTGGCAGACCTCTCTAGTGGCTCCCGCTGCTCCCCTCAGCAGTGTATTTCAGTCAGTCTGCCTGTTCTGCTCCTCACTCTGTCTCTGGTGAATCCTCTCACCCTCCCATGCCTCTGGCCTGTACCACAGCTCTTGCATAAAAATAAATAAATCTTTAAATAAATAAATAAATATTTGTATAGTTATTATTTAAAATATCCATTAACTGGATGTGCTCTAGGCTAACTCTCAGAATCTATTAGAGTTACTCGAAAAGTCTACTGATTTTTTTTAAATATTTATTTATTTATGCATGCAAGAATTGGAGTACAGGCCTGAGGTGCAGGGAGTGATGAGAGGATTCACCAGAGACAGAACAGAACAGGGAGACTGACTGACATACACTGCTGAGGGGAGCAGCGGGCGAAACAGGAAAGGTCTGCTGCACCATATGGGTATCTCCCTGGCCAGCTGGGGATCAAATTCGTGCTGCAGAGGCTGTGGACAACTTCATAGTGCAGTGTTTAACCCTTACGCCACCAGGGAGGCCCTTCTGATGATTTTTTACCTATATTAGAGTTCAGGGCCTCCCTGGTGGCGCAGTGGTTGAGCACTGGGCTGCGAAGCTCCCCACAGCCTCTGCAGCGCATTTACTAGTAGTGAAATTAAACTAATTTTATGTATTCTTTTCATTATATAGAAAGTTTAATTTTAACACTGCTAATTCAAATTCTCCCCAAGGAGTTAGTCTATAGGTATTTAATATTTAATTGTATCTTCATAGATATTTTACTTTCCCATTTGAAGAAATGACTCTCTCTGCAGAAGAATCTTTGATTCATCTCCCAAATAAGGCTTGCTTTCTGATGGCACATAATGGATGGGTAATGGGAGATGATCCTCTTCGAAACTTTGCTGAACCAGGTATGTCATTTTAGTTAACTTTTCTGTGGATAGGGAAAGAAAGCTTGATAGCAAGTTCAAAACAGAAACTGTTTATTTTTTCCCCCAGCTAGGCTATTTATTTTTAAACTATTTCATCACAGAGTTGCATACAGCTTGAGAGCAAGGAGGCTGGGTAAAAGAATGAGATTCATCTTCTCCTTTCCTTTCATTTCTTTTCCTACCCCTTATGTCTTCAAACAGAATAGCTTTTAAATATCTATTTTATTTGGTGGTTTTTAAAAGAGTCTATTAGCTAAATTATTAGCAAAATAGATGAGTTACAAATAAACATTGAGTTTTTAAAAAATATCCATTCCATAATTTTAATCACTATATGATTTGTGGTAGAAATGGTCGATGTGATTTTAAAAAGAAATGTTTCATTGAAGTAATTGTTTTCATTTTATTTCTTGAACCACTGAAAGCAAGCCCTTTTCTTAACAGGTTCAGAAGTTTACCTAAGGAGAGAACTTATTTGCTGGGGAGACAGTGTTAAATTACGCTATGGGAATAAACCAGAGGACTGTCCTTATCTCTGGGCACACATGAAAAAATACACAGAAATAACTGCGACTTATTTCCAGGGAGTACGCCTGGATAACTGCCACTCAACACCTCTGCATGTAGCCGAGGTACAGAAAAACAACTCAGCTCTATTAAGAAATTCAGTATTTTTCCCTAGCTTTCTTTAAATGGGGTATACAGATATATATTTCCTTTTGCTAGTTGAATAACAGCATTGATATGGTGGTAGCACTTAAATTTGCATGATTTGCATAATTCTAATATAATCTTTCAGTACTATGGTTATGAAATACTGGGTTATGAAATGTTTAAAAAGTTAATATTTTAGTTTAGGGAAGTAGATCATACTGTCTCTGAAATAAATTATATTGACATATTAAAATATTGTTAATAGATTAATATTGTAAACATTTTAATAATACATAGATATTAAAGTCTTATTCTGATAATTTTTGGGCTGCTTTCAGTATGTTAGTAGACTCTGTGAGGTTGAGTAACTTAATACACATGAGAGTGATCGTTTAAACACTAACATTACAGTACAGTGGAGCTATTTTTAGCCTCACCGATTGAATTTTTATTAATTTACTAAAATATAAGTAAATACAAAGATTATCTGTCCCTCTTTGAGTTTTTGACAATAATTCTGAAGCAATGCCAGCATTTATAGCATTATCTTCTACCTAATACAGCTTTGTAAAGACAATTTTCATTCTGTTTATAACTTCCTAGTGAGAACTTAGTATTCTGTGGAACTTTCCCTTATTTGAAAATATTTATTTTTGTAAATTTAAATAGGCTTTATAATATATATATTTCAAGTCCTATGTTAAAAAATGTATTTGATTTGAAGGAATATAGTGAATATTAATCAAAATGGCAGAACATTTTTAGCTCCAAAAATGACAGAGGTTTTTCTTTTTTGTTGTTGTTGTGACTTTACCAACAGCAAAAATATATATACTTATAAGATATTACATTATGACAAACAGAATATGAGAACTTAAATTGCTTAACTTTGTTATAAGGTCCTCTAGAATCCTAATTTTTAGCTGATAGAATTTGAAGTATTTTTCAAGCTTTCGTATAAGCATTAGGCTAAAAATATTTTTATGAACTGACCTGATTTCTGATTAAGAGTTTATTATCATCTATAAGAAAACCTGGCTTCAGTCTAGTCAATCAGACATAATCTTTGCTGTAGCTAAATGATACACAGGCAGGGAATTTATCAAGAATGGTTTAGTCAACTGCCTGAAAATTAGTAGTCTGATTACAGTGATTAAAAACAAACACATAAAATAATGAGAAAGCCTAGTAGAGTAGGAGTGTTATGTTTGATATTTTTTAATGTAACATTAACATTTTTCTTCTTTTCCCTCCTTTTTCCTTTGTATGTATATCCTTGCAAAATCTAATTTTGCTTTTTTAACTGTGCTATTCTCTATACATTCTCTTGTTTTCTGTGCACATTGGTCTGTTTCATATTTTCTTACACATGTACAATTTATGTGAAATTACTTCTTGAACTTCCAATTTGTCTCGCTATGTATTTTCCTATGTCAAATCCATGCCTAGTCTTGCCTCCTCTCCTTCCCCCCATCTTGCTTTTCTCTTTCTGTTACATCTGTGACTGTGCTTTTTGCAGTACATGTTAGATGCTGCTAGGAAATTGCAACCCAATTTATATGTAGTAGCTGAACTGTTCACAGGAAGTGAAGACCTGGACAATATCTTTGTTACTAGACTGGGCATTAGTTCCTTAATAAGAGGTAGGCTTGTTGAAATGATTTTCCCATCTAAACCTTAGCCTTTGTTTAATTAGAATAAAAAAATTTAAAAGCTTTATATACAATATTTAATAATTTTCAACATAGTTGATATTCTATGAAATTCCATACAAAATTTTCTCATTTAACAAATAATCTGTCAATAGTTAAACTTTCCATTCTGGGGTGGGTAATAAATCTCATTTCAAATTGAAATAGCAATGAGACGAATTGATAACTCACATCCAAAACAATCTTTTGGTTGAAAATATATAAATTTTTTTTTCATCTCCTGCCTGTATATATGATATAATCTTTAGGTTTTTTCCCATAGATTTTATAAAGTCAGCATGCTAATAAACAACATGTTCCCTTTTACCTTTCTGAGCCATTTCTCTGGTTAATTTATAGACTTTCTTGTCACTTAAGCGAACAGGCATTTGTTTAAATATTTCAAACAGTTTTCATTTTTGATATTTATGTGGTCATGATAAGAAATTCGACCTCTTCTTCGACATTACTAATAAAGGTTGCTAAAATAGTCTGTCATGTTTTGTAGAGGCAATGAGTGCATATAATAGTCATGAAGAAGGCAGATTAGTTTACCGCTATGGAGGAGAACCTGTTGGATCTTTTGTTCAGCCTTGTCTGAGGCCTCTAATTCCAGCTATTGCACACGCCCTGTTTATGGATATTACCCATGATAATGAGTGTCCTATTGTGGTAAGCATGTAATCTGTTTCTACTTATTTGATGTCTGTGAAATAATGTCCCTATACTTCAAAGTATTGCCTTTGATTTATAAGTGTGGCACATGTGGCACATAGTTTTTAGAATGTTTTCTCATTTGTTTTAAAGCAAATTAATGTAGCCTATAGAATATATTCATATAATTATCCTCTGACTTCATTATACAGTGGGGTGGCACTTTGCATTTGAAAGAAAATAACCTTTGTTGATGTCATTATTTTCTAGCATAGATCAGCATACGATGCACTCCCAAGTGCCACAGTTGTGTCTATGGCGTGTTGTGCTAGTGGAAGTACTAAAGGCTATGATGAATTAGTGCCTCATCAGGTTTGTTTGTGTTGTTTTTTTAAATGCACATGGCCAACTTTGAACATTTTTACCAGAAGGTCTTCTTGTAATTAAAATGTATACATGACTAAGTTTTAACTTTGTTCAGATTTCAGTGGTTTCTGAAGAACGGTTTTATACTAAGTGGAATCCTGGAGCCTCACCATCAAATACAGGTGAAGTTAATTTCCAGAGTGGAATTATTGCAGCCAGGTGTGCTATCAATAAACTTCATCAAGAGCTTGGGGCCAAGGGTTTTATTCAGGCAAGAAACCAAATTGTCTAAATTTCTTAAGATTCAATTTCAGAATAAGTCTTCCAGTTTGAACGCTGTTTTCTTTCTGTTTCTCAGGTGTATGTGGATCAGGTTGATGAAGACATAGTGGCGGTGACAAGACACTCACCTAGTATCCATCAGTCTGTGGTAGCTGTAGCTAGAACTGCTTTCAGGAATCCCAAGACTTCATTTTACCCCAAGGAAGTGCCTCAAATGTGCATCCCTGGTAATACAATCTGAAATTACTAAGATTATACTATACTATTATATTAGATTATACTGTCATAGTACATTGTTCCTGTATGTTACAATACAATGCAAGTCTAAATGAAGTTGAAAAAAAGAATTTTAAATTTTTCATAACTTATCTAAGTTTTCCATGTAAGTTCACAGATGCATTTTCAGAATTTTCCAAGTGCAGTTTCTCCAGAGTTATAGGGAGGGAGTAGTGCTTTTCTACTCTTTGTCTTCACATGAGGCCCTGTCCTGGATCACCCCAGCACTTTTGCAGGTCTCTCCCCACGGTTAGGTCCACACTGAGCAACTCTGCCCTTCCCAGGACTTCTCTATCATGAAAGCAGTATATGAATCAGTGTGTGCGCCCGCACCTCTTTCCAACCACCTTTATTGTTTAGAGTTAAATTTCCTTAGTGTCTCTTCTGTTGCGTGTGGTGATTCTTGGTCTCCAGTGGCCTGGAGGTGCTCTAGTTTTGCCCAAGTCACAGGATCCTCTGAGTCCAGTGCTTTCCTGGACTATTTTATTTTATTCGCCTGGGAGCAAAGCAGTGAACCTGCTCTGATGCCATCTTCCTTCTTGATCAATCAGTTTTGTATTCTTTTATTAACTGACATGTCATATTCAATTTTAAATTATATAGAACCCCTTTAGCAATTCCTGATTTCTCATGGTTTAATATAACATTTTGTTTAAAATTTTGTATGCTCCTAGGCAAAATTGAAGAAGTAGTTCTTGAAGCTAGAACTACAGAGAGAGATGTAAAACCTTATCGGAAGGATGAGAAATCAATCAATGGAATGCCAAATATCACAGTTGAAATTAGAGAACATATTCAGGTATTTATAGACTTTCATCTTAAAATTTTTAAGGACATTAGAATTATTTTGTTCTATGATTTTATGAATTTTTTTTTAAGCTTAATGAAAGTAAAATTGTTAAACAAGCTGGAGTTGCCACCAAAGGATTGAATGAATATATTCAAGAAATTGAATTTGAAAACTTGTCTCCAGGAAGTGTTATTATCTTCAGGTATGTAATTAGAGTTCAACTAATCATTTTACTTATATTTAAAACAGTTCACTTATCCTGCTCATTTTGAATAAATTACTCCTAAAAATTAACTATTTTTTAATTAACATTTTCAGAGTTAGTCTTGATCCACATGCACAAGTTGCTGTTGGAATTCTTCGAAACCATCTGATACAGTTCAGTCCTCATTTTAAATCTGGGAGCCTTGTTGCTGAAAACACAGATCCTATATTAAAAATTCCCTTTGCTTCGTAAGTATGCATTAATTTTAGATTTGACACTTTCATAGCTGTTAAGTTACCCTAGCCTGATCCAAGCTATTAAAGGGTCCTCTATATCCTTGTTATTAAAAGGATTTCCCTTGGGCCAGCAATATATGCAGCAGCTATCAGCAGCTATCATTAACTTTTTGCCCTCTTGTTTTAAATCACTTGTATGTATATTTTCATACTTTCTCTCTCCCACTTAAACACATTTTCTATATGTAGATACATATATACACATACACACCTATTAATGTATCTATATACATGTACAGTTTTTTGAACTACTTGAAACTGAGTTTCATGCATCTTTCTCCACACATTTTTTTAATGCTAAAGTATATTCTATTATATGCTATACCATAATTTATTTAATCAGTCCCCATTTGCATAAGTCTTTATTCCATTGCTAATATACTTCTATATAATTCTATTACTAATTATACTATATTGAAGAATATAGGTTTTGAGATTTAGAGCTGTGTTTAATTCCAGTTTTAATATTGTCATTGTGATCCTAGATGAATTATTTTGACTCTTATCTCAGAAAATGGAAAATGGGTCTTAGACTATTACCTACCTCTTAGGTTTTGTAAGGATTAGAGCATAGAGCATGGAGCCAGACTACCTGGGTGTGAATTCAATTTTGGATTCTTATTAGCTATGAGAAAGAAAGCCCTGGGCAATATACCTAAAGATATAATTATAGTGCCTCTCACAGTTATGAGAATTACTTATGTAAAACACTTAGAACAGTGTTTCACATACAATGTTTGACCACCTGAAGGCAGTACAGCCTTAGGAGAAAAGGAAAAAGGAGAGAAATAGAAAGACAGAATACTATATGATTTCTAAGATGACTGTGACTTTTGATTCTCCTTTTTCTCATTCTTTCTTAGTTTTTTTGAGTTAAGATAATTAGCATAGGTGTCCCACATAGGAGAACATAAGGAAGGAGAAAAAGCTAAGTCCAGTCTAGAAAGATTGGAAAAGTAAATTCATAAGATAAAGGATATAGCAACCAAACTACTTGAAGTAGTTTTTCTGGAGTACTTCTGATTACTAAAATTTGGCACTGATTATTTCCTTGATGTGGAAAAAATGTTACTTTAGTTGATTATTAAGTACACATTGTCCTTTAATTGTTATTTTTATATATATTGTTTATATTGTGTATTAAAATGCTAATTTCCTAAAACATACACTGCTAAGACATTTTATGGTTATGATTCAGATTTTACACTTTATTCTTTTTGACAGCAAGTGACACAGTATTTACCAATTCTCTTTATTTTCCATTTCTTAGTATTGCCTCTAAGTTAACTTTGGCTGAGCTAAATCAGGTACTTTACCGATGTGAATCAGAAGAACAAGAAGATGGTGGCGGATGCTATAACATACCAAACTGGTCATCTCTTAAATATGCAGGTCTTCAAGGTAGGCAAGTATAAGAATAGTTAAGCTATTGAGATTTTTATTTTTAGGGTCATGTGGTATCTTCTTTATAGAAATAGGAGTATGGGCTCAGAGTTTAACTTCTTAGGTTCAAATTAGAGCTCTACCCTTTGGAATTCTTTCTTTAAGAAAAGAAAAGGATATGTGTTTATGATACCATTGGGTTCTGGGAAGGGATGCAGACATTTCCAGCAGGCAGACACTGGGGAAAATGGGAAAAGAGTCCTAGACTGGACACAATCCGCAATTGTGGACACAATCTGCAATCTTCTCTGTAAGGAAAGTGGGCAGGGCCCTATGGAGGGAAGCAGCAGGGAAGGGGCTTATTGATTAACCTCTGGCAAGTGATTTAACTTCTCTGTGCCCCAGTTTCTGCCTCTATAAAATGTGAATATTTTCATAATTTCATAAAATAAGAAATTTGTTTCATAATATAAAACTAGACACGATAATATGCCTAGTTTGTAGAAATTTTTAAAGATTAAATGAGATAATTCACTTGGTCCTCAAATGGGTCTTAGTTGTAAGTATAATTTATTCATCTTCTTAGAAATTTTTTTCATTGTATATTTGTTTTATCCTATGAAGAGCACTTACAGGAAAATGTTACATAAAGTTATGAGATACAGGAACTTAATATTTAACTGTCAGTTCAATCCATAAGCTTGGTAGTATTTTCTTATACTTTTATCTAAGAAATTCAGTTTATCACACTTGTATTCCTGGTTTTCATATTATTTCCCACATATTATGTCTCCTTTTCAACTCCATCTTATTTCTTTAAGGGCCAATTCAATTCTTACATCTTCCACAAAGTCTTCCGCAACTCTTATTTTTCAGAATAATTTCATAGTTTTCCAGACACCCATTGCATTAACTTATTATGCCTTATACTTGGCCTTTGAAATTCATTATCTTACTTTAGTGATTAGAATAGTTTGTTTGTTTGTTTGTTTTTTGTGGGACCCTCGCCTGCAGCCAGGGAAGGAACAGGTGCTGCAGAGGCTGCCGGCAGCCACTGCGCCACCAGGGAAGGCCCTAGAACAGTATTTTTTTAATGAATCTTTGTTATAGTTAAAAAATGACTTTAGAATCAGACTCTCAGGATTATACCAGCAAACTAAACTGAGCCTCTCAGTGGCTCAGTTTTCTCATCTGTAAAATAAAAAATAATAGCACCAACCACAAGGGGTTACAAGTAGGGTTAAATGAGTTAAGACAACCTAGAGACAATGTTGGTTAATATTAAGTACTCAGTAGTTTTAGCTCCACTAAGTACCTTAGGTGAGAAAAATAAGTGAAAAAATTGCTTGTCTGGAATGGGGTGGGGGGACTTCTTTTCTGCCTTTCATATCCTTGCAAAACCAAGCCCATAAGAAGTTCTTAGTAAGTTTTTTCAAACTTTTTATACTATGACATTCTATTTTTTTCTAAAACATTCTCATTTTCAACAGAGTGGTTTGTTCCATGAGTAATAAAGAAATATATCTTACCAGTCTTCAGCAAAATATGTTCCCTTTTCACTCTTGAGTTGTTGAACTACTTTGCTTGACTGAAAACATGCTTTGTGAACGTCTTTGTCCTTTATCTGTCTTAAAAGAGTAGTTCCTTAATCTCTCTACCTCCTCATGGTATGCCTTTACAGACTTTCTAAATGTAATTGCCCTTACTAATTAATTTCTTATTGTATACTTATCCCTTTTCTTTCTGAAAGTTTGATATTTCCAGCAGCCCACAGGCTATTTCCAGCAGGTTCTTAATAGTAGCCTCACATTAAATCAGATTTAACCACTTCATTGACATTTCTCTCCCCTAAACAAAATTCTCTTTCCCTCTTCCTATTATAGTACATATTCAGTCAAGTTGAAATCTAGAGATCCATTTTTTGATTTTCCTTTTATCTTCAGTGTTTAATTAAAAATTTTGACTCATGGATTTTTTGTTCTTGTATTGTCCTTGGTGTAACATATCCTTTTTATCTCCATATTTATCACCTAATACTAGGACTATGTCCTGTCTGCAAAACCAACGACCCAGTTTCTAACCTCTTGTTCTCTCTTCCACAAATAATTCCATCCCAATAGTCATCATCAGAGTCCTTTTCTAAAACAGTGTTCCGTCATGTCATTCTATTATTCAGCAGCAGAACTAGTGTTTGCTGAATAATATTTACCTTCCCTGAAAATACTAGGGCGTGTGGAACATTGTTTTATACTGTATTGGTTTCTATGACTTTTTTAATATTTTAAAAGCTCTGTTTACCAAAGAAAATTGTAAATCCCTTAAGGGAAAAAGCTATATATTAAATAGAGATATATATGTGTGTGTGTATACATATATATATGCACATATATACATATATGCACATATATGTTGTTAATTTCTCAAAACATACTATTTACATAGTAAAATGAATTAGGTTCTAGCTAAATAAAGGTGAAAATCATCAGACTCTGCTATGTATACATAGAAATTCTCATACTTGTATTTGAGTATTACTTGAGGGTATGCCTATATCCCTCCCTTCCATACTTTATTTAATTCTAAGTACCTACTATTATAGTTCAGATTCCTTCCAAAGCCTTTACTATTATACCATAGGTTCTCTTATTTACTCTGAAACCACTTCTGTCATTCTATGGAACTCCTGCCAGAATTTTAATGATTCTACCACTTTTCAGTAGGAAAAGACACATCAGTTTCCTTCCACCAGGTGATTTAGGGCAGGGAAACCATGCCATTTTTCTTTGATTATAATAACATTAAAATCCAATACAGTCAGACCAGTCCCAGAAGATGGGAATCTCAGAAAGCTCTGCATAGATTCTGTCACAATAATTCCCTTCCTGTGTTTGTATCTTGGCTCAAGCTAGCACCATACTTGTCTCCATCCAGGGGAAGTGTTGCTGTAGACTATGCAAACTGTGTGTCTACCTTCATCATTAGACCTGCATAGCTGCTCAGACTATGGGGACAAATTGCTTCTGCCAATAATCTGAGATATTTCTCTGAATTTCCAGGATTGATGTCTGTATTGGCAGAAATAAGGCCAAAGAATGACTTGGGACATCCCTTTTGTGATAATTTGAGATCTGGAGATTGGATGATTGACTATGTCAGTAGCCGGCTTATTGCACGATCGGGAACTATTGCTGAAGTAAGTAAAGCTATATTCTAGTCAAAAAAAGGGCACAAAAAGAACTATGTTACTGTGTCATATATAGTATTTACACTGTTTTCTAGACTGAAACATTTTCCTCCCTTCATCATCTGTCAGTTCTAATCTGGTTGATAGCGTACTAGATAGTAGAGTTGCATGTTTGGATTTGCCTCTTAAAATACACCTAGCCTGTAAACACACCAAATTAACTTTTAAAATTATTTTTATAACAGGTTGGTAAATGGTTGCAGGCTATGTTCTTCTACCTGAAGCAGATCCCACGTTACCTTATCCCATGTTACTTCGATGCTATATTAATTGGTGCATACACCACTCTTCTGGATATAGCATGGAAGCAGATGTCAAGGTATATCCAACAAAGCTTGAGTAAATAGGCATGTTTGTGCAGAAACCACCTATTAAAAGAAAAAAAAAACATGGAGAATTCTCATAGATTCATAGAGCAAAAAAGGTTTGTAAGTGAGTAGTAAATTTATTAGCATCCTTTAATCTAGAGCATACCAAAAAAAGCTTAGATATTAAAATCTCGTCCATTAACCTAAAAATACATGTGTATGAGAAAATTTAATTATTGTGTATTATTTCTGTTTATTCTTTGCCATAAGTTAATGGATACAATTTTTAGAATATGCATATACACATACAGTTCTTTTTCTAATTTTTCATTCAGAAAAAATTTCTGCTATTGTAAATGAAATTTGCCATTAAAGAAAATTTTTCCCAAAATGAAACAGCATATCAAAATGTGCCAGTAAAGAGTGACCAAATTGATTGGAGTATAATTTCAGAAAGTCAAAAATCAGGCCATGGGTTAAAACCAATTAGAGCATTGAGTGAAATGAAAGCAGTTTTGAAGCTTAAATAAATTGAAATATTTTTCAGCTATTACCATTGTTAGACATTTGTGTAAAGAGATTATATGAAGGTAAAATAACACTGCTAAAAAAATTCTTACTCAGTGGGTATAAAGTATCAGTTATACAAGATAATAAATTCTAGAGTCTGCTCTCCAACGTCATGCCTGTAGCAGTATTCTATATAATAAGGTATTAATAAGATATAATACTATAACAAAATAACAAATATATACCTAAAATATAAGAAGGTATTTTTGCCACAATAAATAAAATTCCTTAAAGAAATATTAAAATATTTTGTACTTCTACAAGTAATATTTTAAGCTCTACTACTTTTATTGCAGCTTTGTGCAGAACGGTTCTACTTTTGTGAAACACCTTGCACTGGGTTCAGTCCAAATGTGTGGAGCAGGAAAATTCCCTTCTCTGCCACTTCTTTCACCTTCACTTATGGATGTACCATATAGGCTAAATGAGATCACAAAAGAAAAGGAGCAATGTTGTGTATCTATAGCTGCAGGTAAGAAGTTATGTACAAGGTTAAGATGTGTACGTGAGCTTTATTCAAAGATGAAAAGTTAGGGGGAAATGATTGTTTAAAAACAGGAGCAATGATATTACCCAAGATTTTATATTACTGCTTTGTAAAATGTCATGGATATTCAAGTTTAAAAATAATAACCTTCCTAATTAATTATCGCTGTGCTTCAGGCATTTACTTCTATGTGTCTTTATTGTGACTGTTAATCCTTTTCTTCTCCATGTTTCTCTTTTTTCTAACTCTTCTCATATTAGGTTCTGGTATTTTTTTATTGAGGTAATATTGGTTTTCAACATTGTATATGTTTAGGGGTATAGGTTCACATCTCTGCAAATGTACGTTACCACACAACACTCACCACCAAAGCCCCAATAATCCTCCACTGCACTCCATTAAGTCCCTTCCTTTCTTTCTTGCCATCTCTCCTCCCATCTGGTAACCTCAATTCTGCCGTGAGATTCCAAGGGTGGTTTTGGTTTGGTTTTGTCTGTTCCTTAGCTCTATTTCTTTACATACCACATGTAAGTGAAGTCATCCAGGATTGTTCTTTCTCCTCCTGACTTATTAAGGAAATCCCTTCCAGTTCATCCATATTGTCACAAATGGCAAGAAATCATAATTTTTTTTTATAACTGAGCAGTTTCCATTGTGTATGCATACCGTATCTTCTTTTTCCATTCATCTGCCATTGGATACTTAGGGTTTTTCCATTTGGGCTATTATAAATAGTGCTGCAGTGAACATATGAGTGCATATGTCCCTTCAACTTAGTGTTTTTATATTCTTTGGAGAGATATCTAGAAGTGGAATTGCTGTATCACATGGTAGATCTATTTTTAATATTTTGAGAAGCTTCCAGACTGTTTTCCATGTGACTGAATCAATCTACATTCCACCAAAAGTGTTCCTTTTTCTCCATATCCTCACCAACACTTGCTATTTTTGGTCTTTTTGATATGAACCATTCTCACAGGTGTGAGGTGATATCCCATTGTGGTCTTGATTTTGCGTTTCCCTTATAATAAGTGATGATGAACAATTTTTTCATGTGCCATTGCATATCCTCTTTGGAGAAGCTGTTATTTAGCTCTGCCCATTTTTTAATTATTTGTTTTCTTGTTGGGCTATATGAGTTCTTTGTAGATCTTGGATATTAGCCTCTTGTTGGATTCATATATTATATTTTTAATTAGATTTTTTTCACTGTCCTAATTTCATTATATTATACTTCTTTCCCAATTTTATTTTTTTTAAAGATTTATTTATTTATGCATACAAGAGCTGGGGTACAGGCCAGAGATGCAGGGGGTGAGAGGATCCACCAGAGACAGAGTGGGGAACAGAACAGGCAAACTGACTGAAATACACTGCTGAGGGGAGCAGCTGAAGAGACAGGAGAGGTCTGCCTCGCCTTGTGGGTTTCTCCATGGCTGGCCGGGGATTGAACTCATGCTGCAGAGGCTGCAGATTGCTTCATAGTGCGGTGCTTAACCCCTTGAGCCACCAGGGAGGCCCTCCTTCCCAATTTCAAAAAAATTTTCCCAACCACCATATCAAGTGAAGGTCCTCTAACAAGTTCCAAAATACAAAACAAACAAACAAATTTTTATTAGCAGTCTAATTGTAGTCAAATGCTTTCAGCTATATTTATTGGCATCCTTTCCTGCAAGTAGATTTAAAATGAGTCAAGTAAATAAATCTAAATAAACAAAATAAGTAAAATGACAGACTTTGTCTATGTGATTTCCTCTGTAACCCTTACATTTGCATCACTCAGACAAAAAGGCAAAAGAGTATGGGAACCAACAACTAAAAAAGACATTCACTTTTCATTTAGAGTGATCAAATGAACCTTTGAATGTTTTAATTATATAATTGTATTTTAAATTTTCACTCAACTATTTGCTCTTATTCTGGTACTGATCTTTTCCCTATGAATCCATGCAGATGCTTATAAACCCAGACTGGGCCACTGTGAGAAAAAAGTTGATATGCAGAATTTCATTTTAAAGCCTACTGTTTAGAATCCTATTGCATAAAATAGTGATTTCAGCATTTTTTATTTTACACTGCTATTATTAAATCTTCCCAAAATAGATGTACTGATACACTGATATCATAAATGATAACCTGTGTAAGTTATGGTATCTGGTATACTTATCCATCATGTGTAGTATAACGCAAAAGTGGAAATTAAAAATGTTAAGTTGATAAATATAAAAAGAATTTAAAGGGCCTCCCTGGTGGCACAGGCAGTTGAGCGCAGCACTGTGAAGCTGTGCACAGCCTTTGCAGTGCTGGTTCAATCCCCTCTGGCCTTGGAGCAACCCACATGGCGCAGCAGACCTCTCCTGTCTCGCCCACTGCTCCCCTCAGCAGTGTATTTCAGTCATTCTGCTTTTTCTGCTCCCTGCTCTGTCTCTGGTGACTCCTCTCATCCTCCCGCACATCTGGCCTGTACCCTGGTTCTTGTATAAGTAAAAATAAATCTTAAAAAAAAAAGAATTCAGGGTATTTGCTTTTAACATTAAAGGGAGAGTTTTCTATAGTCCATACCAACAAAATAAGGGGCTATATACAGATTTGGAGATAGGTTTTTGCTAGTTATTTTTTTAATAAATATTCTTTTTTTTAAAGATTTATTTACTTATTGTGTATAAGAACTGGGGTGAGGCCAGAGTTGTGGGAGATAAGAGGATTCACTAGAGACAGACTTGAGAGCAGAACAGGCAAATTTACCAAAATACACTGCCAAGGGGAGAAGCTGGTGAGACAGGAAAGGTCTGCTGTACCATATGTGGTTTAGCTCCCTGACCAGGGATCAAACTCGGGCTCAGGCTATAAGATGATAGGGCTGATACTTAACCCATAGGCCACCAGGGAGTCCCTCTGGAAGTTGTTTTAAAATGAACACCAACGCCAGATACACCTTCCCTTGGTGATAGTTATGCCAAAAAAATAAAGTTACAAGCTTTCAGGGTAATTGGCAAAGCAAAAAGATAGATGACCTATGTTCTCTTAGATGTGTATACTCTTAGGGATCAAGAGTAAGTACAGGCATTTCCTATGTCAATGCTAAGTATTTTGTACTTTTGATTTCTTGACAAACTCCCTGTATTTTAGGACATACCAACTTAAACTCACAGTTAATAGTATCCATACTCACATTTGATACAAAAGGTTAAATAGGTTAAAATACCTATTTATTTTGTTTAGCACAAAATGGGCTCTTTGTTTTACCTGCTGTCATCATCAAAATTATTATCATTAGGGCCTCCCCGGTGGCGCAGCAGTTGAGCGCTGGTTGGGAAGCTGTCCGCAGCCTCTACTGCGGCTGCCAGGGCGAGGGTCCCACATGGCGCGCAGACCTCCCTGCCGCGCCCGCTGCTCCCCTCAGCAGTGTATTTCCTCTGTCTGTCTGTTCTGCTCCCCGCTCTGGCTTTGGTAAATTCTCTCACCCTCCCGCGCTTCTGACTGTACCCAATGCTTGTATAAATAAATTTTAAAAATTTTTTTTTTAAATCTTAAAAAAAAAAAAATAGGGTTTTAGATTTTATCTACCAATCACAGTGTTATATCTCATGCATAAAGACTTCAATTATCTAGAATATTCAAGTTATTTGGCACATGAAATATTTGTTTTCATCTGTAAAAAGTGGCTCTGGTTACAAAACAACACTTAAAAGTGGTTTCCCATTTGAATTAATGGGAAATTTGGTTTGCCTCAAGCGATAACTTAATACACACTTATATATCATTAAAGTAGTCATATCATATTCGATTCATTTCTTACCTTTAAATTGCAGGTAGCGTCTTTTCAAATACATCGTTACTATTATGTTAACTGCTTCTCTAGATATCAATATTTGATTTCTGATTTTAATTTTAATTTATTAAAAGAAAGTTTACCTGGGCTTAACATATTCGTTCAAATCAATTCAGATAAGCATTCCTCTCTAACACTGTTCCTTAATCTCTTTTGGGTCATAGATTCAGGAATCTAATAATATATATGGTGACTCATTGCACAAAAGTTGACATAAGGGTAGACTTATAGTTTGCAGATAATTTAGAGAGTTTGCTGACTCCATATATTCCATCTTTGTCCTCCAGGTTTAGAGCAACTAGTCTGTAGTAATGGAGTTCATGGGTTTGTTTATATTATTAAGATTAATATATTACTTTATTGTGTTTTCTGTTAGGCTTACCTCATTTTTCTTCTGGCCTTTTCCGCTGCTGGGGAAGAGACACTTTTATTGCCCTTAGAGGTATACTGCTGATTACTGGACGCTATTTAGAGGCCAGGTAGGAGATTGCAAAAAGTTGCAATGCAAGTTTATGTCTGAATGATTTTCATATGTTCTTTCCACCTTCCTTCTTATGCATTATTCTAGCCTCAATATTGGGGAGGTATGTTTTTCTTGGGTGTTTTTTTTTTAACATGTCATTTAATAAGATCATAGCATTTCAATTGAAATTGAAAATAGCTAAAGTGACTAAGTTCTAGTACCTCGTATTACATATCTTCATCATTTGCTAATTTATTTTAAGGAAACTAAAAGAAATGCATGACTATATTACTGTTATCACTCCTACTTAGTAAGATTTCTGTGCCTGAATTAGGTGTAAGAACTCAGATGAACTTTTAGACAAAATTTGAAAGCTTACTTCTTTTTATCCTACATAAAGGCATTGCTGACTCTTTGAGTGATGTAGAAAAAAAATTGTATGTCAAGTTATCCACTATCTGTTGTCCTTGTAACTTCCAGTTTTATGCTTTCTAGACTTAAAATTTTCTTCTTTCATGTCACAACAATATGAGTTCATTTAATGGGGTAGAAAAGAAAAGCTCTACAGTAGTGGCACGCAGACTGTGTTCTACAAATCAACAGTGTTAGAAATACAAGTTCTTTGTCCCTGTCCCAGACTTGCTGAATCCAAACAAGTGGGTGGGGAGGGCAGAGTTGGCAGGCAGAGATCTGTTTTTATAGAGGCTCCAGACGATTTTCAGAAGCCTCAAACTAAAAGCATTGTGTGGGATCCCAGTTCCTGCTGGTCAAACTAAAATGTAGAGTCAGATGGGGGCTTTTCACCAGGGCAAAAGTCCTAGTATGAGGAACATTCTGGGAAACCAGTATCTGCTGAAAACAGCAGGCAGATATTATGACCAGATTAGCAAGATCCGCTAAATGCCTTGCTAGTAAGGATTAGCAGTAGTAATAGGAACTAGCAGTAGTATGCCTTGATGAGTGGTAACTATGGAGCCCCCCAAGCAGTAGCCCCTGGTCACTCCACCCTAACTTGCACCGCACAATGATGCAGCCCCGATAATGTACTTCCACGAATGTACATTCCACCACCTACTTGCCCATCTTCTCTAAATAAATATGAGAATGCCCATAGATTAGAGCTGCACTTTTTTAGGTGTAAACCCCTCTAGGCCTCTCTCTTACTTGGACTTTGAGTATTCTTTCCTTCGTCCTATGCTGCTCCCAACTCTGCCGCCTTATGAGGTGACATCTTACAAACCAAGTTGTCATTTGATATATGATAATAGAATAACAATTTAAAAGATAAAGTATCTTCCACCAGTTTTTAAAAGTGAATTGCTATTCAAGGTCAGCTTTTACTTCTTTTATTTTCTTACATGTCTGCTTTGCTGTTGGTACCTATTATTGAAATTTAACAGAGTTCATGTTTGTAGTTGCTTAGATTTTGAAATACCATTTTCAAACATAGAATCTAAACCTGTGAGGGACCATAAAAATCACCCAGTCCGATCCCTAATTCCATAGATGGAAAAACTATACCAGAAAGGTGAAGTCACACAGATTATTAGAAGAAAAAAACAGGGCTATGATCAAGGATTCTGGCTCAGTTCACTGCTTTTTCTGTCATATCATGATTACTTTCTACAAGAAAAAAAACTTTTAAAAGGGCAGGAGAGAAAATGCATCTGAAATGATTGTCATCAAAAGTGACTTTTTATTGTCATTTTTTTAAGTGATTGTTTTCCTGTCAGTTGTTGCACCTAATTCTGTTTTTTTAGGAATATTATTTTAGCATTTGCTGCAACCCTGAGACACGGTCTCATTCCTAATCTCCTGGGTGAAGGAACTTATGCCAGATACAACTGCCGAGATGCTGTGTGGTGGTGGCTACAGTGTATTCAGGATTACTGTAAAATGGTTCCAAACGGTGTAGACATTCTGAAGTGCCCCGTTTCCAGAATGTATCCTACAGATGATTCTGTTCCCTTGCCTGCCGGCACACTGGTAAAAATAATTTCTTCCTTAAAATAATTTCTTCCTGAAAATAATTTCTTCCTGAAAAATTTTAGCTTCTAACATAAAAATACATGTAATTAAGAATGCAAAGCTTAAGTATCAATATTCTTCAAATACTGATATTGATAGTACCTGCTGGTACCATGAAAGATTGCAAAGATAAGTCTTGCTCTTTGCCTAAAGAGCTTACAACATGGTACAAGAAATGATGTGTACATAGTATGGTCATTGCAAAAAGAGGTATAAGGGGAGAGCTATGTCATGTCATAACAGCAAGAGAGGTGATCTGTGTAGTCATTAATCTCAGGGAGGAGCTCAGAACAGCTAAAATTTCACCTGAACTGAACTTTAAAAGGTGTGTAGGATTTCAGCGGACATGAGGGAAGTTGTGGGAAGACATCAAAGATAAAAGGAGTGGATTGAAGCACAGTGTAAGACATACTGCTCAGTCTAGTTTGTAAGGTAGTAACAGCTTGTAGAAAGGGTATTAACCAGGTTGTGGAATCCCTTGATTGCCAATCCAGGCAATAAACTGGCCAATCCAGTTTATCTTATGAACAGTGGAGAATGAATTTTTGAGCATTTTTTCCCAATCAGAAATATAAATGATGCTGTACTTTTGCTGCTTCTGATCTGCCTTTCTGTTGTAGTTTATTATTGTCAGGGACTTCTAAGCCACCTCCACGCTAGCATGGATTTGTGTCCCCAAAATATTTATATCATAAAGTTTTAAAGAATATTTGTGCAAAACATTTTTACTTAAAGTGCCACTTCAGTATATAATTTATCCCCATTTTTGTATGTGTGGATGAGTAAAAACAGCAATCCCAATTAAAAATCCAGATTTCTGTAATAAGCTAGTTTCTCTATTAGCTGAATAATTCACTTTAACAGAATCTCTTGAGCTCACAAAATTGGTTGCATATGTCAGTAAAATTAGAATGTGTTTCATGACACAGACATTAATAGTCAAAACTACGGTATGTTAAATATTCTAATGCCAAGTCAACCATATTATTTGGTGTATAGGAGCTGCTGTTCTCCCTAACCCCACTCCAGTCCCCTCTTCTCCCTCCAAAAGAAAATTTTATTTTTTACAATACCTTCATTTGTGGGATTTGGGAAGAAGATTAAAAAATGTGATTTCTATAGGCAGTAAAATCTCTTATGTCTCACATAGGATCAGCCATTGTTTGAAGTAATACAGGAAGCGATGCAAAGACACATGCAGGGAATACAGTTCCGGGAAAGGAATGCAGGCCCACAGATAGATCGAAACATGAAGGATGAAGGTAATAACTTTAGAACCGTGGTAAAAATAAAATTCTGTGTTTTGTAACATTTTGTAACAGCCAATTTTGTAACATTGCTGGTAGTTGCATTTATAATCTCATAATTGTTAGTGACTTGAGTGCTTAACTATGTGCTAGGTGGTGTTCTCACTACTTTACCTCTGTTATTCCTTTTTTTTTTTACTTATTTTTTCATGACATCAATAATTTTTTTAAAAAAGATTTATTTATTTATGCATACAAGAGCTGGGGTACAGGCTAGAGATGCGGAGGGTGAGAGGATTCACCAGAGACAGAGTGGGGAACAGAACAGTCAGATTGACTGAAGTACACTGCTGAGGGGAGCAGCAGGTGAGTCAGGAGAGGTCTGCTGTGCCATGTGGGTAGCTCCCTGACAGGCCGGGGATCAAACTCGTGCTGAGAGGCTGTGGATTGCTTCAAAAGGCTGTGCTTAACCCCTTGCACCACCAGGGATGCCCCTTGTTATTCCCTACCAAAAACATTGGAGAATGGGCCCCCCTGGTGGCGCAGTGGTTGAGAGCTGGGCTGCAAAGGTGCCCGCAGTCTCTGCAGCACCAGTTCGATCCCCGGCCACCGGCGAGGGTCCCACATGGCGCGCAGACCTCTCCTGCTGTGCCCACTGCTCCCCTCAGCAGTGTACTTCGGTCCTTCTGCCTGTTCTGCTCCCCGCTCTGGCTCTGGTGAATTCTCTCACCCTTCCGCGCTTCTGACTGTACCCAGTACTTGTATAAATAAATGTATAAATCTTTGGGCCTCCCCGGTGGCGCAGCGGTTGAGCACTGGGTTGCGAAGCTGCCCGCAGCCTCTGCGGTGCCGGTTCGATCCCCGGCTGCTCCCCGGCCACCAGAGGAGGGTCCCACATGGCGCGCAGACCTCTCCTGCCGCCTGCTGCTTCCCTCAACAGTGTGCTTCGGTCCTTCTGCCTGCTCTGCTCCCCGCTCTGGCTCTGGTGAGTTCTCTCACCCTCCCGTGCTTCTGACTGTACCCAGTGCATGTATAAACAAAACAAACAAACAAATAAATAAATAAATAAAACATGCCTCTATTAAAAAAAAAAAATTCCTTAAATAAATGTATAAATCTTTAAAAAAAAAGATTATCTTAAAAAAAAATTGGAGAAGACTTGAATTGTTTCCATTTTTATTGATATCATAACTAAAGCAGAGTAGCTTCTTCAGAGTTACATGGCTTCTAAGTGGCAGAGCTAGGATTTCATCCATAGTCTGTCTTTTTTTTTTTGAAAATGTATACAAATGAAATCCTATAGTATGTAGCTTTTCAAAATTAATTCTTTCACTAAGCATAATTCTCCTTGTAGTCCTTGCAAGGTGTTGTATGTATCAACAGTTTATACCTTTTTATTGCAAGTATTACTCCCTTTCATGAAGTAATTCACCTGTGGAGATTTTAAATTGGGAAGGACATTTGAGTTGTTTCTATTTTTGGCTAATTCAGTCAAGCTACTGTGAACATTCATAAACAAATTTTTGTGTGAACATAGGTTCTCATTTCTTTGGAATAAGCATCCAAAAATGTGATTAGATCTTATGGGAAGTACATATTTTATTTTATAAGAAGCTGTTGAACTGTTTTCTAAAGTGATTGACCCATTTTACATTCCCACCAGCAAACTTTTTGGAAAGGTCAGTTTTCTCCATTCCATTGCCAGGATTTGGTATTAACACTGCTTTTTAAAAGCCATTCAATGGCCAACAGGCATATGAAAAAATGTTCAACATCACTTGTCATCAGGGAAATGCAAATCAAAACTACGAGATACCATCTTACACCAGTGAGAATGGCACATATTAAACAATCTAGCAACGACAAATGTTGGCGAGGATGTGGAGAAAAAGGAACTCTCCTGCACTGTTGGTGGAAGTGCAAACTGGTCCAACCACTATGGAGAGCTGTGTGGATATTTCTTGACCTACTAAATATAGAGCTTCCATATGATCCAGCAATTCCACTCCTAGGGATTTATCCAAAGGACAGAGAAACATCAATTCCAAAGAGCACCTGCACCCCTATGTTTATAGCAGCACTCTTTACAATAGCTAAGCTTTGGAAACAACCCAAATGCCCAAAAATAGATGACTGGATCAAGAAGATGTGGTACATATACACCATGGAATATTACTCAGCATTCAAAAAAGATAAACACATGCAATTTGCAGCAACATGGATGGCGCTGGAAGGGATCATGCTCAGCGAAATAAGCCAGAAAGAAAAAGAAAAATACCGGATGGTCTCACTCATAGCAGGAATCTAGAAAACTTAAATAAGGGACCAGGAAAAAGAATAACTATAAGAAAGAAAATATCAAAATCAACAAACAACTATGAACCAGAGACACTCTATGGGGGGGGTGGGGGTGGGGAAATGAGGGCTTGGGGTCAAAGTAAGGGTGTTGTAATTGTATGGGGAATATAAAAATAAAATTTAAATTTAAAAAAAACCTACAAATAAATAAATAAAAGGCATTCAAATAGTTGTCTAGGCCACCACATATTATGGCTCTAATTTACATTTCCATAACTAATGGGTTGAACATCCGTGCATGGGCTCATTTACCACCCATATCCTTTCTTTGTTGAAATGTCTGTTCTTGTTTGTCCTTTTTCAAATGGGATTGCTGGTTTTTTGCCTATTAAGGATTTGTGTGTGTGTGGTAAAATGCACATAACATTTTTACCATGTTAATCATAAAGTAGATCATTTTAACCATCTTTAAGTGAACAATTGGGTGGCCTTAGGTACATTCGGAAGTGTTTTGCAACCATCATCACTATCCATCTCTATAACTTTTTCATCATCCCAAACTGAAAACCTGTATTCAATGAACAATAGCTCCTCATTCTTGCTCCCCTATGCCCCGGGAACCATCATTTTATTTCTGTCTTCATGAATTTGACTACTCAAGATACTTCATGTGAGTAGAATTATATAATATTTGGTTTTTTATATCTGGTTTATTTTGCTTATTTTTTATCAATAAAAATGGAAACAATTCAAGTCTTCTCCAGTGCTCTTGGTAGTGTTAAAAGGATTAACATAGGTGAAGTAGTTAGCACACCACCTAGCACATATGCTATACTTTTACAGCCTTTGATTAAATACAAGCAAATTTCTTTCCAGAATTACTATACCAGTGTATATTCTAACAATCATAGAGGTCTTTATATACTCATGAGCCTGCCAAAATTTGGCATTATCCACTAATCTCAAAGGTATAAAGCAACTGTAAGTCTCCTGTCACTGCTGAGTATGAGTATTTATATGTTTACTGTCTTCTTGGGAAAGTTTTCTATAAGTTGTTCGTTCATGTTCTTTGCCTTTACTTGTCTTTTTGGCATTCCTGTATTTTTCTTATTTATTTCCAGGAATACTTTATGTATTGTAGATGTCCATCCATTGTCAATTTTAGACATTACATAATCCTTTTCTGCCACCCACCCTAACTTTATCTATGCTGTACCTTCAGCATTCTGAGTTAGGGGAGGTTAGGGGTTAGTACTTCAACATAAGGTTTTGACGATTATATAATTTAACCCAAAACAGATGGTAACATTGACAGTTTTTAGTTTTGAATATATTACTGACAGCATTATAAATGTAAATTTAGTATTTTATGGCAATTTGGACTAAGAATCCAAGCATATTTTATAAGATATAAAACACTGTTATTGTTCATGAAATGAAATAAATTATACCAAAAAAATTCATATCACATAATGATGTTGATCATAACATTGCTTGTAATCACAAAAAAGAAACAACTGGTATGTTTAACAGATGTTTACATTAACTGGAGTGAATTTAGAAATCCCTACAAATTCTAACTATTAAAAACAATAAAGTATAGTTCTTTAATCCATTTTGAGTTGATTTTTGTGTATGGTGTGAGGTAGTGGTCAAGCTTCATCCTTTTGCATGTAGCGACCCAGTTTTCCCAGCACCATTTATTGAACAAACTTTCTTTGCTCCAATGCATATTCTTTGCTCCTTTGTCAAAGATTAGTTGACCATAAATCTGTGGGTTTATTTCTGGATTTTCTATTCGATTCCATTGGTCTATATGTCTGTTCTTGTTCCAATACCATGCAGTTTTGATGATTATGGCTTTGTAGTATAGTTTGAAGTCTGGGAGTCTGATGCCTCCATTCCCTTCTTTTTTTTTTCAGGAGAGCTTTGGCTATTTGGGGTTTTTTGTGATTCCATATGAATTTCATCAATAATTGTTCTATTTCTTTGAAGAATGACATTGAAATTTTGATTGGAATAGCATTGAATCTGTATATTGCTTTTGGAAGGATGGCCATTTTAATAATGTTTATTCTTCCAATCCATGAGCAGGGGATGTCTCTCCATTTCTTTGTGTCTTCTTCTATTTCTTTTAACAGTGTTTTATAGTTTTCTTTGTATAGGTCCTTTACCTCTTTTGTTAGATTTATTCCCAAATATTTGATTTTTTTTGTTTCAATAACAAAAGGGATGGTCTTTTTGATTTCTTCTTCTTCAGATTTATTGTTTGTGTATAGGAAGGCTACTGACTTTTGCGTGTTGATTTTGTATCCTGCCACTTTACTGAACTGATTGATGAGTTGAATTAGCTTTTCTGTGGAGTTTTTGGGGTTCTCTATGTATAATATCATATCGTCTGCAAATAGTGATAGACATAAGACCTGAAACCATAAAATATATAGAAGGAAATATAGGCGAAACACTACGTGATTTGCACATCAAAGACATCTTTACAGACACATCACCCAAAGCAGTGATAGTGAAGGCAAAGATAAACAGCTGGGACTACATCAAATTAAAGAGCTTTTGCACAGCAAAAGAGACAATAACAAAAACAAAGAGAAACCCCACCAACTGGGAGAACATTTTTGCACCCAACACTAATGATAAAGGACTGATCACAAAAATCTGCAAAGAGCTGATGAGACTCAACAACAACAAAGAAAATAATCCAGTCAAAAAATGGGCAGAAGAGCTTAAAAGAAACTTCTCTGAAGAGGAAATGCAAATGGCCAACAGGCATATGAAAAAATGTTCAACATCACTTGTCATCAGGGAAATGCAAATCAAAACTACCATGAGATACCATCTTACACCAGTGAGAATGGCACATATTAAAAAAACTAGCAACAACAAATGTTGGCGAGGGTGTGGAGAAAAAGGAACTCTTCTGCACTGTTGGTGGGAGTGCAAACTGGTCCAACCACTATGGAGAGCTGTGTGGAGATTTCTGGACCTACTAAACATAGAGCTTCCATATGATCCAGCAATTCCACTCCTAGGTATTTACCCAAAGGACACAGAAACATCAATTCCAAAGAACACCTGCACCCCTATGTTTATAGCAGCACTGTTTACAATAGCTAAGCTTTGGAAACAACCCAAATGCCCAAAAATAGATGACTGGATCAAGAAGATGTAGTACATATATACCATGGAATATTACTCAGCATTCAAAAAAGATAAAAACATGCAATTTGCTGCAACATGGATGGCGCTGGAAGGGATCATGCTCAGCGAAATAAGCCAAAAAGAAAAAGAAAAATACCGGATGGTCTCACTCATAGCAGGAATCTAGAAAACTTAAATAAGGGACCAGGAAAATGAATAACTATAAGAAAGTGAAAATCAAAATCAACAAAAAACTATGAACCAGAGACACTTTTAGGGGGGCGGGGGCGGGAGGGGAGGGATTGGGGTCAGAATGGGGGGCTGCAATTGTATGGGGAATATAACAATAAAATTTATAAAAAAAAAATAAAGTATATAGTTGTCACATCTAATACATGAGAAATAATTGGATTTGAAATATTTATGAAAATTTTATTATTATGTGAAAAGACTAAAGGAATCCATAAATGTAATAGTTTCATTGGGGTTATAGGATAATGGACTTTTTTTGCTCTGCTTTTATTTTTAAACTATCGTTTTTAGCATAAAATTTAAGCTTTTTAAGTGATTCTAGATATTTCAGATACTCACTAACTTTGGCAAATTTTGATGTAGACTCAAAAATCTAAATTACTTATTGTATGTTCTAAATTATATTTTAAATGATAACTCAAGCTCTCTTTAGTTTATTGTTTGTAGTGGTGATATACAAATTTTATACCCACCTGAACTGATATGAATCACTGATACTTATTTGAGCCTTCATAGAGAAAAATAAATAGAAATAGATTTTATATTTTATGCACATTTTTGTGAGGTTATATTAGTTTTTCATTTTAATAATAAAATATGTCAACTAACAGAATATAATATAAATTGCTCCTTCAAAACCTAGTACTGAAATTAGACAGATGTTTAACAAATTTGGCCATATTTTCTTCGGATCTTTCTGTTTTGTTTTGAAAAAAATAATCCATAACAGGCCTATCTAAAGTCTTCTTATACATCTCCCCATAGGCATGTAGGCAAGGATTTCTCTAGGGAATAAATCTAGAAATGAAATTACTGTGTGATAGAATATGCACGTCTTCAACTTTTATGGAATTACCAGATTACGCTGTTTAGCAGTTATCCTAGTTTATCTCATCTCTTTTAAATTTTATAAACGTTCTATTTTATATTTTTAGGCTTTAATATAACTGCAGGGGTTGATGAAGAAACAGGTTTTGTTTATGGAGGAAATCGTTTTAACTGTGGCACATGGATGGATAAAATGGGAGAAAGTGACCAAGCTAGAAACAGAGGAATCCCAGCCACTCCAAGGTAGTGTTTATAGTTCTTATATAACTAAACCTTTTTTTTATAAAACTACGTACTTGTGGAATCCTGTATTCTGTTACCATGAAGTCAAAATCTGCCTCCTTTCCTTCCCTCTTTCTCTCTCCCCTAATATGCATATACAATCTTTTAGTAATAGTCATCAAATATTAGTCTGTTCTCTTCTGGGAGTTCCCATGGGTTGATTCTCTATAAACACCATAAAGGAAAATGTGTTTCTGTATTATCCCGTGGTTAAGGCATTTTTATAACCTGAAGTGCTTTCAGAGTGAGCATTGTTTTATACCCATCTTTTGTAAATATGGACGATAATCAACTGTCCTCTCTTTTATGCTATCCTTTCTGAACCTTTTCTTTCCCATAAATTTTTTTATCTTTCATTCTATCATGTCCTTCTATGATTTCAAATGCTTAGAACAGTATCAAGTCTTGAGACTCTATTTTCTTATTCTAAGCTTATTTTCAGTCAGTTATCAAGAAAATATGAATTAATGTAGCTGTTTTTAAATGCTTTAGAGTCTTTTTATTTTTATTTTTTTAAAAGATTTATTTATTTATGCATACAAGAACTGGGGTATAGACCAGAGTTGTGGGGGTGGGTGTGTAAGAAGATGCACCAGAGACAGAGTGGGGAACAGAACAGGCAGATTGACCAAAGTACACTGCTGAGGGGAGCAGCGGGAAAGACAGGAGAGGTCTGCTGCGCCATGTGGGTTGCTCCCTGGCTGGCTGGAGATCAAACTCATGCTGCAGAGGCTGCAGACTGCTTCGTAGTGCTGTGCCTAACCCCTTGCACCACCAGGGAGGCCCTTTAGATTCTTTTTAAAACCTGTTTATTTTGATATTTTGCTAGATTTTGTACTTCCCTACTTCCCTTTCATTTTTCTTAAAAATAAACTTTCAAATTATTATGTTCATCTTCCCTGACTTTCTCCAGTGCTGCATTCTATGTTTATCTTGTCTCTGGCACTCTATCTCAATATTCTCTGATTCCTTATTCCTACCTTTTTCCAGCTGCCATCTCCTTTTACTCCATGTTCCCCCTTTCTACTTATAGAATTTTTTGAAAATGTTAATAAACAGTGGCAAAAGAGTACAAGGAGAGGGCCTCCCTGGTGGCGCAAGGGGATAAGCACCACGCTATGAAGTAATCTGCAGCCTCTGCAGCATGACTTCGATCCCCGGCTGGCTAGGGAGCAACCCAAATGGCACAGCAGACCTCTCCTGTCTCACCCACTGCTCCCCTCAGCAGTATGTTTCAGTCAGTTTGTCTTTTCTGTTCCTCACTCTGTCTCTGGTGAATCCTCTCACCACCACCACCCCACCTCTGGCCTGTGCCACAGATCTTGTGTGCATAAATAAATAAACCTTTAAAAAAATAAAAAGAGTACAAGGAGAGATTTCTTGTGCAATATACATTACTATAAAGTGAGGGGGTTGTTTTATAGATAATTGTCTGTATAATACATGTCCTATAATACATGTTCTGTAATTCATCAAAATTGTTTATTCAGTGCTTATTTAGTTTACTGCAGTACTTAATGGCCCAACTCACAACATAAAAAAATTGTTTTTTTTTAATTTATTTTTAATTTTAGAGATGGGTCTGCTGTGGAAATTGTGGGCTTGAGTAAATCTGCCATTCGTTGGTTGCTGGAATTATCTCAAAAAAATATTTTCCCTTATCATGAAATCACAATAAAAAGACATGGTAAGCTATTCATTTTATTTGCAGAGAAATTTCAAATGTATTATGTATAGGATTAGTCTGTGTAAATCATCATTTTTTATTCCCTTCCCTCTCCCTCTACCATGTAACCATCATTTGACTCAATGAACTGATATTAGAAAACCTTTAAAATTAAGAGGAAAGTAAGACCATAATTTCCTGGCATGAAAGTTATAACAAATCTGGTTACTAACTATATTTTTATAGAAACTTCGAGATATGAAAAACATCATAGTTACTGATTTGTTGTATTTTCTTTTCCTCAGTGTGACAGTGAGCAAATTGCATTTTTATTGGAAAAATTGAAATCTTACATCTCTTTTTTTACAACAGTGCTGCCTAATAAATACATAATGTAAGCTACAGACGTAATTTTAAGCTTTCTCATATCCATATTTTAAAAAGTAACAGAAGAAATTAATAATGATAATGGATTTTTAACACAATATATGCAAAATACTATTTCAACATGCAGTCAAGATAAAAGTATTATGAGTTAATTTACCCTTTTTTTAGTGGGGGGTACTAAATCTTTGAAATGCAGTGTATGTTAGTTACACTTATACACATTTCAGTTTAGACACATTTTCAGTGCTCAAAAAAGATAATTTTACCAAGAGTGATGCAAAGATAAATCTGGAATATTTTGCCAGAGTATAATCCTTTGGGTAATATAATGACAGACAGTTTTTAGTTTCAGACTCGTATTCTTCATAAGACCCTGATACTTTAAAAAAAGTAATTAATTTATTGCCTAAGTATTTATCTTTGGCTATAACTAAATGTATGTGGGTTAGGTAGTTAAATGCTTAAAATAACCAAGTTTTTTATCATGTTTCAGGAAAGGTTGTGACTGTCTCATATGATGAGTGGAACAGAAGAATACAAGAAAACTTTGAAAAGCTATTTTATGTGTCAGAAGACCCTTCAGATTTTAATGAAAAGCATCCTAATCTGGTTCACAAACGTGGCATATACAAAGATAGTTATGGAGCTTCAAGCCCTTGGTGTGACTACCAACTCAGGCCTAATTTTACCATAGCGATGGTTGTAGTAAGTGATTTGTTATTTTCAAACTTCAGTGATATTGTGATAGGGCTTATCAAGTTCTTTATTCCCATTTGTTTTCAAATTAGCTTAACTAGTATGTTGTACTTGAAAGCATCTGTATTCCAGGGCCTCCTTGGTGGCCTAGGGGTTAAGTCTCAGTGCTATCATACCGCTTACAGCCTGAGTTCTATCCGACCAGGGAGCTAACCCACATGGTGCAGCAGACCTCACCTGTCTCCCCTGTGGCTCCCCTTAGCAGTGTATTTCAGTAGATCTGCCTGGTCTGCTCCCCACTCTGTCCCTAGAGAATCATATCACACACACCTTCTCTCCCACCGCCCCACATCTCTGGCCTGGACCCCCATTCTTCTATACATAAATAAATTAAAATAAATCATTTAAAAAAAAAAGAAAGGAAAGGAAAGCATCTGTATTACAGCGCACCTTTGCCATGACCAGTGCCTCAGCATACTGGCTGGAAAGCTCTGGACTAGTAAACTAATGTGAATATATTTACTTATACTTACTTTGCATTTTCATTGTTGTTTTGCTGTAATTACTTCTATATAGCTAAGAATTCTAATTTCAGCTAGTCTAAAAATAAACTACAAGCATAATAAAATAGGTCAAAAAGAGTACTAAACATAGTACTTTTAATTATAGTAGAATTAAAATTGCAAAGCTACAAGAAGGTAGTTTTGGGTCAGTGTCCATCTGATTTCATTTAACCATTAAATGTAGTACAGATTCCTAGACACCATTGCTTTTTTCTTTCTTATTCCATATCAGAAGTAAATTTATTCATGCTATTGAAGCATAAGTTCTCCAATATTTTATATAATCCCAGAAGCAAAAAATGGGTAACACATGTATATAAAATAAGCTAGTATAAATCCTATAAAGAGTGAATGTGTTTTTGAATGTGTTTTTCTTTGTACCTGTGGCAATTTCCTTTTGCAGCTAGTATACTTTCTTGAAATGGCATGAGGAAATCTTCACCTCTAAAAAGCTTTCCTAATTTCTGGTGCTAAGAACAGTGCTTCTAAGTAACCGCAAAGAATCCAAGTTTCGAGCTGGTTAGGTGTCTGCACTCAAATTCCAACCCATCCTGTATTTTTAAATAGTCTTCATTCTTTCCAAGTTTATATTGAATAGTTTATGTTCCAGTATGGGTAAACCTAGTTCTTCTATGACCTTAAAAGTTTGTGTATTTGTTTTTGGCATTTGTTAGGCCCCTGAGCTCTTTACTACAGAAAAAGCTTGGAAAGCTTTGGAGATTGCAGAAAAAAAGTTGCTTGGTCCCCTTGGCATGAAAACTTTGGATCCAGAGTAAGTTGGAATATAAGTATTTAAAATGTTGACATTATATTGAATCAACCATAATTTGCTTATCAATAAATTCCTTAAAATTGCATTCAAACTGATTTCATTTAGTACAGTATTTTAAGTACAGTGCCCTTGAGTTTAGCCTACGTTTAATAATGAGTAATGATTTTTTTTCTAGCAACTAAGGATTTAACTCTATCCTCACCTTACCACCACCCTGTTCCTTCCTTTCCATGTAATTTTACCACTATTTTTATTTAAACTAATAGTTTTGTTTTTATTTTATATTTATTTGTATATTTTCTTTTCAACTTTTGTTCTTTCTTGAGTTTCTAATAACCTTTTTTTTTCCTTTGACTGTTTTTCTTTAAAATACTTTTCATCAAATTGTTTTCTATATCAATATAAGACAGAACCTTATGTCTACAGAACCTTTGTAGGTCTTCTAACTTACTCTGTATACTCATTTTAAGTCTTGAGATGCAAAATTTTCTATGCATGTACTTAACCTGAATTCTGAGGTGACCTCCACATTTTCAGAAGAATTTAGAACCACTGCTCAAAAGAAAAACCCATAAATATTACTTGTGTGTCAAGTTCTATCTGTCACACTGAAAGTAATAATTTAGTTAAACCCACTATAGATCACTATCTTTTTATTATCTATTGCAATTCTTTGTTTCATTTCTAAGTGTGTATAAATTTTGTGTATATTCAGTTACTATTTGTAATCTGATAATGTACCAATTTTAACAAGTTTTAAAATAACTTCATGGAGAAATTTTAAAAGCAGCCTTTCCAATATATAATAATTCATAAAAGTTTATAGTGTTTACTAATTCAAATTTTTCTGTGTATATTTTAATCATTACAATACATTAGAGATCTAATGAAATAATTGACTGTAAACTAGTCAGTATTTAGTGTTAGGCTAACTTACTGAAGGCAAGATACATGAACACTTTTTTTTTTTAGCCAGTAAATTTTTGTTAATTATTCCCTAGTACATTAGTCATGCTTCAGGTAACAGTGTTTTTTGATCAACAGCATATATGGTGGTGATCCCAGAAATGCTGTACCTTATAGCCTAAGTGTATAATAGATTATAACTTCCAGGTTTGTAGATTTATACTCCAGGATGTTCATCCAATAACAAAAATCTCCTAAGGACACATTTTTAGACTATATCCCCATCATTAAGCAATGCATGACTGTGTTAAGTTCCTCTGAACTCAGAGTATACTAATTTTAAGGTTTAATAAATGAGTTTATTCTGTGGATTAGACGACAAAATAATTTGAATATTTCTCTTTTGCTATTGAGAAGATTTTCTAATGTGTTCTATATAATGTCTGATCTCTTTTTTAACCTAAATTTTAATCATTTTGCAGTGATATGGTTTACTGTGGAATTTATGACAATGCCTTAGACAATGACAACTACAATCTTGCTAAAGGTTTCAATTATCACCAAGGACCTGTAAGAATTTTATTTTTCTAAGTTTTCAGATAAAGTTATTTTTCAAATAATTTTAAATATTTACAGCTTTTTTTCACTGAATCATCTTTTTAGGAGTGGCTGTGGCCCATTGGGTATTTTCTTCGAGCAAAATTATATTTTTCCAAATTGATGGGTCCAGAGACTAATGCAAAGACCATGTTGTTGGTTAAAAATGTTCTTTCCCGACATTATGTTCATCTTGAGAGGTAAGTTGTAAGGGACATGTGATTTTCATAAGCAGTGTCAATTTATTAGATATTAAATAAATGACACTTCCTTAAAATTCATTTCTGTTTTCTCCCAGTAACCCAAAGAAATGTGAAAGCTTTACTCTGTAACATAATTTCTGTAATGTAATTTTCACCTTCCCTTAATTATTTTAGGTTGTCATTTATTTTAATTTGAAGACTTGGTATTATGTGATTTTATATATGTGGAATTGTCCTTGAGTTTTAAAATCTAGCTGATATATTTTGATATTATTAGCAGTGATTTAAACTACAGCAATTTATTATCACACAGTTCTGAAGGCCAGAATCCTGAAAGTATTTTCAACAGAGTTAAAAAACCAGTATATCAGAATTTGTGGAATACTGCTTATTTAGCACTAAGTAGAAAATTTATAGCACTAAGCACCTATTTAGAAAAGAAGAGTGCTTGTAAGTCAATGATCTCAGCAGCTACCTTAGGAACTAGAAAGAGATAAATACAGTAAATCAAAGGTAAGCAGAAGAAGAGAATAATAATGAGTGCTTCTGAGAGATTCTGTTCTTTGTTGCCTCAAGTTCAATGTCTTAAAAACTACCGCTCCTTCTGAAGGTGTGTGGGAAGGATCTCTAGCCAGCCCTCTTTCTAACTTCTGGTAGTTCCAGGACTGTGTTTGGCAGCATAACCCCCATCTTCCCACGGCCTTTTCCCCACATGCATGTCTATGCCTAGATTTCCTCATTTTGTAAGGTCACCTATCATAATGAATTAGAGGCCCACCCTATTCCATTATGACTTCATTTTAACAAATTGTACTGCAACAGCCGTCTATCCAAACTAATTCACATTATTAGGTATTGAGATTTAGGACTTTCATATTTGAATTGTGAGGGGGACATAATTCAGCTCATTACAGACACCGTGATGCCTGACTTCAGCAATTTGACATTTTTCTCTGAAGTAGCTTGGCCACTTAGAAAAATAGGTTTTCTATATACTCCATTTCTTTTGTGGAGGTTTTTTAAATAGGGCACCTACCTGCTGTTACTATTAGTTATTATCCAAAATATTTCCATATTTTGCTAAGGGAGTTGTTTTTCCATTTTTATTATGAAATATTTGATACCTGTCAAGGTATATGTAATATGACCAAGAGTTGCAAAGCATAATAATGAAACAAATGTGTTCCCCCAACACAACCTGAAAAATAAAAATCACAGAATTTGGTATTTAATTTTTTTTAATTAATGGTTCATACTTAGGGACTTAAGTATGAAATTAAGGATAAATTTAATAGCTAATAATGCTATGTTCTGATAGTGAGATCTAGAACAAATCACTAACCTCTATAAACCTTTCTTATCTACTTTCTAAATCAGAACGATTATGATATCCACCATATAGGCTCACTGTGAGCATTAAATAATGCTATTAAATAATGTTATAAAAGCACATTAGAACATAACAAATGCACAATAAATTCTAACTGCATTATCATTCTATAGAATTAAAAATTGATGTAGAAATTCAGATTGTTTTTAATTTGCACTTTTTTCCTAGGCATAGTTCTTAGTGTTTCTTAATTTTTCATATTGGTTTTATAATTTTGTTAAGATCAAACATAATACATCTATATAATTACAATTTGAGTCATATAAACTTATTCCAAAAGGAATAAAACTAGTCTGACAAGATATTTTTCTCTACATTGGTGTATTACTTGGAATGGCAATTTCTTCTGTGTTATTATTACATAAAGGAATCCCTTTGTATTTCAAAGTCTTAAATCACAAAGATTGAATATCAATGAGTATATATTTTTAGGACATCCTTTTTATTTTGTAGCAAACAACTAAATTATGACTTTTCAAAATTAGAAGTCAGAATCACCAGTTGTGTTGACTGTTTTGTTAATCTAAACAGGACTGTGTTAGATTATATTTCATAAAATGTCTCTTCTTCCTTGAAGATCCCCCTGGAAAGGACTTCCAGAACTGACCAACGAGAATGGCCAATATTGTCCTTTCAGCTGTGAAACGCAAGCCTGGTCAATTAGTGCTATTCTTGAAACACTCTATGACTTATAGTTGGTTCATCGATATCTATTAAGTATGCAATCACACATGTATTATGCAATCCAAGGTCATAATATAATGTATATGTGCTGCTGAAGCGAGCACTCATAATATAATGTAAATGCTTTATATGCACAGACTCTAGACATTTTTAAAATCTCATTCATATAATATAGATGCCCAATTATGAGACTCTAAAAGCATTGATTTTCTTTTTTTTCTTAATGTACAGAAATAATTTTTGATTTGAATCCAAAAGAAAAAATTATCACCAATGGAACTTTTTTCTTTTGTGTTCCAGAAGTATTTCACATATCTAGAAATAAAGAATTTCAAATTCAGCATTTGAAAAAGAAAACTCATGTAATCTACTTGTACATAAGTAAAAATGAAATATAAGACTATAATAATGAAAGAAATTTAAAAGAATCTTTAAATTAGGGTATATATTTTCTTCAGGGACAATACATACTAAATTGGCTGTCGTTAATTAATAGTCTCAACTTTTACTGCAGTATTCCTAGCATCTTTCACATTGCCTTCAACAAATATTAAATGGATATTGAATCATGGAAGTGTTCACCTACAATATATATTCATAAATGTAGCACAGGTGTTCATAATGTGCTTTTATTTTCTTCTATGATATATTAATATTTTTTAATATAATGAAAGCCAACATTATATTTAACATAATTTACTTGTGTTAATGATGCATAGGACAGTTTAAAAAAAAAAACACAAAGGATTAGGAGTTTATTTCCTTAAAACAGTTTTATAAAGTTAATCTTGAGTTCCATTTTCCTATTATGAAATGTTTACATTTCATAATGCAAATTGTTGGGCATATTTATGAGAACCTTAATTTAAAAATACTGTTTAATTTTCTAAAATTTACAACTATTTTTAGTTTCTGTGTAAAAGTATTAGTAGATCATAGTAGATTCTGGTTTCCTATTAATAAAACCCACATGGAAAAGTTTAACATTAAGAACAATCTTTATATAATAAATATATATACATGAATTCAGCAGTTTCTTAAATTCAGTAAAATTATTCAAAAAGGTTTTCATGTTATTTTAAGACACTTTATTCTGAAAAAGTAATAAAAAGAAAAAGATTTATAACATTTATATGAGTTGACACTTTTAAATAGTTCTTATTTTTAGATGAAATTGTTTTTTACGCTTCTACTGTTTTTTGTCTCATAAAAACACTTAAATTGGTTCACTTTACTTTTAGTTGAAAGGAAATAGTTGCAAAAATCCTTTCTTTACTATTTAATGTTACTCACTAGTATGTTTATAGTTAATAAAATGATGGTACATCAACATTTTTCTCAGTTAGAGATCACATACCCAACTATTAAGAAAAATAAAGAAGAAAAGTAAACTAAAAAGGTCTGGCAAGCAAAAATATGTTAATGGTTCAGATGTCAAATATCCATGCTTAAAAGCTCATTCAATTTACCATAAGTTGACTTGCACACCCTTTGAGAAGTTGATTCTACTAATAAAGCAGTTTCAGCTAGCTTGCTTTATTGGTTTCTCAAATCAAAACAGATTAAATCCCACGAATTCAAGGAGAGTTGTGATAGTAATCTGACCACTATAGTAAACACATTGATGTCCAAGTTTTCCTTTTTCCTTCATTGCAGTGTGTATAAGCCTGTGTAGTTAAAAAGAATGACCTTCCTTGAGAGAGAGAACCATTGGTCATCAAGGTTTTATGTAGTTATGTTGCTATGCTTTAACTTCTGTATTAAAGGTGGTAAGAAAAGTGACTGAAAACCAGCACATTTAACAAGAGAAAGAAGTAGTGGCTGACAAATGCAATTAGGTGGGTGGTTGGATGGATGAATAGTTGATTGATAGATAGATGGATAGATAGATAGATAGATAGATAGATAGAGTTGAACTTGCCATAATGTGTTATCTATAGTAGAGCAACTACCCACCTCAGTAATTTTTTAGAATATCATGTTGTACTAGAAAATGAAGTGGTTCATATTCCTAATAAGGAATAGTGATGAAAGAATATTGTTATAATCTGCATGGTCTATTATAAAGCTTAAGAAGGCATGTAACACATTATTCATCAGAGGTAGGTTAAAAACATAGTTTTAGAGTTAGAGGGTTAAGTGTCATTTAATTAAAGAACATTCAAAGAATGCTTCATTCCTGAGTGCTGTTGGATGAGGTATCCCTATATTACATTTCAATTATGATTCTGTGCCTTGCTTCTTCAATAATCATAATCAATCTTACTCTAACATGAGAAGTAAGCTTGCCATTTTAACTGGTATGCTATGTTAATTTAATAAATTTTAAAGATAATACAGGAAACATGAGGCCTGTCATCACCGTGGAATATTACAACTTATGTGGATTGTCATCCATTTCTTTTATGTCTTCAACTGCTCTATCTAGTGAGCAAATGTTATTTTATTGTCTGTGTGCCAAGAAAATAAAAATCTTTCTTAAATGTCTATGGATTGTTCCTGTATCATTATTTACCAATTAACTGATTTGTCCACGATGATGATCACCCTTTATTCAGGGCTTCCTTAATTTGGGTGCTTATCTCTGAGGACATAAGGAGGTAAAGAGGAAGAAGAGGGCCTCCCCTGGTGGCACAACGGTTGAGCGCTGGGCTGCAAAGCTGCCCACAGCCTCTACAGTGCCCTTTCGATCCCCAGTCACCAGGCGAGGGTCCCACATGGCACACAGACCTCTCCTGCCGCGCTCACTGCTTCCCTCAGCAGTGTACCTCAGTCAGTCTGTTGTGCTCTCACCCTCCCGCGCTTCTGCCTGTACCCAGTGCTTGTATAAATAAATAAATCCTCGCAGACCAGCACTCAAACGCTGTGCCACCATCTCCCCTGGTATTTTTTAAAACTTCTTTTTTAAGAAAAAGACTACTGTTATTGCTGTACCAATAGACTGAACCATGATTTAGAAGGCATGGTAACATTTTTTTTTAAAGATTGTATTTATGCATACAAGCGCTGGGGTACAGGCCAGAGATGTGGGAGGTGAGAGGATTCACCAGAGACAGAGCGGGGAACAGAACAGGCAGACTGACTGAAATACACTGCTGAGGGGAGCAGCGGGCGAGACAGGAGAGGTCTGCTTCGCCATGTGGGTTGCTCTCTGGCCAGCGGGGGATCCAATTCGTGCTGCAGAGGCTACGGACAGCTTCATAGTGCAGTGCTTAACCCTTAGCACCACCAGGGAGGCCCCAAGGCCTGGTAACATTAATACCCACCATCAAGAAAATAAAGATATCTGAAATGGCTTTACAGTGATGTGATGCCTAAGTAAGCTAGGGACATGGACTGCTCATGAACTGCTTTCTCATTTCACGTTCTTCACAAACTTCTCCTTTCTTTTTTTTTTTAAGATTCATTTATTTATGCATACAAGAGCTGGGGTACAGGCCAGTGATGCGGAGGGAGACAGGATTCACCAGAGACAGAGTGGGGAGCAGAACAGGCAGACTGACTGAAATACATATTGCTAAGGGGAGCAGCGGGCAAGACAGGAGAGGTCTGCTTCGCCATATGGGTTTCTCTCTGACCGGCCAGGCATCAAACTTGTGCTGCAGAGGCTGAGAGTTGCTTCATAGTGTGGTGCTTAACCCCTTGCTCCACCAGGGAGGCCCTCTCTTCTTTCTTGATGGAGGCCTTCAGCTCAGGAATGGCCTTTGTTGTCATCTTCTCTTAAAAGGGGGAGACTGCCCATATCAAGTTTCTTCTCCAGCCCTTCATCCCCAGAAGCAGTGGTGTAGAAAAGTAGGCACAGTCTGGTGGCGCAGCGGGTTGAGTGCAGCACTGTGAAGCTGTCCGCACGCAGCCTCTGCAGCACGGGTTCAATTCCTGTCCAGCCAGGGAGATACCCACATGGTGCAGCAGACCTCTCCTGCCTTGCCCGCTTCTCCCCTCAGCAGTATATTTCGGTCTGCCTGTTCTGCTCCCCGCTCTGTCTCTGGTGAATTCTCTCATGCTCCTGCACCTCTGACCTGTACCCCAGCTCTTGTATGCATAAATAAATAAGTCTTAAAAAAAAAAAAAGTAGGCACAATGTTCCTCAGGACTTCACAAAGGAACATTTGACAACTCAATGACTTCTTTGCATTATTCATCGCATCCACAAAGAAGAGGACAAACTTGGCTCCAGCATAGGCTGTGGACAGGTGGAAGAGCCTGCTCCAGCTTTTCCTTGACCTTGGTTGTGCACTAAGTCACCTTGGTTGTGCCCCTGGAGATTGGGGGGATACTGGTCTTCCTAGCATCACTGCCAATGATAGGAACATTGACTGGAGCTGGAGACAAGCCCTTCAGCTCTGCAACAAAAATGTTGGCTCCGACAATGAGCAATTACCCCACGCCCCAAGATTTCATTGGGGCTCTATACTCCATGTTTCTTGAAAACTTCTGTTGTGTTTGGGATGGTGAAGTTGGCGGATTTGCAGGCAAGAGGAGAGGAGGAAACATCACCAGGGGGCAGCGTGTGTCCAACTCACTTCCCTGACCCTCTCCAGCCCTCTCTGGCACGTGTGCTTAGTTGAATGGTTCTCCAGGTGGAACCAACATTTAGTCTAACTCGAGCCTTTGCCAGCAGAAATTAGAGCATATGGGCTTTAAATTTCTACTCTAACTTTATAGTAACTTTTAACGAAAATTATACTATAAAATATGGACGAATATTTTCTCATAATGTAAGTTTCCTTTTGGACCAATATTGAGCATAATCATTTCTATTCAGGCTTGTTAACCTTCATATAAGCCTTTCCAAATATTCCCAGTCAAATTTCCCAATCATTTTATTGGATTAGCAAATAATTCCTTTTGCCATGAGGTAATTTAGTCTAAAAGAAATAAAATTTTTTTAAACAAACCACCCAGTAAAATATGGTGCCAATTAGGAAAATGTTTTCTGAAATTATCAATCCTTCCTTTACCATTATTGATGTTATAGTGATTTTTCTAATCCTCATTAATCTCTTTATCAGTAACATCAGGTGTGCATCTTTATAGGCAAGAAATCCCTTATTGTGTTAATCATTTCCTATATATCACATTATGTGGTATAACTTAAACTTAGAAAAAATGAAGGAACCAAGACCAAAACCCAAAATTAATACCTATTAGTTCAACAATAAATGAGATTGAAATTTTAACTCAGGAGAAAATTGAAGGTTTTTTTAAATCAATAAAGAGAAAATAGTAATAATCTGGGAGGAAAAAAAAACAAACACCATTGAATAAAACCTCTTTGGAGAACAATGTCTATTATTAAGAGGCAAAGTATTTCTGTGTAGAAAATTTGGATCAGAAAAATGACATTCCCACTGTTCTCAAATAATTTCCTGTAGTTAAGGGTGGGTAGGAAATCAAGTAAAAGGAATGTGGGTTACTTTCCTTGTAAAATACTATGAAGCTGGAGGGGTTGAATGGGAGACTATTCTCAAGATTTTCTAAAACATCTAAACCATCTGATGAACTTTATCACGTTAATCTCTTCCCTATTGTTAACAAAGTAACTCAATCATTTTATACTTTTCTAACAGTCAATTTTGGAAGCGGGTGAGCAACTCAGATCCAAAGGACGCATTATCTCAGCACAGTTTTGCATTAGAAGTCGTTGAGAGGGCCTACCCTGGTGACGCAGCGGTTGAGTGCTGGGTTGCAAGGCTGCCCACAGCATCTGCAGCACCAGTTCGATCCCCGGCCATCAGCGAGGGTCCCACAAAAAAAAAAAAAAAAAAAAAAAAAAAGCTGTGAGAAAGTTGCAGAGGGAGTAATTTACAGTCAGATTTGTTTTGCAAGCAGGGAAGTCTCGGTTGGTTAGCTAAACAATGTGTTTTCTTCTCTGTGGATACTTAGTATAATAGGGCTAACCAACAGGCTTTATATAGACATGTAAGAGGAGAGATATTACAGAAATTGGCTTGTGTAGTTATGGAAGTAGAGAAGCCCCACATTCTACTGCCAAGAAGTTGGAGAGCCAGAAAAACTGGTGGTGTGGTTCAGTCTAACACCAGGGGGGCAATGTGAGACTCAGGGGGGCAATGTGCCCTTCTGAGACCAAAAGTCCAAAGAAGCAGGAGTTCTAGTGTCTCAGAACAGGACAAGATGGAACCGTCATCTCAAGAAGAGATGTCTTTTTGTTCTACTGGGTGAATGACACCCACCCCGGGGTGAATGACACCCACAGGCCCAGCCACTTTGGGGAGGGGCCTCTATTTTACCCAGTTCACCAATTCAAATGATAATCTCTTTTGAAACACCCTCACAAAAACCCCCAGAAAGGTTTTACCTCAGCCCAGTCAAGTTGACACATAAAATCTACCATTGTAGCTGGATCCCTTCCATTTTGCAGCAAGAACTCCCCTAGACCAAAAACTAGAAATCATCAGATTAAATTTTTATGACCCTTTGCACTCCCTTCTCCCTCTTTATAGTCTACTCCAACTACATTTCCAGAAATTTGGAAAAACTGATTGTGTTACTTCCCTAATAAAAATTCTCTAGGGCTCCCTGGTGGCCTAGGAGTTAAATCTCAGTGCTTATCACCTCTATGGCCTGATTTCAATTCCCAGTCAGGGAGCTAATCCACAAATGACACAGCAGACTTCTGTGTCACCAGCTGCTCCCTTTAGCAATGTATTTCATTCAATAAATCCACCTGTTCTGCTCCCCACTCTGTCTCTGGTGAATCCTCTCACCTTCCTCACCTCTGGCCTATGCCCCAGTTCTTCTACACAAAAGTAAAAAATAATAATAATAAAATTAAAATTAAAAAAATTGTCTGTAGCCTTCTGAGGTTGATAGCAGCATTGGGGGGAAATCAATAACAACAACAACAAAAAAATCTGATTGCTGAGAAACACCCTGCTGGAAAAGTCAAACTCCTTGACTCAGGCTCCCAGATCCTCCTTGGATCTGGAAATGGGAAGCCCCCACATGTTCCTCACACTCCTTCCCCCCTTATATAATCAAGCACTCCTACCGTTGGGTCATTTAAGGAGCCACTTTACTGGGGAGCTGGTCCTATTGTAACAGGGTGGTGCCCAGGAAAAGGGAGGGTTCCAGATTTCCTGCCCCACCCAAGGGAGGGTGGAGCTGAGCAGGGAGAGATGAGGCTGCAGAGGAGACTGAGGAAGGAAGGAAGCAGGATGGAGCCAGAAGGAGACCTGGAGGAGGCACATGGAGCGAAGAGACATATGAAGAAACTGCGCTTGCTTTTTGGTCGTGGACTGGGTGACACAGATGTGGGTGAGAGACCAGTGGGGAGGTGACAATGGCGGTTTTTGTCTTTTTTTTTTTTTTTAATAGAGGCATGTTTTTTATTTATTTATTTGTTTGTTTGTTTGTTTTGTTTTGTTTATACAAGCACTGGGTACAGTCAGAAGTGCGGGAGGGTGAGAGAATTCACCAGAGCCAGAGCGGGGAGCAGAGCAGGCAGAAGGACCGAAGTACACTGCTGAGGGGAGCAGTGGGCTGCAGGAGAGGTCTGCGCGCCTTGCGGGACCCTCCTCCCGTAGCCGGGGAGCAGCCGGGGATCGAACCGATGCTGCAGAGGCTGCGGGCAGCTTCGCAACCCAGCGCTCAACCACTGCGCCACCGGGGAAGCCCCGGTTTTTGTCTTGATTTTGTTCTTTTCCTTCCGGGCTTGTCTGGTAGTTTCTGACCCTTTTCTGTGGGTCCCCACTGGAAGATGCTTTAGACTTGTGGCAGGCTTTGGGGCCTTGCTCTGGGCCGATCCCATATGGATGGACTTTTTTACCCATGAGGGGACGGGTAACTTTGGGTGCTTCATTTAGAAACTATATTCTTTGCCTTTCCTGTATTGCTTCCTAATTGTGTTAAAGTTCCTTCCCATTAAAGTCTCATAGGTTTTGTGTTGTTGCGGCGGATGGCAGAACCGATTTAGAGCAGGCAGGTTTGTGGGGTCTAGGCAACCCTCTCCCTGCCCTGTAACACTATTGCTGATTCCCTTGGTGGCCACATCATACAATAAACTCTACAGAGAGTTGCAGGGACAAACAGTTCTGATCTCAGTTACATCAATCATAAAACAAAAAGTAGAGGGATCTCTTTGGCCTTCTCAGCAGGTTTATATAAAAAGGGAAAGGTAGGGCCTCCCTGGTGGCGCAGCGGTTGAGCTTTGGGTTGCAAAGCTGCCTGCAGCCTCTGCGACGCCGGTTCGATCCCCGGCTGCTTGCCGGCCACCAAAGGAGGGTCCCACATGGCGCGCAGACCTCTCCTGTCGCCCGCTGCTCCCCTCAGCAGTGTACTTCGGTCCTTCTGCCTGCTCTGCTCCCCGCTCTGGCTCTGGTGAATTCTCTCACCCTCCCGCACTTCTGACTGTACCCAGTGCTTGTATAAACAAAAAACAAACAAACAAATAAATAAATAGAAAGGGAAAGGTAGATGTTTGGCCTTGGAGGATGAAGGTTGACAGTATAAATCCTTGGAGTTTTCCTGTATTCTTTTGGTGAAAGGTTCGGCGTGGTAAAGAAAAGGAGAGCCAGGCTAAATTTCTCAAAGGCAGGGAAAACTTATTGCACCCCGGGCGAACCTCGTGGACCCAAGGTGGGGGTCAGTGAAGCCACGCACACGTTGTCAGGGGGATGCAGGCTTTTATAGGGTGAGGAGAGGTCAGGTGGGAGACTGGGTTCATATAGTGGGAAAAAGTCTGTAGGACCTGTAGGACGGGGAGAGTTTCTTTGTCTGAGAAGATTTGTGGGGGGGTGAGGTTCATTGTCTGAATCCTCTAGGCAGGCTTCCGCATTCCTGTTCCCTGGTGGATTTTGCATTCCGGCCTCCTGCATGGACATTTCATTTGGGAGTCCTGAAAAAAGAGTGGACAGTCTTCTGTATGTCATATGGAGAAGGGGGCTTCTTTGCAGTAAGTTGTTTTATGGAACACGAAAGTTTGGGGGATTTATTAACTTGCTCTAAAAGCACAGGGCTCAGGTAAAGTTCAACATTGTCAGGCTTTTATTCAAGATAAACAAATATGGGGCCTCCCTAGTGGTGCAAGGGATTAAGACACAGCACTTTAAAGCTATCTGCAGCCACTGCAGCACAAGTTCAATCCCCGACCAGGGAGCTACCCACAAGGTGCAGCAGACCTCTCCTGATTCACCCACTGCTCCCCTGAACAGTGTATTTCAGTACATCTGCCTGTTCTGCTCCCCACTCTGTCTCTGGTGAATTCTCTCACCCCCACATCTCTGGCCTGTACCCCAGCTCTTGTATGCATAAATAAATAAATCTTTTTTTTAAAAGATAAACATTATTTTTTACTAAACAACTCATTGGTGAGAATAAACTTCCAGAGTAGGGTCAAGCAGTCTAAAAAATAATCTCTTAAGCATTCTTTTGGCCACTGTTACTGAAAAGTTGAATAATTTATGGAGAAGTGAAAGGAAAAGTTCAGTTATTTTAAAGTTTTGGGTATTAGATATCTTAATAAAGGAATGCCTGAAATGAAAAAGGGAAATATTAATACTGTGAACTTAACTGTAATATGCGCTGAAAATTAACCAGTCCACTCAGGCAGACAGAAGAGCAAGACCATCTAGACAGACTTGAAGTCTAAAGCAGCTATACAAAATCTAATGCCCATGGTAAAACCAGTCTTTTTCACCCCCACTGTTGACCCAGGAGCCAGATAAAGAAGATTTAGCATTGGATGTCCAGCCTTTGCATATCTACAGAGCATTTTTGAAAAAGAAATTTCAATCTGCATTGCTTGATTTTGCATAGATAATATCAACATATCTTTAGATCAGTACAACTTAGAACTAGAGATCCCTTCTGTTAAGAATAATTTGGGCCTCCCTGGTGGCCTAGGGGTTAAGTCTTAGCGCTATCACACAGCTACAGCTTGACTTCTATCTGGCCCGGGAGCTAACCTTCACATGCCACAGCAGACCTCTCCTGTCTCACCCATTTCTCCCTTTAGCAGTGTATTTCAGTGTGCCCTCCTGTCCTGCTCCCTACTCTTTCTCTGGTGAATCTTCTCAGCCCTGCCCCCAACTCTGGCCTACACCCCAGTTCTTTTACGCCAAAAAAAAAATTCTAATTACAGTTGTCATGTCAATGACTCACTGTTCCTACCTACATAAACTAAAGGCAAATTCCTGTTTGTTGTGTTGCAGAAATAAATTCTTGCCTTTTACCCAGGCAGGGGAAGAACAAGTGGTACTTCAGGAATGGTGAGGTCAGGAAAGCTTTATTACTCACGCATGAGGTCTCAGACCTGGGTAGTCCCATACGGTCTGAGCACTGGTCTAGAAACAAAGAGTTTCTTTTATACTCAACCACTTTACATTGATAAAGTTGGTTAGTTAGCATACAAATTCTATTTATTTATTTGTTTGTTTGTTTGTTTGTTTAATCACTGGGTACAGTCAGAAGCGAGGGAGGGTGAAAGAATTCACCAGAGCCAGAGCGGGGAGCAGAGCAGGCAGAAGGACGGAAGTACACTGCTGAGGGGAGCAGCGGGCGGCAGGAGAGGTCTGCGCGCCATGTGGGACCTTCCTCTGGTGGGCGGGAGCAGCCGGGGATCGAACAGGCGCTGCAGAGGCTGCGGGCAGCTTCGCAACCCAGCGCTCAACCGCTGCACCACCGGGGAGGCCCCAGCATACAAATTCTTGACACAGGAAAAGGGAAAGGATACAGATCTTCCAGGATGGCCTGGGAGATCAATCAGCCTAGCAGGCTGCCAGACCTTGTTTAGATATGTTTATTAAGGAAGCAAACTTATTATTTACTTTACATTTTCAGGTCTATGACTCTTTAACAGGGAAGATTTCTTTTTCTTAGCGGTTCCCTTTCAGATGGAACAGTCCTCACACAGTAAAATCTGTCAGTTGCTTCCTGGGTTTGAATTCTCACTTTAATTTTCTAACAAACTCTTTATCTTACTATTTGTGAGATTTTATTTGCAAGCAACAATATGAAATCCATACCAAAACAAATAGACTCAGGAGTTGAACCTGTCCGGTGAGTGACAAGAAGGTGGAACCCACTAAGTTCCTTGAAGCTGATTATGTTGGAAGTGCTGTCCAGTCTTTGGAACCTCTCATGTAAAGGCATCCAGGATGCAGTATTTTGCCAAGCTTCCTCCCTGGCCAGACAGAAACTTGTCTAAGGAAAAATCCCCCCCTTGCATGGTTTGCTATGGTGATGAGTCTGAGTCATTGAGTCCTTCAGCTTGATATGAAGTCATTTTAGCTCACAAGGCACCTTGAGCTCCTGGGGTTGTGTTACAGGGCAAGGAGAGGGGCAGCCCAAACCCCACAAACCTGCCTATTCTATATATAGGGTTCTGCCATCCACCACATCAACACAAAACATATGAGACTTCAATGGGAAGGAACTTTAATAAAACTAGAAACAATACAGAAAAGGCAAAGAATCTAGTTTCTAAATGAAGCACCCAAAGTTACCCGTCCCCTCATGGGTAAAAGTCCATCCATATGGGATTGGCCCAGAACAAGGCCCCAAAGCCTGCCACAAGTCTAAAGCATCTTCCAGTGGGGACCCACAGAAAAGGGCCAGAAACAACCAGACAAGCCCAGAAGGAAAAGAGCAAAATCAAAATCAAGATAAAAGCTGCCATTGTCACCTCCCCACGGGTCTCACCCACATCTGTGTCACCCAGTCCACGACCAAAAAGACAAGCGCAGTTTCTTCACATGTCTCTAGGCTCCACACGCCTCCTCCAGGTCTCCTTCTGGCTCCATCCTGCTTCCTTCCTCAGTCTCCTCTGCAGCTTCTTCTCTCCTGCTCAGCTCCACCCTCCCTTGGGTGGGGCAGGGAACCTGGAACCTCCCCCTTTCCTGGGGACCACCTGTTACAGTTGGAGGGCAGGGATGAGCCAGAGCAGCACAGGAAAGGGATCTGCAGCTCTGTGTTCAGCTGGCTCTTGATGGTGCTGAGTCAAGCAGGAGGGACAAAATTTGAAAAACTTAGTTTATAGAGTTATACTCAGATATTGAAGGAATCTGGAAGAATTAAACATTTGTAAAGTGTTAAATGATTTCTGCAAGGTAACAGGATTCAGTCCAAATTACAGGTAGGCATCAAAACTGGTTTTTCTGCCAGAGAAGGAGGAAATCATGTTACTAGCCACCAGAGAAAACAGAGTTTCCGTATCTATCCATTACCTGCAATGTATAACCATTGTACTCTAGCACTAACCTACTTTTTTGGTAAACAAAAGCCCATCCTACCTACCTTGCTTCCTAGTAACTCCCCTCTGCCACTATTGCTCTGAGTAGCATCTCACTCACATATTGGTTATAGTTTTTAGCCACAGTCTCTTCTACGTTACAGAAAAACACAGAAGTTAGATAATTGCAATCATTTGTAATGCATGTACATTTTAACAGACTAGCAGAGTTTACAGACATCTCAGAACTTTTTATAGCCATATCATTAGGAGAACGGAAGCTCGTGGGTCTGGGTGTGTGCGCCGGTTGATGAATAATAGCTGCACACCATTCATGAGAGCAAGCAAGTGTGGATTTCCTGAAGCAAGAAGAAAGAACTGACAGAGGGAGGGTGTCCAAGGGAGGAAGCCCGTTTACTCCAGCCCTGTCCGTGACTGTTTACTGTCAGACTTCCTGTTGCCCAATGTGCCTAACTATTGATTAGGCACTAGGGGTCAGGAAATTTCATGGTGGTTGTTTTTCTGTTCCCTAATTATCTTGTAACCGGATCTTACTCTAGGTGGTGGCTAGCTCAGCAACATTTCAGTAAAACACTTCTATTATTCTGGAAGCTGTTTTGTTCCTTCTGTTCCTATATTGTTTAAAATCACTGTCCCGTGTCTCAGCCTTTCTGGTTCCCCAGGTACTGCTGGTCTCAGTCGCTCAGCTGAGATTTTGCAAGATCTCAAAGTTGCAAAACTCAGTGCATTCATGAACAGATCCAAATACATACCCTCTTTGTATCATATGAAATTGAAAGGCAAAAAGTATACAAGAATTACCTAAGCTTAAAATTATGCTTTGCAATTTAATATTTCAGTTTCCTCTCCTATTTGGAAATGATCTTGGTATCTAATGAATATCCACTACTTAACTCAATTTAGAGTACACGCTTTTATTGAAATATCTTAGAAACAATTTTCCAGCTGACATACTACAGAACATAATATTGTTGAATGCAGTTTACCAGAATAATCATTCAATTTGGTTAAGCACAAATTTACATTTTTCATAATCTTAAACATCTAGTAGATGTATGCTAACTTATTTAATCAGCAAATCTATGTAAGTTTAGGAAAAACATGCTCAGTTAGAATAAAAATATATGCTAGTATTATACTTAAGATTAACAACTCAGAAGACATAGCCATTTTTATTAAACGACACAGCACTGGGCCTCCCTGGTGGCGCAAGGGGTTAAGATGCAGCCTATGAAGCAGTCCACAACCACTGCAGCATGAGTTTGATCCCTGGCCGGCCAGGGAGATACCCACATGGCACAGCAAACCTCTCCTGACTCGCCCATTGCTCCCCTCATTAGTGAATTTCAGACAATCTGCCTGTTCTGTTCCCCACTCTGCCTTTGGTGAAACCTCTCACCCCCCCATACCTCTGGCCTGTACCCCAGTTCTTGTATGCATAAACAAATAAATCTTTAAAAAAAAAGCAGCACTATTAAACTAGTCTTATGTGCCAAAGACATAACTAAATAATGTGAACTGAAATTCTTAAACCATTAGAGTTGATTGACATAAATATATAGATAGATCTCTATCTATCTATATAGATTTTATATATAGATAAATCTGTATATACATAGAGATCTATAGATAAAATGTGAATTTAAGTCCACATTATTTAGGTAAATATATTTGTGTGTGGGGTGTGTGTGTGTGTGTGTGTCCCCAATGAAACTATTAGAAAATCAATTTCCTACGTATCTGGGAACTTTAGAAATTGCATAAGACTCACTATAAACTAAACCAAACAGAACTCTTTTAAGAGATTTTATAAACTGATTTAGTAATGACATCTGGAGGAAATGAAACTTTATACAATGACAGACTCATAAACATGCACACAGACCAAGATTGAGAGTTTATAACTAAATGATGGAGGCTAAGAGTAGAAAATTTGGGATGCACAGACCAGAAACTTCAGGTGGGGGTAAAAATGCTTGACATAAGTCCTTCAACCAGGTATAGGAAAGAAAATCCTAGATACAAAGCTCCTTATTCAGGACAGGAGTGGGATACGGAGGCTGAGGGCCATTAGACAATCACCAGTTCTCACAAATTAATCCAGTCATACACTAAAAGTGGTTAATTTAACAATAGAGATGACAATGCCACAAAGGAATGAACTCCCCTAAAGAACACTTCATCACTACAAAATGCAGCTCTCCTCCCAAGCCTGCCCGCCTGTGTCTATGTCAATGCCTGTGTCTATGCCGATGCCTCGTTCTTTCACTTCTTTTGCCTAACAAAACTATCCTTTTAAAATGTAACCTTCGGGCCTCCCCAGTGGCGCAGCGGTTGAGCGCTGGGTTGCGAAGCTGCCCGCCGCCTCTGCGGCGCCGGTTCGATCCCCCGCTGCTCCCCGGCCACCGGAGGAGGATCCCACTTGGCGCGCAGACCTCTCCTGCCGCCCGCTGCTCCCCTCAGCAGTGTACTTCGGCCCTTCTGCCTGCTCTGCTCCCCGCTCTGGCTCTGGTGAATTCTCTCACCCTCCCGCACTTCTGACTGTACCCAGTGCAGGTATAAACAAAAAAAAAAAAACAAACAAATAAATAAAACATGCCTCTAAAAAAAAAAATAAAATAAAAAATAAAATAAAATGTAACCTTCACCTGCCTGTGTCTGTGCAAATGTCCTCTTCTGGGTAAACTCACCACGTGTTGCTGAAAGGGGAATTTTTTTTAAAGATTTATTTTATTTATTTATGCATACAAGAGCTAGGGTGCAAGCTAGAGTGAGGGGGTGCGGGGTAGGGGGTGAGAGGATTCACCAGAGACAGAGTTAGGAGCAGAACAGGCAGATCTACTGAAATACACTGCTGAGGGGAGCAGTGGGTGAATCAGGAGAGGTCTGCAGCACCATGTGGGTAGCTTCCTGTGCAGGGATCAAACTCATGCTGCAGTGGCTGCCAATTGCTTCATAGTGCTGAGATTCAACCCCTTGCACCACCAGGGAGGCCCCCGAAAGGAGGATTGTGCTGCAACTTTTCTGAGCAGTAACCCAAGGAACTCATTGAACCCCACATCTCATTAAAAGGACATCATAATTTCAATTAAAATAGTTCAGCCAGGAGCCTCCCTGGTGGCTCAAGGAGTTAAGAAGCAAACTATGAAGCTATCCGCAGCCACACTGCAGCAAGAGTTTGATCCCCAGCCAGGGAGGTGACCCGCATGGTGCTGCAGACCAATCCTGACTCACCCGCTGCTTTCCTCAGCAGTGCATTTCAGTCAGTCTACCTGTCCTGTTCCCCACTCTGTCTCTGGTGAATCCTCTCACCCCCACAACTCTGATCTGTACCCCAATTCTTGTATGTATAAATACATCTTTAAAAAAAATATAGTTCAGGGCCTCCCTGATGGCGCAAGTGGTTAAGATGCAACCTATGAAGCTCGCGGCAGCCACTGCAGCATGAGTTCTATCCCCGGGCAGGGAGCTACCCACATTGTGCAGCAGACCTCCCCTGACTCGGCCGCTGCTCCCCTCAGCAGTGTATCTCAGTCAATCCTCTTGTTCTGTCTTCCACTCTGTCTCTGGTGAATCCTCTCACCCCCACACCGCTGGCCTATACCCCAGTTCCTGTATGTATAAATAAATAAATCTTTAAAAAAAAATAGTCGCACCAGCTCACTGACATACAAGAGCTGCTGTCTTCCCAGTGGGTACAAATTCTGAATTGAATTGAGGGTAAAACAAACAAAATAAACGGATAGAAAAGAGTAACAAACCAAATTCTCTGCTATCTCTCACACACAGGGCACAGGGGCAAGGTTTCTATAAACCACTGAAATCATTTACAAAGATCATTTTAAAAAAATCAGACCATAAACCAAAAGAAGCTGGTAAAAATTAGGGAGATTAGTACTTAAAAAGAACAGGAATCAAATCCTTACTATGGTACCAAAGGACATGAGTTTGGAACAAAGGATCAGAAACTGGACTCGTTATTGGACCCTGGATCACCAATTCAGAGTGGAGCAGAGGGTGATGGCTGACAGATCAGAGTCTTCTTCACTGCTCCCTGAAGCCATGACAGCTTTTAAAAAATAAAAAGGGCCTCCCCGGTGGCACAGTGGTTGAGCGCAGGGTTGCGAAGCTGTTCGCAGCCTCTACAGCGCCAGTTCGATCCCCAGCTGCTCCCCGGCCACCGGAGGAGGGTCCCACAAGGCACGCAGACCTCTCCTGCCGCCCGCTGCTCCCCTCAGCAGTGTACTTCGGTCCTTCTGCCTGCTCTGCTCCCCGCTCTGGCTCTGGTGAATTCTCTCACCCTCCCGTGCTTCTGACTGTACCCAGTGCTTGTATAAATAAATAAATAAATCTTTAAAAAAAAAAAAAGGTTCACAACTCTAATTTAATTGGGCTACACTCAGAATCTGGGATCTGGTGTGAAGCTGACACTACTCTCGTGGGCAGGTTAATGCTGTAGGCCACCAACTTGGGTTGCCCTGGAGTTGGAGCCTTAATTATGATGAAAGAACCTCTGGGGATGGATATCAGAAGATTTGATCTTAGTATATTTCCAGTGTGGCCAACAGGCTTCCTGCTCTTCCCTCTCCCCCCCAGAAGGTGATCTAAAACAAAGGATGATCTACATAAGAACTTGTATTTTATTAAATAGATATTCAAACAGTTACTGGTTAGCTGATTCAAGTTGGATTGGTTATCCAGTTACCAATGCTGCAATTTGAGTCACCCACACATTATTTCAATGCATTTAACTGTTAAATGTGCTGCCCACCAATAATAATAATGAAATAGACCTTTATGAAATCTGTGGGGAGTGGGGGGGAAATGGAGTACAATAAGCTTGAGGGGTCATTGCTGCCTGAGTGGAATAAAGCAGGGGAGGGGGGTGAGAAACAAAGTCCAACCCTACCTAGTTCACTGCATCACCCAAAGACAAAAACTTGACATATGAGAAATCTGATTATATTCAGGCTGTTAGGGAGATCACACCAGATGCAAGGATTAGACTTGAGATTAGTATTGAGGTGAGGCCTTTGAGGGGTGCTGCAGTCTTGAGATTGGTGCCCTCATGAAAGGGATTAGTGCTCTCATAAACAAGACTGCAGAGAGCACCCTAGCTCCTTCGCCACCTGAGGATATAGCTCTGAACCAGAAAATGGCCCCTTATTGACACCTAATTTGCCAGCACTTTGATTGTGAAATTCCCAGTCTCCAGAGCTGTGAGAAGTAAATTTCTGTTGTTTATAAGTTACCCAGATTGTGGTATCCTGTCATAGCAGGAAGACAAGCTGCACACGGAGTGATTTACATTTGAAGTTGTTTGGCAAGCAGGCGAAGTCTCAGTTGATGAGAAAATATTTTTCTCCATGGATAGCTAGTATCAGAAGAACAAATAGTCCTAATTTCAGCTCATCAATCGTGGAAGTTGACGTTCTGAGTCTGCCATGTCAGCAGGCTCACATACAAGGATATTGTCACAGGTAATGGAGACAATAGAACCATGTGTGAGTCTTATGGAAACCACAAGAAAATTGGTCAGAAAATCCCAGTTAAGTTTTATGGGGTAAGGTAGTTCTTTGTGATAAGCAATTTCTCAGAACATACTAAGGTGAGGAATTTTGGAAATAAATCTGGAGGGATTTCTTAAGCATTACTATTTTCTAATAGTACAAGGTGCAAGTAAGGCTCAGCATTGTTGAAGGAGGAAGTTAGGATGTGGGTATAGGCAGTCAGTTAGGAACAGGGTGCCCCAAGTCCCAAGTCCTTTGATCAGCCTGACTGAGAAACAATCACAGACCAGGAGGGTGCCCCCCACCTCAATTCAATTTAAAATGGAGTTTCCAGAATAGCACAATAGCAATGGACCAAAGCTCCTTTTGGAAAAGTAAGCCAGGTAACCTGACACACCTCAGTGGGCCTCGGTAGCTAGGAGACCCCCGAGGACCCAGCCAATCAGCAAGAGACACAGGTGGAGCCTCCCAATAGCCTTGCCCACTGTCCCTATATAAGCACCTGCTTCTCACCTCCTCAGTGACTACCCCACTTGGGACCCCTCTCTGCTCGGAGACCTTTTCTGTTCTCCTTCCTACATTGCTATTAATAAATCTCTTGCTTTTCTGTTACTTCAGTCTCAACATTAAATTCTTTCCTTGCAGAAGTCAAGAACCGAATAAGAGCCCACCTGGGATCCTCAGATTCCTGGTCTGCTCCCCAAAACCCAGATTCATTGTTACTATGTAACATAACCTAACCATGAATGTGACACCAGAGGCAAAGATCATGGGGCCATCTCTGAATTTTACATACCACAGCTGAGAAAGTTGCCTGATCTCTTCAGATTTCTCTTTGAGTATGTGTGTGAGAGGGAAGGTTGACATAAGTGACTAAAGGACATTTGTGAAGGCTTGAAGTAACTATTCTGACTGAAGATCACCATGAGGTAGCATGTTATTTAATACTTAGGATCATCAGTATACTAAGTTCTGTAGTTTCGTAGTTTTTTCCAGAGTGTGGTTTTCTGGCAGATGGGTCAATGGAGAGTATGAATAAAAAAAAGATTTTGTTGGATGGATCCAAGTAAGGGAAATCTGGGGTGAATGGAATAGAAATATGAGGACATGTGTAGTGGCAGGAATTGACCACAGTGCAGGTTTTCTGATCCAGCAGACCGGGTAAAGGAGGAATCAGAGTCCTTAGTGGCTTTTTGCAGGTCTTTTATTGGGGTTCACCAGGCATATGGCAGGCCAGGGTTGCTGGGGGGCCAGGAGGCTGGCAGGCCTCCCAGCCCCCAGCAGGTCTTCACTCTGGGCTCTCCGGCCCTCTCTCAGCTACTGCTTCTCTTGCTTCTCTCTCGGCTTCTCTTTTGGCTTCTGCTGCTGCTGCTGCTGGCGTCCCCGTGACGCCACCCTTAAAAGCCCAGTCTTAGCCCAGGTGTACCCACTTCAGGTGCCCGCCATCAGGCATGCATTCTGGATCACAGCGTTCCCTCATCTATCCTGATGGTGGGAGGGCAGAAAAGCCTGACATTTTTTCTTTACCCTACAACGTGATAGTGGATGGTAATGGGAAGAGGTTAAATTCAAAGCAGACAGGAAAAGGGGAAGAAAAAAAGAAAAGGGGAACAGATAGAATAAAAGGAAAATAATAAAATGGAGGAAACAAAGTCACTAGAAATTCTGAAGAATCCTGAGACATCAATACAGTAGGAGTAAAGAAATGACACAGCTGAAGGAAGTTTTGAATCAATACTAAGCTACTAGGATTTATTTCAGAGAGATTGTAAGGCAAGGTAAAAAAGTACCAGGCTTTTCTGCCCTCCCGCCATTAGGATTGGTGATGGATCCTTGTGGTCCTGAATGCATGCCTGATGGCGGGCACCTGGAGTAGGGTGTGGGCATGCGTAAGTGGGTACACCTGGGCTGACAGACTGGTTTTTATAAGGGCAGCATCATGGGGACTCCAGAAGAACCACGAGAGGAGAGCAGAGAGCAGAAGCAGAGAGAACCAGAGAACGCCAGAGAGCCCACAAAAAAGTGAAGACGTGCTGCCTGCCGTGTACCCAGTAAAATCCCAATAAAAGCCTGAAAAGCCAAACTGAGGGCTCCAGGACTCCTTTACCTGGTCTGCTGGATCAGAAAACCTGCTCAGTGGCCTTCCTGCCACTACAGATATTCAGAGGTGAGTATTATGGTGATAAGATCTAAATTACAGAATATAGGTGGTTAAAATAGAGGAAAGAAAATAGATTCTAAACCATGTGGGGTTTCTCCTGAGAAATGTGGAGATGTGCCTAACAGATGCCAAGGACGGAGGGGAGGCTGATGGGTAAGTGAGCAGGGCAAAGGAGAAAGTTTTCTATGTCCGCGGGGGAATAATGGTTTAGTAGTAGTGTTGGGGACACCCCAGACTTCTGGATCTAGGATAGCAGTTTGATTGAATGAGTTGCCTTTCCAGCACAGAACTTACGGAGACGGATGTGACATCCTGCTTGCCAAATGGCTGGCACCGCCCTGTTATAAAAACGACAGTATCCTTGGAGAAGGGAACAGCTGGGGCACTGTAGTACCAGCAAGGCACAGAGCAGGCATTCCATGATCCGGGAAGACAGGATAAGGAGGAGTCCTGGAGCCCTCAGTGGCTTTTTTAGGTTTTAATGATATTTCTATACCACCTGTGAGGCAACCAGGGGCAGGGCAGGCAGTGGGGTGGGATGGGGGGGCCCTCACGCCCCCCCTAGGCTGGCAGGCCTCCCAGTCCCCCCATGAATCTTCACTCTTTCTGGGCTTTCAGGCATTCTCTCATTGTCTCTTTGCTGTTCTCTACTGCACCCCACTTCACGGTCCTCTGCCACCACCCTTGTATGCTCTGTTTCTTGACTCAGTTGTGTCCACTCACTCACACCCACACCCTACTCCAAGTGCCACCATCAGGCACATGCGCAAGGGCAGAAAAAACCTGATCACTTCCATTTACCCTGCAGGCACCTCAACCTAATTCCAACCTACCCTAAGCAGCAAACCATCTGCTTGCTGGGGGAGTGGAAGTGGGGGACAGAGGGGTAAGAAGAGAGATGGATTGAGGGGCTCTGCTCCCAGGCCCAGGAAAGGGCTCTGGAGACCCTCTGGTGAAGATTGAAAAGAAGACTCCACAGACACAGGTGCCGACAGGCCAGGAGACAGGGTTTATTGAGTAACAGAAGAGCAAGGACAGAGAGCTCCCTTTCTGGACTTAAGAGAGACTCCAGGAGGTGTGGGGTGTGGGGTAAAAACAGGAGGAAACCATAAAGGTTTTAAGACTGGGTTATTTGAGAACAAAGGAATTAAACTTTATTGGCTGAGTAAATAAGGAGAGTAAATTTGGTAATCATGGGCACAAATCAGCTGCAGCTGGTGTGCAGGCAGGGCCCAGACCATCTTCACAGTGGGCATCTCATGGAGGCTGTGCCCGCAGTGACGGTTTAAACTGGGCTGGTCTCAAGACCTGTTACTGCCTTTCTCTTCTTGGCCTTTTAACTCCCCTTTTCCTCATAGCAGCCAATTTGAAAAGCTGTGGACAGATACCCCAAGAATGCCCTGGCTCTGGGAAATTAGTAAAACAAACACACAAACAAAACCCCAACTAGCCCAGGAAATTTATGGCAGCAAGTGTTGGCCTAAAGTCATCAGGTTTTTAGCCTCTTGTTTGCCAGCCCATGGAAACAGTAAAATATTTGCAAACTTTTTCTCTTTGGTTCCTGTCCTGTCCCCTGGTTCTCTGTCCTGGGGCCCTTCCTGGCTCATTAGCACAACACTCACTACTTTGTTGAATGCCCAGTGGCTGAAAACATCACCAAAACTACCTGCTGCCAGACAACATCACCAAAACTACCTGCTACCTGCTGCCGAGACTCCAGCTGCTAGTAAGGGAGAGAGGTTAAATTTCACTTCTTAAAAGTTTCCAGCTCTAAAACATGCATAGATGTGTGTGACCCTCCTCTCCCCGCTACAATCAGAATATAGGACAGTTCTGTCACCCAAAATGTCTTCATGCTGCTCCTATGGAGTCAAAAATTTCTTTCCACTTCTAACCCTGCCAACTACTAATCTCTACTGCAAGTTCCTTAACATTTTGCCTTTTCCTGGATGTTATACAATAGAATCCTACAGTATTCCATTGTATGAATGTATTTGTTTATTAATTCACTCACTGAAAAAGACGTCATTTTCCAGGTTTGGGCAATCATGAATAATGTTCATTTGCAGGATGTGTTAGGGGGGAAAAGGATGTCCCAAAGCTAATTCCATATAGGCTTTGTGGACTCCACCCCCACCCTAGGTCAAAGTCAAAGACACTGGGAACTCCAAATCCCATCACCACCAAAGGGAAGGTGGCTGGGACCTGAGGGTGGGGTTAAGCAGCCAGGTGGATATAAAAGGCAGACACGTGGGCTTTGGAGGGTCCCCCATTTTTGGCTCTCCGCCAGCTCGCAGCATCCGGCCAGCTCTGAGAGTGACTTTGGGTTTCCAGGTCGTCGGATCGGGTAGGACGCATTAAAGACTTTATTTCCCTATTTTCTCCCTGAGTTGTATATTTTCCTTATTTCTTTTTCTCTTGTAAATAAACCTTTTATTAACCTTTTGTGTGTGTCTGTAATAGAGTATTCATAAGTCCCTTTAAAGCGCGCCGGTGAGGACCCACAGCCAGGAACCCGTTTAATATCGGGGTTGCTCTATAACAGATGCTGTACGTGTTCATTTACAGGATCTCATGTGAACACAAGTTTTCGATTCTCTTGAATAATAAATACATATGAGTAGGATTGCTAGTGCTTGTAAATACATGTTTAACTTTGTACGAAACTGCAAAAAATGTTTTCCAGCATAAGTCTGAGATACAACCTACATTTGTTATGCATCCTTGTCAGGGCCTGTCACTTTTTTGTCTGTTTAACTATTCATAATAGGTAATATCTTACTGTGATTTTAATTTGCTTTTCCCTAGTGAGTAATGTTGTTTTTTTGAAAAGATTTATTTATGCATACAAGAACTGGGGTACAAGCCAGAGGTGTGGGGGGTGAGAGGATTCACCAGAGACAGAGTGGGGAGCAGAACAGGCAGACTGAGTGAAATACACTGCGGAGGGGAGCAGGGGGCAAGTCGGAAGAGGTCGAAGTTGTGCTGTAGTGGCTGCGGACAGCTTCACAGGTTGCTTCTTAAGCCCTTGCACCACCAGGAAGGCCCCATCATTAATGATGTTGAACATCTTTTCCTGTGCTTGTTTTCTCTTTGACAAAGTGTCTGTTCAAATCCTTTGCCCATTTTTAAAACTGGGGTTTTTGTTTCCTTATTGTTTGTTTTGAAAGTTTTTTACATATTCTGTATACAAGGTCTTTGTCAAATCAGGGATTTTTAGATACTATCTAGCCGTCTCTAGCTTGTATTTTCATCCTCTTTACAGTGTCTTTTGCAGAGGAAACATTTTTAACTTGGTGAAGTCCAGTTCATAATTTTTTTCTTTTATCCACTGTACTTTGGTGTCATAACTAAGAACAATTTTCCTAATTCAAGGTCACAAAGAGTTCCTATATTATCATCTGAAAGTTTTAGAAGTTTTTTTAACATTAAAAATTATTATCCATTTTGAATTAATTTTTATATCAAGTGGAAGGTTGTAATAGAGGTTCTTTTTTTGGCATTTGGATGTCCATATGTTCTGTTCATCCACCATTTATTGAAAAGTTTCAATACTTTTTCATTAACTTGACTTTGCATCTTTGTCAAAAATCATTGCCTACATTTTTTGTGTCTATTTCTAGACTGTTCCTGTTCATTGATAATGTGGGTATACTTTTGCCAATATCACACTTTCCTGACAAATAAGGCTTTATAATGATTCTTTTAATTGGGTTGTATATGTAGTCAAGCTTTGTTCTTCAAATTTTTCTAATTTTATTTTTTTTGCAAAAAATTTTAATTAATTTCATACTCCTTTCTTCTTGGCACTCCAATAACATGGATGCTAACTACCTTACACCATCTTACAGTTTCCTGAGACTGTCCAATTTTTTCCCCCAATATTTTCTCTCTGTGGTTCATATTGGGTAATTTCTATGATCTTCAAGTTCACAGACTATTTTCTCTTTTCCACAGAGCTACTTTGTTCTGGTCTGATACTACTAACATTTCAGTCATGTCAGACTGGGCTTTGTTGTTTTTTCCCCTTGTGCATTGCTGCAGTTTTCCTGGTTTTGCTATGTTTCTGTGTTTTTGTTTTTTATTGGGTTATTTTGCATTGTGTTCTAGACATGTGAATTGTTGTGAGACTCCAACTCCTGTTAAAATCCTCTGAACAGGGGCCTCCCTGATGGTGCAGGGGTTCAAGTCCCAGAGCTATCAAGCTACCACCACTGCTGCATGAGGTTGATCCCTGGCCAGGGGGCAACCCACATGGCACAGCAGACCTTGCCTATCACCCCTACTGCTCCCCTCAGCAGTGTATTTCAGTAGATCCACTTGTCCTGCTCCCCTCTGTCTCTGGTGAATCCTCTTGGTTCTTCTATCTCCTATATTATGTATATTTATTGCAGAGTTTGTTTATTAAATGCTTCTACTTGGTTAAAATGGTTCTAGTTGGTTAAAGTCAGGTATACTACAATAGTTTTACCTACATTTCACCTAACCCACTTGAAAGGTATCACAAACTTTAAATTAAACCAACTTGCATTGACTTTATTCCTCCTCATTTGATAACACTTAAAAAAAGAAAAAAATTAAATTTAAACTGTATCTATACACTCAGTTTCTTAGCACTTGAATTGTTAGCTTCAAGTCTCACAAGCATTGTGCTCTTCCTAATGACTTTCAGGCCAGTTTGGATCATTGTTTAGTAGATAAAAACCTTTGATTCTCAGCATTAATCAACACCAAGCAGTTCACTAAACCTCTCTCCCAGTGGAATGACACTATAAAAATTAGTCCAGCCTAAAAAGCAAGGGTAACTAATCTTCCCAAACTTGGATCTGGCAATATGGTCCTTAATACCTGGCAATATGGATATTTAATATCCAGAATACATAAAAGTCCCTATAACAACCACAAAAACCCCAGTTCAAAAATGAGCAAAGGACTTTACACAGGCATTTCTCAAAAGAAGATATATAACTGTCCAGTAAGCACAGGAAAAGATGTTCAAAAATCATTAGTTATTAAGGAAAATGTAAATCAAAACTAGAGCTCCCACTTCATGACTACTAGAATAGATATAATAAATACCAGGAAATAATAAGTATTAGTGAGGATACACAAATTTGGAATCACAAACACTGTTAGTGGAAATTTAAAATGGGGTGGGCATTTTGGCAAAAAGTTTGGTAGCTCCTCAGAGTTATAGTATTACCATATGATCTAGCAATTCTCAAAAGAACTGAAAATGGACTCAACTGACATTTGTCGTGAATGTTCACAGCAGCATTATTTACTACAACCAAAGTGTTGGGGTTTTGTGGAGTTGCAGGTCCTTGGGTTCACTCCGTGAAAGGTTTCGCCAGAGCTCCCGTTTCAGCGTCACACGGCCAGTTCCCCAGGCGAGTTTCTCCACGAGACAGAGACATTAGTTATATTTAAAGAGTACGTTTATTAGGGAAAGGAAAAGGAACAGGTTTTGCTAAGAGAGGCCTGCATGGTTGCAGGAGGCCTTGACAGGTCACTGGAAGGCAGGAAGCCGCTGCCCTGCAGAGGAAGAGAGTTGGTGAAAAGAAGCACCTGCATAGTCACAGGTGGGCAGTGGGAGTGCTGCCCCCAGTCTGTGCAGAGACTGCACTGATATAGTCCCCTTCTGTTTGGGAGGGGGTCACTCCTCCTTGGAGTGGCTTGTTTGTGGCTGATTTGGGATAACTAGGCAAAACCAGGAAGGGACCAGAGATTCCAGGGTGGGTCCAATCCGCCATATCTTTACCCTCAGGTCTGTGCTCCACTCCCTGTAGCATCTGATCCTGTTTGTGATAAGGCCTCATGCCTTGCAATAAGGCACTGGTGCTTGAGGGTCACGACCTCCACAGCTGGGTGAAAGGTCCTGTTTCTCCCCTCGACCCCCTCCTCCTTGTGTGAGTCAGATTTTAGTCTTGTGAGGCCTCCTTTCCAGATGGGCAGAACGGGTAGGACGCATCTAAGACTTTATCTCTCACTTTTTTCCCTGAGTTGTACATTTTTTCATTTCCCCTTCCCTTGTGAATAAATCTTTTATTAACCTTTTGTGTGTGCCTGCAGTGGAGTATTAAGTCCCTTTTAAGCGTGCGGGTGAGGACCCACATGTGAGGCAACCCGTTTTATATTGGGGCTGCCCTGTAACATAGCCACATAGGTTCCAGAATTTTTTTTTAAGATTTATTTTTATACAAGAATTGGGGTACAGGCCGGAGATGCACAGGAGGGTGAGAGGATTCACCAGAGACAGAGTGGGGAACAGAACAGGCAGACAGACCGAAGTACACTACTGAGGGGAGCAGCAGGCAAGACAGGAGAGGTCTGTCCCGTCATGTGGGTAGCTCCCTGGCTGGCCGGGAATCCAACTCATGCTGCAGTGGCTGCGGATTGCTTCATAGGTTGCGTCTTAACCCTTGCACCACCAGGGAGACCCAGTTCCAGAATATCTATGTTCTCTTTATTTCTTTCCATAATGTTTATAATGTAGCCAATTATTTTTTGAGCTCTTATCTTCCATGAAGAGTCTTGTCAAATGTTATCAATACTAACCAACATGTACTATAACATTTGTTTTTTAGTCTTTTCTGGAGCTGCATACTAGGCTTATTATTATTACTAGTTATTATAGGTTACAATTTCATTAAATACTCCAATACATAACAGAGATTGCCATTTTTTTATTTACTTATTTATTTTTAAAGATTTTATTTATTTATACATAGAAGAACTGGATTACAGGCCAGAAGTGTGGGGGGGGTGAGAGGATTCACCAGAGACAGAGTGGGGAACAGAACAGGCAGATTGACTGAAATACACTGCTGAGGGGAGCAGGAGGCCAGATAGGAGAGGTCTGCTGCACCATGTGGGTCACCTCCCTGGCCAGGGATCAAACTTCTCCTACAGTAGCTGCTGATTACTTCATAGTGCTGATGCTTAACCCCTTGCATCATCAGGGAGGCCCCGTCATTGTTTTTTTTTTAATCATTAAAGAGGAAATGGAAAGGTTCGGTGGGGTAAAGAAAAGGAGAGCCAGGCTAAATTTCTCAAAGGAAGGGAAAATTTATTGCACCCCAGGCGGACCTCAAGGACCCAAGGTGGGGGTCCATGAAGCCACGACAGTTGTGAGGAGAGGTCAGGCAGGAAAACTGAGTTGGCAGGGGGGAAACAGGTTTAGGCGGAACAAAGTTGTTTTCTCCTGTTTATGGCTTTAGTTTGGGCTTGATGGTATCAGTGGTCCTGGTGTCAAGGTCATCTTGTCTTTTTCTATGTGGGTTTCCTCATTCCTGGCTCCTGCATGACCTTTCAGAAATTTAATGTGATATTTGTGTAACAAAGTCTGAGCAATTATTTTGTTGTTATTGCCTTTTAAAATTTTCCTTATGGTGAAAAAGTACATCATAGAAAATGTGTTTTGGACTTTTTAAATTATTTTTTTTCTATCAGTAAGCTAATTTCAATTCTAATGTTAGAGGTGCGGTTTATTTATTTATCTTCTTACATCCATGTTAATTTTGGGATAGTATTTGATTTCTCCTGGAGATTGTCATTCTCCCAATTTGTAACATCCGCTTATGTTACCCCCTATGCCAATGTCCAAAAGTCAGGTTTGTGTTCATACCTACCCCATCTCTGGGCACTAATTTCTGTAATAATCAGTGAAGGCTGGGTTTCATCTTTAAATGTTAATGTTGTGTAAGGGGTTGTTAGTTCCTTGCAATGCTGAGGTCCTTACCCTACGTGATCTTCTTCCCCCTCTTCTAGTTAATGCATCAGACCCATAGGTGGTGGTGCCCTTTTGGACTCTGCTCAGCCTTGAGGTCTCTCAGGGTGTTTGGTTTTTGTTTTTTTTTTAAAGATTTATTTATGCATACAAGAGCTGGGGCACAGGCCAGAGGTGTGCCGTGCGTGTGTGTGTGGGGGGGGGTAGGGGAGGTGGTGGTGAGAGTGTTAGGGGGAAATGATGTCCTGAGCTAATCCCATACAGGCTTTGTGGACCCCACCCCCACTTCAGACTAAAGCCATCAAAACACTGGGAAAGACAAATCCCGTCATCACCAAAGGGAGGGTGGCTGAGACCTGAGGGTGGAGTTGGGCAGCCAGGTTGGATATAAAAAGCAAACACGTGGGCCTTGGGGTGGCTAACTGTAGCTTGCCTCTTGGCTTTACGGCTCCTGGCTTATAGCCAGCTCTCAGAGGGCCATTTAAAATTTCTGATCAACGGATCAGATAAGACTCATTTAAAACTTTGTCTCCCACTTTTCTCCCTGAGCTGTACATGTCCTCATTTCCCCTTCCCTTATAAATAAACCTTTTATTAACTTTTCCCATGTGCCTGCAGTAGAACATTAATAAGTCCTTTTAAGCACACGGGTAAAGACCCACAGTCAGGCACCCCGTTTTATATCAAGGCTGCTCTACAACAAGAGGATCCACCAGAGACAGAGTGGGGAACAGAACAGGCAGATTAACCTAAGTACACTGCTGAGGGGAGCAGCAGGCGAGCCAGGAGAGGTCTGCCTCGCCATGTGGGTAGCTCCCTGCCGGCTGGGGATTGACCTGATGCTGCAGAGGCTGCCGCCAGCTTCCCAGGTTGCATCTTAACGCCTTGCACCGCCAGGAAGGCCCTGTCAGGGTGGTTTACCTGGGCATTTCCAACCGAACAAGTCTCCCTGACGCCTGCATGACCGTCTGCACCACAGCTAACTGCATTTGCTCTCGGGGTCAGTGACTGCCATGCTCAGACGCGGGCTCTTTCACTCCCTAACTGCTCCCCCACCTCCTCTCCAGGCCTTTGCCCCGGAGGACTTTGCCTCTCCCAGCGCAACCGGCCCTCTCCACGCCGCAGAGGCCCGCTGCGGGCGCCACGCGCCACGGCTCGGCCGCGTCCCCTCAGGCCACATCTCAGGGGCCAGCGCGCGGCCCGGGCGTCGGGACCGGCGGCGAGACCCGGCCGGTGTCGCCCGCCGGCGCCGGGAACCGCGTTTGCCGGGCGGAGGCGGAAGCCGGAGCGCTTGGGGGACGGGACCGCGGGAACCCGGAAACGCATGGGCCGTGCCGGGCAGGCGGCGACGACCGCGGCTGGGGCGGGCGGCGCTGCGCGGCGGGGATCGCGGGGGACGTGGCAGCCGCGGCGGCCTGGGCCCCCCGGCCGCGCTGAGCCGCAGTCCCCGGGGCGCGCCGCCGGCGGAGCCGCGCGGAAGGTGAGCGGGGCGCGCTATGGAGGTGGGGGGCGGCGGGCGCACGGGGCCCGGGGCTGCAGCGCCCCTCGGAGCACGAGAGGCTGTGGGGGTGTCCGGGGCCGCCCCTGGGGGAGGCCGGGCCGCGGAGTCCCTCTGGGCGAAGGGTGCATGCGGTGTAGACGGCCGGAACCCCCAGTGGTGGTGGGGGCGCGCGGGGAGACTTGTGACTCACCGGGACAGCGTGTGGGGTGGGGGGAAAGGAGGGTTCGTGGGGGGGGGGGGCGGAGGAGAGGGGTGTGTCGATGGGGCGGAGACGGAATGTGGGCGCGAAGTTTGCGGGTGGGCGGGGCTGTGGGTCGTGCCTGCGGCGACCCTCTCTGGGCCGATCCGTGAGAGAACTGGGGACCTGACGCTCCGGGACCTTCAGGTACTTCAAGAAGTGGGGAGTCCGCCCCTGGTGAGGGCGCAGGCTAGAGTGTCTCAGGTCAGGTGGGAGTCCCAGCAGAACCGGGTGTGTGTGTGTGTGTGGGTGTGTGCTCGCGTTTTGGGGGGGGGGGCTGCTGTGTGCTGGGGAAGGAGGGTTTTAATCAGCATATTTATTTCAAAACAAACACTCTCCTGAGCCTTGATTTCAGTGTATTCTTGAAGAATAATATTGAATGTAATCCTGAGCCGTGCTCAGTAAACTACTTACCATTCATTGCTTTATAATAGAAGACGGATTGTCATGTTCTGTTACATCTGTATGGTAGCATTGAATCAGAGTTAAGTTGGAATCAAATGGAATCAGAGTTAAGTTGGGTTTTTTTTGTTGTTGTTGTTTTTGGCTTTGTTTTTAGAATTAACATTCAAATTTGGTAGTTTCTCAGTGGGTGCTCTGATTCACTTTCCTTGGTGAACTGGGATTGTTTCCTTTGAAGGAGTTAACTTCTCCATTTCTAGTCCTAACCCTTCTCCCAAGTATTTCTGTTTCTTCTTGAGTTCTTTTCTTTTTCATTCTCACTTCCTCGGTAGTAAATCTGATTCTTCTTCCCTCTTCTTATTTGCGCTTTACAGTAAGTGAATGGCTTCCAAACTGGACTTGATACTCTCAGCCTGTTCCACCTTCCATCACACCCCTCCATGTTGCTTCTTAAAGTCAGGCCTTAGGCATTCTTTGATGATTCCCTCGGAAATACTTAGGGACTCTGTTGACTGCAGAAAAAATTATTTAGGGTGCTATTCAAAGCCCTTCAAAATTTGGAGCTGTCCATGGCTCTAGTCAGATCAATGCACACCTTTTATATCTTGGTTTTGTTTGTTTAATCTCTATTTGACATACCTTAATATGTTAGCTAAACCAGAGAATTCCTTTGAAATTTAATTTCTGGACATGTGATATGCGTACTTACCTTTGTCTTTACTTCTGTACCATTTTTGTAGAAACTTTATTCTTTAATGCCTTAAATACCACCTCCCTATTAGGAAGTTTTATAAAGTCTGCCATTAGTCCAAAATTTTTTTTTTCCTCCAGATTTTGGGCTTTATAAATCATATAATACTTGTTCAGTTTGCATTCTTCTATGATTGTTTGAGAAATTTATCTTTAATAAAATGTAACTTTTTAAGGGAAGTAATTGCATCTTTTAAATTTGTTAAGCACTTTAATACTTGAGCACAATATTATACATTAGACTCTTAAATAATTGCTACACTAAATCATATAGTAAAATAAACCTGATAGTGCACTGGAGACAAGGATAACTCTTGAGTTACAGTATAAACTTTTTTCAGATTTTTATTAATAATCATATTTGAAAGTGCTTTTCTGTCCCATGTTTTATTACTGCATTTGATTCTGATAAATCTTTGAGCTAGTATAATCAATGCTGTAAGGGAGGAAAAATAATTTTGTCTCTACTCTCCTGGGTTTTTAGCCGAAACCTCTATAATAAAAGATGGATTTGACAAGAGAAAAAACAAAGAGCAGCTTATTAACTATACTGTGTACTTCATGTATACATGGGGAACAAATGGAAAATGAGTAACTCAAATAGGTGGCATTAGATTGAGGCTTAAATTCCATCTTAATAGGGAAAGAGAGGAAGAATGGGGGAGAGTAAGTGGTTTTAAGGGGAGAAAAATGGGTCCTTGGATGAATAGTTGAGTGGTATAGTCATTTGTGTCAATGTTTATGTGAGTGTGGTTTTAGTCCCCTTTCTTGCCAATGAGAATCTGTATTCCTTGGTTGATGAAACCCCTCTGGGGAAGGGTTTTGTAACAATTGAGAGGTATTTTTTAGAGGGTTTACCTTCTGGCAGATAAGGGAAAGTCAGATAAAGCCTCTCCATTAGCTATTTTTTATTTTTTTTTAAATTTATTTTATACAAGAACTGGTGTACAGGCTAGATGTGTGTGAGAGTGAGAGGATTCACCACAGACAGAGCGGGGCACAGAACAGGCAGACTGAGGAAACACACTGCTGAGGGGAGCAGCGGGCACGACAGGAGAGGTCTGCTGCGCCATGTGGGACCTGCGCTGGCCGGGATCAAACCGGAGCTGCAGGCTGCATGGCGCTCAACTGCCTGCGCCACCAGGGGAGGCCCCATTTGCTATTTTTTAAAAGCCTTTACCTCAAAATATAATAATATGCCAAAGTAACATGTTTCGGAGTGGCATATTCTGCTTCTTTTCACCCCCATTTTGTAGATGAGAACATTGAAAGTCAGACACATCAAATAACTTAGCCCATATCCAACATTCACTCTTTAGGCTGTCTTAGTTATAGTTGAAATGGGTATAGTGCACATCTTCCTTTCACTCAGTAAGACCTCAATATGTTGAATGAATGATTAGATAATTATTATAGTCAACTGAAATAATAGTTTTATAACTAAAACCACACCCATATAAACATTGACACAAATGACTATTATAATCAACTGAATAATCATTAGGTAACTTCTGAGCTTCTTTTTCTTTCCTAATAATTTTAGAGAGGACTATTTAATCTGCATTGGAATTTTTCAGTATGTGAAATTGCAAAAACTTTTAAGAGTAAATGATAGCTCTCACTGGGATTTGAACATCATCAAGTCAGCAGTTAGTAATGTCATTCATGTTTTTGAATTTATTAACAGTCATCACTATGAATTTGTAGCTTAACATCAAATTTCAACCTTCTAAAAAAGCAAGTATATCTTTCAATTTACTTTCGATTTGTTTCCTTTAATGGATTGTAGCACTGGGTCTTTTGGATGTTTTGTTACATAAATTCGAGTGTTTGGTATATAAACATAAGGAGTATATTTGCTTTATAAGCTTGACTATTATTCAGCTTCTCTATCCATATTGCCTGTCCAGAATTATTAGTTTATGATCCACATTGGAGATATTATTTCAAATACAACCAAAGAAGCATGGCTGTCTGGAGAGATTTTGATTGAACATATATAGTAGGTCAGGTAGCATAGTAGAAACTAGAGTTAAGATGAAGCTGAAACTTCATTCCATTTTAATAGGGAAAGGGAGGGAGAATAGGGGAGAGTAAGTGGTTTTAAGGGGAGAAAAATGGGCCCTTGAATGAATAGGAATGTTTTATGGGAATGTTTATGTGAAGGAGTTTTTACTGTACCTTCAATTTGGTAGGGAGTTAGTTAAAGTTTATAAACATGCAAGGAATGTTATCAGATCTGCATTGTATTAAGATACTTGCTTTGGAAGGATAGATTATTGTTCTGAGTTTGAGTCTGTCCCCATCAGTTAGGAGACAATGACATGAGACTTGAATAGTAAATATTAAACAAGCATAATTGATATGTACTCATCATATTCTATGTCATTTATAAACCCATGGTATATATAAATTTCTAAGACTGTAGGCTTATTTGGGAGTGGTTGCAGTTTCATGTTTAAAAAGGGTGGTGATTTTAAGATACACTACATAGCTTTTAAATTCTAACATTGGAATTTTGTCCTTAGGGAAGGGTGGTAATCTGTTAATTACCTGAGCACAATTAACTGCAAGGATTTTTAAAAAGTTTTAAATACTTGACAGTTCATCAGACTATAAATCCATAAATTCCAACTTATTCTGTATATGGTATTACATTTTATTTTTATATTGATTACATTTTTCTAAAATGCTACAAAGAAAAATATTTTAAGGCCCCTTACCTGAATTAAATAATCTTTTTTTTTTAAGATGAAAAAAATTCTGTTTAGAATTATGTGATCACAATTTCGTTTGCAACAACCAAAGCATCACAGTCAGTCAGATCAGGCTGATGATCTTGGTCCTGTCAGTGTCATAGAGCTTCTTCACAACCTGTTTGGTCTGCTGCGGGTTGGCCTTGACATCCACAATGAATACCAGCGTATCACCTCCTGTCTTTTTATGACTGACTCAGTGGTCTGGGGGAACTTGATGATGATAATAGTGGTCAAGCCTGATTCTCTCTTTTTTTTTTTAAATTTTTTAAGATTTATTTATTTATACAGGCACTGGGTACAGTCAGAAGCACGGGAGGGTGAGAGGATTCACCAGAGCCAGAGCGGGGAACAGAACAGGCAGACTGACGAAACACTGCTGAGGGGAGCAGTGGGCAGCAGGAGAGGTCTGCGTGCCATGTGGGATCCTAACCCGGTGGCTGGGGATCAAACCAGTGCTGCAGAGGCTGACAGGCAGCTTCACAACCCAGTGCCCAACCTCTGCGCCACTACTGGCGTTCTTCTGAGGTTATTTGGGCTACCTTAGGAAACCCTGCTGTGGACCATTGAGGGTCTCTTTTTGCGTGACTGTGGAAGCCTTTCAGCTCTTAGCCTTCAAAGCTGCTTTGGCTTTGACTTAGTTTTGGGAGTGACAGGCGCTTCCTTTGCTTTTTTGCTCCATCTTTATAAAAGGGGGTTCTTAAATATTATTCTTTATTGCTCTTGTACATTTTAATACTCAGACATTTGAAAAATTATCAAAAAAGGTTGGAGCCTTGTTATAACTGTTGGTGCTAACAGAATGATGATATGCATGACTTGTCACACAGATATGTTTCAGATCTTGTTTTGATGCATAATACATAGGAAAATGGTTAATAAATCATATTTGAAGAATCAACTTGAAAATTACTATGGACAGAAAACTTAATTGTTTTCTTACATGCTTTATATCTGATTATCTGCTGTTAATATTTCAGGTTATAAAAACAAAGATTAATAAATATAGCAGTAATCTTTACTTTCTGTTTTTTTTTTTGTGTGTCCTTTAAAATGGCAAAGAAATGGATGTTTTCTAAAAGAAGCAATAGAAGAATTACTTTATTGGTCAAGTACTTACCTTCCGTATGGAAATGTTACTAATCAGAATAATAGCTCATTTATTTGGTATTCTTGTTTTGTTACTGAGTCTGGCAGTTATTAAAAAATATATGTATGGAGCACATCCTATGTGCCAGAAATTATTCTGTGCACTCTTTATATATACCCAGTTTTTCTGATAATATTAATTCTTTTAAGTACTGAATCTTAATTTTAACCATCTATCGCTCTTGCATTTATTTATTTTAGAAATGGATCAGTTACTTAATTAGCGTCTGTGTAAGAAATTTAGAACACTAATTATGAGGTGTGAGGATAAATTCCATTTGTGAGAGTGAGCCTGGAGCTGAGGAATAGCTTTGATTTTTGGCAGCATTTGCAAGTCCACAGCTTTCTGATCAACCTTGTGTAGCTCAATAGTCTTATAAATTTCTTTTTTTCTGTGTCACAGATCTCATTTTTCTGGTGCCTAGGTTTATGCAACTGCTTCTTGAAGTAAGCATCTTAGATGTTCTGGGATTTTCACACTGCTGATATCAATTTTGGTGGAGGTGGTAATAACAAATTTCTGGTGTGTTCTATGCAGAGGAACTTGATTGAGTGACAGAGGTCCAGTCACAGATAGCAAGCCAGTCCTTAGCTGTTTCAGGAAAATCACCCTCTTGCCAAATGTCATCCACAAAGGATGATCAGAATGGTTCCAGAAGTAGTGCTAGGGCTCATTTTTCTCATGATTACTGAAAATATTCTGTTTTTGTACTCAACAGCTTTTAAGCTACACCTTCAGTATCATAGTATCTAGGGTACCACCATTCTTGGCACCACTAACTAGTTTGTGACAGTTACAACCTTATTTTTTTCAATCCTGAATCTAGCTGCTGAATACATCCTCTTATACATGGTCTCACTGGAATACCTAGCAGGTTGGGAATACCTGCTAGTTCCTCTGATTATGATGGGGTTTTGGCTGCAGTGGGGGCTTCCCCTTACGTGTATTGGCCTGTAGTTACCCTTCTTATTCTTGCCACCAGCCACATGCTTTTGACTTCAGTTTTTCCTCTCTCGTGACTGGCTTCTTAGCTTCTTCATCCATCATCTTGCAATATGAGAAAAACTATTAAACTTTTAAATGCTTCCTGCCTGAAAAGTTATAGAATGGAGAACAAAAAATTATTTTAAATATAGACTTAGCTCCTTGAATTAGTTTCCTCTGGCTGCTGTGACAAATACTCACAAATTGGCTGTCTGAAAAACAGTGATCATGTGTCCTCTCATAGTTTTAGAGACCAGAAATCTAAAATTATTATCAGTGGGCTGATAGCAGAATGTCAGCAGGACCATGCTTCCTCTGCAAGCTCTGGGGAAAATTATTTTTTGGGAAAAATAGTGCTTTTTCTCAAACTTGTAGAGGCTACCAGCATCCTTTAGTTTGTGCCTGCATCACTACACTCTTTAAGGCTCCTATCTTCAAATCTCGCTCTGATCCATTTTCATATTGCTGTCTCCTGTATATCTGTATTTTTCTCTTTTGTGTCTTTTTTTATTTTTTAAAGATTATACAAGAGCTGGGGTACAGGTCAGAGGCGCGGGAGGGTGAGAGGATTCACCAGAGCCAGAGCAGGGAGCAGAACAGGCAGACAGACCGAAAGCTCTGCTGAGGGGAGCAGCGGGTGAGACAGGAGAGGTCTGCTGAGCCATGTGGGATTCTCCCCAGCCAGTGGGGAATTGAACCGGCTCTGCAGAGGCTGTGGACAGCTTCACAGTGCTGTGTTCAACCCTCTGCACTACCAGGGAGGCCCTCTTCTGTATCTTATAAGGACACTTGTGTTGGCATGTAGGGCTCCCTCAGCTAATACAGAATAATCTTCCCATCTCAAGATACTTAATATTTTTTTAAAGATTTATTTTATTTTATGCATACAAGAGCTGGGGCACAGGCCAGAGGTGTGGGGTGGGGGTGAGAGTATTCACCAGACACAGAGTAGGGAGCAGAACAGGCAGATTGACCAAAGTACACTGCTGAGGGGAGCAGCGGGCGAGTCAGCAAAGGTCTGCTGCGCCATGTGGGTAGCTCCCTGGGCGGCCGGGGGATCAAACTCATGCTGCAGATGCCGAGGATAGCTTCATAGGTTGCATCTTAATCCCTTGAGCCAACAGGGAAGCCCTCAAGATACTTAATTTTGTCTACAAAATCCTGTTTTCCAAATAAGGTAACATTTACAGATTCCAGGATTTAGGACCTGGTATGTTAGGGAAATATTTAGCCTCCTATAATCCTTATACAAGTTTTATATCTGGTCATGTGCTAGGACATAGAAATTGAAATAAATATATAGAATATAGGATTCTGAAATCCTGTGAAGTTGTAAACTCAGTTTGCTTTTTATTCCAGCAAACTACAGAATCAGATTTGGGATTTGGTTTTCAGAAATGCTGACTATTCTCCTAAATTAGGAGACAGGTTGTTGTAGGACAATCATAGAAACATTCAGGTTCCTTACCTGAACCTTAGGCTGTGAATTTAAGCCTTAAAGTTCATTATTTTCTTTCTCCAAGTTTTTTTTTTTAGCTGACTTAGATGCTACCAGTGAACACCATTATATGTTTATTCCAATAAAGTGCTTATGGCAGCAACTACTTGATCATTCTTGGTTATAGTAGACCCCCACTTTATGATTGGTCCACTATCCGGTCAAATTGTTAGGGGGAAAAGGATGTCCCAAAGCAAATTCCATATAGGCTTTGTGGACTCCACCCCCACCCCAGGTCAAAGCCAAAGACACTGGGAACTCCAAATCCCATCACCACCAAAGGGAAGGTGGCTGGGACCTGAGGGTGGGGTTAAGCAGCCAGGTGGATACAAAAGGCAGACACATGGGCTTTGGGGGGGCCCTCCATTTTTGGCTCTCCGCCAGCTCGCAGCATCCGGCCAGCTCTGAGAGTGACTTTGGGTTTCCAGGTCGTCGGATCGGGTAGGACGCATTAAAGACTTTATTTCCCTATTTACTCCCTGAGTTGTATATTTTCCTTATTTCTTTTTCTCTTGTAAATAAACCTTTTATTAACCCTTTTGTGTGTGTCTGTAGTAGAGTATTCATAAGTCCCTTTAAAGCGCGCCGGTGAGGACCCACAGCCAGGAACCCGTTTAATATCGGGGTTGCTCTAACAAAATGACTTTACAATAAGTTCTTCCTATTAAAAATATTAATCACTTTATGGTTTAATACTTGAGTTATAATTGCTGCCAAGAAGACCAGGTGGATGGGGCATTTTGGGCTAGCTAATGAGCCAGTCATGGCCTATTTATCTTTTTTTTTTTTTTTTTAATAGAGGCATGTTTATCCATTTATTTATTTTGTTTGTTTGTTTATACATGCACTGGGTACAGTCAAGCGCGGGAGGGTGAGAGAATTCACCAGAGCCAGAGCGGGGAGCAGAGCAGGCAGAAGGACCGAAGTACACTGCTGAGGGGAGCAGCGGGCGGCAGGAGAGGTCTGCGCGCCATGTGGGACCCTCCTCCGGTGGCCAGGGAGCAGCCGGGGATCGAACCGGCGCCGCAGAGGCCGCGGGCAGCTTCGCAACCCAGCGCTCAACCTCTGCGCCACCAGGGAGGCCCATGGCCTATTTATCTTTGATGATTTTTCTCACCCTGGTTTCAGTAATTTTTTTTTTATGCTTTAATGTATTCTCTCATATAAGTAGTTGTTGAATTACATGAAAATATTGTGCTAAACTGTAACCATGGGCCTTAAAGAGCATTTTTTAAAAAAGATTTATTTATTTATGCATACAAGAACTGGGGTACAGGCCAGAGGTATGGGGGTGAGAGGATTCACCAGGGACAGAGTGGGGAGCAGAACAGGCAGATTGACCGAAGTACACTGCTGAGGGGAGCAGCGGTGAGTCAGTAGAGGTCTGCTGCTCCATGTGGGTCACCTCCCTGGCCGGGGATTGAACTTGTGCTGCAGTGGCTGCGGGTAGCTACATAGTGCTGTGTCTTAACCCCTTGCGCCACCAGGGAGGGCCCATTAAAGAGCATGGAAATTTCTACTAAAATGAAACAGGAAATTATAAAAAAGCATGATGATGGTGGAAAAGCCAGTGAATTGGTACAAGAACTTGGTTTTTCCCACCCACTCCATTAGCAAACTGTTAAATGATTTTGAAATAACCTTTCCAATTTAAGTGTATTTTTAATTTTATCTTCTTAATATCAATAAAAACAAAATTCAGTATTTTGTTTTATTGTATAAATCACAATCACATAAATTTTAGTAATGTGCTGGAAATTGCAAACCATGCCATGTTAGGATGAATTATGTAATACTGATGTACTATTGGGTTCACATTACAGTATTTTCACTACAGGATTGCATGAGCAGAACAGATTTATATCATAAAGTGGGGGAGGGGTCTCCTATATAGGTGAAAATTTAAATAATTTTTGGTTTAGCAGGTTGAACTATCAGTGACTCCTTTATCACTGGTAATTTTTCATTAATGTCTTTATTATATAGAGTCACATTAGAAAAATGACTTCAGATTCTTCTTGTTATGGTCCTGTTACTCTGGAACCATTTCTTGGCACTAGCTGTACTGGTTATGGTTTAATAGAGCAACAGAATTTTTTACTATTATGAAATATTCTGAGTACTATTACTTTTACTTCCAATTTCCTACAACAGCAATAAGAATTTCAATAATTGTGGAAGAAGTAGGGTAAGTCAAGGTCAAAGAAGAAAGTATCAGAGAATTCCTGAAAAGTCACTAGGCAGCCCTTCTGAAAGACTGGTGTGACTAGACAAAGTCAAATTTCAAAGGATTCTAAGAAGTAAGTCATGTCCTGCAGCCAGAGTAGGACAATTCAGTGGTGCTGATGGAAAATTTACAAAAATAGTCACTTCTGTGTAACTGCATACTGTGTCTACAGTTGAGAGTTTAGCAGAGAACCTGGGGGAAGAAGAGCTGATCTAGAGCAGGAAGAGTGAAGCTGAACTAAAACTTATCAGCACCTATATTTCTGTTTTACCATATTTGACCCTAAAAATCTGCTGAGAGTAAGGATTCTTCCTTCATTTCTGTTTTCCAAAACTTCTGCAGATTTTATGCTTGCCCAATTCTAACCTGGAACCATATAGAGAAAGGGGTTTTGCAGTACAGTAATACTGAACAATTTCAATCTAAGAATTAGAATACAAATAGCTTTTGTATTTGTATAGTTTGAGAAATATTTGAATGCTGTTGCTTTTACCTGATTGTAGGAATGGAAATTCTAAAGGCTGAAAGAATAAGGTTAAAAATTGACTGTACTGTAACTTACATACTGGCGATAATGTCTTATGTAAACAGACACCTGACACCTTGAGGAAGAAGAGGAAGGAGAAACAATGAAACTGTTGTTTAAACTTAGAATGTACTAGAAGCCATAGGTGGTGAAGCGAATTGTTAAGTGTTGAACAGGGTTGTGCTTTTCTTAAGCACGTAAGAGTAAATTTAATGTAAATAACCTTCAACTCATATTTCTTTCACTTTTATAAAAAATAAGATTTTGATATTTTCGACAACATTATGATGGATTTCAAGTACAACACATCGTTGCTACTTTTTGGAAAAACTGCTAAGATAGTTTGATGAGAAGATACATAAATAGCCAGTGTCAGAAGTGCAAAGCTATTTGTGATGAATTTTATTTGTTGTTATTCAGCACACAGTTAAGTTTGGGGATCATGGAAGATAATGGACAAAAAAATGGCACTGAGGTCAACATTTCTGTATGTATTTATTTTTTCTGCTCATTTGGAAAAACTGAAAAGATTTATTTGTATAGCAATGGCTGTTTCTGGCTAATACATACTGTGAATAAATATTTGCTTAGTATTTTATAAATTGCATGTTTTCATATGTACTCTATAATGTTATTAACCTCTAGTAGTTTATTATATTGTACTTAGGGAGTACATTTCAGGATTAGTATTTTGAAATATAAATATAGCTCATTAAAAACGGTAAGTTGGAAATTTAACCTTTGTTTTTACAATAGAAGGAAATTGATTTGCAGAATTTCTTAGGTACTTAGTAGTCTTAAAATCTGCATAAATTTTACACAGTTTTAAAACATTGCGAAAATATTTAGTTTCTGATACCACGTAAATCTAATATTCAACCCAAAATAGGTTCAGGGAGCTTATTCACAGGGTCATTTAAGCAACATGGGCTGTGATTTTTTGACTGGCTTATAAAATTTTTGAATGTAAATCTAATGAGACTACATTTGTGAAAGAACTTAGCCACTTTCTTTTTGATTATTTTTATGAAACAGTAATAGTCTGGAAATCAGGTGATTGGCAGTAATTTGGCCTGGGAGAGGAGTTAGGTGGTAAGAGAAAAATGTTGGTAGGACTGAAATGAAATCTTAAACATGAAATTGTTTAAAGTTTGTTTTTAATTATAATGAGAAAATAAAGATTTTAAAGTGGAGAATCTCTTAATTTTATAAATTGGAGACGTAGATTATAATGTTTTGGTCAGTTTCATGTGTATGGATTAGCTGTGCATTTATGGTTTGTAATAAGTAAAAATAGTTATATCTATATTGCATTTTTTTTAAGATTTTTTTTTTTTTAATTTATTTATACAAGCACTGGGTACAGTCAGAAGCACGGGAGGGTGAGAGAATTCACCAGAGCCAGAGCGGGGAGCAGAGCAGGCAGAAGGACTGAAGTACACTGCTGAGGGGAGCAGAGGGCAGCAGGAGAGGTCTGCGCGCCATGTGGGACCCTCCTCCTATGGCTGGGGAGCAGCTGGGGATCGAACTGGTGCTGCAGAGGCTGCGGGCAGCTCCGCCACCCAGCGCTCAACCGCTGTGCCACCGGGGAGGCCCCTATATTGCATTTTTATCATCTGAGTATTATACTTAATATTTTGTTGCATTTTGCATTTGTACTGCTCTCAGGAGAATTGTAATTTAAATTGTGGTTTGTTACAGGGGATCTAAGATAAACTGATCATTTGCATGCATTTTATATTTCAGCTTTGTATTAGAAAGACAACTCTGTTCTTTATACCTCTGTGTCTCCTTTACATCTCATACGTAGCACTTCACTTCTGAACCTTCTGCTCACTAGATGTGTGTGTGTGTTTTTTTCCCCCCAGACCAAGTACTTTTCTCTGACACCATATATATGGGGTTTCAGTCCCACAAAATTGCCCGTACTGCACTTCAATTGCCGATCACAAGTGGTGGGTCCCTAGGTTACCCCACAACTTCTGCCTACAAATATGAAATTTCCATGACCACCTCTATTTGTTAGAGGAGCTCAGAGAGTTCAGAGAAACACTCATGTTTATCAGTTTTTTAAAGGCCATGAGAAAGGAGACAGATGAATAGCTGGATGAAGGAGTACATAGGATAAGGTCTAGGAGGGTCTTAAGCAAGTGTAGAACCAACCGCTGTCTTCCTGGAGGTGGAGTGTGTCACCTTCCTCCTGTAGATGTGTTCACCTGCTTGGAAGCTCTCCGAGCTCCATACTATTAAGATTTTTATGGAGGCTTCATCATTGTAGGCATGATTGATTGCTAATTCCAGTTTTGTCCCTTTTCCCTTTTCAAAAGACTGGAAGGCAAGGCTGAAAATTCTAAGCTTCTAATCATTGCTTTTTCTTATCCAGGATCTCACTCAAAGTGGCCTCTTTAGAACAAGAGAGACTTCTATCACCCAGCTAATGATAAATAATAAAAGTCTCAGGAACCCTATGTCAGGGTCAGAGACCAAAAAATAAAACAAAAGATTCTCCTAGTGTTCTTATTAACTAGGAAATTATAGTGGTTTCAGGAGTCATATGTCAGGAGTTGGGGACAAACACCTATATATATTTTTTTCTATTATACAGACTTAAAAAATACATTGTGTTAAAAACTGTATTATCAAGGTGAACCTTTATATTGGTGTTGTATATACTTCAAAATAGAAAAGCAAAATAGTAAAAATAGTATATCCTTAGAATCTGACCTTTAAATTTTCATTTGAAAAGAAATTAGAACTTGCTACAACAACAGGTACATTATGGCCTATTTGCACAGGATAAACAAAAGACTTCCTTGAACAGATTTGAAATCATTGCTTGGCATTTTCCAGGAGAATCGGATGTCTGTGCCAAATGTAGGTTGCTGGCAACTTGTTCTCATTTCATACAGAGATAAAGGCCACCATGATATACTAAGGAATTTTACACAAGTATATAATGGGAGCTCAAGAAATTGATCTTTAATTATATAACTTGAAATTTTCAATTAGAAATTTTATCACCTTGAACAAGTCATTTAATTTCTCTGTTCACTACTTTCTTTATTATAAAATGAATGGTTATTGGGGCTTTGGTGGTAGGTGTGGTATATAACATTTGTAGTGGTATGAATCTGTACTCCTATACACAGTGTTTTAAATCACCATATCTCAAACATTATTTAAAAAATGAAAAGATTGAGCTAGTGATTCTTAAAACATCTTTTACCTCTAATGCTGTATTTACTTCATATTAGGATTCTTTTGCTACTGCAGATTTACAAAAAGATACTCATATTTTCTCTCTGAAATTTAAGTGAAATTCTTTTTTTTAAAGATTTATTTATTTATACAAGCACTAGGTACAGTCAGAAGCACGGGAGGGTGAGAGAATTCACCAGAGCCAGAGCAGGGGAAAGAACAGGCAGACTGACGAAATACACTGCTGAGGGGAGCAGCGGGCGCGCAGGAGAGGTCTGCGCGCCATGGGGGACCCTGGCCGGCAGCTGGGGATCGAACAGGCACTGCAGAGGCTGCGGGCAGCTTCGCAGCCCAGCGCTCAACCACTGTGCCACCAGGGGAGGCCCCTCAAGTGAAATTCTTAAGATCTTTTTTCAATCATTTTATATTCACATATATCTTACCATTAAAAATTTTATACTTATATTCATGGTGATGCATAATTTGTGTTTAGGGACATATTCAGTTGAAGGTCGGAATTGCTAAATTTAGTAAGATAGGCTATATGACTTGGAGGATAAACTCTCTCTGTAACATGGTGTATACTAAATGTATACACTTGTTTATATACTATAAACAAGGTTCATGTTAATAAAATTTAGGGTCAAAGATGGAAAGCATAGACTTGGTGTGAAAAAGGTAACAACCCCAATGGTATAACTCCAGAGAAATCAGCTAGAACCAACATTATGAGGAAAGTCTGGTGATGGATGTTACTACTTAGTATATCCTCAATCTTCAGTTTTTATAAATTACCTTTACTGAGTTGTAATTTATATATAATAAAATATACTCAAATGTGCCATTCAGTAAATTATGATAAATACAGTCGTTTAACCACCACACAATCAAGATATAGAATATATCCATCACCACCAAAAATTCCTTGCTATTCTTTTGCAGTCAGCCCCTAACTGCAACCCTTGACAGAAGACAACTAAGAATTTGCATCTGTCACCGCAAATTAGTTTTGCCTTTTCTAGAATTTCATATCAATGGATTATGTAGTCTATACTAATACAACTAAATATTTTTGCTCAGTATTTGAGATTCATTGATATTTCATTATGTATCAGTATTACATTTTTTTTAAAAGGGCCAAAATGGGAGGGAAGAACACAAGGGAATGTGGTGATGGTTTGTGGGTGATATGATAGCAGGAGAACTATGGGAATTACAATGATGTAAGGAAAAAATTACAAATTTAAAAATAAAGTGAGTTTCTTAGAGTTCATACTGAATTAATGTTAGGGGAAATATAGGAACTCTGAATTTTATCACTGGTGATTTTTATTTATTTTTTTTTAATTTTTTTTTTTTAAGATTTATTTATACAAGCACTGGGTACAGTCAGAAGCACGGGAGGGTGAGAGAATTCACCAGAGCCAGAGTGGGGAGCAGAGCAGGCAGAAGGACCGAAGTACACTGCTGAGGGGAGCAGCGGGCGGCAGGAGAGGTCTGCGCGCCATGCGGGACCCTCCTCCGGTGGCCGGGGAGCAGCCGGGAATCGAACCAGCGCTGCAGAGGCTGTGGGCAGCTTCACAACCCAGCGCTCAACCGCTGCGCCCCCGGGGAGGCCCACACTGGCGAATTTTAATGGCAGCTTCTTTAAAGCTCCTATATGTTAAGAGTCTGTTGCCTTGGCAGATCTTAAGTGAGAGTCTTCCTAGTTCTTGGTATGATGAGTATATTAATTTTGGATTAAATCTTAGACATTTTGAGTCTTATGACACCTTGGTTCTAATTAAATCTATGTCAGTAAATAGCCACTGGGGAGAGTGAAAGGATGCTGCCTCTTTGTTGGTATTCACCTTTTCTAGGGCAGGAATGGTCTACAAGGCTCTGCCACCAAAGTCTTGGTGACTGCAGCCCCTGGTGGTGGGTATAGGGAAAAACTGCCACTTTATTACTAATGCAAGATGGGGATGGTCAGCAAGGCTTTGTTCCAGAGAGTGCACTAAACTCAGTTGGAAGACTGCTGTCTTGCCATTTCTTTGATTTGAGATAGTGGGTTTTTCTTGGGCTTTTGTTTTTTGTCAATCTGCCCACTGCCTGTTGGTGGTTCCAAGTTGTAAATTTCCATGCCTTATGTATCTCATAGGGTGAGATACAGAGGAGGTAAAAATTCTTTGCTGTACCATCACTGAAGATCTGGGGTCTCTAACCAGTTTCTCTTATTTTCTTCACTATTCAGTCTTCTTGTGGTTGCTCTGTTGCCTTTAGTTCAAGGCTTATCCCTGCAGTTAGGAGGAAGAATAGGGTAGCATGCACTTTATCGTCTCTGAAACCACAAGTCTCTTATAGATTTTTAATATATGTCCTGTGTTTCCCAATTTTATTTACACTGTTTGTTTTGTTTTTCAGGCAAATGAAGATAAAACAATGTCTGCCAACCTAAAATACCTTTCCTTGGGAATTTTGGTCTTTCAGACCACCAGTTTGGTTCTAACAATGCGTTATTCTAGGACTTTAAAAGAAGAGGGACCTCGTTATCTATCCTCTACAGCAGTGGTTATTGCTGAACTTTTGAAGATAATGGCCTGCATTTTATTAGTCTACAAAGACAGCAGTAGGTATCTAGGTTTTGTTTTTGATTCATTGCAATTTATTTGTTGTTATTCACATATGACAAATATGTAAATATATGATAGTAACTGCACATTTGAACACTTACATGCATATACTGTGCATGATTTCAAACAAGAGCTGTAGGCCAGAGGTGTGGGGGGTGAGAGGATTCACCAGAGACAGAGTGGGGAACAGAACACGCAGATTGACTGAAATAAACCGCTGAGGGGAGTAGCGGGCGAGTAAGGAGAGGTCTGCTGCGCCATGTGGGTTGCTCCCTGGCTGGCGGAGGATTGAACTTGTGCTGCAGTGCTGCGGATAGCCTCATAGGCTGCGTTCTAACCCCTTGCACCACCAGAGAGGCCCTTATTTCGACCTGCTTATTGTAGTTCCAGATTGAGGGTGACTAGATCTTATCCCGGTAGCTCAGGGCACATGACAGGTACCAACTTTGGGCAGGACGCCATTCAACTGTAGGGCCCACTAAAACCTACCCACACTCACTCAGACTGGGGGCAGCAGACATGTCTTTAAACCTAACATGCACACCTTCGGGTGTGGGAGAAAACCTGCACTGAATGAGAGAACATGCAGGGGAAAATGTGCCAATTCCACATAGATGGTGCTTCTGACTGGAAATTTTTTTTTAATTTCACCAGTCTCAGATTGGCAAAAATAAAAAGTCTGACAATGTCAGGAATTGACAAAGAGCATGAAACAAGATTCCCTAAACAACTAATGAGAAAAATATAGCATTGATTAATTTTCAATTAAATATATTTTAATGAGCTGATATTTGAGGTTTTTTTTTTAACTAAAATTAAGAAAAAATATTTTATGTAAATTTTTTACTATTAGGGTAAGGAAAGGATAAATATGAGGTAGCAAGTTTTTAAGTTTTTTTTCATTTAAAAAGTTTTCATAATCAAAGTTTTCCAGTTTTATGTTGGGAGAGAATAAGCATCTTTAAAGGGTAATTACTGGTAAGGTAGTAGGCTTGCACAGAATTTCTCCTTCCTCCAGAGGTTTGTGTATTTAAAGTTCTCTTTAACACTTTTGTTAGAGGTTTGTTAACTCAAAATACCATTTTCAGCCCCTTTTTTTCCTCTAAAGTGGAGGTTATATAAAAAACCTCGATTCCCCAGTCATCTGCAGCAAGGGGTGCTATGCAACACAATCTTGGTAATTAAGAGTGGAGAACATACCTGCTATGGCATTTTTTCCTCTGCTTTCCTGCTACCTAGAATGAGAACCAGTGGGTAACAGTCATTCGGTGACCTTGTTACAATAATAATGTAGACAACAGATGAAAAGCATGAAGGTAAAAAGCCAGTATCTAAAGAGTGAGCTTCATTCCTGATGTACTGTTGTAGCAACTTTGGACCTGAATTCATGATATTTGAGACAACTCTGTGGGGTTGAGTCAGTGTTGGTTGGTTTTCTATTTATAGCCAAACCTACTCCCTTACTGATTTACCTCCTTTTTGTGATTAAAACCTTAACAATTAATTGGTATGACTGGTGATAAAATGAGGTGCACAAAATAAAAGTTGTTATAAAGTAAGAATACTGGGTTAACAAATTAATACTTTGAGTTTCTGGTTATTATAAGTACATATATGTGTGCACATGTATATGTAAAGTATGTATATAATCAATTTTATTGTATTTCCCAATGAAAGAATATAAGGATAATGTACTTGTTAATATGCTGCCTTATACTATTTAACGTTTAGCATCATTAGTGTCACTTAGCTACCATTTAGCATCATTAAAGGCATATTTTAGACATAAAAGTACCTTAACATGTAGCCCAATATCCTTAAAAGTGAGAAAACTGCAGCCTGAGAGAGGGTATGTAGCTTATTAGTTATTTAATTATTGATTTTTGCCTATTTTCATGTCTTTTTTCTAGAATGTAGTCTAAGAGCATTGAATCGAATACTACATGATGAAATTCTTAATAAGCCTATGGAAACCCTTAAACTTGCTATTCCTTCAGGAATATATACTCTTCAGAATAATTTACTGTATGTGGCATTGTCAAATCTAGATGCAGCTACTTATCAGGTACTTAAAATACATTTCTGGTAGTCCTTTTAAGAAACAAACACACACTAATACTAACTGTTTTCTTTTTCAGGTCACATATCAGTTGAAAATTCTTACTACAGCATTGTTTTCTGTGTCTATGCTTAGTAAAAAATTAGGTGTGTACCAGTGGCTTTCCCTAGTGATTTTGATGGCAGGAGTTGCTTTTGTACAGGTAATTATTTAAGTATATTTTTCATTTTTATCACAAATTTAAAACCTTATTTGAGTATGGAGACTATGGTTCTATTATTTATTGAAACAAATAAATGCTTAATCTCCCCCAGTGACATATTTTTTGAGAGCTTCCTTTTAGTAGTATACTGCATTGGGATTTAATTGATGTAAGTAAATAAAAATCATATCTTCTGATATAAACCTGATTTTTACTGGATACCTGGAGCATTTGACATTATTTATCATTTCCTTTTTATGTTCTGTCACCTTCCCTGATGCTGTTTTTTCCTGGTCTTTCCCATATCTTGATGATGATTTCTTACTGGTTTCTTAAACCTTTCTGATAGTGGGGTTACTGGTAGGCTTGTTATTTCTTTTAAATGAGTTCCTTACCTTTGGAGATTTCATCCATTCTGGAAGTTATTATTAACGCTATTTGCTGGTGGTTCTTTGGTCTGTCCGTGTCATCAACTCTGCCTATTCCTGTGGTTTCAGATTTGTGTAGCCAAGACTGTTGGACAGCTTTGCTTGGTTGCTCAATAGGTGTATAAACTCATCATTTCCAAAAGTAAACTTTACCTTTTCCTATTAAACCTGTTCTTGTTTCTGTTTTTTTTTTTCAGTCATTATTTACTCAGCTTGGACAGTTGTCCTAGACTCTTCCTTCTGCTTCCTACATTTAATTACTAAGCCTATCCTGGTTCTGTTTTTTAATACTTTATTCTGCCCACTTCTATTGTTACTACCACAGTTCATGCCTCCTTTGTTTCTAACATTATCTTTTGCCTCCTGATTTTTTATTTACTTCAGTCTTACCCATCTCCCCAAATTTTGCTTCCGATTAGTCACCAATGTCATCTATTGAAAAATACATCCTATCATGTCAATCCTGCCAACCTTAGAGACACCCTATGACTTTCTCTAGTGTGTGGTATGTATAACTTGCATAAGTATTTTTGATAGTTACTTATTTATACTAGAAAACCATAAATGTTATGTCAAGCCCTTATTTCACAGCTGTTGCTTAGGATAAGCTGAAGTAGGTATTAAATTTTAAAAATGAGGTATTTCAAATTAAAATATCAGTTAACTAGGGCCTCCCTGGTGGCCCAGTGGGTTGAGTGCAATACTGTGAAGCTGTCTGCAGCCTCTGCAGTATGGGTTTGATTCCCGGCTGGCCAGGGAGATACCCACATGGTGCGGCAGAACTCCTGTCTCACCTGCTGCTTCCCTCAGCAGTGTTTTCAGTTCGTCTGCCTGTTCTTCTCCTGCTCTGTCTCTGGTGAATTCTCTCACCCTCCCATGCCTTTTGCCTGTACCCCAGTTCTTGGATAAATAAATAAATCTTAGAAAAAAAATCAGTTAACTAGTAGTTCAGACTTGACAAAAACTGTGAAGAAAGTCAAATAACTGTTTTGAGGAACACTGATCTACACAGTTAACGCCAGAGTAGTTGATCATGATATCATATTAATGTTCCATGATGTATTTCTACACTCCAGACTCATTTTTGCTGCTGTACCCTTCTGTACATTCTGAATTTCTACAGCTGAACTGCTTGTAAAGGCTGATAACTGCATCTGTGCATTGATTCATTCTCTTTCTCTCTTTTAGAGTATTTGTGGAAATTATGAGTTGTAAAAGTAATTATCACTGTGGGGAAAAATGATTCTAAGGTTTTCTCTCAGGAATTGCTATTCCCAAGAATGGTATTAGTTTCATTTTTACCTTAAAGGTCCGAAGGTGGGCTCTAAACATGCACTTTGCAAAATATAATAGGAATTTAACTTCAGGGTTTTTTTTCTTTTTTCTTCAGTGGCCCTCAGATTCTCAAGAACTTGATTCTAAGGAACATTCAGCTGGCTCTCAATTTGTAGGCCTCATGGCAGTTCTCACAGCATGTTTTTCAAGTGGCTTTGCTGGGGTTTACTTTGAGAAAATCTTAAAAGAAACCAAACAATCAGTGTGGATAAGAAATATTCAACTTGGTAAGTTTTAAATGTTTTCTAATAATTATTTTTAAAGTGATTCATATCGTTCTATAATTCTTTAATAAATTCTGATCTAACTATCTGGCAAGGTTTTTGCTTTAAAAAATTATGTTTTAAATGAGTACATTTTATTTAATAATATGAAATTTTAGGTTTGTGACATAGTATGTAAGCATTGTTTCTGTCCTCATCATTTGGAGTCTTAGTAACTGGTTGCTACATTTTGGAAGATGTTATAGATAACATATATTTTGCTCCTTGGAGAAGGAGATTAAGATACTAGCAATTTTTTTTTCAATTACATGATACAATCTTACCAACTGTAGTCACCGTGTTATATATCAAATCACCAAGATGTACACTTTAAATGCCTTACAGTTCTGTCACTTATACCTCAATGAAGCTAAAAAGATTAAGATATTTAAATGGAGGAATTTCAAAGCAATGCACCTTTCATCTTTAAAATCTTGATATACTTTTTTATGTTTATGTTGTTTAAGTAATGTATCCTCTTTCTAATTGAAGGTAAAGAGAAAGAAAAAAAGTCCCATACAATGAAGAATTGCCTTTGAAACAAATATTAAACTATTTTTAGGCAATACTGTTATAGAGATTCCAGTATTTACTATTCTTGAATATACATATTTTGGAAAATGTGTGAAAAGCAGCTCAATTGCAAATTGACACATTCTATTTTAAGCCTCTGTACTTGTAACTTTGGAGGTCATTTTTATAGTCACTTTTTTTATAGCCATGTCAACTTAAAAGATACAGGTTTTTTCTGCTGCCCGCAAGTAGAATGTTTCTATTTGGTAGGTATTTTTGGGGTCTGGGAACACCATTAGCATCAATTCATATGGAAAAATTTTTGAACATTCCCCGACCCAAAAAATAACCTAATAAATCAGACCAAACTAGAAACTTCTGCTTCCAGAAAGTGGGTGGGGGCAAGGGAGAAAGTATGGGGCACACCTGTATACCATCTCTCTCTTGATGGGAAAAGACCCTTCAAGGTCTACACAGTGAATTGTCTGTACCCTAATGGCCAGTATTTTTAAAACAAAACATCTCAAACAAACCTTCCACATTTTATAACAATCATCTTTCCAATTGTTTTCAAATAGACTGACCCTCCACTTTATTACTTAGGATTATTTAAGTTTCAGTGCAATATTTGCATAAATGTCATTTTTTTAAACATTCAAGGTAATTATTTTTAAATGCAAATTAGCTTCCTTTTGTTCAGTTTGTCTACAAGGCAAGTTTACAGTCTTGAAAAATATTAACCAACTTAATTCACCATAATTTCAGAAAGAGTGTGCCTGTGGTACAGTGTTAAGAACACCTAGCTTTATAGTCAAACTGTTCAAAATCTGACTCCACTATCTCCTGTGTGGGTTTAGGGAAGTTACTTAATATGTTCGTAGCTATAGTAATTATTTCATGTTACTTAATGAGGTTTAAATGAGAAATATTTAAAAATTGTTAAATATTTAGAATATAGTATCTTGCATATAGTAAGTACTAATATGAGCTATTTATAAAAACATGCAAATATTAGAAAGGAAAGAAAGATTTTTTTTTAAAGATTTATTTATTTATTTATACAAGCACTGGGTACAGTCAGAAGCGCTGGAGGGTGGGAGAATTCACCAGAGCCAGAGCTGGGAACAGGACAGGCAGACTGACAAAATACACTGCTGAGGGCAACAGCGGGCGTGGCAGGAGAGGTCTGTACGCCATGTGGGACCCTCGTCCGGTGGCCAGGGATAGAACCGGTGCTGCAGAGGCTGCAGCAGCTTCGCAACCCAGCGCTCAACCACTGCGCCACCAGGGAGGCCGGGGAAAGAAAGATTTAAGGCTAGTGTGAGTTCCCCAAATTTTCTTGAATTACGAGATAAAAATGAAAGATGTCAGAATTGATTCTGTGGTCCTTCATAGTATAATCTTATAGTAAGATACTCAAAGTTTTGAAAAGGATGAGTAAACAAGTTATAGATATATCAAAATTATGAATCTGAACTTATAATGTATATAAGCATATTAAAAATTGATAAGATTAGCAAATGATAAGATTAAAAGTTAGTAAGAGACTGGAGAACTAGGAACTGTTATTACCTATAGTTGTTAGAGATATAGATTGATATAGCCTTATTGGATCTCAGTTTGGGAACATTTCACAAAATTTTCTTTGATGCAAAAAAAATCCATATCTGCATCAGAATTTATCCTATCCATGAATCCACAGATAAATCTCATGCACAAGAATACAAAGATTGATGTACAAGGTTACACACTGCAGAACTGGTTACAATTATAAAAAATAGAAACATTTAGAACACTGGTTAAATAAGTTATCAATGTAATTAAGTAGTATGGTGGTTAAAATCATGGACTCTGGAACCACATCGCCTGGATTTAGATTAAGAAGTCAGTCGCTTAGCAGTCATGAACTCGGGCAAGTTTATTTAATCTGTTTGTGTTTCAGTCTCTTTTATCTATAAAATGGGCAGAAAAGTATCTACCTCATGGGGTTGTTGTGAGTTTATATCCCTAAAGCACTTAGAGTAATTAGTGGCACATGATCTTTTTCCAGTTAATTGTGATTCATACAGTGGAATATTGGGCAAGGGATAGAATGCAGTAGATCTGTACACACTGACATGTCTCATACAGTCTTTTGTAATTATCAAGTATTATTTTTATAATTAAAACAATACTCTCAGAAGTATTTATTTTTGTAATTTTGTATTACATACATATTCATATTCAAAGACATATTGAAATGATAGAATTATCATAAATGAGTTTGATCCCCTACCTGAGTTTGACCCCCTGCCGGGGAGCTAACCCCTTATATAATGAAACAGACCTCTCCTGTCTCACCCACTGCTTCCCTCAGCAGAGTATTTCAGTGCATGTGCCTGTTCTGCTCCCCACTGTGTCTCTGGTGAATCCTCTCACTCCCTGCACCTCTGGCCTACACCCCACTTTTTCTATAAATAAAAAAATATTTAAAAAATAAATGAATTTTTAGGAAGAACTTTTCATATCCCTTTCAGTGCTTTTCTGTTATCAAATATTTGATTAATTATGACCGTATAAAAATTGCTTTCTATGCACTTTTTAAAAATTTATTTATGCATACAAGAACTGGGATATAGGCCAGAGGTGTGGGGAGGTTGAGAGGATTCACCAGAGACAGAGTGGGAAACAGAACAGGCAATTGACTGAAATACACTGCTGAGGGGAGCAGCGGGCGAGACAAGAGAGGTCTGCTGCACCATGTGGGTTAGCTCTCTGGCGGGGAGTTGAACTCATGCTGTAGTTGCTGCAGGACAGTGCTGTGACTTAACCCCATGTACCACCAGGGAAGTCTCCTCTTGCACTTTTTTTAACTACATATCTTACCAGAGACTATCCCTAAGAGGTGGTCCCTGTACACATTCCCTGTCTTCATAATTTAGGATTGCTCCTAAAAACCTTTAAATTCAACAGTCATACCATTCAGCAGTGAAGATGACAATTTCTGCTGACCCTGAGCTGACTTTCCCTGATAGTGAGACTTCAGTAATGAAAATTTTTGCCTATCACTATTTCTTAGATGATTTTTTGGATATTGTTTGTACTTGCAAAAACTTCTTAATAAGGAAAAAAGACTATGCCACATACCTGAGCTTTTATATCTGTATGTATAATGTGAATATATGAAAATCTAGATGTAGCAATAGGAAGATACAAGATCCAGGAAAATATGCCAAAAGTTGAGCATTTTATAAATATTTGAATGGGACAGCCATATAGACATGTACTTTATTCATTATATTTTTTTTTATGTTCCAAAGTTGGTAAACTCTACCCTTTTTTATATTATTGTATCTTATCACCATCATATAGTACTAAGTACACTTTTGGTAATAAAAATAAAATAATTTAAAAGTAGTCAAATTTTATCAAAAAGGAAAGATTAAATTATTTGGAATGTCAGTGGAAAAGTATTGCTCCAGGCAAAATGACACACTGTTTTTTTCTAGGTTTCTTTGGTAGTTTATTTGGATTGATGGGTGTATACATTTATGATGGAGAATTGGTATCAAAGAATGGATTTTTTCAGGGATATAACCAACTGACCTGGATAGTTGTTATTCTTCAGGTAAAGCATTTAAAATCTTTTATTTAATGCTAATAAACAATTTTGATACAGTAAATCAAAGCAGTTACTAATGTACTAATGCAGGGGGGGTGCTCTTCTGTTAGTGTTCTCATTATACTTAGTTTATTTAAGGGTGTTAAAATAGAACTGTTTTTAATGCCACAATGACAACTCCTTGAGAAGGGGTCATGCATGAACTTTGTGGTATTTAAATTTAATTTATAATAAAATGAATTTAAAGAGTAAAAGCTGAAGTTGAAGCTGAGGGAAAAATAGAACTTTTGAGTTTATACAATTGCTATTGTACAGGTACTCTATGGTCAGCCTGTTAAGACTCAAGAAGCAGATCTAGTTATTTAATCTGTTAAGTAGTTCATCGTCTCTTGTTGTACCTACATACTGAAATATTCCTGTCAAAATGCCTTTGTTTATAATTTGAAATTGTCCAAGTCTTGAGTAATTTCTTTTTTAAAAAGTACTTACTGAGTATTCTGGAGGACATAAAAATTAAGATACAAATCACTGACCTCACAAAGTCTTTCTCCGGAGGTATTTGAAGGTTTAAGGAACGAAGGTATCCTTGTGAAAGGTGGGTGAAAATGACAAGGGAATGGTTGTATTTTGAAAACATGACGGATATTTCTGTTTTTAAATGGGAGAAAAGGAGATAAGGATAAGTGAAAACTCAGGGGAAAATTGATGAAGAGATAGATAAATTATAGGGAAGTATGCTGTTTTTTTATATAACCAGAGGGAAGTCCTTTTCCCTTAAGAAGGAGCTAAAGACTGAGTAAAATAAAAATGGTTTGGCAAGTGGTATGAGACATTCAGCAGGAATAAACAGATGAAAGAGACTATTAACAACTATTGGTACTCAAACATCAATTTGTAATGAGTTCAATTGATGTAATGCCTGGCTTTCTGTTGTTAAGGTAGCTGATAAATAAGGTTTGGCACAAAACACAAAACTATGAGGTATGGCAAAACCTTTAATTTGTCACAATATGGAATTTGAGAATGATTTGGTGGAAAATTACTTTTACACTTAAAGAACAATGAAAATTGTGCTTCAGGAAAAGTAATCTGGTAGCAATAAAAGGTGGATTAAAATGGGGAGAAACTAGAGGAAGAAAGAAAAGTTAGGAAGCTATTGACAGACTCGTAAAATTCTTTTCAAATTATACTTTGACTCAGACGTGAAAATACTAATCAGAGTGACCAATTTTAACACATCTGTCTAAACAAGTGATTTTACTAGATTGGATAAAGATAGATGTTTTATTCATAATATGGTCAAATTCCATTATAATAATTGCAGATTGTACTGGTAGTTACTTTTGCAGTAAGAGAGCTACTGAGCAAAACTTATAGGTATATTGATTATAGGTGATGCTGAATAAAAATCACTATAACAGGGTTAAATTTATAGGAAAAAAGCCTAAAAGCTTTGTTGAGTAGTAAGATTGCTTTTAATATATATATGTCTGTTTTTTAAAATAATCTTTTAAAACTTCTACAGGCACTTGGAGGCCTTGTAATAGCTGCTGTTATTAAATATGCAGATAATATCTTAAAAGGATTTGCAACCTCTTTATCCATAATATTATCAACACTGATATCCTATTTTTGGCTACAAGATTTTGTGCCAACCAGGTAATTTCTTCTCTTCTATTTCTTTAAATTCAAAAGTAAAAATTCTTCATAAAATCTGATCTGAAATTTTTTGTTCTATTACAACTTCTGAAGACTCATGAAAATACAGTAAAAGATCCATATAACTTTTTTTTTTTTTGGAGATTACAAACAACCACATGAAAGAATCTTCCACTTGAAAGTTTTTAAATATAAATTTGTCTGGACAGAATTTCCCCAGTGCATCTGAGGGGGTAAAAATGTCATATGGTGACATTTTTAAATGCAGAATTTATATAGCTAAAGCAGAAAAGTGTGTGACATTCTCGAAGAAGATAGTTTATATATTTAGAAGGTACCTTGTGAAAAAACCTTAGGAGGTAGTGGCAGGAAAATGAGTGGAAAGGAACTGAGAGAGGAATGACGGGTAAGGCAGGAGACGTGCCTGTAGGGTCATGGAGGCCACAGGAGGAGAGTTAAGAAGAATGAAATGTAAGGATTACTTGCGTAAATGACACTGAAGATCCAGTTATTTTTATAATTATTAATTTACAGCCCTAGAGTAATGAGATTTATTTTAATGGAGTCCAGGATACTATTCTGGTTTTCATCCAACTTCATTTCCCTCCTCATTTTCTCAAAATCTGAACTTTGCAGTCTCCCAAGGCTCTGTCCTTTATCTGCTGCTCTCACTACCTCGTGAATGCTAGTCTCTTGACTTTAAATACCATTATATTATAATCAATCTCAAATTTAAAATTGAATTCCAGGCTTGTGTATTAAATGCCTGTTTGACATTTTCACTCAAATGCCTGCCAGATAATTCATTCCCTCCATCCCTATCAAGGTTTCCCAGTTTAGTAAATAGCAGCACCTCCATTCCTCCAGTTGCTGAGACTGAAATCCTCCTTGACTTAGAAAGTTTAATCTTAGAGAAGGTGGAGTCTGTAAGTATAGATATAGTTAGATGTATGTAGGAAAAAGTTATAATAAAAAGTTCTTTATTTTCTGAAGGAAGTAAAGTCATCCGGCTTCTCTTTATCCTTCTCTTACATATCATTGTAACCCAGAAACAAATCCTGTCAACTCTTCCTTTTTATTTTTATTTATTTTAAAACAGGTGCCATCACATTTTTTTTTTAATGGTTTCCTTTTTTTAAGATTTATTTATACAAGCACTGGGTACAGTCAGAAGCGCGGGTGGGTGAGAGAATTCACCAGAGCCAGAGCGGGGAACAGAACAGGCAGACTGACGAAGTACACTGCTGAGGGGAGCAGCGGGTGGCAGGAGCGGTCTGCGCACCATGTGGGACCCTCGCCCGGTGGGCAGGGATCGAGCCGGCGCTGCAGAGACTGCAGGCAGCTTTGCAACCCAGCGTTCAACCGCTGCGCCATCGGGGAGGCCCACCAACTCTTCCCTTTTTAAGATCACCACAATTTGACCATTTCTTTTAACCTGAACTGTGCCAACCTTGTTCAGGTCATCCAAATCCTGGGGATTAAGGAAATAATCCTAACTTGTCTCCTTGCTTCTTCTCATCTTCTGCCCCTCAGTTTTTCTCCACTCAGCAACCAGAATGATTCTTTTCATTCCAAATCAGTTCATATCACTATTCCATTCAAAGGCCTTCTAATTATTTCCTGTGTCACTCAGAAGTTTTCATTATCATGGCCTATTTGATTTGGTAGCTCTCTGCTACCTATATGTCCTCATCTGATACTACATTCCTCTTGTGAATTTCTTTTTCTTTTTAGCTACAATGACATCTTTTTTATGTGCTTTGACTTACTCTTCTTGGAATACTCATCCCTCATATTCACATGGCATACTCCCTCACTTCCTTATGTCTTGGCTCAAATGTCACTTTCTCTAGTGATCAGTCTAAATAAAAGAGCACCCCTCCCATTCCAAATTCTTTTTTTTTTTTTTTAATTTTCTAGAGGCATGTCTTATTTATTTATTTATTATTTGTTTGTTTGGTTTATACATGCACTGGGTACAGTCAGAAGCGCGGGAGGGTGAGAGAATTCACCAGAGCCAGAGCCGGGAGCAGAGCAGTCAGAAGGACCGAAGTACACTGCTGAGGGGAGCAGCGGGCGGCAGGAGAGGTCTGCGCGCCATGTGGGACCCTCCTCCGGTGGCCGGGGAGCAACTGGGGATCGAACCGGCGCCGCAGAGGCGGGGGGCAGCTTCGCAACCCAGCGCTCAACCGCTGCACCACCGGGGAGGCCCCCATTCCAAATTCTTTTTCCTTTTCATTAAGTAAGCAAAGAGGTACTCAGTATATTTGGTGAATGAAAATTTTGGTACAGCTAGTAAAATTCATTTTGTGTTACTGAGAGTGAGGTAGGATTATGGTTGGAATTTGGCTGTAGAAAAATACAATATTTTCTTTATATTTCTTTTTTTTTTTTTTTTTAAAGATTTATTTATTTATTTATTTATACAAGCACTGGGTACAGTCAGAAGCGCGGGAGGGTGAGAGAATTCACCAGAGCCAGAGCGGGGAGCAGAGCAGGCAGAAGGACCGAAGTCCACTGCTGAGGGGAGCAGCGGGCGGCAGGAGAGGTCTGCGCGCCATGTGGGACCCTCCTCCGGTGGCCGGGGAGCAGCCAGGGATCGAACCGGTGCCGCAGAGGCCGCGGGCAGCTTCGCAACCCAGCGCTCAACCGCTGCACCACCGGGGAGGCCCTTTCTTTATATTTCTATAATGAGTATTTGTGGTTTGATTTTTTTCTCTGTCAACCTGGATAATAGGTCTGGGACATGCATGCATGTTATTTTTCTGAAGCATGAATTTAGAAGTGTTTCTTTTTTTTTAACTTTGGGAATTAGTTATTTAGATAGCAAGATCAGTGAAACAATTACTAATTACATCTTAAATTGAGTATTAGAAGTAATAGGAGTATTCCTACTCCTGTTCCATACTGGGGAAGTTATGTGCTTTAATGTTATTTCAGGATGCTTTGAATTTATAGATATTTAGGATACATTTAAAAGGGCATACATTTTTAAAAAAAGATTAAGGCCAAGGGTTGTTAACTTTAAATCTTTGAATGATATATGGAATAAACAAGTAAATGAGCAAGCAAACCAGTAGAGAGGCAAAAGCGATAGTAGTTTGTCAATAAAATATACATCTGCATGTAAATCCCTGTTCATGAGATATGTTGGGATGATGATCAAAAGAGCAAAGACAGTAATACCGTTACCATTGAATGAATGTTTTGAGAACTTGCACAGAACACAGAATCAGATGGAGGAGATGGATTATTTTTTCTAAAATAGATAACTATAACTAAGAAAGTTAACTAAGATAACTAAGAGTTACCTATTTTAGAAAAATAATCCATCTCCTCCAGTAAAACATCTTTTAATAAATCCAGTAACCTCCATTTTCAATATACTATTTTCCTTTATCATCTCCATTTCTCTTTCTGAAATTGTTTTTTTTTTTTTAATTATTTTTTTGGTTTTTTTTAGAAGTGGTACTATTATACCTGCCTTTCTGATTGCTCTTTTGGTATCCTGTTAATCTTCACTTTCTTTTTTGGTTATATCATCTACTGTCATGTCTTGTGTTTCCTCTTTATGAAGATAAGCTCCAGTAAATCTCTGTTTACAACCAGCTGATAGCTACCTCTACTAGATATCATATTGCCAATATTCCCTTTCTTATTGGCATTACCATCCAAGGAAAAAGAATAAACCATAGACTTGTTTATTCTATGGTCAAAAAGGTGTTGTATCCACTGTATGTCTGCATATCCACCTTACTAGATCCTGGAAAAACAGGCGTTCAGATTGAGTTACGGTTTTCTGTCTTCCAAGAGATCACACACATCTAGAGAGACAGAAATGTGAATAAATTATAACAGTATGATCATGTAGCAATATAAGTGATATATACCATTCTATTAGAGAGGGCTCAGGTCCTAGAAACAATGAGTAAATTCGGATGGGTTTTTTTTTTCCTTCTAATTTTTTTAAAAGATTTATTTATTCATTCATTCATTTATTTATTCATTTATTTATTTATTTATTTATACAAGCACTGGGTACAGTCAGAGGCGCAGGAGGGTAAGAGAATTCACCAAAGCCAGAGCGGGGAGCAGAACAGACAGACTGACGAAATACACTGCTGAGGGGAGCAGTGGGTGCCATGTAGGACCCTCGCTGGTGGCCGGGGATCGAACCAGCGCTGCAGAGGCTGCAGGCAGCTTCGCAGCCCAGCGCTCAACCGCTGCGCCACTGGGGAGGCCCTCTTCTTCTAATTTTTTAACAAAACTTTTTCTCTCAGAACCATGTAAAAATAGCTGACTGAAGAGGCAAAGGTTTCCTGACATTAGACATTCTAGAAGATTGTGTTAGAGATATCAGAATTTATACTTGGATTGGGTGGAAAGCTGGGTCAGATGACTTTGAAGTTACACATGTGACTGTGCAATTCTAGAATTCCAGAAAGCTAAGAAAAGGTGATAATAACAAGAAAGTTTTAATCAGGAGCTTATCCAAAACCTTGGTAAATCATTACCAAATAGTCTTATTGTAGTAATTTTTACCAAGATATATTATGTTTTATGTTTTCTTAATTTTTTAAAAAATATGTAAGAACTGGGGTACAGGTCAGAGGCGTGGGAGGGTGAGAGAATGCTACAGAGACAGAGTGGGAAGCAGAACAGGCAGACGGACCAAACACACTGCTGAGGGGAGCAGCTAGCAAGGCAAGAGAGGTCTGCCACGCCATGTGGGAATCGCCCTGGCCAGCCAGGAATCGAACCGGCGCTGCAGAGGCTGTAGACAGCTTCACAGCACAGTGCTCAACCCTCTGTGCCACCAGGGAAGCCCTGTTTTCTTAATATATACCTGCAAGGTTTTGGAGAGTTGCCCATTTACATCAAGTCAACATTAGATATTTATCATAACATAATTATTGAACTCCTTACATATGCTAGACATGGGAGGTAAAATAATGAGAAAGAAGCACTTGGTCAAGCAGGGGAGCAGACATGTACATAATGTGTTATTTAATGTGGTGTGATAAGTAACAAGCATAGGGAAGTGAGTCTTGGAGACATTAGACCTGAATTGTGAATAAGCAATTATGAATAAGCAATTTTCTTAGAGAAAATGCATTGTAGGCAGAGAAAATCGCTTCTTCAATGACACTGTCCTGCAAGTATACTGGGCTCACTGAATGGAGTGGCTGAATCATGGACTGAGTGGAGTGTGGGAGATGAAGTTGAAGGGCCTTTTATGTTATAATAAGATTAGAGAGCTTTTTCCTTTACAGAACATTTTTTTAAGCAGGGAAATAACTTTGAATTTTTAATAGAAACTTCAAAACCTAGACTCATTCATGACCCTGTAACAGCATGCTAAAGAATATAAATGTTAAAAGTTAAGATTGGTATTTGAGTTTACATCCAGTTTAAGTTCCAGTACTAGTTTGAGTTCATTTCTAGTTTACAGTAAGATATTATCCATGGATAGATAAAGAAGAAACCAAGTCTCTGCATTTAATCATATTTCCTTTTATAAAGCATCTTACAACAATTAAAAGACGTTTTGCTTATTACTACATTGGATTTTATTTTATTTTATTTTTTTTATAATAAATTTTATTGTTATATTCCCCATACAATTGCAGCCCCCCCATTCTGACCCCAATCCCTCCCCTCCCGCCCCCGCCCCCCTAAAAGTGTCGTGGTTCATAGTTTTTTGTTGATTTTGATTTTCACTTTCTTATAGTTATTCATTTTCCTGGTCCCTTATTTAAGTTTTCTAGATTCCTGCTATGAGTGAGACCATCCGGTATTTTTCTTTTTCTTTTTGGCTTATTTCGCTGAGCATGATCCCTTCCAGCGCCATCCATGTTGCTGCAAATTGCATGTGTTTATCTTTTTTGAATGCTGAGTATAATATTCCATGGTATATATGTACCACATCTTCTTGATCCAGTCATCTATTTTTGGGCATTTGGGCTGTTTCCAAAGCTTAGCTATTGTAAACAGTGCTGCTATAAACATAGGGGTGCAGGTGTTCTTTGGAATTGATGTTTCTGTGTCCTAGGAGTGGAATTGCTGGATCATATGGAAGCTCTATGTTTAGTAGGTCCAGAAATCTCCACACAGCTTTCCACAGTGGTTGGACCAGTTTGCACTCCCACCAACAGTGCAGAAGAGTTCCTTTTTCTCCACACCCTCGCCAGCATTTGTTGTTGCTAGTTTTTTTAATATGTGCCATTCTCACTGGTGTAAGATGGTATCTCATGGTAGTTTTGATTTGCATTTCCCTGATGGCAAGTGATGTTGAACATTTTTTCATATGCCTGTTGGCCATTTGCATTTCCTCTTCAGAGAAGTTTCTTTTTAGCTCTTCTGCCCATTTTTTGACTGGATTCTTTTCTTTGTTGTTGTTGAGTCTCATCAGCTCTTTGCAGATTTTTGTGATCAGTCCTTTATCATTAGTGTTGGGTGCAAAAATGTTCTCCCAGTTGGTGGGGTTTCTCTTTGTTTTTGTTATTGTCTCTTTTGATGTGCAGAAGCTCTTTAATTTGATGTAGTCCCAGCTGTTGATCTTTGCCTTCACTATCACTGCTTTGGGTGATGTGTCTGTAAAGATGTCTTTGATGTGCAAATCCCGTAGTGTTTCGCCTATATTTCCTTCTATGTATTTTATGGTTTCAGGTCTTATGTCTAGTTCTTTAATCCATTTTGAGTTGATTTTTGTGTATGGTGTGAGGTAGTGGTCAAGCTTCATTCTTTTGCATGTAGCGACCCAGTTTTCCCAGCACCATTTATTGAACAAACTTTCTTTGCTCCAATGCATAGTCTTTGCTCCTTTGTCAAAGATTAGTTGACCATAAATCTGTGGGTTTATTTCTGGATTTTCTATTCGATTCCATTGGTCTGTATGTCTGTTCTTGTTCCAATACCATGCAGTTTTGATGATTATGGCTTTGTAGTATAGTTTGAAGTCTGGGAGTGTAATGCCTCCATTCCCTTCTTTTTTTTTTCAGGAGAGCTTTGGCTATTCGGGGTTTTTTGTAATTCCATATGAATTTCATCAATAATTGTTCTATTTCTTTGAAGAATGACATTGAAATTTTGATTGGAATAGCATTGAATCTGTATATTGCTTTTGGAAGGATGGCCATTTTAATAATGTTTATTCTTCCAATCCACGAGCAGGGGATGTCTCTCCATTTCTTTGTGTCTTCTTCTATTTCTTTTAACAGTGTTTTATAGTTTTCTTTGTATAGGTCCTTTACCTCTTTTGTTAGATTTGTTCCCAAATATTTGATTTTTTTTGTTTCAATAACAAAAGGGATGGTTTTTTTGATTTCTTCTTCTTCAGATTTATTGTTTGTGTATAGGAAGGCTACTGACTTTTGCGTGTTGATTTTGTATCCTGCCACTTTACTGAACTGATTGATGAGTTGAATTAGCTTTTCTGTGGAGTTTTTGGGGTTCTCTATGTATAATATCATATCGTCTGCAAATAGTGATAGTTTGACTTCTTCTTTTCCTATTTGGATTCCTTGGATGTCTTTCTCTTGTCTTATTGCCCTGGCTAGGACTTCCAGTATTATATTGAAAAGCAGTGGTGAGAGTGGACATCCTTGTCTTGTTCCAGATCTTAATGGAATTGCTTTCAGCTTTTCAACATTGAGAATGATACTGGCTGTTGGCTTGTCATAGATGGCCTTTATGATGTTGAGGTATGTTCCTTGTATCCCAAGAATTTCAAGGGCTTTTATCATGAATGGGTGTTGCACTTTGTCGAAAGCTTTCTCAGCATCTATTGATATTATCATATGGTTTTTATATTTCTTTTTGTTGATGTGTTGGATAACGTTGATTGATTTTCGGATGTTAAACCATCCTTGTGCCCCTGGAATGAATCCTACTTGGTCGTGGTGAATTATCTTATGGATACATTGCTGGATTCTGATTGCTAAAATTTTATTGAGGATTTTTGCATCAGTGTTCATTAGGGAGATTGGCCTGTTGTTTTCCTTTTTTGTGTTGTCCTTGTTCGGTTTTTGTATTAGTGTAATGTTGGCTTCATAGAACGTGTTTGGTATTGTCCCTTCCTTCTCAATTTTTTGGAAGAGTTTGTGAAGGATAGGCACTAATTCGTCTCTGAATGTTTGGTAGAATTCATTTGTAAATCCATCAGGTCCTGGGCTTTTGTTTTTGGGGAGGTTTTTGATTACCATTTCAATTTCGCTGCTTGTAATTGGTCTGTTTAGGTGTTCTATTTCTTCTTTATCTAGCTTTGGGTGATTGTAGAGTTGTAGGAATTTGTCCATCTCCTCTAGATTGTTAAACTTGTTTTCATATAACTGTTCATAGTAGTTACTGATTATTCTTTTGATTTCTGCTGTGTCTGTTGTGATTTCTCCTCTTTCATTGATGATCCTGTTTATTTGTGCTTTCTCCCTTTTTTCCTTTGTGAGCCTGGCTAGGGGTTTGTCTATTTTATTGATTTTTTCAAAGAACCAGCTCTTGGTTTCATTGATCTTTTGGATTGTTTTTTTAGTTTCAATTTCATTTATTTCTGCTTTGGTTTTTATTATTTCTTTTCTCCTATTGGTTTTGGGGTATTTTTGTTGTTCTTTTTCTAGATCTTTGAGCTTCGAGATTAGGTTGTTTCTTTGAGTTCTTTCTTGTTTCTTGATGTGAGCTTCTATTGCTATATATTTTCCTCTTATTACTGCTTTTGCTGCATCCCATACATTTAGGATATTGGTGTCTTCCTTGTCGTTCAATTCAAAAAATTTTTTAATTTCTTCTTTGATCTCCTCATTAGTCCAGTGGTCTTCCAGTAGTGTGGTTTTTAATCTCCATGAGGTAGGAAAGTTCCTTGCCTTCTTTTTATGGTTTATTTCTAGTTTGATGCCTTCATGGTCAGAAAAGATGGTTGATATGATTTCAATCTTGGTGTATCTGTTGATGTTTGTCTTGTGCCCCAGTATGTGATCGATCCTGGAGAATGATCCGTGTGCGCTTGAGAAAAATGTGTACTCCGTTTTTTTGGGGTTTAGTGTTCTATAGATGTCTGTTAAGCCCAATTGCTCTAGGTCCTTATTTAGAGCTTTGGTTTCTTTACTTATTTTTTGTCTTGTTGATCTATCCATTGTTGATAGTGGTGTGTTGAAGTCTCCCACTACGTATGTGTTTTCTCTGATGTCTGTTTTCAGAGAGGACAACAGTTGTCTGATATATTTTGGTGCTCCTTCGTTTGGTGAGTATATGTTAATGAGTGTTATTTCTTCTTGAAGTATTGTCCCCTTGATCATAATGTAGTGACCATTGGGGTCTCTTTTTATCTTTTTGAGTTTGAAATCTGTTTTATCTGATATAAGTATAGCTGTTCCTGCTTTCTTTTTTGGTCCATTTGCTTGTAGGATTGTTTTCCATCCTTTAACTTTGAGCCTATTTTTATCTTTTGTAGCTAAATGTGTTTCCTGGAGACAGCAAAAGGTTGGGTTTTGTTTCTTAATCCAGGATGCAACTCTGTGTCTTTTTATTGAAGAGTTTAGTCCATTTACATTTAGAGTTAATATTGATATGTTAACATCTGTATTTGCCATTGTGTTTGTCTTTCCTTTGATTTTATTTATTTATTCTTTTAATAACTTTTTTTTTTTTTTGGCCTTCTTTCATTGTTATTCGTCCCTCTGAGGTTCTGGCTTTAGGACTCCTTGTAGTATTTTTTTGGAGTGGGGGTTTAGTTGCAATGAAATTCCGGAGTTTCTGTTTGTCTGGGAAGGTCCATATTCTTTCTTCAAAGAGGAAGGAAAGCTTTGCGGGATAGAGTATTCTTGGTTGGCATCTGTTTTCTTGGAGTCTGTTGACTATGTCCCTCCACTCTCTCCTTGCCCGTAGTGTTTCTTCGGAGAAGTCTGATGTCAGCCTGATTGGCTTTCCTTTGAATGTTATCTGTTTCTTCCCTCTTGCCAGCTTCATTATTTTTTCCTTGTCCTGGATTCTAGGGAGCTTTACTATTATGTATCTTGCTGTATTTTTTCTTTCGTCGTGGAAGTTTGGTGTTCTTCTTGCTTCTTGTATATCAATTTTCAGCTCCTTCTTCACATTTGGGAAGTTCTCTTCAATTATCTCTTTGAATATTTTCTCTGTTCCTACTTCTCTCTCCTCTCCTGGTATTCCTATAACTCTTATATTTCCTTTCCTCATGGAGTCAGATAGTTCCCGAAGTCTTTCTTCATTCTTTTTCCTTCGTACTTCTCTTTCCTTTTCTGTTTGGTTCTTTTTATTTCTGTGTCTTCAAGAGCACTTATTCGTTCTTCCATTTCATCAATTCTGCTTTCATTGCTTTTCCCAGAATTCTTTAGTTCTTCCACTAATTCTTTGATCTCATGCATTTCTTTTACTTCCCTCTTTAGGGACTCAATTTCATTCTTCTGATCGTTGATTATTTTTCCCTTATCATTGTTTTCCTTTATGACTTCTGTCAGTTTTTTAATAACGGCAATTTTAAATTCTCTTTCTGGAAGGCTCAGAAGTTCTTCCAAGTTACTGTCGTTGCAATCTGGGGGCTGGTTTTCTTTTTGTGGTGTGCTTTTTCTCTGAAGAGTTGCTAGGTTGCGTGTGGTTCTTCTCCTCCCTACTGTCTGTTTTCTAATTTGCCGTATGCGTTGGGACACTGTGTTGTTGGGACTGGCCGGCATCTTGGGTGAGCTTCTCTGCTCCCCTCTGGTTCCTCCAGGAGTCATCTGTCAGTTTCAAGCAGTCTTTATTGGGGAAAGGTCCCTGTCCTAAAATGTCGATGTGGGGACACACTCCCCGTGCGCCTGGTCTGCCCCGGCGGTAGGTTCCTGCTCCCCTTCTGGGCTTGGACTGCAGGCCAGAGGGGGTCTGTCGTGGGTGAGCTTCCCCCGCTCACCTCTGGCTCCTGAGGAAGCCTTCTGCAGGTAGTCTTTACTGAAGAAATGTCCCTGTTCTAAAATGGTGATGTGGGACACACTCTTCTGCGTGCCTGGTCTGCCCTGGCTGTGGGTGCTCGCTCTCCCTGTGGGCTCAGACTACTTGTTCGGAAGGGGCCGGTTGTGAGCTAACTCCCCAGCTGGCCACTAGCTCCTTCAGGAGCCTGTGCTGGCTTCAAGTCGCTAGGTGGCTCCAGAGATCTCTCCTAGAGCCCTTGGGGAGCTGATTTTCCACCCCGTGGGACAGGGAGCAGAGCGGGGATGGTAGGGTACACCTCAACGGCTTTGGGGTGCTGTGTCTGCCTTGTGCCCCACCGTCGTGGGGAACCCACGCCCCTAATTTCGTGCCCCGGGTCTCAGTTCCAAAGCCCTCAGTTCCAGGACGCAGGCTGTAGCCCAGTTCAGTGGCGCGGGAATGGCGCCTTTTGCACAGCTCCCGTGCCTGGGCGCCTGGTTCCTGCTTACTCAGGGAGGGACCTTCACCTCAGTGAGGACCTCCGCGTGTCTCCCCGCAAGGCTAGGTCGTCTCCCAAGCCTAGGTCGCAGGCGCGGGGACCTGGGCAGCCACGATCCTGGTCTGCACTTGCTTTTCAAGTGCGCCGAGTGCGCCCTTTTCCGCGCAAGCTTACCGGCAGCCCGGGCTGTGTGCTTGTCTCCCAGGGTCTTTGTTCTTCTCTAATGGAGCCCGGAGCCGTTCTCTCCCCGCCGCAGCGAATCCTGCAGGGTTCGCCTCAGCTCCCGTTCACGGATTGTGGTGGCTGAAATAGTTCCTTTCCACTCACAGTCCCGCTTGCTGCATCCGTTTTTCTTGTTGGGCGTTTTGGTTTGTTGTTTCCCTCCTCTCTGCCGGTCGGAGAGTGCTGCCTCTGTGGGCGGGGGAGGGGAGCAGGGTTCTGCGCTTCCCTCCCTTCTAGTCCTCTTTTATGGCCACTTTCTTCTTCGGGTAGTTTGCTGGAGTCGTCCGTTTATCTTCCGTGTCCCAGTTCTCACTGGGACCTGCCGCTTTTCCTCCCTATTAACTTTTTTTAATGGGAGATCTTACTAGCAGCGTCTACTCGCCGCCATGTTGCTCCGCCCCTCAATCTACATTGGATTTTAAACTGTACTTTGATTTGCAAAGAATGCAATTTTCCCTTTTTTTCCAAATGTTAAAAAATGAGATCTGTTATCATTCAATATATTGCCAGCAAAAGGCTTATTAAGAGGAAATACAATATTTTGAACATATTTGCTTTAGGAGACAGAGTGAAGTAAATAAAAGTGCAGGCTCTGGAATCAGATATACATGGATTTGATTACATCCTATCTTCCATTTAGAGGTGTGGGACTTTAAGCAAGTTACTTAAACTCTCTGAACTTAAGTTTTCTTATATACTAAACATGAGAACAATACTAGCACTTCCTTGTAGAGTTGTTCTGAGAAGTAAATGTGAGAATACATGTAAAACACTTAGCTGAATTCTTGGTATGTAATAAGTACTCAATATGTTAGTCATGTTACTTGAATACTTTTTCACAAAATAAAATTGTTTTTAGAGTAAAAAATGGAAGGATTTGTTTTGTTTTTAATCTGATTTTCTTTTTCATTTTTTCTTTAGCGTCTTTTTCCTTGGAGCCATCCTTGTAATAGCAGCTACTTTTCTATATGGTTATGATCCCAAACCTACAGGAAATCTCACTAAAGCATAGTTGAATATTGTCCTTTAACTGTTTTTTCACAATGGTGCACTAGGAATCTCAATGTTAATCTTACACAGAGGACTTCTGCAGATACTGAGAAGATATCATCATGCTAAATCTGAGCATATTCAAATGATTTGAAAATATGAAAGCTTAAGGACAAAATATGTGTATATGTAACAAAAATACCAATTGCATCAAGAAATCAAAATGTGAAAGTATTTCCCAGGATTATAATTATTGGAAGAAACTTGAAATCTGAATGTTAAAAAGATTTCACCTTTTTGATTGTTGCAGAACTGTCCCCTGCACTCTGCAAGAGCACACAACAAATATCAGATGTAAATTTTTGCAAATTCTATTTAATCTGTATAAATGTTTTTTAATCTTGCTCTTTCTGTACAGATATGTTAAATCACATGTAATATTCAGAGTTTGAAAATTATTATCTATAAAGCTGTGAAGAAATAGAAGTATGAGTTAAAAAACATTTTTATGTATCTGAGATTTTTATATTTCTACAAAAGATTACCAAACAAAGGTTTGCAAATGTTATTTGACCAACTACATAAAAATTGATAAGTAACATTCTGGGTCTGATTTGTCAGAGGAAAAATTTTCATATTTAAATATAATATAGAGGAATCCACACATCTATTTCTCTATCTACATTTTAAGATCTTTTAATGCTTTAAAATGGCTAAAAGCAATTCAGTTGCACCTGTGCTATAGTAGTCAGTGACATTTATGCTAATGGAGTTTGGTCTTTAATTTCTTAACCTCATTTCTTTTCTGTAAATCAGATAAATTTTTAATATTATTTTAAATTAAATTTCTGTGTGTTAATTTCCATTAAAGTTTTAAAATGTAATTTAAAGTTAAATACTTTAAATACTCATTTAATAATTTAAAATAAAATAATTATTGTCTAATAATTATTGTCTAATATCTCCATTTGGAGAATTCTATACTATCAAAACATATACTGTACACAACAAGAATGTTTTTAAATGAATGTTTTACTCGTTGAGCTGTAAAAGTTTTTTAGTCTACAACTGTTGACAAAAACAACCAAAAAATTGTATAGTTGTCAATGAATTGAGACCAAAATGTCTTTTGTAGGAGATGGTCCCGGTAACAGATAACCATAAATTCAAAAATCTCAGAATTTTTCAGGCCTTCATATATATATATCTGAGAGAGTAGCTGAATTTGAAGTTCCCTTTTTCTAGCCCTACAAAAGCTGCTGGAAAAGAGCCACCACTTGCTTTAAAATAGTGGTTTCTTTTTCTTTTTGGCTAGCACTGGAGTTGAGGTTGAAATTACATGAGTTACTTAATAAGTTGGTTCAAAGAACAGAGAATAGAGCAGTGATAAGATAAATTGGTGGGCAAGAATACTTAAGTTAGGATAAGGCTTGAATTATTGGCTATAGACAGAATTGTCTAGTGAGTATTAGAAGAATTTTATTTTTTTCATTCATTCCTTATATATTTTTAAAACTCTTATTCTAATAGTATAAAAACTATAAAGAATAAATATTTTTATATCGTGCTAATGAATTTTACTAAGCAAAATCTGGCTTCGAAGTACTATGTTACAAATTGCTAGGTCCTCTTGGCAAATTAGGACTGTCACTTTGCTGATATAAACTTAAGTCCTCATAGGACACAGACTTAATCTATTCCACCCAGAGTTTAAATGTTTAAAACGACACAATATTTTCATTCAATCTGCTGGTGATTCCACACTGGCTCCAAGTAAACTTTTATGGAAGCCTGAGTTACCTTTTAGAGTATTTAATAACTTTTTCACATTTTTGAGCATGGTGTAACAACATGCAGACATGTATCTCATTACCTTATACTAAGTAAAATCTAAATCCTGCAAGTACAGAGAACTCAGGACTGAATAAAACAATTTATGTTCATCCCATATTGAAGTACTTGGGTTGGGTACTTATTAATTCAGTATGCATTTATAATTAATTGTTCTATCAGGTTTAGTCTGGCTCCATTTAACATTTCAAAAAATGATACAGGCAAATTATTGGATATCAGACATGTTAATAGTTGGAGTAATATTTTCAGGTGTCCAAAATAACACAACTTTAAAGATTCCCAATGAAGTTTATTAAAATATAATTAAGAATTGTTGCAAAGGACAAAATAGTTTATTTTCAAAGCAAAGTTTTATTAGACAGGGATAATTTATATTGTTTTTCTAGTAGGTCTGAAATGTTATTAGAGATGGGGCGATAGAGTTCATAATCTTTAGCTCATAAAAAAGTAATAATTTGAGAAGATGGACCTATATCCTAGACCATGTCATATGTACAGATACCATTTTCTTATTTTTGTGGTGTTTTGAGATCCAAAAGCCTTATTGTGTTAATCTTTTATAATGATGATTCCTTGATTATTTAAATTCTTATACTTTTAATAGATTGCTTTTTATCTTTCAACTACTTTGTTCATTATAAAAATAAGCTATTTCATGGGAGAAGAGTGCCAACAGATCTATTAAAATTATGGAAATAAAAGTTTGAAATACAACATATAGGTGTTTCAACACAGTACTATTATTAATTCTTTAACAAGTGATTTTAGGGAAGTTGTAGACTGCTTTTATGGGAAAATGTTATTATAAGTGCAAAATTTAAATGTTTACATAAATTTATATTGAATGTCACAGTTTCACTGAAGGAAAGGTAGTTTGATATATGAATTATATTCTAAGGACAGAATCTGAAAGGAAATGTGCTCAGTAGACTTAGTGTAATGCTGACTGTTCCTAGGAAGTGATAATTTTCCTTTATGTCAAATTATTGAACTTCTAAAACATCATCCTATAGTCATTCAACTGAGTTTTTTGTTTTTAAACAGGGTTTAGCATCACTCATTTACACTTGCATTGTTACACTAATTACACGTGAATGTATGTTTTACATAGGCAACAGTTTATAGAAGTTATTTATGCTATATTGAAAGTCACCTTAATAATTTACAGGATATGTAGCATATTTGATGTAATTATAGGACCAAAGAGAGCACATTTATCAAACTCTGGTCCTATGTGCCTTGCTTTACCAAATTACCTGACTTCTCTGGAGAATATTATTATAATTCATGACTTTGAACACATGGGGAAAATAAGAATGTTTAAGAACATCTATAATTCAATTTTTGGTGGTTCAATATTTGCTCCTTAAATTTACTATCTAACAATATTAAAATGGGTATATTATACAAGTGCTAGTAAACAGTACTTATTTAAATAAATTATGGCACCATTGCTCCATCACTGAGCTTTTAAAATTTTAACAATTGTTATAACTGTCATTTTGTTGTTTTATTTCTTACTGCAAGATATAATTTACTGTGACTTTCTAAATGTTTTTTAAATGATTTGCATTCAGAATTTGTCTGTATGTCTATATTTTGTTTAGAAAAATTCTTTTGGGTTTGGGATGTGATTTGTATATTTAAATTTTTATGAATATAATTGAAAGGAATATATAAACTTGTTAAATGGCTTTTAAAAATTGATAAATTTCTTTTTGCCAATTTTTGGGTATCTGGTTATTATCTGCTTAGATTTATGAAAACATTTTCCTAATTACTTATGTAAATTTATACATATAGTTCCTTGTTTCCCTAGTCATCTGTGTCTTATTCCTTCAATTAGTTTCCTTTCTATGTATCGAAAATGACTCACTTCCTTCCTCTCTAGTTACCTTTATCACAAATGATCTTTCTTCCTTTTTGCTTATATGAGCTTTATGGAGTAAGGACTGGGTTTTATTTAAAGTAGTTAGAATTTCTCTACTGGTATGATAACAGCCTACTTAAGTAATTTATCTCTTTGCTAGCCTCAAGGCTAGGTAATTACAGTAATTGGTGTATGTTTTCTTCATAATTTGAATAGCTTCTGTTGTGATTATCAATTCACAGCACAGATCAAAAGATAAGCAGTATAAAAGATTTTATTTCTACCTGTATTACTGAAATAACCTTGTACAAAATACTTTGTTTTAAAATATTTCTAAAATAATACCAGCGTTTAAAAGCATTTACTTTGGTATACTCTTATGAAAAGCACTAAATGAAAATCATTTTTATAAATTGGAATTCTTCCTGTTACAAGTAAATCACAATCCTTGCATCCCAGGGATACACAAATACATAATCTAAATCTTACAGATACTGGTAATTGTAACGGTTTTTCTTTTCTCAAAAAGATTCATTCAAAGCAGCACTATTTATGTATCTACTCCAGAAGAGAAGATAGCAAAGAGAAAATAAATCACCTTCAAATCCCTAAAAATTGTACTCCTGTAGTGAGTATCTTGGTGACTGCAAATTTAGGGGTTTCCCAGATTCACCTCACTTTTCAACAATTCACTAAAAAGACAACTCACTGAAAGCCATTATACTCACAAATACATTTGTTACAAGAAAGGATACAAATTACTACCAAAGGAAAAGACACATAGGAAGCAGTCTAGGAAAATTCCAAACCTACAGTCCCTTTAGATGTCTGCCCCCACAGGGCATATGTTGTCTGCTCCTGATCACAGTATATGATAGAAGATAATGCACACAGCATTGCCAGCCAGTGAAGTTCACCCAAATTTTTTGCTGCCCAGATTTTTATTGGTGCTTTATTGGCATTGGCTCTTTGCCCACATACTTGAATTGACTCCTTTGGCTTCTGTCTGGAGTCCTGGCTGACATCAATTCCAGGGGCTCACCCTGAGTAATCTTGTTAGCAGAAATTATCAGGTGTGGGCTGAGGGTCCCACCATGAATAACAAAAACACAGCTAATATCGAAAACTCCTAGATAAGTAGACCAGAACTTTCTTTGGATGGATAAGGGCAAATTCTTTACTATATAGTGACCATTCACCTCTGTACAAATTCTCCTGAACTAAGGAGGATGACATAAAATTTGTCTGTACAGACACCTCTAATTTAAGCGTGGTTGTTTTTCATTTCTGAAGTTTTGTCAAGATTGTGAACAAAACATGACTCAAGTATAGAAGAACGCTTATAATCATATACAGTGCTAAGTAGCATATATTCAGTTCTAATTAATCACAATCTATTAAATGCATTATTTTAAAGAAAATAAATTAGAAACAATTTTTTAACCTTTTCTGTACATTAACATGGAATTTTAAGCTAGTTTTAAGTTATCATTAACTGTCACTATTATAAGGAAGAGTTAGTAGACCAAAACCGTTATTATTTGTTAACTTTGGTTCACAGTAGGGCCTCAATTTTGATAGGTCCAGATTTCCAGTCATCCTTTAGGTCAGTTAAGTATCAGCTTTCCACTGGATCTAAATCACTTGTTTTATGCATTTATTTTCATTTGTTATTCATTTAGGATTTATAATATGTTAAAATAACTTCTTTAAGGCAAATAACAGTATTCCTTTGAAAACAGAATTTACTTATGATGTACTCTTTCATTTTTAAGTACATCTGACTAGGTTTAAAAGAATAATGAAAGCTATTTACAGTGTTTTGGGGTAATCATCTGATAATGTAAAGAGGTTTAGTTAAATCATCTGATAATGTAAAGAGATGTAGTTAAATGTTAAATCAGAATTCACTTGTGTATTTTTTTTTAATCTCTCACTGTGTGTATATGTTTGCTCTTTTAAAACGTACTATATACACAAACATGTATTTGTAGCCCTGATTTTTGAGGGTTTAAGTTTTCTCTTTTGGGCTAAAGTTTTATCATGTTCTACTGCATGTTATTCTGTTTGGATAGTAATTATAGAATTTAAAAATTATGATGCTAAGTGCTTGCTTTTTAAATATATTGAAGCTGCTTCAACTTTTCCCCCAAATATTATAGCAAAGATAGATTAATACTTCTTGGGTGAATGATAGGATTACAGGAAATTAGAGGTGCGCCCATGTTTTATTACTGTTTCAAAAGGTTTGTCTATTCTAGTGATTACATTTATACGTTTGTCTATTCTAGTGATTACATTTATACCAACATCTTACATAATTCTGTTAAAAGTCCCCTTTTTGCTTGCCTAGATTTCTTCTAGTTTGTCATCTAAGAATGATGTTCTTTGACTCCTAATTGCCTTTGTGACAACCATGAATGTTTTTCCATCTCATATTTTAATTGCTATTCCAATCTACTTGATTGTTATATGTAACTTAAACACTTTTCTTACCCTAGCCCTGGACTTTGTTATAAATTAATTATATTCAGTACTCTCCACTAACACTTCAGCTGGGTCTCCCGAGTCAACTCTCGCCTGGATGAAACTTGTGTAATACTCAAGGAGGGCTTCTAAATACAGTATTCCCACATTCTCTCATGTTTAAAGTTTCTCCTAGAGCCTAGATACTATAAGTATAGCTTGATTAACTAAAATCCTTGGCTTATACCTTCTTTTAGTGTTTTCAAATGTTGCTCCATTATTTTTTTATTATAAATTTTATTTTTATATTCCCCATACAATTGCAACCCCCTTATTTTGACCCCAATCCCTCCCCTCCCTGCCCCCCACCCCACATAAAGTGTGTCTGGTTCATAGTTGTTTGTTGATTTTGATTTTTACTTGCTTATAGTTATTCTTTTTCCTGGTCCCTTATTTAAGTTTTCTAGATTCCTGCTATGAGTAAGACCATCCGGTATTTTTCTTTTTCTTTCTGGCTTATTTCGCTGAGCATGATCCCTTCCAGCGCCATCCATGTTGTTGCAAATTGCATGTGTTTATCTTTTTTGAATGCTGAGTATAATATTCCATGGTATATATGTACCACATCTTCTTGATCCAGTCATCTATTTTTGGGCATTTGGGTTGTTTCCAAAGCTTAGCTATTGTAAATAGTGCTGCTATAAACATAGGGGTGCAGGTGCTCTTTGGAATTGATGTTTCTCTGTCCTTTGGGTAAATCCCTAGGAGTGGAATTGCTGGATCATATGGAAGCTCAATGTTTAGTAGGTCAAGAAATCTCCACACAGCTCTCCATTGTGGTTGGACCAGTTTGCATTCCTACCAACAGTGCAGGAGAGTTCCTTTTTCTCCACAACCTCGCCAACATTTGTTGTTGCTAGTTTTTTTAATATGTGCCATTCTCACTGGCGTAAGATGGTATTTCATGGTAGTTTTGATTTGCATTTCCCTGATTACAAGTGATGTTGAACATTTTTTCATATGCCTGTTGGCCATTTGCATTTCCTCTTCAGAGAAGTTTCTTTTTAACTCTTCTGCCCATTTTTTGACGGGATTATTTTCTTTGTTTTTGTTGAGTCTCATCAGCTCTTTGTAGATTTTTGTGATCAGTCCTTTATCATTAGTGTTGTGTGCAAAAATGTTCTCCCAGTAGGTGGGTTTTCTCTTTGTTTTTGTTATTGTGTCTTTTGCTGTGCAGAAGCTCTTTAATTTGATGTACTCCCAGCTGTTTATCTTTCCTTTTCTGTTTTGGTTCTTTTTATTTCTGTGTCTTCAAGAGTACTTATTCGTTCTTCTATTTCATCTATTCTGCTTTCATTGCTTTTCCGAGAGTTTTTTAGCGCCTCCATTAATTCTTTGATCTCCTGCATTTCTTTTACTTCCCTCTTTAGGGACTCAATTTCATTCTTCTGATCGTTGATTATTTTTCCCTTGTCATTGTTTTCCTTTGTGACTTCTGTCAGTTTTTTAATCATGGCAATTTTAAATTCTCTTTCTGGAAGGCTCTGAAGTTCTTCCAGGTTACTGTCGTTGCAATCTGGTGGGTGGTTTTCTTTTTGTGGTATGCTTTTTCCCTGAGGAGTTCTGGGTTGCAGGTGGTTTTTCTACTTCCTACTGCCCGTTTTCTAATTTGCCGTATGCCTTGGGACACTGTGTTGCTGGTACTGGCCGGCATCTTTGGCGAACTTCCCAGCTCACCTCTGGCTCCTCCGGGAGCCTTCTGCTGGTTTCAAGCAGTCTTTACTGAAGAAAGGCCCCTGTTCTAAAATGCCGATGCGGGGACGCACTCCCTGTGTGCCCAGTCTGCTCCAGCGATCTGTTGCTCCATTATTGCTTGGTGTATTGTTTGGTGTTATCCATCCTTCAAAATGTTAATTTTGTTTGGTGGTTGTTTTTACTTGGAGACCCAGATCATTACTTTCCATTTCACTTTCATTTCTATTTTCTCTTAGGAATGCTGTGATTTTCTTTTTTTAGATGATATATTTTTTCAGTATATTACCTGAGTTTGGACAACTCTTACTTCACATTTTCCTATTGAGACTAAAAATTTTTATTTGTTGCCTCCTTTCTTTCATAGCTGCAATTGCTCATTTAATGATAATATTGGAATGTTGGATATAATTTTCATATTTTCTAGAGTGTAGTATTTTCTATTAATTGAAAACTTTTCATTTTATAGGAGCCCTGTATACATTTTTGGTGAGTTTTTCTGTTCCTGATAAAATGCATAGGGTTTTCTTGGCTCAACAAAAAACAGGGGGTTTGATGGAAGGGAGTGGTAAAGGGGTGTGCATGACTCACTCCATTCTCTAGTTACAGAAGGCTGTTCTTGTAGTATAGCGAAGTACAATTTCTTTAATAAATGGTGTTTTTTGAGGGTGGGATTCTATGATAAAATCTTTTTATTTTTTGGAATATTTAGCTTCAGCCACTTGTCCTGCTCTCCAAAGAACCCCTCTCCCTTCCAAGGTATCTCATGAAGCATTTTCATGAACTTTTCAAACCCTGGTTCTTGACATTTCCAATATAATGATTCTCGGCCTTTTTATTAATTTGGGAACTCCTTATATCTTTCCAAGTCTTTTCCTTTTGTTTATGTTAGCCAGTGCTTGTTTCCATTTACTGTAAAGAAAGGACCCTGATATATCAACTCTTTAAAAGTTTGTAAATCTTTACAACTCCAAATCATAGCCACACAGTATAAAAACACTAAGTCAATTAGAATAAGACTCATCTGTATTTACTACTGCAGTTCTTTTAGTACAAAATCCCAAACATTCCTGGCATTCAATGTGTTAATTTTTTTATTACTTTATTTCCAACAGCACTTACCATAATCTACAATTATTTTGTGTTCTTTTTGTAACTGTGTCCCCAGTATAAGCTCTGTAGAGATAAATACGACCTCATTTATTGATGTATTTCCAGTGTCTATTAAAACGATGACAAACACAGGTACTCGTTAAACATTTTTGGAATGCTTGAACAGTAATCAGTTCTTGAGGATGAAAAATTGTGACAGCTGGATGAAGTATGATTTTGAGAGATTATGAAAGGTCAAAGTAACCACCCAATGATCTTACCAGCCTTCTACATCCATCCAAAATAATTAGGAAATCTATCTCATATTACTTTATCCAAAGAATTTCAAGATGGAATTCAACTAAAATGTTTCAAAAAGAGAATTTTTTTTTTTTGTCCTTCAACATACTATTTTAAAACAAACGATGAGTTTACTTATTGACGGAAAATATAACTTGAAGTATCTGGCCAAAATGCCTTCCTGTTTTCATGGCTAGTTATGGAATTAGAAGGACTTAATCTTTTTAAATTTTATTTTGAAATACTTTCAAACATATATTAATGTCACAAAAAACAGCACAAAGCCGATCGATAGATTCCTCTTACCCTACATGTTAGTTCTATATGTCAGTTATAGCTGTGTAACAAATTATCCCAAAGCAAGTGCTTTTTATCTTACAGTTTCTGAGAGTCAGGAAATCAGGAGTGGCTAAGCTGGGTGGTCCAGGCTCAGGAAAGCTGCAGTCAGCTAAAGGTTGATCAGGACTGGAGAAACTGCTTCCAAGATAACTCACACATCTGCTAGCAGAAAGCCTCAGTTCCAGGAGCCCTGGGCCTCTCCGCAGGCTGCATGAGGGTCCTCATGACATGGCCACTGGCTTTCTCTAGACTTAGATCCAGAGTGAATGAAAAAAGTGTTAGTAGGAAAGTGCTGTGCCTTGTATTACCTACTTTCTTAAATGAATGCTGTCATTCCCGCCTTTTCTTCTTTTTATTTAGAGAAGTCACTAAGCTCAGCCCACACTGCTGAGGAAGGGAATGAGACTCCACCTCTTACAAAAAAAAGCATCATTCAATTCGTGAACATATCTTAAAACCACCATACCCAAATTATTGAACATCTTGCCATTGTAAGTTATTTCCTATTTGAAGGCACCCCTCCCCTTCACGCCTTAAGGCATCAGTGTACTTTTCTTAAGGAAAAACGATCGTATTAATGTGTCAAAACTTATCAAAATTTTAGCATCGTGATAATTTAATCTGCAGTCCACGTTGCACTTGAATTAATTGTGTTCTCGCCTCTCCACGGCCCTCAGCAAACTTGATTTTTAAAGAAAATGACAAAACGGGTAGCGGGCTACAGCGTGTGAAAGAGGCAAATTTTTATTGGGGGGAAGGAGGGGGGTGGGAAAAGCCAAGGTCCTGGGACTAAGGAGCTGCCAGCAACTTGCCTGGCCCAGTAGTTCCAGGGGCCCCGCACAGCAGGACAAAGACTATTTCCGAAAAGCCAGTTACCTGCTCCCCCCTCCGTCACCCCGACGTTCTGAAAAGCGGACCCCTTGGGTCCCCGACAGCGCCAAGAGTTGAGGACGTCGGGAGGAGCGACATCGCACCCACTCATCGGCCCTTCCTCCGAGAGCAGTTAACTTCTAGAAACTTCAGTCTCCATCTCTGAAGGGGCGCCACAGCGGCCCCGGCCGCCCGCGCCGGGCGGGTTAAGCCGCGCAGCCCTCGGAGACGGCGCCGCCGGCCGACGCGTCCCCAGCCCGCGGCAAGGCGGGCTGGGGGGTTGTCGCCGGGGGTCTGCGTCACGGGGGCGGGGCGGGGGTCTGCGTCACGTGGGCGGGGCGGGGCGGGGCGCGGCGGCGGGCGGGCTCGTCGGCGGATCGCACGATGTGACGCGCCGCCGGAGGCAGGCCGGGCCCTCAAGATGGCGGCGGGAGCCCCGAGTGGCTCGGCCCGGCAGTAGCGGTGGGACGGCTCTCGCCGCTGGGGCCGGGCGCCCCGGGAGTGGCTGCAGCAGCGCCAGGAGTCGAGGATGGTAAAATGACCCAGGGGAAGAAGAAGAAACGGGCCGCGAACCGCAGTATCATGCTGGCCAAGAAGATAATCATTAAAGACGGAGGCACGGTGAGATGGGGGACCGCGCCGGGAGCCCCCGTCCGCTCTCCTCGCCCCCCAAGCTGTGGCCTCCGGCCGCCCCTCATGACCCCCTCGGATCCCCCACCCCGTCCGCGGGGCCGGCGTCTCCCGCCCCGGGGCGCCCCTGCCTGCGCTCGGCGGGCTTTCCTCCCCCGGCCCGGCCTGCGGCCTCCGGGGCCCGGCCTCTCGGGGGAGCCGCTCGCCCTCGCGCACCTGCCGCCCGCTCCGGCCGCCTCTGGAGGCCCGGCGGCCTCGAGCCCACGTGCGCTTCCGCCGGGGGAGGAATCGGCGCCCGCGCCCCTCGCGCCCCTCGCCGCAGCCTCCAGGCCCCGCGGACCTCCCCCGCGCGCGCTCCCATATGCTGCGGGCCGGGGGGCGACTGGTGCGGCCGCCCTTGTCTTGGGGCTGCGCGCCCGGGGAGGTGCCTCCAGCGCGGGCAGCGCTCGGGGAAGGTGGGCTCCCCCGAGCCTGAAGCGTGGCGGGGGACACCTGGGGCCTAGACTTCAGTCTGCTAGTTTTCCAAGAACAGTGGTCACCCTGTTAGTTGTTTGGAAAAATCACCTGGTGTAGTTTGAAATGAAAAAAATACTCAGTAGAATCGATCATGGCTTGAGGATTAGAGAACACTTTGAAAGGAAGGCAGATTGAGGGCAGGGGGAAGAAATTTGCTTTTAGAAACAGTTGTCATCACAATAAAGTTTACGCAGTGTGCTGTCGTTAGCCAGCAGGGGACGTAGGGTTTTTGACGGAAAGTAACTCGCATATTTTTGGGGGGTGTTGAAATTTCTCCTTTGCTACACACTCTTTGGTCTTTGTTACATTCGTTGAGATCGCGTTCTGAATTGGAATGGAAAGGGGGCATATGTGTTTTCGTCACCTTTCCGGAGGTGTGCAGAAATAGTTTCTTTGATGCCATCCTTGTTTTTATTTGTGTTGGAACCCTGATCAACTGCTAACACAGTGCTAAGAGTAAGTGGACCGCTTCGGAGGATTTGTTGAATTCTTTTGCAATAAAGATAACTTTCTTTTGACGTGTCAGAACACGGCCCAGCCAGTATGATAAAATTCAGAGCGCTTGGGACATTTCAGGATGTACCATTAGTTAACCGTCAGATTTATTTGGGGTCGTAGATTTGACATTTGGTTAAAAAAAAAAGAAAGTCGGCAATTCAAGCCCTGAGATCTTTTTGTTGTGTTTGACTAATTTAGACATTACTTTGATCTAATCAGTTATGAATAGTCCTGGCTCTTGACCAAGTTATTAACGATTAAGTGGAGAGAGAAATAGTTTGGGAGTACTGTTTGTCTTTAGAATCATAAGGATTTGATATTTTAAATCTTAACATTTACAAAATAGAAGCAACAAAAGATCGTGTTTTATAAAAGTGACATTTAAGATCAGTTTTCTTTCCAAAAGTTAATGAAAATGATCAAGAAACGCCTTCCTTTCCCTTGTGAAGTTCAGTTTTGTTACCTCTGTATGAAGTTTTGTTTCAATCACTTTATACCAGATGTTTTCATTCCAATGAAATTTCAATCCTGTGAGAGACTGAACAGTTTGTTTTTTTTAAGCTTTTTAAAATCTTATTTATTAAAGTTGTAGTGAATTCATAACTTGCTTTTGGACACAGAATAGTTTTTACACCAACTATATGTTTATAAGAGGACACATAAATGGAAACTTTCCTTGAGAGCTGTAGGCATGGGGGTTATTATCACTTACCATCTTTATACACTTAAGTTGCACTTTTTATTTTAAGAGCACTGGATACTTCTTCATATTGGGTTTTTTTTTTTAATGAATCTTTGAATTCTGTGGGGCCTATTTTGTGAATTTAAAGCGATAACACATTTCAAGTGATTTTAAAAATGTGTATACTTGCACATTCCTACATCATTTTTAATTATAGTTTTATTCCTATATAATAAGCAGGGGAAATTTATATTTCTATAAGTGTCAGGGAAATTTTTTTTACATTTGCATTTTAATCTACTCTAGTTTCAAATGAAAATAGTTACTACAGTTGTAGCGATGACTTTAAAATGGCATTTTCTCTTCTGCCTCTATTGGTCAGCCTGTTGTTATGAATGGTTTATAAGAAAGATAATGCAATAGGCATTTAATATTATTCTATTCTTCGTGTTTCTTTGTGTTTTTAAGTTCCACAGTGAGTGGATTCATTCAGAGTTAGATGTCTGGGACTGTGTGGTCAACGTGACAGACTCTGAACAGTATTTCACATCCCTGATTAGGGTACTGACCTGATCCCCTTCTGTTTTCTCCCTAGTGTTCAGAATGTTAATAAAATTATTTTGCTCTGTCCTTCTGCTAATGACATCTTTAAGCTTGATCAGCCAGTTTTAATATTAATAAAATTAATAATGAGATGTTAATGATTTGTGAAAAAGAAGACAGTTTTTAACAGTTGAAGAATGTGAATCCTTCTGAATTAACCATCTTAATCTACATTATTAAATGCTTTTCTTTTTGAATATATTTTTTTCCTTGAAGTTGGCTCTGAAGCCAGGCTATGGCTAACATGTTGCTCATCTGAGTAGTACACAATTATGGTAAATTACGTGAAAGTCTGCGATTCCTTTTAGGAGTTCATAACTTGGGTCTCCTCACCTTGAAGTTGTTTGCAAAATTTTGACTGTATATTTGCCAGAACTGTTTGTACTTCCCAAAGGTTTAAGACCAGTTGTTAAATTTGAAAACAACATAAGTAAAGAACAATTCCACAGATTAAGTTCAATAAATATTTGTCATCTACTGGGTGCTATTTCATCCAATGGTGATCTGAATGTGAATTTGCTTTTTGAAGCATCCATATGTAGAAATAGTTTTTAATGTAACTTTTGTTGTATCTCTTATTCAATGCCGACTATTTAGAACAGTTGAATTAAAAGTACGTTCTGACATTTTAGAAAACTTCCCGTTTTGTTGTTAAATCATTACCAGATTGTAAGCATTTCTGTTGAGGTTAAGAGCTAAAGAACTATTTACACTAGTTATTTGTATTATCAAGGATAGAAATTTCCTTGATTTTTAAGTTTGCTTTTTTTTTTTGTATGATGCAGTTATGGAACTGCATCTCTGACAAAGTGAAAAGTGCACAATTTTTTCCACAAGTGAATTGATGAGAGACTAGACAGGAAGCACAGCATTTGTGAATTGCTTTCTTGGAAGTTGCAAAATTGAAAACTGCACCAGCTTTTTATTCCTGGTATCTCTGATTTTAATTATAGTAGATAGAAGACTGCAGCCATTTCAGAAATCTACACCCAAGTTCTGATCCTTTGCTCTCACACTCTCCTTACTAGGATAGGTAGGGTAGTTGCATAATAGCTCTCTGTAGCTCCCAGAGAACAACTCAGCAGCCTTTGGTTGCTAGTCTGCAAGCCATGAGGAGCATGGTGGTGCTTTTCACGAAAGCATCTGTTCTTCGAAGTTGCTAGTCCATGCCTAGTAACAACAGGCCGTATATATTGTTTTAGGCAAACTTGTGGCAGGCAGTGTCAACCTCCTTGCCTCCATGGTTCAACGTTTGCCTTAGATTAGTATTTGGAAATAAATTAAGTGATTTTCTCAGATTATATATCCATTTCATCCCTATGTAGTTTGAAGATCTGTGCATCTGTACAAATTCACCTGCCCTTGAAGTGTGATTTGTTTGCAACTAACAAGTTTGAAGTAAAAGGAGTAGCTTTTTCCAAGTTGCATTCTGATGATTTAAATTATTCAATTATTTAAAAGCTCAGGTTGTTTTTTAGCATTATTTTGAATTGAATTATCAATTGAAATAACATTTGATAGTTTCAGCCTGAGTCCAACAAGACCCCTGAAAATGGGTTTTGTCTCTGTGAGGAACAGATGTAGTAGCTAATCCTTAGGGGCCTACTTTCTCAGTAATGTAAGTTGTGAATTCTACCACATGAAATACTATACCCCTTTAGGGGCTCTCTTTTATATAACAATGGGTTCTAGAAAATATTTCATCATTTGACTACATAGGCTGAGTAATTAGAGATCAGACCCAGTTTTTTTTTTTTTTTTTAAGATTTATTTATACAGGAACTGGGGTACAAGCAGATGTGCGGGAGGGTGAGAGGATTCACTAGAGAAAGAGCGGGGAACAGAACAGGCAGACTAACGAAATACACTGCAGAGGGGAGCAGCGGGTGAGACGGGAGAGGCCTGCGGTGCCATGTGGGCATCTCTGCTGACAGTGGGAATCAAACCGGCACTGCAGAGGCTGCGGACAGCTTCATAGCGCTGTGCTCAACCGCCTGTGCCACCAAGGAGGACCTAGACCCAGTTTTAAGTTTAGGTTCTCTCCTTGACTTTAGGGACAGTTTGATTTTTATGTTGATGGTGGTTTGTTGTTTTATTTTTAACCTTTATAGTGAGTTCAGTGTAGTCGTTTGAATCATGTTACCTATTAGGTGTTCTTGGGGATAAGCTGGCTTCATCGGACTTAACAGTCACAACTTTTCCTTCTAAAACTGGAAGACATGTAGTAGGTTGTCAAGTTTTCCCAATTTACCGCAAAGCACTACAATCTTTAAACTCTAGACCTTTTTTTTTTTTTTTTAAGCAAGTAAAACTTTATTACCTGTGCCTGTGGAATATTTTGAAGAAGTGAATCAGTCTTTTACTATTTAGGAGCCGTCTCACCAATACTTCTTATACAGAATCTTTCTTTTTAAATTGATCAATAGCATAGCAGTAAAACAGTTCAAAGTGTCCTGCATATTTATGGTGATTCATGTTTTGGGGAAGTCAGGGATTGGTTTTTATAGTGCCAGGCCTGTAGACACAGGCAACTTTTCTATCCATTTGGGCAGGCAGGGTCCAGGAGCCCCCTCTGAGGATTTTCCAGGCTTTAATGCTCTTTCTAGGCCAGTTGTTGTGGGGCAAGCCCACAGGCTGGCAAGGTGGGGACTGAGCCGGGGGTGGGGGGGGCGGGGAAACTGGTAGGCCTAGCAAATCTTTACTCTCTATCCCTGAGCCCTCTGACCTTATTTCATGGTCTCTTCCTCTTGTAGCCCAGTGGGCTCTGGGTAACACTGCCGTTGTATCGCTAACCTCTAGGCGCAGGTGTGCTCACTTCCGCATGCCCATACCATACTCCCAGTGTCCACAATCAGGCTTTCGAGCCCCACACCCATGCTCCTGAGTGCCTTCTGCATTCAAGGCCACAGGCAATAGCCACAGAGGTCAGTGGCATAAAAGCCTGACTATCATTTACCCTAGTTTTCTTTTTGCTCTGCAAATGTGGTGAACCATGCTTGCTTGCTTAAAGTCAGAGAAAGCAAGAAAAACGATTTGACTATGAAAGAGGAAGCATGATACCAGATGCTAGCAGTAAAACCTTGCATTTCATCTAGTTATGCCATAATGTGTCAGGATTCCATGAAAGCAATTTTGTAGTTACAGTATTTTCTACAAGAACTTTTTTATGTCCTTCCATGACAAGTTTTAATTCTTAGATACCTTTCACTGAGCACCCTTGTCGTTTTGTATAAGACTTCTATATTAAATTATTTCGGGCCTCCCCGGTGGCACAGCAGTTGAGTGCTGGGTTGCGAAGCTGCCCACAGCCTCTAGGTTCGCTCCTTGGCTGCTCCCCGGCCCCTGGAGGAGGGTTCCACATGGCGCGCAGACCTCTCCTGCCGCCCGCTGCTCCCCTCAGCAGTGTACTTCGGTCCTTCTGCCTGCTCTGCTCCCCGCTCTGGCTCTGGTGAATTCTCTCACCCTCCCCGATTCTGACTGTACCCAGTACTTGTATAAACAATAAATAAATAAATCTTTTTTAAAAAAAGTTTATAAAAAAATAAATAAATAACTTATGAGTGTAGTTATGTAACATTCTTCTTTCTGAAGATACATATTTACCCTCATTCTTGATAATTTGCCAGTATTCTAAAGTCAAAATTACATTTCTTCATATCTTACTTTGGTTTTTATCATGTTTCTTCTTTTTCCCAGCTTTTGAGAATTTTTTAAAAAGTCCAAAAAGGTACAAGAATAGCACAGTGAATATTCATTTGCTGCCATCACATAGATTATTCTGTTGTTAATATTCTTGACACATTTATTTTTCCTTCTGTATATTTTCCACATTTTTTAAAAGATGAGACAACATTGGTTTACAACACTGTATGTGATTCAGAAATATAGATTCACACCACTTCAGATCTGTGTCACCCCACAGACCACCAAGCCCCCCATAATCATCCTCCCTTTGAGCTCTACCTTCCCCCTCTCCCTCTGGTATCTCAATTTTACTATCATGTTTGTAGGATTTGTTTTTGTCTGACCCTTTGTTTTGTTTCTCTGTATTTCACATATGAGTAAAATCATCTGTATATGTGATAATTTTTTTTCTCAATCATTTGGAAGTTAGTTGGAGACATCATGCCACTTTATCTGTAAAACATTTGAGATGTATCACCTAAGAATAAGGACATTGTCCTGCATAAATACAGTACAATCACCACATACAGAAAATTTAACATTAGTACTATTGTGTAAATATATAATCCATAGTTAGATTTTTCCAGTTGTCCCAATAATGTTCTTGATAGTTGTCTTTGTTTTTATGTAGAATTCAGTCATTACATTTAATGCCATTCTTTTAATGTAGAATAACTTCTTTGTTTTTATAGCTATTGACATTTTTGAACAGTCCAGGTCAGTTGTTTTGAAGAATGAAATTCAGTTTGATTCATTTTCATTGTTTCCTCACTTGAGGACACCCTATTTAATGGGGTTATAATAGCATTATAACATACTGGTGGAACTAATGGAATTGCTTCTGTTTCCTCACCAACGATCCACATAAGGCCCTGGTTCACTGATAGGAATACAACATAAATTATTAAAGTCAATATCTTGGATAATAATTGCTGGATTCATAAGCTCATATTGACTAGGCAACCAATAGACACTGAATTTGAGACTTCGATGAGGATTTAGGTAAGCGATTAATAGTCTATCCCCCACTGCTGAGAGAGAAAGTAGCTTACTTAGGTCATCTAGCATCTTTGTAACTATCATGATTAGGGCTAGCAGTCAATCTATGGGCATTAAATAACCACTCTATAGCAGGCTTTGTGCTATGCATTGAAATACGGAAACGGATGAGCCTAGATCCTTATACTTGAGCAAGTAACTGTCTAAGGCAGTTTGTGTGGTGTAACCACTGCAACCAGCATAATTCAGGATTTGGGCCCTAGAGTTTCCCGGGTTGACTCTTCGTCTTAGTGCTACATTAGATTCTAAAATGGAAATAATATCTAACTTGAAAGGCTGTTAGGAATGACTATAAATCATGATAAGTCCTTGTAATATCTTAATATTAGTGTATATGTAATCAACTCATGTGATAGATGATACAGTAGCAAACAGTGAGGTATCAGCAAGGGAGGAAATTAATAAGGGAAGTTGCAGGTTTTGCCTATATACAGCTCCTTTAACAGTGTTTTTTTTTTTTTTAAGATTTATTTAATTATGCACACAAGAACTGGGGTATGGGCCAGAGGCGTTGGGGGTGAGGGTGAAAGGATTCACCAGAGACAGAGTGGGGAACAGAACAGGCAGATTGACTGAAATACACTGCTGAGGGGAGCAGCGGGCAAGTCAGGAGGGGGTCTGCTGCACCATGTGGGTTGCTCCCTGACCGGAGATCAAACTCGTGATGCAGTGGCTGCAGATTGCTCCATAGGTTGCATCTTAACCCCTTGCACCACCAGGGAAGCCCCTTTAACAGTGTTTAAATATGATAACAGTACTAAACACCTATAGTGGTAACAAATACCACACTTGTTCTTAGCCAACGGCCAAAAAGTGATGGATGCCTATAGTGACAAGTAGAAGAGGCTTATAGAGTAATTCATTTTCAGTTCTGCATACTAAAGTATCTTTGTGCTAAGCATGTACCTAATGCTCCAGATCATAGAAGAGTAAAGTACAGAGTCTATGTCTGAGAGCATGAGTTTGAAAAAAGTAAGTTAGGTTAAGAAAATTAGTATTTTACATAGCAAAATAAAATTATGTAGAAGTTATTATTACAGGAAGAAATAATAAATAAGATGTTAAAAGGTTTAGCATCAAGCCTGGAAAATGCATCCATAATCTAGTAACTATAGAAAGTATGGTTTTGGAAATGGGAATTAAATTGGAGGGTGAAGGTGGAATTAAAAGGTGATTGTTGGGCCTCCCTGGTGGCGCAGGCGGTTGAGCGCAGCGCTATGAAGCTATCTGCAGCCTCTGCAGTGCTGGTTCCATCCCCGCTGGCCGCGGAGCAACCCAAATGGCGCGGCAGACCTCTCCTGTCTCGCCTGCTCACAGCAGTGTATTTCGGTCAGTCTGCCTGTTCTGCTTCCTGCTCTGTCTTTGGTGAATCCTCTCACCCTCCCGCGCATCTCGTCTGTACCCCGGTTCTTGTATAAATAAAATAATTTTTTAAAAAATGTGATTGTCCCTAACTTCTAAGCTTCAAGTTAGAGGTACAGCCATGGAGTCATTTCTTTTGCCCCCAGAGTAGAAAAACTACTCAGCTGAATGGACTTTTGGTATAGTAATTATTGTGGTTTTAGGTGGCCTACTTGCCATTTGGGGTTGCTTATGTGTTTGTCCTCAGATTAGTCTCCTTCAGAAATTTTCACCTTGCTTCTCTTGAATTCTCTTGAGCTTCCTCAAATGTCACGTGTTGATATGCTCTCCTCATTGGAATATATATTTCTTTCCTCTTGATGCTAGAAAAACACTCATTGTCTAATATTTATCCCTTACTTGCCCATTACCCTGTCCCCCTCATTCTTTCTGTCCAGTCTTTGTACTGTCTCCCAGATTGTCCTGGAATTTTGTAGATGGGGGGTATTTCATGAAAACCCACTGGCCCTTTTGTCAAAAATCTTACCTAGAAGTTGTTGTAAATCCAAATCAGTAAAATATTTTTAAGATTGGTCAATTTTAAGATCTTGTCCTACTATTAAGATCATTAAAACCAGAGATGAATATGAATATAATACAAGTCTCAAAAGTATTATCTTAAAGACAAGCAAATCTCTTCCTGCCTTTTTTTTAAGATTTATTTATTTATTTATTCATTCATTCATTCATTCATTCATACAAGCACTGGGTACAGTCAGAAGCGCGGGAGGGTGAGAGAATTCAGAGCCAGAGCGGGGAGCAGAGCAGGCAGAAGGAGAAGGACCGAAGTACACTGCTGAGGGGAGCATCGGGCGGCAGGAGAGGTCTGCAGGAGAGGTCTGCGGGCCATGTGGGACCCTCCCCCGGTGGCTGGGGAGCAGCCGGGGATCAAACCAGCTCTGCAGAGGCTGTGGATAGCTTCACAACCCAGCGCTCAACCGCTGTGCCACCGGGGAGGCCCTCTTCCTGCTTTTTTTTAACTAATATATTTTTTCTCTCAACTTTGAGAGAGTGGCTCAAGGAGGACAAGCATGTGCAACTACCTGTCTTTTTTCAATCTAGTTGTATATGGTTTTTCTGTTCAATAAAACATTACCAAGCATATCTACTAGAAAAGATTTGCAACATTAAGAACATAATAAGCAATTTTATGTCATTTGAAACTGTTGCCTAATGTAAACATTGTTAACATTGTAGTGATATTTTTGTTTTTTATACTTGAAATTTATAATCTACATATATAATTTTATATCATGTTTCGATTTTTTAAATTCAACATTGTTGTAAGTATTACATTTCATTAAAGATTATCCATAAGTAATTTTTGGCTAAATATTTTTCTGTTCGATTTATATACTGTGATTTGATTATAGGGGGTGTGTAACTAAAGGTTGAATATTTATTTAGGTTTACATATTTCCTATTATAAATGATTCTACCATGAATATCTTTGTGGTAAAGCTTTTTCTGAAAGTTTGGTTATTTTTACAGGATAGAATATTTTTAGCTATTTTAAAAATTATTTGTTCATAGCCTTCATATTTTTATGGTATGTTCGTACTTTTGTATTGTTTTTTATGAATGTCTAACTAGTTAAGATATTCATCTTTTCCTATTTCTTGCGTAGCTTCTCAATTTGATGCCTTTAAAATCAGCTAGCTTGTTTTTCTTAAATCAGTATGTCTAAAACTAATCTTTAGTTCTTTCCTCCTGTCTCTCGGACCAACTGTTTAAGCCAGAAAAAGAAATCTTTTCATCCTTGGTCTTATACTCCTTTGCTATATCTGATCAATTACTGAGTCATTTTGATTCTGCCTCCTAAATGTTGGTTGTATGAACCTTCCTCTATCCCTTCCTCTTCTTCCTATTTGCCATATTGTAGTGAACATTAGTTGCCAAAAAACAATCTTGAAATCTGGTATTACTCACTGGTCTGCAACAGTTCACTGTTTCCATACTCTCTTCAAAGTAAAGGCTTTAATGTGTTTTCAAGTGACCTCTTCATTTTCACCTTTGTTCTCCTTCCAGCCTCATCTTTAACCACTTTTACCATCTGATATCCTTAGAGCTCAGATACTGAAATAAGCTACAGTATTGCCTGTCTTCTAGCCTTTGCTATGCTGTTCCCTTTACCCCACACTCTCTTTGCCACCATTCCCGTGTGTGGCGCCCCCATGCCCCATACCTGATCATCCTTGGCTAATAAGTGCTTTTCACATAAGGACTTTTAATACGTTGTTTTCTTCTAGCCTTTTTGCTCTGTAGTTTTACACATTGTTGTGTAATAATCATCTTTTATCAGCATTTCCCAACCATTTTCCAAGGAGTTCAGATGTTCTTGGGATACTGTCTGTTATATCAAAGAAGGATTCAATTTTGGAAAACAGTGCACGCTCTACCTTCTTGGAGATTCATAATATGAATTAATAAGCTAAAGGCCCTGAGACATTCTACTAGGTATTTTAGGTGCTGAGTTATATGTGTTGGTGAATAAAGTCAGTTTAGAATTTACCTTATTCTATAGACATGTTTTGACTCTATCTTACTGTGCTGGCATTATTTGGTACTTGTTGTTACCCCCGTTCAACAGAGATTCTGCTCCTTTGTCATTTGTCATAGTTATTGCCTTGATTCTCCTGATATTCCTTTGACTCTCCTTCTTTATCATCTTCATGGTTCCTCTGCCTAATACTTAAATGTTGGTGTTTCTTGCGGTTTTATCTTTTAGCCCGACTGCCCTTTCCACATTTCATCCTTTCCAGATTATCTCATCCACCCTGGTGCTTTCAAACACCACATTTGCTATTTACTAAATTTTTTCTTTATTACTCACAGCACAATAGAAATGTTTCAAATAAAAGGGACAAATCACTTAGGTAGAATTTGCTGTAAATCTAAGCTTTGTGGGGATGGAGTGGGAGGGGGGAGAAGCAGGGAAGCTGCCAGGTTCCATAAGTAGACAACCAAGCTAAAAAATTAAAAGCTAGTTTTGACTCTCACTTTCGGTTTTTTCAATTCCTAACTGTATGCATTCTCTCTCCTCCAGCATCCACTGCTCTCATTTCATGGCCTCCTTGAGATCAGGGCGTGTGTATCTTACAGGTTTTTCTAATCTCAGCACCCCAGGTTCATAGTAGGTGCTTTGTAAATGTGGAATGAATGATATCTTGTACACATTCATTCTCAGCTCCGGTCCTTCAACTCTCTTTTTTTTTTTTTTTTTTTAAAGATTTATTTATTTATTTATACAAGCACTGGGTACAGTCAGAAGCGCAGGGGGGTGAGAGAATTCACCAGAGCCGGAGCGGGGAGCAGAGCAGGCAGAAGGACCGAAGTACACTGCTGAGGGGGGCAGCGGGCGGCAGGAGAGGTCTGCGCGCCATGTGGGACCCTCCTCCGGTGGCAGGGGAGCAGCTGGGGATCGAACTGGCGCTACAGAGGCTGCGGGCAGCCTCACAGCCCAGCGCTCAACCGCTGCGCCACCGGGGAGGCCCCCTTCAACTCTCTTGTCACACAACCCTACCCCCACCCCTACCTTGTCTCAGGTTCTTATACTACCAAGTTCTCCTGTGAGAGAGTTTTTAAGCACATTGGGAGAGACATCTGTCTGTTTTTTTAATGATGATGCATTATTACATTAAAGTAATACAGCATAATTTTTAGTGTATAGAGAAATCTAAACACAATATTTTCCACATAAGACTATTATACTTCAAAGCTTAAGTATGATATTGTACTAAGTATTAAACTTGTATTATTTATACAAACTTGTTAGTGGGATCTAGTTCTTGTCAAAAGTTCTTTGCTTTTCCATTCATTTAATATTTTCCTTAGGAATATGAAATTCAACTTCTGAAGTAATTCTTAACACATCTCTGACTGATATAAACTTAATTTTGTATTTTCTTTCTTGTCTATCAAATTCCAAATGTCTCACATGCTATTCTGGGACTATTCTGTTTTTGAAACATGTTGATATCTGTTGCGTCTTGCCACATGCTTCATTTCTGTTTGGGGGTTAGTACAGTGCCTCCTAACTTTCCTTAGTTTTGTCCCCTTTTAATCAGTTTGCTACACCTTTGCCAGAATGATCCAAAACATCCATCCGATCACATGCATCCTATGGTGGATCCCATTGTCTCCAAAATTAAATAGACTTCTTAACAAGGAAGCTTGTTTTCTGTACCTCTATCTTAAGAGTTTTCCCAGTATGCAGCCTGTGTGCTGTACTAAACTGTCTAAGTCCTGTAACGCCTCCTTACTGTCCAGGCTTACAGCCTTGTGCGGTTTGCTGCTGACCTCCAGGGTCCTTCTTCCCACTGCCACTTTCACCTCTCTAAGTTGTTTACATCCTTTCAGCTTCCCCCCGGAAGTGTGATATCTGGGTGCCCATGCTGGAACTCTGTATGTTCCAGGTGCTTCCTGTGCTTTTATTTGTCTCCTTATTTATCCCAGTCATGTTGATGGGGCAGTAAGTGTTCCGATGTTTGCATAGTACCCAAAATGTATTTTTTCTCTGTATATTTATCTACTGTTGCCATCATTAGAATTCTGGAATGCATGTTAACTTTTTAAATATCTTTTTTATAGCCTCAAGGAATAGGCTCTCCTAGTGTTTATCATGCGGTTATCGTCATCTTCTTGGAATTTTTTGCTTGGGGATTACTGACAGCACCCACCTTGGTGGTAAGTAACCTTTTTAAAATTTCTGACTTTAAAATCTTATTTTCTTCAGTTCCAGGGGGTTGGAAGGGGAGACAGCTTTTTTCCCCACGGTTAATTCTCCCACTGGTATGTCAAACTTTCAGTACTATATGTTATTGCTTTATGTCTTTTCCACATGTATTTCCCCCTGCTAGGAGCGGGACTTGGGTGTGTGTGATTCTCCTGATGAACATGGGACCTGTTTAAGCAGGACCTCAGCTACCATTTTGCTTGAATAGTGTGAAAATGGTTTTACACTGACAGCCTTAGGAAAGATGATATCTATGATCCGAATCACTCAGCATTATTATTTTGAGATTCATTCATGCTGTTCTTTTACTTTAGGCCAAGGATCTAAAGATAGCCTCTACGGCCTCCCTGGTGGTGCAGGGGGTTAAATCTTAGCGCTGTCAAGCTATGGGCAGCCACTGCAACACAATTCAATCCCCAGCCATGTTGCTGACACACATGACAGAGCAGACCTTTTCCTGCCTCATTGCTGCTCCCCTCAGCAGTGTATTTCAGTACATCTGCCTCTTCTGCTTCCCACTGTCTCTGGTGAATCCTCTCACCCCCCACACCTTTGGCCTACATCCCAGCTCTAGTATGCATAAATAAATAAAATAAATCTTAAAAAAAAAATAAAGATAACCTCTAGAAAAGTGGTTCTTTTCATAGGCCTAAGCTGATTTTACCCAGATCTTCTGAGGTTTGAAAGATTAGAATAGTCCTCCCTGCCTGACCAAACAGCTCAGGTGATTGCTAGTTTTCTCCTATTGATGTAGAAATGGGGAATGGGATGAAGAAGGAATAGTTAGGGTAGAAGTCTTTATCTTGAAAGGTATAATTAGGGTTAAATATACGGTTTACAAAACTCCAGCAGAATTTTAAAGGGATAGACTTACATTTTCATGAACTTATTCATTGTTGTATAAAAAGTGTTTTTTTTTTTTTTTAAAGATTTATTTATTTATACAGGAACCAGGGTACAGGCCAGACACGCGGGAGGGTGAGAGGATTCACCAGAGACAGAGCGAGGAACAGAACAGGCAGACTGACGAAATACACTGCTGAGGGGAGCAACAGGCGAGACAGGAGAGGTCTGCCGCGCCATGTGGGATTCTCGCCTGCTGGCTGGGATCAAACCCGCACTGCAGAGGCTGCGGACAGCTACACAGTGTGGCATTCAATCACCTGCGCCACCAGGGAGGCCCCAAAAAGTGTTTGAAAAAGGTCATTTATGGGGGCCTCCCTGGTGGCACGGGAGTTAAAATCTCAATGCTATCAAGCTGTCAGCTGTCATGAGTTTGATCCCCAGCCAGGGAACTAACCCACATGGAGCAGCAGACCTCTCCTGTCTCGCCCACTGCTCCCTTCAGCAGTGTATTTCAGTGGATCTGCCTTTTCTTCTCTGCACTCTGTCTCTGGTGAATCCTCTCACACCCCCCCCCCCCGCCCCCCGCACCTCTGGCCTACACCCCAGTTCTTGTATGCATAAATAAATAAAAATAAATCTTTTTTAAAAAGTCATTTTAATAAATTGAATCATTGTACACATACATAGATTGAACTAGTCTAAAAATTTTTATGTTCTGTTATTTTTTGGCATATTAAATAATCATCACTGTAGCTACATAAAAATATGGGTGTCTTTTTTTTTTTTTAAGGATTTATTTATTTATGCGTACAAGAGCTGGGGTACAGGCCAGAGATGTGGGTGGTGAGAGGATCCACCAGTAACAGAGTAGGGAACAGAACAAGCAGACTGACTGAAATACACTGCTGAGGAGAGCAGTGGGTGAGGCAGGAGAGTTCTGCCTCACCATGTGGGTTTCTCCCTGGCCAGCTGGGGATCGAACTCATGCTGCAAGAGGCTGCAGATTGCTTCATAGTGCGGTGCTTAACCCCTTGCGCCACCAGGGAAGCCCAAAATATGGGTGTCTTAACAGTTACTTGGAATGTAAAAGGCATATTCTTGAGTATTCCCAGAACAAGAAGTCAGGAGGGAATCTCAAATACATACAATTCCTTTTGCAATAAGCCATGCATTGTAAGTTAGAATAGTTCCCTGAATAATAACAATTCCATAACTTAAAAGAATGCTGATACGAATATGTTTTGCTTGAGATCCTTTCTTTTTGAAATCATTTAATGGTTTATCAGTTTTACATAGATTTTCAAAATAATTGAAATATAGACTTAAAATATTTGATTATTTTTAGTTTAATGATTTGTGCTGGTTATCTTCAAAATTAATTTACACATTTACTGCCCAGAACTCTGATTTGTAACCTGTTTAGTTTAATGATTTGTGCTGGTTATCTTCAAAATTAATTTACACATTTACTGCCCAGAACTCTGATTTGTAACCTGTTAGATGATGCAAGTTCATTATGATGTTTGTAACCTCATTGTATGTAATAACCTGATGTCAAGGGCTACTGAGATGATGTCATCACTCTGGTCTCACACCTTTATGTTACCTTTCCTAGTGTTCCCCTGTGCTGTTTGAAATCTACTACCAGTAAAACTGCCTGATAGATCAACATTCCTGTACTTTATAGTACTTGCGCTTTATAGTAGTAAATAATTCATACGTATTTATATTATGATAGATCCAGATAAAGTTCTGAACATTTTATCACTTTTAACCCTCAAAACCACCTGGTGAATGAGGTATTAGCCTCATTATACAGATGAGAAAATTTAAGGGTTAGGAGAGGTAAGCAGTTTTCTTGCTAGTGTGATAGTAAACTCAGCATTGATATTTATTTGAAGCTAGGCTCACTTTGTTACATTTCTTAGTCTTGAGGCATGCTGATAGTTAAATGATTCACGCCTGTTTTAGGTAGTTGAGGATATCAGCAGCTCAACTTTAACAAAGTTGATTAAAATGTTGGGTTAACTATTAGCAAGGCATCCAAAAAGTTTTTTGTGACGTTTTTGTAATTTGTCATTAGGATTTAAAGTATATATAACTTTTTAAAAATTGCTTTGGGTTTGTTTTTTTATGTCAACTTTTTTTTCTAACTTTAATATCTCCCCCCACCCCACACACACAGTTTGACAAAGGGAAACTGTCTTCTTTTAAGAACACGGAAAAAATTTATTTAGTCATAAAGACTTATTAGTTCATCTTTCATAGATATTGGAAAATTAATTTTTTTCCAGTATATTCTTTTTTTAAAAAATGGATAATACCCTTGATTTTTCTTTTTTTTTAATATGGGGAAACTAGAATTTTTAATTTATTTTTTTATCAGCATGACTTTTTTAGAAAAATTACTAAAATATTATTGCCAAATTTGATTTATAACAAGACTCCTCTGCACACACCTCCACCTCACCATAGTTAATAAAAGTTATTTAGTTTCCTTTTTTCTCCTTTACACTTGAATTTTAAAATGACAAAATGATGAGTTATGTCTACTTAGTTGCTTGTAATGTTATCTTAGCCATAATTCTTTACCTTAATTCCATTTTCCTTGATATTATATATATATATATATTTAAGATTTATTTATTTATACAAGAACCGGGGTACAGGCCAGATGTGTAGGAGGGATTCACCAGAGACAGAGCGGGGAGCAGAAACAGGCGAAAGGACAGAAATACAATGCTGAGGGGAGCAGCGGGGCAAGACAGGAGAGGTCTACTGCGGCATGTGGCTTTCTCCCGGGCCAGCTGGGATCGAACCCACACTGCAAAGGCTGCGGAAAGCTCAACCGCCTGCACCATCAGGAAGGCCCCTATAAATTTTTTTTTTTAAGATTTAAATATTTATGCATACAAGAACTGGGATACAGGCCAAGGGGGGTGGGTAGTGAGAGGATTCACCAGAGACAGAGTGGGGAACAGAACAGGCAGACTGAAATACACTGCTGAGGGGAGCAGCGGGCAAGTCAGGAGAGGTCTGCAGCGCCATGTGGGTCACCTCGCTGGCACGGGATGGTACTCAGTTGCAGTGGCTTTGCATATCTTCACAGTGCTGAGATTTAACCCCTTGAGCCAACAGGAAGGCCCCAGATTATATTTTTTAAATCAAACTTCTCTTCAGAAAACACGTTTAAATATTTATGAATATTAAGCTCAGGGTTTTAGTTTTTTTGTTTTTTTTTGTTTTTAGTTTTCCTTTTTTATTTCTTACCTGTGATGTATTCATGTTTTAACATAATCACAGTTTTGTGTTTTTCATTTTCTTCTTTGTTTGATGAGAAATAGCGAGGTTAGAGCTAGGTGAAGGAGACCTAGGCAAAACAAGGACTGAGTTGTAGAAATGAGATTATATCTAAATGGTGAGATTTGTTTTGCTCTAGGCACTTTGGCTTTCAGGCATTGAAACAGCAGAAATTTTTGAAACATCACTAAGGAAAATTGCCTGGGAGCATATGTATGCATTCCTCTATAAATATGACATAGATTAATAATTTTTTTATGATTGGAGGCATGATGTATGCTTATAGCACATTAAGCAGTAAGAAATGTGTAAGGACAGAAGTTCTGCTGCAGTCCTGTCCACCCCTCCAGGAAACTGAACATTTTGATAGGAGGTCTTGCCTTTGTAAGAGTAAGCTATGCCTTCCCCATTAAGACAGATTAATCAACCAGAGATAAACATTCATATGTGCTCCTATCTATTAAATCCGTGTTTTGTGTTGTTTTTAAAATCAGTAATACCTGAGGAGGGTTTTCAAAATATGTAGCCCTTAAAACCTGTCCAGATGAAATCAGAATCTTCAAGAGTGAGTCATAGGCATTTGTATGTTTTAGAAGTGAGTCATATATCTAGTATATATTGCTAATTAATAATCAATATAGTTGGTGTGGGCTTTTTAAAAAGGTTTTGCTGGCAGTTTTATTTTCTTGGTTTCAGACTTCCCTATTTTAGGTATGGGGAGAGGTGAGTTTTGGGATAGAAAGCAGCACCAAGTTGTAGCACTTGCTTTCTTTCAAAAAATAGTCTGTTAAGGGCCTCCCCAGTGGCACAGCGGTTGAGCGCTGGGTTGCAAGGCTGCCCGCAGCCTCTGCAGCACCGGTTCGATCCCCGGCTGCTCCCTGGCCACTGGAGGAGGGTCCCACATGGCGCACAGACCTCTCCTGCTGCCCGCTGCTTCCCTTAGCAGTGTACTTCAATCCTTCTGCCTGCTCTGCTCCCCACTCTGGCTCTGGTGAATTCTCTCACCCTCCCATGCTTCTGACTGTATCCAGTGCTTGTATAAATAAATAAATAAATCTTTTTTTTTTTTTTTAAGTCTGTTAACCTGTAAACATTTTATTTTTGGCTTATGTGTTTTGAAGTTGATTATAAATAGTGCTTTAACATTAATTTTAAAAGACAAAATGAGGATGAAAATATAATACTGTTTATTTTCATTTTAAGCTAGGGTTAAGTTTCAGGATTTCAAATTGCAAACGTATTCTTTGAATTAATTCATTTAACATGTAAACACTCTTAAGACACATTAATTATAATAACTCTTTGGGTTTTGATTTATGCAAGCCTTAGTTTTCAAAGTAAATGTGATTTTAAAGAATTTTTTTTTTTTACTTTGTGTGGATGCAGTTATTTTTGAGTCTTAAACTCACAGAGTTTAAGAATAGTCAAAAAACAAAGACTGTGTGGAGGACCTGCCCAGGAGAGTGTGATGAAGTATCCACCAACTGCAAAGAATTTTATAGTGACAAGCATTTAAAAAGACAGAAATCTAACACTTTGAGAGGTTATGGCTATGTTGTTGGTTCATTATGGTAATCAATCAGTGATCCCTGTAGAAGGCTCTATGATGCTAAGAATGGCTTCACTTTTTAGACTGACGCATTTGCCAGAAGTGGAATAACTGAAAACAGAGCATTCTAATCCTTCTAAAGGTTTTTCTTGGAAGATGTCAGATAGTTCACTCAGCATAGTTTTTCTTCCTTAATACAAAATTTCTCCACCTTTCTTATTCCTCACATTGCCATTCTGTTGTTTTTATTGAGACACTTTACAATATGAAGGAACAAGCATTGGTTTTTATGTCCAGTAAGAACTCCTCTGCTCATTTGTGAAGTGGTAATATTATCTAATTCGTAATATTGTTAATATTAAATAAAAGAGTATATAAAGTCTGTGACTTTATATTGTAAAAATGGTGCTCCTGGTTTTTATTTCTTCACTTACCTTTCTGTCTGTCTGCTGTTCAACCAGTGTGTTCCCGGTGGTTTATTTATTGCCTGGTAAAAATAACTCATACAAATTGATGGTTTGAGACCAGAGCTTGAAAAAGATAGAAAAACTTGTTTATGCATTTTCATAGGTGGAGTGTTTTTTTTTTTTTTGTTTTCTCTTTATGGAATCTTTCTAGAGCTATGTTTTGACAATTAAAATTTCTCTTTTCCCTCAGACTCCTATCGTAGATAACATATACCTGTCTGTAAAGGAGTTAAACGTCATTTATATGTGGGAAACAGGATAGCATAGTGATTAAAAGCTTGGACTTCAAAAGCCTGACTTCCCGTGTCAATTTCAGTTTTTGCCATTTACTGTTGTATAACCTTAGACAAGACATTTGACCTCTAATAGGGTTATTATAAGGAATTAAAGGAAGTAATATATGTAAAGTGCCCAATTTAGTGCTTTTTGACATAGTAAATGCCATATAAATGTTTAGTCTTATTAGCATTTATTTACTTGTACATAGTGTCGTACAAGTCTGACAATTTATGAGACAAAATTAGATTGTATCATCTGAAAGGATGTTTAAAATGTAAATGTAGATGTTTTATTAAGATTAAAATGTGACATCATTTATTTTTATTTTGTTTTCATTCTTTAGGTATTACATGAAACCTTCCCTAAACATACATTTCTGATGAATGGCCTGATTCAAGGAGTTAAGGTAGGGTCGGATCAATTGTTATGTTACATACATATACTCATGTATACTTACATGCACACACACTTATGTATGTAAAATTTTGCCAGTATACTAAGTTAATTGATTAATCCATTAAGTGTTAATTTTAAACAATAAGCTACATCATAATAGACTTCCTCTATGTTTTATGTACTGATACTTTTAGTCCAGAGATCTGAGTAGTTTTTGTAAACTAACAAGTACAGATCAAAGAGAGAAGAACTATTTAAAGATGCATTAAAAAGCTATGGCAGGGCCTCCCCGGTGGTGCAGCGGTTGAGCGCTGGGTTGTGAAGCTGCCTGCAGCCCCTGCAGTGCCGGTTCAATCCCCAGCTGCTCCGCGGCCACCGGAGGAGAGTCCCACTTGGCGCGCAGACCTCTCCTGCCCCCGCGACTCCCCTCAGCAGTGTACTGTGAATGGTCCTTCTGCCTGCTCTGCTCCCCGCTCTGGCTCTGGTGAATTCTCTCACCCTCCCACGCTTCTGACTGTACCCAGTGCTTGTATAAATAAATAAAAATAAAATCTTTAAAACAAAACAAAAAAATATATATATATATATAAAATTTAAAAAAAAAAAAAAACTTATGGCAGGGCCTCCCCTGGTGGCACAGCGGTTGAGCGCTGGGCTGTGAAGCTGCCTGCAGCCTCTGCAGCGCCGGTTCAATTCCCAGCCACCGGCGAGGGTCCCACATGGCATGCAGACCTCTCCTGTTGCACCCACTGCTCCCCTCAGCAGTGTATTTCATCATTCTGCTGGTTCTGTTCCCCGCTTTGGCTCTGGTGAATCCTCTCACCCTCCTGCGCTTCTGACTGTACCCAGTGCTTGTATAAATAAATAAATAATTCTTTAAAAAAAAAAAAAGGCTATGGCAGTACAGTAAAGTCTTGATTATTCTCCATATTCCTTATTTTTTATTTCATTTGACCAACAGGTTTTGTTAATAAATATAAAAACATAATGAACATGTGGTATTCCTTCTAGACTTGCTTAGGTGAAGTTATCGTGGTTGAGAGTTCATATTTAATGTGCAACTAGATCCCTGCAGATAATCTAGACAATATTGAGAAATTGTATGTAAATTGTATATAAACAAGAAATAAGTTGTTTTAAAGTTTGTTGATATATTTAATTTAGAAATAAACTAGTTTAAAATTCTGTGGTATGGAAATGATTCACTTTTGGCTCTTTAAATATATATAGTATTCATTTTTTCTCTTTTTAGGGTTTGTTGTCATTCCTCAGTGCCCCACTTATTGGTGCTCTTTCTGATGTTTGGGGCCGAAAATCCTTCTTGCTGCTAACAGTATTTTTCACATGTGCCCCAATTCCTTTAATGAAGATCAGCCCATGGTATGTGCATATTCATATTATGGCAGCTAACTATATCTTTCATTATTCCCTGAATGTTCCCTTTAATTTTTTTTGCCATCCTGTTTGGAGGCTTTAATTTTATTCTTCTAATACATTTATTCTTTGACACAGATAAGTGAACCCTTGAAAATTTATCAGTTAATAGTTAATGTAGGTTTTAAAACTAGATGCTCTTTATAGGAAACAGGGATTACTGACCTGCCTGCTTTTGGATTTCACAGGTCACATTTCAAAACAATATTTTGGAGACTGCATATAGGGTTGCAAATTTCTTATTTTAAGTAGAATGTTAAACATAGCAGGAATTTAGAAAACCTAAATAAGGGACCAGGAAAAAGACTAATTAATGCAAAGTAAAAATCAACATCAACAAGCAACTATAAACCAGAGACACACTACGGTGGGAGAGGGGCTGGGACATGGGGAGAGGATTAGGGTCAAAATAAGGGGGGGTCCAATTGTATGGGGAATATAACCAAAATGAAAATGTATACATTGTGCAAAAATGAAAAATGATGTAAGAATTATATAAAATAAAATATTAAAAAATAAACTAATAAAACACAATATAAAAAAAAGTAGAGTGTTAAAAATATAAAGTTTATCATTATTATCTGTGTTGATTAGGAATAGGTTTTATTATGTATGTCAGTAAAGCCCAAAACAACAGTTGATTAAAATCTATAAAACTTTTATTTCTCTCTCCATATGAAAGAAATCTGGAGTTCAGTGGTTTAGAGCTGACAGTAGTTCTGGTAGATCCAGAAAACCATATTTTTTCTGTTTGTGTTCTGCAATCCTCCATTATCACTTCACTGTCCAAGATGGCTGCTTAAGCGTGAGCTCATGTTACACTTCAGCCAGCAAGTTAGGAAGAGTGGCAAGAGTGGCTAAGAATTGCATATTGCTTTACTTTAAGAAAACTACAGATTTCCCACCCTCCTCATATTTCAGTCATATGCTGTTCCTAATTACAAGAGACTGGACTCATAGATACCATAATAAAAACCAGCTTCTTTCACTGAGGAGGAAGGGAAGGGAAGCTCACAAAGAGAATGATTTTCCCAAATAATTAGGGCCCACTTTAGGTGTAGGTTTATTAATTATCTGACTTTGTTCTACTTTACTCAGGATTAATTTTATTAATTGTTTATCAAAGATGAGCTCTATTTCCATTATGTATTTAGAAAGGCCAAAGGTATATATGATCTAGGCTCTTCTCTATAGGTTAGATACAATCAAACACTAAACCCTTGGGAATGCTAACAATGCAAATGAAAACGTGACCAGACAAATCCAGGGAATAAATGAAGAATTTGCTGTGGAAAGCAGTGAGTGTTGGAAAAGCTTTAGTAAGTAATAAAGTGCCAATGGAATGATATTTTGAAAACTGATTATTATAGATGTGATTTTAAAAACTAAACATCAGTATTACAATAGAAACTTTCTCATTCCCAGCCAGATGTTTTGGAATCATGTATAGCAAAATGTAGATTCATTTACTCTTTATGGTAACTATTCTTAATTCTATTTATGAACATTGCTCTGCAGCTATCTACTATGTGAAGACTGTTTTGTGAAAATTGAGTTTGTTTTGCCAACATTTGAAGAGCTAAAGATAACGTGAAAAACACCTAGATTCTAATATATAAGCTATACTAAACACAGAGTAACTTCTTTCTCAGTTTTATTTATTGAACTTTATTTTTTGAGTATTACTGTGGTGGGAAATCGTAATGGATGAATTATAATAGACTTTAGTGTGTTGCTGTTTTCAGTAGAAACAACAATAAAGCTACTTGACAGTTCAGCAATTGGGTAAAAGATTAATGTGAATGTTATTAAACTTTAAGTATTTCTGCATAAAATGGCCAACAGATATAGGAAAAAATGTTCAGCATTCCCCGTCAGGGAAATGCAAATCAAAACTACAGTAAGATACCATCTTACACCAGTGAGAATGGCACATATTTAAAAAAACTGGCAACAAATGTTGGCGAGGATGTGGAGAACAAGGAACTCTCCTGCACTGCTGGTGGGAGTGCAAACTGGTCCAACCACTATGGAAAGCTGTGTGGAGATTCCTCAACCTGCTAAAGATGGAGCTTCCATATGATCCAGCAATTCCACTCCTAGGTATCTACCCAAAGAACACGCAAACATTAATTCAAAAGGGCACCTGCACCCCTATGTTTATAGTAGCACTATTTACAAGAGCTAAGCTATGGAAACAACCCAAATGCCCAAAAATAGATGACTGGATCAAGAAGATGTGGTATATATACGCAATGGAATATTACTCAGCAATCAAAAAAGATAAACTCATGCAATTTGCAGCAACATGGATGGAGCTGGAAGGGATCATGCTCAGCGAAATTAGCCAAAAAGAAAAATACCGGATGGTCTCTCTCATAGCAGGAATTTAGAAAAACCTAAATAAGGGACCAGGAAAAAGACTAATTATAATAAAGTGAACATCAAAATCAACAAGCAACTATAAACCAGAGACACACTACAGGGTAGGGAAGAGGGAGTAGGATCAAAACAAGGGGGGTGGGAATTGTATGGGGACTATAACCAAGATGAAAATGCATACATTGTACAAAAATGAAAAATGATGTAAAAAAATGTATAAAATAAAATTAAAAATATATATAAAAAATAAAAATATGTTAAAAATATAAAAAATATTTAAAATAAAATAAAAATATATAAAAATATATAAGAAAATATTTCTGCATAGTAGCTGAACTGCTATCAGAGCCACTTCTAGCCCTGTTTTCATAATTTCTGTGTGTTAGTAAGCTGTTGACTGGAATTGGCTATTTTGCTGATTCACTTTTAAAAATCAAGTTAATATTCTATTTCCTGTCCTTTTTTTTCAATCCTAGGTGGTACTTTGCTGTTATCTCTGTTTCTGGGGTTTTTGCAGTGACTTTCTCGGTGGTATTTGCATATGTAGCAGACATAACCCAAGAACATGAAAGAAGTATGGCTTATGGACTGGTACGTGTGTATCCTATGCTTTTGTATCTATTGAGAAATACTTTTTTAAATGACCACATATTACAAGGAGTATAAATGCTTTCATTACAAGATTTATTTTTGCATAAAATACATTGCATAGTAAAATCATCCATTAGACTACATTAAACATTTTGCAGTACAAAGCCATGAAAGTTTTCATATTTTCATTAATTATTTACTAGTCACAGATACCAGATTCGAAATTATGGTAGATTATTTTCACTTTATAGAAATTCTTTTTAATAGAATACTAAAACTAAGGATTTATTTCATATGTTATGGGTTAAAAAGTACTAATATTTAAATAACTGAAATATAATAAAATGACATCTAGCTCAGGGATTAGTAAACCTTTTCTGTGACTTGGTGACCCACATACTGTCTCCTTCATATTCTTTTGCTTATGCTTGTATGTGTGTGTTTATGTCTCTGAAAATATAAGAACCTTTTTTAGTTAGATTGGCCAGTAGGCAGTTGTTTGCTAAGCACTGTTTTGGCAAACTAAATATTTAAGGATATTATAGTTGTCTATCAAATCTAAGAATTAAATAGTTAATATATACACAGTGTAGTGAGAGTTTATTAGATTGCCAGAAGTAATACAGTAATGAGTTTCAACAAATAAGGACAAGCATCTTTTGATAAGTAAGTACAGTGTTGTGTCACACTGAATCTTAGTGCTATAAGAGACTGTCATCTTTGCTTCTGAGGACACTATTAAACAAACATGGAATTAAGAGGTTTTGGGGAAAAACACCTGTAGAGAGAAACTTATAAAAAGAACTACTGATTTTTCAGTTGTAACTTAGAATAATAAGTTGATGATAGCCAGGATTTTTTAAAAACAGTTTTATTGAGATAATTTACACCCAGAAAATCCATCCATTTTCTGTGTATTGTTCAGTGAATTTTAGTTAATTTATATAGTTATACAACCATGACCACAATCCATGTTTTTGTAACTTAGTAATTTCATCATAACCAAAGTTTGAAGTTGATAATTTTCAATTTGGAGGCTGTATGTATTTAGGGCGTATCCTAGCAAATAACAACTTAAATCTTCTAGAAATAATATGGATGCAGATAAATGGAGGGAGAAAGTGATCTTTTGGATCCTCTGTCTGTCCAGAGAGAAATGACTCTCTGGTGGGGAGAGTGCAAGAGAAAAGATACGGCATGAAATGCCTATGCTCAGATGGACATTTGCTCGTTGCCTTCAGCAGGTGAATCCCCTCTATAGACCTCACTGGCCCTCACAGTGAGAATCGTTGCCCCTTTCCCAGTCAAGTGCCAGAGCTGTGCTTATGCCCAAGTTCCCTTGAGGTCACAGCCCATTACATTTAATTGCTGGGGGTTGCCGTAACAAGATAACACTGCAATCCTATTTTAGAATGTTCTTTCAGTCACTCCCAAAAGTTTCCTCATGTCCACTTCACCTCTGACATCAGGCAGGTTCCAAACTACTATCACTATAGTTTTGCTTTAAATGAAATAATGTTCACACACTTACCAATAGTTACTCCTTTTATTATTATGTAGTATTTTATTATTTGGAATATAAAGTGTGTGTTTCTTATAAGACCATCCACCAGCAAAAAAGATGTTCATAACTCCCTAGATTGAGGTACTAGTTTTGTGGGGGTGGTCTGGAACTGAACGCAAAATAGATCTAATGTGTACTTGTACTGTATTTTGTTTATCCATTCTAATAGTTAATGGACATTTGAGTTGATCGCTAAATTTTAGTGAAATTTTATGTACTTGCCAAATAAGTGAGCTTTAGAACTTCGAATTGCTTGTCTTGAACAGCTATTAATAAAGAGCTAAAAAAAAAAGCACTTCTTTTAGAAAGTTTTAAAGCATAAATAAACTCCTATTTTTATGTATATGTTTGCTTTTTTTGGTTTATGTTTTAATGAAGGACCATTATTTTACATCCTGGTTAACTTTTTCATAATATAGGATTTCTCCCGTCAGGTGTGGTCACAATAGTTCATTGTGCCCGCACCCCTACCATGCTTCTCCTCCCTCCCCTTCTCCCTAATAAACTTCTAAATAATTAGAAAAAATAAATAACAATAAATAAAAATAAACACTCTTGTGAAGAAATCTTTCATCCAAAATTAAAAAACACTGTGTAGAAAAAGAATAAAGCAGTTAGGGAGCAGAAGCTTGTACATGTCTGTGACATTAATTTCTAGTTCTCCTTGAAGAGTGTGGTCCCCATCAGGTGTTATCTGCTGCCACAGGTACTACTAATTTGCAGGCCATCTTGTCTAGTAAACTAGTTATGTGTGGGAGGAATAATTTTTGTCTACCTGTATCCTCTCTGTTTTAGCTGCATCTTCACCAGACTTGTATGCATTTCCTCAGAGTTTTAGAGAGACATGGTTAAAGATGTGCTCAATGCACATCTCATTCTTCCCAACTCTGCTTGCCACTATTACTGATGATAAGCTAGACCTCAAAGTCTTTGAAGTTTTATTGCAGTTAGCCTAAAATTTATATCAAGGTGAATATTCATTTAATTTTAACATTGGGGAACAAAAATCACAGCGACATTAGGTGTCCTTAAAGTATTGTTTTTAGACTTGTTTCAAGGAGCACTGAGGTTGTGTGGAGGTGCTCAGGGACTAGTGTGACCCAGTCAGGGAGGGGGCTTTGCACAGTGCTCCAGACTCCTAACCTGTCAACTAACAATTTTTTGTTTGTTATTAATCTGTTTGACTTATGAATTCATCAGTAGGATTTATTTGACCAAAGGGCTCCAAGGCTTAAAAGAAAGTTTGAAACCACTATCTTAGAAGCTTTTTACACATTTTTAAGTTAAGAATCTAATTCTTTTGCTGGAAAAGAAGAGAATATAAGAAAAATGGCACGGAAGGATGGGGGGGAAAGGGAGGCGCAGCAGGAGGACCAGTAACATAAATGAGTTATGGTGGGACTCCCTGATGGCGCAAGGGGTTAAAGCACCGCACCATGAAGCAATCTGCAGCCTCGGCAGCATGAGTTTGATCCCTGGCAGGCCAGGGAGCAACCCACATGGCGTTGCTGTCTCACCTGCTGCTCCCCTCAGCAGTGTATTTCAGTCAATCTGCCTGTTCTCTTCCCACTCTATCTCTGGTGAATCCTCTCACCACCACCCCCCGCCCCCCACATCTCTGGCCTGTACCCCAGCTCTTATATGCATAAATAAATAAATCTTAAAAAAAGAGTTATGGTGATGGCAAAAAAGAGTTCTCAGGGTGGCTAATCTTCTTCCTATCAATTGTGATTTGCTGCAGGTTTCAGCAACATTTGCTGCAAGTTTAGTAACTAGCCCTGCAATTGGAGCTTACCTTGGACGAGTGTATGGGGACAGTTTAGTGGTGGTCCTGGCTACAGCCATAGCTTTGCTCGATATTTGTTTTATCCTTGTTGCTGTGCCAGAGTCATTGCCTGAGAAGATGCGGCCAGCATCTTGGGGAGCTCCCATTTCTTGGGAACAGGCTGACCCTTTTGCGGTAAGTTAATACTTTTTTTCCTTCTCTTTGGCAAAAACTGAATGCATTATTCATTGCAGCATTAATATTTTGTTGTAGAAATTTCTTTGGGGAAAACATCTTGATGGATTAAAAATTTTTGAAATACTTTTCAGAATAGCTTGGGGCGGATAAAATAAACTTAAAATAGAAGAAAACTGGGTGTCTGTGTACTGCCAAAAGACATTGTTGCATGTTCTTAAGAATCGTTCTGTCTTTTGATATAAAAACCTTATTTCAGTTTTTTTCTTGTTCTAGTCCTTAAAAAAAGTGGGCCAAGATTCCATAGTGCTGCTAATCTGCATTACGGTGTTTCTCTCCTACCTACCGGAAGCAGGCCAATATTCCAGCTTTTTTTTATACCTCAGACAGGTAAAATCCTGGAATTTCTCTTCTTGTATAGTGCCATAATAACAAAAATGTTAATCTCGAGAGAGCTAGAATAGCAGAGACATTGAAAAATCACTACCATTTTGTAAGTAACAGCTCACTGGAATTAACTTTCTGTCTAGTATGGCTGATGGTCCTTAGACATTTCTATAAAACTTTTGACTTAGACAAAGAAGTGCAATTTTTTCTACCAAAGTGTGTCGTTTGAGTTTATGTTGCTAATAGAGGTAGTGGGATGCTTTAATCCATTCACCTGTTCTACACAGTTTCTTTGTGATGTAGAGCACATATTAGTAAATCAGCCAGCCAAATCAAGTGTGTTAGTTTTTTTCTCTCTGACACTAACGGTACCAGGCCAAGGTCAAGCTTTTAGCAATACTTGTAAAAAGCACGAAACAATGTAGTATGTAAAATGAACTCAAAGTGCATGATAGCTATCTCCAATTTAGTAAATCTATAAACTAAGGGCTTTAGATTTACCTAAATCAAGTAGATGGTGTTTTTAGCACATTAACACTCGTTATAATTTTTAGTTCCCAATGAAAGCCAGATTCTTCCTCTGAAGACTCCTTTTGTTATAAATGATTTGTGCTTTTTTTTTTTTTCTGACCCATTTAATATTACTGTACAGGTGGTTACATTAGCATGGTATTTGTTGTGCTTTATTTATTAATGTTACTTTTTCTGGAAACCTTCTAGATAATGAAATTTTCACCAGAAAGTGTTGCAGCATTTATAGCAGTCCTTGGCATTCTTTCAATTATTGCTCAGGTGAGTTTCGTTTTTATGTTGGAGTGAATTATGTCATAGCGGATTGACCCTAGTTGGTCATTAGATGGGGCATTGAGTAATTCTCGATGGTATCTTGGTGGAGTTACCAGGGTCAGGAATCTGAGGATTGTAGTTTCGAAACTCAGTTTTCTTACATTGCTATTATTGATTAAACTTTTGGGATCAACACATTAAACAATATACGATGTATGAACCAGAAACACAGTTTATTGATTTATAGTAGGTTGTCGACCTGCATAAAGTTAGGAATTTTATATTCTGTTCTATTGATTAATCCATCAAAAAATATTTGTTAAATACCTGCAGTGTATCAGACACTGGAGATAGAACTTAATAAATTCCTACTGTTGTAAAATTTACATTCTTGGGAGATAGACAGAAAATTGACAAACATGTCATGTATCAGGTATAATAAGAACTATTAAAGGATTTGGGGATATCGAGAGAAAACTGGGGGCTTATCTGGGAAAGCTGGAGGAAACCCTTGCTAATATAAGGTGACATTTGAGCACAGACAACAGGAATGAGGAACAAGCCTCAGGAATATTTGGAGGAAGAGAATTCAAAGCAGTGAGAAAGAAATAGGAATCTAAGGAGAGAATGTATCAGGCATGTGTAAGAAATAGACAGAGGCCAGTATGCCTCTGGTGAAGTGGACAGGGAGAGTGTTAGGAAATGAAGTCCAAGATATGGAGAGGAATCAGATCATTCTGGGCCTGCAGGTCATGACAAGACTTGACAGGAAGGATAGCAGCCATTGGAGGATTTTGAGCAGAGGAATGACATGAAAGTATGTATCTTGGAAACCCAGTTGGTAACCCATTGTTAATCAGCAAAGGAATTTGAATTTTCGGAGGAGAGCTCGCATTCTGACCTCTATACGATCTCTTTTTCCACAGTAAATTGTTTCCCAGTTCCTGGAATTTTTTTTTTTTTTTTTTTTAGTCAAGGCCTTTCTCCTTCCCATTATAAGCTCCTTAACTCTGTTTTTCCTTGGTGCTACCAATGACCTACTCTGACACTATTCCACCTTAGATCCAGTCTATTAGGTCTATTAGATCCAGTCTATTATACAGCTTTCTTGTTTTAGTCTTCTTTTAAGAAAGTGGAAGCTTGAGTCTGTTGAGTTGGTCATCTTGAATGTTTTACCATGTCGTAGGTAGAATTTCTCCTGCAGATTTTATCACTTACGAATTTTTGGTAGGGTTTTTTTTTTTTTTAAGATTTATTTATTCATTTATTTATGATAGAAGACCTGGGGTACAGGCCAGAGGTGAAAGGTGACAGGATTCATCAGAGACAGAGCAGGGAGCAGAACAGGTGGATTGACTGCAATACACTGCTTAGGGGAGCAGTGGGGAGCTGCGCCATGTGAATCAGCTCCCTGGCCAGGGATTGAACTCAGGCTGCAGCAGTGATAGTGCTTAGACTTAACCCCTACACCACCAGGGAGGCTTTGAATTTTTGGTAGGTTTAATGATTTAAATTCTACAATATACTTGCCCCATAGCCCCTGGTACATAACTATTCATTAAGTATTACTAATAATTCTGATTTTGGTGTTATCCTGAAATCCTTGCTCTGGGTTCTTTTAATACATTTAAAGACTACTTGAGTGATGAGTTAAAGGTGATTTAGAGGAAACTTTCCCTCTGTTCAGCAGACAATGTCTGTCACAAGGCAGACAAGGTGAAAGACAGTCCCCTAGTGTTCAGAACCTGGAAGGGCAGACATGTGAATTCAGGAGGGGGCCTGGTTGGGTGTGTGGAAAAGAGCCCTGTGGCAGCGAGTCCTGAGGGCAATGCCTCTAGGAGCAGAGCAGCCCCAATCCAGCCTAGAGTGACGGTACAGGGAATACAGTACTTGCAGGACCATTTGGCTTTGGGAGGCAACATGGAAACATGGCTTTTGAAATGAAAAATCACCTTTTAAAAAAATGAGGAAACTAATTGGAGATTAAAAATAGTTGAGGGGCCTCCCTGGTGGCGCAGCGGGTTGAGCAAAGTGCTGTGAAGGTGTCCACAGCCTCTGCAGCATGGGTTCGATTCCCAGCATGGGTTCGATTCCCAGCTGGCCAGGGAGATTCCCATGTGGTGCAGCAGACCTCTCCTGTTTTGCTCGCTAGTCCCCTCAGCAGTGCTTTTGGTCTGTCTGCCTGTTCTGCTCCACACCTTGTCTCTGGAGAACCATCTCACCCTCCTGTGCCTCTGACCTATACCCCAGTTCTTGTATAAAAATAAATAAATCTTTTTTAAAAAAAAGAAAAAAAAATAGTTGACTAGCAGTATACAGCCTCCATAAATGCTGATAATTATGTTTGTATGTCCTGAATTACTAAAATACTCAGTATAAGAGAGTCCAAAAGGTAGAAGAACGAACTTACAGTCTGTTTATGTGAAGTGTACAATTGAAAATGACTTGTCCCCTATTGACCTCTCAGCCAGTGAAAGGCCAGTGTCTTTCCCTGTTCCAGCAGCACAAAGCTGCTTGTAACTCCCGATTCCTGCCTGCGCCTTTGTTCTTGCTGTCCTTCTTGCCTCCCTCCACCCACCCTGAGTCTCCTCTCGCTGTGTTCCCATATTAATTCGGCATGTCTGTATCGTTTTATAGAATATACTATATTATATTTTACCTCTTTATTTCTGATTGATCTTGCCTCAGTAGGCCGTGAGTGCCCTTAGAAGCTCGGAATAGATTGTGTTCATGATTGTATCACCTGCTTAATCACTCTAGTACTTAGCCTTTTACCTGCAGCTCAGCACACACAATATTAAAGGTCATTGATTTTTTTTCTATAGTGTTTTAAAACATTAAAAATTAGTAGTAAGCCTGTAAAAATTGTGAGGTATGCTATATGAAAATAGGGATATGTAGCTTTTCTCCCAACATTTTAAAATCTGGTAATACTGGACAGACCTACCATCCAGGGGAAGCCAAGTAGCTGCTAAGCCCTTTGGGGCCTTTACTCTCTGGCTTACCATAGGTCCATCACTTCCTTGGCACCAGAAGGCATAATATGTAACATCTGCACTAAATGACTGTTTACATGACTGGCATGGGCATAGTTGTACGTAGTTCTCTCTTTCAGTGCTCTCGGCCCTCTGTGTGCTGGTAACTCTCAAATTTATACCTCTGCCAAATTTTTAACCTCTAGGCCAAACTCTGAACTTCTGTTTGATACACCTGCCAGGCATCTCTGACTATTCATGGCCCAAACTAAAATCTGCATCCCACCTCTCTAGTACTGCTCACCTCATTGCACCACCACTCTCTTGGTTGTGGGGCTAGAAAATTCAACAATATTCTTGATCCTTTTTCTCTTTCTACCCCACATCCAGTCCATCCAATGGTATCTCATCACTTCTGTCTCCAAAATATATTCTGAATGGAGGTATTTTTACCATTTTCATTAGTAGCTTCATTATTACTCATCTTGGCCATGGCAGTAGTCTCCATCTAGTCTCTGCTTCCATGTTTGTTTTCCTTTAGCTGTTTATCATCTGGCAGAGTAATTTTTGTAAAGTGGCAATTTGATTGTCGCTCTTGTTTAAAAATCACTTTCTCTTGCAACCAATATAAAAATCTAGACTTTGAATATAATCTCATTTTCGTCTGTTCTCTTTGTTTTGACTCCACCCCAATCCGGGACTTATGCACTTGCTGTCATCCTACTTAGAGCCCTCTCTTCCTTGAGATACTCACATAATGGCTGCCTCATTGTCCTCTTTCAGCTGACACTCAGGTGCCACCTCCAAAAGTCCTCTCTGCTCATCCTGGTGGTGTACCACACCATTCTACTTTGTTTTCTTCAGAGCAGCTACAATCTGGAATTACCTTGTTAAATGAATGTACTTAAGTTTGTCTTCTCTCCAGCAGGAGGTGATCTCTTTGCTGATTGGTACTTTGATCTGCTCACAGACCTCTAGATCAGTGCCCTTAGACCTAAAGTTAGCAGTAGAACTTAGCAAACATTTGCTGACTGACCAAAGTTGATGTCAGTTGACTGTTTATTATCTGTGTCATCTTGGTTCACTCATTTAACTTTTGGGACTTAGTCCTCTCAGCTTCAAAATGAGTTGTACTAAATTAAGGGACGTCAGTTATTTTCCTGCCTTGTACACTGTATGTGTGAAGTAATTAAGTTTCATTGAGCTGAGAATATTGTGACATATTTAAAATCACACATACATTCCATAGATACTAACTTAAGACTTTTACTAGGTGTTGAGGAGGCACAAATGTAAAAAAAAGGTCTCATCATCAGGGAGAAAAACAGTGTCTGCAGTTAGTGTCAGACATAACAGTTTTTGTTTTGTTTTGATTGTTTGCAACTTGATGGATGGTTTTGGCCAAACTTCTAGTATTCTGTAGTTACTGAACACACACTTAAATGGTCTTACTGGGAGAGGGGAAAAGGAAAGGTTATTGTGAAATGCAGAATATGGCAAGCATGTCCATTTGCTTTTGGGGCGAAGAGGTGGTTACTGGGCTGAGAGTGCTCTCCTTAGGTAAGAATTTGAGCTCAGGTTTTTTAACACTGAAATCATAAGAGTAGTACATCCAAACCATCTTCTAATAGCTGGGTGATTGTGTAGGAAGGATTCTTCTCTCCACTGTACTTGGCTAGATAACAGGAAGTTGTTCTTTGCTAACTGCATACTTCTGAGTTAGTTCTTTTTTGGGCTGTGGTTGCTGAAGAATGTAATCTAGTAGGGTTCCAATTTCTTTTGAAACTCGATTTTTTGTCATTTAAGGGAAAATCTCAGAGAAGAATGTTTAGTCCTAGTTGTTTAAGAATTCTTAAAAGAATCATTTGCTTTCTACTGGCTTATGATTAAATCTGATTAAACTTAAATGATTATCTCAGTTTAAAAAACATTAAAACTTATAACTGATAATTGTTCATTTTGAACATTAATTAGTCATTAAATTTTGGTTTCCTGAATTTTCCTAGACTTAGTAGCTATATTGCATGTGGTATATTTAATACTTAATTAGAATTAGCAAAAAAATTTTCCGTTGTCCCCATATCATTGCTGAATTTCTATTAACTTGAAAAGTAGCAAGAAAATACACGAACTCATATCATTTTTAAATAAATTCTTATTATGTGCCAGACATGTGCTAATAATAAGCACTTTACTTAAATAATGCACATGACATTTTAAGGTATTATTATCACCTTTTTATAAGAGATAAAACTGAGTCTCAGAGTGAAGTAACCAGCCTCAGGGTCACACAGAACCAGGATTATGATCCAGAATATTTTTGCAAAGATTGTATCTTTGTCATTTTATCATATTCTCCCAATTCATACTTGTTAAATTGATTTACTGTTTGTGAAGGCATTAGCAGAGGTTAGTTTAGGTGAAGGATATATGAGTAATTGTTGTACTGGTTTAATTTTCTTTAGTAGGGTACTAAGCATTTGGATTAAGTTGGACCCATAAAGACATTTTTAAAGCTGCTATAGGGATCTCCAAAGCATTAGTTAGAAGTTTGACTGTTTTCAACTGCTGATGTAAGTGGCCTCAGGAGAAAAGTACCAGATGAAAAGTGCACATATTCTGAGTCTTCTAACTTTTTCCTTGAAACGGGTTCTGTGTCAGGCAGAGGGACCTTTCATCACTTATATGACCTGGAGTAAAGTCTCCAATATATTCAGGACAGTTGAGACTAAAAAGCCAAAAGACAGTTGAGACTAACTGTCCTTTCATACTTTCACTTGAAGAAGTCATCAAATAACTTGTTTTCGTTTGGTTTTGTAAAGTGTAGATTGCAATCACCAAATATTTTTAGTTTTAGTTTTAAAAGTTTATTCTACTCTGATAAACCATTTGGTTTTTCTTTTTTCCAGACCATAGTCTTGAGTTTACTTATGAGATCAATTGGAAATAAGAACACCATTTTATTGGGTCTAGGATTTCAAATATTACAGCTGGCATGGTATGGCTTTGGTTCAGAGCCTTGGTAGGTATAAATATTTTAATTTTATTAAAATTTTTGGGTTTTGCTCCCTTTTGTATTTTTTTCCAGCTTTGAGATATATTTGACAGATTTTTTGTTTTTTCTTATTTGCTTCTCAATTAGGACTGAGACACTAGGTTCTGAAAGTTAGCATTATTTATCTTTCTGGTTTTTCTGGTTAGAGAAAGTTGAGTAAAGCCAATGCTCACTACTGATGGCAAACCAGGAGTGAGAAAAGCCCACTGGTTTTGGTCCTGGCTTCATACCAAGAGCCACCCTACTTTTCATGCCACTTCTGGTTTCCCTGACGGAAATGGTGATGCTGATGTCAGGCTGCCATCGAACACCTGCGTGCTTAGATGGCACAGGACTGAGCGCCTCTGTTCACATACTTGTTTCCTAAAACTCAGCACATCATCTCTGTTTTGGATATGAATAAATACCAAGTGCATGTTTTGATGGACATTTTGTTTTCTAGTCCAGCTTTTACAAAGAGGTACTCAACAATTTATCTAAAACATCAGGTCAGGAACATCCAAAGTTGAGATCGAATTAATATTTTCACACTGTATCACAAGTCTGTGGGAACCTTGCCGAAGACTTACCGGCTTCACATGTTTAGAAACACTTAATGTTTCTTTCTTTGCATTTTATACACTGTTCTTCACACACACACCCCACCACCCCCAGAAAGAAATAATACCCAACGTACTTTCCAGTTTGGGAAAGTAATTCTAAAGTCCCGTATCATTCTTGTTTTTCTCCTTTGTGGGATAAACAGGGTTAGACTTTTAACTGACTTCTGCAGAATCACACAGGAAGGAAGAATAGAGCAAGTCAGTGTTTCCTTTTCCCTATATCATAGTCTTTTCACAGTAAAAAATGCTGATTTTAAGTATGTATTTTGACTCTGGCGGGTACAATGGAGAGTTTACCTACTGTTTTGTGTTTTTTTTTTTTTTTTTTTTTTTTGCCACTTTTGATTACAGGATGATGTGGGCTGCTGGCGCAGTAGCAGCCATGTCTAGCATTACCTTTCCAGCTGTCAGTGCACTTGTTTCACGAACTGCTGATGCTGATCAACAAGGTGAGCTGATAGGAATCATTGATGTTTAAACACAAAGCACATAACACTTTTCTAAGTATTGAAACGTAAGTGTATCTCCGGGTAAAGAATTTTTAAATTATTATTTTTTAAAGAGTTATTTATTTATGCAAGAGCTGGGGTACAGGCCAGAGGCGCGGGAGGGTGAGAGGATTTACCAGAGACAGAGCGGGGAGCAGAACAGGCAGACTGACCAAAATACACTGCTGAGGGGAGCAGCGGGCAAGACAGGAGAGGTCTGACACTCCATGTGGGAATCTCCCTGGCCGGCTGGGAATCAAACCCGCGCTGCAGAGGCTGCGGACAGCTTCACAGTGCTGCATTCAACGACTGCTGCGCCACCAGGGAGGCCCTAAATCATTATTGTAAAGAAGAAAAGTAGATTCTGGGGCCTCCCTGGTAGCCTAGGGCTCATGCCTCACCTGCTATTCCCCATAGCTGTGTATTTCAGTAGATCTGCCTGTTCTGCTGCCCACTCTTTCTTTGGTGAATCCTCTCACACAGCTGTACTTCTGGCCCACACCCCAGATGGCTATGCAAAAATAAATTAAAAATATAAAATATTTTTAAGAAAGAAAAGCAGATTCTAGGGTGTTAGCCTTAGGTGGATATATATATATATAGTAGTGTCTGTCACTGCATGTGTGGCACTAGGTGATCTTTTGCTAAAAAAATCATTTAGCAGTGAAAGTTGGTTACCTTTTGGTCTACTAACCAATTAAAAGAGTTTGCTATGATGTCGGAGATACACTCAATCCTTCCAGTAAAATCTGGCTTTCAGTTATCTAAACACATGGCAGATGTTAGTGTCTTAAATTTTTGTGGCGGGACATTTACATAATGGAATGATAACAGATGAAGAGTAATTCCTTGAAAAAGATGTTTTATCTAGTTATAAGGAAATGTGGTGTGGCAAAAAGAATGGCAATATCCACTTGGTGGATAAAGAAAGAAAAACCTTTGGCCAAAACCAGTTGCACTTTAAATTTGAGAGAAGATCCTGGAGATAAACAGAAGTCAAACTCTATAAAAAGGGTCTATATTTGACTAGATTTTTTTTTTTAAAGATTTATTTTATTTATGCATATAAGAGCTTGAGTGTAGGCCAGAGGTGCGGGGTGGGGTAATGAGAGGATTCACCAGAGACGGGGTGGGGAGCAGAACAGGCAAATTGACTGAAAAAAACTGCTGAGGGGAGCAGTGGATGAGAGGCCTGCTGCACCATATGGGTCAGCTCTCTGGCTGGGAATTGAACTTGTGCTACAGTGGCTGCCAGTTAGCTTCATAGTGCTGAGATTTAACCCCTCGTGCCACCAGGGAGGCCCCTGGCTAGGTGGTCTTAAGTAGCTGTTAAGTTGATGTTTTTAATAATTCTACTTGTGAACTCATACCTGATTTTCAGCCAGCTGGCTTAAATGGAAGAAAAATGCTTCTACCTACCTATTTCTACATTAGCTGCCTGAGCTCACATTTGCAAACAGGTTATTACACTTTATCCAATGTCATCACAGTAATCACTAGTGTCTGATAAGTGATTTCATGTTTCTAGTGGTTCTAGTGTAGGAAAAAATGTAAGTGGTACTAAGTGGTCATTTGTTTATAAACAATTTAGGTGTCGTTCAAGGAATGATAACAGGAATTAGAGGATTGTGCAATGGTCTGGGACCAGCTCTTTATGGATTCATTTTCTACATATTCCATGTGGAACTTAAAGAACTGCCAATGACTGGTACAGACTTGGGAACAAACACAAGTCCGCAGCACCACTTTGAACAGGTAATTCTTCATTCACATCATAAAAGTACAGTTCATTTGGCTGGATTGGAAGACATTATTTTAGATTTAATAAAACACTTTAAAAAAAAAGCCTAAGGGACTGTGTTTCATATACTTCTTTGTGAAGTTGGCTGTCATTACCTTTTTCCCCTTGAGAATTAAAATTTAAATGTTCTAGTTTGTCATATTATACCTTATGGCATAAGGAACCACCATCTGCTTGTACCACATCTTTCATCTGAGCCTTGTAATGTCTATATAAAGTCTGTTTTCTGTGTGATAGTCAGTTAGGTGCTGAGTAAACATCTTTGTTCACTTATTTGCCATACTTCCCTCCTATAACTGAAAACACTAACGGCAAAAAAAAAAAGTGATTGTAGCCAATACAAATAGCTCCTCAGTTCCCTTGCTTGTCTGGTAAAATTCTACACTAATCCTCCAACCAGCCAAGACTACATTTAGATAAAAAAGAATAGGTTGCACACAAGTAGAACTGGCAGTGCAAGTTTTTGAAATGAATATAATTTTGGACTCAAGCAGGGATTGTCTTATGGAACAATATCTTACTTTCAGTCACGAGAGAATATAGTTCCCTTTTTATTTATTTTTTTTTAAAAATTCTTTTTTTCTTTTTTTTTTTTAAGATTTATTTATTTATTTGTATATACATGCACTGGGTACAGTCAGAAGCGCGGGAGGGTGAGAGAATTCACCAGAGCCAGAGCAGGGAGCAGAGCAGGCAGAAGGACCGAAGCACACTGCTGAGGGGAGCAGGGGGCAGCAGGAGAGGTCTGCGCGCCATGTGGGACCCCCCTCTGGAGGCCGGGGAGCAGCTGGGGATCGAACCGGTGCTGCAGAGGCTGCGGGCAGCTTCGCAACCCAGCGCTCAACCGCTGCGCCACCGGGGAGGCCCTATAGTTCCCTTTTTAAACAAGGAAAATAGTCATTGATTCTGTTAGTGTAGTGAATGCTTATACCCCTTGATTGTACTTTTGAAATCCTCCTCTTGAACTATTATTAAGACTCAGAATGTGTTCAGGCTTTATGCTTAAGCGACTGTTGATGCTCAAGCTGTTTTTAAAAATATCTTTTAGTTGGGTCAGTTACTACCTCATCGCTGTGTACTGGGTCTGCAGTGCCCTTGCCTCCTGAAAAGGGGGTACTTTTTCGCATTGGCCTTAATGAACTTCAGCTGCTTGTAATGCGGACCGCTCAGTCACTGCTACAAGTTTAGCCGTTTCTCCGGGGAGCCAAGATGTGCGCGCAAAAGACCTGATTATTTTTTTCTTCCTCAGAATTCCATCATCCCCGGCCCCCCCTTCCTCTTTGGAGCCTGTTCAGTCCTGCTGGCTCTGCTTGTTGCCTTGTTTATTCCGGAACACACCAATTTAAGCTTAAGGTCCAGCAGCTGGCGAAAGCACTGTGGCAGCCACAGCCATCCTCACAGTACACAAGCGCCGGGAGAGGCCAAAGAACCTTTACTCCAGGACACAAATGTGTGACGCCCGGAATCAGGAAGACTTTTCTATCAGCACCCAGGTCTTAGTTTTCACCTGTAGTTCTGGACGTACATTCCATGTCCATCTGCAATGTACTTTAAGACTGTCTCAAGAAATGTATCTGCATGAACTCCGTGGGAACTAAAGAAAGAACTGGACAGTTTTCCAAAGATGTTACAATTTCTTTTGAAAAGAAACCTTTTGTTTATTAGCATCAATTCTTGCCACTAAGCTGTTTGTTTTATTATACATCCTTTAATTAAAAACTATATATGTAACTTCTTAGATACTAGCAATGTTTCTGCTACCATTTCCTTCAGGTGTTGAGCTTTAACTATTTATGCTGACGCAGTGAGACAGAGAGCAGGTAGTATGGTTGCGGACCAGTTCATTCTAACATTTTAAAATCTTGAGTCGCATTTTAATGTTGTGAAATCTTGGGTCAAATAATTCAAAGCCTTAACGCAGATGCACTAAAGTAAAGAAATGGTAAAGGCATTGTTTGGATTAAAAAAAAAATTGTAAGAAAACTGTACTAAATCTGAATCATGTTTCAAGCTTATTTGTAGTTATTTTATTTTAAACATTATTCACTACTATTTTTAAAATGAGAAATTATCAGCCATTTAGAATTTTAAATTGGGGTCTGTAGAGCCTGTAAATGTTTAAGTGCTGGCTCAAATTTGTTCCCCAGCTACTTATACCACTATTCTTTTAATGTTTGCATAATCATTAGAACCTCAACACTTGAATACATAATCTAAAAATTATATAGTAAAGCTGGTAGCCTTGAAAATGTCAATGTGATATCTATATGTAGATAAATATATATAGTGGCCTTTCAGGACTGTCACAGTAACACTTTATTTACAAAGCTAATGTTTGTCCTAAATTTTCAGGACCCTAGAAGAGAGCTTTATACAATTACTGATGTGAATTTCTCTAAAGTGTATATTTTTGTGTCCAGTTATATTATTTAAAAAGTGTTACTTTGTAAAAATTGTACATAAAGTATTGTATAGTTTACACTGTTTTCATCTTGTGTGTGGTTATTGCTTAATGCTTTTTAAACTTGGAACACTCACTATGGTTAAATAAGGTCTTAAAAGAACTGTAAATATTCTGTTAATAAAATTAAATATTTTAATGATTTTTTTTTAAAGAAAGTCTTGATCTTTGACTCCCGATAGGGCCTATTTGGCTTTGTTTGTTACCATAATTTTTGTAGTAACAAAATGTTATACCTTCTTCACTCTGAATCCATTTCTTTTCCCTCACTATAAAATATGCTTAACTGGAAGTTAACTGGAAATTAATTTTTTAAGCATAAACGTCTATCAGTCCTACTTCTGTTTTTTAATGTATTTTTTCACATTGTCATCACTCCCCAAATATTAATACTTTATTAACAAAGCTCACACAGTTTACAGAAATACATTAAGTGCAACATTTTGATTATTGACACATGTACAATTTTACTCTGCAAAACAATTTCAAATAAGTTTAAGAGGTAGAGCAAAGAATTCACACTCAAGTCTATATACATTTAATATCAAAAAACCCTTCAATTTGATATAAAAATATTTCTATCCTATCTTTTAGAAATTCTCCAACTTTCCATGGAAAAGGTTATCTTATTTTTTTAAAAAAGAGCCATCTGTATGTCAAAAAACCAAACCCCCATCACTATTTTATACATATTACAAGTATTTACAAGAAAGCAGATTTTAATATCAACAAGTTTCTTTCAGGTTATAATTAAGTGCTTTCAAGTTATTATAACTGAGTATCTTTACTAATATAGTTTGAACAAAGAACTACATAGAAACAGTGCATAATTACAGTTATTAAACTTTAGATTACATACCTAGTTTCAGACAGCTTGCAAGTGCAAGTATCATAAGACTCAAGATGATGACTTCATTAAAAACTAAGTAGAGTCTGTCATACCATGGAATGCAATAAAGCATGGTATGTCACTAGTATCTATCTTGCAATGTCTTTCCTTGTAAATAATTTTTTAACAGGTCACAAGCATTAGCAATCTTTGCAAACAAAAACTGATGTAAGAGATTTAAGCAAAAGCTCTTTTGGGATGTTTGTCAAGAAAAAATGGGGCCCTATGATTCTGAGTGAATTTTTTAGTCAATGTTTTCCAAGTAACAATTCTTAATTGAAACTTTTAGTAATATGGAAGAGGAGTTGTAATTTCTAAGTTACTCATTTTTGCCTACTTTTTTAATAAGCAAACAATCTGATACAAAGAAAACAATACAAGGAATATTCATGATGCTCACAGGAAAGACTATAGTACTCATTTTTCAAATAAATTTTCACTAATACAGATTTAGGTGCATAAAAAACTAGTAAAACTCCAAATGAAAGAGAAAAATGGGATAAGTATAGACTGACTTCTAAGTCATTAAAATCCTTAAACTTTGTAGGTGAAATGACTAAAGCATTTTATACTAAATCTAATCATATATATACACTGAATAATTTTTACAATAAATTTAGCAAACAATAACAGCTAAAGGTTCCAAGAAAAATATTTCCATGCTATTAAGGATTGATTAATTCATTCATTTAGGTAATTTTAGGACTTTCCCCTTTACGCAGTAATTAATGTAAACATCTTAGGAGATAATCATCTTCCCACATAATTCTCAGGTGGTAAATTTAAAACATTTTGCCTATGATATTTTCATCATTTTGCCTATGATATTTTCATTCTTTGGTGTCATATATTACATGTGAGCAGGTTTTAATTTACCCAGATATTCATTCAATATGATCATATACCTTATAAAGATCATCTTTCCTTAGAACTTTTAATCCTTTTTAAGGATTAGTTTAATAACATTCATACCATTATTTTACAAAACACCATAATCACAAACTAAACTCATTTACTCAGAATCTCCAATCCCCACGTACAAATTTGCTCCTCTCAACTGTCTGCCATAAACAGCAGCATACTTATAGGATCAAACGATCTAATAGAGCAGCTTAAGTAAACTCTGGAACTTGCTTAACATTTGATATAGTTAACATATTTAAAGCACCCAAGTTTATAAAATTTAGATAAACAGTGAAGTATGACACTAGGGTTAACTGTTTGGTAACTGCCCTGGGAAATAGGCTGAAGACGTGGAAGGGAGGACCGCTGGTTTTGAAGATGTCTGCAATGCTCCTAACGTGCCTTCTTTTTGATGATCTACACATGAGGACAAAAAAAGGTCATTTGCCTTCCCTTAACCTTTTATATGTACATTTAATCAAACCACAGTGAACAATCCATTTCGGAAATATCTTCTCACCTTGGTTATTGAATAGATTTTGGCTGAGCCCTCGTAAAGGAATGCTATCTTCCCTTTTCTTCAAATATTTGGATTCCAGCCCCAAATTTTCACCACTTAAAAAGAAAAAAGTAACTATTTTAAACATGACTGACTTTAGTAGTTAATTTTATATATACTATACATAAGATAACAAATATTTATAGCTTTATTCAAATTACATTCTTTATTGGTTTCTTTTTTTTTTTTTTTTTTATAGAGGCATGTTTTATTTATTTATTCATTTGTTCGTTTTTGTTTGTACATGCACTGGGTACAGTCAGAAGCACGGGAGGGTGAGAGAATTCACCAGAGCCAGAGTGGGGAGCAGAACAGGCAGAAGGACCGAAGTACACTGCTGAGGGGAGCAGCGGGCGGCAGGAGAGGTATGCACGCCATGTGGGACCCTCCTCCAGTGGCCGGGGAGCAGCCGGGGATCGAACCGGCGCCGCAGAGGCCAAGGGCAGCTTCGCAACCCAGTGCTCAACCGCTGCGCCACCGGGGAGGCCCGCTTTATTGGTTTCTAAGCAAATAATTTATACATACTTAAGCCAATATGCCCTTCCCAGTAAATTATAATTTAAAAAACCCTAAAAATTCTAAGAGTTGGGATAAGCAATGTGTGGGAAATGAAGATCATTATTAATAACTTCTATCTCATCCTGTTTAAAATGATTTCAACAAAAACTTCTCAAAATTTTGTAGTGCTTTAAAGTCATTTTTTTAAACACTAATAACTAGCTAACAAATAACAGCACCAGTTCTCAAAATTCTAATTTTATGGACATGATTATGCTTGATTTTTTTTTTTTAAGATTTATTATTTTTATTTATTTATACAAGCACTGGGTACAGTCAGAAGCGCAGGAGGGTGAGAGAATTCACCAGAGCCAGAGCGGGGAGCAGAGCAGGCAGAAGGACCGAAGTACACTGCTGAGGGGAACAGCGGGCCGCAGGAGAGGTCTGCGCGCCACATGGGACCCTCCTCCGGTGGCCGGGGAGCAGCCGGGGATCGAACTGGCACTGCAGAGGCTGCGGGCAGCTTCACAACCCAGCGCTCAACCGCTGCGCCACCGGGGAGGCCCCTTATGCTTGATTTTGTACCACAAATATGATCTTCATATTTTCTGTATGTATCAACGGAATTGCTCTTGGTATGTATGATATAGTTAAATATATAAACATACAGTGGTGTACCATTAATGTGAATTCCAGTTGCTCTGCCTCTTAAACTGTGAAGTTAAATATAACAAATAAGTACATCTTAAGACTTCAAGGAATTCTGACCTTTTATAAAAGGGAGGCTCACAAATATTAACTATCTTAAAATCCATCTTGGTCCCAGTTTTAGATGAGCCATTGAATTAAGGCCAGAGAGGTGGGGTAAGATTGCAATGTAAGCGATAACTGAGAAAAATGGAGTGCATCAAGACAAGTCATATATGAAAACAAAAATGCTGATCATTAGGAATTAGAAAGAGTTCTATCTACCAGCAACTTAAAATGTCAGATAAAGGAGTACACATCATAGAAAGTACCAGTAATTCTTGCTAAGATGACTCAAAATTGTAAACATTAAATTTTAGGTCAATAAGTACTTACTTCTCCTTATCAGTGGAACATGGCATACTAACAGCTGTTCCTGACTGAATATCGCCTACTGATGTATTTGGCTTCGTAAATTGCAAGTTAAACTGAACCTGTGAAGAGGGAAAACAGCTCATATAAACAAATTAGTGATAACATAGTTCTATATGGAGATATATGTGGCTACATTTGTTTTCTGATAAATCTAGACCACAGAAGTACAAGTTCAACTTATAATTCTTAACACAAACACATTTGAGAACATTTAATAAAAAGAAAACTATTTCTCCTTGCCAAAAAAGTTCCTGTCATCCAAGGAAGAATGTGAATCAACTACAAACATGCACTAGGGGACATTTTGGGGAAACATAGATGCTTGAAAATTGGACCATTTTTTGATGGTTCTACAACTCTGTATTGATTACAAGTTAAGTATTGAAAAGTAGAAACTTAATGATGGGAGAATTTTATGGAATTAAATCATGCCTTAGTAAAGTTTTAAATTAAAAAAAAAAAAGCACCCCAGAAAGTAAAAAGACAAAGTAGGGAAGGAAAAAATAAGTTAATCTATAACAAAGCTGTCTAGTGTCCAGAATATATAAAGAAAACATCATTTTATAAGGGTTAAGTATCCCAAACAAAAAAAAAATGATTAAAAGGAATGACCAAAAATTTTATAAGAGAAAACAAAAAAATACTAATTAGCAATCAGTCACCAGATAGCAAAAATGCTTTTGATTCAGTTACTTTTAAGAATTTATCATATGGGCCTCCCTGGTGGTGCAGCAGGTTGAGCGCTGTGCTGTGAAGCTGTCCACAGCCTCTGCAGTGAGAGTTCAATTCCTGGCTGGCCAGGGAGATGCCCACATGACGTGGCAGACCTCTCCTTTTGTGCCTGCTGCTCCCCTCAGCAGTGCTTTTGGTCCGTCTGCCTCTTCTTCTCCCCACTGTCTCCAGTGAATCCTTTCACCCTCCCGTGTCTCTGGCCTGTACCCCCGTTCTTGTATAAATAAATAAATCTTTAAAAAAAGGAAAATATTAAAAAAAAATTATCATCTAAATCTATTGTATAAGGCCACAAAGATAGTTGCTAAAGCATGAATACCTAGATTGAAAACAACCTAATCATTAACAGAGCACTAGTTTAATTAATCCCAGTATATTTATATACAGAAATACTTAGCAGTTATTTTAAAAAAACGAAAAACTTACATTCTGATATATGGAAATGGACCTACTCATAATAACTTTTTTTTTTAAGATTTATTTATTTACGCATATAAGAACTGGGGTATAGGCCAGAGGTATGAGGTGTGAGAGGATTCACCAGAGACAGAGTGGGGAACAGAACAGGCAGATTGACTGAAATACACTGCTGAGAGGAGCTGCGGGCAAGTCAGGAGAAGTCCACTGCGCCATGTGAGTAGCTCCCTGGCCAGGGATCAAATCATGCTCCAGTGGCTGCAGATGGCTTCATAGTTTGCATTTTAACCCCTTGCGCCACCACAGAGGCCCCCTCATAATAATATTAAATGAAAAAAGCAAGGCATAGAACAGTGGGCATGTATTATTTATGCTTCTTTTTTTTTTTTTTTAAAGATTTTATTTATTTTGTGTAGAAGAACTGGTGTCTAGGCCAGCGCTATGGAGCTATTGGCAGCCACTGCAGCAGGTGTTCAATCTCTAGCCAGGGAGCTGACCCACATGGCACAGCAGACCTCTACTGTCTCGCCTGGGACAGCCCAAAACTAATTTGACAGAGTTCGTAACAGCAGTTTTAAAGTCCTCAGTTCTGTATTTTGTAAAATATAGTCTTTTCAAAGCATTTGTCTCCATGATACAGGAAAAAAATCAATTTGTGTATCTGAAGTTTGGAATGGAAAAAAAAAAATCATTAGCTGGGTTGAGTGGATCAAATTCTGAAAATAAAATTTTAACACATCTGAGAAGAATGTATAAACCTAAAGCAGTAGCAATAATGATGATGTTTAGGAACTCAGGATAACAGAAAAAAGTTTTAGCAAATTAATCAAGGATTGGAAGGATGACTAAGCATATGCAATTTGAGAAAATGTTGCCAAAACTTCAGAATTTGCTATCAGTCTCTCCAACCAGGCCTTTAAATCTTGGCAATGTAATCCAGAACTGTCACTACAGCTAAGAAACTATCAGTATGAAAGTGGTGATCCTAGTTAAGTTTGATAATTGTAGGAGATATAATAATGAATAAAAAAGGAAGAGCATGAATAGGAACAAATAAAGTTTAAGTAAACTGATGTCCAGATTTTTACATAGTGATTTAGATTTATCACATACTGCATATAGTATTTTCCTTAAGAATATATACCAAATATTCAGTAATATATAATCTATTAATTAACAACTGAACTAAAAATAAATGAATTTTAAGAAACACATACAACTTTTAAAAAAATTATCATTTAACTTGGATACCTTTGGTCCTGAAATTGGATGGATGGTGTTTTTGGCAGATAGAGGATGAGGAAAGGAATTTTGGAATGCAAATGCAGATGAGACAGGATAACCAACCCCACAAGTAGGGTAAACCAGTCTACCATCAACCTAAAATTAAAACACAAAAATGGTTAAGGATGAGAAATTAGTGCTAAACAGCAGTGGCTGACCTAGGAGAGATTAACATCGGTTATAAAAATTTATAGTTAAGACCACTATCAGAGGCCAATTTTGTTTCTCATAACAACAAAAAACTTGGCCTAGAAGGCTTTTCAGATTGTCTGTGCAAGCTCAGACAAACAAACCACTGGACCTGCCTTGGAATTTGAATTAAAACAAAGATCTCTCAATCGTGTCAGTACCTTGTTGGCCTCTCATTCCTGAAAAGGGTGGAAGAGGCAGGTGGAGTCACAGATCAATCAAAAACAAAACAAAAATTATTTTCTGCCAGATTGTCTGAATAAAAACAAGATCAGTGTTCTTCAGTGGACTGAGACAATAATTTGCATGATTACTAGTTTTCCATATAGTAACACCACAATTAACCAAGGTCAGGAGAACAGTTAACTTTTATAAGCAGGTAGTAGAAACACAAACCTTAAAAAGCAATTATGTTTATCAGTGGCTTTATGGCAAAAATACCTTTCACACATTTATCATCAATCAAGGTTAAGCCTGTCAAGTGTTTTCAAGTTTGCAAACACTTCTTTTCACACTTCTGTGCAATTCAGCAGAAATTCTTTCCCTTCTATAAACACCAAGTACTGTCTGATTTACCAGGCGTAAACTAAAAATTCAATTGGGCACTTGACTTTTAAACCCTCTGCCAATGGACTCCAGAAACATGAGTATATATGGTGGGTCAATAACCACCAGAAACATGGGTATATATGTTGGGTTTGTATTTCCTCTTGCAATGAGGGAAGCTGAACACCACATGAAATCATGAGGTATTTTAGTAAGAGGTATTAAAAGGGACTAGTTTATTGGACTTAGGCATGGGTTAGAGGATTTAAGGGACAGTTTAGGAAAGCTGGGCTTTGCTATGAATCAGATGCCATCAAGAAATAAGGTAAGTGTATGATGAACATCTGAATATATCTCATCTATGAAGGCAGGAGGAACGTATTAAGGCCAAAACTAATTGGTAATGAAGCAGCAGTCAATTATGTTGGCCAGAATAAGAGGATATTTGCCCATTTTTGTGGTTTGTGGCAATGCTCATATTTCTGTGTGTTCAGACTTGATTATTAGAGTGGTCTTTTTCAGTCTTGATCCATCATGTCAGCCACATCTGATACCGACATTCTGTGAAATGCTTTGTTCCTGTCACACCTAGGCCCATCTCATGGTACCAAGTCAGCTGCCAAGCACACGGAGCTACTTTTTTTTCCCTTGCATCTTATTTCCTATAAGGAAAAAGGAAGAGACCTGATGCTGGGAGCTAGAAAGGTTACAAACCAGTTTTTCCTAGAATCTAGAACTGACAATTCTGGCAAGAAAGCTTTTCTCTTTTTTCTTTTTTTGAAAGAATTCCATTTAGGTGCCTCCATTAGAGTTCCAAATTTGAGTCCAAGCCCTCTTCTCCCTTCTCAAGGCCTTCCAGATACTTGTACATGTACACACATCTGTCTGTGCATGAGTGTATGCATGTGTCTGGAAGTTTTTCAGCACATTCGGCATTATTTTAGTTAATACTGATTTTTATATCCACTAAAATCTTACAAAGAAATGTGCCCTTAACAGACAGCCTCTTTAAGAGCAAGTATAACTTTATGTCTCACTTCCAAGTACAACTTAAACTACCTGAGTGCAGTTAATGGTAGGACTCCAACCACACCAGTACCAGCACCTGTCGTGGAGACTTTCTAACAATCTGGGATTATTTTTTGTCTGAGGAAATTTACTAAGAGTAGTCACATGTTAATTTGAATCTTACCACATTAGTGTTAGGAGAAATTCCACTTCTGATTATGTTGCTACTAGTATGTACAGGTGGAGTGGCAGAAGATCCCAATACATCTTGCTTTCTCACTAGTTGATTTTCATTTAGTTCTTTATTTAACCATGTGATTACTTAAATATAAAGAACAAGAAAGAAGGTAAATTTTTTATTAAACTTTTTAATTTTGTAATCATTTTAAACATTTAAAACCAATAGTGCAATTTTTAGGTTTTTAAAACTACCTTATGTCACATGAAAATATAGGTTCATTCAAATTTTGTCATTATTGTTTCTAATCTTAGCAACTGCCATACAGAACTCCTTTTTCTAATACTATCAGAAACATATTTGTGCTAGTCAACAATCTCTTTAAAGGTTTTTTCCCTCTACAATGATACCTTACAGTTTATTTGAAATTCACACTCATATCTGAATACCAATACTAGACACAGAAAATATTAGTTACAGGATTACTCTTCTATTTCAGTTCCAAATAATTCATATTATTACTATCAGGTAAACAGAGAAATTAAAAATGAAAGAAAAATTTAAAAAATATAGTGAAAACTTTTTATACTTTTAATTTTGGGTTATTGATACATGTGATATGGTTTTCTTCATAATGATGATGTTTTATTTATTTAATTTTATTTTAAGATTTATTGATTTATTTATACAAGCACTGAGTACAGTCAGAAGTGCAGGAAGGTGAGAGAATTCACCAGAGCCAGAGCGGGGAGCAGAACAGGCAGAATGACGAAGTACACTGCTGAGGAGAGCAGAGGGCGCAGCAGGAGAGGTCTGCGTGCTAAGTGGGACTCTCGCCGGTGGCCGAGGATCAAACCAGCGCTGCAGAGGCTGCGGGCAGCTTTGCAGCCCAGTGCTCAACCGCTGCGCCACAGGGGAGGCCCATGATGATGTTTTATAAGGTAGATAATAATTTACTAAAGCAAAACCATTAAAACAGTATATTTCAAGCAGAATTATCTGCATATAGCAATATATGAATTCAAATAAAATTTTCAGCTTAAGAATAAAAGTACTTCATTTAAATAAAAGATAAGATACTTACACTTTTCATTATTTTTTAGAAGCTGTTTGCTTTCTTCAAGTTTTTGAACTGTAGCTTCTAACTGTTCTTGTAATTTGCATACCTGAAATGTCAATCCACACAGTAATTATAATAAAGGCAAAAATAAAAACTGAAGAAATAGCTTACTATTAATAGCTGATTATCTTAATAATTATTAAAGAATAAAGGATATTATTAGCTCACCCACATAATAAAATGTGTGTAGACCTACACTATATATACTCAACTTATTTGAGTCATAATTTTACAAATAAAAATAGGTTATCTTTTGAATCTAATCACGTTCTTTTGAAAAACAAAAATCAATGAGGAAATTTGTTATTATCTTGGAAACAATCTCACACAAACAAACAAAAAATTACCTCCTGCTCTTTAATTCGGAGCGACTGTCCAACATCTTGTAATTCTTTTTGTTCCTTTTGTAATTTTTCTTCCTTCTCAGCCAAGAGTTTTTCTTGTTGAATAGTAACTGTATTTTTTAATTTTAATTTACCCATTAAAGTTTTCAGATCCCCTTGTAACTTCTTGATAATTTCATTTGCCTGTAAAAGAGCTTCATATGTGTATCTTCACAAACTCTAATCAAATGTTTACTTTCTATTAAGTTTTTAAAAACAAACCTTAAGAAGTTCTGTTGACAATGATTTTATTGTGGCTTCAAGTTTTCCCAGTTGTACCTGATTTTTCTCACCATTTTCTTCTAAAGCCACCTGGTATATAGTTTTTAAAAAATGAACAATTAGAGAATTTATGTTTGTTTAGGAAAAAAAACATTGTTTATAAATGTGATCATCAATTTGTTTAGAAAATTTTAAAGCAGACCTTTTGTTCCTGGATTGTATCAAATGCTTCTTTTGTTCTTAAAACAAGCTGGTCCTTATCCTTGATTTCCTGTTCTAAAACAGCCACTTTTGTTTGTAGCTGATTAATATGCTTTTCTTTTTCATGGCATTCAGCGTCTAGGGTGGAATTCTCTCTTCGCAAAGAGAGGACTTCTTGCTTAGTTCGCTGGAGCTCCTAAAGGAGGGAGGAAAATGATACACCATGAAAAAGGGAATTAGTTTAGTTTGATTATTTATAATTAAGATGTTTAAAATATAAAAGCTCTTTTAAATAATTTTAAAATTCTAGTACTGACTTTTTTAAATGTTTATGAAAGTCTCTAGAAGTATATAAACCTTGTAGATTTGGAATATAATTGTAAATACACTAAATCTAATTCAATCATTCTAAGAAAAATTAAAACAATCCTGATTTATGAATAAGTTACAATAACTTTTAAAACTAGCAACATAATTTTCCAATGTCATGAAATTTACATTTTAAAATGTCACTTAATATGTAATAAATGCTCATTATATAAAAGAATTACAAAATATATAAAAATAGGTTAAAAGCCCTATCATCTAAATAGAGCTTCTCAGCTAGTTTGCATGGTGAAATCACCTGAGTGGCTTTCACAACTACTGATGCCTGGTACTATGGCCCCAAATTCTGATTTAGTGAGACCTATGGACTGTGCTGTCGGACATTTATGAGTCTTCAACTGGTTCTAAGAGTAGCCAAGGGTGAGAGTCATGCTCCAGAGTTGACATTTTTTCCCCTATGTCACCTATGTAGAGATTTATTTTTTTAAAGAGCCCACATTGTGCAGTTTTTAATCTACCTTATTCATATATAGTGCAAGTATCTTCCCAACTCAACATATATGTAAATATTTTTGGATTCCTTTTTGGTGCGTTCTTTAAAGCAAAATCAAGACAACAATAATTGTTAATTAAAACTAAACTTAAAAAAATCTAGACTATATTATTTCCCAACCAGCTAATACTAACTCAAATGACACCAATACACAAAAATTGAGTGTACGGTATTACTAGATAATTTTCATTTTTAACAAAAACTTTACAGAATAATTTTATAATTATGCCAAAATGGTTTTAGAAGTAAAGACTTTGGTATTAGACAAACTCAAATACAAATCCCTGCTCCTCTTTGCGGTCTTGGGAATTAACTTACCTAAATTTAAGTTCCCTCATTTGCCTAACAGAAGAGATAAACACTTTACAAAATATTTCATTTAATCTTCACAAAAACCCTTATGTAAATTGCTTAGCATATTGTGTGGCATATAACATTCAATAAATAGTAGCAATTACTATTTCTAGAGCACTAGTGCCTAAAAGGCATAATTTAATGTAATTAGAAGAAATTAGCATAATTAGAACACAATTAGAATATGTAAAAATCAACATCATGAAGCAGTCTTTACACATGGAACAGTTTCAGGACTAAGAACTCAGACAGCACTATTATGAAATATTTAAACTATACAATGAAAATATTTAAACTACACTATGAAAAATGAAGTGTTTTACAAACTGGTGTGAAAGGCGAAGAGGAGCAACAAGTGAAGGCAACTATTATTTGGCAGAGGGACACCACCTACACAAATAATAAAGTAATGAAATGAAAATGTTCTTTCAAATGTAGAGGGGAAGGGATGTGTGAATCAAATACAATATTCAATACCTCTTCAACACCAGACAGTTTTGCTTTCAGTTCTCTGATGGTGGAGTCTCCTTTGTATTTCCTCTCAGTTAGGTCTTTATTAGCAGTTTCTAACTCAGACAATCTGTTTTGTAGCTGCTGGATATTTCGTTGATGGAGTGTTTCTAAATCTTTTTTCTGTTGTTCATGCTGTTGCTGGTGTTGGACCTGTGCCTATATATATTAAAAATTTAGTAGGAAAATTTAAAGAGAAAAATTCAAAATATGGAAAAGATGAAGAAAAAAATAATCTTTATTACTTGTCCTTAATATTAATTATTAGATATTCCTGTTTTGAAGAGGGTCACGTCAATTATGAAAGGAAAAAGTAAGATCAATAAAGGCAAATTTACCACTATGATCATGTTCATAATATCTACTTCTAAACCTACATATGTTTAGAAGTAATAGTCTCTTAAGGGAAGAATGATATATGATTAAGTAAAAAATGACATAAAATATATATGGGTTCATACTATATGAACCTATTTGTGCAAAATGAAAGAGTGGCTATCTAAGGGAACTTTCAGTATTTGTTTGAAACACCATTATATACTTTCAGTTTTTTACAATCAGTGTACATATTTTAGACAGAAAAAAAAAAATCTGGACTTACAAAACCAGTAAGGTATTGTCCATTAGTTTAGTGTTATAGCTTGTATATTTGGAACATACAAATAATACTGTATGTTTCTATTTAGATGAAGTTCCAGAACAAGCAAATTAATCAATGATGACAGAAGCCAGAAGATCGATAACCTCTTATAAGATGTATGATGTAGACTGGTAAGACACACAAGACAACCTAAGAGGGTGGTATAATTTCTGAATTTTAATTTGATAGTTAATATTAAAGAAGCTTTGATATAAAAGTAAAGAAACCCACCCTACAAAGCAGTTGAAAATGATAGTCACTCAGAAAAAGCAAGAAAAAATACTAAGAAATAATCCTGAAGAAATGAAAATAACCAGTCAGGCTCTGGCGAATTCTCTCACCGCCCCACGCTTCTGACTGTACCCAGTGCTTGTATACATAAATAAATAAATCTTAAAAAAAAAAAAAAGAAAATAGCCAGTCATATTAAAAAACACTTATCTTCACTAAAAAGCTAAGGAATAAATTAAATCCAATTCTCCCTTAACACCTCACAAGTAGCAAATAGTAAAAGGTTAGCAACAATATACAGATTCCACTTCATACAGTCTCTTTGGGTGGCAAATTTACAATATCCATCAGTAATTTATATGGGTATATTGCAATCTTACTTCTAGGAAGAGAGACTGCTCATTGCTCTACTGTCCGCAGTAACCAAAATTTTGAGGCATTTAAATGTCCATGAATTGGGTAAGTAGTTAAATAACTTATATCCAAATAATGAATTCTATGCCATCATTAAAAAAACTGGCAAAAGAATGTTATTTGTCGTCATGTTAGGGCTAAAAAAAGTTACAATCAATATATATAGTAGGCCCTCATCAGCATATAGTGAAATACAAGACCTCAATAACATAAAATATGAAACCCACTACGTGTAAGCATATATGTGTAATTATGTATAATTCACACCTCAAATTATAAATGCAAATGCTATAAATAATATATTATTTACATAGAGAAAAATCTATATATAGAAAAAACATCAAAATGTGTATTGGTTATTGATGGGTAGTAAAACTTTAAAGGACAGTTTTTTAATTTTATACACTTCTGTAACATTTGAAAATTTTAAAGCAAATAGTGGATCATCGGAAAAGCCATGACATATTTTTCCTGTTTTTCAAGCAAAAATGCGTATGACTTTTCCGACCACCTTATATTACTTTTACAATTAATAAAATATCTAAATGCAGTAACAATATAGTTTTCCAGCTTCTTCTAATGCTCATACCTGCAAAGCTTTTTCCTTCTCACTTGTCAGTTCCTGAGAATGCTTACTGGACAATGCTGCTGTGTGTGCTGCCCATTCATTCCGCAGCTTATCTAATTCTTGGATTTTTTCTGATAATGTCTGTATTAGAATTCAATACAAAATATTAAGACAGTCTCTTGAATATGTAATTAGAGTAGAACACAGCAATATTTAAGAAAATGGAATCACAGTTTTACAAGATATAGTCAAAGCTTTTCCTTCAGATTTTTTTGTAGTTGAGGAAATTTGATTAAAATAAAAGTAACTTTTATTGCCAATAGGTCAAGCTTAACTACCTTTATTTAACCTTTTACCTAAATCTGGCTCTTTAGCAACTTGGACATTAAGAAGTAGAACAATCCAGGGTGGTATAAATCAGTTATGGAGTAGTTCACTTATACACATAAAATCTAGTAACACACGTTCCCAAGATGGGCCACGTAATGCCCGAGTATTTATTGCCTTAAGTAATGCAATTTATCAGATACCTTGATCCTTAATTTCAAGGACTAGGGGCAAGAGGGTTATAGCTATGACCAAAATGATGATTAAGCCTAAGAGAGGAATTAATTCTAAACATAACCTAAGGAAGCAATAGGTATTAAAAGATGAAAAGCCATTTTTGACAAGAGAAATAAGGTGAATAAAAGAAGAAAGAACTAACTTGTGACAGATACTATATCTTATTTACTGAAGAATTGGCAGGAACATGTCATACACTGGATAACTGAATTGTTTGGATGGAATAAAATACCTAGGCAAGAGGCAGATTAAAATAATTATCTGGTAGAGCAAGGGAAAAGGAATTCAATGGCAGTATGCTTGAAAAAAAGAAAACATAAAAGCTTGAATTTGATTCAAGAAGCAGTTCAGAGCCAAAGTTTGGATGACTTACAAAGACATTCAATGAATTATGAATTACCTTTTGTGTGAAATTCAGTTGCCTAGTAACATCATCCAGAGATTGCGTCAATGATAATTTTTCTTCCTATTTATAAAAATAATAAAATTATGATGTTTATAATTTAAACATCTGTAGCTATGCTACTCAAAGTGTAGCAAAGTATGACATCAGCATCACCCTGGAAGTTGTTAGAAATGCAGAATATCAGATTCTACCTCAGGTCTTCTGAGTAAGAATCTGCACTAACAATATTCCTAAAAGATTTGTGTACCATTAAATTTTGAGATACACTGATCTCAATGCACTGATACATTTGACTAAAAAGATTTTGAAAACTCTTACAGGGCATCCCAATGTTGTTTCCTTGTTTTCTATGCCTCTTATAGTTAGCATTTTGTAATTTTCAAGACATTTTCACTTATTTTATCTCACTTCAGATAGGAAAGAGATATTTATTTCCACTCATTTCTACCAACTGATTAAACCATGACTCCAAGAGTTTAGGAGACCTGGCCAAGGTCACAGAAAAATAGAAAAACCCCCCAGACTTAAGTTTCTCAATTCCTAGTCCAGTTCTATCCTCACTGTACCTTAATTAAATAAAAATCATTTAATGCACACAATTGTCATTAAAATTTGTGAATGTATTTATAAAAACTTAGAAGACAAAAAACCCTTGATACTTATTTAAAAATAAATAAAATTTAAATCTTACCTTGCTACATTTTAAACAGCCTGCTAGAAATTTCTTTATTTCCACATCATTTCCAGGTAAAAGTTTTAGTGAGAGGTGTGTAAGATGCTTAAAAGGATTCGTCTCTACCACATTTAAAAAAGCTGGTGAGTTATCCAAAACGGTTGCTGGAGACACTAATTGTAGCAAAAATCTTTGGAAAGAAAGTATCACGTTTTAATACATTTATGATAGTGAAACTCTCCCATTGAACACTGAGCCCCTTTACTTAGAAGTATCAACAAAGATGGCAAGTTGGCATCCCAGAGGTCAACATAAAAAGAGTCTTGATGGCAAAACAGGATAAACTAACGTAAATGATAAAATGGATAAATTGGGCAGGAAAAAAATTAAAAGGACCAATTGGAACACAGAAAATAATCCCCATGAGTCATGTGAGACAAATAAAAGAAAGCAAAAAAAACTGAAAGCAAAAACAAACCAAAAACTGAAGCCATGAAAGTAACTGGAGTAACAACTGTCATTCCAAAAATACATAATATAAAAGTTAGAATTGGACCTTCTTGGTGGCGCAAGGGGTTAAGCACCACACTATGAAGCAATCCACAGCCTCTGTAGCATGAGTTCAATACCCAACCAGCCAGGGAGCAACCTACATGGTGGGGCAGACCTCTCCTGTCTCGCCCGCAGCTCCCCTCAGCAGTGTATTTCAGTCACTGCCTGTTCTATTCCCCACTCTGTCTCTGGTGAATCCTCTCCCCCCTCACATCTCTGGCCTGTACCCCAATTTTTGTATGCATAAATAAATCTTTAAAAAATAAATAACAAAAAATAAAAGTTAGAATTTTAAAAAGTTAGCACTTATCCTTTTTTGTATGAATTTTCAGGGTAATAAAACAGCCCTAATTGATGAAAGTTCTTCTCTATAGAAGAATTATACCTAATAAAGAATAACAGAAAAATGCACAATTTTTTAATTCCTAATGAAATCATTGATTCAAACAACAATCATTAATTGATACAACCAACAGATAAAAGATTGATGAATTTTACAATGAAGGATCAGGCACTAGGACCACAAGAAAATAAATACACACACACACACACACAATATTTTCTTCTGTTTTAACAAGTTAATTATAAGAAGATTTCATGCTTTTTTTTTTTAACAATTTTTTTTTTAAAGATTTATTTATGAACACAAGAGCTGGGTACAGGCCAGAGATACAGGAGGTGAGAGGATTCAGCAGAGACAGAGCGAGGAACAGAAGAGGCAGATCAACTGAAGTACACTGCTGAGGGGAGCAGCAGGCGAGTCAGGAGAGGTCTGCTGCACCATGTGGGTTGCTCCCTGGTTGGCCGGGGATGGAACTTGTACTGCAGAGGCTGCGGATTGCTTCATAGTGCGGTGCTTAACCCCTTGCACCACCAGGGAGGCCCCTTTTTTCATGCTGTTTTCGAGTAACTTGTGAAAAGTCTTTGTCAAGATATTAAAAAAATTAAGGTCTAATGTATTTCTGATTTTAATCATGATTTCTTAAAATGTGAGATTTAACAGAGCCCTAATTCCAATTTCTGAAGTAGACAAGGGTACTTACAGAAAATATGTTCCCGTCAAGTTGTCTATCAAAGAGTTTGTCTTTAGAAATGTTTAAAGATACAGAGTTCTCATGAGACTTACCTTGGAATTTCTTTGGCTTGTTCTTGAGTACACTGCTGAAGGAGATCAATAAATTTCTGGGGGAAAGCTAAGAAGTCTACAAGAAGACCTTGCTGGAATTTTAAACTACATGGAAGACAGGGGAAAAAAATTTTTTTTAAAATGTAGTTAGTATCTTCAATTATAATTAATCCCTGAAAATCTTTTTTTTTAATTTACTGAATACCCACTATAATCAAGAACTAAGTAAGGAGCTTTGATTTTTATAGCATTTATTCAAAGGTAAGGGGGAAAAGTCAATAAATTAAGTTAAAGCTCAAAATTTCTGACTTGTGTTAAGCAAAAACCTGGTAATGCATGAATGCTTCAAAACGTCCTGAGTAGTTATAGGATAGTGTTCCCAAAAATACTTAAATGTTCCCATTAGGTATGTGTGTCAAAGAGAACAGTACCATATATTCATAAAATCTAGAAAGTTACTTATTCCTAGATTAAAGATAATAGAAAAAAATTAGTTACCTCTGAAAGTCTTCCTCAGATATAACAAGGTTATACAGAAAAAATGGGTCAGTATCATCAGTCAGACGAATAATTAGATCCTAAAAGAAAGACAGTTATTTTTTTTCCAATACATCTGGCTTTTAGAGTAATTTCTTCCTTCCTGCAAGTGACATTTTCCAACAACATCAATGAATCACCATTATCCTTCAGATGGCTTTGTTTTTTGATGTTGCTGGGTTTCCATTTGTCCTGGAAACCTAGAATATTAAATCAGGATAAATATTCTGCTCCTTGAGAGCTGCATTGGGGGGGTATCTATAAAAATTAATTCAATTTCAAAAGATGAAAGTTTAGTAATATCATCCTACCAGTGGCTTCGGAATATTTAGACCTCGTCTTCATTGCACTAAGATACTAGGACAAAAATATTCTTCACCACTGACCATATTCAATTATATTTTCAGTTTCCTTCAAGTAACTGTCTGGCATTTTAAAAGTGGCTAATACGCCAACAGAAACAATCAACCATCCACCCCAGGAGAAAAAGGAACATTTGGCTCTCGGGCAGAGGACGGGTATCAGATGTCATGTTGCCAAGGCTTCTTCGCAAGGACCTATTTTCTGCTATTCCAAGTGGCCTCTGAAATGGAACCCCATCTGTTTTCAGTTTCAAATGAATTAGGTACTTTTCATAAAGACCACTTTACTGGAAAATTTAAAATGTGGCAGATCATGACTGTAGGTAAAGCAGACAAAAAAGCCCACAGATGTGGGTGTTCTTCAGAAAACCTTGGTGGGTGTAAGGAAAACAGGTACAGACCTATGACGGGGGACTAATAAAGAAGAATACATTTGCATTTTGAAATAAAATTTACTTGTGGCTACTGAGGAACTGCTAGGATCCTAGAAAAACTTCCATCATTTATGATTAGAGCTATATATAAACTATACAGCAGGCATAAGGAATAACAGGTAAAAAGTATAATATATAATCTCTATCCCGGAAAATGAACAATCTGGATATTTGCAGTGTTTCAGAATGCCTGCTTTTAAAGCAGCTTCTATTTAAGTACTTCTTGAAATCCACCCAAAGTTCTAAAAGCCAAAAAAATCTGGAGCTGATACTAGCAGGTCCTTGAATATGTTTATGAACAGCTTTGACAGAAAAAATAGATGCTGTAGTTCTTATCCCTCTATTTTGTATTCACCTCTGTTAATAACCCATACTTATGAAAATCATATAGAACAAATGTTTTAAATGTCTCCCTTCAAAAGGCAAAGCAAAAAGATTCAAGAATATCTCCATGCAGTGCTCCCACCCATTCTTGTCTCACGTTGCCACCATGAAATGTCAATTCTGTAGAATAGGAATATATATTTTAGCAACTTATATATGCGTTGGATAGACCTAAAAAAACTGTTCTCCCAATCGCTAATTCATCCTATATATTTTTGAAATATATGGTATAATAATCTCAGCAGATTCATCATTGTAAGTTTGCAAATTACATAATGGCCCAAAATGGAAAAGCAAGATGGGTGTAATAAAAGGTATTACATTCTTAAAAATGAAAAAGTTATGCCCAACATATAGAAATTATCAAAGGTCAAAAAAGAAATAAATACCAACCTTTCTGTGAACTGGACTTGAAACTGATTGTAGTTCAATGCTCACTCTAACACTTACTCTCCTGTATAAAAAGATATGCCCAACTATCAGAAATGTTCACATAAAAAGAGTTATCACTGTCATCGGTATTAACTAAAGTTTCCTATCTTAAGCCACAAGATCTTCCACAGGTATCACCCCAAACATGAGCAGATATCTAGAGAGCACACTGGTTTGCTATAAAATGGGTTTGTTGTAAGGATTAAATGAGATATATGATGTGGAATGCCTAGTACTAGCCTGGTATAAATGTTACTGCCCTGATTCTAAAATAGCATCTACTGAAAGACAAACTGTAAATCTAAATAACAACTTTGCAAATTAAAAATTACCATTTCAAATGATCATTTTGATTTGAATGTTTAGAAACCAGGAAATAATATTCCCTATCCTTATGCATAGACAATTTTTTTTCAGATCCATAAACTTCATCTGTTCAATATAACCACAAAAATAATGCCAACAAATTTATCATCTATTTCAGAGTAACTCTAAATCCTAAAAGGAGAAACCATGACTTTCCACATTCTATACTGCATCTTAGAGAATCCGGTTATCAGAGAGAGGTATGTAAATTAAGGTGCCCATAAACACTATTAATAAATTGGACAAAAATGTTTAAATAATATAGGAATAAAGGTCAAAATCAGTTTTTTAAAAAAATTTCTGCCCAAGTGGTTCTCAAATGATTTTATTAGATGTGTTATTACCTGATGTGCAGGGAAAGAAAAAATAGAATTTGTTCAATTTTAAGTTATCCCTCTGAAAATGTGTTTTAAACCTTTCCTACATTCTACAACTTATAGAGTTAAAAGTGTAAACACAGTAAGTAAATGTTAATGGAAAACTCAGTAGTAGTTGAATAAAGGTAAATTGAAATATCTAGACTTCATACCTATAATTTTATATTAATCTAAAATGTGTCAGTTTAAATTTCTTATTGAACATATGATAATGGATGTTAAATCAGTTTGTATAATGCCACAACCTGTACCAGTTATCTGAAAAAAGACAAGCAGTGCTGATGAATAACACAAAGAGAGGAAGAATTATCTTTAAAATGAGAATGTTTTATTTCTATTTTTCTAATAGTAGAGCAATATGTGTGAGACAGATTAGAGTTTTACTCCAAATTCACTTAAATTAAGCATATTTAGGAGGCAAAACTTTCCATTTGTAATATAAGAGGACTAAGTTAGGTTTGTGAGGACCTTTTTCTGCTCAACAATCTCTTTATTTTTGGTTTTTATCTTTGGATGATTTCAAGTACATGATTTCCATAATGGCGTGACATTAAAGTTGATAAGTAACTTTGATTAGTAATTTATAGTTTTAAAAAAGTCCTATCATACTTAATAAATTTGTAAAAAAAATTCAAGAAGTATCTATTTAATAAGTTTTTTATGATACTTGAAGAGTTATATTAACATAAATTTCCAATCATATTAATAATATTGTTGCATATATTCTATGTGTCTGTACACATTAGATGTTCAGAAGAAAAAAAAAATACTCCCCATGTTTACTTCAAAAGCCCTGTGTAAAAATATCCTATAAAAAGATAAGAGTCTTCAGAGTATATGGTATCTGAAATCTTATTTTTTCTGTTGTAATGCTCAATGTCATAGAACACTATAAAACAAATAAAAACTCAATAAAAAGTTTTATTTCTCAAAACACATGCCATACTATGAACAATGTGTAAATCTATACAACATCCTATCAGTTAGATTTGGCACTAGCAGAGCTGGATTCTAGCCCACCTCTGCCACCTGGTAGCTGTGATCTGAAACTCTCAAGTCAAACAAATAAGCTACTCTAAGCCAGGTAATGTGCTGGGTGCTAGGGATACAAACAGAAATAAACATGATCCATGTCCTCAAATCGAGATCAGATTAAATGACTTTACCCCAGATTTGCTTCTGATTGTATTATGGTGTTACAACAGGGGGAGGGAAGTATGTACTGAGTACATAGATGAGACTTTATATGTATCATCTGATTTAACAGAGAAACTTAAGTAAATATTATCTCTGCCATAGAAGGAAGAACCTGGCTTAGAGTTACAGACTTATTGAAGGACACATTGCAGGTCCATTCAGAAAATAACAAGTAGATTGGGATAAGCAGCCTAGGAAATAAATGAAAAGCAGCAGGTAGGTAGGTGTCAAACCACAAGCTTCAAAATTGTGCATCATTTTTTTCTTTAGATAGAGTAAAATCTGAGAGAATTTCCTTCTGAATGATTTTAGTGTATTTAGACTATTTCATGAAATAATCACACTTTATTAACAGCTCAAGTTTAGTGAGTGCTCGTGATGCTCCTGGTACTGTCTGAGGTATTTTTATATGTATTAACTCATTTAATGCTCATAATAACTCCAAGAGGGAAGCACAGAGAATTAAAAAAAAAATAGAAAAAATTGTACAAAACCAAAGAGTTAATAATTGGCTGAACAGGGCTATAAACCCAGATATTCTGGCTCCAGAGCCTGAACCCTTAACCTGTGTTCTGCTACCTCACCAAGAAAAAGCTTTTTGTTTCCCCTATTAAAGTGTTAACCCCTTGAGGGACAAAACAGTGATATTGTTTTATTTATGGGAAAGAAGGTGATACAAGGGTAGAGGGTCGGAGCTTTATATTCTTAGAACTGAGGACACTGTCTGGTAAGCATTAGCAAATATTTGTTGAGCTACTCCAGCCTTGAGTAGGTAACTAAAGAGTTTGGAATGTTTTTTCTAGAGGTCAGGGGTCAACAAACTTTTACTACACAGGGACAGATAGTAAATATTTTAGTTTTTTTTTTTTTTTTTTGCAGTACATAAAGTTTCTGTTGCAGTTACTTATCTCTGCCTTTGTAGTTTAAAAGTGGTCATAAATAATCCTTAAATAAAACAGAATGGTTATGTTCCAATAAAACTTTATTTACAAAGACAGGCAATGGACCATCTGGACCATGGGCTCTCTTTCCTACAGGAACAAATGAAACAAGAGGGGTAAAAAGAATAAAATTATAGTTTAAGGAGATATCTATGAATGACAATATAATGAAATGGAAAAGAACAAGGAGTTTCAATACTGGATTCAAAAATGACACCTCCCACCTTTTCCATAATCATTCTAGAACAGTACTGTTCAAGAGAAATACAATGGAGGCCACAAATAAGATCCATGCACATAACTTTAAAATTTCCAGATGCCAAATTAAAAAAAATGAACAGGTAAATTACTTTTAGTAATATTCTATTTAGCCCAACATATCCAAAATACTGTCACCTTAAAATACAATCAATACAAAAATGACAGGTAGTTTACATGTCTGTGTCAATAAATCCTCAAAACCCACTATGCACTTTGTTCTTGCAACACATCCACTGGAATTAGCTTGATTTCAAATAGCGGATCGTCACAGGTGGTTCCCATAATGGACAAAAGAATGACCGACTGAATAACCTATAGACCTCCATATGCAGCTGCACTATATAATATTTTCATTTTACTGGCAACTCAATAAATCAGTCTTTATTTTTTGTATGTCATATTTCCACACCATTTACTTTCCACCTACATTTTCACACTTGGTCCTCCTAACAACAATGTGGGTAGGCTTCAACCAACCAGGCATATTACCTGTTTTACAAATGTGGAAACGAGGTTCAGAGAACTTCATAAGGTGAGAACTGAGACAAAATTGTAAACCTCTTCTAATCAAGTATCTCTACTTGAGCCTATTAGCATCACCTCCCTAATCAAACTTACAATTTTGCATTCGTCGGTGAAACTGCCTTTATCTCCTCCCCTACACTGCAGACTCCACAAAGACAAACACCCTTTTTCGTGATCACTGTATCCGCAGTGTCCTGCAAGGTGTTTTGCAAGTATGTAATATTAATCCAACTAACAAACGAATGAATGAAGTGTCTAGTTTCCCCGGCTGTTTGCAGTCGATTAAACACAACTAGTTTTCAGTGACTAACGTGAAGACAAGGACTAAACCACAGAAGTGACATTTTTAAAGCTGAAGCTTAAATTGACTTCCAACATTATTCAAGACAATGTGGAATAAAATTTGGGAGCCAGGGCCTGAGTTCTAATGCCCTGAATTCAGTGGGAGCCTTCACAAAAATCGTCTCACCTGTCTGGCCAGAGTTGCTACCTGTCAAAAGGTGAGGGTAGTAGAGCTCTATAATCTCCAGCCCGTTCAAAGCTAAAGATTTTTGACATTAAATTCAGGAGGGCCGGACCCCAGATCTTCACACCCTTACTTACGCGCCCAGAAACAACGGCCGGGCAGGCAAGCAACCATTAAGTCTCAGGGAGGCCGGGGAGACCCACTGGCCAGAGCCGCCATGTTTCCCTCTTGGCCCGACCCCAACGGCCACCCTCGGGCCCCGCGGGACGCGGCCCTCACCTCTCCTCGCAGTCTTTGCATTTCACCTGCAACGGGACTATCTGCTGGAACAAAACCTGGCTCATGGTGGACTGTTGCCCCGGCTAGCTTGCCGAAGAGTCCAGCAGGCCCGGCCCGCGGTACACGGGTAAAAGGCGTCCGGGTCCTCCGCTCGCGTTTGAGTTTGGCGCTCGGCTTCCGCGGAGGAGGCGGGGAAAGAGAAACGGAGGGAAGCCGGGGAAGTGTGGACCTCGCCGGCCACCATCGGCCTCTTCCGGTTTTGCAAAGACTGGCGCGATAGTTCCGGGCATTCACCTGAGTGGCGGATCCCGCGGCGGCCATATTTGTTAAGGGAATGGGACCCGCGGGAAGCTGCCAACTTTTCCTCTCTTCCCCTGTTCCTCGCCGCCTGAAGGGAGCCTTGAAGTATGGCGTCTTCTGTGCCCACGCCGCGCGCGACTGACTTTCCGGCGGAGGGGCGATGCGGTTATTACGTGGAAAAGAAGAAGCGGTTCTGCAGGATGGTGGTGGCCACAGGGAAGAGGTTCTGTGGCGAACACGCCGGAGCCGCGGAGGTCTGGTATCGCTCTTCCCCTCTCGAGAGTCGGAAATAAGTTTTCTGGGCCGGCGCCTCCCCGCTGACAGGTTTCTGCTGCTGTGCCCTGGATTTCCCAGCCTTTCCTTTAATAAACGCAGCTGTGCACCCCCTGGGAGCGATGCTGAGCACTAGTGAAGTGCAGTGTTTTACCAAGGAATGCAAGGCGAGGTTTCCCCTCCACGCCAAACTAGCATCTTTCACTCCGCCCACTCTCCCCTCCCTCCGGGGAAGGGATGGTTTAGGAAGAAGAATGGTAAAGAGGCTGAGATCTCACTTGATTGTGCTCTAATCGTTTCGTGAACGATTATTGCTTCTCTCTAAGGCAGTTGAGGGAAACTTCAAACTTCAAATTTTACTTAAACGTAGTCTTTGGAAAGTCACTTGTAACTACTTTGCTGGAAAGGAGAAGGAAAGATGTAAAAAAAAAAAAAAACACCAAACAAACAGCCAAAACTTGAATCTATTTTTAAAATTGGTAGCAGAAAGGGTGCAACTTTGTTCATGACACCAGCTTTGTGCAGACACTAGCCAATGTCTGGAGATATTTGGGACATTTGGAACACTGAGAAGTGTTCTGGCTGTAACATGTGAGAACCAGAGATGTTGCTAAACCTCTTTTTCATGAACAAAGTATATGTAATTGTACTGGCAATCTATATTCTTTTTTTTAAGATTTATTTATTTATTTATACAAGAGCTGGAGTGCAGGCCAGAGGTGTGGGAGGTAAGAGGATTCACCAGAGACAGAGTGGGGAACAGAACAGGTAGATTCACTGAAAAACACTGCTGAGGGGAGCAGTGAGTAAGACAGGAGAGGTCTGCTGCTCCATGTGGGTATCTGCCTGGCCGGGGATGGTACTCTTGCTGCAGAGGCTGGAGACAGCTACATAGGTTGCGTCTTAACCCCTTGCGCCAACAGGGAGGCCCTCAGTCTATATTCTTAATATAGGTATATTTCTTTAGAATATATGTAATAGGAAAAATAAGAACAAGAGAAGCAGGATCTTATAGAAAAAGAATAGTCAGACATCTGGTTTCATGACTGCTATTTACATTATTTATCTTTGTTAAGTCAGATGGTGCAGCCTTCTAGGGAATATCCAGTATGAGTCAGCCCGCACACCCCCTTCATCTGCTTGTATCCATCATAACCATAGCTTTGCTTCATATTTTATTTGACCCACCCTTGCCTAGAGTGAAGTGTATTGAAACATGCATTTTTGTGTTGTAGAATGTGAGAGTACTGTGACTTACAGGGAGAACTCTTTGAAGTTCACCCACTGTTGTACTGACTGGTTTTGAGACCAGCAAACCTCTCTTGACTGAAAATAATATCTTTGATAGGAGAAGGATTTTGTCCTCACTCTATTATAAGCTGTTATACTTAACCTTCACCAGACAGCTGGAAGATGACTGCAGATGGTGACAGTAGTAAAATATGAATAGGCCCTTAAAATTCTGATTGGTGTTTTTTGGTGTTTTTTGTTATTGGTGTTTTTTTGTTATTGGTGACGAATAACGTCATGTTGTTACAAGTTCCTTGAAGAAAGAATGCAAAGCACAAAGTGGAAAAACGCTTGTAATGAATATGACATAGTTTTCAATGTAGGCATCATACTGAATCTGTAATTTAAAATATAGTTGGGTGTTGTTTCCATCTTTTTTTTCCTAAATGTCATCTTTAGAGGAGTTTTACTCATTGGTTCTCCATTAAGGATGATTTTGCCTTCCAAGAGGCACTAGCCAATGTTCGAAGATATTTGGGACACTTGGAACACTGAAGAGTGTTCCAGGACATAATGTGTAAAAACCAGAGATGTTGCTAACCCTCTTACAATGCACAGGGCAATCCCCCATACAAAAGAATGATCTGGCCCAAATGTCCTAAGTGCCAAGGTTGAGAAAACCTGTTTCTAAACAAATAATAAATCTTAAAAGTGCTTTTCTCTCCACTCATTGATTAGGCTTCAGAGGATTCGGATATAGTCTTCTCTTTCATGAAGTTTAGAGTTCAAAATAAGCAAATAAAAATAACGTATAGTATTTAAAAAAACCTGAAAAATCTCTTAGCTTTCCCATAAAATCAAGCATACATACAGTTTCATGAGTTTGATAGGAGAACTTGAATATCTGTCTGGGAGGCAGATCAGAACTGAAATATATGGAGAAAGAACTTAGCTTTTATTGTATAACCAGAACTTCTTTAACTCTTAGCTCACTTAATTTACACTAACCTTAGAAGGTAAAACATAATATTGCCATCTTTCAGATCAGATAGTAAGTATACCTCAGGACTTAGAGTTAGGCATTGATAAAATTGAAAATCATATCTAGGCAGTCCAGCTGACTTGTGGTTTTAGCTATTATACTGTCATGTTACATCAGATTTGTATGAATGTTGGATAGAATTGCCAACACTATTAATTTTCCTTTATTTTTTCCTTGTTCATATAGTTAAATCCATGTAACTTAGAAATGACCTCTTACATAATTGAAGCTTCAGGCCTTGTACAGAGTAATATTTCCTTGTATATACATAAATCAGTTGCATTGCAGATTTTTTTTCTTAAATCCTATGATTTGATTTTGCCAATGTTTTATTAGTGTCCTTTTATTACCATGTTTGAGAAATGCTTGAAATTATATCTAGTATTTGTAAGTAAGAACTTAATATTTTATTGAAATAAATATTTTTTTTCTTTGTTAGGAAGAAAATTCTCGGAAAAGAATCCTGTGTCCTTTAGATCCAAAACAGTAAGTATGGATCAGAGAAGGGAAACAATAATTGTCACAGGTTTATTTTAAATAATTTTTTGTGCTGGAAAAAGTAGTTGTCATAAGTCTTATTTTTAATCATTTTCTCTTTAAATTTAGCACAGTATATGAAGACCAACTAGCAAGGCATTTGAAAAAATGTAACTCAAGAGAGAAGCCAAAACCTGTAAGTGTTTGATTAGTAAAATTGAATGGTGATATGTTTGGCATGCAGTGTTTATATGCACTTAGTAGATTACAAATATGAATAAGAAGATTCTTTCTTCAGAAGACTTGAATATGGTAAATGCATTTGAGTATACATAAAGTATCAGACTGAATCCACTTACAGTCCTATTTCAGATCATAGAATTTTATGGAACGAAAGTGTTATTAGAGAATAATTCCAAAGTATATTTATATGAAAATATTTACTTGGTGTCTACTAAATTTACTTCAGTAAATTATGGTCCCAGACTTCAAGAAACTGAGGCCAGTAAGTAAACTTGTGAATAGTGGGCATTATTTAATAAGGTCAATGAAAAAATTAGTATACATGTGAGAAGAGTACATATTTGCAGTAAAATTAAATCCAAGGCCATAGGAAAGCCATCTCAGAAGGAATAACACTTGAACTGAGCCTTGGTTTAGAAAAAAATAAAAAGGATAAAAGAGTCATAGGTACATAGGTGGAAAGAACTACATATGCCAAGGCAGAAGCTTAGAAGCCACATGAGACCTTCAAGGCGCTTGAACTTTATTCTATAAGATATGGAGAACCACTGAAAGAATTTAAGCTGGAGAAGTATGTGTTCAGATATACCTTTAAAAACATTTTCTTATAGCAGTGTGGGAAGATAGTGGTCAGTCAGGAAGACTGATTTGTGCCTATTGCTTAAATTCAGGTGGGACATGATAAGAGACTTAAAGTGGATAGAAATGGTGGGGAATAAATGCAAGAAATATCTATGTTATGGAATCAATAAAACCTAGTGACTGAATGGAGAGAAATTTGGATTTGGATATGTGAGTCTGAAACTCAGAACAAATAATCAAGATTTGGAAGTCAGATACATATATAGATGGAAGCTTTGAATTTTTACGTTATCCAGGCTAAGAGAAGACACTTTTATTTAATAGATATTTATTGAAAACTTATGCCAAACATTGTACTAAATATTCTGCTGAGTAGACAAATAATCTAATGGGCGAGACAGAAAGTGCACTATTATGTGTGTTAAAATAGATTTAAGTACAGAGTACTACGAAAGACTAAGGACGGAGAGCCTAATCATCTTTTAAAATATAGGGGCAGGGGTTGAAAGGTGTGGGAGGCATTAGGGAGGCTTCTTTAAAGAAATGTCATAAGGTGCAACCTACAAGTCAAAGGAGAATCAGCCAGACAAGGAAGAAAACATGAAGTGAGAGAATACATAGCTGTATCTGGGACTGGGCATTTCACATGATCAGCATATGGAATACAAGCGGAGAGTGAGTAGAAGGTGAGACCTGACCGAGAGCTAGGAAGCCAAGCATGATCCAAGGTCAGAACTCTAGATGATACTGACATTAAAAGGTGAGCTGCTAATAGGAACCATAGAAAAGTATTGAGAAGAGATGACTTCTTAGTAGGACAGTGAAAAATGAGAGAAGCATGGTAGAGGAGAAGCCAGAAGATGGAGACTAGCAAAGAGTGATCAATAGTGTCTTACACTATTGGTGTAAGGTAGGAGCAGAAAAGAACCCATTGAATTGACAATATGGTGATAGTTAAAGAGCAAAGACTTCAGCAAAATGCATAGTTAATGGATTGGTGTGGGCATAAATCAGACTGGGATGATATATGAGTAAATGGAAAATAAGGCAGTAGAAATCACTATTTTTTTTAAAAGATTATTTATTTTATACAAGAACTGGGGTACAGGCCAGATGCACGAGAGGGTGAGAGGATTCACCAGAGACAGAGTGGGGAACAGAACAGGCAGACTGATGAAATACACTGCTGAGGGGAACAGTGGGCGAGACAGGAGAGGTCTGCGTTGCCATGTGGGACCCTCACTGGCCGGCCGGGATCAAACTGGTGCTGCAGAGGCTGCGGACAGCTTCACAGCGTGGCACTCAACCGCCTGCGCCACCAGGGGAGGCCCAGAAATCACTATTTTAGATTATTCTCTTGAGAAACTTGGCTGTTAGTGAAACTTGAAAGTTAGAATGGCAGAGGGGAGGGTAGGATATAGGGAGTGTGTTTCAAAATGCGAGAACATTTAATATTTATTTATTTACTCATTGTTAAGAGTAATGAGCCACTAGAGAGGAAAAAATTAACAGCACATCATTGATGGTGTGAGACACTCAGGAAGCAGGCATAAATAGGGAACAAGAGTAGGGGAAGGAATAGCTCTTTCACTGATCTAGATGACAAGGAGTTAAAGGCTGGATATCAGTTCAGGCAAATTGAGCCATCAGGAGGTTTAAATGAGAAAGTTGTCATTTGATAGCTACACTTTTCTTGTTGAAATAAGAGACTGGATATTAAAGGGGATGATGTTGGAGTAGGAAATTTAAGAAGAAATGTGAGTGTTTAGATTATTCTTAATGTTAACAAAGAATAGTTGCTGGGCATCTTTAAAAGTCAGACTGAGAATAGATATACTAAATTTGAATTGGCACCAGTCCAAATGACTGGGTGGTTTTACTTCAACTGGGCAGATATCGGGAGTTGTAAATCACATTAATGCAGTCATTAGGTTTTGAAAGGGTGGGTGTGACAGAAGGACCAGATTGTGAAATACAATGATAAAGATGATACTGGAGATCCAGAATGGATGACATGAAAGGAAAGCAGAAACTAGCTGAGAAGGAATAAATAGAGGCCTTGAAAAGATGGAAGAATATGATTTGAAAAATCACTATACTTTGTACAAACATAGTACAAAGATATTGTCAGAGAGTGGACAAATGAGGTTTAAGATTTTGGAGGTTAAGTGGTTCACAATAATGCCAGAGTCTGGAAGACTCTGAAAGTAGTATGCTAAAGTGCAATGAATGTCATTAGAATTAAGACGGTCAAGCAGAGCTGTGATGTTGGGTGACTCAAAAAGCTAGTCATATTGTCTAGACTTAATGGAAACAATAAATTGGTGTCAGAGTCCCTAATAAGTGTTAGACAATGACCAACCGATTGATGGTTGACAATCACTGGGAGATTTAAAAGATGATTTAACAGCTTGGTATTTCTCCAGGGTGGGGTCATTAACGTGTGAATGGGACAGTTGTGTCCTGCTGTCCTGTGCATTTCAAAGCATCCCTGTATTTAGCACTCTGCGCCACTAAACAGCAGCTGTCAGTAGCCCTTGTCAGTGAGTATGAAAGATCTGACATTTAATCTTATTTTCAAGCTAATAAATTAACCTGCCATCAGTCTGTAGCTGCAAGCAGAAGATATGAGACTTCTGCACTTTTTACTCACTGTATAGCAAGAAGCTTGAGTTTCTTGTCTGTATGAATTCTTGTTTTCCAAGGGACACAGACTCAACACAGAGGGACCCGGGCGGATGCTACACATTTGTGCATATTTTGTGTCATAGCTGAAGAACCCCAAGCTTAGGAAATATAAATCTTTTAAAATGGGCAGTAAGCAAAGCTGTCTGTCCTTTCTTTCATCTATGGACATTTCTTTACTATACTGTGCATAAACAGACCTGCCCTCTGCTGTTGGAGACACTATTTCTGTCAAGGTTGCTTGGTATATAAACATCCTGGAAAAGATAGTCTAACACAAAAGTGGTAAGTTTTTCTACCAGTAAGACTTGCAGAAGATTGAGAAACCCATGGAGAACTGTCTCCCAACAGCATGTCTCTGTCATCTTCACAGCAAAACATCTCATACGTTTTCAAATGCGTCCCAATTGAGAAACTCTATGCCAGATGTCATAGCTTAAAAGAAAGTATTTTTATGTTAAAATGTGTAGAAGAGGGCCTCCCCTGGTGGCCCAGCGGTTGATCCCTGGGCTGCGAAGCTGCCCACAGCCTCTGCAGCACCAGTTCGATTCCCCAGCCGATGGCAAGGGTCCCACATGGTGCGCAGACCTCTCCTGCCTCCCGCTGCTCCCCTCAGTAGTGTACTTTGGTCCTTCTGCCTGTTCTGCTCCCCGCTCTGGCTCTGGCTCTGGTGAATTCTCTCACCCTTCCATGCTTCTGACTGTACCCAGTGCTTGTATAAATAAATAAATCTTTTTAAAAAAAAAAAAAAGAAGAAGATGGCAACAGCCCCTTAGTAAAAAGAAAGGATGTTCTTTTCTTTCAAGAATGCTTGGAGGTTATCTTTCTTATCTGAGTGCCAGGTTTTAGTTAAAGCAAACAAGTGGAATATGTGTTCTGGGAAAAGTTTAAGAGAATAGGCGAATTTATTAAAAAATGGAATATACCCTGCACAGATTCCATTGCATGCCAGGATACAGTGGAAAGGAACAGGAGAAAGCAGTGAGGTGAGAGAGAGGAAAGAAATGCAGAATAGTATTTATTTTGTACACTGCAACATGGAATTTAGGAGCCAGGTAGTTTTCTCACTATTCTGCTTTAATTTGTAAAAAATAATATATATATATGAAAATAAATAAATTGGTAATCTTTTTCAATATAGTTTTCACATTAAAATACAGTTACCTGGAGCATTCTTTATAACTATTTTAAACTAAGAGTTCATCAGACTATAATAGTTGGGCTCATTTTTGATTACAGTGTTGCCAGTCATCCAACAAAACAGTTATACCTGCAGTCTTGGCCTGTTCCACTCAATTATCTATTTCCATTATTACCCATATCTGTAAAGATTCCATAATACAGTCAGCATATTACCTTCCTGTCATCTGTGTAACAAAAGCCTATTAGTATGTATACTGTCTTAATATAATAGTTTTTACACTTTTAAAACAAGATTTGTAGAAATAGTACTGTTTCATTCATCTGAATATACATGGTTCAGTAGTATACTAGCCTTATATAGCTATTTAAATTTGAGTTAATTAAAATTAAATAAAATTGAATGTCTGGTTCCTCAGTCCCACTAGTTATATTTCAAGGCTAGGACTACCATGTTGACCAGGGCAGACAAAGAATATTTTCATCATAGCAGAAAGTTCTATTGGATAATACCAATCTAGATCCTTACCTAGAATCTTTCCCTCTGAAAATTAACTATTAAGATCTCATCATGTTTATTTGAGCAACACGGTGTCACTGGGTATTTCTATTTTTTTATGTAATTAGCATTTTAAAATGGAAGAAATCAGACCTAAACGTTATATCTATACTTTATCTCAGATACCACCTAGCTGATTAGCAACTGTGTTTAGTTAGTACTTTGTTTGTACTTTAGCACCATAAGTAAAGCTGGCAGAGTCCTTAGTCTGCTACGGAAAAGTAAAAGCTCTTAAATAAGTTATTAAGGAATTTCTTTAGACTATAGTTTATTCAAATAACCATCATACTAGAAAATAAGATCCATGAAAACAGATTTTTTGGTCTGTCCTTTTCTCTATTGTGGTGAATCTGACTGTAATATGTTCAGTAATGATTTAATAAGTAAATGAATGGGAGAAAGGGAAGGAGGTGGATACAAAGTATAGGAAGAAGGGAAGGATCAGGTTTTTTTTTTTTTAGGTTTTTTTTTTGTATAATTATTTTTATTTTAACATTTATCATTTTTTAAATTTTTTTAGACAATATTTGCTTCCCCCCACCCCCTCCAATTGAGTCCACATAGAATTTCCTTCCTCAAGGTACCTGTGCACCATCACCACAGTCCCCTGTGTGCCTCCCTCTCACCCTCTCCCTCCTCCTCCCCTGCAGGATGTCTCGGTTTATAATTGTTTTTGCTTTGTTGTGTTTTGTACTGTTATTATTATTTTTTTTTACATTGATATCTTATTTGGTTCCCCTATATTCCTATTACAAAAGTGAAACCATCTGATATTTTTCTTTTTTCTTCTGGCTTATTTTACTGAGCATAATTCGGGAAGGATCAGTTTTTTAGCTTGATTGTTGTGAGCACTTCATATTAAAACAATGGTTTTGTGTTTTTTTGTTGTTTTTCTTAAGGACTTCTTTATTCAAGATATTAATGCAGGCTTAAAAGATGAAACAGAAATACATGAAAAATTGGTAAGTACTTAATACTTAATTTTACTTTTTTTTTTTTTAAGATTTATTTATTTATGCAGCCAAGAGCTGGGGTACAGGCCAGAGATGCAGGTGATGAGAGGATTCACCAGAGACAGAGTAGGGAACAGAACAGGCAGATCAACCAAAATACACTGCTGAGGGGAGCAGCGGGTGAGAGAGGAGAGGTCTGCTGTGCCATGTGGGTTGTTCACTGGCCGGCCGGGAATCGAACTCGTGCTGCAGAGTCTGTGGATTGCTTCATAGTGTGGTGCTTAACCCCTTGTGCCACCAGAGAGGCCAATACTTAATTTTAAAAGATATTTCATGAGCTATCTCCATTATTGTAAATAAACCATGCTCCAATTTTTGTGTGCAATAAATCAGTTGTTTCAAATTTCCATAAGAATCATTAGTAGTAATGGTTAGTTCCTAAACTAGCTCATGCCTCATTTTTGTACATAGGTTCCAATTTCTTCTCTCTCTGAAGAGCACTTGGAAAACTTAATTAAGAAATTGAGAAGAGCAAGTGAAAGTAAGTCTGTCTAAAGTTGCAAATCAAAAATTTTTAAGAGTAATTTGGTATTGCATGAGTTAATACCAGTGTGGTTTAGAAGATGTTACAGCACTGTTCAGAGCTGTATGGTTTCATGTTACGTAAGCTGTTGTGCTTATATTTGGCACAGGTTTGAACTCTACACTTAAAGATCAAATTATGTCCCATCCAGCACTGCATGATGCCCTTAATGACCCTAAAAATGGTGATTCTGCAACCAAACACCTGAAACAGCAGGTATGTTTAGGCCATAGTGACTCAGTTAAAAATTACCTCTTGTTCATTTTTCAAAAGCTAACATTCTGTTTTTTTCTAGATAATGGTTAAGGAGATTTTGTTTAGTTTATCTTTCAGGGTATAGAATTTTTCCATTTCTTTAATAGAAACACACTATATGTATGAACATATGAAAAAAAGTGGTATAGTTCTGAGAAGTGTTAAATGTTTAAAAATTACAGATCAACGTGAACATTGCTGTGCCTTCTGTAGAAAATTACCTTGCTGTTTCCCATTTGAGCCAAATGTGTTTTGCTGTGGTGTAAAATAATCTTGTGAAGTTTGCAGGCTTCTATTTTAGGTAACATTGAAAAATTAAAGTTACTTGGTCCAAGAAGATGCTTTGTTGAATTTGGAGCAGGAAAGGGAAAATTATCTCACTGGGTTGATATTGCCTTAAAAGATGCTGAAAAAGTTCACTTCATCCTAGTAGAAAAGGTGACCACAAGATTCAAGGTAAGTGAAACCATTGTATTGTGTTAGTAACCAAACTTTGCACTCCTCTTGTTAAGAAAACAAAAAATGATACTCAGACATCTTCTAAAGAACATGAATTTATTGTGTTCATTTGATGTGATAGTTTGTTTTCTAATTATATTGAGGACTTAAACTGAAGGGAATTTTTTTAATCTAAATTTTGTTATGAGTCCATTGATCTAAGTTCTTAAAATTATTTGCAAAGGAGGCATTTATTGAGCATACACCTAGGCCCCATGATAGGCATTAGGTAGATTAGGCAAGGTCTCTGTGCTCTATTATATTTAGAAAAGAGAAATAGAAAAATGATTATAGAAAGTGTTAAAACATGAAAAAAGTCTGCCCAGAGTACATTGTATGTTTGAAAAAGGTAGAGACAGATTCCCTGAGATTGGGCATATAAAAGGAGAAGGAGAAATAGTTTGGAAGAAAAATGAGTTCAGTTTTGCGTGAGTGTTCTGTTAAAGTAGAACTTTCTAATTTACAATTCAATATGTATCTGATGCTCATCAGAGAAGTCTGAGTGCCTGACTTCCTGCCACAATGTAGATATATAAGTCATAGGCACATGGACATAGATCAGACTGGTTGTGATCTTTCAGGGAGAGTACAAAGAGGAGAAAACCAAAAGCAGTACATTAGGGACTGGCACAGATACAGGAAATGGCAGATAACCTTAGGTAAGTCACTTAACCTCTGTGAACCTTAATTCCTTCATCAGTGAATTGGGTATTTTCAGAGTTAAAGGAAATAATGTGTACATAATAATTTGTAAATTTTTTTAAAGATTTATTTATTTATGCATACACAAGCAAGGGTATGTACCAGAGATGTGGAGGGGTGAGAGGATTCACCAGAGTCAGAGTGGGGAACAGAACAGGCAGACTGACTGAAATATACTGCTGAAGGGAACAGCGGGTGAGACAGGAGAAGTCTGCTGCACCATGTGTGTTGCTCCCTGGCTGGGTGCTGCAGAGGCTGTGGATTGCTTCAGAGTGTGATGCTTAAAACCCCTTGCGCCACCAGGGAGGCCCTAATTTGTAAATTTTTAAGTCTTACAAAAATAAATGTTATTGTTATTTTGGAGTTTATGTGAAGGAATATACAATCTTACTTTTTTTATTAATGATTCTGTTTTTCAAAACCTAAAAAATAAGTTGGAAACTTATTTACTCTGAATTCAAAACAGATCTTTTTATTTTCACAAACTTTTTTTTAACATACAAAGTGATTATTGTGTTGTTCTTATTGTACAGGTAGATGGCAAACACAGAAAGAAAAATTCAGTGTTTGAAAGACTTCAAATTGATATTCAACACTTGTGTCTGAGTAAGTTACATAACTTTGGTTGCTCTACCATAAATCATAGATGTCTCAAACTCTGAGGGTTGCTTAGAAACTCAAACATGCAGAACAGTGCTTTACAGAAAACAAAATAAACCCATTGTTAACATAGTGTTGTATCTAGCATTCAGAGGAATGCAAATTGAGTTAAGTTTCAAACTTTAAAAAATTTGTTTTTCAGTGTCAAATAAAAATGAAGTATCATATTAGGAAGTGTTTTAAAATGTTGATACATGCTCGTGTTACTTCTTTGTTCTCTTTAAATTGAGTCTGTTCATACCACACACTAGCCTTCAGCCTATAGTTAACTTGCTTTATCTAAACTAGTAAAGAAATAAAGTAATTCCCTGTCTAGCTAATGTGTAAACAATACTTTGTAGCATTTTAAATTGTGCCAAAGAAAATTCATCTCTATGTAGCTCACATTTGATAAACACAACTACCCCTCAAGGTACTCTTTAGTGCCCTTTCTGTGCCTTTTTATACTTTTTCATATTATTTAAGATGAAAATAATACAAGTATACCTTGGCAACCTCTTTTATCTGCTAATGTTCGTCCTACCCTGTGAAACGACGTAACATTTATATGTAAATCTCTTACTTAGTTACATAACTGAACAGATTACTTTTCGGAAGGTGTAAACCCTGAACAATTTCTTATGCTGTGTTGAACATACTAAAAAATTGCCTTCCATGTTTTTTTTAATAGTTTCCATATTACTATTATGCCCACCATGAAACCTCATCCTATTTTTTTTTTTTTAAAGATTTATTTATATCTGTATACAAGAGCTGGGGTACAGGCTAGAGATGCGGGGGGTGAGAAGATTCACTAGAGAGAAAGTGGGGAACAGACAGGCAGACTGACTGAAATACACTGCTGAGGGGAGCAGCAGGTGAGTCAGGAGAGGTCTGCTGTGCCATGTGTGTAGCTCCCTGGCTGGCTGGGTATCCAACTCGTGCTGCAGATGCGGGATTGCTTCATAGCGTGGTGCTTAACCCCTTGCGCCACCAGGGAGGGCCCTCATCCCATATTTTTAAGTCAAAGTAAGAGAGAAAGATTAATTAAGGAGGGATGGGGCAAATATCTACAATTTAGTTCAGTATCACCTTAAGAATTTCCATTAGTTTTAGAAAATCTTGCTCTCATGTGCTAAACAGTAACCTACCTAAGATAATAGAGTCAGATAGTTCTAAGTGTCCTGAAAGTAGTTATAAAAATCTTGTGACACATCATCCCATTCACTCGCTTTTCGAGGCAGAGCACCTTCACCTATGGTGAGAAACAATGCATTAGAGATAATTTTGAGACCCTATGCGGTCTGAAGCGTCTTTTATTTTACCCTTTCACTGGATTTTAACATTTCTATTCTAGGTTAAAAATCATATTCCCTTAGAATTTTGAAAGTATTACCCCACTAGTATTGCAGTTTAAAAATTCAGCACAGTTCTGAGTACTGATCCTTTGTACATGACCATGCTTTTTTCTTGTAGGAATTTATAGGCTATTTTCTTTGTCCAAGTGTTCTAACAGTGAGTGTGCTGCTGGTATCTAGTAGGTAGTGGCCAAAAGTCCTCCTAAATCAGAGGCCTGTTAAATATCCTTTTAGGTACAATACAGCTCACACAACAAAGAATTATTGGAGCCAAAGATTCAATAATGCAAAGGATAAGAAATCCTAATTTAGAGATTCTAGTATTCTTAGCTGACTGGAAAATTTCCTTGCATTTTTCCTTTGATAGTTTTCTTCCATTTTTTTCTTTTCTCTTTTTATGAAAAACTGTTATAATTTGGTTAATAGACCTCATGGAATGGTTCTTTTCCTGACTTTCTCTCTTTTGGTCTTTTTCCTACACATTCTAAAATTATCTCAAATTAATTTCTTTGACTTCAGTTTTAATTTCTAGGGTATTTTCTAAATCTGTATTTACTTTTATATCCTGTTCTTTCATTATTTTAATTTCATTTCTCAGAGGATGTTAGTGATAGTTTTCTTATTTTAGAATTACTCTCACAATCTCTGTTTTCACCAAGTTGCTGTTTTCCATTTATTTTAGTTTGCGTCTTTCAGTTTCGAGGCTATTCCCAAACGTGTAGCTCCTTGATGCTGTGTTCATAGGATTGAGAGGAGTAAGAATTCTGATTCCTCTGGTGGGATTATTGACTCTGAGTTCCAATTTGGGAGCTGCCTAAGATGCAGCGTTCCCTCTTAGGCTTGTCAGATTCTCCAGAAAAGACTTCTAATCACCAGGGCTGAAATAGTACATTATACTGTATTATCTTTTTTTTTTTTTTAAAGATTTATTTATTTATTTATACAAGCACTGGGTACAGTCAGAAGCGTGGGAGGGTGAGAGAATTCACCAGAGCCAGAGCAGGGAGCAAAGCAAGCAGAAGGACTGAAGTACACTGCTGAGGGGAGCAGCAGGCGGCAGGAGAGGTCTGCGCGCCATGTGGGACCCTTCTCTGGTGGCCGGGGAGCAGCCGGGGATCAAACCAGCACTGCAGAGGCTGCGGGCAGCTTCGCAACCCAGCGCTCAACCGCTGCGCCACCGGGGAGGCCCTATACTGTATTATCTTAAAGACATTTTTCTTTTTTACTTTTTTGTCTCCCAGAGGAATATAAAAAGCCAAGATAACAGCTTATTCTTGATCATCAAGATATATTAAGAAGTCTTTTTTTCTATTTGATTATAATGTTGAATATAGTATTTATTATATATTTGAAATATATGTTGATTGTATTGTTCATATATTATCACATTTATGCAAAATAAAATTTTTGGTAGGGAAAATTTCAAGTCCTTTATCAATGTGTTAATAATATTTAGCAAGATAATCCTACAGGGTAATGTCTGGAGTCAGTGTAGGAATAGCATTGGTCTCAGAGTCAGCAAACTTTAATTCTGGCTTGTCAGTGATTATCTGTGTTAGCAAGTTTCTACATGTTTAAACCTCTTTGAACCTAACTGTAGAGTGAGAATTTTTTTGCTTGACTCTTTTCAGCCTTAAAATTCAAAGTTCCTAATTAGTTCTTTATTTCAGGAGGCCGCATCGCCTTATCTCACAAGAAAACTTAGTTCTCATTTCCTTTTATTTCAGGTAAGATTCCTGTTCTAAGCAAAGAAAAACTGCCAGTGGTAGGAATTGGAAAGCACCTGTGTGGTGTGGCAACAGGTATGTAAACAAAGTAATGGTATGTAGATGAACACATTTTTTAGCCTAATGTGATCCCAACCATTTAAATAGTCTTTTGAGTATCACTTATGTTTTTAACACAGTAATCTTCAGGTAGTACTGGACCTGTGTTATGTATCAGAGATAGAACTTTCCTATTTATCTGCTCATTTTGGCCATTTTCCAGGGTGACTTAAGAGTTTTATGTGTAAATATTATGTTATATGGAAGCTTACAGTTCTTTGGGTTATATTTCAGCCAACAAGGAAATAAGTCATTTAAAGAAATTGTATGGTTCCACTCCTAAAACTACTGATTTTTTCAGAGCAGTCATTTGGGAAGAAGGCAGAAACGTCTCTCACTCTCAGATAATTGTGTATCAGATGCTGGGGGAAGGGAAAAAAAAAAAATCTGGGAAGTCTTGTCCTAGCACTTCTGTCCATTAGATGGAGCATGGTAAAATGGGAAGAGCATGGGCTTTGAAATCAGGTTCAAGTCTGTTATGTAGCCTTGGCAAATTACATAACCTTTCTGAGCTTTGACTGTTTCATCTGAAAGCAGGGATAGTTATAAATAATTCACCAGGATGCATATTAGTATTAGTGTGTATAAATGTTTACTATTATGACATCTTCCTGGGTCCTGCTACTTTCATAATCTACCTATATGAAGAGTTTGGAGCCTCCCTAAAACATTATTCAAATTGGCTGGACATGGCTTTATATATTAGTGTGTCCTCATAGTTTTTAGATGACTTTCATGGATCTTATCTCATTTAACCTTCATAAAAACCTTCTGAAGTTAGCTACTTTTTATCCTGGGGAAGAAAACAAGCACACTCCTTTACTCTTCTCTATCTAATCCAAGTTTCTCAGAAGTATAATCTATATTGGTTATGTTACCCTTCCTTGATTCACTGTATCTGATGTCTCCTTTCATCTCTCCATTATCTTACTGAAAAAGTCTCCACTGTCATTACTTCCCCTATTTCAAATTCTCTTCCCTTCTTTTTTGTGACTTTGTTCCTTATTCTTCCCCTACATCTATGCCACTCTTTCTCTGTTTTCCTCTTGGTCTGCTTCCACTATGGGTCCTTTAAATATTAATGTTTAGGCCCACATGCTACATGCATGTCTTTCCTCCCCTCTCAAAACTCTTGTCTTTCCTCCCCTCTCAAAACTCTTCAGTAACTCCCAGTCACCTACATGGTAAAGTTGAAGTTCTTTAACATGATGTCCTACTCTCAGTCTGGCCTCTACCATCCTCTTTTTGCCACTTCCTACCTCCAGCTCTAATGGTCAGTGAATTTAAACTCCATGCACCTTTTCCATATATAATATTGAATCATTTTCTAAACTGACCAATTTCTAGTCATCCTTCGGCTCAATTGTCACCACTTTGAGGGAGCCTCCTTAAATAAGATACTCCTTAGTTTTTATTATAATGCCCTCTGCATGTATTTATCCTATTATATTTTAATTTTCTGCTTATAATCTAATTGCCCACTATGCTGAAAATTTTTGAGCACAGAAAGTGTGCCTGCACAATATTTGGTATAAACAGGAACTCAGTAAATGTTCGAATGAGTGGTTTTGATTCCAATTGCTGTTTCCTTTTCCCTTTCTAGCTATGTGATTTTGTCCCTTCAGTTCTCTGTAAATGAGAGATTGAGATAGATAGCTAAAGCTCCTTCTGATTCTAGAATAACTTCATTTTTAAATAATTTTTTCAGGTACTCACATTTCTGAAAATCATTTACTGAAGTCCAATATAAGTTAAAGCAGTGACTGACTTTATTTTGTCAGAAATGTTAATGAAGGGTTATCTGTCATGTTCTCCTCATACTAGTTTCCCAGTAATATTTGTTGACTTAAATTCATATGTTGGATTGAACTTAATAGTGAATAAATTTATTTAATTAGATTAAATTTACTGTATGAATATTGAATTAAATTCACTAGTACAATCATTAATATTCACTTGTGATGTCTTAGGGTATAACATTTAAAAATATATATGTTTGGGCCTCCCCTGGTGGCGCAGGCGGTTGAGCGCCGCGCTATGAAGCTGTCTGTAGCCTCTGCAGTGCCGGTTCGATCCCAGCCAGCCGGGGAGGGTCCCACATGGCGCAGCAGATCTCTCCTGTCTTCCCTGCTGCTCCCCTCAGCAGTGTATTTCGTCAGTCTGCCTGTTCTGTTCCCTGCTCTGTCTCTGGTGAATCATCTCACCTTCCCACGCATCTGGCCTGTACCCCGGTTCTTGTATGAATAAATAAATATTTTTTAAAAAATAAAAAAAAATATATATGTTTTTGATAGGACAGACACAAGTTAACAGTTTAATCAGAAAATGTGGGCTTTACAGCATGTGTTTGGGCTGTTTTAAATTTTGTCAGCATTTTAGCAGTCTTCAGCAGGAGGTAGTTGTAGTCATTGAAAATTTGTTTCATTTTTAAACATACTATACATGCATTGTTTTGATATGTAGTATAGGCACCTTTAAGTTTGTGTGTTAATCATCATTATACCGTAAAGCTTTGGATATGGAAGGCATCCGGTCACTATTTGCTGAATGAATGTGTAAATACAGTAAGGCTGCTTTCCACATTCTCACCACCCCCATCTCAGCTTTTTGGCTCATTATCATAGCTGTGAACATCAGGATTAGCACTTAACAGCAATAGCAGATATTTCTTAGCATTTGCTATGTCTTTCTTTCTTTGGATTTAACTCAAAATTTCCCTGGAATGTAAATGTAGGTAGATACATTTTTTTGTATAAACTCATTTCCTCAACGCAAGTAGAATAATTTGGGAGTGAATTCATATAGATGAACTTAAAGTTTTTGCAAATATAGATCTTAAGTTTCAGATAGTTTTATTGGGAAGTTAGACTGCCTGCAAAATAAATCATTAGAGAACGTGACACAATAATAAGAAAAGGTCAAGTATGAACAAAGTTGATAACTAATGAAAGAATTATTGCAAGTATAAAACTTGTATAAAAATGGTTTGGTTTTCGTTTTTTTTTTTTTTTTTTTTTTTTTTTTGGTTTGGTTTTTAAAGACCATAGTGCTTAATAAATGTAAAAAAAATACTTATTTTAAAAGATGATGTGGTTTTGGGGGGCCACATAATTGTGTTTGCAGATCTTGCATTACGATGTTTGGTTGAAACCTATGCTGCCAGTTGTGAGGAAAGAAATGAAGAACCTTTAGCCAAACGCATAAAGAATGATAAAACAGAAAAAGAAATTAACACTTTGGCCAAGGAAGGAAATGAAAAAAATGTCCCAGAGAAGTGGACCCCTGTGGCTGGCATTGTTCTTGCACTCTGTTGTCACCACAGGTGTGATTGGAGACATTATGTGGGCAAAGAATATTTCAAGGCTCTAGGCCTTGGAGCAGTGGAATTCCACTATTTCCAGCGAATGAGTAGTTGGGCGACTTGTGGGATGCGGAAAATGTCTTTGGAAGCTTCAAATATCACCACAACGAGAAAAGACCATCAGAATGATGAGAGTGAAGAACATGATGATGGGGGATACAGCAGAATCACAGATGACAGTGCTGAGAATTTGCCTGGGTAAGTGCCTATTTGAAATGCACAACATTGGGGCAGAAACACGTTGTTATTACTGTGCTTTCTTCTTAGATGAATACTACCAAAATTTTATTCATGGAAATACATTTTACCATGCAACTTTAGATTAAGTTAAAACACACAGGTTTTTATTTTGGTCATAAATGGAAGCATGTGGAGCATGGTACATAGCACCGAGTTTATTATGGGCTATTTAGCAACTTATCAATAAATAGAAGTGACTGAAATAATTTTCTATGAACTTTCACAAAATTTTAATGTGTATGTGTTTATTCAATTCAGGTTTCTTACTGTTGAAGAAAAGAAGAAAATAGGACATCTTTGTAAATTACTGATCGACCAAGGCCGAATCGAGTATTTACAGCAGAAGGGATTCAGTCCTGCACTACAGTACTATACAGACCCTCTGGTGTCTTTGGAAAATGTGTTGTTAACTGCTTTACCAAATCATTCTTCATTACCAGAAACAACTGTTTAATGGAAAGAAATTTTTGAACATCTGTCTTCTACCAAAAAATACCAGAAAAACATTTTAAATTGTATTTTTATATTCATGGAAATATAATTAGCAGATAATATGAACTTTAAAAAATGTGGCCTCAATCAACTTTGATAATAGCTTTGTTTTTTACTTTAGAAGTCCGAACATTAGAGAATTCACCAAATTCTCAAAGTAATCCTCTTCTAGTATCTGTTCAGCAGGACATCTTGAATCATATTATCCATCAGTATTTATAGAGATTGGTGATGTAGTCGAACAATCAACTTGGTTATCTGAAACACACATAAAATGTCAACATATAACTGGTGCATCAACTTTTGATTTTCATTAATTTTGGAAATATTTTCTTTTGATTTTATTTAATACTTCTCCAGTTCAAGATGTAATGAAAAATTGTCAGTTTGTAACAAGGGCAAATCTGAGAATTTCACTTATGTATGGATTTTTTTTATGCAGATATGGAAGGGATAATCAATTGTGATATTTTTCCCACACAAAGAAATTCAGAGATGTTCACAATTAATGAAATTCATCTTCAGATTTACAGAACATTGCCTAAATTTAACTATTACTAGATTGGTCCATGATGAATACCAAAATCGAAGAGATGTTTTCAAAGAAAGAAAACATGGTTTTACTTCATTTGTTTCTATTGGATAATCACCTAGTATGCCACCTGTAATTTCTAAAAAGATACTTATAAGCCTTATTCACAAATTAAATTGAAATTTGCAAATAACTTTTGAAGGTGATTAGGTATCTCATATTCTTTTAGCAGACCATTTCTACATTTATAAGTACAATATAGACACATTCTTTCCTGTGTGTGGAAATAAGTTAAAGCAGAAATTAGATATTGAAACCAAAAACTTTGTCACATTCAGGCCTCATTTAACTCATAACCAGTTTCTATGCACAAGCAAATATTAAACCAAACATATGGCAGGACTGTTATTCTTTTCTACATCTGATCCATTATTTATTTCTCTTTATTTGTGAAAACTGTCTTAATCATTGGTACATTTGCCAAGATAAAGATACAGAATTGCTAAATTTAGATATTAAGTTATATTCTTTGCTAACTTTTTATTCTGTAGGCCTATTATTACATGAATAGTAACTTAAAGCTTAACCTCTTTGTAATTCCTAACCTTCCTACTTTAGTTTTGTCTCACATTTTATGAGACTACCTAGGTTCAAATTCAGACTGTATCGATTCTTAGCTGTATGACCACAGGCAAATTACTTAATCTTCATGTGCCTCAGTTGCCTCTTTAAGTGGGGATGATGATGGTAATGATACCTACCTCACAAGGTTGTTGTGAACATCAAGTGTAATACATATAAAATGCTTCTGGCAATTCAGAGCTCACAGTACTCAATAAATATTAACTATTATTACTAGTACTAATTCTTGAATCTTTTTTTCTTTCTTAATTCTTGAATCTTTTAAATATAGGCAGACTCAATTTTATTATCTCTTTTAAGTTGTAACTTTTTCTTTTGTTACAAGTTTTTCAAATATTATTAAAGTAAGGTGGTTTGATTGTTTTTAAGTTGTTACTCATGTTCCCCCATCAAGAGAATGTAAATGAAGGTAGTACACATTCATTAATTAGCCTGATTTACTAGGTCAGGCAATGTCAATTTGCATCATACAATCTATTTTGCATTATTCAAAAATTTATGCCTAGAAATAAAATATTCTACAACAGGTATAATATCAGTTATGGTTCATTAAATATGAATACACATGAAGTTTATACTGACATGGTCCTGTGACCCATTAAGCTTAATGATATCTTTAATGGGAAGAAAAACTTGCCCTTCAACATACCAGCCATAGGTCACGATTATTGTTTTGTCAACTTAGCTTATTTTTGTTAAAATACCATGAGAGGGCCTCCCCGGTGGCGCAGCAGTTGAGCGCTGGGTTGCGAAGCTGCCCGCGGCCTCTGCGGTGCCAGTTCGATCCCTGGCTGCTCCCCGGCCACCGGAGGAGGGTCCCACATGGCGCGCAGACCTCTCCTGCCGCCCGCTGCTCCCCTCAGCAGTGTACTTCGGTCCTTCTGCCTGCTCTGCTCCCCGCTCTGGCTCTGGTGAATTGTCTCACCCTCCCACGCTTCTGACTACCCATTGTATGTATAAACAAACAAACAAACAAATAAATAAATAAAACATGCCTCTATTTTAAAAAAATAAATAAATAAATAAATAAAATACCATGAGAAAGTGACTATGTATTTGCAGTTTCAGGAAATCTCTTCTTGAACTTAAAATTCGTCTATATAACTACCGTGTCCCGTATGTCCCATACATGCATCAATTTACTGTTAAAATGAAACTTCTGGCTCTGTCACCAGATCCTGCCCACCAAACTGTGCTATATTTCCTCTTCTCAGCACCACCATCCAGTCAGTTAGTCTAACCAAAAATTGAGGTTTACCCTGAACTATTTATCATCTTCATTTGATCATCAGTTCTACCTCCTACTTGTTTTGTACATATTTATCCTCTTGTTTTTCAAAATTAGTCCCCAAACTGAAACACCTTTGTCTTCCTCTGCTCTATAGTCCGTGTTTTTGGTTCTATGACCTTACCACAACAGAGATCCAATCACCATTTTCTAAACATGCCCCATTGGACGTTGGGAAAAAGTCCCTCTAGCTGAAAAATTAATTGCGTGCTCAGATTATGCTCATTCTTTAACACTATTTGAAGATGTAAGTAAAATTTACCTTTTAACTCAAAAACTCAACATTTTAGTGAGTTATAAAACCATGATTTCTATTAGTGTACTATTGTTTCATTTTTTATTAACAGAGTTGTGCTTTATCTTCTTCCCCTAATCTTGTTTTAAATTAAAGTTTTTCCTAACCTACTTAAAAAAAATGGTTTTAAATTATCAGAGGCTAAGTGACTGAAATTTGTATCAAATCTCACATTTTCATTATTGTCAAACTCTCAGTTTTTTTTATTCTAGGCAATAATTTTTTTCTATTTGTGGATAGTAAAAGAAGAGGAATTAACGGGAAGGTGGTGTTCATGAAAGTAAAAGAAATAACAAACTGATAGGAGGAGACAGTGAAACTTCCAGAATCATATCGAAATTCATTTGTTTATGCTTCAGAGCGCTTGCCCGAAGAAATTTATTTCCTCATTCCACTTGAAAGACATTGAGTATCTTAACAGTGTCTCCAAACTTTTATCAAAATAGTGAAGCAATTTAAATTTTATTTTTTTCTCCCACACTATTGATTAAGACAACAGAGTTTGACCAAAAAAAAAAAAAAAAAAAAAGGATTAATCTATAAGGGAGTTAATCTATATATACACATTCCTTTATCCAAAAAAAAAAAAACAAAAACCCATAACCATTAAACCTGTGTTAAATACAAATCTCATACCTGCTTTTCTTCGTGACTCCTGTATATATATGTGCATAAACTGAAGGCCAAATAATTCCTGTTCCTCTTCATCTGTGCTTTCCCTGGGAGGAAGTGATACTTCCAATTTCAGTGGGTTGTCTCTGAAGTTGACAAACCTAGCAGTTCACCAAAAAACAGTATTTTTATAGGTGCCATAGAAGTATAATTTTATTCCCTGGAGAAAGATCAAATGATAAATACTAAATTACTCTTTTTTATTTAACTGCTTCAATAACTTAACATCGTGGTGAGATGTGATATAGCTCAAGAAACTTTAAGTTTCTTTCCTAAAGGAAAAAAATACTAGCTTTAGACAACTTATTTTCAAACTTTGTGAAAACAACTATTAATCCATAGTATAGATTTAGTGTGGTGCAGTTTAACTTCAAGAGGGAATCTAATGCATCTTAAATATATTATTAATGCTATGAAGTTCAAGCTTCTCCATATTTTATAGACTTACAGTCTCATTTGTCACTATCTTCACCATTGTAATACAGGGCTCACTAGTTGCTGAATAAGTGAAGGAATGAATGATTTTGCTATGAAAGTTGTGGGATTTAATTTGGACTCATGTTCACTGTCAGCAAATTATATTTTGGAAGGAAGACATGTGTGAGTTCTAATAGTAGTTAACTTACTAAGTTCTACACTCTATGTAGAACATAATTGACTTGTCCATTTGTGATATTTACAAGGAAAATAGTCACTATGTTATGCTTTTGGTTTTTATATCATTGATGAGGTTTGTTAGCAGTTATAAAGATGATTTTCACAAAAATATCACCCAAAGAGCGGTCCTTAAAAGTTGGCAAGTCCCAGTACTGCTTTAATATTGAGGATTCTTTCTTGAATAATTATACCAATATTAACTATATCTATAAATTTCAGAATTCTAGAGTTGGAAAAAATTTTTATTCATTTATATGAGTGAGAACTTAAGTCTAGTAATAGTAATTTTTCTATATTGTTCTGCAGCCAGAAAAGAATATGTCAATTTTGTGACTACAACTTTTTACCTCAGATTGGTCATCTCTTCCATGCACACTGGAATATCTTCTAATTTATTGTTGGTGAGAACAAGAGTACCCAGATTTTTCATATTGCTGATAGTATCTGGTAAGCATGTTATTTCATTCCGTTGCAGCCATAATGTATGCAGGTTTTGCATTCTAAAGAATTAAAAGAGGTTGCTGTGATTAATCACACACAAAACGAAAACCCTGGTTCTTATTAAATTCAAAATCAAATAAATGTCATCTTTCATAACATCTCTTTTAACCAGTATACCTATTGAATTAGCTTACTACTTCATATTGCCTGCAGGGAAATTGCATTGGGGAGTAAATCTCTATAGTACAGCTCTTAACATATGCCGGTCGAAATGAAATCAATGTATTTAAAAACAATTTTTTTAAAGATTTATTTCTATTTATATTCTTGTATTTGCATACAAGAACTAGGGTGAAGGACAAAGGTACAGGAGGTGAAAAGATTCACCAGAGACAGAAGGGGAAGCAGAGCAGGTGGATCTACTGAAATACACTGCTGAGGGAAGCAGTGGGCAGGTGAGACAGAAGAGGTCTGCTCCGTCATGTGGGTCAGCTGTCTGGCCGGGGATCTAACTCATGTTGCAGTGGCTGGCAATAGCTTGATAGCACTGAGACTTTAACTCCTGTGCTACCAGGAGGCCCCTGCATTTTAAAATTATTTGCCGTTCTCATAGAATTTCTTAAAGAACTGCAATAAGAGAGAATCTGAATTGGAATCTTTTTTTTTTAAAGATTTATTAATTAATTTATTTATTTATACAAGCACTGGGTACAGTCAGATGCACGGAAGGGTGAGAGGATTCACCAGAGCCAGAGCGGGGAACAGAACAGGCAGAGTGACAAAATACACTGCTGAGGGGAGCAGTGGGCGCAACAGGAGAGGTCTGCGCACCATGTGGGACCCTCACCAGTGGCCGGGGATCGAACCAGCGCTGCAGAGGCTGCGGACAGCTTCACAGCCCAGCGCTCAACTGCTGCGCCACCAGGGGAGGCCCTGAATTGGAATCTTAAGAAAAAAATCAGAAATGATTAATATGCTCAACTAAGGTTAGGTAAGAAAGTATAGTGGTTACCAGTGTGGACTCTGGAACCAGGCTGCCTAGTTTCACATCCTAACTTGAACACTTTCTGTGATCTGGAACAATTTAGCTAACATCTCTGCTGGAGTTTCCTCACCCATTAGTAAAATACACAGAAATTGCTGGCATGCATTGTTATTGCTGCGGCATGCTCTCAATTTGTTGAAGTCAGTGTTTAATCTCCCAAAACCCTTTTACTCATTTGGAGTCAATTAAAATATTCTATTAAAAAATAGCATGTTAAGTACTAAATGGATATATGTGATTGATTATGTTTGGGGTCCCTTTTGTTTTATCTCTTTGATCAAAAATGCTTCAGCACATCTATTGTAACATAAAAAGGTATTCCATTTACCTTTCTATAGTATCAGGAAGTTGTACAAGACTGTTGCTTCCCATATCAAGCCACTCCAGGGAAGGCATGTCCAGCACAGCAGGAGGGATTGTAGTAAAGCTGTTCATACTCAGATCAAGGTGAATAAGTTTCACCAAATTGCTGAGCTGAAGGGGGAAGACAAGATTTTCCCACATAAATGACCACAGTGTAAATAGTTAAAACACATCGGTAAAGGAGATATATCACTTCAAGGAATATTCATATTATGCATGGACTTTATGAAGTATAGTAAATGAAGTCCATAACAAATTTGAATTAAAGGAAAACCAAGAAACTTCCAGATTAATGAAAAACTCTCATAGACAGTTAATCTATTCAAAGCAAATATACCGTCCAAAACCTGTGATTACTGTTTTCATTATAAACAAGTGCATAGTTTCATTAAATAAAACTATTATAAAAGAGGAAGAGAGGCAAGAACTATGTTATACTTGGAAGAACAACAATTATTAGTGACATGTTTACTAGTTTGGGAGGAAAAGGGGATCTTCTTACCTGGACAGAGTGGGAGAAGGGAACAGTCTATTTTATTTTGATATTTATCATTTTTCCTAAGTTTTATCTTGCAAAGTCAGTATTTGCAAGGCAAAGCACCATGGAAATTTCCTTTGCTTATTCTCAAAGCATCAAATGTGTTTGAAAAGAAATACAAAATGTCTATAGCCCTAAAATCAACTTGTTTTTACCAACAACAAAACATTCTATTCATTCAAATTTTGAAGGCATTCAAGGCCTGTTGTCTTGGTTTTACTTGATAGCGCCCAGGAAACTACAGAAACAAACAAGATTCACTTTGGCCCTCAAGAAGATCACAGGTTAGCCCATAAGCCATGCCAGTTCCATAAGAGGTATCTTTTATGCTAAATAGAGCTTTGTCTAATTAAAAGCATGCATTATTATACTTAGAGTAATAGGAAATAGTTTTCACTAAGTATTTTCTGAAGTGGCTGCCCTTTTTTAAGTCTTATTTTTAACTATCACACAATTGAGAAGTTAAAAACTGAAAAGTAGATAGAACATATAATCATAGGTGTTTACATATTTCTGACCTCTGGTGGAAGATCGCTTATGTCTCTGTTAACTGCAAGTTCTAGTTTCTCCAAGCTGGCACAGTTACTCAGTTCCTTGGGGACAGTTCTGATTCTGTTGTAACTAAGAATCAGTTCCTGAAGCCTAGTCAGCAATCCTACAAAAAATAAAACACAATAGAGGGCAGATGGTTATAAAACATTTCCAAATATGAAGTATTACAACATAACTTGCTTCCCAGTTTCCTGTTGACGATTGACACCTCAGAGTCTTAATTTTTCTCAATAGGTGTCCTTTCCTTTCTTCAGACAAGGGACAAATTTATCAGTGCTATAGGCAAAAAAACATTCTTTTCCCCTTCTAATTTATCTATATTATTACTATCACTAATTTTCCATTTGGGGGATTTTCTTGTTTAAGAAATCTTCATAATTTTCTTTCTTGCCTTTAACCTATTCTCTAGGAAGAATAACTGAACAAACAGTACTATTTCCAGAATCTACACCGTACTTCCAAAGAGACTTTTCTTGCAGAGAAATCACATCTTGAGTCACCTCAGTAAATCAGAAGCTTGGATGCTCTTGGAAGCTTCCATTTAGATTATGATTAAATTTTTCTCAAGACTCAGTCAGGGCTATATTAAGATGAGATCTTTATTTCATGTATATATAAAAAAAACCTCATTAAAAAGTATATCTACAGATAAATAAAGTAGCACATGCATGAAGCAATCTTCCTTACCAATTCCTCGAGGTATCTCTGAAATTGTGTTTCGAGATAAATCTAACACAATGAGATTCTGGAATCTTCCAATGAATTCAGGAATTTTTAACAAACCAGTTCTATGAAGTTGCAATTCCTGGAGCTGATTCAGTTTCAGTAGAGAAGAAGGAAGGGTCTAAAATCAAGTAAAGAAGTGACAGTCACAGTATTACTTAAATTATTTTAGTTATGCCACACTGAAGTGCAATTATAGAGATATTTGATTTATAAAAGAACTTCAAAATACTTTTTCCTTAATGGCTGATATTTCCAAATGTTTTGTGTTCTTCTAAGTTTTAGAAAAACTCTACTTTGTGTGTTGGGTCGGGGGGCTGGGGAAGAAGGGAAGCAAAGCTTCAAATCCTAATCATAATAGAATAAACAACAATAAAATTTTAGTTAATAATGCACGTACATAGAATTATGTCCTAAAGATTCTGTTTTATTAGGCTTTTCTAGAGTACAAATGCTACTGAAGTGACTATATGGTGGTTAATTGAAATCACAGAGAAGCAAAAAATCATTTGAATCACTAATTCAAACTTGGGCCTCCCTGGTGGCACAAGGGATTAAGCACCACACTATGAGGCAGTCAGTCACAGCCTCTGCAGCATGAGTGCAATCCCAGGCTGGCCAAGGAGCAACCCATATGGCACAGCAGACCTCTCCTGTCTCGCCCGCTGCTCCCCTCAGCAGTGTACTTCGTTCAATCTGCCTGTTCTGCTCCCTGCTCTGTCTCTGGTGATCCTCTCCCCACCCCTTCCCCCCCTCCCCCCCACCCTGCATCTCTGGCCTGTACCCCAGCTCTTGTGTGAATAAATAAATAAAAATCTTTAAAATAAAAAAAAATAATAATTCAAACTTCCCTTTGGGTTTTGAAATATAAGATTTTTAAGGAGGAATTGTTTAACTTAAGGATTTTATGAGTTTCAACCATTCTGAACTGTCTTTTCCCATTTAGTCTAAAATAGCCAAAAGATGGGCCTCCCTGGTGGTGCAGCGGTTGAGTGCTGGGTTGCAAAGCTGCCCACAGCCTCTGCAGTACTGGTTCGATCCCCAGCTGCAGGGCGAGGGTCCCACATGGCGCGCAGGCCTCTCCTACCGCCTGCTGCTCCCCTCAGCAGCGTAATTCATCACTCTGCCTGTTCTGCTTTCTGCTCTGGTGAATTCTCTCACCCTCCCATGCTTTTGACTGTACCCAGTGCTTGTATGTATAAATAAATGAATGAATGAATGAATGAATGAATGAATGAATGAATAAATAGATATTTTTAAAAATAAAATAAATAAAATAAAATAGCCAAAAGATGCGAAGTCCTAGTTAAATATCCCTCTATACATGAAAACAAACTTTAACCCAAGGGATAGAGGTCTTTGTGTAATTAAGCAGTTGTGTGTGTGTGTGTGTGTGTGTGTGTGTGTGTGTGTGTGTGAAGAGAGGAGAGGAAAAAGGAAGGAAAGAAGAGGGAGGGAAAGAAAGAGAACCCCCATGTTTGTAAAGTTTTAATTGAGCACTTGCTTTGGAAAAGCTACATGATTTTTGTTAGACGTAGATGGCATCATTTTTATAGAAAATTAAAAATTGCTTATTAGAAATATCAGGAGAAATCTTACAAATGACTTAAGATTAGGCAGAATTGAAGCAAATTGACTCCGTTTTTGCAAAAAAAATTGTAAAGTTATGTATGCTTCTTTTCACTTGATAGTATTGTTCAAATTGATTAGATTATTAAAATTACAATTTCTAAGTATTTCAGACTTAATCACAGTCTCAGTATCATTAAATCAAATATTCCTATAAAGCTTACCTTCCATTCCTCTTTTTCTATCCTCAAAATAACTCTTCCATCTTCCCTGGTGACCTTTTCTTTTAGCTTCGTGAAGTTTACTCGTTCTTCCCAGATTTTCACTAGCCTAAGAGATCAAGAAATCATTTTAATTCATAGGTAATGACATAGGTAGCATTCAGTTTTATATATTTTAAAAAATGACCCATCAAAAACAACTGAAGAGGCCCGCAGCCTCTTCAGCACCAGTTCGATCCCCGGCCACCAGCGAGGGTCCCACAGAAAAAAACAAACAAACAAACAAAACAACAACAAAAACAACTATTTGATCAATAGTATCTGGAAATCAGAAAATATGTGATTAGAGTCACATATGCTCTATTTTTACATTTTTAAAAAGCATGATTGTCTAGAATTTTATAACAGCTTTATTGATATATAATTCACATACATAAAAGTTGTCCTTTTAAAATATACAATTCTGGGGTCTCCCTGGTGGCCTAGGGGTTAAGTCTCAGCACTATCACCGTGACCCACATATGGGGCAGCAGATGTCTCCTGTCTCACCTGCTGCTTTCCTTAGTAGTGTATTTCAGTAGATCTGCCTATTCTGCTCCCCACTCTATCTCTGGTGAATCCTCTCACCTCCCACCCCCACACTTCTGGCCAACACCCCAGTTCTTGCATACATAAATAAAATAAATCTTTTTAAAAAACCAATAATATAAAGCTATAAAATTGACCAGCAAAAAGTTTTCTATTTCTATAGCAGAAAAATTATCATGTACAGAAAGATAAAAAAGTTAAGAATTGGGGCTTCCCTGGTGTTGCAGGGGTTAAATCTCAGTGCTATCAAGCTATCCCCAGCCACTGCAGCATGAGTTCAATCCTGGGCCAGTGAGCTAACCCAAATGCTGCAGCAGACCTCTCCTGTCTTGCTCATAAATTCATATTTCAGAACAAGTACAATTAGTTGTCCTGTTCCCTAACCTTGAACATTAAAGGATTTGCCAAACACCTGTTATGAGCCAAATACTATGCTAGGCTTGTGGATACAAAAGTCTCTGTCCCTATTGAGTCTACAGCAAGACTACCTATTATTAGACAAGTCTCTTTTCATCTTTACAATGATTCCTAAATTCTTCCTGAGTCTGAAACCTACACTTTGCAAACTGCTTATAGAAAATAGGGAGCTAGACATGAATTTTGGTCTAAGTGTGAAAAAGTATCTTTCTAAATATCTTTCTAAGTGTGAAAAAGTATCTTTCCCCCTAAATTCCTTAAGCAATATCTGTTTGGTTTTTTTCGCTCAGATTGTCAGAAAACTCCACAAATTCTATCTAATCTTAATGATCTTATGGGTGTACATAACTTTTGGGGTTTAGTTCTCCCACCAATCATAATATAGTCAGGAAGCCAAAAATGAAGCAGTAGGGAAAATAATGCTCTCACACAGAGATAACTAGAAGCTGTTGAAATTAAGTGCATCTACTTGTTGAAGAAGAAACAGAAATAGTTTCCACTCTTCTGATAACACAGTGAGGCTGAGCTGTGATTTGTAGAAGTGTAGCAGTCACCATGTGATGTCAAGAGAAGTGAATCTGAGAGCCAGACTGACACCCTGAAAACATTATTATGGCGATAAAACAAAACTGAGTCTTCAAAGCTGTCAAAGCTCTGGAATTACCTCACTTCAGGACTCTCTTATCCTTAAGCCAGTTTTAGTTGAATTTTCTGTTGTTTATCAATTGATACATCAACATTAAATGTTTAGGAAGAGACTAAATGAATGGAAATTATAGGGGGAATGTGGAATCAATGAAGAAAGGGAATATCCTTGCAAAATTAGTAGAATACTTTGGAGACCTTCAACTAGGAAGGTAGACAGATATCAAGAAGACAGAGAAAATGAGTCAAGCTAAGTATAGACCAAATCACAAAATTAGGTGACCCACGGGGAATGGGTAGAACTCAGCTATTCAAATAGGTGAGAATCTACAGTACCATCTACTGGCAGGTATTTTAGATCCTAGGGGATATAATGCAAAACAACTACTAAAAAGTAAATTAAACGATAATCAAATGTTGATCAATGAGGGCCTAGGGCAACTACTATTTTCACATGCAGAGACTTGTATTTGTGTGTGTGTATAGAAGATCTGGGCGTGTAGGCCAGAGGTACAGGGGGTAAAAGGATTCACCAGAGACACAGTGGGGAGCAGAACAGGTAGATTTACTGAAACACACTGTTAAGGAGAACAGCGGACGAGACAGGAGAGGTCTGCTGCGCCATATTGGTTGTCTCCCTGGTGGGGGATTGCACTCAGGCCCTAGTGCTGAAACTTACCCCTAGACCACCAAGGAGGCCCCAAAGGCTTGTATTTTTGAGGCCCTATCACATAACCATATTTTGAATAAAGTCAGGTATTTCCTTTAGGTATTTTTTTACTTTTCAGTAAATAAAAAAATCTATCAAATTCAGTAATATAACATTTAATAAGTGCCCTTTTCTGTAACAATGATGTTATGCATTTTCACTAATCTAGAATAACAAGCATATGAGAGCATACTTCTGTTTAAATTCCTTCTCTGGCTTCAGGTCATCACTATGTTTCTTGATTCTTTTTTCCCAAGCATCCTTTACAGCATTGACAGCTCCAGTGCAAACCATATTTTCTGACATGATTTCTCCACATTGTCACCGAATCACCAAATTCATTAAGTTCTGAATAGCTGATTCATAGGTGCTGTCTCAGAAAGGACCTAATTGTACCAGAGGATAAAAGCAACGTGTTTCAGAAAGTTCACTGAGGATGACAATGATCAGAATGGCTTATATTTACAGGACACTTTTCATGATCCCAAAACTATTTTACACATGTTACATCCATTAATAATCCTAAAAATACTATGATGTAGGTACTTTCATTGTCTCTATATACAGATGAGAAAACTAAGCTTTAAGGAAGATGACTGACTTATCTCGTACATGGCAGAGGAGCAAACTGATGCCAAATCTAATTCCTATGTTACTATGTAATTCACAGTAATGAAAAGCTGTAACTAGTCAACATGTTCAATTATAGGAACATGGTTAATAATGGAGATATATATGGATATATAAAATGAGACAGGCATATTGGGATATCCACCTATATATACAGGTTGGAATTCAGTTAAGTAATAATATATTGAAATTGTTTTCTTTTGTGTAAAATAAATGGTTTATGGGCAGAGACAATATTGAGAGTATGGCCTGAATCTCAGAAATGAGAGTTAAATCAAAATAAAGGGATGATTATATAAATTGCAATAGACCCATTTAGTGAAATATTCCTCACCTTATCAATAATGGCATTGACATTTCACAAAATTACATGAATAATAATGGAAAGTTAATTCACAATGGAATTATTTCCTTCCAAATTCAGGAAATGGAGGCTGTCTACAATCATTATCTACAATCATTACTTCTATTCAGCATTGTCCCAGAGTGCTATAATGCAAGGAAACTAAGTAAAAAAGAGTAAAGTTTGGAAAGGAAGAAGTGAAATTTGCAACAGCATGGAAAAACAGGTACTCTTATACACTAAACAAGTGGTATATGTTGTAATATTCTTTATGGAGAGAAATTTGATATTGTCTATCAAACTTAACAAAATACACATTGATACTTGTTGAAATTTATAGTGTAAACATTTCCAAATATTCTTATTCTTCTTGGTGCTCAAGTGGTATTGTTTCTTTTTTTTTTAATAGAGGCATGTTTTATTTATTTATTTGTTTGTTTATACATGCACTAGGTGCAGTCAGAAGAACGGGAGGGTGAGAGAATTCACCAGAGCCAGAGGGAGCAGAGCAGTCAGAAGGACCGAAGTACACTGCTGAGGGGAGCAGCGGGCGGCAGGAGAGGTCTGTGCGCCATGTGGGACCCTCCTCAGGTGGCCAGGGAGCAGCCGGGGATTGAACCGGCGCCGCAGAGGCCACGGGCAGCTTCGCAACCCAGCGCTCAACTGCTGCGCCACCGCCACCGGGGAGGCCCTCAAGTGGTATTGTTTCTATTGGGTATATAGACCTACAATTTGAATTGTTGGTTGATAGTGTATGTGAATGCTCAAATTTATAAGACAGAGCCAAATTATATTCCAAAGTAGTATAGAAATACCTTTGAAAAAGGAAAAAAGAAATGTAAGATAACACTGAAAAGTAAATTCTGAAAATAGGTACAATGGCTGCTGTTAGGGTGATAGAGAGAAATGGGATGTAGTATAATGCTTTTCATTAGTAACCTCCAAGTATTGGTTTCTTGAAACTTAAATGTATGCGGTGTGTGTGAACAAGAGAGACAGAAACATACAGAAAAAGGGGGAAACACTGTCCAACTCTAACTCAAAGAAATAAATCCACTCCTGTGTTTACTGCAGCACCAAGTTACAGAAACAACCTAAGGGTCCAAAGACAGAGAGTGGGTCAAGATGTGGCTTATACACGCAATAGAATACTACTCAGCGATTAAAAAAACATGAAATCTTGCCAACTGTGACATGAAACTGAAGGGGATTATGCCATGCAAAATAAATCAAAAGGAGAAAGACAAACACCAGATAATTTCCCTCATATGTAGAATACAGAAAACAAATTAAGGGAATAGACCAAAACAAACCCTTGATATCTGGCTGCAGAACTGAGATGACCAGAAGGGGAGAGTATATAGGTGGGAGTGGGAGCCAGAGGAAAGGGGCCCTATGAACTGTGTAGAGGGCTATTAGGACTTTGGTGATGAGCATGGTGTGATAACGTACATTTGTGAGTTGTGATCTTAAACCCCTAAAACATGCAGTGTTAGAAATCAACATTTTCTCAATAAACAGAATTTTAAGAAAAACTGTGTTACAGAAGAAAACATATTTAAAATTTCAATTAAAATTTCAATTGCCAATATGCAGCAAATTATTAAGAGCAGGTTTAAACAATGCATGCGAAAGTTACATAGGAGCACATTGTGAGATCATAGGCCACCAAGAAACCTTGGTGTGCATATACTCAATCCAACTCCCTGGGTAGATTAGTCAACCTAAAATATATTGTCTCAAATTTTAATAACTGTGGTGTATTTGATGACCCATAAAAAATAATATTTTTCTAAACCAAGAGTCTACATGTAAATGTGTACTTTGCTAGGCATATATAACTATTCATGTGCTAAGTCATTTCCTCTTATGCCATTAAACTTTGACCAGGCATCAGTTTTCCTATAACAGCTAGCAATTTTCCTAGAGGAAAACAAGTCAATAATGATGTGTGCAGTTCTGCCTCCAGCAAGTGACTGTGACCCCATCTTGATCATCAGCATGACAAACAAGTGCAGAGCATGGCGGTGAAGTAAGTGCAGCAATGACACAATTGAGAGTCAGCTCCCCAAAGTCGAAAGAAAGCAAAAGAAATACAACCTTCAAAGAAATGTTTCTTAACTTCCAGGGAAATCAATCTTCCAGAGAAGATTTTCAATTACATGAGTGACTATGAACCCCCAAAGAGGATTTTAAACTCAACCCTAAGTTTCATTGCACATTCCAGAAACACACAGTAAAGGCATCTTCGGAATCCACATACCTGTGAATAATGGGGGGAAAAATGTTTTTGAAAAAATACTTACCATTATCCATGGATGCAGAAGCTGAAATAACCAAAGTTAGCAATAATCAGCTAAAGGGAGAATTGTTTTCAGTGTGACTCCAAATGATGAAAATCCTCAGCAAGACTAACCAAGTGAAATGTAATGTCATCCAGTTCTAATTTTAGTTCACGGACAAAGCTGAGAATAGCAGGACTCACATGGCATGTCTGTGCAAACGATCAGCTGACAATGTATATGAGTGCATTCTGTACACTGCAAGATGCTGTACCATGGCATTCTAAAATGATCGGACGCAACTATTTCTAAGCTCCTGAAAAAGAGTTAGTCTTTCATGGCTTACACATTATGAGTACTTATCAGAATCTAATGAGGCTATTCCAAGCAAAGAAAATTGAAAATATGTAGCTGAACAGCATAAAAATTCCTACCTAGTAAATAGCTCTGTAAATCTGCAAATGTAAGGCACAGATGCCTTAGAAAAAAAGCAAAATGAGGGTATGGATAATTGTTAATGACACAGGAACCCGAGGCTTCTGCTTGCAAGCTTCAAATTTTATTCTCTCAATTTTTATCTCTTTGGCCTTCCATAAATAGCAGTTGATTCCTGGTTCTTTAAAAAATTATGTATTTATTTTTGAATTGTTAATATATGTGTATGGAACAATTTCAAAAGATAATGAAGCACTTCCTCCCTCTTCTGCCTCCAGCCATTTAGTTTAAAAATAGTTTAGGGCCTCCCTGGTGGCGCAGCGGTTGAGCGCTGGGTTGCGAAGCTGCCCGCGGCCTCTGCGGCGCAGGTTCGATCCCCGGCTGCTCCCCGGCCACCGGAGGAGGGTCCCACATGGCGCACAGACCTCTCCTGCCGCCCGCTGCTCCCCTCAGCAGTGTACTTCGGTCCTTCTGCCTGCTCTGCTACTCGCTCTGGCTCTGGTGAATTCTCTCTCCCTCCCGCGCTTCTGACTGTACCCAGTGCATGTATAAACAAAACAAACAAACAAACAAATAAATAAATAAATAAAACATGCCTCTATTAAAAAAAAGAATAAAAATAGTTTAAAAGCACATAAGAGTTGCCCCCCTCCCCCCCACACACACACAAGGTAGGATAGTATGTATATTATTCTATACCCTTTGTTCTTCACTCAATTGAGAAATTATTTCATATTAACATACTTAGAGTTGCATCATTTTAAAAAAAGTTTTATTTATTTATGCATACAAAAACTGAGATGCAGGCCAGAGTTGCGGGGGGTGAGAGGATTCACCAGAGACAGAGTGGGGAACAGAACAGGCGGATTGACTAAAATACACTGCTGAAGGGAGCATAGGGTGAGACAGGAGAGGTCTGCTGCGCCATGTGGGTCAGCTCCCTGGCCAAGGATCGAACTCGTGCTGCAGTAGTTGCAGACTGCTTCATAGTGCTGACGCTTTACACCTTGTGACACCAGGGAGGCCCTTAGAATTGCATCATTTTAAGGCTACATACATTTTGGTGTGTGTGGGGGATGATACAATATTTAGACACTTCAGCAATATTGCTCCTTTTAAATGCACGTATATTCCATGGGTATTTTCTAATGCTTCTAAAATTAATAAGCTCAGAGAGTTAGGGGGCTGCCCAAGATCCCAGCAAAGAAACCACAGCCAGAACTTACTTAACTCCAACTCCCAATCCAGAGGGTTTGCACCATTGCACACACAGCTTTCTTGAGTATGATCATGAGTCATAGTGGAGGTTCAGGAATCTGTATTAGTATTAAAAAGAATGCTAAATTATCAATTAAGAAACAACTTCAGTTATTCTGCTTTTGACACTGTCTATAATTAAATTTTACTTTGACAGTAGTTATCGAAAACCCACAGTACTGCAGAGTGTGAGGCCAGTTGAGAAGGTGCTAAAGTGACCTAAACTAGGAAAATGGCAGGAAGATTGGAGAATTTTGGAGACTTGAGGACATAAGTAGTTAAGAAAGAGGAAGACAAGGGACTGCAGTGAAGATCTGTTATTTGTGGCTGCCCAGAATCATTCAAACACCTTCTCCACAGTTTGATTATGCACTGCATTGGGAATCCCACTTTACCAAAGAATTAGGAAAAAAAGTCAGTTTCCCTCACTAATAGATCGGGGGAACGTGACTAAGATTCTGCTAGTCAAATGCTTTTAGAAGCAAAGAATGTAAAAAAACAGGCTGGTGGCTGGAATCCATTTTTGCTGGTGTGGACACATATCTCTAAGAGGTATGTGCATACCCATATTCATTACAGCATTATTCCAATGGCCAAGAGGTAGAAGCAACCCAAATATTGAGAGATGAATGGATAAAGAAAATGTGTATACAGCCAATGGATTCATTCTGGCCATAACCCTGAGCACAGCATGTGAGGCTGGTTCTAGGGACAACAACCTTCCCAGGCCAGCTCTGTAATATAGTTCCTGGAATTATTTCTGTGACCTTACATCCCTTCCTTCTGAAACTTGCCAGGGAGAATTCTATTATTGCATCTAAGGAACTGTTTAAGCTATGACAGCTATTTTAACTATTTCTTGTTGTTTTCCAAAGATAAGCTTATGCTGCTGTTTCTTCTTATACCAGTTTCAGAATCTTCTATTTGATTTTGTATCATAAAATGCTGTGTTCTTAAGCCACTCACTGAGAACCATAAACTTCCCCTTAGCCCATCCTCCCAACATAGTTACATCACAATTTTCGTGATATGAGTAGGTATCTCATTTTATAATGTTTCACAAATTAGCAAATTGTCTTCTTCTATCATTGTATATTTGCCAGTTGCTTGGTGCCCAAGTTTGCATCCTGAGGTCCCAGAGGTGATATTTTTTTGGAATCATTGACCCTGACCAAGTGCAATTGCAATGGAAGAAGAAAAAGAAAACAAAAGGAAAAAACAAAAGTAGCAATTTTTCCACTGATAGACTATAAATATTCTATTAAAGAATATTTAATGATGTGAGGATGTGTGCATGATACTGTGTTACATTAAAAAAAATTACAAATCTATATAATATGGTTCCAATATTGTAGTGGAATATTTTTCCTATTGTCTTAGGAAAAAGAAAACAAAAGTAGAAGACCAAGTGGAATGACTACGTAAAAAAGGATGAATTAAAAATGTTATCCAGGGCCTCCCCGGTGGTGCAGCGGTTGAGCGCTGGGTTGTGAAGCTGCCGCGGCCTCTGCAGGGCTGGTTTGATCCCCGGCTGCTCCCCGGCCACTGAAGGAGGGTCCCACATGGTGCGCAGACCTCTCCTGCCGCCCACTGCTCCCCTCAGCAGTGTACTTCGGTCCTTCTGCCTGTTCTGCTCCCCGCTCTGGCTCTGGTGAATTCTCTCACCCTCCTGCGCTTCTGACTGTACCCAGTGCTTGTATAAATAAATAAATAAATAAATAAATAAAAATCGTTTAAAATAAAAAATAAAAAATAAATAAAAATGTTATCCACAGGCCTCCCCTAGTGGCGCAGCGGTTGGGCGCTGAGCTGTGAAGCTGCCCATAGCCTCCACAGCACCGGTTCGATCCCAGGCCGCGGGTGAGGGTCCCACATGGCGCGCAGACCTCTCCTGCCGCCTGCTGCTCCCCTCAGCAGTGTACTTCATCAGTCTGCCTGTTCTGCTCCCCGCTCTGGCTCTGGTGAATTCTCTCACCCTCCTGTGCTTCCGACTGTACCCAGTGCTTGTATAAATAAATAAATCTTAAAAAAAAAAAGAAAGAAACACAGAGCACTGAGTATAGATGCTATGGAAAAAAAAAAAAATAAAAATGTTATCCAAAAGAACTCCAAGCGGATCTCTAAAAGATATGTGCATACCCATATTCATTACAGCATTATTCCAATGGCCAAGAGGTAGAAGCAACCCAAATATTGAGAGGTGAATGGATAAAGAAAATGTATATACAGCCAATGGAATGACGCACAACCTTTAACAAGGACAGAGATGCTGACTCAGGTTACATGTGTGAACTTTGAGGATATTATGCTAAGTGAAATAAACCATTCACAAAAGGATAAATGCTGTATGAATCCACTCATATGGAGTATCCAAAGTAGTCAAAAATCAGAAAAACAGAAAAACAGAAAGGTTGTTGTGAAGGACGGAGGGAGCAGGGAGAAGATATTTGGGGTGTAGAGTTGCATCTTGTGAATATACTTTGCACTACTGAACTGTGCAGTTAAATGTTCACTGTAGGGAACACCCTGGTGGTACGGGGGTTAAAAATATAGCACTATCAAGCTATCACTGGACACTGTGGCAGGAGTTCCATCCCCGACCAGGGAGCTACCCACATGGCACAGCAGACCTCTCCTGTCTTGCCCGCTGCTCCCCTCAGCAGTGTTTTTCGGTCAATCTGCTTGTTCTGCTCCCCACTCTCTTTTTTTTTTTTTTTCCCCAAAGATTTATTTATTTATTTATTTATTTATTTATTTATTTATACAAGCACTGGGTACAATCAGAAGCACGGGAGGGTGAGAGAATTCACCAGAGCCAGAGCGGGGAGCAGAGCAGGCAGAGGGACCAAAGTACACTGCTGAGGGAGCAGCGGGCGGCAGGAGAGGTCTGCGCGCCATGTGGGACCCTCCTCCGGTGGCCGGGGAGCAGCCGGGGATCGAACCTGCGCCGCAGAGGCCGCGGGCAGCTTCGCAACCCAGCGCTCAACCGCTGCGCCACTGGGGAGGCCCTCCGCACTCTGTCTTGGTGAATCCTCTCACCCCCGGGACCTCTGGCCTACACTCCAGTTCTTGTATGTATTTTTTTTTAAAGTCCAATAACACTGAACTTAATACTCTTGTACACAGTTATTTAACCACATCCCTGGTTATATATATGTACATTTCACATACAAATATATTTGATGTACCATTGTAGGAAATAGAAATTGGTGCAAACTAAATTTAAAATAAAAGAAAATAAAGCACTTGAAAACTGATTCCAAAGTGAAAATGTGTATGTATATGCTTTTATATGTTTATGTACTCATAACTATATACAGACTTATACATTTCTATTATTAAATATATTTTATTTAATAAAATTCAATGTACTTAACTAGTTAGTACATTTCATGTTAGATAAAGAAACTAAGCAGCAGCAAGAATATTATGTAAACTTCTTAGGGTAATTTAAATTTGAAATCGGATAAGTATAGAATCAAAGCCAGTATAAACTTGCATCAGTACCTCTTATGTGTCCATAGCACAGAACTAGCCCTGGCTTCCTATATGTTGAATTGGGGCCACATGCACGTAAAAGACATGCTCCTTCTGCTTTTATATTTATGGGTTTCTTTTTAATGCTACAGAAATAAAAATGACACCGAATTTCAAACTTACACTACATAGTACTGTAGGAATGACAATTCTTCCCAGGATATTGAGCCAACCTTTGAGGTTATATTGGGGGAAAGGATATTCTGAACGGACTCCACAAACACAGGTTTGTGGACTCCACTCCCACCCCACACCAAAGAGACTGAAGACACAAAGCACTACAAATCCCACAACGTCATCACCACCGAAGGGAAAATTTCTGGGAACTGAGGGTGGGTGGAGTTAAGCAGCCAGGCTTGATATATAACCAGACATGTGGGCCGTGAGGGCCCTTACTTTTTCGCTGGCTATTATTGGGGTTCCAGCTCAGCAGAACTAGTAGGATGCATTCACCAATTTATCTTTCTCTTTCGCCCTGAGTTAATTCATTTCTTCATTTATCCTTTTTGTAAATGACCCCACCACACCCTTTTTAAAAGATTTTATTTATTTTTATGTAGAACTAGTGCAGGGGATGAGAGGATTCACCAGAGACAGTGGAAGAGAATAGGCAGATCTACTGAAATACACTGCTGAGGGGAGCAGCAGGCGAGACAGGAGAGGTCTGCTGCGCCATGTGGGTCACCATCCTGGCCAGGGATCGAACTCATGCTGCAGTGGCTGCTGATAGCTTCATAGTGCTTAGACTTAACCCCTTGTGCTGCCAGGGGGGCCCATGTAAATAAACCCTTTATTAATGTTTTTGTATGTGCCTCCAGTTGAGTCTCATTATAAGTCCCTTTTAAGCAGGTTGGTGAGGACCCACAGTCAGGCCACCCCATTTCACACTGGGGTTGCCCTGTAACAGTTACATAGTGTACATTTCAAAAGACAACTACATGAATTGTTCCCACAAAAATATACAGAACCCTTAATGTCTAGTAAAGATGGAATGTCCAGTGAGATTTTTTATTGTATTAGAAAGTATGACAAAACAGGGCCTCCCCTGGTGGCGCAGCAATTGAGCGCTGGGCTGCGAGGCTGCCCGCAGCCTCTGCAGCACCGGTTCAATCCCCAGCTACTGGCAAGGGTCCCACATGGCACGCAGACCTCTCCTGCCGCCCGCTGCTCCCCTCAGCAGTGTGTTTCAGTAAATCTGCCTGCTCCGCTCTCCCCTCTGGCTCTGGTGAATTTTCTCACCCTTCTGCACTTCTGACTGTATCCAATGCTTGTATAAACAAACAAACAAACAAATAAATAAATAAATCTTTAAAAAAAAAAAAAGAAAGTATGACAAAACAAAAAGAAACATTGTGGAAATATTATCTATCGTCTATTAAATTGAAGTGCATTGCATTTATTCATCAGTAGCTTTAATATTTCCAAGCTTATTAGAGAAGCTAATATAGTAAATGACTGTAGCTGTTTTCAAATGATGGCATCTCTCGGAGACTTTGTCCTGCCTTGTCCCAGCAACCAACCTGGTTCTTCTAATCTTATGCCAGAAACACAATGGGACCAAGGCCATGTTCTTGTGCAACCTGTGAAGTCCTTGGTTTGCTCTGTCACATTTGAATAGCTAACATTTCACACTGTTAGTCATGTTCCAATTTATATTCCTCCCTGCAGGTTCCACTAACTTAATTGCACCTGCCAGCCACTTAGTCAACTTGCCTTTTTTACTCAGTTTAAACTCTGGCTGCATTTTTCCAGGAAATTCAGTTACTAGGTGTAGGGTCAGGACTGGACACGGAGCAGGTTTTCTGATCCAGCAGACCAGGTGAAGGAGGAGTCAGAGTCCTAGAGCCCTCAGCGGGTTTTCAGGCTTTTATTGGGGTTTACCGGGTACACAGCAGGCAGGGATGCTGGCGGGGCCGGGATGCTGGCAGGCCTCCCAGCCTCAGCAAGTCTTTACTCTGGGCTCTCTGGTGATCTCTGCTGCTCTGCTCTCTCGTGGTTCTGCTTCTGAGCTTCTGCTGCTTCTTTCTCAGCTTCTCTTTCGGCTTCTTTCTCGGCTTCTACTGGTGTCCCCGTGGCGCCGCCCTTAAAAGCCCCGTCTCAGCCCAGGTGAATCCCATCTACCTATGCCCACACCCTACTCCAGGTGTCCGCCATCAGGCATGCATTCAGGACCGCAAGGATCCATCATCTATCCTGAAGGCAGGAGGGCAGAAAAGCCTGACATTTTTTCCTTACCCTACACTAGGTTTTTCCATATGACCGCCCTCTTGCAATTTCTTTAGACTTTATAACCTTCCTTTTTTTTAAACTTTCCTTTTGGCCACATTTTCAGCTTTACCTTTTATGACATTTTAGAACTAGTCACCACATATTTAAAGCCCACTTAGATGTTTCTTGCAGCAGACTTCAAGTTAATAGTTTAACACAGTCAGTGACCTGCTCTAGGAATGAGTGGGTCAGGGCACCCTGCGGACAGCTTGGAGGAGATTCTGCTTCCTCCTCAGTCTGAGATTAGCGACAACCCTCCTTTGACTATCCTGACTTACCCCTCAGTCTAAATTCTTGATCTCCCACTGTGCTCATTTCTTCTGTCCCACCTCTTTTTAACTCACAACAGCTGTTCCCCAGGCTTGGTTTGAACATTCCTCACAGTACTCAGTAAAAGCTGGCTCTAAATGACCTCTCAGTAACAGAACTGCTGCTATTTTTGTTAGGCTTCAGTTGTTTTTGTGGTTGGAGTCTCTCCAAATTCTCCAGCTCAGTTGTAGCAAATTGACCAGTTCTCCCACCAGGATCAGTCGAATAGCACATGAATTAGCTTGTGGGTAAAGCTCTTCTGACTGTATCAGAATGCATTCATTTTCGTTTCTACTTAATTCTGAGCTTGCAAACGTCAAGAAAGCATGTGTACGGTAAATGAAAAGTATCAGGCTTTTCTGCCCTCCCGCCATTAGGATTGATGATGGAGCCCTGTGGTCCTGAATGCGTGCCTGATGGCAGACACCTGGAGTAGGGTGTGGGCATGCGCAAGTAGGTACACCTGGGCTAAGGCTGGACTTATAAGGGCAGCGTCACGGGGACGCCAAGAAGCAGAGAAAACCACGAGAGCAGCAGAGTACAAGGCCACCAGAGAATGCCGGAGAGCCCAGGTAGAGTGAAGACTTGCTGAGGGCCGGGAGGCCTGCCAGCCTCCCGGCCCTCCAGCACCCCTGCCTGCCGTGTACCTGGTAAATCTCAACAAAAGCCACTGAGGGTTCCAGGACTTCTCCTTTACCCTATCTGCTCAGGTCATAGAAAACCTGCACTGTCCCTTCCTGCCCATTACAGCATGCTACCTTCAGTGTTGGCTTAAATGGTAATACCTGCTGTGACATTAGAAAGCCCTGGTTGTTTCCATGGCAGAGCATGGCAATGGTAACGAGCCATCTTAGGTTTGGCTTAAATAGTTTAGCATTGACTTGGTCTGTCTGATGGATCTTACTGAAATGGTGGTAACCTTGAGAAGCTAGAGAGAGAAAATGGGTGCCTGGAACTCAGGAGAAAGGTAGATCCAAAGAGAGAACCACTTAGGAGACATTTGGGGGAGAGATGTTAAAATTTTAAAGTATGCAAATGACACTAATAGGGAACTGGTTAAATGATGGTATAGCCAACTCCTGATCCTCCCAGACAGGATCAGAAACCTCCATCAGATGCTTTTACACCATGTTTTTTCCTACTTAGAGGTGTGATAATTTTATAATTGAATAGCTACCTCCTCCAGTAGACTATTTTAGGGTAAGTGGAAATTGTAAGGTTTTTCTGCCCTCCTGCCATTGGCATCTAAGATCCACACCTGTGGGCTTACATATGTGCCTGATGGTGGACACCTGGAGTAGGGTGTGGGCATGCATAAGTGGGCATACCGGGCTGAGAGGCTGGGCATGTAAGGGCAGCATCACGAGGACCCTGGTGGTAGCAGAGAAGCAGACAGTGGAGAGATCACGAGAGAAGCCAGCGCCCAGAAAGAGAGACGTTTCAAGGGGGTGTGAGGAAAAAGGGAGGCCTGCTAGCCTCCAGGCCCCCTAACCACCCCCACCCCTCTGCTTGCTGTGTACCTGATTGCAGCATTACAAATTGCATAAAAAGTGCAATAAAAGGGCCTCCCCGGTGGCGCAGCGGTTGAGCACTGGGTTGCGAGGCTGCCCGCGGCCTCTGCGGCGCCGGTTCGATCCCCGGCTGCTTCCCGGCCACCGAAGGAGGGTCCCGCATGGCGCGCAGACCTCTCCTGCCAACCGCTGCTCCCCTCAGCAGTGTACTTCAGTCCTTCTGCCTGCTCTGCTCCCCGCTCTGGCTCTGGTGAGTTCTCTCACCCTCCCGCGCTTCTGACTGTACCCAGTGCATGAAGAAAGAAAGAAAGAAAGAAAGAAAAGAAAGGAAAGAAAGGAAAGAAAGGAAAGAAAGGAAAGAAAGGAAAGAAAGGAAAGAAAGGAAAGAAAGGAAAGAAAGGAAAGAAAGGAAAGAAAGGAAAGAAAGGAAAGAAAGGAAAGAAAGGAAAGAAAGGAAAGAAAGGAAAGAAAGGAAAGAAAGGAAAGAAAGGAAAGAAAGGAAAGAAAGGAAAGAAAGGAAAGAAAGAAAGAAAGAAAGAAAGAAAGAAAGAAAGAAAGAAAGAAAGAAAGAAAGAAAGAAAGAAAGAAAGAAAACATGCCTCTATAAAAAAAAAAAAAATGCAATAAAAGCCTGCAAAAACCACTGAGGGCTCCAGGACTCTCCTTTACCTGTCTGCCCTGATCATAGAGAAACTGCACTGTGCTTTGATGGCACTAGACAACTGTGAGCCCAGTAAAGGCAGGTACCATGAGGGTGGGCATTGCGTGCCCAAACGCTTAACATCATGCTTGTTATGTAATAATAATATACTTTGCAGCCATTTAAAATATGATGTGGAATTGTTTATTGACATGTAAAGTTACCCATAAAATAATGTACCAAATTATAAAATAGTATAGCTTGACTTATTTTTATAAAAAGAATAGCTATCTATAAAGATACATTGATCAAGATGTTAATAGTGGTAAGATTATAGATGATTTTATTTTTTGTAACTCCATATATTTGAATTAAAAAAAATAACATTTAACTCATGGCTTTCTAATTTAAACATCACCATTTTGAAAATAATTAAGTACATTAAAACAACTTCTACCATCTCAAATTTCACCTGAATTTAGTTTTCCATTCATTTTTAAGATGGTGGATTACATTACTCAGGAGTCTGTTTCTGATTAAAGTGGGTCTCCAACCAAACGGTCATACCTTCATTTCTGTATACACTTTATTTGAATGCCTATAATTACCCATTAGGCTCTTCTCTTACACTCCTTCTCAGAATATGGAGAATAGACCTTAATTTCTTATCCTTTCCTACTTTCTAGCCTAATACTAAGAATATCAGATAAAGTGGAAAAGCAGCTGGTTCTGAATGTAAGACCTCAGTGGCTGCTACATTTAAAGTAGCTTCTTTACTATGAAGCAAGTTTGTGAAGGAAAAGTTTTTTCCCAGTCAAACACCAAAACATTACCAAAATTCCAAAAGCATATTCATTTTAAACATCTTTAATAGCCTTAGTGGTTTTAAAACTCTATGGGGCATTTTTAATATCCATCTATAATTTTCCCTTTTAAGAGGATTAATTTAATAAATAAGACATTGATAGATGATAATTTACAGAGCCACATGCTCCTGGATATCTTATAAGGTAAATATAATTGCACTTATTTTATGTAATAATTAGCATGATTGTGGGAAGACGGAAAATATTTTTACATATTAAATTCCCTTTCCCAAGTGTAATTCAAATTTCATTAGGAGTCAGTTTAAAATTAAAGGAAAAAACAGGGCAAATACTGTATGTAATATATGGCTACTTGTCTTTCAAGTTATTAATTTTAATGTTTTTGCCAGTTTCAATCCATTGACACAAAGACCTCAGCACCATATAAAGAAGTGATACTATGACCTATAACATGTGACAGCCCCAGAAGAACTATTACACCAGTATTTATTTTCAGTAAAAAGTTGAACAGAAAAGTGATAAATATTGTGCCTTAGAACCTTAATCATACAATACAAATCATTTATAATACAAATTGTAATGAAGACCATGTGCTTGCACGGTGAAGCTCTACATATCCTGTGGGAGCTCAGAAAGTTCAAAGAAGTTCTTCACTTCATATCTAGAAGCATCATAGCTGGATTTTCTAAGTAGGATTTCCACAGATTAGAGAAGCGCGACATTGTAGCACCATCAATAATTCTGTGATCAGCAGACCAGCTCACATTCATTATCTGTGCCTTATATACTTCTCCTTTCTGGTTAAATCGGGGAAGGGCCTAGAAATAAGGGAAAGAACAGAGTCAACTTTCACTTGCTCAAAGCGCCAACCCTAACAATAATAATGGTGAAAGATGACAGTCAACGCCCCTCTTACAGAGAGGAGATGGGCATCCCAAATGACATCAGAAAGTGACACTTTCTCTGCAAATCAAAACTACCATGAGATACCATCTTACACCAGTGAGAATGGCACATATTAAAAAAACTGGCAACAACAAATGTTGGCGAGGATGTGGAGAAAAAGGAACTCTTCTGCACTGTTGGTGGGAGTGCAAACTGGTCCAACCACTATGGAGAGCTGTGTGGAGGTTCCTCAATCTGCTAAAAATGGAGCTTCCATATGATCCAGCAATTCCACTCCTAGGTATTTACCCAAAGGACACAGAAAAATTAATTCAAAAGGGCACCTGCACCCTTATATTTATAGCAGCACTATTTACAAGAGCTAAGCTTTGGAAACAACCCAAATGCCCAAAAATAGATGACTGGATCAAGAAGATGTGGTACATATACACCATGGAATATTACTCAGCAATCAAAAAAGATAAACTCATGCAATTTGCAGCAACATGGGTGGAGCTGGAAGGGATCATGCTCAGTGAAATAAGCCAGAAAGAAAAAGAAAAAGACTAATTCTAATAAGTGAAAATCAAAATCAACACGCAGCTATAAACCAGAGACACACTACAGTGTGAGGAGGAGGTTGTAGGATCAAAACAAGGGGGGTAGGAATTGTATAGGGACTATAACCAAGATGAAAATGCACACTTTGTGCAAAAATGAAAAATGCTGTAAAAAATATATAAAATAGGGGCCTCCCTGGTGGCGCAAGGGGTTGAGAGGCAACCTATGAAGCTGTCCGAAGCCTCTGCAGCACAAGTTCGATCCCCGGCCCGCCTGGGAGCAACCCACATGACACAGCAGACCTCTCCTGACTCACCCGCTGCTCCCCTCAGCAGTGTACTTCAGTCAATCTGCCTATTCTGTTCTCCACTCTGTCTCTGGTAAATCCTCTCACCTCCCACACCTCTGGCCTGTACCTCAGCTCTTGTATACATAAATAAATAAATCTTTAAAAAAAATATATATAGTAAAAAAAAAGTGCCACTTTTTCATCTTCATGAGCTCTGCCTCAAGTTTTCAGAGTTTTGGCAAGGTATTTTCTTCCTGTCTCCTGTACACTTTCCATATGTACAGTAAATTTCATCTCAGATTCTAATTACTAGCAAATGTTTATTGAGCACCTATTGTGTCCAGACTCTGGGGATAAGGCAGTGAACAAAAGTAATCTTTATAGCAAACATTTTACAGGGTAAAGAGAGACAGTAAAGATAAATAAGTAAAATATAAGGGTATTAAAGTGCAAAGAAAAAATAAGGCAATATGCCAATAGAGAACAGGCAGGGGAGGAAAGGTGGCTTTTTTTTTTTTTGACAGGGTGGGCAGGAAAGCCTCACTAAGAAGGCTTCTTTACTGAACACAGGAGGAGACAGCCACGTGGATACCAAGGAGAAAGAGAAGAGGCATAACTGTGTGGGACATGGCGGCTGCAGTGGCAAGGGTGAATGGTGAAGGGCAAAGTTGAGTCACATGGTTAAGAGCAATAGATCTCACTCTGTCTTTTGTAAAGAACCTTACCCACCCCCCAAATTTCTAATCCAGTGCAGGCTTTTTTCTAATAACATGTTAAAGTAAGTTATTTAAAAAATGAAATTAAAAAAGACACACAACGGGGGCCCTCCCTGGTGGCGCAGGCGGTTGAGTGCAGCGCTGTGAGGCTGTCTGCAGCCTCTGCAGTGCCTGTTCGATCCCCGCCAGCTGCGGAGCAACCCACATGGCGAGCAGACCTCTGGGCGTGACAGGAGAGATTAAATTATAATTTAAATTAACTATAATTATAAAATTAACTATAAATTAACTATAATTAAATTACAGTTAATTTATAGTTTATATATAGTTAATTTATAGTTTATATATAGTTAATTTATAGTTTATGGTTTATATATAGTTAATTTATAGTTTAATTTATAGCCTGCTGCTCCCCTCAACAGTGTATTTCAGTCAGTCTGCCTGTTCAGCTCCCCACTCTGTCTCTGGTGAATCCTCTCACCCTCCCGCACCTCTGGCCTGTACCCCGGTTCTTGTATAAATAAATAAATCTTAAAAAAAAAAAAAGACACAATATACAAGCGTTAACTTATTCAATTCAATAGACATTAAATTACTCTATCAAACTGCTGTAAAGGTCTGTTTCTAAGACCTACTTTCCCTTTCTGTATTTATCGCCTCACAGTCTGGATGTAAGTCACTGTGCAGAGGGGCCCCATATTAAGCACCATAGAGTCACCCTGAGCAGTGTGGGGTCACGGAGTTCAGGCAGCTACTTTGCCCTTGACCCTGAATGAGATGAGATGTACTGGAGGTTTCTGAGCAGAATGGCCATTCACTAAAAGGTAAGACTTCATGAAAAGAAGGTTTGAGGATGAAGGTTGGTGAGGAAAGGAGCAGGAAATTCTAGACTAGACATCCCAGCAGAGTTGGGAGTTTAAAGGAGAGGGCTAGTCTAGAGATAGCAACTTGGGAATCATCATTGTGTAAGTGATATTTAAAGCCATGAACCTGGACCAGATAAAGAAAAGGACCAGGCAGAGCACTGGATCTCCAGCATTTAGAAACTGGGAGATGAAAAGGTATGAACAATGGAGACTTAGAAGGAATAAGCTGTAGGTAGGAGCAAAGTCAGAAGAATGAGGCTTTCTATAAGTCAAAGTGAAGGATGTTCACCTGCCCCAATTTAATAATGCGGAAGATAAGGATTGCGATTTGAGGTCTTAGTGACTTAGACCATTCAATAGGATTTAATTTATAGTGAAAACAGAAAATAACAAAGGAGAGATGACACAAAGGGAGGAAGAAATGAAGTATTATTTGGCTCCACCCAACAGATTAGTTACATTACATTAAGTCACAATGAAGATTTAAACGCTCAACTATTCTTTCTCAATAGCTTAGTTAGAAGCCATGGGTAAAATGATTCTGTAAAGTGGAGCAGATATTTGAATACCATTGGCATTATTCATAATAGCCAATTCCCACCCACGAAAAAAAAAACACCCAAATCAGATACAACCCATATATTCATACCCTACAGACCTCTCCTGCCTCGCCAGCAGTTCCCCTCAGCAGTGTATTTCACTCAGCCTGCCTGTTCTGTTCCCCGCTCTGTCTCTGGTGAATCCTCTAACCCTCCCGCGCATCTGGCCTGTACCCTGGCACTTGTATAAATAAAATAAATCTTTAAAAAAAAAGGGGGAATATAGAAACTTAGAACAGGGAGTAACTTAGCAGAGGCAGCACAATCTACTAGAAAATAAAAGGCTGAATGAAATTATTTAGGAGCGTTTGGGATGCCAAAATGAAAGTAATAAATGCATGAAAGACATGAGGGAAAAAAAAAGACATGAAGAATCAGTATAAAGAAGAAAGGTTCTTTTGAAATTATGAGACTAAGTCAAGGTTAATGTAGCAACAAAAAACATTTCATAACGTTGGTACTGAAATGGTCTCCAGGACCAGCAGTTTTAATACTGGTAGATCTCTACCCTAAGTTAATAGGGAAGCCCCAAGTCTCATCTCCCACATTCTCACTCAGTTGGCATGGGGTGAGTCTGAATAGTTTTTTCAAGTTGTCCAGATGATGTTAATGTGTACCCAGGGTTAACCATCAAAGCAACCCTTATTCTAAGTCAGTGTCTGCAATGACCTGGCCACAGAGGAACTATGTTGGAACTACCTGAGTTCTTTAAAACGCAAGTTCTGAGGGCTCTGTTCCCAAGGCCAAGAAATCTACATTTTAAACAAGTACTCCCAATGATTCTTGAACATAGTAAAGTTTGAAAAATTTCTCTAAGCAGTGCCTTACTTTGCTATAAATGGTAATTTAGTATTGCTTACTATTTTTCTTTGGTATTCTGAAACAAAGATCATTTTGATAAAAGCAAACTGGTTACATCTGCTATTATTTTGTGCCTGGCATAATGCGGAATGGATGAGCCACACAGAAACAATGCAGCTCACTATCACTTATTACAGAGACAGCCGCTAGAATTGTAAGCCTAGCTCTTAGGAAGAAGTAAGTCACTTACTAAAGCAAATACCACGCTTAAACCTACAAAGCGAGGGCAAATCTCAAAAATGGTTGCTCTTCTTTGTGTTTTCTCTCAAGTTCATTAAATTCTTTTTCCAATTATTTAATAAACATACCTGAATTGATCCGAGAGCCCCAATTGCTACTTCAGGGGGCAGTATCACTGGTTTGGCATAGGTACCACCAATCTAAAAAGAAAGGAAAAATTTAGAGGAACAAATGGCTAATGAATTTAGAGCAAAAATGACTAATGAAATATAGTGGGGAGTATGATTAAAAATCTTGACTTATGGTTTAAGAATTTGAACATTTCTATTACTTACTGATCCAATGTTGGAAATAGTAAATGTTCCTCCTGTGAGGTCAGTGGTGCCAAGCTGACCCGCGGAGCCCAGTTTCTGGAGGCGATTCAATTCAGCGGCAATCTCAAATACAGAGCAGACCTGGACGTTTTTCACATTAGGGACGATCAATCCCTGCTCAGTATCCATTGCGATCCCAATGTTATGAGAAGCCTAGGGGAAAAAAAGTATAAATATGGTCTCCACAAGTTAACAGGAAAGAGATGAGCAAGCTTTCTATCTTATAAAAATACCTATCAAAAACCATTTGCACCAGAATGGTGATGATTTAAAAGATATCAAGAAATAGATAATTTTTGAAAAAGGTAGAATACAGTGCAACAGGTTATTTCTATATATTGTTAGTGGAAATGTAAGTTGGTGTAGACTTTCTGGAAAGCTTTTAACAATATGCACTAGCATTTATAAAAATCTGTTCTAAGGAGATAAATGCAAAATTATGTAGGAATATTGAATTTAGACTGTAAGTTTAAGAAACTGCAGTGGATCAAATGTTTATCAATAAGTCACTGACTAAACAAATAATAACAAAGCTATATTTACTGACATGTAATGATGTCCATATGTTAAATGAAAAAGATAAAAGAACAAAAATTAAGTTATAAGTTAAATATATATAATTCTATTTTTTTTCCAAATATGGAAAACAAAATCCCGAGAGAATACACATCTCAACATACATAAATAATGGATCATCTAAAGGCTTTTCATTTCTTTTCTGGTTTAAATTATTCTTATTTTTTGTATTAAAAACAGCAGAAATTTCATTTTGAGAGAGCTTCTCTTTGAAGGACGCTATGTAGGATGGGCAACATGTCCATTACTCAAAGCTGTGTGTTTTCATTATTCTAAACAGAAAATCAAGAGGGCTTAAAAAAGGCCAATCTGCATATCTGAACAGTATAAGTAACCAGTCAAACCAATAAAAATAACAAATTATCCTTTAATTTTTATTCCATGCTTTTAATTCTCTTAAAAAGATCACTATTTGAGATACATTAGAAACACCTCTAATCTGCAAACACATTTGCACCATTTTCTATTTATAACAATAACATATAGCCAACCTTGTACGTTATGTTCTGGCAATTTTCATCCACAGACGCATTAAGGATAGGAAACTGTAGTAATCCCAACGAAACAGCCTGTTTAACAGAAAGAGAATGTGACTTTAATATTTCCAACTCAGAAAGGATAAGGAATTTGAAGCAATAAGAAGAGATGAAAGACAGGAGAAAGAGAATGTTTGTTTATGCTGTTTAATTTCAAGTCTGCATGTACCTAGGGCTATCACTCCCAATGTTACCTTCAAGAAATATGGAACTAGGTTAAAAGATATTCATATAACTTCTAAACATCAAGGAGAGTTTCATAATAATTATACAGGTTGACCAAAGCACCAGAGAGAATGTCTAAATTCTAACTGATATGCATGGCTGAATCCATGACCCTATTCTTTCATGTGTTTCCACACCTCTTGCAACCTGATTCTAAGCTTAGTCTATGATTTACTTTGACAGACTCAAGTAGCAGAGCTTAAATGCTGCTTTCTCTCTTCATCCCTGCCAATGCTATGAGACCATGTGTAGGCTAGTACACCGGTGAAATGAGAGAGGCAGATGGAAGAGACCATTCTTGCCAAGGCCATTCTACACCAGCCAGCCCCTAGCTAACCCACTAGCTGTCTATAGACATATGAGTGAGTTCTGCCAAGACCAGCATATGGTCCTATTTCCCCACAGACTCATGAGAAATAATAAATAACTGCTGTTTTCCAAACAATTAAATTTGGGGGTTGCTTGTTCTACAGTAATCGATAAACTTGGCTTCTTGGTGAGTCTTTCCTGGATCTCCTATATCAGACCAACCACCTGCTTCCATTATCTTTGTCAAATCAACTTCTACCTACCCCTTAAATAGTGATGTGAAACCCTTAACCTTCTTTTCTTTTTCACACACAATCTGGGTAACTTCACACACAATCTGGGTAATCTCATTTACATGTTTCAATTGCTATGTCCACAGATGACTATTGCAGTGCCCTCTACAGCTCATTTGGAGAGCATCCATTTGCTTGTTATTATTAAAAACGTGGAGATAAAGGAGACCTGATTCTACCTTGAGTCTCAACATCCAGTGAAGGGACAAACGAATAAAAACTTGCACTACACTGAGATAAATGGCAATGGGAAACAGAAGTCATTTAACTCAAACCAGGGAAGGCTTTTGGAAGAGGCTATACCTACACTAAATTTGGTATTTAGACATGCTTACATTTGATGAAGGGAAGAGGGGGCATTTTACTGGAGTTTTGTGTCCCAGCAACTATGAGTAGCTTAAACTGGCTAAAACAGAAGAAGGAGCTGTGAGAGAGGTAAGCCTGAAGAGCTAGGCAACAGAGCCTCACATTAACATTTGTATGCCATACTAGGGAACTATCCTGTAGCCAATGGGGGAAACCACTGAATACAGGGAATTGTACAATAATTTGACTTACAAAAGCTCAGTTTTGATGCAGTGCAGAAAGGGCTGGTGGGAAGTCACACTGGGGTTAGAAACAGTATTTTTTTTAATAAAACTGACTTGACCCTTACTTAATTAGCTATAAATGCTTGACAAGATTCTCAGCTTCTCTGAGTTCCCATTCCTTTAAATGTTAAGTAAGAATAGCAGTATTTACATGACAGAGTTACTCTAAGAATTAAGAGATATGTATGTAATATGCTTGGTATGGTGTATGGCACACAGTAGCTGTTTCATAAATGGTGGTTACTGTGAACTAGATTGAGCTACTCCAATCAGACCATTGGCTAATGGTCTTATTCAATTTTACACCAGTCCCCAGGACTAGTACTGGAAATGATTCCCAGGAGCCTCAGCATAAATTGAATAAATGAAAGCAAGTACTTGCTAGCAATATGCAAGTATCACTTTTTGTTTAAAAAGGATTTTGCTGGAGTGATCCTATCAGAATCCTAAAGGATTTACTTAATAGGCAGAACAATCCTCACCTAGCTCAAAGATGTAAATAAATAGAAATAAGACAGAGAAATTTCAACTTTATAAATTACTATAGTAGTGTATTTGTGCATTTTTCTAACTATATGATATAGGGAGAGTATTTGTATTTGAATCCATAGTTAACACATTGCATATCTGCAAAACACAAAGTTTTTTTAAATTTATTGCATAGATTTTTTTTTTTCTTACATCTATCTCAATTTTTTGGACCAGAAATTTTATTTCTCCATTCAGGCTTAGTCCCTGTAATTCTACCACCACCACAGAACCCATATGATCCATCACCATAGTCCCTTGTGCTCTCCCCTCCCTTTTTTTATTCCCCTCCCCCTCCCTTGCTGGATGCCTCAGATCTATGGTCAGCTTGCAAGTATTGTTTTTTTTCCTGACCCTTTGTTGAGTTGTCCATCAGATATTTATCTCCTTCCTTCCCTTCTAGTTCCATCCATGTTGCTGCAAATGGCATGTGTTTATCTTATTTGATTGCTGAGTAGTATTCCATTGTGCATATATACCACATCTTCTTGATCCAGTCATCTAAAACAAAATTTAAATGTCCTACTCTGGCCTTGTTTAAAATGATTGAAATCTCACCTTTAAGAAGAAGGGCATAAAGGAGAGTTTAATTCCACGAGCCAAAGCAATGGGTTTTAACTCTTCTCGTAGCTTAACCAGTTCAGTAACGTCTACTTCATCACAATACCCGAAGTGAGGTATCTTCAGGGCTGCAGACATGGTCTTCACCATAGCCTTGTGAAAGCCTGGGGGGAAAAAAAGTGGGTTCAAAAATTCTTAAATTCTTTAATCCTTTTTTTTTTTTTTTAAGCTAACATAGAAGTATCTCTAATGTTATTTACTTTCAAGCTCTTCCTCTTGGAATGACAATCTTCATTACATAACTTGAAAACTGCTAATTTTTTTTTTTAATTTATTTATTTATACAAGCACTGGGCACAGTCAGAAGCACGGGAGGGTGAGAGAATTCACCAAGCCAGAGCGGGGAGCAGAGCAGGCAGAAGGACCTAAGTACACTGCTGAGGGGAGCAGCGGGCGGCAGGAGAGGTCTGCACGCCATGTGGGACCCTTCTCCGGTGGCTGGGGAGCAGCCAGGACTCGAACCAGTGCTGCAGAGGCTGCGGGCAGCTTCACAACCCAGCGCTCAACTGCTGCGCCACCGGGGAGGCCCGAAAATTGCTAATTTTAATGCTGAAATACTGACTGTGGCACAATACCCAGTGTCAATGTAACCTTGTAACTGGTAACTGCTTTCAATTCAGTGATGTATAAAGAAACCCAAAAGGTTGCAAGTTATGTATTTACCCAATGGTTTTCTTTCAAAGCCACTCTTCTGGAAGTCAATCATCCTAAGAGTTGATAACAGTAGGGGTCCTTGTTTTAAAGGCTAACTAAACATAATGAATATTTAAAATATCCTTACCAAATCTTCAAACAGAACAATTATTTGTGTACCAGTTTATATTGAGAAACCTGCCAACATATTACTGCTCAGAAATTAACACTTTATTTTATTTTTTTTTTTTTTATAGAGGCATGCTTTATTTATTTGTTTGCTGGTTTGTTTGTTTGTTTTGTTTATACATGCACTGGGTACAGTCAGAAGCGCGGGAGGGTGAGAGAATTCACCAGAGCCAGAGCGGGGAGCAGAGCAGGCAGAAGGACCGAAGTACACTGCTGAGGGGAGCAGCGGGCGGCAGGAGAGGTCTGCGCGCCATGTGGGACCCTCCTCCGGTGGCCAGGGAGCAGCCGGGGATCGAACCGGCGCCGCAGAGGCCGCGGGCAGCTTCGCAACCCAGCGCTCAACCGCTGCGCCACCGGGGAGGCCCAGAAATTAACACTTTAAATTGGAAGACTTTTTTTTTTTAAGGTTTATCCACCCATACATACAAGAGCTGGGGTATAGGCCAGAGATGCGGGGGGTGACCGATTTCACCAGAGAGAGAGTGGGGTACAGAACAGGCAGACTGACTGAAATACACTGCTGAGGGGAGCAGCGGGTAAGTCAGGAAAGGTCTGCTGCACCATGTGGGTTGCTCCCTGACCAGGGATTGAACTTGTGCTGCAGAGGCTGTGGATTGCTTCATAGTTCAATGCTTAACCCCTTGTGCCACCAGGAAGGTCCAAAAGACTGTTACTACATGTGTGTGTATATGTGTGTGTGTGTATCTATCTATATATATAGCGACAAAGCTCCCCCCAAAATTATACTGTTACTGTATTTTACTGTAATTATTACCTTTTACAGGCTCTGTTCTGTCTTTGCCTGTGAAAACTGGAGGTTTTGATACTGGTATAGGAATAGTCTTGTCTTTTGGCTTTGGTGGAGGCAGCATAATTTCAGCTTTTGGTGAAGGAGGTAATATAGCTCCTGTTTGCTTTTCCAAGTAGTTGAGAATATCTTCTTTAAGTATTCTGCCATCTTTTCCTGAGCCAACAACTTCACTCAGCTTTATCTAAAAAATGACACATTTTAATGCTAAAAATAAAACTACCTAAAAATAAATAATAAATCCATCATTAAGTGTCTCTAGGTGGAATTTAATGAATGATAAAAAAGCATCTCTATCCAGTCAATCAATGTAATGAAAAACCATTTTCATTATCTTAACATAATACCATAAACTAGTATTTTTGCCTTTTATAAGTATCATTTGTTACTTTCATACACACTAAGCTTGCCCATGTGGTAATGATGCAGTAGCTACATGATATAGAATCCATAGCCATGTATGAAAATTTATATTCTTAAATTGCTAAATATTTTTAACTTTCTTGTTTCATATTTTCTACTTTTATAGACTACATGAGAAGGAAAACCCGGTATAAGGAGTTAAAAGCAGTAACAAATTGTAGAACCATGTTTCTAAGCTTGGCTACAAGTAAACATGTAATAGTTAAAATAACCATCACACAGGCGCTCTCTCAATTTGTATTTTTCTGATGGTTGTTTAGAAAGATCAGTACAAAACACTAAAATTAATTTTACTGAGCACATCTGAAATGTGAACGCCCCATTCCACATTAAAACTAATTGTTTTCTACAGCATAAACAATAAGTGATATGATCCTACTTTTATTAGATATGCAAGATATTTTTTGGAAACGTGATCTGGCCTTATTTAATCACCTTCCATGTTTAGTTGCAAAGATAAAATACATTAAGTTTAAGTCTACTTAAATAAAAAGACACAAACTTGAATGATATCCTCACATGCTCTGTGTGTGTGTGTTTGTGTGTGTGTAGGTTAATTTCTCAGTGTTAAGTCTTGCTTCATTAGTATTAGTGATTCTCTAAGGGTGACTTCAAAAGAATAAAGGACTTTATCTTGTCAAACATTTGATTTAAACAAATAATTTTTAAGTAGTTACAAACAACTGTAAAGGCCATTGGTTTGAAATTTTCAACAAATATGAAAACTACAAAAAAAGTGATTTATAATAAAAAATCCACTATTGCCAGTAATATTCCAATATTCCGGCTATATACATCTTTAGGTGGTAGTAGAGAAAAGTCAAGTCACATGTTTCTAAAGGTAGTTACTATATTTTTGCTTTGCTGAGTTTACAAAGCACATCCCAAACTGTGGCACATCCCAAACTGGTCCAACCACTATGGAGAGCTGTGTGGAGATTTCTGGACCTACTAAACATAGAGCTTCCATATGATCCAGCAATTCCACTCCTAGGTATTTACCCAACGGACACATGCTGCACCTCCCCCTGCAGTGACCCTTAGGGCTAATGGCTTGCGCCACAGCCCCTAGGTCAGGCTGGCCAGCAGCAGGGGGAGAACAGCAAAACCCCCTGAAGACATACCTGCTGCACCTCCCCCTGCAGTGACCTCTAGAAATCCCTAGGTCCGGCTGGCCAACCAGCGGGCAGGGGGAGAACAGCAAAACCGCCTGAAGACATAGATAAGACAGAAGCCTGTTGAAAGATAACAACCACCAGGAGCCACTACAGGAATGCTGTCCCCACGGAAACTTATCTCGCCTTCTCAAGGCCCACAAACTTTATTCTAATACAACTGTCTCTCTAAAATCTTTTCTCTTTCTAAAATCTTTTCTCTTTCTCTGTCTAAAAGGTCATTGGGGGCCTCCCCGGTGGCGCAGCGGTTGAGCGCTGGGTTGCGAAGCTGCCCGCGGCCTCTGCGGCGCCAGTTCGATCCCCGGCTGCTCCCCGGCCACCAGAGGAGGGTCCCACATGGCGCGCAGACCTCTCCTGCCGCCCGCTGCTCTCCTCAGCAGTGTACTTCGGTCCTTCTGCCTGCTGTGCTCCCCGCTCTGGCTCTGGTGAATTCTCTCACCCTCCTGTGCTTCTGACTGTACCCAGTGCATGTATAAACAAAACAAACAAACAAACAAATAAATAAATAAATAAAACATGCCTCTATTAAAAAAAATAAATAAATAAAAATAAAAGGTCATTGGTTTGCTGATTAAAAAAGAACATACGAAATCTAGTAACTAGGCTAATTCAAATGAAACGTTACTAAACTCTGTGTATTAATAGAACTGTTAGCTTAATAATTTCTCTGTTGTATGCTTAGCCTTGTTAGCATTAATCTTAATGATAAAAATATTACATTGTGAAAAGTAAAATTCACCCGTGTTAATTAATAGTAATTTAGTGGTAGTAAGTAGTTAAAACAAAAAGTAATCATATAAAACAAAAAGAAAAATTAATAGCCTAACTACTTAGGAATGCACCTGAGTCCAGATGTAAATCACTGCTCTGTCAATGATAAGCTAAACCTATAAGCAAGCTGATTTCTTCACTGATGTTCGCCATTCCTATGCTTTTAGAAAACATATATATACTGGTCACCAACTCAAATTACACTCAGATTTTCACTCTTGAAGTGTGTCTGTTTGTCATTTCTTTAACCGAATCCCTGACCACCCTGCGCAGTCTCTCAACCCTGAGACGGCCTCATCGTTCACTGCTGTGCAAGTCTGCGGCAGACACAGAAACATCAATTCCAAAGAGCACCTGCACCCCTATGTTTATAGCAGCACTATTTACAATAGCTAAGCTTTGGAAACAGCCCAAATGCCCAAAAATAGATGACTGGATCAAGAAGATGTGGTACATATATACCATGGAATATTACTCAGCATTCAAAAAAGATAAACACATGCAATTTGCAGCAACATGGATGGCGCTGGAAGGGATCATGCTCAGCGAAATAAGCCAAAAAGAAAAAGAAAAATACCGGATGGTCTCACTCATAGCAGGAATCTACAAAACTTACATAAGGGACCAGGAAAATGAATAACTATAAGAAAGTGAAAATCAAAATCAACAAAAAACTATGAACCAGAGACACTTTTGGGGGGGAGTGGGTGGCGGGAGGGGAGGGATTGGGGTCAGAATGAGGGGGTTGCAATTGTATGGGGAATATAAAAATAAAATTTATTATTTTAAAAAATATATATATATATTAAAAAAAAAGATCTGTGGCACATCCACAGTTTACCACCCTCCACAGGTACCTTTTTCTCAACAGCACATGCTCACTATGTGATTCTGTGTCACATTTTGACAATTCTGGCTATATTCAAAACTTTTTCATATTTATGATGCCTGCTATGGTGATCTGTGATCAGTGCTCATTGAGGTTACTATTTTGATTTTCTTGGAAGTAGTTGCAGATATGGTGGCAATAGCAAGAGGACTAAAATTAGATGGGGAGTCTGAGATGTGACTGAATTGCTGTAATTTTATGATAAAACAGGAATGAATGAATTGCTCCTTATGGATAAACAAAGATGAAATCTACTCTTGGTAAAGATGCATGAGCATTGTTAAAATGACAACAAGGATTTAGATTACATAGACTTAACTAATAAAGCAGCATTGGGTTGGGAGGGGGAGTTTGAGAACTGACTTTCATTTTGAAAGAAGCTGTTCTGTAAATACTATCAAACAGCATTGCACGTTACAGAGAACTCTTTCCTAAAAGGAAGTGACAATCAAGGTGGCACACTTTATTGTCGTCTTATTTTAAGAAACAGTCATAGTCACCCAACTTCCAGAAACCAGTACCCTAACCAGACAGCAGCCATCATCAGAGTCAAGTCCCTCCATCAGCAAAAAGATTACCACATGCAGAAGGGTCAGATGATGGTTAGTATTCTTTAGCATTTGTAACAATAAAGTATTTAAATAAGACATATACATTGTTTTGAAAAGATATATACACTTAATAGACTACAGTATAGTGTAAGGTAACTTTTATATGCACTGGGAAACTAAATAATTCATGTGACTGGCTGTAGAGTGATACTTTATTGGGGTGATCTGTAACCAAACACACTATATCTGTGTACTTATAAAAACTAAGGAAAAAATTGGTAAAATGCTTTAGAGTCAAACCAACATACAAGATTATTATTTTGTCTGATGCCCTTAATGTGGTGTTCCATATTACTTTTATTTTCTATTATGCTAAAGGATCTTCATTCATAGTTGAAAACATTTAATGGCTAATATAATCTCATTAAGGGTTTATAACATAATTTACTTAAGCAATTCCCTAATTTTGAACACATATGTGCCTTCTAATTGTGGTTATATAAAATACTTACAGAATGTAAAGTAGACAATTTCTTTGAGATAGTTCCCCAAAGGATAACTTTCCAAAAGGAAGGCTAAAGGGAAATGAACCTATCTCCAAAATAAAAACCTTTGCTTTTTGCCAGTGCAACTTAACTACTCTTCTCAAAAGCAGACATACAAAAACCCTGCATTATGGAGCATCGTGGAACAAACTCAGGCTTTGGAACCAGAAAGACTTATGTTCAAATCCTCAGTCTACTACTTACTTGATTTTAGGCCAACTTAACCTTTCTGCCCTTTCTCATCTGTAAAATTGGGATAATCCAAATCAGCTTGCAGAGTTGCTGTGGATTAAAGATAATGTATGTATAGTTTCTCAAATAAATAAGTGCTTAAATAATGGAGGCAATAAATAGAGGCAATATATAAAGTTAAAAGCACTGGTTTTAAAGTTACAAAGACTCCCTTAAGAATCCTGCCTATACCACTGTGTTAGATGAGTGATCTTGGACCAGTTATTCCACCCCCTTAGAATATTCCAGTATCATAGATCTGTAAAGATTAAATGAGATAATACGTAAAAAACAAGAGAATCTTGCTTGGAATATTATGCACATTACTGCCCTATCAGTCAATAACTGGCTGGAAAAGAGGGAATACAAAAGCATCAACTTAGTACAATTCTATGGTTTCTCCCACATCCCTGAGATAAGGCCAGATTCTTGAGACCACACTGTTGCCTTCATTTCCCTTCTCTGCCCTTCCTTGTCCTGAACTTCCCTCATTCCCAATAAATGTGCCTTCTCTCATCAATCAATCCAATCAATCACATGTCCCCAAATCCTTGTCTCAAGCTGTGCCTCACAAGTATCTGATTCTAAGACACTTGTGGTTTTACAGGCATTCAATAAATGGTAGGTCTGGCTGTTTACTGGGCTCAAAGAATAAATAAAACCCTATTTCTTATTTAACATAAGTAATAAGTTCATATTTTCCTTCTCATTTCAAGAGTATTTTAATGTAATTATTATTTTTCAATAATAGACATTTTTATATTATCTTTAACCCCAACTCCAGTCATCTCATCTTGGGATAGCTAATTTTTTATAGATACAAATGTGTATTTTCAATGTGATCTCACACTTAGATATTAAGAAACCGTACGTTGTTTTCCATTGCGAGGCGGCGGACTGCAGGAGTTGCCAGTGTTTTATGGCCTTTTATCTCTTGGTGCGTGTGCTCATCATGGGACACAGCAGGGGTTTCAACGACATCTTCTTCTGAATCTGGTAACGAGATAAAATTTTACTCTTTAGTTGAAAACATAAAAGAAAAAATAGTCTTATTATATGTAAATAAATTCAACTTAAGTTTACAATCAAAAAACATAGTTGGACTACTTCAGACAGAGAAAAGTGTGTGTGTGCGTGCGTGTATAGAGGTGTAAGAAGTGTGTGTGTGTGTGTGTGTGTGTGTGTGTGTGTGTGTGTTAGAGGTGTACTGGTTCCTGATAATTTTTAATGATTATTACCTGGTACTTGCTTCAAGTTAAAAACTACAGTTTCAATTTTAAAACCCAACAGCTTCTTCTATACATTTTATTATTTATTTATTTGTTTGTTTGTTTGTTTTTAAAGATTTATTTATTTATTATTACAAGCACTGGGTACAGTCAGAAGCGCGGGAGGGTGAGAGAATTCACCAGAGCCAGAGCGGGGAGCAGAGCAGGCAGAAGGACTGAAGTACACCGCTGAGGGGAGCAGCGGGCGGCAGGAGAGGTCTGTGCACCATGTGGGACCCTCCTCCGGTGGCCGGGGAGCAGCCAGTGGCCGGGGAGCAGCCAGTGGCCGGGGAGCAGCCGGGGATCGAACCGGTGCCTCAGAGGCTTCCGGCAGCTTTGCAACCCAGAGCTCAACCGCTGCACCACCGGGGAGGCCCTTCTTCTATACATTTTAACACATGTTGTATTTTAACCATTTTCCTAACACATTTCTCATCTATATTAGTAGCAAGAAATAAGAATCAAATGTGAATTAGGGGCCTCCCCGGTTGCTGCGGACAACTTCATAGGTTGTGTTTTAACCCCTTGCGCCACCAGGGAGGCCTGGAAGATAATATTTTCATGGCTAACATTAATTTGGTTGTTCTACTCCCTAGCTCTAGAGTACGCTAGGTATTCATGTGCCATCATTTCATTAGGAGGATAAGGTAACAACTGATTCCTTGCCAGAGTCACTGACTGTGTGGTCTGCTTGTTCCCCTCAACGTCTGAATGGGTTTCTTCCAGATCCTGTTGCTTTCCAGTTACCAAAGATGTGCACTTTGGAGTCACTGGTGTGTCTAAATTGTTCTAGTGTGAGTGTAAGTGTCTCTGCTGAGTGCACCCTGCTATGGAAGGGCCTCAGTGCAGGGTTGGCTCCTGCCTTGCACCCTGAGCTGCCAAGATAGACGCTGACAACTCACAGCATTAAACTGGAATAGGTGGATTAAAAAATGAGTGAATGAATACACAATACTGTTAAATATTAGAAGTTTTTAGTCTTCACTTAAAAGTTGATGTTTTGTGACAAGAAATACACTGTAGGAACTTAACTCTTGTTTATATCAATTAGCCTATTGTAAAACTGGTTTCATTATCCATCTAAAGTCAGTTTCCAAAAACCTATTCATGACATTGAGAATTTACCGATACAAAGAAAAACTATCTCAGGCTATTAGAACATAATATTGCTATCAAGAAAAATGCTGAGAACATTTGTCAAAATCTGATGCTAGGAAATCAATACTATGTACCAGAATCTCTGTAAGAATTAGGAAATTGGAGACTAAACGAAAATCAATAGGCAACTGAGTTTGCTTTTAACATTCAATTTTAAGCAGATAAAACTTTTCTACTGCTGCAACCATGGAAAGAGTCTATTTGTCCCTCCTCCTTAGTCTACGATCTTGCCCAGTAGAGAGCTCTTGTATTGTGTGTAAAGGGTTCCAGAATGTCATTCCCAAATATGTCTCTTATATTGATTATTTTGAGCTATAGGCACTTCCAAAACAGCAAACCCAGAGATCCTCTCCGAACTTTCCTCATAAGTTTAAAGACAGACCTTCTAAAAGGAACCTACTGTCATAACTCTCTTTCCCAGAGGAGTTTCATTGACCAAGGGGGATTAACTCTTGGAGAGAGATTAGAAACAGAAGTTGGCACCACACCCAAACTTTAGCACAAATTATAACAATCATTTTCTAAGGTCCCACTTATCTCTCCTGAAAACCATTTACTGTCCCCTAAAAGACTCACAGACTCCCTCACTGTGCCCTATGAAGATGGTACTTAAAGCTAATTCCATTTTTCTGTGTGTTTCCCATGTACACATATGTAAACATGTCGATAAACTTGCTTTTCTCTTATTAAGCTATCTCTTATTACAGGGTCTCAAGTAAGAACTCAGAGGGTAGAAGATAAATTATATTTCCTGTCCCACAAATACCTATCTTGTGTCAAACACTGTACTACATATACAATATCTTGATTTAATCTTCTTTTTCAACTATGTAAGACAGGTATTATTATTCTCATTTTATAAATTTTAAAAAGCGAGGTTTGAGCGATGATGGCATTGACCATGAGCTGGGAATCAGACCTAAGTCCGACTGTGCAGTTTCCATCAGTTAACTGTCCTAGTATATACTCCTTCTGGGCAACTTGGCTGGAACACAACTTCTATGACTAAAGGTATAACTTGAGTTTCAGAATCCCTGTGTATTGTCCATACCTGTTAAAGTTACTAGAAAAACTAATAAAATTAACATAGGAACTAAGACCCAAAGGGAAATCAAGGGGATTCAATTGTAGGAACTCCAAATACCAACCTGATGAATGCATATTTGCTGAAGAGAAATGTGTAAATGCCCAAATATGCCAGATACAATAATTATATATTTCTTAAAGTAAATTACTGCTATTCATCTTTCTGGAAAACATTTTGATATATTGCCAAGTATTACTGCTTTTTAAGAACAACGTGGGTGTAAATATTGGTGGTAAAAAAAACTTATTTGCATGAAGTTACTTGTAGCAGCCATGTAGTTGGAAGAAGGCTCTCGTAAGTATTAAAATACTACCTCAGCACAAGACATTTTTACACATATTTTCTTCTTTGATGGTAACATTTTGCAAGTACAAGAGCAGATTTCTCTATTCTACTGATGTGGAGATGACTCTAAGAGGGCTGAGGTGAAGACTAAATTCAAATTTCATAACTCTTCCCCAATGGTGAGATTTTCATGGTTTTAGCACTATAATATATAGGATTTTATTCCTTATAATTGATCTTCAGTAGCAGATTAATCATAAAAGTCTAAATCTTTTTTTTTTTTTAAGATTTATGTATTTATTTATACAAGCACTGGGTACAGTCAGAAGTGCAGGAGGGTGAGAGAATTCACCAGAGCCAGAGCGGGAAGCAGAGCAGGCAGAAGGACCGAAGTACACTGCTGAGGGGAGCAGCGGGCGGCAGGAGAAGTCTGCGCGCCATGTGGGACCCTCCTCCGGTGGCCGGGGAGCAGCCGGGGATCGAACCAGTGCTGCAGAGGCTGCGGGCAGCTTTGCAACCCAGCGCTCAACCACTGCGCCACCGGGGAGGCCCAAAAAAGTCTAAATCTTAATAAAGAAGAACTCTGGTAAAGAAGTTCTTTCATGAAAACTGTCAATTTAGTGTTGCTGAAAATCCTCATATGAAGGTAAACTTTTAGCAGTGAAGCCACATTATTTCAGATTAAATAAGAGTGATCTGAATTAGTAAAAGTATTGAACTGTGAAACTAAAATATTCTTAGGCATTTCAGTAACTATTACTAAGAACTACAATAAGTAGTGTAATTAACTACTTTCTTTTGGAGAAAATATTTTGAAATGCTAAAGAATTTGAAAATAATTTGCTTCTTTAAAGTTTTAAACTTTTCCCTCTGCAAAACTATGAGGAAAACATTTCTTCCTAGCGCAAATATAAACCTTAGTTTAGTTCTTGCCCAAAAGATCACACATTGAGAATTAAAGAAGATTTATGAGATGAGATGTCATTGCATTTTTCTTTTTCACTTCAAATTACTAAAATAGCTAATTCAATTACTTGTCAGGAGTAATTAGGTATAATAAATAACTTTCACCTAAGAGTAATTGGGGATAGTAACTTCCCACTTATCTAATAGTCAAACATTCCGGCATCATTTCTTGCACACAGCTTAAGGTCCCAAATACCTTAAATACCTAAAATGCCACACAACGTCAGCATTAAAACCATGCACTGCCACTAAAAGAAAAGCATGTAGACTCAAAATACAACCCAGCTTTTTAAAACTTATTTCCAATTTACAGAAACTACAAGGACTAGAGGAGCAAGTTACATACCACCATGAAGAAGCAACAAGCCAAATCCAAAAGATGCAACATTCTACAAAGATAAGTAGCATGGTTTCTTCAGCAAGTCAGTGCCATCAAATAGAATCAACAGATTAAAAGAGACCAGGTACAATGTATATTCCTGTACTGGACCCTAGAGTCTGAACAAACCAATAGAAATTTCAAGGACATTTTGGGGGCAGTTGGTGAAATTTAAACATGGTCTAGCAGATAAAATGAAAATGTACTATTATGAAAACATGTGGATCATTAATTAGAAGACAGGAGTGCAATATACTATTTTGGTAAAAAAAAATATCAAAGTATTTTTATGTTTGTGTGTGTGTATAAATATATTTATTATATTGTATGGGTGTATATATATTTATATTTATATTCAGAGAAGCTTTTCTATTTTCTGTTCAGCTTCTAAACGCCCAAATCAAATTCTATAACTTTTTATTTTTTAATTTTTTTTCTATAACTTTTTGAAAGTAAACATTTCTTTTAATTGGTACCCAATGACAAAACGCCAGCAGTAATCAATTTGGCAAAAGAGATGAACACGTTTACAGTACCTTTTAAAGCTTCCGTTTCTATATCTACCAATGGCTTCCCCACATAGGCAATATCGTCTAGATTATAATACAGTTTTTTAATGACTCCATCATAACGACTAGTGATAGTAACAGAAGCTTTATCGCTTTGGACTTCACAGATGCTATCAAACTGAGACACTGTATCTCCTTCTTTTACATACCTGAAAAAGACACAAAACACTTACATGAACAATTACAAATATAGAACATCCTAACACTGTAAATGCCACACTGAACTAGATCAGAGTCCTTCTATCCAGCATTTAGTCCCAGATGATGTACCAAAAAATGCTCCAGAAAAGACTATAATTAGTTCCCGAGTCTCTCTATTGCATCTCTAAGAAATACTAAACATTTAGTTAAACTTTCAGGTTTTCTGCCTCATAACCATTTCATGGAAGGTGTTCTAAAAACATGTTTTAAAAAGTGTTATTTCCTTCTATTGTTTTACAATAGTCTTTCTTAATCTTTAAAGGATGCTTATTATTTCTAGAATTTAGTCAAAAATAATTACCCCATGGGCCTCCCTGGTGGCGCAGCGGTTGAGCGCTGGGTTGCAAAGCTGCCCGCGACCTCTGCAACGCCAGTTCGATCCCTGACTGCTCCCCGGCCACTGGAGGAGGGTCCCACATGGCGCACAGACCTCTCCTGCCGCCCTCTGCTCCTCTCAGCAGTGTATTTTGGTCCTTCTGCCTGCTCTGCTCCCTGCTCTGGCTCTGGTGAATTCTCTCACCTTCCGCGCTTCTGACTGTACCCAGTGCTTGTATAAATAAATAAATAAATTTAAAATAAAAATCTTTAAAAAAAAAAAAATAAAAATAATTACCCCATTACGCATCCTTTGTAATTTTGGGTTGGGTTTTCTCAATCTGTCTTTCTATAATTATTTTATCCTGCCCCCTATATATCAATCCCTTTATCACCTTAATCATAAGTAGGGTAAACAAGACTCTTCTAAATATTCTCAGCAAAAAGAGCAGAAGGAATGAGATCAAACCAAAATACTACATATAATTTGGATCTAATGCCATTCTTGGTGTAGCCAGCACATTTTTTACTTACCACCATTAATTCTTTATTAAAATAATGGTTCAGTAATTCTTATTCCTCGTCTTCCAGTCTTAACCAGTTCTCTGTTCATAATAAAACATACCCATGACATAAAAACTAGGTTTAAAAACACATACAGATGTTTACTTCTAGAATGGTAAAGACCTCCAGAATTCTGCTTCTTCATAAAATCAACAAATACAATGGCAAAAGTTTGTAAAAATCAACTTTTTCAGAATTCTGAAAATTATAAAAAGGCTTATAATAGCCATAAAGTAATTATTCAAGAAAAATGGCTGAACCTTATTATAAATAATGAATTTGGAGTATTTTAATTTGCTCTATTCCTATCCTCCTTTCTCCAGATCAGTATTAGTATTAGTTGAAAATTAACAAACTTACAGTCACGGGAAGTGGCAGAACAAGTATGTAGCTTCCCAAAAATCTATATTCCCAAGAAAACTGTCACTATTTGACTCATCTGGAAATTCCCTGGAAAAACACTTTCATAGGGCTTGTCCTTAGTAGATCTGAGTCAGAGCTCTCTCAGGGTATTTGCTGAAAACAATCCACAGCAATGCTTCAAAATCATAGCTGGCTGAGACAATGATAAAAGCTGACGCAAACAAAAGGTTAGCCAAACATCTTGAAAGATTTGGGGAATAAGATGTTCACACATTTCAATATAGAATTACATATTGTTTTAATCACAATTTCCATTTTTTGACAAAAAATTCGAAGACCTGCAAAGAAATAGGAAAGTATGGCCCATGCATAGGGGAAATAGTCTTTAAAAGAAGCCATCTGAGGGCCTCCCTGGTGGCGCAGCGGTTGAGCGCTGGGTTGTGAAGCTGCCCGCAGCCTCTGCAGCACCGGTTCGATTCCCGGCTGCTCCCCGGCCACCTGAGGAGGGTCCCACATGGCGCGCAGACCTCTCCTGCTGCCCGCTGATCCCCTCAGCAGTGTGCTTCGGTCCTTCTGCCTGCTCTGCTTCCCGCTCTGGCTCTGGTGAATTCTCTCACCCTCCTGCACTTCTGACTGTACCCAGTGCTTGTATAAATAAATAAATAAATCTTAAAAAAAAAAAGAAAAAGAAAAAAAGAAGCCATCTGAGGATGCTTGGATGTTGGATTTACTAGACAAAGACTTAACAGTTAAAGCTAATGAACAAAATAATGTTCAAAGAGCTAAAGGATTATCATGCCTGAAGAATTAGACGGAAATAGGAGAAAATGATACCTTACCAAATAGAGAATATCAATAATATAGAGATAGAATATTTATAGAAATAATGGTCAAAAACTTCACAAATTTGATGAAAGACATTAATGTACACATGGAACAAACTCCACACAGGAGAAACCCTAAAGAGCCACACCTAGACACATTAAAAGACGAAGAGAATCTTAAAATTAACTAGAGAAAAATACAGGGTCACATCATTTAGAGGTTGTCTTTTTTTGACTGAAGTAGGGGTGTGCAGTGAATTTGTAGAAAGAAAAAAAAATCCATAGTAAATTATACAGAATAAAATGTCATAAAAAAAAGAATAAAATGTCATGATGTATGATGAATAGTGTCACAAGCACATTAGCAACACTAGCTTTACCTTAATGCTTTTTTTTATTTTGATAATTCAGGTAATATTTTATTAATATAATCACATATAAAAAAATCAAAGATAAAATTTTTAACTATCTCTATAGTTGCTGGAAAAGGTCTTTGTTAACTAGAAGCAGGTTTACTTTTTTTTTAATTTTATATATTTTTACATCAGTTTTCATTTTTGTGTAATGTATGCATTTTCATCTGGGTTATTGTCCCTGTAAAATTCCCATCCCCTCCCTTGTTTTGATCTTACTCCCTTCTACCCCTCCCAAGTGTATCTCAGTTTATAATTGCCTGTTGATTTTGATTTTTATTATAATTAGTCTTTTTCCTGATTCCTTATTTAGGTTTTCTAAATTCCTGCTATGAGTGAGACCATCCAGTATTTTTCTTTTTCTTTCTGGCTTATTTCACTGAGCATGATTACCTTAATGCTTTTAAGAAAAGCACTGTATATTTCAAAAAGAAGTTTCTTGATTTAGATTCCAACCTATTTTTACTCAAATTATTTTACATCTACTAAAAAAGTTTTCAGAATAACTTACCATTCTTTAACAGTTACTTCTCTAATCCCTTCTCCAATGTCTGAGAGTTTGAACTGAACAATCTGTCCCTGTAGAGCTTCAAAGACAAATGAAAAGTAGAGCCATTAAATATGTTAATATATTGTGAATAGTTTTATAAACTAACATTAGAAAACATTCTCAGAGATAGAAATTATTGCATTTTAAAGATGAAAAAGCATTTTATATTTTTTTAAAGCATAACCATCAAAGATTTAATAAATTATTCAATGCCACAAACTTACTGTCAACATCCAAAATAATTTTCCCTGACATGAATATAGAAAGCCCTTCTCAAAAAAGAGATTTTGAAGCAATAGTAATAAACAGAAAACAGAACAAGGTATTGTGCAAAGGGAAAGACCTGTGTCACCTTATTTTATGTTATGAAACTACTCTTACAACTTTTTTGATTTCATATAACTGTTTTTTTAAATTTATTTATTTATTCATACAAGAACTAGGGTGTAGGCCAGAGGTATGGGAGAGGAGGTGAGAGGATTCACCAGAGACACAGTGGGAAGCAGAACAGGCAAACTGACTGAAATACACTACTGAGGGAAGCAACGTGCAAGATAGGAAAGGTCTGTTAGCTCCCTGGTCAGGGATCAAACTCACGCTGCAGTGGCTGCTGATTGCTTCATAGTGCTGAGAACTTAACCCCCTGTGCCACCAGGGAGACCCCTGTTTTCATTCTTAGTAATTAAAGATGAGATAGATCCATATCTGGAAAACTTGACTGAAAATTCTTATTCACCCAAAACTCTAGTCTGCCAACTTATTAAATTTAAGTCTTCTCTTTCCTCTTTCATTTCTGACTCCTTTTCAAATTTCTGCTCCTCTTTTATTACAGATGCCAATGATATTTTATGGTAGTTATTCCAAATAAAGTATTTCTGGTTAACAGAAAGTCAATACAGATAGTCTCACTTTTCTGGCTTAACAAGTGGCTCTCTGAACTGATTCAAGAATGCCCCTCTATTTTTAGAAAGCTATTAATCAAAATTCTTTGTAAAATACACAACAAGCTGAGGGAGGAATTAGAATTTTCTTTAATAAAGAGGTAAGTTAGTAGTTAAGGAATGCAAAATGCATTTTTTCTGTGGAGGTGTTATGTAGTTCTTACAGTCTATCAAGCAAGTGAGGCTCTCCCAGTCTGCTGGTCAGCACAGTAAATAGAACCTCTCTTGAAAAGTTTGGCATTAAATATCAAAAACCTTTTACAAATGTCCAAATCTTTGACTCAACAAGCAATTCTAGTTTTAAGACCTTTTTCCCTGAGAAAATAGAGAAGTACAGAAAGATTTGTGCTCAATAATAGTTATTACAGAGTCACAATGAAGAACTGGAAGTCAATCAAAAAATGACAAGTAAATACATGATAGCTCTACATGAAGCAATATCATGCAAGGTACAGCATGTGCAAGAGCATGGCTATAAGACAATGTACAGCATGGTTAGGGTATAACAAACAGGTGTATAGGGCTAAAGATAGGATATGTGGCAAGAAATCAGCCCATATTTAAAAAGCCTTTGTGTGCCATTCTGAGTAAGATGTTTGGAATTTATCACAAGAGTAATCAGGAACCAGAGGTAAAGAAATAAGGCCACAAATTTTCTACAGCTGCCCCTTTAAGTGGTAGAGGCTATTTCACCACTTAAATCTATGTTGGCCTGTGAGTTACTTTGACCCATAGGATACAACAAAACTGTAATTGTACAAGTTCTGGAATCTAGGCCTCAAAGGGTTTCATAGTTTCTTCCTTCTTTCTCTTGAAATGCTGCCTTGAGATCACCAGATACTCTAGAAAGTTGATCAAGTCTAGTGAAGGATGAAGGTGGTCATGTGAGATGCCCAATCAAAAACCAGCACCAGGGCGCCTCCCTGGTGGCACAGAGGTTAAAGTCTCAGTGCTGTGAAGCTATCGGCAGCCACTACGGCATGAGTTCAAGCCCCAGCCAGGGAGTTAACCCACATGCCGCTGCAGACCTCCCCTGTCTCGCCGGCTGCTCCCCTCAGCAGTTTATTTCAGTCAGCCCGCCTTTTCTGCTCCCCACTCTGTCTCTAGTGAATCCTCTCACCCTCTGCGCCTCTGACCTATACCCCAGTTCTTCTATGTATAAATAAATAAAATAAATCTTTAAAAAAAAAAAAAAAAAACTCGGACAAGTGAGTGAGACCATTTTGGACATTTGAGACCAGACTATCTTCTAGTCAAACATAGTCCCACTCATGAGCCCAGGCAAAACCAGCAAAGGACCTACCCGACCAACTCCCAGGATCCTGAGAAACAGTCCCTTCTGCTTTAAGTCACTAAGTTGTAGCAAGCGTTGTTATTCTGCAGTAATTAACTGCTAGGGAATCCCATCTACAAATTCAGATGTATAAGTTTAGATCTCTAATTAGAAAGTCTCTGGCAGGAATGTGGTGGATGGGGTTGAGGAGTGGACGGAAGAAAAGCTGCGAGGTCACTGTCAGTATGAAACTAAAGTATGGGACTATGTATATATTTCAAAGATGTCTGAAAAGAAGACAGATGTAAAATTAATAAATCTTGGTAATGACTTTGTTGTGAGGTTTCTCCAGGTTTCTAGCTTTACTGAGCTAGGGAACACAGGAAGAAGATGCATCCCAAGCTGTGCATTGGCATAAAGGTGATCAATAAGTATTTGTGTTGAATGAATTTATTCTCACAATACAATGAACTACAAGTTATGATTATTCTCATTTTCCAGATGACACAGAGAAATTAAGTAACTTGTTTAAAAGTTAGTCAGTAATTGGTAGACTAAGAACTCAAAGTTCATAAGTATTTAAGAGACTCTAGCAGGAAGTTGGAGTTTCTGCTTGAATGACCTCAATTTTCTCTGAGAAAAGATCAACTTTTGAAAACAGAAATCTTGACAAAATGTCAAAGATAATGTTTATATATGTTAGGTATTATGGAAGATGCCATATAAAAAGCATGGAAAGACGGAGCTCCCGGGCTGGATCTGCCTGCAATTCCCCTACCTTTCACTGCGAGCACAGACTAAGATTCCAAGTATCTGCCAAAAGCTTAATGCTTAATGGTGTAAAACAAAAAAATACATAAATAAATGAATGTCTGGAGTTCTAAAGAGAATATGTGGGGGGAAAAAGTTTTAAAGTTCTGATTTCTTTACAAAGGGTAGAAAAAAATTGGAGGAAAGGCAATTAAATGGTAAAAGCCAGAAAACTTTCTGTTGAAGGAGCAGCTCCAGCTGCTCTCATCACACCATCCCCACATGACAGATGAAGTACTCGATTGGACAATCCAGTGATTACAGGACAAAACCCACTAATTTGGCCAAGACAGTGCTGACTTCTCTATTTAGATAAAACAGAGGATAAATAACAAATGGCCCAAGACAACCTATTCACAACTTTATGAAGACACAAGTATTCAGGAAAAGCAGGTAGAGGGAGGGAATGGGCAAAGAAAATGAGAAATAGATGTGGGGACAGCAAGGAAGGCCAGGCTGGCAATAAAAGATCAACTTTTTTTTTTTTTTTCACTTTGCTAGTTTTCAATTACTAGAAAGTACTGAATCAGACACAAAAAATAATTTCATATTTTGAGGTCCTACTTACCAGCAGTTGTTTTCAGCAACTGATGTGGATGACTATACTTGAATGAAGGATAACCAAAGAAACACACATATTTTGGCTTCAAAATATGAGCATTATTACATGTTTGAAAGTATCGAATACAAATCTAGAGATGAGGAAAAAAAAAGTTTATAAATGATTTTAATGGCTTATCTCTGTAAGTATATAGTTGAATTTCAAATCTATTCTAAAAGTAGAAAAACTATCACAATGTAAACCATATGAAATTATCTAGCCCCAAACCAGAAGAGTTAATATCGATGATTAATATATTAAGACTGGTTATTTCTCAAACATTTCTGTTCAAAAACAAAATCAAACGAATGCAAACCCTAGCACATTCTGTCATTATTTAGTAAAATTGCATCCCTAGTTTAAGATTTATTCATATGCTTATGATCTTTGCCTAAAATTCCTTGTGAAAGTAAACACATCAAGGCCTCCCTGGTGACACAAGGGGTTAAGATGCAACCTATGAAGCTGTCCAAAGCCTCTGCACCACAAGTTTGATCCCCAGCCAGGGAGCAACCCACATGGCGCAGCAGACCTCTCCTGACTCGCCTGCTGGCCACTCAGCAGTATATTTCAGTAGACTTGCCTGTTCTGTTCCCCACTCTGTTTCTGCTGAATCTTCTCACCCCCACACTTCTGGCCTGTCCCCTAGTTCTTGTATGCATGAATCAATAAATCTTCCAAAAAAAAAAAGAAAGTAAACACATCAGCTTATCGGTGCACTTGAGTCATTAACAGCTTCCTGAAATAAATCTACTGAAGAATTCAAAAGTGAGTGTTAGCATGTAAAGACACTGAAAAATTGTGTCATATTGTACTTGAAAGGTTTTCTTACTCTAATTTATAATTTATAGAAGACTCTTTGGATTTATTTTATATGACATCTTAATATAAAATAATCTGGTATAGGAATAAATAGGCCTGAATGCATGTATTTTAATATACCAAATCTAAGTATCTGAAAGGTAACATATTTTGAAAGTTAACATTTTAATGTTTTTAATACCCGATTAGCTACATCATACTTTTAAACATAAGCTACAGGATTTTCTAACCTTAACATATCTAAGAATACCGGTTTGTATCTGAGATTTTTTCCTTAGTTTAGGAGAATTACTTTTACCTAAGAACATTATTCTACCATCAGTTACGTTATATTTCAGTGGTAATTAGCTCTTAAAATATTAGTTATGTTATAATATCAATACACGTTACATATTATAGTCATGTTATAACATATAAACATGAATAATCTTAAATCAAGCATCTTAATTTTACTTCAGGAAATCATCTTAGAACAACTAATCTTTACAAAATTTACATTTTATTCTTATTAACATTAACATTCAGGAATCATAAAGCCTAACTAAAATGGATAGCTTACAAGTTAGCAGACAGTGAAAGAATTCTCTTTCCCAAACACCCCCATTTTCCTTGCCCTTTCTTTCTCCTTCAGTTCCCACAATCCTGGTCTTGGTCAACAGCAGAATCAAAGAGTAAATTAACCCCTGTTGCATTATAAGCATTATAAAATTTAGGGACATTAAATGGAAATTTTCAATTATATAGTCCCTTTAATTTAAATAAAATAGTTCATAATTTAAAACCTTTGAAGGAAAATTAAACCTCTAGAAGGTCCTACCTTCAACAACACAACTTTTATTGAGGAACTATTAATGGGTCAAGGAAGGCAGAAAGTATCAAACAACATTTATCAAAAGTCTACTATGTGCTGGGCCTCCCCTGGTGGCGCAGCGGTTGAGCGCTGGGTTGCAAAGCTGCCCGCAGCCTCTGCAGCGCCGGTTTGATCCCCAACCACCGGTGAGAGTCCCACATGGCACGACAGACCTCTCCTGCCGCGCCCGCTGCTCCCCTCAGCAGTGTATTTCTTCATCAGTCTGCCTGTTCTGCTACCCACTCTGGCTCTAGTGAATTCTCTCACCCTCCTGCACTTCTGACTGTACCCAGTGCTTGCATAAATAAATAAATCTTTGAAAAAAAAAAAGGCAAATTTATATAAAAAAAAGTCTACTATGTGCTAAGAACTTTATGAAGATTTTACAAGCATCATCTTCTTGTCTCACAACTGCCATCTGTAAGAGGCACATTAGTCCTTTTTAATTATATGAGAAGCTAAGGAAGTAATTTGCCCAAGGTCACATAGCAAATGAATGGCAAAACTCAGCTCTGAAGCCAAGTAAACTTGACTCCAAAGCCCAGGTTTGTTCTATCATATCACATTGCTGCAAGTAAAAGAAATACTCTGTTTTCAAGGACTGCATAACTTCATTTAGACAATGAGCACACACATATTCTCTCTCTCATGAGTGAGATATATGCTCTAATTTATTGTGATAAGGACAGACTATAGGTGCTAAAGGAATTTAAATAGAGATTTTTTAGGTTGTTTTGACCTAGGAAGGCTTCTTGGAGGTAGAGTAGTGCTATTTGACTAATAGATACAAATTATTAAAAGTAAAGAAACAGCATAAACACAGGAACTACAACAAGAAATTGGTTAGCCTGTCTGCTAGAGCAGTGAGTAGCTTGATATGTCCTCATCAAATGTATAAAAGGGAGTAGTAGAAAAAGTTCAAGGACCAAACTGTTGGTCAAAAGGAGTTTGAACTCATAGTTTATGGACTACTGAAGAAAAAGGATAAAAAAAATTAGTTGTAGAATATTAATTAGATTACAACAGACAGAACCTGAAAAGAAGAAATTAAGGAACCAGTATAGTATCTGAAGCTTAAAATGACTCCTGACTGTAGGGTGAGTTACAGCAGGAAAGGAAAAAACAGCAACACTGGAGCAACAAACACTATGTGATACATAACGATTGAATGAAAAGCAACAGAAGGCTAAAAAATATTAGTGAAGCAGCGGGGTGGAAGGATAAAAAGGCAAATAGAAAGATAACAGAGGAGGGGAAAAAATGTTTCAAGCTGAAGAAGGCATTTTTTTTCTAGAAACAGAACACACAAAAAATAGGAGAGGAAAAGGTTTAGCAGACTTGCATAGTAAAGAGATAAATGAAATTATTCACCACGTAGGTAGTAAACACACCTAATGATAGGGATCAGGGTGGGTTTGGGAATTTGAAGCTAAGTAAGATACAGGGGGTTAGTTCCTGAATTCCAGTTGCTTACACTTCACTACAAAAGACAGACAAATCAGTACCTTTCAATGTGATATGGTGTGGCGGCTCCTGAGAGCAATGTAACAATTGCCACAATTTCGCATTAATATCAGGTGGCTGTGCTATTTTGGCATAATCAGCCCCTGCCCCTGTGCGCTGGACTGGACAGTCAATGACGGGTAAGATCAGAAAGCGAGTTCTGACAACCTAAGACAGGCGCACTCCCCGAGGGGAATTTGGTTCCCACCTTTTCATCCATGAAGAATAACTGGAATAATCAGGCTTGGGCGTTGTTAAGGCACCACCAAAATATGTTGTTACTCATTACCAGTAACTAGGCTCATAGTAAAGGAATGCAACTATGGAAACAGATTCTATTACTTAGTAAATAATATAGCCAAACAAAGGTATGAGAATAAATAATAGTATATGGAAAATATAATAATAACGTAATAATAAAAATATAATCATAATTCAGATGTTCTAGAATGAACTTCCAGTATGGAGATTAGAGTATGAAATGTTCTTGATTTGTACTTGATTTTTTGATAAATAATAAGCAATATGTAATGATATGTGACACAATGTGCACGTATGCCTTGATAAATGATTAACCATATTCTGTGCAAAACACAATGAAGCAATTACTGTAAAAATGTATAAAAAGAGAAGATTGCTTGCAATAAAGTGCACTCAGATTTTCACTCTCCCTTGAGTGTGTCTGTGTGTCATTCTTTCTTGTCCCTCGCCCTAATTCCTTCGATCACCTTTTGCTCATTCTCATTCAACCCTGAGATTGTCTCGATCTCCCGCCACTGCTGGGCTGGTCCGCGGCAATATGGTAAATGAATGAAGCGTCAAAATGAATGATGCCCTAAGTGTATAAAACACAACATAAAAGCCCTTTTCAATTAATTTGCTCGAGATGATGAAAGTTCTTGTTGCTTACAAATTTCTGTAACAGATTAAAAAGAAACATTTGTACCGAGTCATTCACAAGTGTTTACCGAGTAGCTACTGCATGCCAGGTATTTGGGATTACAGAATAGACACAAATCCTTCCTTTATGGAAAGTATAGTCCATACTGTGACAAGCAAGCAGGTGATTATCAGTGTAAGGAAGGAAGCAGAGTATGATGGGAACACAAAGGAGGGGACCTACCTGAAGAGAGCAAACTTGAAGTAAGACAGAGGGATGTGTAGGAGTAAACCAGGGGATGAGTAGGAGTGCCCCAGATAAGGCCATAAGGGACTAAGGCAAGGGTCTCTGAACAGAGGAAATACATGTGCAAAGGTTGGAGTGGAGAATACAGTGTGTCTTCCATGAACTGAAGCTGTTGAATAGTTCTAGTGTAGTTTAGTGTTGGGTAAAGGTGAGGAAGTGTTGGAGTGGGGATCAGGATGGGGAAGTTCTATCAAAGAATGTTTGAAAGATTTGAAAGGCCCAGATTATAAACTGCCTCATAGTCATGTGAATTTTGGACATTTTGCTGAGGGCAGTCTTAAGCAAGGAAATGACATTCCCTAATTTGTCTTATTTTGTAAGATCATAATGGCTACACTATGGAAAATGAAAGATAGACACAATTAGAGGCAGGAAGTCGATTAGGAAGAACCAGGACACCTGCAGTTGGGGAGAACAAAGACTAACTTTTGGAGAAATTTATAGGCTAGAATCAAAAGAAAAACCGGTTAGAGTTTAGTTCTGGAGACTCGAGTCTCATGTGCCTTTGAGGGATCATGGCAGACACTGGAATGGCTAAAGCTCCCTGTTAACAAAGTCCTAGCTAGTGACTTTTGGCTGAAACCAGTCCACACTCCTTCCTGCCTTGACCCTAAAGATGTAGCGGCCCACTTAAGACCGTAAGGGAAAGACCAAATCAACCCACACCCACAGCCCTGAGAATGATAAGGCACCTAATCAGTGCTAGTTACCATCTAAAACTTTGGGTTGCTTCATATGCAGATACTTAATTTCCAATTAGTTGGCTGGGTTTTTATTTACTTGCATCTGAAAAACACTTTCATGCAAATGGATATGTACATGACAATTAGAGACCTCTCAGGAAGACTGGCAAACTTTAAGATTCATTAGCAGATGGCAACCAAATTTTGAAAGAAGTAAATGAAGGAACCTAAGAAGTAAAGAGGGCCAAAGTCAGAGCCCTTAGAAAGGTCAATATTTAAAAGTCGGGCAAGGAAAGAGAAAGAGATTGGGACTGAGTAGGCAAAGATGTAGGAAGAATATTGAGAAGGTGGTGTCAGGAGAAGAAGGATGGAGAGTCAAGAGAAGGGAGGCCAAAAATTATAGGGTATTCTCTGGGAACTCCTCTCTTACCTCCAAGACCCCTCCTATGTGTTCTGGAAGCTCTATGTATTTGTGCTATTGTGGCACTTTTTTTTTTTTTAAGATTTATTTATGCATACAAGAGCTGGGGTACAGGCCAGAGGCGGGGGGGAGGGTTTGAGAGGATTCACCAGAGACAGAGTGGGGAACAGAACAGGAAGACTGACTGAAGTACACTGCTAAGGGGAGCAGCACCAGACAAGGAGAGGTCTGCTGCACCATGTGGGTTGCTCCCTGGACGGCTGGGGGATAGAAGTCGTGCTGCAGTAGCTGCAGACACTTTCATAGGTTGTGTCTTAACCCCTTGCGCCACCAGGAAGGCCCCTATTATGGCACTTCTTATGCAAGCAATACTATAATCGTGTGTTTAATTTCTGTCTTCCCTGCCCTTCACGAGATTGTGATCAATCGCTGAAGGTATAAAAGATGGTGTCTCTCTTATATCTGTATCCCCAAAGCCTACTACAGCACCTGGTACATAGCAGACTCGAAAGGTTTAATAAAATCAGGGGTCAACCCTTGTAGAAAGGATCAATAGAACTGGGGTCCCATGAAGAAAAATGTCATGCAAACGGGAATTAAACACGATTCCTGAGGGGGCTAAGTGTCTGGCGCCTAAAGACTATGTGAAAGGGGGAAAACTGCATGGGAGATAGGGGTGGGCAGTAGTTCTGATCGTAAAAAGGCTGGAAAGATTATTTGGTGCAGAGAGGAGAGAGGCATCAGCCAATGAGTGACACTCAATCCTCAGCTCCTCGGAGGCAAGGCCTTGGGGTGTTGCAGTTTGCTCAACCAGTTTCTTCCTCCACACTGTAAATCCTTGAGGGCAGGGGTCGTATTATCAGTGTCTGGCACACAGCAGGGGCTCAAGGTGCCAACGGGTGCCAAGGCGTCTACGACAGACGGTGCTCAGTGAACAGCTGGTAAGGGCTTGGAGTACAGGTGCAAGGAAGGGGGAGACGCCCCAGGTAAGGGGTGGCAGTGGGTTTCCAGACCCGTCAGCTGGGCACCTTCTCTGCCCTTCGTCTTGCAGACAGCCCCCCAGCTCGCCATCACACGAGCCCGGCAGCGTAGCAGGCAGAGCCAGAGCCGCACACCTCTCCCCGGCGACTCCGGACAACTCACTCCTTCCCCACCTCAGATATGCCCGAACCCGCTTACCAGCCGCCCCGCACTCTGGCCCCAGGTCCTGAGCACACGCACTGCGGCCATCTTATCCGGAAATGACCGCCGCAGGCTGGTGGGAAGCGTCGCCTCCAGGGCCGACCAATCAGGAGCAGGAACTCGCGCCTCCCCCTGAGCGGCCAATGGAGAGCGAGGAAACGAGCCTCCCACCCAGCAGCCAATCAGGGAGCGGGGCGGGGCCTGCGATAACCCGGCGGGGTGCAGAGCCCCGGAGCCCTGGGCGGGCGCGCGCGGGGGAGGGGCAAGGGGTGGGCAGGAGGACAGCCCAAATTTAATCTCAGGGTCAAAGTTGGAGGAGGGGGCCTCCCCGGTGGCGCAGCGGTTGAGCGCTGGGTTGCGAAGCTGCCCGCGGCCTCCTCAGCGCCGGTTCGATCCCCGGCTGCTCCCCGACCACCCCCGTAGGAGGGTCCCACATGGCGCGACCACCCCCGTAGGAGGGTCCCACATGGCGCGCAGACCTCTCCTGCTCCCCTCAGCAGTGTACCTCGGTCCCTCTGCCTGCTCTGCTCCCCGCTCTGGCTCTGGTGAATTCTCTCACCCTCCCGCACTTCTGACTGTACCCAGTGCATGTATAAACACAAACAAACAAACAAACAAATAAATATAAATTAAAAAAAAAGCATGCCCCTATAAAAAAAAAAAAGTTGGAGGAGGCATGCTTGTGTAAGCGCGTGTGCACCCACAACCATCCTTTTAGTCCATGCAAGGAGGGGAATGGTGTTAGGGGAACCCTTCAGAGAAAATCATGTGGACCTGGGGGACCCCCAGCTTGTGTTGACATTTTCATGTTTTGTAGCAAGACGAGGTGCTGCTGGTTGATCTGCTGGTCTTTAGTGGTATTCTTCCCAACAACTGGCATTTCTTACTCTCTTCAGTGCCGAAATTACCTTTAAAAAAAAAAAAGATTTATTTAGTTATGCATACAAGAACTGGGGTACAGGCCAGAGGTGTGGGGGGTGAGAGGATTCACCAGAGACAGAGTGGGGAGCAGAACAGACAGATGGACTGAAATACACCGCTGAGGGGAGCAGCGGGCCCGACTGGAGAGGTCTGCTGCACCATGTGGGTAGCTCCCTGGACGGGAGTTGAACTGGTGCTGCAGTGGCTGCAGACAGCTTCATAGGTTGCATCTTAACCCCTTGTGCCACCAGGGGGGCCCCCGAAATTACCTTTTCAATTGTTTGTTCATGGCAGATGAACACTCATCCCATGTGTGCCATATACTGTCAATATTCTCCAGTTCAAGTTGTGGTCAGGTGTAACTTCCCAGTGACACAATGTATGTCACAGACACATAACTTTGATGTACTTCCTAAGAGAAATGGCAACTTCAGGTCATGTGGAACAGGTAAAAAAACAAAACAAAACAGAACTTTAATAATCAGTGTTCCTTGGAGCAACTAGAAAACCAATTTCTTTTTTTTTTTTTCTAAGTTTAACACATTCATCATGATGATTTGATCTATATTTTGTCTCTATTTTATTTTATGTATTTTTTTACATCATTTTTCATTCTTGCACAATGTATGCATTTGCATCTTGGTTATAGTCCCCATACAATACCCACCCCCCCTTATTTTGACCCTAATCCCTCCACCCCCAACCACAGTGTGTCTCTGGTTTATAGCTGTTTGTTGATTTTGATTTTTTTCTTTATTAGAATTAGTCTTTTTCCTGGTCCCTTATTTAAGTTTTCTAAATTCCTTCTATGAGTGAGACCATCTGGTATTTTTCTTTTTCTTTCTGCCTTATTTCGCTGAGCATAAGCCCTTCCAGCTCCATCCATGTTGCTGCAAATTGCATGAGTTTATCTTTTTTGATTGCTGAGTAATATTCCATGGTGTATATGTACCATATCTTCTTGATCCAGTCATCTATTTTGGGGCATTTGGGTTGTTTCCATAGCTTAGCTATTGTGAATAGTGCTGCTATAAACATAGGGGTGCAGGTGCTCTTTTGAATTAATGTTTCTGTGTCCTTTGGGTAAATATCTATGAGTGGAGTTGCTGGATAATATGGAAGCTCCATCTTTAGCAGGTTGAGGAATCTCCATGCAGCTTTCCATAGTGGTTGGACCAGTTTGCACTCCCACCAACAGTGCAGGAGAGTTCCTTTTTCTCCACAACCTCGCCAACATTCGTTATTGCTAGATATTTTAATATGTGCCATTCTCACTGATGTAAGATGGTATCTCACTGTAGTTTTGATTTGCATTTTCCTGATTACAAGCGAGGCTGAACATTTTTTCATATGCCTGTTGGCCATTTGCATTTCCTCTTTGGAGAAGTTCCTTTTTAGCTCTTCTGCCCATTTTTTGACTGGATTATTTACTTTGTTTTTGTTGAGTCTCATCAGTTCTTTGTAGATTTTTGTGATCAGCCCTTTATCATTAGTGTTGTGTGCAAAAGTAGAAAACCAGTTTCTAATGATGTCCAGGATGACATTTGTCTGTTCTTGCCTTTTACATAGGAATGAAAACCTGCACCAATGTCTAAAGAATTACAGAAGGGGGGAAAAATCCGAATAAAGACATTATGCTTAACATTGAAGATTAGTCACTGTGAAAGAAATTCTCAGGTATTTCACAGATTTACTAATATTACCCAAATTGACACTTTTTTTTTGCTTCACCCACTTTTCAGTGTATTTCACACACATTATTCTAATAATCTAAATCATTACCTGTATGAGAAAATCTGCGCCAATCCAAATAACTAATTTTTTTAACTTTCCCATTAGTCAAACATTTTATAGGCATTATCAGTATGTCTAAAGATCTCACTTGCAGGTGTTTGTATAGAAAGATGTAGTAATTGTGTCTTTCCAGAAAGTTACTTTTCGTCCCAGGAAACCAACATCACTTTCTTTTTACTTTCCCTTTAACTCTACTTTCTCCAGAGAAAATATCTGGTCTCTTACCCTCTTTTTTACTACTTACATTTACTACTTTTACTTACAGCGGATTATTACTTCCAGATTCAGCATTATGTGTCTTTTCCTTTCAGCTTCAAAGGATAAACCATCTATTCAATAATTAATTCTTTCACTCAAGTTTAAAAGAAGCAAGGAACTCAAGCAAGTAAGAGTGATGGCAAAGGCTTGCTGTTAATAGACAAAACTAGAAACATTCACCTGTTAAAATATTCTCCAACAAGTGAATGGATAAACAAAATATGCTGTAACAGCACTGATGCATGCTTTAACACATATTGCATGATCCATTTACATGAATGTCCAGAGGACAATCTACAGAGACAGAAAGCAGGTTAGTGGTTGCTTGAGGCAAGGGCATAGGACTAGGGATTGACTACAAAGGGACTAAAGAAAAAGCTCTTTGTGGTGATGGAAATTTCCTGTTACCAGATGCTTGCATAATTCTATGAATTTGCTAAAAAAAAAAATCTGTACTCTTAAAACAGGTGAAATTTTTTTTAAGATTTATTTATTTATGCATACAAGAACTGGGGTGCAGGTCAGAGGTGTGGGGGCCAGGTATGTGTGAGAGGATTCACCAGAGACAGATTGGGGAGCAATACAGGCAGACTGACTAAAATATACTGCTGAGGGGAGCAGTGGGCGAGACAGGAGAGGTCTGCTGCACCATGTGGGTCACCTCCCTGGGCGGGGATCGAACTCTTGCCGCAGAAGCTGCAGATAGCTTCACAGTGCTGTGCTTAACCCCTTGAGCCATTAGGGAGGCCCAAAGCAGGTGAATTTTATGGTATGTATGTATACATACCTTGAAAAGCTGTTAAAATTGTTTTAACAGATAAGTCACACATAATAACAAAATCCTTGAACCTACCACCCACATTAACAGAACATTTCCTATGCTAGTGAAGATTACCTTCGCTCCTCTTCTTAACCTTTCCTTACCTGAGATAACCATTACCTTGCATTGTGAATGTTTATACTAATAGTTCCTTTGTGTGTATGTGCGTTTACTTTTGTCTTGAGTCTTACAAAATGGTATCAAACTGTGTCTTTCTGCTATTAGCTTTTATGATGAAATCACAATTTATTTATCTGTCCCTATGCAGTGTACACTTGCGTTGTTTCAAGTTCTTTGCTATTGCTATCAGTGCTGTTATGCATATTTTTAATTTCTTCTGGAGCACCTGCAAGAGTTTCTTTAGCACAGTGCTTCTCAGACTGTAATCAACATTCATATCAACTGTGAATCTTGTTAAAATTCAGATTCCAACTCAATCGTTCTGGGCGAGACCTGAAATTCTGCTTTTCCAACAAGTTCTGGCTGATAAAGATGCTATTAGCCAACTACACTTTGATTAGTATATCTTTACTCAAGATATGGAATGCTAAATTGTTTTACAACATGATTGTACAAAATACACAGCATCTATTAAAAAGGCCCGTTGTTTTTAACTTAGCATAATGTTTTCCAGATTCATTTATCTTACACATGCATCTGTGTTTTATTCGTTTTGTTTTGTCTAAATAATATTTATTTTTTAAGATTTATTTATTATGTATACAGGAGCTGAATCACTGACTTTTATTTCCAATGTTCTTGTTGAGGAATTTGTTGTGTTTCTAGCTGTTCCTTCTTTGCAAATAATTGGAAAGACCCAAGGATCTAACCCAAGTCTACCACTTACTTGTTATGTCACTTGTTATGCTCCACATATACAGCATGTCACTTCAATCCTAAGTTTTGGAAAGCTAGGAAAATACCTATCCATTGGCTCAATGAAAATAATAACAACGTTGAACAGTTAACACAGAAAGTGTATATACAAGTGTATGTACAAGCACTTATTGTCTACTCTTGCCTGGCTAGTTTCTCTGTTGAACTGCTAAGAAAAGATACAACGCTTGATTTCAATAAGGTTGTGAAGGGCTAGTCTCTCTGTTAAATGACTGTCTTATTCCCTTCTGTCTATAGCTGGAGTGAAGCAGGATGAGGTCAGAGCAAAGATGTCATAGCCTGGTTAGAAATGAAGAAGACCAATATTCTTCTGAGAAGGATAACTTTCTGTTATGGGAATCCATGTGTCAGATAATCAGGAGTAGGGTTTTTATATTTCATCCCCACCACTACTGCTCTACTATCATCCCTTGCTTGCATCATTGGTATTTTTCTCTTCAGCCTCTTAGGACTCTTTCACCCTCCACATACTATCAAAGTCAACATTCTAATACGCAAATATGATTACTACCCAGATTAATCTGTTATATCAAGTCCCAGAGACAATACTGAGATGTTCCAGATTGGGTTGAGTAAACAGTGTGTGCATTTCCAGAAAGTTCTCTGTCACACAAGTGGTAGAACATTGGCATTAGGAGACAGAAGCATTTACATCAGAACTGTGTAGTAGCAAATTGTTTAATATATGCAGCTGTAAAACAGGTAAAACTGGTACGGTACTTCTAGAGGTTCTAAATGCATGCAGTGCACGACCTCCAGTAAATATTGGCTGTTATTTATGACTTATCACATTCTAATTGCTATTCTCCCTTACTCATTAACTGTAAGATAAGTGTATGTTAATTATTTTTATTTTATTGTGGGTGACATTGTAATTGATTACTTCTCCGTCTTTCCAATATACCTCCAATGACAAAGAGGTAGAAACTGCCTTACTTTTTGCTTACCTTGAGACTTGCATATTACTTGGTAACTCAATTAAGATTTGAATTGAGCCACAAGCAAGAGTCAGAACCTGACTTGTTTCTTTTCTGGTGGGAGGGGAATTGGATTAGTTGCACTGGTCCCCGGAACATGAGCGCGCCCTCACTCGAGGACAAGGTGGCACAACGTCGGCTTTCACAGTTTTAGATTATTGATTCTAATCCTGCCTCTTCCCACCCATGCACAAATCGCATCTCACTACAGAAAGAGATAATACTCTACACAAACACATACACGGGGTGGGGAACTCGAAGCTTAAGGTGTCAATACACCATGGCACACACACTTCAAGGTACAGGCTGCAGAGAAGGCACAAGCAGAAAAAAAAATAAAGGGAGTCAGAATATTACTCAGCAATCAAAAAAGATAAACTCATGCAATTTGCAGCAACATGGATGGAGCTGGAAGGGATCATGCTCAGTGAAATAAGTCAGAAAGAAAAAGAAAAATACCAGATGGTCCCACTCATAGCAGGAATTTAGAAAACCTAAATAAGGGACCAGGAAAAAGACTAAGTAATACAAAGTGAAAATCAAAATCAACAAGCAACTATAAACCAGAGACACACTATAGAGGGAGAGTAGGGATTGGGGTCAAAATAAGGGGGGTGGGAATTGTATGGGGAATATAACCAAAATGAAAATGCATACATTGTGCAAAAATGAAAAACGATGTAAGATTTATGTAAAATAAAATTAAAAAAAAAGTAAAGGGAGTCGATGGACAGTAGGGTCCGGATCGTTCCCACATCTTCAACTCTACGTGTGTCCCTAGTTCAGGGCACTGCAGGATCCTCGAGAAAACCAAGGTAAGCACAGATCTTTGCGCAAGCCTGTCATAACTGGGGACTACGGTGACAGCTGAAACAGGGGTGTCTGCAAGCTGCGGGTTTTCTCGTGTCCAGATTCACACTTCCTGGGGCGCAGCAGAGCCTCTCCCGGGCCCACGCGCGCGCACCCGCAGTTTCCGATTCCGGAGCAGGATTCTCTGGGCACCGCCCCCGGGAGCGCCGAGCGAGGCGCGCGCGCGCGCAGGCTCCGGGCCGTGCCACCTGGGATCCGGGCGCGCAGTGTTGGGGTTCGTTTCTGTTGGACCCAGCTTCCGGAACCGGGACTTCTTCCGCCTGCCCTTGAGGTCCCGGCTGCCCTGAGCGCGCCCCGAGCTTTCGGAGCTGCGGCACCCGCCTCTGCGCCCCTGCCTCCTGCTAGGGCGGCGGCTCCGTCGCGGCGGGCCGGACCCCGGAGCGCCCCCCATGGCGGGGCAGCTGGTGGAGGTCGATGGCGGGATCATGGAAGGGGTGAGTGCGGAGCCCCCGGGAAGGCGGGTTGCTTCTGCAGCCCTGCTGGAGGAGGGCTTTCGCGCTCACGTTGTCTTTTCTCTCCGCTCGCGCACCCTTGGCAGGGCGGGCAGATCCTGAGGGTCTCCACGGCCCTGAGCTGTCTCCTGGGCCTCCGCTTGCGGGTGCAGAAAATCCGAGCCGGCCGCAGCACCCCGGGCTTGAGGTACCTCGGGGCTCTGGGGCGGGAGGGCGGGTAGGGGTTGTCCTGGGGCTGAGGCCTGGGGCGGTGGGGGCGGGACTGGGGTTGCGGGGTCGGAGCTGGAGGTGTGGCTGGGGGGCGCGAGGTGGGCGGATTCCGGATTTGGGGTAACTGAAGGCGGGGTGGCAGCGTCCCGGGGAATGGCGATCCTGCTTGGGCCATTAGCTGTAGCCTGGGATGGGAATTTTTTTTTTTTTAATTTTTAAAATTATTTTTAAAAATTTTTACTTCGTTCATTTTTTAAAAATATTTGCTTCCCCCCACCCCCTCAGGTGTAGTCCCCATAGAGTTTCCTTCCACAATGCACCCGTGCACCATCACCTCAGTCCCTTGTGCTCCTCCCTCCCTCCCTCTGATCCCTCTCCCTCCTCCTCCCCTGCAGGATGTCTCTGATGTATAATTGCTTTTGCTTGGTTGTGTTTTGTACTGTTATTATTTTTTACACTGATGTCTTATTTGGTTCCCCTATATTCCTGCTATAAGTGAGACCATCCGGTATTTTTCTTCTTCTTTCTGGCTTATTTCACTGAGCATAATTCCTTCTAGCTCCATCCACATTGCTGCAAATTACATGAGTTTATCTTTTTTGATTGCTGACTAATATTCCATTGTGTATATGTACCACATCTTCCTGATCCAGTCATCTATTTTTGGGCATCTGGGTTGTTTCCAGGTTTTACGTATTGTAAATAGTGCTGCAGTAAACATAGGGGTGCAGGTGTTCTTTGGAATCAGTGTTTTTGTGTCCTTTGAGTAGATCCCTAGTAGTGGAATTGCCGGATTGTATGGTAGCTCCATTTTTAGTAGACTGAGGAACCTACAGACAGCTTTGGAATGTGAATTCTTAAAAGCCTCAAGACGCAGGTTTAGAAAATAGGAGCACGTTTTCTCTATGTATGTATTTTGTGCGAATAGGACCATGTTGTCTCAATCCCTGAAGAGTTCATCTTTAAAACGTTTCCCAGCTTCACCAAACATTCCAAGGCCTGGAGAGTCTTGAATGGGCAGAACTGCCTTTAGGGCAGAGGAACAACACTTTTTAACCAATGTGTTCTTTGCTTCCACACATTTTAGAATCTAGGAACAGGGATTCACTGAGATGTTTGATTCCAGTTTCCAATCAAACCTCTAGGGAAAAAGCTGAGACTAGGACCAACATTACTGGTTGTGCAGAGGAGAAAATGTTGACACTTTGACCTCATTTACTCGGCCGTAAATTAGGTGTGCCTCTAGATAAGCTTCAGGTATGTGCACCTCTTAGAAAAGCACTTAGGTTGAAGCCAAACTGATCTCTTTGTATGAATTTTGTGTAATTATATTCCATTGTAATAGATCATTTATCTCTTAGCTTTTAATTTTATTACACTCCATTTTGAAATTATTAAAAGCTAGTCATTGTTATGGAGGAATATTAATTTCCTTCGTCACAGCAGCTGTTTGATCGTTTAGTAATAGGGGAATACGATTCATTAAGACTGTGTAGAAACTTTACTGTTAGTTTGCTTGGGCTGCCATAAGGAAATACTACAGACTGGGTGGCCTGAACAACAGAAATTTATTTCCTCACAGTTCTGGAAGACAGAAGACCATGATCAAGGTGCCAGCAAAGTTGGTTTCCTTTGAGTATCAAAAGGGAGATATTGGTCCAGGCCTCTGTCCTTGAGTTGGAGACGGCCATTCTCTCACTGCTGCTTTATCTTGTCTATATGGGCATCTCTTTGTGCCCATGCAGCCCCTGGTGTCTGTCTGTCCTAATCTCTTTTTATAAAGATACCAGTGAGATGGTTTAGGACCCACCATAAATGCCTCTCTTTAATCATCCCTTCCAGATCTATCTCCAGGTACAGTCACATTCTTGGCTAGGTGCAGTGAGTTTAGTCTTCAACATAGGAATTTTCAGGTGTAGGGTAAGGTAAGGTAAAAAGTATCAGGCTTTTCTGCCCTCCCACCATTAGGATAGATGGTGGATTCCTGCGGTCCTGAATGCATGCCTGATGGCGGGTACCTGGAATAGGGTGTGGGTAAGTGGGTACACCTGGGCTGAGACTGCACTTGTATGGGCGGCGTCACGGGGACGCCAGCAGAACCATAGGAGAAGCAGGAGAGCAGAGAAGCAGAGAGAATGTCAGAGAGCCCAAAAAGAGCGAAGACTTGCTGGGGGCTGGGAATCCTGCCAGCCTCCTGGCCCCCCCACCCCGGCACCCCTTACCTCATCTGTTCGGATCATAGAGATCCTGCTCTGGCCCTTCCTGCTGTTACATCAGGGAACACGGTTCTGCCCATAACAGATGCCATAAATTATTTGGTAGAATGAGACTAGTGGCTCTTAGGTAGTTTACTTTCTTTTGCACACTTTTCATTTGCAACAATATATGAGTGTATGTGTTTGTAGGCAAAATAACTGGTCTGGAAGGAACCCTTAAAATGATGAAGGTTAACAGGTAGCCCATAGTCTCATGCATAAGATCCAAAATGAAACCTTAACACTGAAGATATAGCACTTGCTGTTTTCTTGCCATTGCAGTTTTATAAATGTGTCATAAAATGTGGGGATATAGGCACTCTGAATGCACACGTTTTGATGCAGTATTATGACCTGAAGGCCTCAACATTTATCTGGACTGGAAATGATTCGAGATTTGTGTGATGGGCAGCTGGAGGGGGCAGAAATCGGCTCAACAGAAATAACGTTTACACCAGGGAAGATCAAAGGTGGAGTCCACACAGCAGATACCAAGACAGCCGGGTATGTGTTGCTTATATTCCTCTTTTTTTTTTTTTTTAAAGATTTATTTTATTTATATAAGAAACGGGGTACAGGCCAGATGTGCTGGAGGGTGAGGGTATTCACCAGAGACAGTGGGGAACAGAACAGGCAGACTGACGATATACACTGCTGAGGGGAGCAGTGGGCGAGATGGGAGAGGTCTGCTTCACTATGTGGGTTGCTCTGGCGCTGGCGGGGATCGAACCGGCACTGCAGAGGCTGCGGACAGCTTCACAGCGCTGTGCTCAACTGCCTGTGCCACCAGGGAGGCCCCTATATTCCTCTTAAGTAATGACTTTGGTATTAGAGTCACAGTCCCATCCAGGTACTACCTGGTACTGGACAAATTGCTTAACCTCTTTGAACTTTAGTTTTCTCATTTTTAAAATGGAGGTAAAACACTTAACTTTCAGGGATAGAGACCATAAGTTTGGGTACAGCTCATTGCTTTTAAATTATAGTTATGTCTGGAATTTTCTCCTGTGTATAACATAGTATATTTCTTTACCTTTTATTTAGAAGTTAAATATCTGAAAATGATTAAGTTTTCATGAGCTGTACTCTTTGAGTTGAAACAGATTTAGTTCTTGGCTTATAGCTAGGTATCATATTCTTCTACTTTTAGTCTAGGTATTTTTGTTATTTTTTAATTTTTAAATAATTTTTAATACTTAGGCAACCCTATTTAGAAATTTTCAGGTATGATCTTGGCTTTACCCATTGGAAAATGGATATTAACAATTACATGGAGCCTTTATTATTTTTCAGGAATCCCTCCTATTGACAAAACATGGGGAGCAACTTTTGTATTTTCTGGTTATTTAGCTGGTTGCTATTGTAAGCAACCTCCTTTTGTCAAAGTCTTACCCATTTACTAGGATATTTGATAAAATAAGAAGTAGTGCTGGGAACCTGATGCCAGTTTGTTTCAGAAATAACTGTTTTAATGGATTGATTCTTTAGTTAAAGAAAATGTTTACTGATCATTGAGATTTGAATTGTGATGTGACTCAACTTCTATGAAAAGGTACCTGTTGCTGGGCCTAAGGTGAAGTTTGCTAAGTGAGAACTTTTCAAGGGGATTAGAAAATTTTTAATATCTTTATAGTCAGCATATTGTTATGGGCATTTTCTTGTACAAAAAGGGGGAAAGGAGTTAATAAGCTATCTAAAATTGAACTAAAACAGAATCATAGAATTTTGAAAATGCAAGAGGAAAAGTAGAAACCTTGTATTTCAACCCTTTTTCTACTTTGCATTAGAAGCAGAAAGTCTCAATGATGAGACCTGTGATGAGAATGAAAACTCAGGTGTTAAGTGATTTCCACAAGTCGGGGGCAGAGCTAGACTTAGGATGTAGGTCTCCTGTCTGCTAATCAACTAGAATGGGTGGGAAATGACTTTTAAATTGACAATCCAGCTCCATTTAGACAACCAAAAAAAAGTGTGTTCCTAGGAAGAAAATATTTTTTATTTACATTCTAACATTTTTATCCCTGACTGTGATTGCAGTGCCACATATTTTCTCAAGTGTCCACCTTTGATTTTACAATTCTTTATTCTTCTAAATTAAGGTTTTCTTTACTATTCTCAGACTCTGATTTTTAGGGTGGAGAAGAAATACTTTATGTGTTGAATTCCTCAGAGAATGTCAACCATGAGAATTTTAGTAGTTTTAAACCTATGTTTATATTAAACTAGATTTTTTTTTTAAAGATTTATTTATTCATACAAGCACTGGGTATAATCAGAAGCGCGGGAGGGTGAGAGAATTCACCAGAGACAGAGCGGGGAACAGAACAGGCAGACCGACAAAATACACTGCTGAGGGGAGCAGCGGGCGGCAGGAGAGGTCTGCGCGCCATGTGGGACCCTCCTCCGATGGCCGGGGAGAAGCTGGGGATCCAACCAGCACTGCAGAGGCTGCGGGCAGCTTCGCAACCCAGCACTCAACCGCTGCGCCACTGGGGAGGCCCTATTTAAAATTTCTGAATTTTTTTTTTATTTGCTCCTAGATTCAGCTCCTTCAGAAGAGGAATTATATTGCATTGATTTTCCTTTTAGGTTGCGTGACACATTACACAGTTACTAAATATTTATTGAAATACTGAAATACATTTTCAGTGATAGACTTTCTACTTCTTTTTCTTTTTTTGAGACTTTCTGTTTCTAATGCATGCGCTCTACATGCCACAAGAAACTTAAAAAATGCCTGTCATTTGGTGTGTAGAGGCTATGTTAAACTCCAAACTCTAATCTGTTTAAGAATATAATTGCTTTCGTTTGTCTCTGGAGAAGGGAGATAATGACTCATTTGGAAAATCTGACCAAGTATTTTATAAAGTAGTTCATGTTCTGTAATTATTTGTCATAGTTTCTTGCTTTATTTGACTATTATATAACCAAGCGGAAGTGAGTATAACAAGCAGTATTTTCTTAAAACATTTTCTGTGTGATGATAAGACTCATAACTGAGTCTTTGTAAATTATTATTCTATCATCTCATGTACTCCACAGCAATAGGAACTATACCTTAACCTGCTGCTAGAATGTTCCTTATGCTTATTGGATTTTTACATACAATCATTTGACTATTTCTAGAATGTTAAGGACTGCCTCAGATCATACAGCTTACACGTTTATTATTGGATTTGACCCCAGGATTGCTTTTTCATTTAAGACTAGTTCCTTCTGTGAAGTATTGTCTTTGGGATTCAGGATTTTATTTCAGATACTGAAGTGGTTTTTAACTTTAAACTTGAAGGCATCTACCCACCTTCTCAGTTGTCTGTGCTTCAGCAAATGTGGTATATAGTGCTAGTGCTTTCTTGAGACTTCAAAAGGAAAACGTAGCTAAGGCTGTTCTATCCTCTCCTTAGGAGCGTGTGCCTCTTGATGCAGGTCTCCATGCCCTGTGTTCTCTTTGCTGCTTCTCCATCAGAACTTCGTTTGAAAGGTGGCACAAATGCTGAAATGGCACCACAGATTGATTACACAGCAATGGTAATGTTGACGAACTAAGATTATCTTGTATGTCCTTCTGAATCTCCATTCTCTATTTAAATATACGCTCAGTGTTTTTTGGTATATATCTGTTCCTCGTGTCTATTCCTATTATAGGAGAGACTGAGAAATTATGCTTCCTTTAGATTTTATGTTTTATCTTAGAGCAGTGTTCATTATGAATTCTTTAAAAACTGCCAGTGTAATTATTGAAGTGTATATTTCATATAACATTTACTATATAAATCAGTAATTTTATAAATATAGCAATTATAATTTGGAAGAAAAACTCAAAACAAGAATGAAATACTACGTTTGGCATGTGTTGGTGAGGATATGGAGACATTGGAACCCTTGCACATTGTAGCTGGGACTGCAATATGGTACAGCTCCTGTGGAAAACTGTATGAAGGTTCCTCAACAAATTAAAAATAGAAGTACCATATCATTCAGCAGTTCCATTTCTGGGTATTCAAAAGAGTTCCAATCAGAGTCTCAAAGATATTTTAGAATTCCCATGTTCACCACAAGACTGTTCATTATTGCAACATGTGAAGACAACCTAAATGTCCATTACTAGATGAATGAGTAAAGAAAATGTGATGTCTACAATGGAATACTATTCAGCCTTTAAAAAAAATTCTGGAATATGACTATACAGGTGGACCTTGAGTGCATTATGCTAAGTGAAATCAGCCAGTCGTGTATAGGCCAGTTCTGGCATGATTCTACTTATGTGAGGTTACTCTAAAGTAGTCAAATTCATAGAATGAAAGTGGATTGGTAGCTGGAGAAAAGCAGTGAGTTACTAATGAGTGTACATAATGTTTCAAGATGAATAAGCTCTAGAGATTTATTCTATAATGTTGTACCCATAGTCAATTATAATTTTTGTGCACTTAAATTTATCAGAAGGGTAGAACTCATGTTAAATGTTCTTACCATGTCAAATTAAACAATTAAATATATTGTGACTGTACATTTTTAAAATGATAAAACCATATTTATGCCCATGCAACTAGTGAGAGAAAAGTGGTATCTTTTTTTCCCCTCCAGATTTATTTTGGTGTAATTATTCAGTCTTTTTAGTGTAAGTTCTATGACTTTTGATATATGTTTGTGAACCAGCTACTATAATCAAGATATTGAATTACTGTGAAAAATTCCTCCACATACTTTTGCAGTGATTCCTATACCCCCCTTATCCCCTCAGTTTTTTGCAACTACTGATGTTTTTTGTCAGTTTGCCTTTTTTCCCCAGAAATCATATAAAAAAATGAAACATGTGGCATGTATTCCATAGAGATGGAATATATTATGTATAATATAATATTTTGGAGATTCATGTTTTGCTTGTATCAGCAATAAAAGTGAAGCCGTATTCTGTTCATGGATATCCTATATGGTTGGTTCATCCATTTATCTGTTGAGTGGACATTTGGGATGTTTTCACTTGGGGCAGTTATGAATAAAGCCATTATAAATGCATACAGGTGTTTTTTTGTGTGGGCACATAAGTTTAAATTACTCTTGGGTAAGTATTTAGTAGAAGGATTGCGGGGTTATAATACAGTGTATATATGTCTGACTTTATGAGACACCTAAATTGTTTTGGCATCCAACACGATAACATTATTTTGTATTTTTTACTAGCACTATATGAAAATTATAGCTCTTCTGCTGCTTCTGCTTCTTCCCCAGCACTTGATATTCTCCACTTTTAACGAGAAGGCTGTTTTAGTTGTTTTTTTTTTTTTACCATTTTAATAGATGGTATAATCTTTAAATTCAATTTGATAGGACAGTGAAAATTAAATTTTATTTCCCTTTATCTAGTTATTCCACTACAAGGAAATAACCCTAATTATATATTAGAAGATGCAGCATAAGATAAATATAGGGCCTGCCTGGTGGCGCAGCGGTTGAGCGCTGGGTTGCGAAGCTGCCCGCAGCCTCTGCGGCACCGGTTCGATCCCCGGTTGCTCCTCGGCCACCGGAGGAGGGTCCCACATGGCGCGCAGACCTCTCCTGCCGCCCGCTGCTCCCCTCAGCAGTGTACTTCGGTCCTTCTGCCTGCTCTGCTCCCCGCTCTGGCTCTGGTGGGTTCTCTCACCCTCCCGTGCTTCTGACTGTACCCAGTGCTTGTATAAATAAATAAATAAAAAAAAAAAAAGATAAATATAAATGTCAAAAGTATTAGACTAGCGCATTATATGCTGTAATTGTCATTATATAATATATATTATTATGTAGTAAGGAAAACTTGGAGGGTAGTTAGGGAAATCATGCTAGAATGTCATGCAGTCATTCAGATATTGTGTAGGAAGAATTTTATGATACTGGAAAAGTGCCTCTGTTTATATACTTTTTATTTTATTTTATTTTTTAAAGGTTAAGAATAGCCAAGATATTCTTTTTTTTTTTTTTTTTAAGATTTATTTATTTATATAAGCACTGGGTACAGTCAGAAGTGCGGGAGGGTGAGAGAATGCACCAGAGCCAGAGCGGAGAGAACAGGCAGACTGACGAAGTACACTGCTGAGGGGAGCAGAGAGTGGCAGGAGAGGTCTGCGCGCCATGTGGGACCCTCGCCCGGTGGCCGGGGATCGAACTGGCAGTACAGAGGCTGCGGGCAGCTTTGCAACCCAGCGCTCAACCGCTGCACCACAAGGGAGGCCCTGTTTATATACTTTTTAAATGGAAAAATAATAAAACATTGCATATGCAGTAAGAATTCAACTGTATAAGACAAAATGAGGAGGCAGGATGGAATGCTGTTTATCCACACATTCTCATTTTGTACAGTATACTATTCTGGGAAGGTTTAGGAAGTATTGGCCTTTGTCGTAAAATAATGACTGAGTTCAAATATTCTGAATTTTGATTCCTCTTTCATCAGATAAGATTTGCACAGCCTGATAAACTGTTGAATTTTCAATTTCAATTACCTGCCTGTTATTTTGTTTGAAAATAGAACTAGCCTAAACATATATATTGCTGTTTATTTATACTATCTCATTACTAACTCAATGCTTCTGTTTAACAGATATACTTGTTGAATCGATGAATATTGGTAGTTAAAGTGACAAACTTATTTTTCAGGTTTTCAAGCCTATTGTTGAAAAATTTGGTTTCAGATTTAATTGTGACATTAAAATGAGGTAAGTTGCTTGTTTCTCAGTCTTTTGACCCACTACTTATGTGAAAACTATTAGAAAACTTAGATCTTAGGAAACTACCCTTTTGGCACCCAATTTATACATTAGATTCCTTGTAGGAGATAATTATGCTTTGTGACTCGGAAACATTCACCAGAAGGGGTGTGGAAGCTTGAAAGCAGTTACCTAGGATATACACTTGTTTCTTGGGAGAAATATTTCTACTGAAACACCTTCATCTTCAGTGTCATTCCGTACTCAGCACAGACTGAAGACTCACTGTGTGCAGACAAGTGGAGTAGGCAGGGTCATAAAAGGGATTTACTTCCACAATGCAATCATAATTGTTTTTCTGAGAAACGCAACAGGCATTTAAGTCTTCCCTTCTGTCACATAATTACAAAGCTTGATTTCTTGGTGGGGAGTTTAAGTGCTTTGCAGTATTGTTCCAAGAATATCCCTCTACCTTATTCTCCTTCCCTGCCTTTCAACACACCATATATTCTAACTGCTATTAGGTTTCTTGCTGTTCCTTAAACATACTTAGTGTCTCCTGACTTTCATGTCTTTGCTTATGTTTTTTCCTCTTCTTCTCTCCTAAAAATTGGAAATCCTTTATTGTTTCAAAACAAAACTTGTAATTTCTAGTGTGAACTGTCCCTAAGTGTGCCTCAGAGAGTGCCTGGAGAGTACTTGGGGCCAGCTGATCAGATGGGGAACTGCTTGCGAATCAGGAGCTTTGTCATCTCTCTCTGGGTATTCTCAGCATCTTCTGTAGTATAAATGGAACTAAATACTTCAGTTAAAATTTTACTAGTGTTCAGCTACTTAAATATTCATCCTTTATTTATTGAGCCCTGCTATGTCCCAGACATTGTTTTAGGAATTTGGCAGGAACAAAACAAAGGTCTGCCATTTAAGGGCTATTATTCTAAATGGCAATGTCAAATAGAATTTTCTAACTTGACAGCAATGCTGCCTGTCTGTGCTGTCCAAATGGTAGTCCTAGCCACATGTGACTGTTGAGCACCTGAAATCTGGCTAGTGTGATGGGGAGCTGAAGTTTAATTTTTATGTACTTTAAATTTAAATAGTCACATGTAGTTTGAGGCTAACATTGGAAACACAAATCTCAAACATTTTCATTTCTACCATGAGTCATATGTTTGGATATCAGTTATGTTTTTATAAATACTGAGCTTTATTTTCGTTATGCAGTTTATGTGAATGCTTGTCATACTTTTCATAGGGGCTACTACCCAAAAGGGGGTGGTGAAGTGGTTGTTCGAATGTCACCAATTAAACAGTTGAACCCAATAAATTTAACTGACCGTGGCTCTGTGACTAAGATATATGGAAGAGCTTTTGTCGCTGGTGTTTTGCCATTTAAAGTAAGTTGGCTAGATGGTATGTATATCTTGATAACTATGATGTCATTTAAATTTTAATTTATTAAAAATGTAATGTTTATTTTTTTAACATTTATTTATGCATACAAGAACTGGGATACAGGGCAGAGGTATGGGGGGGTGAGCGGATTCACCAGAGACAGAGTGGGGAACAGAACAGGCAGATTGACGGAAACACACTGCTGAGGGGAGCATCGGGCGAGGCAGGAGAGGTCTGCTACGCCACGTGGGTAGCTCCCTGGCTGGGGATCCAACTCGTACCACAGTGGCTGCAGATAGCTTCATTGGTTGCGTCTTAACCCCTTGCGCCACCAGGAAGGCCAAAAATGTAATGTTTTGACAAATCTTTTCATTAAATTTTTTTCTTAAAATTCAATGCTCTCTATGTATTCTCCTGGACCATGAGTTTCTGCTTGGGTTCTTCTGGGATATCTTGTTCTTCTGTGCAATAATCTGCTCTTTCTTAGTAAGGATCCTCTCAGTGTGGTAAGAAGAGCTCTTGTATGGGTTAATCCCACCGTGAGCTCCCAAAGTTGTACGCTGCCTCTTAGGGGCATTGTCCATCTGGATGTGCTCAATGGCCCGAGAATCTCCATCTAATTTCTTAAGTCCAGCGTTACGATCTGCATTTTGTAACATGTACAATAAAAATTAATTTGTGGGCTACCAACCACTGTCCAGCTCCAGTGTTTGACCAGGACATATCTGCCAGGGCCACCATTGCAGCTGTGGAATGCATGTCTTGCTTCTATAAAGTGACATCCTTTAGACACTTGGAGGCTTTTTGCATATACTTACCCTTGATAGCCTGGGCAGTTTCACAAATGTTCTTAAAATGAACATGAAGATTTGAATATCTTGAATTGTATGATTTTGTAGAGTTTTGTGGTTAAGTGAATTTTTTTCAGAGAGCACCTGAGGCCTCTTTTAGAAAGAGCAATAATTTTTACTCTTGAAAATCAGATTTTTAGATAATGCATGTAAAAGTTTCTGATTCTTTTATATATTTTTATTTATTTTAAGATTTATTTATTTATGCATACGAGAGCTGGGGTACAAGCCAGAGGTGCAGGGGGTGAGAGGATCACCAGAGACAGAGTGGGGAACAGAACAGGGAGACTGACCGAAACACACTGCTGAGGGGAGCAGCAGGTGAGACAGGAGAGCTCTGCTGTGCCATGTGGGTTGCTCCCTGGCCGGTTAGGGGATCGAAATGGTGCTGCAGAGGCTGCGGATTGTTTCATAGTATGGTGCTTAACCCCTTGCGCCACCAGGGAAGCCCCTCCTTTATATATTTTTAAAGGCTTGAAATTAGTTGTCAAAATAATCATTCATTTTATTCTATTTTTCTGTCTTGCCAAAATAGGTAGCAAAAGATATGGCGGCGGCAGCTGTGAGGTGCATCAGAAAAGAGATCAGGGACCTGTATGTTAACATTCAGCCCATTCAGGAACCTAAAGACCAAGCTTTTGGCAACGGAAGTGGAATAATGTGAGACAATTTGCTTTTTCCAAGACATTGGTGGAGAGCCCTGCAATACTTCCTCTATTTAAATTAAAAACTTTTTTGTTTAAATTTGTACTTTGGGGAAGATACATTAAAGGGCATTTCTACCTAAAACAATATAATAAATAAGATGGTTATTTTATTCTGAATTTTAATCTGAGGATGATTTTTCTTTTTTATTTATTTATTTATGCATTCAAAGCTGGGGTGTAGGCCAGAGGTGTGGAGGTTGAGAGGATTCACCAGAGACAGAGTGGGAGACAGAACAAGCAGACTGACTGAAATACACTGCTGAGGGGAGCAGTGGATGACGCAGGAGAGGTCTGCTGCACCATGTGGGTAGCTTACTTGCTAGGGATTGAATTTGTGTTGCAGTGGCTGCAGATAGCTTCATAGGTTATGTGTTAACCACTTGTGCCACCAGGGAGGCCCTGGTTTGTCTTTTTAAGATTTTATTTCTTTTTGTGTAGAAGAACTGGGCTCTAGGCCAGAGGGTGCAGGGGGTGAGAGGATTCTCCAGAGACAGAGTGGGGAGCAAAACAGGTAGATCTACTGAAATGCACTGCTAAGTGGAGCAGTGGGCAAAACAGGAGAGGTCTCCTGAGCCATGTGGGTTAGCTCCCTGGCTGGGGATCGAACTCAGGCTGTTTCGGTGGGCCTTTGCAGTGATAGGGGTTAGACTTAACCCCTAGCCACCAGGGAGACCCCTGGTTTGTCTTTTATTACATTGTAAGAGACCTTTCATTTATACAGTGAACTTAAATGTTTGTTAATGAGATGTTAGCCTTTGAAGCTGATTCTAAGAGAAATATTTCCACTTACTCTTCTTTACCTCATATGTAAAAGCAAATAAATTTGAACATGGCAAAGATTTCTTTAGAAAAGAGAAATAACTATTAATCCAAATAGGAATTATTGATATAAGTATTATAAAAATTCTTTAATTGATATTTTTGAAGTATCATGGTAACTTGTAGATACTTGAATGTTAAAATCTCCTCAGCATTTCTAATAAAGGGTTGAAAATACTTTACATATGATAATATATAAAGATTATAAAGCAAAGCCAAAGATCTCTGTTGAGATTCCTGTTCATTCAAGGTAATCTTAAAATACTGGTACAGTAAAATGGTACCACTAAGAGTTGTGATGTAGCTTCTGAAAGCCATTTCTTACCTGTGAGTGGATTTGAATCAGGTGTCAGAAGTGGTGGAGGATACTAATGCCCTGATGAAGATAGACAATGAATATTTATTGCATGGGCAGTAATATATTTTTTTTCTATTCCTATATAGCATTATTGCTGAGACATCCACAGGGTGTTTGTTTGCTGGATCATCACTTGGTAAACGAGGTATAGATTGAGTCCTTACTTCACAATACTGTGTGAAATTCTTTTAATTGTCAAGATTAGAATTAGATAGAATGACAGATTACAGGTTTGAAAGGTTAGGGTTAACTGATTCTATTTTAGAGTCACATTTTCAGCCTTTTTCCCCAGCTTACGACCCATGAACCATCGCCATATTCTCTTGTGTTCTTCCTTCCCCTCTGTATGCCTATATAGCATCATTGGATGTAGAAATGGCAGTGTTTATGGGGTCTACAACGATGCAAGAAAATAAAAATTAATTTTTGAAAAATTAAAAAAATACTAAATTAGAGTCTTGGAGTAGGGTCAAAGAATCTGTTTTAACAAGCTCTCTAGGCACTCTACCTTTAAGGTATAGTGAAATTTGAGAATTAGTGATCAAACACATATTAATGAGTTAGGTGCAGTATCTACAATAATCTTAAGAAGGCATCTGGTATCTACAACAGTCTTGAGAAGATAAAAATAACACACAATATAAAGCAGACATTATGAGTGCTTGCCAGGCATTGGGTTGAATGTTAGTTCATTTTATTTCTATTATCATTGGGTACCAGCATGTGCCAGGTACTGGGATTCAGAAATGAGAGCCACTCCTCCTGCTTCCTGGCATAGTCTGGGAGAGGAGACAGGTCAGTGCTGTGAGTGTGGTATCCCCAGGGTGCCTTAGCAACACAAGGAGAATAGTTAGTTCTTTTTTGGGGCCTGATTAACTCCAGCTCTAGCTTCTGCTATTCAGTGATTCTCTACCATGGGTTCTGTAGATAAATATAAATTAACCACATAGAAAAGTGAGATCTAAGGAAGAAGAACAAAGGAAAGTCTAACATAAAGAGTTCTGTGTTCAGGCAACTAAAATGATAATACATGGTTTGTGGAGGGTCTGGGTGAAGTGGAGAGAGATGAGCTTAGAGGTTGACAGAGACCAGATTTTGAAGGATTTTATTAACCATGTGGAGGAGTTAGGGTATATCCTTTAACAAAGATTTTAAGGAGAGATGTAATAGCAGATCTCAGGCAGGGTAATTCTGGTATCTGCGTGGAGGATTAGAGAAGGGGCATATAGGAGACAGGAAGACGAGAGTCTGTGATAGCAATTTAGGTCACAAATGCAGAAAGCCTACACCAAGGAATGGAGTGACTGTGATTTCATATTGTTAGATTATTCATTGTATCCCTGGCGGTCCAGCTCTCTGTAAGTTTGCTGTGGTAGAAACATGAAAGAAGCAATATGCAGATTTCTACAGACATTCTGGTTCTGTTACAGATTTTGAGATGAGGAAGGCTAACAGCTTTCAGAATGCAACATGATTTCATGAAAGTTTGTCACTGACCTGTGTTCCTGAACTATGAAACATGAATATTTGAGCTAAGGACTAGTTTCTCTTGATAAAAAAGCAGTTAAAACATATACCAGAAAAGTATTTGCATTATGCTAAGCTCTCAAAACATGAAGTATATATATAAAGATCTTGTCCTAAAATATATTGGGATAGCTCAAAGACCTAAGAAATATTGTACCAGTGCTAACTAGGATATATATTTTTTTGGCCTCTTAGTTATTCACTTTTTCATTGTTCCTGTCACAGGCGTAAATGCAGACAAGGTTGGAATTGATGCTGCTGAAATGCTCTTAGCAAATCTTAGACATGGTGGTGCTGTGGATGAGTATCTACAAGACCAGGTAATGACACTGTTAGGAAAAAGCCTTTGAACCTGTTAGATTTGCATATTTGGTAATTAGATTGAATATAAATTTTAATCATTAAACTGTCAGTCATTGAGTGCCATCTATTCAGTCAGTTTTTCAAATATTCTGGAATTTATTGCCCTCAAATTTCAGCCTTCAGCTTGACTTTGCTATAAGGCATTTGGCGCAATTGATCACTCCTTCCATCTTAAAATAATTTCTTCACAGACCTCTCAAACTTAACACATCTACTCACATTGAGAAATGCTAGTGCATATTTCTAAGTAAGATTATTTCTTATGATTTACTGTCTTGATAGATTTTGTACTACATTTTTCTGTCCTTAATCTCAAATCAGCAGTCTTATGTTTACAGATTTATTTTTCAAGATTTTTTGACCAGCTTCTTCAGAAAATTTTCCTAATTTCTAGTCTCTTCCTTCTTGTCCAAGTCTACAATCTCGGTAATTCTGTGTTAGTTATTTACCAGTTAACATGTAAGAGAGTGGAAGGAGGGCCTCCCCTGGTGGCGCAGCAGTTGAGTGCTGGGTTGCACTGCTGCCTGCAGCCAAGAGTGGAAGGAGTTTGTAAAATATCTCTGACTTGCAGAGATAGTTGGTCTGATTAAATGTATTAACTTTCAACTCTATATTTTATTGTTAAACATTAATTTAAAATCTCTATTGAGAACAGCTATTGAAAGTTTCTGTACCACAGGCTTTGAGTAATCCAGATTTCCTATCTTCTTAGACTTCTGAAAACCTAAGTGAATAAAAATGCTTTTTTAGCTATTTTGATGTTTATAGTATTTTCAGGTGGAAAACAATATAATTTTCACTCCAAGTATTAATGAATGTGTGAGAGTTTTTTCTTGGTTCTTTTTTCAATAGCTGATCATTTTCATGGCGTTAGCCAATGGAGTTTCCAGAATAAAAACAGGCCCAGTTACACTCCATACGCAAACGGCTATACATTTTGCTGAACAACTAGCAAAGGTAAGTATTACAACAAAAAATGTGGTTGATACTGATAATAGCCAATTTGGGGTGGAATTTTAATAAACAGAAAACGTAATAATAATCATATTGCTATTGCTATATAAATCCTGACCTTCATCAGTTTTCTTTTTCTTTTTTTTTAAAGACTTGTTTATTTATGCATATAAAAACTGGGGTACAGGCCAGAGGTTTGGGGGTGAGAGGATTCACCAGAGACAGAGTGGGGAGCAGAATAGGCGGGTTGACTGAAATACACTGCTAAGGGGAGCAGTGGGCGAGAGATCTGCTATGCCACGTGGGTCATCTCTGTGGCTGGGATTGCACTTATGCTACAGTGGCTGTGGATAGCTTCATAGTGCTGAGACTTAACCCATTGAGCCACCAGGGAGGCCCCTTCATCAGTTTTCTTTCTAAGAAAAGAGCTGAATTTTTTAGTAAAAAGGAATCTAACATTGTATAAACCTACATTCATACCTTTTCTACTGAATTCTTAATTTTTTTTTTAGGATTTATTTTATTTATACAATAGCTTGGGTACAGGCTAGAGGCACGGGAGGATGAGAGGACTCACCAGAGACAGAGCAGGGAACAGAACAGGCAGACTGACTGAAATACACTGCTGAGGGGAGCAGCGGGCGAGACAAGAGAGGTCTGCTGCATCATGTGGGTATCTCCCTGGCCGTTCAGGAATCAAACCAGTGCTGCAGAGGCTGTGGACAGCTTCACAAGCGCTGCGCTCAACCCACTGTGCCACCGGAGGCCCTGAATTCTTAATTTTGAAAAATTGTAAAAATTTATATTTATTTGAAACTAATATAATTTCCTTATAGAAAATAGACAAAAAAACCTGCCCGTAATATCCCCACTGTTGACATTTAAGTGTTTTCCATCTACCTTAAAAATATTTCCTCACATTTCTTTTATAGCTAATGCATGTAGCTTTATTTCTTGCCATTTTCAGTAATATGTAACATTTTCATTTTGTTATACTCATTATAATGTAATTTTATTATGAAATATAAAATTTACAATTCAAAATTTTATGTGAAGAAAAGTGATAACCTTAAGCATCTAAAAAAATTATTACAGTAATCCACACTAATAAAAAGGAAATTAAGTACTACAGGATTGCACTCAGCACAGTCACTGTTGCCCTGCTTCTAACAGTTTATTTTTATGATTCTTAATAGTATGTACTTTTTGTTGTTATTAAAAAGCATAAATAGATTTTGGTTACATTGTAAAAGACTGATACTGAAGGCAAATTACATTTGCTATTGAGAGAGAGTTAACTGTATTTTCTATCCTACTTATCCTGTATTTGTAACTATTATTTCTCTCTCTTCCCTTTTAACTGTGATCTTGATAGCAGGGACCAAGAATTCATTCAAGTCTACTTTTTTGTTTGTTTGTTTTTAAAATTATTTATATATATTTTACATCATTGTTCATTTTTGTACAGTGCTTTCTTTTCTCAGGTGTAGTCCCCATAGAATTCCCACCACCAGTTCATCCGTGCATCATCACCGTAGTTCTCTTGCTCTTCTCGCCCTCTGTCTCCCATCTCCTGCAGAATGTCTCTGATTTATAGTTACCTGTTCACTTTTGTTGTGTTGTGTTTTTTATTGTTGTTATTTTTTTTCCCTGAGCCTTTATTTATTCCCCCTATATTCCTCCTATAAGTGAAACTGTCTGATATTTTTCTTTTTCCTTCTGACTTATTTCACTGAGCATAATCCCTTCTAGTTCCATCCATGTTGCTGTGAATGGCCTGAGTTTACCTTTTTTGGTTGCTGAAGTCTTCACTTTTTACAGGACTTTGCAAGTAGTAGACATTAATATGTTATTTGTAACTTAAATAAGGGACCAGGAAAATGAATAACTATAAGAAAGTGAAAATCAAAATCAACAAAAAACTATGAACCAGAGACACTCTTTGGGGGGTAGGGGGCGGGAGGGGAGGGATTAGGGTCAAAATAAGGGGGTTGCAATTGTATGGGGAATATAAAAATAAAATTTATTATAAAAAAACAAACCAAAAAAAATGTTATTTGTGATGAATCATAGCAGAAAGTGCTGTGAACTGGAATGTATAGCTCTGGTTTCTTGTTCAGTTTTGTTGTGTTTTATAGAGTAATATAACATAGGCTGCTTCATCTTTCTGTGCCTTGGTGCTAGTAGTTCATCTATAAAAATCAGAGATTGGGGCTACAGTCCCATAAGCCTCCTTCTAAAGACTCCTTAAATTTTTGTAGTTTTCTGTAGGTTTATATGTAGCCTAGAAATTATTTCCATAACTTTCCTTTGTTTGATATTTATAAAATGCTTTTAATTTGAAGGAAAAAATGTGCATGTAACTTACATGAATAATTCGACTATCTGGATCAGAATTCAGTGTTCATTAACTCAGCACTAATTTTTAATGTCCACTGTATGTCAGTATACTACCATGTAACTCTGAAACTGGAATGATTTGTGAATATTAATATTCACTGGTACCCTAGGTAATGGTTTTCAAATTGTGTTTCAAAGAATCCTAAGGTTTTAGGCATACTTGAAATTCTTTTGCCACAAATTTAGTTGGCCAACTCATTTAGTTTTTAATTCAGTTTTGTTAGAATGAACATATCTCCAGAAAACAGTGATTGAGTTAACAACCATTTCAAAGCCAAACATGAATTTATTAACAAGTCATTTACATTAACCAGTCAAGGCTAGAATACAATGTTAATCCCAATAAAGGTGGAGGAAGATGTTAATCAGTACTTCATTCCACCTGCTTTCCCTGAAGTTAATCTTATTGTTTATTTAGGGAATAAATTGGCAAAAAAATATTGAGGGAAATTAAAGGATGATATTTATGTGACAAGATAAAGGCAGTATAAATGCTCCAGAGCTAAGTCATAGAAAAATTTTAGGAAGTAGCTAGCGGAGGTATAGTGCATTTGAATTTGATCTTTGCCCAGGCTGCCTTCCTGGGGATTCTGATTCAGTGGGTATGGGGTAGCTAGGTTGACTATACTGACAAAACTCCACAGGTTTGTCTACATTTGAGTAATAACTATGTTTCTGGAACAGAACCATTTCTGTCCAGGCTATTGAATTTCTCATGAGTCATTTGGTCTTTTTGCTTCTAGCTTTAAAATAAAATGAGTTTGATTATTAACTACCTACTTATGAGTTAGGTGCTCATCTTTTTATCCTTCTTTGTTTTCCTTATATACTAAATTTTCTTCTGGTTTCAGGCTAAATTTACTGTGAAGAAATCAGAAGATGAAGAGGATGCCTCTAAAGACACTTATGTTATTGAATGCCAAGGAATTGGGATGACAAATCCAAATGTATAGGTTATTTGCCCTTTAAATGATACCTCAATGATGTATTATACTAGTTCATTACATAAACAATGCAATACAGTGAATAAGAAGTAACTTCTTAAAGGATCTGGCTTAACTTTGGAAATGAAGTACAGAATGTTCTACATTTGCTAAGAGTGTTTCTTCATATTAATCTGACTTTGAATATCTCCAGAGATAGGAATGTAGAGTTGGTGAATATGTGATACCTGATTTCAATATTAAAGTATTAAAATAAAATATTCTTTTCACTTGAACAATGTTTTTTGTGTATGTGTGTAGTTAAGTCAGGGATATAGATTTGATCTGGAATTTGTATATACATTTGGCCCTTGACTGACATCTGTTTAAACTGTGCAGGTCTAGTTAGCTGTGGATTTTTTCAGTAAATATTCAGTTGACTCTTGACTGTAATACTGTAAATGTATTTTCTCTTGCTTTATTGTAAGAATCCAATATATAATACATACACAAATATGTTAATTAACTGTTCATATTATTGATAAGGCTTTAGTTTAACAGCAGGCTTAATAGATATGTTTTGGGTGAGTCAGAAGTTGTAAGTGCATTTTCGACACCGCAGGCATCAGCATCACGAACCCCTGTGTTTTTCCATAGTCAACTATAGTTCTGATCACTTTGCTAGCACCTCACATACAGTATGTGGAGGTACTCATGTGTGTTGTGTCAACAATAATAAACACTGTCACATTCTAATTATATATATCTTATTTCTAGTGGGCACTTGGTAAATACTTTGAATGTGTTGAGTATGTTGTGAAAGCAATGAGAATTGCAAAATTTCCATCTTCATAGATTTGCCAAATTCAACCTAGGTATGTTTTTGTTTGGCTTACAGTATTAAAAAAATAACTGAGTGCCTTTAGAACAGAATGTGGTTTTTGTCTGTTATGGAACACACCTAACCTACTTCCACATTTAGATTAGTTCCTGATACCTGTAGGTCCTTGAGGTTATGACTCAAAGGGAAATGGTTGGTGTATCAGCCAGTCATAACTGTAATATCATGAGAAATTCACTAGAACTTGCTTTAGTCTTGGACTTTATTTGTTGATGACAAGAACATAACTCAAGATATAAATCCAAAGGATGGTCTTATAATACATCTGGAAATGCCAAATTAGTCTATATAGAGCAGTATATTGAAGAAAATGACTTGTCAGTGACTTCTGTGACCTAGAACACTTGGTCTCAGTTTGCTTTAAAGATGATGGTAGTGTTACTTATGATTTATATTTTCATAAAGTAGATATGTTTTATACATTCATTTCTACAACAAATGAGATGAAACATCGATTTACGAATACACCTATTTTGAACTTAGGGTGTACTTTTGTTAGTGTATGTTTGTATAGTTGTTGGAGGGTTTCTGGTAAATATTGGGGTTTTAGACTAATGTGACCCTTGCAGCTTCTAATGGTGTGTGCAGTTGAGTTAAGAGGGAGGCTGGGATATTGACTAGGAATTCTGGAACGAGAGACTTAAGGTTATGGGATGAGTTTATGAAGGATCCTGGGTAGGGTGTATTACTATTGTTGAGTCACAATGTAGGTAAAATAAAGGTGGAACTACAGCAAAGAAATCTTTGCTAGGTTCTACAAGTGAATGCTGTAAATTTCTATTTTCCCCAAACTTGTTTTCTATTTCTACTTCTATATCTAAAATTCTATTTCAACACTTTTTTATGAGCACCTAATACAAGTAATTCTGTTCAATGCTTATATATTTTACATATTATATACCTGTTGCTTATATATTTATATATTTGTATATAAATATATAACATATAAATTATATATTTTATATATTATATATTTGTTTATATATTATATATTTTATATTTATTAGTGGCCTTCAAACAGGTACTCATACCACTCATGTTTCATGTCTTCCCAAGTTTGCAGGTATCAGTCATTTTTAGAGAATTTGTTTCTATATTTCTCTACTTACAATATATGCTTCCTTCTAAGATTGCATTGTCTGCTGCTAAGGCAAAATTTTGCAGGTTCTTTTTAGCTTTTCGAGTGCAATCTCCATTCTTTTTAGAAAAGAAAAATTTATTTTTTATCCATGCTAATTTTACTAAGGTGATTCTGGAGTGTAAGACAATCTTCCAGACAGCAAATAAAGGCACAATTTGAAATACTAGTCTTGAAAAAGTCTCCTCACTGATTTATAAATCTGCATCTTATTTTATATATATGTGCATTACATTTAATGAGGTGAAAGCTTCAGTGTTTACTTTCCTCAGATCAATGTTATATCTTCAAATAAAACTAATTTTCCTGGTTCTTAGGAGAAACATTTTCATTAGCTTTGCCAAAAAACTAATCCAGAAACTTTTAGTCCATTTTTTAAAACTTTGGAACTGTGCTGCTCAGTGAAAATGATGTATTTCATTGTTTATGACCACCGAATACAAATAACCACATGGAATGGTTATAACTTCAATAATCTTCATTATTAATATTCTACAAATAGTGCACACAATTATAATATTTATTTTTTCAATTGAGATAACATTGATGTACAACACTATGTGATTTAGAAGTATAGGATTACACCCTTCAGGTGTATACTTTTTTAAGTCCCACACTTACTTGATGAACTTTCTGCTATTCCCACTGAGCTCTGGCTCACCCCAGCAATTAACAATTTTCATCCATAGATATAAGATCTGATTTTTTTAAAAAGCTCAATCTTGCTGAGATATATCTCCATAAAATTTTACTTTTATATTTGAGTATTTAAAAATGTGTGCTATATTCAATTATATATTAATACTAATAATAGGCCAGAATAAATAAAAATTTTTAAAGAATTTGTGTTTATTGAAAAATTTAAAACCTAATGCAAATTAACATTTTTAAAGCAGAGAAACATGACAAGAATTTTTAAGTGTAAAAATTTGATAAAATTGTGGAGAAATGGAATGTATGTATTTTAATGAAGATGATGACTATCAAACAGCTATTGTATTTAGAGCCATGGAGAAATCTGAGAATAATGGATGTTTTATTTTAGAATTTCTTTAAAAAAATTTAATTGAAGAAAATTTTAAAAATTTTTAACAAAATGGGGCTTCCTTGATGGCACAGGGGTTAAAGACAGCTCTATCAAGCGACTGCCAGCCACTGCAGCACAAGTTCCATCCCCAGCAGGCCAGGGAGCAACACATATGGTGCAGCAGACCTCTCCAGTCTCACCCGCTGGCCCCCTCAGCAGTGTATTTCAATAGAGCTGCCTGTTCTGCTCCCTACTTCCTCTAATGAATTCTCTCACCGCCCCCACCAACTCTGGTCTACATCCCAGTTCTTGTATGCATAAATAAATCTTAAAATTTTTTTTTTTAACAAAACGGGGGAAATTTGCACACAATATATGCAGCAAAGTCAGAATGATAAACATTGGACTTAATGCAACAGACAATTCAGTAATGCAAAACAGTTTCAAAAACTGGCCATCAACCATCATCCTGTGGGCTCTGAGGTTAAGGGGTTGGGAGCAGGAAAGGAACAAGAGTACAGGAGAGATGGGGGTAGCAAGTGGGAAGGTACTACATCAAAATGTTTAAAGTAGAAATCTATCGGGCATTGGAGTTGTATCTATCTTGCTGTCTTTTTACATAGTCCCCTGTTTTCCAAATTATTATTGTATCTGGAATTATACATTAAAATAAATTATAAAGGCAGTTTAATAGTTTTTAGACTGCATTCCTGCAAGTATTCAATTTCCTGAGAAAAGATTGCTTGGAAGCTACTACTCTATTTTAATCATGGTTTCATTTCAATTATTTTTAAAGCGCCCCAGCATGCATTATTGCAGTCGCTGTCAGTGATACTCCTCTGCAAACCCAGTGATTCTCCATCTTCACTGTGCATAAGCATCTTCAGAGAGAACTATAGAAACGTAAACTCCTACTCTACTCTTCCCCTCTGAATTATTTTTTTAAAGATTTATTTATTTATGCATACAAGAACTAGGGTACAGGCCAGAAGTGCAGGGGGTGACAGAATCACCAGAGACAGAGTAGGGAACAGAACAGGCAGATTGACCAAAACACACTGCTGAGGAGAGCAGTGGACGAGTCAGGAGAGGTCTGCTGTGCCATGTGGGTAGCTCCCTGGCCAGGGATCGAACTCATGTTGCAGTGACTGAGGACAGCTTCATAGGTTGCGTCTTAACCCCTTGTCCCAATAGGGAGGCCCCCCGCCCCCGCTCCAAATTCTGATGGGGTATTTCTGGGTGGCACCCAGGAAAGTATTTTTTTTTAATATTCATGCATACAAGACCTGGGATATAGGCCAGAGCTGTGTGGGGTAAGAGGATTCACCAGAGACAGAGTGGGGAGGAGGACAGGCAGATCTACTGAAATACACTGCTGAGGGGAGCAATGGGTGAGACAGGAGAGGTCTGTCTTCTGGGGATCGAACTCGTGCTGCAGTGGCTGCTGATTGCTTCTCAGTGCTGCGTCTCAACCCCTTGCGCCACCAGGGAGGCCCGAAAAAATATTTTTTTAAAAAGACCCTCGCATTTATTAAAAAATAAAAATGAGAAGATCCTAGGGTGAGCTGCTTTTGTTTAGGTGATCCACACCTCATCCTAAAAGGAACGCTGCTCTAGATTTACAGGAGGCTCCCAGGCTGAGGAAGAGCTAGGAAGAAGTCAAGTGAGACTGGGGAAGAAACAGGTGCAAGTTGTTATTCTGTGTCTGGTAGGATCAGATTCCAGAAACAAGTAGAAATACAACCCAAAATCCTTTCTGCCTCAGCATTTGATTCAAAAAGTAGCACGTCACTGCACTCACATTACCTGCCTAGGTATGCAGAACACTTGTCTATCTGCATGAGAGTGGCTACCCAACATAATGGGTGCTGGTATCAGATTGCTTTTTCATGACATATCACAGCTGCCTCCAAAGCAGAAGAGATGGAAGCCTGACTACCAGCTTCAATCATTTTTAGCTGATAACTTTTAAGTTAATTTGCTAAGTCCCTACAGCCTTGACTCTTTATTGGAATCATATTTTTGATTACTTACAGAAGTATAACTTAAGTTGAAATATTTAATCATTCTAGACCTCATTTCTTTTGTGAAATGAAGAGGACTAGCATCTTCGAGATCATTTTCATCTCTAAAATTCATTGTATATTTTACTAGGATCCTATTTCTGTTACAAGCTAAGTGTAAATACTTGCATGGATACAGAGAACATAAAATCACAATGTTGAGATTAAAACAATTCTGCTTCCTTGGGCAGAAAATTTTTTAATAATCAGTATATTCCTAAATTGAATGATGATGAGTAAAGCAGTGACAATTTCTGGTGAAATAAGCCTATGGAGAAGCTGTAGCCTCTCTTGAACAAATGCAATCTTTGGACCTGCTCCTAAGTTCTGCCTTATCAGACAAATCCTATGAGTGTCCTCAGTAGACATTCTGTCGTGGAGAAAGAGTGTTCAGTGGTGAGAAATTGGACTTCTACACTCTGACCTTGAAGTTTATGGCCCCAAAGTGGGGTGTATGAGTGAATGACGCTGAATTCCTAAGGAGCTTTTGAGCTAAAATAGGGCATGAAATCTCATCTCCCTCCTGATGTGACTCAGATTTCCCCTCTTTTCACCACTGGAGTATACAAAGAGAAAAGATCTTCCTATCAAAGACCAGGAGCCTGGGGGCCTCCCTAGTGGCGCAAGGGGTTAAGACGCAGCACTATACAGCTATCCACAGCCATTGCAGCATGAGTTTGATCCCCGGCCAGGGAGCTACCCACATGGCACAGCAGACCTCTCCTGTCTCATCCACTGCTCTCCTCAGCAGTGTACTTCGGTCAATCTGCCTGTTCTGCTCCCCACTCTGCCTCTGGTGAATCCTCTCATTCCCCCACACCTCTGGCCTGTACCCCAGTTCTTGTATGCATAAATAAATAAACCTTAAAAAAAAAAAAAACAGGAGCCTGGATTCCTGCCTTTTCCTCCTTTCCCTTGCTTTCCTGGCACCCACCTTGTCCACTAAACACACATTGTTTAGGTTTATGTAGACGACTGACCTTCATTGCATAGTGGGGAATCCAAGGCACAAACACTCCACAGTTGAAATTTTTTCTCAAGTGCACTTCTTATCATTTAGCTGGCTTTGCATAGTTACTAAAAGTCCCAGTTGTACATGCCAAACAGACTTGCCAGTTTTAAGTACTAAACAGTTACTTGTTGATTTTGATTTTTACTTTATTATAATTAGGTTTTTTTTCCTGGTCCCTTATTTAGGTTTTCTAAATTCCTGCTATGAGTGAGACCATCCAGTATTTTTCTTTTTTCTTTTTTTCTGGCTTATTTCGCTGAGCATGATCCCTTCCAGCTCCATCCATGTTGCTGCAAATTGCGTGAGTTTATCTTTTTTGATTGCTGAGTAATATTCCATTGTGTACATGTACCACATCTTCTTGATCCAGTCATCTATTTTTGGGCGTTCGGGTTGTTTTCATAGCTGGACTATAACCAAGATGAAAATGCATACATTGTGCAAAAATGAAAAATGATGTAAAAAATGTATAAAAGAAAAAAAAAGAAAAAAGAAAATACTTACCAGATGCTCTTCTTGGTATTCCATTTAACTTTTAGGTCTCTATAAGGATCTCACCATTGGGATGATAGTTCTATCCTCTAGGCCTTTTTTGTGCTGTTGGTAAAAGCTGATTTTTTTTTTCCTTTTTTAAATTTTTTCTACAATTTATTTGTATTTATTTATGCATGCAAGAACTGGGGTATAGGCCAGAGATACAGGGGGTGAGAGGATTCACCAGAGACAGAGTGGGGAGCAGAACAGGCAGACTGACAAAATGTATTGCTGAGGGGAGCAGCGGGTTATTTCCATATCTTCGCTGTTCTGAATAGTGCTGGACATGACAGGGGGATGTACCTATCTTTTTGAGTTAGTATTTCTATTTTCTTTGGATAAATATTCAGAAGAGGATGTGACTCAGGCTGCAGTGGCTGGCATAGCCTGATGGCGCTGAGACTTTAACCCCTGTGCCACCAGAGAAGCCCCAGATTTTTTCCTTTATTAATTTAGCTGGTATATCTCCTTTTTTCCTATGCTAGAGATGCTGCTTTTTCTATCACTCCTGTGTTACCCTTAATGATCCTGGGTAATCTGTTCTTTTTCCTTTTTCCTGACTCCTTATTTTTGTTTTTTCTATCTGTGATATTTTTCAGTCTTGCTCTTGGATTTCTCTCTCTTTTTCCTACTTACCTCCTTTGTCATTGATCTGCTGTCGTTTTCACTGTTCTAACCTAAGCTATTTTCTGCAGGTATTTAGTTATTCTAAATAACTAAATTTCTCACCCTTCTCATGCAGTTATTTTACAGCTCATCACTTCACTCATTTTCCTCCCCCATTATCAGTCATCTTAGATAAAGTGGAAATTATCTCTCAGTACATCTGACTCAAATATATTTGTAGCCTTTTCATTACCACTACCAACTTGAGAAATATTTTATCATCTTGCATTGGAATAGTATATATCAAACTGCACATTCTCTGCAACGGTTCTTAAATTCTTATTTTTCTAATTCAGGAATTATTAAAAAAAATTAATGTAAGTATATTCCAGATCATTTGAACATTCGTTTTATAGCCAAGTACTGTTACAAATTCTTAGCATTTGTAAGTTGCACATGTAATTACATAGACGCCAAAGAGAACAGGGTAGCTGAACTTATGAGTGACGTATTTGAACACAGCAGAGGCTGAATGACATTAAGGTGCTTTGTACAGATGAATGTTTTCAAGTGATTCAAATATAGAAGGCTAATGAGAGATGTGAGTCATCACTGCCAAATTAAAACAAACTGTATCAGAACAATAAATACAATGCCTAGACTATACCAAACCACATCATTAGTAACTTTAAATCAATGTCATTAATTAAATTGAAATTAATTTGAGTGACTGTATTAACTAATTTTTGGATAGCATTCTGATGAATTTATACATTTGAAATACATTTTTAGTTTTATTAGAGTTATATGCATAAGAGATTTGCAACTATTTTTCTATTTGTGGATATTTCCATAACATGATAACAAAGGCTATTTGCCAGGCTTCAGTTTCCAGTTAAGATGGAGTTAACAGGACTACATTTTCCCTCCTGCCTGAAAGAACTTAAATAGTGAGCAAAATATGTGGAACAATAATTTCAAGGTATTAAGCATCAGGCAATGCAGGATACTGTTCTCTGAGTGATGGAAAAGCAGAGCAGTGAGCCCCAGGCAATCATAACATCTGTGAGTAGTGGCAATTTGTGTCTTGCTTTCTATTCCTCGTACCATTTTGTTTTAAGTAATTTCCTGTTCAGACAGAACCTGAACAAATCTGGATATAATAGGAATAATGTGAAAATTGAGACTTCAAGTAAGTCTCCATCCCCATAGACAATTGTTTTTATTGTTCATATATCCAAAATAGAGATCATGAATAGTCCTACATTTGTAGCTCTGTGTTTCCTTTTTTAATTTAAAATTTAAAAATTGAGGAATTACTGACATTTAACATTGTATTTGATTGAGGTTACAACATATTTATCTATTATCTGTCTATGTATGTATGTATATATGTATGTATGTATGTATCTATCATCTGTCTGATCACCTAATAAGTCTAATTAACATCTGTCACCATCATAGCTACAAACTTTTTCTTGTGATGAGATCCTCTAAGATGTACTGTCTTAGCAACCTCCAAATATGCAACACAGTATTAATTACAATCACCATTCTGTACATCACAGTCCATGATATTTATTCAAAAAACTGGAGGTTTATACTTTTTGATCCCCTTTATGCATTTTCCGGGTTCCTCATCTCCTACTCCGGCAACCACCAGTCTGTTCTCTCATTTTTTTTTTGATTCCACATATAAATGAGTTCTATGGTATTTGTCTTTGTCTGTCTGACATATTTCAATTAGCATAATGCTGCTATGGTCCACCTGTGTTTTTGCAAATGGCAAGATTTTATTCTTTCTTATAGCTGAGCAATATTCATATTTTCTTTATCCATTCATCCATTAATGGACACTTAGGTTATTTCCATATCTTGGCTATTCTGAATAGTGCTGGACCTGACAGGGGGATGTACCTATCTTTTTGAGTTAGTATTTCTATTTTCTTTGGATAAGTATTCAGAAGAGGAATTGTTGGGTCATGTAGTAATTCCGTTTTTAATTTTTTGAAGAGTCTCCATATTATGTTCCATAGTGATCACACTAATTTACATACCCATGACAGTGCACAAGAGTTTCCTTTTCTTTACACACTTGCCAACACTTGTTATTTCTTGATTTTAATACTATCCATTAAAAATCACTCTATTACATACATTATATTACATTGTAATTATCTAATACTCAATGATCTGTAAAGTCTGATACTCTGAACCCTAGTTGATGTTATTAAGGTAAATCTAACAGCAGGGATGACAAGCAACAAGCAAATTTCCCATTAAGAGAAGGATGGCCTTCCTGGTGGCCTAGGGCTTAAGTCTTAGCACTACCACCAGGCAGCTTGAGTTCCATCCCTGGCCAGGGGACCTCTCCCCTCTCATCCGCTGCTCGCCTCAACAGTGTACTTCAGTAGGTCTGCCTGTTCTGCTCCCCACTGGCTCTGGTAAATTCTCTCACCCCCCACACCTCTGGCCTGCATTCCTGTTCTTCTAGGCATGAATAATAAATAAACATATCTTTAAAAAAGGGGGGGGTTAAGGGCCTCCCCGGTGGTGCAGCGGTTGAGCGCTGGGTTGCGAAGCTGCCCGCAGCCTCTGCAGCGCCGGTTCGATCCCCGGCTGCTCCCCGGCCACTGGGGGAGGGTCCCACATGGTGCGCAGACCTCTCCTGCCGCCCGCTGCTCCCCTCAGCAGTGTACTTTGGTCCTTCTGCCTGCTCTGCTCCCCGCTCTGGCTCTGGTGAATTCTCTCACCCTCCTGTGCTTCTGACTGTACCCAATGCTTGTATAAATAAATAAAAATAAATAAAAATTAAAAAAGGGGGGGTTAAAGACAGCGCTATCAATCTATTGCCAGGCACTGCAGCATGAGTTTGATCCCCAGCCAACCAGGGAGCAACCCACATGGTGCAGCGGACCTCTCCTGTCTTGCCCGCTGCTCCCCTCAGCAGTGTGTTTCAGTGGATCTGCCTGTTCTGCTCCCCACTCTCTCTCTGGTGAGTCCACTCACCCCCCACACCTCTGACTTTTTATATCCTGATTCTTGTATGCATAAATAAATAAATCCTGAGAGAGAGAGAGAACGCGCTTCTTTCATGGGGGGTCAGTCTTAGAGACATGTGAAAGACATATTCTATTTTCTTTAATCCCATGTGGCTACTAAAGCAGAGTCTGAGCCTTTAGCCCTAAGCAGGATATTTTGATAGAGTAAGTGTATTTTCTCCCCACAAAGCAAAGTGCTAGTTCTGTGACTAAACCAAATGAGGGGTTGTGTGTGTCAGATAACTAACAGGGATTAGAGAATCAGAGAAGCAGGCTGGGGTGGCCTGGGGGATGTGGGGGTTCTGAGCTGTGGTAATGACTGAGGGAAAGTAAACAATAAGCATGCTTACTTTTTCATGAAACATTAAGTTTGGGGAAAACTATGATGTATAAAAAATATAAAAATAGTCACCCAAAATTCAGCCACCTTTGGGACTCATATATTTTTTAAAGATTTGTTTATTTATGCATACAAGAACTCGGGTACAGGCCAGAAGTGTGGGGGCGGGGAGAGTGAGAGGATTCACCAGAGACAGAGTGGGAAACATAACAGGCAGATTGACCGAAGTACACTGCTGAGGGGAGCAGTGGGCGAGTCAGGAACGGTCTGCTGCGCCATGTGGGTTGCTCCCTGGCCAGGGATCGAACTCATGCTGTAGTGGCTGCGGTAGCTTCATAGGTTGCCTCTCAACCCCTTGCGCCACCAGGGAGGCCCTGGGACTCATATTTTTATATGAGTATAAAATAGAGATGAATAAATCAACCTTGGGATCATACTCCACACAGTTATGTCTACATTTTTTCTTCTTTATAGATGGGGAAATGTCATAAATGTCATTTACACTTATATAAGTATAAATTCTTCAAAAGTACTGTTTACTAAAACAACAATCCAAAATAGAAGCAGAATTCGCTGGGCAAGACCAATGTGACATCTAGGCCACGAGACTAATTCCTTTGGGGTAAGCAGGGCGAGGAGAGGCCGCAGAGCAGCAGAGAAGGCTGCATTGTCCTACATTGGACACCTAGTTCCCCAGGCCACACCCCATGATGCCGTGGGAAACCAGAGCCACTCCTTGAAAGGAGACTTTGTGCCCTTGTCTGAGCTCTGGGTTCGCTCCTCCCTGAAAGCTGGAGACCTTGGACAAAGATACAGCTCCTCAGGGAAGGAAAGAGAACAGGGAGTATGCTGAAAAGAAAAGAGGAAGGTGAGATTGAGGGAGAAGAGAAGTAAAGAAAGAACAAACTCAGCAGAAGCACTGAAATATGCCCTGAATAATTTTTATTTTCTTGTTTTTTCTAAGAAAAGCTGCCGGCTGGAGAATCTTGAGTATACTTAACTGGGATTCAAGGATCCTAGAGGATTTTGCTAGATCTGATTTTGTTATGGAGTTTCCTATAAAAACGTGAGCAGTAAACATCATTTTTGTAAATGGAAAGCAGCATAATGTCACTGACATAACTTCAGTTAAAGATTATCATGTCCATAGCCAACTCTGCCTTCTTTATAAAGGAACAAGCTTATATTTTCAGCTATCTTCACATTTTCATCTTATTATTACACTTAAAAAATGCTGAATTATTGTTATAAAAATGTACACCAGAAACTATGATAATAGAAAAGATTATACTGGCTAGTCCTTGGTAAACTGCTAACTGATAAAATCTTAAGGTATTGGGCCTCCCTGGTGGCACAAGGGGTTAAGACGCAACCTATGAAGCTGTCCGCAGCCACTGAAACACAAGTTTGATCCCCGGCCAGGGAGCTACCCACATGGCACAGCAGACCTCTCCTGTCTCACCTGCTGCTCCCCTCAGCAGTGTATTTCAATAGATCTGCCTATTCTGCTCCCCACTCTGTCTCTGGTGAATCCTCTCACCACTCCCTGCACCTCTGGTCTTTACCCCAGTTCTTGTATGCATAAATAAATAAATCTTAAAAAAAAAAATCTCAAGGTATTAACCCTCCAAGGGTGGTCTGTGTTTTTATCAGATATTCTAAAAAATAACCCCCCCAAAACCTAAAAAAGCAAATGCTATCATGAATTTATGTCTTTTCCATTATACTGTTTGACTGATTACTAAGACTGATCTCACCGCTCATTTTACAATAGCATTTATGTAATATAAAAATTTTGATCACTTATTTTTATTCACACCTTGCCTCATTTCCCCATGTCAAAAACAGTTGAGATGACTTATAATAAACATGGACCATAAAGGGGTGAGCTACCAACAAGAAATAAAAATCAGGCTCATAGAAATGAAAATGAGGGTCAAAGTGATGTGCAGGCATAAAAGCAGAACACAAATGAGCCACTAGAATTGAATTTCAAGTTTGATCTAGGATTCCTGATCAAAGTGAAAAGGGAGACATGATATGTTACTGGTAATCCCTCCTTCTCCCATTAGCTCCTGAAAGCCCAGTATTTTCTTAAGGGAAGTAAATAACATTTTCTAACATAAACCCTTAGAAGAAACTTCTTCCATGGGGCTATAAGCATTTATTGTCACCACTGCAACTGCCTACCTTTGCATAATAAAAGACACAAGCCAAAAAGGACATATATTTTAACTAAATTAAAATTGAATGCTTAACTTTATGTTGGGCAGAGAAGGAAACTCTAGATGTAGCTGACTTGAGAGAGCTGTGAATTTGTTTACCAATTTATATCTCTGAAGCTAATAACTAGGGATTTGAGAATCCTCATTTGTGTGCTTTGGAAATATCATGCAATCACCTGATAGAGTTGCGTCATTTTTAGGTTCCTATGAAAATAGTTGAAGTGATGTTCACTTGAAAATTCTATTTTCTAAACTTTGGTTCATGTGTCATTTTATTGCATGTTTGAGTTGTCCTCTACATGATTAAATACCTTCCTTTAATGGGTCATTGGGGAAATAATGCTAGTCTCTAAGGAAAAGTTTTACTCAGCATGTTTATCATTGCCCTGGATGAAGAGAGAAGATATTGATAAAAATTATGACAGACACAAAGTTGGCAGGGTTAACTCAAACAATAGAATCTGTGTCTCATTCTCTCTTGGGTCCTTTAAATAATCCAAGTTGTCTCAAACAAGTGCAAATCCAACCAAAAGCATTTATCTGTGGGATGTTAGCAGACCACTTTCTTTTTCAGTGAGTCAATACAGATTATTTCTTTTTTAGTGAGTCAATACAGATTATTTACCTTAGAAATGATTTTTAAAAATTTATTTATTTAGTTAGTTTTTTAAGATTTATTTATTTATTTATTTATACAAGCACTGGGTACAGTCAGAAGCGCGGGAGGGTGAGAGAATTCACCTGAGCCAGAGAGGGGAGCAGAGCAGGCAGAAGGACCGAAGTACACTGCTGAGGGGAGCAGCGGGCGGCAGGAGAGGTCTGCACGCCATGTGGGACCCTCCTCCGGTGGCCGGGAGCAACTGGGGATCGAACCCGTGCTGCAGAGGATGCAAGCAGCTTCGCAACCCAGCGCTCAACCACTGCACCACCGGGGAGGCCCTAAAATTTATTTTTTACACTTGATCTTAGCCAAAAGGCCAAGAAGCGATAAACTTATTTTTTAATTTATTACATCCTTGTTCATTTTTGTACAATATTTGACTTCTCCTTTCAGATGTAGTCTCCGTAATTCTCCCACCACCACAGCACCCCTTGCACCATCCCCATAGTCCCTTGTGTTCTTCCTTCCCCTGCTTTGATCCCCCTCCCTCCTCCTCCTCTCTTGCTATATGTCTCAGATCTATGGTTTGCCTGCAAGTTTTGCCAGACCACTTCTTGTTCTGAGTTTCTGTTCCTTGCTCCCTCTGGGACTGCTGGTCCAGTCCCCCTCACCCCAAGATTGCTCCAGGTCTTCTTGCTTATTGACCTATTTGGACCCACTTCTCCAGTGAGGTCCTTGGCACCGTTTCCTGGAGATGATCTGGTGTTCCGTTTGGCTCTGTGCCCTGAAGCTCTGTGGAAAGGGTGCTCCTGCCTTCCGCTGCTTCAGGGACCCTGACCTAGCCTGACCCATCCTGACCCAGATTGTCTTATTGCTTCATGGTTTGTGAGTGTGTGGGGTGTGATCAGTGTTTATCTCCTCTTTGTGTTGTCTGGAGTCAAGGAGTGAGCAAATCTAAGCGTTACTCTGAGTTGTTTAACACAAAGAAAAGTTCAGTGGTATATTCATTCATTCATTCATTCATTCATCATTTAACCATCATTCATTCATTCATTCTTATTTATTGTATGCCAGACACTAAGGACACCAGGGTAAAATGACACTGTCCATCTTTACTGTTTTAATTTAATGGCAAGGAGGAAGTTATTATAAGGTAGTATTTTGTGTGTGTGTGTATGTGTTTTTATATCATTTAACTACATAGTGGACACACAGTTTATTGAACCTTTAGGCAAAAGTGTTATGACAAAGATGGTGTGTCCGTAAGAGCAGTTATTAATTTGACCTAGCACAGTGTTCCTCAGCCAGGGGTGATTTTATGACCTCTTTCCCCTAGAGACTTTTAGCAACGTCTGGAGACATTTTTAAACGTCACAACCGGGATGGAGATGGCGCTACACAGTGCTTAGAAGTCAGGGATGGAGCTAAATATCCTACAATGGATATGGCAGTCTCAACAAAGAATTATTGAGCCTAAAATGTCAATAGTATGAAGACTGAGAATCACAGGTTTAATGTTTGTATGAATCCACATGTTTCTGAAAAACTTCCTTTAACCTGGTATTTATCATTATTAATAGGTGACATTTATTGAATTCTTACTAAATGCAGGGCATTATGCTAAACAACTTAAAAGAATCATTTTATTTGATCATTATAGATTCCATGGGGGGGTCTTCCCCGGTGGCGCAGCGGTTGAGCTCTGGGTTGCAGAGCTGCGCAGCCTCTGCAGCACCGGTTCAATCGGTTCGATCCCCGGCTGCTCCCCTGCCTCCGGAGGAGGGTCCCACATGGTGCGCAGACCTCCCCTGCCGCCCGCTGCTCCCCTCAACAGTGTACCTCGGTCCCTCTGCCTGCTCTGCTCCCAGCTCTGGCTCTGGTGAATTCTCTTACCCTCCCACGCTTCTGACTGTACCCAGTGCATGTATAAACAAAACAAACAAACAAATAAATAAATAAAACATGCCTCTATTAAAAAAAAAATTCCATAGGGTGGGTATTATTATTTGCTCTATATTACAAATGGAGAAACAGACTTACTAGAGTTGAGAAACCACCTCAAGGCCTTGTTAATAAGTGGGAGAAAAGGAAGTTGAACCCAGGAAGTCATTACCCTTCATCAGCACAATTAGCATCTCTAGCTAAGAGGTTAGGCCGTTCCCTCAGCTGTTTCTTAGCTCATCAGATGTTGCTTTAGTCATGGACTAAACTAGCTGGGTCCTCTGCTGGTTACAGGTTTTTGTTGGAAACTGTAGGGGAAAGAAAGTATTGCAGAATTCAACCCAAATTTGGGGAAAGAAAATTTACATTACATTAAAACATCCCCATCTACTATGTGATTCATGGTTCTCTGCACACATGTGTGTGCAGCTGGCACGTTAATCTGTCAATTAAAGAAAATCAACCAAAACTGTTAGTCATATCTAATTCAGCTAGGATTGTGTTGACACAGAGGAAGCCACTATAAAAAGCAGAATCAAGCTAATAGGCTCTGATGTACTCAACTTTCATTATCTTACATTTGCATTTTAGTTTTTATTATTTTATACTTTTGCTTTACTAAGAGCTTCTGGAGAGTTTTCTTTTTCTGTTTATTTCTGTATATTTTTTACATCATCGTTCATTTTTGTACAGTTTGCTTTGTCGCCTCAGGTATAGTCCCCATAAAATTCCCACCACCAAGTCACCCAAGGTGATGACCTCCTGGGGTCAACTTCCTTTTCTCCCCCTTATTAGTCACGGGTGAACCATCACCATAGCTCAGGTGCTCTCCCCACCCCATTTTAATCCCTCTCCCTCCTCCTTCCCTGCAGAATGTCTCTGATTTATAGTTGCCTGCTAGTTTTGTCTCCCTCCTGACCCCTTATTTAGTTCCCCTATATTCTTCCTATAAGGGAAACCGTCTGATATTTTTCTTTTTCCTTCTGACTTATTTCACTGAAAATTTTAGGATGGGATTGCACTTTTTGTCAGTTTGGCGTTTTTTCCAAAGGTAAAGCAGCAGCACACCAGCCATCCATACCTTTACTTGCATTACAATGCCTGAGCACTCCAAGACTGTAATTTGATCTGGTTCCCTAACCCTATAATCTACCTGATGGAAGGTAACGGAACACCATGTCTGCCCATAAGATAGGGCAGAATTCTTCTGTCTTCTCACCTGAGTACAACAGGCTTGTGCCACCCAGAAGAATGAAAACGTAACTCAGAATATGTGGGGTCCTTATCGCCCAAGCAGATATCCTTATGAAGAAGAGGAAGTATGGGCCCCACAAATTGCAGGTTAGTGTGGGATGAGTGCTGTTTTGGGTCTAATAAGTTTCTGAAATGACTTACTCTGAGAATACATAGATTAGGGTGTTTCATGTTGAGGTTCTGAGTCATATGTGGGTATAGGCATCTTGAACAAGCTGTAGGCATTTTTAGAAAGAGTAACTTCCTCGAATTTGTATCTGTTAAGCAGACAGTAAAAACACCTGCTAGTAGGTTAAATAGCAAGGATGTTGATTTGTCCTTTTATTTTCTCTGTAGTGTCAGCTGTTACAGTCTGAAGGGCAGATTGCAGGTGAAGATTTTTTTTTGTGGGTAAACATCTTGTTTCCTGCTTACTATCAAGACTAGCGTATTACCTTTCTCCCATATAATCCAATAGGTTTCACAGATAGTATTTCATTAATCATCTCTGAATTCTGAGGGATGGCTCAAGTTTTTTTTTCCTCTCTCTCTCTTGTTCCTTAAATGTTACAGGAAGGCTAGCTACCTTAAACTGAGTGATAAAGGCAACGACCGTGAATATTGACTTTGCTGGCCTAGGCCCCTAACTGACTGCCTTCAAAGCTCTCTCCCACTTCATCTGCATAATAGCCCTTTTATTCATTTATTCCCATTTTACAGAGGAAGACATGAAATTTACATTAAGTAATACAGTGTTGGTTAAATTGCACAGCTAAACTGGGATTTGAATGATGATACACATGACCAGCCATTCTCCAGCATCAGGGTCTTTTGGGTTCAGAGCTCAGTAGAAGACTGGAGAGCGTAGAGATGATAGATCAGGAGCGAAAGGATAGTGTAAGGGTAAAGGAGTGGAAATTTCCTCCCAGAGACTGATTGGATATCAATTTGCTTCTATGTTTTCTCATCCAGGTCCTACTTCTATGTTTTACAATAATTCTAAAAGTGACAAACTGCTCTAGAAAAACTGATGTCACTTTGCAGATGAATGATACAATATTTTGTAAATTTATTTTTTTAATTTATTTTTATTTATGCATAGAAGAACTGGGGTGCAGGCCAGAGGTACAGAGGGTGGTGGTGGTGAGAGGACTCACCAGAGACAAAGCGGGGAGCAGAACAGGTGGATTTACTGAGGGGAGCAGCGGGCCAGACAGGAGAGGTCTGCTGCGCCATGTGGGTCAGCTCCCTAGTCAGTGATGGAACTCATAAGCTGCATGGCTGGCGATAGCTGAATAGTACTAAGACTTTAACCGCTGCCATCAGGGAGGCCCTACATTTCATTTTTAAGTGTTCACACTTAAAATACTTTTCTGTTGTTCCTGCTCTCAGGCTTCTTTTAAGTAGAATTTCCTATGCTGCACTTTTCCTATTAAAGGGCAAGAAGACGTATAATTAAGAGGCTTAATTGCTACTAGTGTAAAAGTCATCTGATTAGAGATGTAATATGTTGAGTTAGTTCTACCCAAAGTTCTATATGTTTTTTAGAAGGGTTACTCATAATTCTTAAGCTTGGTAGTCTTTTCTCAGACCATAAACCTTTAGAGGGAAATAGGAATGTAGATTGGTCTTGAATGTTTTCCAATACGTCATTGCTATTACCTGTTTTTTGGTTCAGCTATCGTATCTGCAAAAATTTTATCTGATTCATCTGCAAAGAAGGTTCTACAGTCAGTAGGCAGATAAGTCCATACTTCACTGTAACATATAGAGTTAGCTAATGTTTATTGAGCACTCAATTTTCTAACCTTGTGCCTTATAAGGCTAGGTACTTTATATCATTATGCCATTTATCCTCATAACCCAGAAGGTAGGTATTAATGTGATTCCATTTTTTTTAAAGAACATTTTATTCTTTTTTTTTTAAGATTTATTTATTTATTTATACAAGCACTGGGTACAGTCAGAAGCGTGGGACGGTGAGAGAATCCACCAGATCCAGAGCAGGGAGCAGAACAGGCAGACTGACGAAGTACACTGCTGAGGGGAGCAGCGGGTGGCAAGAGAGGTCTGCGCGCCATGTGGGACCCTCGCCTGGCGGCCGGGAATCGAACCTGCGCTGCAGAGGTCGCTGGCAGCCTCGCAACCCAGTGCTCAACCACTGCACCACCGGGGAGGCCCAGGGTGATTCCATTTTAATAGATGAAAAAACTGAGGTCTAGAAATGTTTGGAAATTGGCTGCAGTCTTGCAGTTAATGACAGAGCCTAGACTCTATCATAGGTCTGATTTCAGTCAGTATTTTCAATTTTGCTTAAATGGTATCTGGACTTTCAATTGAGAGTGAAATGTATGAGGACATTTCATCTTCTTTGTTTCTCTGCTAAAGATAAGCGTGCTCTGTTTTTCAACCTTGACCCAGACTTCTAGTTTTAAAAAAATACTCCTAAGCCTTATTTACTATAAGAGGAAGATTGTGGAATCAGGAAGCACAGGGTCATGTCGCAACACTACGAATGCCTCAGCCTTGTGTTATAAACTCACCATTATTTTTCTAGTATGAAATCTTGGAAACTTCCTTTTGTGTGCTCTTTGCTCTAACCACACTGGATTATTCATCTCTAGCCAGACAGACTTCACCATTTTATGTAACAGAGTTGTTAAGGATTTAATACATGAAGGCACCCTTCCTTCCTTAGATTTGGGGAAATTTAAAGAATTCCCCAATCTAGTGAGGATGGCAGTCATTGACTCAGATGCCTTTATGACAGATCTTAGTGTGAGAAGTACCCCCAAAGACAGGTACAGATAACTTTTTCTGGGAACACAGAAGAGGGAATGACTAAATCTGACAAGGTAACATTTGAGCTGGCTTTAGGCCAAGAAAATTTTGACAGATCGAGATGGTGGTAGATAGCACGTCCTAGGCAGGGTAGGTCATCTCAAAGTTGTGGCATCCTATAAATGTGATAAAGGGCACAGCATGCCAAGGAAGAGATTGCATGGCATGGAAGAGGACAAGTATAATATCAGACATGGTTGAAGACAAGCTTTCCAGATGAAAGGAGACAGATGGCTGAGCACCTCAAAGTCCTGAAAAGTAATGGGCATTTTTTCCCATTAGGCATGAATACTATTAAAATCCCCCCTTATTGTTAACCAGTTGTCCTAATATCATTTATCGACCCACTTTCTGTTGTGTTTAAAAATTGCTTTCCATATTTCAAACTTTCTGTATGGTTGTAGGGTAAGAAAAAAGTATCAGGCTTTTCTGCCCTCCCATCAATAGGATAGATGAGGGAACCCTGTGGTCCTGGATGCATGCCTGATGGTGGGCACCAGAAGAGGGTACACCTGGGCTGAGAGACTGAGTTTATAAGGGCGGCGTCATGGGGATGCCAGCAGCAGCCAAGAACTAACGGAAGCCGAGAGAATGCCAGAGAGCCCAGATAGATAGAATGAGGATTTGCTGGGGGCTGGGAGGAATGCCAGCCTCCCGGCCCCCCAGCACCCCTGCCTACCATATGCCTGGTGAACCCCAATAAAAGACCTGCAAAAACCACTAGGACTCTGACGCCTCCTTTACCCGGTCTGCTGGATCAGAAAACCTGCAAACTGCCCAATCCTGCCTCTACAATGGTTATTTCAGAACCAATATTTTCCTGTTTTCCAATTTCATCGCCATGTATCTCAGAATATAGAAATACTATCGTAGCCTATACTCTAGGTAACCGCTATCTCGTTACAGAAACAACTTTTAATTACAGCTAATATCAGTGTCCCAAAAGCTAACATATGGGCTTTTAATTTGCCTTCTCACCAACTAATTCCTTTTATAAATCTATTTATCACTGACATACTATGCTTAGTAACAAAAGGTAAGGGCCTTCTCTGAAGTTTTTACATGGAAATTAGTGTTCACATTAGAATTTTTTCTCCACTGTGGAGTTCTTCAATCACCCACAAAGACTAGCAGAAAAGGTGCTCTACTAAACAGCAGCTAATAACCATAGGCTTGGGCCTTATAATTTCAATCACTGGGCATTAATATCTATGTCTTTGCTGATTATTCTCATTTTCACTCAATACTTATTCACCACTTATTAGGCACTGTACCAGAATTTATTCATTGATTCATGTGATTTCCTTTTTAGAAACTTTCTGTGACTCCCATTATTGAAGGATATAGTAGGAGGCAAGGTGGGGGGGTTCAGCAGACTTGACAATAACCCAATCCCACAGATCAGCTGTAGGCAGTAGACACATTAGGATACAAAATCTAACCTTTCAATAGTGGCTGGATTCCTTGAATTACAGACTTGAGTGCAACCTATAGATTAAAACACAAGGGAAAGTTGTGTGACTTGTGCCTGCTACAGAGGTTCAGGGAAAGGAATGATGTTCCTCATCTGAGGAAGAGCAGTATGCGAGACAGGAGAGGTCTGCTGCGCCATGTGGGTTGCTTTCTGGCTGGGGATTGCTTCAGAGTGTGGTGCTTAACCTCTTGCACCACCAGGAAGGCCCAGGTTAAAGATGCTTTAAGATTGAAAATCACTTTAGAGAAATGCTTAAAGGTCATAGAGACAAAAGTGGAAACATCAGGATACATTATTTATTTTTAAAGATTTATTTATTTATGCATACAAGAACTGGGGTACAGGCCAGAGATGTGGGGTGGTGGTGGTGAGAGGATTCACTAGAGACAGAGTGGGGAACAGAACAGGCAGACTGATTGAAATACACTGCTGAGGGGAGCAGCTGGCGAGTTCAGGAGAGGTCTGCTGCGCCATGTGGGTCACCTCCCTGGCTGGGGATCAAATTCGTGCTGCAGTGGCTGCAGATAGCTTCATAGGTTGTGTCTTTAACCCTTGTGCCACCCGGGAGGCCCCAGGATAGATTATTTAGGAAGTGGAGCCAATTCATGTGGAGTGATTAGATGTAGGTGTAAGTTAAGGTGACACATGACTTGGAGTTGGCTTGAGCAACAACTGGGTGAAAAAGTGTTGTATGTACTGAGGTGGTGAAGTCTGGAGGAGGAAGAGGCTTAGGGGTTGAAATCAGTTGAGTCAAGTTGGTAAATCAGTGATCCTGTCCATTTTATTTTTAGTTCATGAAGATAAGTGGGTAATGCTTAGGTTAATGATGCTTTAAGATTGAAAATCACTTTAGAGAAATTCTTAAAGGTCAATGATGTAAAGTCCATCAGGAAAATCTGACTAGGGAAACAGCCCCAGAAAGCCACCTTGCACACAAATAATGCATGTTAGATTATAATTATGTCTGCACAATGGTGAATATTTTCTCTTAAGAGGAGATGGGCGACAGAGTTGCAAGGGCATGAGAGAAAGGACTCCCTGTGGAGCCGCCATTTCTCCTGCCCTGGTCTCTGAGTCTCTCACAGAGTTTCGGAGGCTCGGAGCTGTGCTGGGATAGAGCTTCCAGAGATGCACAACCTCTGTGGTACATAAGAGCCACAATGACAAGGGCTCAGGGGGAAATTTGCTATTTTCAGTGGGAAAAAAAGTGACTCTTACTAATTATGATGACCGTGTGCTTCGGTTCTGGATTTGCTGCACCTTTCTTTATAGCCGAAGAAATAAGGACGTTTTAGTTCATCTGTGAGACAGATAGGAAGAGGATCATTTTTTTTAATATTCTTTTTTTTGAAGATTTATTTATTTATAAAAGAACTGGGGTACAGGTCAGAGGTGTGGGGAGGGTGATCATTTTAAGAAGTGCAATCTCTTTGAAAAGTCAAAGTCTTGAATTCAGCACATCAGATATGTTTGTATATAAACTTTGGCATTAATCGAGGTGGGGGGAGAGAGAGAGAGAGAGAGAGAGAGAGAGAGAGAGAGAGAGAGAGAGAGAGAAGGGAAGAGAAGAGAAGAGAAGAGAAGAGAAGAGAAGAGAAGAGAAGAGAAGAGAAGAGAAGAGAAGAGAAGAGAAGAGAAGAGAAGAGAAGAGAAGAGAAGAGAAGAGAAGAGAAGAGAAGAGAAGAGAAGAGAAGGGTTCAGATCCCTGGCGCTAACCTAGGGACTTTGTAGTATCTCCTCTCTGCTATTTTGTTTTTTAATCATTGGGGACAATCAGCTTGTCTTCCAAAAAATCAAGTAATCAAATAACTCGTATTATTTCAATATTTTTAAAAGCTTAAAATTCTATTTATGCTTTTATTTCCTTTTCCCATCGGTATCTAGTATAACTGTCTCATTGAGTAATTCTCCCTCCACCTCCAACGGAGGTAATGGTTGACAACACTGTATATACTTTCAGGGTGTAGGTCATAGGTCATATCTCTTTAAATGTATATTACCCCACCACGTCCAGCACCAAAAATACCAATAATCTGCCACCCCAGTGCATTGGACTCTCTTCAGCTTTTCTCCCACCAACAAACCAACCTCTGGTAGCCTCATTTTTTGCAGCCCAATTCCAAGAGTTTGTTTTTTTTTGGTTTTGTCTGTTCCTTGCTTTGTTTCTTTTTATTCCTCTTATGAGTGAAAGCGTTGGCTTTTATCTTTTTTCTTTTTTGGCTTTTATCTTTTTTGGCTTACTTTGCTTAGCATAATCCCTCCCTTCCAGTCCATCCTGATGTCACAGACAGCAAAATTTCATCTATTTTTTTTTAATACCTGAGGAGTACTTTCTAAACTTTTTTTTAAAAAAGTATTTTAGAATCAACTTCTTCCATACTCCAAATTTCTTTTCTTAGTGAAAATATTTTAATAAAGTGTGATTCTTATATATTCCATTTTTTACATTTGCTGTGGGTCCTTTTATTTAGATACCCACAATTTAGAAGAAATATACATTGTCTTACCCACAATTATCCTGAATTTATGCAGATTAAATTTCAGGAATTTCAGGCAAATCTTTCTTTTTGCACTTAATTACGCTCTGCAAAATAAAATGAGCAATTTTTACTTTTTTTAACAGTGTGAGAAAAAAAAAGAAAGATTCTATTAAGGGGAACTTAGTCTAAATTCTTGTTATAATTTTGCTTTTATGTAAGTTTTTTTTATATATCTATTTCATTTTGGGACCCCTGAACTCTGAATAAAGACCAAAAATTTCATCTTTCTTACCAAGATCCTTTCCTTCTCCTCCTATTTCAAACTCTGTGCTTAGCCAAATAGAACTAGTTCAGATCCTTTAACTAGCCTTTTTATTGCTTCCCAGCCTGTGGACAAACTGTTCCCTCAGCTTGGGACTCTGTACCTTCCTTCTTCCACCTGCCACCTTGCTTCTGCTGCAGTCTGTCTCCCTTGCACCTTGGTACTCTTATCCAATCTTCAGATCTAGGATTCCCCAGGTACTCTTTCTCATTGCTCAGTTTTGAAGCCTTCACAGATCCTTCTAGTGCTCTTCCTAGTCCGTCTTGTATCTCTCTCATGGGGTCTGCTTGCTTATGTACATGTCTTTCTGGAATATAAATTCCTTAAAAACACAAAGTTGGCCTTATTCTCAACTATAATTTTGGCACCTAGAACCGTGCTAGCAAAGAGTAGACATAAATATTTGTCGAATGCATGAATGCATAAAAAAAAGTCACATGATGATCATATGATACCCACAATTTAAAAGAAATATACATTGGGGAAATTAATGGGAAATAAAATATACTGTATATATAATCTGAAGAATAACAAACCCCTCATGCATGGGAATTAATACAATTATAGATGCTAATAAGACATAAAAGCAAGAACAACCATCAAGAATCTGTTCAATAACTTACAAATGAAAGGTTTCCCTTTGTTTATTGAAAATATTATTTTCCCCTGAAGTTTCTGCACAGGAGTAGGCACCAGAAAACTTAGAGTTCCAAATGGGCATCAAGGGTCACCATGGGAACCACAGGGAACAATATTTGTGTCCCAGACTTCTGGAACAGAATGGCTGAAAGAATGTGAGCCAGAACAGGGGAATTTTGGAACCTACGAGGATGCCTGAATGGGGTTACTGGCCTTGATCATACTCTAGAGTTTCATGATCACAGGCTGTCAGAAATGAAAGCTGATGTTAACTTACACCCAGTGGATTTGTCTTCAGTTGATAAAAGAGCTTCTCTGTGAGTATATGTTTTGCTTATGTTGTTAGCTAGGAGAAAATTGAGTAATAGTACCTAGATCCAAACAGGTGTAATAATTTGAGGTTTATTAAAATCAGATTTTGGAAATAATTTTAGTATAGGCTTTAACATTTATAATGCATATTTGTAAAGTGTGGCATCACGGCATGACTCTCTTATTTAATTTTACTATTATTCCTATGAGTTAGAAATTGTGATAATCCCTATTTAATAGTAGAGGAAGCAGTCTGAGATAATGCATTCAGCAGTCTGAGATAATGCTTTCAGAGTGATATCTGAACCCCAAGCTTCTGAGTATATATCCAGTATTTCCCCCCACTACTCCAGGCTACAAAGGAATGGTTTATGTATCCAAGTGATTCACGTAAGTCCATCTCTTAACCTTTTATTATTTATTTATGCATTCTCCATATATTTATTGAGCATCTGTTTTGTGGCAGTTTCCTCATCTGCAAAGGTGAATAATAATAGAATCTACTTCATAGGCAACTGATAAAGAACTGAGATACAAATGGCTGCACTTGATTTTCAATAAACTATTATCACTTAGTTTCTTGAAAGAAATATATGTATAGTCTATAGAAGAGATATTTATTAAATGTGCATGGGGGTAGTGAACACTGGCAATTTGAGGCTCACATTGTGGTTCACTGATGCTATTTCTCAGCAGGATGATGCTGATGGGAGCAGTGTGGTACTTGAGGTAGTGTTGAGGGGTGAGGGATGGTGTGAGGAATACTGCTTACATATATAGAATATATATATTTTGCGTGGAAGAATGGGTGCAGGCAAGAGGAGGGTTTCCATTGTTTCTTATTTCATAGTTACACTGAAAATAAAATTTTTAGAAAGTTTGGCGGCCTCCCCGGTGGCGCAGCAGGTTGAGCGTGGCGCTGTGACGCTGTCCGCAATCTCTGCAGCGCGGGTTCGATTCCCGGCTGGCCAGGGAGGGTCCTACATGGTGCAGCAGACCTCTCCTGTCGCACCTGCTGCTCCCCTCAGCAGTGCTCTTGGTCTGCCTGCCTGTTCTGCTCCCCACTCTATCTCTGGTGAATCCTCTCACTGTCCCGCACCTCTGGCCTGTACCCCAGCTATAGTATAAATAAAAAATAAATCTGAAAAAAAAAAAAGTAATGAATTAAAAAAAAAAAAGAAAAGGGCCTCCCCTGGTGGCGCAGCAGTTGAATGCTGGGCTGCGAGGCTGCCTGCAGCCTCTGCAGCGCCAGTTGGTTCCCCCCACTGCCAGCGAGGGTCCCCCCCCAAAAAAAAAAAAAAAGAAAAAGAAAAAGAAAAAAGAAAACAAAGTTTGAAGTGTGTATTCTATATTTTCATTTACCTGCATAAATAATTTATTATCATGACTTAGGCAAATGTCCAAATATATTCTAGTGAGTGATTGCTGATAATATATAAACAACACATAAAGCTCATAGCTGTCATGGCTTTGCTTATCCTGAACAAGTTCTTTCTTGCCTAAGAGAGAATATTTTCCATTTTTGCCAGTTATATGATAAACCTCAGTTCTTTCATGTTTTTCATTGCTTTTACTCCATCTGAATCACTTTTTTTTCTGATCTTAAAACTGGTCACACCGGACCATCACCCCCGGCCTGCATTTAGTTCTGGGACACACTATGAGAAATGCAGACAAATTGGAGAAGAGGGTAACTGAGCAGTGAGAGTGCTTGACACCATGCAATATAAGGAAAAGTTGAAGAAAATACAGTTTTATTTATTTTTTAATTAATTTATTTATTTGTACAAGCACTGGGTACAGTCAGAAGTGCAGGAGGGTGAGAGAATTCACCAGAGCCAGAGTGGGAAGCAGAACAGGCAGACTGACGAAGTACACTGCTGAGGGGAGCAGGGGGCATGGCAGGAGAGGTCTGTGCTCTATGTGGGACCTGGGGAGCGAACCGGCACTGCAGAGGCTGTGGGCAGCTTCGCAGTCCAGCATTCAACCGCTGCGCCACCAAGGGAGGCCCAGAAAATACAGTTTTAATATGGGGAAATCTAATAGAAAGTAGTTGTGCAAGGGAAGTGCGGTTACATTTTTGAAGAGTTGTCATGTATGAGAGTGATTAAAGTTGTTCAAACAACCTCAAGGAACAGAATTAGAACCAGAGGCTGTGACATACACTGGTGTTGCCTCCAGTAGGGAGTTTTCTTTCTTTATTTTTTTTAAAGATATATTTATTTATGAATGCAAGAATTGGGGTACAGACCAGAGGTGTGGGGGTGAGAAGATTCACCAGAGACAGAGGGGAGCAGAACAGGCAGACTGATAATACACTGCTGAGGAGAGCGAGGGGAGACAGGAGAGGCATGTTGTGCCGTGTGGGTAGCTCTCTGGCCAGCCGGGGATCGGAACTTGTGTTGCAGAGGCTGCAGAAAGCTTCACAGTGCTGTTTTGAACCCCTTGTGCCACCAGGGAGGCGCCAGTAGGGAGTTTTCTAGTTCTAGAAGCTCCAGCTTTGGTGGGCTTTGGACTGCCTCTCAGAGAGTTTAAGATGGAATTCAAGCAGTGGTTGCAGAATTAAAGTGCTTTGTCAAGCTTCAGACATTTTTATCCGTAACTGCTAAACTTCTATGAAACAATACCTTCTTTTTTCTGTAGTTGAGTAACATAATTCTCTTAGTATTTACTTTATTGTTGGTTACAGTAAAAATCAATCTGGGCCTCTCTGGTGGTGCAGAGTGTTGAGTGCAGTGCTTTGAAGCTGTCCGTAGCCTCTGGAGCGGGTTTGATTCCCGGCAGGCCAGAGAGATTCCCACATGGCGTGGCAGACCTCTCCTGTCTCCCCCGCTGCTCCCCTCAGCAGTGTATTTCACTAGTCTGCCTGTTCTGTTCCCTACTCTGACTCTGGTGAATCCTCTCACCCTCCCACGCCTCTGGCCTGTACCCCAGCTCTCATAGAAAAATAAATCTTTTTTTTAAAAAAAGTCAATCCTTACATTTATGTTAAGTTGGGTGACTGGAAAAGTTTTTTTCCCATTATCTTCCTCCATTGACTGCAAAAGTATGCCTTTATTATGAAACTACAACCAATAGGAACTTTGACCTCATGGTGATTGGAGAATAAAGTGTATTATGATCTCATGAGAACCTTGACATGTATGTGTGCTGCATAGTCATCACTTTGTTCACAGTATTTCTTACAGAATTTTCTATATTCTTTATATTATGCAGATTTTGTTTTTTTCCGAGATTTGATTATACTGGTAATTACTTTCCTTTCATGAAAGAATTAAAAAATTACTTGAGTCCTATCAGTATCAAAAATTTCACTGTAACTTTCATATTGTAAATTTGTTAAAGGAAGCAAATTTTTTTTCATTGAATTCTTTAAGTATTTCCATTTGTTTAGATCATAAATCACTCATCACCAAAATGTCTAAGTAGAAAAATTATATGATAGATTTTTGTAAATTCATTTTAGAAAATAACAAGATGATGTTTAAATCTGCCTTCTCTGAAATTGTAGATATAGCCTTTTTTATTAGACAATTTACCTTGTGAAATTAGAAGTTTAGGTATTGAATGAGTAGACATTTTCTAATGTAATGTTTAAAATATAACTCTTGAAAAAAATTGTTAGGAAATTTGTTAAGCAAATTTAAATTCTATACATACTTTAAGTCAGCTGATTTGGAAACAGATCAACATCACTGAAATAATTTAGTCATTTAAGCAAAGTGGTAAGGTTAGTGAGACATTCATGTTGTTTTTCCATCTTTACCAATTAGAATGTTTTCCATAAAATAATTTGAATTGGTTCACTTGATTGATTGTTGACACTAGGATTTGGGGAATAAATATCAGGCAAACTTCAACTAATTGTGTGAGTGTGGACACCTTTGAGATACTTAGTCATTAGAACTTAATGGTCAAGCCCTGGGGCCTCTAAAACCCGGAGCATCTGGAGTGGCACTCTCTCTGCAACTCAACTTTTCACAACTATTACAACCTAAAAAGTTCTTTTGATAGATTTTTTCTTCGTGAAGATTAGGGGGCAATAGGAGTGCTCTTTAGTGATTCTTTCAGTTTTAAATTTATGCAGTTCTAAAGAAATAAACATATATAGTTCTACTCTTAAAACCTTAAGATTTAGGTGTTAAATTTTACTTTTTTTTTTTAAAAAAGATTTATTTATTTATACAGGAACTGGGGTACAGGTCAGACATGTGGGAGGGTGAGAGGATAAACTAGAGACAGAGTGGGGAACAGAACAGGCAAGAGTGATTGAAATACACTGCTGAGGGGAACAGCAGGCGAGGTCTGCCGCACCGTGTGGGTATCTCCCTGGCTGGCTGCACTCGAACCCGCGCTGCAGAGGCTGCGGACAGCTTCACAGCACTGTGCTCAACTGTCTGCGCCACCAGGGAGGCTGTAAATTTTACTTTTAACTATGTTACAAAGATTTTTTGCTTAGAATTATAGAGATGTCCTGAATTTTCCCCCTGAATACTGAGGCAGCATCCGTTTATTATTTTCTGTGCTTATTAAGCTGTTTTAGCCAGCCACGAAGGCTAACGGACTAAGACCAATAAGTTGATCTTTTCTGGGGGCCTCTGAGTGCTCTAGCAAAGTCACTGGGTTCTTCATTGGTGCGCCCCCTTTCTCCCCAGAGGTAAACAAGCGGCTACGAATCCAGAGGTCGGCGCAAAATCCCTTTCTGTTTCTGGAGAAGCCTCTCAGCGCATGCTCTGCCGAGGATGGGCTCGTAGCGCCATTTTCGTACCCCAGGGGCTGTCCTCTGTTAGGGGCGTCCACGGGACAGTCAGCATTAAAGTTGTTCCAAGTGTATGCGAATCCTCACAGAAACAAGTCAAGGCCTCCTTTGCGAGGAACCTCGCCCAGCAGCGCTTCAGCAGAGACTACGTACAGCAAATCTTTAATGTAATTTCTCCCCTTGAACACTGACCGCCTCTTCCTCATCCCTCCCCGGCCCGCCAGTTCTCTCCACGCGCGCCCCTGCCTGGCCCTGCGCTCCCCACCCCCACCCCGACCCCGGGATGCGGGCGATGTAAAAGTTGGGCATTTGTGATGGTTTTGCACCACCGTGGCAGGCCCAGTGCGAGGACGCGGGGGACCGGATGGGAACCTTCCCCCGCGATGAGAACAAAGCACAAGTTATATCAGAGGCCAAACTGTGCAGAGGAAACCAGCGCGCGCTCTTCTGTGCTGGGAGGTGGCGCCTCTTTTGAAATGACATATTTTATAAAATAAACCCTGCAGCTGTCGGGATGGGGGCTGGTTGCAATGCAGGGATAGGGGCTGGTTGCAAAGTAGGGATGGGGGAGCTGGTTGCAAGACTTGCAAGAGCTAAGGCGCGGCTCGGAGACGCTCTGGAGCCCGCGCGCGCGCGCCCGAGCGCGTGTGTGTCTAAGCAAGAGTTTCCAAAACGTGGGTGAGTGGGGCTGGAGAGAAAGAGAATGAGCGAGACAGACAGAGAAGAAACTGGAACGGGGCACAACTGTGGATGCTGAGATGTTAGGGGCTTCGGTGCATCCTCGCCTGCGGCCGGGCCAGCGCGCCCTCCGGGACACCCACTCGCCAGGCCACAGTTTCATTCATAAGTTTTGGTCCCGAGGCCCCGCCCGGCAGCTCCGGGCCCAGGGCCGGGCTTCCTGTGCAGCAATTGGTGGACCTCAACAAAGCCCTAGCAACCGGCTCCTGGAGACCCGCCCGGCGCCGGGTAACTGGGGCGCAGGACTGGGGCGCAGCGAGGAGCCGGGCTGTCCCTTTAAGGGATGGCCTCAGAGCCGTGAAAGTGGAGGGGCCCGGGGGAGGGCGGGGTGGAAGGTCTGGGGGCGGACCCAGGGGGTGGAGGAGGAAGAGTTGCTGCTGAAAGGAGGTGGCAAAGGCGGAGCCGGAGCAGCTGCTGCCAGCCCGCGGGCGCCGGAGTCCAGCCCGCTGCCGCACGAGTAGCCACGGGCGCGATCGGGGCCAGCGTCTCCTCCTCCATGATCACTTTGGGGGCCGGGGGAAGACTTTGCCCGGCCGTGAGAGCTGGTCTGCGTTTCCCAGGCGCAGCGGCGGCGGAGCAGCAGCAGCAGCCGGGTCCGAGCCGGAGCGGCCACAGCCCGGGGCGTGCGCGCCCCGCGCGGAGCGGCTCGGGTTCCCTGCGGAATGTCCCCGGGGCGCCCGGCGCGCTGACCCCCCAGCCGCCTCCGCCTCCCGCGCCTGCTGCCTCTCTCGGGCGGGCGCGGTGTTCGGGACTGTGAGCGCCCCGGCTCTCGGGCAGTGGGGCAGCCCCCGGGGGCGGGGGACCTCAGCTGGCCACGATCTAGCCCTCCCCGGTGCGTATCTCGCTTAAGATGGCAGCGGAGTCAGGGGAACTAATCGGGGCTTGCGAGTTCATAAAAGGTGAGGAGCAACCGCCCCGCATCCTCCAGCCCGCCCTGGCCCCCAACTCTTCACTACTCTCCCCTGCGCCCCAGCCACGGGCCCCCCTGGCCTCTCCTGCGCCCTGCAGCCGCGGCGCGCGCTCGCGTCCCCTCTCGGTGCTCTCCGGTCCCCGAGGACCCCCGCTTCCGGCCTCTGTCTTTCTGGCGTCCCTAGTTCCCTCTGCAGCTGTCTCGGATGGCCTCCCTGCCCGGTGAGGGGACCAGGCCGGCTTCTGCCCGCGTCCTGCACGCCGCAGCTCCTGGGTTTGCAGCTCTGGGTGATCCTTTTCGGTCGCCTTTATCCCTTTAGAGCTAGTCTCGATTTTCGGGGCACCCCCCAGCCACACCCCCTTGTCTCTCCTTTCTTGCTTTCCTTGAAGTCGCCGAAGCTGCAGGGAGAAGCTCGCGTCTCTGTTCCCCTTCCGCAGTTGCTGAGGTCTGGAGATTTTCGAACCAAACTTGCATCTCCAGTTCTGCGGGAATCCCCAGCGCCTATCACTCCCGCTGGCTTGAAATGAGGGAGTTTGGGGAGCCGAGACCCTCTCCCCTTAGGCTAAGTCCCACAGGCAGAGCCTCTTCTAGCTTGTCTGTTGTGTTTTTGGGCCCCTTTATGGGAGGGATCTTGGGTGACTTTCTGGGAGAGATCAGGTATCTGCAAGAGTCCCACGTGTTAATGGGGTGTTTAAATAATGGGTAGCAGTTGTTAATTTCCTGTGTTATCACTAGCCCCCACCTCCAGTTTCCCTGCTTCTCATGTTTTCTCCCGTCTTTTAAATTTGTCTTTCAGATCGTTTATATTTTGCTACTTTAAGGAATAGACCAAAAAGCACAGTACATACCCACTATTTCTCCATCGATGAGGAGCTGGTCTATGAAAAGTAAGTTTGCATTTTTTTCTTCTCAACCGTTTAGCTTGTTGGCTCTTTGGTGAGGGAACATTGTGCATCTTTATGGCAGTTTTAGTCACTTTTTCCCCAGTGGTGCATGTAACAACTTTTTTTTTTTTTTTTAAAGTATCAGGTCTTCAGAGGAGAGGTGCAGGGGAAATTAACATAATTTGAACCTGTCAACACTCCAGTCCTTTTCAAAGTCTTTGTTAGGGCTTCCTGCCACAATTAAATGCGACTGTAGTTTCTGAACACTCCCCAGAGTAGCACCAGGGAGACGCACTCTGTCCTTGCCAGACTCTGCAATTGGTCTGTGAATCAGTGGCTGAGTGTTTATGGAGCACCCATGGAGCAGAGGGCAGTGGTGTGTGGTGTTTTACAGGTGCTTCAGCTTTACAATTCACGGGGTTGCTGCTGTAGCTCAGGATGCTTTTGTTTATGCAGCTTGCTTTCAGAAAATGGAACACATTCGCTGCAAGGCACTCTATCTAAATTCTACCTGTAAGTAAAGTTTTGCCTATATGACAAATTATTGATGGAGTTAACAAGCTTCACAGTATTACTTTCTTTGTCTTTGAGGAAGTGGTGTAGGAGTGCTGATGTATATTTGGTTACTTTGCTTCTAAGGGATTAGGATTTAAGAATGTAAGGTGAGGGCCTCCCTGGTGACGCAAGGGGTTAAGCACTGCACTATGAAGCAATCCACAGCCTCTGCAGTTTGATCCCCAGCCCGCAGACCTCTCCTGTCTTGCCCACTGCTCCCTTCAGCAGCGTATTTCAGTCAGTCTGCCTGTTCTGCTCCCCACCCTGTCTCTGGTGAATCCTCTCACCCCCCTGCATCTCTGGCCTGTACCCCAGTTTTTGTATGCATAAATAAATAAATCTTTAAAAAAATAAAAAAATACTTTCTAAAAAAAAAAGAATGTGGGCCTCCCTGGTGGCACAGTGGTTGAGGGCTGGGTTGTGAAGCTGCCCGCAGTCTCTGCAGCGCCAGTTCCATCCCCCGGCCGCTGGGTGAGGGTCCCACATGGCGCACAGACCTCTCCTACCGCCCGCTGCTCCCCTCAGGAGTGTACTTCCTCAGTCTGCCTGTTCTGCTCTCTGCTCTGTCTCTGGTGAATTCTCTCACCCTCCTGTGCTTCTGACTATACCCAGTGCTTGTGTAAATAAATAAATAAATCTTTAAAAAAAAAAAAGAATGTAAGGTGAGAGTAGGGATCTGTTTTTTGGTGAATGGCCATTGATCTACTGTACATTTAAGTATAGTAAAAATTTAATTAAAGAGAGGGAAAGCAGGAGACAATAAAGAATAAGAAGGCTAAATTGGCTTGATCATGTCCTTTTATTAGAAGAGCTGTTGTTTCAGAAGAGTCTAATATAGTCTAGCTTAAACATTTAATTTGACTTTCTTGTTGTCTAAACCAAGCGTGCAATTAAATGAACATAGTTAAATGAATCATATATAGTTAAATGAATCATACTCACGCTGGTAAGCTTCCTAGGACATGTCCAGTTAAAGGGATTTTTGGCATTTTTGCCTAAGGATTTGTGGGTACCACCAGACATTCAAAGAGTGAGAGCGTTTCAGCCTTCAAGAGCATGTACTTTATTTGAGAGAAAACAACCTTTAGTTGTCACTTCATTTTAGGGATTTTGGACACTGATTTCCACGGGACATTTCTCTTAGTGGTGCCTGGAGCGGGATGCTTCTTGGATGACTTGAAGTGCAGGTGGCAATGAAAGAGCTCTTTGCTGCAGCTCCTGAATGCCAGGAGTTGCTGAGGCAATGAAGTCTAAATCCCTGGTGTCGGATTACAGCATGGCTCCTAGACCAAATAGAGTTAGCGCTCTCCGACCCGGTGTACCTGGATGATGTCACTGCCAGTGGTGTTTATTGAGTGTTCACTCTGTGCTTGGGAATGTGCATTGTAGTGGCGTTCTTTTTGTGAGTTTAGGATTGGCGGGTCTCTTGTGAGTCTGCGGATAGGGACCTTGCAGCTTCCATTATATTCAATTCTGCAGTGACTAACACGCCCGTGGTTGTTAACATGGTATTGAACAAGCTCCAGTCATTGAAGTCCGAGTTGCTTCTCTTGGGATTGCTAGTCAGCAGAATTAAGACAAAACTATATTTAGCCAACTAGAAGCTCAATGGCTTTTTGATTCAAATATTGATGTATGAGGGCTTTTTGTGTTTAGTTTTAATATTGGTATTTTAGAACAAATCACATTCGTCTTATGGTTATTCTACTGTATTTATGGTGTTTTGTAAAGAAAGACTTGTCAGAGAGACCATACAGTTTATGTTGTGAGTTCTGATGTCATTTGAAACTATGAGGTGGACTGCAGTCTGGGCAGAACATGTACTTCTTTTTGTTTGGACTTGCACACCTAACCTGCTACAGCAGTGGCTGTGGTCCTGATCACCTGCGTCTCCATCTTTTTTATCCTAACATGTTGTGCAGGGCTGGATGATGCAGAGGATGCAATGGTGGTGAGTGTACTTACTGTCTTCAAAGAGCTCCAAAAGTGTAGAGAGACTGATCAGACTGCAATCAGAGGCATAGAAGAGATACACATAACCTCTGTGGGAGAAGGAGTCATTGGGGCCTAGGAGCACAGCTGGTCAAGAGATTCAGAAAAGGCTTCATGGAGGAGTTAAGACTGGCTTGAAGGATGGACGGTTTTATTAGGCAGAGATGTGAGAAGAGAGATTTCGGAAGTACAAACAACAGGATTGAGAGGGAGGCTCCAGACTGTGTTCCCAGAACATTAAGTCCTCAGATTTGCCTGGTGTATACATAGGTCACATGGGGATTTGGAGTATTAAGCTGGGTGCCAGGATGAGGATTCATAGTTTCCTTGGTATGCCATGGATTCCTTTAAGGGTTTTGGGGCAAGTTGGGGTAGGACTGGGTCTGTGTTCATTGTAAATAATGGCAAACATTTGCTGAACCTTTGAATGCATGCCAGATACTGTTATGGGTGCTTCACAAGTATTAATTCATTTTATTTTCACAACAGTACTGTGAGTCAGGTGCTATTATCATCTTCCGTGTGCATATGATGAGAGTTTAGAGAAGTTAGGTTAACTTGCCCAAGGTCACACAAGTAAACCGGAGCAGAGCTGGGATTTAAAACCAAGCCCTGTGGTTCTAGAGTACACTGTTTCCTTTCAAACAATTAACATAATAGCATCACTTAAGGTGTATTAGAGAGGAGGTCTGAAACCCATTTAGAAAAATTCTGGAATGTTCAGGGGGAAGAAACACTGGTGGCACTGGTGGGGAAAGGAAAGGAATTGAATTCACATGGCTTGGCAAGAGATCAGGTGGGTGAGTTGGTGATTTGCTGAGTTAAAAAAGGAGTCAACGTAGGTTACCAGGAACCTCCTGGAGTCCTTAACTTAAATATGAAGTAGGGCAGAGAATTGACATTTTGGGGGAGATCAGGTGTTCCAATTGTGATCAGGTGGAATTTACAGACTTGAAAGGATAGTCCCTCATGTTCTCATCTAAGTTTGAAGTCCTTAATTGTCCTTAATTTGGGCGTTTCCTCCAAAGAGATGATAAAGCTGCGAGAAGGTGAGATTTTGGGAGAGAGAGAGGTGATGCTGGTCTGTATTTCACAGGCAGGGCCAAGATGAAAGGAATAAGGGAAGGAGGTGGAAATAAGCAGCAGAGAGGTCAACAAACAGGAAGGCGATGAGAGAAAGTGAAAGGAAAGGAAGCCGTGGAATCCATCTTGTTAGATCCACTGTGTGGGCTTGTGGAGCCCTGGATGGACCTTCAGGTCCTCACCTGGGCTGTAATAGGGAGGATGATTTGTGGTGAGAAAAGTCTTGACCTTCATGTTATAATGTCCAAATTTCTCAGGAAAGGTTTGTATTTATGCACATGATCACACAGGGCCTTGACCAGCCCTGTAACAGCGTATTGATTTGTTAAGTGTAGGAACAAAACACTGCCTTTCTGACCACGTGATCACCTGAGAAATGCACCTATTATTTTTGAATCAGGAAGTAGACTTTAAATATTAGGCTGCTGGTACTCTGAATACAGCTGTGTTTTGTGTAGATGTTTATTTAGTAATAAAAGATGCTAGTGCTGAGTGAAATGGCAGCCTTCTGAGAAGCCTGTGGAGAAAATTTAACAAAGTTGCTTTCTGAGGTAAGGCCATTAGATATGAAAGTCTGAATTTTCTGTTTGATTTTTAAACAGAACTTATCTCACTGATATAAAGGCCTGAGCAGTTTTAGTCAAATGCAGCTGATAAGAACATACTTATGTCCCTGGTTATGACTTCTTAGATCAGAATTAAAATAAGAATATAGGCTAACACACCCTGGGATGAAAATAACCCCATGTAGGGTAAGGAAAAATGTCAGGCTTTTCTGCCCTCCTGCCATCAGGATAGATGATGGATCCTTGTGGTCCCGAATGCATGCCTGATGGCGGGCACCTGGAGTAGGGTGTGGGCATAGGTAGATGGGATTCATCTGGGCTGAGATGGGGCTTTTAAGGGCTGTGTCATGAGGACGCCAGCAGAAGCCACTAAGGACTCTGACTCCTCCTTTACCCGGTCTGCTGGATCAGAAAACCTGCTCAGTGGCCATTCCTGCCTCTACACCTCATGAAAAGGGAGTCCTTCAAAAATTATCTGTATTTGAGTAAGCTACCAATAATGCACAGCTCTCTAGAAAGGCTGATTCTTTGCTTGGTTTTAGATTCCAAGTAATGACTTTTTGTAGCTTGGCTCAAAAGTTAGCAAAATCAAACCTTTGTGTGCTCCTCTTAAGGATGATGGTGGGTGCAAGGTTGGCACAGAAAGTCATTTTGCTGGGTAGAATAGTGTAGAGGGTCTTCATTTTTAGTCCTCTTTATTTTCATTTCTTCTCTTCTTGCATTTGCAAAGGAAAGGTATTGAAAAATGCAGGACTGAATATTAAACACTTTCTGAAGGCTGGACGGATTTTACTAAATGTTTTAGCCTGAGAAGAATGAGCAGCCTCTAATGAGGACTAATTAGCCAAATTAAAGATTTAAATAATTTAAAATATTCAATTTTTGCCTAAATTTTATGAAAGCAGCCTGATATTTATGCAATGAGGAATTTTTGGATAATTATTTATAGAAGAATATTTCTTTTATGTAGTCTATAGCACAAAGTTGAGTCAAATTGTGAACTTTAAGGCATTTTTGAGAGAAATACAGAAAAACTTGATTTGCCTGCAAGTATTGGTGGGAATGGAATATTTAGGTTAAGTAGATGTGAGAAGAGCCTATTTGGTTATTCAATTTTATTTCAGATTGAGTATGTAGCACGTGGAAAGGTGAATGTGATTTAAGCACAGGCACACACATGCATATATAAAATCTTCTAGAAACTGAGGGTCATTGGGTATTTAGGCTCTCAAAAGTGGCTATGATATAGACAGAAGAGGTGATATGGTTGAATACAGAGACAGATTTCAACATGGGAGTAAAAATAAAATCATAACAGCAGCTAACAATAGTCGTTCCCTGTCACTGAGTGTTCTGCATGCTTTACACATATTATTAGTTCAATGAATTTTCAGAAGAACCCTAGGAGTTAGGTGCTGTTATTATCTCCACTTTACAGATGAGTGAAATGAGGCTAAGAGGGGGTTAAGGAGAGCCAGGTGTCATTGAACTGGTGAGTCCCTGGGACATGGTAGAGACCACAGGCAGTTGACCCTGGAGTCCATGCTGTTATCATTCCAGCCAGTTCCCATTTGTCCTGATCCCAAGACTTGAAGAGAAGATGCAGAACAGCTCTTTCGTGCGCTTGACCTTTTAAATTGGGTGATGATGACTTTGGTGAGAAATGTGCTGTGGGCAGTGTGTGCACAAACTTTATGTTCAGGCTGTATCAAGGAATGGGTGGTGGCAGTAAGAAATTTTTTCTACAATTCCACTTTTGTCTGTCCAATTTTGCTTTTTTTCCTTTCAGTGGATTGCTAAACACACACACACACACACACACAAACACACACAGAAAGAAAGAGAGAGAGGAAATCAAATTAGTCAATTATACAGTATAATAGGATGGGTGAAAACAAAAGAAGTACAGTTTTTATGAACTTACAAAACTGCTTTTGCAGGTGGTCTGGTGAAATGTTCTTGCTGCTTAGCTGGTATAACTTAAGTTGTAATGGTTTCTGCTTGGAATTCTCCTGAAAACCTACAAAACTATTTAGCTTTAATAAGATGAGAGATTTATACTTTCTTCCCCCTTTCTCCTATCCTAATCTTGCAAAAATGACCTCATATTGTCCAAGGCCACTTGTTTTTAATCCTCTTGTTTTGAACACATGAGTTTTAGGCTTGTTCATATGTGAGTGTGTGCTTTCACCTCTTAAACATTCACTGTGGGTAGTTGGTCTCTAATTTTCGTGATGACAAATTGTTATTTAGTACTTGCAGTTTGCTTCAGATAACTGGGTGAAAACACAACATTTAATTGAGGTGGTAAGGCAGTCAGGGAGAGGGATCCAATGGGCTGCCGGGGAGTCCCATAGGGAACTGTCTGCCATCCAAGTTCTTTCCAAGCCAGGTCACCACAGGGCGGCTTCATTATTTTGTTTGAAGTAGATTGCTAAGACATCAGATGTTCTCATCTGCAAGTTCATAAACACATTCCAAAGCTGGTAGTAAATGACTTTTACTTAGCCACAGCTCAGTACATCTTTGTGCTTTATAAAAAGAAGACAAAGAAAAACGATGACATGTTTTTATGTGAAGTGATAGAGCGTAACTTGAAAATTGTATAGAAGTAACTAGAAGGGATTGATTTTGGTGCAGAGCACTGTGCTAATGCTTTGGGGACACACAAATCATAAAGAAGGACATGGGAACAAATATAGTGCAGGGCAATAAATGACAAAAGCTGCACATATATGTGCAAGGAATCCAAGAGAGGTCGAGGTTGCTATTGCCAGGGTGATAAAGGCTTCGCAGAACGAAGTTTATCCTGGCTTTTGAGGGGTGTGTAAGAGCATAGAGTACATTTTATGATTGCTGCCAGGACAAGTACTACCTGTTTTTACAGTGCCTGGCACAGAGATGATGCTCAAGAAATTTTAAGTTGTACGACTAAGAAGGAAGGAAGGAGAGAGAGATTTTAGTGTTTGGAAATAGCAAGATTCTGTTAGGTGAGGCATAATACTTGAATGTGTTGTGGTCACAGACTGGACATGTAGTTGGGGACTGGATTATGAAAAGCCTTTAGGATTTCAGTTCTGCTGGTTTATGAATGCTGGGGAGATTTCTTAGGGCTCTGCTTAGGACTAGTACCCTGTGACTGGGAGCTTGGAAGGCCTAGGTAGGATTGGGTTAGGGTTGTAACAAGGGCAACAGAAAGGCCAGAACAGGGAGAGGCTCATAAGGATGGATTGACTATATTTGGTCAAATCAGATGAGGGTGGGGAGGAGAAATTGAAGGAAAATTCAAAGTTTCTGCCTTGGGTTACCTTAAAGTATATTAAGGTAGTTTTGTTTTGTTTTATTTAGGGGATGAAGAGCAAAAGAATAGGGGGATCTACAATGAAAATAAAAAAGGAATCTAACTTTTGTGAACTTTAGGCAGAAAATAGACTGTCTGTACTGGATATCAAGATACTTATTGTTTAAAGTCTGGAGAGGGAAGCAGAACAGCTTATCCCAAGTTCTTTTTGGCGCACTGACTTGAGTTGGGCTTTTAAAAACACTTCAGTGTAGATATCCTTGTTTCAAAAATTATAAAGCTTGATATTCAACTTACTGCCACAAAAATGTTAGTTTTATTTATCAACTAAATATTTCCAAAGAGTCAGCTATGAATGAGAACATCCAAAATTCTCTATTTATTGAAAGTGCATACTATTCTCAGTCCTCAGTAACCTGGAAACATCTGGTGAATTATCACAATGATTTGTGCTTGATAGTAAATTCCTTAATAGGAAATAGTGTGAACTGTAGTTTTTGAATAAACTATTAGTTTAATATTTTGGTCTTAAGGATGTTTTCATCCTATGATAAACTGAAGAATTTGCCAATTTGGACTTGTTCTTATAAGATTTTAATTTTCTCTTGAGAGCCAGAAAAGATGTCTTGTTTCCTATTTGATCTCTTTGGTAGATGGATATACTCTAGGAATGCATTTATCCAGTTTTATTTGGGAATGTGGTATTTCAGTGAGGCAGCTACAAAAGCATCTACAAAGCTTTTCCAAAGAATTGGAAAATTACATCTTCAGATATCAAAGCAGTTTTATAATTTATAGAAACCCTTCTAAAATGAATCTGCATTTATGCCTTCTTAAAGAATGTACTGATTATGATTTACTTTTTTCCCCTGTAATACTCAAGACTCTTTCATTATGAATACAATGGCTGTACTGTTTTACTGTAATTCAGGGATAGTTTTAGGGCCTCCTCAAGAATAAAGGTCCTTCTACTTATGTACCAGATGGTGCTTGTTTGCTAAACATTTTGAGTCTTTTAGTGATTTTAATGTATTCAGACAGATTTTATTGATGATGAGCTATCATGAATTTGATATTTTCTAAATGCTACTTATTGTCACTTTAGCTTTTGCCATTACTGTTAGTGTATCAGCCACGATAACTGCCTCCTTCTTATGATCTTTTGCTGAGTCTAATCTACTACGGACATAGAAACTAGATGTCACATTTACAATCATGTGGTGCAAAATAAGGCTTAATAGACTTTTTGAAATTGATACTCTCATAAACACAGCCAAAGGGCACAGATTTTATGGCAGACTTTGAAAGAAACAACATGGTTTTATTTTTGACTTAGTTGTCATTTTCACTTATATTCCAGCTTGGTGGGATTTCTGAATTGGGGATCCTTGTATAACTGATTTCTTATTCTGTATATTTCTTTTCTGTTTAAGAACATGGAATGAATACATAGCATTTACATTATTTTATATTAGTAGTTAAATTATTCTCTGCAGTTGAATTAATCTGAGGCATTTTATTTTTTCCTAATTGTACAATAGAGCAAAGTTAAAATGGTTTCTTTTAGGAAGCTGTAAATGCTGAGTGTGTAAAAGCATGGCTTCCCTGCTCTGCAGGATGCTTTCACTAGTGTCAGATTTTGTGTTTTGTTCCCCATGCTCTACAACAGATTGTTTACAATTCAAGGAAACCCAAAACTAAAGGCGTGAGATTATTTTAGGGCCTCCAGGCTGGCATAGGGGTTAAGTCTCAGTGCTATCACCAATATAGCATGAGTTTGATATCCTGCCAGGGAGCTAACCCACATATGGCATAGCAGACCTCTCCTATCTCACCTACTCCTCCCCTTAGCAGTGTATTTCAGTAAATTTGCCTGTTCTCCCCACTCTATGGTGAATCCTCTCACTCCCTGCACCTCTGGCGTAGACCTCCGTTCTTCTATGCAGAGTAAAAAAAAAAAAAGAGATGAATTGAAGGGACTCCCAAGAAAAAAGGAGCTGGGTAATGTGTACTTAGGGTGAGTACTCACTAGATTGGGGTTTCATTCTGGAGCAGGCCATATTGGGAGCAAGCCTGTGATAAAGATGCAGGCTAGACGGGGACCTCTAGGAATGGGGTGCTCCTGCGCTTTCCGTGCTTGAAATGGGGACAATGAGGTCACCATTTTCCTTCTTACCGGGCCTTCCGTCTTAGGTGATTTTTGTCAAATTTTTCTATTTAGTTTTATTATTTTTTAAAGATTTATTTATGCATACAAGAGCTGGGGTACAGGCCAGAGACACAGGGGATGAGAGGATTCACCAGAAACAGAGTGGGGAACAGAACAGACAGACTGACTGAAATACACTGCAGTGGGCAAGACTGGAGAGGTCTGCTGCACCATGTGTGTTGCTCCCTGGCTGGTCGGGGATAGAATTCGTGCTGCAGAGGCTGCGAATTACTTCATAGTGTGGTGCTTAACCCCTGGCGCCACCAGGGAGGCCCTATTTATATTAGTTTTCTTTTGTACCAAATGCTAGTAAAATGTGATACCAGGTGTCTTCCCACTTTTAACCTGCTGAATAGTTTAGAAGGATTAGAATGGAGGAAGGCAGTATATTTGCAGCTGACACAAGTGCATCTCAGTCTTTGATGCATTTACTTAGTCATCTTAGCGCGAGGTGCTTTGGATGCTCTAGTAAGAACCCAGGCCTGTTGTTAAGGAGTTTACAGTTCAGTGAGTGGTAGGAAGGACTATGAAGGAAAGACCTAGAGATATTTGAAAGCGCTTAACGACAGAGCCTGACCTGCAAGTGTGTGTAAATGTGTGTGTGTGTGTGTGTGTGTGTGTGTGTGTGTTAAGAGAGGGTGAGGGCAGAGGTGGAATAAGGTGGGATGAGGGAAGAATTCTCTTGAGGAAGTGTGACTGCAGCTGCGACCTAAAGAATAAGTAGATGTTAATTAGGACAGGAAGGGAATGTGCTAAGGCCTGAGGCAGAACTGAAAGAAATCTCTTACTTGGCGCTTTCTAGTAATGAAGTGGGGAATTGGTGGAAAATGAGGTCCCCGAGAGACACAGGTAAGGGGCTGTACCTCTTTGGACCTCACAGGCATGTTTAAGGGTTTTGATTTTAATTCCAAGAGCTTAGAGAGGTAATGTGAACATTACCACAGGTTTCAGAGTCATTGTTTTCCGTTTTAGGGTCTCAGTTGCTTTATGAAATGTGAGGCGGATTAGTCTTTTATGTGCAGGATATCAGTCATCATTCTGTTTTCCACCAAATCCCTGGGTGTACTGTCTGCATGGCCTCTTGCCTTCAATAGCTGCTGTTGAATAAAGGAGTTAATTTCCACTGCTGGAGAATGTTTCTGTGGGAGTGAATTTTAATCTTGCGGCTGCATTCCTGAAGAAGTCTCCTTTTGTTTTCACTAATCTGGATCTGGAAGGGTGTTTTTTTTTTTTTTTTTTTAAATTAATTACTCCAGAAAGGGAAGTCACAGAATTACAAACCCTGATGCTGGAAGTTTTCTTGATACCATTTAGCCTGTTCTTTGGCTTTAAGGCAAAGTGGCAATACTGGCCCACCTTACAGAAGCAGCAGCGGAAGCCTGACCTGGTCTTGCTCTTTGCCTTAGGCGAAAGAGGCATTTGGTGCAAAAGTCTCCTCATACTTGCAGCGTTGTGCACCTGTATATCTCTAAAACCCTAGATAATGTGCCAGAGGATGCAATGAGTTGATAAAGGGGTTTTCTCCTTCCTTTTTGGGCTCAACACATGTTAAACTTTATGAGATAAGTAAACGGCTGTGATGTCAAGATTCCTGCCTTACAAAGTTGCTTTCTGATCTGCAGTTCACCCACTCTGCAGAAATCATAGTGAGTTTCAGGGAGAAGTTTGACCCTTTGCCTAAGGAATCTCTCTGAGGGAGATTCCCCAGCACCCAGACTCCAGAAACACATTGACAGGGCAGAAGGCACTAGATGGAAACATTTGCACTGTTGTGTGGATAACTGTAGTTACAGGCTCTCTAGACTCTTTCTCTTTCTCAAATACTTGAATGAAATAGGTGGATAGGAGAGGGATCAGGGATCAGGTGAGGAATATATTTATATGTGGTAGTCTATAATGTAATGTTATACATACAATATGTAATCCATTATATTTTAGTATTTAATGTATACTATAGTATATCGTATTTTATATATAATGGATAGAGATTTGATGTGATAATAAGATATATGGTATGATAGTGGGAAAAAACTTCTGAAGCCATCTATTTCAGCAGCTTTGTTTGATATAGATGAAGATGTGGAGGCCCAGAGAGGCTGAGATATCAAGCTCAGGATGTTGAGTGAGCAAGTTGAGGCTGGAACTCCTTCCTCCTAATGGACTTTAGTTTTCCCTCAAACTGTCTGACTGATGTTGACATCAGTGTGACTTTTTTTTTTTTTTTGGTAAGGGTTTGAGCAAAAGCTTGGATTTATACCTTGATCTTAGTGTTTGCTGAACATTTGAGGGTTTTTTTTTTAAGTTTCATCATTATAAGTTTCAGCCATAAATAGGAACTTTATCATCTGACTGGAGGGCTGCTGATAATATTCCACTGATGGGAAGAATCAGTGGTATTTTTCCTGATAGGTATTGGTGTAGTTCAGGGGGCTGTGCTGCTCAACTTCATTGAAGTTTCTCTCTGTCTCTGTTTCTCTACCTCTCTTCTCTCTCACTGTGCTTTGGGGGGGGGGGGGTGGAGAGGGTAGGGTGGGTGGATATGGCCATATTAGCATTTTTCACACTGTAGTAAGATTTTTGCTTGTCTTCTCATTAAGTTGTGAGTTCCTTGTGGTTAGTGACTGGTGGTCAGTAAATTTTCATTCAATTTTTTTTAAAGATTTATTTATTTTTGCATACAAGAGCTGGGGTGTAGGCCAGAGGTGTGGAGTGGTGAGTGGATTTACCAGAGACAGAGTGGGGAGCAGAACAGGAGGATTGACTGAAATACACTGCTGAGGGGAGCAGAGGGTGAGACAGGAGAGGTCTGCTGTGCCGTGTGGGTCAGCTCCCTGGCTGGGAATCAAACTTGTGCAGCAGTGGCTGGTGATGCCTTGATAGTGCTGATACTTAACCCCTTGCGCCACGAGGGAGGCCCCTTCATTCAATATTTGAATGAGTGAATGAACAAAAAGTGTCCACAGTGTTGGTAAAGGTAGAGTTGACAAGCCTTAAGAAGTTTTTCATCCTGTTTATGAAGTAGTTATTATTGTTTTGTGTACTATCAGCACTCCTTGATTAGTATGCCAACTGGGAGTGCTTGGAGTAAGTGCTCTTACATTTTGTTGAGTTATTATTGCTTGGAATATAGCTTATCTTCTTGCTGAGGAGTTGAACATTTTCAGATGAAACAGTGTTTTAAACAATGATTCCTCTGGGAATGGACCCACTGAAGTTAGAGTTTGCTAAAAAAAGCAAAACCACAAAATAATGATACATCACAAACTTCCTAAATCTTATGAGAAGACCTAGACATACTGGATATAACAAAAGGCTTCTAGGCTCAATTTCTATTTCTCTTCAAATAGGACTAGATGTTGTAGGTAGCGGGTGGCCCAGTAGAGAGTGGGTGACCCTGGTAAATATTTGCTCTCACCCTGAGCTCCCCTTTCTTCGTCTTCCCCATAAGTAGATGATTCTCCCTCCCCTCCCAGCCCGATTTCAGGACTACAATTGTTTTAATTTCTTTCCTGTTAGAACATGAAAACATAAGATTTTAGCCATTTACACATATGGAATTAAAAATAGATTGACTTTCACTTAATTCATGAGTTTCTTTCTGTTACTGATGTGTAGTAATAAGAGGAAATATTCAAATAGGTAAGGGAGAGTCATCCTTTGTTCATGTATTTATTCTGAGGAGAGAGTTTACTCTGGAACAGTAAAACAATATAACCACAGGGCCTCCCTGTGGTGCAAGGGGTTGAGCACAGCGCTGTGAAGCTGTCCACAGCCTCTGTAGCACGGGTTCGATCCCCAGCCAGCCAGGGAGCTACCCACATGGTGCAGCAGACCTCTCTTGGCTCTCCTGCTGCTCCCCTCAGTAGTATATTTCAGTCGGTCTGGCTGTTCTGTTCCCCACTCTATCTCTGGTGAATTCTCTCACCCCCTGCACCTCTGGCCTGTACCCCAGTTCTTGCATGCATAAATAAATAAATCTTTAAAAAAACAACAACAATATAACCACAGTGTTCCCTGCCCACAAGAGGCCAGCTTCCCCCTCCTTCCCTCCCATAAGAGTGTGACCTCAGGCTTGGTTGTGGTACTGGGAATCTCTGGAAATGGCCAGAATGGAGAAGATGCTGTCCACTGCCTTCAGACTTAAGATGTTCAGCCATACATTTCCTTAATTGTGTCTCTACTGGGCTTATCTATTTCTCCTTCTCTTTCCACTATCCCTGGGGTGATGATCTTCCAATTCTCTTCCTCCTCTACCTTGAGTCCAGCAATTTTGTTCTCCTAACTTGATTCCAGGTGCCCAAGTACATATTTTATACTTTCTAACAGTTTGAAAGTGTCAATTGATTTTTTTATCTTAATGTTTTCCTCTAGTATTTCTAGGTCTGGCTTATCAGTGCTTCCATATTTTTCCACCACTGGTGAGGAAGATTCTAGCAAAGCAGCATGTTGTTGGGAGATGTCTTCTTTGTTCCTGGCATCTTATTTTTATCACTAACTTCAGTGATAACTCGGCATGGTGTCAGCAACTGTGATTATTTTTGTGCCCAATGATCTTGACATTTTAGAAATATATTTAGCTTATTAGAAAACAATACACACAAAACCATATTATTATAAACACATATATATTTTTAGAACTGTATGCACTGGAAGAAAAGAATATATAAAGGACCTTTACAGAGTTTGTTACTTTATTTTTGTAACAGTTCTGACTCTGAGAGAGCTGATCTAAGTTAATCTTGACTGTGCAAAGTTTTTGGAAAAATTTTTTTAGTGTGACTTGAAGCCCATTACTCCTTTTCTGGGATAAAAAAGCTGGCCCTTTGAGCTTCAAATATATGAGGGATCATCTAGGTTAAGATTGCATGTTTCTCTTCCACCCTTAACCTGGGAGTGTAGCTCTCTGACATTTTTATAGCAACCTGTTTCCTTGAGGGAAACATTAGCAGTAAATCAAGACCCTTTTATCTCAAATCATTGCATGTTTCCTTTTTGGCAATTCTGTGTTCTCTCTCTCTCTCTAAAGATTTATTTATTTATAAAAGAACTGGGGTACTGGCCAGAGGAGTGGGAGGGTGAGAGGATTCACCAGAGACAGAGCAGGGAGCAGAACAGGCAGAGGACTGAAAACACTCCTGAGGGGAGCAGCGGGTGAGACAGGAGAGGTCTGCCACGCCATGTGGGTATCTCTCTGGCTGACTGGGAATCGAACCCACACTGCAGAGGCTGTGGACAGCTTCACAGCGCTACGCTCAACCTGCTGCACCACCAGGGAGACCTGTTCTCTCTCTTTTTAATTGGGATAGTATTTGAGTACCCATCAGGTATTGCCATTGTTCTGCTTTTCTTGTCATGAAGACTGTTTGAAGGACAGCTAATTTTAGTGTTATGTGGAATATAAATTCTAAAACATTACCGATATAATGGATAAAATGTACAAGCTTAGTGCTCTTATGTAAGACAAGTGATTATTGCTAGTTTTGATGTAGTATAATGATGTAACTATGATAGTGGAATTTGAGTAGCAAAAAAAAAATTAACCACAAAATAAAGGCATTTTGGGGGATGGATCTTTTATAAACTTGTAGTTTATGGCTTATTTAATTTATGGTACAGGCTAAATTGAATTTGCACCTCCATGAGAAAAATATTCATACTGGAGACTTAGTTGTTGATGTTTTATATTATGAGCAGAACATCCTACTAAGTGCATAAGGTATTAGATACAATCTCTGAGTGAGAGGTTTACATGTAGTTGGGCAGGTCGGGCCCATACATAAGATAATTCATGGTGTGTGATAATCTGTGTAATACCCGAATGGCTCAGCTGCTACACTTTGGGAATTTGCGAGACGCATAGTGTTGTCTAAGTGTGATTGGAAAGGCTGTATAAAAGGAGAAGGGAGGATTAGAACTGGATTTTGAGGAAGCTACAGGTAATGAATGAGAAAAGAGTGTTTCAGGCCACGAGACCAATGTGATCATAGGCTTGGATTAAGAATATGCATAGGGCCTCGCTGGTGGTGAAAGGGATTAAGTCTCAGCACTATGAAGCTATGGGCATGAGTTTGATTCCTGGCTAGGGAACTGACCCACATGGTACAGCAGACCTCTCCTGTCTCACCTGCTATTCCCCTCAGCAGTGTGTTTCGTCAGTCTGCTTGTTCTGTTCCCCACTCTGTCTCTGGTGAATCCTCTCACCCCCTGCACCTCTGTCCTGCACCTCAGCTCTTGTATGCATAAATAAATAAATCCTAAAAAAAAAAGACTATGCATGGAGTACTTGAGAATGAGGAATGTTCATATTTGTTAGAATGAAGCTTCCATATGGGACCTGTAGGAGATGTGTTCAGCCTGAAAGTGAAAGATGTGACGTGTAGGACTTTGATTGCTGGACCAAGTAATCATTCTGAAGGGAATGAGGAACCATTAAATCTTTTTGAATAGTGGGAGGATATATGAGAGTTTACGAAGATTAATCTCTAGAGTGGAATGTAGGGTGATTGAGCATGAGGAAGAGACAATTTAAACAGTAAAGATGTGAGATGAAGATTTAGACTTTTGTTGTTAAAGTAGGAATGGATAAAGAAGGGGTTGCTTGGAATGTTAGCCAATTTGATATATGAGAATTCAGTTAGGATTTATTTGTGTCCTATTGTGGTTGGGAGATTCATGCCTGAGCTACTGGGAGAAGCAAAATATTTTTACTCTGGAGGGCAGATTAGAAGGAAAATGGGTTGAGTTTTATACATTCTGAGTTCCCAGTGTTGGAGGGATCTGTAGATTTGAGGTCCGTTAGGCAGTTGAAGATGAAAAAGACTGTGATGGGTCTCCAGCGTAGGAGCAATCTCTTTTCCACTGGGTTCTTAGTTAAACACTTGACATTGGAGGGGCGAGATCTCATGAGTGTTGTATTCTGAAGATGTAATGAGGTACACAGAGGGAGGTGAGCCAGCATATCATATAATACAGGAAGTTGAGGCAGAACGAAACTGAAAAAAAGACCACTGAGTTTAAGATATTTGAAGCACCATTTGAATGGCAGAGTTGCAGTTCGAACCCAGAGCTCATGAATATGACTAAGTAGATCTGTAAAGAAACGAACCGAGGACATGTCAGCCACGTACATATTATGGTTGTGGTGGTCCTTTTCATGCCTGCTTCTCAATCCTTTTAACATCCTGTCAAGGAGATAAATGGAGGTGGGACTTAAAGCTGTTTAATTGGTTCTCAGTTAACAGACCAGTTACAATAACTGGATGGCGTTAGTAGGGTGATACAATTATTTGGATTACTATGAATCAATGATGTGCTGACCTTTCTCCCTGAAGATAATAAAAATTTGATTATCACCTTAATTGAAAATAAAAATAAGCACTGATGTTTCTAGAAACTATATTTCTACTACTAACTACTGCTTTTAAAAAAAATCTCAGTTTCTATGCAGATTTTGGACCTCTGAACTTGGCAATGGTGTACAGATACTGCTGTAAACTAAACAAGAAACTAAAAGTGAGTATTGTAGTGTTGATTACATTTTGGTATTGAAAATCTGAACTGTGAAATCTGATCGGGGATTGCTGTGCACACACCATTTACTTAGGTAATTTTGATCTTTGGAAATTTATGTGAGTAGTTCACCTAGAAGTTGAAATTGATCCTCCTGATTACCCCACAAAGGACATGTTAACCTCTTTCATTTTTCAGGATGAATTGAAATATGAGCTGAATGAAGTCATTGGAATAGCGAGCTAAGAAAGAAAGCACAAATCCTTTCAGGTTGTCATTAATGAGTCTCTATCAAATTCCCTTCTAGAATGATTTTTCTGGAAGCCTCAGGTCTGCTTCTAGACACTGATATCAGGTGATAAAAGAACTCATTACTGTCTGGTAGGACCTGTGGAACATAAATTTTTTCTGTCAGATTGAGATTGAAATTTTGGCATATTTCTTGAATGTCGTCTCCCTAGTTTTAACAGCCAGGTGAGACAGATGAACTAGCAGTAGAGCATGAACTTTCCATGTGCTTAGAATTTGGGTCATACATTTAGTGTTCCTCCATATTTTTGATTTTATAGGGGTGCCCAGTTTCATTTTTTGTACTTACATGTGAATTTTAACACATGGCATTTTTTTTCAAACTCTCCAGTTTCGTTAAAGATACTTTCCACAAATAATCATGGTATTTCAGGCAGAACAGTGCCAGACAAGTATTAACAGTCTACAACAACTTTCAAACTTCCCTCTCCTATGGACTATCAAAATCAGAATACCACCCTGAGGCCCAGGGAAGTCTTCACTTGATGTTCTGACCAGGGGAAGTTTTGAGTGAGGGTTGACATATTACACTTCACATGTTGTTTAGCAACTTTTTACAGCCAACCCTGACTTTTGGGAAATGAAACACAAATGGACAGAATTATCATCTGATGATCCTCAGTATTGAACCACTTCTCTTTGGAGGGATGCCATCTCGATGGTGCTGGAAAGTCCAGAGTGCTTGATATAACCACTTTTTTTTGAAGTCACTTCTCAACAGGTCTGTGGGTTTAAGGGAACCAAGTCTATGCTGAAGGCAGAGAGGGAGAAGAGAACATAAAAATGAGTTTTAGTTTTTCTCCATCTATAAGGTGTTTGTGCCAAAGTGACTAATATGTGCCAGCATCCAGGTACCCCTTCTCCTGGGAATCAAGAGGAACTCGAAGGGAAAAGTGTTTTTCCCCCCTTAACCCAGCTGGGGCCTCCCTGGTGGTGCAAGGGGTTAAGTCTCAGCACTATTAAGCTATTGGAAGATCAATCCCCAGCCAGGGAGCTAACCCACATGGCGCTGCAGACCTCTCATGTCTTGTCCACTGCTCCCCTCAGCAGTGTATTTCAGTAGATCTGACTGTTCTGCTCCCCACTCTGTCTCTGGTGAATCCTCTCACCCTCCTCACCTCTGGCCTATACCACAGCTCTTGTATGCATAAATAAATAAATTTAAAAAAACAACAAAAATTAACCCAGCTGATATCCAGGAGATATTCAATTAGTGACTAATGCTCTTCCCTCCCAAACAATTAAGTGTTCTGAATGCAAACATCAAACCCTAAAAAACAGAACAGATTTTTCATTTTTCTGAAAGTTGATAAAGCATTTCAGACTGTACACTCAGCAGAAGTTACCGACAAAGTCATGCCTTTCCCTGGTCTGCTTTGGCATCTCTGTTTTCTGCAGGATAATTCCCTTCATTGCAAGCATCAGCTTTCTTCTTTTTCCAATTGGGTCCTATCTCTCCCTTCTTTGCAGGGGCCTTTTTAGATTTCAGCCCTGGCTTTGGAGGAACACTTAGATAACCTTGTGGATTTTCTCTGTGGCTTGTTCTTCACCTTGGCATTACTTCCTTTGGTAGCCCCTTTAGCTTTTATCTTGTGCATGATGGTGATGGGCGTGATGGATGCAGAATGTGGGTGCTGGTCTGGGGGATGCAGCAGACCAGCTTGGGTTGGTCCAGGGTTCATTCTTCACACTGCTACTTCCTCTCCGCCCACACCCTTCAACTCTAGGCTGGTGTGATAAAAAGTGACCCCTACCTGGCCTCCGAGTTTTCCTAGACTTATTTCATCACATAGAAATGTCTGTCCTTTTCTCCCAGTTTTCTAAATAAGCATCTTAAATGTCATGTTTCGGTTTGGAAGGTAAAATACTGCACAGCATGATTTAAGGATAAGAGCTAAATAATCCTGGGCTGTTTTTTTCCCCCCCTGGGAAAAATGTTACTGATGTGACATAGTACTATGCCTTGTATATATTATTTTTTGATTTGCTTCATCATTTTTTTATTTGAATGATTTTAATTGTACTTAGGTATAAAGGAATCGATGATGGAGAATTTCCATCGAATGTGTTTTGTTTATGAATTCACAGATTTTTGCTGTTGATCTCAATGTACTAAATGGTCATGGAATGATACCAAAGAGAGATCTTTAGTCAGTAATCATGTAACATAAGATGTTGCCAGCAACTTTTCTAGAAATTAATTTCTATTATCTGACAAGATGTATGCAAATTCCCTTAACTAACTTGGTCTACATTTTTCACAATTGAGAACATTCCCTGTAATTCAGAAAATGAAATTGATATATTTGTATTCACTAGGGAAAAGAGTTTAATAACTATAATAATAGGCTCATATACCCATCATTTCAATAATTTTGAACTGTCAAAGCATCCTGCTAATTTTCATGTTGTTGGTAATAGTCCATTGTTTGAGGATGTTTATACTAAACTGAAAACAAAAATTCCTTTCCTACTACACAGACACCAATAACAGTATAAATTCAAGCCTCAGTTTGCAAATTCATAATAATTTAGTGATGGAATTAAAAGCAATAGAGTATGTAATGTGCAGGTTTTGTGCAACTGTTGATAGCTTCTAAAATATTAAATTTTTCACTTTAGTTATTCTTTATATTTATGTTTTGCTTTCTATGTCATGAATGTAGATGCCATCTTTTATGAATGCAACTTGTCTTTTTCATTAAAGAACATTTTGTTTCATGTAATCAGTAAACTTTGGTATGATATTAAAAAATGCACTTTTAATGAGTTAGCAAGGGAAGGATGGTTCATAAATGAGCTGTTCTTCCTTTTGAGTACCTAGGAATTTCTTTGCTTTCTTCATTAGTTGGTATGTAGTTGGCATAAACTGGGTATCAAAACTAACAACTTGGGACGTGACTACTATCTTGAGTGGTAGAAGGGAAAGGAATCATTATTAGGAAAAAAAAAATAAAGTTTCTGGCTTGACTCAGTGATTACTTATATCAGTTACACAAGACTAGATGAATAGAGTTAAGGTTATTTTTCTGCCATATTCTGTATTAAATAATACACAAGGATATATTTGGATTTGTCTTCATTTATAAAGCTTTCTTTCAACATTATGAAAGTTTAATAAAGTCAAACAGTACCTCCTATTCATTTCAGTAGATAGGTAATCTGTTGGATTTTAGAATGCCATTGTTAGCTTTAGTAATTACTGGGCATCCTGTTACTTGCCGAAGGAACAAATTTTTGAAACCAAATGTTAGTAAGTTGGGTATCTCAACGAAGTACGCCATCTAGAATCTGTTTTAGGAGAAACCGTATTTATCAATTCAAGGCTTGTGGTTGCTTTAGCCTTGTGAAATCTGTTACTTCAGCTATAAATTGCGGATTATAGAGCTCTCAGATTGGTGGATAATAATGAAAAGAGCTGTGTGAATCTTGAAGTCCTACACATAAGAAAGTCACTAGTGTAACATATTTGAATTTTGTTAGGAAATATGATACAGTTCTTCAACAAAGTTTATAAATATCTTCTCAACTTCATAACTATTATTCCAATACAAAGCTGTTCATTATAACTTTAGGAATCTAAACGGCCATTTAGTCCAGCCTCCTTATTTTATAGGCGCAAAATGGGAGGCCTGGGAGAGGCATGTGAGTTTCAAGGCTGCTAGATAAAGTCAGGGCTAGATTTCATGACTTTTTTTTTTTTAAAAAAAAAAAGATTATTTACTTATACAAGCACTAGGTACAGTCAGAAGCGCGGGAGGGTGAGAGAATTCACCAGAGCCAGAGCGGGGAACAGAACAGGCAGACTGACGAAGTACACTGCTGAGGGGAGCTGCGGGTGGCCAGAGAGGTCTGTGCACCATGTGGGACACTTGCCGGTGGCCAGGGATGGAACCAGCGCTGCAGAGGCTGTGGGCAGCTTCTCAACCCAGCGCTCAACCGCTGCGCCACCAAGGGAGGACCGATTTCATGACTCTTGCCTGCATTCTTCTCTTTTTTTTTTTTTTAATTTTGCGTAGAAGAACTGGGTTGTAGGCCAGAGGTGTGGGGGATGAGAGGATTCACCAGAGACAGAGTGGGGAGCAGAACAGGTGGGTTTTACTGAAATACACTGCTAAGGCGAGCAGTGGACGAGACAGGAGAGGTCTGCTGTGCCATATGTGGGTAGCTCCCTGGCTGGGGATTAATCTCAGGCTGTGGCATTGATAGTGCTGAGACTTAATCTGTAGGCCACCAGGGAGGCCCCCTTGACTGCATTATTCATGCTCTTTCTCTCCACCTTTGGTGGTAGCCGTAGCCTCTGGATTATAATCTCCACAAACTCACGGAACTGCTCCAACTGACTTCACCTTGTTGTCCTCGAGTGGCTTTGAGTTTCTTCGGCCTCTTTTGACTGTTACTGACACTCCAGCTGCTTTGCTTCAAGGATTCAGACTCCAGGATTTCCTACTTTGAATGTAGCCTTCTTTTTATACCCCCTGCTACCCCCCGCTCCCCAACAGCTGCATCTCTCTTACCTTCATGTTGTCTCTAGACCTTTAGGCTCCCTGTTTTCTATGTACATGACCTCCCTGCTGATGTCTGTAGCCTACAGTAGGCCATGGTCACTCATTTTAGATCTCTAGTATTGATGAATTGGAGTTACCTGTTTGCATCTATTTTTCTCAGTAGACTGTGAGCTCCTGAAGGATAGAGGCATACGTTATGACTTTGTGTTCTCAGTGCCCAGCTCAGAAACTTCCATTGACTGTATCATCATCCTTGAATTAAAAATCTTCTTTTATCCTTTTGCTTCTAGAGGTTTCAGTATAGTCTCTCCTCAGCATGTTTGCATTCTAGCTCTGTGGTTATTCCTTTGCTTTCTCAAAGGTTTTGCTTTTGTACTCAGACTGCAGTAGTGGTATCTTAAACATCAAATCTGAGGGCATTTACTTGATCCTCAAACTCTCTACCTCTCTGAATAGTTTTCTTTTTAAAAAAGATTTATTTATTTTATGCATACAAGAGCTGGGCACAGGCCAGAGATGCAGGTGGGTGAGAGGATCCACCAGAGACAGAGCGGGGAGCAGAACAGGCAGATGGACCAAAGACACTGCTGAGGGGAGCAGTGGGCATGACAGGAGAGGTCTGCCGCACCATGTGGGTATCTTTCTGGCTGGCCAGGGATCAAACTCGTGCTGCAGAGGTCACAGACCGCCCCATAGTGCGGTGCTTAACCCCTTGCACCCAGCAGGGAGGCCCTCTCTGAATTATTTGGTACTATTTTCACCAAAAACAGCTTCTTAGAATTCTTTTACTGTGTGGTTCTTAGCTCCTTGAGGTATTATTTATTTTCTACTTTGGAAATTTTTATTTCTTTCAATAAAGCTTTTGTGATTCCTCTCCCCCTTTATTTGAGATCTTACGTAGATAGGTAATGTTTTAGAGTACATTTTATTACATACCTAAACTTCTTTTTTTTTAAAGATTTATTTATTTATGCATGCAAGAGCTGGGGTATAGGCCAGAAGAGTGTGTGTGTGTGTGGGGGGGGGGTGGTGAGAGGATTCACCAGAGCCAGAGTGGGGAACAGAACAGGCAGACTGACCGAAATACACTGCTGAGGGGAGCAGTGGGTGAAACAGGAGAGATCTGCTGTGCCATGTGGGTTGCTCCCTTGTTGGCCGGGGGATTGAACTCATGCGGCAGAGGCTGCGAAGAGCCTCACAGGCTGCATCTCAATCCCTTGCTTCACCAGGGAACCCCCAACTTCTTAATTTTTATATGTCAAAAGGTATTTTTTTCAAGTTGACAATTTATTGCTATTTGTGTGTGTGAGTGTGTTTGTGTATGTGTGTATATATTTGTCAGTATGGATCCTATTCCTGGCTTTCTTAGTTCTTTTTTAAATTGACATGTAATTGACATCCATGCCCAGTGGCCATAGCTTTAATTATATTGATTAGAATAAAAAATTATTATTCATCAAACAGCTACTTAGATTAAAAAATCAAAAATAAAACTGCCATTAACAACAAAAACCCCTCTTGTTTGTTTTAAACTACAGTCTAAAAAGTATAAGTACTAAGGATTATTCAGCTTGCTTTTTTTGTGGTCAATAATTACTCTAATGAAGAGAGCAGTCAAAAAAGGGAAGTTTTTTTTTGAAGTAAGAACAATTTTGCATATTAATTTATGTAAAATGCCATCAATGATTGATAGACTAGAGCAGGAATTATTAATCTGCTATTTCAAGGAGCCCATAGACCTTTGAAATTACACATAAAATGTTGTATGTATTTACATTTTACTTCTGAGAGAATTCCTAACTTTGATCAAGTTTTCAAAGGGATTCTTGGCACAGACATTGTTAAGACCACCTTGCTGGAATATCAGGGATTGGAAAAGAGAAAGATAAAGCAGAATATTTCCCCAAACATAATCAATTAAAAAAAATCTTTGAATTACTGATATAATAATCTGTAACGTTTATAAACATCTTATGGTTGAATCTGCTTTTCCTGAAATAGCCAACACAGTTTTAACTGTTGATTTTACTTTCTTCAGAGAAAAATAAAATCTCTGGGGTGGGGGGGGGGGAGAATCTGTCTCACTAAAAAAAGGAGACCTTTTGTAGGGCAGTGATTTTAAACGATATACCTGCTTATGAATCAACAGAACAATTACAGAACAATCTCGAGGATTGTTTTTAAAAGGTTTAAGAGAATATGGGCAGAAATGGTGTCTAAGCTATACAAAACATCCCACATCACCCTTTCATGGTAAAAGGAGGAGGGTGGGCCTGGTAAAATGGGTGATTATATTGAAGTGCTGAAAGTACCTGGCAGATGGTGGGGCTCAGAGAATGTCCTTGTTGCTTAATCAATCAGTGCAGTAATCCTAGCTGGTAACTAGGCACCTGCCATGGTGTCAGGTGGTTGTACACAAGAACTCTTTTGATATAATGATCAGACCACCTTCTCGTTACAACGACACAACATTTCGAGATTTCTTCATGAGATTATCTTCTGTTTCAGGTTTATGGGTTTTTTTTTGGGGGGGGAGAGGAGAACAAGCTACATTCTGGGGACAGTTCATGTAGTTTAAAGAGGTTTTGAGTGTTCTAAAGCAGTGTGAACTCGCTTGGTGGTGAGCATACTGAGTTTGTAAGACATGGAGCCCTTCAGAAATATTTAGCCACGATCCGCTTTCTTAGAGAATCCCAAATGCCCTCAACTATATTATAAAATATCTTTTTTTTTTAAAGATTTACTTATTTATACAAGAACTGGGGTACACAGGCCAGATGCGCGGGAGGGTGAGAGGATTCACCAGAGCTGGGAACAGAACAGGCAGTCCGACGAAATACACTGCCGAGGGGAGCAGCGGCTGAGACAGGAGAGGTCTGCTGTGCCATGTGGGTTTCTCCCCAGCCGGCTGGGATCTAACCTGTGCTGTAGAGGACGGCTTCACAGTGCGGTGCTCAACCGCCTGAGCCACCAGGGAGGCCCTATATTATAAAATATCTTTATGAGCAACTTTTCTTTGACATGTGAACTTCTCTACTTTAACCAGATGTGCCATGTTATTAAAGAAGTTTATTGGGTTTGAAACAGCATGTACCATTCAGAGACATCTTTTTCTTTATAAGGAAATCGTTCAACTTGTCTTATTCTAGCTCTCAATGAAAACATAAACCATATTTTGTTTTGTACAGCCAAAGAAAATTTTCAAGAATATCCCTTTCCTGGGAAAGTTGGAGGTAAAACATGTAGAGGTCATGGCTGCTCACAGGAAGACCTGTTCATTTTATGGCTTTTGCAATGAGATGACCACTGTTTGCTATGGAGGCGCTGATTGCTGCGGCCATTGTTGGGCTAGCCTAGTCACCTGTAAGATGCCTTGGTCACTTTCATCCCTGTGCTGTACTTAGTCTGACCACTGTCATTGGCAAAGTTTGCTTGTTTAGGAAAGTGCATGGGCTCTGTTTTTTATTAAAGAGCGTGTTATCCAGACCGCATTCATTTCTTCCTTAGCGCAATCAGAATGATTCACACAGCTATGTGAAATGTGGTGTTCTAACCAAATGACTTAAAGATTTTACTTTTGAGCATGGCAAACGACTGCTTAAAAATCTGTGTTTTTTAAAAATTGACTATTAACTCTTCTTTTTTGGCTTTGAGCTCAACTGCGTTACCTTTCGTTTGTCAATGGTGGAAGAGTTTGTGATCTCCAGTCCTAAGCTGGACACGTGCATGTCATCATCATCCCGCCAGAGCCGAGGCTATGTGTGATTTGTGTAGCATGCCATCATTTTCTCTTTCTGAGTGGCTGTGACTCATTTTTCACAAGGAGTGACGCCATGAGAACGCAACCTTTCACATAGCTTTCCTTTGCCAGACAGAAAATGTCTGGGGTCAGTACTTCATTTTAACTTGTATTGTTTTATTGTTGCACTTTGGATTATAAGCACGTTAAACATTTATATGCTGCATTACACTCTTATGATTTATGTAAGATGCTAAAACAGACTCTCAGGTAAGCAGTATAGGTCTGGACATTTTTGTAGGTTTGATTATGTTAATTTATAGATACTCAATTCTGAACGCTTATTTTTTTTTAACCTTCTTAAATTAAACAATTATTTAAGTACCAGTAATTATGATCTTTCCTTTGGTCCTTGCTGTGTGTGAATGCATCCTTGGGTATTTTTTTCCCTTTGTAATAAGCCTTGGCCAGATTTTCCCCTTATTTAAATAATCTAGACTGTGAGCACTTAGGAGGCTGGAGGCTGGGGTTCCATTCCCGTTGTTACCACATATCTCAGCACTGGGCTTGACCCACAGTTACTGCTCAATTTATTCTGATAGAACCAATGGCATTTTCTTCAGCACCACCTCCCAGCACCCACATTCAGTAAACTGGTTGATTATGGACTACATTCAGTCTTTGGATATATTTTGTTGAGGGTGAATGCTATTTAAGATTTTTGAATTCATGATCAACATCTGTAATTTGTGAAATTTTAAAAAAATTCTGGGCTTCTGGCTTCTTTTACATATTTCAGTATTTGATTTTGGGTCCAGATTCATATATAGGAGCAGCAGGTAGGAGCTAGGTCTGCTTTAGATAGGTTATGCTTTTTTAATTAGCCCATAGATCCACTTCATATTCTTGGTGCCTAATAACACTTGAATTTTGAACCTTTGGAATAAATGCCATTTAAGGCAGCTTAGTTACCAAATCACTAAGGAAACTTATTCCTAAGGTGTTATCATTTGGATTGCATGAATTTACAAATTGTAATAAAGTTTTGTAAGGAATTTGGGGAAATGTATTTTTTATAACATGCTTTTAAAAGCATATGACCTGATTTGGATTTTTTAAGAATTTAAATGTCTATTGGGACTACTTGACTAGATGGACAGTATTTTAGGATTTATGTGGGGCCAGTCATATTTCTATGCAGCTCTTTTCCAAAACTGAGCACTATTTTTCTGTAGTAGATTTCAATATGTGGGCCCTGGAACATCAGCTTTACTAAGGAACCTGTTAGAAAGACTCATTTTCAGGCCTAGCCCTACTGAATCAGAAACTCTGGCCCAGCAATCATATTTGAATAAGCTTTCCATGTAATAGTGAACCAGTCTCTTAAGAAGATGAAATATAATAATACAATTTCTATTGAGATTTTGTTTGTTTTTTAATTTCTGAAATGTTTTGGTAATATTGACCGCTGCAATCTAATTATTTAGATGTTTAACCATGAAACTTGTTATGGCCTTCTAAAGGAGATTTACCAAATGATCAAGGTTAGTGAGAGAGTTCTGGATTGCTCCTCTCTACTGTACCTGCTGTGTAAAAGTTCACAGCAGACCCTTTCTGGCTTTTGGCTTGTGTGCTCATATACTGGTATTTCAGCCCTGCCCCTCTCTGATTTGGGAGTCACTGTCTGTCAAACTGGATCCATCTGGCCCTGTTCCTGTTGCTTTGGGAAATGATACAATTTAGCCAAGTCTCAGAAAAATGTTAGCTGTTGTTGCTGCTGTTGTAAGGGTCTGGCTGTGTTCACTTAGCTTCTGAAGGGTCAGAAGGCTATATATTCCAGCTTCCAGATAAAAATCTGAAATATTGTATAGTGACTGCAGGTTATAATTTATAATGGGTCATGTGTGGCTTTGCTTTAGAGTAGGCAAGTAGGACTGAGGCAAGCATTCCTTCTGATATCGTCCCTGTATTTTCAGATTATATATTTTTTTGCAAATTTCTAATATTCCCTTGCTATTATATACAGTATTTCATAATTTTCTGAGTTTCTCATGTAAAGCAAATGAATCTGCAGTAGAGAAGTCACTGAAAACCACAGTTGATTGTCTAATTTTGCGAGTGACTTCCTTAAGGGACTGCCCAGCATAACAGACCACAGAGGAGTCTGGCCAGAATAAGGAAGAGACAGCTCTTGAGTTTGGAGACAGTTGTCCTGATACCGAGCCAGAGTCTGAGAAAATATCTACTGGACTCATTCATAAAATAAAATCTTATCTTCAGACTGTGCCTTTCTGTGCATGATAAAGTTCTTTCATGAAAGTTATTGAAGGATGAACCAAATATTCCTCTAAAGGTGCTTTGGTCATCAATATCTCCAGTGTATTGTTTCTTCTAGGGTATTTTCATATGTAGTTGGTAATTTTTTGTTTGTTTTTAAAGAGAGGGACACACTTAATATTTGAAAGCAGATTACTTTTGGTTTTGGGTATCAACCAGTCATATAAAGTATCAGCTAAAGAGTTGGCAAAATGTTATGCCTGAAATTTTTTATTCCAGCCCCAGATTCTACACAGGACATGTGTAGAACAACATTGCTGCTGTAACTGGCAGAAGTTTGCCGGTAAGAGTGAGGACAGGAGGGAACTTAGGAGAAGCCCTGTAGTGTGTAGGTTTTGTCCTTTGTCATTCACTTTGAATTAGTTTTGATTCCTCAGGTGACAACTCAGCTATCTCTGATGTGACCAAGCATATACTGGGCAAGCTTCACTAAGCCGATCTTTTCTTGAGTATAGTGTTTTTGAGACTTACCTGGGAAAAAAATGCTTGAATTCCAAAAATCATCTAAGCAAGGTAAAGGTAGGGAGCTTTACATTTTCCCCTAAAAGTCACACAGAATTACCTCATTAAAAAAAAAAAAAAGGAAAAAGGTAGTTGTTTTTCATTCTGTAAGCAACATCCAAAAGAGACATTTTAAAATTTCTCAGTGGACTTTGTAAAGGATAGTCTTTATCTGACATGATTTCTGAAAACTTAGAGTGTTAAAAAAATTCTTTGAAAGTGCTTAAAATTTTAACTTTCACTATACTTAGAAAAAATTACAGTTACACAATGAAAATAAAGCTTCCCTCAGAATTCTTTTCTTTCAGTTTCAGGGCTTCCATTCCAGGATGGCCTCTGCATTGCATATACTTTAGAAAGAGAGAGAAAAACAAAAACCAAGCAAACACAAAAAGTTAGGGAGGAAAAAAAGCACCAAATAGGCCACTGGTGATAAAAGAGCAGCAATATGAGTTTGTCATTTTTGGCAGATGGATTTGTAAATTGAATTCCACATGATTAAATATTATGAAACCTAATTTCTCAGTAGAAAAGAACATCAAAACAGATAATCCAGACTTCAGGCTAGATTGTTGATTGTTTTCTTCCCCATAGGTGTTTTAGGGGATGAGGAAATGTAAATAGAAGCTGGGAGCCAGAAGAGCTGTTGAGTCCTTGTTTCAGCCTGACTCCTAATTTTGGGGGGCAGGCTACATGTTTGAGATTCAAAGACCATAAGGATCCTTAGTTCTTAAAAGCCTTGACTCCTCTTGGAGTAAATCAAACATAACTTCATGATGGATCACAACAGTGGCAAACAAATACATAGTAAAATACAATGTGCAGGCAGACAGTTGAAGTCTTTACATCAGTGTATGAATTTGGCCGAACTGCCTGAATAAAATGTAGCTTTCCCCCTCTTTATTTCTTAGGAGTATTTTAGTAAGTGTCAGGAAACAAGGACTTTGGTAATGAACGTCCCTCTATGAGGCAAATACTTATTTTTCAAAGTTCAATGACAGGGCTGTGCCATTTTCAGAAGAAATGTGATTCTTGATTATCAAAGAAATGCCTGGTTTGAGGTGGTGAGGTATTGCAGCCTCATTGCAGAGTTACCCATAGCTATGTTTTCTGTGGTTCTATGTTGTAGTTTCATCTTAGAATAAACTTCAGAGTTGAAAGAGTCTCATTTCTTCCTAGAAAATAGCAGGATAACTAAACGTATGGTTGAGCTCTGTTGACATTTTTTTCCACAGGGTCTCTAAAAGCAGAAATTCTATGCGGGCTGTGGTGAATGTATAAGGTGCAGAAAGCAGCTTTCATAGTTAGGTATTTATCGGTAACTATTAAAATGTACTTAGGTGTGTGTATTTTGAAAACCACTTGTCAAAATATTTGAACTGTTTTGAAGTAGGAGGAAGTTGAGCAGATTTCACTGAGTTGTGTCTGTGTGCTCATTGTTTTATATTTGAGTTTTGATTAATAATTTGGCTTCCTTTTAACAGATTTTTTTATTTGTACTCTTCATTTTAAGCATGTGTGCAACACACTATATTGCTCATTTTGGAATTAATTTGGCATGCAATATGTTTTGTGGCAAATAGCAGATTCTTAATAACTGTTTGAATCCATTAATTTAATATGTAACTACACTATTCAGATGTTTGCTGATATAATCCTTGTGATAGTTCATCTTTTTCCATTAACTATTTATTTTCAGATAATTAAAAGGGACTATTCTAGAACTTTCTAGGAAGAAAACATTGATATTGGTGCTCTAGTTTTAAGAAGTTTTACAGAGGAAAATAGACTGGTTGGTATGTTTGAAAACATTGTATAACGTAAAAGTAAAATAACTTTTGGGAGTGGGAATGGTATGTGGAAAACAGTGAATACACATTACAGATAGGATCAAGAGCAAATCTTCAAAAATCGTTCCTGCTTATAAAGGTGCCAATAATGTAATTATTTCTCACTAGTGTCAGTCTTCTTTCTTGGTTGGAAACATATTTGTTATATTGTCAATTCTTACATCATGAATGGAGGGAAAAATATCTGAACCAGATCTCCCCCCCACCATGCTCAAGTCCAGATGCCATAGAAATTAAAATAGAAAGTTGTTAAATTTCACTGATTGTGGCACATCTTTGAAAATTAAGAGATGATGTTTATCTTCTGTATATTCCAATATTGTCTCTGTGGTTGCACTCACTTTTTTTTTTTCCTTTTCTAGTCATACAGCTTATCAAGAAAGAAAATAGTGCATTACACCTGTTTTGATCAGCGGAAAAGAGCAAATGCAGCATATTTGATAGGTGCTTATGCTGTAAGTACTTTTTTCATGATTATTTTCTATAATCAGGCCAATGGAATGCTGAAACTGCCAAATAAAATCAAGGCCATATATTTTGGTGGAATTGGGAGATAGGGAGATTGCTGGCATCTTGAGAACTTAACCTGGAACAGAAGTGGGGACTACACTGAGGGGCTGTTTACTTTTGGATTTTACTTTCCAATAGCTAATGAGCAAATTCTGGAACCTCAGTATATAACTTGAAGTTCACTGTTGTATAGATGTTTTAGAGAAAAGAATGCCCAGGAAAAATACTTGCAGGAAAAAAAAAAAGGATATATATATATATACACACACATACATATTTTTTTAAAAAAAGATTTAAAATTTTTTAAAAAAAGATTTAGTTATTTATGCATACAAGAGCTGGAGTACAGGCCAGAGATGCAGGGGATGAGAGGATTTACCAGAGACAGAGTGGGGAACAGAACAGGCAGATTGACCTAAGTACACTGCTGAGGGGAGCAGTGGGCGAGTCAGGAGAGGTCTGCTGTGCCATGTGGGTTGCTCTCTGGTGGGCCAAGGGGATCGAAATCGTGCTGCAGAGTCTGCGGATTGCTTCATAGTGCGGTGCTTAACCCCCTGTGCCACCAGGGAGGCCCTTAAAATATTTTTGAGGTATTCCTTTTTGGAGTAAGAGGAAATCTGAGATTGCATGGGGGAGGATTAGTATTATAATTACCACTATTATCAATCCAATTGTTTAAGCAGTGTTGCAGAAGATGAATTGAATATAAATCTTGCATATGGCACAGCCTCCCTAATAACTATTGGGTTGTCAGAAAATTCATGATGCATTTCTGCATAGACAACAGAAAAATATATCACGACTTTTCCAAAAACCTAATAGATAAGACTTCAAAACCAATTTTGATTAGAAACATTATCTGTGAGCACTGAAATGTAAATGTAAGTTCTACATGAACACACTACAGAGTTTTGGTATAACTCTTTCAAGAATTTTCTGTATATATTGGGATTGGACAAAAACTTGGAAAGCATATACCATTAATACTAATATGTACTTGCTAATATCTTTTATGGATATGTGTGGTACCTGGTTAAGAATACATGTTCTAAAGGCAGAGAGAGATGTCATTTCCCCTCATCCTTGGGGAGGGTCTGTTCTCCTCTGAAGCTTGGAAGCATGCTGCTGCGTGACCTTTCTAGGGCCTCCTTCTGAAGATCTTTACGGAAGGAGGCACTCACTGCTAGACATCAAACTCTGCTACATCAAACCAGAAGCCCCAGAGGAGAACACCCAGGGGTGGCACTGAAGAGACTGTCAGCTGTTGGAGGGTGTGAACTGAGCAGAGTGGCAGACAGACAGGCTGTGGCCCGGGGCCTTGTTTCCAGGACTGAGATGCCCAGCTTAGCTCATCTTTTCTCTCCTAATTTGGCTGATAGAAAAAGGGACTATTATAGGACATTTTCTTTTCTTTTTTTTTTTTTAAGATTTTTTTTATTTATGCATACAAGAGCTGGGGTACAGGTCAGAGCTGCAAGGGGTGAGAGGATTTACCAGAGACAGAGTGGGAAACAGAACAGGCAGATCGACTGAAATACACTGCTGAGGGGAGCAGCGGGCGAGTCAGGAGAGGTCTGCACGCCATGTGGGTTACCTCCCTGGCCAGCCGTGGATCGAACTTGTGCTACAGGCTACAGTGGCTGTAGATAGCTTCATAGGTTGCATCTTAACCCCTTGCGCCACCCAGAAGGTCCCTATTATAGGACATTTTCTAAAGAAAATATTAATATTGGTCTTTAGTTAATACAGGCGCTTAAAAAGTTTAGAAAGGAAAATAGTCTGATAATGTTTAAAAATGCAGCGTACAATATGTAAAGTATAGAAAACTTTTCTGGGAGTGGGGTAGTATATAGGGAATGAAAAAGGTTAATTAATTTTATAGGAAAGATCAAGAGTAAATTTTCAAAATGGCTCTTGTTAATTAAGTTGCTAATAAATGACTGGATTGGTGATAGTACTATTAATTCCTCTTCCTCCTCCTCCCCCTGGCAATTAAGAATTCCTCTTATTTCAAGTAAAACCTTGGTGCATTGCTTGAGTTTTTCCCCCACCCCCACACCCCGTTTTCTGTAGACGTCTCAGTAGTACAAGGAATCATGGCTAAGAATCAGAAAACATTTTTCATCCTGACGTGTTTTGGGGATGATGCGTACACCACTCTATCTCCCAGCTTTATTTAGTTTCCTTATCTGTAAATTGAGAAGGTTGGATATAATGACCTCTAAGTTTCCTTCTGATTCTGAGGATACTAGGATTATTTGTGGTGCCCTCCAGGCTACTGCTTTTATTTTAAGAGCATCCAGGAAAAGCTGGCTGTTGACATAAATGTTCAGTGAATTGTTGGTAAGCTGAATTAAGCAGGCATGCTTGTTTTTCACTTTGTATTCATAATTACTATTTATTTGAAAGTGATAATTGGCACTGCTTTTAAAATATCAAGACCTGTAATAATGTCTGGATTCCAGCCATGTAAACAAGTATGTCTTTCCTAAGGGGTTTTGTGATGTCATGTGAGCATGTTATTGGCGGGTCCTTTGTCATAGAGATTGCCATGGGAAGAGGTCATCTGCTTCTCCTTTCTTTTCCTCCCTTTTTAATGCCTGTCCTTCCTCCTGTTAGTATTATCCTTAATTTCAACATGGCACCCCTAGAATTTTGAAAGGAATAAGTTGTAATAGATGTGTTGAGCTTGAAAGAAAATGTCTTCCAATGCTGAAGTTTCTACTACCTTTAAGCAACCAGCCTTGGTATGGTTGTAGAAGTGCCAAAATTAGCAGAAGCTTGTCTTACATGCTAGTTTCAATCCTGAGAAGCTGTGTTGATTATTGTATTGGCCATTTGCCAATTGATTTTCTAATTTTGGAAATGCAGTCCCCAGGAAGCCTTTTTGACATAACACTCAGTAAAAATGAAAACCAAGAATTGTGATCTTCCCTTGAAGAGAATTGTGTGCCGTATTTCATACAGTCTGTATGTACTTAAACTATTGACACAAATCTTGTAAGAAGATAGTAGTAATGTGCATTATACATGCATCACAGTTAAACTTTGCATATGTTTAATATTGCTACCTGGATGTCTCAATCTTCTTGGGGAATCTTTTAACTCTGGAGCATGCATAGCCTATAAAAGGAGCAAGCTGTGGAGGCGTTTTTTTTTTTTTTTTTTTTTTTCCAGAGAGAAGTCTTTAACAGTGAAGGCATTCCTCTCTTTTAAAATATGGAATCAGCTCTCTACATAGGGCACTGACTAATAAAAAGTATTTTGTACTAAGACAAGTCTTTTTCTCTGAGCCTTAGTTTTCTCCTTTATAAAATTTGGATCATACCAGTGTTTCCCTGTCTGCTTTGTAGGATTATTATGAAGGTCAAATACCCGACTACCCTATATCTCCTCACTATGTATCTAAGTGGTATCTTACACTTATTATGGCAAAATGGAACCTTTTATTTCTTCTCTCTACAAACCTATTTGTTCTCCTCTTCATAGTCTTTTTAGTAAATGAGCTACCATCAATGACTTGCTGGATCAATGGATAGTAGTCATTTTGAATCCTCTAGTTCCCTCATCTCACATTATACTCTTCGATAAGTTTGATTAGCTCTACCACTAAAACATATATTGAGTCAGAATACATTTTCCATACTTCTTTCCTTCTCTCTTGGTATCACCTAGTCCACATTCCTGTTTACTTGAATGACCACAGCTTCACACACAGTTTCTTTTTATACTCTTGTTTCCTTTTAATCCAGTTGTCAGACAATTGTCAGAGTAATCTTTTAAAAATGTAAATTAGATTATTCATGGCCGTGTTTTAAATGTGTAATTACTGCTCACTGTTCTTGGCATAAAATTCAACCTCCTTACCAATGTCATTAAGATCTTCCATGATCTGATCCTATCTCCTTGCTCATGATGTCCTATCATGCTACTCTTGTAACCATGAAAATCTCAACTGTGTTTCTGCCAGAAGGCCCTAATATTTCTGTTCTCCCTATCTAGAATGCACTTACCTCAGACTTTTGCATTCCTGATTCCTTCTAATGTCACCGCCTCAGAGAGACTTGCTCTTAAGTTTTACCCTGTTGTATCATCCTAGTCTCCCTCTAGCCATCTTATTTTCTCTATAGCACTCTACTATTTGAAATTGTATTTTTATGTATCTACTTATCTCATTCCTAAACTGGAGGGTTGAGATCTTGTCTGTTTCCTTCACTGATATGTCTAGAAGGTGATAAAATATTTAACAAGTGGTTAAGCCCAGGCATTTACAGTTTGAAATGGATGCTGACCTCAGTGGGTGGGCGGGTCTCAAGGAAGAGATAAGGTACAGGGCAGAGTGCTGTAGACAGTAGCTGTTTACCAACGGTTTCAGCTTAGAACTGTTCCTGGCACATACCAAGTACTCCATAATTATCTACTGAGTGAATGAATAATAGGATGAAAGAAAGAAGGAAGTTAACTTTCTCCAGGTAACTTCAGAGGGAAACTCCTCTGAAAAACAATCGAATTGGACATAAACTGTAAAGTGATATCTTCCTCATTACCAGAACATTTGTGGTAATGACTGAGCCAATATGGTCTTCTAAGATGCAGAATCAAAGCAGAGATGACAAGCCAAGGGCAATACCTGATATAGGAAGTCATGTTACTACCTTGCTGGGTTTGCTTCATTATTATTATTTTTTTTAGATTAACTTTTCCAAATTTTTTTCTTAAATTGTGGTAAAATACAGATAACTGTATTTTACTGTTTTAACCTTCTTTAAGTGCATAGTTAAGTGATGTTAGGCACATTTATACTGATTCACAATTATCTTTATACATTGCTTTTGAGTGTGACATCTTGTGGCAAGCATTATGCACCTGCACAGTTAGGGTTCTGCTTGTGATTTTCCATTAGCTTATGACTTCTGGTATGTCACAGAAACTTGTGCTTCTATTTGCTTATTTCTAAGTGGGGAAAGTCTTTTTTTTCTAAAATGTTTCATCTCTGAGAACTGTCAAGCAGATTAAAAAGGAGGTATAGAACATCATGTTTTGTGGGGAATCCACAAGCCCTTCTCTGTGGGTAGTTTTAAAGCTAGGGTTGCTAGAATGATGTGGCCATGAGCTATGACAGTGACACTTAGCAGATGACAGGTATACCTTTTGGGGAAGTCCCTACTCATGAAATTTCTCTTCACTCCCTAAACTGTGATGATCTGCTTGAGATGGAGGACTCAGCTTTTAAGAAGAGCTAACTCCAGGGCAGTAGACAATGTAATTTTAAAGTTAGGCTTACTAGATCATCATAGCACCAAGATATTCACATGTGAATTGGAGGAAGATGGCTTTAAGAAATTATAAGTATGAATTAATATTGTTCATGCTGCAGGCTTAAAGACCAAATCCTCACTACTATTATTTTCGGTTCACAGAACTGTGATTGACACCCAGGAGAATTTGAGTCAGGCCCTGATGACTGAAGGGTTGGAAAAATAATGTCCTCAGGCCAAGTTTCCTAAGTGTGTTGTTATAGAAAATTAAGAGTTAAAGAAATATTTTTTTTTTCAGATATATAGAGGATGCCCAAACAGAGGTGTTAACCACATTCTATTTTCCTTAACCTGCTTGTTAAGTGCAACCATTGCTAAACCATTGTTTAACAGCAGCTGGTGGAAACCAGGTGTCATGCATGACAAGGCTGAGGTTTGCCGACTTTCCAACCATGTCAGTGTCTGTGGACTACACTTTAGTAGTTACAGTCAACCTCGAAGTCTGCCACTAATTACAAAGAGCCATTCTCCATCTGCCATTGAGATTGAGAGCAATGCCTTTGGCAGAGCCACAGATCTTAAATCCACTGATTTAGTCATATGACTGGGCAGATTATTTCACTCATTCAAGCTCCTGTGTTTTTCATTTTTTAAATAGAGACCTCATTCCCTGAAACAGCTGTTGTAAGAACTGAAGGAGGTCATGCTTATAAAGGGGTCCACTCAATGCTTGGCATTTGAAGCACTTAAGAGTGGTGACTATGTGGAGAAGTTATAGATTTTGGAAGAAAATTTACAAAAAGTTCTCCGGGCCTGTTTTCCTACTTCTGCTCCCCTGTTTGGTGTTTAGACCCTTTAAGCTACACTCTTGAAGGTCAGAGGCTTCTCCCTGCTTTTTGTCTATTTATCTTTGCTACTTTCTTCTTTATTTTAAGCTTGAATCCTTTCTTGAATCAGTAACATTCAGGTGGTTGTTAATCTGATGATTGTTTGGGAGAATTCACTAGAAAATGTGAGTGTGAAACTTTTTTCTCTTCTTAGGATGAAAGGAAGAATGTGTTTATTTTTTTTAAAGATTTATTTATTCTTTTATACAAGAACCCGGGTACAATCCAGATGCGTGGGAGGGTGAGAGGATTCACCAGAGACAGAGCAGGGAACAGAACAGGCAGACTGATGAAATACACTGCTGAGGGGAGCTGAGGATGAGACAGGAGAGGTCTGCCTCGCCATGTGGGATTCTCGCCGGCCAGCCAGGATCAAGCCAGTGCTGCAGAGACTGCGGACAGCCTCACAGCGCTGCGCTCAACCGCCTGCACCACCAGGGGAGGCCCTGAAAGGAAGACTGTGTTTAAACCAAATGAATTTCTCTTTTATAATGTGTATTCATGCACTCATTAGTTCAATCAATGTCTATTTAGCTCACATAAGCACTGTGGTGGGCTCTGGGGAATAAAAAATAAAAAACACAACTCTTCCTCCCAACAAATAAATGAGAATAAATGAATGAATGCATAGCTTAAAATGGGGCCAGATGTACAATAAAAATTCTGGAAAATGTGCAGGTGGTGCCAAACTTGGGTAAATATTAATTTGCTCACCAAGTGTTTATCATACATCATGCCCTTGTTCTAGCAATGCAGGACATTGAGGTGACTAACTGGTGTGGGAGTTGGGGGACCAGGGTCAAACCCGAGAGAGGCCGGGATCTAAGATGGCCAACTCCAGCAGGTCAACCTAGGGAGGGAATATTGGATTCTATTTTGGTGAAGGGGGAAAAAGATTGGGTGATGACCATACTTGAAATATCTAGGTTGGAAAGTGGATAATTTAATAAAAATTAAATCTGTTTAAATTTAAAAGGTGGCCTAACTATATTATAGAAGAAAAGTAGGAAAATCCTGTAATTGCATCACTTTAAACCTGAATTATTTATTTACTTAGGTGTAACTACAATGCAGTTATGTGAATCTTTTTTCACTTGGCCTACACAATTTCCTTTTTTGACACTCAGATGACCAAATAATATTCCATTCAGAGGGCATATTGTTTGTCTAACATTTTAGTTTCCTGTCAAAATTCTTCCTAATGTGACTAACATCTTTCTGCATTGTTTTTTTTTGTGAATTTTTTTTTGTGCTTAGAGTGTCAGAAATAGAAATAATTGATCAAAAAACCAACAATTTTTTCAGATTCTTAGAACATAATGCTATATTTATGCTAGTTTGCACTGAATTTGGTACTATGTGAAATCTCCAGTTTCCTATACCTTTGGATATGATGTATAGACTGCAAAGATTTATGAATTTAATTGATGGAAATGATAGCTCATTATTTCCATTAATCATTTCTTTATTTCTGAAATTTATTATTGTTGCTTTATATATAGGCTTATTAACTTTAAAAATTTGTATTTTTAAAGTTTTCTGGTTTTTGGGTCTTTTTGAAAGTTGAAAACTGGCCACTAATTTCTTTCCTTCAAGAAAAGAAAGTCATTTCCTTGTATCTAATGTATCATCAGATGCAGACCCCTAAAAATTACTGATGGCAAATTACTCTCATTACAGTTTTTGTAAGAAATCAGAAATCCATATCCCTTAAATTGTTTCTTATCAAAATGCTATATTAATAACTGTTTCCATATACCTGAATACAAAGATAGGTTATTGGAACTGCTGATAATATACCTATTGATTATTCAACCCTGAGTGGGTCTAGTGAGGATACAGAACATGATATTTATAGCAGTATTATTTAAAAGTGGTGTGTGTGTGTACGCATGTGTTTGTGTGTGCATAAACCATTGGAAAATGATAAACCAGGCCAACCTACTCTGAATTTGCCTTTGTTTTCATTGTTTGGACCAAATATGATTGTTTCCTTATCTTAAACTTTGAATTTATCTATAAATTGTCATTTCAGAAGTACTTTATCATTAAAAAACTATAGCGTAGGGGCCTCCCTGGTGGCGCAGTGGTTGAGAGCTGGGTTGTGAGGCTGCCTGCAGCCTCTGCAGCGCCGGTTTGATCCCTGGCCACTGGGTGAGGGTCCCACATGGCGCACAGACCTCTCCTGCGGCCCGCTGCTCCCCTCAGCAGTGTGCTTTGGTCCTTCTGCCTGCTCTGCTCCCCGCTCTGGCTCTGGTGAATTCTCTCATCCTCCTGTGCTTCTGACTGTACCCAGTGCTTGTATAAATAAATAAATAAATCTTTAAAAAAACCAAAAACTATAGCTTAAACATTTTATGTAAAATACAGGCAAAATTATCAAGACAAATGCTGATATAAAATAATAAAGGTGTTTATCTTAAATAATTCCCGAAACAATCATATAGCAGATGTCAGGTGCTAGTGTTCTGCAACCACTGTGGCTTCTTGATAAATCTAACAGACAGCGTTTGCTTCTGCTTGTGGAAGTTTGTGGAGAGGAAGGGAGGAGTGGCTCATGGCTGGGGCAGGGCAATTTCCTGTGTGCAGTTCCTTCCTTTTATAGTTTGATAGGCAAGAAAGAGGCTTTTGTGATATTGCCTGTAAATGGGCCAGACAGGCTTTTATCCTTATAGGCTTGTAATTTGGATGGCTTTGAAAACAGGTCAGGCTGTCTAAAGTCATATGGCATTTTCAATTTCAAACTCTTTGAGTTTGGAACTTCTGTTATCGTTCTCATATGGGTAGAGCGATAATATTTTTTATTCAACTTTCCTTATGTTTCATTTAGCTGGAGGTTAGGAAAATCAGCTGTTGGCTTTTTACTTGTAGAAGGTTTGTTTTTCAAGTTAAGGGGAATAAATCCTCTCAGTATTTTTTCTATTCTCCCTCTGGCATCCTGATAGCTAGTTTGCTCTGTGCTGTAAATAAGCTCTCAGTTTGGATACACAACCACATCTACACACACACACACACACACACACACACCCTCTACACTCACACACACCCCCACCCATGTATACTCATATACACATACTGCACCTAGTATACTATATGTTAAGTGTTAATATACTGTAAATCCTTACAGGTTTTAACCCACATTTTGGTAGCCTTGAAAAGACATGTAATATACCTTCTCTGTGACAGTTTGTGTTCATTTGCTTCTATGTGACAAAGTTTGTGTTCATTTTTATACTATATTAAAGGGATGTGATTTTTTTTAGGGTTTTGGAATTTTAATTTTTTAATTTATTTTTAACATCATTTTTCATTTTTGCACAATGTATGTGTTTTCATCTTTGTTATATTCCCCTTACAATTCCCACCCCCCTTATTTTGACCCTAATCTCTCCTCTCCTCTCCTCCCCCCACCGTAGTATGTCTCTGGTTTATAGATGCTTCTACTTTTTAACACTTGGAATTTTGTATTTACAAAACAGGGGAGGTCTGTTCCCTACAGCAGCTCCAGGATATAGAACAGTGTGTTACTTCTAATGCTCCATAAATATTTGTGGGATGACTGATTGTTTACTTGATAAGCATTAATAACATCCATTGATACCATAATAAAACCATTATCTTCCAGTGGTTATCTTCCATAGTTCTTAAAAGTTTTAATATGGACTTATTTGCTTTCTTTTAAAAATTTATTTATGCATACAAGAGCTGGGGTACAGGCCAGAGTTGTGGGGGGTGAGAGGATTCACCAGAGACAGAGTGGGGAGCAGAACAGGCAGATAGACCGAAGTACACTGCTGAGGGGAGCAGCAGGCGAGCCAGGAGAGGTCTGCTGCGCCATGTGGGTAGCTCCCTGTGCGGCCGGGGACCAAATTTGTGCTGCAGAGGCTGCAGATTGCTTCATAGTGCTGTGCTTAACCCCTTGCGCCACCAGGGAGGCCCCGGTATGAACTCATTTGTAAGCTGGGGTGCTTAAAAATAAAGAACTTAGTACAAATTAAAAATAACAGTAAGAATCATGGTTTTTGATCACCATTGTTTTAGGTTACTAAGTAAAACAGGATGTTTTAGCTCTCCAAAATTTTAGAGTTGAAATGGGATTTGTTAATATATCCCAAGGTTTACAATCAGTATTGTGAATGATAGTCTTAATTTTAACCACATGTTGTTTTTTTTTTTCTTTTTTCCAATGGGGGAATATCCTTACTTACACAAATAAGTAGTTGATAATGTCAATAATTTATTTTATCAGCTATTTTCATAACCTCAGGATAATTTTTAGTAGGAAGAAATCCAAAGACTCAAAAGAAGAATACTAGAAAAAAATTTAATCAGACTGGATCTTTAAAAATTTTAACTGAGTGCATTTTCATGGAAAAATATCAGAAAAGAGGCATTCAAATCTTGGAGATATACATTGTCAGGGTGTGACTTGACACATATTTGTCTAATGTGACTGCATCACCTGTCTGCCTCACTGATGTCTTGTGCACTCTGCCTCGACCTCACCTGGCATTTACCTGAGTGAGGACCATTACCACTCAGTTTTTTACAGGTTTCTGGACAGAACAGGCTCACATTTAAGACATATCCCCAGTGCAGAGCCCTAGGCCTCCTAATCAATAGAATATTTACTAGAATAGAGACAGACACTGGAATTAGTTCTCCCAAGTTTTAGGCTAAGTGAGATTATTTGGCTTCCCAGTGCTTTTCACCATGGCAAAGTGGAATTGATACTGAACAAACTTGATTGTGTTTGTGTTTTCTCTTAGTTTAAAAATAGTTACATCATCATTGAAAAAAATAGGAGTACTTTTGCAGAACCACTGGAATATCTCCAAGAGAAACCCACTAGGAAAAATCCTGCTCTAGTCCTGCTTTTTTGTGTTAGTTGGAGAAGATTAGACCAGAGAGATGGAGCACCGTGCCCAAGGCTAACCCAGTTAGTGAAAGAGACTGGCTGGAACCCAGATCCATAAGTTCCTAATTGGTGCTTTATCCAATTTCAGCATGGAACTGAGCAGTGCTGGTCATGCTGTAATACTCATTCTACACCAAAATATTTTGCAGGAGGGCCTCCCCGGTGGTGCAGCGGTTGAGCGCTGGGTTGGAAGCTGCCCACAGCCTCTGCAGCGCCGGTTCAATCCCCCACCATGGGGCGAGGGTCCCACATGGCGCGCAGACCTCTCCTGCTGCCCCGCTGCTCCCCTAAGCAGTGTATTTCATCAGTCTGCCTCTTCGGTTCCTCTCTTTGGTTCTGGTGAATTCTCTCACCCTCCCGCACTTCTGACTGTACCCAGTGCTTGTATAAATAAATAAATAAATCTTAAAAAAAATATTTTGCAGGAGATTCAAAGCAGCATATAGTACGAAAGAGTAGACTTTTTGCATTAGGAAGCAGTGTTTCAAATGCAGTAATTATGCAGTTTCTCTTCCAGATAGTATCTAAACTTTAATTCTGGCTAATGGTAATGGGACTAACTTTTAAAAAAAAAAAAGATTTATTTATGCATACAAGAACTGGGGTACAGGCCAGAGATGTGGGGGTGAGAGGATTCACCAGAGGCAGAATGGGGAACAGAATAGGCAGATAGACCGAAGTACACTGCTGAGGGGAGCAGCAGGTGAGTCAGGAGAGGTCTGCTGCACCATGTGGGTAGCTCCCTGGCCGGGGATTGAACTTGTGCTGCAGTGGATGTGGACAGCTTCATAGGTTGTGTCTTAACCCTTTGCGCCACCAGGGAGGTCCCGGGACTAACTTTTTGTACCAACCAGGTGAACTTGTACATCTCACATGTTTGCTGCTGACCCTGAATGTCTTAGAGTAGATCTAAGTAAAAGGGGTTTAGGGAACAGGAGAACCAAAAAAGACAGTAAATGTAAGCCAGTCTCTCAGGCCAGTAAGAAGCACATTTTACGCTGAAGCCTAGTACAAATACACACACATATACACTCACATATATAATTGAAACAAGAGATCCATGAAATAATTCTTACCTTAGTTAAAATGGGTGATATGTGCTTACATTTTCTGTTCTATTCTGCTTGAATATTGAATTGATTTCACTGCTTAAAAATTGATGATCACAGTTTCTAAGACTTGGTCACTGGAAAATTTACTTACAGTGCTTAGATCTGTAATGGTTTTGCATGTTTGTAGGGCATGGATTTTGGCACTGAACACACAGGTGATTGTTTCATGTAGGTTAATCTACAATTTACATGCACAGCTAAAGGAAAAGGGAAAGTATTCTAAACTCCTCAAGAGGCAACTGTCTTTAAATATCAAGATGTGCAGCTGACTCCCACATGATTTTGATTCAGTAAATACTTGATTTCTGGGAAAAGCTGAGCTTGTCATAAGCCCTCAAAGACACAATATACCTTTTCTAATGGTGCTTTGATTGGAATCACTGTTTCCCTTAAATTCCTCTCCTACATTCTCTTTTTCCTGACAGCCCAAATGTGCATTTTTTTTTAAAATATCTTTTTTTTAAGATTTATTTGACTATACAAGCACTGGGTACAGTCAGAAGTGCGGGAGGGTGAGAGAATTCACCAGAGCCAGAGCGGGGAGCAGAGCAGGCAGAAGGACTGAAGTACACTGCTGAGGGGAGCAGCGGGCGGCAGGAGAGGTCTGCGCGCCATGTGGGACCCTCCTCCGGTGGCCCGGGAGCAGCCAGGGATTGAACCAGCACTGCAGAGGCTGCGGGCAGCTTCGCAACCCAGCGCTCAACCGCTGCGCCACCGGGGAGGCCCCGAAATGTGCATTTTTTTTTTTATGTGGTGACAACCTTGAATGATAAAAGCCTGTGCCTGGCTCATCCCTGGGACCCTAGGAGCCAGCACTGAGCCTGCCTTACTGGGTCTGTTCTATGAATGCCTTGTGGGCTTTAGTCACAAAATTTAGCTGATGCATATAATGCGATATTCACCTTCCAACAAACATCTAAGCTTGACCCTTAGGTTTATAAGAATTTTGAGTGCGTAATTTTAATCTGTGTTAATTTATTTCAAGAAAATTTTTTTCCTATTTGATATAGTTAAGCTGTGGCTTTATTCCCTTATGGGCAGTGAATTACTGTATGAAAAGTCCTTTCCATGTACTTTCTGAAATTTTCAAGAAGTTGCTTACTGAACTGTTACTGAGGGTGCTGTGCTTTTACTTGTTTCTAAGACTTAGTGCCCCAAATATGGTGCATCTCCTTCTGGGTTCCCATGATAGCGTCCCTCTCTCTGCATCATTGTTAGGTCTCTTTTCATTGTGCCTCTGCCTTGCTTCCCCTGTGGTAACCACCTCTTACCCCCCATAACAATTGCTTTGCAGTGCCTTTGAATTTTTATGATGGAAAACCATGTTTTTAATTGATGAGGACCTACAGCCAAAGGTAGTTAGACAACACATTCACTGTTCATCAGAATTAATAGTAGGGTTGGGAGAGTGTAACCTCAGCTGAAAAAAATATTTAGCGTTGCTGCCATCCCTTAGAGAATTACTTAATAGGGGAGTAACAGTTGTGGTTCATAGTGATGGTTCAAATTAATGAGCAGACAGGCAAGCCTTCCCATGTGGAGATATACACTGTGGGATGAATCAGACTTTACAATTCCTTCACTTGTGGGTGTGTGAGTCATTTATTGGGGCCTATTTAGGGAAGTGTCTTCATTAGTAATAATAAAAAGACCATAATTCCCTTCCTAGACAAGGGAGTTTTTCCTGATGCTTTCTCCATGATTGGTCTGCCTACTCCCCCATTCCTTCCCAACTGTTTATTTTGTCTTTTCTTACTATCTGGCCCAGAACATGGCCTTATTATAGCTTCCCTTACCTTATCTTGCCATTAGTTATGTCTTGTGGACGCTACTAGAATGAACTCTTTGTAAAGAACTCTTTGTAAAGACTTGTTTTCCCGTCCCTCTCCCAGTGGAACGAGCTTCTCCAGTGAAGGGATGGGTCTTACCTGTATTTATGCCTAACAGTGCTTTCTCTGTTGTTCTAATGGAAGAAAGGTGTGAACCAGATAGGAAACAGCCCTGGAGGGAATTCAACTTCCTAGGGGTGCCTGATCTCATCGTTACAGTACGTAAGAAGTGATGCAGGTGGACTCTGGCTCAAGGTCTTCATTACACCTTCTCAAACCCCAGCTTCTGCCCTGGACTGCTACCCCCAGAGCCTCAGCTGCAGGACTTTTGATTTGAAGTCCATTGCTTGTTAAAACAGATGGGGTTGCACCTATCCAGTACAAAGAATTCAGGGATGTGCTGTAAGGCTCTCAGTAACACTGCAGGGTGCTGTCTGTTTTGGAATCGGGGAAGCCTTAAATACCATTAGTTTGAATGTGGTAAGATAGTTATGTTCCCTTCAGAAATGTCTGGAAATTTGAGAAAATTCTCAGGGCCTGCAAATGAGTTTTGGTAGCAAACTACATATTTTACCTAGTGCCAAATTTTGAGTTTTCTTCTTTCTGGAAATGCATTGGTGAAATATTGGAAATAGTGAAAGAAGGGGTTAATTAACATTTAAAAACAATTTCTGGAGTGAATATTGTTTTCTTGTCTCCAATAAAACATAAACAAATAAATCCACCAGCTTTTAGGCTATCTCGGCATTGGGCTGTGCCATTACTAGCACAAAGTTTAAAAAGTTTAGAAATTAAGTTTTGTATCTGTGTACTGAATGGTGACAATATTTTACTTCTGAATTCATGGAAGAGGAAGTCAGATTTTAGGTGTTGATTAAGAGCCTTCTATTACAATTACAGTTTTGGGATTTACCCAGAATATGGGCACTGGACTCAATAACTCTGTTTTCCTTTTTTTTGGTAAGGGAACATCGGTTGATCTTGACCTCAGGTTAAGTACAAAGACTTCAGGAAAAGATGGGGAGCTCTGGGGAAGGAAAGGGGTCCAAACAGGGAAGGGAAGCGCACAAGAGACTTTATGGGTGATGTGGTGGGAGGTCTATAGAGATTATACCTTAGGGGAGAAATCAAATATTGTACAAAAATGAACAATGATGTAAGGGAAAACAAAAGATTGGGGGGAGGGGCTCTGGCTTTTACTGAGTTTATTGTAGCAAGCCAGAGAATCATTTCTTCTCTGAAGAATTGTTCTAGTGGAGCTGTATACAGTGATTCTTCAGTGAGTTATAGAAACATACCTTAGAGAGGATCTCTAAACCTGCCTGATCATCCTAGCTCACCTCACTAATCTTCCTGGTCCTCCTCACTGTGCTAGGAGACCCACAGAAATTGAGTAACCTGTCACAGGAGGCAGAACTTGGAAGAAAAAGAATCCTATGTATGTTGATATTCCTGCCCTTCTTCCTCTTTTTTTTTTTTTTTTTTTGTAAGGATTTACTTATGCATTCAAGAGCTGGGGTACAGGCCAGAGGTATGGGGCAGTGAGAGGATTCACCAGAGACAGAGTGGGGAGCAGAACAGGCAGATCTACTGAAATACACTGCTGAGGGAGCAGCAGGCAAAACAGGAGAGGTCTGCTGCGCCATGTGGGCAGCTCCCTGGCTGGGGATCGAACTCGTGCTGCAGTGGCTGTGGACAGCTTCATAGGTTGCATCTTAACCTTGCACCACCAGGGAGGCCCCCCCTTCTTACCCTTTATGTTAGCAGTCCCCCTGTCCCCTGTCCCTGGTCCTCCTACCCACCCCTCCACCTTTGTATGAGTTAACATCATATGTGAGATAACTAGTTACTGCTTCTCCCACTTTGTTTTCCTTTATGCTGGTTTTTCACCCACTACACCTCATTATCTCTGTGCAACTCTCTTTGTCTTTTTTCTTACTCCTTCTACCTTTTCTCCTTTCTCCTATTCTCCACTTCTCTCCTATTGCTTCATTTCCTTCCATTCCTTCTTCATTAGAAGGTATATAGATTTTCACTATCTAAATAATTTTCACTGTCTAAATAATTGGAATTAAGATACTAATACCAATTTTTTTTGGCTGCAAATAGCAGAAACTGGTTCTGACTTGCTCAAGCTCAGAACTTTCTACTGTATTTCATAACGCTCCTGTAACCTTCAGTGCGTAATAAATGCTCTTTATTCATTTTGATAGGAATAGGCTGTGTTGTTTCCCACTCCCTTTCTGTCTGGTTCATTTATTCATTCTCTCACGAATAAGTAAGTACTGAGTAGCTGTGGAAGATACTCTTCTGGGCTCTAAGTCTATCACAATGACCAAGAGAGAAAAATCCCTGTCCTCAGAGGGCTCATATTCTGGGGGGAGACAAAGACAATAATAACAAATTTCTGTGCAGATATGTGGGTGTGGCCACTTCACATGGAAATTCAGAGAAGCCCTCTTTGAGGGAGGACAATCAAACCGATAAAAAGGGAGAACATCCTAGGGAGAGCTAATTGCATAAACAAAGACATTAAGGTGGGGATGAACTTTATATGACTGAGCAGCCAAGAGCACATGTGTGTGGCTGGGGCATAGAGGGTGAAGTGGATAATGTGGGCAATGAGGTGTGAGGTCTTGGCAGGGCTTGTATGTGAGGGAAGAGTTTGGATTTTATTCTCTGTGACATGGGAAGCTGCTGGAGAATTGAAATGAACTGATTTGCCACTTATCCATGTGCTTTTCCCTCCCCTGGTTGGACCCCCTCCCCCCACCTGTGTGCCTCAGATTTGTGCTCAGCTTGCAAGTTTAAAAAGACTTTTTAAACTCATCCTTTAGAACTCCAGGCTCTCATTGAAGTTTACCCCCGTGTTTCAAGTTTCTCTTTTGTTGCAGTGCCATGTGATCTGATTATTTACATGTCTGCGCTCCTTTTTATTCATTTTTATTTTTAATTTTTTTTAAGATTATTTACACATACAAGAACTGGGGTACAGGCCAGAAGTGTGGGGGGTGAGAGGATTCACCAGAGACAGGGTGGGGAACAACAGGTGGATCGACTGAAATACACTGGCTGAGGGAAGCAGTGCGTGAGCCAGGAGAGGTCTGCTGCGCCATGTGGGTAGCTCCCTGGCTGGAATCGAACTCTTGCAGCAGTGGCTGCGAATAGCTACATAGGTTGCATCTTAACCCCTTGCACCACCAGGGAGGCCCTGTCTTCATTTTTTATATCCCTAAAATATAACTGGAAGCCTACAATTAGACAAATGAATAAAGAGATGGATTTGTCTCATGGGTGTCAAAGATGTTGGCAAAGTGTGTGGTGTTTTGGGGTTTCACTGAAAATGTCAGTTTCCTTATATCAACTATCACTTAAAGTGGCAGGAACTGTGGTGAAGGACTGTAGGTGCTAGGTGTGGTTGGTGTGGTGTGGTAACCTATCTGAAGAGGTGTGATCCATACCTCTGAATACAGTATTGTAAAGCAGTTACCTCAATTAAAAAGTAATAAACTATAGAGCTTCCATATGATCCAGCAATTCCACTCCTAGGTATTTACCCAAAGGACACAGAAACATCAATTCCAAAGAACACCTGCACCCCTATGTTTATAGCAGCACTGTTTACAATAGCTAAGCTTTGGAAACAGCCCAAATGCCCAAAAATAGATGACTGGATCAAGAAGATGTGGTACATATATACCATGGAATATTACTCAGCATTCAAAAAAGATAAACTCATGCAATTTGCAGCAACATGGATGGTGCTGGAAGGGATCATGCTCAGCGAAATAAGCCAGAAAGAAAAATAAAAATACCAGATGGTCTCACTCATAGCAGGAATCTAGAAAACGTAAATAAGGGACCAGGAAAATGAATATAAGAAAGTGAAAATCAAAATCAACAAACTATGAACCAGAGACACTTTTTGGGGGGTGGGGGCCGGGAGGGGAGGGATTGGGGTCAGAATGGGGCATTTGCAATTGTATGGGGGAATATAAAAATAAAATTTATTATTTAAAAAAAAGTAATAAACTAGAACAATAACGTTAAGGGAACAGTAGTACTTGTTCTGTGATATAATTCAGGTATTTAGTCTTCTGATTTCTAATAGTTGTTCTCTACCATAATTATGGATCAGAAATATTTGTAGACCAAACCTCTCATTTCTGGTGAATTAGAGTTGCAGATGGGAGAAGTCAGGATATTTATATCTTAAATAGCTTTAAAGGTTTTTCTGAGGAATGTTTGAAGTTGGAATGCCCTGGCTTAGAAGATCGCAGTAACACACAGGAGATATCTGTGAGGTCAGGTAACCATCCCTACTACCTGGTGCTAGTCAATCTTTTCAATGAAGAAAGGAATCACCTGTGTGTAGAGCTCTAGCATATTCTCTGTGCATCTTGCTCTTTTTTCTTTCTCATTTTCCTTACTGCAAGTAAATCTACAGCATAAATCCTACTGCTGATCAGAGGATGAGGGTGAGTAATCACGAACTAGGGCTGAAGTGGTGTTTTCTGAAAGTAGTGAGATCTATCTATAGTGACTTGGAAGGGAAGGGAAATTCTCAGTAGCTATGGGGAAGGTGGACTTCCTGTATATTATATCTGTCGGGTGTGTATACAGTACATCTTTTAGTTGGATCTAAGGTACTCTATTTAACTTGGAGCCGCCTTGTTTCAGTTCTGTTGTTCATGAAATTAGGTATTTAGGGAACATGATTACATCTTATCTGTGCACCTTCAAGAATGATTAATTCTATTATGTTCTTAAAGGGCAATTCTGTCATGTGACATATGTTTGAACAGTTTGGGCTTAATGCTCAGTAAAGTTGCCACAGAATTCTTCTGTAAGCACCTGACTGATAGGCAAAGCTCTTGTTTCTCTTGCTTTCTCTAAGCAACAACTCTTTGTAAATACTGAAAGAGAACAACCAGTTCCTTGTTTGTGTTCATTGTTGATTTTCTATTCTTGAGTTAATTCAAAGAACAGTCGCTTACAAGTTACTAAGAGATTCTACATCTGAGATTTAATTTACATACTGTGTGGCTTCTGTCTTAGAAGTTTGGATAATATCACACATACAAACTCCTTCAATTTGAAAAAGAATAGGATCACAATTTTGGTCTCTTGGGTACATACTTGAGTTACCAAATGGAGTACAATGAATTGTCTGGTCTACTTTGTAGCTGTTAACATACATAGAAGCCAGCCACTCTTGGGCCTTACTGCCCTGCCACTAGAGCTGTGTTCTATCCCTGGCAAGTTTGGCAGTCTACCTCCTGTGCACATGCAGAAGGTTTTGGACCTGTCTCATTCATTTTTCTTCCCAATTATTTCTTTCCAGTTACATCGAGAAAATTTTCTTCTTTCATGTATTTGTTTCTCCCATTGCCTCAGATTTGAAATCAGTCCTAATTTTAATGCCAAATTTTGAGAAAAGGTATGCATTTCAAAGTGAATTTAGCTATACTAAAGTACCAAAGAAAACATTTAAAATAATTCAGTGCTCACTTTAGAGTTGTTAGAAACATGTCTTGATTTCCTCATGTTTCCCTAGTCTAGCCATTCTTCAAATAATAGAATTGAGGAAAGAGAATTTAGATAGCAAACAGACTTATATAACTTGATTACTTTGTTTTAGTTTTTGAAATAAGATTTTCTATATTATATTTAGATATATGCTGAAATTATATATGCTGGATTAAATATGGGATATTTAATCATTTTTGGATTAGACTAGGAAACTAGCAGCCATAAGATTTTTATAATTGGGAAAATATAATTTTCACATACCCAAATATTAGCCTTTATAAATAAATTTTTGGAATATAATTATTTGCAAGGCAAGGACTTTCTGAATTGGTGGTAGGTGGAAGAAGGCTGAAACATTGCTTCTTGGTCTTTCAAAGTTGATCTGTCATCGGCCTCTTCATCATACATAAAGTTGTGGTTCTTTGCCTTCTGAGCTTGATCAGATTGTCTTCAGCTTAAAGAACACACTCTTCTTTAATTTGAAAGTTACTGTGAAATAAAACTCATACTTTAAAGCACTGAAACTCAGCATGAATAGTTGTTAACTGGAAAATGAAGTCTTAGTGATACTTAGAGAGCTTATTAGATAATCAAAGTGAAAATTCTAACCCAGGAAGCAATCTGCCCAATTTCTCTCTGTGAGAACTGTTTCAGCAAACAGAGAAATTAGTTGCTATAGGTAGAAGCAGTGAGTCATTGACAATGGAAATGTAATTATTCTTGTAGGGTGGTGTTGCTTTTAGGTCTAAGTTGTCCCAACCCAAAGATGCAGATGCTATCTCTACACAGACTTTTGAAAGCAATGCAGGATTTGATTTCTTTTTTTATTTTTTTAAGATTTATTTTTATTTATGTATGCATACAGGAACTGTAGTTCAAAGGTGTGGGGCGGTGGGGAGGCGGAGTTTGAGAGGATTCACCAAAAACAGAGTGGGGAGCAGAAGAGGCAGATCTACACTGCTGAGGGGAGCAGTGGGCGAGAGGTCTGCTGTGCGTATGTGGGTTAGTTCCCTGGCGGGAATTGAACTCATGCTGCAGAGACCAGTGATAGCTAGATAGTGTTGAGACTTAATCCCTTCAGCCACCTGGGAGGCCCCTGATTTCTTTCTTTCTAAAGAATGCTCTGTGGGGATGCAAAGGCTGGACAAACCCTGTTAAATGTCTTTGACTCCTTAGTCCTCAGTGGGGGTGAAAAGACTGGCTTTACCTGCAGGCATCAGATTCTGCATTGCTGTTTAAAACTTCAAATCTTTGTAGAAATCCTTGCTCTCCTGTCTGCCAGAGCAGGGAGGGGTCATTTCCTGAATATTTTGCACTATGTTTGCAGGTGTTATGAAATAAAACTCATACTGTACCCAGAAGCAAGTAGTGAAACTCAGCATGAAGAGTTTTTAACATGAAACCATTTCATTTGAGGTGTGTATTATTCAGATGATACTCAGAGCAAGTCTGTTTTTGTGTTTTCTACAGAGACGACCTTCTGGTGTCAAATGAGAGCTGCCATATTGGGTTATGTTTACTTGTGAATTGTAATGTAACAGCCATATTTGAGACTAGACTCTCAAGTATTCTTGGGATCAAATATTTTCTCCTTTAAAGAGTCTTTTTAGACTTCTGTGTGCTGAGAACATTGGCTTAGTGTTTCCTTAGTTTACTTAGAAAGGGACTGGGCTAGTTCAATGTGATATGGCTGGCTAAGTGAAACTCTGTTGGAATGTGAGCTCTCCTTATGCACGAGAAGGCTCTAAGTGTTATTGAGACACCAGTAGCAAGAGTTCTGTATTTGTCCTGGCTGGAGCTCTCAGTTCTGAAGTGATATCTTTTTAGGGGATTATGAAAATTCTGGTTCCCATCAAATTATATAGGAAGACACACATGGCTTATGTTGTCTACAATTTTCCTAAATTGCCCATTAAAGACCTCCTTCTGGTTTAACTCAAATTACACTTAGGAGGGTGGTGGAGAGAGTATTTCTATTTTGAGTGGATTCTCAAGTAAATATAAGAAAGTCCACTGCTTATTCAAACTCCAAATTAAAATGAAAACATAAAGAAATGTCACATATATTTTAGAGCAAATATCACCTCAGCTGAAAAGTATAGTCATTTCTGTACCTGTTCCCTTAAGGATGCCAGATGATTGTTCGGTATTTTTAGGGCAGAAATAAGCAACAGAGATAGAGACCTGACATCAGGTTTTGTCTCATGTCTGTAATTAGTGCTGCCTTGGTATTTGTCAAGCAGATGCATTGTCTTCTACTTTGCAGACTTCATAACCTGTGATTTATAATAGACTCAAACTTGAAGAACAAGAAGAATGACCTACCTTCTTCATAATAGTTTCAAAGACTGTAGGACATAAGATGCATTCATTATTATTCTATTTTAATAAGACTATTTAGTACAACAGATTAAAAATAGACTGTATAAAATACAGGTTGTTTTAAATATACAGTTGCATTTCTGGTTCATAATGAGATTTACCCATCTAATTTGTATGTGATTATTTAACACTGAATATTTTTATTTCCATTAGCAATTAGAACAAACCTAGAATCGGTTGTGCCCATGAGAAATGTTTGCTTTTTTTCCAATTTTTTTTTAATTTTGAAGTTGAATGCAGATATTGTTTCCTCAGTCACTGGCTATAATGGGAGGAAATGATTAAGAAGAAAAATGTTACTAAAAATAATAAAATTAAACCTTTTTTTTGTGCTTGTGTATGACAATTCAGACTTAATGCTGTCTTCATGAAAAAACAATTTTTTTTTTTTAATTTCATGTGCTTTTTTTTCTTTTTACATTGTTAATTTTGGGCAGTATTTGATTTCTTCCCTAAGGTGTAGTCCCTGGGGATCTCCCACCTCCATAGACCCATGATCCAGCACCATAGGAAAAAGCAGTTTTAAATTAAGTGCCCTAACATTTCAGAAGTCTGAGAATGAAAGTCTTGGGAGCCAAGGAAGAGATTTGAACAGTTTTATGTTTCAGCTCTTTATAGGGTTTCTCACCTCAGAGAATTTTATTTTGTATTTTTATAGATGTTCATTTCAGGGACCTCTGGGGTTCATTCTTTGCAGGTAACTGATAATTGCTTTTTCCCTAAAAACAAACCTAGCCTGATTGTTTTACTCTTTTGTTCACGAGAAGTTCACATAAGGAAAACTGAGCACGACATTGACTCTCTTCTTGTTACATGTATTTTATTGGAGGGGAACATGGGCCACTGCTGAGATCTTCTGAGATTTTGACAATGGGTTTGATAAAACGTGCCAGTGCATTTATTTTGTGGTTGTTGGTATTAGGCCACCAAGAGACCGTTTGAAGAGGCTGAGCTGCAAGTTGGATCAATGTCTGCTTTAAAATGAGAGGGTTGAACTAAATGATAGTCCATCTAGTGTGGTTTTGGTACATAGCGGTCGTCAGGGATATTTGCAATCTCATTTTTTTTGAAATATTTATTTATGCATACAAGAACCGGGGTACAGGCCAGAGGTGTGGGGCAGTGAGAGGATTCACCAGAGGCAGAGTGGGGAGCAGAACAGGCAGACTGACTGAAATCCACTGCTGAGGGGAGCAGCAGGCAAGTCAGGAGAGGTCTGCTGCGCCATGTGGGTAGCTCCCTGGCTGGGGATCAAACTTGTGCTGCAGTGGCTGTGGACAGCTTCATAGATTGCATCTTAACCCCTTGCGCCACCAGGGAGGCCCTGCAATCTCATGTTTTGATGTTGGGAATCATAAAAAGGCTTTTGGGCCAACTTGTCAGAAAGTAAAAACGGGGTGGACTAAAAGTCACATAATTTTACATGTGGTGAGGAGAAAAATGTATTTGGAGGCCAAAGTTTATTTCTTTTCTCTGGCTCATTGCTTCAGGAGAGCTATGGGCTAGATAGAATTCTGGGCAGTTAATATATATTATTAATTCATTTAATCTTCCCAACAAACAGCCCCATTAGGCAGTTACAGTTGTTATCCCAGCTTCACAGGCAGGCAAATGGAAACACTGGGAATGAATGTATTGTCAGTCTTATTTTTTTTTTTTAGATTTATTTATGCATACAAGAGCTGGGGTACAGGCCAGAGATGGGGGGGTGAGAGGACTCACCAGAGACAGAGCTGGGAGCAGAACAGGCAGATTGAAATACACACACTGCTGAGGGGAGCAGCGGGCGAGTCAGGAGAGGTCTGCTGCGCCATGTGGGTTGCTCCCTGGCCGGCTGGGGATTGAACTCGTGCTGCAGAGGCTGCGGGTCTGCTTCATAGTGCGGTGCTTAACCTTTTGCGCCACCAGGGAGGCCCTGTATTGTAAGTCTTAAGTGAAAGACCCAGGATTTGAACCCAGGCAGCTTGGCTGAGGACTTGCCTAACCATTATACCCTGTCACCCACTCTCTTGATTGATAGTCAATGTTCTGTGACCATGTCTTTTGTTGTCACGTAAAATGTCCTCTCTCTCTCTGCCATTTGTTCATGCAACCAGCAAGAATTTCAACTGCGGACAGTGTTGCAGGCACATCACTGAACGCTGCAGATACAGAAGAGGCAGAACTTGTTCTCATTGGGCTTATACTTAATTGGTAATGCAGACTGAAATCACCACAGAAGTGTGATGACAATCTGGGGGAAGAGTTGGAAGGCTAAGGGCAGGGAACATCAGTCAGTGGTCTGGGCATTGCAGTGACTTAGCGCTGTGGTCTGGAGATGGGTGGGGGCCCCCAATTAAATGCTGCCATGTGCAAGGAAGGCTCAGGTGGTTCCGTCTACCCCACAAGTCGTTTGTCAGCCTCCCTTAGAGCTCTTGTTGTTGGTGTCTTTGGTGTCTTAATGAGGTCGCAGACTTTCCCTGCATCCTGACACGTGTCCAGATTCTGTGCAAATTGTGAGTGTGAAGTAAATACACACTGATCACATTGAGGTTGTTTTCTGTTGCACCTCCTGATTCCTGCCTTTTATCATGTGTGGAGGAGGGGCTGAGTGTAGCTTCAGGACTGACACAGGGAAGAAGGGAGAGTGACTGGTCAGGTAATATGTCTTAGCTCTTAAAATACCTTTTTTTTTTTAAAAAAAAAGATTTATTTATTTATGCATACCAGAACAGGGGTGTAAGCCACAGGTGCCAGGGGAGGGGGGTGAGAGGATTCACCAGAGGGAGTGGGGAACAGAACAGGCAGATTGACTGAAATCCACTGCTGAGGGGAGCAGTGGGCAAGTCAGGAGAGGTTTGCTGTGCCATGTGGGTCAGCTCCCTGGCCGGCTGGGGATCGAACTCATGCTGCAGGCTGGCGATAGCTTGATAGTGCTGTCTTTAACCTCTGTGCCACCAGGGAGGCCCTCAGAATACTTTTGATAAGCTAATACAAATCATCTGAGCAATGACTCTTCATTTTATTTATTTTTATTTATTTTTTAATTTTAAAAATCATTCTCTTCCAATACATCACTGAAGAACTGATTCTACCTAATTTGCTGCTTTCTTTCATACAACTGGGCTCAGAAAGTCACTTTCACTAGCATCCTGGGCATTCCCTCTAAAGTTAACGTGTCACATTTAAAAAATCTCATTTACTGTTTATTAATTAAGGTGAATTAATTCTATAGGGTGGATATGCTCTTAATACTTTACAAGATTAAAGTAGGTTTTCACTCAATAGGAATTTACCCAGCTACTATTAAACAAGAGGCATGGTAAGGCTTACAAAGTAGGGAAAACTTGGTCACTGCATTTAAAGTGCTTTCTAGTTTAGTATCAAGGAAAATCATCACACAGCTGTGAAGGTCCAGCAGGAAGTGGGTAGGAGAGCTGGTGAAGACACAGACAGCCTGACTCTGCCACACCCTCGCTCTGTGACCTTGAGCGACTGATTCTCAGCATTTCACGGGTAACTTGGAAATGAGGATAATAATGAAACCTACCTCAGGGTCACTGGGAGAATTAATGACCCAAATGATGTGAAGTGCTTAGAATAGTGCCTGGCACATGATATAGGCTGTGTACCTTTTTATTTTTATTATAGTCCTGATAATGTTCTGGTGACTAAGGAGTAAGGGGAAAAAAGGCTTTTGAGCTGAACAAGAAGGACATGGTGGCATTGGTATTTGATTTAGAGCTCATGAAACAGGGCGAGTTTTAATAGGTAGAGCTGACGGGAAAAGTACTCCAGAAAAAAATAATGCTGGATGACCTCAAGTATGTTTAGGGGATAGTGAGGAGTCCAGGATGGTGGGAGGGGTTCCTTAAAGAACAATACTAGATTCATCTGGACAGGTGGGTTGGGACCTTACCTTGGGGCAGGGCTGCCAGTCTGCCTGCGCGTTTTGGGGATGATTTCTCTGAAGTTACTGGTGGGGGCAGGACATGTAGGCAGAGACAGGGTGTTAGTCCCAGCATGTAGTAATAAGAAATAAGGTGATGATGATTGTCATGAAAGAAAGGTCAAGTGCAGATTCACTGGGAAACTAGTGAAACTTCAGGGTCCTTCACTTGCTGGGATTCCACTCTCAAGGTCATTGGCGAGACCCTAGAGGTAATTTTGTGAAATCATTATTTTTTTGGTTTTCTTTTTTTATTTTAATTTTAGGGCTCCCTTTTTGTTCTTCCATATGTGTGCACGTTCTACTTGCCTTCTACCAAACACTCCTGCCAATATATTTTTGTAAAATCAGAAAAGATATTTGTATTCTTTTGCTTTTCTCTCTGAATGATGTTTCAGCACCCCAAAGCTGAATCCATCCCATAGTGGATAGCGACTATGGAGAAAAAAGCCAGTCTGTGTATTGATTTGATGAAGGTGGACACGTGAAGGGGAGACCAGAGTCCATCATGACTTGAGGTTTTGAGTCTGGCTGACTGAGCATACACAGGGTGAGAAAGGGGCATGCTGGGGAAAACCAATTATGGAGATGTGGCTTCAAAGCAAGCTAGTGTTCTACCCTGGCCAGCTGTACCGGGGACAGAAGCATCTTCTTGCCTCTGCCCATCCTCATCCCCACTGCTGTCTTGCAGGTGTGATCATTTTAAGTTATATGGAGCACGTAAACAACCATGCCTGCTAGTTAATGAACCAGAGTCCAAAGCACATGTGATAGGCATGTGTTCACATTTAGCCCTCTGTGTGTGCTCAACCTACTTGTCTGAAACGTTTAGAGTGCCTCTCGTCTATATGTGATAAATTTTAATGCTTTTCGGCTATTTTCAAATTGTAGCATCTGTTTTCTGGAAACGTCTATTTTGAAGACATTTAGTTGACTCAGAAAATGCTGGAATGCTAAAATTTCACAGCTGGCCTGTCATATTCTAGTGGCAGTACCTGACTGGAAAAGGCTGTTCTAGCATTTGTTTCCTCTTTTATAAACAAGTAAAATATTAAACAAATAACAGGAAATCAAATGCCAGAATTGTAGAATACGCTCTCAGATGGTGGGATCAAAATCCTCGAGAGTATTTCCACTTTCCAGATCACAAAATAGAAATATAATTAATACAGAGGCACAGACGTCATTTAAAAATATATAGAAGTGTTTTTGTGTGTTTTTTTAGGGGGTGATAATAAAATCTAAAAACAAATGAAAAACACTAGGAATTGAGGTAAATGTCCTTGGGGAAAGACCATTAGCAAATTTGTGACTCAGAGTTTGGTTTAGACTTCTATATTAAGCCATTTGTTATTTTAAGAATCTCCCCTGTGTTTTGGAGAGATAAAACATGGTTGTAAATTATTAAAGCTTCTGAAATTCATATATGTTATTTTTTGACAGGTTTTAAGGATTTAGGGATCTAGGATTTAGTTGAAAGACATGATTGGGAAGTATTTGTAGATTAATTTTAAGAGGATTTTATTTAACTTCCCACACTGGTGAGCTGGTCTGTGCAGTTGGTCCAACCTTGATATTTGTTTCATTGTTTCTCAGTGTGTGTCAGGTACACACAAACATTGTAAAATTTTTTTGGCATTTACGTGATTTAATTTTTTTGACATTTCAGACCTTTTCATTTCTCAAAGACCTTTGACCTGTAGATTTGTAGTTTCAAATCTACAATCTGCAGGATTTTTAAAAAACTGTAAATTTTAAGAGTTATGTATTTCAATGTTCATTTATATTTAGACACTAATATTCAACTTACACCGATGATATAAAGCACTTTAGAATAAATTGGTTTATGTTAAAAGAGTGTGTCTAAAGAGAAATGGTTGTACAATACATAGGGACGTGGTGGCAGAGTTGAAAAAGTTGATATGTAACTATTTGGGGTCTGGGAAACATTGGCTTATTGGTAAAGAATGTAAATAACATTAGCTTATAGTATTGTGATTTTATAATGTTAAATAAACATCTTCTAGCAATGGGTAATATGTATTAGGATGCTGACTTTTAAAGAAATTTTTATTAAAGAAATTGAACATTATTTGGGTCCTTGGTCCTGGCATCACAGTAATCAAGCAGAAAAAAATTCATTTTAGTTGGTTGACTGCTTGTCAGTGAAAAATAAGAGAACATATGTCAAATGTTATTGTTGAGAAAGTTTCTGGGACTTCCTGGCAAGAGTAGGGTGGTTTTATAAAGTCATGCACATGCTCACTATTCCAGGAACAGACTGATAATAGTGCTTTTCCCAGTTTGCAACGACTGCGCTGTATCTATTGAGATGAGTGGACAGCATGTTATTTTAACCCCCTTAGAAGCAGGGAGGGAAAATTTGGGTATTTAGAAGGTGATTTAAAATTAATTTTATTCAGAAAATATTTAGAAGCAATATTAGAATATCTGGTTAACACATTTTTGAGTATTAAATATAGCCTTTTTTAGGGACAGTCACACATTTAACATTTAGCTGATTTAGTTACTCCACTTTACAAATAAATTAACAAGATATAATGAGGACATAGTAGAAAATATAAAGTAGAAAGCACTCCTTTCTCCCCAGCTCTGTTCCTCAGATACAACTACTGTTAGCAGTTTGAAGGCACCTAAATTTTATTTTGTTACTAATGTTTTCATGTATATATTTACAATATATGATATATTTATTTATAATATATAATATATATATTAAGGTGAAGTCACCTAATTTTGAAAGTCAAGTATAAGGGCAATTTTTAGGAAACTTCTTCCCAGATTTGTGCTTATGTTTTTTTTGCATTGATAATTTTCAAGCAGATGTGATGTGTGAAATCACTGTGGGTCTTAGAATGAGCTGTGTATTCAAATCCTCACTCCATCACAGAGCAGCAATGCCAGTTTGAAAAGTTCCTTACCTTTCTGAGCTTTAGATCTTTCAACAACAAGGCATAATAAATGTCTTCTTCCTGAAATTTAATCAGGCCTAGTCTCTCTTTTTCTCTTTTCTCTTTCTCATTTTAATAGGAAACATAGCTAAGAAGACCTGACATCATAATCCGTATCACATCTCCTCTTAGAAAAATGGGAATTTAGTTTTTTGCGACTCCAGTATGCAGTCAGTAATGTACTTGTTGGTTAGGGCAAGAATATCTCATCGCTCTCCCAAGTGACTGTCATCAGGTTATAAAAGGTCATTGCCTTTACCTGTCCCTGGAATCTTCCTGGAATTTAGATGGCCTCTGCAGGGTTTCACTTTGCACTTATTAATAATTTAGCACTGGGATAAAAATAAAAACAAAGACTCTCATCTTACTGTGTGAGAACATGGGTCATGTGTGCTAAGTCAAGCTGGTAAGATGAGCAGCAGAACCCTGGGGGGTAGGGAGTCTGAAGAAATATTTCCTGTGGGCTGCTGACTCTCTCCTGCAGAATGACTGCCTCTGAATTAAAGGGAATTAATGTAATTGCTCCCTAGGAGGAAAATGTATTTTTACTTTTCAAAGGTTTGTTGTATAAGCTTTAATTATCTAATCCAAACACAACAGCTTTCTGTAAGCGGCTTTCCCTTTCAGCAGCCACAGGCAACTTTCAAACACTCCTGCATCTTTAGACTTGAAAAAAATCACAGCGTTATAACCAATTCTGTATTATAGATCTACCCGCTGTTTGAATGTTGGTTACTGCAAATGGCCTTCAAAGCTAGGGTGTCAGTGGACTTTTGTAATTATGTGAGTGGCCACTACAGTCATGATTCTTCATTTGTAGAATCTTTGCTATATGCTTTGATGGTGGTTTCATTTTCTGTGCTGTTTTGTTGCCTCTTCAATTTACCTTGGTGGGTGTGTGCTTTATCACACCTTTGTTTACTTAATATTAGAAGTATCTCATCTTTATTTTAGTTTTCTTTTCTTGTAGAATGCAGATTTGAGGTGATTTCTAGTCCTGAATTTTTAAAAATAGGTAAAATATAACATATCCATACTAGCTTAAAGCTCAAAGAAGCTCTGTAAGCAGAGAGGTAAACCCTACTTTTAGACAACCAGCACGCTAACATTTCTGTTGTTGAAATGCATAAGATTTTGATATTATTAAGGAACATATTAGGGAAATAATGCTATTAATTATAAGTGGGAAGGATATTAGGAATCAAGTTTGATTCAAACGATAGCAAAAAAGGACCAGTGCCCTTGGCTCAGAATTAAATAATTAAGTTGCATTTAGAATAAAACCAAACTTTCCCCATGGTTTGTTGTTTTCTTCACAATTCTGACTGCTACTTCCCTCTCCCTCCCTCCCCCTGCCCTAGTCACACCTGTCTCTCTGTCCAACTCACCTGGCTCTCTCCTGCAAGGACCTTGTCCTTATTATCCCCGCTGTCTGGAGAGCTCTTCCTTCTTTCCTTTAGTTCTTCCCCTGGCTCTCCCAGCACATCTTGCCTTAGGGGGTCCCGACTGCCTTACCTCAAGCCACCCCTGCATTCTCTTTCCAGGACCCTGCTTATTTCCTTTCCAGCACTTATTTTTGTTGATTATCGTCTTATCCCCAGAACAATGTAAATTCTATTAAGAGAGGAACCAGTAGACCTGATAGAATGCCTGGCACATATTTTATAGTCAATACGTTGAATAAATGGAAGTTGTTTACTGGTTTTAAGAGCACATTTGTTCATTTCTTTAAGATTAATTTGTTATGCTGAACCACAGGGATTAAGTAGCCCCGATAATAAAACCAAGCCAGTATGTTTTTCAATGCTCTTACCTGCATTTATTTCCCCGTTTACTTGTGATTTTATTGAATGTTTAGAGAGCAACACAGGTTTTCATTAGAGCAGAGAGAGAATTCTGTAGACCTCCCAGGCAATTTGTGCTCATGCTGAGAACACCAGGCACTAAATTACCTCCCAGCAATCTGTGAAGGACAGGGAGGTCTGTATTTATCTTTGGTGAGAACACAGTACAATAATGGAGGTACAGTTGTTCTGCTCCCCAAGGGGAAAACCCTGCCATTGTGTCTGTTCATTGTGCCTTGTAAACAGCTCTGGATGGCCAGCCTCGCTTGTGGAGCTGCCCTCTTTCTCTAAGATCCTGCCCAAGCTTCAGCTTCAAGCTGAAAAGGACATTTTGACAGCTCGGTTGCTGTCTAAAGATTAGCATGATCACCCTGACGTTGTCACTCAAAGTGGAAGATGTGAAATGCAGATTTGGTGAGTAATTAAATTCGCTTCGTGTCATTCTTTGGTGGTGTTCTAAATGTCACTATTTATCTGTCTTAGGTAATCTATTTAAAGAAGACACCAGAAGAAGCCTACAGAGCACTCCTATCTGGTTCAACCCCCCCCTACCTTCCATTCAGGTATAACTGCTTGTGAGACTTGAGCTGTAGCACTTTGTGGGACAGCTCATTGCTTTAGAGTTGTATTGCTGGGATTTTTAACTGTCTTATGATCATGATCATGATGGTAAATGGAATGAAATACGATGGTAGCTTTTTCTTTCAGTTTTATAGAATTCCACATTTCCCATATCTAGTAAGAATAAACTATCTTCATCCTTTTAAGAATTATTTTTATAATTATTATTATTACTGCTTTTTCTCTTGAAATGGAAAGCTGTGTGCCTTGACTTTTTTTTTTAAACTTTTTAAAAATGATTTTTTTTAACATTTATTTATATGTTTGTGATTACAAGAAGTGGGGTACAGGCCAGAGGTGTGGGAGGTGAGAGGATTCACCAGAGACACAGAAGGGAGCAGAACAGGCAGATAGACCGAAGTACACTGCTGAGGGGAGCAGCGGGCGAGTCAGGAGAGGTCTGCTGCGCCATGTGGGTAGCTCCCTGGCTGGGGATCATACTTGCGCTGCAGGGCTGTTGAACAGCTTCACAGCGTTCAACCTCCTGCACCACCAGGGAGGCCCCTGCCTTGACAGTTTAAAGTACAGAGGGCTAATAATCCTGTCAAGATTTGTTCAATTTCAATAATCTGCACCACTGATGCTTCCATTCATTCTTTCATTTCATGAGCATCGATTGAGCTCTGACCAATGTCTGGGGCTGGGATTACAGAACAGGACCCTCTAAGTACCTTCACAAGAGCACATGTTTCACAGGGACCCTAAATCATCAGTGTTGCACCCAAATCTAACGTATGTCCTGCAGAAGGCTGTTTCTCATGACAGTGTTGGCAAAGGATATTATGTAAGCTTCGCTGAAGTTCTTTTTAAAAATTTCAGGTGAACATGAATTTGTTTAAAAAGTTGAAGGTAATATACATCAAAACTCCCATAACAGTATCTCTGACAGAATTGGGAATGATGCTACCATGGTTGCCTTTTTGTGTTCAGTTCTACGAGCACATGGATTGCCCGCTGGTGCTGATATCACCATTACCAACAGTAGTGAAAGAAAGCCTGGGGAAGAATGGAGGTGGGCTCTTTGCTTCTCCATCTTTCTTACTCTCCTGTAAACTCACAGAAGGCAGGTCCCAGTGCCTGATGCTTAAAAGTGCCTTTAATAGGGCCTCCCTGGTGGCGCGGCGGTTGAGCACTGGGTTGCGAAGCTGCCCGGGGCCTCTGCAGCGCCGGTTCGATCCCCGGCTGCTCCCCGGCCACCGGAGGAGGGTCCCACATGGCGTGCAGACCCCTCCTGCCGCCCGCTGCTCCCCTGAGCAGTGTACTTCGGTCCTTCTGCCTGCTCTGCTCCCCGCTCTGGCTCTGGTGAATTCTCTCACCCTCCTGCGCTTCTGACTGTACCCAGTGCATGTGTGAACAAAACAAACAAACAAATAAATAAAACATGCCTCTATAAAAAAAAATTTAAAAAAAAGTGTCTTTAATAAAGATCTGAATGAATCAAGAGTAAATCCCATATAGTCCAAGGGATTCTCACCATGATTTCTCAGACTACAGGAGGGAGGAGGGGGTGTTACGCGGCAGAGGGTGGATGGCAAGGTAAGAAGCAGGAGTGTGGAGAAACAGCACCTAGTGTGTGTTTCTCGTGAAATCCAGCAGTGAAGTACTGGGCTTGGGACTGAGAAAATTATCCTCAGTCCGGAGTATGGGCTAATTAGCCATTGAAGGGCAGGTAAAAACTTAGAGTCTATATCATAGCAGAGTTTTAATGGCTAAGACAAATTTTTTATTCTACTTGTTCCACTTCAAATCGCTTCTATAATTTGAAAGTGCTTTGTAACATACAATTTGATATTTTTAAAAGGGTTATTGTTTTGGTCAACCTGGGCAGTTGTAACAGAGGACTTTAGAGTAGGTGGTGGCTTATAAACAACAGAAGTGTATTCCTCACAGTGGTGGACGCTGGATCAGGGTGCCAGCATGGACAAGTCCGATGAGGCCTCCTTAAGGGTCCAGACTGCTGACTTATCCCTGTACTATGGCATGGGGGAAGGAGGGTGAGAAAGTTCTCTGGGGTCCCTTTTATAAAGGCTCTCATCGCAGTCTTGAGGGCTTCACCTTCATGATATAATCATCTCCCACAGGCCCACCTCCTAATAAAATTACAGTGGGCATTAGGGTTTCAATTTATTTGAATTGGGCTGGTGGGCACCAACATTCAATCCATGATGATATTTATCATTCTACCAAAGTTCTAAACAAGCTGGTTATATATATGCTTTGGAGGCAGAGACATTGGACTTGAAGGCTCATTCTTCTCCTTTCTGCCTGTAGTCCTGTGGTTACATAACTGGGGCAAGTTACTTACCCTGGGTCACAGTTTCCTCTTTTGTAAAACCACTTCAGAGCTGTCCCAAGGATTAGATGAGGTAATGCACTTGTCACTGGTAGAGTACCTGGTTTGGTTTTTCTTATTGTTGGTATTATTATTCATATTAATTATTATTATTATTCATATTAATAAGAAGTAACATTATCTACAAGGTTATAAATATAAATATGTATTTTTTCTAATGATCATCATTCTAATAGGGACAGGCAAAGCTGTAGGCCCAAAGCAGACAATTGTCTGAAGGACAGGATTGGACTTTCAGTGTGGAACTTAACATAATTTTTAACATAGTATATCATAGTTATACTATGATAGCATAGTATCAACATTGTTGATTTATAATGATCATGTAATGTAATGAAACATGTAATGTCATATAGCGGTGTTGTTTTAATAAGAATTGTTTTTAAAAAAGAAAGAAAAGGGTGTATAAAAAAGAAAAAAAAAGAATTCTGACAGAGATTTGGGAAAATGTCAGATTCATTCACTCACTTATTTTTTAAGGTTTATTTATTTATGCATACAAGAACTAGGGTGTAAGTTAGAGGTGTGGGGGTTGAGAGGATTCACCAGAGACAAAGTGGGGAGCATAACAGGCAGATGTACTGAAATACATTGCTGAGGGGAGCAGCGGGTGAGACAGGAGAGGTCTGCTGCACCATGTGGGGTCAGCTCCCTGGCTGGGGATTGAACTCAGGCTATTATAGGGGGTGGTAATGCTGAGACTTAACCCCTAGGCCACCAGGGAGTCCCTAAATTTAACTTTTAAAGATTTGTAAGCATTTGGAGATGAACATAGAGGCCATACAGAACAGAGGAGGGGAAGGTAGGCACAGGGTCCCATGGAAAACCCCAACGTGATATGTCTGAGAGCGCTTCACAAAGCCTCTGTGGTGGGAACAATGGCTGTGCTGAGAAGGGGAAAGCTACCGTGAAGGGATTATTGATGCACCTTTTTTGGAGTCTGTGAAGGTTCATTAAATTTGTGTTTTAAATTAGAAAATTGTTTGTAATCTTTCTGTTGTTATTTTGAAAATAACACCTGGCCCTGTAAATTGTAATGCTTGGTAGCATTTGTAGAGTTGAAGTGTTAGTCAGCAGGCCCCATGGACACTATAGCTGTTTAAAAATTTGAAGTGGAAAGCATTAATTTTCATGCTTATGATATTATTCACTCGGAAGTCAAAGGAGATGGATTTCTGTTTCACTAGCCAGATGAGCCTTGCTATCTTTAATTGCCAATTTAGATGAAGTGGTGGAGAAAGGAAGAAAGAAATTCTTCCTTCAACCATCATTATATTTCAGCTTTTATGTATCAGGTAATTTTTCCCCTGAGAACTAGACCTTTTTAATAACTAATAAGATTAGAGTCGAAAGATAGTAAGAATTCATTACTACTTAATATGGAATTAAGTCGTAATTATTACAATTGTATCTTATTTTACCAAATTGCTTTTATTTACATATTTGAAAATATAAATACATTATAATGGCCCAAAACTTAAAAAAAAAAAATTTACAGTAAAAATGTTCTGTTTCACTCTTGATTCTCTTTTGGTTAAACCTGGCTCAGTAACTTCTGGTATTAGTTTATTCCATGTCCTTCTAGAGTTTATTTATGTACATATATGCAAATAATGATAGTTCTTGCTTTTCCATTTTTATCACAAAATGTAGCATATTACATAAAGTATTTGGTGCCTTGATTTTTTTCACTTAATTTATCTTGTATTCATTTCCATATACATAGCTTCCTTCCTCATTTTGACTTACCTATAAAATGTACAAGAATTCATTTAACCAGTCTTGACAGGTAGAAATTTAAGTCATTTCCTATTATTTTAATTGCAGCTTTTAATTTACATAGTCTCAAATGTATTTTAGAAGAAACTGAGACTACTGCATGGGAAATTATACTGTTGTTAGAGATTTTAGTCATCTATTTACATGAAGGTATTTATGTAAAAAGGGTGCTTAATGCAAATGTGGGGCATTTTCCTTTATTTTGGCACCTAATACACACTAAAATTTTGATATTGAATGTGACTCTCTACATTTTATCAGATAAAGCTAAGACATAAGGATGTCTAGAGTTGTACATACATTAAATTCTATGTCAAAACTCAGATTCTTCTTAACTCGTCTTCATTTAAAGCAAAAAATACCACATTTTTAATTTAATGAAGAATTTAGTGGAATGAATGCTACTGTTTTCCTAGAATTTGACTAAAGAAACTTAATTTTTTCCATCTAATCTAAGACTTGAGTTGGTTAGTCTACAGCTCAGACTGACTAATGTTAGTGCAACATTATAAAGAATCATCTTCAGACTTGTTCTGGTCAGTGTCATTACCTTGGCCTTCATTATAGTCTGGATTCTATTATCCACTAGGTTTTTCACTCATTTGTTGTTACATTTTTTATCTTCATTGTTTAGATTTTATTTTCAGCCACTACTACATTAACTTTTTAATTTAAAAACTAAGAAGACTTAAAGGAACTTTCATGTAAAGATAGTAAAACTTGTTTTATTTCTTAAACTTTGTAAAAAAATGAAGACTATTGAAAATTTGTTAGTGTGGATGGTGTCTTCATATGCCCGTTGCATTGAATTGCTTATATTCCTACCTTTAATCTAGCCTTTTAGTGTCTTTCTTCATAAAAGGATTTTAAGGCTACTATTAATTTAAATAATGCTATTCTTCATGATTTACCTGCTTACCAAACATTCATCTGAGTAGTCTTTTCTGTATTTTTCTAGAGAGATTTGGCATGTCCTTTGCCTATAAATCCCTATTACATTTTGTTCAGATGCCATTGTCCTTGTTACATACACTCATAAAACAATATTATATTGTCATTCTCCACCAAATATGGCAGACTCTCTTCTTAAGGGCTGAAATTGGTTTCTCCCTTTATTTGTATGCCAAGGAATATGCACGTTAATTTACTGCCTTTTCTGTGGCAATCACTGTGATGGTTCCACAGATCTAAAGATGGTTAGAACAAGGAGGTCTCTGCACCAGAGAATTCAGTGTGCCGTTTGTATATGTGTAGTTATGTAAAACAATCACAGTACTTTATAATACTGAGTAAGTTACCTGGGGATTGGAGGAGCTGCTAGGGTAGGTCCTACTAAATTTATAGTCTATATAGTAGATCAATCATTTTACAAAGTCATATTACAGTTTGTCTAAGGCCCCACAGACCACTGACACTTATTGGAATTACCAAATTGCTTTCTTAGCAAATCTAAATTCTCAGGTGTCATAAAGCAGTGTTTCTGAAAACTCACAAAACATTGAAAAAGTAAGCAATCTAAATTAGATATTGCTTCTCCTATATTTCTTTTGTGCTTTTTAATTCATTTTACATTTACTCTTTCTTTATTGGTCCATGTGTATCTGCTTGTTAACTATTTTTGATATTGATGATGATTTATAAATTGTTTAAATACCCATTTTTTAAAACAACATGTATAATCAAATGGGACAGTAACACTATACAAATAATAAATAATATTCAGGGACCCAGTTCCGAAGACAAATATAGAAAGCATGTTTAAAAATAATGACTCGGTGCAAAGGTGAGGTTGAAGTGGGCATGTATTTGTTGAATGTTGCATGTTCTACCTCCAGTTTATAGGTTTTTTTTTCCCCTGTGGGTCTCTGCCTGTTAGGTCCAGGATTACAATTTAAAAAAAACCCTTTATTGAGGTAATGTTGGTTTACATTGTTGTTTGTATTTTAGAAGTATAGGATCCCCTCCTCCAGGTGCTGTTAGCATTGTGCACACACTACCAAAGTACCCATTGTCCATCCTGATAGTCCACTCTGCTTCCTTGCCACTGTGGTCTTGACCTTCCCCCACTCTGCTCCCTCTGTTAGCCCCAATTCTATAGTCAATTTTCAAGGGTTAGTGTTTTTAGTTCAGCTTTTATCTGACCCTTTTTTTTGGTTTCTCTGTATTCATACCCATGACACTGTCATCTGGTATTTGTCTTTCTACTTCTGGCTTATTTTACTTAGCACAATCCCTTGTAGCTCTAGCCATGTTGCTGCAAATGGCATGAATTTATCTTTTTGATTGCTGAGTAATATTCCACTGTGTACATACACCACATCTTGATCCATTCATCTATCCATTGGGCGCTTAGGTTTTTTCATAGCTTCACTATTATAAATAGTTCTGCAATGAACATGGGAGTGAAAGCTAATGAATGCATGTTTATACTGCTTTTATATTTTAGTTTGGAAAAGAGTGTCAGTGTTTTCCAAAGTTAAATTGGAGTTCTGCATACGTGGGAAGCTTTATAACATTGATACTTGGAGTCCATTCCCAGAAATTCTGATATCATTGGTCTGGGATAAAGTCTGGGTACTAAGATTTTTTGAAACTACCTGTGTGATTCCAATAGGTCACCAGGTATGCGAACTACTGCTTTAAAGAGCTTTGGCAAAAAATAATTTTTTAAAGAAATCAAGTTTAGAATTCGCCATCTTGGTGACTTACATAGCACATTTTCATTTTAAAGATTCTCAATGGTTTTGAGGAATAAAATAGCCTTTTAAATTTGTTTAACCCAGAATTTTCTGAAGCGCTTCACCTTGAGTCGCTTCCCACTCCCCCCCAACTTCTGTTAGCATCCGGCAGAACCAGTGTCCTGAAATGCTCCTGGACACATTTCCTGATCCACACCTGAGTGGAACAAAATAGACCTCTTGGGATCAGAATAATTTGCTGCCACTTACGGAATTGTTTTTGTGCTGTTTCCTGAGAATCTTGGAAATTAATGGCTTACCAAATAGTGGTACTTTATCTGATATGAACAGGAATGTGCAAGTTGTCTCTTACAGAGATGTGAGGCCAGAAAACCTTCCTTCACAGAGGAACCACAGACCTCCTGCTGGCAATCCTTTAATGACATTTGCCATTTAAATGAATCCCTCCTGTTTGTGTAAAGGGAGCGGTTTGTTGTGTTTTGGGGATGACCCCTAGTGATATCCCTGTTGTGGAGCTATATCATAATGTGGCTGAGCCTTAATGAGAAACCTCTCAAGCAATTACTCCAGATCATCTGGGCATGCCAGAACCTGTCTGTCTCTTAACAAAAGTACAGAGAGGTCCACCCCTCAGAAGCTGGCATTTGGCTGCCTCCTTTCTTCTTAAGCAAACATGTGCTGATAGGGGTTGGATGTAATTATAAAATACACCTCTTTACATGAAATGTTTAATATTTGTTAGCTTAAACATGTGATGATTTTCATCAGTTTATTTAGCAGTTAACTTTGCACTTGAGAGGGAAAGTTCTTTTGTTCACAGTGTTTTTTACTTAGGTATCAAAAACGTAGAAACGATTTTTTAATGCTCTTTCCTTCTCAATGTTTCTCAACTTTTATGATGGCTGCCTCACTGCTTCTCATTGTTGATGTCTGGAGTCAGTCCCCGTGGATCTTTAATACACTTGTTTTTGATGCTTGGTCTTGTATAAAAGAATCTGCATTCATTTTGAATAGTGAGGATGTTGCCAGTTTCTTGAGTGTTGAAAACAGATGGCTCATCCTGTCCAAACCGGGGCATGTTGAGTAACTTGGACCACTATGAAAAGCAAACTCTCTGTCAGATTTTTCTTGTTGAAGTGGTAAATAAGCACCTCTTTCTGGAGACAAAAATCTGAGGGCAGAAACAACCATCAGAGTCTCTGTGACCATTAAATACATACATGGAGGTGAGTTATGTCTACTCCTATTTATTGGAACACAGCAGTGCTTCAATACTTTGCCTTGTGAAAAAAGGATTCAGTCTACTTTTTTGGTTATTCCTTTTTTTAAATGGCTCCAATCACTGTTCCCAAACTTTCTGTGGAAGGATCATTGCCAAATATTTTATACTATTTCTAGTACATTTCCAGTAGCCAACCTTAGTTGATATTGTTTGGAATATCAACCTTAGTTGATATTGTTTGTAATCATTGAGGTTAATGAACATACTCATAGTTATTTTGTTTAATGCCTATTGTAGGAAGCTCTCATTTTCAACATCTGAGTTAAAGACAATTACTGTTATTTTTATCTTCAAAACAAATTAGTATGGTTCAATGGTAGCACTCAGTTGATAAAAGCCTTAGAGCACAGCTGTTGGTCTGTTTTTCTGGTGCCTGTTATTTCTAGTTCTAGATGGATCCTATTCTGTTGACCTCGTTACCTTTTAAGCTGAGACTTAGAAATGAATTTTCACATATCTGGTCTTCAGATGAGCAGAGTGATTAGTGGATGGCTTATGTTAATGTGCAAAGCAGGAGATTCTGTGCTCTGTTTTATGTTAAAGGACTGTTCAGCTTTGGGCTATGTCCCATCTAGCCATTTTATTTTGCTCTTTTGTGAATGGGAAATAGTTTTGTTCTCCTCTCTGATTGTCATTAAATACATTTCTATCTTGTAGAATTAGATGACATAAACAACCAGCTTTTTCTTTTCCCAGAAGCTGATATATGTATGTCATGGTGCAGACACTGGAAGCCAGGTGTACATTGTATAAATGTATATTAATTATTTTGGAGGCATTGTTAATTTCCCAAATATCCATACAATAGCATCTAGGACTAAATTGTCTAGTACAGTTGTTACTGCAGCTACATGTGCTATTGAGCACTTTAAATTTGTTTAATCTAAACTGAGATAGCCAAAGTTTAAATATACATTGGCTTTTAAGGACTTAGTATGAAGAAAGTAAAATATATTATAATTATGTTGATTCTATGCTGAAATGATAATATTTCAGATATATTGGATTAGGCAATATATATATTATTAATTTAATATTTTTTTCTTTTTACTGCGTCTTAATATGACTACGAATATTCAAATTACATATTTCTCTCTTGTGTCCAGCCTTATATTTTTGTTGGATAGCAATGATCAGATTATTTTGGTTATTGTACATGGTTTGAGATTAAAGATTGTTTCATGTAAATTTTTGCTTTAAAGGGTCAAGAGTTCCCAGCCAGAACAGCTGTTAAGTCATAAGTTGAATGATCTCTTGGTAATGATCATTTATGCATTCATTCAACATTTACAGCATAGTAATGGGCCCTTTTAAGCCATGACTTACATTACAGACATAAAGGTCCTTAAGAAGATTCTGTCCTTAAAAAGCTCATGATTTTGTAGTGGTTGTGTAGCTGGGACTCAGTTCAGTAATGGGAAGGGTGCTTGCATGACCTTTGTGATCCTTTCCAACTCATTGCTCTGCAGATATTCACATGCCTCTTAACTGCTTGCTAGCCAGAGAATTTAATAGGAATCATGGAATGAAAACATACATAAGTAAAGTCATAGTCATTGCCAGTATTTCTTTTTTTTTTTAAGATTTATTTATTTATACAAGAACCGGGGTATGGGCCAGATGTGTGGGAGGGTGAGAGGATTCACCAGAGACAGAGTGAGGAACAGAACAGGCAGACTGACGAAATACACTGCTGAGGGAAGAAGCAGGTGAGACAGGAGAGGTCTGCCGTGCCATGTGGGTATCTTGCCAACCGGCTGGGATCGAACCAGCACTGTAGAGGCCGCGGAGAGCTTCACAACGCTGCGCTCAACCGCCTGCACCACCAGGGAGACCCCATCCCCAGTATTTCTTAGTCCACTTACTGTCAGCATTTTTTCATTCTTTAGTGGTCTCTGCATTGTCCACACTATGCCTCTGTTCTTCAGTTCATAAAACTTCATTACCAGAAATGCTCTCTTATTGTGTCATGTAAATATGTTATTTTACCTCTGGTTCCATTGACTCTTAATTTACATTTACAAGGTTGCTTCACTCTGAATGATTTCTTAGATTTTTAGATTATAAGCAGTGGTATGTTGGTAAAGTAACTCTGTATGTGGAAGTATTTGCTGATTTCCTTGGTATAAATATTTCCACTATTGCTGACTTGGGCTCTTAGAATTCCTGAATATTTAACAATTGGCCCTTGAGATCCTATAGGAGACAGCTCAAGTGTATCAAACCCCTTTTCTTTGTAATTAATGATGGATTGTGATTCTGTTTTTTTATTTAATTTTTTTCTTCTACCATTTCACTGCAAATAAATGCTAAAGCATAAAAATAAGAGAAAATCCTAATTACACCATCTATTCAAATTTCCATTCATTTAGGGTTTTTTTTTTGAAGTATTTTGATTGCAAATGACTGCAAACCTCTCCGAGGTCATAGTCCTGTGGATTTCTATAATTACTTCCTGATATCCTTATGGTTCATTTGACTGTTATGCTAGAATTCACATGACAGAATTGGGTTAGAAAGATAGGACGGAGGGAGTTTAGATGTTAAGCAAGATGTTGAGCTAAACTTGCATTTGGTTGTCTCTAGACAGCTGCTGACTATTGTGTTAGTCTTCTGTAATGTGGGTTAGAGACATGTGATTTATTCTTTAGCAGAGATGAATGATTAGGAACCCTGGGTGTTTGGGGTATTACCTTATCTCCTGAATGAAGAGCAGTCTGCGGTTACCTGTTTAAGAGAATAGTGTTTAAGAGAGTAATTTAGTAATACATGGTAAAAATATCTTGACAGATAAGGCAAGATCTGTAGTTTTCTTAGGCAGCAAGAGGTATGCAGCCTTTTTCCTTCAGTTGAAATCTGTGGGATTTCAATGGTTCCTTATGAGAGAGGTAAAAAAATACAACATATTCTTCTACTCAACTCAGTAAATATTTTGCTCAATAAATATGAATGGATGAATGTATAGATAAATGAGTGAAAAAACAACCCAGGAGTTAAGTAAACATTTGAGTGTTGTGTTCAGTACATTTGCATGAACTACAGCAATAAAATCTGTGGGAGTTTAATAGTTGTTAGCAAAAATAAATAAATAAAAATAAATAAAAAATAAAAGTTTTTAGCACATTGCTATAGTGATTTAAAGCCTTAAAGCTCTTTGGAGCTTCTCTCGAGTGTCTGGGTTAAAGTAAAACTATTTAATACCACTTGATAAAGGAAAAGTAAACTACTTTTAGTATCACTGCCTTTAGATCTATTCAAGTAATACTCTCTGGTAAAGAGAACACAAGGGAATGGTCTTAAATAGAAGGGATTTTGGGTTAATACAAAGAAAGTTTCTCTTACTAATGAGGTTTGAGGTATTAGGCTATTGCGTTAACAGAGCGACCATAGAATACTATAGTTGTTTTTCTTGAGATAAACTCCTAAACTTCTTTGCTTAATTTTAATATTTACGATATTTATTGAATATTTCTTTTGTGCCAGGCGCTGTGTTAGCAGTGAAGAAAACTGGTGAGAAAGGCTGAGTGGATGTAGGGAGACTGTTGCAGGAGTCAGAGGTGTCAGGGAACAGAGGGAAGTAAATGCACTCAGGAGACATTTATGAGGACAAGGACAATGGGGCATATTGATGCAAGAATGGGAGAGCTGGAGGGACTGTTGCGGACAGAGCTGTTTCTGTTGGGGCTGTTGTGGAAACTGTCTTTTATGAGAGGGAGTGCTGGCATCCCAGATAATTGTCCTTTTGGCATGGAGGCAGACTCAGGAGAATTTTTACACAATTATAGTTTGAGATACCTTTGAGACTCCTGCACGGAAATATCACGCAGATGGCTATCTATACTGTTTTGGAGTTTTAAGGAGTTTGTGCTAAAGAAATATATTTGAGGGTCCTTGCAGATACATGCTAATTTTTGTGGACTAGATTTTGTAGGGCAGTGGGTCTCAATATGTGGTCCCTCCTATCAGCACCATCTGGGAACCTGTTAGAAATGCATATCCCCAGGCTGTGCCCCAGACTTACTGAATCACTCAGTGTTTGAAGGAACCGTCCAGGGGAAGCTGATGCATTAAAGGTTTGGGAGTCACTGGCCTAGGGAGAGAGTTTTGTGGGGGACAGAATGTGAGTTTGGAGCTGAACTTTGAGTAGCTTAACTTTTAAAGGTTGGGAGGTGAAGGGTGGTTTTGTAAAGGAGGTTGGGAGGAGTGGTGTTTAGAGAGGTTGAAGAAAAATCAGGAACAGAGTGAAGAGAGTGTTCTCCCTCACCTTGTTAGATTCCTTGTTAGATGTTTAAAAATACTATGCTTTAAAAAAGAGTTCACAAGCTTCATCGTTTTCCTGAAAGGTGATGGTGGGAGGTTACATGGCACACAAAATATTCTGAACCCTTTTTTCAAAGAGCCGAGTTTCTCCGACAGCATGTGTGGTTATTTATAAAAATTAATATTTTGTCTTAAATCCTCAGCTACACCTTTTTCTAGTTTAGTGCATTGAAATTTTCTCCTTTTTAAAACTGTGTTGTCTTATAGAATTTGCTTCTTAATATGTGCATTATGTCTTTCTAAGATGCAAAGGGGGCTGTTTTGTTTTTCACTGACTGTTGAGTTCAGATGACATTAAAAAAAGAACTCTTGAAATCATAATTAAATATCTAGACTAACACGTCCTATTTATATAGGTTAACTTTTGAATCTTCAGGACTTAAACTTTTCTAGTAAGCTGCTTTAATGACTTACTGTTTTTATACTTGGTTATCAAGATGCTGAAACTCAGTGATGTTGAAACTGCATTTGAATTCATGATTTAAAAACCACAGGTTTAAGTTACATTGGATAGTTGTGATATAAAAGCTGGTTTTATGTTAATTATGTGTTAAAACCCTTAAAGTTCCTTTTCTCCTGGTGGAAATCTTCTGGCATCCTCCTGCCCTTTTGCTGACTCTGTGATGCCCTTGACTTTGTCATTGGCAATTGCCTGGCTGCTCTGCTCCTTTGGGTCAGTGGGGGTGAGGGGTGGGGGCTGGGCAAAGAGACTGAGAGCCTGGAGGTCAAGTTTCTTGCCTTGAACACCTTGGAACACTGCTAGTGTTAAAGCACCAGTGCCAGTTCTTGCTTAACCGACCTGAACTTGATACTTCAGTTTTATGTTGCCTCAACCAGGTCTGCTAAGTTGCTCTAAAAACTTAAATAAAGTATGAAGCACTCAATTCTTGATGCAGTATATTGCAGGGAAACTCCTTTTGCTAGAACATTTCATGATGCTTGAGAAGCTCTCCTGGATCTTGATAAGAGATTGACATGGGATTGCATTGTACTTTTTTTATTTTGAGGGGGGTTAAGGGGGTGGCATTTAATCCATGAATGTCACTGCTAGTTCCATTGACCTGACACACAATCCCTCTTGCCTTTTATACTTTTATCTTTCATGTTCCTGACAGGTTGATGTCAGAATACTTAACCATGATGAACGATTTACTTAACGAAACAGTCCTTTTTACTGTTATTAATAATAATGAGTCATAATATTTATTAAGTACTCCTTATGTGGTAGCCACTATATGAAGAACTTTACATTTTTTCTAAAATGTAATCTGAGGGCAGTTGTACGAATGGTAGCTACTGTCAGTAACTTCATTTCACAGATGAAGAAGCCAAAACTTATTTTAAATAACTTGTTGAAGATCTCGGTATGTGACAGAGTTGGAATGTGAACAAAGGTAGTCTGACTCCAAAATTTGAGCTCTTAAGTCTTTTCATATTAATTCTGCCTATTGGGTTAAAACAATTTCAGAAGTACTTCAACTAAGATGCAGGAGTAGTTAAGTAGTAAAATCTGATATAGCAATTGACCATATTGCCAGCCATGAAGCCAATGGACTCTGATATTTTATTATTTGAATATTTTAAATACAAGTTTCTAATTTTTTTTTTGTATGTTTATAGGGATGCTTCCTTTGGAAATTGCACTTATAATCTCACCATCCTTGACTGTTTGCAGGGAATCAGAAAGGTAATAACAAATCCCTTTGCTGTCATTGATGCAGAAATAAAAATATGAAAAAGTAATAATGTCAACATTTTTGTTTGTTGCTGGAGAGAGGAGAGGGGAGCCACTGAGCAGAGGGCTTGCTCCTTCTTGAATAATTATTAATCTGTAAAATAGAGACTGTAGGGCAAACTGGAGTAAGTTTGGGGAGTAACTCTTTGTAGAAGCAGAACGCATAAGAGTGAGAAGATAATCTCATTCAAATTATCTGTTTTCTGGGGAAGCTTTGTCCCTTCTATCTTCTGCTGTGCCTATAACTTTGCTTTTTTCACCATTTAGTTTCACTATTTTTACTTATTTATGTATGCATACAAGATCTGGGGTGTAGGCCAGAGTATGTGTGTGTGTGGGGTGGGGGGTGGTGAGAGGATTCACCAGAGACAGAGTGGGGAGCAGAACAGGCAGATCTACGGAAATGCACTTCTGAGGGAGCAGGGGTGCGACAGGAGAGGTCTGCTGTGCCATATGGGTTGCTCCCAGGCCTGGGATTGAACTCATGCTGCAGTGGCTGGTGATAGTTTGACAGTGCTGAGACTTTAATCCCTTCGCCACCAGGGAGGCCCTTAGATTCCCTTTTAAGCTAGATCTTGGTGTAGGAGACACAAGAAGTTATCTACGCCACTGCCCTTCTCTGTAAGTGTCAAGGAGAACATTTCCATATTGTTTTTCTAGTTGGATATTATTACACGCCCATAAAATAATAAGTAGGCCAGACATTAACATGTCTTTTTTACAGAGGAGGAAATAACCCTGAGAGGTTAAGTTACTCTGAAGGCCATAGAGTATTAATTACTAGGAGGGCTAATTCTAACTTTCATCTCCTAATTCAACCAGAATTCTCTCTAATACCATATCAGGGTATGTCATAAATCAGAGTCTGTTAGAGATGCAAATTCTCAGTCGCTGTCCCAGACCAACTGTCTTTCTGTGTTTAAAAAATCCTATAGGTGACGGGATGCACTTTAAGGTTTATAGTTATTTAGTTATATACATACATATATATATAAACATACACATACATATACACACATAAAATGGAGAAATCAGAGATTTTATAAAACTTTTGAAAATTGTTTTAGAAACATTCATAATCTGAGAGGACATGCAAGCCCTCCTGTGCAATCTCTGTCTTTTTTTAAAAAAAGATTTATTTATTTATGCATAGAAGAGTTGGGGTGCAGGCCAGAGATGTGTGTGTGGGCGGTGGGGGGTGGGGGTGAGAGGATTCACCAGAGACTGAGTAGGGAGCAGAACAGAAATACGCTGCTGAGGGGAACAGCAGGCAAGACAGGAGCGGTCTGCTGCACCATGTGGGTAGCTCCCTGGCTGGGATTCAGGCCTCAAGGTGATAGCACTGAGCCTTAACCCCTATGCCACAAGGGAGACCCTCTCCTGCGAATTCTAATGAGGTCTGAACCACGCCATTTCATCTTGAACATATAACCATGAGTTATCAGCCAGGAGTGAATGTATTACATACTCCCTATCATGGATTATAAATATTGTATCAGTAGCAATTCCAGCTCATTTCTTTATTCTGATGTAATATAAATCAAGTTTTGTTATGTGTTGAGAGAATTGACATGAGAAGCGTGCTTACCTGCTTTATTTATGTTTCTGACTGATATTTCACTTTAAAATGCACTTAAACTCTATAAAACTTTGAAATAGTTTCCAAATATTTTTATTTTTCACTTAAAAACTACCAAGATTCTCTAGCTCATCCCCTGCAAATAATATCGCCAATACACTCTTTTTAAGTTAAGGATCTTTATGCAGATACTAATCAAATATAATTCATAATTATAGCACTTAAAAATATGCCTAAGAGGAAAAGATAATTTATCGCCAGTGTTTCTATTTTGCTTATCCTGATATCTGGTACATGCTCTTCCTTTTATAATGCTTATGAAATTCAGAAAGAGTTCACATGGACTGTCCTTGCCTAGTATGGACATTGGTAACTCGATTTACAAATTTGTGACATCCTTCCTGTTGTAAAGGAAAGGTATAATTTTTATTCAGGAATAAGCTCTTCTGAAAACTTTTTTTGTCAAATGTTGGGGTTTATTTTAACCCAAATGTGGATGAAATTTTAGAGATTTGAACAGATGTTCAACATGTCTTCAAGCAATTGACACACATTGCCTGTCAGTACACTCTCATGTAAGCTCCATGTTCTAGGCTGTTCTTATGGCGGTGAGTACCATACCTTCCAGGGACATAGAATGCAGCCACATGTTTGCCTTTTTTAGGAAGCATATCCTTTATTTTTTTTTTAAGATTTTTATTTATGCATAGAAGAACTGGGTTTTTTTTTTTTTAATTTATGCATGGAAGAACTGGGACAGAAGTGTGGGGGGGTGAGAAGATTCGCCAGAGACAGAGTGGGGAGCAGAACAGGTGGATCTATTGAAATACACTGCTGAGGGGAGCCAGGGGGTAAGACAGGAGAGGTCTACTATGCCATGTGGAGTAGCTCCCTGGCCAGAGATAGAACTCATGATGCATTGGCTGCTGATAGCTTGACAGTGCTGAGACTTAAGGAAAGGCTATATCCTGCTACAAATATGGTATGGCATATGACTTGATATGGTAGTCAGCATGTTTTTTTTTTTTTAGTTTTTGTTAATTGGATATGTAAATTTTAAAGATTTTATGAAATAAAAAAGTTTAAAAAAACCCAAAATATTATATCTGAGCAAACCAGATCGTTTTTGAAAGTTCTAAGTCACAAGTTATAAAAAAGAGCATAGTTTTTTTTTTAATGTTGAAAATGTCAGTTTTCCTTCTAAATTCTAAGAACAGTATACTTTTTTAGATACTTGCCATAAAACAAATTCTTTCAAAGAGTTGTAGGACCAAATATGAGCCCATTAAGTAAAATGTACTTTTCACTAAATCTCTTATTAACGATAAAGGGAAAAACCTCCTAAGAAAACTTGATATTATTTTGCTCTCTGAGAAGTTAACTGCAATGATATATTTTGGCATGGTTCAGCATGGATTAATTGCATAGTTCCCAAAAGACTTTAACTATGTTGGCTAATATGTTCTATTTTGTGTACATAATTAATTTTATATATCAAACTAATGTAAATTAGGACTCAAGTGGCATATTTTGTGGGACACATTTGCCTGCTTTTCTAAGTGTTTACTCTTATTTGTAACAGTCTCAAAGCAAAATTACTAGTGTTAGAAAATGATTTCTAAATGTACATTAAGATTCAGAGGTTTCAGCCTATTTCCTCACCAATAAATGTTTATGAACAGGAATATGGGAATAGCTAGAACATTCGATTTAGTGTGGAAAAAAAACTAATTCAAATTCTGCTTTTAGGGATTACAACATGGATTTTTTGACTTTGAGACATTTGATGTGGATGAATATGAACATTATGAGGTTTGTACATTTTTATTTTTTGCAAGATATAGTTTCATGTTCGTTAAATTGTCCCATCCATCCTCTCACCCCCAAAATTCAGGTATTGCAAATGAGTAGTTGCTAAATAAAAGAGCATTCTGGAGTTTTCTATAGTTGTCAGTTTTGTCCTTTCAGCTTTGCCTTCTAATCAGGCATCACCAAAATTTTAGTTTGGAAGTTGCCATATCTCTATATATGCCCTTATCAAAACTTTATTGATAATTGCTTTGCACCATTAGTTTATAAAGAAAAATCATTTTAAAGCATAGTTTGGTAGCAAAATTTTAGTAGTAAAATGGTAAGTTACTTTTATTTTAAAATCCAGGTTTTATTTAGAAAAACTGAAGCCGTGACTTTAATATTTTTAACTGTATAAATTTTATCTTAAAATATGACTGGATTAACTTAGTTCTAAGATTTGCTTAAGTTTATTCCCATCGTCCCTTTATAAAGCTTTCAGGGAATTCCTTGCCTGCTCAGCATGGCAGAGTTTAGGGAAGGATATCCAAAAGAATTTCTACTATGTATCGGAGACACTGAAGAGGAGACCTTGCTGAGGAGGAAAGGAAGAATCTAGTAACTTTTCCTGAAAGAAGAGAAACCTGTAGACTCTGAGTATACCGTGAAAGTACGCTCATTTGTTAGGGTTTTCCAAGGGAGTTAAAAATGTATCGCTATTCTTAGCAAAACAAAGATGGCCCTCACATTTTGGATGTTGACATCCTACTGACATGATATCTGAAGAGAAACTAATCATCTTTCACTTAAACTTGTTCTGCTTTGTCCATCCGTGTCAGTGGCATCACCGTCCAACTGTTCATTCACCCAGGCTCGAGACAAGAAACACATCTCTTTTTTCCCCTCCTTATTCTAATGAGAACTTGAATTCCCATTTTGGGCCCCAAGGTGTGTTTCACCTTTCTTCCTGCCCTCTGATTCAGGCCTGGTGTCCTCTCTGTGGATAATTGTAATCCTTTTCTTACAAGTGCTGGCCCTTGTCTTGATCTGTTTTTCATACACTGGTCTGAAACACAGCTCTCACCTCATCTTGTCTTGCTCCAAAATGACCATCACTCCCATTGTCCTGGAAGGTTGTAGGCCTCTTCCCGGTGGGCTGAGCTGTGGATGATCTCAGCCCTGGGAGGTTGTAGGCCTCTTCTTGGTGCGCTGAGCTGTGGATGATCTCAGCCCCCTCCTATCGCTTCCTTATGTCCTGTCTCTTCACTTTATGCATACAAGAACTGGGGTGTAAGCCAGAGGTGCAGGGGGTGAGAAGATTCCCCAGGGACAGAGTGAGGAGCAGAAACAGGCAGATCTACTGAAATACACTGCTGAGGGGAGCAGCGGGTGAGTCGGGAGATGTCTGCTGTGCCTTGTGGGTTGCTCCCTTGGCTGGGGATCGAACTCATGCTGCAGTGGCTGGTGATAGCTTTCTAGCACTGTCTTTAACCCCTGCGGCACCAGGGAGGCCCCCTTCTTTACTATTCTTGAGTGACTCTTATTGGCTGAACTTTCCTTCTCCCGGATGCTCAGCTCCTTGTACCATTTCCTGTCCTGCACGTCATGTGTGTCAGATCCTAAACAAAGCACCTCTCACTCTATATTTGCTCCCCCCAATTTGTGTTTCCATTTTTCTTTCATCATGGCTATTTGCACACAAACTTCATTTCCTTACTAGATTGCAAATTCCCCATATAGGGGGACATGGCTGAATCAAAAAATAGATGCTATGTTTATGGCTAGAAGGATTCAATATCATAAGACTGCCATTTTCCTCAAATGAATAAATTTAATTTATTAAAAATCTCCAAATCTATTCATTTTTTAAAAACCATAAATGTTATTGTGGCATTTTTAGTAGCAGCAAAGGAAAAAAAGCCAACCTCCCCCCCAAAATTTATAAGGGGAAGGTTGACCAGCTTCTATAATAACCTCTAGATTAACCCATAAAATATTACATAGTCACTAAGAAAATGAACTTGAGCACCTTGTCTGAGAAATGCACTCTATTGAGAAGAAAAGCTGCAGAAGAGTGTGTATAAGTTAATTCCCACTTTTTATTTTATTTTATTTTAAAAATTTATTTATTTATTTATATAAGCACTGGGCACAGTCAGAAGTGCAGGAGGGTGAGAGAATTCACCAGAGCCAGAGCAAGGAGCAGAACAGGCAAAAAGGACTGAAGTACACTGCTGAGGGGAGCAGCGGGCGGCAGGAGAGGTCTGCGCACCATGTGGGACCCTCGCCTGGCTGCCGGGAACCAAACCAGCGCTGCAGAGGCTGCAGGCAGCTTTGCAACCCAGCGCTCAACTGCTGCACCACCAGGGAGGCCTAGTCCCCACTTTTTATAAGGCAAACAATAGCGAAAGCCCCATCTATCCAATATATGGATATGCATATCTAAGTTATACAAGCAAAATCGTTTCCTGTGATGCTAATGAAGCTTAAATTTTATTGTTAACAGTAAATTATAAGAATCATCTAAGAAGTCTTGGATGACTGGCAAGTGTTCAGGGTGAAGCCTTTCAAAGACACTTCTTGTAGACTACATTTAACATATAATGTGGCTCAGGAAAAAGCTAAATTAATGACACTGCATCTTGATGGGAGATTAAAGGGAAGTCTTCTGATAAGAATGCTGCTTGCAAATGCTGTTAATGACAAGGTCAGCAGACACGGGAAATGCTTGTGTTATAAAGTCTACAGATAAACTTCTGCTCATTTTGCAAAAAGCTATGTATATCTTCCCCTGCAATTCCTGGATCTCAAGTACTGCTGCCCAAACATGTTAGTGTTCTTATTTATAAAAAATATAAAGAATCAGAGACATACTGCAGGGGGAAGAGGAGGGAGCGGGATCAGAGGGAGGGAGGGAAGCACACAGGGGACTGAGGTGATGGTGACAGGTGTATTGGTGAAGGAAACTTTATGGGGACTACACCTGAAGGGGTGGAGGGAAGAAATATTGTTTAAAAATTAACAATGATGTAAAAAATAAAATATTAAAAAAAGAAAATACAAAAAATAAATGATTAAATTAATTTTAATAATATTATTTAATGCAGTATACCCAAAAGGTCATTTCAACACATAATATAAATATTAGTAGCTAGGTATTTTGCATTTTAATTTTTGAACTAAACCTTTAAAATCAATGTGACATTTACAGTACAGCACATCTTAGTTTGGACTAGCCTGTGTAGTGAGATGCAGATTCCACAGGAAAAGATTTTACAGTGAACTTAGTATGACAAGGATAAGCAGGATAGAGTGTATCTCCTTGTTCAGATGATCTACTTGCTCATGTAAGAGTTCATTTCAGGGTCCTGTCACATTTCGAAGGCTTGGAATAAGATAGCTCAGGTTCTTGCTTTATTTTTATGTGAATTACAAATGACCTGTTGTATTAATTACTGATCAACAAAAGCATCTTCCAAGATGTGGTATCTCAGGTCCTTTGCCAAGTTGGTGTGGACCTGTGCAGGCCTCATATTTGCACTGAAAGCTATGGCATGGAGGTCTGCAAGACATTGGTCCCACTAGAATAGGTTTCTTAAGTTTGTTTTTTTTTTTTTTTTTTTAAAGAACTTGAGAATTAGGACAACTGCCACTTCTTTGACTCTAGTCATTGACCAGTTCACTTGGAAAAACAAAAATAGTTCCTCCCTGGTGGCTTAGGGGTTAAGTCTTAGTGCTATCACTGCTATGGCCTGAGTTCAATCCCTGGCCAGGGAGCTAACCCACATGGCACTGCAGACCTCTCTTCTCTCTCCTGCTGCTCCCCTCAGCAGTGTGTTTCAGTAAATCTGCTGTTCTGCTCCCCACTCTGTCTCTAGAGAATCCTCTCACCCCCTGCACCTCTGGCCTACACCCCAGTTCTTCTATGCAAAAGTAAAAAAAAAAAGGAAGAATAAAAATAGGCCTTGAATATTGAATCAAATTACATCCCTGTAGGTGTGACCTACCCTCTCCAGTAGTAAAGTGTAGTAGGTAATGCTAAAATAGGGTAATATTTTGCTCATAAGATCCTGAAGTAGCACCCATTTGCCCATTTACAGAATCTGCCTTCTATCAACCCCTACCTCTTTTAGGGGAGACTATCCTTATACCTAAAGACCACTGATCACGCTACTCTCTCTCTTTTTTTTAAGATTTATTTATTTATTTATTTATTTATTTATTTATTTATTTATTTATTTATTTATTTATTTATTTATTCAAGCACTGGGTACAGTCAGAAGCGCGGGAGGGTGAGAGAATTCACCAGAGCCAGAGCGGGGAGCAGAGCAGGCAGAAGGACCGAAGTACACTGCTGAGGGGAGCAGCGGGGGGCAGGAGAGGTCTGCGGGCCATGTGGGACCCTCCTCCAGTGGCCGGGTATAGAACCAGCGCTGTAGAGGCTGCGGGCAGCTTCGCAACCCAGCGCTCAACTGCTGTGCCACCAGGGAGGCCCAACTCTTAACCTGTCATTAGTCATCAAAGAGAACTTGAAGTTGTGCCTATAGTTCATTTTTATTTTAGTTATCCCCAAGGGTTTTCCAGGAGTCTTGCCATTTTCGATGATGCCTTATGTTGACCACACACAGATAAGCTCACAGAAAAACAGTTACCTTGTTAGTAGTAACTGTGTTCCTAGCTGGTGGGGGACAGAGAGAGAAATGCAAAGAGACAGCTTAAGTGGCATCCTGCCCAGAAATTGACCCTTGTAATTTCAAGGGGCTTCTTCATCAGATGGAACTAAAGGTTCATGTAGAACCTACTTTTAAAAACTAAGAGATTATTTTGACTTCCTTCTTAAACTCTTGCATATCTGCCTTTTTTTTTTAATCCATAACATTTTTTGAGAAAAATTGCTTTCTGTGAAGTAGTTTGTCAGTATGAGGATATTTCCCTGAATTTTGTGCTTGTTCACTTGCGTGCTGTTACCCGCTGGCCAACCTGGATCACTCTTACCATTGGTTACTTGATGAAAGTTATTAGAGCTGTGTTTGGCCACTTCCTGTTGATGGACAGACTGATTCCTGCCAACTGCACAGGGCTTTTTGTTTCTCTTATCATGCCCACATGGAAAATGACAATATTTGCTTAGCACCTATGATCATAGCTCACAGCTGTTGGGGACTGTCCTGGAGACTTTGGCCACCTGGCTTCTTATCCAGGCAACTCCATTCTGTTACACTGCTTGGGAAGCTTTGTTCTATTGAAACAATGATGTACTGATAAATTTTTGTTAATGAGGGTTCTTTATGGCCTCAATTTATATAACTTTTTTTTCTTTTTTTTTTTTTTTAAGATTTTATTTATGCACATAAAAGCTGGGGTACAGGCCAGAGATGTGGGGGGTAGGGGTGACAGGATTCACCAGAGACAGAGTGGGGAATGGAACAGGCAGACTGAGTGAAATACACTGCTGAGGGGAGCAGCAGGCAAGACAGGAGAGGTCTGCTGCACCATGTGGGTTGCTCCCTGTCCGGCCAGGGATTGAACTCGTGCTACAGAGGCTTTGGATTGCTTCATAGTGCGGTGCTTAACCCCTTGTGCCACCAGGGAGGCCCCTTCTTTTTTTTTTTTAAAGATTTATTTATTTATGCATACAAGAGCTGGGGTACAGGCCAGAGGTGTGGGGGCTGAGAGGATTCACCAGAGACAGAGTGGGGAACAGAACAGGCAGATTGACTGAAATACACTGCTGAGATAAGCAGCAGGCGAGGCAGTCTTGAGAGGTCTGTTGTGCCATGTGGGTTGCTCCCTGGCTGGGGATCAAACTCATGTGGCAGTGGCTGCAGAGAGCTTCATAGGTTGCAGGGAGGCCCAATTTATATAACTTTTCAATTTGTTTATTGAGCAGACATTTATCAAGTGCTTCATTTTTGCTCAATATATATCTAGGTCCCATTTTTTTTCCAGGAGCCAACCTGTAATTTCATCTTTTCATGTATGGTGTTGCTGCCTTTGATCTTATTGCCTGCTATTGTAGAATCTCTGTATATTTGGCCCTATTCTGTAGAAGTTATCATGTTTGTTCCTTCCCACAAGCCTCCATCTTCATGCTTGTTGTATTAGTTGTCTATGCTGAATTTCTCCTTCATCTGTACCAGGCTGAATGTGGAGCTCCTGAGATAGTCTAGCAACTCATAAGTGATCATTATTGCTCTCTTAATGCTCTTTTGGAAAAAGCATAACTGTCCTAGAAGGTGAATCCACATGGTCTTAGTCACATCGTGATGTAGCCCATCTGGGGACTGTTTGTGAGAAATCATTGGTTGATTCTGGGGGCCTGGAATTGGGTCTTTTTTGAATCTTGGGCCTCTTTCATCACATTACAATCAGAGTGTATGTGTTTGAAACTAAGTCTGATCATATTACTCTCCTGCTTCAAGTTCTCATGAACTCCATACCATGGAGGAAATGCAAGCTTCTCCCCTCTCCTTTTTTGGTTTTATTATATCTTAACATTTTTATTGAAATAGCCTTTACTTATGACATAACACAGGTTTGAAGTATACATCTTCATACTTGACCCTACAGTTGCCACCAAGAGTTCTTTTTTAAGTCAGTTATTTGCAGCATGGATTTTTAGATAATAATCTTGGACCAGAGCTTGCATGTACTGTCAATTTAATTTACTATGTGAAGACTGTCTTCCAGATGACTGTGTCATCCTTCATTGCAGTTAATACCTAAATTGTCAATCTTACCAGGTGATTTAGACTCCTGAGGGTGCCCTTTTGCATCCACTTGGAAAACAAGTAAGGTTTGTTAGATGGTCCCCTTTCATTGTGTTACCTCAGGTCAGCAGTGGGAGTAATCATTGTTGAAAATCTAAGGCATGATATTTCAAAGCTTTGCTTTGTTTGGACTAGAATTTGTCCAGCAAACTAGAATGTAATCTGGATGCCGCTTGGTGTGCTCTCTTGTTCATGAATTATGGAACCAGAAGGATATGGATTTCTGCCACTGTAATTGTGAATTCCTGCCAGAGGACTGGGGTCAAGCAAGCTTGCAAATGCAGGTGTGTGGGCCTGTCCTCACCACCTGGAAGATCTACAGAAGTGTGCCTCCCTCATTGACTTGACTATTCAAAGAACTATTAGAAGCATTTCCCTGGAGCTAAATTTCTTCCTGGACACTAAAATGACGAAAGCAGAGGGAGGCCAAATTCCCGCATCTACTAATACACCACACCCACTGCCGGCTCAAAGGCCATGTCTGTTCAATCAAAGTAGAACTTTGAGTTCTACTTTATCATAACAAATTTCCCATGTCTTCCTCTCCAGCTTCTTTAATTATTGCTTGATCTCTGTCCCTTCTTTTACTTCTGCACTTCTTATGAGAGCAGTCTTTTTTTTTTTTTTTTTTTTTAAGATTTATTTATTTATACAAGCACTGGGCACAGTCAGAAGCGCCGGAGGGTGAGAGAGTTCACCAGAGCCAGAGCTGGGAGTAGAGAAGGCAGATTGACTAAGTACATTGCTGAGGGGAGCAGCGGGCGGCAGGAGAGGTTTGTGTGCCATGTGGGTCCCTCGCCTGGCGGCCGGGGGTCGAACTGGCACTGCAGAGGCTGTGGGCAGCTTCGCAACCCAGTGGTCAACCGCTGCACCACCTGGGAGGCCCAGAGAGCAGTCTTGACTCTTTTTACTCTACTGGTCAACTGATTCTGGTCTGTTCTTGACCTTTGCGATGCTACTGAAAACTGTTTTTGCTAACACAAGAGTTAGCAAAACCAAATACTTGTGCCTCATCTTCTTGCTCCTTGATCTACCCAGTAGTCTCTAATTCTAGAAGCTTACTTTCTTTCCTGAACATCTAAGGTCCTGGCACTTGTCTTTCTTCTTCCAGCTTCCATCTTTCTATGTCTCCCCTTTTCCTCTTTCCCTACCTGAAAAGCTGCTGTTCTTTATGACCTTATGGTGTCAGATTGTACACACTCTCCATGAGTGAAGTTACCTGTTTCCAGGTTTCAGTAACCATCATGTAAGCATGATGGCCTTAGAACTCCATGTCTTGGAATGACTCCTGCAGACATGTACCAGCATTTTGCTCCCTGTGGTTACATCAGCAGAGGCCTTTACCACTCGAGGCTGCTGGAGCAGGCCCCTACATGTTTTCTACCCTAATTTCTCTGTACCCCAGCTGTTGTTAGCAGAGTGAAGCAATCATCAACATGGGGCACTACTCTTCCCCTCTGCCACACCATCTTTCTCAAGAACAAATCTAAATTAATTATCTAGAGTTTGATTATTATTTAAAGCCAGATGGCATGGTAACTTAATTTAAACCAAATAACTCAAATATTTACTTTGCTCTAAGCTCATAAAGCTTAAGCTTAATTGTTAAGGCATGTTTGCAAGGATATAATACAGCTATACTATCAACACTATTGTCTTAGAAGTTAGATATATATATATATATATAAGGCCCTTTTTAATGAATTAAAAAGGCACACTAGTTCTGACCTTTGATTTTTTTAAAGATAATTGTATGCTACTGTTCAGCATCTTTTATATATGTCTATTAATGCCCCATTTTCATTAATAGATATCTTAGTTTAGGTTGCTGTAACAAAAACACCAGGGGTTGTATGGCCTAAACAACAAGCATTTCTTTGTTTCCTTTTTTTTAAAGATTTATTTATTTATGCATACAAGAACTGGGATGCAGTGGGGGTGGGGGATGTGCAAGGATTCGCCAGAGACAGAGTGGGGAACAGAACAGGCAGATTGACTGAAATACACTGCTGAGGGGAGCAGCGGGCGAGATAGGAGAGGTCTGCTGTGCCATGTGGGTAGCTCCCTGACCAGCTGGGGATCAAACTCATGCTGCAGAGGCTGCAGATAGTTTCACAGTGCTATGTAACCCCTTTTGCCACCAGGGAGGCCCAACAAACATTTATTTCTAATGATTCTGGAGGCTGGGAAGCCCAAGATCAAGGTGCTGGTAAATTTGGTGTCTGGTGAAAGCTCACTTTTTGGTTTCTAACTACCATATTCTCGTTGTATCCTCTCATGGCAGAATGAGCAGGGGAGCCCTTTAGGGTCTGTTTTATAAGGGCACCAATCCCATTCATGGGGGTTCCACCTGAAGGCCCCCTCTCCAGATACTATCCCATTGGGAAGTAGGTTTCAATATATGAACGTTGCAGCAGGGAACACAGAAGTTCAGTCCATAGTAGGTAAAAGGAGATGATAGTTTTGCCTACCTCACAGGGTGGCTGTAAGAATTAAGTGAGTTGCATGTACTCGAGTTCTGCCTAGCACAGGTGGGTCTATATTTGCTGCTTTTATCATTACTGTTTTTATCATCCCCGCTTGCTTTCAGACTCTGCAAGCACACAAAGGGAATCTTTATTTTATTTTATGTGTAATACTGATGTAGAGTCCTTGACACATAATAAAGGCTTAGCAAATATTTGAATGCTGAATTGTGCTTAAAAACTGTTATCTTAGAAAACATGTGTTGATAAAGGGAATCAATCCTGTAATTGCCAACCTCAAGGTTTATCGTTTGTGTCTTATTGTTGATTTGTTACAGTGGTAAATAAACCCAAATGTTTTTCAGTGTTTGAGCTGAAAGATGTATTTGTGACTGTTCTAACAGAGGCAAGCTTCACTGGCACAGAGGTATTTCTCAGAAGTTATAAAAATTCAAGTTAAGTGCTATTTTAAATGCACTTGAAGACTAGCTATTTCAAAGAAATCTGGTAGCTCTTGTATCCTGGAGATTCCTATAGCAGCATGAATAATGACACCTAGCTTTGTTGGTTTCAGGATCAGATTTTTATTTTGAGTTTTCTTATAGTGAAGCTCATCTGCAGTGTTCTACGTATTACTTGGTATAGGTAGCAGACTTTACCCTGGAGGAGGTTAATGTATCCTCTTGTCTCATCCTTGCTTAGGTATTTATTTTCACAATGTGATAGGGTTGGAAAGTATCAAAAGTTCCAGTCTGATCTGAATTTCTTTGATGGTTTGTGCATTTAATTAGAAAAACCAATTTGTTTCATCTTAAATATTCTATTATTGATAAGTATTGATATTTATGCATGATTTACTAAGAAAGAAGACACAAAATAAGTTTATGTTATTTAGACCAGTTTAAAGCTGTAGCTTTCTTAATCAATTTTTTTCAGTATTGGATGTAAAACCCAAATCTCTTTGCTTCCTCAGTGTCATCCAAGCTACTGAATATAGACCAGTATTATCTAACTTTATCTTTTTGGGTAGGCAGATTTGCAAACATATTCTTTTGATTCTATGAGGGAGTATATCTTAATGAATCCATTGCCTTTCTCCATATGATTGATTTTAAAAGGTTACTGTTTAACCATATAAATGTCTACAATTCAAATAAGCAGACATAGAACAATATATTTATCTAGGTCAACTTGTGGTCAAGGATACAGAAATAGTGAACACAGAAACCTGTTTTCTTATACTGTTCATAAAGAATTGGATTTAGCCTTTTGATGATTAGACTATACCTTTATTTTTGAAACTAAAGAATGTTTAAAGTTAATAATTAATTGAGAGGGATAGAGGACAATTAATTTGAGACTGCTTTATTTGAACAAGAAAATGTCTAATTACCATAGAGAGTTGGATATTATTAATTATTCACACTGTTATAAATAGATAACTGTGGACTTGTTCTCATGGCACCCCAGAATCTCTAAGATTTTATTTAGGGCTTGTGGAGATACTAGGTTTATTACAATTAGATCAATGCTAGTCAGACGTTTATAAGATATCATGTAAAGCTTCACTTATAACTTTTTACAACTAGAAAGAAACATCTTCATTTTGATATGAAAATTGTACAGCTACATTTTGATTTCCATTGAAATGATAATAGGTAGCATAAGTGATTAAAGCAGCAATACTACATGATATAACTCTAATTTATTGAACAAATATTTATTACTGAGCACTTACAGCAGAGAGTGCAGGCACTGTTTGAGTCAGATTCCTACCTGTGAGGCCAGCTCTGCAGGGGAGGGAGGAGAGAGCCTTTTATATGTACCACCTTGGCCTGAAAAGAACTGCCTTCCCCTCCCTGCTTAGAAAGGTACCTAGCCAGGGCCATGGGAACTCCAAGTGTGGGGACTAGAATACATCCGGGGGTTCCAGCCTGGCTGGGGGTGGACGGACTATAGAAGGCTTACATGAAGATGTGATGTATGTTTATCTTGATGCATTGCCCCCCTGTCTCCCAATTGTCTGCAAAACATCATGTAACTTTAGCCCCATCTGAGTCTCAGCAATGACAGCAGTTCTATAAAAACAGAAAAGAAAGGAAGTGTCTTCATCAAGATCCTGATACTTAACAATTAACGATTTTTCATTGTTCGAAGTATGTTTACATTGTTCTTGGAAAGTGCTTGTATTTCCCTTTTTTTTATTGCTGGGAAAAGCAATTTCAATTCATTGCTGAGTGACAGAAGACAAAGTTATTTAAACCTACACTTTAAATAAAGTTTTTTAAGCTTACATACAGTCTAGATACAAGTTTTTCTGAAGTGAATTGAATTCATAAATATTTTGAGAGCCAGATGTATGTTTCCACTTTAAAGCTATATTACCTTGTCTTCATGTATGTCCAGTTAGTCTAGATGTAACAGAGTGAAACGTAGTTTTATTTATAAAAGTTTCTTAAATTGTATAAGAGTTATAAAATATTTCTCTTCTCTTTTCTTACAAAATTCTGCCAGCGAGTTGAAAATGGTGACTTCAACTGGATTGTGCCAGGAAAATTTTTAGCATTTAGTGGACCACATCCAAAAAGCAAAGTTGAAAATGGTAGGTTTTTCTTTACTTTACCATCCAAACATTTATTTCAGTTCAGCTTCTTTAATTTTATAATTTCCTCAGATAATCCTCTCTTGTGGTAATATTCTCCAAAGAAAAGTTATTTATAATTTAAAAACTTACACAGTGGTAGTTAGTATGTTTAATATTTATTGTTTAGCAAATGGAGTTATAATCATTATTTCAAAACTAGTAAATTTTTAAGTTGCCATCAATAGGATGCTCACTTTACCTGACCTAATTATAAGGATAATGAGAGTGCTCTCATCCAGGCATTCTTTGGGGAGCACCATATTGATTAATAATGATGATGATAATAGGTTCTTTTTTTTAAGTTTTTTAAAATTTTACGTATTTTTTTACATCATTTTTCATTTCTGTACAATGTGTGCATTTTCATCTTCATTATAGTCCCCACACAATTCCCACCCCCCTTGTTTTGATCCTATTCCTTCCTCCCCACCCTGTAGTGTGTCTCTGGTTTATAGTTGCTTGTTGATTTTGATTTTTACTTTATTATAATTAGTCCCTTATTTAGGTTTTCTAAATTCTTATTATGAGTGAGACCATCTGGTATTTTTATTTTTCTTTTTGGCTTATTTCACTGAGCATGATCCCTTCTAGCTGCATCCGTGTTGCTGCAAATTGCATGAGTTTATCTTTTTTGATAGCTGAGTAATATTCCATTGTATATATGTACCACATCGTCTTGATCCAGTCATCTATTTTTGGGCATTTGGGTTGTTTCCATAGCTTACCTGACAATAGATTCTTTTATTGAATACTTACTACGTGCTAGTTACTAAGTAATCAGAGCATTTTCTCATTTCTCATTTTCTCAGTGAGGTGTAGGTGCTATTGTCTCCATTTTACAGAGGAGGAAATGGAGGCTTTTGAGTAGAAAATTTGCCCAGTGTCACCAAATTAGCAAAACTGGTTTCCCTGCCCAGAGCTATACTCCTAAGAATTGCTGTTGCACTGATATATTTAGTTCCACCATAACATTAGAAACATTTCTTAGCTGACAGTAATTAAATTACCTATTTATAATATATGTTTAGCCAGGGACATAAATATTCAGGAAAAAACAAAGAATAAAACTCAGGAAAAAACAAAGAATAAAACACAAAATAAGCATCTTGAATGAAACATGATCAGTGGTAAGAATTTTCTTGTTGATACTTTTTACTTATTTATTTTTCATTTGCTGGTATTGCCTACATAACTAGTTAAAGTTAGGCACCGAGCGTTTAAGAATAATTTATGGGAGAAGTACATATAATTGGAAAAAACGCTATCCATATTATCCAGGAACGTAATAACTTTTTTGTGGTTTGTTTCTCTCTGGTCATAGAGCTGAATTATTAGTTCCCTAAGGGAACATACTTTGAAATCCCTACTCTAGATTTATTCTTCTTTCATCGTCATTATCACCACCACCATTTCTTCTAAAGTCTGCTGTAACTGTATGTTGTTATTCATGCATTTAACTTTGATCATATTTGTGTGCTTATCATTTCATCCTTATCACTTATCTACCAGAAAACTCTACCTGATACACAGCCCTCTTCTGTGGATGGGTGATCCAGATCTAGAGAGTTAAGTTAGCACATTGGAGGCCTATATACTGAAGCCATGTCTTACTCACAAATTTGCTGACTCTCTTTGCTCTAGACATTGATTGATTAACCTCTGTCAGGTTGGGTTGCTAGGAATAACAGGTTGACTGCCTGAGGAAACTGCTTCCTGATAATGAGATTGATTAAACCTACCTTTGGCCATCTGTGCGGAATGATCTGGTTCATGCCAGAAAATCTGCATAAGTGTATAGCTTCAGGGGTGGATTGCTGTTGGGTGTTCATTTTTGTGAAGTTGAAAGAATTTTACTACATGGGATGAAGGTATTTTATGAAATCTTCTTAAAAGAACATAGGAAGAGTGATTTTAAAAATCATTTAGAACATTTTATATTGTAAAACAAGAAAATGCAGACATGTCTGATAAAAAGCGTAAAATGACCTATAATTCTACCTATTCCCTAGATTTACCTGTTGGTGGTGGGATTGTTGGGGACTTAAATTTTCTTCCACTGGCTTTTCTGTATTTTTCATTGGCTCACATTCTTTGTCTCTCAATGTATGCTATATACATACACACATTTATAAAAATATTCCTTTTTTTTTGCAAGCATGAGCTCATAAGATAATTGCTATCTTACAGCAATTTTTTTCCACATTAATATCATAGACTCTTTCCATGGGAGTTAATATAGACTACCTTTAATTCCCCATCACTGTGTGTATATAATTCACAAACTGCCGTAATTTCATTCAGTCATTCATTTTTGAATGAACTCTAAGTTGTTTACAGTTTTGCACTTTTATTTTTTTTTAAAGATTTATTTATTTATGCATACAAGAGCTGGGGTACAGGCCAGAGATGTGGGGGGTTAGAGGACTCACCAGAGACAGAGTGGGAAACAACAGGCAGACTGACTGAAATACACTGCTGAGGGGAGCAGCAGGTGAGGCAGGAAAGGTCTACTGCGCCATGTGGATTTCTCTCTGGCTGGCTGGGGATCGAACTCGTGCTGCAGAGGCTGCAGACTGCTTCACAGTGTGGTGCTTAATCCCTTGCGCCACCAGAGAGGCCCAGTTTTGCACTTTTAATAAACTTGTGGTTGGCCCACGTGTACATACACTTTTTGCAAATCTAATTTCTTCTCAATTTTTGGAAGTAGAATCAGTAGATAAATTATTACTTTATGTGATAATTCTTAACTGTCAAAAATAAAGACTTCTTTCTGCCCCATATTGCCGCTGAAATGATTATAGCCACTCTTTGCATCCATGCCAGGGATGGGCTACCCCTTTGGCACCTGCATCATCTATTTAATAATCAGGACCACCTACTGTAGAGTAGGTTTAGTGCTTTTTGGAAGGGAAGACTGGAGGCTTTGAGGAGTGACCTCACCAGCCATGTTCACACAGCCAGAAGGTGGCAGTTTGTGGACTCAACCATGCATTTTTTTTTTTAATTTCAAATCTGTGGCTTTTAAAAAATTTTTTATTGTAGACTACATATTCATCATAAAAATGTAAGCAATATAGAGTAAAAGTTGCCTGTAATGATAGAATCTGGGAAAAATCCACTGTTCGGCTATTGCTCTACAGACACCTTTTTTTTTTCCTATGCATATATTGTATCCTCTCACATTGAGGAAAAGAAGGTCTAAAAGTTCTGCTTATTACCTGATAACTTCATTGAAGGATATCATTGCTAAAAGACTGATCTTTTACTAGAGCCCCTATTTTAAGATCTGATTGTCACTAGAAGCTTCTTTGTAGTTTTTGTAAAGGGTATTAATGTAAATCCTTTTAGAACTTTGATAATTTTGTGATGGAATTAAATAATCCAATTTTGGATTATTTGATTATTAGCATATCAAATAATCTTGATTTGGTCTTTTTTCTTTCATTTTGAATTGAGAAGCCTTTGTGCTTTCTGTGAAGGCTGAAAGCCTTTTGAGGGGGAATTGTTAGTGGAAAAACTGAGATTTTTAAGGAATTAACAATCATTTAAATAGCTGTTGCTAGGATATGGCAAAGGTAGTCATATAATCTTGGCATCTGCACAGAATGCATTGTAAGTTTCTTAAGTGTGTGTTTGTGTCAACAAAGCAACTTGGATTTTCTGTGAGCCGCCTTGGATCATGTTGCTCAGGTTGTAGGGAAGAACCCTCTATTTTTTAGTAAATAATTTTGAATTGGTAAATGAATAATACAAACACATAATGAAACAGAAATTTGGATTTCAAATTTTCCAAAAAAAAATTCTCAAGTGGCAATAGTCTTATTTCTGTTTTTAAAAAAAGCACACAGGACAACTGGAGACAGTGAGTTCCAGCAATTTAAAGCGTCAGCCTGATCACTTAATGAGAAAAGCTAAATGGGAAGAGCTGGAGCAGGTTGAAGCCCGTTCTACCTCTGGCTCCTGAAACCCTCTGAGCACAGTTTCCAAACTGTGTCAAACAGAGAAAATAAGATGCATATTGCAGGCATGTGGTGAGGACTAGAGATAACATAATTATTTATCTTGCATAGTATCAGGTACATAATAGGTGCTTATTAATTAACAGATATTCTGATAACATTATATCATTAGAGAGCTTAACAAACATTACATTGCTTCCTACATTTTCCTCTTTTGAAGTTTTTACTTTTAATGATGACAGGTGGGCTAGTCATTTGACTCTGCTGTTCTTTAATTTCCTGACTATATTTTTTAAAGATTTTATTTATTTTACATGGAAGAACGGGGTAGAGGCCAGAAGTGTGGGGGTGGTGGTGAAAGGATTCACCAGATACAGGGTGGGGAGCAGAACAGGCAGATCTACTGAAATACACTGCTGAGAGGAGCAGCGGGCAAGTCAGGAGAGGACTGCTGCACCATGTGGGTAGCTCCCTGGCTGGGGATCAAACTTGTGCTGCAGTGGCTGGCGATAGCTTGATAAAGCTGTGTCTTAACCCCTGCACCACCAGGGAGGCCCAGTTAACTTTAAACGAGGCACTGGGAAGAGATGATTTAAAAATCTCTCTGAGCTCTAATACTGTGTTTGGACAACTCCTGGGTTCCACCTTTGCTTTACTGGTGCCAGGGCACCATCTAGTGGCCAGATGGAGTAGGGTTGGGTGAATGCTGTCAGCTACGCGTGGGCTCTTATCAAGATCATCCAAAAGTGTCCATAATGCCTTCTTGTTCAGAGGCCATAGGAGATCGTCATTGTTTGTTGGTTATAATGCATTTGAAATATTTTGAGAATTTTAAAGAAACCCGTTGACCAACTCCAGGAGGTGCATCCCCTAATACTCACATAGTGTTCTCTTATTTGGCCACCTAACTAATAGAATCAGACTGAATATTACTTGAAATCAGCCCCAACACAGGCCCTAGAATCTGACTGCAAGGACTTAAGTGCTGGCTCCATTCTCTGACCAGCTGCATGTGCCTGGGGCTAGTTCCTCTTTCCGTGCATCAGTAGATTATCCACATAGAAGCACTTAGTTTAGTATTGGCAGATAATAAATGCTCAATAAATATTAAGTGCAATTATTATCATCATTATTATTATTTCTATGTCCTGATACAATATTTGGATCATTCTGTCTAGTAGTCTTTCCTTAAAGTTATGCATTTGGTTTAGGTATACCAATTAGAATGCCATTTACTCCTGATGGAAATTCGTCTATGAAAAGAGAGGTTCTTGAAACCTTGGTGGAGGGGAGGAAACAGATGCCATGCCAGCCATCATGCTGGCTGACAGAGGCCACCCAAGAGATGCCAGGTGTGCAGGCACTCGGGTAGAAGAGCTCATCAGCTTTCTCACCTATGAAGTCCTACACGAGCTTCTCCTCCTTCCTCACATGACAGAACAGCCCATGTCCCTCACTCCCACCACCGTACTTTCTTCCTCTAGGTTGTAAAGATGTTGCTTGGAAATAATTTGAGCAAATAAACCAATTAGGAAAACGTGTAGTTTTTCCAAGTAGAAGAAGCATCCATTTTCTTTAAACATGTGTGTAGGATACTGTTTCTACACAGAAGATGGTAAATAAGCTCTGTGTTGTCTGATTGAAAGCAGCGCAGCCCCTGGAGACTGAGCCTTCAGGTGGTGCATTGGTCAGGCCTACCTTCTGGTTATGTGTCCACTCCTGGGTGACCGGGCTAAGTGTGCTAGTTAGGACTCAGGGTTGCTGGTAGTGTAACCAACTCTGGCAAATTAAAACGAAAAGGCATTTATTGCAATTATGTCAGGTAGCTCCAGTCTTCAGGGAAAAAATGGAGAACAAGGCTTAGAAAATGAACAGTAAAAAAGAAAATGAACAGGATCTGGGTCCTCCCTTGTGGCACAGGTGTTAAAGTCTCAGCACTAGCAGACTATTGCCAGCCACTCCTGGCCAGGGAGCTACCCACATGGCATAGCAGACCTCTCCTGTCTCTCCCACTGCTCCCCTAGCAGTGTATTTCAGTAGACCTATCTATTCTGCTCCCCACTCTGTCACTGGTGAATCCTCTCACCCCCCCCACCCCGTACCCAGTTCTTGTATGCATAAATAAGTAAAATGAATATTAAAAAAGAAGAAGAAAATGAACAGGATCCAAGGCTGATAATGTATCAGCAGGATATGGGCAGGGAAGTGAAAACCACATTATTTCAAATAGAGAATATAATACAAGGTGTTTGTTCTAAGGAAGCTAAAAAGTAAAAGAACAACACAGAAGCCTGAATATTTTGGAGAAAATAGTTACTGCCTTTCAGGCTGGAAATGGGTTGCCAGAGCCTGGATCCCTAAGTGGAGAGCCACACGCTGGCCTTTGCCTTTCGGGGTTGGGAAAGGAGACAGTGAGGTGCTCAGGGAAGCTTTGTGCTGGGGGTGTCAAACTAATTTGGGGCCCCTGGCTGCTCCTGTCTCCTACTGCTGGACCATGCTGGCTCCTATATTGGGGAGAAATGTCAGGGTGTGGTGGGACGCGTGGGGGTGAAAGAATTCGCCAGAGACAGAGTCGATAACAGAAAAGCTGGATTTATTGAAATAAACTATTAAGAGACATCCTGCAGGGGGGGAGGCGGGAGAGGGAGCAGAGGGAGGGAGGGAGGAGCACAGGGGACTGAGGTGATGGTGCACGGGTACATTAGGGAAGGAAACTCTATGGGGACTACACCTGGGGAATTGGGGGGAGGCAAATATTGTTTAAAAATGAACAATGATGTAAAAAATAAAAAAATTAATATATATATATATAAAAAGTAAAACAAAACAAAAAAAGGAGGCGCAGTGGGCGAGATGGCAGAAGGCTGCACCGGAAGGGGGATTTAGGGCTCACATCCATGCTGTGTTTTTGTGGGCTCTCTAACTTGGGGTGCCAGTGTACACCAGTTATCTGCTGGGATGTCTGGTCTCAGGTGCTGGCCTTGACACAGAAACATGTCCTGGCCCTGCTTCTGGCTGGCTTTTCTGCTCATAGGGTCAGTCTTACTATTTTTTTTTTTAAACTATTTTTTTTTTTAAAAAGATTTATTTATTTACATAAGCACTGGGTACAGTCAGAAGCGCGGGAGGGTGAGAGAATTCACCAGAGCCAGAGCGGGGAACAGAACAGCCATACTGACGAAATACACTGCTGAGGGGAGCAGCGGGTGGCAGGAGAGTTCTGCACGCCATGTGGGACCCTCCTCTGGTGGCTGGGGATCGAACCGGCGCTGCAGAGGCTGTGGGCAGGTTCGCAACCCAGGGCTCAACTGCTGCGCCACCAGGGAGGCCCTCATAGGGTCAGTCGTAAGACTTTGTCCCCAAGACAACCAATCCATTCTCTTACTCTTTAATTGTCCCAAACATGTCTCCTAGGTAAGGAGTGGGGTAGCTTAGTTTTTAACTTTATCAAATTGTACCCCAAAAGATCCTTCTTCCCACCCCCCCCAGCCTCCAATTGCAATTTTAGAACCCCCAGGAAACCAGCTGGAAAGGTCATATGGGAAATGTAATTAGTAGACCCTGGCCCCAGCAGCACAGAGCAAGGTATCAGGAGGACTGATTGGCAACTGAGAACATCAGAAGTGACCAGCCCAGCCCACTCAGGCTTCAAGGCAGTAGGACATGCGGCTGCTCAGATTGCACAGCTGTGGCCCCTGAGTGAGCTACAGATGTGGTGCACCTCCAGAGGGGCTGAGAAATTAGTGCCCTTAACCCTGGGGGCTGCCTGGTAAGGTCGCAGTGGCTGAAGCCCCCAGTCGCCCCCTGTGGATGCTAAGTCTGGGTCATTTGTCTCTAACCTCACTGACCTTGCAGCTCTCTGGAATTAGTCATGTTGGTGACTCCACTCAAAATAGGAGGGGGTGTAGAGGCTGACCACGCGTTTACCCCCAACAGAAAACATCTACAAAAACAATTCCTCAGCCTCTTTTAGTTTCTCAATCTGCTGGATGGTGTTAGCTGTTCTTATCTGAGAAGGTTGTTTGAGAATGAAAAGAAATGATATGCAATTGTGATTTGCAAGGGGTAGGTGCTTAATCTGAATAACCATTCATCTCTTTTGTGAGGCGATTGCACTATGGGTTAAAACTATACATCTGGCAAAAAGCTTTAATTGTAGCTGAAAGGTGGTCTTAAGTGGAATGAAAAGCACAAAGAACTGTTCCAGGCTTGCTGTGCACATTCAAATGCTTCAAGGTTACCTTTGTTGGGGCTGCAAAGGAGTGTGTTAAATCCTGGGGGTTGAAGCTTTGAGTGTTCACAGGCGTTTCCCAATGCCTGCAGAAGTTTCTCCCTTCCTTTGGGTCTCTCCTCTCACCCCTTCTTTCTGTCTTTCCAGTTATTCACACTACTGCTTATAGGATCCCTCCCCAGCTCTGCTCCCTCATGACATGCACTTTCCTTCTAAACTCACTCGAGGTTTATAAACTTCATTGTGGAGGGTTTTCCAGTCTGAGTTTCTTGAGATAAAATTCGTGCCTTTGCTCACAGTACCTTTTCCCCTTAGGTTACCCTCTTCACGCCCCTGAAGCCTACTTTCCTTATTTCAAAAAGCACAACATCGCTGCAATCGTGAGGCTGAACAAGAAGATCTACGAGGCCAAGCGCTTCACGGACGCCGGCTTCGAGCACTACGACCTCTTCTTCATCGATGGCAGCACCCCCAGTGACAACATCGTGCGGCGGTTCCTCAACATCTGCGAGAACACGGAGGGGGCAATCGCCGTCCACTGCAAAGGTGTGCAGACCTCGGAAGGCACTGGGCAGCAGGCTGCAAAACAAAACCTCTCAGGCCTTAAAAAAACGAGGTTTAGTTATTTCTAAAAACTGGAACAGAATCTCATTTAAATTCACCAGAGTGGGGAGCAGAACAGGCAGAGGGACTGAAATACACTGCTGAGGGGAGCAGCAGGCGAGTCAGGAGAGGTCTGCTGTGCCACGTGGGTAGCTCGCTGGCTGGGGATCGAACTCATGCTGTTGCAGAAATAAATTCTAGCCTTTTACCTAGGCAGGGGAAGAACAAGTGGTACTTCAGGAGTGGTGAGGTCAGGAAAGCTTTATTACTCATGCATGAGGTCTCAGACCTGGGTAGTCCCATAAGGTCTGAGCCCTGGTCTAGAGACAAAGCTGGTTAGTTAGCATACAAATTCTTGATACAGGAAAAGTGGATGGATACAGATCTTCCAGGATGGCCTGGGAGATCAGTCATCCTAGCAGGCTGCCAGACCTTGTTTAGATGTGCTTATTAAGGAAGCAAGCTTATTATTTACTTTACATTTCCAGGTCTATGACTCTTTAACAGGGAAAGATTTTCTTAGCAGTTCCCTTTCAATGCTGCAGTGGCTGAGGATATCTTCTTCATAGGTTGCATCTTCACGGCTTGCGCCACCAGGGAGGGTCCCCTACTTTCTAAAGAAAGGCCTGTGGATGTGGAGAGTGGGTAGTGCTGAGACCTTCTGGAGGAGGCAGTTTTTCTGGTCTCACAAGGTCACCTTGCTGACCATAGGGCCACATGTGGGAGTAATCACAGCAGCTGCACCAGTATGCTCGCCCCAGTACCTTTAGTTCAGAACAGTTGTCAAGAGGCAAGGGTTGCTAATTTCCCATTTCTCCTTGTTCTCCAGAATTGCCCAGTTCCTCTCCATCTTCTTCCATCCACTGATACTCAGTACTCCCGTTTTTACTGATACTCAGTACTCCCTTTCACCCAGCTACCTGTCTCCCACTTCACCCTGTGACCCTCCTGCTCCCTCCTAGACCTTTGCATCGTGGAACATGCAAGCCAGCTCCCTGCCATGTCTTTCTGCCTTTTGCTAGGGGATGGTGGCATCCTGCGGTCACGGCAGTTTACTCTCCCAGATGTGTTTGAGTGTCTTTGAGGTTGCTGAAAGAGTGGTGATGTAAATGAACCTCTGACATCTGCGTGACTACTTGGGGGCAGGGGTCATTGAGATAATAGGCATAGGACTGCCAGAGCTTAGCAAATAAAAACACAGGCTGCTTGGTTAAATTTCAATTATAGATGAACATCAGATACTTTTTAGTAGGATTGTCACAATTATTGCACAGAACATGCATTCTCTATTTTATCTGGAAAACTTTTTGCCAGCCACTGAGAAAATAGGAAATGACATTTGCTCCAAGCCTACTTGTCAGAGTTTGGGGGACCCCAGATTTTGTTTTAGGTTGTTCCAGCACGGTGGTCTTTGATTTTAGTGATGAGAAATCAGTCAGCCTCACATGCAATTTTTCATAACGCCACTTGGTGGTGCTGTTCACACGGTTTTGAGTCTGGGAACCGGTTTCTGCTGCGTTTTATGCTAATTGTCTAGTAGGTGTTGGGGATTGTGCTGTTCTTTCCAAGTGCCTAACGATGCTGTAACTGACTTATTCAGACAAGCATGGCTTTCGTTCTGACAGGTATTAAAACACCCTTTTCTAGGCCCTTGTTTCTATGTTTAAGATTTGAGTAGGTGGAGGTACTTGGCTGAACACGTGAGCAGGAAGGGGAAGCTGCATTTTGTGGGAGACCCTGAGGGATGGAAGGGAGCTGCACGTGGCCCCTGCTTTATAGAGGCTCCTTTAGGTCAGGATCCCTGCGGGCGGGTTGGGGCCTGCTTGCCAGGGACTTTCTCTCTGCCTCCGAGGTGGAGCTGTTAGAAGGTGCCTTTTGTTCTCTTGATTATAGACTGTGCTTTCAGTGCTGATAGGGTCAGGATAGGGTGGCAGGTTGCTGGCTTGCAGTGGGTATGATCCATCAGCTCTTTTTCCATCCTATTTGGTTAGCGATAACCCAGGCCCCAGAAAAAGTCATAGCTTTCAATTAACAGTGGAATTTGAGAGCTAATGGGCACGTGCAACTACTGATGTTTAGTAGGAGATATTCACAAGCTCTTTCAAAGTTTTTGTGTGTCATAAAATCAGTATTTTTCCTGGCTTTATTTCCCAGGCAACTAGTTTTGTGACTACCAAACCGTGTCGTTTCTATGGGCCACATCTTGGACAAATTTTAGGGTGAAGAACTGCAAAGCCTTCATTAAAACTTAGCATCGCTGTCTGTAGCATTCCACACCTTACAAAGATTGTGAAATTAAACTCTCTGGTGTTCAACATGCTTGTTACAGGTATTCACTTTATTATATCTTTGATCTGTGCATGATCTATAATGATATACACACACAAATCTAAAGTAGAAATAGATATTACATCCCTATATTGCAGTTTAAAAATAATTTTATTTAAAATCAGAACCTTTAGCATTGAGTTTAATTCTTACAAGGAAGGTCATATTAGCTTGTGATGACATCTTTTTGAAGGTTCTTCCATTTGTACACACATGTAGGATTCTTTTATAAGGGTTACACCTTTGAATTAATTACATCTGTATTGCTTTTAATAGCATACTTACCTACTATAGGCCTATTAATTATTTCGACATCTGCCCTAATTAAGTCAGCTAATTCTACAGGAAGTCAAGCTGCAGTGAGCATTTTAATTGAACTGTAAGGAGGAGGGAGAGAGACTCTTATCCAATGTCAAATGAACTTTGGGAGCTGCTGGAAGGAGAATGAATATGTCAGGCCTCAACATAAAGTACTATATATAGAGACAAACTAGGAACTAATTTCCTGGGAAATGTGTGAAATCTTACAATGATTCAATATCTGTACTTTTACCTTCTGGTTGATAAAAGGGATGGCTCTGAGGTCGTGAAATTTTCTAGTACCAATGATAGTTTAGAGAAGGGCAACCTGGTGATGGTGGTCTGTGCTTTGTTGAAGTTCGAGAGAGATTTCAGAAAACGCCTGGGAAGGTAGGGCAATGGGCGCTTCACCAGGTATAAATAGCACACTTTTCAACATCTTCGCTCCTCGTGCCAGGAGCCCTTTCATTATGAATGCTTTAAAAAATTTGTTCAAGTTTTTACGGAAACTTAGTGAAATGTTCCTATTCTGTTGAATTGTGGTGAGCGCTGCTAACTATTGAGTGCTAAGTAAGTTCTTTTTATAGATCTAAATTATAGACTCTTTTTTAAAAAGGGGGAAGCAACTTTAGTTGGAGAGAAATTTGAAAAATTCTGCACCTTTTTTTTTTTTTTGGTGTTGAACGTGTGCGAATAGGAAGCAGCTAGCCCCTTGCATATCCAAGGGGCCCTTGTCTCCATAAAGGACAGAGACCCAGGTTAGTGACTTGAGGGAGAGACTCTGGAAAGGAAGCAGTTGTGTTGTGTTGACGTGATTACCTGCCTTCTTGTCAGTGGGTCAGTGGCCAGGGCTTCACCAACTCTGTAGGAACAGAAAGACAAAAGACTCTTAACTCTTGTGTTAAAGGGAGAGCCCCGCTGAGACCATATTAAGCTTCACTCTTTTCTAAAGAATGTGGATGTTTTATCTTGGGCAGAAAGGTAATTCAGATGAAAATTGCTCCCTCCCTGCCATCTAATAAAAATCCCTCATCTGATAACACAGTGCATTAGTGCAATATTGTCTCCCAGGAGGAAGATTGTTTTTTAGGGTGTCAAGAAAACTCTTTTTTCTGTACAAAGCACAGATTTACACATCTACATAAAGAGAGAGGCATTGTCTCGGTGGCAGTAAAATTGCATGGAGGAGGATTCAGAAAAAATGTCTGAAAAGATTCTTCGGGGGCAATACTGAAATCAAGGTTGAGAATAAATTAGAATTTTCTGTTTGGGACACACCTTTTTCACACTTATGAAACTAAGAGGGACCTTGAAAAGAATTGCATGTCATGGTTTGATTTTTCTTACTTGGTGGAACTTGAATAACAGCGTATTTCCCAGCATTTGACGACATGCTGGTGTCTTAACATTTGCTGAAATACTGTGTATTTCCATGTGCTGGGGAGATTAGAAAAGATTGATTTTATTTTGACTAGGAAACAGTGCTGAAAGGATCCCTGAATGGGGGGCGGGGGGGTGGGTGTTCATAAACATCAAAAGTGAAACTTCCAAAATTCCCCTTTCCTTTTCTGACTGAATGTTTTCACTGATAAAATGGACATTGTGCCAGTTTTCCAGGTCAGAAATTCAGTCGTCTGTCACCTAATTCAACTCTTCTCTTTATTTCTTCTTTATACCCTGTCCAAGCCCCTTTGAACCAGGCTTGCCTCCTGCCCTAGTTCCGAGCTTTTCTCTCTGGCTCCTGTTCTTTGAGCCCTTATACCACCAGCCCTTATACCACCGCCAGATCCAGCAGTTATCTCACTTTCTTGCCTCCAAAATATTTGGCAGTGTCATCTTGCCCTTTCCACTGATTAAAGAAAAAAAGTAGATTTTTGCCTGATAGCACTTGTACGTTTGCTAGCTGTTTATAATATCATAAATTCCAGAATCCTCATTAAGCATGGACTTGTGTTCATCAAACCGTCATCTGCATACACCAAAGACTGATGACATGTGGGCAGAGGTGTCACTTAACCAGTGCCCAGAGCTTGTATGTGATTTTGGGGATAAATATCCTCATGATAAGTCAACAGTCCTTTGTCTTGGCCAAGTATTTCTCCACTTGACTCCACGCATCCTTCCATCGGGTCCTTTACACCCATCTGACTTATTTTCTACTCTAGCATGTTCTTCAGCCAGACTTGCACTTAGCCGGCCCCTTATTGAAAATGCTCAGTGACCTTTCTGCTATTCGGGTCGGCTGAAGTCCTTATCAGTGACATATTTGTTAAGACAACAACAGCTCACAGTCCCTCCTCTTTTCTCTAAGACATTAGTTTTAGTTAAATTCAATATCTGTGCTTATTGCTTCCTGGCTAATATTCTTGTACATATATATACATGTATGTAATTCTGCATATATAATATACCTATATCCCTGTGCATATAGCTATATATACATATATGTATTTAAAATATTGTCTAAAATTTAAAGTCCTGCCAATATTTATTTTTCTGACTAGAAGAAAAAATACAATAATTTGTGAAAACACTTTGAAGAATTCAGAGTTCACAATAATAAACACTTCTTTGAAAATAATTTCTAATTATAATCTCTATCTTATATGGTAGAGATTGGGTTCAACATAAAGAATATATACTGATACCCAAATTATTTTATCTCATTAAATTTTTTTAGATTTACTATGTTTATTTTTTGATTTAATTGCGGTCACATTGGTTTACAACACTTTATGATTAGGGGAATCAGTTCACACATCCTCAGGTGCATGTCCCCACACCACACCCACCACCAGAACACCCTTAGCCCTTCACCAGTGACTGTTGGGCCTCTCCTTTCTTCTCACCTTCACCCCCCGCTCCTCTTCTAGTAGCCTCAATTCTGTAGCCATATTTCTAGGGTATGTTTCATTTAGTTGTGTGAGTTCCTTTTGTTTTGATGGAACTTTTTTTATAAAATGAAAGAGCTCCGGGGAATGAAGTTTGTTTGCTTGGTTCTTTCTCAGTGACCTGAGAGCTCTTTCGAGGGGACAGTGTCTGCTTTGTCATTGTGACCCCAGCTCCTGGCACGGTACCTGGTGGGTGGTAGGTGTGCCATCAATTGTTTAATGACTGATAGAGCAAATAATGAATTTGTGGTCTCTGAATGTGTTAAACAGAGGTTAGGATGTCCACCTTACAGAAAGAATATTGAACCAAGTGCAGGTTAGTAATAGATGGGGCTTGATGATAACCAGGGTGTCTTCTAGCTTTGATTCTATGCTTCCTTAGACTAAAATAATTTGGGTGTCTTCTAGGTTTGATTCTATGCTTCCATATATTAAAATAATTCTTAAAACCCTAAATATTTACATAGTTAAAAATGACCTTCATAATAATGTTAATAAAATCAGTTAGTCTGATGACATGTGTATCACAGACAAATATTAACGATAGATTCATCTCACCTGGGATGGGGGGTTGGGGCCAAGGACAGGGAGCATGTGACATTTGACAGGTAATAAATAGTTTGCAAGGTCTTGTCAGGGAAGCAGCATTGCTTTACCTGTATCCACAAAGACAGTCATTTCCAAAGGTCCTGGGGGTTGAACTTGATATTTTCAAGACCCTTGTTCTGATTTTTATATTTTCTCATCTGTGTTTATTTTAATCCTATGATCTATTTTAAACAGATTTCTTGAGGTAGAATGATCTTGTAGCCCCACATCATGTAAAAAGCTTTACATTATTATCTAGACTTAAAATCCTTTCCTTATACTTGAAACCGTTGCAATTTTTGATTTCAGTGTTTTTGTGGATGCATTAGCTATATTTTGCATTTCTTGTCTGTTTCTCTTTTCCAGCTGGTCTTGGAAGAACAGGGACGTTGATAGCTTGTTACGTCATGAAACACTACAGGTTTACACATGCGGAAATCATTGCTTGGATCAGAATATGCCGGCCAGGGTCCATCATAGGACCTCAGCAGCACTTCCTGGAGGAGTAAGTATATCGTCTCCCATGATCTCGTTACATCCTTGTTCCTGCTCATTTCTGCCTCTTGTTCCCATAGTTGTGGACTCTGTCAAGCCCGTGGTTATAAAATGACTCCATTGTTATAAAAGTCTGTGCCTCAAATGGATTATTGTTGATTTGACAGCTAATGCATTCTAACTTCCTACCTTTTATATCTCTTAGATCAGGTGAGAGTGAGAAGAAAATCACAGAGCCTTCTCTGCCTACCTTTTTCCTGTCATTTTCTATGTGTGATCTGGCTGCAGTGCAATTTTCTTATGTCATCCTACTTGGCACTTTCTTCATTCTTCCTTTTGTTTGCATGTCTAAAAGCAGAATGAGAAAAAAACACAACTAAGGTCAGTAAGTGATTTCAGTGACATTGCTGTTCTCTTGAGCACTAACTAATGTAGCTGTAATTTGTGTTACCAAAGAAGAGAAATGAAAACTGGGTTATAGTCCTGGCCCTGCCACAAACTAGCTTCATAACTATTTAGGAGAACATCTCTCACTTCATTCATTCATTCATTCATTCATTCACATACTCATTCATTAACTTTTTTGTCAAACCCCAGCTCAGAAGGTGGAGAGATTTAACCTTACTCTTAAAATTTCAGAAATTGACATCAGTTGACCCACTTATAAAATAGGGAGATGAAATTTAGCATTAGCTGGTTTAGGTCCAGCTCTAGAATGTTATTAATGATATCTGATACTGACAGTTCTTTTTTCTTTCTTTCTTTCTTTCTTTCTTTCTTTTTAGGCTGGGATGTCTTCTGAATAGCATTCTTTTCCATATAACTAGTTTATTTCCCACTTAACTCATTTTATTTTGGTGACAAACAAATGATCATGAATTTTACAAATGGTTAAAAGGATTTGAGTCTGCTGAGGGATTTTAGTTGCCAATCCCAGAGAGAATAACTGATAAAAACAAGTGCTGAAAAATGTGCAGTTACGCCTTAGCTTCAAAGAACGAGGCAGCTATACAATGAATACACAAGGAAAAAAACTCTTGAGAACAGATCATTAAGAAGACAGAAGTTCCTAGGTTTCTACCCTATGAGATACAAATTATTCTGTTGTTTAGGGCTTTATTCTTCCATCAGCTGCTGCTTCTCTCGCATTATGAGTGCACAGAGCTTGGAGCTTTTGTGCTCTGCGTCTGCCAGGTGCTTGTTGTACTGTTTGCTTACTGAAGTTGAATAAATGGCCTTAGGATTAGAAAACAAACAAAAAGCCCAACACTCCTAAATCTGGTTCTTTATTTTTCTTTTTTTATGGAATTGACATTGGTTGACAGCACTGTATGTGAGCTAGTGGGTAGAATCATACCATCCAGTTGTATCAAGCCTAGTTCTTTGAGCTATTTAATCAACCTCTTAAAACCATTGTTTGGAAGATTGTTGTGCATCAGGTATCTGCTGAACGCTTACCTTACCATGGCAGTCTGCTAGGTGTAGCTCATGTGGTGGGAAGCTACAGCTGAGAATATCACCGTTCACCTCTTCAAAGTAGTGGGTTATAGGCTGACCTGTTTTATGCCTCTGAGTGGCACCAGAGGTGGCATTTTGCTTTATATGACTGTCTATGCTTCCTTTAGTTCTCTGCTGTTCCTTTCATTTTTTTCCCTTTCCAACTCTGTGTCTTGAGTAGCCCCACAGCAGAAGACATTGCTTAGTAAGTTGGTAACACTCATTTGCTCAATGGCTATGTGTTAGGTGTGCACTCCTAACAAAGGACTCATGGTCCTGGGGATACTGCCATTAACAGGACACACAAGGTCCTGTCTCTCCAGGGTGCTGATATTCCTAATGAAAGCAGTCAGCAATAAACAAGCAAGTGTGTAAGTCGATCTTCGAGATGATTTCTGATGGTGGTGTGATGGGGCACAAGTGATGTCGGGACAGGCTGTTTGGATTGAGTACTCCAGACAATCTTCTTTGCAGCGAGCTCTGACCTTGAAGATGAGGAGGAGCCATTGCTGCTAAAGTCTGAACTGTGTCCCCAGCAGTGGGCCCCCAAAGGTCCTGAGATGGGGAACACATTTACCATTTTTTTGTTCAAGCTTACCATTTTTGGAGCTCAGGAAGAAGGGGAATATGGCTGGAATATAAGGAGCTGGGAGTGGGTGGTTTGAGAGGTAGGCTCAGTGAGTGTTCGCAAAGTGAGCAAACCCATGTAAACCACCCTCAGGATTAGGAAATAGAACATTTCCCAGCATGCAGCTGGGTCCCTTCATTCTCTCTCCAGCAACTCTGCCCAAGTAATCCCTGTTCTTACTTCTAACACCGTAGATGAATTGTGCCTGAGTTTAAACCTAATAGAAACAGAAGCAAGAAGTGTGCAAGCTTTCCTTTTATTCAATATTATCTTTATTTTCCCATGTGGTGATAGCATGTACATTTTCCCTGCTATGTAACATTCCATTGTTTGAACATACAATATTTTGGTTCTTTTACTGATGGATATTTAGGTTGTTTCCAGTTTTTGGTTATTTCATATCTTTTGACAAAGTTATCTGTTAGATAAATACCTCTGAGTGGAAAATTCGACTGTCAGGGGTATTGCTAGAGAACTTTGCAGAGAACCAGGGGCAGTGGTTGGGGTTCCAGTTTCTTTACACACTAATACTTGGTGGTCTTAGTTTTTTAAATTTGAGTCATTGTATTTTTGTTTGTGGTGGTAATTTGCCTTGTAGTTTTCATTTGCTTTTCCCTGATGACTCGTGAGGTTGAATGTCTTTTCATGTATTTCTATATATATATACACACACACAAGGCCACTTGTATATTCTCTTTTATGAAATATGTTTTTCTGTCTCTTACCTGCCTTTCCATCAAAGAGTCCAAAAAGACTCTTTGCCTTTTTTTGTTGAATTGTAGGTGTCTAGATAATTCTGTGTACAAGTATAGTATCTATTCTGTGTAATGCAGATATATCTCCACTCTCATATATATATGTTCTAGTTAAGTCCTTTGTCTGATGAATGGTTTGCAAATATTTTCTCTCGGTCTATAATTTGTCTTTTTATACTCTTAATAGGGTGTTTTATAGAACAAAAGTGTTAAAATTTGGTGAAGTCCAACTTACAATTCCTCTTTCTAAGATTGCACATTTAATATCAGTTGTAAGAACTCTTTTGAGTCCTAGATCCCCATGATTTCTGATAGGTTTTTTTCCTAAAAGATGTATAGTTATATATTTACATTGTCTGTGATTCATTTTGAGTTAATATTTGTATAAAGTATGAAATTTAGTTCAAGATTCATTTTTTCCACCTATGGATGCCCAGTTGCTCCAGCATCATTTGTTGAAAAAGTCATCTTTCTTCATTGAATTGCTTTTACATCTTTGTCAAAAATCAGATGGATAATTAGTGTGAGTCTATTTTTCTGCTTTTTTTAAAATTTTTTTTTATTTATACAAGAACCGGGGTATAGGCCTGATGTGTGGGACAATGAGAGGACTCACCAGAGACAGAGCGGGGAACAGAACAGGCAGACTGATGAAATACACTGCTGAGGGGAGTAGCGGGTGAGAGAGGAGAGGTCTGCTGCACCATGTGGGTAGCTCCCTGGCCGGCCAGGAATTGAACCAGTGCTGCAGAGGCTGCAGACAGCTTCACAGCGCTGCCCTCAACCTGCTGCACCACGAGGGAGGCCCTCACTTTCTTTTAAGTGATTATAAACAGTATTGTATTTTTAATTTCAGGGTCCAAGTGTTACTTGCGAGTATGTAGACATGCAATTTGATTTTTCTCTTTGTTTGGTTTCCTAAAACTTAGGAGAGAGAGAGAGAGAGAAAGAGGGAGAAGGAGGGAAATACTTTTGGGCAGTTCTGCAGGCAATCATGTCTTCTTCAGACAGGACAGTTTTATTTCCTTTCCAATCTGTGTGTTTTTTCTTTTTCTTCCCTGGTTGCCCAGGCTAGTACTTCCAGCACTACAATAAATAAGAGTGGTGAGAACAAACACCTCTACCTTGTTCCAAGCTTGGGAGGGGAGGCTTTCATGCTTTCACGCATTCACTGTTAAGTATAGTATTAGTTGGAGGTTTGCTATAGATGTATCAGGTTGATGAAGTTCCCCTTATTTTCCTAAGGTTTTTTTGTTTTTTGTTTTTAGGATGGGTGTTGAGTTTTGTCAAATGCTTTTTTTTTTGTATCAATGTTCTTTTTTAGCCTCTTAATATGGTGATTTATTGACTAAAAAATATCATTGAGTGAGTCTTGCATCACAGGAATAAACTCACTTGATATATTATAAATGGGAACTTTGTACATGTGATCCAATTAAAGATTTAAAAAAAGTTTTTACATTATTTTTGCATAGAATAGCTGGCTGTAGGCCAGAGATACGGGGGTGAGAAGATTCACCAGAGACAGCATAGGGAGCAGAACAGACAGATTTACTGAAATACACTGCTGCGGGGAGCAGCAGGTGAGACAGGAGAGGTCTGCTGAGCCATGTGGGTTATCTCCCTTGCCAGGAATTGAACTCAAGCCATAGTGGAGATAGCACTGAGACTTAACCCCTAGGCCACCAGGGAGGCCCCAGTTAAGGATCTTAAAGTAGAGATATTATCCTGGATTATCATGGTGGGTTCAGTGTAATCACAGGGATAAGGAGAAGTTAGTTAGAGGAGAAGGTACATGCTGATGAAAGCAGGTTGTATTGATGTACTTTGAAGCAGGAAGAAAGAACCACATGCCAAGGCAAGAAAACAGATTCTTCTTTCAGAACTTCCACAAAGAACCAATTCTGCCAAGTGCTTGACTTTAACTCAATGAAACTGATGCAGGATTTCTGACATCTAGAACTATATGAAAGTAAACATGTATTCTTCTAAACCACTACATTTTACTCACTTGGTTCAGCAGTGTTGTGTAGATAGGAAACTTACTTATCTGTGTAGATAGTGAGCGTTATGAGGTCTGTAAATTTATGTAGTAAATGTAGAGCACCAAATTTCCTTATTTACACTATTTCTACTGTAGAGTATTTGGTGTTGGAAGATTGGGCAGCAGCAATGTGTAAGGTGATGGGGCTGGAGGGTGATTGGAGACAGAGGCCAAAAAGGAGATTATTGCAATTCAAAAGGATTTGGGAACTTGTCAGATGTCCTAGGAGTTGGACTGAGGGGTTAGATGGGTACCAGGAATATTTCAAGGAAACAGATCTCAGGTTTTGAAGACTGACTAATGTTTTGAAAGATAAAAAGCTGCTCAGCCTGACTAATGATATGAGAGACGCAGAGAGTGACATCAATGATGACGCAAAAGCATGAATAAGTAACACATTCATTAGGGAAGAATTAAGAAGATTAAAAAGTTTTCATCTGTCAAAAAAAAAAAAAAGAAGCGATTGAATTAGTTAGAGGGATTGTATTCTCTCAAAGGTAAAAAATCCAATCAGTACTTCTTAGGGTATGTTAATTCTAAATCTGACTTTGGAATAGCTATTTTGTCACATCATGATGGTTCTGGAATGCTGTATTCTGTCCAGGTTTTGGACTTCTGTCTTGAAGAAATCTTCCTTTCATGCCACCAGCAGTAAGAGAGATGTTAGTTAGCATCCTTACGAGTGGATGGATTTATGTATTTGTAGATCAACACCTCTGAGTTGTTAGGGTTTCAAATTTTACATTCAAAATTTTCCTTCGGCTATAGGTAAAACCATTTGTCTTACAGCCATCAAGTATTTTTCTTCTACTTAAAGCTGATGTTCTTAGCCTAAAAATACCATTCTGAATCCCAGGTACTTTTACCAAACATCCTGAGAGCTCTTAAAATGATGCACATATATATCTCTTTTATTATTGAGCTAAGTCTAATCTCATTCTGTTCACAGATGCCTGCAGAATTATAAAGCTGGGAGCAGGCTGCTTTTAGGGTTTATTTGATTTTATTTGTATGGCACTCACCTCTGGATCACACTAACCTCTGGATCATGATATATTAATTTCATTTGTTAGAGATTCTTGAGGGACTGATGAGAGTTTCCATGTGAACATCAGCTCACAGAGCTCTTTTACTTATAGGATATGATATTTATTTTAATTTTTAAAGTAATGTTACTTTTATTAGAATTTTTTATTGCGGTATAATTGATATGTAACATTATATTAATTTCAGATATACACAAAGTGATTTGATATTTGTATATTTTGTGAAATTGTTACCCCAATGAGTCTAGCTATACTCTTTATCACATAGTTACAAACTTTTTATTTTATTTTTAAAAAAGAGTTATTTATTTATGCATATAAGAGCTGGGGTACAGGCCAGAGGTGTGGAGGGTGAGAGGATTCACCAGAGACAGAGTAGGGAAAAGAACAGGAAGACTGACTGAAATACACTGCTGAGGGGAGCAGCGGGTGAGACAGGAGAGGTCTGCTGAGCCATGTGGTTTCTTCCTGGCTGGCTGGGGATCGAACTCGTGCTGCAGAGGCTGCAGATTGCTTCATAGTGCGGTGCTTAACCCCTGTGCCACCAGGGAGGCCCAGTTACAAACTTTTTTATTGTGATGTGAACTTTTAAGATCTATTCTCTTTGCAATTTTCAAATATGCAATATGGTGTTATTAACTAAACCATGCTCATTATATCCTATGACATTGATTTTATAATGGGATGTTTGTACCTTTGATTCCTCTTCGCTCATTTTGCCAACCCCCACCCCTGCCTCTGGCAACCACCTATAAGTGAAATCATATGATATTTGCCTTTATTTGTTTGACTTCATTCACTATAATCCCCTCAAAGACCACCCTATTGTTATAAATGGCAAGATTTCCTCCTTATTTTTGGTGACTGAATAATATTCCATTGTGTGTGTGTGTGTGTGCATGTGTATATAATGTACACAATGTATATATAATGCATACACACACACAGAGCACAACTTCTTTATTCATTTTATTTATTCACCAATGAAAGCTTACGTTGCTTTCACATTCTGGCTCCTACAAATAATGCTGCAGTGAAAATGGGGGTACAGATAATATTTTTGAGTTTGTGTTTTCTTTTTCTTTGGATGAATACCCAGAAACAGACTTGCCGGACATATATATAGTAGCCCTATTTTAAATTTTTTTGAGGAATCTCCATGCTGTTGCCATAGTGGCTGCCCAATTTACATTCCATCAACACTCCACAAAGATGTCCTTTTCTTCATATTCTTGCCAACACTTGCTCTTTCTTGATTTCTTGGTTTGGGGCACCTTTTCATGCACCTGTTGGTCATCTGTATGTCTTTTTGGGGAAAAGTGTCTTCAGATTTTCTGTCTACTTTTACATTTTAAATTAAACTTTTACTGTTTTTGCTCCTGAATAGGGAATTCACAGAAAGTCTAAATTTGGACTCTGCAGGGATTTGTCGTTTTACAAAGTAGAGTTTCCATTTTGAATGAAGTTACTTTTAGGAAACAACAATTGTGTGTTGCAATCTTTTTATTCCTTAATTTATAAATCAAAAATTCCATTCATAGATATCTTAATTAATTTCCAGTCTGTTGGATAATTTTCAGCTTCTGCATTTAGTTGTAAGCCTTCAATTGTCTGGAGTGCTTCTCAAATATTAAAGTGTGATCTAGTTAAATGCAGCTTCTGGGTCAGTAAGTCTGGAGTGGGGTCTGACATTCTGCATTTCTAACAGGCTCCCAGGTGGTCTGATGCTGTTGGTTCAACAACCACTTTATATAATAAGGGTCTGTGGCTCAGTCTCACTCTTTATAGTTATCAACTTACGCAACATTCAACTTGGTGCTTATAGCACTTGGTAAATTTCATAGTTGAATTGAACAACAACAGAAAATAATAGCATCACCATAGCTTTTTATTTTAGGAAATTACCAAAACAAGAGAAAGAAACCTGTTCAGAAAAATGGAAAATACTTGAAATTGTCTAACAATAAGTACTCGAGTTTTTAAAATTATAATTGATTCCTGTTGTTTCCTTTTATAATTTATTTTTAAAAGGTGCATATAGTGGGACAAGAAATGTAGAGTTAACATTTTAAAATAATTGTTGAAAAATGTAAGAATTTGTATTTCCTGAAATAAAGAAATTAAAATCTGAAATATTTTAAATAGAATTTATTTATTTATTTTAAAAGATTTATTTATTTATGCATACAAGAGTGGGGTACAGGCCAGAGGTACGAGGAGTGTATGAGAAAGGATTCACTGGAGATAGAGTGGGGAACAGAACAGGCAGACTGACTGAAATACACTGCTGAGGGGAGCAGTGAGTGAGTGAGATAGAAGAGATCTGCTTGCCATGTGGGTAGCTCCCTGGCCTGCCAGGGATTGAGCTCATGCTGCAGAGGCTGCTGATAGCTTCACAGTGCTGTGCTTAACTCCTTGTGCCACCAGGGAGGCCCTAAATAGAATTTAAAATAGACAATAATGTGGCTTATTAACATAATAACCACATTGCATAGTTTGAGTTTGCAGTATTTGACAGTCTTATTTTTGTAATAACACTCATTTATAAACTTCTGAATTTCTTTCCAATATTTACTGTTGTTACATCATTTGGACCATTTATTGACTTGGTTGGCATTGAATTTATGGGTTAAGCAAAGATAAAATCTTAATATAGGTTCAAGTGCTAAGAATAAGATATATAAGAATTTTTGGCAGTGTTGGCATCAGAAATTTATCTTAAATACTCCTGTCAATTACTGAAGATAAAAGATTGAATAATTGTTGTTTCATTTCCTGTGTGAAAATTAGTAAGGGGGGAAAAGTATTGTCAGCAATGACGCATTAAGTTTAGCTGTAAAGGTTTGTATTTTTTGTATGTAGTGATTGTGGGGTTCTATATATAAACTAGAATGAGCTAGTTGAATCTGTTTGAAAAGACCCTAGCATATTTTTTCTCTACTAGTTGCAATTTTCTTGTCTGTTTCAGAATCAAGTTCCTTTCCCTACTCCCTTACCAGTTCTTTTTAAACATTTTCCTATTAAATCTTCCATTTGTACCAAAGTATGAGTAGAATTCTTAGACTGTCTCTTCCTGTCCCCCAAATATTGGGTAACCTTTCTGGTCTTCCTTTGATAACAAGTTAGACCATTTCATTACCCCAATTCTTTTCAGCAGGGACTACCTTTTTGCATGATGGCCCTGGGGTGATACAATAAGAGGGAGACAGGGCATATTCTTGCTTCAGTCACAGCCAGAGTAGTTTTTGAGGTGGGCTAAGAAAGTGGGTTGGGTGCCTATAGGAAATGACCAAGTAGTAGGTTTAGATGGACACTGGGATCAGGGTTGGACAGTACTGAAAAAATAGTATCCAGGGTGGAAGAAGTGCTGAAGATAAAGAGGTAAGCTGTTGTGGAGAAAGGTTGGGGAGAGAGTGAGGAAGTAAAGAGGTCAGCTACAAATAAAAGAAGGTGCACCATCACCACCACTGTGTTCTGAATTCTCAAAACCCAGAAACATCTATAGCAATGCAACAACCTTCTTGGCTTTCTTTAGATGAACTTTATTTTATTTTCTTTTTTAAAAGATTTATTTATTTATGCATACAAGAACTGGGGTGTAAGCCAGAGGTGCAGGGGGTGAGAGGATTCACCAGGGAGATTGGGGAGCAGAACAGGCAGATGTATTGAAATACACTGCTGAGGGAGCAGCCAGCGAGGCAGAAGAGTTCTGCTGTGCCTTGTGGGTTAGCAACCTGGCTGGAATCGAACTTGCGCTGCAGTGACTGGCGATAGCTTGATAGTGCTGTCTTTAACCCCTATGCCACCAGGGAGGCCCCTAGATGAATTTAGAAGCACATTTTAGAAATGACTTGTGAAGGCTCAGTATCCAAATTAACTAACTTAAAAGGAAGCCAATTTTCTTATGTCCCAGACTTGGTTAGTCCAAACCTGATTAACCAGGACTGGGATATGTCTAAAACCAGTAATCCCAACCCTGGCTACTTCTCCCAACAATGTTCTATTCAGATCATTTCAAAAGCACATGTTCTTTTGGCCCAGAATCGGGTAATGTTATATTCTCTAACAAAATGCCTTGCATTAATGGAGGATTTACTTTAAGCTGGTATGTTAGCTTCATAGGATTTGATTTTCAAATGCTAAATACTTAAAAATACATGTTTTACTACTTCTGTTTGAGATGAGGCTTTTAAGGAGTAATAGACACCACAATAAAAGCTCGCGTGGTTTTCATTGTCATTAGAAAAAGGTGTTTGCGGGAAGTGCTGCTTTTTCTTAAGAAGCACTTGCATACAGCATCGCTTAGCAACACACAAATCAGCTTTGACACCTTATTCATCTTTAATATTCAGATTCAAATCAAGTCTTTCCAATGATGGGACAGATTGAGTCTTTTTAAGAGCAAGTGAAAGATACCCCTTTTTAATTTCATCCTTATGTTTGGCACCAGAGTTTTCATTTTATAACATTCTGGAATTTGAATTATTTTTTCCATTTAACCTCTTTGGATCTTTAACTTTTCTGTTCCCGCTTCAGGTTTTTGATTCTGAAAGCCTCCCTGTCTTCCTTTAATTTTGTGGTCGAGTCTAAATTCCTATCATGAGCTGGTTCCTAAACTCTCATATCTTCTGCTTCAATCAAATCAGCCACTCCAGTTCCCAAACCTACTTTGTTGTTTTGAGATCTCTGTTTCTTCAAGCCTGTGTTGCTTTCTTTGCTCTGGGAATACTCTATGATGGCTAAGTTCTGCTCATCTTTCTACATACTTCCAGATTCTAAGAGAACTCCTTTCTGATTCTGTCAGTGTAGTGAAGGGCATTTCTCCTGTGTTGTAAGCGCTGTGATTATGTGGCTATAATACTGGATTTTGGTGGGATACTTTTCTCAAACCAAACTGGGAACTTCTTGACGGGTAGGAATTCTGTCTTTGATCTGTGTATGCTTATCCTTTCTATATGTTTCATTTATCGCTATTTTTTTTACTGTTTGTGATACAATTGAGTCTGTGAAGTAGTTTATTATTACTGCAGTTTTTTATTATTATTACTGGGAGGCCCAGGGCACTTATCTAAGCCTTTTTCAGCTATTTTTGAATATACTGTGTCAAGTACTGTGCTGTTTTCTCCTATTGGAAGGATAGAAGACTCAAGCTATAGTAAGGTGTTATGAAGGATGTAGTATTAAGTGGGGAAAAAATCTGAAAATGAAAAATTAAAGCAAGCATTCTTGAAGAAGCAAAGTTCTAGGGAAGCTATTGCATCATTTTATGAAGATTTGTAGAAAAGAAAAAGTTGAGAAGAGTTTGTTTTGAATACATATTTTTACAGCTGGTATAAAAAAATGCAGTGTGACTCAGTGGTTATGCTAAACTCACATATTATATATCTTAAGTTCAGAAAAAATTCCTTGGTGGTTTGCTTCCAAAAAGCACCTTCTGCCATGATAGAAACTGCCACACTCCTTGTGAATTGGTGTGTGTAGATTCCTGGAATATCTACTTTATCCTTTTCTGTTTAAAAAATTAACAGAAATTTGTTTTAAATTTTGGTCTATTTAGAAACGTTCTGGCTTTTTAATAATAATTTATACTAGCTTCAATTTTAGAGCAATGCTAGAAATGGTTAACCAGTCCTATATGTGGATAACATTTTATATATCTAGAGCCTCTGTATTGGACTGTCCCAGAAATCACATGTATAGGTATTTCTTTTTCCTACTTGCTTTATTTGGAAAATGTTGAAAAATGAGCAAAAAGTAAGAGAAAAAAATACTTTTTGAAAGTAGGGTATAGGGTTTTGTATTTAATAAAGCCTTCCAACCATCCAATCCCACCCCATGCTATTAATATTTTGGCATTGATTCTACTGACTTCTAAAGGTACTTTATAAATAGTATTGTGAAAATAATGTAGTGATGTGCTGTCTGCTATCTTTTATGATGGCTGTTTTGAAGTTTCCTTTTCATACATGCTGTTGTTTCTGCTTTGATACTCTTTCTCCTTCTAGATGACTTCTTTTTTTTAGAAACACAAGTGAAACATTTGTTTTAAAACACTTTTTTAAAAGTCTATCATTGTAGACATGCAATAGAAAGCAAAATTTTCCCTGTCGCCATTCTTAGGGGTAACTGCTTAATGTTTTAGTTTATATTCTAGATAACAATGAATAACTTTCTTCCTGGTTTTACAAAAATGGGATCATACTTTCCATAATGTGTCATTTTATTTTGCACTCATTAATACTTTATTTCATGGCCTTTCTTCCCTGTCAACACATGCATATCCATCCCAAACTTTTTAGTGGCTGTATAATATTTCACAGGATGGAGCTGCTGTGATTTAATAAGCTTCTTGTCCATTAGGGTGGCACCAATATTTTACTATTACAAGTAATGTTGCAACAAACATTTTTGTATTTTTTTATTCATGTGTGTATTTCAGTAGGATGATACCTACATGTGGCGTTTTTCTAGTTTGAGAGCTGGGGGGGATATAATTTTGTTGTAATTTACAGGTTAACCTTCCAGATTTTTAATAGTATTTAAGCATAAACAATATCATTCTGATTTGAGAATAACCTTTGTTTAAAGGAAAGAGGGATTCCTTTCCTGAGACCCCAATGAGACAATACAATGTAGCAAGGGTTTTTGTTGTTGTTTTTCCTCGTTTTAATCTGAATTTTATGTAATTTATGGAATATTTAAGATATATTATTCCTTGGTCTTTCTGTTACTTTAAAAAAGATATCTGTTCTTTTGTCAGCATTCTTGATAATGATACCATTTTGTTGGATGTTACTATTCCTTATTATGAGCGTATGCTTTCAGTTTAATTGTGTTCTGTATGACAGTGTGGTTGAGAATAGAACTGAAAAATAGATCATCCAGTGAAGAATTAATAAAATTCTTTCTAGCTTGGATGATATGTCAATCGGTAGAAACTTACCTAAAACACAATAGACCAAATACAACAGAATAGAACAAAAACTGTTCTATGCAGTAACTTATATTAAAAGAAATATATGAAGGGGACTCCATCAATAAAAATTGGAACTCCAACCTGTCATTTTGCTTAAATATTTTCAATTCTTTCCTTATAATCCGGAAAATTTGTAATTGTACTTTACTGACTGAAAGGAAGCTTATAGATGAACTTCATATTTTCTTTTTCTTTTCCTCCTAAGGGTAACCTAATTGAATGATAAGCCTTGTTTTTAGATTAGAAGAGTGAGTTTCTAAAGGTGTACTCAGTACTTTTCGTGGTATCACACACAATTAGGTGTTTTGTACTTTTTTTTTTTTTTTAAAGATTTATTTATTTATTTATACAAGCACTGGGCACAGTCAGAAGCGCGGGAGGGTGAGAGAACTCACCAGAGCCAGAGCGGGGAGCAGAGCAGGCAGAAGGACCGAGGCACACTGCTGAGGGGAGCAGCGGGCAGCAGGAGAGGTCTGCACGCCATGTGGGACCCTCCTCCGGTGGCCGGGGAGCAGCCGGGAATCGAACCGGCGCCGCAGAGGCTGCGGGCAGCCTCGCAACCCAGCGCTCAACCGCTGCGCCACCGGGAGGCCCTGTTTTGTACTTTTTATGAGGTAATATGTCCATCAAACTCAGGTTCTTTCCTTTAGATCTTTGGGTCCAGTTCACTACAGCTATTTTAATAGATATCAGATTACTATTTGTAGATTAGCATACAGATTTTAAATTCATATTTAAAAGACAGATGGGCTCACAGTCTTTATAGCTATGGAATGTGTTATAAGTATCAGGGAAATTTAATAATCAGCTCATGTATGGCTTAATTTTATTATATATATATTTTACATTATTGTTCATTTTTGTACAATGTATGCTTTCTGTTCTCAGGTGTAGTCCCTGTAAAATTCACACCACCAATTCACCTGTGCACCATCACCATAGTACCTTTTGCTTTTTCTTCCCCTGTTTTGATCCCTCTGCCTTTCCTTCCCTTGCAGAATGTCTCTGATTTATAGTTGCCTCATGTATGGCTTTGTAGATATATCTTTGAAGGTAGGTATTTGCATTAAATACAACTTTGATATAATTTATTTTGGTTCTAAGAGAGTAACTTTTCCTCTGTATTCTAAGATTTCATACTTTTCCCAGCTTGATTTGTAAATCTTTATCTTCTAATCTTTTTGTCTATTACATATCATAATTTTGAAGATCTGATACTAATTTATTTTGATTATTTTGTTTTTTCTTCTTTTGCCAGGAAACAGGCATCGTTGTGGGTCCAAGGAGACATATTTCGATCCAAACTGAAAAATAGACCATCCAGTGAAGGAGGTATTAATAAAATTCTTTCTAGCTTGGAGGATATGTCTATCAGTGGAAACTTACCTAAAACACAAAATGTGGAGAGATTTGGAGAGGTAAGTTTTCCTCAAGAAGAGTTTTGTGTCTGTTAAGACTAACCTCATTTGCTTCCCAGTTGAGCACGTATAACATAGCGGTATCTTTCCTTTGAGATGCTGATGATACCAAAGTTTTAGATATAGAATCATCCAGCTATAAAGGAAGAATGGAAGCAGAGAAAGTGATTATTGTTAAAAAGGAAAAAGCTGCATTTTAAAGAGCATAGTTACAAAGGAGGCTATTCTAATTTGGAGACTATTTACAAAAAGAAAATAGAAAAGCAAACATTTTATTTGAAGTGGAAATAAGTATTAAAAAGAAACACTTTAATGTGACAGCTGAAGAAATGTACGTATCCAAGGCGTTATTTTAAAAGCCTGAAATTCCTGTTGACTTCTGAAGTTAAGTCCATAATTGAAAACACAGTTAGGAGCAACTTTTTAAAATTGAGGCTTTAATGTAAGCAAGCCACTTGAAATGGTTTGCATACATTATCTGACTTACTTAATCTTTATAACTGCAGGGTGATGAGTTAGGTAATATTATCTCTTTTCTAGTAAGAAGATTGAAAAGCAGAGAAGTTCCAACTTCAGTGTTAGAAGTATCATTCAATCCATGTATATACCTGATTCTAAATCTGCTCTTTCTATTATACTCTACTACCTCTGAATATAAAAAATGTAGGTGACGTTACTAAGAGTTAGGCTTATCGGTATTTTTGGCACTGGAAGCAATATGGAAATCTTGCATTTTAGTTTCCTTCTTGTGTGGATAAGAAACTGAAGTCCCATAAAATCTGTGACTTACATAAGGCTACAGAGTTGTTTACACCTTGAGAACTGGGAGTCTAACTCCTCATTTAGTTAGTATGCCTCAGGTGAGGTTTAGCACCTGGATTACATTTATATTTTTATATGGCCAAATAAAGCTGTTAAAAATATTTAAGCAGCAAGTATAGATTTACATTCTGCTGGGCAGTGACCCAATTGACCAGGACATGGACTTTGAACAGAAAACTGTGGCTCAAGCTTAAACACCCTCTTAGAACGCAACATGGAGGAGAGGCATCATAACTCTTAGGTCAATGACTGGCACCCCAAACCTGTTCCTTTAATCAAGAAAGCTAACCTGAGTGCTTGAAGATGGGGAGAGTGAGGTGGGTTTTTCCCCCCAAAGACAAAGGATGGCTAATGCTGAAGGAACTGATTTTCAGCCCTATGATATGTTCTCTAGGACAGCCACAGATGAAGTGGCTATGTTTACTTGTTTGAGTCATCTGTCCTGACGAAATGTAAATCTTAGCCAAGGTCATGTTGATGTTAAGTGTCTTTGTTGACTTTTCTTGTCTCTGTGTTGTAGTTTGGCCTATTCAAAGCAAACAAAACGGATCTGAACTGACATATTAATGTGATAATACAGCTATGAAAGAAAACTTTTCTTGCTCTGGTCAGCATTTCCTTCCCAGAAAGAGTTCAAATAAATAGGGCCTTGAGTTATGACCTCTGAAAAGACACATAGCATATATTCATCTAGCTGAGAGACATATTTATCATGCATAAGTAAAACAATGCTTTCTATATAAAAATCTGTATTAAATTAACATCTGGAAGTTAGAAATTTCAGTTTCATTTTGTTTTTAGCTCCTCATTTGTTGAATTTGAGAATAATATTGATTTATCACTGGGAGAGTAAAGCATACAATATGAGTGAAATTGAAAATCAGTCTATTTTAAACATGAACATATGTTCAAATGTCGGCTGTTTTGCCTCCTCCCTATCCTATGCAACCCTCCAAAATAATTATTTATTATTATTTTAAAAAAGATTTATTTATGGGTAGAAGAACTGGGGTGTAGGCCAAAGGTGTGGGGGGTGAGAGGTTTCACCAGAGACAGAGTGGGAAGCAGAACAGGCAGACTGACTGAAAAACACTGCTGAGGGGAGCAGTGGGTGAGACCAGAGAGGTCTGCTGTGCTATATGTGGGTAGCTCCCTGACCAGGGATTGAACTCAGAATGTAGGGGTGGTAGCATAGAGACTTAACCCCTAGGCCACAAGGGAGGCCCCCAAATAATTATTGTAGTCTAGTCATTCATAAGTGCTATTGTTTTTGCATTTAAGGGGTCAGATATAAAAGAATTGAGAAATGCCAGAGAATAATGGTATGATTAATCTTTGAGACAGTGACATATATGGGTTCTGGACTACTTCGTAGTTAGGTGATACTTTGTGCGACTCCTCCTTTTTACTAGTATATCTGGTGCTGGCTTCAGAACATTCCATGACTCTAGGAAGTCAGTTTATTCAAAGTGACTGTATCACAGCTTGTGATATCTTTATCATTCTTGTGAATTCCCAGTAGGAAAATAAAGTTGAGAATGCTGCAATGATTTAGTGTTTCAAGTTCCATACCAATGTTCAGAGTGGGAGCCCATGGAAATTCTGGATTTATTTACTTTGTACATAGAGATTTTATTTTTAAAAAGGAAAAAGCTGTAATTTAAAAGAGTACAATTGTCAAGGAGGATACTCTGATTTGGAGAATAGTTACAGAAAGAAAGTAGGAAAGCAAATGTTTTACTTGAAAATGGAAACAAGTATTAAGAAGAAACATTTTAATGTGACAACTGAAGAAATAGTGTATCCAAGGCTTTAAAAGCCTAACTACTTTTTTTCAAAGTAAAATTGAAAGCAGGTGCTAATTTTTTTTTTGATTCCTAGGCCTACAGGAATTTTCCTGTGATTGGTTATTAGGAAATTTTCTCATTGACTGATTTGGAGAATTTTAATATATGGGTTTTTATAAGCACTTTATTTAATATTTTACTGAAATTCCACTTATTTACAAAACTCTTTAATACCAGGAATACAGCTTCACACCTCAATAGAGGTCTATGCATCACTCATTCACCACCAAAGCTCTAGTGTCATCACGCATCAAAGGGATCCCCCTCTGCTCATTGCTCACCCCCCTTCACCTCTGGCAGTCACTATATGTGTCTGAGTTTAAAAGTTTTTTTTGTTATGTTTTGCCAGTTTGTTTTTTATATCCCACATATGAATGAAACCATCTGGTATTTGCCAGTCACATTCTAACTTATTTAGCTTAGCATAATCACCTCAAGTTCTAGTCATGTTATCACAAAAAGCAAGATTTCATCTTAACTTTTAATAGCTGAGTAGTGTGTGTGTGTGTGTGTGTGTGTGTACCACAACTTCTTTACCAGTCACCTATCAATAGGCAATTAGGTTGTGAATATATGGTTTTTTGGTGGTTAGGAGGTGGGTGAAAGGAAAATAAAAGTATTAACCAGAATGATTCAGGCGATAGTCATGGATGAGGCTGTTTTTTTTGTTTTTGTTTTTGTTTTTGTTTTACTTTTTCAGATTTATTTATTTTGCATACAAGAACTGCGGTATAGGTCAGAGGAGCAGGGGGTAAGAGGATCCACCAGAGACAGAGTGGGGAACAGAGCAGGCGAATTGGCTGAAATACACTGCTGAGGGGAGCAGAGGGTGAGACAGGAGAGGTCTGCTGTGCCATGTGGGTCACCTCCCTGGCCAGGGAATGAACTCATGCTGCACTCACTGCTGATAGCTTCATAGTGCTGAGACTTAACCCGTTGCACCACCAGGGAGGCCCCAAGGCTGTGGTTTTAGAAGGCCCACTTTACAGACGACATGACCGAGGCAGACAAAGTTTAAGCCATTAGCCCAAGAACACAAAGTATGTGTTGGAGCTGTCATTTGAACCTGGCACTCCAGAGTCTACACTCACTGAGGTCCTCAGTGTGGCTCTAGTACATCACATACAGTGATTCTGAGCATAGACATAGTCAGAATGTCCTTTTTCTTTTCTCCTAGAAATGTGACTGTTTTTACCTTTTCCTGCCCTAGGGCCATAGTCCAATATTAGCACACCAATCAGTAGATGCTCTTGATATTAATTAGATGCAGGTGCTGCTAATGTTCCACTGAATTCACATCACTTGACAATCAGATAAATAAGGATGTGGTGTTTTAACTACATCTCTGAAATACTGTGATAATTAAATCCTTTGCTCTTTTACATCAAATGCTCATAAGCATGGTACATCTTGGGAAAAAAAATCTGTGTGAATAAAATTTAAATTCTAAGGTTTGACTTTCATCTTAGCTTGTAATAGCTGAGTAGTGTGTGTGTGCATGTTTGTGTGCGTGTGTATGTGTGCGTGTGCCATTTCCATTTGGGGGACCACTAAGCATTCCATTTCCAACCTGAATGCTGCTGAGATGCACAGAGGCTGTTAGAGTCAGTCTGCTGTGGTGTGGACGGTGGGTGAACCGTGAAGAGGGAAAGGAGATGATTTTGGGGGGCTCTGATAACCCACATTTTTTATTGATGAGAAGCAGCTTATTATGAAGATACTATCTTTGCCTTTCCCTAATGTTTGTATCTCACGAGTTCAATATCTGAGAGCTAAAAAGAGCTTGAGAGATGACCCAGTCTCCTTTCATAGTCAAATCATTTAAAAATCTGCTAAGAGTTCCATTTTCATCCTTTTCTTCCAATCCTTGACTTCTATTTTTACTCATTTCTATTTCAAACTCTCCTTTTATGTCATTTTTCTATTATAGCTCTTCCATCTTTATTCTCTACTGTGCTATATTTTATCTAATAGATCTTTCCTTAATGGCAGACACCACAGGCTGCCCAGTAACTTTTTCTGTCACTGTTTTATTAATGTACTGGTCAGTAGTTACTTTATCCAGCTGAAATCTGTGGATGCAATTTAATGGATTTTAGTTTGGTTTTCTCTTTGTGTGTTTATTGAGAATAACTGGTAGAGCAAAATAAATCTTTATACTTTATACCATTCTTTAGCTGGACTATCAATCTATAAAGAAGTCTATCTTGAAAAATGACATTTCTTTATGTAGTGTAGTTGGCTCTCATTTTCCTGCCTTTATGGAGGCCAAGCTGGAATTCAAAAGACAGCACTGATGCGCATATTCTCCAGAGGGTGATAGGGGTCTGAAACTGCTCCTTGGGAAGCAAAGAGATGAGGTCTCCCCGCGACTGCTGCTTCACTGTTGCTTCACAGCAGCCATGTGGCTCGATTTCATGGAATCTGCTGGTCCTGGAGCAGCTGGGCCAGAGATTGTGCATTTGGTTCCCTGCGGAGAGGTACTGGGACTGAGAGCACCAGGCAGGCTCTGGTAGGTTCTCCCCTTTGGTCATTCTTGATTAATCGTCACCATGAAGAATGAATTAGATACCAAAAGTGAGGCTTAACAGTACCTGAGAAGTCTTCAAACCTCCCCAGGTGGCCTGCATGGTTAAGGTCTCTGCTAAATACCCAATAGGACACATAGAAGTCTTTGTGTGTAATACTCAGAATTCTAGGAGGCCTGAGTTCCTCTTCCACATAGCTTTTTGTTTCCTTAAGTTTTACATTAATTCAGATGTATTTTGAATAGCATTACACTGTTGGTTTGTTTGTGCAAACGTGAGGTTCTTTTTTAAAAAAGCTTTATTTATTTATACAAGCACTGGGTACAGTCAGATGTGCGGGAGGGTAAGAGAATTCACCAGAGCCAGAGCGGGAAACAGAACAGGCAGGCTGACAAAATACACTGCTGAGGGGAACAGCAGGCATGGCAGGAGAGGTCTGCGTGGCAGGAGAGGTCTGTGCACCATGTGGGACCCTCGCCGGTGGCCGGGGATCGAACTGGCACTGCAGAGGCTGCGGGCAGCTTCGCAGCCCAGTGCAAAACTGCTGCGCCACCAGGGGAGGCCCCAAACGTGAGGTTCTTATAAATAGGAGAGAGTGGCTTATATGGCTGAAATGGCCCTATCACTTCACTTTTTTATTATTATATTCATCTCTGGCGTTGTTCAAGATTGAACTTGGAATAGAATTTTTGCTTTTGCAAAAGCTTCCAACGCATCCAGTATGTGATTCTGACTTGTGGACTCTCTTCCCATTCTGCAGTTGGATCCCTCATTTTCCTGAATCTCGTATGTTCTTCTCCTTTCTTGAAGCACATCCTAGAATAGTTTTCTCAGAAAGCTTGTGTAGGAGGTAAATTTTGATACCTTTGATTCATTTGACTGATAGGTTGAATTCTGAAATTCCAGGCTGAGGATCACTTTTCCTTAGAGTTTTGAAGGCATTTCAGAACTGGGAACACAAAGGCTCTCCTAGCGAAGGACAAACAAGTGTTTCCACAGAAGTATACATTAGACATTGAAATGAACTGATTTGGGGGTCTCTCCTTCAAGAAGCTTTCTCTGCCCCTCTCATGGAGGCTAACATGCTTCTTGGCCTCTTCTCACATTCTGGAGACACTGGCTGTGTGCTGGTCCTGCCCTGAGGAATAAAGCAACCGGTAGCTGCCCAGCCTGGTAAGGGCTGGGTAAGCTAAGCTTCTGAGGTGTACCATGCTGATTTCAGAAGTACCAGCCTCTTAGTAGCCCTGTCCTCAGGTTTGCCTGCTTTCTGTTCCATGCTAAATTCCTTGGGTAATAAGGGATCCTCCCCTCGGGTTGCCTGGATCACAATAAATCATATGGGCTATTCCTGGAGACCTATGGACAGGCCACTGTCTATAGCTCCAAAGGAAATTGTCTGACTTTAAAGCTCTGTGATCCTGTCACTGGTATTCTTTGGCAGGATTTCCTTCCTGTGACCTTGGCTTGTTTCACTTGCCCTCATTCTTGAAGACTCAGCTAAGGCATTCTTTCTTTCTTTCTTTCTTTCTTTTTTTTTTAAGTTATCTCTTTTTTTTAAAATTTTAAGATCTATATTTTTATACAAGAACTGGGGTACAGGCCAGAGGCATGGGCGGGTGAGAGGATTCACCAGAGACAGAGTGGGGAGCAGAACAGGCAGACAGTCTGAAATACACCGAATACACTGCTGAGGGGAGCAGTGGGTGAGACAGGAGAGGTCTGCCGCTCCACGTGGGTAGCTCCCTGGCCAGCCGGGAATTGAACCCGCGCTGCAAAGGCTGTGGACAGCTTCACAGTGCTGCACTCAACCCACTGTGCCACTGGGGAGGCCCTAAGGCATTGCTTTCTTTAGGAAACTTTCATCTTCATTTTGCCTTCTTTCCCACTGTCTATGTGTTTGTATGTCTCTTTTAAACCTAGAACTATAGTAGTGAGTTGAGATCTTTTTACCCAAGAAATGCCTGCTGAGCCTCAGATGTAACCGTGGAACTGAATGAAAGTGGCAAGGACCGAACACACACACACACACACACACACACACGCACACACACACACACACACACATACACACTCTCTTACTTTTTGAGTACTCACTTTTACAATAAAGTTTATGACTTTTTATAAACTTTAAATAATTAAATTTTACTTATATAAAATCATAACATCTAAAATTCGACAGATAACAATTGGGAGTATGCATATGTTTTCCAAAGTAGGGATCCAACTGAAGAGTATTTTAGCAAAAGATGTTTGATTAAAATTTCATATTTCCATCTAGTCTGTCATGTGGTTTCTTCATACTGAGATTTAAGCAGCAAACTAGAAGAGGAGTCTTAATTTTCTGAACTAATTTATAGTCTTTTAATGTGGTCAATACATTTTACACTAAACCCAGGGAAGTATAGAACTTAGATATTTCTTGAGAACCCCTAGAAAAAAAATTGCCAAAATTTTGGAGAACGTTGGGCCATCAGTGATGCCAAAGATTATAGGAGTCATGAATAAACCAAATGGTTTCATGATCCAATAAACTCTGAAAGCAATAGAAAATTTAAAAAAATCATTTAAAAAAGTATTGGTCAAAGATCAAGAGAAAGTTTGTCCATATCAATAATCATTCTTTTAAACCCCAAAAGTTATTTTGATCCAGGAATGTCTACCAAAAATGACTGGAATTGGCCAGGGGAAGTCTATTTTTGTATATTTTTCATGAAACCAGTTATGGCTGTCAAGAGAGGAGGTAATTATGAGTGAAAGGAATACTTAGCAAGCTCAAACCCTTTAATTTTTTCAGGTGAGGAACCAGGTGAAATATACTCTTTCTTGGTATGGTGTTAGTGTGCTACAGCATGTTTTAAAAAGAATATTTACATCTGGGGACAGGGATCTGAATATAAAATATAGTTATCTCATGAGGAGTTTAGGGGAGATTGGGCAATTTATTAATTTCCACGAATGCGTCCCTTTTTTCACCTTTAAGTTCCCCCTCCCAGGTTGTAAGAATATGTGTGAACTGGCATGCAAAATGATCTAACATGGCCCTTCCATTTTCCAAACCAAAAGACTTATTTCAGCAGGAACACACTTTCCCAAATGAGTGAGCAGTTCTTTAACTCCTTCTGGAAAGGCCTCGAGTACTCTTACTAATATTAAGTGGTGTTAATAAGTTACATCTTTCATTTTTATAATTCATGGAATGAGCAGAGATGGACCCTAGTAGTTTCTGAAAACTATTTGTGCTGTGTCTGTTGAGCCAGCCTGTCTAATTATGATTAAGTCCATATGAGGGTCTCTGTGGTTGTGGTTCACTGTAACAGATACGGTCCCAAAACACTCAGTATATTTACTCAGAGGAAAACAACGTACTCTTCAAAAGGATGAAGTCTTGTCTTTTGCATCAAAATAGATGAATCTTGTGATTATGGTATGAAAAATAAGTCAAAAAAGAAAGAATTACTGACGGTTTCACTCATTTGTGGCATATTAATAATCAAAGAAAACAACTGACAAAACATAACAATAACTCTTAGACTCTGAAATATATGGTGCAGAGGGCACAGGAAAGTGGTGACAAAAAAAGGGGGGGTCATTCTGATAATGTAATGGCACTAGAACTTTGGTAATGGGTGAATACAACACATGCACGTATTGAGGTGTGAAGCTGTATTCTTGAAATTTTCTAGCTGTGTAAACGAATGGTAAATTAATAAAATAAAAAATTCCTCCACATTCATACCCATGCCTCTTTGTGGAATTTCACAAGTATATTTAACTGGCAAATAGTTGTGCATTCTTTAATATGAAAGTGGACATTGCTGAATTCATAGTATATTTAGGCTATTTAAGATAATCTGTATAAGTTATATCCATAATCTATAATCTATTAAGAAACTTCTATAAAGAAAAATTATTCATAATGATCTTTCTATGGAACATGTGTTTTTTTTTTTTTTTCAGAATAATTTAGAAAAGGATGAAGATGTGGAAATGAAAAATAATATCACGCAGGGAGATAAACTACGTGCCTTAAAGAGTCAGAGACAGCCACGCTCTTCACCATCCTGTGCATTTAGGTAGATCCGTTTGAAACTTTAAAATTTATTTTGTGCTGCTATTTATGTTTTGAACATTTAATCTTTCCTTTTTAATAATCTCTGAGTACCATGTTTATCTCTCTTTTTTGGCTTATTAGCATTTTGTGTTGTTTATAATTTGATTACTGTAGGAAGTAACAAAGTTTTAGAAGCTTATTGAAAGTAACTGCTGCATCTCAATCTCTGAAAATTCCACTTTCAGTTTGTAAGCAGTTAGTTGTCTCTGGAACTTGTCCAAATTCCATTTAGAATTCTACTCTTCTCTTGTGAGTGGGTTTCCTATCATGTGGCAAATCCTCAAAAGTGTGCTGAGGCTTTTGCATTGAATTCACAGAGTGCAGAAATGTACTTTCAGGTTTTGGTAGGTCCTAACACCTAAGTTTACCTTCTGTGATTCTACCTGTGTGTGTAAAGATAGAAACGATCCTAATTTAGAAATCTGAAGTTACTCATCACGATCAATTGATGGGATTTGACGTCAGATTTCAACATTTGAGACCTGCTCATAGTTCAGGTGAGGTTTTAAAAAAAGGCTCTAGGACCAATGTAGCTGCAAAAACCGTAATTATCATCAAGATTCTCTATTATAATGAATGGACTAGCAAGTTCACAAATGAAAATATTGGGAAATGACTGCTTTTGTTTGAGTTTTAAGTAGAGACATACATAGCAGGAAGGACATTTGACAAGTGAGATAATGTGACACAGACTCACATGGGAATTTAGCTTTCGTGTGTCATCTGGGAGAATTATATAACATTTACATCAAATTTGGTCTGGTTACACCATTCCTGATACTTTGAATATTGTTCTCTTAACCTGGGAAATAAAGGCTCCTATAGCTCAAAGTTGAATTAATTGTTTTCTATGTAAAATTGCATAGTAAGCCTGGAACTTAGTGTGGGTATGAGGATTAATTGAGTTAACACAAAAAGTATGTATCTCTACCCATGTTTGAGTTGGCTGCTTGAGGTTAGAGAGGTTAAATCACTCCCTGGAGGGATGGAGTTGAATAGGGTTGATATTCAAACCCAGTACTGTTCCAAGGCTGTACTCATTTGCCTAAGCTGACAGCAGATTCTTCAAGAGCAGTTTACATTACCAGTCCTTGAAACTCTGAGAACTTGATTTAGATCGATTATAGTCAATTTCAAGCAGATTTGTGTTTTAGCCCTCGGAAATCAAGAGAGGGAGGAAGAAATAAGTTGGAGGGTAACTGGCAAATAAATAGGCAAAAGAAGTGGGAGAATCTCAGCTACACAAATCCTAGAAGTCTCTCTTTTTTCCCCCTTTATCTTCAGAAATTTTCTCACTTCTTTGAAATTAGTCTTTATTAACCATATCATGATCAAACATTGTTTACCTTGAATAGATGCAGTACTATCTTCTGATTAAAAAGCAATTTGAGGTAAATGAAATTCGAGATGAAATAAAACAACTAAAATGGATTTTCTCTGGTTTTAGGATTTATTGTATAAAGTAAATGAGTACTGATCGCCATTTGCAAAGTTTCTCCTTTTTTACCAATTTAATGTTTTAACTAGCCTGATTCCATACGATGTGTCTTGGTCTTTGTTTAAATGTGAGAAACTGGTGATGTGTGAGCATTTGTCTTTGATTTCCAGGTTGGAAGACATGAAAGGGCATCCTAGAGCAGTGTCCCAGCCCTTCAGGTACTGCCAGTGATGGTGGCCTTCCAGATGCTTGTCAATAATTGTTACCTTTTAACTACATTCCCCAACCCTTAAACCCCTGAAAACAAACTTCAAGTAGTGTTTTGCTTTGGAAATGCTTTCCTTTCTGTTGGAGATTGTTGAGAGATGCTTTATTTTTTTAAAGATTTATTTATTTATACAAGAACTGGGGTACAGGTCAGATGTGCAGGAGGGTGAGAGGATTCACCAGAGACAGAGCAGGCAACAGAACAGGCAGACTGTCGAAATACACTGCTGAGGGGAGCAGCGGGCGAGACAGGAGAGGTCTGCCGCACCATGTAGGACCCTCGCCGGCCGGCTGGGATCGAACCAGTGCTGCAGAGGCTGCGGACAGCTTCACAGCGCTGCGCTAAACCACCTGAGCCACCAGGGAAGGCCCAGAGATGCTTTATTTTTTATGCTCACTTTGAAAAGGATTTTTGTTTCCTGAGGTGCCCACAGGGCTGGGTGGCTGCGGTACTGATGTCAGCGTGCTCTGTGCTCCCAGCATGCTGTGGGGTCACTAATAAATGACAGTCACGCTGCCACGTGCCTTTTCAGTCCAGCAATAGACTTAGCCCTTTGGTCTTCTGTCCTCCTGTATTTCATTTCTCTGTGGGAAAATGCCCCCTAAACATTCCCTAGGTGATCCAATGGAGGCCTTGATAGAACAGCAGAAATGTTTGCCCAAAACTATTGATGAGATAGGCAAAAAAGGAGAAGATTCACTTCTCCCTGCTGGTGTTAGTCAGCTCTAGGTTGGCAGTTGTATGATGGAGGCAGTTCTGAGAGGACTTAGATGTCTCCTCAAATTTGAGCTCCTTCATTGTACAACTTTTCCCATTTTTGTATTGTTTTCTTTCTTTTCTCATTTTTCCCCATTTTTGTCTTAAAGGCAAACCATGTGCTTAAGCTGCTTTTGGGTAGGAGGATGAAGGAAATAATCTATAAGTACAAAAGTTTTTCTGTAGCAGATAGGAAGACAAGATCCAGCTCTACGTGATTTGTCAGGATAAAACACATTTGGCATGAGAGCCATGATGAGGCCCTGTCCAGCGTTGAGTCAGTTTTCCTTTCTGTCTACTCATTCAATGCTTATTGAGCACACTGAGTCCAGCACTGTGCTAGTCATTGGCAATTGCAGTGAATAAAGACAATGAGTTCTTTACTCCTGGTGCAGCTTATATCAAGGGTAAAAGACAGATATCAGATAGTGAAATGTGGAGTAAGAACTGTGATTTACTGTGAGATATATAATGAAAAGGGACGCTTACCCTGTCTGGAGATTCAGTAAAGGATTGCTGGCTGTGGTAACAGCTGATGGTCCATTAGAAGATAAGCAACAAGAGTGAGTCAGCTGGAGGCAGAACAGAAGAGGTGAATGGAGGGGGCAGAGGAGAAAATGCCTGGCAGGAGAAGCAGTGTCTGCATGCTAGATCACAGTGAAGGCAGTCTATCCAGGGAACTTGGGGTGTTTTGTATAACTGGGGCATCCAGTGGAAAATTGTAGATCATTGGTACCTGCTCAAACACCAAGTTTTGAAGAGTTTTATAAGTCAAGTCAAGGGATTTTGGCTTTCTGGGAACCCAAGAAAGATGACCTGATTTATTTATTTATTTTTTTAAAGATTTGTTTTTTATTGGGCCTCCCCTGGTGGCACAGCAGTTGAGTGCAGGGCTGTGAGGCTGCCCGCAGCCTCTGCAGCGCCGGTCTGTTCTCCAGCCACTGGCGAGGGTCCCACAAAAAAGAAAAAAGATTTGTTTTTTATTTATACAATAGCTGGGGTACAGGCCAGAGGCATGGGATGGTGAGAGGTTTCACCGGAGACAGGGTGGGCAATAGAACAGGCAGACAGACCAAAAGCACTGCTGAGGGGAGCAGCGGGTGTGACAGGAGAGGTCTGCCGCGCCATGTGGGAATCTCCCTGGCCTGCTGGAAATCAAACCCATGCTGCAGAGGCTGCGGACAGCTTCACAGCGCTGCGCTCAACTGGCTGTGCCACTGGGGAGGCCCAAGATGACCTGATTTAAACTGTGAAGCAACACGATTAGATATTTTAGATTTCTCTGGAGTCTTTTCAGAATTTGAATTTTAAGGAATAAGATTAGAAGATGCTACCAGTTGTCAAAGATCAGAAGCAATGTTGACTTCCCTAGAGCTATGGCAGGGTAGAAAGAGAGGATAGGTTTCCAACATAGAGAAGTAGAATCTAAGGACAGGCAAGGAATGAATGCCAGGTGCAGGGAAGGAAAGTGACTAAGCACAGTGGGATCATGGTTAAGAGCAAGACTTTGGATCCCAACTGTGCCACTTGTTTACCAAGAGACTTTGGAGAAGGAATTTTGATTTGTGCCTCTGCCTCCTCATGTGCAAAGCAGAGCATGCAATCTGGGCTCCCTCTTCGGTCATATGAGCTGAGTTAATGTCTGAAAAGTTCTTAGTGTTGACGGCTGTCACCACTGTTAGGATGTGCCGTGACCCCTTTAATGTTTTTCTTGCCCTGCTTGATTGCTCTCCTGTGACCCTTTGCCAATTTTCCTCCACAAAGATTGAGTTCTTCCCCACAAGGATCTGCATTGACTTTGAAGCCCTCAAAAGTGGCATCATCCCCTTCAGCAACAGCCAAGAGGATCAGCAGAGGCTCTTTGTCCACAGGTGCCAGTGTAAGAAGGTAATCTAGTCTCTCTCTTCAGAGGTTCTGATGGGAGGTAAAGGAAATCTGCAGTAGACATTGAGCTTGATTGAAGTTTGTCAGAACCAAGGACTAGGGAGAAGAGGACCCACAAGGAGCTCTCTGACCCTCTGTGGCCTTCTCTTGTCCTTCCTTCCATGTGGAAGGAAGACTGGCTAGCATCCGTCTCCATAGTCTTATCTCAAGCTTCCCAAACATGATCCAGAAAACAGTTCAGTTGCACAAACTAATGATGTATGGGATTATCATTTCCCCTTGGATCTGTATGGGCAGAACTCAAATGGGTAGGGACATTCGATGGAGTCATGTGATTGAATAACTCTAAGTTAAATCTTATATTTAAGTCTGGCTTTTACCCTGTCATTTTTGAGTCCTGTGAATTTATTTCCTGCTTCAGGACAAATAGAAATACCAGATGTTCTACTTCAGGTCTCTGGGCAAAGTGTTCTAGCCAGCTTCTTAGGTCTAAACTGCTTTTGAGAGAGGAATTTGACAGTGTGACTAGAGGCCATGTGGGATAACATCTCCAAAAAGTGGAAGAAGCTATTCTGTCACCCTCTGCATTGATCAGAACTGTCTTCATCAAGTTCCCGTAATGTCATAAATGTGTTCTAGAAACATGAACTCTGTGTGAGCATACATTGTTGTCTGTGTTTTCCCCCTCACCTGTGTTTTCCATTCAGCTTTTCCATAAACACCCGGCTAGCCAGTTCTCTAGGGAATTTGAACGCTGCAACAGAGGATCCAGAGAACAAAAAGAGCTCCTCATCCTCAAAGGCGGGTTTCATAGCTACCCCCTTCATCAACCTCTTGAATGGCAGCTCCCAGCCACCTTCTAGAAATTTCTCTGAGCTCAACAACAACCAGTATAGCAGAAGCAACAGCGGCAGCGGCAACGCCCTGAACAGCCAGCCGACCCCCCTCAGCACCAAGACAGAGGAGCACACCGCTGTCCTTCGACCCTCCTACACAGGCCTCTCCTCCTCGTCATCGAGATTCCTGAGCCGGTCAATCCCCGTAAGTTTGCAGACACCACCTCTTGGTCCTCAGAACCCCGAGCGCAACGTTTGTGCTTTGCCTTCCCAGCCAAAGCTGCCACCAAAGAAATTTAATAGCAGCAAGGAAACCTTCTGAGTGATGCCCTCCCTCTGGGCTGTGAAACTGTCTATGCACGACCATTCTGTTGGCTCCTCTTCAAGTAAATGCCAAGTTGAAATCTGGTTTTCCTCCTTTTTCTTCTCCTTCCCTCCCCTCTGCTTCCCCAACTGCTTCTTAAAGTGATTTCCCTTAGAAGGGAATCCATTTTCATTGCCTTCCTGATGGATGCTGTTGACTTAAGTTACTTTTCAGTTATGTTCTCAAATCTTTTGGAATCTGTGCAAAGTCATATAATAGATGGTATTTGCTTTGGGTGTGGTGGGGTTAGAAATTTATGAATTTTTCTCCATCATATATTAAGGAATAAATTTTAGAATATTTAAATGTGGAAGATGCAGATTGAGCTTTGAACTAAAAATCTAGGACTAAGCTTCAGCTTCTTAACTATGTCACCGCCTGCAGGCAACTGAGTCAGAATGAATGGCAAATGGCAAGTGCTTATAAGGAAGGTTTATAGGTAGGTATCTGGGATGTGAGAGGCGAAGGCAAAGTAAACAGGAAGATGTTTAAAAGGAGCCATCACAGTTAATAGAGAGAAGATCTCCAAATGCATTTAACCATGAGTTCTTTTAGATTACCAAGCCCTTTTTTAATTATTAGTCATCCCTCTTGGGGTAAAATCTCCTGATATTGATCAATTTAATTGCATATTTTGATAGCCTCAAAGGAAAGTGAGATCTGTAGGAATGTGAATTTTTCATTTGAGAGGAGCAAGGGCAAACTAGGAAAGAGAAATAGATTCCACAGGTCCAGGAAATATCAGCCAGTGTTGTGGGCGGGGGGGTGTGGGGGTCACACTGGCTGTGCTCAGGGCACCATTGAGGTCTGGGTGTCCTGGGGGGCTGTAGGCAGGCAGGCTTCTCTTATTCTCCAAACATTTCCTCAGCCATTTTTCTGGAGCCATTGGAGGGGAAAGAGCTGGTGGTCGTGTGCCTCTTGTGGCTCACACAGCAAAGCCCCAGCCCCATGGGGTGTTAGTCATTGAGACCCACTTTCCTTGGAGGACAGTTTAGAAGCCACTTTTCTAACATGAGGATGCAGGGTGTGCATATGTGTAAAAAACGTGGCGGGGGGGCTGGTTGGATTTATTACCACTCCTATCTCTACCTCTTTTCAGAGTTGTTTTTCTCTCTATCACACAAATGTCTTTGACATAAATTTTCCTATATGACTTTATACCAGGGATGCTTTTCAACTTTTCTTTAGATCCTGTGGATTAGGGCTCCAGGTAATGAGCCACCTCCCTTAACTTGACTCTAATCCAACTCTGTTCTGGGTTTATGTCTATGACTAAAGCTTCAATGTGCGTAACTGGGGAGCAGATGGAAACTGATGGAGAATTCACATTCTCGTAACTGGGTTTACAAGTCATATTTTCCCAGCAGGGTTGACATTTGTCAGTATTTTCATATACTGATGGTGGGTCAGTTTGTTTTTTATACCAGAGTGCATGCAGCTCCATTTTCAGAAAAGCGATATAAATATAGATATACAGAAAATGATAAAATCTGGCAAATTTCACAGCTGAAGAATTTGTGTTATTCACATTTATGAGTGGAATACCACAAACATTGGTAACTAGACAAGAATAACATACTACTTTTCCTGGATCTCCGTTTTCCCTCTTTGCTGGTAGAAACATGGGGGCTTGCTCTATATTGTTGCTTCCCTTCCCCCCATGTTTATATAACTCGACGCTGGTTTCAGTCCATATTTTGTTATTTTTCTTCACCTCTCCCCCTCTTCTGGCCTGAATTGAGTGCTTTTCCAATAATTAAATTGAAAGCAATAGTCTGTGTGGGCAGCTGCTTCTCTTCCCCTCTTCTGCCTCTTAAACTTGTCATCTTATTGTAAAGAAAAGCCTTTATAAATAGAATTGCCAGCGTGACAACATTTTCCTCCTCTCACCCTCCCAGGAAGTAAAAAGTGGCAGGTCTCCCCAAGCTGGTTCCTGTTCACCTCTATCTTTGCTTAGAAAACCTCTGGGAGAGCACATCTCTGAGTCCTACCCCTGATGCTTGCTGGTGGCAAGTCTACATTAAGGTGGAAATTCCCATTTTTTGTGGAATAAAGGAGGAGGTTGTGAATTTTTGCCTTTTGTTGGTCCAATATGGCTTTTCTATTGCTGTGGGGAGTTCTTGTCTAAGTAAGACGGCCCCTCATTCCAGTGGTTCTGAAGAAATGGGCCTTATGACTTCTGAAGAACTGAACTGTTGTTAAATCCTTAGGTAGGACCAAACGCCTACAGGACAACAACATCCTCCAGGCACCTTTAAGAAAGACCCAGGAACTCGTAGGGTTGGGGATGATGGGTGTTTAGAGGGAGTCTAATGTTTTAAAAGCTGCAATTAGCATCTCTTTTGAAAGCTGCAATTGTCTCTCACTTTATGCAGCAGTTCAGCCCCCAGAAAAATGTAAAAATGATTTCCTTGTTCTGTCATGAAATGCTTGAACGCAGAAAACAAGAACAAATGTTAAAGAATCCTTATGGTTGTGACAAGAGATTGAGAAACATTCAGATTTGATTTTTATTTATTTGGCCTCTTCTTTCAGTCTGGAGGTTCCCACTGGCCAGAGCAGCACACAAAGCTTCATTCTTGGTGACCCACTTACTGTAAAAATCAGTTTCCCCTCCTTGACATGCAGAGGAATTTTCAAATGCTTAAGAAATGAGGGACGTGTGATGATGGTGTGGGTGGAGTGGAAGTATTTTATTAAATTGAAATTACTTGAGGTATCTGCCTTGAATATTTGCTCTGTTTTATTTTTAAGAGACTTACCACTGAATTGCTCCTCATCTTGATTGTCCTTACCTGACCCCGCCAGTCTGAGTTAGGTCATGATGCTTCCCCTGGGTTCTTGTGTACTCGGCCTTGGTCTTCTTCAAAAGACTCTTCTCATTACATTTCTGTCATCTGTTCACCTGACAGTATCCTTCCCTAGACGATAAGCTCTATGAGGGCAGGGATGGTGCTTCTGGTTTTTATAGTTGTATCCTCTGTGCCTCGCACTTGGCATGCACTGGGTAAGTATGTCTTGAATGGACATAAGATATAGTAACAATTATTACTTCCATATTAAAGACAAATAAATTGAGGGTTTCAGAGGTTAATTTTTTTTTGCCCCCAAACTAGCTTGGTTTGACTCCAAAAACCATATTCTTTTGATTACATTATCTCATGTATATACTGTGGTTGTGTTTAAAATATAGGAGTAGCTAAAAGAGATCTCATTTTGCCAAAAAGGGTCAAGGAAAGCCTTGAAGAAGGGCTGACATTTTGGTAGGGCTTTGGAGGATGAGTGGTATCCTGCAAGGAATCTGGTGAGGATAATAAGAAAAGAGATGGAAACAAGAAGTCTTAGTGCTGTATTTAAGCTCTTAGGTTCTGAAGACAGGCAGATTTAAGTTCAATCCTTCTTTGTCACTTCTTCAGGTGGATGCTTTGGCCCCACCTCTCTGGACCTCAGTAAAATGGGGACAATAATAATCAGGGGTAGCTCCAGGTTTCCTGTACGCTTACATTTTGGTGAGGCCTGTTTAAAATGCAGCATAAAATGTTTTTTGGTAAATTTTATACGAACATGTCTGTGCTTTCAAAAGGTTTTGTGAGATGGGGGGTTGAGTTTATGTGGTAATGATAATACCTGTGCAATAGGGTGGTTATGATGATTGATAGAAATCATTTGAAGTTGTTTACACAGGGCCTAGTGCTGAATTATCTGTTAGCTCTTCAGAGCTTTTTTTAAGTGCAGTGAGTGTTGGGTGCCGCTAACACTGGAGTGAAGGGAGTTTAGGTAACTAGAAAATTAAGCTGATGCCAAACTGACAAGTGGGTTGTGCGTTACGGGAATCTTGTAAGCAGGAGTGACTTGACCAGATATGAAGATAATCCTGGCAGTCGTGTGGATGTAGCTCTTGGGAGAAAACCTGAAGGCAGGAAGTCTAGTTTGAACCCTGTTCCCTGTCCTCAGTTCCTGCTTCAGCAGGTATCATTAGGTTAATACTGTGCTTGTAAACAATACTCTGCTTGTCTACACATACCAGTATGGATACAGTTAATCATATATGACTGATAGCTTTAGCATCTCTTTATTCTTAAATTTTTAAATGATATTTTTATTTTTATAAATGGTATTTTTATTTTTATTAATACAAACTTAGTCACAAAAAAATTATGGTCCTTAGTAAACATTTTCTCTTTTTTTTTTAAACAACCTTTGAGTATGACTTGAATTCTCATTTTCTCTTGGACAAAATGGTGTTACATTTATCTTTGCTATATGGGAGAGTAGCCTTTTAGAACAAGTTTTTATTATATTGACCTGTAAGGCATAAATATATGTAATGATAAATTGTCCTGTAATAAGGTTATTTTGAAAGCTGTTTTTTTATAATTACAATATCTTTTATGAGTTAAAATTATTATCAAGTCATAGCTTATTCACTTTTATATCTTTTTTTTTTAAAGTGGTTTTATTTATTTATTTATTCGAGAAGATTTATTTATTTATTTATACATGCACTGGGTACAGTCAGAAGCGCGGGAGGGTGAGAGAATTCGCCAGAGTCAGAGCAGGGAGCAGAGCAGGCAGAAGGACCGAAGTACACTGCTGAGGGGAGCAGCGGGCGGCAGGAGAGGTCTGCGCACCATGTGGGACCCTCCTCCGGTGGCCGGGGAGCAGCCGGGGATCAAACCGGCACTGCAGAGGCTGCGGGCAGCTTCGCAACCCAGCGCTCAACCGCTGTGCCACCGGGGAGGCCCCACTTTTATATCTTGATCTTCAAATATTTCTGAGAATGTTCTCATGGTGATGATGCAGGTTATGCCAATGATGTCATTCATTGTCTAGGAATTTTGCCCATTTTCTTTGTTCTGCTTTCTCTTTTCCTTTGGTTGTGTTTGCATCTTTGATAATCTTCCTAACTCAGTTTCTAATTAGTTCATACTTTAAAGTAGATCTCTGTGGATACAGAGAGTAAAGTAGCATCTACCAGAAAATAAACATTTTTGACTTTGTATCTGGCTGTCCAACTCAGTTCATAAGTGAATGGTATGGTTGCATTCAATAAAACTTTTATTATTTATAAGATTTATTTATTATGCATATAAGAACTAGGGTACAGGCCAAAGGTGCAGGGCGGGGGGTGAGGGGATTCACCAGAGATAGAGTGGGGAGCAGAACAGGCAGACTGACTAAAATACACTGCTGAGGGGAGGAGCAGGCAAGTCAGGAGAGGTTTGCTGTGCCATGTGGATAGCTCCATGGCCAGCCAGGGATCGAACTCATGCTGCAGAGGCTGCGGATAGCTTCTCAGTGCTCTGCTTCACTCCTTGTGCCACCAGGGAGGCTCCAATAAAACTTTTACTTACAAAAATAGACATGGGCTGAACTGGGCGCATGGGCTATTGTTTGCAACCTCTGCTTTCAAGCATTGTCAGGTAATGCCGACTCCATCATCTTACACCCCTGTTCATAAATGACCTGTGATCTCCTAACACAAGATTATTGAATTCTGAATCTCTTTGCCTGCCCTCTGTACCTTGTTCTCTTATTGCACCTTTATACTCACTACCCTGCTTGTCCCTGAACCTGTATTCCCTTCTCCTCTTCCCCTCTGAAGTTCTCATCCTCACCACCTTCTTGGTGTTTCAGGACCCCTGTTTTGGAAGCCTCCTGTTCTCTTCACGAATTTCTCATCTTACAAGACTTAATGACTTTCCATGAACTCTCTGAAACTTGTTCCTTAGAAACTGAATCCATCCCATGTTTCCCATTTAAAACATTGCTTCTGTCTATGGTGAATAGGTAGTGTATTATTTTATTATCTAATCATGTTATCACATACATGAGAACCTGTATTTGTTTACCTATTGTCCAGGCCTCTCTCCAAATGTCAATTTTCTTTGTGCAGACCTGCCATACAGTTCTTTCTTTTTTAGATTTGTTTTAGTATCACATTTATTGCTAGATAAGTGTTGTAAAAGCATGCTTGAAATCTATCGAGTGATGTTCAAATGATATTTTTACATATTAATATACTACTAACCATCATAAAGTTCATAATATCCATCATCATGGTTCCTAACACTAGGCTCAGAAGGAAAATAAAAATACTCATTAGGTGTAAAGTTGAAAACAAATCAAAATTAAATATTGCATACTTAAGCATTGCATTCCAATGCTTGTAACCATTTTATACCAGGCTTGTTAGTGCTGCTCTTTGTGTATGGAGACTGTGAGCCAGTTCTCCCTCTCAGATTGGAATGGAGTCAGATCAAACTATATAGGTTAAATTTTCTCTTTTCTAGCATCAGGCAGAATGTTTTTTAAAGGAATTACTGATCCTTAAACTAGGACTTACAGTAAGATCAAAATATTGGATCCAGCTTGATGAAATAACCCTTTTGAATGAAAATGCACTGAGTAATTGTTATGTGCATTAAAGCATGCCTCATTTTTACATTGGAGCAATGTTAGTGTGCCAGTTGGTGTCACTTACTGCTTGAACTTCCATTCCCAATAAAATGCTCTACCTTCCATTGGTATGTAAAAGCTTTCTCTGTCTTAAACTTGATGTCTTTTCTCTTTGTTCTCCATTAAAAAAAAACCCTGTCATTCTGTTCTGATTTTAAATTAATATTTTATCAAAATTGAAATACTATATTTAACATCACTTTTAATGTTAAAGATTAATACTATCCTATTATTTATTTTTTTTAAAGATTTATTTTTATTTATTTATACATACTAGAACTGGGGTGTAGTCCAGAGGTGTGGAGGGTGAGAGGATTCACCAGAGACAGTGGGGAGCAGAACAGGCAGACTGACTGAAATACACTGCTGAGGGGAGCAGCGGGAGAGACAGGAGAGGTCTGCTGCGCCTTGTGGGTTGCTCCCTGACTGGGGATCGAACTCATGCTGCAGTGGCTAGGGATAGCTTGATAGTGCTGAGACTTTAACCCCTGTGCCAGCAGGGAGAACTAGTACTAGCTTTTTAACCTTGATATGTATTTAAATTGCTCTGGTTTTTGCATATCTCCTCTTTGTTGTTGCATTGCCTTAAATTGGATGCAAAATTTCAGTAAGGGCTGCTAATAATATCAAGAACTTGAGGTCATTTCTGTATTGACCAGCTCTTTGGCATTTATTCAGTATTGGTATTCTTTTGTTCCCTTTCCAAGGGGACTTGAGATTGTTACTTGATAATTAAAGCATCAAATTATTTTGAGGCCAAGCTTCAGATGATTTGTGTATTTGCTTAAAATTGTGTGTAAGCTGTTTAGGCAGATGTAGTGTTTGCAGATAGACCTAAGTGTGATTTAAGTTTCCAGCTAAATACTGGCTTACATTAATTTGCTGTATAAAGCCAGCCAGCTGTTTTTGGCTCTTTATTTGAAAGGTCTCTTTCAAACACAGAACTTGTTTTAAGTGCTATGTTTGATTAGAAATAAATCGCGGGTAAGAATTTATTTATATTCCCAAATACATTAGACTTATTAATTGCCTTGGTTGTTCACTTAATTTTATGCCTTCTTTCTTCCATAACATCAGTAATACTGCTGGGTCAGCAGAAAATATTATTTTAATCTTGCTCTTTTTCCAGGAGTAAAAGAGTAAGTACATTTTATGTATGTTGAAAGGCTTATCCAATTAAAATTTGTCTTAATACTTCTATGAGTGTCTTTCATGCGTGCAGTGGAAAGTAAGGCAAAAATGGATCAGCCATTATGTCCCACTAGCTTGAACATCCAGGAGAGTATCTTCTGACTTAATTGATCTTCTGCCCTCATTTTTCTGGTCCCTTCTGCCTTTGCACTGCTGCCAGAATCCACTTAAAACACCAGTTTCCTAATGTAAGCCTTTGCTTAAAAAGGTTCTGTGGTTGAAGAAGAAACTCAATCATTATAAGATTTTTTCTCTCTTGCCTTGAAGTTCTGTAGTTTCTCCATAGTCTATCTCGATGTGGACTCTTATTGTTTCCTGTTTGGCCTCAGTGAAGACTTTCAGTTTTAGAGCTGATGGCTTTCTCAGTTATGGAAAATTCTCTGCATTATCTTTCTGGCTATTGCTTTTCTGCTTTCTCCTCTTTCTGTCCTTTTGCAATACCCTCTAGACTTCCGGGCTTTCAAACTGTCCTCAATGTTGCTTACTTTCTGTTTTATCTCTTTTAATTCCTACCATTCTAGATATGTTCTGATTGAAATTCTCCTACTATTTGTCCATTTCACCAATTCTCTGTGATTTCAAAGGCTGTATTTCTCATTTGTTCAAATTTGTTTATGACAGTCAACCATTCTCATTTATACACTACCTATCTTTTCATAATTCCTTTTTATAGTTTTTTTCAGTTTTTCATGTTGATTTGTTTAGATATTAAATCATTTTGAGATTGCTTTATTATTTTCATCTCAGCCTGTGAGAATTCACCTTCTAGTTGGCACTTTATCAGTTTTCTTGTTATTTATGTTGTGTGTCTTGGAATTTTTATTTGTAGATTCACACTGGATGGAAATTCTTTTGTTTTTTTATCCCCTCTCCATTTTATCCCCCCGACCCTCCCAATCTGGTCTGTTGGCTTTCTTCTTCACTTCACCTGACCCCTTAGGTCCTCCAGTATAGAAACATCTTACTGACACAAGCTCTCTGCCCTTGCTGAGCTCTGCAAGCTGCCTTCTCGGGCAGGGCTGCAGCTCCACATAAACTCTGGCCTAAGGCAGTGTCTGCAGCTCTCCTCAGCTACCTTCCACATGGAGAGCCTGACTCTAGCCCTAGTTTCAGGCCACGAGCTTTTGGCCTGTGCACCTACAGGAATGGAGTACCGTGCTACCTGTGTTGGAGTACAGCTCCATCATCAGATTCCTGCCACAGTTTGCTACTTTCTTTCTCTACCACAGAAGTGATGCTTTTGTTTTTGCCCCTTCTGTGCCTTTTCTTGTACATTTCTGAAATATTTCATTTATACATAGGCGGTGGCTTATAGAGTAATTTTCAGCTGTGTGTTGATGAGACATAGGTTCAGTCTCTCTGACTGTCCTTTTAGAGCCTCTATGAATCTTCCTCAGCCAGTTTTATAAATTCATTTTCTCTTTGTCCTGTGGGTGAGACTTTTGCTACAATATGAGGAGCTGTTATGTCCTTGAATGGGCCTGATTTCCTATATGCTGTGCTCCCCTTCTTGTCTGCCATCCTTTTTCCATCAGGAGTTGCCTGAATCCTCTCTCCTCCTTTGCGAAACCTTTATTGTCATCACCCAAATGTAGGGATAGTGATTTTTTTCCTGAGTCATGCTGCTGTATGGGTCATTTGCTCTTCATCAGTCCAATTTTGTGTGGCGTCATCTGTTTCATGGATTTAGACCTCGCATCCCCACTGAGTCGGTTCATAAACCTGAGGTTAGAAAACATGTTGTCCTAATAATATATTTATGACATCTTTGTGACAATGGACTCTGCTTATTTATTTGATTATTGCTTTATTTACTCCATATTGTCTTCCTTTCTAATATTGAATAAGTCATTAATGTCTTCCAAAAATTTGAAATTGTGTGTGTGTATCTGTATAAGATCTTTAACCCCAAAAAGCATATTTTTATTGCAACCTCCTCTACACAAATACACATGTGGTGTAGAAGCAAGTACAGATGCCACAAGCGATTCCTTCTGTGTCAGGCTAATCCTCTCCTGAGCATTGAACCTGCATTTCTACTTTCCTGTGGTCTTACCTGGGAGAAAAATACCTGCTTCTTCAATAGCTTGCTCCTGCTTTTATTTCCTGGCTTCATAATTACATCTTTTTGCATCCAGTCAATCAATTGGAAATTTGGAGTCATCTTTAATACCGCTTGACCGTTCCCTCTCATGCCTCCAGCCATTAAGTCCTATCAGTTTTCCCTCTCAAATGTTTGCCTTTCCCCCTGCATCCTCACTATTGCTGCCCTCATTGAGGTCTTCAGTAGCCCTCTACATTTTTCTCCCTCCTTTAAGTTTCTCTCGCCTTTAATCTCTCCTCTATTCAGCTGCCAGTGACAGATTTCTAAGCACAGCAGATGAAGTCCTCCTGTGTTCAGAAACGTTCAGTGTCTGCGCTTTGCCTACACAGGCAAGTCTGGATCCTTGGCTTACTGCTGGGGCCCTATCCTGTCAATCAGACATGTGCCACGCTCCATCAGCCTTTTCTCCAGTGACTCTCCCCAAATTCTGTCTGGCTTTCTGCTTGAGCGCCACACCTGGCCTCTTGCTTGAACCTAGAACAGGGATCCACTTGGCTTTTCCTCGCTCTGCTTGGTTTTTAATTCCCTGGCCTCACTTAGTAGCTATATTTTTGGATGAAGCATTTGTGACCCATCCCAGCAGAATGCCTTTTCCTTCTCAACTCCCATGGAACTTTGTTCACAGTCTCCAGTTGCTCTCACATTATAGTCATTTAAATATGATTTTCTTTTCTGCTGGCTTTTAGACTTCAGACTTTTGTTTTTTTTTTTAGACTTTGCAGAGGCACTTTTGTTTTCGCAGGTTCCAAAGAATAGTGCCTAATAAATATTTATTGAAGTAAAAGTTGGATAATATATCTTGGTGCATGAATGTTAAGCAAAGAGCTGAGATACTTAGGTGCCTGTTATCATGTGAAACACTAGCAAAAAGCAAAACAAGTTTTCAATGTTAGCTTTAATGTACAGTAATTGGAGAGTTTATTTTTTTCTAGAAATGTAGCTTTACTAAAATAAGAGAAAATAAATTTTAACTGAGCTTGCATCATTATAATTTTGGTGTTCAGATGAACTGAAAACACTCACGGAATGGTTGGCTGAGTCAAGTTGGGTGTCAACAATCTGTCATCTAACAATTGAGCTCTTTATGATTGTTGAAAAGCACAGATTAAATTCCCCCAGAAAAAAATGAATCTATTAAAAGTCATGCAGGAAGGGAAAAGAATATTTTATATAGCATTTTAATTAAATATAATTGACTTATTACATCTTGGGGTCCCTGAAATGCTTAGCAAACACTATAAAAAAATGCAGGCGCTGATTTCAAAGTTGCTTTTATCACAAACCATGGCCTTTTTTGGTTGATATGATACCAGTAAAATCTTTTTCAGCTATGTTTCTGCTTGTGTTATTGGAAGAGTTTTATTATGTTATCAAAGGCAAATACTTTTAGTCTTGTAAAACCACATTTGTGGAAATATGTAGCAATGTACACAGTTTACATGTTAACTTACAAGCAACACAGTGAGTGGAATCGCTATTGCAAAATCACAAAGAAACTAGGAGTATAGAGGCAGTTTATAGATAACTTACTATTCTCCAATATTTATTTTCCCCATTTGTTCATTAAAATATAAGATACTGGGCTTATCTATAAAGTAAGGCACCGTATTGCCAAATATGTGGGTTTTTGATGATCTGTGCCATTAAAACAGACCACATTTTTAGGTTCTGTGTTTCCTGTGATATAGTTAGAGCTTGAAACAAGCTAAATAGTAGATTAATTTTTCTTACTTGGCTCTTGGTAAAATGTGGAAAAGCACATAGGGGTTTTGAGTCAGAATTTTAAGTTAGGAGGAAACATTCCTTGCAGCTGGGTCCTTCTGTCCAAGTTGCTTGAACATTAAGATGTTGTTTTATTCCTTTGCTGGCACAGACCTTAAGATGGCATTATTCTTTATAATTTGCTGTTTCCAATAGTCAACTTGTAGTATATTTATTAAGCATCTATACAGTCTATCTATAATTATTAGACATTTTTGTACCGCGATTAGGTAACTGGGCTGTTTAAAAAAGAAACACCTCCAGAATAGCTAAATTTTTAAAGTCACTACCTACAGCTGCCAAAACAGATTATAGCAAATTTCCAGAACAGAACAAATTGTCTTGATCTCCTTACCTAACACTGTGTTTTATGTCAAATCTAACTGCTTTCAGAGAACAAGACTTCTTGATGGAAGCTTATATTTTGACATAAAATTTTGGGGGCTGCAAGTGTAAGGTAATTTTATCCTTATTTTACAGGTTGAATATTGATGTGTTTAGTTTTATGATATGAATACCATGAAAATACCATATATTTTTGATAAACTTCATTTGGTCATAACTTCACCCTGTTGAACTTCCCAAACACATGAATTTGAATATTCTATTTGAGAAATTAAAATCCCTTGGTCATAAAAATAAGTACTATCTTATGAAATAATATTTATACCTCAGGTCTCACTTTCTACATAATCATACCCATTTTCATTGCTGGTTAGTTTTTGTATTTCAGATGCATTAGGTATTAATTCTAATAGTAATGATAAAAAAAATTGCCCAAGCAGAATTAATCAATGATCAGAATACTTAAGCGTGGGTGTTCTTATAAAGAAAATTTCTTTTTAGAGTATTCCTGAATATTCTTGTGGGTTCAGTCATGTTGAAAATGACTTTAAAATGTAGTTATGCCTTTTACATTAATAGATGTCACAGTCTTTTCTGTAATTTAATATTTCTTTGCTTACTCAAAATCATAACTTGCTTCAGTTTATTATTTGTGTCAGGGTGATAGAAAATGTTCAGCTGAATATGTGGTTTTCACAGGACACATGTTAGAAGTGTCTTCAGGCATTATCCTATGGAGACTAAGATTTTGGGCTTTACAATCAGATTGCTGGAATTCAAATTCCAGCTCCACCACATCCTAATTTTGTGATCTTGGGCAAGATACTACACTGCTTTATGCCCCTCCCCCCCTTTTTTTAATCTGCAAGATGGGTTATCTGGAAAATTTAATTAATTAATAATGTATGTTTAGAACTGTGCCTGGTGTCTAGAAAGTACTCACTAAGTATCTGTGACAGAATAAATCACCTGTCAAGTAATTTATCAAGTTTATTAAGAATTCCACATAGGTGTACTTCAGTCAATCTCTTTATTGAACAGTTAGATCAATAGCACTGGTGATATTGTTAATAGAGTAGACGATACATTTGTATATTTTTATTCTAAAAATTAAAAGTGTTAATATTGTGTTTTCTGAGATTATTAGTAAATTTAGAATTCAGGGACATTAGGAAAGCAAATAAACCTGAGATCCTCAGTATAATTCCATCACATGAGCAGATAGTGTTTGCAGTTTCCATGTCATCTTTATCACAAGGGTTGTTTCCTGAATGAAAAGGCTTTGAAATATTAGTTATGATTAACCAGACTTGACTTGTAGACTTGAATCATTTTCTCTCTTCCCAAAGTCCACTTCCATTAAGATTTTTATTTTAGATTGAGAATGAAAGGAAGTGAACATGTTATAAAATACTAATGTCAGAATAATTTATTATACCCCTTTTACTGATCTGTTCTTTCTTGTTCTTTACACCATGTTTAAAAAAAAAAGGGAATATATTTTGTTTTGAGGAATTAGGTATTGTATTTTTATCTCTCCCACACCTAATATATACAACTGGTGTTCAGTAAGTATTTGTCAAATGGACTAACTAGCCCGACAGAAGTTCTGCTCTTTAGACCAATTATGTCTTCATTTGTTAACAGGAGCTGCAAAGCCAGGTAGGCTACAGAAGTGAGCAAATTGGGTGGTGAAAGAATATATTTAAGGGCTGGATTGAACATCAGGCGGAGTTTCTGACCTCTGCTGTGTGTAAGAAAAGGCTTCTGAACTGCCCAAAGGCTAATGAAAATGGGCTTCATGTGAATGATAGAAAAATCCATTAAGCTAGGCTAGGCTATTTGTCTTCCAGTTCAGTAGGCCTCATGATTTCATAAAATAAATAAGTATATGTGCATACAGATATTTACCCTTCCGTGTTAATGCATACATAAATGACTTGACCTAGAAAGAAAGTTTCATTTGCTGTATCTGTTTATTGAGAATTGATAGCACTCTAAAGGTGCTTGCAGTAACAACTTTGGCTAAATATACAAGCAGTCTGAGGATTTTCATAATTTCTGCAATAACATGAATAACTTTTCTAACTGGAACAAAAATCAAATTTAAATATGCCAAAGAAGGCACTGGCCGGTATGGCATGCACATTTGGCACCCTTGCAGCTTGGGAGACCGCCCGACTCTGCCCTCTCTGACTACCTGCCAGACTTCAGAAGAAACTGGGGAAAAACACCTAGGAAAGTGATAGTCCACTTGTAAGCTCTAGTTGCTTGGATGGTAACTAATGTCTCATAAATTACATGTATATGGGTTTCGAGGCTTTGAAAAACCATTTTCTCTGAACTTTCTTCTGAGACTTACCTCTTTTATTCTGTGAGTTCAGATGTATTTATATTTAGTGCCCTAATTCCTGGGGTTGCTCCCATTTTGAAACCTTGTCATAAACTACAACTTATAACGAGAAAGCTTGCTAAGCCTTTTCCATTCTTCCTGTCAGCTCTTAACTGCTTCATTGAAACTCTGCCTCCAAAACCCCCAACCCCTTCCCTTACCATCCCTTGCCTAATCCTTTGCTTTTAATCAGTGTTACTCTTACTCTATGTATATTATTATTTAATGTTGACACCTTTGTCTTTTCATTTTATGCCTATCTTTTACCCTTTCAAGGTAGGAACCATAATTTTTTGACTCATGGTGATAATAGACACTTAGTAAACGGTGATAGGGTTTAACATTCATTGGGATTTTTTTTTTAAGATTTATTTATTTATGCATACAAGAGCTGGGGTAAAGGCTAGAGATGTGGGGTGGGGTGTGTGTGTGAGAGAATTCACCAGAGACAGAGAGGAGAACAGAACAGGCAGATTGACTGAAATACACTGCTGAGGGGAGCAGCGGGCGAGGCAGGAAAGGTCTGCTGCCCCATGTGTGTAGCTCCCTAACCGGCTGGGGATTGAACCCGTGCTGCAGAGGCTGCGGTTTGCTTCATAGTGCAGTGCTTAACCCCTTTTGCCACCCGGGAGGCCCCCATTCATTGGGATTTTAAAGGTGGATATAGTTTGGATCCTTTTGTAAGTTCTTTACAAAAATAGATTTATTTCTACTGATATTTATACATCCCATTAACAAAAATGGACCAGTTTAAGAATTTATAAGACTCTTAAATAAAATGCTGCAGATTAATTTGGAAAATAATTACTGGGGAAGCAAAAAGGGGCATTTGTTAGCAAATTAGGCAAACTTTTTTTAGCCTAAGGTATTTGATTAGAATTATGCAAAAAAAAGTTAATGTTTAGGCTGATTTATGTTTCTTCTTTCTAACTGCTATTTGCTGCTCAAAAATAACTATTGGCAAAATTTCTGTAGCTCTGTTTATCTTTTCCTGGTTTATGTCTATTATTGATACATTCTGATTCCATATCCCAATCACGTTCCTTTTATATATTAGTGTTTAATGAGAGTAGAAGGTTCTTGCATTGCTTACTTTTCTTGAAAGTTGCCCGTTGATTATTATGACCATAAGGCACTTCTGTATAAATGTTTTTGGGTTTTAAGGGATCAAATTTCAAAGCTAATAGTACTTTGTATCCCTCACAATAAAAAAATTAGTAATTATTAAATTAAAACATTATTGGGGAAGTTATTTAAATGCATATTGATTCTACTTCATTAGGATCATTACCATTCATTCAGTGTGCATTAAATTAAGTAAAAAGTGTTTATCTTCTCAAAGTACGTTCTAGCAATCTCAATTTAGTTATACATGTCATTTTATATTTTGAATAAAGCTCACTATCACATAAAAGTTTAGAAACGAGCTCTACCCAATTTTTTTTAAAGATTTATTTTTTTTTTCATTTATTTATGCATGTAAGAACTGGGGTCCAGGCCAGAGGAGGTACAGGAGGTGAGAGGATTCACCAGAGACAGATTGGGGAGCAGAACAGGCAGATCTGCTGAAATACACTGCTGAGGGAAGCAGGGGGTGAGACAAGAGAGGTCTGCTGCGCCATGTGGGTCAGCTTCCTATCTGGGGATCAAACTCAAGTGTAGTAGCTGGCAATAGCTTGATAGCAATGACACTTTAACCCCTGCGCCACCAGGGAGGCCCCCTACTTCCTAAATTTTAATGACTGCATTTTAATCACCATTAATTAGTCTTTGAAAATATAAAGATTTGTTTTTTTAGATTTATTTTATTTATTCATTCAAGAACTGGTGTGTAGGCCAGAGGTGGTGGGGTGGTGAGAGGATCTACCAGAGGCAGAGTGGGGAGCAGAACAGGTGGATCTACTGAAATATGCTGCTGAGGGGAGCAGCAGACAAGACAGGGGAGGTCTGCTGCGCCTTGTAGGTAGCTCCCTGGCCTGCAGTTGAACTCAGGCCCCAGCACTGATGGCATGATAGTGTTGAGACCCAACCTCACTGCCACCAGGGAGGTGTGAAAATACAAAGTTTTCTTGTAATCACTTTGTGTCATTGAATATTTCATCCTTACTTAGTAAATGCTTTGTTTTCCCTTTTCTCTGTTGTTTTCTTAGTTTATTTCATTTTAGAATAGACCGCAAGTGCTTTGTGTTGAGAAAAGAAGCTGTTTGATGTACTGAAAGTCTTGTATGGGATGGAATTTAACCTCAGCTTATGTTTTTCCCTGCACAGTCCCTTCAGTCTGAATATGTTCATTACTAAGGCCTTGCCGCCCTGGTGAAGCTGTTCCACTCTTAGTTTCTTCATCCAATGCGCAATGCAGAGGAAAAGCAGCCGCTTGCTGGAAGAATCTCTCTGCCTTCTTCCTTTAAATTAACGAGAGCACTAAGACCTTCAAGAGACTTGAAACCAGAAACTCTGTTTAATGACTACTCTGAATGCACTGAAATTATGTTTATGGAGATGTCAACACTTTTTAAGACAGTTTTCATGTTGAACTGATATTTTGAAAGGTTATTTTTAATGTATTTCAGTAATACATTTGTTATTACCTTTACATGTACAGTGTTACATTATGTATGTATTGTGGACTTTAAAAGACTTATTTTGATAAATTTATAAATATATAAAATTCTGTAAAAACTAGACTATATTTTGACTTAGATTTTCTTGCTGTTTGCTACCAAAAAATTTGTACTTTGGGTTTGTTTAGTACAATTTTGTCTACAATGAATAAATAATTCCTCTTTATTAAGAGAAAGTGAGGAAGAAAGTGGATATTGTGTTCCCACTGCATATGGCAGATCAGACCATTCTTGTGGGAAGTCAGTCTAATATAACTGTTTATCCAAGTTTATCTCTAGCAAGAGTATAATCATTTGATATGGCTTATTTAAACCATTTCCTATCCCTTTGTTTTTGTTGCTGAACCATTTAGTTTTGCATCCTTGGGGGCTTTGTCTAAATTTAATATCCAATTGAGGATCAGAACTCCCTGAATATTTCTCCTGAAACCATGGTTTTTTTTCCTTGAAATGACTCAACATTCCAAATGCTTTTATTTTCTTCCTCCCCTCAAAAGAATTCATAACCCAATTAGGATTTTCTGCTTTTGGTACAAGGTTTTTGTTGCCTGTAATCACACGTGCTCTGGCACCAGTTTTAATCAATTCAGAGGGAAAAAAATGGAGAAAAAAATGCTGCTGTGTGGTTCGCTGTATCCAAGAAGCTGTGTTTAAAGCTGATTACAATCCCAGATACAGAGACTAGCATATCAGAAACCTGACATAAAAATGAAGGGACTTCTTCCAGGTACTCACAGCCCTTTTGCCTAAGTGTGATCACATATTTAGGGCTCCCAGATCCTGTGGGCTTTGTTTCTCCGTGGAATTGAGGAGCATTAGGTATGATTCTTTTCCATGCTGCTTAAGAATGGACTACTCAGACAGGTGAATTCATAGGAAGTGCTTTACTCTCAACTATTGAGTTATGTATAATGTATTGATTTGAAGGGGGTACCTTGAGACGATTATACATGTTTCAGATATCTTGTTCATGTTTTACATTTTTCAAAAAAGGCATTTGAATGAATTTAACTCAGGTTGGTTAACTTAATTATCAATAACTGCAGTACCAAATAATTGCACTAAACAGATAAAGGAAGTGTATGCTTTAGGAATGAAAAATTACAGTATGTGGAATTACACTGTATACTTTTTCTAAAGTGGAAATAGTGGAATATTATGAGTTATTGTAAAAATGATTGGTTAATTGTATAGAAAGAGAATAATAAAAAGTAATTCAGATGATATTTGAGAAGTGGGGAAGGGGACCATATGGACAGTTTCAGTTCGGTGAACACTAATTTGTGTGCAGCTATTAAAATGATTGTAAAATTGACTGTTGTAAATTTTCCATAATTATGTGTATATATGTTCTATGTATCTACATGTGTATGTCTTAAATTTACTTATACACATGTGCGTACATAGAGAAACCAAGAAGTATATGTATATAAAATAGAAAATATATAGCAAAGTAATTCTACTCCAATAATAAAATTTGTTTGACATGTATTTTGTTATGAATAGTTTACCTTCTAAAAGATATTTTGTTCTATTTTAAAGTGTAGAAAATACACTGCTAATAAATAAAAGTTTTATGCCATTTACCTTTTTCCTGGTTTTTATAATTTAGAGTCTGCATGATCAATGTGCTCAAGTCTCTTTATAGTTTTGTATTTGATTAACTATATTTGGTGCTTTTTGCATTTCTCAAGATTTCCATTCTGGATTTTGAGTTTATCTTTTATTATCTCTTCAGGTAGAGGTCATTGCCTGAAATAATGCCAGTAGCTCAAAAACATATTAAACTTCAGATTTCACAAAAGTCACAAATTCCCAGGTTCTTGCTGACTTTTTTTTGATATATTTTTTCTTTCTGTTAATAAGATATTGATCATGATCAGTTTTTTGGGTCCTGCTTGGTCCTTTATGACTATTGTATGATATACTGATTGTCAGTTATTTGACAGGAAGAGTGGTCATTTGACTTAAGGGAGAAATTATAGAAATGAGTCAGATGAGTCAGATGGAACAGCCCCTCCTTGGGTGTACGCCCTGAAGAGCCAGCTTGGGGGGATGAAACTGCATTAATTACTGGAGATCTTTTGTGTATTAAACTGAGTCTCTATGGGCTGTGATGTTTCTGAGGTTTCCCCTTTATCTTCTTTAACTTTTCAGAACTAAAGGACAGGTTGTGGGTAGGAAGGTAGTTTCATTTCTGGAGTTGGGAATCTGCCAATTAGCTGTACTTGCAACACTGCACGAGACAGCTGGGGTTCCAAGGTTGTCACGGCACCACATCTTAGAGAATCAGTTTTCTTATGAACCCATGAACTTGTCTAAAAAGGCAGGAAAGGCAAAAAATCTCTTTCTACAGATGTAGTTCTTATGAAGAAGATAAAGTCAACTCGTTTCAACAGATTTCTTAATGGTCATTGAGTTTACATGGTTTTGTTTATCCTTAGATGTCAGAGGATTTATAAATCTTAAAATGCACCTGGTGAACTGACTACCCAGTATTGTTTGTATTTAGCTGTGATTCAAATAGCAACAAATAGCAATCAAATAGGAATATGACTTTACCAACTCTAAATTACACAAATGTATTTTCAAAATTGTTCTCACTGGTATGCTTTCCTTAGCAAAAGCCTTCAATATGTTAGAAGTTTCTATTTAAACCAATCATTGATATATAAGCTGAACAGTACTCTCTGGTGTTTCATGTCGTTTAGGAAGTCTGTACTCTTTCCCACAGTACCCTCATCAGGCAGAGTTAATGATGCCTACAAAAATCTTGCAGTCCTCTTCGTAACACTCAGCAAAGCAAGAATTTGGTTACTGCCTGTTTCTTTAGATGATTAATTAAAGTGATTTCCAATTAGAGTAGGAGATAATTTGCAGCATGAGATAAAAATCCTTTGTTTACACATATGTTGCATGGGGGGGCACCTGTGAATATAAAGGGAAGTAGAAAATAATTAAGTTATTTTGAGCTGAATTGAAATGTTAATATATTCCCACCCAGTTCCTTTTCTATGGATTGAATTATGATAATCATATCAAATAGAAGAAAAATAGTTTTTCTAGAGAATTTAAAACTTTTTTATGTGCACAAAACTTTTTTCCATGTGCACTTACATGGAAAGATTATCTTTAATGCACAATATAGTTATTTGGAATTGGTTTTGAATGAACAAATGATAACTGACCTTTGCCCTCACCCTGCCTTTTTTCAACCTGCCTACCAACAAAATCGCCAAAAATCACATCATGACTTGTGATTTCTGGTTTGAGTCAAATGGACCCAGGCAATTTTTAGAAGTGGAACTGCAGGTGGAAAGCAGAGCAAGGTAGTAATTGTAGAGAGGGCTCTAGCTACACATGCCTACGTTTACATTAAACTTGAGGTTAAGAGTAACAATGGTATGTATTTTATTGATATATTAGGGTTCTCTTCCAAAACGATTTGAGGTAGCTCCAAAGAGTGGAACAAGTGTACCATAGAGGAATAAGAAAGGACTTTGGGCACCAGATTTTGAGACAATTGATGCAGGGATTTAAAGCTGAGATGCAGGAGCCTCTCAAATGTCATAAAAGGTTGATCATCTCTCCCTAGTTTGGGCAAATTTACACTAAACACACCACTCAGGCAGCTCCAGGACACCTCATGGAGATTTATCTTACTCAGAATTCTAAGAAAATACATTATTTTGAACTGTAGACGCTGCTGTAAAGTAAATCTCTAGGACTAACTCATCTTACATAACTGTGCACTTTGACTAATTGCTATGAAGGTAGATTTATGTTGTGTTCTTACAAAAAACAGGATAGGAGGAAACTTGTAGAGACGATCAATATATTTATGGCACAGCTATGGTGATAGTTTCACATACATCAAATTCATTACCTTTTTATATGTCAGTCATGTTTCAAATAAGAGGTTTAAAATTTTTCCTTAAAGAAAAGCTAATGCCCATTCAGATCCCCCCAAATAATTGTCATGTACATGAAAGAAAGTTCAAAAGATAAATTAAAACCAGACATTAGAATACTATGGTGATAGTTGACATAAATATGTATTTTTATCTTTGTAGTATACATCCAGCCTATATAGTAGGAGCTAATGGAGACTAAGCTATAAACTATAACATTTGCTTTTTTGTATTGAGAAATAATAGACACGGGTTCTAGGGATAGATTAAAGAAGTCAATATATTCTTTGTTTAAAAAAAATAAAACTCTAGAGGAGATGGGACCATTTTTAAAAATCTAGTTTCCTTGAAGTAGAGAGACTTTTTACACCATCGTGCACGATCTAAGAGAGACACCACACCCCAAGAAGCACTTTTCAGGCAGTTTTTTCAAATCCAGAAAGATGTAACCCATTAACTTTACACACAGCTTGCACGCATCTGCTGAGTGGCACCAGCAGGCTTCCTAATTTGAGAAAATAAATTCTGTTCACTTCCTCAATACCCTTCGGTCTCTTTTATGTGGATTTCTTTCAAAGTGTAGGAGCCCTTCAGGATTTTCCTGCTCCTGGAAACCTAGCTGGTAGCTTCCTTACCTCTTAGATCACATGCCTTTCACAATCGAGGAATAAGAGACCACGTACCCTGGGTGAATAGCAACACTGCAGAAACCATTCACCAGATCCAGAGACCCTGGGCTGGAATCCTTAGGTTTAGTGCCTGAGGTGTCTCAGCACAGAGCACCAGCCTTAAATTGTCTTTCTCCGGTTCTTGAATTGTCTTTCTTCCTCAGCACCCGAGGCCGACTGGGGGTGCTATCCTGCCATGACAAGTGGGGCTGCTAAGAAAAACCTTGATAACCCTCGAGCTGTTACACGGAGACTTTAAACATAGTTCGAGCTATTTAAAAGTCAAATCTGGGATGGGATGCCTGTTTGTGAAGGGTATTTAGGATGGTTAATTTGTAAGGTAAACAAGAAGAGGAAAACCTCACCCTGATCTAGAAAGAAATGTCAACGACCTAAGTCAGGAGCTAATGATGCGTCAATCTGGAGGTAAGAGAAACCCTGTTTGTTGGTATCCCCAAGATCCTGCACAGATTTGATGATTTTCGAGAAGACTCAGCAGATGGTTGGTTACACTCACAACTAAGACTGGTTACAGTAAAAGGATTCCAAGTAAAATCAGCAAAGGGAAAAGGTGCATGGGGTGAGGGCTGTAGGAAACCAGATGTAAGCTCTCAAGAGTCCTCTCCCGGAGGAGACACACAGGATGTGCTTCATTCTCCAGCAACCAGCAGTGACATGTGTTGTATGCGTGAAACTATGCACCCAAGCTTTTTTATTGGGGGCTGGTCATATAAGCATCCCCGGCCTACCATGAACTAAAATTCCAGGCTCCTGGATGGAAAGCAGGAATTCTGCATAAATCTCTTTGTTTGTACAATCTCGCTATTGTGAACCACCTTTATCAGGAGAAGTTTGGTATCAGAACGGGGAGCTGTTTATCAGCCCAGTTCCCAGTCACCAGTCAGGCCATCCCTGACACCAGTCTTAAGCTTTAAGTTCTTTCTAAGGACACCAGCCTTAGACCTACTATGGAAACACTTTTTGTACATCGTATCTTAGCTAATTTTGTGGCAATGTAGGCTGCTTTAAATTAATGTTCCATTTTACCTAGTGAAAATCACCCAAAGTCCTGGTTCTAAGAAGATTTCTTTGTGGAGGGAAGGAGTTGGAACTTAGGAGGCAAGAGCTCTATCTTTTTGTACTTCTGTGTTCCTGATACCTCTGTTTTGTTTTGTTTTTTATTTTTACTTTTTACCTTTACCATATGAATTTCATTCACTAAAAGGAATTAAAGGCATTTAAAAAAATCTTTTAAAAATTGCTCGATTTCTGGATTCCAGTTTTTTTATTATTTAAAAAATTTACAAATTATTATTAGTACAAATTATTATTATTAGTGGTGGGGGGGGGTGTTACCTGAAGGGAATAGTCCTATATGCCTGAATCATATGCAGTATTATAAGTCAGTGTTACCTTGATTTAAAAAGACAATTATAAAAAAAGAAAAGAAAACTTCACTGTTCTGTTTTTAATATTCAAAAGTTTTAAAACTTTACTAGTTTGGAAGTGGGACAGCTTCCCCTCCCCAAACGCTGTAATCGTAGTAGATGTGCCCACAACCAATCTCTCCAAAATGTCAGTCCTTTTCAGGACAAACCAGAGCAAGAAAAACTCCCTGAATTTTTTTTCCTTTTGCAGATGAGCCAGTCTAAAAATTTGTCGCTGGCATCTTTGTTTAATGAGTAGAAAAACATATAGAATAATGTCATTTTCTAAATATTGCAATTAAAAATCTTAAGGTAAAACTTGAAAATATTAAAAATAAAAACAATTGCAACAAAAATAAAGTTAACATGGAGACTTTTCAAAAGATATGCTTTAGGACTGGGGTAAAAAATATAAAGGTATACTTTAAAATAAATATACATAAAAATAAATGCAAATGTGTAAGTTGATTACAAGTAGCTATCAGTCTCTGTTGAATATCACCTCGTTGCTGTGAAAGCACATCAAACCACAATGCCAGAAACGTCCAGAGTAAGATATTTCTCAGCCTTTTAAAGCTTTAGGTCAGCATGCATGTTGTCAGGCCTTGAAGAAGTTTGGTTAAGAGATTTTATTGCTTTCTAAACAGCATATTTCAAGTCAAGGAGTCTTCGAGACATATATGTAAAGTAAAAACCTCTTGCTGACTCGCAGCTCACAAGAAAAGCTATAAAAGGGAAAGAATTCACACATTGGATCTAATGGAAGAAAATTAAATCCTTGAAATTTACAAAACTTGTTTTAATGCTGCGTTGAGATTAGTTGGCCAAAAGGCAGAAAGTTCAAGTTTGAGGTTTCCATGGCAACCTGCCCCTCCTTTTTGATAGGCTCAGCACTAATAAAGACAGCTTTTTGTACTCACAATAATGAGCAACAGCAAGTAGGCGACTTTAAAGATTTTTAATGTAAAAATTTAACATTGTCTCAATACTAAGCCCTGGACGATTCTTTTGCAAATTGTATTGTTCTTTTGGTTTTAACGGGCTCAAATACGGTGCCTTGCTGTAACTGACTATATTAGAATTCTATTCCATAAAATACTTTATAAAATACTTTATTCAAGCTTGTATTGTGGTTTTTAGCTAATATTTTTTAAAAGTAATGAGTCTTGTAAACATTAGCTATATAAAGTATAAGGCTTAAATCTCCCTTTCCTTCAAATATGCTAACCTCAAATAGTTGTGATAATGGAATATACTTTCAGGTTTTATTTTTTCTAAAGCATATCCCGTACTTAAATACTATCTGAACACCTGAAACGTTATATGTCATCTTGTTTCTGCACGAAATATGCTCAGAGTTCCATGTGATGTACTGGATAAAAATAGACTCTGTCCCCTCTTATGAGTTCCATTTTAAGACTTCTGTACTTGCAAGTGCCACTTAGAGGCAGTTCTTTCGCTGGTCAGTTTACTTTCTACCACCTGCAAAAAGCCTTTCCCTACTTTGCTGAGTGTAACTGTTTTCCCCTCATTAAGCTGTGACATCCTGAATTAAGGTTAGATGCCTTTTATTGCGGTATCCCAGATACCTGATTTATACTGTGCATAGGTTGAACCCTATTATTTCACTTCACTTTAGCTTTTGTTCGTATTTCCTCTGAGGGCTTCAGAAGGGCCCATAGATTTCATTTTCTTGGGTAAACTCTTCTTTCTCTCTATTTCATAAAGTACTTTATTCAAGCTTGTATTGTGGTTTTTAGCTAATATTTTTTAAAAGTAACGAGTCTTGTAAAACATTAGCTTATAGAGTATCAGGCTTAAATCTTCCTTTCTGTCAAATATGCTAACCTCAAATAATTGTGATAAGGAATATACTTTCAGGTTTTATTTTTTCTAAAGCATATTCTGTACTTAAAAGTTCTAGAAGTCTGAAGAAATACGGTTTGGGGGCAGTTTCCCGCTAGGAGCAAAACTTCGAAGAAGCCTTAGGGGGAAAAGTTTAGGAAGTTTAATGGACAGCACCTCTGGTGTCTCTGAGACAATGTGAAAGGAATTAATAACTTATATCTACCCTAAGAGATTGGAAGGTTGACTGTGGATGTTATGTCTCTCATTCAACAAAGGTTTTTGCGGGCCTCCTGAGGGAATGTAGATAAAAATGATAACACTGTGTCAGGTTCTGAGACACAGAGACACCTCAACAATCACTAGCTGTCTGGCGGCAGACTTGTGTGAAAAGCTCATAGTCCTGAGCAGAGAGCGTGGATATAAGGAGTGTGGGCAGAGGACCTTCACAGAGGTGCAGGATGGTTTTGAAGGCAGCAGGAGGTGCAGAAATAAATTCTGTTATCTTCTTCTGATTCAAAACCTGAAAGAGTTCACCTGGCAAGGAATGAGAAGAAACAATCTTCAGATGAATGGAGACACTGGGGCTGCCCTGCGGGGCAGATTATATCATCATGTATTGGTTGATATTTTTGATCGTGAGAGACACCCAACTTTAACTACCTTAGAACACAAGGATCTGTAGAATCCAAGGATTGAGAAGTGTCTGGAATTCAGGTATAGCTGGTACAGAAGTTCAAAACCAGTAGGAATACTCTATCTGAACTTTAAGGTAGGTTCAAGGGGAGAAGGGAGTTTATAGGACATAATGAACTGCCTGCACAATTCTTACTGCTTTTCCACAGACAAAATTGGCTAAGGAGATGGGGTGAGGTTGTAGATTGGAGGGGATTCTATTTGAACTGATAGGAACAGAGGCATGAAAGTTCTTTCTTAGATTATAACATTTCTGACAATTTTCTCAACTGGCTTTGTTCAAAAGCTATATATTAATTAAACATTAAAAACAATTATGAGATTCACTTGGAATAAAGATCTTAATTCTGGTTGCGTTAAAATAATCTGGGGAGTGTTTCAAAAATAGTGTCCTTACCCCAGGCCAAGAAAACTAGAATGTAGGCTGTAAGGCCCAGGTAGTTGGTTGTTTTTTTTAACTTTTTTTTTTAACTCTTAGGTAATTTCTGGTGCACAGTAGGGTTAAAAATTGGGAAGAGAAAGCCAAGCTTTCCAACCATTTACTATTGTCTTTTTAAAACAAGATTTCTATTTGTTCAGGGTGACTAGGAAAATCAAAATGTAGCTGGATAAATAATAAACAATCTCCCCCATCTATCAGTGAACAAATATCTTGCCCAAGAGGCAAGCAACTGGAAGGAAGAAGGAATGGAAGGAAGTGAGACAAGATGTGAATGTGTCTTTCTCTGTCTTCACCCAGTTCTTTAGGGAGTTCACTGTTCAGATGAGGGAGTTATATAGTGATGTATGTATTGGTTGGTATTTTTTTTATTTATTCAACTTTTTTTTTAAAGGATTTATTTATTTGTGCATACAAGAACTGAGGTACAGGCCAGAAGTGTGGGGATGAGAGGATTCACCAGAGACAGAGTGTGGAACAGAACAGGCAGACTGACGAAACACACTGCTGAGGGGAGCAGCGGGCGAGACAGGAGAGGTCTGCTGTGCCATGTGGGTTGCTCCCTGGCCAGCCGGGGATTGAACTGCTGATAGCTTCATAGGTTGCATCTTAAGCCCTTGTGCCACCAGGCAGGCCTGATTTACTCAACTTTAACTTAGAACACAAGGGCCTATAGAACTCAAGGATTGAGAAGTGTGTGAACATCAGATAGAGCTACATCAGAAATTCAAAACCAGCAGGACGATAGTATGTCTAGTACCAGTTGCCCCATGTTGCGAGGTAAGCTTCAATCACTTGAAGAGACACTAGCTGACTTTTACTCCCACATCCACACCCTTGGGGAGGGACTCACATTCACCTCGGGATTTAGAAACCACATCTAGTGGGTTAGGGTGATTGGACTCACAATAGAACAGGATACCTCCCTTTGAAATCAAGTGAAATGTGGTTGTTTTCTGAATAGGTGTTCTAGTTCCGAAAAAATGTGTGGAGGGAGAGGTTTGCTGGGCAGACAAGTGTCCACTTGTTTAGCAAGACAAAGATTAATATTAGAGGACAGCACTGGAAAACAGCGTGGTGCAGAAATAATGACCAGAAGAACTGCACAGAATATTGTTCTATCCATTGCATTAAAAGCTGGTTCTCGGAGCTGCTCTTTGCAGAGCTGTGTGTGTCTATATACTCAGGCTACCCACCAAGTGTGGAGGGGTTTAGGAAGAACAAGCTGGTGCATATGGGGTGCTTAACACATGGAGAATTGCTGCCTACCTACCCCGTGCCCCAATAAATTGCAAGCACAGAAGGGCTTAATTTTACCTGTGGTGTCTGAAGAACATCCAAGTGCTGCTAATATGCTGTCAGAAACGGGGTGATATCCTCAACTCTTAACCTCCGTGGCACAAAGACTTCTAACAGGTATTTGGCAGTTGTTTCCCCCCCCCCCCCCCCCACGGAAGCTTCAAGGGCTGCCTCAGCACCCAGAGAAGGTTTTCAAGGATCATAAAGGAATATGCTAGAAAAGGGCTTCTGGAAATTTACTGCCAATTTGCTTCCCAAACAGGGGGCGGGCCCCCAATTTCTGAGCTGAGAACAAAAGTAGTTTTTCTAAACACGGATGACTGCTCTGATGGGGTAGGCATAGAATAACCGCCCTGGTTGTCTTGTTTCCAAGTCAATAGAATTTAGAATAGAATAAAATTTAAAATTGGATGAACAATTTCTTAGATTTTTCTTGTTATTTAGCCTGTGATCTTGTCAATCCCGCTTAACTCTAATCAAGGAGGGTGAAAATTGTGGCCAAGTACCTAAGTATGTTTTTTCCATAAATAATATATGAGAAAACTCAGATACAGAAACACACACAGAACTATTTTAAGTAATTTGATCTCATCATTTAAATTACCTAAAATAATTTCTAAATGCTTGAAAACATGAAACCCTTTCTGGCCAGTTCCTATCTCTAAAAGACAGAAATTTTTTTAAGCAGATTAAAAAACTATATTAAATCCCTTACTGGAAAAAAAGTCACTTCTGGACAGAGATCAAGTCAAAGCAATTTTAGTTCAAATTGGTTTTCCTGGAAAAGCTGAAAATGTAGTTCAGAAAAGAAATGCCTTGGCAACTTTACAAATCAACACTCAAATCTAACAAGATCAGTCTACATATCCTGCACTTCTGTGGTTCCCAAATACTAGAGTAGAGAAAAATTGCCTGGGATCTCAACAAAAATGAAGACACCAAGGCTCAGGGAGTAGCTCCCACCCAGATGCAGGTGATTTTTGTGCAGGAGACTAGATGATCACAACTCCACAACTCTGAAAAGACAAATGAAGGGAAGGGAGCCTCCCTGGTGGCCTAGGTGTTTAAGTCTCAGTGCTATCACTGCTAAGGCCTGAGTTCGATCCCCCGCCAGGGAGCTAAACCACATATGGCGCAGTAGACCTCTCCTGTCTCGCCAGCTGCTCCCCTCAGTAGTGTATTTCAGTTGATATGCCTATTTTTCTCCCCACTCTGTCTCACAGGCCCACACCTCTGGCCTACACCCCAGCTCATCTGTGTCAAAAAAAAAAAAAAAAAGACAAATGGAGATATATACAAACTGATAGGACCAGAATGAGGAAGTGAGTGTTGAATATTTATCATGTGTTTATAAACTGTGCTTATGTCAGAGCCCACTTCAGTGGGGACACCTGGATCAGTGTCGGTGACCAGCCTGGTCTGAGGCATAGACACATCACTATATGTGTGTGTGACTTGGGCTAAGTCAGTCACTGTCTTTGGGTTACAACATTCTTGTCTATAAAATGAGGATTTAGACAGTATCGATGGGGCTTGACCTTTTTGAGATTACAGATGCCTTTGAGAAGCTAATAAATTCTTTACAGATTTTTCCCAGGAAAATGCACAAACACACACATACATTTTTGCATGCAAATTTCGGGAGGGTTGAGGTTCTCTTGAAATGCTTACAGGGACTTCCTGTGGCAACTGGAGAACTGATTGACCTAAATCTCTATTACATGCTTCCCTCCCCCCAGTTAAGATTTATTCTCTTGAGGGGCGGGTACCTTTATACCTTCCCCACCCCCTCCCACTCTGGGCAAACCGTTGTCACATACCTGTGGTGCATTTGTTATATGCTGGCCACTATGAAGCCACTTACATAAATTTAATCACTCTAAGACTCCTCAGAGGAGGTGACATTTTCATTTGATAAATGAAGAAACAGAGGTTTGCAAAGGTGAAATGACTTGCCTAGTAACAAACAGGCCTGGATTGGACCCTGAGCTCTTAAGCTCCATGGCAGGCTTTCTCATTCTTGACACTGTTGACATTTTGGACAGGATAATTCTTTCTGTGGGAGTCTGTCTGCTGCATTATAAGATTTTTAGCAGCATCCATGGCCTCAACCCGTTACATACCAATGACACTCCCCTGCCCAGCTGTGACCACTGCAAATGTCTCCAGGCATTGCCAAATGTACTCTCGAGAGCAAAGCGGCCCCAAGTTGAGAACCATACTCCCTGTTGTGTTCCCCTGAGAGGACCTTTAGCGACAAGCTATTGCCTAGGCCAGCATGGGGAATCTCCTAAGCCTGACAGGGCAGGAGAAAAGTTGGGGACCACCATTACAAAATTTCCTGTACTCCAGGTAAGGGACCTCCGGATGGAACAAACTGCAAGTCATTTCCATCTTCGTGATTCTCTAAATTCATAATTTCCTAAAGCTCTTCCACCCGGCTTTCTTATATTTTGCATACTTCTTGTTGAGAAAGAGCAGTACAGACTGCCAAGTTCCTAGTATTTCTTTTTCCTCTATAAATCAAAAGACGTTATTTAATCCAAAAATAATGAAACTCTCAAACATTTGTCATTTCATGATTCTAAATGCTAAAAATTGTGGTAAATGCTCATACGCTATTGGAATCCTCCTAAATTGGGGTATGGATTTTTTTTCTTTTTTCTTTTCTTACATCACTGTTCATTTTTGTACCATATTTGATTTATCTGCTCAGGTGGAATTCTCATAGTTCTCCCACTACCTCATCACCCATGAACCATCGCCATAGTCCCTTGTGCTCTCCCCTCCCCTGCTATATGCCTCAGATCTGTAGTTTGCCAGCAAGTTTTGCCTTTTTCCTGACCCTGTGTTTGGTTTCCATATAGCCCACCTGTAAGTGAAACCATCCGATATTTTTCTTTTTCCTTCTGTCTTATTTCACTGAGTATACTCTAAATTAGGGTATATTGGGCCTCTCCAGTAGTGCAGCAGGTTGAGTGCAGCGCTGTGCAGCTGTCCACAGCCTCTGCGGTGCTGGTTCAATTCCGGCTGGCCAGGGAGCTACCCACATGGCATGGCAGACCTCTCCTGTCTCGCCTGCAGCTCCCCTTAGCAGTGTATTTCAGTCCTTCTGCCTGCTCTGCTCCCCGCTCTGTCTCTGGTGAGTCCTCTCACCCTCCCGCATCTCTGGGTTGTACCTCAGTGCTTGTATAAATAAATAAATCTTAAAAAATAAATTAGGGTATATTAAACAACATAAAACTGTTATTTCTTTAAAACAGTCTTATCGTCTCTAAGCGACTAGAGCTGAGGAAGCACAGCTGGGAGTGGAAAGGGATTCTCACTAAGCTCAGTGATGTGCTCTGGGGCTTTGCTCACAGCAGACAAGGAAAGCAGGAAACCAGCACTTTTTTCACTGCTGCCATTTACCCTTTTTGCTTCCCAAAGTATGTGAGACATTTGCTAGATCATATTTTGGTGGATTATGAAATTGAGTTCTAGGAAATCCACATTCAACCCCATCTGCAGGGGTGGGAGTTATACCAGGGGGTTTGTTATCAGCAAAAGTTCTATTAAGAAAATCTCTTGAGAAGATCCATCAAGGTTGAAACCTTGATCTCACATATCAAGGTTCCCCAAGGGATCTATTTAGTTAAGCAATAGTTAAGTATTTACAAAACATCAGGCACTCTGATTAAAAGAGAGCCTCTTCTGGACTTGCTTGCAGTTTGGAGAGGGAGTCAGCAATATCAGAAAGCCTGGCTGTGTCAGTGAGAACATTCTGGAGCTTTAGAGGCAGACAGGTGGGACAATTAGTCACTGGAATGAAGAAAGACTCCTTGCAGGAGGTGAAGTCTGAACTCAGGCCAGGAAGGGTAGGATTTAGCTGGATAAAAGTGCAGGCAATTGTGGAGGGGCCGAGAGGCAACTAAGGGAACAGCTTGCCCTGAACAAGTGAAGAGGCCCATATGAGAGGGTGAGGACAACCTGGGCCATGCACACACTAGGTCAGCAGCTTCATAGCACAGCTGGAGCAGAGGTGAGGAGTGAGGTGGATGGAGAGGTGAGAAGTATGAAGTCATGGGGGGATTTGTGCAGACCTGGGTTAAGACTTCTGCAGACTTCAAGAATTTTGGAAGTGCCATTACATATCACATCAAACAATAAATATATTAAGATGGTAAATTTTAAAACATATTACTCATCTCCATGAGAGAGAAATAAATGGTCTCTTTCAAATTTTTTTTTTTAAATTTTTGGGCATCCTTGTTATATCAGCTTAATCTATAGACGTGAATACATGTTAAGGAAATTAAACTTGACCAAGGGAGGCAGTGCAGTGTAGTTCACTATGGGGTGATGGATTTGAATGTTCCTTATGCTACTTTCTAGCTGTGTGACCTCGGGCAAGTTATTTAACCTCTGTAACTTTTCTTATCTACTATATGGATCAAGGGACAAGGTCACCTTCTAAAGCATCTTCCTAGCTCATGTCACATTCCAAGACCATGTTCATTACTAGGACCCCAGAATTCCCTGCCAAGCATTAGGTGAAGGTTCAAGAAAGCATGTTCTTGGCAGAAGTGTGTGACAAGTCACTGGAGTCATTCCCACAAGGCAGCAGACTTCAAATCCTCCCCTTCCAGGTAAAAGAGGAAATTTTTATTTTGATGACAGGTTTTAACTATAAATTATTAAAGGAATCTCTTTTACATTTGTTGTCCTGATGTACTGCAAGCCTTGATAAAGACAAATGTCTGCAGGCAAAAATGATGACAAATTTTCCTTCACACCCATAAATGTGGTATCTGAAACTTCAGGCCTCTGATGAGCAAATCTCTAGTTCTTTTTAAGACCCCAACTCAACTAAGTCCATCTAAATACCGCTTAAATTAACTAAATCTGTCAAGTTATGCTCAGGCTACCTCCCATACAGTTCTTAACCGTCATTCAACTAATATCATTTTTTTTTTAAAAAAAAGAGGAACACAGGGGTGGCATGTTTTATGCTTTATCCTCAGAAACAGACTGAAAAGGACGGATGCCCTATTACCCCGGAATACATTACAAGTTGGAACCAGGTGTATTTCAAGTGTCAAAGCTAGAGAGGAGAAATGTTAAATTTATGTATGGGGATTCACAGACAGTTTGAACAGAAAGAACCTTGAAAGTAAATGAGTGCAAACTTATTTGATAAGATGAACACAGTCCATCTAGCAGGTGTGTGTTCAGCTTAGAACCCACCTAGCATTTTTCTATTATGCTGTGTTAACACATTCCATGTTGAGTTAAAATTTCAAAGGCATGCTTTTCCCAGTGAAAAGTGATTTATTGGGAGGGGGTTAGCTTTTGTGCAAAATTTCTCATGTGGAAAAGGTAAATGTGTGCTTGTGCCAAAGAAGACTGACATTCTCCTTGGAAGACCGCAAGATAAAAAATACTAGAGTCCTTGTTATCATTTATACTGTGATGATGTAGGTTCCTTGCTTTTCTCCGACACCCACTTTTTAACTTCTGACCATTTCATTTTTAACCTCTTGCCATTTCATTGCTGAAATATAAGTTAAACTCTAGAAAAGAGATTGGTGATAAGAAAGAAAAATCAAACTTATGAATTAAATTGAGATTCAGGGATGTTACATGGATAATTAACCATGTCCCACCCTACCAAAGAAAAAAGTGAATTTCAATTAGAATATAAAATAATTCTCCTGAAAATGTGAGATAGAAGGGATCATTTCTGAATATGGGGCGTATACAAATCCCCCAGAAAAATCCTGCCCACAGAATGCATCAGACAAGGATGAAATACATTACAGGTACATTAAATTTTATTCTAACATTGATAGGAGGAAAAAGAGGAAGGAGAGAAAAATGAAGCAGGAAAGACACAGAAACTTGTTAATTACAGGACTCTGAGCAAGATATTTTTCTTCCTTTACAAGTTAGAAGCTATTGAATAATTCATGCCAAGAGTGGAAAGGCTGCCTTTTCCCTGGGTGATGTATAACAGCAGGAGAGAGCTTCGAGTGGGTTCACCACATCAGCCACCACTCTTGCTTCTGAGCACAGGGGTGCTCTCCTCTTGAGCTCAGCTTCTGCTTTTGCAGCCAAGCATCCTTGCTGCTGCCTGCCAGCCAGCCAGCCTGGCCACCGGTCTGGGCTTGCAGCCCGCCACTTTACTTTTCCAGCGCTGTACTGCCAGCTGAGAGGTGTCCCTGCAGCTGCCGGATTCTGTCTAGGACCATGTGTGTGGATACTGCTTGGAAGAACCGGGCACTTGCTCCTGGCACAGATCTCAGCTGAGTTTCTCCTGTTGATTTCGGGACCACAGATGCTGCTGCGGAGGAGGCATTTTCTGGCATCCCTTCCTCTGCTACAGCCAGTAAAGGACCAGCCCCAAAGTAAGTTACCCCCAACCCTTTCTTTCCCCCTGGCACTTCCCCCACCTGGGATAGCTTCCTGGAAACTAGGGGCTCCATTTGGCCATATTCCTGTGTGCGTGCCTGTATGTATGTTTTTGGGGAGGCTGGGGGTGGTGGAGAAGAGGTGATTGCACTTGGTATTGCTGTGACCGAGGTGCTTGCTGAATGCAAAGAGGCCTTTCCCCTGGTGCTGGAGACATTTCCGAGGCAGGCACCTGTCATCTGCCACCCCCATTCTCCAGCTCCCTCTCCCCCTCCCCCAGCCCATTCTTCAGCTTCAGCCTTTTGTGCCAGTGGCATCAGGCTGAAGGGATGTCTTTGCCCTCCCAGCAGGCGGGTGTCAGGATGGGTCACGCTGGAAGAAACCGACACTAGTGAGCGAGGTGTGAAGAGTTGGCCAGAATGACCAACTCCTCCTCCACGTCCACCTCCTCCACCACGGGGGGCTCTCTGCTGCTGCTGTGCGAGGAAGAGGAGTCGTGGGCGGGCCGACGCATCCCCGTGTCCCTTCTGTACTCGGGCCTGGCCATCGGGGGCACGCTGGCCAACGGCATGGTCATCTACCTGGTGTCCTCCTTCAGGAAGCTGCAGACCACCAGCAACGCCTTCATTGTGAACGGCTGCGCCGCTGACCTCAGCGTCTGCGCCCTCTGGATGCCTCAGGAAGCGGTGCTCGGGCTGCTGCCCGCCGGCTCCGCGGAGCCCCCCGCGGACTGGGACGGCGCGGGGGGCAGCTACCGCCTGCTCCGGGGCGGGCTGCTGGGGCTCGGGCTCACCGTGTCCCTCCTGTCCCATTGCCTGGTGGCCCTGAACCGCTACCTGCTCATCACCCGGGCGCCCGCCACCTACCAGGCGCTGTACCAGCGGCGCCACACGGCGGGCATGCTGGCGCTGTCCTGGGCGCTCGCCCTGGGCCTCGTGCTGCTGCTCCCGCCCTGGACGCCCCGCCCGGGCGCCGCGCCCCCGCGCGTCCACTACCCGGCGCTGCTGGCCGCCGCGGCGCTGCTGGCACAGACCGCGCTGCTGCTGCACTGCTACCTGGGCATCGTGCGCCGCGTGCGCGTCAGCGTCAAGCGGGTCAGCGTCCTCAATTTCCACCTGCTGCACCAGCTGCCCGGCTGCGCCGCCGCTGCAGCGGCCTTCCCGGGCGCCCAGCACGCGCCGGGCCCCGGCGCCCCAGCGCAGGCCCAGCCGCTGCCCCCCGCGCTGCACCCCCGGCGCGCGCAGCGGCGTCTCAGCGGCCTGTCGGTGCTGCTCCTCTGCTGCGTCTTCCTGCTGGCCACGCAGCCGCTGGTGTGGGTGAGCCTGGCCAGCGGCTTCTCGCTGCCCGTGCCCTGGGGCGTGCAGGCGGCCAGCTGGCTCCTGTGCTGCGCCCTGTCCGCGCTCAACCCGCTGCTCTACACGTGGAGGAACGAGGAGTTCCGCCGCTCCGTGCGCTCGGTCCTGCCCGGCGTGGGCGACGCGGCGGCCGCTGCTGTGGCCGCCACGGCCGTGCCCGCCGTGTCCCAGGCGCAGCTGGGCACCCGCGCCGCCGGCCAGCACTGGTGAGCCCGCCCAGGCGCGAGCGGAGCGCAGAGGCTCGGCTGGCAGCGCCCTTGGCCACCACCGCGTCCTGTCCCAGCAAAGCAGCCCCTGCCCGAACAGAGACTCCTGCGGCCACGCTCAATACATGGGCGCGAAGATTTCGCCTTCCACCCCGCTGGGACACCCAAGCGAGGTCCCTTTCTCGCTGGGGTGCGCGGAGACATCTTCGACAGCCACCTGATTTCCCCCACTTTGTTTCTGTGTTTGGAGACACCCTACGGTCAAAATGCCAGAGACTTCAAGAACTTGCAACTTGGCATTTTAAGAGAACCGGTTCATTTATTTCAACACTGTTTTGGAAACACCTCTTTGATAACATTACCATTCCCACCTTCGTCGTCTTAGAGTATATATGAAGCGCCTTGAGTGTGCATGAGCCAAAGGAGATAATACTGATGAAGGAGATAATATTTAAGAAGTATTTTTAGAAAGTAATCTATCTTTGATGATGCTTCTGTTATCATTTAGCCTTTGCGTATTAACCTGCAAGACTGAAACCACAGATGTGCACACGAGTATGAGTTGCCATTAAGACCTCAAGCCCTTTATTCTTAAAAGGGTTTTTATAAAGTAAAATTATTCCCAAACGAGAGAGAATCTTAGCCAGTGAGGGGGAAAAAACATATTATTTTACACTCCTTTTTGCACTTGTGAGACTGAAAATTGGCATTGAGTGTTAAAGTGAAAAAATTCCAGTTTGCTAATGGATGGTTTGAAGGAGGGATGGAATTGTGAAGACAAATAAAGGGGTTATCTATTTTAGGTACCAGTTTCAAGTTTTCTGTAGCATGCACACTTGTTGCTACCCTTATTTTGTAATCAATTTACTTGCCTCATGAGTGTGATTGCAGCTTTGAACATTCTGTACTATAATGGTTGCTAAGGAGAATAAGTCCTTCTGTTTTCTCCTTCACATTTAAAATATCTCAATGCACATGATATAATTAAACACTACTACTATTAGCTGCTATTGCATGCTCCTAGATGCTAGAACTTACTGGGCATGTGGTATACTAAAGCAATACCCATTAGCCAAGGACATTTTACTTCTTCCAGACACCAGAAGAAGTGGCCTTCAATTATTTGAAAAGAGACACAGGACACCTCTGGCTACCTAGAGTTCTTGTCTTAACCCAATTTATGAGAAAACTCCCAGTTGGGACTTTATCTTGCCAATGGAACCACAGTCAAGATGGAATCAATGATTTGGCTCTGCAAAGACATCTGTGTGCTCTTTTATGATTTAGATAAGCCACACAGTAGAAAGTAACATGGTTTTATGTAGTTCATATATATGATGACAGTTAATGAGAATACCCTGTCTGTTAAAGGAGGTATACTAAGCTCAGTTATAATGAATAGTTCAAAGGGGATTCTGTTCTAAAATGTGTAATTTGAAGTTGGTTATTTTCATCTTTGATTTTCTAAATTTAATTGAAATGCAAAACAATGGGAAATCACTTTACCAAATTAAAGTGGGAAGAATGTAATTTTAAATAATCATCTATCAGCATTCTGATTACTGATTACATCAAATCTGGGGCCGAAAGGACTCTATTGGGTAGTTCAGAAACAAAACAGCTGGCTCTTTGCACTTCTGGACGTGTGAAGCCAGAATAGTAGGAGCACTTGTGCATTTGAATAATTACGGGAGTTACAGGAAGCCTTGATTTGTTCACCATAGAACAAAACAAAACAGATATGTTCATTACCAATGATCAATCGCAGTCATTTTATTAATCTATCCCCTTTGTGCATGCACCATTTCTCTCTTACTAAGGTTTCATCTGTTCCCATTTTCCTTGATTCAAATATTTAATTAAAGTTTAGACAACTATTCCTCTGAGTTTTTTTTTTTTTCTTTTTTCTTTTGTCTCTGGTCTTCTTGTATACCTCCTTGAGAACACTGTAACGGATGACGCTTCATTCCAAAGCACTAGTGATAAAAGTGACTTCTTTGTTCTGGCTTTCTTTAACCTTATTTTTCATTTTAAAAATGATTCTCCCTTATGTAATGAAGTAGGGTCCCTAGGCCAGCATGAAAAAAAGTAGGTATAGTTTCCTTTCTGTAAGCATTTGGGGAATAGACTGCAGTAACAACAGAGAGCTGAAGGTTTTCTTTTATGGGGTGCTGAGGGCAGTTTTCTAAATCTGTGTCAGTGCGGATGTTACAAGCATTTCTTCCCATTGTTTTTATAAATGTTTGTCGCACATATAAACTTAGCTTTTCAAATACCTGGTATATCTGACATCTTGCAATGTTTCTGGCTGACACTGAGAACCACCTTGTCTGGCTAAGTGCCACTTGGGAGACCTACTTTAGGTTATATTTACTGGTAATTAACTCCACAGGACTGATTCACTTTTAATTTCGAAGCAGCAATGATGTGTCTAAAAATGCCTTACTAGGGCAATAGCTGGAGTGTTGCAGTTATTTCTTTTACAAATTAAGTTAATGGAGATTGTGTTCTTATTTAAATGAAACCACATATTATCCACTCAGGAATAAAAAATCCTAATTGCTTGTCGTGGGCTGCCCTACTTTGCCGTTTCTACTCTTTTTTTAAGGTTTGTGTCTGTTAAAACCTATAGCTTTCCCTCATTAATAGCTAAATTCTAGAACGAAATAGGCATTACCCTCTAGCATTTCCCTCCTTCCAAAATGAAGTGTTTGCATAAACAAGAATTCTGTTTTGTACAGAGGCAGCGCAGGTGTTTTTGTTTTAAGCACTACAGGGAGATTTCCAAGGTCAGACAAGTTTCCTTGTGTCTCAAAATTAGGGAGACTAGAGAGAGAAAAGAGGAAGACCACGGTGGAGCTGAGGAAGGGGGAAGGGACATTTAACTCTCTAATGGAGAAAGGCCTGGAAAGGATCCGCTCGCCAAGGAAATTTGGCCTGTGTTGGCCTCGTGGTTCAGCCCTGGTCTTCTGATAACCACCATCTGTTGTCAATTGTGACTTTAATTCTGTTCTCTCAGGGATTCAGACAGTGCTCATTAGCAATCACACTATCTTGACAAAGGGCATCAATGGCATCGATTCAAATTCAAGAATATTGAGAAATATCATCTCTGTCCCTCACTTTCAGAGCCTGCTCTTTGCTGGGTGGGTTGTAGGGCGAGAGTGCGCTCCAGATGGAAACTCTCAGACTACAAGCAGGGGGCATGCCTTTTTCAACCTTCACTCTCCCTTTCAGAATAGTGAGGGGGCCTCACGTGTATGTTGTGTGGACTCAGCCTACAGCTCTAAGTGCTGACCACATGCACCCCTCAACCAGCCACCTTGGCCACCTCTAGAATACACCAGAGGGAGGAGGAAGCCCTGAAAATGGCCTTGAGTGGTTTGGGTGGGAATTCATGGGTTGCAGGTACAGCACGTGTTAAGGGAGGTCCAAGCTCTGAGTGGGCACATTTCCTTGGGACCTCCTTTTCCTGTGGAATGGGGAGTGGCCAGAGAGGGGTGGGAACAGGCCCTTTAAGGCATGAAACCAGATTGAGACCACGGTTTATTAAGTCAGCCTGCAAGACAGTTTCACACAGGTCCTCCTCTGGTATTCTGTCCTATCTCTTCCCACCTGATGAAATCCCTAAACAGGTGCCACACATAGGGTTTCTCCGGACACTAAATCACAACAGACATAATGCAGTCTGTTAGGAGTGGCGAGGAAGGAGCTGGAAGGGTATAGATAAAACAAGGCAGCTGAGATGTTGAAGGTTGTTGAAGGAGAATAATGGGTACTGGGATGCATTACACAATTTGCTTGTTTAGATCTTTGAAATTTTTCATAATGAAAAGCTCTCTGGGCCAGCTCCTTGCTATTCTTATTAGTGGAAGGTGTGTTAATTTCTCATCTTTCTTGGTGGAAATTAGTCTCATTTCCCATTTTTCTATTCTCAAGGAGTAGAAAAATGAGGCATTTTTACAAAGCGATGCTGAAACAGATACTCTGCATTGAGCCAACAGGAAGGAAGAAAGGAGGCAAGAAAGAAAGGAAGGTGAAAACAAAGGAAAAAAGTAACCAATGGTCATGCAGCAATTGTGGAGAAGCTGGAATGCACACGTTTTTGTCTGACTCCAGAGTATGGGATAACCATGATCCTGTTGGATGAAATCAGGATTTTTCAGCCCGTGAGGTGCTGAAAATGCCGCCATGAGGTGCTCGTTCTTTAAGTCCCCCGAGATCTCTCTCCCTCCTTGAAGGCTCCCCTTCCCGTTGCTGAGTTGTGATCTACATCTTTGTCTAAACCTGACTCTTGTTCTGGGTCTGAAATTTGACTCATCCCAGGAGCTTCCTGGAGTGTCTTCATTGCTTCCCCAATCTCCAGCCTTCAACCGAGAAGGTTCCCTTAGCTTCTCCCTCCTCAATACAGCACCTCCCCCCTCCCAAGTTTTGCCTCTACAGAATTTGGACACCAACAAGTTCTTACCAATGGTCCCTTCACCTATTAGCTCTTTCACTTTATCTTCAAAACTAAATAGTAAAGGTTGTTTTTTTTTTAAAAAAAGACTTTTTAAAAAAGACTTTTTTAAAAAGCAGATACTGTCTTTTATCTTTCAATAACCAGTTAGCTGAAATACAATAGACAATAAATGTTTATAGTCGACAAGAGTAACTTTGAAAGAAAAAAAATAGTTGGTCTTTTGCCTTGCATATTTATTTTTCTCTTAATAAAATAGGTCCTAGAATAAATCCTATCTTGTCAAAGGATCTCCAGAGTAATAGTGTATGGGATTATGAATTTGGTGAATAAATCACATAGTGCAGTCATTTGAGGGAGATTTATACTGCTGTTGTCCAAACTCTGTTTATACTGACAAATATAACAATAAGAAGTGTGAGTCCTACTGACTATAAATTCAAGGTTAAATTACTGAAAATGCATAATGCTTCACAGGAACTTGCATAGAAAATGTGTGGTTTTTAATTTGTAAAGCCCTTAAACATTGCTAATCGATGGCTGTGCAATTTGCTAGAATATGGGAGATAGAACTGTGGGAATGTCTTTACCTCTCCTTGTCAGTTCCCTGGATGATAGAACTGGAGATCATCCAACCCAGCTCCCTGCTATTTTTATTTGGCAGAAAATGCTTGAATTTTTAATCTTTCTTGGTATAAAGTAGGCCCATTTCCATTTTTCTATTCACAGGGAGTAGGAAAACATGTAGCCTCCTTTGCATAGTCAGATACTTTGCTTTTGGCTTAACGAAAGTCCTATGAAATGTCAGCATGGTTGAAATTCCCAATTACTACAAAATTTACCCTTGTGAAAGTGTTATTTCTTGAATATAAAGGTTTTTTAAAATCTGAAAATTAGAATCTGTTTTCACCAGAAATGTGTAAAATACAGGAGCAGAGAAGAAATGATATCATCCATAGTTCCTCTTCCCAAAGATTACCAATTTTAACATTTAATCTACTTATCTGTTCTTTTTTTAATCTTTTCCTATGTCTACTTAATTGCATGTAATTACAGTCAGAGAGTATATACTGAGATATGTTTATATGATGTTTATATGTGTGTGTTTATATACTCACTCACATGAAAAATGTCAGCAGAAGTTATAGATACCTAGTGACAGTATTTATAACGGGATGTGTTCAACTATAATGACGTTGAATCATGATACAAATGAGAAGTCTGCAGGTAGATGCTTCCAGACTGTTCAGTCGCATCACCATGTCATTCAGGGACCATGTTCTTTTCATCTTTCTATTCCATCCCCTGCCACGCTGTTGCCTTGTGATTCCAAAATGGCTGCCGGAACTCTACTTGACAGATTGTCACATATCAGAAGCAGAAAAGAAGGAAAAAGCTTTTCCCAATTTGTCTCTTTTTCATGAGAGGGAACTCTAAGAAGCCTCTCTCTGTTCCTCCCCCCTGCCCAAAGACTTCTCCCATCTTGTTGTCTCAAAGTAGGTCACATATCCACCCTTAAAGGAAACTGAGGTATGAATTAAAAAACAAATACATATATTGCTCACAAGAAGTCTATTCTTATGTGCTTGTCAATGTACATGATTTAAGATTTGCAGCTTGTGCTGTTCTTTTCCTGCTTGGTAGATTTTATTTCTTTTTCAGAACTTATAGGTGGACTGCAGGTTAAAATGAGTAGGTCCTTGTGCAATTTCCAGTGTCAAGAAGTCATTTGTTGTAAGTCGGTTGCACTGAAATAGGATCTTCTGTCATCCCTGTTATTTAGGTCTTTGACAGTGAACAGATGGAGCATGTGAAAAGCTACAACTACCAGGCTATTTCTATCCCTCTCATAGTTGTTTTCTGACTGATTGTAGGAGAATGCCTGCTGGGGGTGAAGCAGCAGAAGGTGAGAGCAGCACTTGGACTTCCATAAATATCAGTGCTCATGCTGCAGAATTGTTTCCAGACTATGGTGGAACAGATTTGGGGTCTGGAGGTTGTCACTAGATAGTCCTTCTTTTCCTTGAATTTTTAACCATTTGATTAATAAGTACATAAATTTGAAATGGCTAGGTAAAATATCACCTCCATCTTGATCAAGGCTAGGTTAGAGGATTTAGCTCCATGTGAGTGCCAATGTGGTCTTCCTCCCACTCTCTAGGTAAGACTAGCAAAAGACCCTTCTCATGGAGACCCAATGAACTACAGATCTTGTGATACTGAACCAGGGTATGGTCAGGAGGGCCTGGCAGGTGGATGGTAGAGTCTCTTAGATGAGCTATGGACCTGCTTTCTTAGCCAGTTGTATCAGAGGAAATGTCTCATATTGTCTGTTCTATTATCAAGGGGTGCAAGCCAGTTATCATTTAAAGTAGACTCTAAATATCAGCTTAAGCTGAAAATAAGTATAATAATCAGATGTGGGAAAGAATAACTTTTACCATATTCTGAAGTATGATTGAAGTAAAAGATGCTCAGTTTGGAGAAGAGAAAACTATAGAGAAAAATAAGGCTGTTTTCAAATATCTGAAACAATATCAAGCAGAATAATAATGCTAATTTCCACTTGAGATGGAAATTGAGATGCCTTGTGTCAGATGTTTGTTATATACTTTATACATGTTATCTGGTCTGATTTTTACCTAATGTGGCAATTATTATGACTCCAGTTTTGTTGTAGAAAATGCTGATTCTTTAAGAGGTAGATTGCCCAAGTTAACCTGGCGGGCAAGGAAAAGAATTGATAATTAAATTCAAGTCTGGCTGACTCTCAAGCCTGGGCTTATAAACACAAATCCATCTGGAGAGGAGGGAGAAAACATGCGTGGTATATGGTTCCAGAAGCAGAATTTGGCTCAGTGGGTAGGAGATAAATTTCATCTTAATATGAGAAGGAATGTTGTCTCAGGTACAGGTGTTCAGAAGAAAGTGAACTCTCTCAGGATATCATGATTTTCCTAATACTTGAGGAAATTAGGGCCTCCCTCGTGGTGCAAGGGGCTAAGATGCAACCTATGAAGCTATCTGCAGCCACAAGTTTGATCCCCAGCCAGGGAGCTACCCACATGGCTCAACAGACCTCTCCTGACTCGCCCGCTGCTCCCCTCAGCAGTGTATTTCAGTCTGCCTGTTCTGTTTCCCCCTCTGTCTCTGGTGAATCCTCTCACCCCCCGCACCTCTGGCCTGTACCCCAGTTCTTGTATGCATAAATAAATAAAAATCTTAAAAAAAAAAAAAGAAATCAGCAGGGTGTGGAAGACTAACTCAGGAAAGGATGTCTGTGTTATGAAGTTTTATCACATCAACTCTGAGATGCCTTTTGACCCTAATCTCTAGGATTATATAATATTTCTTCTACTTCCAGGAGGTGACAAATTTTTCCTAGCCCTGGGCTTGGAACATTTCAGATGATTAGTCAGAAGGAAGAAAGTGTTTGGCAAAATCTTACCCACACCAGCCAATAAAGGAGCAAGCCCAGGTGACCAGAGATGTGCCTCCTGGGGCACAGGGACATGAATGTACCACCTTCTTCATGACTTTGCCCCATTTCTGGTGCTCATTATCCTTTTTGTGCCCATCATGTTCCCTAATGCATCAATAGGATATAATCTAAAGAAGCACATTGTACTTAAAATTTATGAGGCCAAATATGAGCAGCTGGTGTACTACTTAATTTTTATAAGCAAGTTTTTGAAGATTTTGTTGGAAATTGAACGGATTTCAGCGAAGACAACTTGGATGAGAAACAAGCTATTGTTGACGCCAGGGTAACAGTTACTTTTGTTGAAAATTCCTGGATCAGATTTTTTCATTGAACAAAATCCCAAGCAGATCATAAAAGGTCAACTTGGATGTTCAGAACTGGCACAGCACAGGACAAACTGGTTCCTCCCATTGTTTTGACCTAAAAAGAGAGATTAGAATACCAAAAGTTACCAATTAGCTTTGAGATTTTATTCTTTGTAATTTGCAAATATAAATAATCTGAACAAAAAATTTGAAACTTCTCAGTTTACAAGCACTGAAATGTCCCAGTATTATGATATGGAAATGATGGCATTGCCTTTGTTTTACTAGGAGTGAACATTACTTTCTTTATTATTTTATCATCATCATCATCATGGTGGACATCACCAAAAATTATCCATTAATATCTCAAAGCAGAGCACTAGTTATGTGTGTGTTAGTTTTCACTGTTTAACAAACTACTCCAAAGCAGTGACTTAAAGAAGCAATCTTTGATTGGCTCATGAGTTTCTGGGTTAGAAATTTGGGTGGTGGATGGGGTTATCTAGGTGGTTCTTCCGGTCTTGGTTCACAGAAGCTCATGGTCCCTGGCCTGCATAGCTTTCTGGCATAGGACTTGTCGACTGGGCTAGCCCTAGCTCATTTGCATAGTGGTGGTGTCAGAGTCACATTTCTGCATTTGCTAATGTACTTTAACCAAAGCAACTGACATGATCAACCTAGATTCAAGGGGTGAAGGAATATAGTTCATCTTTTGAGGGGAATATCTTCAAAATCACATTACAAGGGCATCAATATCAGGAGAAAAAGTATTTGTAGCATTTTTGCAATGGATCACAATTTTTAATACATCATTCTTGTTCTTAGAATCCTTGAGTGCCAAGGATCTCATTAAGGAGATAAAAGAGCATAGACATGAACAAAATCGTTATCCATATTGAGCAAATGTGCCAATAAAATAGAGCAATGAAGTCATTTGATGTGGAAGTTGGCAGGTTATTGCAAACACAGAGAAAAGTAAAAGCGAAGATGCTATATTAGTTTTCTATTGTTGCCATTATAAATTGCAGAAACGTTGTGGCTTAAAATAACACAAATATATTATTTTCTAGTTCTGTAGGTCAGAAATTTGGTACCATCTCACCAGGCTACAATCAAAATGCTGTAAGATTGTGGTCATTGGTGGTGGAAGATTATGAGGGAGAACCCATTTTCTCTTTATCTGAGTCGTTGGCAGGTTTCAGTCTTTCAGAGTTGTAGGACTGAGGTCCATGTTTTCTTGTTGACTATAAGATGGTCAACAGCACCTTCTAGAAACTGCTGCCTCATGGTCTCCTCCCTCCTCTCTTTTCAAAGTGCTCAATGGCGGGTTCAGTTCTTCTCATGGTACATCTCTTTGAGCTATCTTTCTGCCTTCTTATACTTTTTAAGAACTCATGAGATTAGATCTGACCCACCCACCAGGATAATCGCCCCATCTCAAGGTTCTTAACTTTAACCTTAATACAAAGACCCTTTTGTCATTTAAGGTGATATTCACAAATACCAGGGATTAGGACCTGACATCTTTGGAGGAGTCATTATTCTGCCTAAATCAGACCTGGAAGCAGGATGGTGTATGTTTGGCTGCAAAGACATGGTTAAAATAGAAAAAAAGTGGAAGGTAAGATTCAGCACATACTTATTCTACTTTTTGGCCAATTTTATGCCTGGCCTTTTTAGACCTATGCCTTCTTTGACTAAACGTGAAAATCTTAGGCCCCCTTAGTGATTTGAAACTTTTCCTTCATATGTTTATTAAGCAAGAAATGTACAGCAAGCAAGGTTTAATTTTTAGTATTTGTATTAAAAAACAATATAATATTTTCTAAATATAAAATTAGCCTTCCCGTAGTACAAATATACCTAAAAAGCTTCACATCCCATCCCACCCTAACTTACCTGATCTAGAAGCCCCTTCTATCTTTCCACTCTCCACCACCCTGAAATAGCATTCCCCTCATTTTTGGGCTGACACACACTTCGGTTGCCAACGTAGACCCTGTCCACAACATTTGTCAACCCAGGAAGCACTGACTTGTTTTTGAAGCACTTCATCATCTTCAGGATGTTACATAAATTGCATTTGATTGTGGGTATCTGCAGATTCTTTTCATGGGACAAGACCAGATAGTAAAAAAAAAAAATCTTTAATCCTATGACGTTAACCATTTGTAAGGAGTTGTGTGAAACATCCCTGCTTAGAGCCGAACACTCTAAAATTTTCATTTTGTTCTCTTTGGACTTTTTCTCCCCAAATTTGAGTCTGCAGTGTCATTACAGAAGGTGTGAAGGACCATTCCTAGTCCCAAGAATAGCAACCAGCAGCCTAATAAAGGTTCTTTGAACTTCCTACATGGGGTGGAGATTAAAGGAGAGATGCTCTTTGTCTTAAAGATGATCTTTTTTCTTCATAAAACAAATCCGTCTTACTTTACTCTGAAAAATGTAAGAACAAGAGAATTCATTTGCAGAGATGAAATCTGAAAGCATAAAGGAATGGTAATTTGCTGTAGCTAAAAATAGACCCCACCTTGATGCATTTATATCACGTGGGTTGTTAACAGCAGCGTGTCCAGGCTTTCTCTGCAGAGAGACTAAGTCAGAACCGGCAGTCAAGAATCAGATACAGTTGCTCTTAATGTGCTTTGCTTCTAAGAGGAAAAAATGTTAACGATTTTTCCAGACTCTCCCCACAGAGATAAGGGGAGGTATGATTATCATATTTTTTGGTTCTAGTCATTTATCACAAGGCTAGTGTATACACACACACACACACTACAGGAGGCACTCCTCATTTTATTGCACTTTGCTCTATTGCATTTCTCAGATACTGCATTTTGTTTTTACAAGACCCTCCACCTGCAAAAAGATTATGACTCGCTGAAGGTTAGATGATGGTTACCATTTTTTAGCAACGAAGTAATTTTTAATTAAAGTATGTACACAGATTTTTTAAGTCATAATGCTATTGCACACTTAATAGACTATAATATACTCTAAACATAACATTTGTGTGCACTGGGGAACTTAAAAAATTTATGCGCCTTGCTTTATTGTAATAATCGCTTTATTGTGATTAAATGAAACGAAACCCAAATGTCTCTGAGGTGTGCCTGATCAATGTAAACTATACAGTCCATGGTTTTGGGTTCACTAGAGGAGAGAAAGAAATACAAATAATTCCACATGCAGTTCTTTTATTCTAATTGGGATAAGTAACAAAAAGCAAACATGGGAAGTATATATTATAAACATGTATATATTAGTTTGCAGCATCAAGGAAGGGCTCAGAACACAACATTCTTTAAAAGGCCTGAACAGGGGCCTCCCTGGTGGCGAAAGGGGTTAAGATGCAACCTATGAAGCTCTCCACAGCTACTGCAGCACAAGTTCGATCCCCAGCCAGAGAGCTACCCACATGGTGCAGACCTCTCCTGACTCTCCTGTTGCTCCCCTCAGCAGTGTATTTCAGTCACTCTGCCTGTTCTGTTCCCCACTCTGTCTCTGGTGAATCCTCTCACCCTCCACACCTCTAGCCTGTACCCCAGTTCTTGTATACATAAGTAAATACATTAAAAAAAAAAAAAAAAAGAGGCCTGAACCATTAGTTGGAGTGTTGAGGGCTGGCAGGGAGGAAGTGGATTCCAGGTGCCACCCAGGCAAACATAGCCACACACTCTAAGGTGAACATTTCACATTTCTCCACCTTCATCCTTAACCTGGAGACTACAGGCCCAGGAGATAACAACATGTCTTTTTAGGTGAAGATAGACTTTTCTCTATACAGCAGCAAGCGACCCCATTCCACTCCCTGAAATGGCTTATTTCATCACTATTTTTTTCGAAAAATCCTTTTCCCTTTAAAGAACTAAGTGCAGAGTTAAATTTTCACATCGAGTTTTCAATTTCAACAAACATTTCACACCCAAGTGTCTCTTTTAGTTTTACATACCTGCTTACACTGTACTTCAGCCCCAGTGGCCACATCCCCAAACCCCCAGTGAACAAAATCTTAGCATCAAATAATCTATTTGTTCATAATCATGTGTTCTTCCGGACCTGTCCTTGGATACTGTGTCTGCACAAGGTCATTGATTTTATTAAGATTTCCCTCCAGTAATGGTATTTTCCCAATTATCTTTATATATTTTTAAAATTTATTTATTTATGCATACAAGAGCTTGGGTATAGACCAGATGTGCGGGCGGCGGGGGAGAGGGTGAGAGGATTCACCAGAGACAGAATGGGGAGCAGAACAGGCAGCTTGACTGAAATACACTGCTGAGGGGAGCAGCAGGTGAGACAGGAGAGGTCTGCTGCATTATGTGGGTAGCTCCCTGGCCGAGGATTGAACTTGTGCTGCAGTAGCTGTGGACAGCTTCACAGTGCTGACAATTAACCCCTTGTGACACCAGGAAGGCCCCCAATATCTGTATTTTCCCAATATTTCTCTATAATCCCCCATCTCAGCCTGACCCAGCGCACGTCCGTTGCACTCCACCCGCATAGATGCAGTCGTGCCTTCCAGATGGTGGCCTTCTCCACCCTGCCCCTGGGGTCTCGGAGGCACATGTCCACGGAGGCCTTGGCTTTGCACTCATAGAGGGCCTATCTCCAACAGCACCTGCCTCCCTCCCAGAGGCACCCATTGTGCCTTGTGGCTCTAAGTTTGTCAACCAGGTACTGGAAGGGAGGTGAAAAGAGTTTTTCTTTCTTTTTTCTTTTTTTTTTTTGTCAAATACTGTGTACCTGGGTCTTAAGAATGTGGCTATTTCAATGCTCCTACCCACTGTCCAGCTGTAGTTCTACAGTAGTTCTACCATGTAACTCCTCCTCCTGTCTCCTGACTAGAGTGATTTTCTTTTCTTTATAACCTTCCCCAACTACAGAGAGTTTTACCAGAGCCCTAAGTGTGGCCTTGACTCCCCCTCTTCAGATGCCGGGAACTGGGGGCCTCCCTGGTGGTGCAAAGGGTTAAGCACTGTGAAGCTATCTGCAGCCTCTGCAGCATAAGAGGGAGCTACCCACAGGGCACAGCAGACCTCTCCTGTGTTGCCCGCTGCTCTCCTCAGCAGTGTATTTCAGTTACTCTGCCTGTTGTGCTCCCTGCTCTGTCTCTGATGAATCTTCTCACCGCCCTCCCACCCTGCACTTCTGACCTGCACCCCCGGTTCTTCTATGCAAATAAATAATTTAAAAAATTCACTGTTTCTCAAAATACAGGCTTCTGCTCCAAAGTTTTTAAGTTGTAAGTTTAATTGATTTAATAGCTTTAAGAACTTCACAGTCAAATTTAAATGAATCATGTCTACCCCTCCAATCTACTTTCTCAGCCCTCTCTCATGCCTGACGCTTTCCAATCTGGCCTCTATTATTCCCCTGACATTACTCTTATCAACATTTCCAATGGCCTCCTTGTCACATAATCAAATAGACTCTTGATGATCTTTATCTAGAATGGTCCGTGGTTAGGGTTCGGAGCTGTAGAGGTGCTCTTCTGAGACCACATTTCACCTGGTGAACCTCTTCCAGATCATCTCTGTAAAATTATGCCTGAGAAGCAGGAAAATAAGTATCAAAAAAGTAAGCAAGCCAGCCACACTGCAGCTAGCAAACATTACAGTCAATTATTTATAGTGCAGGATAAATTTGCTCTGGAAAATTAAGGAAGAAGATGATTAGAGGTATAAACAAATCATACAAAGTAGAGCAAAATGGGTGGATTTTCTTTATTTACAGTTACTCTCACTTATTTATCCTTTATATGTATTATTGAATCCACAACCTAATTTAATATTCTGTATTTGTAGCTCGAATTAATGTGGAGTTAAAGTCTTGTATGCTTTCCACCCCCAGACAGTGGTTTAAATTTCAAAATTAATCTCTGTTTATAATTTCTTCTGAAGTTTATGACTCATGCACATTTATTTGGTTGTTAATCCCTAAGCTTTCTTCATTCTGAGCACTGGTGATCAGAAAATAATATTTCATTGAATAAAGCTGCCATCATTTACTTCTTTTCACACAAAATTAGCAAAAATTGCCTCAGCACATAAAGATATTGTTTCTGAAAATGAAGATAATTAACATGGAGTGATCTTCATATTAAATGCAAATTAAAATCTAATTTGAAAAATCCATTTTCCATTCTGTGAGTTGTTTCCTAAGAAAAAGGACATGTGGGACAGTAGTGGCTTCACCACTTACTGTGTGACTTTGGGAAAGTTTCTCAACATCTAAGCTTCATTTTCTAATATGTAAAAAATAGTAAGTTATGGGATTTTTGTAATGTCTGAAAATAAATTAACTTAGTGTTTGATATACCATAAGCCATAAGTAACTGGTGACTACTATCATGCAAAAGACAAATTTTTATGAATAATATCTTTTTTTTTTTTTGTGGGACCCTCGTTGGCGGCTGGGGAATGAACCCGCAGCCTCGCAGCCAAACGTTCAACCGCTGCGTCACCAGGGGAGGCCCATGAATGATATCTTAAGGCAGTTACTATATTTAAATGGAATGGCAAAGCCATGGGCCATTTAACAATGCATCCCAATCTCAGTCTTGAGAATTTTCTTTTTTCTTTTTTTTAAGATTATTTATTTATACAAGCACTGGGTACAGTAAGAAGTGCGGGAGGGTGAGAGAATTCACCAGAGCCAGAGCAGGGAACAGAACAGGCAGACTGATGAAATACATTGCTGAGGGGAGCAGCGGGTGCTGCAGGAGAGGTCTGTCGCGCCATGTGGGACCCTCGCTGGCGGCCGGGGAGCAAACCGGTGCTGCAGAGGCTGCGGGCAGTTTCACAGCCCAGTGTTCAACCGCTGCACCACCAGGGGAGTCTTGAGAATTTTCTTTTCATGTTCCAGAAGGTTAGTTCAATGTAGCCATTGATATTGTCTGAGAGAATAAAAGCTAGTACTTCCATTTGTTCAGAGCAGAATGAGGGAAAGGTCTAGAGAGTGGCCCTTTTACCCCTTTTACACATGCATGGCCTCTGCCATTGTCAACAACTCCCTTCATATTGTACACTTGTTACAACTGATGAGCCTACACTGAGCCATCATCATCACCATATTCCAGAATTTACCTTGTGGTTTATGTTTGGTATTGTATATTCGGTGGGTTTGGACAAGCAGATAATGATATGTATAAGTCACCATAGTATCATACAGATAGCTCCACTGTCCTAAACATTCTCTGTGCTCTGCCTACTCATCCTTCACACTAGTCCTGACTTTGGTAACCACTGATCTTTTCAGTCTCCATAATCCTACCGTTTCCCAGAAAGTCATATAGTGGGAATCATGGTATATGGACTCTTTAAAATGGACTTCTTTCACTTAACAGTATGTATTTAAGATTACCCTCTGTCCTTTGTGGTATGACAGCTCAGTTCCTTTTTAGTGCTGAATAATGTTCTATTGCATGGATGTGCCACAGTTTATCTGTTCACCAGTGCAGAAATCTTAGTTGTTTCTAAAATTTTCTACCAAACTGTTTTCCAAAGTGACTGTATCACTTTTCACTCTTACAAAATGAAACATACTCTTACCCTATGATCCTGCAGTCACCCTCTTTGGCATATCTCTAGATGAGTTGAAAACCTAAGTCCACACAAAAGCCTGTATATGAATTTTTATAGAAGCCTTATTCATAATTGTTGGAAGCAATCAAGATACTTTTCCAACAGGTAAATAGAGCAACCAACTGTGGTACATCCATAGAGTGGTATATGGAATTCAGGGCTGAAAAGAAATAAGCTATCAAACCATGAAAAGACATGGAGGAACCTAAAATGCATGTTTCTAAGTGAAAAAAGTCAATCTGAAAAGGTTACATAATGTATGATTCTAACCATCATGCATTCTGGAAAAGACTGAACTCTGGAGACAGTTAAAAGATCAGTATTTGCCAGGCACTTGAGGGCCGAGCATTTTCAGGGCAGTGAAACTATCCTGCATGATGTAGAAATGATGGACATGTCATTATGCATTTGTCCAAACTCACAGAATGTGCAAAACAGAGTAGGATCCTATTATGGACTTCAGTTAATAATAATGTATCAGTATTGGTTGATCAATTATAACAAATTTACCACACTAATGCAAGATGTTCATAACAGAGGGAAGTGTGTGCGCGTGCGTGTGTGTGTGTGTGTGTGTGTAAGGGTTTGTGAAAACTCTGCACGCTGATAAATTTTTCTGCTCAAGAATATATTTATTGGGCCTCCCCAGTGGCGCAGCGGTTGAGCGCTGGGTTGTGAAGCTGCCCACAGCCTCTGCAGCGCGGGTTTGATCCCCGGCTGCTCCCTGGCCACCGGAGGAGGGTCCCACATGGCGCGCAGATCTCTCCTGCCGCCCGCTGCTCCCCTCAGCAGTGCACTTCGGTCCTTCTGCCTGCTCTGCTTCCCGCTCTGGCTCTGGTGAATTCTCTCACCCTCCCCCGCTTCTGACTGTACCCAGTGCTTGTATGTATAAATAAATAAATAAATCTTTAAAAAAATATATATATTTATTAAGAAGAACCTTATATTGAAGGGGGAAATCAAATAATGTACAAAAATGAATAACATTTAATAGTAAAATTTAAAAAAAAAGAAGAAAACCAAACAAAGCAAAACCCTTAAATTGTCCGTCCAACTTCTTAGAAATTTGGAGAAGAATAACATGTGTTTGTGGGAAAATAAATCTCTAAACCACTTCCTTCAATTTACAGAGACTGCTGGGGGTGGTCAATGCAAAAGGAAAAAAAAGAAAAAGAAAAAGAAAGAACATGCTCTCACAGTCTCTGGTAGTTACTCTGAGACTCTAAGCAGATGACTGCCTAGCAGAGCACATCAATGTGGGTCAGGTTCAGCCAAAGAAGTTCCAGAGTCAAGAATGGAGTAGAGATAAATCTCTGTACATAAGTTAGGGAAACTTTTGAAGTAGGATATGGAGAGGGAGAGGTGGCTGAGCTGTAGGAAGAACACTGGATCTTCTGGAGAAAGAAGCTGCAAGAAGCTTTTAAGCACAAGATGCTTCATCCTGTAATTTGGTTGCTTTTGTTATTGTGATGTAAAGAATTTCTGATTCACTAAACCATCAGTCAAGTCTGCCTTATATTCAATTGTTTCCAAGTGTGGAGTGCATGTGTATGTGTGTGTGTGTGTGTGTGTTGGGGAAGGTGAGTAATATTAGGGAGGAGTGAGGAGAATAGGAGGGCAGCCTCAAGTGAGTTTTGAATGGTGGCAGAAATGGACTTGGACCCTGAAATGACCACCAAACCACCCCCTGAACTTCCCACTGACTGAGAGCTAGGATTCAGCAGTTCTCTGTGTCTCAGAAAACAGGGATCGCCTGACTCAAAGATACTAGGCTTCCAAGCGAAACTCTTTCAACTCTGCCAATGCCTGTAGTGTGTTGTTGCGGGTCAGCAGAAGAAGACATCGTTCAGCTACATTTTAAGTCTGACCATTGTTGCATCAGGCAACAAACAACACACTGATAAAAAAAAAACAGGAGTTGTGGAGCAGGCTACATACTGCAGAATGCTGCTGAAAAGCAAGATCCTGGCCTTTTTATTGACAGAAGAATTATACAGCATCAGTTGAGACGAAGGACAACGAGAATAGGGAGGGGTGAAACTAGAAAAGGTGCCCTGTCATCTATAGTATCAGGGTTGTGAGGCTGTCCTCCAGGCACTTCTCATCTGTTTGGTGACTCAGTATTGTAACTGAGATCAAGCCCTAGCTCCCCAGCCATGGTTTCAATTTTATCAACAAGGTGTTCCACTGATCAGCTTCTGGGGTCCCTTGTGATACATCGGTTCTTGGCCCCCTGGCGTTCCCCTTCATACCTCGTGATGAATAGCCTTCCGAGTGACCTAGCTTTGTGCTCTTAATTGATTTGAAAGGCACCTTGCAGGGTTGGGCTCCTGTACCTAATTGCCCCAGCCATTCTGACCTTGCGTAGGATTTAGAACTGTAAGTAACAAAAATGGTGGTCCAACAGGCTGCTTAGTAGATTGGCAGATCCACAGACTATAGAGAAGACTTAACCCACATTCCAGAGGAGCAATATAACAGTAGGAAAAAAGCAATTATTTCAATCAGTATAGTGGCCTATATTATAGATATAATTTAATCCTCAAACACTATCCATCCTAAAGGTTAAGAAGCCAAAGCTCAGTGAGATTGTCAGGAAGTTACGAAGTCCGAATTCACATGCCCTTCTAGCTGTGCTCTGTGCTCTCAGTCTTCAGCAAAATGGAAAGGGAAGATTTGTCAAGTTTCTTTCCCTCTTGACTTTGTTTTGCAATGCCAGAGTGTATTAATCCACTTGTACAGACCAACTCTTTTCTTGCTAAAGCAATTAAAGGCTTCATGGCAGTTTTGATAGGCCTAAGCTGAGAAATAAAAATAGTTCTGAGATTTGAACTCTGCACGAACTTCACGTATTTTTAGCAGGCCTTTGTGGGTATTTAGCAGAGACTGTTACTGTTTTTGATTAAGGTTGGAATTTTAATTGCATTTTGGATTTTCAAAATGTATTTCCATAATAATTTCTATCTCTTTCTTCCTCTCCCTCCTTTCTTCTCTGCTCTGCTCCCTCCCCAGCTTGTGCTCATAACTTGGTCGCTTCATTGCTACAGGTTACTCTCCCAGGGTCACTTGCCTGTTAGAGATGTTGGCATCAGTGCCTCTGGCAGCAATGTCCTATTGCCTCTCCATCCCTCCAAAACCTTCCCAACCAGATTGGTTTCAGATGGAGCAGTGTAAGTACAGGTTCTGGTTGGTGGGAAGTTGTAAATAAAAGTGATAGTCTGTAATTTCCTCGTGTCTTTGTTTTGGAATTTGAAAGTGGATTATTTTGGGGAGCAGGATATTCTACATCTGTTCCTTTGAGGAAGAAACACAGTTTGGTTCCCTTCTCCTGATTCCAAGAGTGGTTATATGCTCCTTAACAATCACATGCTTTTTTTTTTTTCAGTTGTGCTGTTTATCACAAGTCCTGTCTTTTGTATCACCTTAGCAGTAAAGTGTCTCTATTAGTCTTCACACTCAGAAGAGAAAATTTGTGCATTTTACTGTTGTATAAAAATAGGCATTTGTTTGTAGAGTTGAAGGATGCAGTTTAATCAGATTCTCTATGTAGAGGAAGAGCCTCATAGTGAAGATGGCTACACACACACATACACACACACACCAATGATCACACACATGCAGTTCTAGGCTAAAGCAAACCAAGCAATTGCTTATAGCATATCTTGCTAGAGCTTAAGAACACTCCCTTTCTCTAATATGGAAATGTTGTTTGTTGCCTCTAGACAAGTGATATTTCATTTACATGAATATAATTTTGATGAACTTTATCATGTAAGTGAAAATGAAATGTTAATGGTTTTAAAGGGAAGCCATTCTATTTGGACTTTCTTTTCTTTTTTTCCCTAAGATTTATTTTTATTTATTTATGCATGAAAGAACTGGGGTGTAGGCCAGAGGTGCAGGTGGTAAGAGGATTCACCAGAGACAGAATAGAGAGCAGAAAAGGTAGATCTACTGAAATACACTGCAGAGGAAAGCAGCAGCTGAGATGTTAACACTTGTGCCACCATAGAGGCCCATATTTTGGGATTTTCACCTACAAAATCAATAAAAGTGAACATTATCATTGTCTATTTAGAATAAATAAAAGCATTATTTATCTAGATAAAGTATAATTTTTTTTTTCAGAACTGGCTCTCTCCAAATGTTTTTCCCTAGCCACTGTTTGAACAATTCAGATCCCACAGGAATGTGAGGATTCCAATTTGTTGTGTCCTAACATACCACTAACCCTCAGAAATGCTGGCTTACTTAGAGTAGTTGTTGGAACTCAGTAACTGATGTGGAAGAGTAGCTTTATAAGTACATTGAATCAATGAAGCCACTTGATAAAATCAAACTGAATAAAATCAAATAATCATAGTTAGCAACTAATAACCAACAGTAAAAATATGGTTCTTAGAAAATGTGTGTTTGCCAGTGGTTCACAGGATTGAGGAAGAGATGAACAGGAGGAGAACAGGACATTTTTATGAATTTATTCATATTGTTTTATGTGATACTTTATGAAAATATCCTGTCTAATATATAATAGTGGCTACACGTCATCATACATTTATCAAAATTACAGAATCTAGAACATAAAATTAAACCTTGCTGTATGCTATGTACTTTAGTCCATAATAATGTATCAATGTTGGTTTAGCAATTTTAACAAACTCACCACAGTAATATAGGAAAATAATGATAGGGATAGCTATATTTGTGTATATGTGTGTATGTATGTGTATAGGTGTTAGAGGTGGTATATAGGAACTCTGCATGGTCTGAGATTTTTCTGTAAACCTAAAACTTCTTTAAAATAAACTATTTAAAATAATTCTATTTAAAATAAATCTACTAATTAACCAGGAGTTGGGAAAGGAAAAAAGAAGGTGGTCTAGAGATCAATGTGGTTTGCTTCACCTACATGCTTTGGAGTGCTCACAGAAACCAGAATATACCAGATTTAGGTATGGTTTTTGAAACCTCATTGCAAATGGTAACTTTTATATCTGAAGAAAGTGGGGCTAGAAGATTCTTGCTTAAGGAAGATAGTCTGTGGAAATAGTCAGTTTAGTGGACCGTAGCACCTCTCCCCTCATGGCCTCAATAGTCTGAGGTGCTTACTGCTTGTGCCTGTAAAACAGACATGACTGCCACCCATGGGCACAACCAAAGACTATACTCCAGTAACTGATGAGGTTTTCTCTCAGGAAATCTGGAAAGAACTTTCTCCACAGGTATCACAATACTACTAGGCTCCTTTGAAACTGGTCTTAGTGTGTTTGTTTGTTTTAATCCAGCACAAGTTTCCACAGAACAAGGTCAGAATGTCAAGGTGCTGCTAGCTAAGGTTGCTCCCAAGAGCTCCTCTCTTCTCTGAAAATATACCACAGTCTAGGAATCTCTTGGCATCTCAATCCTTGAAAGGTTGTGTGTATGCCTCCCATCCAAAACTTTCAAATTTGTTCCCCAGCTGAACTCAAAGATCAGTTAAAAATATCATTCATACTTTGAAGTGGTTCCTCTTCACTGTTTTTTGCAAGAATACCCAAGGTTTCTTCGTGAATCTATTTACTTCTGTGAGAAAAAATTGATTTGTCTTTTCCTTGGACCCTCTCATCTCATAAAATGAAAGTTACTACACGTAACCTTTCAGCTTTGTTTTCATAAAAGAAGTGTTTTCTAGTAATATCAAGGGATATTTTGTATGTGAGTTCATAGAAATTGCCCTTGGCCATTGAATGATTCTGGATGCCCCTGAGTCTCTTTTCATACCCTGAATTTATTATTTCATGAATTAACTGACACACTTTCTAAACCTAATTCCTGGGTGACTTCCACTGTGCAACTAGAAAAGTCACCTCAGCAATACAGATAGAAGTATGGTAACTGCTGTTATAGGCTTGGTTTGCCTTCCACGTGTACCAAGTTAGGACCATCTTTCTGTGTTAGATTTCCTTGTGGGAGAGTTTCTGATCCTACAATCTATTAGTCCAGGAATTAAATTCAGAGAGGATCTACTGAAATATGGCCTGTCTAAAAACATAATTAACATATTGGGTAAATTTCAACTAGGTTGGGAAACAGGATGTGATGTAACTTGTTTGTAAAGTCATATTATTTGCCTGAAATTCAAATATGCATAAAAACCCACAAAAGTGTAAATATGTAGGGTGACATTTTTTGTGGCTTACAGGTACAATTGTAACAAGGGGCTGAAGCCAACAGCTGTTACAGATGGTGACCCCTGGAGCTGGTGCTTGTGAGGATGGATATCCCCAGGCAAAATGCGAATCAAGTATCACTGGAGGTGGGGACTCTGATAAGGAATATAAAGGACTGCGGAAGCAACCCCTGGGATTCTTCTTTCAGGATTTTAGTGTTTTGGGATCTCCAGTGATTCCAGGGTCAGCCCCTGCCCCCACCATGCTGATCTTCCAGAAGGCTCTTGCAGGCCTCTGAAGGATGTGGAAAGGCTTCCAGCAGCCAACCTCCAAGAAAAGTTTGGAGGCTTTGCAGTTAGCTGAGTGACTGAACCTGTTCCCACCTTTGCTGCTGTTACAGCTGAAGAGGAAGGTGAGGACTGGCGGCTGGGCCCCTGGCTGAGCTGCATGAATGGAGCCGTTCAGCTGCTGCAGCTGCAGTTGAGTGTCAATTGTCTGGTGCTATGCTGGGGCATCTTGGCAGCTCTGGTAAGCATTTCCTGTTGTGTCTTCTGTTGTCTTCGTGAGTTGGAACCTGGCCTATCGTCTGGCTGCACGTACTCCAGGCCCTTAGTGGCAAGAGGACGCCGTCTTGGGAACTTTTGTGTTTAGGACTTTAAAACACTGGATGCTGCTTTGGGTGAGGTAGCGGCTATTTGTGACCTCAGTGACTCTGTTTTTCCTTGTTTGTTAAATAAATCCCATTAATGTTGTTCTCTGAACCCGAGTAGTCTTGCGATTGTGCATGTGGGTGAAGAATCCAGACAGTGACTGGTGAAGTATTTAGGCAGTATCCTTGGCCAGTTTTAGTGCCCCTTGCTGCCCTGTATCAGAATCCAGTGGTGAAGTGAAGCAGGATTCTCGAAAATTGGGGCATAAGGTAGAAACATAAGGATAGTGTTGAGTGGTCACCACCAAAAAGTCATCAAAAGGAAAAGGGAAGAGAGAGAGAGAGAGAGAGAGAGAGAGAGAGAGTTTGGTAGTCTTAAGAAGGCAGGCTGAGACTGCAGGCAACAGGGAGCAAGGAACCAGGACACAATCCAGGTCAAGCGGGAGGATGGAAGGCATTTTCTCTAAAATCTGGGCTGCGCCCACATCAGTCACAGGGCTGGAATTTTGTGCAAAACAACCTAGATACCGTGATTTTGTAACCCGAGAGAACCTCAACTCCTAGGTTTGTGGTTTCTAGATTTGTTTCAAAATGATCTCAGATACTCCCTGAAATGGCACTCCTCACCCTGCACGGTTACTCCTACTTCTTCCTGGGCTCTGGCTGATACTGCTGCTTCCTGTAATACTGAACCTATGTCTGCCTCTATTTAGCAGGGGGAAAAGATGCTAAAGATATGATTTTCCCTGTTGAGTAAGCCTTGGAGAGAAAATCTGTGCTGAAGGCAGGTGGACAACTTTATTCCTGTGGTTCTTAGGACCCTCTCTTCTGAGATGGGGCATGTTTGTTTGTCTGGATGGTGAAGCTCCAGGGACTTCTGTTGAACAGTCTGTTCCCGAATCTAGGGCAAGACTGCTAAGAGCGCAAAGTTCAGTCTTTAAAATAACATCTCTTGGGACAAGTATCTCTCCACTGGACTAAGGACTGTGCATATTGGAATGAGACAAAAGGTAACCATAGGATTTTGAACTTTAGCAAATAAAGAGAGTTTGTGGGTTTCAGGCGCTGCTTTTTTAAATTTAAAAACAAGTTTTCTAGAAGAATAGACAGTTTTTGTAAGTTGACCAAGTTGCTTGCAGATTCTGTTATTGTCACTTGTGGATAGTGTCTGGCAAAATAAAATGCTGATTAAAAACTAACAATTTCCAGGGGCTCTGGCCCCAGCCCAGGCCTTTCTCAATCGCTTTTATTTTTGCAAAGAAACAGTTCAGTTGTGGTCATTGAAATGCTGTTATAATCTATGAAACACTGGACAAGCTATTTATGTTTCTGAGTCAGTTTCCTTTCTGTAAATCGAGACGAAAGGAAGTTTGGTGTGAAGAAATGAATACAGCCTCCAAGTAAAAAACCTGGGCACACAGAAGGCACTCAATAATTGCTAGTGTCTTCCAGCCTCCATCTCATAGAAACTTAAGTTCTTTCTTAAGAACTTTCTTTCGTAAAGACTTAAAAATAAAACTAGCAGGAGGTAAGTTTGCCTACCTATCTATTCTGATATAAAAGAAAGATTTACTTATTTAACAAATGTTTCTAGTGTGCATTTCACATGACAGTGCTGAGCTGGCAGTAAAGGGGGTGATGACTAGCTCCACTCTCATTCAAGTTCTCAAAACACTTACAGTGTAGCAGAGAGGAAAGGCAGATGATGGGCATTGTGTAAATGCATGAATAATAAATACCTTGGACAAGTGCAGGAAAAAGTTATTTGTGTAGTGTTGGGGGTAGACTGAAAGGAGCATTTACTGAGTGTTTTTCATGTGCTAACAGCAGACTGTGAGCTTGTGGGTGTTATCGGTTGTAACCCTCAAAACAATCTGGTTTGGTACATATCTTGGGCTCTAAGAATTTAAGGAACTTAGCAGAGATGATGCAATTTTAAGTGGAAAGGTTGGGGAAATAAGAGTTTTATCTGACATCCTGTGCTCCTTTCCCTTCCCCACACAGCTTCAAAGTATTAGCGACAAATGTTGTTTTTAGGGATGTGCCCATTTTTAAAATTTTTTTAAATTTTTATTTATTTATTTAAAAAAGATTTATTTATTTATTTATTTATTTATTTATTTATTTATTTATTTATGCAAGCACTGGGTGCAGTCAGAAGCGTGGGAGGGTGAGAGAATCCACCAGAGCCAGAGCGGGGAGCAGAGCAGGCAGAAGGACCGAAGTACACTGCTGAGGGGAGCAGTGGGCGGCAGGAGAGGTCTGCGCGTCATGTGGGACCCTCCTCCAGTGGCCGGGGAGCAGCCGGGGATCGAACCGGCGCCGCATAGGCCGCGGGCAGCTTCGCAACCCAGCGCTCAACTGCTGCACCACCGGGAGGCCCTAATTTTTATTTTTTAAAAAAGATTTATTAATTTATACAAGAACTGGGGTACAGGCCAGAGGTGAGAGAGGATGAGAGATTCACCAGAGACAGAGCGGGGAACAGAACAGACAGACTGACTGAAATACACTGCTGAGGGGAGCAGCGGGCGAGACAGGAGAGGTCTGCTTCGCCATGTGGGTATCTCCCTGGCTGGCCAGGAATCGAACCCATGCTGCAGAGGCTGCGGACAGCTTCACAGTGTTGTGCTGTGGGGAGGCCTGTGCCCATTTTTTTATAGGACGCAATGGTAGAGGTGATAGAGGACTCGCTTTCCTGCTGGTCAGAGAAGATGTGTTATAGGGCAACACCGATGTCAAATGGGTTGACCTGACTGTGGGTCCTCACCCACGCACTTAAAAGAGATTTATAATGAGACTCAACTGCAGGTACACAAAAAGTTTAATAAAGGGCTTATTTACCAAAAAGGGGGAAATAAAGAAAGGAATGACCCAGGGAGAAAGAGAGAGATAAATTGGTAAATGTGTGTACCAGTTCCACTGAGTTGGAACCCCAATAGCATGCAGAAAGCCGGCAAAAACCCATGGGGCCCCCAAGGCCCATATGTCTGCTATATACCAAGCCTAGCTGCTTAACTCCACCCTCAGTTCCCAGCAACCCTCCCTTCGGTGGTGATGACATTATGGGATTTGTAGCCCTTGGTGTCTTGGATCTCTTTGGTCTGGGGTGGGGGTGGGGTTCATAATGTTATAGGGCAGGGAGAGGGGCAGCCCAAACCCCGCAAACCTGCCTATTCTAAATGGGTTCTGCCATCCGCTGCATCAACACAAAACATAGGAGACTTTAATGGGAAGGAACTTTAATAAAACTAGGAAACAATACAGGTAAGGCAGAGAGTCTAGTTTCTAAATGAAGCACCCAAAGTTACCCGTCCCCTCGTGGGTAAAACTCCATCCACATGGGATTGGCCCAGAACAAGGCCCCAAATCCTGCCTCAAGCCTAAAGCATCTTCCAGTGGGGACCCACAGAAAAGGGTCAGAAACAACCAGACAAGCCCGGAAGGAAAAGAGCAAAATCAACATTAAGATAAAAGCTGCCATGGTCACCTCCCCACGGGTCTCACCCACATCTGTGTCACCCAGTCCACGACCAAAAAGACAAGCTGTTTCTTCACATGTCTCTAGGCTCCATGTGTCTCCTCCAGGTCTCCTGGCTCCATTCCGCTTTTTCCTTCCTCAGTCTCTTCTGCAGCTTCTCCTTTTCCTGCTCAGCTCCACCCTCTCTTGGGTGGGGCAGGGAACCTCCCCCTTTCCTGGGGACCACCCTGTTACAATAAAACCTATCTGTGGAGTTGTGCAGGACATCCTCTCCCTCCAACAGATGGAGCAAGTTGTGAACAGGACCATGTGTTTTCACTTTTGGTTGTGACATTCTCTCAAGGCACCATTTCCACTAGGCAGACCCATCCAACTGGATGGATAACATCGTCTGGACAATCTAGAAGGATTAGAAGCAATCTAGAGCCTAAATAGGAAACACCACAGATGAACTAAAAGCAAAAAAATAAAATGAGGACACTGCTACATGACCTAGTTGATGGGGTTTTGTGGAGTTGTGGGGTTCACTCTGGGAAAGGTTTCACCAGAACTCCCATTTCAGTGACACACGGCGAGTTCCCCAGGTGAGTTTCTCCATGAGACAGAGACGTTAGTTATATTTAAAGGGTAGGTTTATTAGGGAAAGGAAAGGGACAGGTTTTGCTGAGAGAGGCCTGCATGGTTGTAGGAATTCGGCCTTGAGGAGAGCTGCCTCCACTGAGGAAGGTCAGTGAAGAAAAGTCCCAGCAGGTCATGGGCAGGCAAGTAGCTGCTGCCCTGCAGAGGGAGAGAGCTGGTGAAGAGGCACCTGCATAGTCACAGGTGGGCAGACTGAGTGCTGCCCCAGCCTGTGCAGAGACTGCACTGACACAGTCCTTTTCTATTTGGGAGGGGTCACTCCTCTGTGGATTGGCCCATTTGTTGCTGATTTGGGATAACTAGGCAAAGCCAGGTAGGGATCAGAGATTCCAGGGTGGGCCCAATCTCCATATCTTTACCCTCAGGCCTGTGCTCCACTCCCTGTAGCATCTGATCCTGCTTGGGTCTCATGCCTTGTGATAAGGCACTGGTGCCTGAGGGTCATGACCTAAATGATCCTGTTATTCTCCTCCACCCCCACCTCCTGTGAGTCAGGTCCTGGTCTTGGGGCACCTCCTTTCCAGTCTTTCTACTCTTGTCCTCCATCATCGGCACCTGAGAGTGAAAACGCCCTCTGTCTCTCTCCTGGACCCTGCAATCAGGGGGGAATTGAGTCTGTCTTCACACATCTCGACCCCCACTTTTCTCATTTGTGAAGCTCCAAGTGAGGAGGTTTTTTGGTTGTTGTTATTTTATTTTTTTTTAAAGGACCCTTGTTGACTTTTCTCCTCCTTATTGTTGTTATGTTGAGGCTCCGGGGACGGTTTGGAGTTTCTCCAGTAATGCTAACCTTTTCTGAAGGGGGTTAGTTGCTCTGAAAGGGAGAAATGCTTCTTTTCAAAAATATCTCCTTAGGGAGGCCATCAACTGCCTCATTTTTGCCCAGTCAGGGAAATTTCATCCTCAGATAAGGGATTTGAGAATAGTTGTGATTTCCTAAAAGACTCCAAAAGGACAAATGTCCAGGACATAGTCACTCCATTGCCCAGGGCCAAGGCCTCTTTGTTTATATCCTTTGCAGCTTTTCCTGCATTCCTATCCTGTCTGTCCCAATCTCGCGCCCTGTTCTGAGTATGAAAGAAATCATCGTCACTGGAACTATCCCTGGTATGATCTATAGGGGATCATGAATTGGTATATACCTTTTTCTTCCAGTCATTATTGGAATGTGTTCATTTATTCATTTATCAGAGTAGAATTTTCTATTGTCAAGAAGCATTTCTTACATCACATCATTGTTTTTCTAACCACAAGTCATTGAGAGGATGCTGACTTTTTTTTTTTTTTTGCTCCTCTCAAGCCATATGAAAGCAAGGTTTAGTGTAAATGAGATAGTCAGGATTTTATGCTGCTGGCCTCTGTAGCTATCACCTGAGGCCTTGAATGTAGGAGGCGCTTGGGAGCGTGGGCCTCGGCACGCATACCTGATGGTGGACTCCTGGAATATGGTGTGGGCATGCGTGAGTGAGCCCACCTGAGCCTGGAGGCTGAGGCTATAAGGGCGGCAGCAGAGAACAGACAAACCTCAGCTGTGAGAGGTAGGGCCATGAGATGATGCCAGAGAGCCCAAAGAGAAAAGGATAAGGTTCCTTCGGAGGTCCCGTGGCCTGTCAACCTCCTGGACCCCCAGTCCCCATGCCTGGCCACTCTGCACCTGGTTGCCACACTACACAAGGTTTGTAAACAAATCAAGTACTTTCATGGATGGCATTTTTACCCCCCATTTGGTGGTTGGAAATGGTTAATGCTAAAGATAACCAGTTTTCCAGCTTAGCTTTCCCCTCAGGGCCTGTGAAAGATCAAAGAAGAAGAATTAGAGGGTATAAGGAAGTGAGCAGCTGAAGAATTCAGGCCCTTGAGTGCTAACTAGAATCCAAGTCAAGCAGCACACAAGAAGGGAGGGAGCCCTTTCCTGCAAATGCACACTCTAAGGGGCATGGGGTGGTCTGAAGACGCTTGTCAGTCACCTTGGGTGTCTTTCTCTTTCTCCACATTGCCACTAGATGCAGGGTAGCATCCTATGGTGTTGATATGTTACTAAGAGTTTTGTCTAAGTATGGCCCCAATACAGCCTTGGGGAGGGTGGTGGCATAAGGACTGTTAAGCGAGCACATCAGAACTTCCCTGTCATTGGTGCATTGTACATAAAGAGAGAATTTGCTTATACCCTGAGGGAATGGAAGCAAGATTTTATGTTCATTTATGATACATCAAGTCAAATGTCAGCCAGAATACCATGTTGAAACAGAAATGACTCAGTGCAGTGAGCGGACTCCAAGCAAATGTGTGAAATACATAGCGTGACTTGTATATGTTTCCCACCATTTCTAATTTTCCCTCTCCCCCACTTTGACAGAACCATCTCTTCCCACACCCTTCCATACTCATCTCTCTTTCTCACCTTATCTATCGCCAATACCCAGAAATGATCCAAAGTTTATTCCCTCTAGGGGCTAGAAATGATTCAATTTGATATTTCTCTTATGGGACTTCGAATGTAATAACAATAATAAAAAGAGGTTTTAAATGCAAACTTCCATACATTTGAGAACCAATTGGACGGGTCTTAAGGGATGGTAGCTTCCTGGGATCCCTGGAATCAAATGACCTAAGTGACATAAATCACCCCTATATCTTCTCAGCTGCACATTAATACCCTGCCTTAAAAAAAAGTTTGAGCATTTGTTTGCTATTCTTTTTTTAAATTGAGGTGACATTAGTTTATAAAGCCATGTAGTTTCTAAGATTACATTTTCTCAGCATGCCCACCATGAAATGGCCAGTCACTCTCCACCACTAAGCAATCAGCCCTTCTACTCATCCCCTGCTTCCCCTCTGGTATCTACCATGCTGTTTCTTGGAGTCTAAGGGTTTGTTGTGTTTTCTGTATATTCCAAAAACGTGTGAAGTTGTTGGTATTTGTCTTTCTTCTCCTGGTTGATTTCACTTAGCATAATCCCCTCAAGTTTCATCTTCATGTCACAAGTGGCGAGATTTCATCTTTTGCTAAGACAACTAACATTTTAATAAAATGGTCTCCTGTCTTGGATTTCCTGTCATCATACTTTGACTCCCCCATCTCATTGTCTAAAATATCTCAGATTCCTTTATTTTTAAAAATATTTTATTGTTTTTTATGCACACAATAGCTGGGGTGAGGCTAGAGATGAGAGGGGAGGGTGAGAGGATTCACCAGAGACAGAGTAGGGAACAGACAGGCAGATCCATGAAATACACTGCGGAGGGGAGCAGCGGGCAAGTCAGGAGAGGTCTGCTGTGCCATGTGGGTCACCTCCCTGGCTGGGGGTCGAATTTGTGCTGCTGTGGCTATAGATAGCTTTATAGTTCTGCATCTTAACCCCTTGTGCTGCCAGGGAGGCCCCTTAGATTGCTTTAAAGTATCCATCTCCCATCAACCCATCCTCAGAGGTCAGTTTCAGACCCTTTTTTTTCTTTCTCTCTTTTTCCATTAGGTTGCTTTGTCCATTCTCAAGGCTTTTTTTTTTTTAAGATTTATTTTTTTATGCATACAAGAACTGGAGTATAGGCCAGAGATGAGGGGAGTGAGAGGATTCACCAGAGACAGAGTGGGGAGCAGAACAGGCAGACTAACTGAAATACACTGCTGAGGGCAGCAGCGGGCGAGTCAGGAGAGGTTTGCTGCGCCATGTGGGTCACCTACCTGGCTGGCCAGGGTCAAACTCATGCTGCATTGGCTGTGCACAGCTTCGTAGGTTGCATCTTAACCCCTTGCGCCACGAGGGAGGCCCTCATTCTCAAGGCTTTTAAAAACCATCTTTGTGCAGACAACTTACAAATTTTTATATCCAGCAATTTGAGCTCTGGATTCAATCAGTTGTTTACTTGACATGTCCAACTGTTGTAGAGCAACCCCGATACAAAACGGGGTGCCTGACTGTGGGTCCTCACCCGTGCGCTTAAAAGGACTTATCAATGCTCTACTGCAGGCACACGTGAAAGGTTAATAAAAGGCTTATTTACAAGGGAAGGGGAAATGAGGAAATGTACAGCTCTGGGAGAAAAGCGGGAGACAAAGTTTTAAATGAGTCCTACCCGATCCGCCGATCAGGAATCCCAAAATGGCGCTCTGAGAGCTGGCCGCCAGCCAGGAGCGGTGAAGCCAGGAGGCGAGCGATCGCGAGCCAGAGAGCCCAAGGCCCACGTGTTTGGTTTTTTATATCCAACCTGGCTGCCCAACTCCACCCTCAGGTCCCAGCCACCCTCCCTTGGTGGTGATGGGATTTGTCTTTCCCAGAGTCTTGATGGCTTTAGTCTGGAGTGGGGGTGGAGTCCACAAAGCCTGTATGGGATTAACTCAGGACATCACTTCCCCCTAACACAACCTCAGATAGCTAAATCGAAAGCCTTGCCTTTTTTACCTCTAAAACTTATTTCACTTCTTCACCAATCTTCATTGTCTTAATAAGCAACATCATCAAACTTCCAGTTTATTTCTTATGCCCCCAATCTAAGTGCTGTCCTTAATTTCTTGCTTTTCTTCACCTGCTATATGTACCCCATTTCAAATCTTGTCAATTCTACTAACTAAAATATAGTATCTGAAATTCATCAATTTCTATCTATCTCCACTGCCATAGCCCCACTTTATGCCACTATTACCTTTCCTCTAGAGCCCCATGGCATCTTCCTAACTGATATCTTTGTTGCCATTATTGTTCCTTTCCCTACCAAATTCTAGTCACCCCAAAGGCAAAATTGCAGTGGTTAAGAGTGAATATTCCTGAATGATATGACCGGGGCTTAAATCTTGGTTCTGCCAGTTACTAGCTATGTGAATTTAGGAATTTTTTCCCCTTCCTTTATTCTTTTAAAATTTAGGCACTTTATTTAAGTTTTCTGTGCTGCACTTACTTCTGCTATAAAATGATCATAATATCGGACTTCCCTGGTGGCACAGCAGTTGAGCGCTGGGTTGCGAAGCTGCCCGCAGCCTCTGCAGTGCCGGTTCGATCCCCAGTCGCCGGGCGAGGGTCTCACATGCCGTGCAGACCTCTCCTGCCACCCGCCGCTCCCCTCAGCAGTGTACTTCGGTCCTTCTGCCTGTGCTGTTCCCCGCTCTGGCTCTGGTGAATTCTCTCGCCCTCCTGCGCTTCTGACTGTACCCAGCACTTGTATTAATAAATAAATAAATCTTTAAAAAAATTTAAAAAAATGATCATAATATCACCTACCTTTTCCTTTTGAAGTGAGTACAAAAATGCCTACACAGAAAGATCTTATTGTTATGTAAATAAAATCATGTCACTCCATAACTGAAATCCTTCAGTGGATATAAAATTCAAGCCTAAACTAGGACCTCTACATCCACTGTGACCTGGCCCTGCCTTCCATTTTGACCTAATTTTAGTTCACTCCCTCTTTCCCCCTCACTGTGCTCCAGGCACACAGATGTGAGTTTTGCAGGCATGCCAAACTCTGTTGCCTTAAGGAATCTTTTTCCTGTTTCCTCTGAATGGAAATTCTTCCAATGCCTGACTCCTTCACTTACTGTAGACATAGCCTAAATGACACTTACCAACCTCCTCTGGCCACCTTATTTAAGATACTGATTTTATTCTCTACTACAGCCAGTTTGTTTGTTTCTTTCTTGTTACTTAGCATAATGCTTAGTCATTGATTTGCCATTGCTTTGTGTTACCTCTACCACAGTGCAAACCCTGTGAAGGCAGGGCCATGACTGTCACGTTCATTTTTGGATCAATAGTGTCCAACACAGTGCCTGGTAAATAAATGCTAAATAAATACTAAATAAATGAATGGAATGATTGTTAAGCTAACCTTGACCTTCAGTAGGAACTCATGTATAAGCCAGAATCCAAGTTCTACAGGATATATCAGATAATGTACCAACAAGAACTGTCACTTGACCTGCTTTATTGTTCAGTAAAACAAACAATAGAGTGGACAGTCATCAGCTACTGAAGGAGAAAGGACATGGAGTCAGAGCCCTGGATTCAATCCAAGATCTGATACCAGTTTTCTGACCTTGAACAGGCTTTACACATCTCAGAAATCTCTCTTTTTTGGAGAATGAGAGTGACCCGAATAAGCAACCCTTAAGATCCCTATCAGCATAAATATTCTGTTTTGGATGTCACATTTTCTGTGCATAGAAGATAAAATCAGTACCTTGGTTAGTTTTCATAGAGGAGATAAATCACTTGTTATGTTTGAGGAAAATCAAAGCATCATTAGCAGTGCTTAGATTATCTTTGGAGGTATTTTAAATAGGTAGAAATTTGTCCATTTTAAATAGGTAAAAATTTATTCAATAATTATTTATTGATTATTACATACTCTGGAGTCATGCCCACTGTTACCTTATATGAAAGCAATTTTTCCCCTTTCTTTGCTTTCATAGCACACTCTCTTACACACACACACATGCACATATAGACATTTAGATGCACATGTATAGCTTCACATATACACACATCTCGTTTAACTCTGTTTTTTATTCTCGTTGCTTAGAAAAACCCCTCTACTATCAGTTTGTCAAGGAAAATATATCCTAATACATCAGGAAAAGACTAAAACACAGTCCCTATTCAAAGGCTATTAGGGCGAAAAGAAAACACGAGTTCTTTAATAGAGGTGTGTACAAAAATCTATAGGAACACAAGGAAGCAATTAATCAAGAGGGCAGTGGGGAGTGGTCAGAACAGCTACAGACAGCTAAGCCAAGATTTGAAGATGAATAGGAGTTTCCAGGTAATTTAGAGAAAGGGTACAAAGAAATTGAAAGAGAACAAATGGGGAGAAGATTTCAGACTGGGGAAAAAACATGTATAATGGAGGTGGAAATATTTTGGGCACACGTTGAGATGGTTTAGAGCAATACCTGATGTGTGCAGCCATCACTGTGAACACTATCTACATTCTCCTGCAGAGTCGTGGGTGTGAATGGGGTGGGGAAAGGCTGGGGGGCTTGGTGGAACTAACTTGGAGAGGGTCTTGCCTAACTACAGGGTTCATTTCCAATGTTCAGTTGGGTGGATTAATGTCTTTGCTTTAACATGAAAGGTGATATCCCCACCCTTTGTCTATTTCTGCCTCATCAAGCATAAGCACAGAGCTGAACCCCATCTAGTTTTTTCAGGCATTTGAGAATGTCCAGAGATGGACTAAAATCCTCTAGGAGGGAAGCTAGGTGGCACTGCATTACTGCCCAGCTACTGCTCTTTTAAAGCATAAGGACCTTTGGTTATAATAAATTTTGATGAGTATAAAACTATTCAGTGAAGCTTTGAGAGAACATGGGCTAGAAGCCTATTAGAGAAAGAAAACATTTTCCTTTTGTTAATTTTTATGTAATGCATTGTTATTTGGCACCAAATTAGCTAGCTTATCTGCCCAAATTCTACTATGAAGGATATTCTATTTGTGGGTGAAGATCAAATTGTATTTTGCTGTTGAGAAACCCTTCATTGTATTCTGTAAGTACAGCATTGGAGGGATCAAAGATATATTACTACTTCCTTCTAAGAGTTAATAAAAAAGCCCTTTGGTCCTTGGTTAAAATTCAAAAGATGAGAAGTAAAGTTGTCCTTTTTTGTTCTAAGTGGTAGAATAGGACTCCAATGAAGCGAATGAAAGTTAAGTAAGTGTTTTCCTGGATAACCTGCTGTTGTTTTGATTTCCTCAAATTTTTCTTCTTGGGGAAAGCCTTAAGAGCTAGATTTTTAATAACATTTTGTACCCAAGATAACTAGTCATCAGGATTCAAAAAATAATGTGCTTGCTTGTACAGCAGTGAAACTGGAAAAATGTCTAGATACCTTCCCCTAACAGAACATGTTGGTCTAAGACATCAGTTTGCTTTGGAAAAGGTACAGTGGAGAACAAAGTGTAGGTTTATCCAACACTGAACCTCTTTTATAGAGCCTTTGTAGTTTATCTAAAAACTTTGCCATCTCTTCATTCTCCCCTAGACTTCTATTTATTCTTGTTACCTAAATTAGTAAGAGTGAAGAAAACATTTATCCACTGTCTTGCTGAATGAATCAATTTGGTAGGAAACAAAGGATTTTATGGGCTCCTGGCCACAGATGAGAGCTTGTGTTGGGTCAATAGGAGCCAGTTGAGATTTGCTATAAACTCCCAAAAATCATACCAAGTGGGGAGAGCTGGCTTAACCCTAAGCTGATCTTTGAAGCACAGGAAAGAGCAGAGGAGCTTGGGAGGGCAGATCCAACTTGAGTCCACAGAACAGAACTGTCATAGATAAAGAGAAACAAGAGTCTGAAGGCAATAAGGGATTGGGGTAGAAGCTGGAAGGTGCCAGAAAGCAGAGACTGCAGGGGCAAAATCTCTTAAAGGTACAAGATTGACTAGTAAAAGTCGACTTCGGTTTTCTATGTTACTTCCAAGGTTACAAGCTGACATATTTTTACATAGATGAAATTATCACCCATGTTTAATGTGTCTTAACTCACTTCTTTATGGAGGTGATCTAATGGCTTACCCTGAATCATATATTTACTACCCTCATAAATACTTACATAATAGTTTCATATTTTCAGCATTGTATTAAAAAACTTGCATTTGGTCCTGACTATTATGAATTGTTGGAAGTATCCTGTTCAAAAATAAATAAATAAATGAATAAATAAAATAAACATGGCCATGAAGAGCTCAGTAATATGTAAGCACATAGTAGAAAGTTACAGTTAGCTAAATAAATATGGTAGACAAATATCCTCATGATCCTGGAGAGAAAATCAGTTTTTTTAAGAAATTGATTTTGTGTGGTGTCATATATACTTGAAAGGTGTGATCCTATACCTCTAAGTCATATATAGCATTTAAACCAACGTTAAAAAAATAATCAATTAAAAAAATCAATTTTGATGAACTAGAAAATTAGAAAAGACATAGAATGTTCCTTACTGTATGTTTGCATGCATATTCTAATTATATTAGGTCAAAATCAATCAACTGTGGTTTTGAAAAGTTCTAAATGCTTCTCCAGAGAATATCTAAATCCATTCAACAAAGCAAAAACAACTACCAAATTCAACTCTTTGCAAAAAGTTTTGTTTCCGTGTTTAGCAAAACTTTTATAGTCAAATTATTTCTCCTCCATCTGCCCTCAATGACTCTCTTTCATGTTCTATTTTATTGCACAGGGGGAATGAATTTCTTAACCTCACATAGTCATGAAACTCACAGAGGTCTGAACCACCCTGCTGCCCTGTAGTTTTTGTAGAGTCAAATCATCATAATCCATGTTCATAATAATAAACACTTCTAGAGCACTTACTGTGTGCTAGCCTTTACATTAAGCTCTTTGCATGTATTAATTAATTGAAGCATAATAATTCTATATAGTAAGTTGTCCACTCAGTACAATTGAAAGCAGTTTTCTGATATCATGTAGGGATTACATGTGAAGTTATTCCAATCTAAAGCTTTCCTTTCAGATCTGCCCTGAAGAAAATGTTCTAATGTTCTGTTTATCCCTAATGTCTTAATTGCCCGCAGTAGAAAGCTGCTTGGGGATTTGAGAAAAGCATCTACTCCTTGATTTCCAAATTAGACAGCATTGCAGTAAAGCTAGGATTTATTGCCCATCTCAGCAGGTTTATTGAAAAGTACATCACATACTATTCGATGGGAAAGGAAGATTGTTCTGTTCTTCTAAAAAATGCATAATTGTGCATTTTATTACAGTCAAAGTTAAAGAATTCGCTCTTCCTCTGCAGGCCAAAGGCAGGCAACGTTCTGGGACTAGCTTTCTGTTATTCTGAGTTCCTGGGGGTTAAGGCATATGTTAAATGTTAAGCAGGCCCCTGTCTTCTCTAGATATGGGGGCAATGCCAACACCTCAGGAATCAGGGTTATAACAGTTTCCTCATTCATCATGAACTTGGTTTCCCTTTTGATAACCCAGGACAGTATGTTCCCTTTCGACTTGGCAGAAGAAGTACCAGGTTCCTATCTGTCAGTTTTGTGGGCTGTTTGTTTCCTTTGGAGGCTTGTTTTTGTATTTTTTTTAAAGAACTGGGGTACAGGATACAAGAACTGGGGTACAGGCATACAAGAACTGGGGTATAGGCCAGAGGTGCGGGAGGGCAAGAGGATTCACCAGAGACAGAGTGGGGGGGGCAGAGCAGGTTGATTGACTGAAATACACTGCTAAGGGGAGCAGCAGGCGAGATAAGAGAGGTCTACTGTGCCATGTGGGTATCTCCCTGGTGGACCGGGGATTGAACTCGTGCTGCAGAGGCTGAAGATAGCTTCACAGTGCTGTGCTTAACCCCTTGTACCACCAGGGAGGCCCTTGTTTTTCTATTTGTTTCTTACATGAAGATCATTGGTTTGACTGAAAATGTTCAGCCTCTGCAAGCTACCCCAGGACAAACTTAGTCTGCTGTCATGAGAGAGTCTGGAAGGCCGGGGTCCTCTCAGCATGAGCTCTTAGACCACAGACAGTCACTTCATCTCTTGGGACCTCAGTTTCCTCAACTTGAAGTCAGGAAGATTAGTACTTACTTATATAGTACCTATGCTACAATCAATTCAGGAAGGTTAGAAAAAACATCAAATCAATATTAATACTAGTGATTATTGCTGACATTAATGAGATTTTGCCAAGAGCCTTGAATGGTCTTAATTAATATTCACAGCAGCATTATAAGGCAGGAACTACTATTATCCCATTTTACAGAGGTGGCTGAGCTATAGAGGGATTAGCTTATTCATGTGTTTAAAATCATGCACTCCTTGGGGCCTTCCTGGTGGCCTAGGGGTTACGTCTCAGTGCTATCACTGCTAAGGCCTGAGTTCGAGCCTCCTGTTCTGTTCCCCACTCTGTTTCTGGTGAATCTTCTTTCCCCCTGCAGCTCTGGCCTACACCCCAGATCTTCTACACTATCCATAAGTGGTAGAGACAGTCCTGGAGGTCAGGAAAACCTGACTATTTTGTAAAAGTGTCCTCTGCAGACCTACAGCATCAACAATACCTGGGATGGTGTTCAAAGTGCCAGTCTGCAACCTGGACAGGACACTGCTAAGATCCCAGTGCGTGCCTGCGTTGGATACCCCTTTGCTCTACTTCTGGGAAATGCCACAGCTACACGCATTCAATTGCGTGGGACTTCTTACTCTGTACATTGTTCTGGCTGTGTTATTACTAATTGTATTACCCCCTCTCTTGCTCGTATATATCCTGTGGTGGTCTTACTTAAAAGACCCCCCTATGTTATGTTACCTGTTGATTTACATGATATGCCTTGGTATGATAATACTGCCATGCAAGTTTTAGATGAAGTACATGCCCTTCTTCGTCCTAAACGTTTTATTGCCACCCTTATTCTAGGAATTGCTGCTCTAATTTCCCTGGTTACCTCCTTAGCTACTTCCTCTGTTGCTTTAATTCAGGAAGCTAAGACAGCTTCTTTTGTAAATGACCTTACCAAAAATGTGACCATGGCACTCTCTGTGAAGCGGGACATTGACTACAAGTTGGAAAGAAAGATAAATGCCCTGGAAGAAATTGTTATTGCCATTGGAGATGAAGTTCAGCTGCTTAAGCAGCAATTATCCACTCGCTGCCACGTTCACTTTCGTTTCATTTGTGTTACACCTTTGCGTTATAATTCCTCTCTACATTGGAATCTTACTAAACATCACCTATTGGGCATCTGGCATGACAATGACCTCTCTCATGACCTTGCATCTCTTCAGTCTGAAATCTCTGCTGTCAGTAAATCTCACCTAGATACTTCAGTCTCTTCCTTTGCCCATTCTCTGGCTTCCACTCTCCAATCTTTAACTCCTACTCACTGGTATCATCTTGTTCTCTCCTTCCTTGTTCTTTCCCTACTTGTCCTGCTTCTCTGTTTGTTTATTCCCTTCTGTGTCCGCTCACTTCACAGGTCCATCTACCACATCCAGTGTGACATGTATGCTTACCAACTTCGTTCTAAAATCAAAGGGGGACCTGCTGCACCCCCCCCTGCAGTGACCCTCAGGGCTAATGGCTGTTGCCATGGTCCCTGAGGTCCGGCGTGGGCAAGGAACCATGCGCGCAGGGGGAGAACAGCAAACTCCCTAAGATGCAGAGAAGCCGAATGCCTGTCAAGAAATAATGACCACCAGAAGCTGCCACAAAGATGATTAAAAGAAATGCTGACCACCTGGAACCTTATCTCACTTTCTCAAGGACCACAAACTTTATTCTGCTACAACTGTCTTTCTAAAATCTTTCCTTTTTCTGGTCATTGATTGCTAATTAAAAAAAAAACATACCTAATTTAATAATTAGGTTAATGCAAATGAAACATTACTAAACACTGCGTTATAATAGAATTGTTAGTTTAATAATCTTTCTATTATGTGCTTAACTTTAGTACCTTTGATATTAACTGCATTATAAAATAAATTCACCCATGACAATTAATTATGATAGTTAGTGCAACTAGAAAATAATTATATAGAACAGTAGAAAGAATTTATAGCCTGTCCAATTAGAAATGAGGCTAGGTCCAGATGTAACTTCGGACATAAATCACTGCCCTGTCAATTAAGCTAAATCTATGAGCAAACTGATCTCTTTAATGTTCACTGTTCCTATGCTTTTAGAAAAACATATATATACTGACCACTAGCTTAATAAAGACGCACTCAGATTTTCACTCTCTTAAAAAAAAAAAAACAAAAAAACAAAGTGCCAGTCTGGGGGCACATGGTGGATAAACAGAATCTAAATCACTGGGTGCAGGCCCAGAAATTGGTATTTTATCAAGCTCTTTGGGTGATTCTTATGCCCACAAAAGATTGAAGCGCTGATCTAGAACCTGTGTTCTCAATCCTTATATTGGGATTTTCTGCACACATTGAATTTTTCAGTGTGGGGAACACTGGCCATTTGACCCTGGTTGGCTAAATGTCTCCTCCCTCCGCTGAGGCACTGTGTATGCCCATCCCTCCTGGGGCTGTGTGCTGACCCTAGAATATCCTGTGTGGAGAGGAAAGATGCAGTCAAGGACACATGCAGAGTATATTTCTCTGTTGTGACTGTCAGTATCCTTCCTGCATGATCAAAGCCAATGCATATTAAAGATTTGTCGCCAGAAACCCTTCTATTTTACAATTCAAAAACTGTGTAAATCATTGGAAATTCTTTTGAATGTGAGATCTTATGCTTGTTAAGTGCATCAAATCCCCCGCCCCCCACCGCCCCCGTTCCTACCAAAGGGATTGTAATAGACTTGATCAGTTGCAGGAGATGTTGAGGCTTTTATTTATATATATTCACTAGACACTGAATATTTCTGATTCTCTTGGAAAAAAAACAAGTTATAGTTTTGACCACCAATAACAGATGCTGTAAATACAGCAATCTGATATATAGCCAGATTGTTATATAAAGTGTTATGGACCTACCTTTAGCAGTTTTTCTAGGGGAAAAAAAACAAATAAAAGTTTTCTTTTTCTGATGTGGCCTCATATTGGTCCTAGCCACCATCAGATACTATATCGTCAGTGCATTTCTTCAAAGAGTCTGAATTCTTTCCACCGAGTTGCAAACAGTGAAGGGTCTGGTGGTAAGTGTTGCCTTTGTAGAGTGTTAAGAGAAACATAGCTGTGGAAGAAAAGGGGATTCCAGCTGAAAAGATGTACATAAATATATTTCTATCTTTTTCTTAAAAGAGATTTTGAAAAGTACTATTGGAAAAATTCAGAAAATTTAATAAAGCACAAGAAGAAAATGAAGATCATTTCCACTTTCACTAGTCAGCACTGCTAGTATTTTAGTGCCTGCCGCTATTTAGTTTAACCACTGTTAACATTTTTGTGTATGTAGCTCTCTTGACTTTTTTGGGTATCTATAGACATTTATACTAAGATCTATGTTTTACCAAAAAGTATATTGTTTTGAAAATCTAGCAGCTGTGTTCTCACGCATATATATGTGTGCAGTTTGCTAGTGTGAGTATTTTGCTGGAAAAAATTATTAGTGGTCACTTATAATTCTGGTGCTTGCTTCTGTAACTGTCTACCTGAGACATCATCTAGTGTCACTTGTCCAGTATATGGGGAAATAACTGAATGGGGATTATGTATCTCTTAGAGTTGGTCATTTCTAAACCAAGTAAGATGACTAATGTAAAACTCCTGAATTATTTGTTCTACTCCCCATGGCTGGCTTGTTTTCTAAATTGCAAATTTGCTAGGTACTGTGCTGTTCTGCTTTAGGAAGTTCAACTTTAAGACACATGTTCTGTGATGAATATAGCTCCCTTCTCTTACCAATACAGATATTCCAAAATAAAGTCTGACTTCATTTCTTTTGTTCTTTTTTTTCCTCAGGGAAATTCTGCCCTGAGCAGGGGGGAAAACACTTTTAGGGGGATTCCAGGGATCAAATTCAGGCCATTTGAACTAGGTCTTAACTGTTTTAGTTATTGGGAATACATAGGGATAAAAACTTTACTGTCAATCTAATAGGTCTAGATTTAGGCCTTTTTTGCATATAAATTATCTTATGATAAAGGTTGAATTCATGGGGATAATTTGTGATGAACTGGATACCAACTTGGTTTAAAAAAATTTTTTTTTGCTACCTTTTTTCAAGTTGGTTTTGATGGTAGACAACAAGATCCTTTTTTTGGTGATGGGTTTTTCTGTTTTTCAAATAGACTTTCAAAATACAGTGTTTTGTTAAAAGGTGTTTATTCTAAAGACTTGCCAATTTAAAAGTAGAATAATCTGTCTGAATTTGATGATAAGCAATAACAAATTATTTTGGTCAAGTATGTTAACTGAAGAAAACATAGTGGGGACATTCATGACAAAAGTTGTCCCTTTCAGCTCCCTATCGTGACACTTAAGTAATAATACCCTGAAATGGGACTTAGCAAATATATGGACACATTTTTGAAAATGCAATGAATTTCTCAGATGGTCAGAAACCATTTGTGTGACTTTAAGAATGAATGATTTGGCACAATTTCAGTGGGCCAGCAAAGAGGGGGTTTTCTTCTGCAAAACAGGCCCTATTTTGCCAGGAAAGTGGCAAAGATTATACGGCATTCCCATAGATCTGCTCTGTTCTTGCTACTGAGACTGAGGTCTTCTGTTCAAAGCAGAAAGTTGGGAATTTTTACCATTGAGAATTGAAGAAAGTTTTGAGAATACCAGAAGCTAGAAGCTTGGCTAGGATTAAAACATTTTAAAGAACAACAACAAGAATGAATGATTTTTTCATAACTGATAAGAATCCCTCTCCTACCTATCCTTAATAGAGATATGTAAAATAGGAGATTCAGGTTTATCAAAAATTTTTACTTTCTGCTAACTTAAATCATTACTATCTCAAGTTTTTTGTTCCTCAACATTCTAAAGAGTAGATGATATTCCTTATTATCAGTAAAGATTAAATAAAGACTGGAAATTATATACTTAAATCATAATAAGCAATTCTAGTATAGTGAGTTGGCACTAGAAAGGAACTTAGAAAACTGAACCATAATCTACGTTTCACTCTAATTCTGTGACTACCCAGTTAAAATAGTCCACTGAGAAAAAGTCAAACTGGTTATTTAGAAATCTTAGTAAAAATAGATATTCAAAAAACCAAAATATTTTTTGAAATTTAATTTCAAAATTTATATAGATTCTCCCTCCCCAGGAGGTTAAATATAGGTTAAATATAGTCAGCTATGTATAGTGATTTCCTCCAAAGAATACAGTTTGGAAAAAGTGTTGGGTAAATTTATAGAAGAGAAAACTGGCAAGTGCTACTCCAGCCAAGTGATCAAGGTGAACATTAATTAAGGTGATAAGACATGTTGAAGCATTTACCCTTGATGTGTGGTAATGACACTCTGCTGTCTTCCTCCGCCCAGAATCACCAAGCCAGTGTAATCATGAAATGCCAGACAAATTCCAGTAGAAGGGCATCTTACAAAATACCTAGCCATTAGTTCTCAAAATTGTCAAGGCCATCCAAAATAAGGAAAGTTTATGTAACAGTCATAGCCAAGAGGAATCTCGGGAGAAGTCATAATTAAATGTAATGTGGAATCCTGGGTAGTATCTTGGAACAGAAATTGGGTTAGTAAGAATGAAGGAAAATGGAATAAAATATGGTCTCTAGTTAGTACTAAGGCATCACTATGTGTTCATTAGTTGTGACAAATGCATCATGCTGGCACAAGAGGTTGACAATGGGGGGACAGGGTATGTCTATGGGAACTCTGTACAATCTTTGCTGCTTTCCTGGTAATCTAACAATATTGCAAAACTGAAAGTTTGAACCCCCCGCACCTCTGGCTTACACCCCATTCTTGCATGCATGCTTAAATAAACCTTTAAAAATAATTTGAATATTTGTTTTTTAAAAAGATTTATTTATTTCTGCATATAAGAACTGGGGTACAGGCTAGAGGTGTGGGGTGGTGGCGAGAAGATTCACCAGAGACAGAGTGGGGAACAGAACAGGCAGACTGACTTAAATACACTGCAGAGGGGAGTGGCGTGTGAGTCAGGAGAGGTCTGCTGCGCCATGTGGGTAGCTCCCTGGCCAGCCAGGGATCGAACTCATGCTGCAGTGGCTCCAGATAGCTTCATAGGCTGCATCTTAACTCCTTGCACCACCAGGGAGGCCTGAATATTTGTTTTTAAAGATTGTGTCTAGATCTGTATCTATGTCCACCCCCCACCTCTGCCACACACACACATACAATGTGGAACATCCATGCCAATATTAAAAAGGTGGGAAAACTCTCCATGGTGGAGGGATGTGCCATGATCCCAAGTGAGAAAAACAGAGTGAATTTGAAACTGGGCACAACTGGAGCACAGGACCAAAAGGAAGGAACTAGAAAGAGATGGTGCTGAACATGTCAACTTGGGACCACTCCTGCAGGGTTTTATTTTCTATGCTAAGAATTTTGCCATTTTCCCTATTAATGCAAATCCATCAGACTTTTAAAGAAAAAAATGGATTGATCTAGTTTTCCTGTACAGAGCTGACTCCTACTGAGTAAGGAGAATGAATTAGCAAGGGGAGACTGGAGGCAGGAAGAGCATTCTAGCCCTCTTCAAGTCAAAGTAGAGAATGATGAGACAAAATTAAGGCATGAAGAGGATGTGGGAAGAAAAGTCTGTTGGGAAAAGTTATTCTCACCTGCATCTATATATTATTTACTTATTCAACTGGTCAAACAAAAAATCTCAGGAGCACCGTATACAACCCTAGAGGTAGGGTACTACCTCTGAGACTGTATAGTAACTGGCATAAGATGCTATGCCACTCTGAATGGTGTCTCTGGAGCAGAGCAGAGCCATGTTTCTGGGGTGCATGCTCTGCCTCTTCTCTCTGGTCCAGAGAGATTCAGCTCTGGCTCCAAATTTGCAAAACTCACCCAGGAAAGCCCTCCTTAGAAGGCAGTTTAACTTGCCCTTTGATATTTCACCTTAACCGGGGGAAAATGTTCCTTCCATTCATGTTCAGGACTCTACATTGGTCAGGACAATATTTCTTCCACCTCATCACATCCTGGTGTGGTCTTAGCGGTAGGTGGTTTGGCTTCCCTAGTAATGTAATGTTTGGTGCAGCTATCTAGATTTGAGCTACCTAACTCCAGTTTAGTGTGGAAGATTGACAGTAAATTAACTTTTATAAATATTTTGTTGAAGCTAACTTCATTTTGGAATTTGAATAATGGTACTACCCAGCACCCCCAGACAAATCTCTGTACATTTGTTCTCCAGCCTATTCTTAAGCCTCTGAAGGAATAAACAGTTTGTGGGCATGTTGGACTCCTCAAACCAGGTCTGAATGAGGCCTGTGGTGAGCCTAGCCCACCTGAGGTCATTGTTCTCCAGGACCTGGGGAGAATGCAGCTTCACGTGCCCAAGATGGGCATGGGAACAGAAACACCGATTTATCCTAACTATAGATTTCTGCCAAGAAATGGACTCATTTCTCCAAATAACAAGTTTTCAACATAAGTGCATGTAAATAACAAGACAAGAAATAAGATGGGAACTTGGCTTTGGTGCAGAATGAAGTCCCATACACAAGATGTATGAGGCTTGAGAGTGGAAAGCACCCAGGTTGGGAGCTATTCTTTCTGGAATGGGCTGATTGGCAATCAGTGCTTTCTAGGTGAAGTTTGACTTCAGAGTCTATGTGCTTATTTCTGAATTTTTGTCCCTCCCTGCCTTTTTATAACTAGCCACTTCTTTCTCCTTTTCTCCCCCAATCTCCAATAGCTACATCTAACCCAGATGACTTGGAACACATACCACATCTATTATTACGTGAATTTAAGTCACTTTTATTTTTTAGGGGTATTTGTATTTAGCTTTAACTTCACTGGGAAATGTGAAGGCTTAGCCCTGGAAAAAGGCACTAAAGGCATGAACAGGAGTTTGGAATTTGGGAATATGTGGAGAAGGGCTTTCTAGGGAAGCCTCAAATCATACCGAGCAGGAGCTGCGAATTCAGCTGTTTCTTCAGAATAAGAAGAGAGGCCAAGTAAGCCTGATGGCTGTGGCGGATAATTCAGGAGAATCCCCCAACTCTCCTCGCCCTCCGTTTTCCTGATATCATTATGCCCTTCAGTAACGTTGAGGACACAGCAGTTGGGGGATTTTTCTCTGTCCATGACTGAGTTCATTTTGAACTCCAATTCCCTTACTTGCTAGTTGGGCAAATTACTTAACCTCATAGAGCGTGAGATACTTCATCTATAAAATGTGGATAATAATAGATACCACCTCAAGGGACCGTTGCTATGACGGTCGAATGAAATGACACTTCGCATGGAGCCTAGCACTTTGTGAAGCTCTACATAAGCTATTAAATCAGTTGTTCCTGTGAAAAGAGAAACCAAACTAAGATTGTGCTTGCTACTATTTTCCATTGGGTTTGAACAAATACTGGGAATGTTTCCACCAAGAAGTAGGCGGGGATGCACAGATGGGGTGGAAAACGTGAGCGTTTCAGCAAGCTGGAAATGATTGTATCAGGTAGCTGGTGATACTGATGCAGCTCAGGCAATTGTGGAGATGCTCTGAGTGACACTTCTCCTACTCCCTAAAGGCTTACTGCTGAAATAATGACATGGATGACAGGTTTTCATTTTCCCCCCATTTTTCCTGCCTACGTGGTTAATCTAGGGGCTCTATCTGGGTGCTGTACCTGATGAAGATACAAAATTCTAACAAAGGTGTTGAAAATGTATTAAATTTGTGCATGCAAGAAGACTGCACTGCAAATCCATCCAGGGACTCTGGCATTTGAGGTAAACATAAACTTAATCCTACTGTATATTAGGATTTTAAGGAGATGCACTCTGGGGCCAATAATTTGAACTCTCACTATATTTAGATAAATTCCATTTGAAAAGAAGTGACTGCCGTAGTTATTAAACATCAGAATGAATTATTTAATGGAGAATAAATTCTCATCTCTCTGAGCTGACTTGGAAGTGACATTGCCTGAGGGATGGGTGAGCTAAAAGGACATACTGCTCTCCCATAGCCCCGCCTTATCCACCTTATTCAGTGTAGAATCTTCTCCAAAGGCTTAATTTTAGCCATTTCATAGGATCTTGGATCTTGGATATGAAAATATATATATGTATAGTGTATATATATACACTTTATATAGTGTATATATAGTGTATATAGAGAGAGTATATAGATATAGATATAGTGCACAGATATATGGTATGTGTGTGTATATATACATATATATATATATATTTACCTTGACTCTTAAGGTAGAATATACCAGTATATCTACACACAGTGTTCATAGATCTACCTATGATCCACATTTTCTTTAATGAAAATAATTAAAAATAGTAAGTATGTATTATGCTTATTATGAATCAGGTTTGGTGCTAAATATTTTTACATGTTTTGCTTCCTCTGAACTCTAAATTTTATATTTAACTTACTACTTGAAAATGCCACTCGGATATTCCATCAGCATTTTACAATTAACAGGGACCAAAATAAAACTTATGATTCGTTCCTGTAACTGATCATTTTCATCTTTATAAATACCATTGGCCATTCAGTTGCAGAAATATATAATCATAATCCTTGACGTTGACATTTCATTCATAGGCCATGGTCAGTCTCCCAGATGGTCTTGTTTCTCTCTCCAACATAAATATAGAACCTACCAATTTCTCTCCAAATCTGCTCTCACTATCCCAGGACAAGCTATCATCACTTTCTTTCTTTTTTTTTTTAAGATTCATTTATGCATACAAGAAATGGGGTACAGGCCAGAGGTGTAGAGGGTGATAGGATTCACCAGAGACAGAGTGGGGAACAGAACAGGCAGATTGACTGAAATACACTGTGGAGGGGACCAAAGGGTGTGACAGGAGAGGTCTGCTGTGCCATGTGGGTCACCTCCCTGGCTGGGGATCAAACTCATGCTGCAATGGCTGCAGGTGCTTCATAGTGCTGCATCTCAACACTTTGTGCCACCAGGGAGATCCAAGCTATCATCACTTTCACACTGGCCACTGCAATACTTCCTCCTACCTTTCACAGTTGTCACCTAAATGCATTCTGTACAGAGAGAGCAGAATGATTGCCTTTCCTAACAATTTACTTTGAAAAATTAGAAACATGCAGAAAGCTGAAATAATTTTTAGTGAATATTCATATCCAACTCCTACAGTTTACCATTAATATTTATATGTATTAGTTTGCTAAGGTTGCTATAACAAAATAGCACAGATGGGATGGCTTGAATAGCAGAAATTTACTTTCTTATAATTCTTGAGGACAGAAGTTTAAGACCAAGGTTTGGCAAGTTTGAAAGATGATTGGGCTTGCAGATGCCCGTCTACTCTCTGTGTCCTCACATAGTTCTTCAGCTTGTGTTTGTTTCCTAATCTCCTCTTTTTTAAGGACATTCATCATTAGGACCCATCAACATGTCCTTTTATCATCTCAATTACCTCTTTAAAGGATCTATCTCTTAATTAGATAATGTTCTAAAGTACTGGGGTTTGTGACTTTGAGATATAAATTTTGAAAGGACACAGTTCAACCCACAACATGTATACATGCTTTGTTACCTTCCTATTCCTGCGTCTATCCCTCCGTTCATCCATGAATTCATCTTAGTGAGGGAGCATTTCAAAGAAATTGCAGATATCAGTCCCCTCACCACTAAAAACTTCATCATGCTACAATTAACTAGAGCTCAATATTTGTGTTGTGTTAAAAAAATTATTTTCATGCAAAATTTAATTCCTAAATATACCTTTGCTCAGTTTTGACAACGATGTAAGCTCAACCCTTATCAAGTATAAAACATTAACCATCCTTTTAGAAAGTTCTACCCCTTCCAGGCAGTTCCTCATCTGACCTCAGAGGTGCCTGCCTCATCTCAGAGGAAAGCACTGTTCTGAGTTTTTCCCACTCTAGATTAGTTTTGCTTGCTCTAGAGTATCATATATTTTTTTAAAGATTTATTTATTTATGCATACAAGAACTGGGGTACAGGCCAGAGGTGTGGGAGGTGAGAGAATTCACCAGAGACAAAATGGGGAACAGAACAGGCAGATTGACTGAAATACACTGCTGAGGGGAGCAGTAGTTGAGTCAGGAGTGGTCTGCTGCACCATGTGCATAGCTCCCTGGCCAGGGATCCAACTCACGCTGCAGTGGCTGCGAATAAGTTCATAGATTATGTCTTAGCCCCTTGCACCACCAGGGAGGCCCTAGAATATCATATAAATGGAATACTGTACTGTATTATTGCCCATATCAGTAATTCATCCCTTTTTATTACTAAGTAATAGTCCATTTCTGAGTATGTTACATTGTATTTATAATTTTTTAATTGGTGGTATGTGGCCCGCCTCCAGTGTTGGGTTATTCTCCATAAAATTTCTAGGAATATTCTTACATAAGCCTTTTTATAAACACACATTTTCATTTGTTTTGGGTGAATAGGAGCAGAATTGCTGGTAGGTGTAAGTTTATGTTTAAAACTGTGAACTTTCAGAAATGTGTCAAATAATGTCACACTTGTGTTTATGATTCTCCATTGATTTTCCATTGCACTTACAATGAATTTCCCCCAAGGATAAAGCCAGAGAAATCCACTTTTGTTTCTTCCTTATTCCCTACCTCAGTCTTAGCTTCTTCCCTAACTAACTCCCCACACCCACCAACCTTACTGCTCCTGCCAGCTTGCCTCTTAACAGTCTCTCCTTAAATAAGCCATGTGTGTGCCCAGTTCACTCACATGTTGCTGTTACGCCATCCAGCCAAGGAAATTCTCCCAACCTACTGCCTCCCTGACTCCTCTTCCTTCAACTGTCAACTTCAGCTCTACCTACCTCTTTAGAGAAAACTGACTTGCGAGGTTAAATTACTTCAACAGTGTCACAATGCTGGTAGAGTCAATATGTCAATCAGTGCAAACAGGCCGTCTGACCCCAGAGCGCTTGTGCTAACTATCTTAAAGTAAAACCCTCTTTCAGTTGTGTATCTACCAAAAGCTTCTTGCCTTTTCTCTCTCATCTACCATTCATTGCCCATTTCACTTCAATCTGTTTCATTTTTTTCTTTGCTTGCCCTATTCCTTGAAAGTCTTCCTACTAAGGTCACTCATCACCATTTAATTGCCAAATCTGGTGAAATAGTTTTCTGGACTCATGTGACTTTGCTGCGTTTCACCATGTTGACTATTACCTTTTCTTGACACATTGAATTTGGTTCTCATAAGCAAATTCTCTCATGGTTTCCTCCAGGTGTATAGCCCCACATTCTTAGTCTCCTTTAGGGGCTCGTTGTTCCATTGATTACCCTCCAGATGTTGATGTTTCATGGCCCTTTCCCTGGTTTTATCGTACTCTGCCAACTTTCCCCAGAAGATCTCATCTATATACATGACTTTAATCACCATCTTCATACTGATTGTCTTTTCAGCTAGAGTCCCATCCCAGATCTTCCCCTGAACTAGAGACCTATAGTCTGAATACATATGAAACCTCTCTAATTGTATCCCAAAGACATTGTGTTTTTTCTAAATATGGGCCCCAATGAGCTGTGCTTTCCCGTCTTCAAATCCTATGGAATCATCATTCCTCAGCTCAATGGAGTGCCCCATTCCTTGAGTCTGGGCTGTCCTATGGTTCTCTGTGAAGCAGTAAGTGATTCCAAGGCTAGATCATTGAAGACTTGCATCTTCTGCCTACACCCCTATTATTTGTACTCTGTCTCTTGTAAACTATCTTACTGTGAGCATCTCTAGCCACACAGAGAGGTTGCATGCAGGTGAAAATCGCAACTGAACTTCTCTCTAAAAGCTAAACTTCTCTCTAAAATCACAGTTGAACTTCTCTCTAAAACTTCTCTTGAACAGCTGCTCTCAGGATTAAGTACAAACTTTAGCAGAGTATACAGACACTTCATAATTTGTTCACCTTCATTTGCTTCTGCTGCTTCCACAAGACCATTTGCAAGGACTCCTATTTCTCCCAGAAGGCCCTGTTCTCTCATCTCTGGGCCTTTGCATTTATCTTTCTGTCCACTATCCTGTAGTGATTAAAAGCTCATGTTCTGCATCTCATTATGGCTTTGTCCCTTTCTAGCTAGGTCATTGTGGCCAAGTTATTTGGTGTCTCTATGTATCATTTGCCACAGTGAAAATAATGATACCTCCAGCTTCTTGTGAGGATTAAAATGATTAATACAGGTAAAGAGTGTAGAACAGTGTTTGGCACATTGTAAATATATCACTGCTTGACACATCAGTTAGTGTGGGCTGCTGCTATTATTTTCCTTTCCGTCTCTTACCTCCTGCTTCTCTTCCTGCCCTTATTTGCCAAAAAATATTCCTATACGTCTTCTAAGACTCCGATTCAATGTCTTACTTTTAGGGAAGTTATCAGGAGCTTCCCTAACAGAGTTCTTGATATATACATATATATTTATATCTGTCTATCAATCATTTACCATCTATCTTTGTTCTTCACTACCTGCCCCCATGCTTTGCAGATACCTTTTTATTGTACTTACCATGCTATACTTCAAATGTTAAATAATTAGTGAGAAACTCTGGAACTTTGTCCCAGTGCCTGATACATGACAGGATCATTACATATTTGATGAGTGAATAGTGAATAATCAAATGACTGAACGAAAGAAATTAGGGCAAGGAATATGCTCTTCAGCTTGGGGAGGTAAGGATTAGGGAGAAACAAGTGAAAGAGGCTAGGTTTGATAGAGGACTTTTTTCTTTTTTAAAAGATTTATTTATTTTTGTACAAGAGCTGGGGTACAGGCCAGAGGCACAGGAGGGTGAGAGGATTCACCAGAGACAGAGCGGGAAGCAGAACAGGCAGACAGACTGAAATACACCGCTGAGGGGAGTAGTGGACGAGACAGGAGAGGTCTGCTGTGCCGTGTGGGAATCTCCCTTGCCGGCCGGGAATCGAACCTGCGCTACAGAGGTTATGGCACTGCGCTCAACCCGCTGTGCCACCAGGGAGGCCCCCTAGTGGACATTTTTGTGTTAATTAAACCTACTTGTGGGCTAGTGTAGCTTGTTATTATTTTTTTTTCTTGTCCAAATCAGTGTGAGTTATTCTGACAGAAGTAGAAATTGCATTTGGAGCCTGTTAGGGTATTGCCATTGGCTCATCTTGTCTGCCTCTCTGCTCCATAACTCTGGGCTCAGCACTTAGTGAGGGGTCACAGTCCTCATTTCATTTCTCTGGACACACCCAGTGATCCACATTAATTCAAAAGTATGGGAAACCAATAGTTTTCTTTACCCAGGAAGTGGCAAACCAGACTCCAATTCATGCCAAAGGAGCCTGAGGAAAGTGTCCTGGAAGCCAAATAGCTTGCTCAAGACTCAGAGAACACAAAAGCCAGAGCATCAGACCAGTATTATGGAGGGAGGTAAAAGAAGACTTGACTACCTGACGTTTGAGACTCTCTGTACTCATGGGAGGAAATGCAGTAGAGGGTCACAGAGACAGCATCAGCAGCTGCAGTTTTTACTGCCTTCATAGAATAGAGACCTTATTTTGCATCAGTTTATGAATAAATATACTACAAATCAATATGATTTCCCATGTTTCTGAGGGAGCAAATATATTTGTCCTCTGCATCAGGAAATTATGTTCCTGACCCCTCCTATTGAGGCTTGTGATGAAGTGGCTCTGCTTGGTGGCTGTAAGCAGTGAGTTCTTTTGCTTATAAAGGTGTGTTTTTTGTAGAAGAGCCCCATGCCATGAGGCTCAAAACCACTCCTTGTGTCCAACAGCTGTGCCCAGGGTTGGGCAAGATTGGAACAGAGGGGGCTTCTCTGGTGGCACAGGGGTTAAGTCTCAGGGCTATCAAGTTATTGCCAGTCATTGCAGCATGAGTTCAATCCCCAGCCAGGGAGCTAACCCACATGGCGCAGCATGTCTCCTGTCTTGCCTGCTGCTCCCCTCAGCAGCGTATTTCAGTAGATCTGCCTGTTCTGCTCCCTGCTCTGTCTCTCGTGAATCCTTTCACCCCCTGCACATCTAGCCTATACCCCAGTTCTTGTATGCATTAAAAAAATATTTTTTTTAAAAAAAGTTTGGAACAGAGGATTAAATAGTCTCTATGCGGTGGAGTATACAGGGGTCCCTTCAGTGGCTACAGCTTTTGCTATCTTCAAAAGCAATGATTGGGGTTCATCTGGATTCCAGAGGAGGAAGTTGCCTTTTTGTGAAGTCTACAGAGTTCATCAGATGTAAAAATGTCCCTAGCCTAGGAAAGAGGTGTATATACAAAAATAAAACTATAACACTTGTTTACATATATGAGGCTGTGCTCATTCACTTTCTGAATAAGTACTTATTGAGCAACAATTATGTGCCAGAGACAGGAACTACTTCTTTATGTTCATGTCAATAGCACCTAGTACAGGGCCCATAATAAGGGCTGCAGGCAATGCTATTTCCCTTAGCCTGATTAGACTTCAGGGTGTAGTTGGATGTATGGGATTAAATGAAATAGATCTTTTTCTCCATGACGCTAACTAACCTTTCATGGGAACTTGAAGCTCCTCATTTTGGCCTCTTTAATCAATCGAATCGAACAAATCAAAACCGAAAGACAGCAATTATTCAGGGTGCCAAGCCATTGTTTAATAAGGATTTCTGTGACTGTGCTTCTAAAGTTGAAATTTAAGAAAGTAATGCTGGCTAACAAACCTTGTTGGATAAACATTGCCGCCCCCTTGGAAATTCTGGATGTTCCAACTTGGCTGCTGATCTTCTTTTGCTATTTATCTATTTGTTTAGCACTAGCATTGCTTAAGCTTCCAATGTACACACAATGATGCACTGGATTCTGGGAAATACAGTGAGCTCTGCTCCCTGTCTGCAAGTTGCTCACACTTTAAGTGGGAATGCAATAAATGATACATTCAAACAGCTTACTCATTATAGACAGAGAAAATAACTTTTATGGGCAAAAGCTTTCAGCAAGTCCAGACACAGTCTTGCCCAAGTGTTCGGCTGTGGCATTGCCACTGTCACGGAGAGGAAAAGTAAAATATAGTAAGGTTGTGAATGGTGAAATTAATAGTATGCTCTTTCACTGCTGCGGGCATTTATATATATTGGTTCCTCCTCTTCCCATTTCATGCCCTTCTATCAATTTAATTAACACCTGTATCTTAAATATCAACTACAGTTTAATCCTGGGAATCATTGGTGACCTCTACATACACACACACACACACACACACAGTGATGCATTAGTTATTCCTCCTTTAATAGTACACCATCATTCTCTCATTATGCTAGTATTTATTACAAGGCCTTGTAAGTTCTCAACTTCTCAACCCTTCCCCCTCACACCCTGCCACTAGATTGTAAGCTTTGTGATATATTTCTTTTTTTTTTTTTTTGAAGATTTATTTATTTATTTATACAAGCACTGGGTACAGTCAGAAGCGCGGGAGGGTGAGAGAATTCACCAGAGCCAGAGCGGGATGCAGAGCAGGCAGAAGGACCGAAGTACACTGCTGAGGGGAGCAGCGGGCGGCAGGAGAGGTCTGCGCGCCATGTGGGACCCTCCTCCGGTGGCCGGGGAGCAGCTGGGGATCGAACCGGCGCTGCAGAGGCTGCAGGCAGCTTCGCAACCCAGCGCTCAACCGCTGCGCCACTGGAGAGGCCCCAAGCTTTGTGATATATTTCTAATGATGAGCACATACTAGCCATTCAAGAAATACTTGCTGGATGCCTACATGAATGAATGAGAGACAGACCCAACATCAATAAAATTAGAGTAATTTTTCATCAGTTGCTCAATAACTTTGTGCAATAACTTCCTAGAAATGCTATGGATCTCTATTTCTGTGAGCTTATAGCTGCCACAAAGCTGTTGCTGTGATATATTATTTATTAAATGCCTCAGTTACCTGCAATATTTAGTGTTTTTTGCTAAAAGAATGGTATGATGCTACTGGCTGGAAATCATAGACTTGATCACTGTGCAGTTTTGTTGGAATTCTTTCCTTAAATTGAGCTGCTGCTAGGTTAGCCATTTTTATTCATTACAATAGGAAAATGATTCTGAAGTGCATGAGAGACAAGCAGAGGGCTTTTTAATGTGAATAACTTAGAAAAAACTGCAAAAAGAATCCCAGGGACACACAACCCAACAAATTCCTTTTACACAGAAAATAAGACCAAAAATTTGGAAAGAACAGGTCATATATCCCAGAAATGTAGTAAAGGTGAAGTAACCAATAGAATTTCATTTGATTTTATTTCAAAGAGTGACATTTGGTAAAAATTATGATAAATCTTTGTGTTGAAGTGTCCTTTCTGAAGGACACCAAAATAAGATTTTTCATTTAGTGTCCTAAGTCCAATTTTTGCTCTGTTGGTATTCAGGAATTTTTTTGAATAAGCAATCCATGCAGAACTCTGGACTCTGCCCTGCTGCTTTCAACCTTAAAGTGTGATCACCTAGAGGATTTCTTCTCCATATTAAGGGCTGGCAGCTTGGAAAAGTGGTGCTTCCTGCCTGATGGACCACATGCTTCCCAGAATCTTAATGATTAAGAGGAATCATTTTAAGTGAAATGACCCGAGGCAGAGAACACAGAAGCATGGCGTATGTTTGTTGTAACCTTCCAAGAGAGCTCTTCATCTCGTTTACAATTTCTGGAGAGGGTGCCTTCCGCACCGTGATGAATGAGCCATCGACTGCCATCCCCCCTCTGCCTATCCAGGCGATAATTGTTTCCTCAGAAATCCTGTGCATCTGAATTAGCTCTGACATACAAGTCACATTGTCTGTTGCAGGTATATGAAAAATCAACTGTCCCTCTCTGAATATGGCTTTCCCATTCATTTTTTGTTGTGTGAAAATGACTTTTTAGCCTAATGCTTTTGAATTGATTATTTATATTGATTCTAAATTCGTGAGTTCTCAAATTTAACATCATTTCCCCAATTTTTATACTGTAGTAAAATACATGCAACATACAATTTACCATCTTAACCATATCACGAAACTAGTTCAGTGGTATTAGTAAAATAATGAACGTTATATTCAGTGATATAAATAATGTTATGCAGCCCTTACTACCACCCACCTCCAGAACTCTTTCATGTTGTAAAACTGAAACTAGACTCATTAAGCACTAACTCCTTATTTTCCTTTTCCGCCCGGGCAATATTCATTCTACTTCCTGTCTCTACACATAATCGGTTTTTTTTTTTTTAAAGATTTATTTATTTATGCATACAAAGAGCCAGGATACAGGCCAGAGGTGTAAGTGGTGAGAGGATTAACCAGAGACAGAGTGGGGAGCAGAACAGGCAGACTGATTGAAATACACTGCTGAGGGGAGCAGTGGGTGAGTCAGGAGAGGTCTCCTACGCCATGTGGGTAGCTCTCTGGCCGTGGATCAAACTCGTGCTGCAGTGGCTGCAGATAGCTTCACAGGTTGTGTCTTAACCCCTTGCGCTACCAGGGAGGCCCTCTATACATAATCTTGACTCTTCTTAGTATCTTCTTTAGGTGGAATAGTGCTATATTTGTCTATTTGTGAGTGACTTATATCCTTTGGGATAACATCCTCAAAGTCCATCTGTTCTGTAGCATATGTCAGAATTTCACTCCTTTTTAAAGGGTGAATAGTATTCTACTTTATACCTGTACCATAATTTTCTTATCTATTCAGCTATTAATGGCCACTGGTTACTTCCACATTTTAGCGACTGTGAGTAATGCTCCTATGAACATGGATGAACAAATACTTTTTTTGAGATGCTGCTTTCAATATTTCTAGATATTCCCAAAAGTGGAGCTGCTGGTTCATATTGTAACCCTATTTTTAACTTCTTGAGGAACCACTGTATAACTTTCCATTTATATTCCACCAGTAGTGCCCAAGGGTTCTTATTACTCTACTTCCAGGCCAAAACTTGTTACTTTCTGTTTGTTTTTTTTTTAAAAAAAAATTAAGATTTATTTATTTTTATACAAGAACCAGAGTACAGGCCAGATGGGCGGGAGGGTGAAAGGATTCACTGGAGACAGAGCAGGGAACAGAACAGGCAGAATGATAAAATACACTGCTGAGGGGAGCAGCGGGCGAGACAGGAGAGGTCTGCCGTGCCATGTGGGATTCTCGCCCTGATCAGCTGGGATCGAACCGGCGCTGCAGAGGCTGTGGACAGCTTCACAGTGCAGCGCTCAACCACCTGCATCACCAGGAAGTCCCCTGTTTGGTTTTTTTAATAGTGCTATCCTAATGGATGTGAGATGGTATCGTGTCACTATGAGATGTATAGAAAAATGTTGAAGTAAAAAATATTTACAGGTATGGACAGGAAAGTGGATATGTTAGACTTTTTGTTATCTCAGTCAATACCTTAATCTGAATGCCATCAGGTATTCAAAAGGAAATTAAAATGATCTTTCAATAATGTGAGGTCTCTCTGAACACCATCCATAGTGACAGAAAATGCATAGTGTTAATTTCAAATTCAGTATCAAATCTCACTGCTGCTGCTTACCAACCATATGATCATTAGGACTCAGTCTTAACTATATGAGTTATATAAGAATAAGAATATTCTTTATATCAAAGGGATAATGAGATCTGAAATGAGAGTTAAATGAGATAATGCACAAAAAGTGTGGCACACATTGAGCTCTCCATTAATTTTATCTTATTCATGAAGATTCATGAAGATTAGTTAAAAATGACCATGAGGGGCCTCTTTAGTGGTCTAGTGGTTAAGTTTCAGTGCTATCATCACTATGGCCTGAGTTCATCCCCTGCCTGGAAGCTAACCCATATATGGTGCAGCAGACCCCTCCTGTCTCTCCCACTGCTCCCCTCAGCGTGTATTTCAGTAAATCTGCCTATTCTGCTCCCCGCTCTTTCTCTGGTGAGTCCTCTCATGCCCCTGCACCTCTGGCCTACACCCCAGTTATTCTACACACACAAAAAAGTAAAGAGCAAATATGAATATGACATAATCCCACCCTTGAGTTCCTAAGTGGGAAAATAATACAGCAGTTTCAAAAATTCTATCAGGAGGGGCCCCAGGGACTACAGGGAGGAAATGGGTGATTTGCTGGTGGGTGTGGTATAGTCACATACATCTGAAGAGGTGCAAACCTCTATCTGTAAATAACATGCAGTGTTGTCAACCAACATTACCTCAATACCAATAATCCAATTAAAAAATAAATTTTTTATTTAAAAAATGCCCTAGAGTTGATAGTTGATAGCAGAAGAATGACTAATTCTCATCCAGAAAGAGAAGCCAGGGGCTCTAGTCTCAGTTCCATCACATATAAGTTAGTAACCTGGGAAGAGTCACTTAAATTGTTAGCATTTTCAACCTTTGAAATACATAACAGAGATGATAACATCTGCCCTCGCATTCCCAGAAGGTTGATGTAAGGTTCAAATGAGCTAAGCTTCATGAAAGTACATAATTAATTATAACACCCACAGAGCTGCTTTGTGGTGTGATCATTTTCCTTCCTCTGTCTCCTTAGAGCGTGGACTCTAACAAACTTTCTCTTTTGTGTTTCCTGTTTTAGCTTACGAAATATTTGGAAGTTGTACATTATGTGTGTGTATTGTCAATGTGTTATCAAGTCTTATCAAGCTGAAGCAGTTTGACTAAACACAGACATCAGGACTCCTAAGTCATATTCCAACACATAATCCTGAAGACAACAATAGGTTGCACTTCTTTCAAAGAAGAGTTAGTGTCACTCTCCATTTCAGTGGAGGAAGCTGAGCATTTATTCGTCTAACACTTATTCAATCAATGTTTATGAAGCTCCTTCCCTGTAGCAGGCTCCTTGCTGTCAACTGAAAGGATGCGATAAGCAAAGGCAGGGAGCTCAGCCTCATATTGATCTTTGCTGGTAACTTCTTGGCATGAGTAAATCATTCATCTTCCTGTCCTTTAGTTTCCTCCTCTGTAAACTGAAGCTTGGTAAGCAACGAAGCACACAGTCAATATTATGTGTGAAAATAATGGCATACAGAGATAAAGTGAAAATAGGAAGGGTATGAACCACCTTTTCACTGGGCTATGAGCGAGGTGGTGATGGTCACTTTGGTGATATGAGAGTGGGCAGTGGAGAGAGTGGTTTGTTGTGGAGGCCAGGCCACATATTGGGTGGATCCAGGAATTTGAGTGAGCTGGGCAGTAGGGGAAGGATTTGGGGCAAGATAAGATTGCCAGCTTCCAGGCTGGGAACTTCTAGGTGATTATCAGGAGTGAGTCAGGAGGTGGCTCTATGTTAGTGTTCAGGGAATTTTAAAGTTGTTATGGGTCAAAGGAATTTTTGTGGGTTGATGAGAGCTTTCAAATTTTGTGAGTCTAAAAGGAGATGGTGACCAATTTGCTACTTTTTTCCACCCTGGGTTGTCTGTATTGTGTGTGTATGTGGTTTCTCAGCTTGTTGTGAAACATAGTAAACATAAGTGAAACCAATGTTTAACTAAAAGGTAAAGCCAAAGTTAATGAAGTAGCTTTGAGGATAGGAACTGAAAGCAACTAAGCCGGTATCTTGAGAGGAAGGGAACTGGCATGGATTCAGTGTCTCCTGGACCGTGGCAGATTTCACATCCACAAAATAACCTCAACATGGATTTGAGGCACACAGAGAGAGTAAGCAACTAGAGTTCAGGAATAGACTGTGGCATTGAGCTCAGGTTTGAACGACGGAGAGTATGTAGTTACATGTTTCTCAGAAAACCTGTCATGGCTAGCACCCTTGGGAGAGTCACTTTCTTTCAAAATAATGCTGTCTACTTGGACAGGGGAGGAGCAGTCTCACACAGCAGACATGGCATTAGCATCATCCAAAAATGTCTTTCCAGGGGGACTCTTCATAGATGCAGACGTGGGCGTGGAAGGTTGGTGGTGGCTGCTGAGGCTGGCATGCCCCCAAACCTGCTTAGCTTGCTTAGTTAGGAAAACAATGGGAGTAGGGAAGGGGCAGCTGCTGCCATTTACTCTCCAGAGGCAAAACGTTTTGAATATGCATAGATACATACCCTTACAGAATTTCAGAGCAGAAGAGCCCTTACAGATAGAATTTTTGGTGTAGGGCGCAGTCTAGGTTAGGGGAAATTGAGAGCAAGAGTTCATTTATGACCTTCTCATCCTCCTGTACTCAACTATCTGTGATACTGAGTACATGAGTAAGTGAATTAACCAATTCCTGAATTTGTAATTTATGATGCTAGGAAAAGGGCATTTATCATTTGAATCCTCCCAGAAGCATGTGTCAGAGTTAGGGACAAAGATTTCCTCTAAAAACTTCTGTTTTAGGCAAATTAAGGTGGCTTTTCTTGCTTTGAAGGCTTGAACAAGCCTCCTGATCCCTGGACTGAGTTCTCCTAGCCCTTGTGAACTCGGAAGTACTGTCCCTGAAGGTTCTGCTTGATGGTTCCCATCAAGGATAAAACTGAAAATAGGAAGCCTTTGGTTGCTGACTGTGATATAAACTTGCTGCAGCAGGCTGCCAAGAGCAGTTGATCTTATGAAAAGCCACATGACTAACCAGAAATAACTGGAGCTCAAAAGATGCCAGTGTCGATGAGTAAGATTTCTTTCATTAAAGGATCTAGTTAAAGCAAATTCACCCACTCACAAGTTTTTAAGTGCCATTATCTTTTACCCTGGAACATTTCATTTGCCCTGATGTGGCAAATTAAGTGATTTAATTAACACAGAAATGTCAGCCTTTATGGAATATAACTAGCGGTCTATTTATTTATGCTTAATTACTAATTCATTTATTTCTCTATCCAATACATTTTTTCAAACCTAGAGCATGCTAGCTGTGCTGCAAGAGACAAATATATTTCCTTCATGCAACCTGTTCTGACTTCCCCAGGGTAATGTTATTTCTCTCTTTCCTGAAATCTAGTAGCTCCTTGCAAGTCTCCAAATAGAGTTATGACACTTTGCATTGTATTGTAGCAACCCGAGAACATGTCTTATCTTACTATTCAGAACTAAGACAATCACAGACAGGCATAATGGGTTACAAATTTTTGTATGTTCCAGGGTGTTTAAAGTAGTCTTGGCATAGAACGTGTTCTTAGTATTGTGGAATGAATGATGAATGAATATTTGTTCAATTGGCTAAGAAATTGATTCAGTTTAGGCTAAGTCATGCTGCCATAACAAAAAATCCCCAGATTTCAGTAACTTAGAGCACAGTGGTTTATCTCTCACCTAGTGTCCACCATGGGTTAGATGCAGCTGTGCATCCCATCCATTTTATTCTGAATCTGGGCCTGGAGCAGTCAGTCACTAATTGGACAAGCCTATCTTGCAGCAGGGAGACAAGAGAAATGACAAAAATATGATGAACCAGAAGTGGCATATGTTACTTCTCCTCAAATTTATTACCAAAGTTAGTCACAGTACTAAATCTCCCAGTGGGAAGGCATGATTAAAGAATATGTTCATTCTTTGAAATTAAAATATAATTATGTGTTATTAAAATATCAGTTTAATTTTTTTAAATAAACCACATACATAAAACTAGTCAAGGGAAGTTCAAGGAACTTTCTTAGCAACTATGTTGTGTGTGTGTATATGTGTGTGTATATATATATGTACATAGAGAGAGAGAGAGATATTCAATGTCTAACACAGGAACTGCCATGTATTCACACTCAGTAAGTAGTTACTAGGGAATATGTTATTCAGCTTTAAGACTATAATATTAGGAAAACATTTTTGTTACTTGGAATTCATTCATTTGTCTAAGTGTCTTTTCAATGAGAATAGCGCACTTTAGATTTCTTATGAGGGTGTATTAAAGACCTTTTGTTTCTAACAGTTTGAGATTGTTGATGTGTCTTCAAAGTGACTAGGACATTTGCAACCTAGAAAGCTCTGGGAAGAAATAAGACCTAACTAGACCACGGTTATATTTTGCCAGGTTTGTTGTCTGTCATGTGAGCAGAATGTCCTTCAAAAAGAACTGGTGGACTTAGCAAAGAGGGATGTTTAATAATATTTATTCCTTAATTCCTTTGTCCATCATTGACACTTATCTGACATCCTACAATATTTACTGAACACCTGCTATGTGCCTTGTATTGTTTTAAGTGCTGGAGACAAAGACTCTCTACTCATGTTGATTACATTGCCATGAATCAGTAACAATGCTATCTGATGTTACTTGATGATGAGTGTTAAAAAGAGAAAAAATAAAGGAGGTTCAAAAGATAAGGAATCCGCAGAGCATGGTTGGGTGGAACTACTACTTCATATAGAGTGCTCCTGGAAGATCTCTGATACATGAGACATGAAATATCAGGGGCAAGCATGTCTCCCGCAGAGGTAATTCAGGGAAATGAGACAGCAATGAAGTTGGCATGTTTTAGAAAGAGTAAGGTCAGTTTGGTTACAGTAGAAGGGGCAGGTGGACATCGGTGGATCTAATGTTGGAAAGAGATCATGGTCTGGTCATGTGGGACCTTGAAAGCTTTTATTCAGTGTGATAGGAAATCATTGGATAGAATGTTAGAAATTATCTTTTTAAAGGATTGCTCTGAGAACTATGTGGAAATAGACCATTAGAACTCAATACCTGAAACAGAAAGACCAGTTAGGAAGTCACTGCTGTTGTTCAGGGAAAAGAAGAGAGAGGTTTGACAGTGAGGAAGAAGTAGGAAGAGTCTAACTATATTTTTAATTTTTAAATAACAGTTTTATTGAGATATGATTCATATATCATAAAATTTTAAGTACTCATGCCAATTGTACAATTCAGTTGTTTTAGAGATAGATAGACTAGGAATTTTAATGGATTTATTCAATGTGTACAGGAAAGACAGACATCCATTTGTCACTTGGATTAGAGATTAAACAACTGGATGGGTATTGGTAGCATTTGCCAAAATGCAGGGGATGAGGGAGAGGAAAAAATACCTAGATCATTGGACTAGGTGAAGACCTGTAAGCACATAGAAAAATTCCTAGTATGTTGTAAATGTAAACTGTATTTTTGGCTATCATTTTTCCTATGTAACACTTCTCTATTTGGGGGTACAAAGAAAAAATTGAACATCCTCTTACTGAAATCAGGCTGTGGAGTCAGACATTATGCAGGAAGGCTGATTTGATGTTCAGAAGCCTCGCTGTAGATCTAGAAGTTGTATGTTTCTGTTCTCTAATGGCTGAAGTGTCTTGTATTTATGGAAAAGGATTAATTTCTCCTGGAAGTCAGATAGAAAATTATCATGCAGGATATTTTCTTTAGGAAGCCAGAGAGCAAGTTATTATGCTGGATATTCTTACTGGGCCATAGAATGGCTTCCGTTAGTAACCTCTTATGGAAAATGAATAAGAGCAAGTATCAGATGGTGTGTCCTTGTTGCTCAATAAGTCATTGATATGTGAAATTTGGTGATCTCCACTGGGATTCCCCACCATTAATTCTACAAGCCTAACTTTGTGATGTGCCAATAGCTTTGTGAATTGTGTGTATTTCTATAGTAAATATGCAAACAAACTTTAAGATTTATATGTCCATATACACACATATAAGACTTAAAATTATCAGTAATAATTGAAATTCATTATTAAAATTCTGGATAACAACGGGATAAAGGCCAACTAAGTTCGGTGTTGACAGTGAAGTCCAGAGATTAAAATTTTAAATGAAAACTACTTGGTTTTCATTCTTGCTTTATCTTGAACCTCGGGACTCAATTTTGTTAGTTACCGACTAACAAAAACCAAACCAACTCTTCCAGTGTTTGGTGGCTTAAAACAATTTATTATGATCTCCTGATTTTGTGAGTTGACTGAGCATCTCTGAGAGGACTGCACTTGTAGTATCTTGTGCAGTTGCCGTCAGAGAGATGCTGGAGCTTCAGTCGTGCAAGGGCTCAACTGAGTTGAACATCAGGATGGCTTCTTCATCACATGTCAGGCACTTATGTGCCTCTCTGAGTGATAACTCAGGACTCCAAAAGACAGGAATTGGAAACTTTCAGTTCTCACAAAAGTCAGGTCTGGAATTGACAAAATGTCATTTCCGCCATGTTCTATTGATTAAACAGCAAGAGGTCAGGTGAGATTCCAGGTGTTGGAGAAATAGACTCCATCTCTGGATGAAGTGTGGAGAGCCCATAAGAGCGAAGGGACTAATTTTTAAGAGTCATTTGGGTAATGAATTACACTTAGCATTTAATCTTCTTGGAACCATTCTCTTCTTACAGAGGAATTGCCAAGCCTCTTACAAAACACTGAGTCCAATTTGCCTATCCTAGACATTTCCACATGAAATATATGCTCTTTTGTGACCAACTTCTTTGAGTCATCATACTGTTTTTAAAATTCATCCATGATGTAGCTCATATCCACACCTCATTCCTTTTTATTGCTGAATAATATTCCATTGTTTGTATAAACAGCATTTTGTATATATTCATTCATCATTTGATGGACATCTGGGTTATTTCCATTTTTGAGTATTATGAATAATGCCATTATAAACATCTACAAGTTAAAAAAGCAAAAAACCCCACTATGTTTAAAAATTAATCCTCTGATTAATCAGGAATCTAAACCAAAAATCTTGTAACTAGCACTCTCTTAAGTCCACTCAAGAATTAAAAAATCAGAAATTTCCAATTGTTTTATATTTTATGAAGCATCAGAAAATGAATTTACATATAATCATTTACTTTAGAGAGATTATCAAATAGTTAGATGCTATTCTGATAAATATAGACAAGAGATTTGGATACCCCTGGACCTCTGTTGGTTCTCAGTATCAACTAGCCAAACATTCTTTGATTTTATTTTTAAACACTGTTCTAAGGGCCAGTGGAAAAAATAATTTCCAGAATCACCCTGCTCACAACTTCTGGTCAATCTGAGTCATTCAATTTAACTGTACAGAGTTGTAGTAGATATGGATTAATTATATGTGTCTTGGTCAATCATGTCATCAGCATCGATCTAGAATGGGCTTACACACGAGTGGAAAACCAAAAACGAAGTAGTATCACCTAGAGATGCAATAAGTCCAGCCCTCACCAGGAGCTGAAATGATACGTGGGAGAAAATAGCAAGAGTTGGCAGGTATAAAATCAGGATCCAAACTAAAGTGCTGTCAAGAATGTCTGACAAAGTGAGCAGACAGCCCAGCAGACTGTGAGCCAGCAAAAGAACTGAACAGTGACCCAGGATCAAGTCCACCCCCCCCCACCCCGGGAAGCATCTAAATAATAATATAGAAGTAGATACATAAACTATGAACAAGAGGTTTAAATACTTAATGAGACAAACAGGGCAATGCTAAGAGTTCAGGAAACACCAATTGAGAAAATACACTCATAAATTGGACTAATTATTTAAGACAGGAAAGTCTTCTAAACTTAGCTGCTCAGCCCCTTCCAGTCATTCTCAGATTAGACAAAATTCTGTAAAATCCTTAACACCCAGAGTTTAAGGAATTCCCCATTCTTATTGTTTATAGGAGAGTTACTTCACCCCCTCCTATGATCAAAAAGTTTCAGCTAATCCATGTAAAAAGTTTGCAGTGTTTGCCAAGTGGTACTCAGTGAATGTTAGTCCCTTCCCTGCCTTTCTGCTAGTGGCAAGGTATGCAAAAGACCACTTAGCAAGAAGTCAAACTATCACTATTTGCAGACGATATGATATTATACATAGAGAACCCCAAAAACTCCACAGAAAAGCTAATTCAACTCATCAATCAGTTCAGTAAAGTGGCAGGATACAAAATCAACATGCAAAAGTCAGTAGCCTTCCTATACACAAACAATAAATCTGAAGAAGAAGAAATCAAAAAAACCATCCCTTTTGTTATTGAAACAAAAAAAATCAAATATTTGGGAATAAATCTAACAAAAGAGGTAAAGGACCTATACAAAGAAAACTATAAAACACTGTTAAAAGAAATAGAAGAAGACACAAAGAAATGGAGAGACATCCCCTGCTCATGGATTGGAAGAATAAACATTATTAAAATGGCCATCCTTCCAAAAGCAATATACAGATTCAATGCTATTCCAATGAAAATTTCAATGTCATTCTTCAAAGAAATAGAACAATTATTGATGAAATTCATATGGAATCACAAAAAACCCCGAATAGCCAAAGCTCTCCTGAAAAAAAAAGAAGGGAATGGAGGCATTACACTCCCAGACTTCAAACTATACTACAAAGCCATAATCATCAAAACTGCATGGTATTGGAACAAGAACAGACATACAGACCAATGGAATCGAATAGAAAATCCAGAAATAAACCCACAGATTTATGGTCAACTAATCTTTGACAAAGGAGCAAAGACTATGCATTGGAGCAAAGAAAGTTTGTTCAATAAATGGTGCTGGGAAAACTGGGTCGCTACATGCAAAAGAATGAAGCTCGACCACTACCTCACACCATACACAAAAGTCAACTCAAAATGGATTAAAGAACTAGACATAAGACCTGAAACCATAAAATATATAGAAGGAAATATAGGCGAAACACTACGTGATCTGCACATCAAAGACATCTTTACAGACACATCACCCAAAGCAGTGATAGTGAAGGCAAAGATAAACAGCTGGGACTACATCAAATTAAAGAGCTTCTGCACAGCAAAAGAGACAATAACAAAAACAAAGAGAAACCCCACCAACTGGGAGAACATTTTTGCACCCAACACTAATGATAAAGGACTGATCACAAAAATCTGCAAAGAGCTGATGAGACTCAACAACAACAAAGAAAATAATCCAGTCAAAAAATGGGCAGAAGAGCTAAAAAGAAACTTCTCTGAAGAGGAAATGCAAATGGCCAACAGGCATATGAAAAAATGTTCAACATCACTTGCCATCAGGGAAATGCAAATCAAAACTACCATGAGATACCATCTTACACCAGTGAGAATGGCACATATTAAAAAAACTAGCAACAACAAATGCTGGCGAGGGTGTGGAGAAAAAGGAACTCTTCTGCACTGTTGGTGGGAGTGCAAACTGGTCCAACCACTGTGGAGAGCTGTGTGGAGATTTCTGGACCTACTAAACATAGAGCTTCCATATGATCCAGCAATTCCACTCCTAGGTATTTACCCAAAGGACACAGAAACATCAATTCCAAAGAGCACCTGCACCCCTATGTTTATAGCAGCACTGTTTACAATAGCTAAGCTTTGGAAACAACCCAAATGCCCAAAAATAGATGACTGGATCAAGAAGATGTGGTACATATATACCATGGAATATTACTCAGCATTCAAAAAAGATAAACACATGCAATTTGCAGCAACATGGATGGCGCTGGAAGGGATCATGCTCAGCGAAATAAGCCAAAAAGAAAAAGAAAAATACCGGATGGTCTCACTCATAGCAGGAATCTAGAAAACTTAAATAAGGGACCAGGAAAATGAATAAATATAAGAAAGTGAAAATCAAAATCAACAAAAAACTATGAACCAGAGACACTTTTAGGGGGGCGGGGGCGGGAGGGGAGGGATTGGGGTCAGAATGGGGGGGCTGCAATTGTATGGGGAATATAACAATAAAATTTATAAAAAAAAAAAAAAGACCACTTAGCAAGAAGCAAATCCTGCCCCCATCTCTTGAAGGTAAAGCTGATCTGGCTTTATAGTTAATATATTGAATACTCTTAATTTGTTGGGGTCTCTCACATAACCATACTTTTTTGATCATTTGAACAAGTCAGAGTTGTTATAGTTTTCTGAATTGTGCATATAGATTCTAACATAGGAATAAATTTGAAAATCTTTTTTTAAAAAATTTATTTATTTATGTATACAGGAATTTGGGTACAGGTGAGAGGTGTGGAGTGGGGGTGAGAGGATTCACCAGAGACAGAGTGGGGCACAGAACAGGTGGATTGACTAACATACACCGCTGAGGGGAGCAGCGGGTGAGACAGGAGAAGTCGGCTGCACCATGTGGGTCATCTCCCTGGCTGGGAATAGAACTCATGCTGCAGTGACTGCGGATAGCTTCATATTGCTGCATCTTAACCCCTTGCACCACCACCAGGGAGGACCCTAAATTTGATACTCTTGAGGAGTGGTTGCATACTAGTGTACAGAATAGTCTGCCCTGATCCATTGAAACAAAGTTAAATTGGCCAAGCATATGTAAGGCAACTGGAAGGGAAAATATTTGAAGGCCAGATTAATTTCCATGATGAAGATTTTGTATAACTTTTGAAAAAAACTAACATTAACTCCATCATTTTCTAAGAAATCTAAATAAAGATTTGTATATGAAGGTGAAATGACCTCAGAATGAACATTTTGGAAATTCAAACTGTTACATCCTGTATTAGCAGAAACTCTAAGCAGCACACCCAGATATAGAAGGCCAATACAAATACCGTAATTCAAGTGAGGAATGGCAAGAGTAGACTTAATTTCCAGAACTGCCCAGTTTATCAAAAAGACTGGAACTATTCCCAGGATGTTTGTTGGTTTTTTTTTTTTTTTTTTTGAGTCTAGACAAAAACCCCAAGGTAACTTTTATATAATTCATCTAACATCAAAGGAATATGAGAAGCTAGAGATCTGCATTATTAAAGGGAATTTATAGAAAGTGATATGCAAATGGAGACTAGGACAGAAAATGTAAACACAAATCACTTGTGTGTGGTAATTGGAGGGAGAACCGGGGAGGGCAGGGAGGCATTCAAGGGAAAGAAGAAATAGTTCTACAATGTGGAGGAAGTTGATCAGACTTCAGCTTCCCTAGAGGATAAGCATAATTTAATTATTAACTTGTACTTGGCACCAGATTTATTCCTCTTACAAAATGTTTAATTCAAACCTAGGAAAAGCTCTGAGGGAGAAAAAAAGAACACTTTGTTTGAAAGTGAGTGCTGTGGATAAAATAATAAATAAAAGTCGTTTTATTCTTTCTGATGACTTCCCAATGGAAGTTTCAAATTCCACAGTGCCCAATGATAAAGATGAGAACATAGTTTACTTCCCTGTGAAAAAGTGTCCTTCACTGATTATTTGGGGTCCACAGATAGCTTTGGGGTGCACAAAAGTCTATAGTTGATTCTAATTAGAATGTTCTCATCTTTCCAAGAATTTTTAATATAACCAAAATATTTGGAATTTGGGGATTTCCCAGAAGACTCACAAATCACATAAGAAATATTCACTGGGCCACTTATATCACAGTAGTGTTGTAGTTCAAGTGCCTTCTCTGTCTATTCGCTCCTTGAGATTTACCTAGAAGCACATCTGTTTGAGTTGGCCAACTGCAGCTCTAAAATACTAAGAATGTCAAGAAACACAAGAAATATCAATATAAGGAATTTTTCTCTTCCCTACCACCTCTTTTATTTAAATTTGCTAAAAATAAAGATCCTAGCAATTCCACTTCTAGCTGTAGAGCCAAGAATTATATGTCTACCTCAAAGATACACAAAAATATTTTTAATAATTTTATTCATAGTAATTAAAGGCCTAACCAAATCCAAATGCCCATCAATAATAAAATATTACAGAACAATGAAATAGAGCAAGTTATTATATGAATGACTCTCACAGACATAATGACTGAAAGAAACAAGGCATGAAAGAAAACAACTTACATAGAGTTTAAGGAGGATAGTAAAACTAACTTACAGTGATAGAAGAATAGTTGTTATCTTGGGAGGGTATTGATTGGGAGCAGGTGTGAGGAAATCTTCTGGGAAGCTGGGAATATTTTATATCTTGTCTGTGTGGTAGATCCATGGGTATACTTCCATACAAAGAGTAATTGAACTGTATATTTAAAATTTAAGCACTTTACTCTAGGTATATTAGATCTCAATTTAAAAGATGTAAAGAAGAAGAGTTTTTCACAAGTTTATGTTTGAAGATCTGTAGCTTAACCTAATACCAAAGACATCAGCTCTTCACTGGGGATATAATGATGAGTGTATATAATAATTCCTTGTGAGGGCCTCCCCAGTGGCGCAGTGGTTGAGGGCTGAGCTGTGAAGATGCCCGCAGCCTCTGCAGTGCTAGTTCAATCCCTGGCCGCCGGCAGGTGTCCCACATGGTGCGCAGACCTCTCCTGCCATGCCTGCTGCTCCCCTCAGCAGTGTATTTCAGTCCTTCTGCCTGTTCTGTTCCCCTCTCTGGCTCTGGTGAATTCTCTCACCCCCACCCCCACCCCCGCGCTTCTGACTGTACCCAGTGCTTGTATAAATAAATAAATAAGTCTTTAAAAAAAAATAATGATTCCTTATGAATAACTCTGAGGCCCACAATTTTAGAAAAGTAAGTAAAAGAGAAAGTTTATATCAATGTGGTATTTCCATATGTATAGAGCATCAATAATAACAATACAAACACACGTGTATGTGTGTATGTGTGTGTGTACATGTGGTACACAATACAGAATGCAGTTTCACTATTTTCAACAAATATTTTTGTCATTTCTATTGTCATGAGCTTAAATAATTCCCTTTAAGTATGGTGAAATGTAGACACTTGAGACAGGGAAATAAATGATCTCTTTTACAAAATTTTTACATCGAAATTTATTTGAGTCTGATTATGCTATGTTACAGGTGCATTGACAATAGAGATTTTTTTTAAAGGGGGCATGAGTCCTTCTTGAATAATTCTACTTCAATTTTCTCAAATAGAATGGCCTCCTGTTACTGCTTCTCCGATTCTGCTAAATAATTTTCAGGAGTAATAGTGAAAAGTCTTAGTTTTCAATATCATAATGAAAGAACAAAATTTTAATCTACTTGAAAAAAAGCCCTTTGCCTTGACTTGGGTCATTTTTAACAATTCAAATAAACTATTTCTCTGCCTGCAAGAAACACATGGTTCCATTCCAAGGAAAAATTCTCTTGCCATTTATAAATTTGGAATCCATTTAGGGAACCAATACATAGCAAAATGACTGTGAGAAAGACATTGATCAGTAAGGTCCCGTAAGGGTGCCATAGAAATTAGTCATGAATGTTGAAGAAAACCAAGAGGCAAAGTCAGTTGGGAAAAGTTTCACTTCCAAAGGAGTATTATTTCATTGGGGGGCATCTTTTGCTTGATAATATTTTATTTATTTTAAGCTGTGCCCTAAAAGTCCACAATGCATACAAATGCTTGGGCCAGCATTCAGGTTCATAACCCTTGTCCCAATTCAATTTCAAAACCCATTTTCTTGGCTGTTGCTTCAAAACCACAAGACAAATTCAGCTGAATCTCAGCAGTGGGCATGGAAAAATGACAATATAAAAACAAAACACTGAAAAAAGTTTGATCATCTTGGGGGGGACCTCAGGAAGCTGTTGCTTTTAGGGAGAAGTCTTAGCTCCTGAGGTCTTGCGGGTGGATGGAAACTTGGAGGGGTGTGAGGTAGGATCTGACTAACAATAATGTAGGGGAAACTCTAGATTTCTGATTCCTGAAAAAGGAGTTTTGTACCAGCTTTTTATAGAGATTAGTTGGTAGATGTTCCAGTCAGTATTATTTGTGGTCTTCTGGAGAATGTATAAATATTAATATGACATTGGGACAAGAAGCTGTGAATGTTATGATGGAGAATTTCAAATAGTTATTTTAGTGGTTTAGTATTAATGTACTCAATATCTAACTTGTGTTGAACACCTACTAAGTATCAGTCACTGTGATCCATACTGGGTGTAGAAGGCCTTCTGGTGCTTACAGATCAGTGAGTGATTTAGACAAATAAATAGGCAAGTGTTATGTACTTGGGTAAGTGCCAGACTTTGGATCAGTGGTATGTTACTAACTGTAGATAATGACAAAAGCTCTACATCTAAATTTCTTCATCTGAGATAGCAAATATCTCATGATTGTTATGAAGATTAAGGGTACAAAGAGAGGCCATTGTCAGTAATTAGTAAAGTTGGAGAGTTGAGCTCTAGCCTAGGAGTGTTAAGACATGAGGCTGGGTAAAAGTATTGCTGAAAAAGCAACTATGGGGCACTGGTCTACTCCATTGGTCTGAATGTTCCCATCCTAGTCTATTTCAACTGCCAACAATTTAACCACTGGCATGCAAAATTCCTGGATTTTTAAGAATCAGCTCTGGGGCAGGTGCAAGTGAAGTCCAGGACACCCTTGGCAACTGGGTTCACAGCTTGGATGGACTTTAGGGCAATGGGAAGTCCCTGCTGTGCTTTCAGCCAGGAAAACAGTCTGACTTCAGTGTGGAAGGGGAAAAGGCAAATCTTGAGGCAGAGAGGTCTGAGGAGTAACCCAGGCCAGAAATTCAGGTAAATATAGTAGAGGTGTTACTGGATACTGACTGGTCTTGGTTACCCGGACCGATAAAAGGAAACAGAGTTTGAGGGGAAGGAAAGTAGTTTAATTTGTTGACAAATTGAGGAGGGCAGCAGGCTCGGGTCTGAACCACCACCCCCCTTCTCTTTGGCAGAGGGGAGGGACATTTACCGAGAGTTAAAAGGGAGGGGGGCATGGGCAAGTGTCAGCATGCCCATCTTGGAACACAAACATCTGGAGGTTTTGGGTGACCTCTGCTTGCTTTCGCTATCACCTGGTGGTCAGCAATTCAGATGTCATCTTCCTAGTGATGGTCCTCTTCCTTGGAATTTACAAAAACAAAGTTTTTTAAGCCTAGAGAGTAAATAAAAAAAAACAGGAGCACTTCTCTGGTGAGACAGAAAGAGACATGTCCTTCATTGCTCTATCAGAGGTGGTGACAGTTGGGATGGAGAAGAGTAGATTTAAAACATTAAAACAACAGATACCTGATCAGTAGTGGAAGCAGCCAAGCAGAAGTTCTAGAATTTAGACATGAGTGACTGGGTGGACAGTAGCACCATTTTCTAAGATAGGAAACTCAGCCAGTAAGTAATGCTTGGGAGGAACAACTTTATTTATGCATTTGTACTGATTAGGTTTAGCTTCTCATCCAAGTAATGATCGCCAGGAGGCAGCATGATCTGCAAGTCTCAGCCTAAAGAGGGATTTGGGATGGAGGTTGAGGTTTGAAAGTCATTTGCATAGATATGGCAATCAAAGCTTTGTTGGAGCAGGAGAACCACTGGTTAGGGGACTGAGCTAAAGGATAAAAGGGGGCCTCTGTGGTGGCTCAAAGGGTTAAGTTGCAGCCCTATGAAGCCACTGCAGCTCAAGTTCTATCCCCAGCCAGGAAGGTGGCCCACATGGCGCAACAGACCTCTCCTGACCCACCCGCTGCTCCCCTTAGCAGTGTATTTCAGTCAATCCGCCTGTTCTGTTTCCCCATTCTGTCTCTGGTGAATCCTCTCACCCCCCACACTACACCTCTGGCCTGTACCCCAGTTCTTGCATGCATAAATAAATATTTTTTTAAAGCATAAAAGGGAGAAACCCAGTGGATGGGTTGTTGGGAGCAGAAACAGAAGAGGAGGGTGTTATGGAGCTGGAAGCAAGGCTTTCAAGGAGGGAATAATTGGGGATATGAAACACTAATGACAAGGCAATAAAAGCAGTGATTGGCTTCAACTAGAGAGTTGTGGTACTGTCCTTGCTTAAGAGTGAATTTAGTGAAGTCTAATTGCAGTAAGTTAGGATGTGAATATAAGGTGAGAAAGTAGAAATGCTAAGTGTAGGAGATTAGGAACCTCTCAAGGTGGGAGAGGAGCAGGGACAAGTGCACAGAGAGGTCAATGCTATATGAGGAATATTGAATAAGGAAGAAAAGAGGATAGAAATGAAAGGATTATCTGCAGGTAAGTTTATAGGTTTGGGGCCAGGAAATAAAGGCTTTGTCAAAGTATGAAGGAAAAATATTTTGGGAGCAACAGCAAAGAATAAGGAAGATCTGAACTTCAGACCCAAAAGTTCTATATGGGATGGGGTGAAGGAGAAGCTGTCACTTGAAAGAGCTGCTCAGTATCTTAGGGGAGAGCCAAGTGTCAGTTGAGGCAGAGAGGAATGTCTTTGTGAAGGTGTGGAAGAACTTAACTGACATGGGATGAGAGCTGCAGGGACTCATGAGAAAGGTTTAGAAGGAAGAAGAGGGGGGTGTTGCAGTGAGAAAAAAGGAAAGGATAAGATACTAGAAATGGGTGGGATTTATGTATTGTGCAAGCATCAAGGGGGAAAAAGTTGTCTCTACTATATATGGTGAGTTGCGCTGGCTGACAGTACATCAGGAAGTTGGTCTCCTGATTGAGGGAGTAGGTAAGGGGGAGAGGGAATTATAAATGGAGAAAGGAAGAGAGGAAAAGAGGAGAGGAGAGGAAATGATTGGAGAGGGCAGGGCAGGGAGGAGATGGTGGGAGGCGCCCTGAGGTCAGGGCATCCCAGAGGGGTGGCACTTCCAGGTGAATGATCATTCTGGAAGAGGTAAAAGCTGTTGACACTGATAGAAGTCTGTGGTCTGGCTCCATCTATGAAGTCTCTGGGAAAGTGTTGCAGGGAGTTCCTAGTGTGTATGTATGTGTTGCAAGAAGTTTTCCTATCTGAGTTTTGGGCATTAAGAATGGTAAGACTTGTAATACCCTGTACTGGTAGTATATTTCAATGACTGGATGTTTGGAGTAGATTGGTCATTATTGTGTATCAGGAATGACAGATATTTTAGCAGTCTGGTCATTTGGCTCCAGAAAATCACTATTGCCACATTGTTACATCATATTCAAAAACATGTGTAGCACACATTAGACAAAAACAAAATTATTTTATTATTGGAGAAATATAACAAATATGAAAAAGACCAAAAAATTCCCTAAAAGAAAAATGGGCTAGAGACTTGAATGAGCAATTTGAAAAAAAAATATGAATGACCAATGGATATATGAAAAAGTGCTGAGTCATTATAATTAATGAAATACTTTTCCATATATTTGGAATGACATAGAAAAGTCAATACTATAGAATGTGCAGCATTGGCATCTACTTCCAATGGAATACTATATAGCCAGTAAAAGTATGAGGTAGAATTACTTGCTCTGTTAGGGAAAGATCTCCTCAATACATTGTAAAGCAAATATAATCAAGGTTCAGAATGATATGCATCACAATATTTTATTTAAAAATGCTCTAAATATGTATTTATATGATTGCCAATGGTCAGATAAAATTTGGAAGAATAAGGAGGAATTCATTAGCATGTCTAACTCTGGAAGGTAGAATTAAAGGCCAAAGGGGATACAGACCACAGGGAAGGATGGAGACTCTTTTGTAAAATATATTTTGTTTCAGAAAATTTAAACATATACAAGGTAGAAAGAATGATATAATAAATCCACCGTCCCACTTACTAACACCTATGTTCAACAATAATTGGTATTAATTACAATACTCTTTTGTTTTTGAAAAAAATTACCATTTATATGAATTTTTTATATCAAAAAATGCTGGCATAATGAAAGTGATTTGCCCCATACCCTCACAATGTCAGATTTGTTAACCAAACTTCGGTGTCCAGAAGCAGGAGAAAGCTTTAGGGACGAAGGGTCTCAGGAGTGTTAATCACTTTGCTCTTGAATCCTGTCAGATGTGTAGCTGGAGGGATACTCAAATACTCAGATACTTTTAGATAAAACAATCCTTAATTTGGGACTCCCCGGTGACACAGTGGGTTGAGCACAACGCTGTGAAGCTGTCCACAGCCTCTGCAGCCCGGGTTTGATTCCCGGCTGGCCAGGGGGATTCTCACATGGCGCGGCAGACCTCACCTGTCTCACCCGCTGCTCCCCTCAGCAGTGCTTTCAGTCTGTCTGCCTGTTCTGCTCCCCACTCTGTCTCTGGTGAATCCTCTCACCCTCCTGTGCCTCTGGCCTGTACCCCAGTATTGTATAAATAAAAAATAAATCTTAAAAAAATCCTTAATTTGAAAAACATCAAAGGAAGACGGTCTACTCTGTAAGGGAAAATTTAACATGCTCATTACTTTCACCTCCCCCCCCCATGTTTTTATTAAAGGATAACTTGATTTATCCTGCAGTTTATTTCTTATCTCTACTAAGATTTACTTCACTTCCCAGCAAATCTGAAAGCTGAGAAAACAGTGCCTTCCTCTTCTTCAAATTGGTGTGTCTTGTGTAGCCAAACAGCTGTTTCCAGATGTTACCCTGGGTCACAGTGGCCTCATAGATGCCTCATCCCAGAGGTTCAGGGGAGTTTGGGAAAATACATAGATTTCCAGGGCCCATTTGGGATGGTGCTGAATTCTGAGGAATGAAAATGAGGATGCCCCCTCCCTTCATACAACTTGGTTACTTAACAATTATTCATTCAGCCAGACTCTGTGCTACAATTAAGGTTATAAAGTTGAGCAACACATGAACCCTGACCTTCAGGAGCTTATCAAATCTGGAATGAAATGTTCAAGATTTGCTCTGCTTCCTTAGCCAGAAATGTTCTTTCTTTTCTTGGTCACCTATTCTTGCTCATCCATCAGAATTTAGCACAAATGATCTCTGAGTAACACTTACGCTTCACCGTTTCCGCTGCCAGGAAGACCCTTCCTATCTTATCTTGCACACCTATATCCTCCAGACCTCAGTTCACTAGTCCTCATCACTGTAGCCCTGTCTGACTCCTCACATCTAAGGTAGTGACTGCGTGTATCAGATTGTATTACAGATGCTTATATGTTTGTTCCGGCTAGGGTAGAACCTTTGATTCTCCAGCTTCTACACAGTAGTCGGCATATACATTCATTGAATTAATGTGTAAAGAAGTGTAACTGCATAGTTCTTGCTTTATATCACTTAAGATCTCCTAAGTGCCCTCAAAGACATCTCTGGCCATCAGCCAGCTGATGGCTGCAGCTTCTCTCTGTATTCTACCAAAATTCTACCTTAAATCTTATTTGAGAGTGTCCACAGGATCCAAATTTTGACAACAGGTATATACCTGGGATTCCAGCTCAAAGGGACTAAAATTGATTGTTTGTCCCTTGAACTATACATTGGTATTGATTTTGAAACTATGACTTGATTCTTTCTACTTTCAATACTTTAGGTTGAAGAAGAAACTGGAACTTACAAATGTGATCATGATAATAGGGTCCTGCCATAAAGTCTTTGAACAGCTTGAAAGTCCCTGGGGGCTTGTGTCTGATCACAGGACTCTTCAGGAAGACTAACCAATGAATGCCAGGTGAAGAATCATAATGAATAAACACCAGACTAAAAATCAGTTTCAACTTCTTTTTGAGACCTTAGTTTCTTCATTTGAGGAAAAAAAAAAGAATTTGGTATCTGAATGCTTTCTAGGGGTCTCACTTGGCTTTATGACTTCAAGCTTTATAAGTCCATAATCCAGGAAGCAAATATTTTCAGTGAAAGAATTTCAGAAAATTCTGTTATCTAATCTCACATTCTCTTCTATAAATAGCCATTGGGACACTGGGAATATTGTAATTTCTTTTTCTGTTATTAAGCTTTTCTGTAAACTGAGACATTTACAGGTAACAAGCAAAAAAAGTCCCTATGGGAAGTTGTCCTTAAGAGAAAATTCCAGGGTCCATTGTTTTTTGTGATTTCTTTTTGGCAAAGGTAGGTTAATTCTAGCTGCAACAGTATTTTGAATTTAATCCAATGGGAGAGGAGATTTCATTCTTATTTACAACTGCCCTCATGATAGCTCAGCTGAGGGTGGAGCCCATGTTCTTTGGAGCCAGTCTTGGCACCAGCCTGGGGGTACGCGGCAGTCCCAAAGGCTGCTGTGACCCTTCTTGAACCAGGGCCACTGCCTCCGCCTTGCAACAGGATTCCTATCAGCTCCTGACCTGCAACTCAGATTTCTGTTTAACATCAGAGACGCTGCTAAGAGAAATCAGGTGTGACTGGTTGACATGGACCCCTCCAACTCAAATTTCTATTAAATACCAGAGGGGGAGAGGTAAGAAGTGGCTGAAGAGGACAACTAAAATAAGACTACTAATAATCATGTTGTTCTGCTGCTAGGCTACCCTATCTCCTTCCTCACCCACCATTATGAGATAGATACTATTATATGCCCCATTTTAGAAATGAAGAAACTGAGGTTCAGAGAAGTTAGTAACTGGTTTAGATTACACAGTCTACCAACTGGGTTCAGATCCAGAACAACTAACTCCAGAGTCTATGCATATAACCAGCCTGTTAACTGCCTCTAAAGAACTGTGTACATATGCCCTCAAAACTGGGAGCCAGCTCTGACTAGCACCACTGATAGAAGTTTGTTAATGAGTTCCAAGATGATACTAATTATCAGCATGGCTTCCGGTTTAGCCAGAAGAGAAAATTTGAATAATACTGAAATAAAAGTCTTTACTAAACAAAAGATAAGCTTAAAAATTCTCTGGTTATCCACGATGCAGTTTTTCCAGGAGCAATTTATAAGTTGTATTAGTCAGGGTAGCCCATAGCTTAGTACAGCAGATATTTCTCTCTGTCCAGTGTGATCAGGAGGGGGGCTCTGCTCCACAGTCATTCAAGGCAAGATCAGGACTAGTGTGAGGTAAGAGGTGGTTCATCACAAGGGCATAATTCAGGGGAGTGCCAAAAAACTACCAAAACAAGACAAATGATAATTTAATGCAGTATTTTGAAGACAAGTATAACCAAAGCAAAAAATTCATGACTAACAAAGGCCCACGTTTTAAATTAAGACAGGATCCAACTGAGCTTGGAGAGAGGTGAGGTGATCGAGACTGAGCTGGGCTGGCCAATTAAAGATATATTTGAAATATCCAACCACATAGCGGGTGCTCAATAAATATTGGAATGAATAAGTAAGTTGGGAGAAATCTCCTTTTTCTGCCTGGCTTTTCCTTTACAAAATCCTTCCACACTGATGAGCATATTAATATTGAAATCACAAAATCATCGCTGGAATTTTTGTTATTGGGGAGAGGTTACAAATGGCCCGGACTAGTGACTTGTAAGGAAGGATGAAAGTACCACATGGAGAGTCTGCAACAGGGTGGTCCCCAGGAAAGGGGGAGGTTCCCTGCCCCACCCAAGGGAGGGTGGAGCTGAGCAGGAAGAGGAAAAGCTGAAGAAGAGACTGAGGAAGGAAGCAGGATGGAGCCAGGAGACCTGGAGGAGGCGCATGGAGCCTAGAGACACGTGAAGAAACTGCGCTTGTCTTTTGGTCGTGGACTGGGTGACACAGATGTGGGTGAGACCCGTGGGGAGGTGACAATGGCAGCTTTTATCTTGATTTTGATTTTGCTCTTTTCCTTCTGGGCTTGTCTGGTTGTTTCTGACCCTTTTCTGTGGGTCTCCACTGGAAGATGCTTTAGACTTGTGGTAGGCTTTGGGGCCTTGCTCTGGGCCAATCCCATTTGGATGGACTTTTACCCACGAGGGGACGGGTAACTTTGGGTTGTTGATTTAGAAACTAGACTCTTTGCCTTTCCTGTATTGTTTCCTAGTTGTATTAAAGTTCCTTACCATTAAAGTCTCCTATGTTTTGTATTGATGCGGCGGATGGCAGAACCCATTTAGAATAGGCAGGTTTGCGGGGTTTGGGCTGCCCCTCTCCCTGTCCTATAACAAGTCAACTTAAAACATCTGCTTTTGATTATGCCACTATAACAAGTTTTACATATAACTTCACATCAGTAAGGCCTGACATTTCAAAATGACCACGTCTTCAAGGATTTTCTAGGATTTTTGGTGGGTAATGGATATGAAAAGGACTCAGGAAATAAGGCACTGTGATGGCTGCTTTTTAAAATGTTAAACACTTGGGCCTCCCTGGTGGCACAGAGGTTAAAGTCTTAGTGCCAGCCACTGAGGCATGAGTTTGATCCCTGGCCAGGGAGCTGGTCCATAGGGTGCTGTAGACCTCTCCTGTCTCACCTGCTGCTCCCCTGAGCAGTGAATTGTGGGTCTGCTTCTCCTTAGCAGTGCATTGTGTGGCCTGTTCGGTCACCATTTTGTTACCTAAAGTTCTGCATTCCTGTAAAAGGTCAGACTGCCTAGTCAATAAGTCATAGCTAAGCCTTACAAGGTACCTTTCAAATCAATCAAGAGCAGAAAGCTTGATCACCCTGGGAAGGGTATGCGTCAGGAGGTATACATCAGGAGAAATGCCTGGGGGGACTGAGGACCAATGTTTGACAAGAGACCCCAGAAGCTGATAAGTGGAAAGCCTTGTTGATAGGATTGTAACCCTGGCTGGGGATTTAGGGGTTGATCTTAATTACAATACTGAGTCATCAAGCAGATGAGAAGTGCCTGGAGGGCAGACTCACAATCCCTGATACTATAGATGACAGAACACCTTTTCTATGTCATTCTGCCCCTTATAACTGATGCTGTATGATTATTCTATCAATAAAAAGTCCAGGACTTGCTCTTCAGCAGCATCCTGCATTGTGTAGCCTGCTCCATGACTTCTGTTTCTTTATCAGTGTGGTGTTGCCAAAGCAACAGTGTATTTCAGTAGATCCACTTGTTCTGCTCCCCAGTACCTCTGGCCTGTGCCCCAGTTCTTCTTCACAAAAATACATAAATAACATCTTTTAAAAAGTTAAAATGTTAAACACTTGACATTAATAATTGTGCACATACATATATGTACACACAGACATACATGCATGCATACATACACATTTACACACTCAGGGTAGATTAGATAGATGATAGATAATTATAGATAGATATACATGTGTGAGTTTGCTGAGGATAACTAGAATAGACTAGCACATATTTCAGCACATGACATGAACATTTACAGCTGAGTTATTGCCCATCAATTTCTATGTCACCAAGCAGCACTTGCTAACTAAATTACTTGGAGTAATTTTAGGGTCCAAGTTCAGGCAGCTGATTCACTATTTTAATGACTTTTATTAAAATCTATGTATTTCATCAAACTCAGTACATTTTTAGATATTAGGTAATATTACTTTGTCCAGAAGTAGTACTCGGCAGATGACATGATCAATTATAAAAATCCACAATAAATTCATACTGTATTGATTCAGAGTCAATTCTACATTTTAACATTCTCCGCATTTTCATATTTTAACATCCCTGAAATCAAGATGACTTATAATCAACACCTTAAAAGCTGTTTTTAAAATAATGGTGTGTCTTTCCATCAATGGCAACTTAGAATCAAGAAAGTGTTACATTTGCAAGAAGCACAACAGACAAGCTTATAATCTTAACATGTTAAGAACTAATAAAAAATGATAAGAAAAGCAGTAAAATCTTGAAAGGTAAATGGACCAGAGTCTTGGACTTTCCATTTACATAAGAAAAATATACCTAGCCTATAAATATAAACCTCACTGTACTTAAATAAATACCAATTAAAATAAAGGGGGCTGCTATATAAGAATATTTGCTTATTCTTTCAGACAAAGAATATATATATTTTTTAAATCCAGTACTAGATAGAAAGAAATGGAATGGGCACTATAATCAAATGGCACTAAATTGGTACAAAATTTCTGGAGAGCAATTTGCCTGAAATTATTAAAAATTTTAAAGTGCCCACACTATTACAGGAGAATAATTAGAAATGAGTTGAAAACTTATTCATAAAGGGCCTCCCTGATGGCATAGGGGTTAAGTCTCAGTGCAGTCATGCATGCTATCATGCTATCATCACTGCAGCCTGAGTTCGATCCCAGCCAGGGAGCTAACCCATATATGGTTAAGCAGACCTCCTCCTGTCTTGCCCACTGCTCCCACCAGCAGTGTATTTCAATCAGGCTGCCTATTCTGCTCCCCACTCTATATCTGGTGAATCCTTTTATTCCTCCCCGCCCTGTACCTCTGGCCTATGCCCCAGTTCTTCTATGCATAAATAATAAAAATAAAAATCTTTTTTAAAAAGAAAATTCATTCATAAAGACATTATGCTAAAAAGTAAAAAATCTAACTGTACATATTATATTTCAATTATGTATAAATTCAGAAAAAACAACTAAAATATTCCAAAATGCTAGTCAGTAATTTTCATTTCTGCTTCTTTATATTTGTATGTACCTTACAAATAGACATAGGTGCTTTACAGATAAATATATAAATAAATGTATAAAAAATTAAAAGCTAAAAGGAAACACAATAACCATAGGACAGTCTAAGAGAATTTCCATTTCTTCCCTAAAGAAGAGGTGGAAAGCTACTGATCATAAAGTTTGTCTTTGTATGAGACTTACATACCAAAAATTATGTGTGTGAGGGCTTTTGTGTATTGTGTGGCATGATGCCCAAGATAGATATTTTAACTTTTGTTAGATTTAGAAGACTTAAAAGTGATGATCCTTGAATGTTGAATTTTGGGGCAAATTATTAATATCATTTGACTCTTTTTAAAAATATTCACAACCTTGTTGGCTAAACAACCCGTTAAGTATTGTCTTCCTGGATGAGGAAGTGTTCGGTGTCGTTGCTAATGATGGTATTAGTCAGCTCTTTGTTATCTCTTTCAAATAATAGTCGGAAAAAGTCCCCATCACATAAATATCTAAAAATCCATCGGAGATTATATGCTACTAATGAGCCATTGCATAATTAGAACATTGTAAGATATCCATTAAAGCACTCCTAAGTCCAGTTCATGCCTCAGCATGGAGGAGAATCTTCTCAGGGGTCTTCCCTACCTCCCAGGCTCATTTCCAATCTTGAAATTTTATTTTTGCTTACATGTTCTTTAAAAGAATAACAACAACAAAATGCAGTATGACTTGATTTGTACCTTTGATATCAGGAAGAAAACAGCCAGTTAAAATTAGTGCTAAATTGATTCTATGTATTTCTCTATGTTTCAATAATTTCTTTTGTTTCATGTATTTATACTTTTGGTATTTTCTTTAGGTATGTGGATATGATGGATATCATTCAGGCTTTCAAGTACCTTGTAGGTTCCTCGGGGATGGTGGAATTTGAGGGATGTGTGTGTGTGTGTGTGTGCGTGCGTGCACACACGTGTGCGTGTGTTATTAATAATATATATACACATATGTATGTATATAAGCAGCATTTATAGTTTAAGGTGAAGAGTACCATCCATTTGTTTAATCCAACAAAAGTTTATTAAAACGTGTCATTAAACAGAGCTGTGTGAGTTAGGAGAGAGTGAGGCACAAGGTGTAGTCTTTTCTTTCTGAATAGGAGGGGTAATTGGACATTCTGTTGGCTTCAAAATAATCTTAATTTCTCTCCCTCTTACCCCATATTCTTACTCCAAATCTTCCGCCAAATGGGCTTCTCATTTATTAAGTCTGTGCTAAAAACGGGAACTAGATTTGCTTTTTTCTTAAATTTCTCCCTAATAATTCTGATACATAGTCAAGCTGGGGAACTACCATATGTCTAAATAACCATGATGATGTCACATGAAAATAGGAGAAATTGTTGGAAGGTAGTAGACAAAATTTCTCGAATCATCTTACCTCACATCTTGCTGTTGTTAGAATTTTGGTTTAGAATATAAGATTAATAATATCCTCTCTAAATCTCTATGACTATCTAGATAAGACTGTCCTGTGAGCTTCTAGGTGATCTTTGCTTTTGTAAATTACTGAATTAATATTCAACTGAGGTTCTTTCTTTTGTTCTCAATTAAAATCATCTTCTTGTGAAAATAATGCTGCTTTTTATTGTTCAACTGGTTGGTGCAACTCTTTCACAGTTTCACAATGTGCCATGCTTTCTAGCCTCTGGGCTTTTGCATATGCTATTCTCTTCCCCATTTATTGACTTATATTCAAGTATCAAGTGTGGAAAAATAATATCTATGCACATAAAGCCTTGAAATAATTTTTATGTACACAAAGCCTTGTAACTTCCATGCATCTTGTCTTAGGAAGCTACTGGGGAAGGGTAAGACAAGAAAGAGGAAGACAGCACTTGGAAAACAGCTAACTAAGGGATAGCAGTCTAGGGAAGGAAGTCCCAGAATGATGCTTTGGAGAAAATACAGAAATCCAGAAGGTAGAGCTGCAGAGGAAAGTATGGAAAATGACCTCTTGAAACATTTGAAAGATACAATGGACTAATTGCTAGTCACAGAGCAAACTCTTTAAATGAAAAAAAAGGCAAAACAAAAGGTTGTTGATGAAGGAAAATGTAGTCCTTGCACACTTTTTGGCATACCTAGTGGGTAATATTTACATATCACTGTTATATAGCTCAGTCATTTCTTTTATCACAAACTGTGATATGACTTTATTGGGATGAGGAGAGAGGGGGACCAGTATGTGAACAATGGTGGTCTAAGAGCATGCAATCCTTTACTGTTGCCAAAATTAAAAAGGCGGAGATGTAAACTAAATTGAAAGGTAAGATTCATATGGGAAAGTAATATGGAAAAAATATACCAGCGGAAATGGCTGGTAAAATTCAAAATAGTTACCTAAATCAAGGATGGATGGAGAAGAGGGGATGTGTTCAGAGAATTTTATTATTATTATTATTTTAAGATTTATTTATTTATACAAGAACTGCGGTACAATCAGAGACACGGGAAGGTGAGAGAACCCACCAGAGACAGAGCAGGTAGCAGAACAGGCAGACAGACGGAAGACACTGCTGAGGGGAGCAGCGGGCGAGGCAGGAGAGGTCTGCTACGCCATATGGATTTCCCTCTGGCCGGTTGGGAATCGAACCTGCACTGCAGAGGCTATGTACAGCTTCATAGCATGGCGTTCAACCCGCTGCACCATTGGGGAGGCCCAGGGAATTATATTATTACCCTGTTTTTAATGAAAGTCTTGTAGACATTTACAATATTTTTGCCATCACTGGTGTTTGAATATCATGTTTGTTATCATTGTTGTTTGAAATATTTCTTGGTGAAAAACACCATATCATTATATACGTATTGAGCAACTACCATGTGCATGGCAAAATGTTTAATTCTACCCATTCTATATGTTATAAATCCTGGTTCTGACACCCCAGGACCCTAAGTCACTTTGGAGGATGTAATGTGCAACTCATATATATAAAGTAGTTAAAGAAATAAGAACCCAAGACCTTTGTATTCAAATTATATGTACCTTCATGCTTCCAAAAGTGTGCAAGACAAAAAGCAATTGCGAATTTGTAATATTTCCTCCTTAAAAATTTATTCCTCTGTTCCCACCCAACTCTGTCTCTGGTGAATCCTTTCACCTCCCCGCACCTCTGGTCTATACCCCAGTTCTTGTAGGCATAAATAAATAAAATAAATCTTTTTAAAAAATTACTCTGTCTCAGTTCCTCTACAAAGGTTTAAAATCCAGCCTTATTGAAGCCTTCCTGAAAGAAAGGCATATAGAAAGAGAAAAGTTTACATTGTCATTCCAACAGCTGCTTTTGCAGTCCTCAATCTTGACTCAATTTTTAAACAAAACAAAAAATAGTCCTTAAGTGTTTACTTTATAGGAGGCACATTGTTCTTAGTTGATGAGCCTTGAGTTCATGTTCCCTTTTACCCAATAACAATCTAAAGGATGCTACAGAGATGACTAAAGAATAAGCAAGTTAGAAAATCAAAACAAGGTCAGAGGAATAGAGGACAAAAGAGGGGGAAAAAAAGAATACAAATAGTGCGTCTGTCAGGATTTTGGGGGCAGTTTCACAAATGTAATTTTTGCCAAGGTTGCATATTTTACTTGAACATCCTGTCACTTCCCCTGTGCCCTGTGTGACAGAAATATTTGTTAGGAAGGTTAAAATTACTGAAGAAGTTGTTTATGTGATATGCTCCCCGGCCAGAAATTAATCTTCTGATGCCCTGGAAAATGTTTAATTATGCCAGACAATTAAGCCTACTCACGTTAGAAGGTATTGAATTTCTTGAATTTTTTTTAAAAGAAATCTCTGAACTAAAGAGGTATTGCAGAAATGTATTACTGTGTACAATCTGAGCTTTCTCCCCCAAAGTTAGTAAAACCACATTCTCAAAGCCTGAGAATTATTTCTTTAGAGTAGCATATTTTAAAGCAATATATACTTATAAAGTACATTTTAGAAGGAGACAAGTATACAGAAAGCACCCATCTCTTGGGATTACACTGCTTAGACTAGATGGCTATTAATTTTTTGTGACATGAATGTATATAAAGATCATATTTATGTGAAAAGGTATCATACCATGTATATAATATTCGGTTTGCTATCATGTTTTGTTCCACTGGCATTCTGATCACTCTTTTGTGGGTTTGCTGGATCAAACACTGCTATCAATTTGGGGGTACTTATTCAGGCCCGAAAGGAACCAGACAGTCTTAAAGAAACCTGGTTAGTTTTCATCTAGACCTGGAAATCTGAGGGCTTCAGTCTCTATTGGAGTTGAAGTCAATGTGGAGACAAATTAATCTGTAGTAATTCATTTAAATAAAGTAGATAAAGATATTCCATACGTTCTCCTTTAAGATGTTCGTTATTGAGATAATGTTGGTTTACAGCACTCCATAGGAATAAATTCATACCTTTTTGGGTGTGTCTCACCACATCACGCCCACCACCGAAGCACCCATGGTCCTCCACCAAAGTCTGTTGGGATACATATATTTAAAATAATGAAAAGTTAGGTGCTTTCTAATTACATATGACTTTTTCTAGAAGGGTTTATGACTGGTAAATATCTATTTTTTTTACACAGGACTAAACATCTTCATGAGCACATTATCTTTTTATTGTAAAAAATATAACCTACAATTTATCATTTTACCATTTTTAAGTTTACATTTCTCACCACTATCCACATGCCAAGCTTTTTCATCTTCTCCAGAACTTTGTACCCATTAAATATCAACTTCCTGTTCCCCTTCTCCAGTGTTCTAGCATTGACCATGCTACTTTATTTCTATGAACTTGACTCTACTCCAGGTACCTCATAGAAGGGGAATCATATGACATTTGTTCTTGTGTGATTGGCATATTTCATTTAGCACAACATTTTCAAAGTTCCTCCATGTGTTGGTATATGTTAGAATTTCCTTCCTTATATATAATATTCCATGTTATATATATATATATATATATATATATATGTATCTCACATTTTGTCCATTCAACTGTTGAAGGAAAAAGTTAAAAATGATCAATTATGAGTTTGAATTTGTCTTTCCTTGGTTTCTGTGGCAGAGTTGGTGGGGTGATAACTGTTTGGGGTCCCTTTCCATGGTATAGAGTTGCTGGGCAGCAGCTCCCAGACAGGGACTAAATTTCCCAGTCCCCTTTACGTCTAGTGAGTGCACGCCAGAGAATGAGGCTGATGTGGGAAGCTATGAATCTTATATTCCAGGGTGTTTCTCGCCTCTGAATCATTACTGAAACGGTCCCTTCTTCCAGAATGCCAGAGAATATCTACTCATCTTACTCATCTTGCATGTCTCAGCTCGTGAAATTTTTCCTGACAAGCTCCTCACCTCCTATTATCTGTTCCTTTGTGTCTTCTCCTAGTCTGAGCAGTGGTGAGAGGCAGAAAAACTTAGGTTTTTCCATCATGGGGTCCGTGTCCCTTGGCAGAGTGAGAACAGTTATTACAATGTCATCATTAGAAAGGAAGTTATACACTCTGATTGCACTGCATGCTGCTCTGTGCCTTATGCCCACAGAGCTGGTTGGTAATTACTCCCTACTGAAGCCTGAGACTGCAGCACATGGAGGCTGGGGAACAGGCCTGTCTTATGGGCTGAACACAAGAGTTTGAATGTCTGCTTTGAGCAGAGGAATGCCCATTTATCTTTTCCTCTTCCTGAATCTCCTTCTTCATTTGGGTGCAATCAATCATCCTTTTGTTAGGAAAAATAAATTAAATGCCTTCTAGTGAGTTTACCTGCAATCGGAGCGTAGAAGATTGTTCTTGTGCAGGAAATCTCTTTGCCATTCAAGATGTGACCCAAGGATCTATCTACCTTGAAAGTGGTTGGGCTGAATACTTAATGTTAAAGCTCTTTTTGACGAGTACACTTGAAGAACCTCACCACCTGCTCTATGGCCTGTGCTTAATAAATAGAATCTAGGTCTCAGGGCAGCAGACTTGCATCAATCATCCCTCTTCATTGAAGGTAAATGTAATTAATAGAATAACTTTGAGATGCCTGAGTTTAATTCTACTAAACTTTCTTTTATAGTGAAGACCTTAGGAGTTTTTTGTTCTTTGCCCCTTTTCCTAATCAAAGAAGTAATCACTGCACTTCCTTTTATGACAACGTAGCTTGGTGGGGGGGTCTCTTCTGGGTGTAGGTTTTTCAGAGAACATGTCTACTTTACCTCAGAATCTAATCTTAGAGTGAAGATGAAGTCATCCTCTTCTTGTCTGTCAATTTTCCTCCTCTCTCTCCTTGATATCTCAGTCCTCAAATATCCCTAGTTCACTCCATTAGGCTTTAGAATTTACAACCATGAAAATTTTCCATATGTGTACTATTCAATTTTGGCTTTTTTCTCCTAAAAAACTCCTCTGTAATCTCTCCAATCATCTTGCCCCCTTTAGTGGCATCACCACAATCCCAAGGTCATGTAGATTTTCACCTAAGTTATCTAGGCTTTTTATAGTTTTGGGTTTTATATTTAGGTTTAGGTCTATGATCCATTTTGAGCAATTTTTGTGAAATACTTATTTTTTCTTTTGTATATGGATGTCCATTTTTTCCAGCAACATTTGTTGAAAAGCCTACCTTTGTTCAATTGTATTGTCTTTGCTTATGTGTAAAAGTTAAATTGACTATATGTATGGTGGTCTATTACTGGTCTCTCTATTTCATTGATATATTTGTCAATTCTTTTCTCAATACCACACTGTTTTGATTACTGTTGCTTTATAGTAAGTCTTGAAATGGGTTTTGTCAGTCCTCCAAATTAATTCTTCTCCCCCTTTGTTCTCTTGACTTCTTGATTTTTTAAAAATTTATTTATTTATGCATACAAGAACTGGGGTACAGGCCAGAGGTGGGGGGCAGTAGAGGATTCACCAGAGACAGAGTGGGGAACAGAACAGGAGGATTGGCTGAAATACACTGCTGAGGGGAGCAGTGGGCAAGGCAGGAGAGGTCTGCTGCGCCAAGTGGGTAGCTCCCTGGCTGGGGAGCAAACTTGTGCTGCAGAGGCTGCAGAGAACTTCATAGGTTGTGTCTTAACCCCTTGCGCCACTAGGGAGGCCTTTAACTTCTTTATTTTTAAGGATTCTATTGCTATATCCTCTAGCTCAGACACTCTTTCTTTAGTCATGGTCTATGTACTAATAAGCCCATCAAAAATATCTTCATTTCTGGGACAATGTCTTTTTAATTTTCTTTTTTATTTCTACCATTTGATTTTGATTCTTTCTTAGAATTGCCATCTCTCTGCTAACATTGCCTATCTGTGTTTGCGAACTATCTACTTTATCCATTGTCCCCCTTAGCATCTTGATCATAGTTATTTTAAATTTCCAGTCTGATAAGTCCACTATCTCTGTCATAGCTGAGTCTGGTTCTAATACTTGCTATGTCTTTCTTCAAATTGTGTGTGATTTCTTTGTTGTTGTTGTTGTGTGTGTGTGTGTGGGTGTGTCTGTGCATCAAAAGCAATCGCAATTCTGTCTTGATAGTTGGACATAATGTATAACTGCTATAAATAGGCCCTTAGTGCTGTGGTAAGGTGCTGGGGAAGAGGACGTGTGTGACAGTCTTATGATTAGACCTTTATACAGTGAACCTCTAACTTCACAAGGTTGCTCAGTCCCCCTCCTTAGCAGGACCTGGGTTGCTAGAGTGGGCTAAACCTAAGGATTTCCCTTCATTCACAGGAAGACTGGAGCTGGCTAGACGTGGCTATTTCCTTTCATCAGCTAAAGCGCTGTTAACTAGTTTCCCCTGAATAAAGCCTGGCTAAGAGTAACAAGGTATTCTGGCATATTTAAAATATTTTCCTGGGCCTCCCTGGTGGCGCAGGCAGTTGAACTCAGCGCTGTGAAGCTGTCCGCGGCCACTGCACTTAGTTTGATCCCTGGCCAGCCAGGGAGCTACCCACATGGCACAGCAGACCTCTCCTGACTCACCCACTGCTCCCCTCAGCAGTGCATTTCAGTCAGTCTGCCTTTTCTGTTCCCCACTCTGTCTCTGGAGAATCCTCTCACCCTCCCGCATATCTAGCCTGTACCCCGGTTCTTGTATGCATGAATTAAATAAATCTCAAAAAAATTTTTTCCTTTCACTGAACTCCTATCTGAAGCAAGAAGGCATTTTTTCTATGAGGACTTGGTTGAGCCTCTGGAGGTAAATTTTACAATATTGTGCCCAGCCTCCCAATATCCCCCACTCCCTATCCACCAATGATTGTGTTCCTCTGGAGTTTTTAACTCCCAGAGCTGTCTTTGCTGAGCCTTTAGCAATTCATCATTTTCAGGTTAGGTTTCCCTATCCCAGAATTGGTTCCCCCGGTGGTTTCTGCTGGTAAGTTGTTGATCTCAGAGGCCAGGACTCACAGTCTCGGGGACTTCACTGTGTCTTTCCCCTGCTAATGGGTTGAAGAAGAGTTGTTGATTTTTTTTTCTGTCTGTTCAGTTTTTTGCTTTTTACAATGGATGGATTCACAACTTCTAAAGTGCTCACATGCTGGACTAGAAACCAAAATACCCCTCACCCCTCCATCCATCATTCTTTATTTTTACAGAGCTATCCCTGGGACTTCACAGAATAAATTTTGACAATGCCTAAATTTTCCTTCACCTCTTTTCCTCCCAAAGACAAATTCATTCACTCATCATGTACTGAACATTTGGACCGAGGGGGTGGTCAATATATCTGAATTACTGCTCTCTCTCTCTCTCTCTCTCTCTCTCTCTCTCTCTCTCTCTTCCTGCACTCATGTGCATGGAAGACAGCATTCTTCTTAGCCTTGGAAACTCCACACAGCTCACAGAAGCAACTTACCACTAAGTTGTTAAAACTTTTATACTCTTTTACATGCTGAACACTGAGTGTACAAACGTGAGCCATAGAGCCAAACACAATCAAAATTACTACATGCTAGTGGGCAAAAGAAAGCAACAGAGCGTTACCTCCATTCCATCCCAACCACACTTTCTGTCTTATAGAAATTCACAATGTGAATCATTTTCACTTTTATGGTTAAAGGTAAAAACTCTAACACAATTTATATTTTTTGTCTTACCTTTTGCTAAAAGGTCTAAATGAAATGCATTATTTAGTTATAAAATCACATAATTTGTGTTTTCTTCCTAGTTCTAGTTTAATTTCTTCTGTCCTAAAAATAGCAGAGCTGCATACTTCGCTGGGAAAAGATTTTATAATTTCCTCTTTGTGGTTGCTAAAACAGCCCACCTACCCTTAATGGGAATTTCCCCCCCTCCCCCATTGATAAGGTAACCACAAAATTTCCTCACCTAGTAAACCATGAGATTTAGAGCATACAGCTGGCAAGTGAAAGGAAATTGCCCACACTTTTGCCTGCAGTTCTAGGAGTAAGTCAGCTGGCCTCAACTCAAGGTTTCATAGGCCTGGAAGGACCCCCAGCTTTTTCCATACAAAACTCTTTCTCAGTGCCTTTTTTTTTTTTAAAGATTTATTTATTTATGCAAACAAGAGCTGGGGTACAGGCCAGAGGTGTGGGGGGTGAGAGGATTCACCAGAGACAGAGTGGAGAACAGAACAGGCAGACTGACTGAAATACACTGCTGAGGGGAGCAGCAGGGGAGTCAGGAGAGGTCTGCTGCGCCATGTGGGTAGCTCCCAGGTCAGCCGGCCGGGGATTGAACTCGTGCTGCAGAGGCTGCGGACTGCTTCATAGTGCGGTGCTTAACCCCTTGAGCCACCAGGGAGGCCAGCAAAACTCTTTCTCTTTCTCCCCAAAATTGCTTTGAAGCTGTGACTGAATTTGTCAACAATTAGAGATGAAGCTTGAAAAATAAAGAGGAAACAAGAGAAAGTTGGTCAGGAAGGAGAAGGGGAAATAGGCCTTCCTCAGCAAGAAGTTTCTGAAATAATGCAGATGGGGAATGAGGAGGACTTATAGCAGGGTCCTCATAAACATCTAAGTCTTGCCTTTCATTAACACTGACAGAAGGTACTCTGCTGATGCCAGGGGTATCTTTCAAACACCTCCACCACTGAGACTCTATTGTCCTGTTTCCATTGCGCATAGATGGCTCTTTCTTGCCCAGAAAACTAATGGGTTGTTGGATGCCTTATATAAACCAGGACAGAACAGAGCTCAGGGGTTCAGCTGCTTCTACTCCTGCTAAGAAAGACTGTTCCTTTGCGTCTGCATCTGGTTTCACTTGGCGCTTTCTGAGAAGGTTCCATGTGGGGCGGGGGATGCTGGGAGCAAGGAAGAAAACATCCACAAGCATTTCTTCTGAAGCAAAGCATTGTGTGGAATGGCTGACATCGTAAGGGCTTTCTGTACCATTCTCGGCTGCCATTGGCTGAGGTCTCAAGGAAGTAGATGCCTCACTTCATTTATGACCCTGCAGTTTCTCTCCTGCTCTAAGGTGCCATGAAAGCTGACCGCTGCTCTAATTACTTCCTTTCTTCCTCCACACCTCTTTAAGGACTAAAGGGCCATTTCCTCTTCTAGTTGTAGCGAAGAATTTCAGTGCATATTCACTATTTGGTTAGTAACTGCAAGCAGGAAAATTGATACCATTTGTAGAAAAGAGTATCAGACTTATACTTACATAATCACTTAGGAAACTACTTAAATGCAATAGAAAACTAAATATCCTTTTAGGATATTTTAAAAAATATTAACACTGACAGAAGGTACTCTGCTGTCAGTTTTAATATTTTAAAAAATTTTTTTAAAAAGGATATTTTAAAAAATATCCTAAAAATATCCTTTTTTAAAAAATATGTATTTTCTTACCATTTTGTACTTTATTAGCCATACTGCTAATAGTTTTAAATGTTACTTATATATAATAAGTGAGAATAGTACTATATTTTAATGTTGGTTCAGGATGATATGAGTTCAACATAGTGTCTTAAATCATCTAGCTAGATGACTGTGTTCAAGTTTCATGGCCTCTCTGAATAATAGCTTCATCATCTGTAAAGTTGTTTATTGTTTTCATCAATTTTTAAAAATTTTCTGATATCATTTCCTCAAATATTTTTTCTGTTGCACACTCTCTCTCCTCTCCCAAGGAGAAGTATTCCTTTTGCATGTATGTTCAGCATCTTCAAGTTGCCCTTACTGCTCACTGGTGTTTCATTAATATTTTCTACGTCTTGAAAACAATTGTTTTATATATTTTGTCCAAATCTGTGTCTGACGGGAGCATAAATCTAATCCTGGTTACTCCATCTTGTTTGGAATCAGATGTCACAGTGACTCAGTCTACCTTAGTAAATATTTATCTTTCTAACAAATCAAATTCAGCAGAAATGAGATTCCTGAATGATAATTCTGCATAGATCTCTTGCATTTCATCATATCTCCCAAGCAGAGGCAGTGACTACATTGTTTCAGGCTAACTTTAGAAGGGTATTTCTATAATGAACTGATGTAGAGGATAGAATAGTACCTCTCTATGAAACAAGGGAAAACTTGCTTAAAGACTTGGAAAATAGAGGTAGTGTCTCTTTCTAGAGCAAAGGACGAGCATGCTTATTATACAGTATAATATATTTGGGTTTCCTGCACTCAATGCTCCTCTTCTGTAAAGCAACCCAATATGTAAAAAGTTGTCTCTTGGCCTTCTTTACATCATTCTATGTGAATTGGGTCTTGGGAAATCAATGGAAGAAAATTCTAATTTTCTATCTTCTGCTATTGGAATGAATTATGTACTATCTCTTATCTCTGATCCAGGAGTCTTGCACCTTTTGCCAGCATTAATGAAACTCTGGCCGACTAATTTATTATCTTACAAGGAAGATAAAAATATCATACCCTTCATAGCTCTTGAAAGATGAGAATGGAATAGGCTAGATTAAAAAGCAATACAACTTGTTCGTGGTTTCTCCATTGAGGCATATGCCTTGGGAGTCCTGAGTCAACCTGTCACATGTTTGGCTGTCTTGGAGCCACTGTGCAGGAAAGATCATGAGGAAAGTCTCCATTACAACATCTTCAGAGATATTAAAGTAGCTCCAGTTTTTTCTAATCTGTACCTGGTTGAGTCTTTTCAGTCCACCTACTAGTGATAAGAGGGACTGGGCCTCCAGTTGATTCTAAACACCAGCCTTTGAGCCATACTGCTAAATAGATCAGCAAGAACTGTTTGCATAGCTCTGCCTGATTTGCAGTTTAGTTAGCAAAATAAATGCTGTTGCTATTTTAAATCACTAAGGTATGGCGTGATTTAATATGTGGTACTAGGTAATTGAAACACCATGTATTTTAAAGCACCCTTCAGGATTTCTTGCTTTTCTTGCTGGAGTACTGTCTTCAAAAGATTTTTAAAGAGGTTTTTGTGTAGTAAACTTCACTACCAATCATAGTGTTTCCCTTGTTTGTTTTCCGTATATCAGTATTATTATCATGCACTATGTGATTCCATAAAAGGATATTATGCCTAAAAGGATATTTAGTTTTCTATTGCATTTAAATAGTTTCCTAAATTATTATGTAAGTATAAGTCTGATATTCTTTTCTACAAATGGTATCAATTTTCTTGCTTGCAGTTACTATTGTAAAAATCTGATGGTGGTTTGATACTGATTTCTTTCTTGGTATTTTGCAACAACATTTTAGATGTCTTTCTGCCCTTTAATTTTTTAATTACCTTACTATAGGTTGTTAAGTGCACTTTTTAAAAAAATATGTATTTTCTTACCATTTTGTACTTTATGGACCTTTCGTTTTCAGACCTTATATCTTTTTCAAATCTGGGAAATTCTTGTCTTACACCTTCAAATATCCCTTAAATTTTTATAATTTTTCTCTCTCATTCTGTAACTCCTATGTGAATGTTGGCTTTTCTAATTCTATCTTTCACATCTCTATAAAGATTTACATTTTCCACAACTTTCTTTCTTCTTAGTGCATTCACAGAGTTCTTTACTCTCATCTTCCAGTTCTCACACTTGTTGTTCAACTGAATCTACTCTTCTATCATACAATGCATTTAGCTCTTGATTTCAAAATTCATATATATCTTATACTTGTGGTTAAATGACATTCCTCAGGTATAGATTTTAAATTATTTTTAATTCTGTTATTAGATATCCTTTTCAGTGTGCCTGTGCACCCATATTATCTTAAGAATATTAACTAACTTTTATAAAATGGCTAAATTTCAGGCTGTGGTCTTCATAGTAAATAAAGTGGGGAATTCTTAGTGGGAGAACCATGACCTCTCTTGCCGTCACCTTCCCCACAACCAGTTGATCCTCTTTCCCAGCAATTTCTTCATGCATTCACTAGGGGAGTGCCCTTTCTGAAATATTTTTCATTTGCTTTTAATATGTTACATCTCTGTTCATGTACACATAATCAATTGAAGGAAACCAATCTATTTCTGTTTTTTTTTTTTTTTTAGGGATTTTTTTTTTTAAATGAGGGTTTAAGCCTACAGACTTGAAATATGTGGAAAAAAAGTCTTTGCAAGGCTTTTGTCTTTATTTCTGATACTAGAGGTTAAAGTCTGTAGGGAAGTCAGTCAGAAAGAAAAGATAGGTATTAAGTCAGAGGAAGCAAGAAGTGGAACATGTGAGCATGAGTCAGAATGATGGACTGGAACCTTCAACCTTAAGGCAGTGAGAAACTGGAACACTTCATTTTGGAGATAAACACATCTAGTCCATGAGTCAGAAAAAGTTGAAGAAGGTTCTAGGGAGTTTGGGTCATTTGCATATCCATGAAGTAACCTAGCAAAATGACAATGGGCATGGGTTTAAAGTATTTCTGTTTAACTTGCTCTGATATCTGAATATAAAACAATAACAACAAAACACTCCCAGTACTGCACACAAAAAAGTCTTTAACTGAAACTACAGAGATAAGAGTTCTTGGAAATGTTGTACATCCTAACCAAGGTCAACACAAACTCAGTATGTGGAAGAAAGGAAGGCAAGGGTAGAGGAACTCTTGGGAACTGCTATTCTGTCTGAATCTGTTGTGACTACTTCTCCAACTAGATTCTGGCAACACCTGTTGTTTCTGTCTATTGGCAGGCTTTATGCCCTACAACAAGTGGCAATGTGGCAAACAGAAGCAGCCCTTCTAATGCAGTAAGAATGGAGAGAAAAGAGCACAACTCCCATCTCTCCTACAGCTTAGTTCTCAGCCATATTTCCCAGCTCCCTTCAACCCTTGACTGATGCCTCCATTTTCACTCCCCAACCACCATCATATCTTTTGCTACAATACAACTGCCTTCCAACTGGGCCTTCTCCTAATCCTTAGATTAGTGTTTTATCTCCATCTTCTTCTCTATCACATAGATGGTAACATTAAGGCTGGTGTGGGGTGGGGAAGCTACCAATCCATGTATTTACTATGCCATCAGCCGGTCCAATATTCAAAATGTAGATTTTTGGATTATCCTATAAGAAATTATTAGGGTAATACAGAGAAAATGATATAAGAAATTACTGTTTTTGTTTGTTATGTTACTTAACTTTTCTGGAGATTTGGCACAATTCTCTCTCTGTTGACAGATCTTTCAGATAGAAATGGGGTGCTTATAATTATGCTTTGGATCACAGGATTTTAAAAGAGTTGTACATTTTTGGCTTAGATGTCAAAGTAGAAATGCATTTAAAGAAAGCTTATTGCCTCCATTGCTCCTAAAGATGACAAAGGAAGGTTCTACCAGGACCAACATCTGCTCTTAATATTTTGCAGCATCATTCATCATGCCAATTCTTCCCTTTGGCTCCATAAATTACAGAAGTAGTTCCTTAGAAATCAAAAGGAAAAATACCCTTCCTCTGTCTCTAATTTATGACTGTGACTGCTCAGCAACTAGAGCATCCAACTTGGCCAATGCATTGCTATGTGTCCCTGAAATTAATTTTCCATACCCGGAAATACTAAGTCACAGGAAATCCAGACAAACAATATAGATTAAATTTCATTCTCATTTAAGCATCATAATAGAATTTAAACTCTCACAAATGACTAAAATTAAATCCAACCACTTAATGCAATATCCCAGAAATAATGGTGTCTTCAAATTGTTTATTTTCTGAGAAACTGACAACTCAATATCTGGATCTTTCTTGGAAAGCCTACATTATTCTGGTAAAATAATTACTATAGAAGAGAGAGAGAGAGAGAGAGAGAGAGAGAGAGAGAGAGAGAGAGAGAGAGAGAATATATAGACAATATCTATACTCTATTTTTTAATGCTCTTTCTGTAAACTATTTTTGGAAGATAAACCTCCTGAGGGCAGACCAGATACTATGCTTTCCATTGCCTTTCAAAATCCAGGAGACTGAATAATCAAGATCGAGCAAAGAACAAGAAGTGTGTCTGCAACACTTTAAACTTCACAAAGAAGTTACCAACCAGAATGGGACAAGTGCAGTGACTGATCTTCCTGACAAAATGACAACGTCTTGACAATGGCTATGAAAGCTTGATGACCCTTAACATCTCACGGAACAAAAGAGTCAGTAAAACAAGGTGAAAATGTTAAAGGGGGAATATAAGAAACACAAAAGAAAGATGACAAGGTGACAAGTTAAACATAATCCACGGAACAAGAAACGTCAGAAGCCTCCTCCGCAGTACACCTACAAACACCTGCCCTTTGTTAATACATAAAAGAGAGCCTCTCGCTGTAACTCCTTCACTTCCTTGGTGGGGGGAAGCAAATGCCAGGCACAGTGAGGGTGCCTGGTGGGATAGATAGTACTGGGCAGCTCTCTGGACAATGCACCCTGCAAGCTACACTTTACCTCAGTCAGTCTTTCATTTGTCACCAGATTATTCAAGTCTTCTAACTCTACTTCATTTCCCTTTTATCATACCACTCACAGAATCTCCAAGGTGTCAGTAGATTAAAGAACATATTTGGGCCTCCCTTGTGGCGCAAAGGTTAAGCACAGCACTACGAATCTATCCACAGCCTGAGTTCGATCCCAGGCTGTTCAGGGAGCTACCCCCATGGTGCAGCAGACCTCTCATGTCTTGCCCACTGCTCCCCTCAGCAGTGCATTTCAGTCAGTCAGTCTGTTCTGTTCCCCACTCTTTCTCTGGTGAATCCTCTCACACCCCGCACTTCTGGCCTGTACCCCAGTTCTTGTATGCATAAATAAATAAATTTAAAAAAAAATATTCACTAAATAATCCATGTTTTGGGAGGAGGATAATAATGGGAATGGACCATCTTGTCCTGAAAATTTCTATTGACCTAACTTTCAAAGAAAAGGCTAACCAGTCACTTGTAATACTCTTTTTAAAAGTTAAATAGAATTCTCTTTGAAAATTCAATCTGCATTTATGGATCTCTCAGCATCTTTGGTGTCTATGACCAGATAACCAGTGGTCTCAACTGGTTCACCCATTGCCTTGACCTTACAATAATTTTCATCTAGTAATAAAAAATAGTATTTGAGTAAATAAGACAATGGAATACAAAAACAATATAAGTTGTTTGTATTAGTTTCTCTCGTGGGAGAATTGCTATAGTGACTAAGTATTAAAGGAAGAAAATTTCTTCAATCAAGAGTTAAAAAGATGAAAAATTTGGAGTGGGAGACAGCAAATATCTTCTTAACACATACCATTTATATAATATTTCTTTTCCTTTCTGGATATCAGATGCAGAAGATTGAGTTAATGATTACCTCAGTTCATGGCCCATTATCATCCCTGGCCAAAACAAGATCTTACTTTTATTTTTTTTTTCATTTTATTTTATTCCTCATTTCATACCATCTCCCCACAGGCAAACTTTCTCTTATTATTAAATGTGTGTCTTTTTATTTGTGATTGTGCAGAATGCACAGGATGTGCACATTTAATTCATATAAATCATATCATGTTTTCTAGTTCTACCTATTTTAAAATTTTATTTTACTCAGGACCATATATTTTGTATCCATATCCATTTATGCTTGCTTCAAATAACCACCCAATGTGTACATTTTCTTTTTTTTTTTAAAGATTTATTTATTTATTTATACAAGCACTGGGTACAGTCAGAAGCGCAGGGGGGTGAGAGAATTCACCAGAGCCAGAGAGGGGAACAGAACAGGCAGACTGATGAAATATACTGCTGAGGGGAGCAGCAGGCGGCAGGAGAGGTCTGCGCGCCATGTGGGACCCTCGCCCGGTGGCCAGGGATCAAAACTGCGCTGCAGAGGCTGCGGGCAGCTTCGCAGCCCAGCACTCAACCGCTGCGCCACCAGGGGAGGCCCTGTGTAAATTTTCTTTATGATAAATTTAATAACTAATCTTCCCTATGTACTCTCTCAGTGATGTGTACCCTGATAACTCAAGTTACCTGTTCTAAAGGGGGCTGAAATCAATATCCATGTATAAGATCCTTAAGGATCTGTGTGAGAATCCTTTGAACTCTTTAATTCTATTCCTGGGGTAGAACCGAAGCTGAAAAGGCTAGACTATATTTAAAACATTGCAGGGTTTGTTTTTTTTTGCCACTCTTCCTTACATGTAAAGTTGGTATTACTATCCTTATCACCATAAGACAGGAGAATAAGTGGAGGGATCAGACATTACCCTGACTGTACCCTCCTATGCCTGCAGTCACTAAGTACATGAAGAATTGACCTTTTTCTTCCTACTACAGGGTTCTTCTTTATTCTTTGCACCACATCACATTTCCTACATTAAATTGTCTTATCCTGAAATAAGAAAGTGGATTAAATTTGTTGTATTACATTTACCATCTAGCCATTCTCTCCTTTGTGAATATAGAGCTATTAGTGACTTGCAAAGCTCAATAAATGATGTGGACTATGCAAGTTCCCTGTTGGTTGATAGCAACCCTAGTGACCTCACTGAACTGTTTTCTGGTTCACTAGGAATAGTACCTCTGTATTAAAATCAAGGACAGTCAAATGTCTGCAATTTGTTGGCGCACGTTTTAGAGTTGAAATCCCAGACGGTGACTGACTTCTGAAGATCAAAGTAAAAGAACAAAAGCTTTTAATTGGTAACCCTTTATGGGAGACCTGGGGAAGAAGTGACATCATGGCTTGTGAAAAGGGAACTGAGATTTAAATCTACAGGTGAAAGAAAGTGGAAAAAGTCATCTTATGACAGATCCCTCCAAAAAAGGTTGTGAACACTTGATGATAAATATTCCAAGTGTTTGAATAATTTTATTTTGTAGTTCACTGTCATTGCGTATTTTTTGAATGCTCTTCTGCACAACGCCCCACATTCTTCTGATACTGTCACCGGACAGCCCCAGTAGCTACGCTGCACTAGCTCTTATCAGCATCAGGCTCTCAGTCCCCAAGAAAGTCAGGCACAGTCATTCCAGACATTCTTACACAGACATTTCTATTTTTACAGAGGCTTTGAACTTCTACACTGAATGAATTCTCTTACGAGGGAAAATGCATTCTTTAAATCATGGTGGATACCTACTTCCTTAAGAGAAGTGATTGAATTTCAGCTTGCTTAGAGGGAGGAGACCACTCTCATAGTTTACTGGGATGCAGGTGTGTGTTTGGGTGTGGCAGGTTTTAAACACAACAAATCTTTGCCTATGAGGTTCTGACCCCTCCTCTATGAAACATCTACCCAGTGGTTCACTTACTCCAATGACTTTAAGATAATTTCCTCAATGACTTTTGGACTATCAGTCCCTATGGACAACAGTTATGTCACCAGTCACTTAAGCAAAATGTCTCTTAGAGGGCCTATAAAATAAGCATTAGGAAACTTGTTTATGTGCTACACCCTATTAGAATTTTAGAAGAAAAATTCTCTAGGTTTCCTCGGTTGCCATGACATTTTTATTTTTCAAAAAGTAGCATAGTGTACTAGTCCACTGGAAGTGTGAACCAATTTTTGGCCCAAGGGCTGCGTTGTAATTGAGCTTTCTGCTGCAAACAGCCTTATGTATTTAGAAACATGATGAGTCTTCTGGGCTTTAGTTGGAAAGGACAAATGCCAGGATCTTGTTCAGTTCATAAGTCATTAAGCTATTATAGCTAGAGGAAAAAGCAAACTACAATGGAAATTTACCTTCATATTCCTCTGATTGCCTCATTTTCTAATTTTTTGGATCAAGAACATAAATGTTTCCTTTCATCTTAATAGTTCTTTCAATGATTTAATATCTGCTAGAGCAAAATTATTAACACATATGGAGGCTTTATGCTAAGAAACAGGTTGGACCATAAGAATATGTTTCCAGTCTCTTGTTTTGGATATCTTAAGGAGAAAAGGGAATTTCCTTGAGTTTTTGGAGAATAGTGATTTTCATATTTAATCAGCATCAGAATCACACTGATTGATGGATCCCAATGGCAGAGCTGCTGATTAAGTAGACATGGGGTGAGACCTAAAAATATGTATTTCTAAGATGACTGGATCAAGAAGATGTGGTACATATACACCATGGAATATTACTCAGCATTCAAAAAAGATAAACGCATGCAATTTGCAGCAACATGGATGGCGCTGGAAGGGATCATGCTCAGTGAAATAAGCCAGAAAGAAAAAGAAAAATACAGATGGTCTCACTCATAGCAGGAATCTAGAAAACTTAAATAAGGGACCAGGAAAAAGAATAACTATAAGAAAGTAAAAATCAAAATCAACAAAAAACTATGAACCAGAGACACTCTATGGGGGGTGGAAGGCGGGGAGGGGAGGGATTGGGGTCAAACTAAGGGGATTGCAATTGTATGGGGAATATAAAAATAAAATTTATTTTAAAAAATGTGTATTTCTAACAAGTTTCTGGGTGATGCTGATGCTGTCAGTCTGGGGATGGTGCTTGGAGAACAATTGTTACAGAACATCCTTGACCAGTGTTGAGGCAGAGATTGGATCTCTCTGTGCCAGTTTTGACCCTGGATTATAGTAAGTGATGGGAAGTCTTTAAGCTGTTGTCCCAAATTTCTATTTCTGATTCCAGAAGATTCTGGTTTCCACTAATAATCAACACCCACACACCCCCACACACACACACTCCCACAGAAAATGGAAAATAAGGCAAACTCACATATAGCCACTCACTTTCCTCCATTTGTTCTCTTCGTGGCTTAAAACTATAGATACTAGTTCACATGATTGAACTAGAATAATAGAAAGATGGATGTATTTTGAATCGTGCCATATCAATATTCAGCAGAAGCCAATGGAGAGAAATCACAAATCAGACTTCAAATATGATCTCTCTTTATCTCTGGGGTAGCTGAAATTAATTGTTTTCTGTTTACCATGAAATATGTTATTAACTTTACTTGTATTATCTCATGTAACCCCTGTAACCATCCTTTCAGAAGGATGATGTTATTTTGGAGCTAAAGATAATTTTGTATCTTCATATGGTGATATAAAAACCAAGACTTAGAGAGAAAGGCAGTAACTTGACTAAGGTTGCTTGAAAAAAAAGTGATAAAATGAGAATTTGCTATATGCACTTCCACCAACTACATAATCCTGGAAAACCACTCTTTACTCTCTACATTCTGTAAAATGGGCCTGTCTTCCAGGAATAATGTGGGAATGAGTAAGATAATAGAATGATTAAGTGCCACAGCATAAGGATGTGTTGTGGCTACAAAATAAATACTTTTTGAAATTTAGAAGTGACTTTTTTCTGTAACAAATCAATTCTACATTCTCTGTCTTTAATATGACCTGCTTTGGCCTCTTTGCATATCTGATCCTTAAAGAATTTTTTCCTTCCCCTCAAAATGGTCAAGCATACCTCCTCCCTCTATGTAGTCAATGGAATGCCTCAAAAATTATTTCATTCTTAATGTGCAGTCCTAAAGGCAGATGCCTTTGTACTGTGTAACTCTCATGAATCCAGAAAGACTATTGTGAAACTCCATTGGCTATAAGTTCCAAAACCATTTCTATTGGAGGAGATCTAAAATTATCTACTCCTGTGGTTCTTAAGAACAGAGTAGTAATCACTACTCTGTTAGGGGTCATTAGTGCTATCAATAATAATTTATTAGTAGCAATAATGTGCTGTTATTTGGGAATTATGTATTTTTAAAAAATTAATTCGAGGGCCTCCCTGGTGGTGCAGAGGGTTGAGCGCAGTGCTGTGAAGCTGTCTGCAGTCTCTGCAGCACCAGTTCGATTCCAGGCCAGCCAGGGAGAAACCCACGTGGCATGGCAGAACTCTCCTGTCTCCCTGCTGCTCCCCTCAACAGTGTATTTCGGTCCTTCTGCCTGTTCTGCTCCCTGCTCTGTCTCTGGTGAATTCTCGCACCCTCCCGCGCCTCTGGCCTGAACCCCAGTGCTTATAAAAATAAATAAATCTTCAAAAAAAAAGAATTTGATTAGATTGCAAGAATTGGTAGAAAGAGGGCACTGTCAGGATTTGAGTTCCAGCGCTGGAACAGCTGCTGTCATTGTGTTCTGTCAGCATTGATGGCTTTATTTGTGTCTCATGGGATTGGGCTTGATCAGAGGGACTCAAATTTTTCTCCATCACAGTTCAGGATGGATGATTTTCATACTCATAAACCCAAATTTAGGCGATTCTCATAAATATTTTGCAGGCATGCAAAACAAATATGACTGCAGACCCTTTTTTTTTCTTCTCTAATGGCAGCTATTATAATAATTGCCAGAATGTCAGTTAATCTTACTTGTGGAGTCAAGATAAGATAGACTGAGGGTTAAGGGCAATTATAGCAGTGACTAGATTTAACTCTACCTCTTTACTCCTAATCAAGAAAGTTCTTCTATGTTCCCAAAATAGCTACAATGGAACTATTGAAGCTTGTGGGCAGTGGGAGGAGAACAACTTGTTAGCAACTTAAATTCTCTGTCTGCTGGATTAATACATTAAAAAAAAAATTCCTATCAGAACAAAACACTTCAGAATATAGGTGAGTAAGCCTGATGACTCTGCATGGGAATTACTTGCAATCTAATAAATTTTTTAAAAATACATCATTCCCAAATAACAGCACATTATTACTAACAATAAATTATTAATGATAGCGCTCACACCTAAATACTGCTCTATGCTTAAGACCACAGGACTAGATGATTTTAGAGTTCCTCCAATAGAAGTGGTTTTGAAACTTCTTTTTTTCTTTTCTTTTTTTTTAAATATTTTATTTTATATAATTCTTAAATCATTTTTCATTTTTGCACAATGTATGCATTATCATTTTGGTTATATTCCCCATACAATTGCACCCCCCCTTATTTTGACCCTAGTCCTTCCTCTCCCCACCCCACGCCAACCCCCGCCCCCATAGTGTGTCTCTGGTTTATAGTTGCTTGTTGATTTTGATTTTTACTTTGTATTAATTAGTCTTTTTCCTGGTCCCTTATTTAGGTTTTCTAAATTCCTGCTATGAGTGGGACCATCTGGTATTTTTCTTTTTCTTTCTGACTTATTTTGCTGAGCATGATCCCTTCTAGCTCCATCCATGTTGCTGCAAACTGCATGTGTTTATCTTTTTTGAATGCTGAGTAATATTCCATGGTGTATATATACCACATCTTCTTGATCCGGTCATCTATTTTTGGGCATTTGGGTTGTTTCCATAGCTTAGCTATTGTAAATAGTGCTGCTATAAACATAGGGGTGCAGGTGCTCTTTGGAATTAATGTTTCTGTGTCCTTTGGGTAAATACCTAGGAGTGGAATTGCTGGATCATATGGAAGCTCTATGTTTAGTAGGTCAAGAAATCTCCACACAGCTCTCCATAGGTTTTGGAACTTTTAACCAGTAGAGTTTCACAGCAGCCTTTCTGCTTTTATGGAGTCATGCTTTGTGGAGAATTACACAGCACAATTCCTTCTAAGTTTTATTTAGTTTGCTAATCTGGAAAAATAAAAGGTATTATAGCAGTTATTTGAAAAAAACTTTAAGAACAGCTCTGAAAATAATATAAAATTGCCAACACCATCATTTCTCCTGCAGAATCCTTAGAGGGATGGGAAATGTCAGCTTTCCGGGTGCCTGTGGTTTATGAAGGTTGTCCTCTGATGGCCTCAAGACCTGGGATGGAGGAAATAATAGATCCCGGTGATTTGTAATTGCCAGAATCTTTCAAATGGGAAATCTTTTAGATCAAAGCTGTCTACTTTGATTTAAAGTTCAGTATTTCTCCCTATTTATTTATTCTTCTTTGGGATTTATTTATTTTCCCATTGGAGTTCTTAAAAACCTGCTGCTAAGGGAATTTAAAAAAAAAAGTTTGAGTCTTCATAAGGACAATGCAGTATTTGTGTTAAAATTTCCTTTTAAAACATGTGAATTGCTTACTATTTACCTGATTCATCCTGGCACAAAGGTTTCAAAAACAGGATATTTCTGTTTAAAGCCCTGTTATAGCTAGAATATGGCAAATCACAGTATAAACATTTTAATTTCTTATATGGAAATCTTGGAATTTCCACGGCTAATGTACTAAGCCAACAAAAATATGCCCAGATGGAAAGTAGGGAATTTCTTAATTCACTTGATTTACTTCATCACATTCCTCCTTGCAAGTATATTTTGTTAGGAGGGCAGTTAATTCACAGTGTGAGTTGGAAAGTGGAAAGTTGGTTTTTATGAAATCAGAAGAAAAAAATGATAAAAATAGTTTGTATCTAATGATGCCACTTCACAGGAAAGGTTGATATTTAAGTTTCTACAAGGCTTTCCGGACAGCACCTAGCAGTTCGGGAAGAAAGAAAAAAAAGTCTGGGGTTCAACTGAATTGAGGCTGTTTTGAAAAAAAGGTAATATGTGAGAGCATAAAGAGCACTTGACCTGGAATCAGGACACTTTTAAAGTTCTAGTCCTAGTTTTCCTATTACCTAGTTGTGCGCCTTCAAGCAGATCTTCTGACCCCTGTTTCCTCCTCCATTCAACAGAAATAAAATTACTCACTCTGTGTACTTCCTAGGATTGTTAGGATGTGATAAATGATATTTAGGAATTTTTTTTAATTATAGAGCACTTGAATATAAGGGTTTTTTTAAATTGAGGGAGCATTGCATTATAACATGTAAAATTCACCTGTTGAGAATGAACATGTGTGTGTATTACACTAAAGTTACTGCTAAAAATTAAAAAAAAAATCCAAATACACCCTTCACCATACAATAGGCCCCCTTTTCCTGATTTACCACCCCAGCTTGCTTCCACTCTTTTGGGAACCAAATTGCTCATATAGCTCAAAGGTTTACTTTGTTTTACTAAGTTCTTTTTTTTGTTGTTTGCTTTTTTCTATATACCAAATATAAATAAAATCATAGTTATCCTTCTCCTTTAAAATAATTGCATTTCCTTTTTTTTTAAAAAAGTATTTATTTATACATACAAGAACTGGGGTACAGGCCAGGGGTATGGGGGGGTGAGAAGATTCACCAGAGACAGAGTGGGGAGCAGAACAGGCAGAAGGACTGAAATACACTGCTGAGAGGAGCAGCAGGCGAGACAGGAGAGGTCTGCCGTGCCATGTGGGTATCTCCCTGGCCGTAGTTGCCAATAGCTTTATAGTACTGCAACTTAACCCCTTGCAAGCACCACCAGGGAGGCTGCATTTTATTTTCAATTTTTTTTTTAAGTAGTGCTTGTCTCCAACACAGTATTTAATTTAGGGGTATAGGTTCACATCTCTCAGATGTATATTACATATCACAGAACCCATAGTCCTCTACAACAGGTCATGGAACCATTTTTCCTCCTTTTGTCCCCAACCCTCTCAGTCCCTATCTAGTTGCTTTAATTCTACAGTCAGATTTCTAGGGTCTGTTTTGGTTTAGTTTTGCAACTCTTTTGTTTTTCTTCTTTATATTGCATATATGAGTGAAATCACCCAGTATTTGCTTTCTCCTTCTGACTGCTTTTGCTTAGCATAATCCCCTCCAGTGCCACTCATGTTGCCAAAAATGGCAATATTTCATCTTTTTTTGTAGCATAGTAGTAATCCATTGTACTAGTGGATTACCATCAGCATTACCACATCTTAATGCACTCATCTCTCCTAGAGATTATTTCTATACTTGGCTATAAATGAACCACAGTGAACATAGGACTGAATAGATCCTCTGAAATAGTGCTTTTGCACTCTTTGGGGAGATACCGAGGATAGGAATTACTGGATCATGTGGCAGATCTATTTTTAATATTTTGAGAAACCTCCAAACTGTGTTCCATAAGGGCTGGGCCATACATATGAGTGATCTTTATAACATCTTTCTATAATTCATTTTCTCTTTAAACAAGCAATGTTCATGTTGGATGGAATAAGAAGATTAATTGGGGTGTTTTAGTTTGTCAGTTTTTGTATCATATCATTCACATAAATACTGGTGATACTCTTGGTTATACTCTTAGAAGTCTTTTCGGAACAAGAGCAGCAAATATTAGTAATTCTGCTGTAGGCTTTAAAGGAAGCCTGCTAACTTTCTATTGTTTTTCCTCCAAAGTTCAGTGAATTCCTGGAAAGACTGCCCTCCCCGTCCATCTTCCTCTTGCCACTACAAACTGCTAATAAAGTCAGACAGAGAATATGGGACTAATTATTTATGATCCTAGACCTTCCTCTAAGCAATAATTGGGTCAAATCTCATTTTTCCTTAGCTCTTTCTTGACAAGTCCAAACTTCTGGACTCTCTCAATACCACCCTGTACAGCCCTTATTATGAACCAATTCTGGGCCTTCTAACAATTATATTTTGACCTCTAGAATTTGTGATCAGTCATCTGCAAAAATCTCTGACAGTCAAGAGTCTCTACCTTTCTTAACCCTGTCCTTCATCTTGTTATTCTAATGGAAGCGTGTTTCTTTTCTTGTATTCTTAAAAATTTTTTTTATTTTACATCATTGTTTATTTTTAAATAATATTTGCTTCCCCCACCCCCTCAGGTATAGTCCCCAAAGAATTTCCTTCCCCAATGCACCTGTGCACCATCACCTCAGTCCCCTGTGCTCCTCCCTCCCTCCCTCTGATCCCTCTCCGGCCTCGTCTCCTGCAGGATGTCTCTGGTTTATAATTGTCTATTTTTACTTTGTTGTGATTTGTACTGTTATTATTTTTTAACACTGATGTCTTACTTGGTTCTCCTATATTCCTGCTGTAAGTGAAACCATCCGATAGTTTTCTTTCTGCTTCTGACTTATTTCGCTGAGCATAATTCCTTCTAGCTCCATCTATATTGTTGCAAATGGCACAAGTGTCTCTTTTGATTGGTGAATAATATTCCATTGTGTATATATGCCACGTCTTCTTGAACCAGTCATCTATTTTTGGGCATTTGGGTTGTTTCCAGGTTTTACCTTTTATAAATAGTGCTGCAATAAACATAGGGATACAGGTGTTCTTTTGAGTCAATGTTTTTGTGTCCTTTGGGTAGATCCCTAGGAGTGGAATTGCTGGGTCATATGGTAGCTCTAATGGAAGCGTGTTTTGGTTTGATAACACTCTCTCTACTAGAACTCTGTCGAATGGTGATGACTATATGCCACTGAACCGATAGGTTAGATTCGGGATCCTCCTTCTCATTGCCAATTGTAAAACATTTCTCTCTTCCACTATTGCCCAAAGCCCTCATTTTTAACCTGACACCTGCTGGTGGGTTCTTCTTCATTCATTATTGATTTTGACACCTGCTTCAATCTCTTCCTCTCTACCACTTCTATCTTTATTCCTAGTCATTTGAATATCCTCATGAACTTTGTCTCTGAATTCTTTGACCTGCTGCTGAGGATACTTATTACCTCTACTCTACTTTACTCATTCCTTGTCCTAGTCATTCTCGAAAACTTATCACCTCCCATAATATTCCTAATTGAAATCTTTGATTCAAGATTTCCATTTTGTGACTACCACCACTTATTTTTTCCCAGTTCATCTACTCTACTACTATATTTAGTTATTTGACTCTATCTTGTTGTTACATCCCATTTTCCAGTCTCACCCTGATCTACTCTGCCCTGTGTGTTCTCCTTTGTCCTCACCTGGAAACTCCCAAATTTGGTTAATCCAACATTGCAGAATCTGTACTACACTGGGTTGGGGCAAAACCAACTTCTTAAGATATTTATTCCATATCAGGGTCTCTCTGGTGGCACAGCAGGTGGAGCGCAGTGCTGTGAAGCTGTCTGCAGCCTCTGCAGCGAGGGTTTGATTCCCAGCCGGCCGGGGAGATTCCCACACGGCACAGCAGACCTTTCCTGCCTTACCCGCTAATCCCCTCAGCAGTGTATTTCATCAGTCTGCCTATTCTGTTCCCCGCTCTGTCTCTGGCGAATCCTCTCATTTCCCCCGCACCTCTGACCTATACCCTAGCTATTGCGTAAATAAAAGATAAATCTTAAAAAGAAAAAAGATATTTATTCCATATCATATTCTGTAGCTGAGGCTATTAACAACCTTTTTTAAAAAAACTAGGAAAGGGGAAATGGAAAACTTCTGAGAGAAACTCACCATCCTCTTGTTCAAACACTTTGTACTTTCACCATGTGTTTGCTTTTTTCCCTGCCTTTCCTAACTTATCTTCCTTTTGCCAGTTCATTTGCTCTTCGTGTTTCTTTGTTTAGTTCCATCGAATGTTAACTCTATGAAAACAGATTTTTTTTTGCTTTTTCAACTCTGTATTGCTGGGTACTACAAAAGTGCTTGGCACATGGGAAATGCTTACTAAATATTCATTTTGCCACCAACCTTAACCATGAAGGGGACATAGACATGTCTTGTCCAGAGCTCAAATAGAATGATTTAAAGACATGAAATGGGATTCCCATGAAGATTCTGAAAAGGAATAAGTTTCTTGCAAGTGGATTTATGCTGGTTTGCTTAGAGTCATAACTTCTGGACCAACAGATATTTGGCCAATTTGTCTAATTTTTTTAGCTGCTCACTGTTAGCCCAGAAACCATAATGATGAAGTTCTTTTTCTTCTGTCCCTTTCTGCTTTGCAGATAAAAAAGCTTGGACCCTAGAAATCAGATTTTTTTGCCATAGATTGCCTTTTTATTTACAGAATGGAGACAAGAACCCAGGTGTCTTTCCTCCTGACTACTTCTTTTGTCTTCATGGAACCTGCAAATATCAAAATATCTTCCTAAACAGTTTAATTGTACAATCCTGAGTTATAATCCTTGAGGGGTTTTAAGTTCCAAAAGAAAAAATTTATGTGTTGTTTATGAAAACTATAACTTTAATTTTGCACACACATTTGCACACTCAGCACATTTTTAAAGGGAAGTTTCCAAAGGAGTTGTGCTTTGGGGAGAAATTTCTAGGCACCCGTCAAATGGCAGAAAAATATGTTTTTTTATTTTTCTATACAAAACTCTGATCACTGTAATTCATGAGATCACTTCCAAATTAAACAAATAATTTATTAATAGCTCTAACACATTTTGGTTTAGGGTGATTTTCTCTCAAGGCATTTTCTGTGTTTTTCTTTTTTGTGCTGTTTGTCCCTATTTACTGAAAGCTCATGAAATGTCCTCTGAGTCTCCTTTCACAATGTGAACAGTTGCGCAATCATTTTGGAATGGAAGAGTCCTAAATATTTTTATCTTCTTGATTCCTTAATGTTGCAAATGAAGAATGCAGTTAAATTAATTTGGGGCCAGGAAATAAAGTTGGATGGTTTTATGGGGCTTGTTTCCAAGGGATTCACACTAACAGTTGACTAGAGGCAGCTATAAGGATGGATAGGAAGTGTGTTTTGAGGCTCAGAAGCACCATTAACTTTTATTCTAAGCTACAACAAAAGGCAGGAAGAATTACTTGTTTGAGCTAAGGACTTAGGCCTCTAAAATTGAATCTGAAGGTGTGTGTGTGATGGGGGGAGTGAGTGACATGGTTAAAGAGGATCAAAAAGTACAAAGTGAGGAGAAGAAAAGAGATTTAAGAGGAGAACCACGAGAGAGGGGGGGTACTAAAAAAAAAAAGTACAAAGTTGCAGTTATAAAATAAGTAAGTCATGGTGACTATATTTAATACTGTATTATATATTTGAAAGTTGCTCAGTAATAGACTGTAGAAATTTTCATCATAAGAAAAATTGTAACTGCATGGTAGATATTAACTAGATTTGTGGTGAGCATTCACAATATATACAGTTATTGAATCATTATTTTGTATATCTGAAACTAATATAATGCTATATGTCACTTCATTAAAAAAATGAAAATGAGTTATTCTGGACAAGGTGTTCTCAGGCTGTTTGCTCATCTCTTTCCTGCTTGTGCACCTGCAGCAATTCCTGATGTTCACCATGAGTTATTCAGTATTAAAGTTTTGTAAATGGTGCTGAAGGTGGTATTGAGATGTTTGTAGTCATCAACTTGAGAAGTGGTGCATTCACCTAAATCATTTGTGGTATTACAGGGTCAGATTAGAACTCATGCAATTTGGGGTCCTCTAAGAGACATTAATGGAAAAGTGCATCTTTTCTAGAAGCCCTGGCATGGAGGCAAGATGGAGTGGAAGCAAAATGGTGTGGAAGCAAGATGGCGTCGAGGCAAGATGGTGTCATACAGCAAGTAGTGAATTGGCTGTAAGGTGAGTTGGGTTTAAGATCCAGTTCACCATGCTTTTTTTTTCCCTCTAAATATTTATTTATTTATACAAGCATTGGGTACAGTCAGAAGCGCGGGAGGGTGAGAGAATTCACCAGAGTCAGAGCGGAGAGCAGAACAGGCAGACTGACGAAGTACACTGCTGAGGGGAGCAGCGGGCAGCAGGAGAGGTCTGTGCACCATGTGGGACCCTCACCCGTCAGCCGGGGATCGAACCGGTGCTGCAGAGGCTGCGGGCAGCTTCGCAACCCAGCGCTCAACCGCTGTGCCACTGGGGAGGCCCTTCACCATACTCTTGATCATGTTTAAACTTTTTAGTCTCAGTGTCCTAAAAACCTCTGTGAGGATAAAAGCACCCACTTGCTGCTCTCATGGGGCTGCTGTGAGGCTCATAGGTGATAATTGTAAGGGTCTTTGGAAAAGGGTCTTTATCTAAAAGTTAGACAAATGTGAGGTGTTGTTAATAACTGAAAGAAATATACTGAATTATGCTTTGGTCATTATCTGTTGACTCACCCACTTGGGCTGAAAACATGGTTTTTGCTTATTTCATAGCATTTCACTGCAGTTGGGGCAGAGAGAGCCTCAGAGTGGGTGATACGTGAAAATAGGAAAGATTTCTATACCTGAAGAGTTAAAATATATTTAGAAAGTAAAGCGCATACTGGAAATAGTAGGTAATGGAATAATTACAAGGAGATGTTTTTAAGAAGGCCAGAAAGGGGGATTAGCAAAAAAAGGAGGGGAAAGTCATTTCAACAGAACTGGCATACACAAAAGCCTTTTTGTCCATATGAAATGCTAAATTTATTAAGCAGGACAGTTGAAACATAAATTAATTCTAAATTAAAAAGGAAAAAAAAACTTTTAAATTTGTAGTGTTTTTCTTTACTATTATAATTTTATGTAATAAATCAGTGCCAGACAAAAATTCAATAGGGCCTGTGTATTTTATTTTTACTCTTAATGATAAGCAATGTTTTCTTCAAAATTCCAGAAAGTTACATAAATCCATGATGAAGAAGATTCTTTTTTTTTTTTTTTTTATTTCTTCATGAAATACCTATTTTATTTTTTTTTTTTTATTTTTTTTTTATTTTTTTTATAAATTTTATTGTTATATTCCCCATACAATTGCAGCCCCCCATTCTGACCCCAATCCCTCCCCTCCCGCCCCCGCCCCCCTAAAAGTGTCTCTGGTTCATAGTTTTTTGTTGATTTTGATTTTCACTTTCTTATAGTTATTCATTTTCCTGGTCCCTTATTTAAGTTTTCTAGATTCCTGCTATGAGTGAGACCATCCGGTATTTTTCTTTTTCTTTTTGGCTTATTTTGCTGAGCATGATCCCTTCCAGCGCCATCCATGTTGCTGCAAATTGCATGTGTTTATCTTTTTTGAATGCTGAGTAATATTCCATGGTATATATGTACCACATCTTCTTGATCAGTCATCTATTTTTGGGCATTTGGGTTGTTTCCAAAGCTTAGCTATTGTAAACAGTGCGGCTATAAACATAGGGGTGCAGGTGTTCTTTGGAATTGATGTTTCTGTGTCCTTTGGGTAAATACCTAGGAGTGGAATTGCTGGATCATATGGAAGCTCTATGTTTAGTAGGTCCAGAAATCTCCACACAGCTTTCCACAGTGGTTGGACCAGTTTGCACTCCCACCAACAGTGCAGAAGAGTTCCTTTTTCTCCACACCCTCGCCAACATTTGTTGTTGCTAGTTTTTTTAATATGTGCCATTCTCACTGGTGTAAGATGGTATCTCATGGTAGTTTTGATTTGCATTTCCCTGATGACAAGTGATGTTGAACATTTTTTCATATGCCTGTTGGCCATTTGCATTTCCTTGAAGAAGATTCTTAATCAATGATCCTTTCTGTAGTTGCTTTCCGGAACATCTCAAACTTAAATCAATTTGCTAATGTGTATTTTATTTCCTAATTATAGGCAAGAGATAAGTAAATGACTCCTTCCTCTGAGTCACAAGTAATATTGTGTGAAAATACTTTACTGATACTGCACAGTTCTTCTTTCTGTAGCAGGAACTCTGCTCATCTTCATTTATAGATCCCCTGCGCAGGCAAAGTGTTTGTACAGTAGTTTCTCAGTAAACATTTAATGAAATGAACTAAGTAAGGAAACTGGGATAGAGACTACTAATTGCTTACTTAACATCCGTTCTTCCCTTTTTTCTTCCGCAAAGAATTCTCATTTATTTGGAGCAACAAAATATGCAATATTCAATTTCCCTCCTGTTCAATGAGATATAAGTGGAAGTCACTCCCTGGGACTTTTTGGAAAGTTCTTTGAAAGAGGATAACCTCACTGCCTTTGTCAGCTTGCCCTTCGCTTTTCCTGGTTTTCCTGCCTGAAATACAGATATGTGGTTAGAGATGGAGCAGTCATCTTAGCATGTCGAGGGTTAGCCGCAGGCTGGACATGACAAAACTAAAAACTAGAATGACTCTTGGTGCTTGTTTTCCTCAAGGGGATGATCCAGACTTGACGTGCCTAGCCTAGGACCTCCCTTTCGTAAGTCACTGTAAAAAATTTCTGTTACACAGTGTTGTAAACCAGTGTTACCTCAATAAATAAATAATGAGTGAATGAAAAATAGATGACTGGATCAAGAAGATGTGGTACATATATACCATGGAATATTACTCAGCATTCAAAAAAGATAAACACATGCAATTTGCTGCAACATGGATGGTGCTGGAAGGGATCATGCTCAGCGAAATAAGCCAAAAAGAAAAAGAAAAATACCGGATGGTCTCACTCATAGCAGGAATCTAGAAAACTTAAATAAGGGACCAGGAAAATGAATAACTATAAGAAAGTGAAAATCAAAATCAACAAAAAACTATGAACCAGAGACACTTTTAGGGGGGCGGGGGCGGGAGGGGAGGGATTGGGGTCAGAATGGGGGGCTGCAATTGTATGGGGAATATAACAATAAAATTTATAAAATAAATAAATAAATAAATAAATAAATAAATAATGAGTGAATGAATGAATAAATTAAGATTTCAGCTATGTGGAAACTAATGGAGTCATACGAAATAGATCCTTTGAATCTGTGTTGAGCAATGATTCTCATGGAGGGGAGGAATTGACATTTATAGAATCTATGGGAGGGAGTTGTTACTTTCTCCACCCCATTCTGATGTGCCTTTTTAAAAAAAGGGATTGCTTTGCAGCTCTCCTCCCAAGACTACCTGCCTATATCTACACAGGCATCTTTTCACCAAACCTGTCCCTTTCAGAGGCACCTCTCTTGCCTATCTGGTGTTTCTTTTCACAAATGTTTCCCCTTTGCAAAACAAGCAGCAGCTCTTCTGCCCACTTGTGATGATGCAAGTGCCTCTCTTTTACACCTTTTCCTAATAAACCTGTCCTTTTAAAATGTTAAAGAAAAAAAGGAAAGAAATTGCTCCTCCTATTAGCCAGTAAGAATCACTGCCCTTATGAGCCCCTGTTACTACTAGGAACGTAACTTCCCTAAGATCTGTTAGGTCATTCAAGAAAAAATGATAGGAAATTCTGCCTCAGGGATGTCCTTAATAAACTGACTACTTGGAAGTCTTAAAAACGTTGGAGTTGCTAAAAATTTGGGAATTATTAAAAAGACTGCAAGATGTATGCCTGAAGCCTTTCTGAGCAACCTCAGAATATGCTGTCTTGGTAGAGACAGTGAGGAGATTGGCAAAGTTAGACTAGAAAGGATGAACAGCACTGCCCAGAATAATGTCTTAACATTGGCAGGCACCTTACTGGTCATGCAGTGGGAATTTCTTGGTCCCATATAAGACAAAAAGACCTCTACCACATTTTAGAAATTGTCATCCAACCTTGCTTGACAACTTCCAGTGACTAGGAGTTGGTGAATTAACAAGACAACACATTTCATTATTGAAATTATTTCATTACTCGAAAGTGGTTCTTCATAAAGAACTTTATATGGTCATATGTTAATATTATTACATGTTAGCTATTAACACTTTGCTATATTTAAAGAGATTTCACATGATCACTTGGTTTCATGGTCATAAAAATACTGTGAACCCTTTAAAAGATACTACACCCCAAAGGACACAGAAGAATTGGCAAGCATGTACTGCCAAGAGCAGGACAGCACCCAGGGACTGGATTATGGGGGTGCTTAAGCAAGGGGCTGGAAGGTAACAATGAACAAACAGGAAAACACTGACTTGGGGTCACAATCTGGGACATGAGATTAAACACCCTGGTGAGGATCAAGGGAGATGGAAAAATACATTACTATGTGGTTTTCTGAACCTAGACAGCACAGGTGAAATGCCTGCTACCATAGCAGATGGCAAGATAGAAGCGAACAAGTAGAAGGAAAATAGGATCCGTTCACATTCCTTGGAATGAACAACAATATTCATTTACAGTTTTGTTCCAGGGCTATGTTAGCTCACCCACCTTCTGTCTTAATATAGTCTGAAGAGATCTGGACCATCTGGACATCCCACAGAATATCACATTGATCCATTACATCAATAAAATAAAGGCATGTATAATGTGCTAGGGATCTTGGTAAGAAACATGTGTTGCAGAAGACTGAAGACAAACTATGAAGATTCAGGATTGGGCCACTTCAGTAAAGCTTTCAAGAACCCTAAAAGCTAGGACTGAACAGAAGAAAGTGCCCATTTTTAGGTCAGGAGCATGCCAGGACATTTCCCCAAAGGGAAGACACATTGCTGCATCTTGTATTCCCTTTGACAAAAAAGGAAGTGCAATACTTGGTAAATCTCTCTAGATTCCGGAGGTAACACATTCCACACCCAGGACTCTTGCTCTGGTCCATACACCAGAGGACATGCAAGGCTGCCAGCTCTAAGTGGGGCCTGCATTAGGAGAGAGCTGGCTAGCAGATCTAGGCTGCAGGGAAAGCAGCCTTGCCCACTTAGGTAAGAATGTCTTGCAGATCCTATATAATTTAGACTAGACTGTTAAATAGGATATATAGTTATAGAATAGCACATATATCATGATTTTATGTAATATGCTATATATGGAACTGTGTATGTGTGTGAATGTATTTAGAGATCTTGAAGGATTACTTGAACTATTAGTAATTGCAAAAAAAAAAAAATAAAATGGTACTATTACCCCTATTTGAGCATGTGTAAATAAATACAGATGGCTACATGTATTTGTCAAAGTTTTCTAAGTCCTAGGTGGAGTCACTGCATTTGAATTCACGACTATTGGTCTCTTTGAAAGAGTCAAGTACTCTTTCAAATCGTCATCATTTATTTATTCAATATTGATTTTCTAGGCCCCTCTTACCTATTGTTCACTGTGATAAAACCTGAGGCTCTAACAGTGAACAAGACACCCACATTCCTGGATTCCTAATCTAGTAATCACCTACCAATGAATACTGCTTTCAGCCTTAAACATAATGAAGTGCAGTAAATATAATCCTTCCTCTGCACATCATTCAGTTAACGTTCTTAGTTGTCACTTCTTAGTTGTCAGTTTTCCATACTAAATGAACTGTTCTTTCAATAGCTCCCCTACGTCAGGGATTTTGGTGCCATCTACTATCCTCATTGCTTTCTTCTGGATACCCTCTTATTTATTTTATTTATTTATTTTATTTATTTATTTATTTATTTATTTTGTGGGACCCTTGCCGGTGGCCGAGGAATGAACTGGCACTGCAGAGGCTGCGGGCAGCCTCGCAGCCCAGCGCTCAACCGCTGTGCCACTAGGGGAGGCCCAATACACTCATTTTGTCCATCTCTTCACTCATAAGAATTGATAACCCCAATCAGATACCTCTTTTAACATCGTGGTCTTGGAGACCATGGCTTCAGATGATTAGAAAGTTAATACTGTGAGTGCAGCTTTAGTTTTTCCCATCGATTTTGGTTTCTCGTGGCAGTGTTGGCTCATACTCACTTTCTAGTTCACTAAGACCACTAGAGCATCTTTCTATGGATGACGGTCAAATCAAAAATCCATATTTTACTTGGGTCTTTGATGTTTTATATTTAAATATTGGCCCTTAATGCATTTACATAGAATTTCACTTCACTATCTAAATCATTACTACATTCTTTAAGATCTTCCTTCTCTTGATTCTGTCACTTTTAAGGTTGACTATCTTTCTGGATTGCATTATGAATAATTATATTAGATAATCATGTCTTCTATGCTACTGACAAAAATGTCAAACTGAACAGTTTCAAAGACAAAACCCAGTAATGCTCTGTTCAGGGAGGTTAGTCTCAAGTATAGTCCCTATAATTGAAATTCTGTTCACTCATTTTCTCACAAATTTTAGTGACCACCTGATTCCAGGCTAGACAATAAGATTAAAAAATAAAACCACCCAAGTGTGCAAGTTATAAGAGATGGGAAACATTAACAGGTAAATGCAGCAACAAAGGTGCTTTGTGGCTGGTGTAATCTAGTATATGGAGGCCACAGAAGAAAGTGCAATGAGTTCAACCTAGGAGGAGGAGGTACGACCTCGAAGGCATCCAACTCAAAGTTATAATGAGAGATTTTTCAATTGTTTGCTGAAATCACTACAAGCTTAATAGGTTAGACATTTTCCCCACCGTTCCAGATTTAGGATCATATCTGAACTCAGAACTGAAATTATTTGCAACTGAAGTCTCAGTGATCCCATTTTGGATCCTATATGTCACTTGTCTCTCACCTGAAAGATCTCTTCTAAAGTTTCTCAGTCAACATAAATGATTCTGATAATCTTCCATGACACCAATATTAACAAAAGACCCCCAATATTAACAAAGGACCTCTAGCTGTTTACTAGCTAATTTTGCCTGAAGTCACTTTTCTGATTCTTTTCTCACCTTTTTCCTTAATGGGAACCTCATCAGTATTCAAGAAGAAGTCCAGATGCCTCCCCAATCTTGTAGGGACAGTTGTAGATTCTCAAATTCATTTATGGCCTCTGTTGCATAGTGCAGGGCTGTTTATTATATACATCCTTGTGATTCTAAGAGATTGGGATTTTCACTTAGAATTCAACATATTTCTCATGTAGTATTTATATATCATTATAAATATCATTTATATATATCATTTATACATCATTTTGTAAATTTCCTTTCCAAATTTTATTGATTAGTTTATTTATTATTACACTTCTGTACTCACTGAGTGCAAAATGATGGATTAGATGTTGGGAAGCAGATACAACGATGAGCAAAAACTGGTCCCATCAATGAAAGGAACTGATAATCCAGTGGGGGAGATAGACCTCCCTGTTGATAATACAAGGAAGTAGCTATTCCGGTTTCATTTTGATGGGCTAGCGTTTCGCAGACTTGAGCTATGTGTGTGCCAGGCCAAAACTGCCATTCAAAAATACCTTTTAAAAAGTCATTTCTCTGGAGGAGGAAAGAGCACAAATTGGTTATCATCACCCCCCATATAACAAAAACAAATTACTTTTCATGTTTTAACTGTGTTTGTGTGTTTGTGTAAAACATTTACCAATTCAGATGAATTCCATACATTTGTATTTAAGTCTGCAAAAGACTTCTGATTATGCAGCAATTAAAGCAAAGAGTTAGTAACTTTTCTAAATATAAGAAAGAAGGAAAATGATTTCTCTTGTTTTAGTAAGATTCTTTTTCTTTCCACCCAAAAGTAATTTCAGAGAGTTGATGTTTATCATCAAAATTACCATTTTTATGAATAAGATATGTAAAGCTGCAAAGATATACTCTCTCTTTTTAAAAATAACTCATCAAAAGAAAGGATTTTTTTCTTGTATGAGAAAATTTAGTCTCTATTTTAGAATTGCAAGTGTATCTTCTTAATGGAGAAAAATCAGTTCACATGACATAGTGGTAACTTAGCCACTTCAGAAACTGGAGCATAATTGACTGTTTTCTTTCTCTCTCTCCTTGCTTTCTCCTCTCTTTCCTCAAAAAACCTCATTTTGCATTAAGCATTACCTGATATCTTTCTTGCAAAGGTATTCATTTGAAGTGAAAATGAGGAAAAACTTTGGAAGTGTTTCTTTTCTAGAGAAGAGAGAGTAATTTCAGCACTGAAAGCAACTGAGGGGTTAATCCTGGACTTGGCTGGGAGTCAGTTGAACTTTTTTTCTGGCTCTGCTCTGGGTTTCCCCTTGAAGGGATTTCCCTCCGCCTCTGTGTCTCAGCAACAAGACCCTTTATAAAGAGCAGACTTTCTATTTCACTCTGGTCTGAGCCTCACTGGTTTTGGAGGTCAGGACTCTTCCCAGGCTCTTTCAGGTGGAATAGAAAGGACAGTTTGGGACTCATTATTTTCTTATCACAGCAGCAACTTAAAATGCCTAGGAAGATGGTGGTGATCTTTGGCGTCTCAAATTTACTTTGGATGATGTTTGCAGCATGTAAGTCCTTCTCCTTGATCTGTTCCAAATGCTTGCATTGCATTTTAGCCCTGGTTTTGGCTTCAGTCAGTTTTGCAAGAGTAGGGAGGAAAGGCACTCGTATTTTTAAACAGTGGACAAACAATTTAGCTTAATTTTTAATATACTATTGAGTTAGTTGTTTGGAGAGTTAGATTTGCTTCCTGCCTATGTACCATTATGCTGTAATAGTTTTGAAGTGTAAATTAATGTTTTTTGGATAACTTTTTTCAAATGTCAAAAGAGTAATTGGATTCATTCTCTGTACTTGACAATGAGATCCAACTTAGCAAGTAACAAAACAGCACTGAGAAATGGGCATCAATTCAGAAAAATTGGTCCTTTGAAGTGAAGATGCATCCAACACCTTTGCTGTAACTCCAGGACTTTGCAGTTAGTTCAAAGCAATTTAGAAAGAAAATCAGCCAGATCCTATTTTGGAAATTATACTCAAACAGAGAAGAGAGACTGGATCCTAAACAAACCTGTTATAAGTTTGTTTTCTGTTTTTGCCTTCACAGCTCAAGCTTTTGAAATTGAGATCTTCCCTGAATACAAAATTTTTGCTCAGATTGGTGATTCCATTTCACTGACTTGCAGCACAACAGGCTGCGAGTCTCCATCTTTCTCTTGGAGAACCCAGATAGACAGTCCGCTGAATGGGAAGGTGAAAAATGAGGGGAGCAAGTCCACACTGACCATGGATCCTGTCAGTTTTGAGAATGAGCACTCCTACTTGTGCACAGCGACATGTGGTGCTGAGAAGCTGGAGAAGGAAATCCAGGTGGACATCTACTGTGAGTACTTTAGAGAATCTTTGACTCTCTCTCAATTTTGCTGGAAAATAGTTTTTGTAAAAGGATATTTTAAAACAATTTTATAAGGGATATTCGTGTTCAGATTCTTGGACATACTGCATCTAGAAAGATAGAGACAGCTGAGCCTAGCTATAGACCAGGAAACCAAATCTTGACTTTTCTTTCCAACTGTTTCCCCAAAATGCTGATCATCTGTGAGAATCAACCTATGTGGGCTTTAGTTTTCTTGCAATAAAATGAAGATCTCTAAGATTCTTTGTATTTTATATTTTTTAAAGTGTTATTTGAGTATATGCTTACATGTTTACTTAGTCATGTGTCTAAATGATTTATGAATTCCATCCCTCAGGGATTTTCCATTTATTTCTTCTTACACAATTTGGTGCTGATAAATAGTTGAAAAATTCAGTAGATGTTCCATAATTTAGCAACAGACTTTTATAACAAAGTTTCCCCCTTAGACATAAGAAAACTGCCTACAAGCATTCCACTAGTTTGACTTTGGGACAGATAAATTGTGGAGGCTTTTGTTTTTGTTTAGTGTCATGAAGACTTACTAGTCAACCGCTCAACCTCAAGTTAGTTGTTTGAAGAGTTAGATTTGCTTCCTGAACGTGAATGAATGCCCCTTGCTTACCAACCTACCAGAATATATTCTAGTCTATTCTAAATCCAGCAAATAAATCTAGTGAAAGGGTTAAGCAATGAACCTGAAATAAATCACTGGCCTCTGGTAATTGATGACTACTAATTCCAAGAAAACAAAAACAAAAACTGGAATTCTATGGTCATCTCTTCATAAAGAGCTCATTTGATGATCTTATAACTATGGCAGGTCTCCTCTGCTATAATGGAGTCCAACTTCCCCCAGTAACCTTAATTGAGTCACCAACAATCCCCATAGGTGGCCAATGCTTCTCAAGAAACTGTGTCTGGCCGGCTGCTTTCAATTATGCTGATTGTACATGCATAGTTTATGTCTGAATAGCCTCCTGAGCCCCTTAAACAGTCCCCTTATATAAATACAGAGAAAAGAAGCAAGTTCTTATATTACCTAACAGCAAATGTTTGGATTATTGGCATATTTGTTAGCTCCAGAACATGACGGGCGGAAGTTATTGGTGGAAAATAAAAATAGTGTTTTTTCACACAGCAAAGCATTTTCAGTTCCTTTGCCTTTGCTCATTAAGTACCAAATAGCTGAAGATTTAAACAGAAATGAAGACCCTTCTGGCTTTAATTATCTTGCCTGCGATTGTTCAAGAACATCTGTCTCTTATAATGTTTAACTGTCCTGTCTCCAATCCACGTTCAGTTGCAGTATTCTTTACAGTTGGGAACTTTGTGTTCTTCTTATTTCATAGAATCTTGAATCCAGTCAATTTGTTTCAATCCTGAAGGTTTGTAATGAAAAGGTAACCCTTGCAAAGGAGACAATGGCTAACTGGAATAGTGTGTTTCCTTGACACTAAATGGTTCAAGTGGAATACTATTTCAGACTGTGAGTTAGGTATTTCAGGAGGCAAATCTGCCTTTCAGAGTTTAAAGATTGCACACATGTATCTTTCTACTGGATGAATTCCTGTCAGAAACACCATTGTCAGAAGTCAACTATTTAAAGTGGCCCTTTTCACTTAGCATATCTTGCCCATTAACTGTCCTTTACAATGGTATTCTAAGCCTCAAATTCCTTACCTGTCTGAAATAAAAGAATGTGATATAACATAATATAAATCTGTAGTAGCAATGTAGAATAATAGAAATCCTGGATTTAAATCCCAGACTTACCATTTACCCAGGTGTATGACCTTAGGAAAGTTATATAAACACACTATGTTTTCCTGTCTGTGAAATGTGGTCTCTATGGCTTAAGATTATTGTGAGGATAAAATAAGCTCATTTGTGTTCATGAATAGCACAATGGACCAGCACATATAAATTCAGGAAATATGAATTTCTTCTCCCTTCTTTTACTCTAAAACGTGCAACCCTGGGGCCTCCCTGGTGGCATAGGAGATAAGTCTCAGCACTACTACCACTAAGGCACACTGAGATGACCTGAGTTCAATCCCTGGCCACGGAGCTAACCCACATGGTACAACAGACCTCTTTTGTCTCATCTGCTGTTCCTCTTAGCAGTGTATTTCAGTAGATCTGCCTGTTCTTTCCACTCTGTCTCTGGTGAACCTTCGCACCCGCCTCCAACTCTGGCCTTCACTCCAAATCTTATAAGCAAAAGTAAATAAAATCTTTTAAAAAATGCAACTCTTTGAGTAAATACAGGATCAGTACTGAAGAACTCTGTAAAAAGTGATTCCAGTTCTTGAACCCACCCCAAGCCACAAACTGTTATTGAAACAATTAATTTGTAGTAATTACATATTGATTAAAAAAAATCAGTTTGCATTGCTTTAAATCTGTAACAAACTTTATATAAGATGAACAAAAAGCCTACTCTCATGTATTCATTTGACCTTTGCAGCTTTCCCCAAGGACCCAGAGATTCACTTCAGTGGCCCTCTGGAGTTTGAGAAGCCAATCACAGCCACATGTTTGGTCCCGGATGTTTACCCATTTGACAGACTGCAGATAGATTTACTGAAAGGCAACCAGCTCATGAAGAATCAGGAATTTCTGGAGGGTATGCTCACAAAATCCCTGGTAACCAAGAGTTTGGAGGTAACCTTCACTCCTGTCAATGATGATATTGGAAAAGCCCTTGTTTGCCAAGCTAAATTACACATTCCTGAACTTGATGATAAGTCCACAGAAAGGGAGACTACCCAAATCCTGCAAGTCCACAGTAAGTATTTGTTGTCAGTCTTTATGAGAATTCAGTTTTGTATGAATACAGCAATAAACTTGAGCTAAGTCAAGAAGAAACTTGTTTGTAGTGGCTTTTTTTTTTTTACCATTTTTATACATTGAAATATGTTTGCCAACAGCGTAATTCAATTAAAAGAGTCCTAGATTTGGTTACTTAAGTCAAGGTTCCATTAACTGTAGACTTGGGTCAATTCTCTATTTCCTATCTATTAAAGGAAAATAACAATATCAACTAGTTGGATAATAGCAATTGGGTTCAAATGATAAAAGGTTTTTATCATGTTTTGTAAATTCTTATGTCTTGAAATATCAAGGCATAGAGATTTTACAAGGTGAACACTTATTTTTTATAGGTATATGCACATGCATTTGCTTACCTGTACACATGTTCACTGGGGAAGAGATGAGGTTTGATTATCTTCATATTCCTGACACTCCTGGGGAATTAGAAACTGTCTGCAGTGTCAGAATTATATAGATGTAGACTCACTATGCTATGCTCTCTTCTAGACTGAAATGTGTCCTAGACATCATATTTAAAAGGACCATTGTCTACTATTGCACATTTAGCTAGAAAAGAATGAGATGGAAAGGTCTTTATCAATATTTTCAGAGAAATATTCAAAATAAGGAATATTTTTCCTAGAGAATACAAAGCTTGGAAAATATCTATAATTAAGTATTTGAAAGACAGTCATGTGGCTGAGGGACTTGATTTATTCTGTCACAGCAAAAGGCTGAATAATGACCAATATGTAAAAGTTAGTTACCAAGAGAAGATTTCAGCTAATAATGAGAGCTATGCAAAAATCAAATGGACTGTTTTTAAGGCAGTGGCTGGATTGTGTTATTCCACAGAATGGAAGCTGACTTAGATATAATTGCCAAGAATGCTGAAATGGGAGATTGTTTGAGAGATTGAACCACATTGCTCTGAGGGTCTTAATTCTGAGTGATTTTGGCCATCTGAAAATACCAAACATCAAAAAAAGTAACTCAATCAAGTTAATTAGAAACTGGATTGACTACTTTTTTATTTTTTATTTTTTTTTTACTATTTCGGCAGAGTGAATTTGTCAAGTTTGTTTGGCAGAGTGAATTTGTCAAGTTTGTGAAAACACATAAAGACAGTCTATAAGAAATATATTATCAGTGTTGGATCAAGGTGAGGCTTAGCAATTTCTAATACCATCCTTTTCAGGTTCACCTAAGAACACAATCGTATCTGTGAATCCCTCCACAAGGCTACAAGAAGGTGGCTCTGTAACAATGACATGTTCCAGTGAAGGTCTACCAGCTCCACAGATTTACTGGAGGAAGAAATTAGATGATGGAAATGAACAACTCCTTTCTGAGAATGCAACCCTCACTTTAATTGCTATGAGGATGGAAGATTCTGGAATTTACATGTGTGAAGGAGTTAATCCAGTTGGAAGAGACAAAAAAGAGGTGGAATTAATTGTGCAAGGTATGTAAAATGTAAACAAGGAATGACAAAGGTGTTGTTGCTGGGATTTGATCAATAGCATGAGAGTTTCAATGTCAAAATTGCTTCCTTAAGCTTCATTCATGACCCACCTGATTGTCATTAATTATGACATTGTAAGGTCTTCCAAAGAACACAGCCTTCAAATTTCCTCAAAAAACTGATATACTATAAAATTCTGTGTTCATCTTCTGCATTCTGGAAGTCTTTTCTCCTAGAGTTTCCTTGGCTCTACTTTTCTGACTCTTCCATCTGTCATCATTCCTTTACTGCCTCATTCCTTGACTTTCTTTCTTCCTTCTGCTTATGGCTATCAGTAATCCTGCATTATGCATTACCATGTCAAGTCCTCTTCTCTTCTTACTCTAAATTTTCAAGATTTGATTACTACAATGTTGTTTACTCTGAAATTCATGTAATCATTACAAATCACCAAATCCTGTCAGTTCTACCTCAAAAGTGATCTCTAGAATATGATCTCTTTTTTACTAGCCCTATTGCCATTACAGCCTCATTGGTCAGTTGGACTCTTGCAAGATGTCCTTCAAAAACAATATTCATTGAATACAACTATATTCCAGATACTTTAAATGTGTTGGCTGTAATTTTCAATAAACAACTACAGAATACGTATTTTATATCCATTTTACAGATAAGAGAATGGTGTTTCACAGAAACTAACATGGGCTGTGATTCATTGTACACCAAATATTTGCCAGGAAATTCTGCTTTCCACATTACGTATGTGTCATCTCATTAGTTTTTACCACAGTTTGTGAGGTGAATAAAAACTCAGACTCAATATAGTCTATCATTTGCCTAGACTCAAATAGCTTATGAATGTATTTACTATGATTTTAACACAGGCCCATTTCAATTCAAAAACCCATGACTTTTCAACTGTAGCTTATTGTCTTTTAAAATGATCACTCTACAGTCCCTCTTTCCCCAAGATAATCCTATGCAGTACTATAGGAGTTATCTACTTTAAACAAAACAGGCACTCTTTTACATTACCTCAACCAAATCCTAATTGCATATAATTAAAATCCACATTTCTTACAGTAATTTTATAAAACTCTTCACATTTTGGTCAGAAACCACCTTTGCAGTTTCTTTGGTGATCTTGTGCCTCTGTTCACACTTCCTCCTGACTAGAAGATCTATTCCCTTCCTTCACCCAGCAAATTTTTAACATCTTTTAAAACCAAGTCATTCACCCAATTCAGATTATGTCAGGCAAAGTTGGTCATTCCTTCCTCAGCGAACATTCAAAACTTATTATATACAATAGCTAAGCTTTGGAAACAATCCAAATGCCCAAAAATAGATGACTGGATCAAGAAGATGTGGTACATATACACCATGGAATATTACTCAGCATTCAAAAAAGATAAACACATGCAATTTGCAGCAACATGGATGGTGCTGGAAGGGATCATGCTCAGCAAAATAACCCAGAAAGAAAAAGAAAAATACCGGATGGTCTCACTCATAGCAGGAATCTAGAAAACTTAACTAAGGGACCAGGAAAATGAATAACTATAAGAAAGTGAAAATCAAAATCAACAAACAACTATGAACCAGAGACACTCTATGGGGGGTGTGGGGCAGGGTGGGGAGGGATTGGGGTCAAAATAAGGGGGTTGCAATTATATGGGGAATATAAAAATAAAATTTATTTTTTAAAAAAAACTAAAAAATAAAAAAAAATGTCCATGGGAAAAAAATCACTTTTTAGGTTTGAATAAAACTGCTAATTTTGCATTCAAAAAAAACTTCTTATAAATAATTAATGTATTTTTGTTCATTTTAGTATATGTTAAGAATCCTTGAATGATTATGCTTGGTGCTGGAACTACAGATCTAAAAAGTTATGGCACCCACCCTGGAAGAGCTTGTCTTGCTTTAGTGAAGAGAGTTAGACATATAAATAGATAATTTAGATATTATTTAGTAAGAACCAAAATGATATATCTATTTAAACGTGTTTTTCATTAAACTGCAAGCTCCTTAATATCCCAACTATGTATTCATGTATATTAATACTGGGTGTGTGCCACATAACAGGTACTCAGTAAATGTTGAATGAGTAAATTATAAGCGTGTACAACACAAACTTAAAATATGAGAACATGGAGCTTCAACTTGAATGGTTAGAAAAATGAAATTCAAACTCACTTTTAGTAGATCAACTCAATTGGGTGTTAGGCTAGTATTTTCGCAAAACCTATTACAGTAATAAAAAGCATGTAAAGTTAATCATCCATCCTGGAATAACTCCACCCTGTGATAACTGTATCTCATTTCCCCATGAAAAGGAAATGCATACTGGGTTTAGAGAGGATACTGAATGGAGAATTGGACTTTCAAAGGACTTATCTGTTGCCACAGTTACTTCCAAAGGAGCCACAGGTTTCCAAGGAAATACAGTGAGTGGCCTGGGAACTGGTCACAAATTCTCATAGTATATCAGTTTTTTGAGGAAATTTGAGGGCTGCGTTCTTTGGAAGACCCTACAATGTCAGAATGAAATAACCCAACCAGAAAAACTGCTCTTTTGGGCATAGAAGAGAACCCTGAAAATGTACTCTTTGGATTGTATCAATATATAATGTAGGTTGAGATTTCTTTTTTCCATCGCCAATGTGCTATTTCCAGGGATGATTTTAATTGACTTTTCTGTGAAGTCTCAGCTGGTACTTTCAGAGCTGCCCAACTTCCCTCAGTTTCTTCAGGGAAGAAATCTGGAATTTCTTCAGAGTGAGATTTGGAATTCCCTTTCTCTCCAGACAGTAGTCACCTCAAAGCAGCCCATATGTCAGGCAGGGATAGCACTGGCAGTCAAAGAATGTTCCTGGACACTTAGGAGTTTGCCCTCAAATCTCAGTTTTCTGACCCTGAGTTAACAGTTAAATACTTTCCTACCACATCAACAAACGTTAGCCGTAGCTTATGTATACCTTAATGCTTAGATGTTGACTTTGCTTTCAGTATGATTCTGTGTGACTTTCAATGGTATAACCTTGTATTGTTGATTTAGAATTTCTTAAGTGCTAGTCTATTAGGGTATTGTGTCTAATTAGAAGACATCTTTTTGTAGCTTTTTCAGTATCTCTCTTAGACTTGATCTCCTCATGAGGATGACTTGATTTAGCTGTTTAAGTAACCAAAAAGTTAGAATCTTAAAACAGACCTGCCTTATTTCAAGCCCGGAACTTGCCACTTGCAAGTTGGGTGACATTAATTAGCATTTCTGAGCCTCATTTGCTCAAGGAGGAAGAGGAGACTTAAAGGAAAGAAGCAGAAGAATGCAAAAATGGAGAATGAATAGTACCAGTGCAAGATGTTGTGAGGATTAAATGACATGATATATATCAAGTGGCTTACACAATGCTTGACACCCTGGAACTTCTGAAATTATTTGAGCAGCTTTTCACTATTACAGAGATTTGATAAACTACATTTGATCTGAGACTGAATTATTGTTATGAAAAGATGCCAATCTCTGTCTCGACAAATTTTTATCTATATTCATTTTGTTAAATGAATGAATCAACAGCCTATTGTGAGTTCATTTTTAAAAGATGGAGTTTCATTCTTGATGGTCCCAAGGTGACAAGAGGTAATTTCTTCTTGGCACAGATGTTAACTGAAAGGAGGTCAGGAAAAAAAAAAAATCTTTTACTGGAGTGTGGTGAAAGAAGAAAAGAATCTTATCTGCTTTTTATCTCATTTTTTTTTTTCCTTCCAGAGAAACCATTTGCTATTGAGCTCTCCCCTGGACCCCAGGTTGCTGCTCAGATTGGAGACTCCCTCGTGTTAACATGCAATGTCACAGGCTGCGGGTCCCCATCTTTCTCTTGGAGAACCCAGATAGACAGTCCTCTGAGCGGGAAGGCCAGGACTGAGGGGGCCAAGTCCACGCTGACCCTGAATCCTGTCAGTTTTGATAATGAACATTCTTACCTGTGCACCGTGACGTGTGGGAATAAGAAGCTGGAAAAGGGAATCCAGGTGATACCCTACTGTAAGTAGTTTTCAGAATTGTTTACTACCCCCCAACCCCCAATTTTACTGGGAGAAACAGAACATTAGTCTGTGATATATGTTGAGATCCATGGGGTTAGAAAGAGAATTTAGCAATGTGAAAAGTTCTTAAATCTCTGCACCAGAATTTTTGATGCAACTTAATTCATTAAGTGTCTGTTACATATGTACACAGCATGCATGACCCATACTTTGTATCTTATCAAGACTCCTCGGTCATGCTCTTGAACATGTTGCATGTTCATTGCTTCCTGTCTGCTCTGTGTACATATATGGGGTGTATAGAGGTGGTAGTGAGTAAGGAGTGGGAGGTCAGCTTCCATTCAGATAATTGGGTAGAGGTGACTGCTGCTCAATTATTCCAAATTGGGAGGGGGGTTGATACTTGAGTCTATTGTTTTGAAAGCACATTTGGAAAACTGATCTGCTGTGTGTGGAAAATAAGGCAGTGGGGACCAGGAGAAAGTCAATGATGAAGATGGAGAATTACATTGATCATAGGGGATGGTGAGTGGCAGCCCAGGTGAAAAACAGAACCAGGAGATAGCACTAGATCATAATATCGATGTGCATTGTATGCATACACTCCACTTTTCCTTTCTGTCCTTGTTAACTTAATAAAAAGTTAACCTTCAATCTCTCTGAATTTGACATTGCTAGAGTTCCTCAGTTTATAATGAATGAGAATCAAAATATGCAAGATCACAAAGTTGAGAGGGTTTTCTGAGAACAAATTCAAGAGAACAACTGTAGAGATTTTCTAGCAGAAAACCTGCCCAAACTTGTATTACCCCTGAGGAGTTTGTTCAGAATAGAGTATGTCTATAAAGGGACTTGAATCTCTCAAAAGAAGGGTAAATTTTACTGTGTTATCATATTACCCAGAATCCAGGATGTGCTGATGTAAGCACATTTCCAGCAGAAATGAGAACCAGCAGTGCAGTCTTATTGCAATATTAAAATTTTAGAGAATGTATAACTTCAACAACATTTTGCCCAAGCAGTAAGTTTTTAAGCATTGCTCTTGCTCTTGATAACTATTTTGGTTTCATTTTCATTGATTTGCACCAGATGTATTATTTAGAATCTAAATCTCTTATAGCTTTTCATAACTACAAGTTTTAGCTGAGAAATATTTAAAGTTTGCTGTCTAAACTTGGCTATTGGAAATTAAAATGTCTAAATTGAGAATGGCCCTGTGGGAATTGATATGGAGGCTGCAAGGCTCTGTAAAACCAAGCCTGTGTTCTGAGTTCAGAGAAATACAAGTTCTGATCTCAGCTCAGTAACTTATTAGATAAGCTGCCTAGTGAAAATCTTAGCCTTTATAAACTTTACAGGTTTTCCTAGCATTAAAATGCATTTTCTATGTCTTTCCAGCTGTAAAATATGTTAAATAATACCCATTTCATCACACTGTTTTTAAGACTGTGATAATGAATATTAAGAGACTGGCATATAGTCAATAGTCAATATATTATAGCAAATATTAAAATTGTAGTTGCTAAATAAGATAGTGGAAGCTGACATGACAAGCAGTAAGATTGCATCACTAAAAGAAAAAATAAGAAGTCTTTTTTATTTGATAAGTGATGTGCTTAGCCTTTTTTCCCCCTAGCATTTGTTTATTTTTTATTTATTGAAGTTATTTTGGTTCACAACACCATATGTGGTTCAGAGTCATGGGTCATACCTCTTCACGTGTATGTATGTTCCCACACCATACCCATCACCAATTCCCATAATCCCCCACCATAGACTATTGGGTACCCTGTTATATTTAATACCATAAATATATACATATTTATATACACATATATATTAAATATATTAAATATAATATATATACCTAATGTTTTCTATATATTTGTGATTATTCTATCCCAGGTGAGTTAAAGCTGTCATTTTTGAGAACTTTGCTTTTATTAAAGAATAGTTCCATTGTCCAATCAACTGACACTTGCAAACACCATTTTGCTTGGTATTTGCAGCATTTCCTAGAGATCCAGAAATTAAGATGAGCAGTCCACCAGTGAATGGAAACCCGGTCACTTTAAGCTGCGTGATTCCAGACGTGTATCCTTCTGACCGGTTGGAGATTCAGTTACTGAAGGGTGACAGTGTTATGAAACATCAAAACTTTTTGGACATGGTAGGGAAGAAATCTCTAGAGACCAGGAGTTTGGAAATGACCTTCATCCCCACCACTGAAGATACTGGAAAAACTCTTGTTTGTCAGGCGAAGTTACATATTGTTGAAGTGGAATCTGAACCCAAACAAAGGCAGAGTTCACAGACACTTCATGTTAATGGTAAGTACATATGTGATATCTCCACAATTTAACATGAATTTTTTTTTTATCATGGTTGCTGGGCAAGAACTAGCATGAGGCTAATAGTTAAAACATTTGTGAAAAAAACCCTGAAATTTCAGAATATGATTATTATAGCAAACCATCCCTAAGAGTTAAAACAACAATTGCTTATTTGCATATGAGTCTATGAACTGGTGATTTGGAAAGGCGGTGGCTGCTCCACTCAGCGTGGTATCAGATGAGCTCACTCATGCATTCTCGGTTAATTGGCAGGTCTGTGGAGGTTCCTGGTCCTAAGTGCAACCTTCTCTGGGGTGTCTGGACCTCCCTTTCTCCAGGCAGTGTCTCAGCCTCAATGGAGGTAGCTTAAGCTTAATCACCAGACTGTACTGTTTCACGAGGATGATAATGAAAGAATCCTCTTAAATCTAGGTTTGGAATGCCTATTGTCACTTCTTCCAGGTTATATTAGTCAAAGTGAGTCATAAACTGTGATTCAAGGAGTGTGAAAAGAGACTCCACTTTTACATAGGAGATTCAGATAATTTATGGTGATGCTTAATGTGCCACACATGTCATTACACACTGTCCATGCACACCCATCCATGAGCACCCACCCTTTTTGACAGTAAGAATGATTCTACAGAATGATTTCTGTTACAAAATATCTATGATGTACCCCTACTCAGCCCTATCATTCTGTATCTGCTAAAGTAAATAGGGACAGAAACCTCCTTTGGTATAAAGTTATCAAAGTTTATAAACTGTTCTAATCCACTGAATCCATGGCCCAGTTTGGCAATACCATTAAAACTCTTGGGAGTAAAGGGTTTAAGGGGTTAAACTAACAAGTGTCCCTACCTTTTTAGTCTCTCCCAGGGTTCCAACCATCTTGGTCAGTCCCTCCCCAACTCTGGAGGAAGGTAGTTCTGTGAACATGACATGCTCTAGCAATGACCTTCCAGCTCCCAAAATCCAGTGGAGCCGACAGCTAAATAATGGGGATCTACAGCCACTTTCTGAGAATACAACTTTCAATTTAATATCTACAAAAATGGAAGATTCTGGTACTTATGTGTGTGAAGCAATTAACCAGGCTGGAATAAGCAGAAAAGAGGTAGAATTGATTATCCAAGGTGAGCGGAGTGTGATTAATCAGTTACTATTTGTCATTTTGGTCATGTTGCTGCTTTGGAACAAAATCCTCTTTAAATACAAGATTTTTAGTAAAAAAGTGTGTTTAGGGTTTTGAAGAGCTCATGAGGTTTCCTATGCCTAGAAAGATGCCAGAGTGATACTTTCTCATGAGCCATTCCAAATCGTTTAACCTGAAGTTCTTTTAGTTCACGTGGAACACTAGCTCCAGGACCTATGTCAAGAGTTCTTTACACTTAGGAGGAAATGATGATGGCATTGAAATAAGGATGGGAAGAGCTCTATATGTATTTAGAAATTAAAACTAGCACATCTAGATTTGCCAAGATGCCTGCTAGTATTTGCTTAAAAATCTAAGAATGCATTCCCCTGCCCTCCAGCCCCAGAATATTCTGAGATTAAGAGTAGCTATGACAGTGCCCTCTGGTTCATATGTTTATTGACATAGAATTCTTAGAATGGACTAAGTGATCCAATCTAGGAAGTGGACTTTCCTCCTACACACACATACACACACACACGTACTTCTCTTCAGGAGGAAGAGCCAAGACTGACAACAAAATTATTCCTAGTTAACAGGATGATGCAAAACCATGAAGTAATCAATTTGGATTTGCCCCCATACCTTCCAGGGCCTGAAACATCACTGGGGCTGTCATTTTCTCTCTTAGCCCTTGATATTATTTCTAATAAACTATTGGTGACTTTCTTATTATCTCCATAATAATAATGTAATTTAAATGAACAACCTTAGGAAAAGCGCATAAGATGGTTGTCACAGCACTGTAGCTGTAGTTGGGGAAAGACTCTCAAATCAAATCAGAAAACTCATGGATGTAACAGGAATGTCAATATTAAAATGGTGAAATGGCATCTCTGCCTGTAGGCCATGTTTTAGTAGAGATGCCATATGTGAGATATTTATCCCAGTGGCTGGCAACTCGTAAATGGTATTTGTAACCCATTTTTGAACAGCTTAATTTCTTGGGCTGGGAGGGTCCAACTCAAAATTCAGAAGCCTGTACAACAGCATGACGAGAAAAAATGTTCTATTCTACATTGGAGTCCTATAGCTGTTTTTATACACCTATTGTTTGGCTGGGCTAGGGGAAGAATTTACATTAAGGGACATGAGAGAAAGGAAGCATGTCTTCTTCAATTAAAAGCATCATCGTTTAAACAATCCAGTAAATGCTTAAGTGCTTTACCTCTTTAATTATACCTCTAAACACTTCATGCAAACAGTAAGCATAAATAACTCCTTGACAACTATTGATAGTTATTAAATTAATATGGAATTGTCTTATATTTCACTTAATCGAAGGCGACTTTTAAATTCTTTTTACAGTTGCTCCAAAAGACATCCAACTTACAGTTTTTCCTTCTGAGAGTGTTAAGGAAGGAGACACTGTCACTATCTCCTGTACCTGCAGAAATGTTCCCAAAACTTGGATAATCCTAAAGAAAAAAGCAGAGACAGGAGACACGGTGCTGAAGTCTACAGATGGCGCATACACCATCCACAAGGCCCAGTTACAGGATGCAGGAGTGTATGAATGTGAATCTAAAAATGAGATTGGCTTGCAATTAAGAAGTCTAACACTTGATGTTAGAGGTTAGTTCATTTTTTGTTTTTGTTTATTACTATATTTTTATTATAGGCCATAGTTTTGGTGCATCATAAAGAATTTCTAGAATTAGGTGTATGAGTTGGCAAAGTGAAATTGAATTCCATGTTGATGGTGGTTATTTCTTAATGTTTTCTAAAATACTCACACACAGCTGCTCTGTACTATGGAGTTTAGCCAGGAGGCCAAAATTAATCATTGACGAATATAGAATTCCCATTTGCTTTTTCAAAGCTGACAATTCATCATTGGTCTCTGAGGTCTTGCGTTTTCTAAGTATTTAAACATATTTTCAAAGCTTTTCCTTGGGGGTTATAAGGTAGCTAAAGAAATAGGATTGGTATATGGAGAAGGAAGGGTCTATTCTGACTCCTTCCTACCAGAAGTCACTCTTGGAACATGGGGTGACTACATTATTTTCTAGATTGATTTGTTTCAGTATAATAATCAGGAATGACTATCTTGATGCTGAACAGTATAAAAGAATCTCTAGATCATTTCCTCTGTAAAAACCCAACCCCCTTGTTCATCCTACTCTATTCTGTTGGAAAGAAAGGAAGGGACCAACCAATGGCCCTAGCAGAGAAACTTCAGGGCCCTTTCTCTTGTAAGCCCTCTTATGTATGCACAGGAGGATCTGTTAATCTCATCGGTGTGAGCAGAATGTTTCAACATTTAGGAATCAGTCTCCCACTCCTTACACACTAATGAACCTCCATTGTGTATTTGAAGCCAAACTCGGAGTGGAAAGTCCTACAAACAAAAGGCAACTCTTAGAAACCACTGGTGTTTGGCTATCAGTTAGCAAGCAATGTAAAGAAAATTTGGAACTCACTGAGGAAAAAAGCAAATATTTTGTTCATCTGGTCAAATTTCTCAAGGTTCCAAATCTTATTGTGTTTTCTGCCTTTATAGTACATCTTCAAAACATAAAAATATCAATATAGCCATCTAGAAATGTTCAAACAGGGGGAAAATATTACTATTGCATGTAAAACTTTTATTCATCTGTCTGAAATGATTATCCTCTAAAGAGGTAATCTGGTCAGTAAAATTACTATGTGTTCAAAGAACAGAACACTTATCTGTGTCATGTCACTGAAAATGACACAGGGGTGTATGTAATCAGTGCTTCCCAATGAAGTTCAGGATGATGATTCTAGACTGATTGATATCTCGGTGATGAATAGGTTGAAATTCATTTGTTCCTATTTTCTTTAATCCTTGATGTCTCCAGACCACCCTTAGTCATGCTTAACCCCAGGAAATTAAATTTCTAAAATTTTGGTAATGACTTTTGTCCTTAATGGTTCTCCTTAAAGGCATGTCAAAGCCTCTCCATTTTTAAATCTTTCCTACACATTGTATTTTCTAATGGCTTTATTAGATTACTAACTTAATTACTAACATAATTGTCATGTTTTACTCATTACTTAAATGACCAAAAAGTTAATCTTACCTAGTCAAAAATCTAGAAATTCAGTCCTCATACAAAATATGGTTTAATATAAGTAGACATAAATAGAGACCAAAAATTGGCATTTGCAGGGGCATTTGAATGAATTTTCTTTTGCATTTAGTTGCATTTTTTAATTTGTTTTGTTTTGTTTTAGTTTGAATGTATTCTAATGATAGAAATAAGATGGAAGCCTTTCAGAATTTCATTGTTTATACAACTAATAGAAAGCCATATTTGAAGATTGCCCTGGTTACCAACTGAGTAGCAAATTTGTGTTTTACGACAGATGTCTGTGGGGAAAACTGAAAGGCAAAAGATGATATTGATTATATTGGACAGGAGGAGCAGAAATGCCACTGTCCAACAAGTCATCGATATTAATGCCTCTCTATAGTTATGATAATAGACAGCCTATTAAAATATTACCCGTGTACTTTTTCTAGTTCTGCTCTAGCAAAGTAGAAAAATGAGTCAATTGTCATTTTGTTTAGGGTGAAATTATTTCAACTTCAATAACTTAAATATTTTTACTTCCTATTATCATATTTTTTCTATATGGTTAACCTCCAGTGATTAGAAACTTCTAGAAAGAATGTAGTGATTACCCAAGATTATTCATTTCTTCTGGGACTGAGCCTAAATATATGCCTTTTAAAGAAATTTAATACTTGTGAGGTCGTACAATGCTATACAAACATAAGAATAAAGATGAATCTCCAGTAAATGCCATGCTGTCTTCTGCAGATGTTTTCAAAGGGTTAAAATATTAAATGGTATTGTGGTTGTCAGATGATTTTTAGTAGAAAGAGTACTAATTTTGAAGTTTTTTTATACTGTTACCTTCTATATCAATTTTGCACCTATATGATAAAATAACCTGATGTAGAAATAACAGGATGTAAAGAGCAAAAAAGTTTTAATATTAAAAACAAATGATTGCATGTCAACTACTCCAAACAGTGATCCAGATGTACTAGCTATTCAGTAGTGGATCTAAAAGAAAATAGATATATATCCTTAAGTAATTTATAGTCTGGAGGAAGAAACCAAATTTAATAAATAAATGATTAACTTCAAGTTTTGATAAAAGCTATGACATGAACATGCAATGGTTACATAAAAGTATTTTAGGGTTCCTAATTTGGACTGGTGGAGATGTGGGCCAGACAAAGTCTCCCTGAAGCATAATACTATCCAAATAACTGCCAAGAGATAAACATATATTAAGATGTCTTCCTTCAGAGATAACTGTATATTTCTGAAAGAGTTATCAGGAAGACTTCCTTCCCTTACTACATTATACATGGTATTTAATTATAATGGTGGCACTCTAGATGTTAAAAGGATTTTCTTGGAGAAATGTTTATGGTTTTCCATTCAATGTGATCAGAATCCTAGTTCTTTAGTAAATTTATAATTCCCAAAGCAAGTCAACTTTCCAATTCCTCCTCTTTTAAATGAGCCTTAAAAAGTTGCCCCTTCTTTCCATTCTACAACTGACCTGAATCTATTTGAATCCAAGTTTGGGTAGGTCAGTAACTGTCAACTTTAGAGTTACCATGACCATTTCAACTACCAGCTGCTTATTTGGATAATTCAGGAAATATGCATTTTGGGTTATGTTGGTCTTTATCACTGCTTCAATTTATGTCTCTTTGGAGAACTGATCGTACTGTTAAAATAAACCATGTAACTGTTATTATTAAACAGTTTCTTTTTGTCCTAGACATTAATTGCATCTATTTTGTTATTTTCTAGGAAAGGAAATTAACAGGGACTATTTTTCTCCTGAACTTCTTGTGCTCTATTGTGCATCCTCCTTAATAATACCTGCGGTGGGAATGATTATTTACTTTGCAAGAAAAGCCAATATGAAAGGGTCATACAGTCTCGTAGAAGCACAGAAATCAAAAGTGTAGCTCATGTTTGAAATGTTCACCCAGAGACACTACTTACCAGTCAGAATTCTTAATACTGCTCATCATTCCTTGAGGAAGACAACAGCTCAAAGTCCAGACTTTCCTAATGCCACGAACTGTTAGAGAGAAATGGTTGCCTGTGCCTTTTGCAGTCAACAATAAGCCAAAGAGAAACTTTCTGCCTGAAAAACAGACACCACCGAGGTGTGATTATTGGAGTGGTTCCTGAAGGTGTACATACAATAACAAGCTCTGTATATATGTAAAGTAAAATTATGCCATAGCAAGATTCATTGGAATAACAATACTCAATAGACCTCTGAAACAATTGGACAATGTTGCTTGAACTGATATAACTTAATGCATCATAGGAATATTTAACATCAATATTGACTGGCAGATGACCTATGTCATCTTTTTAATATATTATTTTCTTACCAAAATGTTATTTCTATGAAGTTATTGATAACAGTTTCATGTTTTATAAAGATGCCGGTGTTTTATTTTTTTTGTAGTCAAATGAGAAATCAAGAGGACACTGGGTTTCAGGTACTAAACTCTTCAACCTCCAGTATAATGGTTGATTGGATTTCTCTGGATGGTACTGATTTGGTACGGAAATGTTTTATGATGTTTGTTCATCAGACTCTGTAACTTTCCCAATGTTATCTGAAAATGGATTTTCCTTTGACTTTCCTCTGTAAATGTTTAGTTTTTATGTATAGTAAAGTGATAACTTCTGGAATTGGAAGGTTGTGTGTTTATTATAAACTGCCTCTTTTAATCATGTTGCTGATATTTATGAAATGCCAAGTTTTAAGAGTGAGGGGTTCAAACACATAGAAATAATAAGCAGATACTCAAGAGTGGTTCTCAGACTACTTTATCAGACTCACCATAGGAACATGATAAAAATTCAGATTTCTTATGCCACCCTAACTAGTTGAATGGTGATAATCTGGTTTTATGACCTTGGACTATGTAACTTTTTAAAAATGTATCATACACAAAAAGAGTGAATGTAGATGAACATGGCACACATTAAATAGCAGTAAATGAACACCTATCTAAAGAGATAGACCAAGAGATAGAACATTACTATTCTTCAGAGCCTCTTAGATGCCATTCACTGTTACAATTCTTCTACTGAGCTGTAACCAGTACCTTAAATTATATATCAACCATTCCCTTGCTTTCTTTAGAGGTTTTATACCCATATAGGTAGACCTGAGCAGAACATTATTTGGTCTTGCCAGGTTTTGAGATTTACATAAACATAATCAAATAGTGTATTTGTCTTGTGATTTTATTCTGACACTCAAAATTATGCTTTTATGTAATCCATCCATGCTGTTATAGCTAAATATCACTCATTTTTATTACTCTATAGTATTTCATTATAAGATTTTGCCACAATTTATCCTTTCTATTGTTGATGGACATTTGGACAGTTTCCAGTTTTTTCTATTATGCTCCTGGAAACATTATTTTATCTGTTCCTGGATAACATGTGTAAGAATTGACCCTGCAATAATTTTTCTAGAGTTTATACATACTAATGAAATAGCTCATTTGTAGGAAAGATCTATGTCCAAGACATTGGGAAAGCCAAGCTAGTTTCTGAAGTAACTGGAATCATTTATACCCCCACTAGCAGTAAATAAGAATTCCCATTCATTAAACAGCTTACCAAATTTTGGCATTGCCTGACTTAGATATTCTTATCATTTTGGTACAGAATGATTTCTCATCATTTGTGTTTCTTTGACTACTAGTGAGTTTGAAAATCTTTTCACACATTTAAGGATCTTTTATCTTTAGGTTCATTGGAGCTTGCTCCTCTGAACTATTTGAACATTTTTAAAAATTTATTTATGCATGCAAGAGCTGGGGTATAGGTCAGAGATATGGGGGCTGAGAGGATCCACCAGGGACAGAGTGGGGAACCGAACAGGAGGATTGACTGAAATACACTGCTGAGGGGAGAAGCGGGTGAGCCAGAAGAGGTCTGCCATGCCATGTGGGCAGCTCCTTGGCCGGCCAGGGATCGAACTCATGTTGCAGACGCTGTGGATTGCTTCACAGTATGATGCTTAACCCCTTGCACCACCAGGGAGGCCCTATTTGAACATTTCTTTAGCTGTTTTTGTTGGTTTTTCTTTTCTCTATTATTGCAATTTTATTGCAATAATGTTGGTTTACACCACCATGTATGATTTAGAGGTATAGGTTCACACATCAGATGTAAGTCACCACACCTACCCACCACCAAAGCACCCATAACACATTGGGATCCTTCCCCTTTTTTGCTCCCAACTCTCCCCACCCTCCCTGGCTGGTGACTTCAATTCTACAGATAAATTTCTGAAGCTTGTTTTGGTTTAATTTGGTATGTTCCTTTATTTGTTTGTTTATTTCTCTATATTTCACATGCGAGTGAAATCATCCAATATTTGTATTTCTCCCTCTGACTTATTTCACTTAGCATAGTCCCATCAAGTTCCATTCATGTTGTCACAGATTTCAAATTTTCATTTTTTTTATAACCGAGTAGTGTTCCATTGTGTGCATGTGCCACATCTTCTCAACCCAGTCTTTGTTGTTGGGTGTTTAGGTCATTTCCATAATTTGACTGCTGCAATGAACGTAAATGGTGCTGCAATGGACATAGGACTACTTAAAGCCCAGGACAGATGGTTTCACCAGTGAGTTTTACCAAACTTTCAAACTTCACCTAATCTACTTAAACTTTTCCTAAAAACTGGGATGGAGGGAGTGCTTCCAAACATGTTTTATGAGGCCAAGTTTGCGTTATGAGAGAGAGAGAGAGACAGAAGGGAGGTTGGTGAGAGAGAGGGAAGGAGCAAAGGAAAGAGAGAGAGAACTACAGAACAATACCCCTAATGAACATAGATGCAAAAATCCTTAATAAAATCTTAGCAAACCAAATAATTTTGCTGATAATATAGTGACTTTTCTATTCTTATTCATTCTTGGTAGATTTAAAGTAGAGAAGTTCTAGATATTGGTCTTGTGTTGGTTTTAAGTTTTGCAAACATCATTCATTACCCAGTTTGTGACCCAACTTTATCTTTACTCTGTCAACTTTCTCTTCACTCAGACTTTAGTATCTTTTGATGAATATCACAATTTTTATAGAGACCAAAATTTAATCTTATGCCTTGTATCATCAATAAAAAAATCCTTTTTTATTATGAAGTAGAAAATTACACTGTGCAATTTCAAAAAAATATAGAATTTTAGTTTTAAGTTTTGAACTCTCACCCCATTGGACTGATTTTAAATACAGTGCAAGATAGGAATCCAATTTTCTTGTTCAGATGATAAAATAATTGTCCCAGACCATGGATAACTATACCATTTGTTGAAAAACCCATAATTTCTTCCCTCAGCTCTGTAAGACCATTTGTCCTTTATCAAGTAAACTTGTAGGTCTGTTTCTGGACTATCTATATTGTTCTCTTAAGAAAGTTATTACTTTGATGTCAATAAACATTGTGTAAATTCATACCTTATAAGACAAATCTCTCCAACTTTTTTTAAAAATATATTTGGGCTCCCATGTAAATTTTAAGGTCATTTTGTTAAGCCCCACAAAAAATATTGTTGAGGTTTTGACAATGATATTGAATCTATAGATCACTTTGGATAGAATTGACATTTTAAAATTATTGAGTTTTCCAACCACTTAACAAAGTATAGTCCTTTTATATTTAGATCATCTTTGATATATTGCAGAAAAGTTTTATTATTTCCTTCATTTTAAATCTTATTCCTCTTATATTGGATTTATTTCTAGGAAGTTTATATTTATATTTTATGATATTAAAATTATATTTATTTTTTGATTGCTGAATAATATTCCATTGTGTATATATGCCACATCTTCTTGATCCAGTCATCTATTTTTGGGCATTTGGGTTGTTTCCAGGTTTTACCTATTGTAAATAGTGCTGCAATTAACATAGGGGTACAGGTGTTCTTTTGAATCAATCTTTTTTGTCTCCTTTGGGTAGATCCCTAGTTAGTGGAATTGCCGGGAGCTAGAAGGAATTATGCTCAGTAAAATAAGCCAGAAGGAAAAAGAAAAATATCGCATGGTTTCACTTATAGCAGGAATATAGGGGAACCAAATAAGACATCAGTGTAAAAAAATAATAACAGTACAAAACACAACAAAGCAAAGACTATTATAAACCAGAGACATCCTGCAGGGGAGGAGGTGGGAGAGGGATCAGAGGGAGGGAGGGAGGAGCACAGGGGACTGAGGTGATGGTGCACCGGTGCCTTGGGGAAGGAAATTCTATGGGGACTACACCTGAGGGGATGGAGGAATCAAATATTGTTTAAACATGAACAGTGATGTAAAAAAATTAATATAAAAATAAATTTTGATAGGCAAAAAAATAAAATAAAATTAGATTTATTGAGGTATAATTTTCACTTACTAAGCTTCATTGATTACAACCGCAATCACGAAATAACACATTCCCATCACGTTAGACCCCATTGCAATAAAGCTCTTCTCCACCTCCATCTCCCTTTGTCCCTAGTGAACACAGATTTGCTTTCTACCACTAAAGTCTTGCCTTTTTTTAAATTTCTCATAACTGGATATAGTCTCTTATGAATGATTTGCTTCATTTTGTTCAATGCTCCTGAGGTACATCTATGTCATTGCTGTATTAGCAGTCTGTTCTTTCTTATTGTTAAAGCATACATTGCAAGGTCATAGCAAACTTTATTATCCACTCACAAATTGGATTGGACTGTTAACCATTATTAATAAATTTGGCATAAAGATCCAGATACAAATACATTAATGAGCAAGCGATTACATTCCTAGGTAACCATCAAATGCAAAAATATTAATTGGAAGGGATATAAGCACAGTGCTGTTTATTGCAGCACTGTTTGCAAAAGCCAACTTATGAAACAGCTCAAGGACAGCCTAGTGGATTAAGATGTGGTTTGTATACACAGTGGAATACTACTTGGCTATTAAAAAAAGATGAGTTATTCCTGCCACTTGCAGCAACATGAATGGAAGTAGAGGGATTATGCTGCATGAAATAAGTCAGAAGGAAAAATACAAATATCCCCTGGTTTCACACATATGTGGAAAATAAAGAAATAAAACAAAGGAAGAAAGATAAACCAAAACAAATTCTTGAAATTTTGGCTATAGAATGGAGGCTACCAGAATTGTAAGGGGTGGTTTTGGGAAACAAAGGAGGAGGGTCCCCATGGACTATGGTAGAGATTTATGGGTGCCTGAGTGGTGAGCATTGTGGGTGACATATATTTGAAAAGGTGTGACCCTATACCAAAATCAAACAGTTCTGTAAACAAATGTTATCTCAGTAAAAATAATATAATTAATAAAAAAGAAAGCTTTTCTTAATGTAAAGGATGTTTTAGTTCACAATTTATAACTACTTTATTATTATCTTTCTTTTATACAACTTGCTTTGAATGAAAATGTACACAGTTGTCAGAATAATGAACAGTCATGCTAAAAACTCAACAAGAAGTAACACTAAATACAGAAATTTAAGAGAGTGATAAAAATGAGCAGTCTTGCTTTAGCTTAAGGTCACGTTTGGTATTTAGACATTTAGGAATACAGACATGAAGTCCACTTAAAATGCAACAGACTTGAGGAGTTGCTGTTTAATGAAGTTTCTATCCTTGTCTGGCCAAATTTTATAGATACTACACTACCATGAAAATAACTTCAGTTCCCAGTCAGAAAACTGAACAACCAAGTTCAGTCTCACCAGACCCTGCTTCTCCTTATTCGTTTGAGTTCCTCTTACTTAAGTGTCAAGTCATTTTAGAGTTGGCCCTAAAAGTTGCATACTTGCATATTCTTTAGCCATTTAGCAGTGTCCTGGCAGAAATTTCCCCAAATTTTCTTTATTTTTTTAAAAGATTTATTTTTACCCATGCATACAAGAACTGGGGTCTAGGCTAGGGGTGCAGGGAAGGGGGACAGTGAGTGGATTCACCAGAGACAAACTGGGGAGCTGAACAGGCAGGTCTACTGAAATACACTGCTAAGGGGAGCAACAGGCAAGACAGGAGAGGTCCGCTGCACCATGTGGGTCAGCTCCCTGGCTGGGATCAAACTCATGCTGCTGTGGCTGCAGATAGCTTGATAATGCTGAGACTTAACCCCTTGTACCACCAGGGAGGTTTCTTTATCATAAGAATTTCATGGGGTACTCATAAAATATAGAGAGTCCTGGGCCCTACCCAAGACCACTAAATTAGAATCTCTGGAAATCAAAATTTTGAATAAGTATCTCTGGTGATTCTTCTGTCTATATTGGGGACAAAGTGTCCTATAAAAATAAGGATTTAATTATTCTATGAGTTTTCCGAATGCTTCAGAAGGTTTTGCCTGAGACTTGCATTTTGGAAGGATTTCTTCTGTCTGCAACCACCTCCTTTCACCTTCTTTCACCTTTTCTGGAACCTTGGTCTGTCATTCAAACACTTTTTCTGTCTTCAACCTCCTATACCTGTTAACTCTTTTAAGAGTCTAATCCCTCCATCTTAGGAAAAAAAAAAGTTTTTTCTTAGTCCTTCATCCCCTATTAACTATAGTCCTATGTCAACTTTCTTTTCACAGAAAAAACCTAGAAGGAACAGCTATATACGTCACTGTTTGTCAAATATTGTGTAATAAACTTACATAGCTTCTGAATCTATTCCTACCAAAATCAGTAATAATCCCTTAACTTATACAACAGGGATAATATTGAAATAGGAAGTCAGTTTATTTTCGTTTTTGATACCTTCCAATTTCTACATTCCCATTCATTGTTTCTTGGAGGCAAAGAGAACTCAGTTGAGAAAGATTGAATCATTACTCAATTTTAAACATCAAGCCAGATGTAGTTGAAGGCAATGATTATAAAAGGCAGACTATCTAGAGCAAGTAAAGCACTTTCTACATTCCAAGAATTCCCCTAACATCAGACGAGCTTAGAGATGTTAACATAACAAGTTATATTACGGAAAAGACAAAAGATATGATGTAAGTCTCTGACACACAGATGGGAGAGAGCTTTATCATGGCAGAGAGGAGGAGCCAAGAAAGAGAAAGAAATGGAAGATAGAGGAAACAAATATCTTTAGCACTTTCTGCTTTGGGGTCAATATTATAGAATTATTCAGTAGAATTGTTATTATTCAGTTATTATTATTCAATTACTACTATTATATTATTCAATTATTATTTTTCAGTAGAATTATCCAAATAATTTTGAGGCACCAGAGCTAGTATCTCCCTTTCCCAGGAGTTGGAGCCATTCAGAGGAGACTTGGGCTTAGCATTTTCTTTTTCTTTTTTTTTTTTAAGATTTATTTATTTTATTTATTTATGTACACAAGAACTGGGGTACAGGCCAGATGTGTGGAGGGTGAGAGGATTCACCATAGACAGAGTGGGGAACAGAACAGGCAGACTGAAGTACACCACTGAGGGGAGCAGCGGGTGAGTCAGGAGAGGTCTGCTGTGCCATGTGGGTAGCTCCCTGGCTCGGGATTGAACTCCTGCTACAGAGGCTGCAGAGAGCTTCATAGGTTGTGTCTTAACACTTTGTGTCACCAGGGAGGCCCATCATTTTCTAATATGATGTAGGAATAGTAGAGCATCATTAGAAAAGAGGACCCTGGAGTATAGTGAACTGGAAGTTGTTTGGACGTAGAATTAGGAAACCACATAGGAACATTAGGGCCAGACACAATGGCAGAAGCTACTGTTCTCAGAAGTTAAAAATGTGATGCCTGAAAAAGACAGGCAGTAGCAGCTATACCAGCTCTACTGACCAAAAAAGTCATCTAGGAGAGGCCAGAGGGTTAGGGTTCACAATGCTCCCACCACCTCCACATGCTTTGTGACACCCAGGAAGTGGAAAAGAAGGCAGGGAAGGAACCCTGAAAGGCTGAGTAAGCACAAAATTATTTTTCAGTAAAGGGGAATGACTTCAACTCATTAAATTGAATTTTTTCCTGATATCAGCAGAAGGGGTGACTCAAGGGTAAGTGCAAATCAATATTAGATAATAAAGTTACCTTTTTTTGTACTATGAATTATAATGTGGAAAGTTTGACTTTGTTCCAGTATGAAATGCAATGGATGATTTTCTGTCCGTATTCAACCTCTTTCCATTGACATTTGACCCCAACTTCAATTTAAAGAGTCTCTCCTTTTGGTTTCCATTGCATGACATTACACTGGTTTTTCTCCTACTTCTCTGGCTCTTCCTCCTCATTTTTGTACAATTCTTTTTTTAAAGATTTATTTATTTATGCATACAAGAGTTGGGGCACAGGCCAGAGATGTGGGAGGTGAGAGGATTCACCAGAGACAGAGTGGGGAACAGAACAGGCAGATTGACCGAAGCACACTGCTGAGGGAAGCAGCGGGCGAGCCAGGAGAGGTCTGCTGCACCATGTGGGTTGCTCCCTGGCTGGCTGGGGACCGAATTAGTGCCATAGAGGCTGCAGACCACTTCCTAGTGTGGTGCTTAACCCCTTGCGCCAACAGGGAGGCCCATTTTTGTACAGTTCTTTCACATGTCCTTTGAATGTTGCTGAGTTGTGAATTTTGTATTGACTCTTTTCTCATTTTAGATACTCTCTCTGATGACTTCATCCTTTTTGGAACTTATGTGCTCATCATTTCAAATATACATTCCAAGACTCAATCTGTTTTCTAAGGTCTGTTAGACAGCCTGAGAGATATCTTATAAGCACATCAATCCATATTTCTTTATACTTCAGTCTTCTTATTCTACCAATTATTGACAGATGGGTACTGACATTTCCAACTATAAGTTTGTATTTGTCTATTTATTCTCTCAATTCTATCATTTTGGATTCATATACTAAATTCTGTTGTAAGGGGCACAATTGTTTAGACTTGACCTTTTGAGCACTATGTAAAAACCTTATTCCCTTATGATAAAATTTTCTCTGAAATTTAACTTAGGAACATAGGAATATCGTCAACTTGGATATCTTTTAATTAGCAATAAGCATATGATATTTTTCCCATCTATTTTTAAATCCATTTACTAACAACCTCTCTGTATGTACAGTTACAATGGATTTATTGCATGTGGGTCTTGGCTTTCTGGCCAACATAAGTATCTCTCCTTTTTTAACTAGAATACTTAGACTATTTGCATTTGTTGTTATTGGTGTTTGGGTTAAAGCTAACATTTGTTATTTATTTCTTATAGGTCCCATCTGTATTATTAATTTTATTTTTTTATAGTGAGAACACTTAGCATAAAATCACCCACAGATTTTTAATTGTGCAATATAATCTTGTTCACTATAACCAAAATTGTACAGCATAGCTAGAACTTGTACAGCATATCTAGCATATCTATACTGTACAGCATATCTAGAACTTACTCATCTTGCTTTATTGAAACTTTGTGCCCATTGCAAAGAAACTCCTCTTTTTCTGTCTTCTTTTGGGTTGATTGTATATACATACATATATATATATATATATATATATATATATAATATATATACTTGCAATTCCATTTTAACTTCTTTATTGGTTTAATAGCTATTCCATGATTTTGCTTTTGGTAGTTGTTTTAGGGCTTAGAATATGTCTTTTACTTGTCACGGTTTACTATTATACCACCTCACTTGTGAGAACTTTATAACAGTATTATTCTTCTTCTCACCCCTTTCTGTCTTGTAGAATAGCAAATAAGACTTACACAATAGTTTCACTTTATAGGTATAATAAACTCTACAATACATTGCTATTTTTATTTTAAACAATCAATTATCTTTTAAAGATATTTGAAAGTAAAGGAAAGAACTTTATACTTAACCACATATTTGCTGTTTCCAGCATTCATCATGTTTTCTGTAAATTCAGATTTTCCTGTGTTATCATTTTCTTTCTGTTTAAGAAGATTCCTTTAACATTTCTGATGCTACATGCTTGCTGGTGATGAATTGTCTCAGCTTTTATTTTTTTTTATGACTGAGAAAGTCTTTCATATATCTTTCATTTTGATAGATATTTTTATTTGTATAGAATTCTAGATTGACATGTGACTTTTTTTTTAGTTCCTTTAGAATGCTCCATTATCTTCTGAATTACAGTGCTTCCAATGAGAAACCTCTTTATATTTGTTCCTTTAACATTTTTCTATTTTCTCTGGTTGTTTTAAAGATTTTTTTGGGTTTTTTTGTTTTAAAGATATTTTAAAACATTTCATGTTTAAGAAATTTGACTATGACACACCTTCATGTCATTTTTAAATGATTTTTTGTGTGTTTGTGTTTGTTAAGATTCTTGCATCTGCTTTATAGTTGTCCTTAAATTTGGAAAAATTACAGCCATTATTACTTCAAAAATTTTTCTGTACCATCCACCCTCTCCTTTTGTGGACTTCAGTTATAGATGCACAAAACATCTTGTATCCTCACACAACTCACTGATGCTCAGTTTATTTGTTCCCTTTCTTTTCCTATTTGCATTTTAATTTAAATAAATTAAACTGCTTTGTCTTTTTAATCTATTAATATTTTCTTCTGCATTGTTTAATCTGTTGCTAATCACATCCAGGGTGTTTCTTTTATATCCCAGACATTGTGTTACCTTTCCTAGTAGTAGTAATTTTACTCATGATGCTCAAGTTTTCTTACCTTGTGGAATATATTGGAAAATGTCATAATCATTTTAATGTTCTTGCTTCCTAATTATACACATATGTCATTTCTGAGTCTGTTTCTTTTGATTGACTTACCTCTTCAATATACTATATTTTCCTGCTTTTTAATGACAAAATTTTGCTATTAGATACAAGATACTGTGGTTTTTACCTTGCTTGGTACTAAATATTTTTGTATTCTTGTAAATATTATTGAGGTTTCTTTTAATAAGTCATAGTTAAGTTACATGGACATATTTTGACCCTCCTGGGGCTTTGTCATTGTTATTCGAGACTGAAGCAACCGTTAGCCTTTGGCTAATTTTCTTCTGTTGCTGAGTTAATACTCTTCTGAGTATTCTATCTGAATCCCATGATTTCTTTCCACTTTTTGTGGGAGCACAGACACTTCTATGGCCCTGTGGAACTCCAAAACTTGTTCTCTTCGTTCTTATTGGTTCTTATTCTTCCCCAGCTGTGGGTAGTTTCCTCTTCTGCAACCACTGATTATAGCCCAACTGAAGACAGGTGGAAGATGTGAGAAATAGGAGGACCACTTTCCTGATGTCATGCATGGCTGCAATAGAATATTATTTAGCTAGCACATCATTTTAAAAAATATTATTTGGCTAGTAAAATGACATTTTAAAAAAATATATTAGTTGGTATGAGGATATGCCATGTTCCAGTAATGAAATAAAATAATAGGTTAATAGATATTTACGTTTACATTTTTACATATTTTATATAAAATGTAAAATTTTAAAGCATCATAAAACTCTGAACATTGTGTGTCTATATGTATGTATGTATGTATGCGTATATATATATGCAAAGAAGTAATCAGTGTTAATATCAAAATAGGTAGGATGCATATTTTTTATTTTCTTATTTCTACCAGTTTCTTTTTTTCCAAATTAGAATATATTGCAGTTATAATTAGAAAAGTCATTTTCTAGTGAGTTCACTATAGTATACAGCTTCAAACAGCAAACAAGTAAAAATAGCATCCTACCTGACCTTGAGACTTGAGACTCTCAAAAACCTATAAATATTCATGGCTTTGAGACCTAGACATGGGGTGAGGCAGCTGCTTTGCCTTTCTCAGTATTTGAATGTTTGTTCTGAAGAGAATTAAAAAAGAGAGAGAGAAAGGATTTGAACAATCTTTCATCACAACGCTGCCTCTGGAATTTCTAAACAAGACCTTGGAGTGAGGGAAGATGACATGAAGTGCCTGTGCACCATCACTCCACACTCTCATGGGGCTGAGTGGAAAGGATCCAGCCGTCAGCGTCTGGTGCAAACACTGAGGGAAACACTGACGTTTAGTCTCCAGAATTCACCAACTATCCTGGCTTCACCAACTATCCAGCCAGGCACTGGTACCTCATGCAATTTTGACTTTATGCCTCGAAAATCATTTCTTCACTCTTTTCCGGTTTGCATATTTTACTATTGTAGGAATCTGGTAATAATAAAGCAGACTAGGAGGGATTTAAGGAAACCCTGGGAAAAGTGAAAAATCATAATATTTTAAATCATTGTATTTGAGCAACTGGATTTATTCATTCATTTGGTTGTCTCTGAAATTTTCAGCCAAGTAGCTCTGGAATTTGGTCTGTGTCTTTGACATAATGAAATTATTCTATTATCTGTCTCCTTCAGGTTTATACTGGCTAACCAAAGTTTGCTTTTTGGTTCTTATTTCTGCCATGGTGTCCTCAAGGATTTACCTGAATAGTGGTAGCTCTAAGTTTTTAAACTCTCTAAACAAAGTCTAGAAACTTTTAACTCTTTTTTTTCCTGTGTATAAGAACTAGGGTGTATGTCAGAGGTACTGGGGGTGAAAGGGTTCAACAGAGACAGAGTGGGGAGCAGAATAGGCAGAGCTACTGAAATACACTGCTGAGGGGAGCAGCAGGGAAGATAGGAGAGGTCTGCTGCGCCATATGTGGATTATCTCCCTGCCCAGGTATCGAACTCAAGCCATAGAGGTGATAGCACTGAGACTTAACCCCTAGGCCACCAGGGAGGCCCCTTTTAAGTCTTTTAAAAGGAGTTTTTATAACTTTACCAGGAAAAGAAAGGAGAAACATGACAAGTAGTAACAGAAAAATTCTAGAGGGCTAGATCTTTCTTTTTCCTAAGAGTCTTCAGAATCTTAAGATAATGATGGTGCAAACCAGCTTTTTTCTTTTCAGTCAGTGAGTTTGAGGCCAACATCTATGAAAAACTTAGAAAGAAGATGGGCTTTGAAAGTTTCCTTTTGTCAGTGGTACCATTACATCAGGCAGACTGTTTTAATAGTTTTTCAAGCTGACCAAATCTGGGAGAAAATTTCTGAAATGTCTGATACAATTTTCATGGGACCTGAGAAAAAGAAGTGCTAGTTAATATTTATTCAGAACTTACTGTATGCCTGTCCTAGATTAAGAGTTTTGCATGAATTACTTTATGTATACAACAATCCAGCTAAGTTCTATTAACTCATGGATAAAAAAAGTTAAACTGGAATGGTTAAGTAATTTTCCCAAAGTCAGTAATCTATGGAGCTGTGGTTGACTACAGTTTGTATGATTCTAGAACCTGCACTGTTATTCTCTATGCTTTGCTACCTTTAATTCATACACATGAAATAGACTTCCACAGGCTTAGACATTTTGGAAGTACAGATGACCAGTAATCTTAAAAGCGAAATTTCTTATGTCCTCAGTTTGTTATGGGAAGAAAGAAGGGCTGATAATATTGGTCAGATAAGTTTTTGCTGTGTGTTTATGTGATGAGCATAAGAATCCCAGATTATTTATGTGAACTATCCAGGACTGTTCCCTGGACACTTATCTTCTTTCTATTGAATTTAAAAGAAGCATATGGGTCACTGTATATAAACCACCATCTGCCATCATGAGCAAATTCCTAAAGAAAATTCTTTGGACCTAAAATATAGCCCAGGTTTGAGCTTGATGTATATTTGTACTTTTGATTTTGGAAACTTTGGAAGAAATAGGTAAAGAGACAGGAAGAAGGAAAGTAAAAAAGAAAAAAAAATATTTTAAAAGCCAAATGAGTGCTTCAAGTGTTCTGTACTAATGAGAATAAGGAAGGAAGAAAGAATTAAAATTGCCCAAATGGCCTGACACAAAATTGGTGTATTGCACCAAAACAAACAGAAAAGGCAATAAGACACAGATAGCAAAGACAATCTAGTTAATGGTGCTTAACTGAACCTGATCATTTTGGAAAAGAGAAGCTTAGCTCCAGTTTTGTTGGACCCATTAATGATCCACCTCTCCACACACCCCCCCCCAAGAAATGATGTCATGCCCTAATTCCTGGAACCTGTGACTATATTACCTTACATGGTAAAAGGCATTTTACAGACATGATTAAGGATCTTGAGGCGGGGAGATTATCCTGGGTCAATGCTGAGGGTCCAATGTGATATGCAGGGGCAGGATGGGCACTGAGCAGGTTTCTTTATGATTCGAGGAGATGGATAAAAGAGAGTCTTGGAGCACATTACATTGAGCTTTATGTGTAGTGTGGCAAACGGGTATTCAGCAGGGAGGGGTGCTGGGGGCCTGGAGGCCTTCATTCTGGGATTCTCTGGCCTTCTTTCTCCCCTTCTCTCTTTTCTGCTTCTCTTGGTGACTATCTCCATACTCCTGGCCCACACAAGTAAATAAGACAGCTTGCAACAATGTAATAACTGCAGGTGCCCCATCAGGCAGGGCAATCCCAATGGTAGGAGGGCAGAAAAGCCTGAAAACCATTTACTCTACAGTCATGTAAAAGGAAGATAGGAAGGACAGAATCAGTAAAGATGTGACAGTAGAAGCAAAGGTAGGGGTGACTCAGTTTGAAGATAGAAGAAGGAGCCATGAGTCAAGGATCACAGGTGACTTCTAGAAGCTGGAAAAGGTAAGGTATTAGATTCTTCCAAGTTTGCAGTGCAAAATTTAGATTGTTCTAGACCACAGAAAAACGATGGAAGGCTCTCCCAATTGATCTTCTAAAGCCAATAAAGTTTAATAACAAAACCTAATAACTAATAAAAATAAGAAAATTATAGAGCAATCACCCCTTAATAAAAGTGCAAAATGTCTAAATAAAATATTAGCTTGTAGAACTCAGCAAGGTATCCATTGGGGCAGGATAGGCACAGAGCAGGTTTCTTTATGATTTGAGCAGACCTGATAGGTAAAGGAGGAGTCCTGGACCCCTAAGTGACTTTCTCAGGCCTTTATTGAGCTCTTACATGTAATGCAGCAACCAGGTACACGGCAGGCAGGGGTGCCCAGGGGGCCAGGAGGCCGGGAGGGTGGAGCCCTGGGCAAGTCTCCACTCTGGGCTTCTCTGGCTTCTCTCTCTCCTTCTCCCTCCTGCCTCTTTCTCCTGCCTCTGCTTCTTTTGGTGACTACCTCAATACTCTTCCCATGGCCCACAGAAGTAAACAACACAGCTTACAACAGTGTAACAGCTGCAGGTGCCCATCAGGCAGGGCAATCCTGATGGTGTGAGGGCAGAAAAACTGGAAAACCATTTACCCTACAGTATCAAAAAACAGTCTATGACCAAATATTATGTATTACAAAAACTTAATTTAGCAAGGCTCAAACTCAGGAATCTAACAATATAATGTGTTACAGCAACATTTTAAGTGAGAGAAAACAACAGGAAGACAGTGGTGAGAAGACACAAAGTTAGGAAGGAGGAAAGGAAGTTAAGCCAAATTAAATTAATTTTCAATTTTAATGAAACCTCTAAATAAGAGGAATGCAGTTGACATGGCAAATCAGAGTTTGGGCAAAGGTTTCATAATTTTCTTTAATCTTTTGGGGCAGATCTGAGTTTCATGATTTAGTTCTGAGATGAGGCTGAAGCTGAAGCAGAATGTAGTTCATATATTGATTCCAGAACAAGCATTTTAAAAGATCACAATCAGCATCATCAAAAAGTCTAGGTACAAGTTAATCACAAATTATATAAAACCCTTTTCTAGTCCAAGCTGGTCAGAACATAATTGGGACACTGGTAAAATTCTGTCTACCATCCAATATAAAAAGGGCACAAATCAACTGAAGCTAATTGAAAGGAAGGTTGGAGACAATTAGGTTGGAGACAGTGTATAAAGGAACTGGAATGTTTAGAATGGAAAAGGAAATATTAGAGACATGAAATCTGCTATCTAATATTTGAAATATTATAAACAATGGCAAAATAGTAATAAGAACATAGGTTTTTTTTAACTCAGATACAGTTTGTACTGTTAGAGAATTTAGGATTCCTTTCAAACCTGCGATTCTAGGAAAAAAATCAAGAAAGTTGGTTTGGAATGCCCAAGACCCACCCTCTGGTATCAAAGCCAAAGAACAGACTAGAGCCCAAATTGCTGGGGCTGGTGCCAGCAGGGCTTCCTGTAGTGGTAATTCTAAGCAGGGCATCCAGAGGACAAGCCAAAGGTTAGTTAACAAACAGGAAAGCTGGGCAAATGTCATGATGATCAGAAGACGGAACGCCAAAAAATATGATGGCAGAAATAACTAGAGAAGCCAAACATTAAGGATGCCACAGAGAGACTGGATTAAAGGGAAGTAAAATAAGGGCTGTGGGTGGGTGATGACGTGATAGATCAAAAGTCAGATTAGGACAGGGATTACTTTTTTTTTAAAGATCTATTTATTTATTTATACAAGCACTAGGTACAGTCAGAAGCGCGGGAGGGTGAGAGAATTCACCAGAGCCAGAGCGGGGAGCAGAACAGGCAGACTGATGAAATACACTGCTGAGGGGAGCAGCAGGTGTGGCAGGAGAGGTCTGCGCGCCATGTGGAACCCTCGCCCACGGCAGGGGATCGAACCGGCATTGCAGAGGCTGAGGGCAGCTTCGCAGCCCAGAGCTCAACTGCTGCGCCACCAGGGGAGGCCCAGGACAGGGATTACTTTAAGTCAAATCTTGTGACCATGTTAAGGATGATTTGTGCTTAGTACACAGTAAATATCAATAAACACGATGTATTATTGGTTGCAACTTTCACCGGATCAACTGAGTTGGAATTAAATACTTAAAATGACCAAGACTAGTCAGGGCCAGATCACTGAAGGCCTTGAATGTCATCCTAAGGCACATGAAACATTATTCTGTAGGTAAAAAGAAACACAAAGTTGACATGAATTGGGATGTGCTTAGGGATATACTCACTCTGCATGATGAAGTCTGCAGATACTCTGAAAGATGAAACAGTCATTAGGTAAAGATTCTTGCAAAAATAAAAAAGGATGCAGTGATGACCTTAACTAGTGGGTGGAGGATCAGAATGGGGAACACAGGAGACAGCCTTGAGTGGGAATCTAAGCTTATGTAACCTAATTGAATCACCAAGCTAGCCATGTATAAAGCCAAGATGGTTAATAAAAAGATATGCTGTGATGTAATTAACTTTATCAGGAAATAACAGAGCAGGTTGAGAATAACTACTAAACACTTTTTTCTCTAGCCAAAGGGGAATCGAATAACAAGATGTTTCAGGAGCTTGAAACACAAGGCTTTCTTTCTTTTCATGGCTTCTTTCCTCATTCAGATGCATTCAAGGGGCCTCCCTGGTGCCCAAGGGGTTAAGCACAGCACTATGAAGCTATGCACAGCCTCTGCAGCACGAGTTCCATCCCCAGGCCAGCCAGGGAGCAACCCACATGGCTCAGCAGACCTCTCCTGTCTCGCCCGCTGCTCCCCTCAGCAGTGTATTTCAGTCAATCCACCTGTTCTGCTCCCCGCTCTGTCTCTGGTGAATCCTCTCACTCCTTGCACCTCTGGCCTATACCCCAGTTCTTGTATGCATAAATAAATAAATCTTTTTAAAAAATGCATTCAAGAAGAAAGTTAAATTTAAAATTCTACTTGAAATCTGAGTTGATCAGGGCTCAACCACTATGCAGAAACTAAAGAAAGAGGTATTTTTAAGAATGGATGATCCAGCTTCAGACGACATAGTCTAGTAATATAAGTACTGAAAATTGACCAGTTATTTACAATTAAGACATACAGCCTACCAATTTTTATACTGATGACAAAAGTTCATGAGAAATAATATGAACATTGAACACGTGGTGAACAAAATCTTGTGATCATTATTGCGATTACAACAGATAGAATTCATAATTAGAATATCAATGAAGGATATTTTTAAGCATTGTGAAAAACAATTTAGTAGTGAAGAAAAACTTTTCAGGAAGGTATACATCTGAGTAGACACCTGTGAACTGCATGGGAAAATTCCAAGACTCCCATATTTGGACCTTGTCATAGGGAAAAAAATTTTGGCCTCTATACAGTTTCTTATTCTTGCTTTTTAATAAATTAATAAATTTTGGTGTCATGCTAATAATTGCAATTTTATTCTTCTTTTTAAAGATAATAGTGTAGGTCCTTTGACTTTTCTGTAAATTTTACATTTAGCTAGTTTCTACAAGAATTGAAAAACCCACTTGGAATTTAAATGAGAATGCCTTGGATTTATACAGCAGTTTGAGAAGGACTTACATCTTAACACTTGAGTCTTTCAATTCATACATCATAGGCCAAAAAATTCTTAGCAAATCAGACCTGCAATATGTAGAAACAAATGGAGAACACTTTGTTTTATCAATTTTGCTTCATGTATTTAGAAACTCTTATTATGTATATGAACTCTTTTAGAAACTCTTATTAAGTATGTGAACATTTGGGGCCTCCCTGGTGGTGCAAGGGGTTAAGACTCAGCCACTGCAGCATGAGTTAGATCCTCAGCCAGGGAGCTACCCACATGGTGCAGCAGACCTTTTCTGTCTCTCCCGCTGCTCCCCTCAACAGTGTATTTCAGTAGATCTGCCTGTTCTGCTCCCCACTCTGTCTCTGGTGAGTCCTCTCACACCCCACGCCTCTGGCCTGTACCCCAGTTCTTACATGCATAAATAATAAATAAATCTGGAAAAAAAAAAGAATATGAACATTTAAGTTCATTAGATTTTCTTGATGAATTGAACCATTGACCAATTTGAAATAATTTCATCTCTGATAATATTTCTTGTCCAAAGAGTCATTTCTTTGATATCACTAATATACTATATTAGTGTATATAGTTTGTACACTAATATAGTAACTAGTGTTACTATATTATGCTTACTGGCTTTATTGCATATTTTCTCACACTTTTATTTTTGACCTGTCCGTGTTTATATATTGAAAGATCTCCCTTTTTAAATTGTATATAGTTGGTATAGTTGGGCCTTGCTTTTATTTTACCTAGTCTTTGATCTCTGTTTTTAAACTATAATAGTTCATTTACAATTGATGTAATCATTGATATGATTTGATTTATATCTACTACCTGCTCTTTGTTTTCTATTTTTCTTCTTTGTTTTGTGGGAATTTTCCTCTATCTTCTCTTCAGTTGAGTATTATTTAGAATTTTTTCTATATCCTTTATTTTTCTCTTTTTAACTACTTCTTTGCTTTCCTAGGCATCATAATATGCATCCTTAATTTGTTATAACCTATCAAAAATATTAATGTTATACTATTAGATATACAAAGTAAGAATCTTACAACAGCACAATTTCACTTATATCCCCTCCCAGCACATGTGCTATTGTCACACATTTTGCTTCTTCATTTTGCTTCTTTTGGGTTTAAAACCCAAAATAATTTTTAAAGTTTTGCTTTAGTCAATTAACTCTTAAATTATGAAAAGAAAGACCTTTCTATTTATTCACATACTTACCATTTCGAGTTCTTTCCTTCCTTCCTTTCAATCAAGATTTCCATTTTGAATAATTTCCTTGCAGGCTAAAAAGCTTCCTTTGCTCCACATTCTTGCAATGGGCTGTCTTGTAATGGCAAAGATGGTGACAACCTGCATACTCTATTTTTGGATATCTAATGATGTCTTTATTTTCTTTCATTTTTAAAAATTATTTTTAAAATTGCAGTAAAAATCTACAGACTAAAACGTGCTCTCTTTACCAGTTTAAGTGTATAATTCAGTGGTACTAATTACATTTATCATGTACAATTATCACCACTATCTATCTCTAAATTTTTTTCTTTACACCTCAAAACTCAGCAACCAATCATTAAGTAATGAATTCCCATCCTACATTCTCCTAGCCTTTGATTTATTTCCTGTCTCCATGAATTTTCCTATTCTAACTATTTTATATAATGAAATCACATAGTATTTGCCCTATCTGGCTTATTTCACTTAGCATAATACTTTCAAAGTTCATCATTATTTACTGTGTGCCAGAATGCCATACCTTTCTTATGGCTGAATAATATTCCATTGCATGTATATAACAATCTTTTAATCTATCCATCTGTTGATAGACACTTGAATTGTTTCCCCCCTTTGGCTATTGCAAATAATGCTACAATTGATATTGATGAACAAATATCTATTTGAGCCATTTATCAGTTATTTGAGGTATATACCTAAGAGTGGAATTTTGGGGTCATAGTTTGTTTTGTTTTTAAGGAAAGTCTAAACTGTTCCCCACAGTAGCTGCAACATTTCATATGTCCACCAGCAATATCCAAGGGTCCCATTTTCTCCACAGTCTCATCAACACTTTTTATTTTCATTTTATTTATTTTTTAAATTATAGCTATCCTAGCAGGTGTGATGTGCTACCTCCCTGTGGTTTTGACTTGCACTTCTCTAATGAATAATGTTGAACAACTTTTTCATGTGTCATGGTTAACTGGCTATTTGTATATACTCTGGAAAAATGTCTTTCAAAATCCTTTCCCATAATAAAATTGGATTGTCTTTTTGTTGTAAGATGCAGGCATATTAAAACCCTATCATGTACATTATTTGAAAATATTTTTTCCCATCCTGTAGCATCCCTTTTCATTTTCTTTATCATGTACTTTGATGCATAGTATTCTTTTATTTTGATGAAGTGTGATTTATCTATTTTTTTTCCTTTGTTATTCAAGTCTTTTGGTGCCATATCTAAGAATCACTGCCAGCTTCAAGGTTATAAAGCTTTACTTCTAAGTTTTCTTTTTTAAAAGTTTTATAGTTTTGGGCCTCCCCGGTGGTGCAGCGGTTGAGCGCCGGGTTGCGAAGCTGCCCGCAGCCTCTGCAGCACCAGTTCAATCCCTGGCTGCCGGCGAGGGTCCCACATTGTGCGCAGACCTCTCCTGCTGCCCGCTGCTCTCCTCAGCAATGTACTTTGGTCCTGCCTGTTCTGCTCCCTGCTCTGGCTCTGATGAATTCTCTCACCCTTCCGCGCTTCTGACTGTACCCAGTGCTTGTATAAATAAATAAATAAATAAATCTTTAAAAAAAAATAATAAAGTTTAAAAAGTTTTATAGTTTTAACTCATATTTAAGTGCTGGTCCATTTTTGAGTTAACTTGTGTATGTGGTATGGGACAATGGTCCAACTTCATTCTTTACAAGTCCTGTTTCTCAGCACTTGGCACCCTTGTCAAAAATCAATTGACTATAGATATATTGGTATATTCCTGTGCTGTAAGATGTATTCTGTTTGTCAATTCCTCTATCCTTATGCCACACCACTCTGCTTTGATTACTGTAGATTTATAGTAAGTTTTAAAACTGGAAGGTGCCAAGCATCTGACTTTATTCCTCCTCTTCTATTAATTTGCCTATTCAGGTCCCCTTGCAATACTTTATGAATCTGAGAGTCAACTTTTTCATTTCTGCCAAAACATGCTATTGGAATTTTAATAAGGATTATGGTAAGTCAATTGTTTTCACTTTTAATATTCAGGGTAATTTCCTGAGTATAGAATCATGAGTTGACCATTTAATTTTTTCTTTAGTGCTTTAAAGATACCAATCAACTTTCTTTTAGCCTTTGAGCCTCCAATGTCTCTTTATTGAGGTATAATTGGCAAAAATTGTATATATTTAAGGTGTACAATGTAATGCTTTAATATATATATAAATAATGAAATATTACCATCACAAATTGCCCCAAAGCCTGCTAATCCCTTAGCAGTTCTCATATTGTAAATGATACCAACAACCTTGGACATCATCATTGACATTTCTCCATATCTCATAAGAAAGTCAGTCTATTAACACATTATGTTGCCTCTATTCTCAACAAATATACAAGCTTGATCATTGATCACCATCACCATCTCTATCACTCAGTGCAAGCCACTGTTATCTCACACCTGAACTACCACAATAATTGCATCTTAGATGATATTCCTATTTCCACATTTGTTTGACTAAAGAAATTTATTTTCCTCACAGCAGCCAAAATCAGAGTAAATCAGACTGCATCACTCCCTCTCTTAAAGCCTTCCAATTGCTTCCAAATGCATTTTGAATAAAATCCAAAGCCTCCCTTAAGATGATCTGATTCCCTACTGTTTCCTCATCTATTTCTCCTTTGTACTCTACTTCAGTCATTCCTATTATTCTTGAAGTGTATCATGATGCTTGTTTCTAACTTGGGTCTTTGCATTTCCTCTTCCCCTTACCTGAAACATTCTTGTTTCGGATTATCTCCTGGTTTGTTTCTTCACTTCCTTTTTAACTGTTTAAATTGGATCTCCTCTGAAAGGCCTTTCCTATGTATTTGATCTAAAGTAGTCTTCACACAACCATTTATTGTTATTCTAACCCTTTACCCTGCTTTATTTTATTTCATAGCACTAACTCTCTGAAATTACATTATGCACGTATTAATTTATTTATTTATTCCCCACTAGAACATCAGTTCCTTAAGAACAGTAGCATTACTTTGTTATTGCTGTATCTCAGGGCCTAGAATAAGTGCTCAGTAAATATTTGCAATTATGTGACTATATTAAGTAGTTTTCTCATTTTCAACCTCATTTTACCTACTGACTTATCAAAAGACATATAAAATACAGAGAATTTAATAGAATATTGAGAATAGACTATAAAAAAGTGTTTGAATATCCATTTTTGCCAAACAGGATTTTGTTGCATTTTAATTCTCAACTGCTAAATAGTATTGAGAAACATCTTGAAGAATCAACCCATTTAACCTAAGAGATAAATATGTGAATTTGTTTTTGCTTTCTGTGGAGAATGTTAATGTCAAGTACAGCTTCCATAACTTCTTATTTGCCTCTTTGCCCTTCAAATGAAAGGATGTAGGAATTTTTCTACTTCCTCAGCTCATGTTGATCTTCTCCTGTTCAGAAATGCTGAATTTATCCTGAGATCTGCTCATGGAGCACTAAGTGAACTGCCTAAACAGTGGATTTATTGCAAAAAAATTGTGTGTTTTATTAAATAAGGTTTATCTAGTCTGCTTAGGGTGAACGTTTGCCCTAGGAATCTGTAATCAATTTATATAAATCAGAATCATATGGTCCCTTCTTAGTGAATATCACTTACTTAATTTACAGTTTTAATTTTAACATAATTTTAAAACTTTTGAAGGGTATTAATTACATTTTGTCTATTTGCTAATATATACATATGCGTCTATATATATCAGTGTTATTAACATTATAAAGGTAAGTACTACATCTGGTATTTTGTGCTAAATATGTGCCTAATTCACTATGACTTTTGGAATAACAATCTTTTTTCAAAGTAAACTATAAAGTAATTTATATCATTACTTCTTTTTCAATGTGGGTAATTGGACTTACAAAGTGTGATACCAAAATTTTTCAATGAGTCTATAGTGAAACTTATGTAGTCTACTCAATAGTAAGATTTCAAATCACAGTGACTATCTGTTGAAAAATTCTAACTTTAGAATCAGAATGTATTTAGGTCATATTCTGTTTCCACGTTTTTCTCTGAACTTTTTTTTTTTTTTTTTTTTTGCGGGACCCTCGCCGGTGGCCGGGGATCGAACTGGTGCTGCAGAGGCTGTGGGCAGCCTTGCAACCCAGCGCTCAATCGCTGTGCCACCAGGGGAGGCCCATCCACCTTTTTCTCTTTGTCATTAATGTTTTGTGTATATCTAGCCTATTGCTCTTCATAATTTTAAATACAAAGGGTTGTTTTCTGATGATAAGAATAATAAATATATGACCACTGTGGAAAATTTTGGAAAAAATAACAATGGATGAAAAATGTAATAATCTTTGACCCCCCCAAAAAACAGAATTGGCTATTGTTTATTAAATTATCAATTCATATGTCTTTATTTTGATGTTAAAATAATTTTATATCATGAATTTTCATTAAACATGTTATATATCTTCTATGTTGTAAAAATTCAATAAATATTTTGTAAGGGCTACAAAATATTTCATTGCACGTATGTACCATAATATCCCTGTATTGTCCCCTAATGTCTAACACTTACATTACTTCAAATTTTAGATATTAAAATAATACTGAAAAAAGTTATGCATAAAATTATTTATTAATATTTATTATTTATTTAGAAGAACTTTATAAATTAAAAGTACTAGGAGAAAGCACCTTGATACATATTCTTAAACTTTTTCAAATCAGTTTACTAAATTATAATTCTACCAAGATTAGATTAAGCATCTCATGTCATTATACTGTTACCAGGAATTTCATTTTAAAAATTTTTGATGAATGTATGGACAATAATGTCTTGTTGTTGCTTTATTTTGATTTATATATTTACAGAGATGACCATTTTAAATTTTGTTATTTATTTTTCTTTCATAAATGGTATTGGTCTATTGGACATTTAGCTATTATAATTTCTTTTCCTTGTAAAAGCTCTCTTTATCAAGGATATTAACTCTTACAATTTTAGAATATATAGAGCATTACTCTTTAATAAAATCAAACACTGTATATCAGTGGATGTAGTTGTTTCTAGAAGAATAATATTAGTTTTTTTACCTTCCTCCATTGGAAAATTATTAATTAATAATTTAACTGAATTTGGAGAGTAAGTTGCATCCTGTTGAAATTTATCTAAGAGTTCCAGGGGGTGCCAGTAGCAATATGAATGTGGTCCACAGACACTAAAATTCTCTCCTGACTGGATGTTACTCTGAGAAAAACATTAAAGAAACCTCCTCTTCCCCTACATACATTGGTGAAAGTCACCCTTTAAAGATGGCAGAGCAGTCTGGGGCTGGTGGAGAAACTTGGGGTGTATATGTGTATATATGTCTTTATATGTGCCCAGAGGAGTTAACTGTTAACATGTTAACATCATGAGATGTGGTCACAATCAGAGCTGAGAAGTCACTTTCACTTTTCCATACATATAATTTGAATTTTTTTTTACAATCAACATTTCTTTTCATAATCGATATTGTGTAATTTGGAAGAGCATTGTAAACTAAAAAATTTATTTTTCCAAAGCCCATCCTTCTAATACTTTTTTTTAATTACAGATGTATTTTTATGATATTTTGTGGGGTTTTTTCCTATTGCATTTAAGCTTTCCCTACCTACTGTTCAGATTATTAGTATATGTTTATTATCTGGCCAGCTTTCTGCCCAAAGATAGTAAAAAATGCAGTAAAATACCATTTGAGGTCTCCCAAACACGGTATTTTTAAAAGCTCTGTATTAAAAAGCAGAATAAAATATTAAAAAGACTTTTTAAATAAAATATTAAGAAGCTATTTGTGATTACTATTGTTGGTTTTGGTTTAGCTCCAGTGATCATTAGGTCCGATAGTCCTGTGAGGAGCCCAGGATGGAAGTGCTCCCCCATGGAAGATATGGTATTACGGGCATTCTCAGAAAGTCATTTGTCACACAAATCAGCATCCTCCTAGGGAAAAGTCCTCTGACTTGCCAGAGCTGCATTTAGAAAATTAGAACCTGGGCACCCACACCCACTAGTAATTGTTTTTTAGTCTCCCATCAACTCAAATTGTTAATTATCTAGAGCAAAAATCAAAGTAAAGGAGACAGCAGAACTCAGAAGTCAGCATTTGAACATAAGAAAAACAACTCTGTTCCAGCCATACATTCTGCAGAGTGACCTCCTGTTTCTCTGACCATATGTCTCATTGCAAAATTTATGAGACTTCCCAGACCTGGGGTCAAACATTTCCTGCTACTGTTACAACCCTTCCTATCTTGCTTCGTTTGCCTTTTATCCTAATTTCCCCCATAGTTTCCTCTCCACTGTTCTTTTTTTAATTTTAATTTACTATTCCTTCCCTCTCCTCTCCTACCCTATGGCCCCAAGACATCCTTTATGTTCAGATTTTCAATCCTCGCCTCATTTTTGTGCTGCTTGCTACCACTGATTTCCCATTACCATTATCCTCAGCCATTTTATATAACTTCTCTCCTCCAATATTGAAATTATGTTGTCAATGTATCTATCAGTGAGCAATCACTAAAATCAACTTGTTTTCTGTTGGGCTATAGGTTGGCTATATGAGGTGCTTTTTACCCTCAAATGAAAGCATCCAATTATCTGTCAACTACAAAGCAATGATGTCCAGACTCACTCCAATTAAGCAGAACAGAATTTCTATATCCACAAGCAAAGAAAAAAGAACTGGATGTGTTCCACAAATAAACACCTACTATGTTTCAATCAGTTTTTGGTACAGAAGTAAAAAATAATCGAGAAGATAGAAATGTTTCCTGTTCTTGTTGAATATATATTCTAGCAGGGGGTGGTAATAGACAGGTAAACACATTCACAAGATTATTTCAAATAGTGATGAATATACAAAATGGCTTTTGTATTTTGTAATTTCATGTAGTGGTAAGTATATATGAAAAAAAACAATAAGATGGAGTACAGCAGTGGAGAGGTTGGGGTAGACCTTTCGGCACGATTAGCAATATAGATCAGATATGAAGGGAAGGCACTGGATGATTGTGGGGTGAGTGAATTGGTCAGACTTTGATGGGACCTCTGTGGCTATGACCTGCGGCCTTGAATGCAGGAGGCATTTGGGAGCGTGGACTCGGGCATGCCTGATGGTGGACACCTGGTGTGGGCATGCGTCAGTGGGCACACCTGAGTCTGAAGGCAGATGCTATAAGGGTGGCGTCACTCAGACAGGAAGGACATGGCTGTGGATGGACTGCTACGAGAAGATGAGTGACTACAGAGAGGCAGGACCACGAGACCATGCAAAGAGAGCCAAAGAAAAAATTTGGACTTTCTCCCCCAGAACCCCCATGCCTGCCAGCCTACCCGCCCTGCTCCTGGTTGCCTTACTGCAATGATGATAAACTAGAAGCTGAATATGACTTTTAAGGTAGGTCCTGCTTGGTGATGAGCTTGGAAAGGGATGAATAGTTGAAGCAAAGAAAACAGCAAGTTAAAAAAAAAAAAAAAAAGCAGCAGCCTCAAGGTGGACCTGTATTTGACATATTCAAGAAATTTAAGGCTGGTGTGGGTGGGGCTTAGAGCAAGGATAGGAGAAGTTGGAGAGGTGGATGGATACCAGATTGTGAAAAACCTTGGGATTCACAGTGCAGAATTTGGATCCAATTATAGTTGCATTGGGAAATTATTGGAGGCTATTAAGCATGTGAGTAGCATAATCTGACATTCCCTTAAGGAGTAATATCTTATAGTTTGCAGCTGTTTCTTTAACCTTTTTCAATTGCAAAATCGCAATATATAACACACAAGCAAAATACATAAAATAATGTAAGGAGTTAATAAATAATTATGAAGCAAAGAGAATATATCTATCACCCAGTCAAGAAATAGAACATTTCCAAAAGCACTCTTGGCTCATGGTCCTTCCCAGTACTAGATTATCAGCCCCAAGACTCAGCCATGCTGACATTTAGAGTAGTCACTTAATTAACTCTGTTTACAGTTTTCCTTGTCCGCAGTCTGTCCTAATGTAGTATAGTTTGTTACATGTTGTGAAAGTTTATAAAAATATTACTTGACTCTGCATTAAGATGGTTCATAAAAACTTCCTCACAGAATTTCCCAACACAAAATGAGAAAAATCGTTCTAAAAATAGCATTTTCACGGGTAACAGTCAAATAAAAGCATAGTTTAATGTGATACTTAAAAACATAGCAATGAAGAGAAAGATAAAATTCTTTATCAAAATGCAAAAACAGATCAAGGCTCAGTTTCTAATCTCATTGACACCCCTCGAAGGCTTTCAGTGCATAGGAAAACATCTCACAATGTTTACAAATATTACCAATTATGTAGAGTAATAAACAGAATTGAAAGTTGTCACAAATTGGGACAAGCAAAATTAGGAGTTTATTGAAGAATAAAGGGTCAGGGGACCTCCCTGGTGGCCTAGGGGTTAAGTTTCATCTCTATCACCACTATGGCCTGAGTTTGATCCCCTGCCAGGGGGCTAACCCACATATGGCACAGCAGACCTCTCCTGTCTTACCTGCTGCTCCCCTCAGCAGTGTATTTCAGTAGTTCCACCTGTTCTGCTCCCCACTCTCTCTGGTAAATCCTCTCCCTACATTACTGGCCTGCACCCAGTCTACGCAAAATAAATGATAAAATAAAATAAAAATCTCAAAAAATGAATAAAGGGTGAAGACTTGAGCCTGGGAAGAAATCCCATCAATTTTACTCACAGAACTGTTTCCAACATGATGTGTATTTACTTTTGGTAGGTAGGAACAGAGAGTCATTAAAAATATAAAAGGTGTGCCAATGCAGTCTACCTGACTGAGGCTAGCAGGCCGCTGAGCGTTAATCACTTTCCTCCTTTCTAAAGAATATACTGCAGAGAGGCAAATGTATCTCTCACTGTTAGAATGCATCCTCAGTGTTAGAATGTTCTTATTGGCTGTTAGTCTTCAGTGGGGCTAAAAGGCTGATTTCCCCTCAGGCAGCAGACTCTGCTTAGGCTACAGGGTGGAACCTGTGTTGACTTTAAGTCTATGAAGATAACTTTGCCCTCTTGCTGGGCTAGGCTGGGGCAGAAAATTGAAAGGGGGTCCAGGAAGTTGACACTAGGTTTGCACTTCTTTTGCCTCCTTCTCTCCTGATTACCAAATAGTGGAAATGGGTGATGACAATAAATAGGTGAAGTGGCAAAATAAACATTCAGCAACTAAGAACTTCATGGCTTTTCCCGTTTCAGAGGATGAAGGTGGATAAGTCAATTGGAGTAATTCCATTTTCCCTTGACAGTATTTAAGTTTGACCACTTCATATTACCTTGACCAATAAGATGCTTAGAAGGGAGTGTAAGGAGGGGTAATTTATATCAGTGAGAGTGTTTGGGGGTCGGGGGAGGATGTGATACCATAATTTCAGGTTTTCAGGTCGAGTCTCCCAGCCAGGAATGGATCCCAGGCTGCAGGGGCAGTGCTGACTCCCAGCTACTAGAGCAAGCTGCAGCAAGAACTTCGCTGACACTCAGGCAAGCAAGAGAGAAGAGGCAGCTTTGTTTAGAGAAATAAAACAGTTTTTTTTGAGGAGAAAAGGAACAGAAATAAAATGGGACTCCTAGGTGGGTGGAACCAGGCAAGGGAGGGGCAAGGAAGCCAAAGTGGAGTTGTGCCCCAGGGAATACATACCTTCTTCCCCTAATGATGCTAAAGTTCCTCCAGTCTCTTTGTGATTGGTTAGTTCTAGGTGGTCTCACTTAATCGGCTACTGTACTTGGGATCTTTCTGCATAACATCCCTTATATTTTATCATCCTTGATCCTGGAATGTCCTGTTGCCCTTGTAGCTCCTAGTCCTAGGGTGTTTGAATAGCTCCCTTTGGAATTTGTTGCCCTTATTTCTGGAGCCTTCCCTAACTCTCTTGAAATCCCTGCTCTGCCCCTGAAGCTGCCTAATTATTCCTAACTTGCCTTATGACCCAAAAGGATGTCCTGAGGAGCGCTACAAACACAGGTTTTATGGACTCCACCCACACCCTAGATAGGGTGGGGACCCACATGCAGGCCAACCCATTTCACATTGGGGTTGCCCAATATCACGAGTACCTCTTCATACAAGAAGCCATATGGGACGATGAGACACCCCAGGCATTGGTGACAGCAGAATACCTCTTATCATTCCATGCTGGAGGGATGGAGTAAGGAAGTTATCTTTTGTGACCCAGAAGCCAGGATCATCTTACCAAATCTGGAACATGGAAGACCAGGAGGTTGCAGCCCACTCATAGGAAGGAGGGAAATCCCCCGTTCTGGTCTTCTTCTACCCTGACATCTGCTGCCAGTGCCTCTGAAGTAAGTCCAACTGGAAGCTGGCTGCCCTGGAACCCTGAATTAATTACAATCTGCAAGAATCAACCCCTTCGCAGTATAATACAAAACAAAGCAGGGGAAAGGTAAGGACCAGATTTGAGAATGAACCATTAAAGAGTTGGCACAAGAGGGTGAAGTAAAGAGAGGAATCAAGGGAGAACACCTGAGTTTTTGGTTTCTGAATGTGAATCAGTGCTGTTTTCTGAGATTGAGAACCCCAAGCAAGTAGCTAAAGGCATAAACTTTGATTTTTATGTGTGATGCTTGAGATGTCTGTTAAGTAGCTGAGTGAAGGTACCAGGTGGGTTCCTGTCTGCTTAATCACACCAGAAGATTCCTCTGTACTGGGGAGAAAAGGAATAAGAGAGGAGAGAGATGGAAGGAATAGGGTATCCCCAGGAAAACGAAGGTTCCAGGTACCCTGCCCCACCCAAGAAAATAATGGAGCTGAAGAGGGAGAAGAGGTGAGAGAAGGAAGGAAGGGGGAACAATAAGGAGACCTGGGGCCTCCCTGGTGGCACAAGGGATTAAGCACCGCGCTATGAAGCAATCCGCAGCCTCTGCAGCACGAGTTCGATCCCTGGTCAGGGAGCAACCCACATGGTGCAGCAGACCTCTCCTGTCTCGCCCGCTGCTCCCCTCAGCAGTGTATTTCAGTCAGTTTGCCTGTTCTGTTCCCCGCTCTGTCTCTGGTGCATCCTCTCACCCCCCACACCTCTGGCCTGTACCCTAGCTCTCGTATGCATAAATAGATAAATCTTTTTAAAAAAGAAAAAGAAAAAAAAGGAGACTAGAATGGAGAGACATGTAAAGAAGATGAGCTTGCTTCTTGGCCTTGGACTTGTACCAGGGACTTGAGGAACATGGAAGGAGACATTTGAAACAGACATAGGTGAGAAACCCATGGGGAGGCAAAAAATGGCAGCCTTTATCTTGATTTTGCTTTTTTCCTTCCAGGCTTTCCTGGCCCCTTCTGCCCCTTTCCTATGGGTCCCCACCAGAAGGTGCCTTAGACTTGTGGCAGACTTTTGGGCCTCAGTGGTCCTGCTTTAGGCCAACCTGTTTGGCTGGGCACTTACCCATGAGGGGTAACTTCAAATATTTCATGGGAAAACTATTTTACTAATTTCTTTTCATTCTCTCTTTATTGCACACTAATTGTATTAAAGTTCTTTTCTGGGCCTCCCCTGGTGGCGCAGTGGTTGAGTGCTGGGCTGCGAAGCTGTCCATAGCCTCTGCAGCACTGGTTCGATCCCCGGCCGCCAGGTGAGGCTCCCACATGGCGCACAGACCTCTCCTGCCGCCTGCTGCTCCCCTCAGCAGTGTACTTCGTCAGTCTGCCTGTTCTGCTCCCCTCTCTGGCTCTGGTGAATTCTCTCACCCTCCCGCGCTTCTGACTGTACCCAGTGCTTATATAAATAAAATAAAATAAATCTTTAAAAAAAAAGAGTTTAAAAAAAATAAAGTTATTTTCTACTGCAGGTCTTACGCAGTAGAGTGTGTTTTGTCTTTATGCAGCAGGTGGCAGAACCCATTTAGAGCAGACAGGTTTGGGGCCCTGGGCTACCCCTTCTACCCTGTAATGGAAGCAGGAGAGAGAAGGAAAGAAGGGTACATCCCCAACCAGAGCCAGGATGACCTAAGGCCAATTTCTAGCAGTTCCTAGGGAAGGCGCCAAGCCCCACGGAGCGGGTATAGGAGCAAGGACCGCAGAGCAAAATATTTTTTCCCAGAACCGAGGCCTGGGATGAGGAGATAACTGAAGGATCCACTACCATAAAGGATGGGGCATTCTCAGCAATCAGTTGAAAAGACAAATGGTCAGACACCAAATAGTCCTCTTTCCCCACACATTCTCTGCGCACAATAGTGCTCCAAAGCCTGACATTAGGGGGTTTGAAAAGAATGTACATGATAAGGACAAAGGTTAAGAGAAATTATCTGCTACCAAAACTATATGGAGTTCAGACAAATTTATTTGCATCAGAATTCATCTCTCCCCTGACATAATTTGTGGGATATAAAATCCCCACAGCACAATTTCCAAAGATTGATTTGTTCAGTGTAGCTTAATCCATTGGCAGAGCTTTAATAAGATGGTCCCGAATGACTTTGCTCTAAGAGTGTGATCCTCTTTAAACCTCACAATCCAGTTTCCCTGGACCTGTTATGTAGGCATGCCAGCTCCCAGTCTACTAGGTATTACTTTGAATATAAAAATTGTTCCAGGCATGGCAGCTTTGATAATTCAAATTATCTAGTAAAATCTAATATGAATGTTTATCATACAGCAAAACACACAGGTCTTTCATCTGTTTTGCTCTAAAAGATCTAGAAGTGTAGAATCTCATCTCCAAATTTGGCTTAGCGGGGAACTAAAATGATGATGTGCCTATGTGTTGTAACATTAAAATGCTAATGAATCAGCTCAGTTTGGAGCCACATCTTTATATGCTGAACTGATTCCATGACCTCTACATCATCCTTGGCTGTCTATAACTGTGAGTGTGGGAATGAAGAGCCGTAAACACAAAATAAACCACGATGGCTGCTAGGATTGCGATAACGCTCTGTTTCCAAATATTCTAGCCATGTGTTTGTTCAGAGAATATAATCAGCTATCTAATTTTAAGATTTAATTAGCTAAGTTAAGGCAAACTGTTGATTCTGAACTGCTACAGCTGAATGAATCAATCCATATGTTCTCTGTCACTGAAATAGAAGCATATAAACAGATTTGTCTAGCGGGGGAGAACTCACAGATGACTGATACATGAATTCTATCAGTCGTTCATTATCATAATTGGCAATCACCGGGGCAAACATTGACATTGGTAAGTTTTGAACCCTTGAAAAGAGAAACTCAGTAACTCAGATGGTAACTCATCTGGTAACTGTGGCTGAGCAGTGAAGGAAGGTTCCTGGACCAGATAGATTTTTCATTGGGCCTGGGTGGATAGGACAAAGAGAATAAGCAATATTTCCTAGGAACATGTCCAAAGCAAATGTAGATGTGTGTGGTTTCTTTTTCTGAGCAGAGATTGTGTGTATTGATGTGAGTGAATATTCATGAGCCAAGGAAGAAAAGTGCTCTGTTAGCCTAGAAATATGGAGTTCATCAAAATCCCTCATGAGGACTGTGCCATCTGTCTTGATTTGCCCTGAATCAGGACACGTGCAACAATGCGGAGCGGCTGAGGATGACAGGAAGACAAACAGCAGTGGCAGCTCACAGAGCTTAAATTCTTAAGTGCCAGAGTGGCACTCATTCTGCAATTTCTCTGGTGACAAGTAGGGACCAAAATAGCAACACACCTTCCCTGTATGTCTGTGCCACAGCCCTATAGCAGAACTGCCTGTTTTGTTTCAGTGGAATCTTTGCCCTTGTCCAGTTATCAGAGGTCCAACTTATTCTCTCTCTCTTTTTTTTTTTTTGATAATTTACTTATTTATGCATGCAAGAACTGGGGTACCTGCCAGAGGTAGGTGGCAGGTGTGGGGGGGAGTGAGAGGATTCACCAGAGACAGAGTGGGGAACAGAACATTGCTGAGGGGAGCAGCGGGCAAGTGAGGAGAGGTCTGCTGCGCCATGTGGGTAGCTCCCTGGCCGGGGATCAAACTCGTGCTGCAGTGGTGGCATATAGCTTTATAGGTTGCGTCTTAAGCTCATGCGCTACAAGGGGTCCAACTTATTCTGATGCAACCACTGTATCTGTCTCTTATGATTGAGTTGAGTTATCATTTGAACTTGCTGTTTATATACTTCAGGAAGAAACTTTCTCCTTGTAATCAGCAAGCTTTTGTGAGTATTTCCAAGGTAAAAGCACTGCAGAAGTCACAGGAGACACAATGCTCTGTTCCCAATTGAACAGTGAAGTGACATACGTGCACAGTAAGTCACAGCACGATGAAGTTCATGCTATAAATAGAAACACAGTGCATTGTTGATCCCACAAAGCCTGATGAACTTTGCCTAGGGGAATGAGAAAGGCTTTATTGAAAAACTAACTTTTGAAGTGGGTTTGAGGAATGAGTTTTCAATAGAAGTTAAAGAGAACCATTCTGGCTAGGTTCCAATCATAAAGACCCAAAGCCACGAGACACTCTGGGATGGGAGAGGCATTCTGTGGTTAACCTGCCAAGCAGTGAGGTGGGAATGTGAAAAGGAAAGAGGTTTGGATTGAAGTGTCAGGAATGAAGGATCAAGAAGAAATTTGGAGCTAGAACCAAACTACAACAGGTCTTGTATGTCAGGATATGCTGCGTGATTATTTCCCCAATGGGTAACAGGAAGCCAACAATTTTTTTCCATCTTTATCATTGAATTTTGATTATATTTAGTCAAGCATGGAATTTTACTTATTTAGATTTAGGGGATAAGGTTCTAATTAATAGATTTCAAGCATGTTCTTGTGACAACCATTTGAGCACAACATATAAATTCTTTTTTTTTTTAAAGATTTATTTATTTATGCATACAAGAACTGGGGCACAGGCCAGAGGTGTGGGAGGTGAGAGGATTCACCAGAGACAGAGTGGGGAACAGAACAGGCAGATTGACTGAAATACACTGCTGAGGGGAGCAGCAGGCGAGTCAGAAGAGGTCTGCTGTGCCTTGTGCGTAGCTCCCTGGCCGGGGATCGAACTAGTGCTGCAGAGGCTGCAGATAGCTTCATAGGTTTGTCTTAACCCTTTGCGCCACCAGGGAGGCCCCACAACATATAAATTCTATTCATATTTAACTTGCTTATTTAATTTTGTTTCTTATTGTATTTTTTTTTTAGCTAACTTTGATTTATAGGATTGTATATGTATATGTTTTAGAGGTATCGGTTCATACCACACCCACAGCCAAGGCACCACTAGTCCTCCACCCGGACAATTGGGTCTCCTCCCTTTCTTCCCCTTCTGGTAGTCTCAGTTCTGCAGTCAGATTCCAAGGACTTGTTTTGGCTGTTTCTTTTTTTTGTTTCTTTATATCCCACATATGAGTGAAATTATTCCATATTTGTTCCTTTTCCTTCTGATTTATTTCATTTAGCATAATCCTCTCTACTTTCATTCCTATTGTGGCAAATGACAAGATTCCATCTTTTGTTTCAGAGTTGAGTAGCATTCCATTGTGTAGAGATCCCACCTCTCTATCCATTCTGTCATTGGGTACTTACATTGTTTCTGTAACTCATTGTAAACTGTCATTGGGTAGATACGTAGGAGTGGAATCACTGGATCATCTGGTAGATCTATTTTTAATATTTTGAAAATACCCCATATTATTTTCCATAAAGGTCGCACAACTTACATTCCCAACAATAACGTGCTGAGGTTCCTTTTCCTCCACATTCTTGCCAGCCCTTGCTCTTTCTTGTCTTTTTAATAATAGCCATTCTTACAAGTGTGAGGTGATGTCTCGTGGTTTTGATTTATATTTCCTTGATGATAAAGAATGATGACAATGTTTTCATGTCCTGTTGGCTATCTGTATACGTCTTCTTTGGAGAAGTGTCTTTTTAGCTCTTGTGCCATTTTTTATTGGGTTGTTTTCTTGTTGTTGAGTTGCATGAGTTATTAGTAGATCCTGGATATTAGCCTCTTGTTGAGTATATGATATGCAAATATTTTCCCCTTTTGTGGGTTGTCTTTGTTTTGTTTTGTTTTTTAAAGATTTATTTTATTTATACAAGAGCTGGGGTACAGGCCAGAGTTGTGGGAGGGTGAGAGGATTCACCAGAGACAGAGCGGGGAAAAGAATAGGCAAGCAGATTGAAAGCACTGCTGAGGGAAGCAGCGGGCGAGTCTGGAGAGGTCTGCTGCACCATGTGGGATTCTCCCTGGCCGGCCAGGAATCGAACTCGTGCTGCAGAGGCTGCGGACAGCTTCACAGCACTATGCTCAACCTGCTGCGCCACCAGGGAGGCCCTGTCTTTGCTTTAATAGTAGTTTCATTCACTGCACAGACACATTAGAGTTTGACATAGTCCCATTTTGTTTATTTTGGCTTTTGTTTCCTTTGACACAAGCCAACAACTATTTATAAGAATGAAAGAAAGTGATTAGATTTATGTTTTAGGAAATAAATTCATACTGTGTTGCAGAAAATAAATCGAGTGAGGAAATATTGATGGTGTAGAGACTGTGCAGTCTGAAACTAAGCAAATGGTATTCAGAATAGAGAAACCGCCAAACCAAAATAAAGAGCTGGTACCGGTCACTGTCGAAAAATGTATGTACAAAAAGAGACATACCTGGGAAAGACACTACTGAAGACCTAGCTAGAAGTACTGAGCAGAAATAAAAGAGAAAGATTTTACCCATCTTAGAGGTGTGCAATTCTGCTTTGCGACCTTAGTCTCTCAAGTTAACAGTCTCAACTCAATTTCATGTTTTGAGTTTCTCCAGTTGCCTGTTTATATTTTATGCATCTAATTAAGTTAGGAGAAATAATTACCTACAAGTAAAGATAAAGTAATACCTTTCCACAAATATTCTCCTAGTACTTACCTTCTCAACTCAGGTACATGCTAAAGAAATCAGAGGGAAGGATTTACAGTGATTGGATTAAGAAAAGTCCATAGGTGGATACAAGAGCAGCTGAGAGTCAGCACAGAAGGAAGGGTGAAGGGACCAGGTCTTTAATTAATGTATATAATTGCTTATTAAATAAAACTAGTGACCATCTACACCACTGAATAGAGGCTCTGGTTGGAACAGATGGACAGTGGGGACAATCTCAGAGGAATATTTTTTTTTAACCAAAGGAATTTACTGGCTATGTTTACTTAGCTTTGTTAGAGCTTTTCTCAAGTTTCATACCAGGAAATGTCTGTATTAGTCATCTTCCCAATTCCTGATGAGTATAATCTCTCCATAGCGCCCACCCCAATGCTGAACTATTGTAGACTTTGAAATTCAGCATCCGTTTCAATCCCATCTCTTACTAGTGTGTGTCTTTGGAAGATTTTCTTAAACTCTCAGCTTGTTCTTCATGTATTTGCTGTGGTAAATAAAAAATGTCAATGTACATAAAGCACCTACATAATGCTTTATACTTAAAAACAATAAAACATCAACATTACCAGTTCATGCAGACTACAATGCCTGCCCTATATGGGTTATAGGACTTATTGAGAAAATATACATAAATCCATAGCACAATATACTTAGAAAAATGAGTGGATTTTTTTTAACAAGTTTCAGCTTAGAATATAAAGATGGATCCTTAACTGATGTTTGTCTCCACTGCTGTGCTGAGTGTGATGAGTTGAACTGACTTTGGAAATTGTAAGAGAGTTCACTTCAAGGCCTCGACATATTTTAAACACATTATTTTTAGCCTTTCTATGTTACATAGAGTCCTACTAGAAAGCTCTCTGAGAAGCATGTTATTAGTAGTGTAGTTGGTGCTGAAGTATGCCTCTATTAAAGGAATCTTCATGGGAGTTTTAGCCAAACAAAGACTGTGAAATTGGAAGCAAGATTTCCAACAATCTGTGATCAGATTGGTACTGCCCAGAGGTGTTTTCCTTCTCTTCTTACATTCCACTAGTAATTTATAACCTTACTTCTCTATATGTATAGACATCAGTGGAGTTAGGTTAGAAAGACCTGGAATAATGATTAACCCCAGCAGCTCAGGACTTAAAACTACAAAGGTTTATTCCTCGCTTGTGTTTCATATTCATTTGCAAGCAGTAGGGATAAAGTAGGGGGATTCAATTCATCCCAATTACTCAGGGCCAAGGCTCATGGAACACCCATTACCTTTATCTTAAAAATGTTGGTCACCGAGCCTCCGTGGTGGTGCAAGGGGTTAAGCAAAGCACTGTGAAGCTATCCGCAGCCTCTGCAGCATGAGTTCAATTCCCAGCCTAGCCAGGGAGCTACCCACATGGCACAGCAGACCTCTCCGGACTCCCCGCTGCTCCCCTCAGCAGTGTATTTCAGTCAGTCTGCCTGTTCTGTTCCCCACTGTGTCTCTGATACATAAATAATGAATCTTTAAAAAAAAATGTTGGGTCACCACACAGAAAGATATGGAGGACCTTACCATGAAAATTAACCCAGAAGTGGCACATATCATTTACCATCACATACATCTGAAGAAGTGTAGACCTATATCTCTGAATCATGTGCAGTGTTGTAAATGAATGTTACCTCAATTTAAAAAAATGAGAAAATAAATTTAAATAGGATGCAGAAGTTCTGAAATTCAGAAAGACAAACTAGTCAAGTCAACTCTTCTTTGATATATTCCTGATGCTTGTGCCAGTCAGCCCAACTACTTGATGACCACAGCAGAGCAGGTGGGGAGACCTGTCTTACAAACCTTGAGGTTGAGCTCAACTCCTGAGATGACTCCTCAAGATGTTGTGCAAGCTCTCATCTTTCAGCTAACAAAAATTTTACCACTGAATTGCTGGAGATGCAACAGACACTCTGTAGGTTAGGGCTGCTTGGAACTGTAGTGTTTCTTGACATTTCAAACTACAATTGTCTACCCCAGAGCATCATGTAGAATTAGTATAATGTGCTCTTGTGAAATGATTTGTCAAACTATATTTTTTATCTAAACATATTTATAGTTATGGATTTAGTTTTTTTCCTGAGCCAATACTTTAACCCCTGAAGATTGTAACAACCAAATCACTATTAGTATTATAATACATGAAAAATCAACTAATTTCTCTTTAAAATAATCTCATGCTTTTAGCAGGTCTGAAAACAAAGATACCAACATATGCATTCTATAGAAATAGTATCCTTATCTATATTGAAAGCACATGTATGGGGAATAAATATAACCAAGGTCAAGGTCTGTAGAGTTCTCCAGAGAACAGGAGAAAACAAATAAATACAGACCACACAGGAAGATAAAATGAAAAAAGAGGAGCAGAAGGAAGGAAATATATTCAAGAAAGTATTTATCATTGATATAGTGATGGCAACTGAAAAACAAGAAAATGTGACCCATTGAATATAAGATCGAAGTCATGTGTAATTGTCAAAAAGAAAAAAACAAAACAAAACTCCAAGGAACTTATTGTTCTACATTAGAAATAGGGATAGCTATAACTGTACATAAAAATAGGTTTGAAGTAAGTCAATAACTAATATTTCCTCAATTTTTAAATGAATGAATTGAAATAAATTTGTTAATAACTTTACTTCTATGTTAAGCAGATGTTTAAAAAATATTTGTAGCAGATTTGATTGGGGAAAGTACCTCTTTGTAACATGTTGAACACTAGTTAAATAAACAAAAAAGAATGATCTAATATACTAAATCAGAGCAATGCAAAATAAACTGGCAAGTACACTAAATAGATTTCAAATATGCAATACATTATCAAGAAAATTTAGAATCTAAGGTGAAATTTAAGACACATTTTGAGGTTGCTAGGTTGATTTCAAAGAAATTTAATATCAGATTTTATGTCTTTTAGCCATTCTATTAACAATGCAATGAACATTATAAATGAGCAATATAATTTAAGTGAGGAAATTAGTACTTTATGTTCTATGCTTTTATATTTTGATGGAGTTTTCATCTTACAAATTCTTCATAACTTGCATTTCTATAAATGAGATGCAAAATCGAGCCCTCCTGGGATTTTTGTCATGACTCACATCCTGTGATCTCAAAATGTGTTTATAGGATTGTAATATTCTCCTGTGACGGACACCAACTGATTTGCACATGGCAATTCAGTAAAAATTGATTCAGTAAATATTAGTTATTGACTTATTCCAAATCTATTTTTATGTACAGTCATAATCTATCCCTATTTTTAATGTAGAACTATAAGTTCCTTGGAGTTTTGTTTTGTTCTTTTTTCTTTTTGACAATTACACATGACTTTATCAGAGGGCATTAAAGATAAGACACTGCAAATCCCAATTTATACCTAGCACATGGATCAGGTCTCCAACTGTGAGCTTTGCTTTCCTCTCCCACCTCTGATTGGATCCACATTATATTCTTCTTCTTTTTAAAAAAAGATTTATTTTTATTCATATAAGAGCTGGGGTACAGGCCAGAGGTGTAGAGGGTGAGAGGATTCACCAGAGACAGTGGGGAACAGAACAGGTAGATTAACTGAAATACACTGCTGAGGGGAGCAGCGGGCGAGACAGGAGAGGTTTGCTGCGCCATGTGGGCAGTTCCCTGGCCGGGGATCAAACTCGCATTGCAGAGGCTGCAGACAGCTTCATAGGTTGCGTCTTAACCCCTTGCACCACCAGGAAGGCCCTATATTCTTAAAATCCCTCCTCTCTGGAGCAGCCCTCTAGTCAAACTGAGTTACTTAAAAGTCTAACGAATTCATAACATTTGTTAAAATTTCTAAACAAGTGCACATTTTTTACAATTGCCTGCTGTCTTAGTATGCAAATGATTCTACAGTGGGTAAATCTTGGCTTTTTAGAATTGATGATGAGATCATTCTGATCCAGCCCTAGTTCCTTACCCAATTCACAGAATATCAAAGGCCCAGAAGTCCAAGAGACCTGAGATCTGGGGGTGCAACATAAATATGGAAGAAAAGGGAGCTCGGAGAGGCTTTAATGGAAGTAGGGAACTAACCCGCATCACAGGTTTATGGATGTTGGATTCTGACCAATAGATTTAAAAGAGGGGGTCTAAGAGTGACAGTGATGTTCATAAATATGCCATTGCAATTTTTAGAAACAGAAATAGACATTTTAGTAATAAAAGCAATTACACCTATCCCCCACATTCTAAATTAACAACATCTATAAGAAAATTCTTTTGCGTAATCCTGAAACCGTGTGCCACGAATGCTGTTCAATGTTACAACGTGTTATCTCACATTGTTCTTCATTCCTGTGTCTTTCCTTATCTCTCCTCAGTTCTCACTTTTATTTCTGTTCCCTTTCACCCCTTGTCCTATTCTCTCTCCTTTCTGCTCCCCCTCTTTCCAAAGCACAGATGTTTTTCCTCATTTGGTTTTGAGGATGTTGCCTAGTGTCTTTGTAGGAGGTGACATGTGGCAGCTGGTTGCTTAGTCCTGCCCATGTCACAGCCTCACCCACAGGAGCAAACCTTACCCAGCACCCCCCCCCCCGCTCCCCCACCCCCACCCCCGGCCTCACTCCTGTGGGGTTGGGGACTTTCTCACCCGGAGGGTGGGCCCAGATGTCAACAGTTCTCAAGAAGCCTGTCCTAGTCAAGCCTGACGTGCTGCTATTCCCCCTACTTCCCCGGCCATAAATATGCACCCTCCTCACTATTGGGGCACAGATGGTACTTAGGGAATTAACAGGATACATTTGAACACATGACGTTCGCAAGATAAACATTCAGCTTAAGAGAATATCTATATTCATTATTGCCTGCACCTGAATTCTTAATAGCATCCTTGCCTTTTCTTGTTTTACCTGCGTATTTTCTCTGCCTATGATGAGGCCATTTTCTGTCAGTTTTCTCAGTTCTATCAGTATAATTGGAAAGTCCATTCCCACTGAAAGGTGGTATAGTGTAGTGGTTGTAGAGTATGGACTCTGGGTTCAAGTCCTGGTTCTAGCACTTTTCTGTGTAACCTCAGGCAAGATAACTTAATACCTATTTCAGATAGCTGAAGGGTGTTTATGTGAGATAATTTGTGTAAAGCTTTAAAACAATATACATGGGAACATGGTAAGCAAATCCACTATCCACTATTCACTATTACACTGTTAACTGAGAGGACTTAAAGGACTTTTTGTGGGATTTGTTTGTTTGTTTGTATTATAAAGATGTATTTGTGCATACAAGAGCTGGGTGTAGGCCAGAGGTGCAGGGGTTGAGAGGATTCTACCAGAGACAGAGTAGGGAGCGGAACAGGCTGATTGTCTGAAATACACTGCTGAAGGGAGCAGCGGGCGAGACAGGAGAGGTCTGCTGCACCGTGTGGGTAGCTCCCTGGCCAGGGATCGACCTCGTGCTACAGTGGCAGCAGACTGCTTCACAGTGCTGAGACTTAACCCCTTGCACCACCAGGGAGGTCCCTGAACTTTAATATGGTATAGCAATAAGGCTGTGCATCTTTCGATGCACAGAATTATTCGAATGTAAACCCAGTAACCTCTATTGCATGGGAAAGGCTAAGACTTCAGTATATAAGTTAGAAAAAGAAGCAGAGCCTGGAGTACTTTGCACAGGCCTGATTCTAGAGCTGGGCATTCTAGAGCAGCATGTCATTCTAGAACTGACAGAACTAGCAAAGAAGGAACACAATGACAAAGAGGAGGAGTGGGAGAATAAGGCTGGAAAGCAGAGGCAACCTTCAGGAGAGGTGGTTAACTCCCACAACCACCATCTTAGAAGTAGGAAAAGCAGCTTGTTTGCTGCTTAATCTCAGCTCCTCAAGAAGTCTCCTGGCTTCACTTTTCAGATTGTTGACCCCAATAAAACTAGAAACAGTGTTGCCAGAGAGATGGGCAGAGGACAAGACAGAGGAGAGTGGAAACTTTTTTTTAATTAATTAATTTATTTATACAAGCACTGGGTACAGTCAGAAGCACGGGAGGGTGAGAGAATTCACCAGAGCCAGAGCAGGGAACAAAACAGGCAGACCAACGAAACACACTGCTGAGGGGAGCAGCAGGCATGGCAGGAGATGTCTGCGTGCCATGTGGGACCCTCGCCAGTGGCTGGAGATCGAACCGGTGCTGCAGAGACTGCGGGCAGCTTTGCAGCCCAGCGCTCAACCGCTGTGCCACCAGGGGAGGCCTGAGAGTGGAAACTAATGCAAATATTTTGTTTTTTGTCCCAAGAACAATGAGCAGTCGTTAAGGTTCCTTAAGCAGAAATATGAAGTGGTCAGGTTTTCACTTTCATATCACTTAACTGTCTGAAGAAGACGCATCAGAATCAGTGCTGCAAGCATAGATGATATTGGTACATAGGATCGTGACGATAGAACTGGAGAAAAGTAGATGGATTAAATAAATTAAGAAGGTTAAAAAAATAAATGGTCAGGGAATATAGACATATAGATAATTTTAGAATGTTTTCTGAAACTCCTTCAAAATTAAGACATTTTATGAAATTATTCACTCAACAAATCCTTTTGTTGAGTGCTGGACATGCCTCAGGCATGGTTCTGTCATAAAACACAGGTGTAATGTTAGCTGAACTTAAGAGTAATACCCACTGACATTGGTTGAGTTCAATATCAGAAATATGGATCACCAAGGAATAGCTAAGGAATTTCATAATTTAGGGCTAGAAGAAAAAAGTACAAAAGCAATTATACCTGCTATGCCAATTTGAGGAATGGAATAGCAAGCAACAGGTGGGTATCAGATGACTTTTGCAACACAGTAATTCCAAAAATAAAGTATGCCTTCTTAAAATAAAATTTTTAAAAAGGACAATGACTTTGGTCTTATTAGGACCCAGATCTATCCAAAATGAGTTGGTATACTGAGGAACTGATTAATGACTGATTTCAACTTGGAACACTTTTCATTTTAGTGAGCAAGGCAGCAAAATTTTATTTGGTGAAGACTATCAGGCTAAAATTTAATTTTTAATAAGATTAAAATAAAAGTCTCTAACATCTATCAGATAGAAATAAAAATTTCCAAGTATAAACCTAGCGTAATATGTCAGTCCTATAATGAGGTTATAAAGGAGATGCTGTGATTTTCCAATGGCTTCTGTTGCTCAATTGATCAAGTTGACTCCGAGTGGCTAATTGGTCTTTTCAAGGAATGAGGCTGCATATGAAGCTTGACTTCTGACTGGTTGAGTAATTGACAGCAGCCATAGTTACATCAATTGTGGTAAATGGGAGTCAACATAAGCCTTCATCATCACTGTCAACATGCTGTTCCATTGTGCAAGCACAAGGAGTGGGTGATGACAGGAGAATGATGTCACCTGAGCAATTTTGTTGCTTTGGTTGTTTAGTGCCTCTTCCATTATAGCTGATCTCTCTTGCATGTTAGTATGTGACACAAAGATCTTCACCTTTTATGCTCTCTTCCTTATGTCATCCACATGCCTCTTCTCCATATTTTCTCATTCCTGATTGTCAAGTGCAGTTGACCCTTAAACAATGCAGGCATTAGAACTGCTGACAACCACTCCTTTCCCATGCCTCAAAAATCTGTATATAATTTATAGTTAATCCTCCATATGTATATCCAAGATTGATTGAATCCCTGAGTGCAAAACCTGTGGATAGAAAAAATATATACATACAGTTTTGTTCATATATATTTTATTATATAGTATAAGAACACTCTTGCAATTCAAACCCTTGTTATTCAAGGGTCAAACGTATTTCTTTTTCTAGTTCCTTACTTAAACAGCCAAGTCATTCACTATTACCAGAACTCTGTATATTTTTGTTTGGGGCCAATTCTACATAAAGAAAGGAATTCACTCCATGGCATTGTACCACTAGGGGGATTTTCCCCCACTGCGGACTTTTGAGGCCATCCTTCAATAGGACTAAAGTGCAGGACCAGTCCCTCTGAGGTTCGTTCTCATACAATGGACCAACCTATCTAGAAACCAAACTTGGTCTTTTTCTCTTCCATCATTTCTCATAAAGGGACCACACCTTCTCTGTGTTCCACCCCCACCTTAGGTATAAGGTAAAAATGAGGATTCATGCAACATTTTTTGGTGGAATGTGGGCCTAAAACACTTACTCATGTAGATCACTTCTGCCTTCTGACCCATGTTCACACCAGCTTCCAGATATACCATTTCCATCTTATAGTGAATTGTTGCCTACTCGATTTGATATTACAATTTCATGAGTCTGACAAAATTTAACTTAGGATAAGCAGCTCTGGCCACATGGTTACTTGTTGCCTCATAGTCAGACCTGTCTCTACCAATGTGCCTGGTAGCATTCTAGAAGCTATTTTCTGAATGTTATGAAATTCTCCTCCTCTCATGGCTTGATTTTGCTCTGGAACCCTAGGATGCTACATTAAGGTCTCCAAGTTTTATTGGAACAACCCATCAAAATAGCCATAAGGAATATTTTTAAAAAAATATTCATGTAAGTGGTGAATTATTTTGTTAAATGGGTCAAACACAGACTTCATATTTTATATTTGCTAGGTACTGACTACTTTTCCATTAGTAGTATCTTAGTGCCTGGATATTCTTAACTAATATTGAATTTTAACTTTTGGACAATTAAGCTCACCTTACACAGTGTCTAACATTATCTTTTTTTCTTATCTCTTCCATTGACCACTTTCCAATCCCAGTATCTACCACCACCACCACCATTACCATTTTACATAGTTGCTAATAGAGATAGGGTTGTCTGGTTTCATCTTGATTTTCTGCTTTAGAAGTTAGAACTTGATATGCCATTTTGTATTTTTTAGCATAGCAATTGTCATGACAATTTGATGTTACTGGTTAGGTGGTGTTCTTTTCTTTGCATATGTCTATGGTATGATGGTTGCTATAGTAACAGAATAAGGAGCAGAAACCACGGATTTTTAACAGATTGCTGATGCTTATGAAAAGGACTTATGGAGCAAACTTTCAGAAAAGAGCTCATAGTTTTAATTATTTAAATTGTTGGGTATTTGAAGGAATATAGCCTGTGACTCTATTCCAGAAATGTGAAGGCAGTAATCAGTCTGTCACTAAGGGTTGAGCACCCGTAGCTCTATTCTAGGCTTATAATTTCAGTTATTTTGTATAATTTGATGGAATCCCAGTGATTCAGAACTGACTGATCCCTGCTCATGTAGGGTAGTCAAGATCTCCCTAAGTGCTCTTTGAGGATTCCAACAGAATAAAATGAGAAGAATTTTGTTGTAAGTAGGCTTCAAAAAGAGATGATTCTTCCAGTAAAATAGGAATACATAAAACTTTTTAAATCACAGCATAAAAGTCATTTTTTTATTTTACAATGACTCAGAATCTTATCTGTGCCAATTTCCCCAGGCACAGGTTGGAGTTTGAAAAGATGCATAACACTTATATGTTTCAAGAAAAACATACAAGTTTTCCTTCTTTAAGGAAATAAATGGACACTGGGCACTGAAATATCAAGATCATTCATATAAGACAGGTCATTGATTTTTTTTTATCTATTTATTTATTTATTTATTTATTTATTTATACAAGCACTGGGTACAGTCAGAAGCGCGGGAGGGTGAGAGAATTCACCAGAGCCAGAGCGGGGAGCAGAGCAGGCAGAAGGACCAAAGTACACTGCTGAGGGGAGCAGCGGGCGGCAGGAGAGGTCTGCGCGCCATGTGGAACCCTCCTCCAGTGGCCGGGGAGCAGCCGGGGATCGAACTGGCGCCGCAGAGGCTGCAGGCAGCTTTGCAACCCAGCGCTCAACCGCTGCACCACCAGGGAGGCCCAGGTCATTGATTTTTTAGGGAGACTTTATGTCCTTTTATGTCACTGAAATTTTACACTCATTTCTCCCTTTTTTCTCAATTACTTAAATAGGGGCATGGGCTTACAAGATACTATTAAGTGTGCTACATGATTAGATATCTTATTTTTATCAGTAATATTATGGTTCCTAAAATTAATGTTACTAGGTGTTCAAATGCCACTGGGAAATATTAGAGGGACATCAAAAAATATTTTTCAGTGACTTCCTGTAGAAAAACTATGCAGTCTTCATCTTCCGTCTTCCAGAGACCACAGTGGGCTTTGGTGGAGGACTGTAGGTGCTTTGGTGGTAAAAGAGAGAAGTTGACCACATCCGAGGGGGGATATCCTATTCTCTCAAGGATGTGGAACAACAATAATAGAGAAACAAACAGAAGAGCAATTATTATGGGCATGGCTAAGGCATCAAGTTCCTGGTGTGTGGCACTGAAGGCTACAGCTTCCTTTACATGTTGGATCTATATATCCAATCTGGCCTAGGTCCTTGATTATCACAAAGGAGCATGATAGGTCCATTCCCATATCCATATTCTCTATATTCCCCTTTAGCCCCCAATGAAAAACATTCCAACAAAATTGAAATAGAGAATTACCTATTCAAAACAATAGGGCTGTAGATGAATGAATGGGTAGGCCCTGACCCAAAGTTAATTAATACTGAATTGGGAAGCCTATCTTCTACAGTCCCACTCAGGAGAATTGAGGTCCTCCCCTCTCCTAGAGGATGCCAATCTGCCCTCCATAGATCATGGGCAATGACCAGGGATCTGGGTAGTGCTAAACCTCAAAGACACCCACTAGACAGTCCACCCACTGACCAAGAAGACGTGCAAAAAAAGACATGCAGAAAGTAAAGATGGGAACAAGATCCCCAGAAGTAGCATTTAGCAGAAAAGGAGAAGCAGCAGAAATTGTTAGGAAATTAAAATCTTGACTTTAGTGCATAAAGGGCAAATCTGATTCCATTAGTTGTTGGCATTTTTAGCATTCCTGTAAGAACACACTAAAGAAATGCATCATGAACTAGATAGTTTGTATGAGCAGACAGCCTCAAAGAAGAGTGGTCAAGAAAGAGTCAGTGTTGTATACGCCTAAGAAAGATAAGACTTGGGCCTCCCTGGTGGTGCAAGGGGTTAAGACGCAGCCTATGGGGCTATCCTCGGCCACTGCAGCACAAGTTCGATCCCCGGCCAGCCAGACATGGCACAGTAGACCTCTCCTGTCTCACCTGCTGCTCCCCTCAGCAGTGTATTTCAGTCAGTCTGCCTGTTCTGTTCCCCGCTCTGTCTCTGGTGAGTCTTCTCGCCCCCCACACATCTGGCCTGTGCTGTAGCTCTTGTTTGCATAGACGGATGCATCTTTTAAAAAAAAGAGAAAGAAAGAGAAGACTTGACCCAGTCACACTCCTTTATTCCAAATTGTAGGTGCTTCACTCATAAATTTTTGGCAAAATTCACGAGTATCTCTCTCCTGAAAATGAGACTCACCACACATTATTTTGCTTGTAATTTCAGAGTCTGTATGGGGTCCCAGAGACTCCCCCTCCACCAGTGGATTTGGTTTTAGAATCTTAACCTCTGCTCTTCTGGAAATAAAATGACTTTGTTTTATTGCTTATGCCCCCAAAACACTGTTTTTCATCTCAATATTCTTTGCTTTTTTTCTTGTGTCTACTTTCATTTATGCTGAACAGAACGATTTGGTACACTGCTACCCTACTTGTAATAATAGGACAATGGGAAGACATAACAGAAGCCTTTATCCTGGCTTACTGTGCCCAGTGGGCTAGTGGTACATTAGCTGGCAGCAATAATAGCTCAGCACTCTGGCACTCAGCACTGAAATTCATCTTAAAACTAATTACCCCATTACAAAGGAATAGATGGATGTAAAAACAAAAACAGTAGACATGCTGAGCACCACCGGGCCACAGCAAGGAAGGGCACAGAAGTGAACAGAGAAAATTGCTAAAGATAGCCAGCAGCTCTTTAACAATATGGGGTGGACCAGGTTTTTACCATATTCATTAAGGAAAAGAACTTCTTAACACTAACTTGTGACAATTTCTCCTATTAAAAATATGATTTGTCACTCGTGAATTTTTTAAGAATACACTAATAACTAAACTAAACTAACAAATAGAGTCTTGCTGGTGGCGTAGGGGGTTAAGATGCAACCTATGAAGCTATCCGCAACCTCTGCAGCATGAGTTCAAGCCCAGCTGGCCAGGGAGCTACCCACATGGCACAACAGACCTCTCCTGTTTCACCCGCTGCTCCCCTCAGCAGTGTATTTCAGTAGATCTGCCTGTTCTGCTCCCCACTCTGTCTCTGGTGAATCCTCTCATACCCCTCACCTCTGGCCTATACCCCAGCTCTTGGATGCATAAATAAATAAATCTTTTTTAAAAAATTAAAATAAAAAACAACACCAATAACTCAAACTGATCATAACATGACATGGCTAAATTCCCAAGATTTAGGGCTTCTGTTGTGTTGTGTTTGTGTGGGCAGCATATCTGATTATTTGAAAGAAATGTACAAGAATGGTAGTGGAAGTCACCTCTCCCACGTCTGCCACAGTACAAGACACGCACACACACACACACACACACACACCAATAAAGAATCACTGTGGATGTTCATTAACAATATTTTGATTTAGAGTAGCCACAGCTGAGACCCTGCTCTAGTCTAACTGCTCTTGATCTTTCACTTGATGCTTAAATTTTGATGCTTTCTCTGATTGGAGTCAGTTTTTGCCCTATAGGGAAACTGATGAAAGCTAAATCTAACATCCTTGTCTTCATAATTTGAAGACAGAGAGATTACTGTGAACTCTCTTACAAGTAAGTCCTCTTATAAAGGCGTTTTAAAACAAAATGTGTAGTTTAGAAGCCATCCTGGCTTCTTTATCTTCAACGAAGATAAAGTTTAATCTACTTGAAGCAACTCTTAAATCCTATTGCAAATGAGCTGGATTTTGGACGTGAGAAGTAACCTATAACTTCGTTGGTGTTCCAATAACTTTGTGGATATTCTGGTTTTTTTTTTTTTCCCTGCTTTGATTCTGTCTACACCTAATGCATGCCACAGCATCTGTTTTCTTATCATTTTTCAGACCAGATTTCTCCAGCTTAAAAAAAAAATTGTATTCCATCCTTATTCTTTATTTAGTATCTCTTTCCTTTGAGCTCTTTTTTCCTGATAGCCTTTCACCTACTTTCCTTCTCAACTTACGTCAACTGACATTGAGCTTTTCCTTGCAGATTCTGCCTCAAAAGCATCCTCTGGATTGACATTAAGTTTTTGTCTTATATACTTCATATGTAATGTAGTTAATGGAAAAGTTCCTTTTGTTCAGTTTGTGAAGGCCAGAGGAGTCTATGCTTTAGAAAATTTCAATGAATTGTTCAAATGAAAAATAGTTTTAAACTAAAAAAGAAGCTGTTTTCTCCGGAGTAGCAGTCACCAAATGAACCGGTTTACAGCAAACCAGTGGTGTACAGCCTAGATTGATGACATTGATAATAAGTTTAATTGAAGTGTCCTTGTCACCAATGCAGGAGAGGCATTGTGATGCAAAGAGAATCTCATTGAGAGTTGAATGACTTAGTTTCAAATTCCAGTCTGTAGTTTCTGTGTTGTTATGACTTTGGGCAAGTTCTTAACTTTTTTTTTTTTTTTTTAGGAATCAAGTGAATATTTATTTTGATCTTTTTTTTTTAAGATTTATTTATGCATACAAGAGCTGGGGTACAGGCCAGAGGTGTGTGGGGGGGGGTGGGTGGTGAGAGGATTCATCAGAGACAGAGTGGGGAACAGAACAGGCAGATTGACTGAAATCCACTGCCGAGGGGAGCAGCTGGCGAGTCAGGAGAAGTCTGCTGTGCCATGTAGGTAGCTCTCTGGCTGGCCAGGGGATCGAACTTGTGCTGCAGAGGCTGTGGGTAGCTTCATAGTGCTGTGCTTAACCCCTTGCGCCACCAGGGAGGCCCTGTTTTAATCTTTTAAATTTACTTTTCTGTGCATAATTGTTTGACAGAATGAATGGAAGGAGCAGTAGAGGTGACGGTGAAAGATGTGGGGTCAAACAAAATCCCTTCTTGCAGACTTTGTGACTTCAATAAAGTTATTTAACCTGTTGGTAATACTGATCTCACCTTTTGTGGGTTGTTGTGGAGAGACTAAATAAAACTGTAAAAAATAGCAGAATAACTCAGTAAAAGTTTGGGCCTTTATCTTAAAGCATAAAATTTAAAAATTTTAAACTTTAGGGCAAACATGGAATAGTCAAAAGAGAACTGAAGAGCTATGTGAAATCTGATCAATTATTTCTCTGAATCAGTTTCGGCATTGTTTTTTTCATGAGCATTAAATAAAAGTATCATGTATATAGACCATTTCCCCTATGAGAATAAATGAGGTCAACTGAAGAATTTATTTCACTAGCTCTTTTTTTTAATTAATTTATTTATTTATACAAGAATTGGGGTACAGGCCAGATGAGTGGTAGGGTGAGAGGATTTCCCAGAGACAGAACAGGGAACAGAACAGGCAGACTGATGAAATACACTGCTGAGGGGAGCAGCGGGCAAGACAGGAGAGGTCTGCTGTGCCATGTGGGACCCTCTCTGCCCAGCTGGGATCGAACTGGCACTGCAGAAGCTGCAGACAGCTTCACAGCATGGCGCTCAACCACCTGCGCCACCAGGGGAGGTCCTATTTCACTAGTTTTTGCCTCCTACTTACTAGTTTGTTCCTGATAGTACTCACCTTTCATGGCGGTGGAAAGACCATCTGCTCCCCCATATTCCCCTAGGCCATTAGTTAAGCAAGGTGATAAGACCTTTCTGACTATTGGGTGGAAAGCAATGTAACATGTTATGACAACATTGCCTGTCCTGAGGAATATGCCCATCTTTTGCCTAAATGCTTTCTAGAAGTCACAGGGGGTGCAATGCGGGTGGGACAACTATGGGAACTACATCTGAAGGGAGAATAAGGAGTAATAAAATAAATAAATTATTTAAAAAAACTTTCTAGGAGTAATAGCAAATTTCTAGACATGGGAACGAATATATCCAGTTAATTGTTATGGAACATCCAGCAGATCTCACTTTTTTTTTTTTTAAGATTTATTTATTTATGCATATAAGGGATTTTGTTTGACCCCAGATCTTTCACCTTCACCTCTACTGCTCTTTCCATTCATTCTGTCAAACAATTATGCACAGAAAAGTAAATTTAAAAGATTAAAACAGGGCCTCCCTGGTGGCACAAGGGGTTAAGCACAGCGCTATGAGCTGGGGCACAGGCCAGAGGTGTGGGGAGTGAGCAGATTCACCAGAGACAGAGCAGGGAACAGAACAGGCAGATTGACTGAAATACACTGCTGAGGGGAGCAGCAGGCAAGTCAGGAGAGGTCTGCCGCGCCATGTGGGTAGCTCCCTGGCCGGGAATTGAACTCTTGCTGCGGTGGCTGAGGATCGCTTCATAGGTTGCATCTTAACCCCTGTGCCACCATGGAGGCCCAGATCCCACTTCTTCATGATCTGCTACCTCCTACAAGGGTCTAGAATGGCCTGGTCAGCACTGCTCTCCAATGTGTAAAATTACTTGTTTAATTGTGATGAATCAGGGCCATGCCTCAGTCCCCTGTTTTGTGTCACTCTGCGCTAGGTATCTGCCAATACCTTACTGAGTTGTAGTGGAAATGTTCTTTTAGCACATACTCTCTACCTTTTGGCCCTGTCTTCTTGATCCAGGCAGGGTTTGTAACAGGGTGGTCCCCAGGAAAAGGGGAGGTTCCTGGTAGAGCTGAGCAGGGAGGAGGGAAAGCTAGAAAAGAGAAAGCTGGAGAGGAGACTGAAGAAAGTAGGAAGAAAAGAGGTAGGGAGGGAGGGAGGAGAGCAGAAGGCTGGCTTCTTGGTCCTGGACTGGTTGAAACAGACATGCTGGGTCCTTTCCACCCGTTTCCTATGGGTCCCCACCAGAGGGCTTGTGGCAGACTCTGGCAGACTTTTGGAACTTTGTGACCCTCCTTTGGTCCCACCTGTTTTGCTGGGCATTTATCCATGAGGGGATGGGTAACTTTGGGAGCTTGATTTGGAAACTATATTCTTTGTTGCACGCTAATTGTATTAAAGTTCATTTCCATTAAAGTTCTTATGCACTAGAGTACATTTTGTCTTGATGTGGTGGATGGCCTATTTAGAATGGGCAGGTTTGGGGGCTCTGGGGTGCCACTCACCCTGCCTTGTAACAGGTTTATGGGGAAGAGACACAGGAGAAGCTTAGAGAATGACTAAACTGAGTGTCTCCTCTTTCCTCTTTTTATGATGACTCAGGCTTTGGTATTGGATTAACGACATGCTTGTCTCTTTCTTCCGTTAGGGTGAGTTGTTTTCCAGGCGGATCCTCAGCCCCTTTATGAAAATAGATTTGCCTAGATCTATTCAGACTTGCCTGAACTGCTTAAGTGGATGTGCTAACCTTAAGCTGATTTGTCCACTCATGAATGTAGAATATCCTGTGTGTAAAATGTTCACTGGAGGGCTTCCTTGATGGCGCAAGGGGTTAAGATGCAAGTTATGAAGCGATCCGCAGCCACTGCAGCACAGGTTCGATCCCCAGTCAGGTAGCTACCCACATGGTGCAGCAGACCTCTCCTGTCTCGCCCGCTGCTCCCCTCAGCAGCGCATTTCAGTCATTCTACCTGCTCTGTTCCCTGCTCTGTCTCTGGTGAATTCGCTAACCCCCCTACACCTCTGGCCTGTACCCCAATTCTTGTATGCATAAATAAATAAATCTTAAAAAAAAAGTCCACTGGAATGTTGGGAAACAGAAGTGCTTATAGTGCTGCTAATGTTGCTGCAGTGAAGTACAAGAAGCTTGCTTGCTACACTTCTTTCTCTTGTTTCTAAGATTTAGAGGCTTCTTTCCACTTCTTACTGTTTACTCTTCTTTACCTTCTCTGCTTTTCATTCTCCTGTTTCGTTTCTGTCAGAGTTTAGTTAGCTTTCGTTTTTATGCAGAGATGTGCAGCCCTTCCTGGCCACTGGCTTGGATTTATTATTATATATGATAGGAATCAGTTCAAATGTCTCACATCCGGTCCCACTCACTAAGATGTAAAACTTTATTCTTTTGAATATTGACAAACACAATTGTTCAAGGCTTTTCTTTCGGTTTTCTGAAAGATCTGAATATTTTTACTTCTCAAATTTCATGAATCACAGGAATTTCCCCAAAGAAACAATTTTTAAAGCATTTTGATTTTTCTTTCAAGATAGTCTTCAATTGATGTGGTATATAGAATTTTCACTTACCTGACCTAGTCATTAAAAGTGAATTGTTTTTTTCCTTTAGATAATATAAAGGAATCTTTTCCTGCTTTTCAGAGATAAAAATTTAAAGAAAATATGTCCTAGTATAATAAGAATTTGGGTGTTACATTTTCCTCTGTTAAAAGAATAAACAGCTCCATTCTATGACTGCCATTAAACTATTAATACGAAGGAAATTTGAAACTCAATAATAATAGTACATGATGTAATGTTATTTTTCCTAATATTTTCTGAACTTAGTTGATTGGAATTTTTATTGCAAAATGAAAATTAAAACAGAATTTTTGAAATAGAAGAAAATTTATTTAACCAAAACACCTTGTTACAGGTATAAAAAGGAAGCTGAGGCAGAGAGACATTTATATTATTTACTGAAAGACACAAAGCTATTGAGAGATTTTATTTTATAGTTTCTATTTAATCATAAAAATAGCTGCTAACAGTAAGTATCAGTTTATGTTGTAAATGTTTACATTTAGGCAGGCAGTGCACATGTAGCTATGAAAATGTATTAAGTCCAGTCTACTTGCTTTGTCACCATTTTGAAGCAGTTGCAAGAATCCTTTTGTGAACGATAAGAAAGGAAAAGAGAGATAAGAGATCAAGAAATACAGTGTTAAAACTTGCATTTATGAGAGAAATGCTGGGAACTGGTCCAAAAAACAAAATAGACATCTTACTTTTAGAGAATACGGAAGGTCCTATGCTGTTGGTTTTGTGGACTTAGTGTTTCACGCTGCCAAGTAACACACAGTTAAATCTAACTTCAGGTAGACTAGTTGCACTTTTTATAGTAGCAGAAGCTTTCCCCTCCTTGCCAAATATGGATATTCAGTTGAAACCTGAAATAATTCAAGATTAGGGTAAGAAACAAGCTTTAATGATAGAAAGGGAATGCTATGATGACTATAACAGGTGTAATGACATTTATTAGAGAACATCGTTCTGCAGAGTTAGAGATCTGTGATCCTTTTCTCTCCCAATGCAATTGGGACTTTCCAAAGCATCCAATGTGTATGTATTTTTGGTATAGAGTGCCTTCACGCACCTCCTGTATACTACTTCCAATCCTTTCAGCTTTATCTCTTATCTCAGCCACTGCTGCAGCTACCTGCAAGAAAGTGGCCAGGCAGAGAGCACTCTCCAAAACCCGACCATACTGTCACCCACCCCCCAGAACTGTGAGTAAGTAAATGTCATGCCCAGTCCTCTTGCTCCTTCTTGAAATTGACCCTTTTATTTAAAAAAAATAAAAATTATGATGTAATAACTTATATGTAGAATATATATATTCTTTATTTAAGTTACAAAGCAAAAATAATAAAACAAACAGCTGTTAACCCATTACCCAACCTCAGAACTTTAATGACATCGATATCATTGAAACTACCTGTTTGGTAATTTCCTGATCTTATCACCTTGTCTCTTCCTTATCTAGAGTTAAACTTGAGGTTCATGTTTACTTATATGAATCTCATTCTATGGTTTCACCACAAAATAACATACGTTGGGTTTTGGAATTCATCAAAGTGACATGTCACAGTGTATGCCTTGTTAAAAATACTAAAATATAGACTTCATGAAGACAAGGACTTTCTTCTGTCTACTGATAGATCCAGAGTGACTGCAACTACAAGTTCAGCAAACAATTGTATGAAAAATCTACGTCTTTAATCATATCTCTTTCTATTCATATCTGGTTTGATGGATAAACTTAGTTGCTTAACTAAGTGCAACTGTGCTGATTGTCAGGTGCTGATTTTGGTAGCTTCCTATCCTTAAACATAGATGCTTCACTTATTCATGAATTAAACTGTTGTAAATAAGCCCATTTTAATAAGGGTGGGTTTTCTTACTACTTATTGCCACTCTTATTGTAATTGACCTAAGCCAGTAATATTTCTTCAATACATTGAATTTGCCCAAGTCATAAAATTTCAAGGATAAAACAAAAATGTGTACTTTTTTTTTTAAAGATTTATTTATTTATACAAGCACTGGGTACAGTCAGAAGCGTGGGAGGGTGAGAGAATTCACCAGAGTCAGAGCAGGGAACAGAACAGGCAGACTGACAAAACACACTGCTGAGGGGAGCAGTGGGCAGCAGGAGAGGTCTGTGCGCCATGTGGGACCCTCACCTGGTGGCCGGGGATTGAACCAGCATTACAGAGGCTGACAGGCAGCTTCACAACCCAGCGCGCAACTGCTGCGCCACCAGGGAGGCCCAAATGTGTACTTCTTTCTGCTGCTAAATCTCAGATTTTCCTATGGAAAAATACTTAATCAACATCTCAGTGGCTCATAGATCTGACCAAATACTAGAATTATTATGGTCTCATATATGTGGCTTTTCCACATATCATCAATAGCATACTTTATACTTCTTTTACATAATTGACATCATTTTGTTGGGTCAAATATTGCACTTGTTACACTTTTACAGAGAGCTCCTTCAGAAAACAATTTGTTAGTGTGCATTTTCTTTGTTTTATTATTTCATCATTTGGTTAATGCATGCATACATATTTTCTTCCAGCATGGAACTTTGCTAGAAATTCTATGTGATAAAATTTTCATAACTTAGAATATTTACTAACATTGGCAAAGGTCATTCATTTTAAAGACAGTTCAAGGCAATGGAAAGTTTTTTCATGAGAGAACTGTGCATGGACAAGAAAAGGCTACTTTGTGAGTTTAATTCTTTGCCTGAAATAGGGGAAAGAATGCCTGGTGTTTCAGTTGTGTTGCCATGACTTCTATTCATTGACAAGGCATTCATTCCTCTACTGTGTGCTTCACAAAACTGGAAATTCCCTGAGAAATCTCGAAGGAATCAGAGTGCCATACAAAGGAAAAGAAAACCGAAACTAGGGAGTAAAATAGATGGGAAACTCCCTAACAAAATAGAACTCTGCCATATTTATTTATTTTTTATTATAAATTTTATTTTTATATTCCCCATACAATTGCAATTCCCTTATTTTGACCCCAATCCCTCCCCTCCCCGCCCCCCCCATCCCCCAGAGAGTGTTTCTGGTTCATAGTTTTTTGTTGATTTTGATTTTCACTTTCTTATAGTTATTCATTTTCCTGGTCCCTTATTTAAGTTTTCTAGATTCCTGCTATGAGTGAGACCATCCAGTATTTTTCTTTTTCTTTCTGGCTTATTTTGCTGAGCATGATCCCTTCCAGCGCCATCCATGTTGCTGCAAATTGCATGTGTTTATCTTTTTTGAATGCTGAGTAATATTCCATGGTATATATGGACCACATCTTCTTGATCCAGTCATCTATTTTTGGGCATTTGGGCTGTTTCCAAAGCTTAGCTATTGTAAACAGTGCTGCTATAAATATAGGGGTGGAAGTGCTCTTTGGAATTGATGTTTCTGTGTCCTTTGGGTAAATACCTAGGAGTGGAATTGCTGGGTCATCTATGTGTAGTAGGTCAAGAAATCTCCACACGGCTCTCCATAGTGGTTGGACCAGTTTGCACTCCCACCAACGGTGCAGGAGAAGAACTCTGCCATTTTTAAAAGGGTTAAGGTGAGTTTACAAGATATAACAATGTTAACTGTTGGACATAAGCATTTATGTTATTTATTTTTAGTGTTGCTTTTTCTTGGTCCCTAATCCACCAATAAGCATCTGTTGAATATGCACATTTGGGTAGCACTGCTTGAGACACTGTGGGTGTTCTAAAGAATAATCTATATGGTCCCTGCGCTACAAGATCCTACAATTGAATAGGAGGAATAAATCAACACAGTTAAGTCACAAGGCAAAGCAGGATGGTACTTAATTACTATTATGAACTAAATTATGAAGTACAGATTATTAATGTTGTAGAATTGTTTAGGAAGGGGTCCTTGGGAACTAGGGGTAGGCTTTCAAGTTTCCAGTAATATTATATTTCTTTTTTTTTTTTAAGATTTATTTATACAAGCACTGGGTACAGTCAGAAGCACGGGAGGGTGAGAGAATTCACCAGAGCCAGAGTGGAGAGCAGAACAGGCCAACTGACGAAATACACTGCTGAGGGGAGCAGCGGGCGCGGCAGGAGAGGTCTGTCGCGCCATGTAGGACCCTCGCCAGTGGTCAGGGATCAAACCAGTGCTGCAGAGGCTGCGCAGCCCAGCACTCAACCGCTGCGCCACAGGGGAGGCCCAATATTATATTTCTTATCTGAGTGGTGGCTACAAAGGTAATCTCTTTATTTTCTGAACTGTACACATAAGTTTTATTCACTTTTGTTTATTTTATTTCACAATAAAAATTATAGAGGAATGGGAAGGACATGAATGGAGCCTGGAATAACTACACCAAATTTGGTAGAGAAATAGAACTTAAGGTGAGCCTTCGAATTAGCAAGGAAGAGAGAGCAGATGATACAAAAGCAAATGTAGCACAATAGGGATATGGTGATACAAGCTGGCTGCAGGAAGGGAGGGAACCAATAATAATGGACGTGGATCATGAGGTGCTTGGATTGGATAGGAAGTCTAGGAACTAAAATAATGCTGGACAGTTTGAGAGTTGGAGGTTGGGGGGGTTGCTGGAAGAACCTGAGATGGATGCAGGGGAGTTTAACTTCTAATGCAGTAGGACATTGAGATAGTTTTAAAATGGCGGCAGGCTGATTAATAGTAGATTTTAAAGATTAGTGTGGTTGCATTATGCCTTTTGGATTAAAACAGTATGGAAGCTGGAGTGGAAGCAAACATTGAACCCTAAGAAAAAGAGGTTCATCTGTCAGTATTTCTAGAAAAGAGGGAGTAGATGTGAGAAAGGCTGCAGAGGAGAGATACCTTATGGGGTAACTTACAGGATGGCGGTAGGGCATGAGCAGGAGAAGTCAGCCAAGAATTGTACCAAGCCTGAGGGCATAATGGTACCAATGGTAAAGTCATTGTTTAAGAAGAGAAGGTAATTTGGGTCATTCAAAAGTAGAATTTAAGGTGACGGTGACAACTAGCGGTAGCAATATGGGAACAGAGCAAAAACAGAGAAAACTTTGGTGATCATTTGCTAATATAAGATATCACAACCAGGACCTCCCTGGTGGCACAGGTGGTTGAGCACAGTGCTGTGAAACTGTCCACAGCCTCTGCAGTGCAGATTCAATCCCAGCCCGCTGCAGAAATAGCTCAGCACCTCTCCTGTCTCCCCTGCTGCTCCCCTCAGCAGTGTATTTCAGTCAGTCTGCCTGTTCTGCTCCCCACTCTGTCTCTGCTGAATCCTCTCGCCCTCCCGCACATCTGGTCTGTACCCCAGTTCTTGTATGCATAAATAAATAAATCTTAAAAAAAAAAAAGAGGCCTCCCTGGAGGCACAAAAGGTTAAGCACCTCACTATGAAGCAATCCACAGCCTCTGCAGCATGAGTTCGATCCCCAGCCAGGGAGAAACCCACATGGTGAGGCAGACCTCTCCTGTCTCACCTGCTGCTCCCCTCAGCAGTGTATTTAAGTCAGTCTGCCTGTTTCTGTTCCCCACTGTGTCTCTGGTGGATCCTCTCACCCCCTGCATCTCTGGCCTGTACCCCAGCTCTTATATGCATAAATAAATAAATCTTTTAAAAAAAGATGTCACAACCAGAAGAGCATCCTTGTCCCATGTTATGTGACAGCTACCATAAAGTACCTAAGCAAGGCTTCTCACATATGGAAGATCAAGTTAAAACTCAAGATAATTTCCTTTTTCTGAATGCAGTATCCCAATCATCAGTATTCTTGTTCTTTGCTGTTTCTTTGAATCTCCAAATCAGAGGCAAGACCTCTATATTTTTGGAGTAAAAAAAAGCAGACATTGCAGTGGATGATGCTTTCTTCTATGCAATATGAACTATCCTAACAGCTTAAAATATTTCTTTAGTTGTGTCTTTTTAACAGGTTTGAATAATTATACTATAGAAAAGCAAATCTATAAAACTCCAAAGGATAGATTAACTCAAGGAAAAGAAAATCAAGGAGGCAGATTCTGATTCAATTTTTTTTTTTAAAGGGCACTGTCTAAAAATGTGAACTACCCATAAATGGAAAAAGTTAATTATATTCCCTCTTCTGGAATTATTTTAGCAAAAGTTTGAATCTCTGTGGAGATTCTATATATAGGATATTCTTACTTTGAGTCAGTGATCAGACTAAAAGACCTCTCCAACACTTTTTATACTTATTTTCTTCCTCTTGTATGTGGAGAGAAGGGTTTGACTAATACCAGTAAATTCGTTCATCCAAGAAGTTTTTGGACTTTTCCTATGAACCAGGCCCTGTACTAATCTTTGGGGAAACAGCAGTGAAATAGACACTGACTGAGCCTGTAATCTAGTAAAGGATATAGTGGGAAATGTATTAAATATTATCATAAAAGTAAATTCCTGGAGTGCCAGGAGTGCAGAATTCACTCTTGAGGGGTCAAAGAAGACATTTTGGAGGAAAAAAATATACACTCTGAGGTGTCAAATATTATTCCAAACCAGAGTTTTGAAGAGGAAAGAGGCTTCCATGAATTTACTTGCCTAGTTTTTATTACCTGAGCCCCAAAATTCGATAGTAAAGCCTATTATTAGAAAACAAAGCCTAATAAGGGACTTTCAGTAGGACAAGATGAACTTCAGTTCACTACTGTGCTTTGGGTTTCCAGAAAACCTAAATCCAATGGAGAATGAAATATTTTTAAAATATAAATGAAATTCCTATATCATGGGGATTCCACTGTCCAGGCCACTGGACTGAATTGTTCCATTGCCCCATGAAGAGAGGTGAGGAAGCAGAGGAGGCGAGGAAGGCACTGCCAGAAAAATAAAGCTATACCATCTCAAAATCTGGGTTTTTCAATTAGAAATGACCAGTTATATGATACAAAGTGAAATCGAACACTTCTTAAGTATTTTCCTTTCCCAGAAATACATCATTTTAAACCCTTTTCTTACAAAAGGTTGGAATGCAAACATTCTTTTGTTTAATTTTCACTGGCTTTATGGAAGATAGAGAGTAACAATAGCAAAAGTAATATATAGTAAGAGCTAGCATTTTTGACCAATGTGCCAGGCACAGTCCTGTGCACTTTAGTCATTGCATTCACCCCAGAAGCAATGAGATAGAGAAAATTATTGTCCCCATTTTACAAATAAAGGATGTTGCGATAAAGCGAACCTAACTTGCTCAAGGTCATGTGCCTAGATTCAAGCAGAACTTGAGCTCTTAGTTCAATCCAATATTGCCTCCCTTGCAATAAGCTTGATTTCTGAGAATGAAGATATTTGGGCTCAGGGCAGTTAAAAATGTGCCAGTTTGGGCCTCCCCTTGTGGCGCAGTGGTTGAGCGCTGGCCTGCGAGGCTGCCTGCAGCCTGTGCAGCGCTGGTTCGTTCCCCAGCCGCAGGCGAGGGTCCCACAAAAAAATTAATTAATTAATTAATTAAAAGTGCCAGTTTGACTAAGTGGTGGGGATGTAATTTGAACTCAGGTTTAACTGATTCCTGAGGTCCCTGGTGGCAGATTACTGGCTAAAAGCCTCTGCAAAACTTTGTTGCTCATGAATAGTGAGAGTGATAGATTGTCAATGGCATCATCTTAGAAGAGAAAAGCTAGAACATTCAGGAAGCTGTGTATTCTCTCTTTTGTCCTATTGTTCAACTAGAGCTATGTTCCTCTGTGTGACACTTGATATACTTGTCTCTTTCCATTTCTTTGTATCTTGAGTACCTAACACTATGCTAAACAAAAGGGACTTAAATATTTGTGGAATGCTAAATTGTTGTTTAAATGCTTTCCTAGAGAGGGAGAACCAATTCCTTAAAAGCTTAACCTATTGCGTGTAAAACAGATGTTAAGATGACCAATGTCAAGTAGAGTTGACATATTTTATAATGATCAATAAGATGAGAAAATATGTGGTCAGAATATATACATTGCCCAAAGCAAGGCTCTGGAAAAAAAATTAAATAAATAGCTGTAAGGTTTTGAACTTTAATGATCTTTCATAAGTATTAAACAGAGGTGTCAAGAAAGTTAGGAATTATTTTTTTTTTTAAATCAGCTTTTTAATAATAAGGCAGCATTAGGGTGATGAATGGCAAATGGCAGGTTAAAATGACTGAAACAGACAGAATGAACCCAGCTTTCCTTCTATGTGACATGTAAATAATATCAATCTGAGGCATACAAACTTATCAGATCTAGTAGTTATCTGGTTCTCCATCCACTACCCCCTGCAACAAAGGAAGAACAACAAGTCCCAACATTATAGATGAAATGCAAAATATGACAGGTCCTTCTAGTTTGATTCATCAGTGCATAATTTTTAAGTTGTTGGAGGTAGGGGAGTAAAGGGCATGGCTGACAACTATTTAAAATGAGGGAAACCCAATGGAACATTTTGCTTTGGTGGTTCTGATTAGAAGGACCTGTCATATTTTGCATTTAATTCGTAACTGGGTAGTCATCTGGGGACCCATCCTGCTGCCAAGAATGTGTAATGAGCTGAATGTACAGAGTGAGTCGAGTTACAAAGGAACATCTCCATTCTCTTCACATAATCTCTGGAGTTCTTAAGTAACCTCTTCCTCAACCCTGACATCTCCATTTCACCAAAGACGGGGAGTGGGGAGAAAGTAGAATGTCTCCTTGATAGAAGTAATTTTAGAACTTTTAGAACTCAAGTCTGTCCCACTGGGGCCTGGAAACCGAGGGCAAATCACACCCTGTACTGTGTTTGCTCTCTTGTGTCTTCTTTCCTACCCACTTGCCCTGACCTAGCCCATTTGGATAAATAGACAAAATTGGACTAAACTAAGCCTCAGGAAGAATCTTGAAAGAGATAATCACAAGAAAGTAAATTATCATATCACTTATATGCATTTTAATGAAGGTTAGTACTACCTCCATTTACTTCCACAATTCTTCTTAGATTACTTGCATTTTTGCCCTCTGAAAAGAGTAGGAAAATTATAAAATCCTGGTCTGGGTATTGGTTTTCATTAATCATAACCTGAGCAAGACATAAAATACTAGTGAAGAATATGAGCGTTGGGGCAGACTGACCCAATTTGAATCTAGTCCTTTTACTGTGTAGCCTTGAATAAATAATCCCTCTGAGCCCCAGTCTGTCAATTAATTAAGGATAATGCCTATCTCACGGGTTAAATAAGAGTCCTCTGTAACGGATGATGCATGCTAATTGTAAGTGATCAAAAATGGTACATAAAATTATTATGGCATTTTATGCATTCAATAAATTTCATTATTATTCATCCAGATATTATACTGACTGGACTCACTTTAAATTTGTAACCACAAGTCTCAAGTGGCTCAAAATAACATCAGAACATTCCCGCGATTTTCATGAAAACTTCATTTTCCCTCTCTCCAAGTTAGTTATTTGACACTCTTCTCTTCTTCCCTCCCTCCTTTTATTTCCACCCTCTCTTCTTCTCTCCTCTCCCATACATACACTTGTGATACTCATATTCAGACCTTGGTTCCTAAAGAATAAATGCAATCAGATGGGAATGCGTTCCTTTCCACTACCAAATCCACTCAAAGGCTTACTTCCCTATTCCTAAACTTTATCTTCCCTCCTTTTCCAGTTGAAAGAAGCACCCATATTCCACAGGCCCGAGTGTGTGGTCCATCCTCTCTGGCCTTTCCAAGAATGTCACTCTTGTCCCATAAGCTGGCTCCTTTTCCACTAACAGGGCTTCTAAACCTGGAGTGTCCCAGGGCCCTGCAGGTCCTCTGTCCTTCCATTTATATTATTCCCCCAAATGATCTCACCCAGACTCATGTGTTGAAATGTCATCTGTGCTTTAATGACTAATCCCCGATGTTCCTCTCAGTAAATATTAACAGCATACACCTCGTTGCTCAGGCCCCAGTGGCACTCACATGCAATCTGTCCACAAGTCCTTCCTGTCCACCTCCAAATATACTTTAAATCTCAGTAATCATATCCTCCATTACTACCACCCTGGTCAAACCACCATCATTTCTCTCTAGATTGGGATTTTTCAACCTTGGTGTTAGCAATAGTTTGGTGAAATAATTCTTTTTCATGAGGGACTGTCCTGTGCATTGGAAGCTATTTAATACTATCCCTGACCTCTACCCCTTACATAATAACCCTACTTCTCCACAGTTGTGAAAGCCAAAAATCCCTCCAGATATTGCCAAATGTCCCCTGAGGGGTTAGAGTGTGCAAAATCTCCTCTCGTTCCCCCTTCTCCCCCCCATTGAGAATCACTGTTCTAGATTATTGCCAGTGATCTCTTCTCTGATCTTCCAGTTCCATCATTGCCCTATATTACACATAACAGCCAGAGGGATCTTATTAAGGACATCAGTCACATCATATCCAACCCTGACTTAAAATATTTCAGTGGCTCCTTTTGTACTTAGAATATGGTTCAAGCTTCTGCAATAATTTTCTCTTACCTTCACCTTCAGTCACTGCCCTGCGGTCACTGTAACGACTTACTGTCCTCCACATTTTTGCTGTTCATTCCCAGCTCAGGATCTTTGCCTTTATTGGTCTCTCTACTTGGAATTCCCTTCCCACAGATCATATGTGGTGTGTCTCACCATTTATTAATTTTTTTAATTTTATTTATGCATATAAGAACTGGGGTATAGGTCAGAGGTACAGGGGGTGAGAGAATTCACCAGAGACAGAGTGGGGAGCAGAATAGGTGGATCTATTGAAATACACTACTGAGGGGAGCAGTGGACAAGACAGGGGGCAGCAGCCCATGTGGGTCAGATCCCGGGCTGGGGATCAAACATATGCTGACTGGGACTCAAACCTGTGCTGCAGTGGCTGGGGATAGCTTGATAGTGCTGAGACTTTAACCCCTTGCATCACCAGGGAGGCCCCGTGTCTCATCATTTAAATCACATCTTAAGTATTTTCTCCATTGCTCCCTGAGCCCTCTAGACAAAGAAGTCCCTTAACACTTCTTTCCATCACAGTACTCGATATTATTTTCTTTAAATGTACCAAATCATCTTGTTTGTGTGTTATTTTCACCTGCTTATGGTGTGTCTCCATTTGTTCTTATTCACATCCTTAATTTCTTGAAAAGTGCATCACAAAACAAGTTTTTGGAAAACATTAACAAGTTACTAATTGACTGATTGACTAGTTAAACCCTAATATCCAGGTACTGGTTCAAAAAATGAATAAAGTGCATGCTTCCTGCCCTCAAAGACCCCGGTCCAGTGAAGGGGTCTGAGAAGTAAAAAGTAATTACAAAACAGACCTGTAAGTTTTATAATAGGGACAAATTCAAAATTCCCAGTAGTATAACATGAACCCTGGTCTAATCTCATAGGTGTTTTTATAAGAAGAGATTTGAACACACAGAAAGACAGCAGGTTGCACTACACAGAGGGGAGACCGCGTGAGGACCCAGGGAGAAGGAGGTCATTGGCATGTTAAGAAGAAAGGCCTCAAAAGACACGAGCAGGCTGACAATTTCATCTTTAATTTCTCGCCTCCAGTACTGTGATTACATTAATTTCTGTTGTTTCAGCCACCCAGTCTGTGGTACTTTATTATGGCAACCTGAGCTGACTAACACAGTGGGGTAGGAGAGTGAAGTATGCTAATAGGATGCAAAGCACCTGAGTTGGTGTGCAAGCTGGGTGCTGGCAAGAGAGGTTAGAGAGATAAGCAAGGGTGAGCTCATTGAGCCCAGCTGAGGAACTGAGCACTCTGGGAAGGGCCTGGCGAGCACTGAAGAATCACAGGCTATCAGAATAAGGCAATCAGATGTGCCTCTGTGAGGAAGAATGTTAGTATCATAAGGAACTGAGTTTAGAGAGGAAGTCCCAGACATCAAAATAGCAACTAGGATGCATATGGTTTTGGAGTCCACTCGACCAACATTCTGATCTTGGCTTTCCCATTGAAAAACCCATGACCTTGGGTGAGTTCTTCCCTTCTCTTTGATTCTGTGCCATCATTTGTAATTTTAGGCATAATAATTCTTGCCCCATGGGGCCATTGTTTGTAAAACACTTGGCATAGTACCCGGTACATTACAAGCAAGGAATGATTGGTAGTGATGAAAATGTCTAAGGCAGTCAGAGTAGACCTGATATAAAGGATCACACTTGAAAGATTTTAAGGATAGAAAATGTGGAAAAATTGGTGATTGGTTTTGTTTTGAGGGTAAGAGAAAAGACAAAATAAGAAGAGCTTCCAGACTTTAGACTGGGAAGATTTGTACTGCAGTGTTACTTACACAGAGAACACAGCCAAGAAGTAGGGAAGGGAAGAGTATTAATTTAATGGTATATTTAAGAAGAGCTGTGTCATAGATAGTTGAATACAGGGACTGAGATTCAGAGAAAATACTGGGGCTAGAGATGTAGAGTAGACTGAGGAGACAATCCACAGAAAGTGTGCAGAGTGAGACAAGAAGCAGAAGGTAAGCAGGACTCTGGGGATACACTCACAGACAGAAGAGGGGTAGGATAGGGGTCTGAAAAGGAACCAAGAGTAAGATAAAAAGAGTTTAGGGCCTCCCTGGTGGCGCAAGGGGTTAAGACGCAACCTATGAAGGTACGTGCAGCCACTGCAGCACAAGTTCAATTCCCAGCCCCGGAGCTACCCACATGGCACAGAAGACCTCTCCTGACTTGCCCGCTGCTCCCTTCAACAGTGTATTTCAGTCACCCCACTCTGTCTCTGATGAATCCTCTCACCCCCCATACCTCTGGCCTGTACCTCAGCTCTTGTATGCATAAATAGATAAATCTTTAAAAAAAGAGAGCGAGAGAAAGAAAGTGTTTAGGTTAAAGGAAGAAAAAGAGTAGTCAGCAAACCAAAAAGCCAGAGAAATCAAACAAGGTGAAGACTAAGACATTGGACTACGTCAAAGCCTAGATACTAGGTGTCTCTTGGAAAAGAATGACATTATGAAACACCAGCAGTACAAACCCACTGTAATGTGGCAAAGAATAAATGAGAGGCAAGAAAGTGAATATTGTGGGCATTTTGAAGAAAAAGAAAGAAGACTATTTGTAGAAGGAAAATCTTTTGCTCCCTTATCCTTCATAATTCTTTGTTTCCCACCATCCCAAGTTCCTTTCAGTCCAGGGGTTCTTAACCATGGTTTCTTAGATGCCATCATGCCACTCATGAATAGAATTGAATGGGTCTATATCTTTAAAAAGGGGTAAAAATTACAAGTTTAATTTCTCTACCGTGAAGTTTAGGATTTTCATCAATTATGAATTCAGCAAAAACTACAAAAGATTAGCACTAACTGACTGTCAAAAATATGTTTTCATATCATATTACCATTGTCACAGATTTCTCACAATATCATTTACATTCATCACTTATGAAATTATACTACTTATTAAGCCTACTATTAGATCGTATTAATGAATTGCTCAAACATATTTTGAAAACTATTTAAATGCAAGTAGTTTTCTTTGTGATTGTATGTATTAATCTTACTTTTTTTTTTAAAACATCTTCCTAAGAAGGGACCCCTAAGGCTTTCCTAGATGTCAAAAGTGTTGACACAAAGTGATTAAGACTTGCTGCAAATATATCACACGAGCCATGTGCCTACGCCATTAGCCCAAATTTTTGGTTTCTATGTGCTGCTTCCCTTATTTTGATAAGCCACAAATATTCTTTCCAGAGAATAAAGCCAGGTGCCCCTATATGAGAGCTTTTCTGTTAATCTGACCACTTACTGGTTTCTACACTTTTTTCTGAAGTACCACCTACTATGATAGGGCAACATTGATTCAAGTATTTGTTTGCTCACAAGCTACTATCTATGTTAAATACTTGGGAATACAGAGCTAGTACCTCCTAGGATTTTATAGTTGGAGAAGTGGTCAAAAGGGAAGACAGATTTATACAGAGAAGACAGAGCAGAAGTAGCTTTACATAGGATATCTAAAGTTTCATGGAATAGGAGATGCTAGAGAAGGCTTCACACAGGAGTTGGCATTGGAAATACAGAGAATGCCGTTAAAAGACTGAGTTTGGGGCCTCCCTCATGGCATAAGGGCTTAAGCACCACACTATGAAGCAATCCACAGCCTCTGCAGCATGACTTCAATCCCTGGCCAGCAAGGGAGCAAACCACATGGTGCAGCAGACCTCTTCTTTCTCACCCACTGCGCCCCTCAGCAATGTATCTCAGTCAGTCTACCTGTTCTGCTCCCTACTCTCTGGTGAATCCTCTCACACACACACCCCCCCCCCCCCCCCGGGCATCTCTGGCCTGTATCCCAGCTCTTGTATGCATAAATAAATAAATCTTTTTTAAAAAAAAAAAAAAAGACTGAGTTTGCCAAGACTGAGAAAGTAATACTTGGGAGGTTATTACACCATTTTCCAAAAGTCTTTGAAACGTTAAGCATAATGGAGTAAAAGAAATTTAGTATCTTGCCATATAGATTTAATTATCATCATCAATTAAGTGAAAGAAAACTGAGCAAAAGATTGAATGTCTGAAACATTTCCTTCCTCTAAGTATTTATATAGAAAAGCAATGTTCATAATCACTAGATTATACCATTCGGCAAATAGTAATTTAAAAAGCATTTTGATGTGAAGAATTGTCAGCTGTTCATAGAGGAGTGCATGACACCTGCTGGCCAAATTATACAATTTCCCTCTCCAAAGGAATGGCGAGTAATAAAGCCAATCTTACGTTTAACAGTGATTTCCGGCCGAAGGAATTATGTGTTGGGCTTTGCAAGGGTAAGATTTTTTGGAATGGTGGATCAGGTGCTTTTTGTTTGTTTCTTTCTCTTGAAGCTTGAAGAATTACAATGCCTAGTGCATTTCCTTTTTTCTTTTCTTTTCTTTTTTTTAAAGATTTATTTATTCATTTATACAAGCACTGGGTACAGTCAGAAGCACGGGAGAGTAAAAGAATTCACCAGAGCCAGAGCGGGAAACAGAACAGGCAGACTGACGAAATACACTGCTGAGGGGAGCAGTAGGCGTGGCAGGAGAGGTCTACGCGCCATGTGGGACCCTCGCTGGTGGCCGGGATCAAACCAGTGCTGCAGAGGCTATGGGGAGCTTCGCAGCCCAGTGCTCAACCGCTGAGCCACTAGGGGAGGCTCTAGTGCATTTTCTTTAAGAGCAAAGTTAACAGATTTGGAGAAAGTAATGCCTCATGTAAGGCATTATACTCACAAGTGTGTTGGCTAGGTAATATTAGAGCCCTAGTTTCTTTCCCATATCCCCAGATGAGGCAAAATATTCCAAGGCAAGGGTTCAGGTTGTTAACTTCTATCTTGTATCTCAATTATTCACAAATTTTACGATTACCTTATTAATGGGTTGTATGTGTCTAATGTCCTGTACTTTAAAAATATTATTGAGTAAAATGTATATAAAATAAAATTTACCCATTTAAAATGTGTAGTTCTGAGTTTTGATAATGGATATAGTCACTACCACCATCACAATCAAGATCTAGAATATTTCCGTCATCCTTCAGATTTTCTTCTTGCTGTCACTCCCCAGCCTTTTATGTCTGTCTCCCTTCACTTAGTATACTGCTTTGAGATTCAGCCATATTGTTGCATGTATCACTTGTTCCTTTTCATTGCTGAACAGTATTCCACGGCAAGGATAATTCTGATAAAGTTTCAATAAACATTTGCACACAGGTCTTTGTGTGGATACATATTTTCATACCCCTTGGGTAAATACCCTGGCATAGGACCGCTAAATTACAAGGCAAGTGAATATTAAATTGTGTAAGACATTATAACTTTTGCTTTTAAAAGTAATGTTAGACATTTCTTTATTTTTATTTTAACCTAATTTTAGTTGTGTCCCATATCATTGCTGTAGAACTCTTCTATAAAATATAGCTTTAACTCCAAGGATGATAGAAAAATAAAAGCTTCTTCAATGCAAGGTCATGAGATAGCATTTTTAGAGAGTGGAGTTTTACATAAAAGGAGGAGGTCAGCCTTAGTGTCATCTTCGGTCTGCTGTCTGACTTGTGTAACCTGAATTTATCACACAATTTATTTAACTTCTCTGGACATCACTTAGTGAGTCCTCGAATGTGGGTAACACAGGTTATCTACCTGCCTTGCAAGGCTGTTGCAAATTTTGAATGGTATAATGTGAGTATTCCCTACATAATAGGCAGTGCTGTTATTGTCATTAGATTAACAACTTTTGCTAAAAGCAAAAGGCAACAGTATAGAAAACAAATGATATCACACTGTAGATGTTTTAGGTTCATTAGGAAATAATGTGTTTCTTCCGGGACTGTAAATATTTCACCCAGAGACAAGTTTCATTTGGCTCTAAGTGTCTATGATGTATGTGTTCTAAAAATACCGTTATTTTCACACTTCACCACAAATTAGCATTCTGTGTTTAATAAAGGTCCTGTTTCTGCTGTCACTGAGAAATGCGATTGTCACATGTTATATAAAGTGTTATAATGTATCTAATATGAGTTACCTAGGTAAGGACCCATTTTAACTTGATAACTTTTGAAGGATTGATATTTTTCTATAGTACCACTTAAGAAGAGACTCTTAATAAAAAACCAAAAACAAACTCAGACAGTGGGCTTTTGACTTGGCTATGTTAAGACTATTTTCACTCAGTATGCCTTCTGGTATTTTAATGCTAAAAATGTTATTCAGTTAATTAGGCTGCACTGACATCTGCTGGTAAAACAGTAAAATCCATAGAAACCATTTAACATAAATTTTGATGAAATTGAAATTTCATTTAGTCTAGAGCATATTTGCACTCTGTATTAAAAAAAAATAGTGGCTATGCATGATTGTTTGTGATTCATGATTCTACTTGCTTCCAGTGTTTTGCTAGCTTATTGCAACTCTTTTTGGAATCTTCATAAAGGCCAGCGGCAATAGAAGCTTAATTAAGTAAAATATCTTTTAAATAAAAACCTCATCCAATCAGTGAATGATGACATCATCATCTTCTTCCTCATTATCTTCACCATTATGTCATTTGGCCCTAAAACAGAACAATAGTGATGTCAGTTTATGAAGTTTATGAAGTCAATATTCCCTTTTGGAAAGCATTCCTGTGTCCATAGGTTTAGGGCGCAAGGAAGGAAGGAAATTCCTACTGAGCTAAAATCTAGGGGATCACTTTTTCTTGCCAGGAAGTATAATATGGCTTCTTTGAAACCTACTGAGAACTGATTTAGGGTTGTAGAATTTTACAAATGGAAAGAAATTCACTAAATATAAGAATAAATTTAGCAAAAGATTTAAGAATGAATTAAGGAAATGTATTACATTTAAGCATTAAATCTTGTTTTAATTATTTTATATATTTTTACATTATTTTTCATTTTTGCACAATGTATGCATTTTCATCTTGGTTACGCATTAAATCTTAAATTTAAATTTAAGAATTCAGTTTAGTCCTCTCTATTATAAATGCAGATTCTGAGACCCAGTAGCTGATGTAAGAAAATATGTTGTCTAATTCCTCCATTCCAAGATGCTTTCTTAGATAAATTGTCCTTACTAGCTGTTTATTTATTAACTTTGTTTAAACCAAAAATACTTGAACAAGCATAAATATGATTATTTGATAATTTAGATTTAGCTTGTTGTAAATTTACCAACTTGACTTTCTCTAACTAGAGATTTATTATTAAAATATACGCTGTGTTTTGTAATATTGCTCTTTCGTGCTTTAGAATATATATTTAATTCAGAGGTCCTTCCCAGGTATGTAGATCAGAAAAAAGAGAAATAAATCTTAACTAGGGAAATTTCTGATGGTTTGATTAGATTTGAAGGTCACAGAATTATGCACCAGATGTTTTATCAGTAATACAGCACATTCCCCCCGACCCCAACCCTCAATTTTCTGTTCCAATAGGTACTGTCATATAGGATAAATCTGGAGCAATGCTATTTGCATTGTGATTCTGTGTGCTATACAAATAAATTATCAATCAGATTTTCTAGAAAGTCAAGCACATTTTTCCCTTAATGTCAGCACCGTTGACATTTGGGGATCTTAAATCTCTGTGGTGTGAGCTGCAGAGTTCTTGCATCTATTTACTAAATGCCAGAAGGATCCTCCACATTGTAAGAACCAAATGTCTCAAGAAGTTACGAAATGACTGCTGGGGGCAAAATCAGCCCAAATTAAGAACCACTGCTATAAATTAAAGCTGCCTCCTTATTTTCAAAACTACTTAAAAGATTCTGATAAAGAATTTGATTCTTTATCTTTACCAATAAAATATCAACATGAGTCAGTGTAGCTCCGAGTCATTGCTACTTTAGAGACTCATTTAAATATTCCACTCTGAGCTAGAGAAGTGGGTTCTTTGAATTTTTAGTACTTACCTATTTATTATCACTTCCCTTCATGTTCTAAGGTATAATTTTGATACAGCTACTAATTCACAGCCAAGTTTGTTTTACTCTTGACCAAATCACTCTTTATTGGTGATGAATTTTTAAAATTTCTTTTGTTTTCTGATACTGCTAAATTATTCTTTTTGAAACTAAAGTTTTTCCTACAAATTTCTACAAATTATTTCTACAATTTCTGCAAATTATTCTTTTTGAAACTAAAAGCAAACCAGTGGGATTTTAGGGCAGATCTTTTCATCCCTGCAGATAGGAAAGTGGAGCCAGGTTTCAAAACATGCTTCCAATGTAGCAAATGTTCTTTTCACTTCATCTTCAGTAGGTATATTTTTTAAAAATTTGGATTTTATAGTAAACCTTTTGTAAGCAGAAGAGGGGAAAGGGAAGGGAAGAGGGAGTGGCAGAAAGAACAAATTTAGAACCTTAGCAGAAAAAAAAAAAAAACTGGTTTATGAAATAGCAGTGGGGGCAGGATGATTAAACTTCACCATTTAAGTCCTTGCAGCATCCAAGGAGATTTGGCACCTCCATAGTTCTACATAGTCCTCTGCTATCTCAGCATTATCCTCCACTCCACCCTCCTCCTTCCCACTCCCTCTATTTCCAATTCCACAAGTGCATGTAAGTGCGCACCATGTGCACGTATACACACACACAAACACACACACACACACACCTTACCTACTCTTGACCATGGGGGAGTCAAAACTCTGCTCAAGAGGAACAAGTAGGAGCACTTTTTGTTGCTGCTGAGTTTTATATTCCTGGGATCAGCAAAGGGTCAGTCACTGCAGGGGGAGGTGCAGCAGTCAGTAATTCATTGTCTACACTCAAACCTTGAAGCTGTTTCCAGAAACACTTAATTTACACTGCCCTGGAATCTTGACTTTCATTTCTTCTTTTCAACCGTAATTCAGAATTCTTAAAACAGTCCAAGTTCTTCCAAATTCTACAGCACCTGGGGATTTTACACATGGAAAAAGGTTTTAAATAATATGCCATGTTGGGAAGTCTGATGGGAAATAGGTACACAGATGTGAGTATAATAGTGTGGCTGTGGCAACACTTCTGAAGGCTCACAGTAACATGTACCAAAAATCCTAAAATCACACATTCTGCTTAGACCCAGGTAATGGACTTCCTGAACTTAACTTTGAAGAAATCACTATAAATATGCTCAACGATGTCTGTTCAAGATAAGGACACTACCCAATTGTTGCTATAACAATAAATTATCAAAATGGAAATATAATTAATTACATAAGTTATAATTAATCCAACTAATGAAGTACTAAATAAATCAGTTTTGTAAAAGATGCCTAGATGAGTTTATAGGAATAGACATAAAAACATTTAGCCATTGGGCCTCCCCCGTGGCGCAGTGGTTGAGCGCTGGGTTGCGAAGCTGCCCGCGGCCTCTGCGGCACTGGTTCGATCCCCGGCTGCTCCCCGGCCACCAGGGGAGGGTCCCACATGGTGCGCAGACCTCTCCTGCTGCCCGCTGCTCCCCTCAGCAGTGTACTTCGGTCCTTCTGCCTGCTCTGCTCCCTGCTCTGGCTCTGGTGAATTCTCTCACCCTCCTGCACTTCTGACTGTACCCTGTGCTTGTATAAATAAATAAATAAATAAATAAATAAATCAATCAATCAATCAATCAATCTTTAAAAAAATAAAATGACCAAGACATTTTTTGCTTTATCTATACAAGCTATCTGTCTCCTTTATTCCTAAAACAGCCTCCAATGTAGATATATTATTTTGACAGATAAGGCTACTGAAGCTACTGTTGGGTTAGTAACTATGAGGTCTAGCAAGGGCTGAGCTGACACATGCTGCCTGCACACTTAACCCAGGAGCTCCCTTGCGTCTCAGGTAGTTTTTAACCTGAGCATCTTCTCTTTGGATCATTTGGAGCTGGAAGAGAGGTTTCAGGGACAAAGCTCTAGGAAAATTCTAGCCATAATTCTGGTGGTCAGGAACATGCCAGCATGCTCCCAGGGATATGTTTGAGGGACGTGTCATGGAGCAGGTTTGCAAGGCAAAGACTCTGCTGCCCAGGGAGCAGTACTCTTGCTATTTATCTAACAGTAATGAATAACCATGGTTGATTATATAACAATAGCAGGTGAAGCGGGGTGCAAGGTATTCATCTTTATGGGGAACAGGATTCAAGGGGAATAAAAGGTAATCAACTTCATGGGGAACAGAGGGCACATGTCGGCCACATATACAGGGAGGACTTCCCGTGCAGGTGCTTGATGTAATTTCTGAGCTACTCCCAAACCATCTCGGACACTGACCACAGTCAATGGCTACATAGGTGTCCTTGGCCAGCTTGTGATGTGGGCCATTGTCTCAGTGCAGTCATGCAGGAGGGCCTTATCCAAATCTTTCACACACACAGGTACACAGACAGGCCATACACACACAGGTGCAAAGGCCCTAAGTGGGAGAGAGGTCACACATAATAAAAGTTCAGTAGCACAGAATTGACATTTAGTTTCATAATTGGATGGTAATGTCTGGAAAACATATGATTGATGTATGACATGCTTAAAACAATTTTACATATGCAGGATGGGAAATAAAATTTGGGAATGTAGAAATGTAGCTACTGCTTCTACCTTATTCTGAGCAATATATTGGCATCTTTTGAAATATGTAAAAATACCACAAAAAAACCCGCAGTTTGTTTAATTAGCAGAATACCTGCATGGTAAGTTCATTTTACTCATCGGCCAGCGGACTCCTAAGAGGCAAAAAATCGCTAGTGAGGTTGGACAAAGCAGATAATTAACATCATAGATCATTCTGTGGTTTCAAGTTTTATTGGTTTTATCTGACAGCATAGACATATACATACACACCAATGTAAAGAAAAAACATGTAAGGATCTAATTGCATGATCTCATTGGTGCAACACGAGATGATCAGTTTAATGTTTTCACAACTTTGCAATTGTGAAAATATAATAGCATTATGGGAAGGATAGGAGAAGGGTAAGAAAACAGATGTCTGATCCTTGCCATCAGCAAAAGCAAGGACCGAACAGATACCGTGTGGACACTGATACTAATTCACAAGACAGAGTGGACAATTTAAATTCTAGGTGTAGAACTAGAATTTCTTAGTTTTTTCCTCTGTATTTGTGTAATCAAAATTCATCATGACAAATAGTGTCTTAGATTTTTGAGAAAAGAGAATGACTTTGTGTGACACAGACAACTCTTTAGTATCTGTGAGATAATCTATGTTCTAACAATAAAGATCTTTTGACATTTAGAGTTTTAATTTCTTCCAGTTTCTACTTAATCATTCTTTCAGAAGAGTTACTTTATGCATTTCTTAAAATAACATGTACTTTATGTAAAATATAAGAATTAATGTACAATCTCAAGGTCAGTTTTAGTGACAAAATGCACTACCTGGATCTAGTAATATATTTATTGCTTGCTGCATAAAGTTCATGTAAGAAACAGGCGGCACTTTTTTCAGATCCATGCAGTACGTGTTCACAAAATTCAAGCAAACAACTAGATTTCCTTCAGCTAAAATTAATCCTCCCAGTCACTACAGATTTATCAACAAAATTAAAAGCACTGATGACTGCATCAAGACCATCCCGGGCTAAATTAGTTCCAGAAAGGGCTTGGCTGGAAGAACCACAGGGAAGCATTGTAGCCACGAATTTTACACGTGTTCTTATATGAAATTGAGACTATTCCCTCCTCACATGGTGTTTCCGGACACCACAGGCATTTCAGGTTTTAAATAAAATCATCCTTTCATGAGAAAGCTGAGAACTGCTTCTCTGGAGTTCGTTATCCTGGAAACAGTTTGCTCTATGTCCTTAAGGCAAATGCCAAGAGTCAAAGAAATTGCAGAACAGTCTCAGAATGTAAACAATAAAATAGCTGATCAAGGAGTTAGATCTGTGGATGAAAACTCCTCACAATACCAGTGTCTTGGTTTTTGAAATTCATGAGAATTTTATGTCCTAAAAGTGCTATGCATATTTTTTCATTGCTGAGTCTTCTGAAGAACACAAAAGTTCATGATGTTGCTTCAAAAAACAAATCAAAAAGCCATTGCATGGAGAGATACTCAGAGACTAAGCAGTTTTGAGGTTCGTTTTTGTTGGCTTATTTTACTTTCACATTTTGCTTTTGTGGTTGGCATATGGAAAACCAAACTGGGAAATCATAATGTTGGAGTATTTTAAAGGCATGCTGTCATAAATATTAACAAGCTTGTTTATACAATAAGACCTCTGCAGAAAGTGCTCGGCTCGGTGCCACATTCCAGAATAGCCACCATTGGTTTCTTTTTCTAAATTACCCATGTTTACGGGTTTCACAAATATCCCAGAGGTCTTTCCAATGTGCTTGGCAATGATAAAATTCATGGCGATGTCATCACAGTTTTGCGTTTCATCTATCAAAGCGTGGACGGCGGCGGGTTGCTTCTGAAAGAGTTCAAGGTATTTGCTGTTGAAGAATGAAGCTCCGATCAGCACCATAGAGTAACGGTCACCATTCCCAACCTCTGGTGTTTGCAGTTCAAATCCTCCATAACTGTAGATACCAGATGAAGTAGAAACATGCTTTCTAGGAACAAATCCTACAATTTGATCAGGAAATTGCTGAAAAGATGGAAAAAGAACAATTAATTGTGGCATTTCTTTTGAGTAGGCATATTGAAAAGGGCAGTGATTTATTACAGAGAATTTAACTCATTTGTCAATTTTATTTCTGGTTTCTTTTTAAGATTTATTTATTCATGCATACAAGAACTGGGGTGCAGGCCAGATGTGTGGGAGGGTGAGAAGATTCCCCAGAGACAGTGCAGGGAACAGAACAGGCAGACTGACGAAATACACTGCTGAGGGGAGCAGCGGGTGAGACAGGAGAGGTCCACTGTGCTATGTGGGTATCTCCCTGGCTGTTCAGGAATGGAACCCGCACTGCAGAGGCTGCGGACAGCTTCACAGCACTGCACTCACCGCCTGTGCCACCAGGGAGGCCCTATTTCTGGTTTCTATATCTCGATTTCCTCTAACTCCAGGCAACTTCATCATAATAATTTGCCCCGGATATTCTTATGGTCAAATTACATTGCAACCCAAATTTCTGTGAAAGAAAACTTCTAACCTCACGAATGTTTGTCTCATTCAAACATTATCTGACATTAATAAATTCCAGTCACTAGAGAGTCCAGTTCCTCCAACTTTGCTGCAAGTAAATTTTACTTATGGCAGGTGATAAGAAAATATAGATGGGATTATTTTGAAAAAAATTTAATATTTTAGAGTTAAATTACTTATCTGATTAAAATTACTGCGTTTACATGCTAATTCCAATGTTCCCAAAGTCACTATTGATTTTAAACAATGTTCTACTTTTTGCCTTTCAACTTGGGTATTTTCTTTTTAAAAACATAAGATTATATATATTTATGTGTTTGTTAGATCTTTGAAGAAAGGATAGCAACAAAACACTTAATAATACTAAAATGGAGTGACTAAAAATAAAACAAAAATAGCAAACAAGAAAACCAGTGAAACATGGAAAGAGATAATAATTTACTGGGTTAAAAGATTTAATTCAAGTGCATACATAATTTGCTTTTTAGTCATTTACTGAACAGACACTAAACTAATAAGATGCACACACACAGAAAATTAGGGTGAGTTAAATACCATTTCAAAAAAATCAATCTAGACAGGGTATGAAACAGATATTGAAACAGGGAATTACCATCCTAGGAGAAAGTTGTAAAAGCAGCTGGGTAAAGAAGAGAATGAGCTGGAAGTAAAGGAGAAGGTCAGAAGAGGAAGAATAAAGCCTGGGAGGCTTCAGAGAAGATACACCACTTACGCAATCCAGGAGGATGAAAGAAATTTCACAGATAGCCAGAGGAGGAAAAGAAAAAGCACTAAAAGTGGATGTAGGGATATGGGCAAAGACACAAATTCTCTCTAGTCCTGCTGGCCAGTGACTCCAAATCATTCTACGATGTAGGGCACTGGGGGACTGGAGTTAAGGGTCACATCTTGGGTAATGGATTGAAGTTGTTCTTGATGTTTTTATGAAAAAAAAACTAAAGTCATGCTTATCTGTCTTAAGTTATGGTTTACTTGGATTGTTCTAATTAGCCATAGTTTTTGTATGCCTCCAACCCTGACATTTTAGGAAGACTGATTTTTTTTTTTTTACATGAACTAGAAATCTCATGGGCCGAGTATTGAATTTTTGCCTAAGACTTAGCTTTTATTTTCAGTGCTGGAAAAATTACTGATAAGGGAAAAAATTGTTAATCAGTACAGTAGGCATGAAGTAACAACTAATTTTTTGAATGCTGACATCTGGAGAGTCCTGTGACCACTTAGCATTAATATCTAACAGTGTTATATCCAAAGTAGCTAATTAAGGAGACTTACTACAGTACAAATCAAGCCATTTAATTGGTAGCATAGTGTTTAATCGACTGGGCTTCAAAGTATCTGTATGTACTTCTGGTTTCTAGTAATTGCAGTGCAACTTATAAAAATTGGCTACTATTAACACATTTAATAAGGGAGGTTTTACAGATTAGTGAGCAATTTATGCCTGCTTATTATAATTAGGGTTTGGGGAGGGGCAGAAACCAACTGCGATCACAAAGGTATATACACAATCATTATTCATTTCTAAACTATGATCTCAGATTGTAGATGTAATAAGTGCTTTATTTTAAGGAACGTTATCTACAACAATAACATAGAAACACATTTCTCTTTTGAGACGCATGTCTGTGGCCATGTGGAAAATATTTCTGAATTCTAATCCTGATTATTTTCTCAATGTTCTTTGGGAAGTAGTTCTAGTTCTTCTCCCTATATTTACATCAAATATAGACAAAAAAGATACCATAACTTACAGGCTGGCTTTACTGAGTACAGGAAATCTTGATTATCATGTAACAAATTTATCTTTCAGATAAGGACTGTTGAGACTGTTTTGGGTTACCCTGGTTAAGTAATAGACAAGGTTTGATACTGAAGATTTCACAAAGGAAAGAAAAACATTACCTGCCAAACTGAGAATGCAAAATCAAGGTCTTGGGCACTAATTAGTGTGTCATCATCTACCATTAACACTGCTGAAAAGAAAGGAAAAAATTTAAATAGAACAATTTGGAAATGGAAACAAAATTAGTAATTACAATGGTGTCTATATAGATAATTCAATGAGCTATTTCATGACAAAGTAGTAAATAAGTGATGATTGTTGGACAGAAAGTTTTATGGCAATTGCTTTTACAGCTGTCCAAGAGGGAAATTGTCCGAGGGGGAAATTAGCATGTAGTTATCAACAATTATACTGGAAACTAATGAATCTATAAATATATAACACTGAGGTTCTTTTAAACAAATTAAACCCCCATGAAACCACTATGAATGGGAGGCAAAAATACATTAAGCATAAGCTAAATGGCCTTTTACTACCCTCTGTGATGCAATGTCATTACAGCCTGTCTTCTTTTACCATATTAACCTTTTTGTCATTGTTGCAATAGGTATGTGATTTCTTCCCCAGAAAACTGCTTCTTGAAATTATCTTAAGTTTTTCTGAGTGCATTCTTTTGATTAAATTTCCTTACTTTCTCCATTTTGGCCAGTTGGAAGGCCAAACACCCATACACCCACCCCCAGCTCTGTTTAGTTACAACCCTGCATCCCAGTTGTAGCTCACCATTGGTTTCCAGTTCAGGAAAGACCTGAAGTCGATTTCTCATCCTGTTTGTTGTCTGTACTTTGAAGACTACAGGGATGGGGTGAGGACCTAGAGAATTCCATAATTCATCTGGTCCCTTCTCCCCGATATTGTTCCATACCACAATCACTTTGTGCAAATGTGGTACTGCCTGATAATGATTTAAAAGTCTCAACAAGAGATCTGTTCTGTTATAAGTCTGCATGATGAGAGTAAAGGAATCCAGGGTGGACTTGCCCTGGGATTTTATTTCCCTACGTAAAGTGAGCATCTTGTCTTCTTTGATCGTAGGAAGCAAGGTGGTCAAAGCCCCAGCTACCAGTAATAACACAAGGATGACCACCAAAGAGAAACGAAGCACTCGAATCCCCATCACTCTTCCTGGAAGTTTGCAGATGTGGCAACACCTGGAGTAGAAGTGGAAATAAAATACAGAATATTAGCATTGTGAGTAGTCACCCTGGGTTAGCTTTTGCTTTTTTAATTAAAAAAGAGGTTAATCTGGGGCCTCCCTGGTGGCGCAAGGGGTTAAGATGCAACCTATGAAGCTAACCGCAGATTCTGCAGCACGAGTTCGATCCCTGGCCAGGGAGTAACCCACATGGCACAGCAGACCTCTCCTGACTCACCTGCTGCTCCCCTCAGCAGTGTATTTCAGTCAATCTGTCTGCTCTGTTCCTCATTCTGTCTCTGGTGAATCATCTTACCCCCCACACCTCTGGCCTGTGCCCCCATTCTTATAGGCATAAATAAATAAATCTTTAAAAAAAAAGGTTAATCTTATTTTAGTTGATTCAAATTCAGCTCTCCCTTCTTCTTTGGTAAGGTGATTTGACATAAGTTAAAAGTACAGTGACCAAACCTTCCCTTCTGAACCTACTTGCTTTACAATTTGCAGACAAAAGATCTCCAAAATACCAAATAGAATTAAGCAGTTCATTTTGATATTTACCATTATTTTACAACTAAAAATTTGGAACAGAGATTATTTTTCAAATGGTTTCATAGTCCCCTTAGTAATATAGTAATTTTTAAAATCTTGATTGAGTTATCATTGACATATGAAAACTGTATATATTTAAGGCGTACAGCTTGATGTTTTGGTGTTAATTTTACTGCAGTAAACTAACTTAAGTATACTGTCATAGCAAACTTTTTTCCAAATGAAATCATATGCAGAACCCCAACATATGAAGTAAAAAAAATTGGTAGCAGCAACTGCAAACAATTACAAATTACAATTTGTTACTTTTTGGACCCTATACTATGTGCTTTGCAAGTTACAGTAAGTAAGTATTTATTTAGTAAACTAAACAAAAAGTTACCAATTATTTATAGTGCTAGGCATTGCCTAGGTTCTAGGACTACAGCAGTGAATAAGAGACAAGGTCTCTATGAGTACCAAAGGAGAGACTGGGGTGAGACACATCATAGTAAATACACTCAGAGATAATTCAGGATAGTCTTAATTTAGAGAATAATCCAGAGTGACATGATAAACAAGGGCCAGATTAAGGAAGCTTTTGTTAGCTTGAATAAAATGAAAGGATTGTATTCTGACATGGGAAATCACTGCTGGGCTTGGCTCAGAGGCGTCTTCACCATTATTATTCCATTTAATAGTTTAGATGCTTACAGAGGTTAAAAAAATCTCTTTCAAGATTACTAAGAAACTTAAGTAATGGTATTAAGATTTACAGCCAGAAATATTTGCTGCCAAGAGCTCAGCTAGTCATCATCCTGGGCTTGGGAGTACTGCCTAGACTCAAATCCAAGTTGAGCTGAGGCAGGTTGAGCTCTTGAATTTCTAAAGCACCCTCTCTCTGTACAAGAGAATCACAAGGTATTGTGATCAGCTACACACTCAGCTATTCTCCACTCTACCTAAAGGAGTTGCCACAGATGGCAACAGAATAGTAGGTCAACAAATAATTTGTGAATGCGTTCTGGATATTTCCTGGTCAAATATTAGTTTAATCATAAGTGTAAATCATACATGTAGGGCAAAGCTAAACCTCAGTTTTACAGAGACCTACAACTAGGATTTCCTGACCTCCAATACTCATTTCATTATCAGCTCTGCTGCTTCTTTCTTAAGGACTGTTAGTTTTCAACTGTTGCTGTTTGTTTTGTTTTAATTCTGCTGTTCCTTTTAACTCGACTTCACTTGCTCCTCCACAAGCCTCCATAAGCTTTTTTTAAAGATTTATTTATTTATGCATACAAAAACTGGTATACAAGCCAGAGGTGTGGGGGGTGAGAGGAGTCACCAGAGACAGAGTGGGGAACAGACCAGGCGGATTGACTGTAATATGCTGTTGAGAGGAGCAGCAGGCAAAGCAGGAGAGGTCTGCTGTGCCACGTGGGTCACCTCCCTGGCTGGGGATTGAACGCATGCTGCAGCGGCTACAGATAGCTTCACAGTGCTTCATCTTAACCCCCTGCACCACCATGGCGGCCCCCTTCCATAAGCTTTTTAGGTATGTGCTTATTTTGCATTTTGCAACTGAGCATTCATAGTCACATAAACCTCAGAATGTATTTTTAGAGCTTTTCTACTCCTCTTTTCAAGAACAAAAGCCAGAATGAGGAAAATGAATTTTCAAAGAAACTTACAAAAACAATGAAAGATCAACCACGAGTTTCTAAACAATATTTTAAGGATACTATTTAGGGAAAACCAGATCTCTTAGAACCAGAAAGAATGAGATATTATTCTTGATGAGTTTAACTGATCCCTAGTCTATTCTTTTACTAACTTAATACAATTTCTCTGAAGCTATACAATAAACAGATATCCTCATCTATTCCTAAACAGAGGCAAATATGATAAAGCTGAAAAAGACTTCTTACTGCTAACTCACAGCTGTGGCATGCTAACTGTACAGAGCTACTGTTGCTGTTCTTTATATAACACTGTCTCTGTACAGTTTATTTTTGGTTCTCCATCTTCTGGAGGTGCAATGTGTGTGCATATCTAAGCTCTTGATTTCACACCTTGTAGATGAAGTCTGGCATTTCCAGCTAGGCCACAGGCAATCCTAAAACTGCAGTCTAAATCCTGTCTAACAGATTCAGTTCTCTCTTGGTGAAATCAAGCTCTACTTTCCAAATAATGTACAATCAACCTTTGTTTCTCATCGAGACTGGGCAAGTTTGGGTTAAAGTGACAATCACATTTCTGTGATCTTGTTTCATGTTTTGAAATGTATTTATAATGGTGGAACCAACTTCTCTGTCTATAAGGCAGCAAGAAATAGGGAAGCTGTACAGACCATGTCTTAAGATCTTCTTTTGAAGTTTATAATAATGGGAACTGGGTGGGGGTCAGGGGCAGGTGCTCAATGACATGAGTGCAGTGGGGCATGTACAAGAAAACGAAGAGTTTACTCTTAAGGACAAAGAAATAGTGATTGTCACTCAGCAGCTCTTCATTTCAATAGCCCAGGTCTGAAAAGAAAGGTTAGCTTGTGGTCACCTTTTCAGAGAGCTTGCAAGGATATTCTCTCCTGGACTTTGTCTGCAAGCCAGTTCTGTTAAGCAAAGCAATTTTGTATTTCCTCTTTTGTCATGGCCTCACTCTAAGACATGAATAAAATGAATTATTTTTTAAAGATTTATTTATTTATATATACAAGAACTGGGGTACAGGCCAGAGGTGTGGGAGGTGACAGGATTCACCAGAGACAGAAAGGGGAACAGAACAGACAGACAGACTGAAATATACTGCTGACAGCAGCGGGAGAGAAAGGAGAGGTCTCCAGCTGGGAGCAGCGGGAGAGAAAAGAGAGGTCTGCTGCACCATGTGGATAGCTCCCTGGCCGAGGATCTAACTCATGCTGCAGTGGCTGCGGACAGCTTCATAGGTTGCATCTTAACCCCTTGCGCCACCAGGGAGGCCCAGAAAAATAAATTATTTTTGAAGTTACCTCACTTTACCATGACTATTTTTCAAGGGCAGGAATTTAAGGGTTTAGAGTAACATGTCATCGCAGCCCCTCTACTAAAATACCATGTGCTGTTAATGCAGTCAACCAAAAATTAACCATTCTGCATTAAAAATATTGGTTCCAAGGCCTTAAATCCTTCTAATATTGAATAAAAAGCTGGTCTTATGAAACATATTTTAAGTTCTGCATAAAATGGTTATTTGTAAGCACTTAGAGTGAAGATTCATTTGATAATCACACTGAAGTATACCCTGATTAAAATCATTGTTCACTTTCTGTAGCTGAGTACAAACAGCATCTTGTAAAATGTAGAGTATTTCTAGTCTCTGCAGTAGACACTGATAACATGTTATCTGGCAATTTTAGTCTAGAAAAAGTAATTAAGATTTACTACTATAGCCTAATATAAATATGCATTGTCAGAGACATGTATGAGTGTTTCACTTTTCTCTATACTTTTAAATAGGAGTTTATCTCAATATCCATCATGGAAATGTTCTCTTTCAGATAGCTTCTAGTTCCCTGTTGTACTGTTATCAAAAATGTTCTGGGAGATGTGAATAATTTATGTTTTTAGTAATATAATGTAAATATTTCATATAGTATTTATTAAATAATGCAACCCAATACAATTATGTAAAATTTTCAGTCTGTATGGAAAAGCAAGAACAAGAACTTTATAGACTGCAGTGCAAATGACACCTCTGTACTTTGAGAGCCACCGAGGTCTGGAACTCTCTGGTGAGTCCATTAGAACAGCTTCAGAACAATTAGGAGAGTAATGATAGGGTAATTATCATCTATTTTCCTATTCAGATTTCAGTTTATAGTTTTCTTTTGTTCCTTCTAGAGAAGAACCTATCATCTAATTCACAGCTTTGAACTTTGAATGGGCAGTATGAGGAAGAATATATTTAGATAACCTACATCTTACTTGGAAAGAACTAAGAGGTAAATATATAGTTTTCTTGTACTTAATTGCTAAAGTATCCTCCTAGGTTCTGTTTTTCCTTATTTCTTTTTAAAGTCATATCTACATATATTTATTGGCACCCTGCCTTTTTCCAAAAAGGATCTGTCAGTCCTTGGTCTATTACCTTCCTGCCTTTTTCCTCTCCGAGATCGCGGTATACTATGTGTGACTTTGATAAACAGTCAATGTCAGCAAAAGAATATAAAAAAGTTTCCTCTTCTCTAATTACCTGGAAAAATCAAAGATACCCAAATGAAACTTTTTGTTAACATATTAGTTCTTCACAGGTAGAGATCACATCTCTAGTTATTTTGCTATTGCTAGACTAGCATCTTCTGCACCAAAAGTTTTCAACAGGGGATGATTTTACTCTTCAGGGGACACTGGGGAAGTCTGAAGACACTTTTGTCAGGACTGGATATGAGATACTGTTGCAAAGCTAGTGGGTAAAGCTCAGGGTTGCTGCTAAGTAGAAAAACAAGAACAATGCACAGAACAGTCTGCTAGACATAACAAAGAATTGTCTAGCCTAATGTGCCAATGATGCTGGCGTCATTAACCCTTTCTACATGCGTTGCCTAGTAAGACACACTTGATATGATGGGGAGAATGCTAATCAGGTGGACTCTGAAAACCCTACAGCACGTCTCCAAAACTGCCCCAATATTTATAGGTCTCATTTATGCATACACTTAACTCAAAGCTGAGAGCGCAGAGCCTGCCTATGCCAAATTCCTTGTTTCATTGATAAAGAATGCAAGGTGGAGGCATAAGGAACTTGCCTATGGGTCTGCAGTTGCATGCAGCTAACCAGCCATAGAGCCAGAGCAAGATTCTAGATCTCCTGATGACACAGTCCATAGTTCTTTCCACTGCATTATAGCAAATTCTGCAAGGATGTGTGAAAAATTGGTATACAAGACTGTCACTAAGGTAACTGTGAAACAATACAAATATATTGGGGATTTTTTTTACAACCTTATTGAGATGTGTTTCACATACCAAAAGTTTCACCTATTTAAAACATACAGTTCAGTGGCTTTAAGTATATTTTACAGAATTGTGTAACCATCTAATTTTAAAACATCTCAGTACTCCAAAAAGAAACTCCTTACCCATTAGCAGTCACTCCTCACTCCTATTTTCCCCAACCCCCAGGTCAGCAGCAGGCAAACACTAGTCAACTTTCTTTCTCTGTAGATTTGGGTGTGCTGAACATTTCATATAAATGGAATCACACAATATGTAGTCTTTGTATCTGACTTTTTTCACTTAGCATGTTTTCAAGGTTTGCCCATGTTGTTGTACCTGTTAGTTCCTTGTTCTTTTATTACTATTATTACTGTTATTTTTTTGCCAAATAACATTCTGTTGTATAGATGTGCCACATTTTATTTGTGTGTTTATTAGTTGCTGGATATTTGGGTTGTTTCCACATTTTGCTGTTATGAATAATGCTATGAATATTCAAGTACAAATTTTTATGTACTCAAGTTTTCATTTCTCTTGGATATATAAGCCAAGGAGTGAAACTGCTCAGTGACTATATCAAAAAATTTAAATATCTAAGAATTTAAAGTAGTTTTTGGAAGAGTTTATTTCAAATATTAAGAAATTTTCTAAAATGTGGGCATAAGATAGAGTAAGAAAGTAAATAATATATAGTTTAATAAGCAAGTTAGAAAATCTGTAATGCATGGTGTTAAATTAGGCCATGTGGATTTTCAAAGACCTGCTATTAAGGTGTTTATTATATCATCTAATCAAAGTTCCCTAGAAGGAACGCTGTTGAATGGAAAAGAGTTTTTCTCAGGGTAGTTCCATCAGACTGAAAAAGCAATAATGATCCAGGCAGAAGCTAAAAGCAAACAAACCAGAGCACAACACGCGCAGAAATCAGTTATGTCCTCTGACTCATGAGCTAGAAATGCAATAAACAGCTTGATGTACACTGAACCCTCATTTTCATTTTGCTGCCACAGATGGTTGGAAAATGATAACTATTCTGCCATTTCGCTATGAGCTTTGCCTCATATTGAACAGATTGCCTAAAAACTCATGATTATAGAATATAGCTGCTCAGAAAAAGGCCCTCAGCTGTCAGAGATAACTGACAGAGATAACTCATTCCAAGGTGGAAAGCAGAGGCAAATGCAGAACCTGCATTTCCCTTACCCCACAAACGCAAGAAGAATTGGGAGACACTCTTCTGACTTTGATAATCAGTTTCTGGCCTGGTTTCTAACATGGTGTGCAGATGGCAGACATTGTTCAAGAGGAGGTAAAGGGGCATTCGTGCCAAATTCCCAAACCAGTGTCCTCTTAAGGGACCCACAGCCCTCCTGATCCATGACTCCATGGGTTGCTTGGTGCCATTTTCTCTATCTACACAGCCCTCCCTTCTCCCTACCTGAAAAACTCCTCTCCACGCCACCACCTCACTCCAAATCTCTTTCAAACATTCCCTCCCCTTGTGAATGTTTCTTCATCACTTTCCATCCTCAGCATCCTTGGGAACTTGGAACACAGTACCACTAGACCTGTTTCCAGGAATTATGACTATTTATTGTGTCTCCAGCTCCTTTTTCAGTCTGATGGCATCATGAAAGTAGTTTCCCTTAGTCTTCAGAATCCAGAACAGCACCTGGCCCAAAGTGCTCAGAATTCCTTGTGGTTGAATGGAATGAGGCAATTTGAAGGAATTTGTGTTTAAATTGCATTAAACTTCACAATAGATAAGAAATGGCTGAAAAATCAACAGAATAAATTCTCATTAAATGCAAATTAAGGCCCAGTTAAGAGTAGGCAGTACCCAAGAAACCTTCCCCTGGTTTAAAAACCTGAGTATTCTCTTGTTGGGAGCAAAGATGGCTGCCCCCACAGGTACTTAAGTGCTGTGCTGGTGAAAAGAACAAGAAATCTCCAGTGGTCTGCGAGATAACACAGCAAATCACCCTGGGCTAGGGCTTAAAGATTTTCCATGCATATGTAGATGAACACTGCAAAATTCCTCTTCAAATTGCAAAGTTGTTCTATTTTTCCCACTTTAATCTATTGCCCCCTTTATAGAGACCTGGATATAATTTCACTGGCATGAAATAAAAAAAAAAAGCAGGTTCATATTCTATAGGCAGCCTTTCCTCCCTGTGTGCACATTAGTTCATTCGTTTGTCTTTTCTTGTCTCTTCTATAACTCATGTCAATTTATGTTATGAACCCAGCATCTAGAGGGTAGAGGAAGGTTAGTTTCCCTCCTGACACTCATCTTGGTGACAAAGATAGCAACTCATGGAATGTGGACTCAAGCACTGGTCACATAAGTCACCTTTTCACTTTTAATTCTGGGACCAAGCAACTTGACGTATAAAAGATGTCCGAAAATGCTGCTTTCTTTCACATCATTTCAAGATATCCTGTATTCAAAGGCCTTTTAATATCCCTGTTTCAACAGAAGCTATTGGAGAATGAGTTGATTTGCCTTGGGGAAAAATCATCCTTGTGTATTTCCCCAAACTTTTTTAGGAACACAAAAAAAAACCCATTATTATTTAATCCAGCAGGTATCAGACATGATTTAAACAGATAACAAAGGCTTACCTAGCTGAGAAAGGAAAATTCAGTTTGGGCTCAGATATCGACAAAAAACCTATAAACTTTAGGACAGTTGGCAGGAAAGGAAAACGAGGTCAGAACACTAGCCCGATCAGTTCACTACTGTCCACAGCAAGTCTCTTCCATAAAATATTAAAGCAGCATAAACTAAAATTTGCTTCACTGCAAAATACAGAATGCCAGAAATAGTACCTGAAAGGTCACTTAATTTCACAGATCTTCCCCTGGTGCTACAGAGTAATCTAGTAAGAGTTTTTGCCTTTATTATTTTCCCCAAATTCAGGAAATTCACTTTCCACTGTATTTCAGAAAGGCCACACAGCTTTTCTCACCTTCTAGCAATGCTACCCTCTCCTTCCTAAATGACTTCCCCTCGTTTTTACTCTGAAAGAGTCCATGTATTCTCAGATTTTTCTGAACTCCCATTCCTTTTTCACAAGTTGAAATATATCAAAATAAGTTAAATTATTTTGTGTTAATAATGAAGTTTTTTTTTTTTTTTTAAAGTCTGGAGGTGTGGGGAGTGAGAGGACTCACCAGCTACAGAGTGGAGAGCAGAACAGGCAGACAGAAATACACTGCTAAGAGGAGCAACAGGCGAGACAGGAGAGGTCTGCTGCACCATGTGGGTAGCTCCCTGGCTGGGGATTGAATTCATGCTGCAGTGGCTGCAGATACCTTCATAGGTTGCGTCTTAACCCCTTGCACCACCAAGGAGGCCCAATAATAAAGTTTTGTGTTTTTTTTTAAAGGAAAAGGAAAGGCAGGGATAGGAAGAGACTTAAAATAATAATAAATAATTAAAGGGTCCATATAGTGCCACAGATTCACTTTGTGATCTTGCTGTGTTTATGATCAATTGTACAATGTTCCAAGTAGACCATTTAGGTAATAATAATCTGGATCAATGGTGTTATGGGTTGGCTATTAGTGTTGAAAAGATTCATCTTTTCTATTGACAATACAAATGGCTACATATATATTGTTACAGAAGGGGAAGAGCCCTTTTCCCCACTGCCAGGCTCATAAAGCCACCATGGACTACAGATCTCAGTGTGCCATGAACTGGACTTCCTCATCAGGGGAGCTACTGAGTACCAGGGGCAGAACTGAAGCTATATAAAGTGGAAGGTAGGTGGGCTCTGGGATCTTGCTTCTCCAGCTTTGGCTTGCCCCCAAGGATTGGGGGGTAAAGAGGGCTGGACAAGAGACCCAGAAGAAACAAGTGGGGAAGCTGACAATGGCAGCTATTGTCTTGATACAGTATAATCCTTTTGTCCCAGCTTTCTGAGAACTGCCTTTATCCCTTTCTTGCTGTTCCCCACCAGAAGGTGCCTTAGACTTGTGGCACACTTTTGGGCCTAAGCAGCCCTGCTTTGGGCCAACCTTGTTTGGATGGGCATTTGTCTACAAGGGGATGGGTAATTTTGGAAGTTTTATTGGGAAATTATTATTAGGAATATCCTCTCTCCCCTCTCTATGCACACTAACTCTATTAAACATCTGTTACACTAAAAGTCTGCATCCTTTGTCTTTGTGCACATGGATGGTCGCATCCCTTTAGAGCATGCACCCCTTAATAGTTTGGGTGTCCCTGGGTGCCCCTTGATTTGGAGCACTAACAATATGATCATTAATTGCCGATTTAAATCCTGTCATTTATAAGGTTTAGTGCTGTCCTTTGTGCATTTTGAGATCATGGTACTGAAACAGATTTGCTAAACGTACTGATAAATGGCTACATTTTCTACAACATTCACATTTAAATACAGAGATGCTGCTGTAACAAGTCATTTCTCATTGCAAGCTGTAAGGAAAGAATTTCTGTACTGGCTAAATTAAAGATAAAGTCCTGTTAGCAAACAGGAGTGAGCCATTCCTTTATAGATAGATCAGGTAAAATAAACAACAGCACAGCATTTAAAACCTATGTAGCTACTTCTCTTCCCAACCCATCCCATTATTCATAGCAAAGTCAGACATTTTTTTCCTCCTAAGCCACTACAACATATTATATTCCTCTCAACATTTCTTCAGACAGCTACCATCAATTAGCTAGATTTGCTTTATCATCATTAAGAGGAAATGAATTATAGATATTATAAAATCTTTTTTAAAGCACCGACTCCTTGAACCCAGCCATTTGTTACTGAGGTAAACAGTGAGATTCTCTATTGAGATTTTCTATCCCCAAAGTACACAGTTGTGAATTAAACTAGATAAAAAGTCCTTCTAGTCTTGCATCTTTCCCCTGGAACTGCCAAATAATTATAGCTATTGGGATGATAATGATAACATCTGGAGATGACCAAGCCCAAATATTAGGGTAGGACTTAATTCCTAAAAGGAACCACCAAGCCTTGTAAGGACCCAAGGAGTCAATGCATCCTGAGAAGAAACCCTAGAAATAGAAAAGAATTTTTAGCTCAGCACAATACCATATAAAATTAGTTCCAGAAATGGGTCAAAAAGAAACCAAGTACATCTGCAAATATATATATATATATATATGTTATATTTTTTGCTTCAGACTACTAGAACTTTTCATTTGAATTTATCTTAGTCACTGGATGATGGAGGAGTGGCAATAATGTTAGGTAATAGATCCTGGAATATTGTATAGAACTTTCTCCCTTTTATGTAATACTGCTTTTCATTAATAGACTGACATTCCAAAATCACTTCTTTAAGCAAAATCTATTGCATACATACGAATATAATTTATAGCTTTAGATATCAAACTGCATATGCAAGTAACTCCAATTCATATGAGAGGAAGTTCAAAATATCCATGGTATATGTTCGTCCATCACAAACATGGATAATCACAAACATGGACAGGTTCACCACAGGCATGGAGCACTGTCAAGCCCTTGAAAGGCTGAAGATTAGGCCGTCCTAGTTCCTGCCTTCCCACTCAGCAATAGTAATAAAAGCTGTCAAATCCCTTCCCATTTAAAGCTCTATATCTTAAATCAGTAATGTATAAATCTTTAGAAAGAAGGGAATTAAAATATATATACTCTATTTTGGAGATGGGAAAGCTAAGACAGAATATTAAATGATTTTTCCTGAGCCACAGAAAACGTGTTGGTCAGTAAATACTCCTGACTCATACTTGAGTATGTATTTTCAGTGTCCTCTACATAGTCCATATTGTCAACTTTGTTCAAGTCTATAAGATTATTTCAGCTTGGGGCCTCCCTGGTGGCGCAAGGGGTTAAGCACAGCACTATGAAGCAATCCAAAGCCTCTGCAGCACGAGTTCAATCCCTGGCCGCCAGGGAGCAACCCACAAGGTGCAGCAGTCCTCTCCTGTCTTGCCGGCTTCTCCCCTCGGCAGTGTATTTCAGTCAGTCTGCCTGTTCTGTTCCACATTCTGTCTCTGGTGAATCCTCTAACACCCCTGCATCTCTGGCCTGTACCCCAGCTCTTGTATGCATAAATAAATAAATCTTTAAAAAAAAAAGATTATTTCAGCTTTATGGATATTGACTTTACTACATAATCTGGACTGGTGTCTCAATGCATAAGACCTAAAAGAGGACTGACAGTATTTTCTAATAGACCCTGGCTCAAGTAAGAACTTTTATTTCCAAAGAAGTAAACATACCTCTACAAAATATAATATTTCTCAGATAAAAATACTGGTACTTTACCTATGTTTACAGTACCATCACCCACAATAGCCAAAAAACAGAAGCAACCCAAATGTCCACCAACAGATAAATAGATAAATAAAATGTATAGACATATGATGGAATATTATTCAGTCTTTAAAAAAGAAATTCCAAGACATGAGAGATGAACTTTAGGATTTACACTAAATAAACCAGTCATAAAAAGACAGATACTTTATGATTCCATTTATTTGAGTTATCTAGAGTAGTCAAATTCAGAGAAACAGATAGTAAAATGGAACTTCCAGGAGACAGGAGGAAGGGAAAATGAGGAGCTGTTTAATTCGTATAGTTTTAGGGTTTTTTTTTTTTAATTTAAAATTTTTTTAAAGTACTTTAAAAAAAATTTTTTTTTTAAAGATTTATTTATACAAGAGCCGGGGTACAGGCCAGATGTATGGGAGTGTGAGAGGATTCACCAGAGACAGAGTGGGGAACAGAACAGGCAGATTGGCTGAAATGCACTGCTGAGGGGAGCAGTGGGTGAGACAGGAGAGGTCTGCTGCGCCATGTGGGATCCTCGCCGGCTGGCCGGGATTGAACCGGCTCTGCAGAGGCTGCGGACAGCTTCACAGCACGGCGCTCAACCTCCTGCACCTCCAGAAGAGGCCCTAAAATTTTTTTAAAAGATTTATTTATTTAAACAAGAACCAGAGTACAGGCCAGATGTGTGGGAGGGTGAGAGGATTCACCAGAGAGAGTGGAGAACAGAACAGGCAGATCAACTGAAATACACTGCTGAGGGGAGCAGGGGGATAGTCAGGAGAGATCTGCTGTGCCATGGTGGGTAGCTCCCTGGCCGGGGATCAAACCCATGCAGCAGTGGCTGCGGTGAGCTTCATAGGTTGCGTCTTAACCTCTTGAGCCACCAGGGAGGCCCTAGTTTTAGTTTTGTAAGATGGAAAAGTTCTACATATTGGTTGCTCACCAATATGAGAACAACGTAACACTACACTACTGAATTTGGCACTTAAAAATGGTTAATGGCAAATGTTATCTCATGCACATTTTACCACAATTTTTAAAAAGCAAAAAAAAAAAATGGTACTTACCTCATTATGGAAAAGGTTTAATATTTATAAAACATTTCCTTATGGCTTCAGTAACTGATAGGAACAGGTTCTCTGGTCACTATTAAGGGAAATCAAAGAATTTTCTGTGATGTTTTTGTTAATCAGCATAAACTGCTTAAAAAATGCTTTTATGCCATTGTCCTAGGCTTCAAATAACATTCAGAAATTAAAAATTGCTATTCTGTGTTCTAAAAATTACAATTAGACAATAAGGTAGATTCTGCCTTCCTACCATGTTGATGCTAACACTACTATATATATATATATATATATTAAGATTTATTTATTTATGCATATAAGAGCTGGCGTATAGGCATATAAGAGCTGGCGTATAGATGCAGGGGGGCAGAGGGGGTGAGAGGGGTGACAGAGTGGGGAACAGAACAGACAGCTGAGTGAAATACACTGCTGAGAGGAGCAAGGGGCAAGAAAGGAGAGGTCTGCCACACCATGAGGGTTGCTCTCTGGCTGGCCAAGGATCGAACTCATGCTGCAGAGGCTGTGGGTTACTTCATAGTGCAGTGCTTAACCCTTGCGCCACCAGGGAGGCCCAACACTGCTATATTTTTGTTTTATCTTTCCCTTAATTATCCAGAAACAGGATAAACGCACATCATTCCAACTAATGTTTTTACACATTTGAAGCCAGAACATATAGGCTATGGAAAGCATTATCAATTTATATTTGCATTCAATCTCTAGATTTTTTAAGTGTCTATAGTTCTATCCATGGTTACAACTTCTTTTTTCAATAAAGTTTCACAGGACGTTCAATTAAAAGCAACTTAAAAATAAACACTGGCTCTAAAATAGGGTTACAGATAAATGCCAGGGTTGATTACTTCCTATCTTCCTATTCTTCCACTGGCTATTGATCAAGAGGAGCTGGAACTCAGCTGGGGATGAGTTTCATGTGCACCTTAACTCTCTGTGCTTTCCTTTCTCAGTGTCCTTAATGACAGGTCTGAGTAGCAGGGTTTTTCACACTTTACAGTCTGCATAGTTAATCTAATACAACTTATCAGTAGAAGATGATCTAAATAAATCTAAAAGTTCAGGGTAGAAATCCATTTATTTGTTTTAAAATGTTCATTACTGTATCCGTTTTATGATGTTATAAACCCATTTAATCTTGTCATATGTGAAGGAATTAAGAATTCTGGTTAGAGCCCATCAAGACACTGAATCTATAACAACTATCTCAATAGAGGTAAAGCATCGTTTCTGATTTTCCAAAGTCATGTTCTTTCCTGATCCAAGTTATTGAGAGGCATAAGGATGGCTTAGTATGTATACAAAGATTCACTGATAGAAGGTTCTCCTCCATACATCAAGGATACCCCTGGTACAAATCTTAAACATCACACAGTTCCAAAGTCCCGAATTGATTTGCCTTAAAATTAGTCCAGAGAAAGAATTTTATGTGTTTTAGTAATCTACTTCCTTCCCACCTCCCTAGGCTCACATAGAGAACCTAGCATATAGTAGATACTTATTAAATGACTATTGACTGAATGAAAGAAACTAACTTTAGATTTAATATGACAACATATATTGGTTAACATACATGGGACGGATGTTCCTTCAGGATGACAAAAGAAGTGAGACACAAACATTTGCCACTCATAGAATTTTTTGTCATTTTAAATAGTGCTCAATGTACATTTCGGGTTTTTTTTTTTTTTTTTTTTTTTTTTTGTGGGACCCTCACCTGTGACCGGGGATCGAACTGGCGCTGCAGAGGCTGCAGGCAGCCTCGCAACCCAGTGCTCAACCGCTGCCCCACCAGGGGAGACTCTTCAATGTACATTTCCAATGAAATATCTTTAGAATTGAAGGTGGTAATTATGCCATTCAATAAGAGTTTAAATGGCATTGCCATTCTTTGAAAGGAAAGGGCCCTCACAGAAATATCAATCGTAGATCTTTGGTGTGAGGTTTGGGGGAATTTGGGGAGCCCAGGAAACCAATATAATGGAAATTAAACTTCAGTTTCACCAACTTATTTCAAAAGTATTTGAAAAAGGCTAATGTAGATTTCTCCATAAACCAGCTAAGCAATTTGTCAGTATAGGATTAAATGCAGAATATTTTTCAAAGGCAAAACACAAAAACACAGGCTCAAATTGCAGCTGACCTTGAGTTAAGAAAAGGCAGGAAAACAGTTTCTGAAATTTGGTTATTTCTAAATATACTCCCTCACCAAGTTACATCATATGGAAATAAAGCAGTTTTGTAAAAAAAAAAAAAAAATCGCCATGTGAATATTTATCTTTAAGCTAATTTGTTTTCCCAGCAGTGCAGCAGAGTAAAAATCAAAGTCTATGGCAAATGGAAAGCTTCCTAAAATATATAAGTAAATGCAACTAATTGAAAATATGTATTTCTGTTTGTGTTAAAATACTGAAATATACGTCAAGAATAGCAAAGATAAAAATGCTCTTTCCAGAACTTAATTTCTGAAATTTAGCTGTTTTTACACAAGTTTCAATTAACATAAGCATTTTTTAAAAACGGTAGAATAAGTAAATTATATTTGCAAGAATATAACCACCGAATCGCTACCCCACACACGCACAAAGTTCCAAGAACAAGAACAAAACGTGCATATATCCTCATTGCAAAACAATTTTTTAACACGAGAGCAAATTGCTATTTCCTTACCTCAAGTGCAGAGGATTGCAGTGGAGCCAGCCGTTTGGTTATCAGAAAACGGAAGGGGCGTCTCGCTTGCTGGTTTTTTTCCCCCTAAAAAACGTAGCAGCATGCATGCACCCTGCTCCATCCACTCCCCGTCTTGATCCCCTGGTAAAATCGCTGCCCGCAAAGTGAGAGCCTGAAGCAGGGGACCGTCCCCGGAGGCTCCCCTCCCTTTCGGTGACGCCCCACTTCCTGTCAGGCTACAGCTCCCAAGAAGCTCGGTTTTGTAGTTTCCAGCCCACCTCCAAAAGCCATTTTTTTTTTTTTTTTTTTTTGCTTTCTTCCCCAAAGCAACAACTTTTAATCATTCCCGTGACGGACCTACCCAAACAATTCCCCAGCGAGGCGCGCGATGGGCGTCCCAGAGGGTGCCCAGGCCAGGCCCGCGGGACGACTCCTGCCCCCCCCGCGCTACCCCTGCTCCCGACGGGTCTGCTGCTCTTCGTGGCCCTGAAATGGCCAGTGAGGTTCTGCCCGCGTTGCAGCCGCGCTGCAGCCGCTGGGATGACCTGGAAGCGAAGGGGACTGGTAGGAGCTCGAGTTTTGTGGGATCAGCAAAATGAGGTTGTCCGCGCAACTGCATTTATCAAACCTCAGTTCAAACACGGTCTCCCAGTAGCCCTGTTGAAAGGGTTTCTTTTAGGGGCCTCCCTGGGGGCGCAGGGGTTAAGATGCAACCTATGATGCTGTCAGCAGCCTCTGCAGTGCAATTTTGAGCCGCAGCCCGGCCAGGGAGTTACCCACATGGTGCGGCAGACCTCTCCTGACTCGCCCACTGCTCCCTTTAGCAGTGTATTTCAGTCACTCTGCCTGTTCTGCTCCCCACTCTGTTGCTGGCGAATCTTCTCACACACACGCATCCCCACCTCTGGCCTGTACCCCAGCTCTTGTATGCATAAATAAATTAATCTTAAAACAATAATAATATGGGGCCTCTCTGGTGGCTCAAGGGTTAAGACGCAATCTATGAAGCTGTCAGCAGCCTCTGCAGCAAGAGTGCATGCCCCACCAGGGAGCTACCCACATGGAACTGGAACGGCAGACCTCTCCAGCCTCTGCATCAAGAGTTCGATCCCCTGCCAGGAAGCTACTCACATGGAGCAGCATACCTCTCCTGACTCCCAGCTGCTCCCATCAGCAGTGTACTTGGGTCAATCTGCCTGTTTTGTTCCCCACTCTGTCTCTGGTGAATCCTCTCCCCCACCCCCACCTCTAGCCTGTACCCCAGCTCTTGTATGCATAAATAAATAATCTTTGGAAAAAAAAAAAAAGAAAGGGTTTCTTTTAAAACACGTTGCACATTCTCTGGACACACATTTATGGATTGTCTCCTGCCTGGCAGTGCAGAGGGGTAAGGCACTGTTTGGGGGTTGGTGGTGGCGTGGACTACTAGAATTTGTGTGCCCATAGAGTTCACCCAGCAAATGCATCATTTGCGCTTCCTGGGCACTGGCAGCAAGAGAACACGTGGCAGTTTGAATTCCCAAGCACTGCCGCTGGCAACGTAGGATTAACACGATCGGGGGTGGGGGAATGGCAGGGCGCAGGCTCTGGGTGCCAGAGCATCCGGGAACAGCGCGGGTAGGCGGCCCTGGCGGGCGAGGGCGGCCCCTACAGCTCCCCGCCAGACCGGCGCGCGGGCTCTCCCTCCAGGTGGCGGAGCACAGTCCGCTCACCTAGCAGCTGTCACTTCCAGCTCCGCCCCGCCCCGCACCTGCTGCCCCGCCCAGCGCCGCCGCGAGCCCCGCCCAGCGCCGCCGCGAGCCCCGCCCAGCGCCTCCCAGGCCCCGCCCCCTCCCCGTCCCAGGACGCGTTGCGCGGCCCGGGCCGGAAGTCGGCGAGTTCCCCAGAGTGTGTCTGTGTCCGCCCGTCTCTGCGCGGCGCGCGGCCCGGCGAGCGCTGGGGAGGCGTCACCCTGTCCCCACCACCACCCCGCGGAGCCGCTTCCGAGGGGAGCAGACCCGGCCTCTCGCCGGGCGGAGAAGATGTTGCCCCTGTCCATCAAGGACGATGAGTACAAACCACCCAAGTTCAATCTGCTCGGCAAGATCTCGGGCTGGTTTAGGTGCGGGGGGCCGGGGCTGGGGGGTGGTGCCCCGCGGGGGGCGAGGCCCAGCCCTGAGGACGCCCCGGGTCCGGGGGGGGAGCGTGGGGGTGCCCGCCCGCGCCCTGGGAGGGGAGCTGTGGGCCGGGGGGGGTCTTGAATGGGGAGCCCGGGCTCCGGCCCTGACACCCGGTTGATGCGCCCGGCTGTCCCCCGCTTGTGTCCTGCCCAGGTCTATCCTGTCCGACAAGACGTCCCGGAACCTGTTTTTCTTCCTGTGCCTGAATCTTTCTTTCGCTTTTGTGGAACTCCTCTACGGCATCTGGAGCAACTGGTAAGCAAAGGGGAAAGGGCTGGGCGGAAGCGGGGTGGGGGAAAGCTGTTTGCTTAGTGCCACGTAGCTGCTCTCCAGGAGGCTCAGGTCTTGCCAGGCCACCCCCTCAGCTGGTGGCTCCTTTCTCCTGGCCACGGCTGGTGGCCTGGCTGCAGGTCTCAAGATCCAGGGCCCACCTCTTGCATGGTTCTTAGGATAGGGGTCACCCACCACCACTTGGCCCCGCAAGAATGTTATCATCCCCTATTCGTTTTGGTGGAAAAACTGTTTTGCCTCTGCACACCTTAGCTTTGCTCTCTTTCTTCCAATTGGGAGAAACCTGTTTCTTGCCTCTGTGTGCAAGAGTGTGCCCTGCCTCTCTGGGGGGGAGTGGCATTTGGATTTCACCCTTAGGATTCTGAGAGGGACTCTTTGAGATGTTCTACTTCATTTGTTATTAGGTCTTGGTATGCAGAAGAGGTCTATAAAGGGATATCCGGAGAAATCTGTGTCGTTCTTTTCTTTCTTTAATTTAATTCTGAAACTGTCTCATGATTTTCCTCTGGTCTTGACTGCAGGAGCAAATCCCATGTCTTTTTTTTTTTTTTCAACTTCTGTTTCTTGAGTCATGGTTGTTGATATCACCTTTGGGTTTTGTTGTGTTTTTTTTTTTTTTTTTTTTATTTTAAACTGCTTTGGTAGAAGTAAATCTAGAGTAAGGAAAATGAAGTGTTGCTCAGGTACTTGCTGCTGAATAATTTACAAAATAATTTGTAAAATTGTTTAGCTCACTGTAAGACCAGACTTTTAGATGTGGTGATTCCTCTTTAAGTCTCATACTCATCGAGAATCTGATCATAGGCAAGACTCAAATTTTTTAATAAAACCTCAGGGTGTTCTTGGAATAGGTCTTGGACCCCAGATTGAGAATCTGTGCCATCTATGCTTTATTTCCTACGAATACTTAGTCTCTGTACTTTAAAATTCATTTTCATAAAGTTGCTGTCCTTGAGCTTTATGAGATTGAACAATGACATTACATAATATTAATAGTTTTGTGATTATACTTATATATGAAAAAGTGGACCTCTTCAATTTAAACATCAATTTAACTTTATTCAAAATATGCAGCAAATTGCAAGGATATAAAAACATGTTACAATATAGTGAAGTCCTTACCTATACATTGTAACTATTTTGAGTCCTCTGGGAATCAGATACATGTATCTGAAAACTTTTTTAAATTCTGTAATGTTAACACCCTTCCATGTATTGTACATGTTAAAAAATACTATATTGTCTTATTGGAATAATCTTGCTTTATTATAAATATATTGATAATATATTTTATATTTTCCTCTGAGGGTATGTCTTTTTGGCATATATATTGACTGTATCAAGACTATTTTGGCTTTCATATGCAGTTTTGCTACTGTTACTCTGTTTTGCAAGGCATTTCACTGTCATCTTTCATTTCATGAGTTATGTGAAATATGTTGTTTGGAGGATTTATATTTGAAGTGGCTAAACCACCTCTTTTGTGGAATGTTAGATAGGTAGCAACTCTTTTGATCCAGAGAGATCTGTCATAGAAATTCTGAAAACCGTTGTTTTCCAAGCCTTTTGTCAATATGTATCATTTCATAGGGAAAACAAATGACTTGCTTTTCTGCCCTTAGGTGGTTTCTGCCCTTAGGCGCTCTTTGCCTACCTTTACTGGTTTTTATTGTGCTGTCTTCCAGATTTGAAATCTAGGTTTGAGACAGGTCTCATACCTAGATCATTCAGCAGGTATTTACTTTTCATATCCACATATTCCCCCAAATTAGTTTTTTATCTTGGATTGAGAGTACAAATGTGTTCATATTGAAGCCTTAGCAAATTTAGTGTTTGGGCTTTTTCATAATCAGGCTTTCTGTGTCTTTAAATAAGACAGAAATTTTTAGTTCTTTTTGTTGATTGGTCAACAGTTTCTTCATATGACTGTTATCTGTTCCTGAAGACTTATTTAGAGATTATGTTCTTTGAGTAAATTTCTCATCAAAACTTTTATTTGTCATAGTCAATTCTATGTTCAGTTTTATTCAGTAAAAATTAAATTTCAAGATGTAGGGATGTGACAAGTCAAGAACTTTAATTTTTTTCTTCTAGGGGATTGAAAGTGGATGAAATATTAAATTCTTCTTTTATAGAAGTTAGGAGGAAAATGGTAGGAATAATATATGTGATCTTTCTTTCTAGGATTCTTTTCCATTCAGCTTCTGTTGTCATTTCCTTATTGTTGAGTAACTATTTAATCTCAAGGTAATGTAGTATAAGAATGTGGTTTTGTATCATGTAATACAAAGCTTGTTTTCCAGTTAAACAAAAAGCCCTAAATAGTGGTTGTTTAAACAAGATAAAGCTTAATTTCCAAGATGGCTGTTAAGAGTTCCAGCCATCTCTAGCAGCAGGATGCCTTTAAATGGTATAAACAATGTCTTTTAAGGAGATTCATCTGGACACTAACATACAGTGCTTTCACTTACACTTCAGTGGCTATAACTTTATAATGCATTCATGTCTTTATAATGCATTCATGTCTTGCAAATGTCATCTTTGTTCTAGTCAGCCAGGTACTGTGATCAAAGTCAAGGATTCTTTGCTAAGCAAGAAAGGGAATATGTAATATCAAATACCCAGTTAGTGTTCTGTGTTCTTCATTGTCCCATAAATTCTATATACAATTGTTTTTACAAATCAGAATCCAAAAAAGATCTACGCATAGTACTTGGTTGATAGGTCTTGAAGTCTCAATTTACAGGGTCTCTTTTTCCTTTTTGCCTCCAATAGACCTTAAATAAAATCCTTTCCAAATATTTCTTTGCTGTATGTTCTGTTCACATTTATTTATTTTGCTTCAGTGATTATGTCCTTTATGTCCTAAGAAGTTTTCCTTACCAAAGTATCATTAGAGTGGTGTTCTTATAAAAAATTTTAAAAGCACTTTTTTTTTAGAAATTGGCAGTGTTTAAAGATGGAACCTAAAGCAATTAATTTAGCTACCCATTTTTCTTTATCAAGTTACGTTTGTTGTACAGATTATATAACCTTATATATATCTTATGCAGCCTTCATAAGGAAACTTTAGGCAGGTGGTTTAAATGGTAATTCATAATCAGAAACATTTGCTAATATTGAAAGTGAGTGATAAATTGTCATTCCTCATCAGAAGTGTTTTGATACAAGACATGTGAGCAGAAAACTAGAAACAGTTTTTCATGTAAGTTTGCCGACATTGTTGCTGTTAAGTAGTTTTCAAATCATGATACCAGGTATAAATGAAAAGATCTCATATCCCAGTGCTTTAAGAAAACACCTTGTCCTACCTCAGAAAAGGGAGTCTTTTTCAGTATATTGCATAATATACTCAAAATAACATTTTAATGCAAATAATATTTATTTAAAATTTAAATAAAAATCTCACTTTGATGAGTATTAAAGTTGCTATGCTATCTAAAGTTGCTATGCTATCTTAGCTTCTTTAAAAAGGAGCTGGATTGCTATAGTATTCTGAGGTTTATCACTTTTCTCCTATTAAAGCAATATTTGGTTCCATTAAAATAAATATAAAGTTGTTGTGAGAAAAATAATGTGTATAATAAATAGGCTAGGGCTGTTAAGACAAAAATACCACAAACTGTTAGCTGTAAACAACAAACATTTATTTCCTTGTAGTTCTAGATGCTAAAAGTTTGAGATAAAAAATTTAGCAGGGTTTGTTCCTTTTGAGGTTTAATGGTTATCTTGGCAATCTTTTCATGTTCCTTGGTAGCATCACCTGATCTGTAGCTCACGTGCATATGGTAGTCTCCTGTGTCCATGTCTATCTCAGAATTTCCCCTTTTTGTAAGACAGTAGTCACATTCCATTAATGACCTACTCAGTAAATTATACCTGCAGTGACCTTATTTGTAAATAAGCTAAGGTACTGGAGATGGAGCATCTTAACTTATGAATTTGGGGGAGAACATAATTCAGCCCATAACAGTGTCTTACTAAATGTTTATATAGATCTATAAATCAGTAAATATTTTTATTTATATTTATTTAGAAAGAATATCCAGCCTTCTGCAATTAATTTATAGTCATTTAAAAATAAACCTATTAAATAGGAAGACTAATATATTTACTGAAATTGACTTTTACTTTGTGAAATTCCGTAAAGTCAAGACACAATAATGGAAACAGGATGGGCAAAAACTCCATTTGTCAGAAATTATACAACGGTACAACTATAACATTTTATCAGAATAGGGAGTTTTCTTAAACCAAAATTTAAAAATTACCATCTTGATTTTTCTTATCATCACATAGAAAACAAAATCATAAATAATGGCTTTTTCAGAGGTTTTATAACTGCAGAGCTATTCTTCAAATGTGTCTCTCATACCTCAAAATATAATAAATTTGGATTATTATTTTCACTGTTACAAGTTATTAAGGTCCAGGTGTTTTATGGACTTTCATGGTTTTATGGTGAGCTAATTATGCCAGGAGAAATCTTAACAAATTTAGAGAGTTTGATCAATAACAGGACTGTTATTTTGTCCTCAAGTATTAATTTTCTCATTTAGTCTTTTCATTTATTCACTCATTCTCATTCTGCCTTAAGTGTCTGATGAGTATAGTTAGTACTTAAGCTGTCTTATGCAGCTATATTTGAATAAAACATACAGGGTTATTTATTATGATAAAATTTAAGACATTTTTCCGCAATATGTTAATGATTTGAGAGAGATTTATGTTATTGTACCTTTTTATGGGAGTGAATAATGTGTTTCACTTCACTTTCTAATTTTATAGTTACTGTAAATTGTGAGGAAATTTAAATTGGAATGGAATGTAAGTGGAAAATAACTCCTTTTCTAGTGCTTTTTCTACTTAGCAGAGCAACGATTTTGAATTTTAGTTTGTAACACTTAACATTTGTGAAGATTCCTGTAATTAAGTGTTACAGGTCATGCTGAGAACACCAGAGAGTACAAGATATTAGTAATAGTATATTGACTTATTAATAATAGGAGTATTGATGTGGCTGGCACTGTGATAAGTGTTTCATATATATCGACTAAGTTATTATAAATTATGGTACCTTGTACTATTACGCTCTGGAAGTGATGGCTAATTGAAGTACAGAGTAGTTAAGCAACTTGATAATCACAAAACCAGTAAATGAGAATTAACTGGGCTTTCAACCCAGATACTCTGACTTCAGAGGTAATACTTTTAACCATTCTGATAAATACTGAGCTGCTGATGTGCTTGTTTTCAGACCATTTTTACTGACCCATCTTCACATTCACTGATTTCTTTGTTCAGTTGTGTCCTGTCTATTGATAAATCAATTGGAAGAATTCTTTGTCACTGATGCTTTGTGTTTTGTTTTTCTTTTGTTTGTTTTTGGCATTTCCAGTTAATCTTTTTTATATATATCCCATTTCCCTCCTGAAATTCCTCATTGATTCATGCATTTTGTCACCTTTTCCATCTATCCTTTAACATATTGTAGTATAGTTCCCATACCTAGATCAATATCTTGGTCTGATTCTGTTGGCTGCTTTATCTCTTTATAATGAATTATTTTTCCACCTGTTTTTTAAAATTTTTGATCAAAGGCTGGTCATTGTGAGTAAAAACAATATATTGAGGTAATAATACTTATGACTAGAAAGAGGCATGCCTCATGTCTGGCCATTAGTTGCTCAGGCTTTTGTCTTCTCCATATGCAGTCTGTAGGGTAAGTGAAAATTGTCAGGATTTTTCCACCCTCCTGCCATTAGCATTATTGATAGACCCCTGCGGTCCTACATGTGTGCCTGATGGCAGACACCTGGTGTAGGGTGTGGACATGCATAGGTGGGCACACCTGGGCTGAGAGACTGGCCATATAAGGGCGGTGTCACGAGGACTCCAGCAGTAGTGGCAGCAGTGGTAGCAGAGAAACAGAGACCACAAGAGAACTCAGAGAACCCAGAAAGAGTGAGGATTCACCAGGGGCTGGGAGGTCTGCCAGCCTCCTGGCCCTGTGGTCTCCCTGCCTGCCGTGTACCTGGTTACCGCACTACAAGTGGTGGAAACAGCTCAGTAAAAGCCTGAGAACGCCACTGAGGGCTCCAGGACTCTCCTTTACCTGTCTGCCCGGATCTTAGAGATCCTGCTCTGTGCCTTGCTTGCACCACAATGTGTCACAGAAGCTCTCTTTTCCTGGAGTAGAGCACCCTTGTCCCTTCCCCAACTGTTGCCCCCCAAACTGTAGATTGGTATTGCTTGTTACTCAACGCTAGCTGGGTTTGTAGTGAGGGCTCTTCTTTAACTTGACTCACCCTCAATCTTAGGTAAGTGCTTTGAGCCTAGATCTTGAGAATCAGGCTTCCCCCCGCCCCCCAACATTTTACCCCTCCTTTCATAACAACCAAACTCTGCGTGAATGTGTCGATGGTCTTGGATGAGAGTGAGTTTCTTGCTTCTTCACTAGTGGTAGCAAAATATCTACCTCATGTTGATGCAGAAGCCTATCATCCCCAGTGAAATTTCCTAGCCCTCCATGTGTGGCTTTTTTTTTTTTTTTAAGTGTTTACTCTAGCATGTATCTTTAACTTATCACAAATAATATGTCACTTCATGTATCTTGTAAGAATCTTACAGTGATATACTTCTGTTTCCTCCTGTCTTTTGTGCTAATGTGATACTTTTCACTTTGACTTGTTATTAATTTCATAATATAGCATTCCTATTTTTGCTTTATATCAGAGGTTAGCTAACTTCTGCACTAAGTAGTAGAAAGTAAATATTTTGGATTTTAAGGACTATATCGCCTCTCTCAGCTTTGCCATTTGCTGATGTAGCACAGAAGTAGCCATAAACAGCTCATAAATAAATGAGCATAACTATGTTCCAATAGAGCTTTATTATAAGAGACAGTGATCCAGGTTTGGCATATATAGGCCTGGTTTCCCAAGTTCTGCCTTAAACAGTAAATTATCTTTTTTTAAAATATTGATAGCTTTATTGAGATACAGTCACATACCATAAAATTCACCCATTTGAAGTATACACTTGATTGACTTTTAGTATATTCAGATTTGTAAAAGCATCACAACAAATTTACATTGTTGTTACCCCAGAAGGAAACCTTACTACCCCTACTCATCATCCTCTAATTTCCTCATCCCTTGCTAAATGGTACTTCAGTGCTACCAATTCTAGGTAACTGCATATCTTTATACATCTGTAGTTTTTCTTATTCTGGGCATTTCATATAAATGAAGTCATATAGTATATGATGCTTTGTGACTGGTTTCTTTCACTTAGCATAATGTTTTTAGGGTCATCTATGTTCTACGTGTATCAATATTTCAAATAATATTCCAGTAGTATGTGAGGGTTCTGGTTATTCACATCTTTACCAACATTTGTTTTCTTTTTATTATAGCCACTATAGTGAGTATGAAGTTGTTTCTCGTTGTGGTTTTGATTTGCTTGTCCCTACAGTGCAGCTAATGATGTTGAGTATCTTTTCATGTGCGTATTGACCATTTGTCTGTTTTTTGGAGAAACTTCAGACCATTTATTCATTTTAAAATTAAGTGTTTTTATTTGTTGAAGTTTTAAGAGTTCTTTGTATATTCTGAATATAAGCCTTTATCAGATAGATGATTAACTGGTGTTTTCTCCCACGTCCACATTGTCTTTTTACATTTTTACAAGTGCACTTTGAGGCACAAAAGTTTTAAAATTTCTTTGATATCCAGTCTGTGTTACCTGTTTTTTCTTTTATTGATGGGCTTTTGGTGTCATATAGAAGAAGGCACTGGCTAGTCCAAGATTGTGAATATTTTATCTGTGTTTAGGTCTTTGATCCGTTTTGAGTTAACTTTTATGTGTGGTATGAAATAAAATTTCTAAATAAATTTTTACATGTGGATATCCAGCTGTATCAACACATTTTGTTGAAAACATTATTTTTTTCCCTACCATTGAACTGTATTAGTATCACACCCTTGTCAAAAATCAGCTGAACACAAATGTGAAGATTTATTTTTGGACTCTAATTTCTATTTCATTGAGCTGTATGGTTATCCTTGTGCCAGGGCCACACTATTTTTATTACTGTAGCTTTGTAATATGTTTTGAAATCAGGAAGTATGAATCCTCCAGCTTCATTCTCCCACCCCCATATTGTTTTAACTCTTTTATATACCTTGCTTTTTCATATGAGTCTCAAGATTAGCTTGTCAATTTCTCCATCATCTGGGATTTTGCTAGGGAGTAAGTTGAATTTGTTGATCAATTGGGAAGTATTGCCAGTATTTTCTTTCCCATAAAATGAACATCTTTTCATTTATTTAGGTTTTCTTTAATTTCTTTCAACAATATTTACTAGTTTACAGAGTATTAAGTTTTACATTTTTGTTAAGTATATTTCTAAATACTTTATTCTTTATAATGTTATCATAAATTGAAATAGTGTTTTAATTCATTTTGTTCACCACTACTGTACAGGAATACAGTTCATTTTTTTTTAAATAATAAATTTTATTTTTATATTCCCCCATACAATTGAAAACCCCCCATTCTGACCTCAATCCCTCCCCTCCCAGTCCCCACCCCCCAAAAAGTGTCTCTGGTTCATAGTTTTTTGTTGATTTTGATTTTCACTTTCTTATAGTTATTCATTTTCCTGGTCCCTTATTTAAGTTTTCTAGATTCCTGCTATGAGTGAGACCATCCGGTATTTTTCTTTTTCTTTTTGGCTTATTTCGCTGAGCATGATCCCTTCCAGCGCCATCCATGTTGCTGCAAATTGCATGTGTTTATCTTTTTTGAATGCTGAGTAATATTCCATGGTATATATGTACCACATCTTCTTGATCCATTCATCTATTTTTGGGCATTTGGGCTGTTTCCAAAGCTTAGCTATTGTAAATAGTGCTGCTATAAACTTAGGGATGCAGGTGCTCTTTGGAATTGATGTTTCTGTGTCCTTTGGGTAAATACCTAGGAGTGGAATTGCTGGATCATATGGAAGCTCTATGTTTAGTAGGTCCAGAAATCTCCACACAGCTCTCCATAGTGGTTGGACCAGTTTGCACTCCCACCAACAGTGTAGAAGAGTTCCTTTTTCTCCACACCCTCGCCAACATTTGTTGTTGCTAGTTTTTTTAATATGTGCCATTCTCACATACAGTTCATTATTTTACGTTGATCTTGTATTCTGCAACCTTCCCAAACTCATTTATTAGTTCTAATAGTTTCTGTAGAGTCTTCAGATTTTTTACAGACCAAGTCATGTCGTTTCCAAATAGAGATCATTTTACTCCATCCCTTCCAGTCTGGGTGTCTTTTATTTCATTTCTTGCCTTGTTAGATCATCTAGTACAATATTAAGTAGACATGGCAAGAGTGGACATCCTAATTTGGTATCTGATCTTAGAGAAAAACAATCAGTCTTTAAGCAGTAATGGTGTTAAGTCTTTTTGAGTGCTTTTGTCATAAAGAAATATCAAATCTTGTTGAGTACTTTTCTCTATTGGGATGATTATGTGGTTTTTGTCCTTTTTCCATTGATATATGATATTGATTGGTTGTGGTGTATAGGAAATTTCTGTGTATTTGAAAAATATATTAATTTATAGTTTCTTGTGATTTCTTTTTCTGATTTTGGTATCAAGTAATACTGACCTTATAAATGATTTGGGAAAGATTCCTTCATATTCTGTTTTTTGGAAGAGTTTGTACAGAATTGATACTCAATGTTTTTTATTTGGTAAAATTTGCCAGCATAGCAATCTGGGTCTTCTTTGTTAGAAGTTTTAAAATGAATTCAAAATCTGTTGGCTTTTAATAAACTGTATTACTTTTTGTCAGTTTGGCTAGATTATTTCTAGGAATCTCTCATATTTCCTCTGAATTATCTAATTGGTTGGCATATAGTTTTTCACAATATTTCCTTATAATCCCTTTTATTTCTGCAAGGCCAATAATAAATTCCTTCTTTCTGGGCCTCCCCAGTGGTGCAGCGGGTTGAGCACAGCTCTGTGAAGCTGTCCGCAGCCCCTGCAGCGCCTGTTGGATTCCGGCCGGCTGGGAGAAACCCACATGGGGCGGCAGACCTCTCCTGCCTCGCCTGCTGCTCCCCCTCAGCAGTGTCTTTGGTCCGTCTGCCTATTCTGTTCCCCACTCTGTCTGTGGTGAATCCTCTTACCCTCCCGCACATCTGGCCTGTACCCCAGTTCTTGTATAAATAAATAAATCTTGAAAAAAAAAATAGGGCCTCCGTGGTGGTGCACTGGTTAAAGACAGCACTATCAAGCTACTGCCAGCAACTACAGCGTGAGTTTGATCCCCTGCCGGCCAAGAAGCAACCCACATGGCACAACAGACCTCTCCTGTCTCGCCTGCTGATCCCCTCAGCAGTGTCATCGGTCCATCTGCCTGTTCTATTCTCCACTCTGTCTGTGGTGAATCCTCTCATGTCTCTCACCTCTGGCTTACACCCCAGTTCTTGTATGCATAAATAAATAAATATTTTTTTAAAAATAAATAAATTCCTTCTTTCATTCTTGATTTTCATAATTTGAGTCTTTTTTCTTGGTCATTCTAGTTAAGGGTTGTTAATTGTTGGTAATTTCAAAGACACCCCCCCCCTTTTGGTTTGTATTTTTTCCTACTTTACTATTCTCACTTATCTTTTAAAGATATTAAAAGTAAAAAAAAAAATTCTTTTATATTTATCCAGATTTATCCTTTTTTTGAAGATTTATTTATTTATCTATGCATACAAGAACTGGAGTACAGGCCAGAGGTGTAGGGGATGAGAGGATTCACCAGAGACAGAGTGGGGAACAGAACAGGCAGACTGACTGAAATACACTGCTGAGGGGAGCAGCGGACAAGTCAGGAGAGGTCTGCTGCACCATGTGGGTAGCTCCCTGGCCAGCTGGGGGCTCGAGCTTGTGCTGCAGTGGCTGTGGACAGCTTCATAGGTGGCGTCTTAACCCCTTGTGCCACCAGGGAGACCCCATATTTATCATTTTTAGTGATTTTTTTAATACAAATCTAAATGTTCATCTGATATCATATTCTTTTTTTTATATAATGTAGATTTTTTTTAAGATAGATTTATTTATTTATTTATTTATTTATTTATTTATTTATACGTGCTAGTACTGGGTACAGTCAGAAGCGCGGGAGGGTGAGAGGGTTCACCAGAGACAGAGTGGGGAACAGAACGGGCAGACTGACGAAATACACTGCCGAGGGGAGCAGTGAGCATGACGGGAGAGGTCTGTCATGCCATGTGGGACCCTCGCCGGTGGCTGGGGATCGAACCAGTGCTGCAGAGGCTGCAGGAAACTTCACAGCCCAGCACTCAACCGCTGCGCCACCAGGGGAGGCCCTGATATCATATTCTGATTTGAACAACTTACTCTTTAGCTTAGGTTTTTTTGGCAATAAATTCTCTCAGCCTTGGTTGTCTGAAAAGTTTTTATTTTGCCTCTGTTTTTGAAATGTATTTTGCTGAATTTTAGTTTGACACTTTTTTTCTTTCAGTAATTAAAGACATGCTCCATTACATTCTGGCTTAAGTAGTTTCTGATAAAAATTATGCTGTATGATTAATAGTTCTTTCTTATCCAGTTTTTCTTTTTTCCTGTTTTCAGGTTTTCTTTCTCTTTGATAGTCAGCAATTTGTAGAGTATTGTGGGGAGTTTTTCATCCTGCCTGGGATTCATTAAGCCTTTTGATTTGTGATTCCTATTCTTGCATTACTTTTAAAAAATTAAGCATATTCTCTTTAACTACATTTTTACCCTGTTCTTCTCCATAACTGAGAATCCAAATATATGTATTTTAGTCTTTGTGATAATCTGACAAGTTTTTAATGTTTTGTTCTGTGTTTTGCATTCTTTTTTCTCTTTGTTTTACTTTGGATAATTTCTTTTGACCTGACTGATTCTTTCTGTGTACTGTCCATTCAGAAACCCATGTCTGTTGTTCTTTGTTTTCAATATTGTGTTTATTAAAACATTTTAATATATATTTGATTCTTTTATAATTTCTATCTTTATGGTTTCTATCTTTGTGAAAAGACCCTATTTACTCATGAATTTTTCCAAGCTTTATACCACACCCTTTAATCAAATTTGTTTCAAAGTCCCTCTCTGATAGTTCTAATCTTCAACCATTTCTGGTTCGGATTTTGTTAACTGCTTTAGCTCTTAACAGTGCTTTTTTTTTTTTTTTTTAGATCTTGTTATGAGTGTTATAAATACTACTGAGTGCTAGACATGTTTAAAAGAAAATAAACACCAAGGTTAATAGCACAGGCCTAACCCGCCCCCCTTTTTACCCTCCATGTGAAAGTAGAACATTGCTTTTTGTATGATTGGTGGATTACTTCTTGGGTGTGGGAATGCTCAAAAAATGATCCATATAAATTAATTGTAATAATATTCCCAAACCCAAAAACTAACCTATCTAATCAAGCAAACAGTAATGTTTTTCTACTTTTGGTTAGCAGGGAGAAGTTGTATTTATGTCAAGAAAAGTGCATATCTGTTTTTGTCAGGTTATTAGTTGGGGAGACAGGGGTTTGAACCTATCTGGTCAGTGGTTGAACAGATTTTGTTTTGTTAGCACAAATTCATTGCAACATGCCACTTGAATTTTTTTTTAGTAATTCCTGCACCTTGTGATTAATGTGGGATTTGGAATCCTAAAGGATTTTTTTTCTGTGTTCTCACTACACACTCAGCTTTCAGTAAGCCCTGCACACCTGCCCCATAAGGGAATCTTTGTACTCTTGCTCAGCTCTTAGCTGTAGATTGCTATTGTTCTTTAATCAAGGTTTTGGAGGAGGAGGAGGTGGAGGAGGGAGAGGAGAGGGTATTTAATTCTTCTCTTACAGGTTTAGTATTAGGCAGGTTCTTTATACCTGAGTACCAGAGTGGGTATTCCTAATGTTGCTGTCCCTTCCATCATGCCTCCCAGCAGCCTTGTGTCAAAAGAAGGAACTAGAGTCCTGGTTCTGTTCTAACAACAGAGGACGTTTGCTTTGAAAGACCCTAAGTCCGAGCTCACTTCAGCCTTGCTGCCAGTAGCAGATTTTTTTTTTCTCTCTAAGTGGCAGCTGGGCTTTTCCTTGGGCAAAAGGTGTGAGGATATTTCAAAAATTATCCTTAATATCTTTCTATGTATGTATATCATTGTTGTTTCTCTAAAAGATTAGTTCCTATGAGCAGAGGCTGAATCTTAGATTTTGAAAGGATGACTACTTACTATTTGGTTATTATTATAATGTGCCGATGTGTCTGTTCTTTTCCAGCTTAGGCTTGATTTCCGACTCTTTTCACATGTTTTTCGATAGCACTGCCATTTTGGCTGGATTGGCAGCATCTGTTATTTCAAAATGGAGAGATAATGATGCTTTCTCTTATGGGTAAGACTTTTAAAAACCCTTTTTATTGAAGTATAAGAAACGTAGAAAAATACACAAATCTCACAGATTGAACTCAGTTGTATAACTTGAACCTTTAAACTCTCCTCATGCCTCCTTAGAGTTCCTTCATACTCATCTCCCTAAGGCTATTCACTTTCCTAACTCTGTGCATTAATTAGTTTTGAACAGTATATAATTTGAATCTGTAGTATGCACTTTTTTTTGCATCTGAATTCTTTTGCTTTGAGGTAGAGCATCTTGATTTTACCAAAGATTTTTACTTAGATTGTTATTACCTAGGGGAATTCCTCAATTCTTAACTACTTTTTTTTTTTTTTCAAGAAGAAAAAGAAAATGTTTCAGCATATAAAAATGGTTATATTTCTTTTTCTTCTTTGAGGGGATATTTTACTATTAATTTATTTTAAATTATCTCTCCTAATGGTTTTATATCATCCTCTTCAGCTCTGCTGTTACATAAAATATTTCTCATAGTCTTTCTGAATTTGATCAACCAAATATTTGGAGAGTGTTTTTTATGCTGAACTAGATTGCAAAATCTGTTCTTAATTCTGAGTCAAGTACCCTTAAAAGCAACTTTTAGTTTTTACCACCTCTGATTGGGGGAAGCAATGGATTTTCTATTATTGGATTTACTTTGCCTGAACATTTTTTATTCTGAGCTCATAGAATATTTTCCAGTGTAATTGTATTAATGCGTAAGTGACACTCAGGACCTTTCTCCAGCCCACACTCTCTTTTTCCCTCTCTTCCTCTCCTGCTTACTTGTTGCTTCTTCCCCTCTTTTTATCCTCCCTTTCCTCTGTCTGCCTCTCCTGTGTGCTCTCTCATTCATTCTGTTCTTCCTCTGTCCTCGTCTCTGACTCTTGATCCATCCTCAAATTCATCTCCTCCTTATCCCTCCTGAACTCCCCTCCCCTCTAACTTGTTATTTCTTTCTGGATACTTGGGCTCATAATCTTTCTCCCTGCCTCTGTGTTTTACTTTCTCCTCTCCCTCTTCCTCCCTTCCTCACATCTTTTCTCTTATTCTTTCTTTTCTCCTGCTAGCTTCCTCTCCTCGTTTCCACTGCTTCCTCAGGCGCTTTCTTTTTCTTCTCTCCTCTCCCATGATGTCTTCAGGTCTAGTTCCCTTTTCTCTCCCTTAACCAGTCTCTTTTCTCCTCCTACTGATTCTCTTTCCCTGAGCTCTCCCTTACACACAGTCTCTTATGCCCCCTCTTTCTCTTTTTTTGCTCATCTCTCACCCCTTCCTCTTTTCTCTCTAGCCGTGCTTTTGTCTTGAGCAAGCACACACACTCTTTATTTTACACATGCTCTTGTGCTCTTCAGCTATGTATTTAGGGCCCAGTGTGAGTCAAATACTTTGCTAGTTCTGATGATATGAAGATGAATAATACATGACTTCTGCCTTGGAGGAACTTGTGGTTTAATGGCGAAACAGTTCTGTAGAAATGCCACAATTAGGCTAAGACTAGGGATAGTCTGAAAAAAACCTCAGTTCTTTATGTTAATTATAACAGACTGTCTGCAAAAGAGGAAATAATATGTGGAATCTGAGCGTCATCAAAGATTTTTACAGATTTCTTTATATAAAATTCATCTTTGTGTCTTGTCATAGTCCTATTTTTGAAATAGCAATGCCAGCATGAAAGGTAATAGAGATTCAGTAGGTAGGTAGATGTGTATGTTGGTACTTACGTACACATGTGCATCTACCCCTCCCCTTACAGATTTCAGATACCATCATGCTTATTAGGCAATAATACATTCATGAATTATATATTTTAATTCCAAGCTCTTCAAGTCAACATGGTCATTTATAAAGGCAAATATATCTAGTTTCACAAGTTGTTTATTTTAAAGGGAAACCAAGTTTGAGCAAATATATTAAGTTTAGTTAAATTACTTTAGTCCAACAATTAATCAGAATTTATGAAGCAGCCAGTAAGCTAAGGCATTAGGGACCAAAAAAATGACTGAAAAACATCCCTGCCTTTGATCTGGAAAAGTAATGGAACTTAAAGACAAAGTCTTTCAATCAAATATTAGCTGTGTGACTAGGAGAGTGGGTTAAAAGATAGTGCTTTTTATTTGGTGGGGCAGAATGATATGCTGATAAACTACATAAATTCTTAAGCGTGGATTTAGGAAAGCAAGTTGTGAATTCTTTGACTAGTGACCTTTTTTCTCTTGAATAACAACTATATGTTTTGGCAAATAATGTTATAAATTTATTTGCATTGTTAGAAGGTAGAAATATGCTTTATTTCTGAGTATAGATGCTATGTTAGAATGTTCTTGATAGGGCAAACTCCAACATAATGAGACAGAATATATTTTGAAGAGATAGTTTTCTTTACACTAAAAATTGCATTATTTAGAAGTTGACATTGAAAGCTAGAAAAAGCAGTATTTTTGATGTTCCTCTCACATTGTTTAAGCACCAGAGTGATTAACTTCTGTCAGCACCCTTTGAATAACGTTTGAACATGTAAAACTACCAAGTTAAAGTTGTTTCTAATGACTTTAACTAAACCAAATATGCCTCATGGAAAAATAAAATCTTTCCCCAATGCTTCACACACAGGTAGGAAGCAGAAAGCTTCAGAAGTCCATGGAGAAAAAGACAGGTATTTTAAAAAATAGTTTAATAAGAGTTCTGTGAAGCTATAAATGATTCTAAAATAGGTAATTGAGAAGTTTTTGCTAAGTTTATTAATTTTATAGAAAGCATGATAGAAATATAAATCTCAAGTTGTTTCTGGGATCATTCAGAAATAATTTTATTTTCCTTCAGATCAAAGCTACACTTTGAAAGTATGTGAAAGCTAAAAGGTACAAAGTAGAAAACAAGGAGTTTTTAGAAGAGGATTAAGTTATAAAAACCCTTTTCAAGCTCTTTTCTTCATCTTTTATCTGTGGATCCCTTCCTTCCCTTGCCCATTGTCTGATCTTATTCTTCCTTCTCCAGTGGCAACTTGAGATTTACATTTCTGTGAAGGTTCTTTCTAAACCTACTTACTCTAAGAAGGCCTTTTGATTGGCCTGTAGAAATCTGTGCATTTTATGGCATTCTGCTATTAAACATAATTCGTAATAATTAAATTTCATTTCCTCACTTCTGCAACAAACATACAACATACTGTGTTATAAATACTGGGACTTTGCTGGCCACTTATAACTATTTATATAATATAGCTTACAATCTGAACATATGTAAATTTATATTGGATTTTTGAGAAATAATAATTAGTTGTTTACTTTGCTCTTCTTTAGGTATGTTAGAGCGGAAGTTCTGGCTGGCTTTGTCAATGGCCTATTTTTGATCTTCACTGCTTTTTTTATTTTCTCAGAAGGAGTTGAGGTATAGTAGATAATGACCAGAATCAGTAAATTGCATTCCTGTGTGAAAATGTTTATTAACTAAAGATACATGTTTAGAGTTGTTTTTTCACACTGTCATTAAGTGTTTATTGAGGGCAGTCTTGGATGAGATAAAATATTGTGTGTACAGGGAAAGCTTACAAAATTGTTGAACAAATTAAATATATGTGAAACTACTGGAAACTGAAAACAAGTAAGAGTGCTTTATAAACTGTGAATGAAGTGTTGACACTTTGAAAAGTAAAGATACAATCTGGGTAGTGAGGTTCCTTGGGAGGAATTCTTAAAATAGAAACTGAGAGTTTTGTCAATGAATCTTTAATATTTGGTTTTTTTAAAAAAAAAAAGGAAAGAGAAAATTTAAAGAGTGAGGAACTTAAAATGAATGACAGTATTTTAAGATAACAAGGAAGGAGTAGTTTTAGATAAAAATGTATGCTTTCAAATTTTTATATTTTAAAACAGTAATTGTTACCTTTTCTACAGTATGTAAGCACTGATTTATTTCTATAAACTGTTGTGGCAAATATTTTTGGAATGCTTTTAATTCTGAAAGTGAACAGTTTGTAAAAGTACATTTTGTTTTTACCAGTAGATCAATCAGAAATAATATCAATGCTATTTGTATTATGTGTTTTCTAGAGAGCATTAGCCCCTCCAGATGTGCACCATGAAAGACTGCTTCTTGTTTCAGTGCTTGGGTTTGTGGTAAACCTAGTAGGAATATTTGTTTTCAAGCATGGAGGTCATGGACATTCTCATGGCTCTGGTATGATGGTTAGAACCCTTTTTTTTTTTTTTTTTCATTTTCTCATTTCCATCATAATTATTCGCTTTTGAAGATCTATTGATAATTTTAAAGTTAAATTCTATTTTGATTTTTAATAACAAAAGTAAATATGTTAATATGCTCAATGTCTCCTGAATCATCCCTCCCATATCTCCTCTCAGTGCCTTCTTGAGTTATATATGTTATCTCTTTGGTGTGGATCCTTCCAGACAGCTTTAGCTCATCTGTTTAGCATAATACCATTTCTGTAAAACAGCTAAATAAACATCAAAACACAAAGCAAATCTTAGTCGATTTTAAATTAATAATTGCACTGATAATTTTCTAACGAGGAGCTGTCCTTAAATGTGGTGGTTAAACTATACTCATTTAGGTCTGCAATCCATTTTGAGTCAATTTTTATGTATGTTGTGAGGTATGGGTCCAATATCAGTTTCTTCTTGTGTGTAGATATTTCAGTTTTTTAGTCCCAATTGTTAAAAAGCTTTTTCCCAATGAATTGTCTTGGCATCCTTGTGAACAATCAATTGACAATAATTGGAAGTTTATTTCCAAACTCTCAGTTCTGTTTTATTGTTCTGTATGTCTATCCTTAAGCCAGTACTGTGCTGTCTTGATTAAAGTAACTGGAGGAAGGTTTGAAATCAAAATTGGAATTCTCCAACTTTTTTTTTTCTTAAGTTTGTTTTAGTTATTCTCTGTCATTTTTTGTATTTCCATATACAATTTAGGATCATCTGATCAGCTGGAATTTGCTTGGGAACTGAGTTGAATTTGGAGATCAGTTTTGGAAGTATTATTTTAAGACTGTCAGTTCTTCTGACCCATTAACATAGGATGTTTTTCATTTATTTATAGCTTCTTTAACTTCTTTCAACAATGTTTTATAGTTATTAGTGTACACATATCACTGTTTTGTTAACTTTATGCCTAGACTATTTTTGGCTGCTGTAATAAATAGGATTGTTTTCTTTGTTTCATTTTTGGATTGCTTGTTGCTAGTACATAGGGACACAATTTATTTTGGTATAGTCATCTTGTGTCTTGCCACATTGCTAAAATTGTTCCTTATTCTACTGTGTTTTTTCATGGATTCTTTAGAATATTCTTGTCCTTTTCCAGATTTTAAGATGTAAGTATTCAGATGTTCTTATTTAAATATGATGTTAGCTGGGTTAGCAATGGGGGTTTTCTAAATGCTGTATATCAGATTGAGGAAGTTTTCTGATCCTAGCTCACTGGGTATTCTTACCATAAAAGGATAGTAGATTTTGTAGATGACTTATTTTTTCTTCAATGATCAATTTTGATCATCTTTTATTCTATTAATATAGTATATTGTTTAATTTTCAGATGCTAAAATGCCTTTACATTCTGAGGATAAATCCCATTTAGCCAAGGTTTATGATCCTTTTTCTATATTGCTGGGTTTACTTTACTAGTATTGCATTGTGAAGACATTTTTGTCTGTATTATTAGGTAATATTGGTCTCTAGTTTTCTTTTGATATCTTTAGTTACAGTTGGTATTCGGGTAATACTGGCCTTATATAATGACTTGGGAAATGTCCCCATCTATTTTTTAGCTTGGGGTTGGGGGAATTACTGGTACTAATTACTGGTACTCTTAAAATGCTAATTACTGGTACTCTTAAAATGTTTGATAGAATTCTCTAGTGAAGTCATCTGAGTTATCTTTGGTAGAACTTTTTGAATTTTGAATTCATATGTTTTTGGCTTATTACTGGTCTATTCAGATTTCTATTTCTTCTTGTATCAGTTTAAACAGTTTGTGTGTTTATAAGAATTTGTTTATTTCATCTAAACTATCTAATTTCTTGCCTTGTTCTTGTTTATAGAATGTGTTTTATTTATTTCCATAAGGTCAGCACCATGATATCTTCTCTTTCCCAATTTTAATAATTTGTACCCTTTCTCGTTTTTTCTTAGGCAGCCTGGTTAAAGCTTTGTCAGTTTCCGAAATTTCCTCTATTGGTTATACTGATTGATCATTCTGTATTGTTTTTCTCATCTCTATTTCATTTTATCTGCTCTGATTATTATGTGCTTTCTTATTGTTTTCAGTTTGGTATGCTTTTCTAATTTCATAAGATAGAAGATTAGGTGATTGATATGAGATCTTTCTTTTAGCATAGGCTTATACAACTATAATTTTTGAAATAAGTATTATCTTACCTTGGTATGTATATTTTGGTATATCATGTTTCTGTTTTTCTTATCTCAAAGATTAAAATTCTTAAAATTTCCCTTGTGATTTCTCCTTTAATCATCAGTTATTTAGGTTGTGTTTAAATTTTTGTATTTGCGAATTTCTCTGATTTTATTCAGTTGTTGCTTTCTAGTTTAATTCCATTGTGATTAGACAACATACATTTTATGATTTAATTTTTTCAAATTTATTGCATCTTGGTTATGACCTAGCATTTGGTCTATTCAGAAATATTCCTCTGCACTTGAGAAGAATTTAAGTTGTGCTGTTATTGGGTGGACTGTTCTGTAGTACCTGTTGTCTAATTTGGTCATGTTTCCTTGCTGGTCTCCTGACTAATTGTCAGATATTTATTGAAAGTAGGATAATGATGTCTCCAGTTGTCATTGTTGAATTTATTCATTTATTGATTGATTGATTGAATTTATTTTTCCAGTCAGTTCTTTTAGTTTTTTGTAGCTTGCTGTTCAGTACATGTATGCTTATCATCAATATATTTTCCTAATGAATTGAGCCAGTTATTCATTGTTGTTCTTTTTCTCTCAAATTACTTTTGACTTGCAGTCTATTTTGTTAAGTATTAGGATAGTCATTCTAACTTTTTTCTTTTACTGCTAATGTGGGTAGTAATCTTCTATCCTTTTACTTTAAATTTATTAGACTCTTTAAATCTAAATCTCCTGTAAATAATCTATAATTGGATCATTGTTAAAAAATCTATCCTGACAATCTGCATTTTAATCAGGGTGTTTGGACAATTTATATATTGTGTAATTACTGCTAAGGTAGCATTTGCATCAGCTACTTTAATATTTACTTTCTGTATCATCTGTCCTTTTTGATACTCCTCTTATTTCTCAATTCTGATCTTTTAAATTTGCTAGTGTAACTTAATTCTCATGTTGTATCTTTTATTTTACATATCTTTTAAATTATCTTCATTGTTGTCATGGGGTTACAAATACCATATTAACTTAAAACAGTCTAGCTCAGATTAATAATAATAATACCTACATGTATTTATAAACCCATCAATACTTTCATAATTATTGCTTTGTGCAATTATCTTTTAAAACATATAGAAGAAGAAATGCATTATAAGCAAAAAAAACCTGTATATCTTCTCCTTGATAATTAACTTTACCAGTGCTCCATATTTGTGTGAATTTGAATTATTGCTTAGTGTCCTTCCATTTCACTTGCAGGGAATGTTTATATGGAATGTGGAAATGCCTAAATTTCTGCTTTATTTTTAAAGGGGAGTTCAGTTGAGTTTAGAATTTTTGGTTGAATCTTTCTAACATTTTGATTTTTCCAAGAAATGACTGGTTTTCTGGCGTTCATGGTTTTTGTGGAAAAGTCAGCAGTTAATCTTATTCAAGTTCCTTTGTATATAATAACTCATTTCTATCATAATATACAACTTTCAAATTCACTAATTTAACTGTGTCCCAGATATGATTCTCCTTGAAGTTTTACAACTTGGTTGGAGTTTCTGAGCTTTCTGAATATGTGAATTAGTATTTCTCATCAAATTTGGGAGATTCCATCTATTTCTCCAAGTATTTTTGTCTCTTTCTTTTCTCTGTTTTGGAACTTTTGTTTGACTTAATTTGGTACAGTTGGTATTTCCATGGGTCTCTAAGACTGTTCTTTTTTTTTTTTTTTCCCGTTGCTCTGAGTGAATAATCTTTATCAGTCCATCTTTGAGTTTGCTTTTACTGAAGTTTAAGTCTGTTTTGGGGTCCCTCTAGTGGATATTTTATTATGTTTTTTAGCACCAGAAATTCTACTTGGTTCTTTGTAATTTTATCTGTTCATTTATCTTCTCTCCTTGATGTTCATCATTGCTATGCTTTTGTTTTTTATACATGGTTTCCTTTAGTTCGTTGAGCATGTTTATAACTGCTTTAAGGACCTTATCTACTAAGTTCAAAATCTGGATTCCTTTCAGGAACATTTCATTGCTGCTTTCCCCCCCCCCCCCCCCCAGATGTGTGTGACATACTCTCTTCTTTGAAATTCTTTTTTGTTGTTGTTGAAAAATTAAGTATTTTATATTATAATGAGTCGTATCTCCTCTCAGTGTTTGTTGTTTTTCTTGTTGTGTGACTTCTTTAAACTAATTCACTTCCTACAGTTTGTGACCATTGAATTATTGGAACTGAATTCTGAGTCTAATAGCCACCACATTGAGAATAGAGATTTTTTCCAGGGAACTGCAAGTCTGGACCAAGTGTTTACCATTGTCTGGAGAGGGTCATTTCAATAAAGCTTCAAAAGAAATTAGGTCTCTCCAATTATCAATTGCTGCTTCTGACTTTGGGTTACTTTGAGCTAAGCTGGGTCAGAAAGCAGAGTGAGGATAGATTTATTTTTTGGCTTTGGTTAATTGCCAGAGTTCTGAAATGCTTAATTTTTAGTTAAATTGTTGCTTTAAAGGAAGAGAAGTAATTTGCCAACATTCCTTCTCCACCATTCTGGATGCTCCCCATTATTCATGTTTTTTCATATAATACAGTGCTGACTTGGATTTACTGGTGTTCAGGAATTTTGTGACTATAAGTGATTTTTGGAAGTCTCTCTATACTGGAATAGCTTGCATAAGATGTTTCTTTGATGACTTAGTTTTCCATCTACTATGGAGAGAGGATTCTGCATTATTTTGGTTTTCCTAAGGTTTCTGCCATCTTTAATGTAGTTTTACAAAACATTTTACCAAATGCAGCAACTTCCTGCTCCTGTTTCAGTACAACCATGTGCATACATTTATAATACGTGTAAGAGTATTTTGTAAAATTTTGGTCAGTATTTTTGTCTGTGTTTTCTACCACTTTATCCTTAATGCCTAGTACAATGTCTATAATATAGTGTGTCCCAAATAACTATTTCTTGAATGATTGAATAACATTATCTACTCTCTGTATTTCTGAGTACTTCTCACTGTCTTCATCCCCAATAAATCTATTTTCTTTCATTTCCTTCCTGTACTCTGTAATAAGAACTCCGTCAGTATGGTTTTAATGAATCTATAATACTTCATTATGTTAACATATATTAGATTGAATCTGATTTTAGAGCCAATTCTTTTCACTAATATCAGTATTATTGTGACCTTTTATATAGTGCATTTTGACATGAAGTTTTGTTCTAATACTCCATGTTTTTTAGGACATGGACATAGTCATTCCCTCTTTAATGGTGCTCTGGATCAAGCACATGGCCATGGAGATCATAGTCATAGTCATGGACCAAAGCATGGTGCTGCACATAGCCATGATCATGCTCATGGACATGGACACTTTCATTCACATGGTGAGTTGTGCTTGAAGACTTTCAAGTAAAAAGACTTCCAAATAAACAGAAATTGTATAGAATACTTTTCCTAGTTGAAGTAGTCTGTAGAAAAGATACTGCAGTCAACTTTTTTTCTAATAAATTAGGCAAAATGGTTCACAGACCTAGCATATTTTTAGTATATAATGAAATCAACTTGGTTGAAGGCACTGGATGTAGCTTTTTCCCCTCAATTTCATGTTAAAAATGCCACTATTTTAAATGAGTCGATGAATGAGGAACACTTGCATTTTAGCAAAGGGAAATCATAATCTTTAAAAGTATGGTGAAGCATTTACTGCCATATATAGGTATATAAAATGTGATTTTAATTTTTCACATTTTTATTTGATGGGTATCACCTGATAACTCCATGTTCCTTTAGAAATTAAATTCCTGCTTTACTCTGTTGAATGTATTCAGTGGCTCTTGGTGATCTGAGAGCCACTATCAACCATTCAGAAATACGTAAACAGTTAAAAATTTTACCGCATACTGTTTGTCCTTGGGTTCTTTTTCCATTCTGTTTTTTCTTATAATTTTATAATGAGTATTTTACAGAGTTATAATAATGGGGAATTTTATAATAATGGAGTGTGTTATGTCTGAAATTTAATTGTACACATTATACTTCTTAACTGAAATATATAAATAAATTAAAACTTTTTATTCCTAGAAACATGAGACTTTGCATAAACATAAGACTTTTTACCCTGTTTTTATTCCAATTCTACTTTCTGTTGAGTTGATATGGTAGAAGGTGGGAACAGTGTTCCCCATGGCAATTCAGAGATCCAGGTTTCTTCCTTTGATGGGATTCTTAGCCTTTGGACTCTATCACTGGAATCTCTGTACCTAACTGGAGATAAGAATACATAGAAAATCATGTGGGACATTCTTATGAGCCTGAAAGTAGTTTATCTTTCATTTCCTTCATCTATAATTCAGTTATATATACCATTTTATCAAGGGAACCTGGGAAATGCAGTTTAGTTGTTCACCAAAAGGAAGAAGTAGTTTAGTAAGCAACTTGGCCACTCTCTACCATAGATAATAAATTTTATTTCCAGAAAGACTTACCTGTTTTACATAGATGGGAATTATGTTGTCTTGCAGCTACTACATTAATATAGCTGAATACACCTTCAAAATAATTGTGTCAGAAATGACTATCTATGTGGATCTGTTATCTCTAGATAGAAATCTGATATCTTAATCAGGAGCTGGATTTTTAGAACAGTTACACTTTGACTGTCAGCAGGGTTATTCAAGGTAGCAGCATCTTTCTCACCACACAGCAGTGACATATCCAAACAGAAATCATTGTCCAGCCATGTTTCATACCTCTTTTGGCATTGTTACAGTGCTCTGTCAAAGCTGTATTGACAAGAGCGTGTCAGCTCTTTAAGTATATAGGTGGCAATATTTTTTCATTACTTCATCATAATAGCAAAATGAAAAAGTATTTTGGATCTCTCCTGTGTGAAAAGCATGCAACATCCACCTATCAGTAGAATCTTTGGAAAACCACATAATTCATTTATCCTGGTTTCATTTCTAAGACTCTTACAAACTTTAAGCAGACTTGTTTTTTTCTGAATTTTCCAATTGTAAAATTAGCTTTGAAGCTATATAAGGTGTGTAATGAATATTAGAAGACTTTCACAATGATTTTAATTTACTGTGGCTTTTTTTCCCTCCAATTTGCTTGATACAGTAATTTTCTATACTCTGTACTGTTGATACATTTTTAAATTGCTGTCTGTCTCCATTAAATTACTATATTAAAATATAACTTTATAGGTCTGATGTGGCTATATAGTGATGCAGCCTTCGCAATACATTTGAATGAAAAGTATTCTGAATTGGAAGAATTGAATCAGGAGTTAAAAACATGTTTTAAAATTATTTAACTTTCTACAGATGGTCCCTCACTAAAAGAAACAACAGGACCCAGCAGACAGATTTTACAAGGTATGACAAACAATTTGTATATGTCTTAGTTTTCTAAAACTGATTTCATAGTTTTGAGTTTATCTGAAGTTTTTCTTCAAGAAAATGGTATCATGGTATTTATGTTTAAAATGTTAGCCTTACTCTATGGGAACTACACCTGAGGGACTGGGGGAAGCAAATATTGTTTAAAAATGAACAAAGAAGGGCCTCCCCGGTGGCGCAGCGGTTGAGCGCTGGGTTGCGAAGCTGCCCGCGGCCTCTGTGGCACCGGTTCGATCCCCGGCTGCTCCCCAGCCACCGCAGGAGGGTCCCACATGGCGCGCAGACCTCTCCTGCCGCCCCTTGCTCCCCTCAGCAGTGTACTTTGGTCCTTCTGCCTGCTCTGCTCCCTGCTCTGGCACTGGTGAATTCTCTCACCCTCCCGTGCTTCTGACTGTACCCAGTGCTTGTATAAACAAACAAACAAATAAATAAATAAATCATAAATAAATAAAAATACATGCCTCTTTTAAAAATAAATAAATAATGAACAAAGATGCAAAAATTTTTAAAAAGTTAAAATAAATAAATAAATAAAATGTTACCCTTCCTAATGATTTTTAAATCTATTCCATTAGGTATATTAGCACATATTTAAATGTTACTTAACTGTTTCCTCAGATTTAATGAGATTAAAATATTCAGGACACTATACTATTTAAATGATATGCATGCCTATGCTTATACTAGCACCGTAGTAGTATGTTTGCCTTCATTTGATTATTAAATGATTTTTCCAAGAATAATAATTAATATGTATTTGGAAAATTTGGGAACTAAGAATGCAATGCAGACAAACCCATTAAGATGCATAACACCAAACATGAATCCTGATGTGAATTATCAGTTGACAATGTCATTGTAGTTTCATTAGTTGTAACAAATGTACCACTTTGGTAGGGAATGTTGACAATGGAGAAAGAGTATGTGTGGGGAAATACCTGTTCTTTCCATTTAGTCTTGCTATGAGCCTAAGACTGCTCTAAAAAGTAAATTATATTGTGCCCAAAAAATAGATGACTGTATCAAGAGGATGTGGTATAATTATACGATGGAATACTATTCAGCAATCAAAAAAGATAAATTCATGCCATTTGCAGCAACATGGATGGAGCTAGAAGGGATTATGCTCAGTGAAATAAGTCAGAAGGAAAAAGAAAAATATCGGATGTTTTCACTTATAGAAGGAATATAGGGGAACCAAATAAAGGATCAGGGGAAAAATAACAATTAAAAAAACTAATAGGCAGCTATAAATCAGAGACATTCTGCAGGCACAGGGGAGGGAGAGGGATCAAAACAGGAGGGAAGAGCACAAAGGCCTATGGCAATGGTGCAGAGGTGAATTGGTGATGGGAATTCTATGGGGACTACACTGATAGGAGAAAGCAAACATTGTACAGAAATGAACAATGATGTAAAATATATATAAATAAATTACATTAAAAATCAAATGATCGTCCAAAAAAGGGAAGTATATTATATTTTTAAAAATGAAATGCAAGATGTAAATGAGACTTGTCTGTATCAGTGCAAAATGAGACTTGTCTGTATCAGTGAACATCAGATGATGCTACCAAAGTAGGAATTTGTCATTTAAAGCAATATGTCACATAGGCAAAACACTACGATATGCACATCAAAGACATCTTTACAGACACATCACCCAAAGCAGTGATAGTGAAGGCTTAGATAAACAGCTGGGACTACATCAAATTAAAGAACTTCTGCACAGCAAAAGAGACAATAACAAAAACAAAGAGAAACCCCACCACTGGGAGAACATTTTTGCACACAACACTAATGATAAAGGACTGATCACAAAAATCTACAAAGAGCTTATGAGACTCAACAAAAACAAAGAAAATAATCCAGTCAAAAAATGGGCAGAAGAGCTAAAAATGGGCAGAAGAGGTTTTGAAACCTCTTCTCTGAAGAGGAAATGCAAATGGCCAACAGGCATATGAAAAAATGTTCAACATCACTTGTAATGAGGGAAATGCAAATGAAAACTACAATGAGATACCATCTTACACCAGTGAGAATGGCACATATTAAAAAAACTAGCAACAACAAATGTTGATGAGGATGTGGAGAAAAAGGAACTCTCCTGCACTGTTGGTGGGAGTGCAAACTGGTCCAACCACTATGGAGAGCTGTGTGGAGATCTCTTGACCTACTAAACATAGAGCTTCCATATGATCCAGCAATTCCACTTCTAGGTATTTACCCAGAGGACACAGAAACATCAATTCCAAAGAGCACCTGCACCCCTATGTTTATAGCAGCACTATTTACAATAGCTAAGCTTTGGAAACAGCCCAAATGCCCAAAAATGGATGACTGGATCAAGAAGATGTGGTACATATACACCATGGAATATTACTCAGCATTCAAAAAAAGATAAATACATGCGATTTGCAGCAACATGGATGGTGCTGGAAGGGATCATGCTCAACGAAATAAGCCAGAAAGAAAAAGAAAAATACCAGATGGTCTCACTCATAGCAGGAATCTAGAAAACTTAAGGGACCAGGAAAAAGAGTAACATAAGAAAGAGAATATCAAAATCAACAAACAACTATGAACCAGAGACACTCTATGGGGGCTGGGGGGCGGGGAAAGGAGGGCTTGGGGTCAAAATAAGGGGGTTGTAATTGTATGGGGAATATAAAAATAAAATAAAGCAATATGTCACAAAATTTTATAAACCAGAAAAAAATATCTTGTCTATGAACTATACAGCAGTCTCTTTTTGGAGATGTGAACCTTCCATCTTTGACTCTGAATTTCCATTTAGAGTTCATTGTCAGAGTTTCCCTAATTCCCAGCTCCCCCATCTTCTTGCCTTTATTAACTTTTGACTTCAATTTGACTTTAGTTTTCCTCAATAGGTTATGATTCAATCTCTACTACACCTATTTTTCTGTAATATTTCTGATACAACTCTTGCTTTTTTCTTCCCCTCTGAATGTAGTCCTCCAAACTGAGTTTATTTCAGGAGACTTAAATGTGTCGTCTGTTCACGAGTTTTCCATGTGCATAATACGTAGAATTGTTTTAGAATGGTATTCGCTGAGATAGAGTATATGTAATGCATCTCTATCCAATGCTACAACTTACCTTTGATAATAGTTTATTCTTGGTTTTGAAAATCATTAAAAACTGAGGGGAGGGAGGTTAGATTTGTCTCCCTAATTATCTTTTCTACATGTTATTATAAAAATTAGTTTATAGTTTCTGAGAAGTAGATAGTTGAAGGATTTAAAACTCTGACATAAAAAATATTTTAGTTATTTGTTGTCTCTTCAATGTGGCTTTTAGCTTTCTAGGCCATTGGTAAGTTAAGGTGTCAGTATCCTGTAGGCCCTATAAGACTTTGAACGTCTATGTAAGTTAAACATGTTAATTTAGATTTCTTTATTTAGTGAGTTTCCTTTTCAGACAGTTACTGGGAAGTAAGAAGGACTTAGATAGTTAATAATGCTGATAAAACCAATTTTCAGGTCAGCAAATAAAATGTAGCCAGGGACCTTCCAATCACATGAAAATCAAGAACATTCTTTTCTTTTTTCTTTCAGTCTTTAGGGCTATTTTTATTTCTTATCCTACCAATATAAGCTTTTACAATCACATATAAGAGTTTTGAAACTTCGGGACTCTCATTCTACTTCAGTGTACATTTTTCTCCAGTTTTATTTTAAAATTCTAAGTTGTCCCAACACTTTATTCTTTGTCATTTATATTGCCCCAGAGAAATGGATATCTTTCATAAAGTGGATTTCCGACCTAATGTTTTTATTACAGAAAAAGAGCCATTAGCTTTTTGAAGAAATATTATAAAGGTCGTTACTCAATGCAAATGAAAAGGTACATTAGGTAATGAGGGATGAATTACATTTGGTATAATACCTGATGCAGAATTCCACATCAATGGTTCTTACTATGACTTCATTACTAAACAGTGAATCTAAATTTTTATTAATTTTCAAATTGATATTTCTTTTTTTATATATAAAATCAAGAATGTAGCTTTAAGAGATTCATATTTCCAATTGATCAGAAGATACTATTTTGATTCTGGCTATGCTTTATTTCCAGGTGTATTTTTACACATCCTAGCAGATACACTTGGAAGCATTGGGGTAATTGCCTCTGCCATCATGATGCAAAATTTTGGTCTGATGATAGCGGATCCGATTTGTTCAATCCTGATAGCCATGCTCATAGTTGTAAGGTAAGTGTTAGTTTGTTACTTTCAAGTATTGAGATGAGAATTGATAAATTGGCTATTTAAATTACAGGTCTAAATTATTATAATGTTGATTTTCCCTTGGCCTTTAACATTTTTAGGAAGGTAATTTCTCATCTTCCTAGTTTTTTTCCACTTTGCCCAGGGTTTGTTGTTTCTCTTTAGTATTTAGCAATTAGTCTTTTGGGCATGTAACTCAAGTCAGCAGTAATCTAACACTGTTTGTAGAATAGAACATTGGAAACAAAACTATGGTTTAGAATTTTATTCTTTTGACCTGAAGATATTGTGCTATCACATGCAAATGTTAGTAAAAAGCACTTCTACAACTATTTTTATTTATAAATTCACATTATCATTGCAGTTTTATAAAAATGCTTACCTAAGTATATGTCTATCTCCTTATCTAGGTTGTAAATTCTTGAGGAACGTTCTTTTAATTCTTTAGCTCTGTTGCCTACATAGAGCTAATATGTATACAAATGTGGGTATAAATCCTCAATAGATATTTGAATTATATTGTGTATTATTATCTCATAAGCTTGTCTTACCCTAAGATACATTTTATTACTGTTTTTATCTTTACCAGATAATGGAATGACATGTGCCTTTATTTCAGTCTTGAATTATTTATATAGATATATCTTGATTTAACTGTTTTTATTTATCTATATGATTTCATTGTCAGTAAAACTTTCTTTTTTAATAACAATAAAGACCTGCTGGAGGGCAAACATTGGTGATTTTTAGAACTTATATGGTTAAGTGTAGTAAACTGAAATTATAATCTTGTAAATTATCAGTTAGACCTAAAGATTTTTTATTTTGCTTTAAAAACAGTATATACATTTTAAACATGCAGATTATTTTTAAAATTTCTTTAAATGATTTGTACTAGGAAGCAACTCTGCTGTGTAGAAAGTTTCTTAGAAAGTTTGGGATGCCTTTTCCTCATTTTTGGAAATCTTACTACCTTGAAATTTCAACTTAGATATTATATATTCTATGAAACTTAACTCCTGATAGATTTGATAACTTATGTTCCTCTTTATTTGCACCTCAGTATCATTTCATTTTCCGTGTATTGTAATTAATTGTAATTCTTAGTTGTTGCTGATTGGTCTTAGAGTTGGAACTTAATACTCACTTTGCTTTGTCTCCACTGTTATTTCCATCGTCCTGTCCTTGGTTACTTGGAAGAGGTTGGCCTCTCTGTCTCCCTCCTAAACTCTTCTCTTCACTGTGGCCAAAGTGATCTTTCTTTAAGAAAGATTATGCTACAGGGAAAAATTACTTTGCTTTAAATTCTTCAATGGCTGTTTCTTACTCTCAGGTTAACGTCTGAATCCCTTAGGCAGGTTTCACAATTTACCCGTTTACTTCTTCAGTCTTTCTCTCACCTCATTCCAGTTTATGTTTTGCACCTATCAGACTGGATTAAGGATACCTACACTACCTCACACTCCTCCTCCCATGGCCTTTAGTTACTATATCTAAATAGTTGTCTTATTGTCTCTCATAAACTGCAGGAGAGTCAACTGTTTCTTTGTTGTTGTAAGTCAACCCCTGACACTGCCAGACAAAAGATTGTTACACCTCAGATTTGAATCCAACTAAATTCATGTTATTTCAGCCTCAGCTATTTGCTTTCTCTAATTCCAGACAGGTAATTCTTACTTAGTTCTATTCCCACCCTGTGTTTCCACAAATATGGATAAGTAAATAAATATACACACACAGGGAAACCTTTTTTATTGAAATATGAAACATTAAAAAGCTTCATAAATATAAAAGATAAGGGGAATTACTTCTGTTTCTTACCTTTAATGTTTATGCGTATTGGCAATTCACCAAGAACAAGAGAACTAATGACACTTTTATATATATTCTTAGATCTAAATGCTCCTCAGTTTAGAATGTACTGAAAGTATAGGTCCGTCTCTTCTGGGGTGTGCCATGTTCCATTATTACTTTCACAGTGAAAGTTGTTTCTTAGAAAAAAATTTTCTTCTTAATATTTTCTAACACAGGCAAGGAAGATATAAATGTTTGGGTTGTGCTACGAAAAGTTTGTTTCCCAATTAAAAGTAGCAGATTGAGTGTGACAATGAAATTATATTTTTTATCTTCTGAAAAATTAACTTTACCTTTTAAAGATTTCAGAGTGCTTTTGTTCTCACCCCCTTTAACTTACGTGCAGAAATCCAAACAGTTGTAGCTTTAATTACACTGGTATAAAAGTGTTATGGTTTACATGGACCTGTAACTTGATTTTTAATTCCCCTAAATAAAATGGTAGCTACTTGATGGGAAAAAATATATATAAACAGGATGCAGAAAGAAGCTATGTCACTGGTGCATTTCTGAAGCCTTGCTGGATTTAGAAAAAAAAATTCTTACAAGTTACCATCTTGTACTGCATACGTTTTTACCATAATCATTTGTAAATATTAAAAAAAGCTTTTCAAGTAAAACAAATTGTATTTTTGTTAGCTACAAAGGGTTTTCAAATTATATATATTTTTATTATATATTATATTTTACTATATATTATTTTTATATATAGTAAATATACTTTAATGTATATATTTAATATATACATGTGGTTATATATATATATATGGTGATATAAAGAAAAAAATAACCCAACTTCTAGAGAACATGCTAAAATACAAGCTTTAGAATGATAGGTAATGGTCAGAAATACATGTAAATGGAAAGAATATACACAAATAAAGCAAAATTGTAAAGTTTCAATTCAAAATCATAGGTGATTGTCATTGTTCATGAATACAGGATTTGGACCAAATACTGATTTAATAAATCTTGTTTGATTCCATGGTTAATAGATAATTATTTGTGGCCGAGTGTAAGTAAAAAGCAAGCATTTTTTTTAACATGCAAGAAAGTACCATATCTTCAAATCATCATACATACGAGAAATTGTGGAATTTTTTTTTTTTTAATGGTTTGGGTGTTGCCTTACAATTTCCTTTGTGGTTTTCTTTTTAAGTGGTTATAGTTTTTGAGCTATACTTTTGGGGGCTAACATAAAAGATAAACATTTTCCCAAGATTCTTACTTTGTGTTTGTATATGTGTCATATTTTAAATTTAACATATGGAAACATTATTACATGATGATTATATTTGTACATTATAAAATCATCATAATAGGAGCATTAATACCAACAAATAAAACCACCTTCTTCAACCAGCATTCTGGGAGAGAATGCCATTATGTCCTAAGGTATCCATCTGTGTGTAATTGTGAACTTCTCATAATGCATCTAGAGAAGTACTAGTAATGTTATCCCTGAGGGAATTGAGAAATAGTAAAATTATTTTGTGGTTTTGATGGTTCAGATGAGGAACCTTTCTTAAAGAAAGGTTGGTAGATGGTCTTGGAAATAATAGAATGGGCCTCCCCTGGTGGCACAGCAGTGGAGCGTTGGGCTGTGAAGCTGCCCGCAGCCTCTGCAGCGCCAGTTCAATCCCTGGCCGCCGCCGCCGAGGGTCCCACATGGCACTCAGACCTCTCCTGCCGCGCCCGCGCCCTGTTCTGCTCCCCTCAGCAGTGTATTTCGTCAGTCTGCCTGTTCTGCTCCCCACTGTGGCTCTGGTGAATTCTCTCACCCTCCCGCGCTTCTGACTGTACCCAGTGCTTGTATAAATAAATAAATAAATCTTCAAAAAAAAAAGAGAGAAAGAAATATTAGAATGAACAGAGCAAGTGTGGTGAAGCTCAAAGGAATTGAACCACTTGTTTGTCCTTGACACTTCTTAGATTTTGAAGATACAGTATCAGGCACTAATTCAGTTCTCATAACCATCAATAAACAATCCATTTATTTAGAATATTTCTGAGTTGAGCAAATCTCCCATTTCTTCCCCTTTGCACTCTCTCACTAGATGAATGGTTAGTCTGGTCAGTTTTAGGCATGAATACATATGGAAATGGAGGATCTGGTATTTTTTTCTCTCTGGAATAAATATCAGTGGGATTTTGATAAGGAGTTAATGTCTACTTTTAAACACCTCTTATAAAATTAAACTAGAAAGACATCTTTGTGAAGATTATATGCTTCTATAAAGAATTAACTTTTTGATTATATATCTTACATACTCTGGTGTATCACATTCCATTAAACTTACTCAAAAAATGAGAATGGTATTATCTCTATGGAGAGAAATTTGACAATAATTACCATAAATAAGTGTGTATTTATTTTTATTTAAGCAATCCTATTTCCAGGAATGTATCCTATACATAAATTGGCAAAAATGTAAAGGGATATATTTCATGTAAGGTTATCCTTTGTGGCTTTATTTGTTATTGTCAAAGATCAAAAAAGAATGCAAATTTCCATCAATAAGAGAATTCTGTGCAGCCTTAAAAAAAAAAAAGCAAGAATGAAGGGTAAAAAATAACAGCAGCAAGATGGCAGAATAGGAAGCTGTGGACTCTCTTTCCTCTCATGGAGACAAGGGTTTAATACAGCAAACTGACAAAATAACTCTATGAACAATCCACAGAGTAGCTAAAAGATTCTTAAATACCAGGCTAGTGCATTTTGCTTATGCATTATTTTCCTAATTTCATTTAGTTGTCAATCTGTGCTTCCTTTTAATTGTGGCAATTTTTGTCTGCTCTTTATGTTTGCAGTTTATTTCTGGTATTTAATAATGCATAAGCAAAACAGCCAGTTGGAGACTTAGTTGGAAATTCATAACATTCTCCATTCTCATTAGAGCAACTCTCCACTAACCCCCTTCACACACTTGGGGTCAAGTGTTTTTGAGAGAAACCCCCAACTCATACACACCTTTTCCCTGGGGAGGGAAAGGAGTTGAATGTATCTCAGACTTTTAGGAGGGTTGGTGAATAGTCTGATGTCTTTTTGGTTTTTTATTTTTTATTTTTACTTATTTTTTTGCTTGTTACTAAGTAATGACAGAAATGGGGTGCCAGGTTGGGCATTGCTGAGGAAAAAATCAGCTGTTGTTGGAATGTGCAGTGTTACAGACATACAGTAGGTGGAACCCCAGGATCATGGTTTACAACAGAGAAAGCTGCGCTTTCACAGACAGACACTAAGGGGAGCACTTGATTAGAAATCTATAACCCTTCAAAAAGCCCAGAGAGGACATATATCCAGAAAAAGACTTGAGGGGTCTCTAGAATTGCTAACTAGGCTATTTTGAAAAAGTTCCTCCCTGAATTAAACCATATCAAACAGTCTGGAGAGTTGGCTGATTTTTCAGATGTTCCCACAACAGAGAGTAACAAATATGAAGAAACAGTTAACCATGACACAGTTAAAGGATCTAGTTTGATTTCTAGAATCCCAACCTATAAAAAGGAAATGTGGCAAAAAGGCAGACATAAATTGCAACAATTAAAAGGAAGCATTGACAACTAAATGAAATTAGGAAAATAATGCATAAGCAAAATGAGAACTTTAACAAAGAGAAACTATGAAAAAGAACCGAACAGAAATTATGAAACTAAAGAATACAGTGACTGAATTGAAAAGTTCACTGGAGGGACTCAAGGACAGATTTGACCAAGAGAAGAATGAATTAACATCACCATCTTTATTAATGGGATAATATCAGAGTCTTTACTACTAAAATCATGATTATACAAGGATTCTTTCTGTTGCCCCTGCTATTTAACAGAATGCTAATGATCATTAGCTAATTACATTAGATAAGAGAAAATATCTGAGGCTTAGTTTTAAGTCTTGAAGATAGGACTTTCAAAATATCAAGGCAGAAAATAAAAATAAAAACAGTGAGTGAAAATGAAGTATTTATGGGATACACAGGGTTATGAGAATCCCAGAAAATAAAGAAAAAGAGAAAGCAAGAACCTAGTTGAAGAAACAATGGTCAATACTTTCCCAAATTTAAGCAAGAAACAATGTACAAATTCAAGAAACTTTATAAACTATGTAGGGTAAATCTAAAAATAACTACGTCAAGACACATCCTCAGCACTGTCTAAAGATATATATATAAAGTGAGACTCTTGAAAGGAGCAAGAGAAGGGTAATTTGAAATGATAACCACAAAGAAAAATATTTATAAAATAAGCACGAGGGGAAATGCATCACTGCAAAATTATCAATGAAACACAAAGACAGCAAGAGGAAAAGAGGAACAAAAAAAGCTAAAAGATAGAAAGCAATGAACAAAATGGTGCTAGTAAGTCCTTCCCTATGAAAATTAAATGTAAACAGATTAGGGCCTCCTTGGTGAGGCAGGGGTTAAAGTCAGAACCATCAAGCTATCATCAGCCACTACTGCATGAGTTCAAGGCATGAGTTCAATCCGAAGCCAGGGAGCTGACCCACATAAGGCCCAACAGACTTCTTTGTCTCCCGCAGCTCCCCTTAGCAGTGTATTTCAGGAGATCCAACTGTTCTGCTCCCTATTCTGTCTCTGAATCCTCTCAAACCTCCCCACACACTCACACCTCTGGCCTACAGCCCAGTTCTACTCTAAAATCAAATAAAATTTAAAGAAAGAAAAAGAAGTCAAAGGGGTGGCTTCACTTTTGAGCATGTTCTTTTCTACCTCTCCCCAGTATCCTTCCTGGATATTGAATTTCTTCTGCGAAATACACTCAGCCATCTAAACTAAAAGCCCATTAGTAATTGTGAGGAAATGATGAAGTTTGAACACATAGATTGGATCAGTTACAAATCAACCAGTTTTTAACTTGAACTAAATACGTACAGATGAGCTCTTTCCTAATAGCCTTGTTGAATTTGGAGATTAATCAGCACTTTAGTCCTGTTCCTCTTGGATTTTCCTTACTGATTATAAGACCCTTTGTTCTGAGCTAAACTTGTAATCATGAAGCTATTGATTTTGATAGTCTTCAGAAATACTTATTTCTGTCTCATCTTGTTTTTCTAAAGAGGGTCCTGCTGCTTCACTTTTTAAAATTTGAATATTTTTAAATTGTGGTAATGTTAGAATTCTCTCCATCACTTATTACCACCATAGTGTACCGCCAAATTGCCCATAGTCCACCACTATGCTAGTCTAGCAACTGCTTCAGTTGATAGTGGGGAAGTGCCGTAGAGCTCTTCAGTTCAAATATTACCATATTTACTATGAATAATTTGAATTTACTCCTGCCCATTCTTCTTTCAAAACTATGTAAATTTTGTGGAGCTTTTTTAACATCTTGCTTCATTGATTCCAGTGTCTCTTCCCATTTCCCTACCTCTTAATAAGATATTATTGTGAATTCACATTCATTTATTTTTCTTCTTTGTTCCTTTGCTCTTCATGGATTGATAATACATCATCAAATTTTTTTCTGATATTGCTGGTATGATTTTACTTTCTTTCATGAAAATGAAGAGCTGTTAGTAAGAAAATAAATTGCAAAGAATTGGGAATGCTGATTGCTGCTGCTTAAGTATAATTCTTTCTTACCTATACTTGAGTAGAGGATAAGATACATCTGCTATTACTTTTTAGAGATTCTTTTTTGGGAGTGACTAAATTGAGAGACTCTGCTGTTTTGCTATTTAGCTGTTACTCTGAAAGGTTGACAGTTATGTCAAACAAGATCCAGCCTGTATTCTAATAATTTTCTCTAGTGTTTGAAATTTTGAAAGATTGTACATACAGCAGTGTCAAGAACTTACTATATTTCAAGCACTGTGCTGGGCACTAGGAATATAAAGAATATGACATGATCTCTGACTCTAGTGGACTTAACACTAATGGAATACCAGTGTATAGTGCAAGGAGCTTTGGCCTTAGGTTATCATGTTCAACTGCCACTTCGCAGTGTATAACAAAAAACAAGTTGTCTTAATCTCTCCAAGAGTTTTTTTTTTTTTCTCTGTAAAATGAGGGAATTGGCCTAAATGATCTCTGTAGATTTTGCCTTCATCTGACATTCTGCAATTGCAGAATGGAATGTTTTTCTTAAGGTTACTTAAGATTGTGTGAGACTCAAATTAGAAAAAAATTATGAAAGCACTGTAAACGATATTAAATGTTGTCTAAACAAGTCATTACTAATTATTTATGAATTTGGCATTATTTGCTAATGGTTTTGGCCCAAAGTCTAGATGTAGTAGGTGTTATAATTATGTTCCAGAAGTTTAAGGAAAAGGATGACTTTTTTATGACTTTGGTTCCAAGTTCTAGAGGTATTTTAGGGCTACCTTCTTATAATCATTGTTGAGTTAAGTAGGTACTCTTGTAAATATGCATTGATTTAAGCAATAGATTTTGGAAACATGTATGAGCTAAACCACAGTCCCTTTGGTTTTACATTTGTCATTACTTTTTTAGGCTTATCAAATGTTGGGTTAATAGGTAATTGTTTATCACTATGGAATAATTGTATTTATGCAAATACGGCAGCGTATTTACAACCATTCTATGTCGGAATGTAGGTTATATTACAATTTGGTGTCAATTTTTTTGGCTTTTTTGACCACTAAACATTTTTAAGTACGTGACATATACCAGACCTTCAAATTTATGCATTCTTTTAGAAAATTCAGCTTGCTTTCTCTGTATTTATAGATTATAAGAACCCCTGATATATGCAGGAAGATTTAGTGCATAAGCCGATTCAAAATGTTGAATCAGTTATGTTTTAATTATTATTATTTCATGTTTATTCTCAGATCTAAGTAATAGTTTGCTTCAACTCTTTGAAATATTTTATTAAGTATTATGATTATCACTAGTCTGATTATTCTTCAGTAATTCCCATAATATATATATATATATATATATATATATATATATATACCCTCCTATCTTTATAATTACTGCTAGGTAATTTTATTTACTATTGAAATGGTGAGACTCACTAAAAGCTCCTTGTAGTAACATTTGAATATATTTTCATTTGCAAAGTTACTGGCAATAAAGAATAATAACTAGCAGTTGCTTATTTAATCTGTTAGCATTTAAGCTTTCACATTGATTTTATACTTATGATTATAAATTTGATTTAGCTTCAGAATTTGAGGACTAACATTACACTGTGTTACTGGTAAACTCATATACCAATGACTCATTCCTTTTTATATATGCTAGCAAAATGGTGGTTCATTGTTAAAGCGAGAATTGAATTAGTCAACCAGAAGTGAACCTCTAATTGTTTCCAAATGCTTACTTTTTGGGTTTGGATGCAGCTTTAAGTCTTAGCTCAGTCAGGAATTTGCTAAGCTTGTCTTTTTTCCCTGTATCCTTTCATTATGGCTAGATAGATCCATGGTGAAATCTGGTTTATGATTCCCCTTTACAATAGTTAATCAAAAAAATGTGTACACAGAATTCTGAACTAAACACAATATTAAACAGCAAAAGTAGAGTTTCCATAGACTTTTTACATTTTTATAACCTTTGAAATTACTATGGAAATTGACCTTGGTTCTGAATTGAATAAGGTCATGTGATTTAGCAAATACCTTCTTCTTCCCCACCTTGCTACCCAACTTCATGACCTAGCTAGCTCCCACAGCTGGACATTATTTTAAAATTACTGTTGGAAAAATTAATGTGACACGTCCATGTGCTTTGGTAAAATGCTTGCTTCTCTTGAATGTGAACATTTTAATTCTACCTAAGCAGTCAACCATTTCAAATTCTATAGCAAAATCAGTAAAAACTTCAATTTGCCCTTCCTAAAAAAAATTCACTCTTGTTATTTTCTTATGTCAGTCAAAATATCTTTTAAATGCTTTAAAATAAATGTTTGCTGCTAACATTAATTTGACTAAAATGTATATCTGCATTATGGTTTTTGAATTGAACTTTACAATAAATTCCCTGTTAATTCTAATAATATTTAATCTGTCATAATGGAACATCTTCATCAAGTCTAGCCTCCTCAAACTAACAACCATTGTCAAAGTGAATTTTAGGAGAAAAGTTTGTCTTTTCCCACTGACCACTGTCTATAGACTTTTTCAATACTTAGGAATTCCTTTGAAGCAAGGTATCATGTATTATTTATCTTTTTATTTGCACTTCCTAGCACATGTTTGGCACACGGTAGGCATATAATAACTGCTTTGATGAACTCTTCACTAGAATTTTGAATTAAAAGATCTGGTCTTACTATTCTAGTTCTCCCACACATTAGCTGTGTTATTGTGCTCTAGACCTCCATTTCCACAACTCTAGAGTAAATTTCCATCTGGTTCTAAAAAATATGATGCCTAGTAAAACATACAGTAAGTAGTGCTTAATAATTGCTTACTTGTGTTAATTACTTGGTAAAATTCATTTTAATTAACGGTGGAGTAAATCACTTTGCCACTATATTGCATCTCATTTGCTGAGGCTATCTTTTTATAATTATAAATTAGAATAATTGGAATAAACAAATTCATTCTCTTCCCAGTATTCCTTGTGGTTTGACCTATTTTTTTCTTATTAAATGAAAAATAAGGCTGGGAAAAAATATCTAGATATTAATCCACTCTCTCATTTTATAGATGAGTTAACTGATGCTCCAGGACTATTTAATGGGAGTATTAGGATCCAAGTATTAAGATTTCCATTCGAGTGCATTTTCCATCTCACATATATGCAGGCATTATTAGCAGTTGCTTGGGTTAATGATTGGAGAAGAAATGATCAAAATAGAGGCCTCCCTGGTGGTGCAAGGGGTTAAGACACAGTACTGTGAGGCTGTCCGCAGCCACTGCAGCACGAGTTCAACCCCCGGCCGGGGGGCTGCCCACATGGTGCAGCAGACCTCTCCTGATAGACTTCTCCTGACTCGTGCTACTCCCCTCAGCAGTGTATTTCAGTAGATCTGCCTGTTCTGTTTCCCACTGTCTCTGGTGAATCCTCTCACCAAAATAAACATATAGGAGGCATACAGAGAAAAAACTTTTCTTATTCGCAAGCAGTTTTAGGAAAACTTTTTTGTTTGCATCATTGTCTGAGAAATACATTAAAGAAAGCAGGAAAGCATAAAAATGATGTTTGGTATATAAAAATATTCTGTGACCTTTTCTGTTTGGTGAGAGATGAGAATGGAGAGGAAGAAGGAAAGAGCATGATGGTTGAACTGTAGCTTGCTAGTCTACCTTGATATTTCTCTCTACCTTTTTTTTATAAATGCAGGGACTCTTCTTTGATTCAATAACATCACAGTAGTTAGAAACAGACACTGTCCTTCAGATTAGATGAGAAATAACCAATATTCTTTCATTGTCAAAAATCCCCCCACCTCTGCTTGCTTTTTTTTTTTTTTCCCCCCTCTAACCTTACCATACATATCTCAGGTTTTTTGTAAGAGTACAGAAAAGACATTTCATACATTCTGGCAGGTACTTTGGGATCAGGAAATAGATCCTAAAAGGGATGACCCTAAAGTCATTTGAGACTTTAAAGGAATAGAAGTGAGATTAAAGGGCGGTTCAGGAACATACAGGCAGAGGTTACAGCATGATCAAAGCATGTCAGGAAGATACAGCAGAAGATAAAGTGTATGTATATTTATGTTTACAAAGTTTAAAATGTGAAGTAAAGATCAATAAGAGATGAAGTTAGACGAGTCTAAATTCAAAAATATACCATGTCAAAGAGCTTAATTTAATCTCATATAGTGTGGAACTTTTAACAGACTTTTTTTAACAGGAAGAAATAGGTTAAGTACTGGTTTTAGATAGTTTAATAGCTTTACAAAAATGGTTCTATTAGCTTTACAAAATATGATTGTATTAGTTATCTATGGATGTGTAACAATTTACACAAAAACCTAGTAACTGAACATCACCTTATTATCTTACTGTGTGTCTTGGTTCAGGAACTGAAATTGAGCATAGCTAACTGGACTTTATAACTCAAGCTAGAGACCTTGGGAAACAACCAAGGTATCAGCCCATGTTTGTCATTCCCAGGTTCATTTGAGGGAGAATCTACTTCTAAGCTCATTGAAGCACTTGTAGATAGTATTGGTCTCCTTGGGGCTGTTGGACTGAGGGCTCCACTCCAGAGGTATCCCCCAGTTCCTTGCCACGTGGGCCTCTTTATAGGACAACTCACAGCATGGCAGCTATGAGTGAACTATGAAAGCCAGACTCCTTTTTTTTTTTAAAGATTTATTTATGCATACAAGAACTGGGGTACAGGCCAGAGTTGAGGGGGTGAAAAGATTCACCAGAGACAGAGTGGGGAACAGAGCAGGAAGACCAAATACACTGCTGAGGGGAGCAGCAGGCAAGACAGGAGAGGCCCACTGTGCAATGTGGGTTTCTCCCTGGCCGGCCGGGGATCGAACTTGTGCTGCAGAGGCTGAGGACTGCTTCTTAGTGCTGTGCTTAACTCCTTGCGCCACCAGGGAGGCCCTGAAAGCCATACTCCTTTTAACCTACTCTTAGAAGTGACATCTCATCACTTTTGTCGTCCTGTTAGAAGCAAGTCACTAGGTCCAGCCCACACTTGAGGAAGGGATGACACAAGAGCATGAATACAAGGGAGGCAGTATTCATTGAGATCTTTCTTTAAAGCTGCTTATCACAGTGGATATGATGAACAAAATGACCATGTAGGAGTCTTATAATAATCCAAGTGAAGATTATTATAGGCTTGTGCAGTAGAATGAAGAAGGGATGGAGTCGAGAAATTATTTATGATGTTAAATCATAAGAACTTAATGATTTAGAGGATGAGCTTTTAAGGGAGAAGAAGAAAATAGGGTTGCATGTAATTATTCTTGACTTATAAATAGCTATCTAAAAATTATTTTCATAAAATATGACCTTGGAGCTATTCACTTGGAGCTTTTCATCTTCTTTACTGCCATCTCCCTTACACTTTCAGTCATGTGGACTTTTCCTTTATGTTACTTCATTTTTTTCTAGTTAGATACCAGTTACTCTCTCAATATCTGTCTAATTTTCCTACTTGCCTCTGTTCGTATTGTAATCCCCCTTGTCCAAGTGCTTGTCACGGTGCACGTAAAATATGGGAATAGTCTCATAATTTTTCCCCCTAAGACTTTTCTTGTCTTTAATTCAGATTATAGAGAATCTGATTTTCAGCTCTCTGCCATTCATTTAACCAAGTATTTATTGTGGACCTCCTTGGTGACCAACACTTAGTAGGCCTCCCTGGGACTATAAAAGAAAGCCCTGGCTTAAACTTGCAAATGTAATGAAACGATTTCTTAACTTCCCTCTCAGTTGACTTAAACACTAGAGCAACACCTTATCCCCCTGATTCACTGGAATCACCTTTAAACTTTTGCAAAAAGCTAGGTGCTTGAACTTTCCCTCAAAGATTCTGATTCAGTATGTCAGAAATGAAAACAATACCCTGAAGTGAATTTGATGTGTAACTGGTTTAGAAAACTATTGCATTGGCATCACCCTCATTATTATACTATTGTTTTGTGTATATTTAATCATCCAAATCACCTGAAGCATAATTTCCAAATACTGATTGAAGGCTTTCTAAGTTAATATACAAACTTTTGTGCCTTATCCATAGGGCAGCTAGTTCACTAATCTGTGCTTCTATCCAAGTTTTTTTTTTTTTTTTTAATGAAATAAGACTGATACGTAATCAGGCCAAAAAAATCTTGAGTGAGTGGACTAATAATAGACCACACACACATATATTAATGTTTTTGTATTTTCCTTAATTAATATCACAAGTCATTTAAGTGCATATAACTATTTGGTAAATGTGAGGGTCTAGTTTGTCATGATATTGTTCACAGATTATCTTGGAAATTTCTCCTCATTTGAAGTCATGTTTTAAATAAGTTGAATGACTTATATTTAGATTTTTTGGGGTGTTCCAGTACTATTCATTATTATTATAATTTTAGTCTTTTCATACATTGATATATTTTATCTAGTTCTTTTACTTTGGATAATAACTTATTGATCCCATGAAAAATTTGGAATAGCAACTAGATTCTTTTTCCTTATGTTATTCTAATTAATCATATTATATTCTACTAGAAAATGGTATACTATTATTTTATTTCCAGATGAGGTTGTCAGATCATTATTTTGATAAATTTGTTTTCTTTCTATTCTTTAGTGTTATTCCTCTTTTAAGAGAGTCTGTTGGAATATTAATGCAAAGAACTCCTCCCCTGTTGGAAAATAATCTGCCTCAATGCTATCAGAGGGTAAGTTTTAATCTTCCAAACCATTGGGTTTTATATTGTTTCCAAACTATTAGGGTTTTTAACTTCTACAAATATGGGTAGCATGTGTGTATAATTTTGTATTTCTTCCAAGATAGAATGCTGACCACGACTGCCGTTTATACAAACCAGAATATAATCATTGGAAAATATTGAATTGTACTTAAGAAAATGTGGTAGATATTGTCCTTGTCTAGAAATTGAGCTTTTTTTTTGAAATATAGATATGAATAACAGATGATATAGGCATGTACTCAACATTTATTTTTTAGTTTCCACTTTGTGCCAGTTATTTCTCTAAGGTACTAGGGATGTAAAGGAAAACAAGGCAGACCCTGACTTTGTTTTAAAGGGCTTATTGTTTACTGCGGGAACAGAGGCACTAGTCAGTACATCAATAAATAAAAAAAAAATCAGAGGTAATTGTTAAATAGAAAAAAGATGACATGGTAGGCATAGTCGGCTGCATTAAATTCATGGAGTAAGTCATATTCAGGGAAGTTGAAACCTTGATGATAAGAAGGAGCCAGCCATATAAAAATCCTGGAGAAGAGTATTCCAGGCAAAGAAAAATACTGATGTAAAAGTTCTATGGTTGGAATTAATTTAGTGTGTTTGAAGAAGAGGGAAAAAGCCATTATGACTGAAACATAATAAATAAAAGGAAGAGGAGCTGGAAAGATGGGAGAGAATGGCAGGCAGGAGTCAGATCATATAAAGATTTTTGTCTTACAAGAGGGTTATATTTGATTCTAATTCAATAAGAACCATTAGAAGGCTTCTGGCCAGGAAGCATATCATTAAACTTGTTTGTAAAGATTATTGCTCTTGCTGTTAAACTAGAATACTTTGAATTCTAGGAAGAATGAAAGCAAAGAAAAGCAGTTATAAGCTGTTGTCCTTCCTTCTGGGTTCTTGGCTGAGATGTCCCTATAATAAAAAACAGATTAACAGGAGAAAAACAAACGAAAGTTTGGTTAACATGTATACCATCTGTTTACTTTGGAAAGATACAGAAAAACTGAGTAACTTGCTGAAATGGCTTAAGCCACCTCCTTCAGTAACTAAAGACAAAGTATGTTGGGGCAAAGGAGGGAGCGAGGGGGGTGAAAGGAAAAAGGTCAGTTATGGGAGGTTACCAGAAGTCACAGTAAGCAAAGGTGTATTTGCTATGCATATTTAATTTGCCATCATCTCCTTTAATAATAGAAATTTGATCATCCCCTTCTTCAGCATACAGTGGAGGAGATACTTACAAATGGAGATTTGCCTTTATACATGCAAATATTTCTTTTAAAAGGGCATGCATTCCGGTTTTCAGAGCTTTTCCTTTCCTGCTGTTACTTGAAAATAACAAGTCTGCAAAATAATTCTCATGCAAAAGAGACACATTTTGGGGTGGAAAACTTTGCTCCTTGACAGTGGGGAAAAATTGTGGTTTGGACCACAGTGGTAGCAATGAGATGGAGCTAATTAGATATTTGGAATACATTTTTGAGCTAGATTATATTAGCAAAGGGGAGAGAAAGTGTTGACTGGTAAGTAGATAGATGCTAATGCCCTCTTCGAGCTTGAGTCTGTGTTAATGGAGATTTGAGAATGGAAAATCCTCTCAATTCTGAAAGAGTTCTAGGCACATTGAAATTGAAATGCCCATTGTAACTCTGGAGGAAATATCATTTTAGTAGTTGTGTTAGCACTCAAACCAGGTATCCCACACTGTTAAGGGGTGAATGCACTAACTAATAGCTATCCATGAACAAAGGCAAAGAAAGTAAACTTGTGCAAAAAAAAAATTAATGCAATTGTTGTACAAAGAGAGAAGAAAGGATTTAAAATAATCATTTTCCTGGGCCTCCCCGGTGGCGTGGTTGAGCGCTGGGTTGCGAAGCTGCCCGCAGCCTCTGCAGTGCTGGTTCGATCCCCAGCTGCTCCCCGGCCACCAGAGGAGGGTCCCACATGGCGCATAGACTTCTGCAGCCCGCTGCTCCCCTCAGCAGTGTACTTCGGTCCTTCTGCCTCTTCTGCTCCCCTCTCTGGCTCTGGTGAATTCTCTCACCCTCCCGCGCTTCTGACTGTACCCAGTGCATGTATAAACAAACAAATAAATAGATCTTTAAAAAAAAAGAGAGAGAGAGAGTTCCCCAGTTATTCCCTTAAAAAAAAAAAAAAGAATATGCTAGAGGAGGCAGGCAATAAACGATATCAAGCATGTAAATAAGTAATATAGTGTGTGACACTAGGTACCAAAAAGTAAAACAAAACAGAGAAATATAGAAATGAAAACATGGGTATTTTAGTATAAGAGAAGAAGGGCTTACTAAGAAGATGGCTTGCTTTTTTTTAAGATGTATTTATTTTTTTAAAAGAACTAGGGTACAGGTCAGAGGCGCGGGAGGGTGAGAGGATTCGCCAGAGACAGAGCAGGGAACAGAACAGGCAGAAGGACCGAAGACATTGCTGAGGGGAGCAGCAGACAAGGCAGGAGAAGTCTGCCCCGCCATGTGGGTTGGCTCCCTCGCCAGCCGGGAATCGAACTGTCGCTGCAGAGGCTGTGGACAGCTTCACAGGGCTGCGCTCAACCCACTGCACCACCGGGGAGGCCCCCGAGAAGATGACATTTGAGTAAAACCGAAACCAAGTGAACCATTCAGAAATCTGGACAGAAGGACACTGCAGGCAGAAATAGCATATCCCCTGAGTTAGGAGAGTGCCTGACTTTTCAAGGAATGCTAAGAATGCTGGTGTAACTGAGCAAGAGGGGACAAAGAGGGAGGACTAGGAGATCAGGAGAATAGGTCATAAAGGGCCATGTGACATGGGTCCACTAAGTCATTGTGAGCACACTGGCTTTTATTCAGTAAGATGGGAAGCCACTGGAAAATTTTGAGGGAGTGGTACATCCTAACATAGCAGGGTCTCCCTCAATAGTGAGGGTAAATGAACGAGGTGTCAGAAAGACTGGAAATGAAGTTGACTTCAATGAAGCTGATAGCTAGGCAGATGATGATAAGTGTTTGGCTTCTACTTAATCTCCATCAGAAATATGTCTTGTTAATGTTCACCTAAGCTGTGAAAGATTTAAGGAGCCAGTGGAAAAACTTAGAGACAACCCTCACTTTTCTATTGTTACATGATATGTAGGAGGTTATGTGTTGGACCTTAATTCCTTGGGCCCTGGGGATACAAAGGTCCTTTTGCTTCTGACAGTTACACGTGGTGTAGAATTGTCCTGTCCAAAATAAACCCTCATTAGGAAACATTTATTCCTCTAGCTCATTATTTCAAAGAACTAGTTCTGTGATACTGTGAGTTCTCATTTTCTAAATTTCTGGATCATCAATTTCTCTATTCCTTATTTCTTAAAGTTTGTTGTTCTTTTTCTAGTGTCTTATTTGTATTTATACTTGTTTGCTGGTCAAAATATTTGGAAATGTGAATTTTCCTTTCAGCTGTGCCCTGCAAATTTTGATGTGTTCATTCATGTTTCCCAAACACCCGTCATGGTCCTTGGCACATACTGGCTACTCACTAGGTATTTGCTAGTAAATTCAAATATCCCCCTCCATTTTTTTTAAACTGGACAGTAGAATCCATGTTTGTTGCTGTGTTGCACATATACTTGGGTATTACATTAAATCTGTCCTTTATGTTGTAGGTGCAGCAGTTGCAAGGAGTTTATAATTTGCAAGAACAGCATTTCTGGACCTTATGTTCTGACGTTTATGTTGGGACCTTGAAGTTAGTGGTAGCACCTGATGCTGACGCCAGATGGATTTTAAGCCAAACACACAATATTTTTACTCAGGTATGACTTTTTACTAATTTCTTTTAAGGATCTTTGAATTTGTTACCTGTAAACTTTAAAAATATTTACTATTTAAAAATGTGTGCTATAAGGTAGGCATAAAAGTACTTTTTTTCCCAAGTACAGGGCCAAACTTGGGAGATCCTTATTTTGGCTGGTATTTTTAATGCTCATAGTCCTATTTTCCCATCATTGCACTGATCTGAGTTACTGTGAGAAAAGCTAGATTCTTCCTTACTATACACTTCTTATAAGACATGCTGTTTGATGGCAAAAATTCTAAAATAGCATTTGGAATAAGAATAATGACTTGTCAGTGGCTTTAGCTGGACTAAGTTAATGTTTTTGTGTGATAACAAAGCCATGTTTAACTCCTGTATGACTTAACAGCTCACTGTGCTATTAGATTTCTCTTAATTGTGTATTTGGAATCATAAGTTAGTGCATGCCTGCAACCAAATTATTTCAGTTAATTCTTGCCCCATCAAGAGTTGACATAGTCATGTGATTGATAATCGGAGTAAGGATGATTTTGCTATTCTGTATGTGTCGGGAGAATAAGAACATCATGTCAGTAACATCTAAGGAGGGAGAGAACACAATTTCTTTTTTCAGTCTAGTTTGCTGGAAATATTTGGTGAAAAAATCTAGATGTCAACATGCCTGCCAAAATTATCTACTATTCAGATCTAATGAGGAATCTGATTCCAAACCTTAAAAATCTGTGCTTAAAAACTGACATGTGCCTCCTGGTGTGATGTAACAAAAAGTATATAACGTGGCCTGAGTGGTACCTTGCCAGAAGTGGATTATGTGGATCTCAGCGTTAACAAACAACCAGACAAATCCAGCTTGTCAAAACTTGTACAGGGCTGTTACCCTGGATTGTTGTAAAGTGTCAGTGTCACTTTTCAAACCTCTCTCCAGCTCTGTGTCATACACTGCACCCACTGGGCTATTTACTTTTCTGTGTGAGACAAAATCCTACTCTAATGTAAAGATCAATTCAGTTGTTAACTTTTTCTCTGCAAATGTGTATATGCTTACACATCATTTATGTGCTTGAGAGACTTGGACAACAAACCATAATATGCAGTTTAGTTAAATTCAGAACCTTAGCATAGATCAAATGTTTCTTCCTCTCTGATAAATAGAAATGTAGGATTAGGGTCCTTTAGGAGTAATTAATGAGGTAATCTTATGTAGGTGATAGCTAGAGTTAATACTACCAAAGTAATAAGTACTAGGACTACTTACTTAATCCAGAACTTTTAAGAATTAGGCTTCTCAATTAATACTATAATAACTGCAATCATAATGACTTTCATAGTGAAGCTTGCAACTTCTTCACATATGTCTGAATCTGCACAGCTCTTCTTTATTCTAGAAGCAAAATGAAAGCTCAGCTGACAATAACCTTGCTTTTCTCTGCTGTTTTTGTTAGATCTTATTCTCTCCTCAAACCTCAAGTTTTCTCCTGCTTATATATCCTTCCACCCTGATGGTTCAAGCTTCTGTTGACCTCTAGGATACCCCATGATCTCCTAGACTGTAGCACTTAGTCATAGTTTTCCTGCTGAGAAGGAATGTAGTTTCTTGGTTTAGAAATGCACAAAGCAGCTGGTCTGTGCTTAGGAATTGCTGAAGTTGTAATTGAAGTTGTGGAGAGAGGTTCTTCTGGTAACCCTAGAAATCTTGGCTTTTAAAATGGCTGAACTTGAAAGTTTATTCAGCTGCTGCTTTGGTTTTGGAAACTGTATTTGGTTTTTGAAAATTTTAAGCTCTGACAAATATTTTAAACCTGTTTTATCAGTTAAGATCAAGCCAACTTGATTTCATGCCTTGCCAGAGACTACGCACTCTTTGTACTTTGCTGTGAAGATGGTTAAACCCATTTTTTTACCCCCGAGGGAGAGGTTATGTTATAGGACAGCCCCAATATTGAACGGGTTGCCTGGCTGTGGGTCCTCACCCGCGCGCTTAAAAGGGACTTATGAATACTCCACTGCAGGCACACACAAAAGGTTAATAAAAGGTTTATTTACAAGGAAAAAGGAAATAAGGAAAATGTACAACTCAGGGAGAAAATAGGGAAATAAAGTCTTTAATGCGTCCTACCTGATCCACCGACCTGGAAACCCAAAGTCACTCCCAGAGCTGGCCAGATGCTGCGAGCTGGCGGAGAGCAAAATGGGGGAAACCCCCCCCAAGCCCACGTGTCTGGCTTTATACCAACCTGGCTGCTTAACCCCACCCTCAGGTCCCAGCCACCTTCCCTTTGGTGGTGATGGGATTTGGAGTTCCCAGTGTCTTTGGCTTTGGCCTGGGGTGGGGGTGGAGTCCACAAAGCCTGTATGGAATTAGCTTTAGGACATCCTTTTCCCCCTAACAGTTACTCTACTGAAGTCTTTCATTCCAAACATTGAATGATTTAAAATTGTTTTGTCATCTTTTATTTTTGGTTCTGACATAAGCAAAAGTGAAATGTTTTATCAATATAGTTTCCTTTTCTGTTTATCCTAGTAATGTGTATCTATATAAGTAAATCCCAGACCCTGCAGTAACATTTTCATTTCATAAAATAACACTTAAATTTAAAATTTTTTAAGTTGCATCTTATTCATAGATTCTACTTATTGAAGTTATTAAACTGAAATTGTTTAATTTTTTTAGAAAAAATTGTGCTTATGTTTTAGGTATATTTATCAAGCAACTGTAAACATTGGTGGCCTTAGTTCCAAAAGGCAAAAAGGGTTTTCTCATTAGTAAGCTATACTTTCTGGTTTTATGACCATTTTAAGTATCTAATAATTGATTTTTAAAAAAATTAGTTTTGGTTAAAAATTTGTTCATGTTGAAGTATATGTGAGGATAACTTTGAAGAGATCAACAAAAACTTGAAAATTATAATTTTCTATTTTGTTTATAAAATTGTAAACTTTGTCACTATTTTAGAACTGTGCACTAGGAATGTCTTTTTTAATTCTCACTTTCCATAGTTAGTAGTTACGCTTTAATGGTCAATGCAGTTAACTTCCTATGCATAAATATAAAACAGTGCATGTGGAAGGATTTCTGTTGGCATGAAAAAATCTTCTCTCACAGATTTCTACCTCTTGCATTAAGAAATGAGTTATTTGGCAATTTTGATGAATTAGAAAACACAGTTTTTATGTTTGGCATATGAACAGGAAGAGGGAGTGGGATAGTGGATTAGGAAGGCCATTTAATACTGTGTGTTTCTTGTTTAAAACTGGAGGATATCTGTTAATTTTTTATAGTTTACTTCACAATTATAACTATAACCTTAAACTTTTAAAATACATTTTTTGTTAAAAGTATTGTTTGAAGAAAAATACAGACTGTGCTTGGTGTTCATTACCCTCCTGATCCCATAAACCACAAAAGACAGTTAAAGGCTAATACGTAATATTTGCTCCTCCTTTCATACTTTTCTGCCTATTTCTGTTATTAAGGCTTAAAGCCCCAGATATCTCCTTCAGCTTTTGGTGCTCCATTTTCTAGCCTCACAAGATGAGTTGACACTAATACCAAGGAAGGAACCAGAAAACCTCCTCACAAGCCCAAGTGGGAGTTTCCCCAAATTTCAGAAACTTCTCCTGTGTTCAGAATCCTTCCTGTCTCTTACCACATACCTCATCCAACCTAACATCTTCTGGCAGGTGAGAGGAGAGAGTAGGTAGGAGAAGGTATTTGCCCCTTTCTTGGTAGCTTTCTGATTTTCCGCGCATTCCATTTGCTTTTCCTTTTTGTAAGGGACTTAAATCTTTTATAAGTATTGATTTTACTTGTGTGCTCTGGAATAGTTTCTTACCAGTATTTCCAATTCCTTTGGTGATGTCCATCACCTCATGTGGAGGTTGAGATGAACATAGAATGTGACCAACAAATTTCTAGGGTTATTGTTTTTATTTAATACACAGTTAAATGTTTGTTGGTTGGTTGCTAGTTGTGGAAATAATAACAGCAGCAACTGGCCTTTGTTGAATGCCCACCAGGTTGTAAGGGACCTATCCCATCAACCCATCTGCACAAGACAAGTACGATTATACTCTGTTTACAGAAAAAGGAACTGGGAACAGTATTGTTCTCCACACATGATATTGTCGTACCCACTTGCTGTTTCACTTACTTAATTCTCACATGGAAGAGTCAAATTGTTTTTCAAGACTTCATTTAAGAACGAAGATTAATATTATATATCCTTAGTTAAAAACTGAAACAGCAATTTTTTTTAATCTTTGAGAAATTAGTAGAAAATACAAACTATAATTTTCTATAGCCATGTTTATTTTTCTAAATTTTTTACTTTTGATTTGTTTTCCTTTGCACAACAATGAATATTTATTGGGGATATTTTAAGTCAGTAGTCCAGGTTAACACTTATTTTCATAGAAGCTTATCTGTTTAACTAAATTGTCTTTTCAGTTTTAAAAAGTGTTGATTATGGTTTGTACATTATTCTCAGTATGAATATTATATGTTTTTTGCATTCTAAGGACAATCCCTCAGCCAGTTCTGATTCTTGGTAGATATATGATAGAACCAAGTGGTAGATATATGATAGAACCAAGCACTGTTTTGATGTGCTGGAGTATTTGTCATGTTTTTGTGGTATGAATAAACTATATAGACAACCTAGTTTTCATTTAGGGAGTAGGTGACTTTCCACAGGATTCCTTGGAAATTCTACTTTGAAGGAAATTGAAAAGAGAAAATAGGAAACTCGAAAATTTGAAGCTGTCCCCATCAGGACAGATGGGTGAAGCAAAATGACTTTTTCTGCTATTAGTCTGAGCTTTTATGTAAAGCTGTAGCCCCTGGGGGGGGGGGGGGGGAGATATCAGCTTGAGTAATTAACTCATGATTATGCAAGGATCAATTTACCTAGCCTTTTTGTTTTTCCTTTCTTTTTTATTGCCTTGGGCTACTTCATTTCTCATTACCGTCTTCACTGTAGTAGAGGTAAAATGGCAGAGATAATAGCTTTTTTTTTGCCCATTTTACTTCTATGTATTTGCTAAAAGAGAAAGAAATTAAGATAATTCATTTAGGCAATAGTTGTTTTTTCTTAAGGTTAGACATACAACATTTTAAAGAATTCTTAAGTATAGTTATTTTAAGAGCTGACTGGATTGAGTAAACAAAACATAATTGCAATCAATCACGATAATTTCTTTTAATAGCTTTTTGTAGCATATGCAATTCTTATTCCCATGCTCCTTATAATTGTCCCTGGTATGTAGCAAGGATTTATTAAATATTTGTCAAATATTGGATGAATATATAATAATTTTGTGAGAAAGTAAGGTTGGTGTTCATCAGCAGTTTTAAAATGAGAAAAAATGGATTTGGCTTTAATTTTTAGCACAAAGTCTTGCAAATACTAAGTTCTCTTCTTTCATAAAGAGAAGGTGCTATTAAATGCATTTCCCATGCATTTAAAGAGAGTTTTAATTTTGCCACAGCAAGGATTTTTTTTTTCTTCAATGAGGCAAAGAACCTAAAAAGTTTCCTGTTTTGGTAAGCTCTTAGAGCATATTCAGAGTTTTATTCCATTAGAATAGTTTCTAACTCTTCCTAAGCATTCATTAGTGCTGGGCCAGGGTCCTTCTACTTAGCATTAGGAAAAAAATGCCATGCTAGAAATAACTGCAAGAAGTAGTGTTCATATTTTATCTCCCACTCTGGTTTTTCCTTTCCATTAAATATTCTAATTTACCTTTCATTCTAAGGTATCGACAAGAAAACACTTCTTGTAACTAATGCTTTTATTTTTTAATAGTTTTTATTTGAAAGAAGGAAATTATAACATTTCAATTTAACCAATGAATATGTATTATTCACTTACATTGTGCTGAGTAGTACTTGAGATTCTGGTAATTTGTGTTAGAATTATAAAATGTCTTCATCCAGCTTCCACCAATTAATCCCCCAGATTTTTTTTTTTTTTTAAGATTTATTTAATGTATACAAGCACTGGGTACAGTCAGAAGCACAGGAGGGTGAGAGAATTCACCAGAGCCAGAGCGGGGAACAGAAGAGGCAGACAGACGAAACACACTGCTGAGGGGAGCAGCGGGCGGCAGGAGAGGTCTGAGCGCCATGTGGGACCCTCCTCTGGTGGCCGGGGAGCAGCTGGGGATCGAACCGGCCATGCAGAGGCTGCGGGCAGCTTCGCAACCTAGCGCTCAACCGCTGCGCCACCAGGAGGCCCTCCCCCAGATTTTTTTAATGGTCAGTAATAGATTTCAAGTGAAGAGCTTTTATTTTGGATACACATTAGGAAAGGGGCAGCAACTATCCTGAGCCACACTCTAGCCTGAGAGCTGTGGGGTTCCTGGTTTTACGGGATTGGTAACCAAGGCAGGCTTGTGGGGGAGGGGGTGGGCAGAGTCACAGTGTATTTTAGCCTGGGCTACACTGGAGCCCAGTGGGTTACTTGTTTTTCTTTCATCAAATGTCTCATTAGCACCTTAAGTCTCCACCCAGGGGTGGGTATTTTAGCATGCTAATGAGTCCTCAGTGATGTCTGTGACAGCTTTCTGCTTTTGAGTCTGGTCAGCCATCAGGTTTCTGCTGGTTCTGGAGCCATTGCTGGAACGCAGGAAGTCTCTGGAGGGTGGAAGGCCTGTTTTTAACTTGTGCTTTTGTGTTTGGCTGAAATCTGTTCTCCTGAGGGCCTCAATAACAGGAAGGTTAGGCAAGCAAGTCTAGGTCCCAAGTCTAGATCCCTGTTACAGCAGGGTGTGGAGGGATGCAGAAATGCTTTAACTTAGAATTACATTATGATGGGAGAACATAATATAGCAACACAGCAAAATACTGTTATATCAGAAGGTCTGAAATGTTATGGAGAGGAAGAACAGAGTAGGGAGATGGTGAGTGCTGAGGCAGTTTCCATATATCTACCTGCCTACCTACCTATATATCTCTCATCATCTGACATACTACATTGTAGGGTAAATGAAGATAGTCAGACTTTTATGCCATTGGGCTCTGTGTCTATCACCTGCAACCTTGATCTTGTTAACACAGAGGGCACTGGCGTGTGGGGCACCTGTGCCTGACTCTGGACACCTGAGCATGGCAGTGTGTACATGCGCAAGTGTGTGCACCTTAGCCTAGAGATCAGGGATATAAGGGTGGCGCTGCTACTCAGAGATGGCTACGAGGGATATAAGGGTGGCGCTGCTACTCAGAGATGGGAGTGCGGCTACGAGAGGAGGAATGACGGCTACGAAAGGAAGAGGCCACGAGAGAATGCCAGAGAGAGTGTAGAGAAAGCATAAAGATATACTGGGGCTTAAGTTGCTGGCTCCCTGGTGGCGCAAGGGGTTAAGCACTGCACTATGAAGCAATCCGCAGCCTCTGCAGCACGAGTTTGATCCCCAGCCGGCCAGGGAGCTACCCACATGGTGCAGCCGACCTCTCCTGACTCGCCTGCCGCTCCCCTCAGCAGTGTATTTCAGTAGATCCACCGGTTCTGCTCCCCACTCCATCTCTGGTGAATCCTCTCACTCTCTCTCTCTCTCTCACACACACACACACATGCACACACACGCATCTCTGGTCTGGTCTGTACCTCAGCTCTTGTATGCATAAATAAATAAATCTTTAAAAAAAAAAAAAAACTGTGAAAATGATGCCAAGGTCTCCAAAATTCTCCTTCAAACTGCTAGAACCAACCATGAACATACCCAGCCTGGGATGGTTGCAAAGCATTTACTTACTTACTTGTTTATCATCTCCCCTCAAAATAGCATATAAACTCCATAAGGGCAAGGATATTTTTAACCTATTTGGTTCCCTCTTGTGTTCTCAGCAGAGTGGCCCCCAAAATACAATAAATGCCCAGAAAGTACTTGTTGTGTCAATCAATTGAATGCATTTAGATAGGGTGATCAGTGTAGGCCTCATTGATGTCTGAGTAGAGAAGGAATATGTTGTTTGACTGTCTCCAGAGACATTGTACCAGGCAGAAGGGCAGGTCTGACTGAAGCAGAGTGAAAAGGAGAGGAATAAGAGTGAGATCAGAGGGGTAATCAAGGACCAAATCTAGAGCGGATTTGTAGGTCATTTAAGAACTTGGCTTTGTAAGGGTTAAAGAAGGTAAACTGTTGTGGGGTTTGAGTAATGGAGTGGCATCTCTCCAGTTGCTCCACTGAAAACAGACCAAAGGAAGGCAAAGATAGAGATACTGGTAGCTTCGGTCAGGTGGTAGCAATGGACCAGGTAATATAACGTGGTCAGATTCTGGGTTTGCATTATGTGAAGATAAAACAAACAGGTTTTTTGTTTTCTTAAAGATTTATTTATTTATTTATTTATTTATTTATTTATTTATTTATTTATGCAAGCACTGGGTACAGTCAGAAGCGCGGGAGGGTGAGAGAATTCACCAGAGCCAGAGCCGGGAGCAGAACAGGCAGACTGACGAAATACACTGCTGAGGGGAGCAGCAGGTGCAGCAGGAGAGGTCTGTTGAACCATGTGGGACCCTCACTGGTGGCCAGGAATAAAACCGGTGCTGAACAGGCTGCAGGCAGCTTCGCAGCCCAATGCTCAACCGCTGCGCCACTGGGGAGGCCCTAAAACAAACAGGTTTTGCTAATGGGTTGGGTGTGAGAGAAAGAAGGCTGTTTTAAGTTGCAACATTAAAGATGATACTGAGCTGTAGAAAACAGAATGGATGGGCTTAAGGGGGGGTGGGAGGCTAGTGTTCAGTTTGGCTGAGTTGTGATGCTTGTCAGACATCCAAGTGGAGCTGGTCAAGTAAATGGTGGGTGAGTGATAAATATAGCAACGCATCTGTGGACATAGAAATGTGTGTGTGTATAGATATACTGAAAGTCTCGCTGCTAGATGAGCTCATCTAAAGAGCAAGTGTAGAAAAGGATCTGAGAACTGAGCCTTTGGGTGTACAAAGATGGGGAGGAAAAGGGGAGGAAGAACCAGCAAAGGACTCGAGCAAGATTGTTAAGTAAAAAGGCAACCAGTGAGTTTTATCTGAAATCCAAGAGGGGAGAAAATGTTTCAGTAGGAGGGAGTGATCTCTTGTGTCCTTGTTGGTAAATTAAGTATTAAAATGAGGACTGATTATTGAGCCTTGGTCTGGGCGACTTGGAAGTGACCTTAACAGACATCTTTGGGAAGTGGTAGGTGGCAAAAGTTGGCATTGGAATGGGTTCAAGAGAAAAGAGAGACAGCAAATAAGAAAACTTGATAACCAAGGAGAGATGGGAGCAATTTTAAGAGCAGTGTCTTTGAGTAGCAAGTTCATATCTAAAATTGAAAGGGTTGGAGTGTAAGAAAGTTACCAATAGATATTTAAGTGTTTACTAGCCTTTTATCACAGGAGGGTTTAGACTGGGTATGATTTTAGTAGCAAAGCACTGTGGCGCTTTCTAGCAGGGTAATGGTAGATGGCTCACCTCATTTTTCTAAATATCACTTGGACAAAGTATGTGATTGGTAGCATGACTGGCTTCTGTAATGGTACATGAAGTATCTTTTGGAACTTATGGATATACTTGTTTCTAAAATAAAATTACTAGTGCTTTCTGATGAGAAATGGAGATTTCCCAGAAGTAGAATAGAAAAATAATTTCTGCCTCTCTCCAAAGAATGAGATTTTTTTCTTTCTATTTTTTTGAAACATATAGTCTGTTATTGACTTTATTGGTTTCTAATTTTTCTTTTTTTAAACTTTTCAGGCTGGAGTGAGACAGCTTTATGTACAGATTGACTTCGCAGCCATGTAATGAATAAAGAGAAATTATGCTTTTTGGGGGACCTAATTTTTCTGGTACTGTACAATCCAAAACATTGTACCCAGCTTTTTAAAATAGAGAAATCATCACTACAACTCCCTAGTACCAAGTAGACCAGGTAGAGTCAGCCATTTGTACTCTGCCAGGACCTCACAACTAAGGGATCAGAATTAACAGGATCTTTCCTGGACTTCCGGCCTTGTCTTTTGTACACTTCCCTTCAAATCCTTTTCATTTCTGAGCTTTTATTCCAGGGTGTTGTTTTTTCCTTTTTTTTTTTCCATTTTAAATGTGCCCTCACTCCCATCCCTCATCCTCGCCAGCAAGAAATTCAAATTGTAGGTTTCCGATCACCTGGAATGTCTTCAGTGAAACTGCTGGAAACCACTACTTTCATTCCCACAAAACCAGTGTTATTCGAAAAAAATACACCAGAAATCTGTTTTATATGTAATGTCACAGTTTGTTGACGTTCTTCAGTATAATCATATGTTTGTAAAATTGTTTGTACCTTGCAAACTTATGAACCAAACCATATTGGGTTTTCAAAGTGCCTTTGTATCAGAAAATGTATGTGCCAGCATAGAATTCTACCATCACAGGTAATATGTGTTTTGTTTTTTTTTAATGGATATTCTGTAATCTGTAAAAAATAAGACTCTTGTTAGTAATGTATACAGGTTGTCTTTCATGTACTTCCAGCCTAGGGTTAGAGATGTGAAATTTTTCCTTTTATCAAAAATAAAATGTGTTATTTTGCTTTTGAAATCAGATTCAACTTTCACATTTTAGACTTTGTGGACTGTGCATTCAAACCTTTGCAAATGCATCTGTTATAAAGACAGTCGACTTCCTTAAATCATCCACTAAATTCCAAATTTCTATAAAGCCTAGTGTGTCTGTGAAAAGCGTTTCTCCTTGCTGTTTTTATGGATTTTATTAATAGAAAGAAAAAGCAGTGTAGACGAAAGGCAGAAATAGTTGTGACAATGTTATTTTTCTTTTTTATTCTTCAAAATGCCATGTCATGCAATTTGTTTTTCTGTGCAAGTATTGCACAAATACATTTGCTTTCAGGAATCCTAAAGCAATCTTTTCATTGAATTCAAACTATTGAAGTTACGGAACAAATGTGGTAATATGGAACTCTTCTAACACAGGTATCTTAGAAATTAATAAGTTGATTTCTAGGTTCTTGTGTATTTGAAAAATAAAATTGCAATTTGAGATGACAAATGTTTTGAACATTCTACTCAAATGTTCTTGATGTTTTACAAAGAAATATTGATCTGCATAAACATCTCCCCATTGTACTTCATTTCATCACTGTGTATATTCCCTTTTAACTTTAAGAAAATGAAACTGTTGGGGAAAAACCCTGCAGTATGGAAATGATTGTTTAGAATGTAGGTTAATCATAAGCACCCTTTCACTGACAGGGCAGAAATCACTGTTAATTTCAAGCTATCTATTTCCCGACTTCCAACCTGCAATTTATGTACACCATATAAGGAAACTAGACCACTTTATGCTTTTCTAAACTCTTGCAGATTGTAGCGAACTGTGAACGTTCTTCTTTTTGCAGATTAAGTAGTGTTTTCAGAAGATTTCTACTTACTGCCAGACAATTCTAAAACTGAGAATTCCCATAATAAAATTTACTTAAATAAATGAAACAAGTGTTGAGATATTTCAGGAGGAAAGTATAAAAAAATTACAAGTCCTGATAATGGTATTGTTTTTTCCTTATAAGTATAATAAGTCATTTGGGAGTTTGCAACCACTACCAAGCCTGATAGAACCCTGGAAATTTGGCATGTTAGGGAAAACAGCAGGTTAAGATGAAGGCAGGGATTTTGAATGTGTGCCTTTAAAAGCTAATTATGTGTAATATTACTGATGTTTCGTGTGGAAATAGTATTTGCACTGGCCTGTAAAGTTCAACAATGCAGTTTGAAGATCCAGTTCAGCCTTTCACTGAGCAGCCCTCCATTCAAAGTGAAGCTTTTGTCAAAAGATGCATCACTTTATCTTTGTATTCTCAAAACATAAGGGCATGAGTGTGTTTTTGTAGCATGTATAGAGTACTTGGCTGATGGAACTCTAATTTTGTCACTGTTATAGGAGATTGCTAATTTATATCATTTAGCAGGTTGGCATTAACATTTATGCTTTAGTTAAATGTTCTTAATTAAGCCTGTGTCTGCAGCAGTAAAAAATTGGAGAAAAATGTTACTTTTTTTCTCACTCTTAGGATATACTTTTGTTACATTCAAGTTCTTGGCACAAATGTACTGCTAAAACACATGGTTTCAATGAGAAATACTATGTGATTATTGCTATAAAATAAATCTAGAATGTCCCTACTGGTCTAACTTGTCAAAAAAAAAAAGTATAATTTTGCTCATATTTTAAAAAATAAAATATTCTCTGGAGAACACATTTCTTATTGCTCAGGGTAAGTTTACCTTGCCAAGTAAATTTCCCCAAAGAGAAATATATCTATTTATTTGTGTGTTTTTAAGTCTGGATTTTATGAATCAAGATGAAAGGGCTTAAAATATGTACAGCTTCCTTATTTTGCTGCCTCTCTGTGTACCTTTATGAAAGACAGTGTCTAGTTAATCTATAGCTCAGTGTTACTTTGTCATTTGCATAAGCATGAGTGGTAACATGTTACTGGCATTGTGATTTTCCTTCTTTTAAGAATACTTCAGCATTTTTCAAAGCCTACACTTACAAACCAGTTACCAAAATACTGTGACTTTGTGTATCCTTGGAAAGCAGCTAAATCATTGATTCCAAATCAGCTGGTCATAGTTCTATAATGTCTTATCTACTTAGAATAAGCCATTTTATAGTGATTGTTAATGTGGTAGCATCCTGTTATATAATAGTGGGCTTTAAGAACAAAAATATTTCCTTGCCTAACATAGAATTTTACATCTAAGGAGACTGCTTTACATCAAAGCAGTTTTGTTCTACCTCTCATTTTACTGATGAGAAAATTGAAGTCCAGAAAAGCTGTCATTTACTCAAGGTCACCGAGATAATTAGTGGCAGAGCCAAAATTAGAATCCAGATCTTCTGAATCCAAGTGGAAAGTTCTTTCTACTCTACTATGTTGCCTCTCCCATGTAGTATTTGCCTTTCTGTAAATGTGACAAAAAGCATTTGTAAATAAAGGACAGCTGACCTCCATTTTTGGTATACTAAGGCACTTTACAAATGGATTTTTATTGCCTCATTTTTCATATCTAATTATGAGGCTTAGCATATTCCATAATCTTTATGGAAGATATAATTTTTATACTCTTTTTTTTTACATTTTACCCTTGTGAAAAGTTCCTGTTTTTTTTTTTTTTTTAATGATGACTTCTGTGCATTGAATACTTATAACTTGAGTTTTTTTTTTTTCTGTTAATTGCCCAAGGCTAAATCCAATTTACGGATTGCATAGTTTCTTTATTTTGTTTAAATTCTGTGAACAAGTACTTTTTTAGAAACCAGGCTAATTCACAGGTCATACCATTTCAGTTTTGCTACTGTAGTTTTCAGTCACTGGAGAATTTTTTCGTTTTTAAGATTATCTGCAGAGCCATGTAAAATTGGGCATTAAGTGTTAAAAAGAACAAATCTTTTAATTCAGCAGAGTAAAATTTGAAGTCTTTACAGAATCCCAGATGCTAAAAAGTGCGACTTTCAGTTTTTCATAAGAGCATTACCTTGAGAAAGTAAACTTTTTTCTTTGTCATAATTTTTAAAACAAATTATTTTCCAATTTACAAGAAGTTTGGCAAAAAAGGAAATTATTTCTTTGAAAAGCATTCATTAAGAGTTCCTTCAATGGAAGATTGTTTCAAAATCCGATTCCCCTCAAAGCCTTTGTGATCCAGATCTCTACCATAGACTCAAGATTAAATACAATGACGAATTACGTATCAAGAAAGTATTTGCAGAGTAGTTCCATGTAAAGGCCAAGTAAATGTAATTCTTTTTGATGAGGGCATCTTTGGTTTCTGTTGAACATTTCCTAATTCCAAATTACATGGAAAAATGGGGTTTATTAACCTTTATTAAGTATGTGCCAGGCTTTGTATGACCTTTTTCATGTTACCACATTTAAAATCCTCCTTATTTCTATAAAGAATTTTGCATGATTTTATAATTGACAAGGCATTTTCAAACACATTTTCTCTTCTGGTTTTCCTTTTATCCTTTTGAAGAAGGAACTTCTAACCCTATTTAAGAGATGATGACACTGATGGGAGAGAATTTAAATGATTTGCCTAGGGGAGAGCCAGCAGTAGAGCACAGACTTAATCTAGCACATTTTTTGAGGACTGTTCTGTTTTATAAGTCATTCTACAATGATTTAAAGCTCTGATAAGTTGTAGCCAATTCGCCTGTAACATCAGTGAATGATCACCATGACAGAATTGATATGGGAGAACAGTTTTTTTTCAGTGCTCTTTATGCTTATTTCCTACCTTTACCCTTTGAACTTAAATTGTGCAAGCTAAAAAGAGCAATCAGACTCCTAATGCACTTTTTTTTTTAAGTAGCAAGTTTTATTAATACAGAGTCTCAAGCTGCTTAAAAGGGACTGACTCAAACGATAGAGAAACAACTCCTGGCCAAAAGATAGTAACTAAGTTTATTAAGGAGTTGTCTTCTAAGAAATAAAAATAATTTTATGCTATATGAGAGATTATAGGATTTGACTGACATAGATACTTTTGCAAAAGGAAGAAGTCTGTACTTAATGTCTGACTGAACTCTTACCGTGACTGAAGATATAATTTTGATCATGATGTTATCAAGATTGTTTAAAAAAAAAAGTATTTGTTTCATGCATTCCCTTATCCTAAAATAGCATGAATTTATATTACATGCTTGACAAATGTTTGGTTAACTATTGAGTAAATATTATAGTTAGTAGTGGATACAAACATAAGCGTTGGGGACAGGTAAAACCAATAATTTGCAGTTTGTTACAGAAGACATCTCAGCTTTTCTTTGGCATTTTTGCACAAATAGGGGACTTTTTGGTTTGTCTTTCTTTTCATGTAGCCCTGTGAGCTAGTCATTCATTTTAATACAGGAACAGTGGAGGTATAGAGATGCTTGCATGTTGGACAGGATTTTGGCAGAGCTGGGTCTGTGGGACCTGGTCACTTGAACTTTTATATTCTGTATAGCTCAGTAAGGAACCACATTATCTCCTATTTCTATGGAAAATTGCCATACTCATATTACTTTAAAGGCCTCTGTATAACATGTCTTGTCATTGAACCCCAGATAATTGTCATCTTAAGCCCACAGTTATTTCTTGAAGGTGCTTCTATTAAAAAAAAAAAAAAAAACCACTATCTGTAAGTGATTTAAAATATCCCAGGATAGTTTGCTTTTTTTCTTTTTCCCCTCTAAATACTACATGTTAGTGGAACTTTGCTATATTTATTGACTTATATTTTATCTTTACATTGCTGCTGCCACTGTAAAACTTTTCCCATTTTATTAGTGGAGGACAAAAGCTTGATTTTGAATTTTAACATTTGAATTGTGTTTATAATGCATCATTTAGCTTCACTGAAGATTCTATAATTAGCTAGATATATCCTTTTAAGAGTTCACCAAGTAATCCATTTCTTCAGGTAATAACATCAAATTCAGTGACATTTCTGCCTGAGTGATATTTTGCCCCAACATTTGTAAGTTTGACCAATAAACAGAATGAATCTTTAATATCAGAAATACTGTGAATGAAAATTGCCAAATGACTTAGTATATTCTAACATCACTACAACACTTTACCTCCCTGTCTTTAATGGTTTCTAATAATATGACCAAGTTGAATTGAGCTTGATTCCTTTGAAGAAGATTGTGGAGAAGGCTGGGTTGGAATGTCAAATTCCAAAGACTGTTATAAGTTGGTTTGAAAATGCTAAGTGAAAAATTATGATTTGCCTAAGTAAAATACAACAAATCCATATGTATATTTCACTTTTTTCTACTTGAAAACATGTATATATTTTGTTTAATCTCAGATGTATTTAAAAGAGTAAAAAACAATTGTATCAAAATTCTTCAATAAAATTTCTGTTTAAAATTTTTTACTTGAATGTGTCTGTAACTTTGATGTGTTGAAAAAAGACCGTGAGCTTGACAGTTATTGGAGTAGATTCTAAAGGATTTACGAAGGAAAGGGAAAGAACGATATTCAAGGGCAGAAAACAGCAAAATTCATCAGAATAGCAGAGATGCTAGAAGGTTAGTAATAACACTGTCTAGCTTCTCACTGTAGCTTTTATTATTTTACCTCATGAACACATCTCAATGAATTTATTTTCAGATACTTCCGTTGATTAATGGAAGTAACCAATCCCAAACTGCTCTCTCAACTCATTCTCTGATGACTTCAGTTTATAGGAAATGAAGACAGACAGCATCTGACACAAGCCTCCTTTATCGTTCTACCTTTTCCCCTTTTATCAGAAGCAATTCTTTAAAATAACAGCTACAAAACCCGAGATCCCACTCCCCCACCTTCTCAAACATATTCTTACCTCTTGTCTATGAACACTTGCCACACAATAAAAGCTTTATTCCCGGTGTCTATCGTCAGACACTATGTATGTGGTGTACGTGTGCTGCTTCCACCTCTTTTCAAACCATTTCCATAGATCCTAGTAATAGGCTTTACTCTTCTCTGTTTCTTAGAAGTTAATAATCAAAGGCCACCAATGGCTTCTTATCAATATAGGACAGAACTACCAGCATCTCAAATGCAACAGAGAGAAAATATATTTATCTTCCGTATTCAAATCTCTTCTCAACTACTAATTGCTGTCAGAGTTCTTTACAAACTTACTAGAAATCTAAACGGTGCCTTTGCTACTTCTATTTCCTGAATCCCCTTTCACAAAAGTCCTTTTCTTTATTCTTGGAAATCTTGAAAGTTTACCTTTTCCCACTGTCCTTTTTTTCCACGACTTCATTGTTGCCTGAATGCAGATTGACTTTGAGGAAATGTCTGGCTTTCCCTCTAGTCCATTCCCAGAGCTAGCCACCTTCCTTTCAACACCCCACCACCAATCCTAGCCCCACCCCCTACCAAAATAATTCAGACCTTCAGCAGGAAGTACAAGGAATTTCTGCTGAATCAGACTTTTGCCCAGGCCTTTTCAAAACATTTCCCTTACACAGGTTTCCTGACTACCTTCTGTTGGCCCTTCTGCATATTGGTCTTTGACCTGCTAGATCTGGAGCACCTGCAAGGTCCTCCCTGCCTTTCCTGTGTTCTCTGGAGTTAGCCTGTGGCCTGATTGAAGTCTACAGTGACCTATCGTCACCCCTTTCCAGAAGCCTTTCTGTTTACATATAGATTGAAGCCAGTTATATCCTATACCTCCTCCTTACCCAGTCTTACCTTACCTAGAGTTTTGCTTCCTTCTCCCCACAAGCCACCCTGTGGTAAATAAACTGATAGAATAAGTAAACTCCTCAATTTCTACTTTTAGTTCTCCAGCTCAGGAATCTTGAATAGCTTAATGAGCTCTAGGGCTCATCAAAGACACAGTCCTCTGAACAACTTTAGAATCTCATGTTTTTTCTCCTCTCACTCAATCTCATTATCCATGCTGTGGCACTAGGTAAACTTTTCATTAAGCTCGACTAGAGAAACAGCAGAATGGGGAGGAGCAAGCAGGTCCAATAGATAGATGCAGATAGAATGACAGCAATTTAGCATTTTCATTTTATAAAAACAGAATCGTATTCTAATGAGATTCTAGTTCATTCAAACATCTGCCAGCTCATTTAACTACTTCCAGGCTTAAAATTAATCTACCATGAAGTTCAGACTTAGCACATGCTACCAACATTTAATTGTACAATTCAGCATTAACTGCTAAATTCTTAAAATGAAGAGGACTAAAATGATAACAGTAAGATAATACTCAAATGCATTATGTCTGGCATAGTTTTATGTAATTTATCTTTTTAAATGCTGAATTAGCTTTTAATATGAAGTTTAGCTCCTCTTTGAAAAATGGTTCTGTGTAGATTGTTAAAGTGAAGTATATTCTTTTTGTTTTTTTTTTTTAAGTATTTATTTATTTATCTAACTATCTATTTATTTATTTATTTATACAAGCACTGGGTACAGTCAGAAGCGCGGGAGGGCGAGAGAATTCACCAGAGCCAGAGTGGGGAGCAGAGCAGGCAGAAGGACCGAAGTACACTGCTGAGGGGAGCAGCGGGCTGCAGGAGAGGTCTGTGCGCCATGTGGGACCCTCCTCCGGTGGCCGGGGAGCGGCCGGGGATCGAACCGGCGCTGCAGAGGCTGCGGGCAGCCTCGCAACCCAGCGCTCAACCGCTGTGCCAACGGGGAGGCCCGAAGTATATTTTTTTTGTAGGACAGTCACTGCTAAAGCCAAAGGATTAAAAACAAAACAATACAATAAAATACCAACTCTAAAGTGTTTTCCAAATACAGACTAGTATTTTAAAAAGGGCGACGCTGCGTAAGTAAATTTAGTAAATAGGAAATTCAAATGCACATCTAAGGCATAGTTTCATAGCAATTAGAACTCTGCCATTAGGCTTAAACTTTTGAAAATACTACAACCACTTCTAAAATTATAAATAAAATAACATCTGTCTGATTTGCCATCATCAAGCCACTAAGTTAGCTCAGACTTATTCAACTTCATAGGGATTATCTTTCCTGTGTGTTCATCATACTACTTCTCCTTAATACTTTGTACACAAGTCATATTATTTTGTACAGAACCTCAGAGCAAGGCAAAGTTACTGCATTTGTAGTCATATTAATTGGAGCCAATTTCCCACTGACTTCCAACATGGAGAGGTAAAGATGTATCCCTGAAATTTATATAACATGGTAATCAATAAAATTTTGTTAAAAAAAATACTGTACTATGAAGTGTTGACAAAGAACAATGGGGACTGTTATAATGTTGGTGGGAATTCTAAATGATACTTCAGAAATCATCTTGGCAGTTTATTAAAAATTTTATTTATATTTACCATATGGCCCGTTGATCTACTCTAGAGAAATAAACCTTATGTTCACACAAAAATCTGTATGTGAATGTTTAAAAAACTATACCAAATGCTAGAAGGGAACAGCCATTCGTGATTGGATAAACAAACTGTAGTGTATCTATATAACCAATAGTGACTGGATAAACATCTATAGTTTATCTATACAAAAGAACACTGCTACTATTTATAATAGCCAAGATACATAAGCAAACCAAGTGCCCAACAGTGGATGATTGGATAAAGATGGGATATTAAAATGAACATGGATGGACTAAATAAGTCAGAAGGAGAAAGAAATAATACAGAATTTCACTCACTGGGGGAATAGAAAGAAACAAAAAAAGAAACCCCAAACTTAGAGTCTGTTAACAAAATGGTGGTTACCTGAGCCAAAGAGTCAGGGGACTAAGCTAGAGGGGCCAAATAATTGGTGGCAGGTGGTGACGGACATTTAGAAGTGATTGTAGAGTGACATACAGGCTCTAAGCCTGTGCTACTCAATAAAAAAAAATTGTCAGTGGTCTCTTAACAGCATGAAAAATGAAATTTTTATACTTGATTTTTTATGCTTTTCATTACATTAAATTCCTTGTCCTTAGTTTCTACATAAATCCGCAAATGTAGGCAGTCTTTATTATTCATATGTTGTCATTCTAGGGATTTGTTGCAAAGCCCAAAGTGCTGATCAAATCCTTCTGACTTGCTGAGATTCAAACTTAAAGCTTGCAATGAAGAGCAATAATCTCTGCTCAGCTTTTCCAGCCTTCCAGCTATTTGATTTTCCACTAACTTTGTTTCAAGTTTTCCCTTCAGATGCACACTGTGGGAGTTAGCCAAAGATTTAAGGTATTACATGTCTCCATGCCACCTTCATTTCTAGAATTTCATCCTTCATTTCCTCTAGCAGCCCCCCAATTCCTCTAATACCTCAAACACGTCAGACTAACTCTTGACTTTTAGACATCTCTTGCGAGTCAGCCTGGGGAATGCTCTGAGGGGAAAAGTCATATTAGCAAGTTCTCAGATTGCTTTGGCTTGGTTACTTCCCAGTGCTTTTGGACAGATATTTATTATGTTTTTTCCCCACAGTTTATAATTGGGAGGGTTTGTACATTACAAGCTATTCCACTACTACTAAATCTGGAAGTCCTTCATTTTATAAATCTTAAATGCTTGGTTTAATGACTAAGAAGGAAACAATGCAGAACCACTACTTAAATGCCCTTAGGTCTCCTTTTGTGTCCAAGAGATTGAACATGGAATGTTTCATATATATTTAAATATCCTTTATCTCAAATGAAATTAAATGTGTCAAACTAATCTCGTTAACTGATGCTTCCAGGAAATAGGGAAATACTTGTTCAACAAATTTACTGAACAAAGATAAGTTGATTAGACCTTGGAAATACTCACTGAGATCTACTAAACTCACCTGTAGCAAAGTTCTTTCTGTTATGAACTAACATTATAAAATGCCAGGGTCATGAAACATAACAAATGAAGTGTTATTTAGAACTAGTAAGAAGAATGTGATGACTTGTATACACATATATATATGTTAACTAAGTAGGATGAAAAATCTTGAGTAATCTGTTGTCTTCAAGTTTAAATTTTTTTAAATTGTGTAATCAGCAAGTTTTGTACTTATCAGCTTGAATGTGAAAATGCTATTTAAAAACAAATGGTAACTGTATATGGCTGATGGAATATTCATAATTCAACAATTATATAACCTCCTAAATACAGCAGATCATGAGCCACATAATTAGGATGTCAGTCCAATAAAACAAGGAAATTCAGAAGAACATCATTTGATGGCATGTGCTCAGGGGAGCTTCAAGAGCTCCTAGGGGGTGCGGGGGTGGGACTTACTCCTCCCACCACGTAGATTCACATTCATACTTTCTGCTGCCTGAGCAACCCATCTTGCAGTCAAGAAGGTTCCTGACTTTTTTTTTACAAAGAATAGTTTCACCTTACATAAACTGGTTTCATAAGCAAAAATTGCTTTTTCACAACTCTGTCTAGGGATGTCTGTTTACAAGTTCTCTAGCTTGACATGTCTCAAATGTGTTCTTCCTGAAAGACAGCCAGAAGAGCAGCAGCAACTGAATGTATCCCAGGGAAAAACTCTGCGACCAGAAAACAAAGAATTGCTGAGTCAACATCTTCTTGGTCACTTATTTTATACTTATTTAGTAAACCAAAAAACCCCATGCATTTGTTATACAAATATGTCTGTGCATACACAGAAGGAAATGTCTATGTTCGGAGTCCATCAGTGCTCTGGGATTCTGAGCTATTTTCTGATACGGAAAATAGACTTAGCATCTCCATTTCCAGCGGATGCATGCTGCCTCCTGTGATAATCAAGGAATGCAGTGGTCCTCCCAAGTCCACAGTACACATTTGTTGCAAAGTGCCTGCTGCGATTTTCTGGTCCTCAGCTCCAACCCTGGCTAAGCCAACACAGAGTGTTTCTTCGGTGATTGCTGTTTTAAAAAAAAAGGTAAGATAGTGCCATTCAGTTCAGCAAATGCATTATCATGTTTAACATTCAAACTAACAGTAGTACCAAAAGTACATTTAAAGAAGCCCTAAATATATTAAGTCCCCTTAGTCACTCATTATGAACTTTATTTCACCGAGGTTTTTTTTTTTTTTTCTTCAAAGATTGATTTATGCATACAAGAAGGCCAGAGGTGTGGGGGTCTGAAAGGACCCACCAGAGACAGAGTGGGGAACAGAACAGGCGGATTGACTGAAGTACACTGCTGAGAGGAGCAGCAGGCGAGACACGAGAGGTCTGCTGTGCCATGTGGGTTGCTCCTGCCTCATAGGTTGCATCCTAAACCCCTGCGCCACCAAGGAGGCCCCTAACTGAGATTTTTAAATGTTTTGCAATAGCTGGCATATAAAGTAGTACTTCCCAATTTGGCTCTTTCAAAATTCCAAAGGTTTAGCATAGTTTAAGATCTTACAATTGATAAACAATAACTTATATCCAATACTTTATGATTGCATACCATTTGTCTTCAAACAGATTCAGAATGAACAATATTTATTATTATTATAAGTTTTATTTTTTAATGGATTTCTTGAAATATGTTCACATTGACCAAGATATACCAGAAAAACCATGATGTTATGAAATATTAATACCTAAATTTGACTTTGTGCTTCAATACTAAATAAGCATATGACAAATTTAAATTTTCTCATTTTTTAAAATGGAATAATATCTTTCTTAAACAGCAATTTTAAGGGGTAAGAGCACAGAACAGATATGAACTTAGCAGACTCTAGGGCTCTTAACAGTGTTGGTAATTTTGACACTCCTTATGCTTTTAAGTTCAAAATTACCAACATTAATGAACTTTAACAATATTTACTCTGGGTCAAAACCCTTTCTGGCTTTCTTGTTTAGTTGAGAAATTTGTCCTAAGTGAACAATGTTCAAAATGGGATAAATGATAATATGAAGGGAAGCAGGCACCCCAGGAGCTCTGCACAGTTACAGATATAGGGCACCCTCGCTGACTGTCTCATGACTTTAATAAGGTGCACCGAAGACAGTCAACTAAGCAGCAGTCACTCAAGATCTCTGTGCATCTTTTCTATCAAAGGTAGATATTGAAAGGTAGTCAGCACTTAGAACATGGTAACAGGTTCATAGAAGAGTCTCTCATTAACTATTTATTGACAGTAACATTGTATTCTATGCCACATGCGGGATCTAGATACTAGGAATTCAAGGATAAATCCTTGTGTTTTTATCCTGAAACAGGCTATTCCTGGTGTCCGTGTTGAGAATAAAAAAAAGAATATATTTTTTGCAGGACAGAGGTCACCACAGATCTGGGCTAAAATAGAAGTTCTGTAATATCTACATATTAATCTATTTGCATCAAATCTGATTTATAGTTTGTAAAAAATGCTTACTTTCTATGGTATCAGTTGGACTAGAAAGCCATTGTTCTTCCAGTATAACTTTCAGCATATGAGATTTAAGTTAATAAAGGGAAAAATTGACAAGAAAAAGTAATGTGAAACACTGAATTTTACTTCAGTGGTGTTCATGTGTGTGATGATGTATCAGATACACATCTCAGTGCAGCACCAGGGGAGAATGAGAACTATTTTAGGGTCCCAAGTACCTGGTTCTTCTCCTTGTAGTCTTTGATTCTGAACAATTTCTAGAAGTTGCTGGGCTGCTTGGTTTACGCTCATATAACGAGGGGGTTCATAGATCTTCCTTCCCCTGTAAATACAAAACTAGATGCCATTGTGCCTAGCCATGAAATTATATAATACATTATTAATGCAATTACTCCCCTAGGTACACAGTCTACCTTCTGTTTGAAGCTTTCCCAAGATTCCCACTTTAAATATACACTCAAGCACAGATACAGTGATTGTTTATGTTTAGTTTCTCAAGCTTATTTCATTATTCTATTTCAACTGCTTATTGATCTTCCTGATATGTTGGGAGGAAGTAAAAGTCCAGTAACTTAAAGATAAATATCTAAACCAAAGTTACTTTCACCCAAAGTGTTATCTCAGGCAAAAAGCAGACTCAAAATAAGTGGAAATATATTCTATATCCTAGCTTACTCAAGCTCTGTAGTGCACATTTTTATTATCATGTTTAAACCACATAGTTCTCTTTGCATTTTTTCCTCTAAGAAAAAGTAAACTAATGCAATAATAACTCAGAATTTAAAAAAAAAAAGCAGTAAATATCTAGAAATCTTGGAGGGTAAGATATATATAATTCTATATGCTCAGAAGTCTACCAGGTTTGCCCAAGGATCATAATAAAAAATATAGCTTTGTAGCTTATAAAAAGTTTATGTAGATTATTTTACTCTCAACAATTTTCTAAGTCAGCTCTGTCCAACAGAAATATAATGCAAACTACAAACATGATTTTATATTTTTTAGTAGCTATATTAACAAAAGTGAAAAAGACAAAATTAATTTTAATAATATATTTTATTCCAACCAACAGATTCAATATATCCAAAAGACTGTATGTCAACATTTATTCCTATAAAAAAATTTTAAAAATTGTTTTTGTTTTAAATCTTTGAAATTTGAAATCTGGTATGTATTTTATAATCATAGCACATATTAATTCAAACAAATTTCCATTGGAAACACTTGATCTGTATTTAGATGTCATAAAATTTATAGTTGTAAAAATAGATTCATATATTGAAGTTTTTCTAAATATTCTCAAAAGTTTTCTAATAATTAAGTTGAAAAATAGTTTGAAAGTAATTAAAATTAAATTGTAAATTCAGTTCCTCAGTTGCACTGGCCATATTTCATGTGCTCGTCAGTCACATGAAGCTAGTCTATTAGATACTGCCTCTCTAAGTAAAAAAGAATTAGTCCTCTCATTACATAAAGGGGGAAAATAAGACTGAAAAATGACAACTTGCTTAAGAGCATATAACCAGAGGCAAAGGTGGAACTCAAACGTATGTCTTCTGATTCCTAGTGCATGTCACTGCACAAATACTGTGTCTATTAAGTGCCACTCACTATTTTCCCGATTATATCTATGAAATTTATTGCTATTTCTACTCTATCACACTGCTTATCATTTTAAAAGATTAAAAGCATTCATTCTGTTTTTAACTTAATAAAAGTTGATTTTCAGCAATCTTTACAACAATGGCACTTAAATAGAATTTACTGAATTGAATTCTTCACGGTTTTAAAAGAAATCTAAGTATTCTCAGAACAAGAACTTACTTGATTAGATTTTCCAAAGACTGCTCCTTTACTTTGATGTCTGTAGGAAGCAATAAATAGTTCTTTTTAATTTAATTAGCACTTTATCCAAAACCCTCTGGGTGAACTTCAGTTTCATTATCTAAATTTTGGGGGACTTCTTCACCAGTCTCCAAAATATCATTGGAGAGTTTGTGAGTCTTTCCTCACATATACATCTAGCCACTTTTTAATGGAAATACATAGAAGAATGGAAGTCTGTGTTTGTTTAAAGATCCTAAGTTAGAAAACAAGCTGAAGTCGGCCCTGAGACCATCCTGAAAGGACCTAATTTCCTCTTGGGAAAGAAGACACAGGAAAGAGTTAGATAAATGTTGGCATATACACTACCTAACAGCTAATCAAAATCTTTGTATTCATTTCTACTAGCTGGTGACTGCATAAATCCAACTGAAAAGTCTTGATATGTTTCTATTCTTGTCTATTTTTTAGGCACCAGAATATAAGCTTGAATGTATGTAACATCAACAGATGAAATTCTTAGCACATTTTGAAAGGAACTTTTGCTTTCTTTGAATGGTAAGACATGACCTAATAACTTATGAATTAACACTTTAAAGCTAAATATATTTCTAAAAGGGCTGGCACTCCCTGCACATAGAGGGCTATCACAGCAGCAGAACACACGCAGTCTGCTCTCATGAAGCCTCACAGTTCAAGCATTGCAAATATTTGACACTTTACAATTTAATCATGGATGCTCAGCTGCACTATTAGTAAAAGGTAAAAAAGCAAGATCACTACATCCTCACAGGAACTCTGTTCACAACAGAAAGAGCAACAGCTGTTTCCTGTTCTACATGCTGAAAACAAGTGGTTCAGCCAAAGTTTGTTTATAAAAAAATAAATATAGTACAACGGAGGGGTCTTTCTGATAGACTTCTACAACTCTCCTATTAAGTGATTATAAAAGCTTTTCTTACAAAGGATACAAAACAGTTTGCTTGGAAAATATAGTAGAGATTAAACTCATACATGTATTTCTAAATATGCTTAGAACCAAAGGTGAAAGCATTTTTCCGCTTTGAAATATCATTATTTAATACTTTCACTTGTCCATCATATATAGGAAAAATTATCATCAGTCACTGAAAATGTGGTCTATGTTATGATTAATAATATAAGGCAACTTAGATTTCCTTTATATGATGTATTTGCATTTTTATAAGATTTTTTTAAAAGTCAACATATTCATCTCGATCTTCTGAAATTTGTGATAGTAAGCTTTTTATTTAATATTTTCAATATTTTTATTTTAAATGATATGCACTATAGAATCTGATTTTTAAAGATGGTTAGGGAGAATTTTTACAGGCAAATGCTTTTTAATCAAACAAGATTGCATTAGCGAATTAATCTCAAATCAGACCAATCTAAATAAAACTTTTTCTTGTCTACACGCAGGGCATAATTATTTCTCTGTACCTCTACTTGCTAGAATATAAGTATCTCCTATACATCTTAGTACCAGGACCTAGCATAATGCAAAGAACCCGGTAGTTACTCAAGATGTTTACTGAGTAAATTTGCTCACATGATACTTTTACCATCTACCCCCAGCTCATCTTAAATTGTTCTTTCCTTCAGTCGCTTAGGTCCCAACTCCTTCATAAACTTTTGACTTCCCTTCAAATGTTCTTTCTTTGAAATAGCTATACAATTAATGCTAAATTTTATTGATCTCTAATTATATCATATGTCAGTCTTGTCTTTCTAAGTAAACTTTAAATTCCCTGTAGTTTCCTACCATGATATATTCACACCAATCCCTACAGAGTTGGGCCCAAGGCAAGCTTCAATAAATACATACTAATTTAAATGACTAGACTTCCAAATGGCTAAATGATGCATCTGAGGATTAGGAATCATGGTATCTTATACTTCACACCTTCTTCCTGCTTTTGTTAATGGAACAAGGACGATATATTGTTTAACCTTGTTTGTCTTTTCCCAGGAAAGCAAAGAAAGGAGGCAGCTCTTAGAAAGGGAGCTTAGGAGCCAAAACTCTGGTTTGTCCTTCCTGCCTGTCCAATTGATCTTCAATTTGCATGTACATAGCATGATAGTTAAAAAGTATACTTCAAACCCTGAAGGCAGGACCCATGTCTAATATTTTCTTAGTATTCCAAAAGAATCTTCCTCCCCATTGAGCAAAGTGAACATTCAGTAAATATCTGCTAATTGATTTTCTAATTGCAGTTCCAAAACCTTCCTAGAAGATAAATGCCACTTTCTCTCCCATACCCCCATTTTTAATGGTTCTAAGAAGCCCTTACCTAGTAAGCATAAGGTATGCATGCCATTCTGTCTGTTTTTCTTCACTTTGTCAAAGAAGCTTTCTGGTCTCCAGGTGTCTGTCCAAAAAACAATAGAAACTGTCTCTCCAAACTTATACAACTGGAAAAAATAAAAGCATTAATTAATGATGGAAAAATTCACTAATTATAATTGCATAAATAACAACTGAAAGAAAAAGTGGGAATCAGACTTGACATGGGTCAGGGATAAAATCTGTTGCAACAGAGATAATGACATTTCTCTTTGGTGCCTAGTGGCTGGTGACTTTCTGAGGCCCTTCCAGTAGTAGGCTTCTAGTATTTCTTCATTGAGTATAGGAACATATGTAACCAAGTCATGATTTAGCTTTGTGGCTTCTAAAAATACTGAAATAAGTTCCCCAAAGACTTCTGAGTAGTCACAGCAGGGTTCACAAAGTTACTATTATAATCTTCATTTCAGAGGTGAAACCAAAGCTTAGAAAGATCAACACATTTGCCCACATTCAAACAACTAATTAGTAATGATAAAGAAACACAAATTTACGCTTAGGAAGTACTCCTTGGCACCAAAAGAGCTCAGTAAAATTTACACATTGGTGGCGCAAGGGTTTAAGGTACAACCTATGAAGCTATCCACAGCCACTGCAGCAGGAGTTCGATCCCCAGCCAGGGAGCTGCCCACATGGCGCAACAGACCTCTCCTGACTCGCCCGCTGCTCCCCTTACCACTATATTTCAGTCAATCTGCCTGTTTTGTTCCCCACACACCTCTGGCCTGTACCCCCGTTCTTGTATGCATAAATAAATCTTTTTTTAAAAAAATTTACACATTGTATACTCACTCCAGCCTCTACTGTCTAACTTTAGCCCCTATTTGTTCTCTCACTATGGAGTTCAATAATGAGGGTCTTTTCCTGAACCTTTCCCATCAAATGCACCCCTCTCATCCATTCTATATGTAAGAAGCTTGCTTAGTTCAGGCTAGCTGCACAGTTCACTTAAGTGAGTCCAACTCCAAATCTCACACTGAAAAAATCTGGTCTCAAATTCTGGTTCTGCATTGTTAGCTATGTGACATTACTCTGGCTAAGTCTTTATCTCTGAAATGGGAATAGTGATAAAATACGTCCTTCCCACCCATAGGGTTGTGAGGATCAGATATGTAAAAAGTTCAAGTAAAAAATTACTGTGAACGGGCCTCCCTGGCGGGGCAAGGAGTTGAGCCAGCGCTGTGAAGCTGTCTGTGGCCTCTGAGGCATGAGTTCAATCCCCAGCCAGGGAGCCACCCACATGGTGCAGCAGACCTCTCCTGACTCACCCACTGCTCCCCTCAGCAGTGTACTTCGGTCTATCTGCCTGTTCTGTTCCCCACTCTGTCTCTGGTGAATCCTCTCACCTCCCACACCTCTGGCCTGTACCCCAGTTCTTGTAATCATAAATAAATAAATCTAAAAAAAAAAAAAAAAAAACCACTAATGCCTTATAATTAATGAAACATAATAAAATCTACTTAGACCAAAATAAGTTATTTTGGTAAATCAAATTTAAAAAATACATTTCACTATAGTATTACCTGTAAACCGCAGCAGCCTATGGCATTCATTATGGAAGCATTGTGAATAACTCGGTAAGGGATTCCCAGTTTTGCTGCTCTCAGAATAAGATCACTGTGTGTTGTAGCCCTAGAGAGGAAAAAGAGCAGGTATGATTAAAGCAACCAGCACAGATTTTTTTAAGACAGTAAAGCTTAATATTTCATGAGTTCAATTCAATCAAAAGGTCAAGCCACTGCTTTTGGCTTCAAATTCTGCTAGGTGACTGTATGGGCTGTCATCTGGGCTTTTGGCAAGAAAAGTCTAAATCTACACGTGTCCTTCCCAATGTTGAACTGCACCTGTACAATTCTTGAAGTAGCCTTGGCAGTTACAGGGAAAAAAAGAGGTGTTTTACTTGCCTTTTCATCCTGTTAATACCTGCAAAAGAAATGCATGGAATAGAAACTCAGCAACTTGACTCTTGAGCAACAATTCTCAAACATTTTTGTTTGAGGTCCCTTTAAACTCTTAAAATGACTGAAGTTCTAAATTATAGCACCTAGACCCACTCCTTGACTTCTGCTCTATTTCGAAGGTTTTATTTTTGCACTTTGAAATACAAAGCAGAATACAGAATATTTTAATAACCTGTCAATCTTTGTCTGAAATGTTAAATCCAATAGAATCCTGGTTGGACTTTACATCTATCTAGTAATCATGTGTACATATTTTTAGTCTGGTTACACATAAGTGTAATGGTTATGTGTGTATATGTGTGCATCCTCTGCTTGTTTCTTTTCCTTATTTTTAAAGATGAATCTAATGATTATAATTAGATAGATTGGGGTAGAGAGAGAATATATGTAAATATAAATATGGATACTGTGAAACGTAATCACACATTCATTTAGAACTTCCTTATTAAAGGCTTTTTTACCCTCTTGATGAAAACTCCAGGCTCTATTGGGGAAAGCTGCATTAGCATGTTTAAGAAACTACATACAAACAAGCAGGACCTGTCAACTGGTCAATGCATACCAAGTAGGAACATCAAGGGCTTTCACCCCATGAGGCAGTCAGAAACAGATTAACAAATGCCCACCAGGGAAGCCTGTTTTTAATCACATACATAAAATAAAAACTAGTATGAAAAACTCATTAATTTGATTTTGAGTAAGCTTTTTAAAAGTAATATGATTGCCAGCTGTAAAGAATGTTTTTAGCATGACCTTTGGTAGAATTTCACTACTTAACACTAAGATAAGGAAAATGAATTAGTTACTTGGTGAGTATTGTAAACAAATAAGCAGAAAAAAAAACAATACGTTTCAAATTACATCTCTCCTTACAAGTTCATTTAAGATAGCCAGATGTGGTCAGTATAGTGAAGATTTAATCACCTTGCAAAATGATTTGACTTTCTGAAACTTCCATAAATGTCATTTATTTTAAATTAAGTCCCTCAGATTTCTGCTGTGAAAGATTGTGATAAAATTGGTATTTCATCATCACCAGTACCTAGATTATACTGCTTCATGAAAAAGAAGAACGTGGTTTGAAACAAAGCCTTAAATCATTACCTGCAGCATTCTTTCCAGTGAGCAGTTCATGAAAATGTTTTATTTATGGTGATTGGAAAAGTATGTGTGTTTGAAGATGTATGGATTACTTTTTCCAGGCAAGTGGATCACTCCAAAATATCTCTCTCTCACACACGCACATGCACACGCACACGTACACAATTTTGGATAAAACCACATGCCCAGAAATAGTAACACATTTGTCTTTTTAATATGCTTGTAACTTGGCATTGCTATGAAGGCAATTTCAAAAGAGGAGATTCAAAAATGTTTTGATCAATGGAATCAATAAAAATGAAGTACATAAAGGTGGTCAGTTTGAATATATAAGATCTGATATGCTTACTTAAAATTTGATTTTATAACATTAGCTTGTAGACATAGTACCACCACATTTGATAGAGGTAAAGGTAGTGATATGGAAATTCATTAATATTTTCAGTGATTTATGGTGAAATCAATGTTCTTGTGAACTGCTGGAAGCACGTGAACTGGTACAGTTTTAAGAAAAAAGCATGAGCAAAGATGTGGAGGATGAATACTGCAAAAACTATATATTCCAACGTTGGTCAATTTCACCCTAGCATAGTCAAAAAAATAATCAAAGGAAAAAGTAGATACCATTAAAAAATTGTCATGAAAATTCACTGAGGGATTTTGAGCAGACAGTAACAGCATCAAGGTATTTTCTTTAGACCTCAGTTTTTTTAATTTACATGGAATTCTCCCTTTCATCCTGGCCCCCTACCCCTACAGTCAGGTCAACCCCACCATCTCCAACTATTAAACTCTCCCTAGACCCTGTTCAGGCACCAAATCCTCCATAAAGGCATATTCCATTAATTCCACTATGCCTTTACATTCACACAAACACTTTATGACCTCATATTATAATCAACTTTTCACCAGTATATCCAAGTTAGCCACTCCTTTCTGAAACAGTCTCTTTTGCTGGCTTCTGTGATAACACTAACTTACTAGGTTTTCCTTCATCCATGGCACTTACTAGACCATGGACCATCAATTCCTATGGATTGATCCTAGATGGTCTTCTCTTCCTCTGTTCTTCCTTAGAGAGATTCCATCCATTCCTCTGACTTTAAATACTCTTTATATACTAATGACTTCTTTTTTTAAGGTTTGTTTATTTATGCACATAAGAACTGGGGTACAGGCCAGAGGTGTGGGGGTTGAGATGATTCACCAGAGACAGAGTGGGGAACAGAACAGGCAGATTGACAGAAGTACACTGCTGAGGGGAGCAGCAGGCGAGTCAGGAGGGGTCTGCTGTGCCATGTGGGTATCCTCCGGGCCAGGGGTCAAACTTGTGCTGCAGTGGCTGCGGATAGCCTCTTAGGCTGCATCTTATCCCCTTGCACCACTGGGGAGGCCCTATACTAATGACTTCTAAAGTCATGTGTCCAGATTAAACCTCCCTCCCCCTTGAGCTCCAGTAGCAGATAATGAGTATCCCACATTACAACTCAAACTAAAAACATCCAGAACTAATTTTGCTCCCCCCATCCTTTTCCCTACTGGTTTTCATCAATTCAAGAAGTGGCACTATCATAAACTCAGTTGTACATTTTCCCTGCTATCTGAAAATATAATGTTCTAACTTAGTAAGTTACTTTTGGGGTCTGGAGACAATTTTTCCATATAAAGTAATACTAAGGGTTCCCAAAAAAATTGCCTACCCAAATTATACCACGTAGGAATGTTCTATTTTGGGATAGTAGGGCAAACCATACAAAAGCAGAATCCTGGCATATTTCTTTCCTTTACTTCATCAAAGTTGGCCACTCTTTCCTTTCAGGCTACTATGTACATGCCAGCATGCTTCCTACTAACTTTTTCCCAGTGTATCTTTTTTTCTCTTCCACCAGATCCACCTTTTGCTTCCTTACAATCCATCCACCCAAGCATTTAGAATAATCTTTAAAGAATTTTGATCAAACTGTGATGCTTAACTTTTTAAAATTCTCCAAAGGCTTACCTCGGTACTTCAAACAAAATCCTTACCCCCTCCAAGGCCTGCCACAGTTAGTCTCCTGCCTCCCTCTTTAACTCTTTCTCACATCCTCTTCTCCCTCACTCACTATGCTTCAGCAAGTGTAGTCTTTCATTTCTTTTTATTTTTTAAAGATTTATTTACGCATACAAGAACTGGGGTACAGGCCAGAGGTGCAGGGTGAGAGGTTTCACCAGAGACAGAATAGGGAGTGGAACAGGTGGATCTACTGAAATATGCTGCTGAGGGGAGCAGTGGGCGAGTCAGGAGAGGTCTAGAGGTCTGCTGCGCCATGTGGGTAGCTCCCTGGCCGCCTGGGATAGAACTCGTGCTGCAGAGGCTGTGGCTAGTTTCACAGTGTGGGTGGTGCTTAACCCCTTGTGCCACCAGGTTTTCCTTTCACGTCTTTGAAAATATTCTTGCAGCTCCCTCTGCTCAGAATGTTCTTTGCTACTGCTATTCCTCTTGTCTTTTAGATACTACTTCATTTTCACCTCTGCAGAAAGGATTTTCTTTTTTTTTTTTAATTTATTTATTTATGCATGTGAAGGGTAAATGGTTTTCAGGCTTTTCTGCCCTTCACCATCAGGATTGCCCTGCCTGATGGGGGCACCTGCATTTTGTTACATTGTTATAGTTGTATTTTTTACTTCTGTGGGCCATGACTGCAGTATTGGAATAGTCACCAAGAGAAACAGGCAGGAGAGAGAAGGGGAGAAAGCGCCACAAGGAGCCCAGAGTGAAGACTTTCCGGGGGGTTCTGGAGGCCTATTGGCCTCCAGGCACCCCCGGGGCCTCCTGCCTGCCGTGTACCTGGTTGCTGCACTATAAGTAGAAGCTCAACAAAAGCCTGAGAAAGCCACTGAGGGCTGCAGGACTCTTCTTTACCTGTCCACTTGAATTCTCAGAAAACCAGCACTGTGCCCATCCTGCCCCTACAGCATATAAGAACTGGGGTACAGGCCAGAGGTGTGGAGGGATGACAGGATTCACCAGAGACAGAGTGGGGAACAGAACAGGCAGATTGACAAATACACTGCTGAGGGGAACAGTGGGGTGAAACAGGAGAGGTCTGCTGTGCCATGTGGGTAGCTCCCCGGCTGTCCGGGGATCGAACTCATGCTGCAGAGGCTGCAGATTGCTTCATTGTGCGGCACTCAACCCCTTGCACCACCAGGGACGCCCTGCTATTGACTTCTTTCATGAAATGTTTCACATCTTTTCATTACTTTGGCTGTCCCCTTTCTGCCTAATGCAAGGTCTTACCATCATATATACCCTGGATTATTCTAGTAGCCTTTCTCCTGGTCAGAGTACAAACTTTGAAGTCTACCTATACTGTGCTCAAATTCATACCTGGATTCAAAATGAGAAAAAGGGCAGATATGAAAAATACTGTCCAACCTGCCCTTCTAACCTGTGACCTGCCACTCCTGTATTGAAGCCTGCTCACACCAACCAGTTTGCCATCCCTATAGTGCATTTTTTTAAATAAATGGATACATCTATTCTTTAGATTTGTTCTCCATTTTCTTCACAGTTTCTTTTTAATCTCCATAGTATCTTTCATAATACTTGGCATTAGTAGATATCAGAAGTAGATATCAATTGTTTCTCAAATTTACTGTGGTGATAGGCCAATATCCCTTTAACTTGTCACGGAGCAATAATTTTATATAAAATGCAGTAAAAAATTAACTATCAGAAAATGAAATAGCAGTTTTCTGCCCACCTGCGTCTAGCAGGTGCCCCTTTTTTCCTTTTCCTAATAATTCCTTTTAAAATGTAAAGAAAAAGAAAATAATACAAAACAGGAGCTCCAAATTACTGAATTCAGCAGAGCTAAATCGTTTTTAAAATTGATAGGAATGTTTCTAAATGTTTGCTCTTTATTTCTGTAGTTACCTCATCATGGACAAGTGAAAGTTTGTGCATTAGCACCGGTCTACAAACTTCATTCCGTGTCATGTTGGTTCATTGTACTTCATTTCAGCAACAGGATGCCATAAAGTCAAAGGGGATGCTGAGATTACTAGTGTAGGTAAGTGAAAGAATTAAGACACTAACAAGTCAGGAAGTTTGGTGGGTCAGAATGTGTCAGAATGTGTCCCTATAGAAATCATGGGACTTCAGCAGAAGTTGGTATAGTATTAGGAAAATCCCTTAAGATATGTTATATACGGGAGTTTTCATTACCCTAATTTTTTTTTTTTTTACTATTTTCTGGCTAGAAAAGGGAAGCTATACACTGCTAATTTGGATGAAGCCTTACTTTTTCTAAGAACAAGATCAGAGACTAAAATGGACTATTTAAGTATTTCAAAGTGTATGATTATCCAACATCATTTGCAACTAAGTGTGATAATGACACAGTCCCTGGTACCTCATACTGAAATAAATTACTTTTCGACAGACACATGCTCATGTTAACTCCATTCTTTTGAAAAACATCCTTGGTGGTGGGCTCAGAGAGATTTAATTGTCCTTATGTTCCTTAAATCTGTGACATAAATCGTGGGTCACCAGCTGGAGACAAAGAACTCTTCTGTTTGGTTTGACATTAGAGATTGATGATGCTTGACTAGACAAGTAGAAGGCCATCTTTTTAGTAATGCAGAAGAACAGAGCTCCCAATGGATATAAGAAATAGAAATCTGAGGCTTGACAAGGAAAGTGACAGCAATATTGCTAAATATTAGATGATTAAAAAAGGAGGGAAAAAAGCTTAGGCAAAAAAAAAAAGATGCTGACAATTACCTGCTAAACAAAAGGTAGGTATGACTCTTGATAAAGCAATGCATCTATTTAATAGTGACATACTAATGAAGCCATTTAATCTAAATGACCTAAAAGAACAGCAGAACCAATGATAAAAACTTTAGAGATGACACTTAATAATTTATGTAAGTGATACATAAGATGATATCCTGACCAATCAGATTTTCTTCATTAATTTCCAAGATTGTAAGTCAAATGATGAAACTTTAGATAGAGTCTAAGTGAACAGAATCTTCTTATCAGGCTCTTGCAGGTAAAGGTTTTATATGTAACAGTATAATTCTTATTGAATAAAAAAGGAAATGAATAAAATTTCAAAATATCAGCTTTGACTTACCCAAATGGATCACCAACCACAAGGAATGCAACATCACTAACATCGGCATCCTTTAAAATATTATCTGCTTCTTGTTCCACTTCCTCTCTATCAGCAAGAATCAATTTTCTTCCATAAAACTCTTCCTATAGATTTAAGTCCAAGATAAAAATGAAACAGCAGGTAAACATTTCAAAACACACACACACACACACACACACCTCACCCCTCAATCTGTCTGGAGCGGGTGCAACTCTTGGCAATCATCCAAACAGATCACTGAATTCAACTCATCAATGAGCTAGCACTCTATATCATGTTGCAATTAAACTGTGTCTTTGGGGCTATCTGAATATCCCAAGAGGAGGTAGACCTTCTAACATCTGAGGCTTTTTGCATTTTAAATTTACCTTTAATTTTGGGCCTAACAGGCCAGGCAGAACATTGTAGAATGAACAGAGAAAATAATGTATGCACGAGCTTTACTTCAGAAATGCAGAATACAGAATAAATATAATAATTATAATGCACATGGTAGTTTGGGTTTTGATACATTTTCCATAGGAAAATCTATAGGACCCAAAGGTAATTTCAATGAGAAATAATAGAAAATAAAGATAGTTGTTCATAGAACCAGCAAACATTCTTTTATAACTGCAGGAAAGACTAATTTAAAACTGTATTTCCTAGTTCCTGCTAAAAAGGCAAAGTTGCAGAGAAAAGAAAAGAATTATAAATAAATATGAAGTCTCTGTACAAACTGCTTTGGAAACTAATCCCCTGGAGATCACCTCTAAAGAAAAATGCAGGAGGCTGACTTTAGAGCAGCAGCAGGTAAGTAAGGAGTGGAAGATAGTGTGGGTTATGTGATAGAGGTTACAAGCTATTATGTGGGATCTAGAATCTTATAACTGATTTCCTGCAGAATAATTCAAATAAGTAAAAGTGCATGAATGCAAAGATAAATAATAACATTCCTTATATATTAAGAAGTTTGTTTGAATCATAAGGATTGCTATAATAATGGCAGAATATCTGGCACTTAACATTTGTCAAGCAAATGAGTGAATCACCAAATGATTAGGATAAAGGCTATAGTTCCAAATCTGGCAATTATTTCTGGAAACTTAACTAGAATCTGTTCTTGAAATATGACAAAGATCTCATCCTTTTCTCGGCATATCTTCTTGAAGATATGTTCCAAAAGTTTCCAATGACAATGATTCTATAGACAAAGTGTCCTTTTATTTTCACTTTACTATATATATTCTTAATCATTAAATATATTTTTCTTCATAAGTATGTGAACATATCTAAATGTTTCCTTCAGTTAAGGAAACAATGTATTTTTTCAGAACTTCTAACATAACTGAACTTGTAACTTTTTTTTTTTTTTTTTTGTGGGACACTTGCTGGCTGCCAGGGAATGGCTGTGGGCAGCCTCGCAGCCCAGGGCTCAACCACTGCACTACCAGGGGAGGCCCATATCTTTTTTTTTATTGATTTTTATTTATTTATGCATACAAGAACTGGGGTGTAGCCCAGGGGTCGGGGTGGGGGTGAGAGGATTCACTAGAGAGAGTGGGGAGCAAAACAGTAGGATCTACTGAAATACACTGTTGAGGGGAACAACAGGCAAGATAGGAGAGGTCTGCTGCGCCATGTGGGTCACCTCCCTGGCCAGGGATTGAACTCATTCAACAGTAAGTGGCTGGTGATAGTTGATGGCACTGAGACTTTAACCTCTATGCCACCAAAGAGGTCCAACTTGTAACAGTTCTTAAAGATCAATAAGCACATGCTAGTAGTTGAATGCTAGCAATAATCTTAGCTGATTATTTTATAAATAATATAACAGAAAGCCCTACCCTAAAAACATATATCATATCTAATTTATGATATTTATTAATTTATCACTTAATCCTAACCTAAGATAATTTCATTATCTAATTAGAAATAGGCTGTTAGTCAAAAATCTCCTTTAAAGAGAAATATACATACGAATACTCCAGTATAATCTCAAAGCTGATCCTCTTGAAATTTTTGTTTTTAAAAAAAAAGGGGGGAAGTGATAGCAAAAGCAGTAAGAGACTTACAATGCATTGTTTTTAATTTACCCACTTGTTCACTCACTCAAAAAAAATTTCTTGTGTACAGTCACCATGCAAACACTATACTTGATGTTGGAAAACAGAGGTAAATGAGATTTCATGGCTCCTGCCCTGTGGAGCATAGTGTCCAGTAAGGGAATTAACTACCACAATATATCTGCTGTAAGAATATCAAACATACTAAGGGACAGGGAAGGAAAATAATAAAAAACAAGCATGCCATTTAACAAATGATACAAATTTATGTTGTCTATTATCCAATGGCTGATCGGCCAATCTGGTTTTATATTCTCAGTCCTAATCTCCATTTATGAAAGTGATGGTAAAACTCATTCTTATTTTAAAGTCAGCAGGTTTATTCATGGGAGAAAGGTAAAAAAATAAATTAAAATTACTTTTGGATATTTCTGGGAGGATATACAAAAAATTAGTAAAGATTGCCTCCAGGAAAGAGGACTTAGATTGAAATATTTCAATGTGTGTATCTTTTAGTTCTTTTGAATTTCAAACCATTTGATGTATTAGAAAAGTAGAGGTTCAAAGTAGTATGTGACAACAAATGAGAAAATAAATTCTTTTTAAAAACCACGAACATTTAAACAAGGAACAGAGAAATGAGCTTACAAAGGGAACTGAGAAAAATGGAATCGTAGGAATAAAACTAGTTTCAAGCTAGTGTCAAAAGATGTAAAACAGATCAATTAAACCACCCTCTGGAGTTCTCAGCTACTAAATAATTATTCAACAGACAAATAGTTCAGAGGAATGGAAGCTGATCTATTAGCATCTAAGACATGAGTGGAAGTGAAGTTAACAAAAGTAAACTCTTTTTCAAAAAATTTTTGGATAAAGAGTAACAGAATAATAACTGTGGGAAAAAGACACTTTTTAAAAAGAGAAGAGTTTTCAGAATGGACAATGTATACTGAATATGGCATCAGGCTGAAGGAAGAAGGGTATTAATGTAGCTCAAACACAAAGAAGAAAGTAATGTTCCTGAGGAAAGAAGAAAAGGTTTAAGGCAGTAGCCTTAAATGGGAAGAGAACCTCGGATTAATTTTCCAGTAAAAATTATTTCGCCTCTAAAGCTTTTCCGGTATTTGCCATTTTTACAAATATTTAGGCTTCACTCTTTCTATAATGACTTTCATGCTTCAATCCCATTCCTTTTACGCAAGGTTAACGCTCTGGGCTGTCTTCTCTCTCTGACTTCCTTCATGCGTCTCCACTTCTACTCCATAGTAGAAAGCTCAGTCAGGCAAATTTAGTGATTCAGTCACTTCAAGCTTCAAGCTATTCCCATTCAGGAATTTTCCCATCCACAAAAATACATCTAAGAGGCAACAATAGGCTTTCTCACTCCTTCCTTTGCTGGCTCACTTGTTCTGACTGGAAGATAATGGCTGTTCAGAGGTGGTTTTTTTTCCCCCCCATAGGTCACTTTTTTGTTCTAATCAGACTTAGAAACTTACATAAAGGGAAAGCAGGGAGGGAGGGACCACTAGAGGGTAAGGCAGAGGAAGGGAGGCAGGAAAGAAGGAAGGCAGGAAGTGGTTAAAGAGAAAGTGGCTTTGAGATTTTATTGGACAATATAAGCATTAATTTATTTAGACCTTAATTTATTCCAAAAATGATTCATTAAGATGGCTGCTGTTGTATAGCAAGCTGCTCAAGAAAGAACACGAACTAAGGACTAATATATAGGTCATAGATAGTAGAGACCAAAAGAATTTTGTGAGACAGCAGGATCCAGGATTGACTACTTTGCTTGAATCCTAATCCTATCTTCTCTGTAGTTTCCTGATTTTGTGAAGCTGTTATCTTTCTCTAAGAATACAGAGATACAATACAATACAATTCTCTAAGAATGCAGAGTGGTGAACTGCAATTCGAGCAGACTTGGCTCATATTTTGGCTCTATCACTCACTCCCTATATGACCTTGGGGAAGTTTCATTGTGCCTGTAAAATGTGAACTACAATTACAGAGCAATAATCATGTCGTATATGGGAAGCATTTAAAATAGTACATAGTAAGTACTGTGTAAATACTAATACCTATCATTGTGGAGGAACGGATATTCTAACACCCTAACAAGGTATACACGGTTTACTTGTAGGTTAAGTTGGGCCCAGCCCCAGATGTTGCCTAACGATTTTTTTTTAAGATCTATTTATTTATTTATTTATTTATTTATTTATGCAAGAGCCCGGGTACAGGCCAGATGTGCAGGAGGGTGAGAGAATTCACCAGAGCGGGGAACAGAACAGGCAGACTGACGAAATACACTGCTGAGGGGAGCAGCGGCGCGGCAGGAGAGGTCTGCAGCGCCATGTGGGACCCTCGCAGGCCAGCCGGGATCAAACTGGCGCTGCAGAGGCTGTGGACAGCTTCACAGCGCGGCGCTCAAGGGAGGCCCTGTCTAACGATGTTTTTGGAAAAATAAAAAAAGTTTAAAAAATTATAGTAACTAAAATTAAAATTTAGCTGGTACTTAAAATTTTAAGCACTTTCAAATAAGTCATCTTAACATTAGACACAACTTTCATTTCAATGCATGGCAAATTCAAGAAGCAGTCCTTAATTCTTTCTTTAAGATTTTATTATTTTTTTTAATGTGACTTCTTTAAGATTTTAAAGTAATTAAGAGACCTTCAGAATTCTCTGGGCTGTGAATCTAAGAGGGCAAACCTTAAATCCTCTAGATCACCTCTGGGTTTGGAAGACTTCATATATGAATTTTAAAATCCACTCCCTCTCCCTATATCCTTCAGTCTTTTCATTTAACTTATGTTTTATGGGGATTTGACAAAGAACTTGAACTTGACCCTCCTTCCAAAATGTACTGAACCTTCAATGAGTCTGCTAAATGTATCATACACTAACAATCTTAAGGTTATTAAGTCCCAGGTTCACTTGACATATACAAGTGTATGAGTGTAAGCTTTACTGGGAGATGTTTATTCAAAGATAAGACCTCTCTCGATATGATGCAGACAGAAAGGAGATTATCATTCCCTATGGAAATACTTCAAAGGGAGAAGGTTCCAGCTTGGTTTCTGAATACATAACTAACTCATTAAGGCTGTGTCAGAAGCTCATTAGCACTCAACTCAGAAAGGATTTCTTGGCTATCTCATGAAATAAGGGATTTTGATAACTATCCCCAGGAGCGTAAAATAACTTTCCTATTTACCAGAAAAGCCACAAAATTAGACTTGTAAAGTAAGACAAAGCACTTTCATTTTCCCAGTCACTTGGCACACGATTTCCATCCTTGCACCCCTCAGATCCTTAATGAGCAGGGGGTGTGATTTAAAGGACTTGAACAGGCAAGATCGGAAAATTCGGTTCAACTTAGTGTAACAAAAACCGGCTGTTAGATAGCTCTCTGTTCTGGAAGCCGGAGAACCTTAAGCACCTACCAGGACTTCCTTCCCTACAGTGAGTATTGAGGTATAGGCTTCCAGATACACTCGATCGCAGCGTCTTACAACTTCCAGACCCTTGACAGTGATGTCCTTGGCATCTCCCAGGCCCAAGCCGATCAGGTAAAGCATTTCAAAATCCGGGGGGAAGGGAGACTGCAAGATGAAGTGGAAAACAAGAGCATGTGTCAGCTACACCCGGAACACCTACAATGGAGGGATGATCACGAAAACAAAAAACCTAAGGAGCACGAGGAGGGGCAACCTGTCGGAGGCGTGAGGTTGGGGGACCTCATTTCATGCTTCTGGAGTAAGAGTCAGAACAAGTGTTTCCACACACCCCCACCCCGCCTGCTCCTGGTTACACGAACCTAGCTGCAGTGGACGACCCGCTGAGGGAATCGTAACAGGGACCTTTGATCTCCCCTAAGGTTAACTACAGGCTTTCGCAGAAGCAGCAGAAGCAGCAGCGTCTGGCAACCCGGAAGCACGCACGCCGCGGCCTCCAAGCGGTGCCGCAAAACGCCGCGAGTCGGCTGCGCTTTACGACCCGCGTAGCTTAAGGGCGGAAGGGCGGGCGGAAGGGCGGGCGGAAGAGCGGGCGGAAGGGCGGGCGGCGGGCGGGGCATGGCGAGACGCGACCCCCTGGGGCAGCGAGGCGAAAGGTCACTCGGCCGGGAGGAGTCGGCCCAGAGACCCCCAGCGTGGCCTCTAGGAGACGCCGCGGCCTCAGCCCAGGGCATGTCTCCCACCCTGCGACTAGGTGAGTCTCAAGGCCGCCGCGCGGCGGGGCGGACCCGAGGTTGGGCCGCCGAGTCCCCTGGATCGGGGAGATTCCCACGCCTGGCGCCTCCGCCGGTCCAGACACGCGAGGTTTTGGGGGGCGGGGATAGGGACAGGGGAGCAGGTAGGCGGGACCTCTCTAAATTTGCCCGGGATGTGCTAGTACGCAGATTTCCATCTTCGCCTTTTCGTTCCACTGTAGTTTATTTCAGCAGCTGCCTACCCGGTGAGGAGGGTGGTTGTGATTTCCCAGGGGGGCAGTGATTACTCGGTGTCCCCAATATCTCTGGGAGGTCTCCATGGGGTGTGTGCGCCTGGGATTGATTGGCCTTGGTCGCCCGCACTGTCGGGAAGTCCAGACCCGCCTGTGCCTAAGAAGTGACCTTTAAGAGTACCCAGGGGTTTCTGACCTCTCCCTGATTGCATCTACCGGGGGAATTTTTCTGAAGTGCTTGGTTAGAAGTAGTTTCACTACGGGGGGGCGGGGAGGGTGAGGAGGGAGTGGGATCAAAATTAGGGGGGTGGGAATTGTATGGGGAATATAACCAAGATGAAAATGCATACATTGTGCAAAAATGAAAAATGATGTAAAAAATATATAAAACAAAAAAATAAAAAATAACACTCCCCCCCTACCCCCCAAAAAGTAGCTTCCCTGTAGGAACGACTTTGTTTGTAAATGCTCTTCTCGGAATGGTTTGTGAAAATGCTCTTCAAATCACCAGAGACCTCATCTCAATTAAACAGACAATTTCCGTTGCTTTTCATAGTAGACAGTGTTGGATATCCCTGGTACTTATCCAACAATTACTTGTGTCGTTTTTTGCCCACTCCCACCTCTGTAAGCCTGGGTTTTATGTTTTCTTCTGTAGTTCCATCCACTTTTTCATGTCTCATCCTAAACGCTCTTCTTGGTGGATTCTCTCCACTCTCTTCACAGTGTCGTATTCGTTACACCATGAACAAAAACTGGATATGGATTGAAATAGAAAACCCTAAACTATGAAATGTGCAAGGGGAAAATTTGTGACTTTATATTTAGGCAAAGATTTGTTAGGTGCAAAATCAAAAAGCATTGGTGCTCAAAAGAAATGGATAAATTGGACTTCAACAAAATAAAAAGGTATGCTTTTCAAAAGACAACTGGGAAACTGCACACTGGTAGAAAATCTTTTTAAAGCTCCTGTCTGGTAAAGGATTTGAATCAAGACTATATAAAGAACTCTAAAAATACAATAAAGTAATTTTGGAAATAGGTTAAAAAAACAAACATCCCCAAAGAAAGTATATGAGTAGCAAATAAGTATTTGAAAAGATGCTAAATGCCCTTACATATTAGGGAAATAAAAATTAAAACTGCAAGGACATACCATTACGTACCTTTGAGGATTGTCCAAAATAAAAAATAAAAAACCTTGACTATTCATCCTCATAATTTCAGGTATTTCTAAGACTTTGTTCAAATTTCAGCCTCCCTTTCAGATGTCTCCCGTAGCTTCCTATATTTAACTTTCAACTGAAAATCTTTCATATAAACCAAGAGGCATTCCAGATTCAACACACCCAAAACACTGACTCCATCTTTTCCTTTCAACTTGGCTTTTCCTTCTATATTATATCTACTTTGGAAGGCATTGTCATCTGTATACTCTCATCCAAACCAGATACTTGGCAGTCACCCCACATTCTGTCTGACATATCTCTCAGTTTCTCTGTAGAAACCACACTGCCCATCACAACATTTGTTTGGTTCTGGTCTTCATTATGTCACCCCTGTAGTCACCCTCACATTCATCCCTTTCTCAGGGGCCAGAGAGCAAGCATCTGGCTCACATACAGTCTGCAGACATCATTCTCCGGAAAATCCCTTTTTAATCAAGAGAAATTCCAGGTTCCTTATATCCCATAAGGTCATCCATTGTGTGACCGCTGTGTTCTTCTAGCTTCATTTCTCACCATTCCATACCATGAGGTTTTTCTCTATCAGTATTGTTCTGAGCCCACAACATGATGCTTTGTGCCTCTATGCTTTTAGTCCAGCTGCCACCACATCATGAACTATTCTTTTCCATTCTCTGCACATCAGTGTTCCTCTTTAAGACTTAAGTTTAAGAAGCCTTCCCAAAGAGCCTTGAATTAGGTATCTCCTTCTTATTACAATCATACTCCATGTATTTACCAGTTAGTCTGTTGTAATTGTCCATTTGTATGTTCTCTTTCCCAAACCATCAATTTCATGAAGTCAGGGACTGTATCTCATTCATAGTCTCATCCCTGTAGCGCTATGTCTGGCATATAGAAGGTATTCAATAAGTGCTGAATAGATAATTTTGTATCTGTAGTATCTAAACAGTATCTTTGAGTTATGATCTGTTTTTCTATCTCTGTGACATGTAGGGAGTGATGCGTTTTAGATAACTACCAAGAAGTCATGTAGAAATATCAAACATAGCAGACCTTGCACTTATCACTTAAAAAGTCATTTATGCTGAAAGGCTTAGGACACATCACATATACTGCATATGCACATTAGTTATTTTTTATGGGTTTCTTTTGTTTGTTTCAGATTTTCTTTGAATAATTTCAGGTAGATTCACAGTGAAAGGGCATTGCTAAAAATTAACCTAAGGGAAGATGTTCATTTTCTCCAAGAATTACCTATATTGAAAGAGAAGTTGTCTTGAGTAGGTAAGGAAATACTATGTTTTTCAGTACAGAAGTAATTTTAGTGTTTACTCTTCAGAAGTCATTCAAAAGAAGTTACTTTTGCTATATAATTCTTAACAAACCAACCAACCTTTCTGCCTGCTTTCATTTCAATAGGACTTTACATTTTGGGAATTTTTGTGAAATTAGATAAATGTCATAGCATTTATCTCTAACTCACAAATAGAGTTAGAGATAACTCTATTTTTCCTCTCTAACTCAACAAATAGAGGTAGAAAAGTCTTGCCTAGTCTTTTTATGCATACAAGAGCTGGGACGTAGGCCAGAGGTGCAGGGGGTGAGAGGATTCACCAGAGTCAGAGAGGGGAGCAGAACAGGCAGATCTACTGAAATCCACTGCTGAGGGGAGCAGCAAAACAGGAGAGGTCTGCTGCACTATGTGGGTCACTTCCCTGGCGGGGGATCAAACTCCTGCTGCAGTAGCTGCTGATAGCTTCATAGTGTTGAGACTTAACCTTTTTTGTAGTAGTATTTTGTGGGACTTGAATATTTCACCAGTAAAAACAGCTTTTCATTAAAAATGTTCAACATCACTTGTAATCAGGGAAATGCAAATCAAAAATACAATGAGATACCATCTTACACCAGTGAGAATGGCACATATTAAAAAAACTAGCAACAACAAATGTTGGCGAGGGTGTGGAGAAAAAGGAACTCTTCTGCACTGTTGGTGGGAGTGCAAACTGGTCCAACCACTATGGAGAGCTGTGTGGAGATTTCTGGACCTACTAAACATAGAGCTTCCATATGATCCAGCAATTCCACTCCTAGGTATTTACCCAAAGGACACAGAAACATCAATTCCAAAGAGCACCTGCACCCCTATGTTTATAGCAGCACTGTTTACAATAGCTAAGCTTTGGAAACAACCCAAATGCCCAAAAATAGATGACTGGCTCAAGAAGATATGGTACATATACACAATGGAATATTACTCAGCATTCAAAAAAGATAAACACATGCGATTTGCAGCAACATGGATGGAACTGGAAGGGATCATGCTCAGCAAAATAAGCCAGAAAGAAAAAGAAAAATACCAGATGGTCTCACTCATAGCAGGAATCTAGAAAACTTAAATAAGGGACCAGGAAAAAGAATAACTATAAGAAAGAGAATATCAAAATCAACAAGCAACTATGAACCAGAGACACTCTATGGGGGGTGGGGCGCAGGGGAAAGGAGGGCTTGGGGTCAAAATAAGGGGGTTGTAATTGTATGGGGAATATAAAAATGAAATTTAAATTTAAAAAAATTGTATTTAATCCAAAAAAATAAATAAAACAGCTTTTCATTTATTATTGCATTTCCCCCAATTTATTATTAAAATTTCAACTAAAAAAATTGAAACAATTTTTCTGTAAATCCCTATATAGCCAGTTTCTGGGTTCTCCAGTTGTTAATCTAGTTGCTGGATTTACTTTCTCACATTTTATTGTTTGATGCACATCTAAGGGATTGTAGGCTTAAGTATATGTGATTGCATTATGTTACCTTCATCCAGGTAACAGATTAACAAACATACCTAAGCATATAGCTGAAATGATACCATTTCTGCACCTGATTTAGGTGGGCTTTGAGATAGATCTTTTAAAAATTTCAAACTAGTTTTTAGTCAAAATTGTGGAATTATTTTAAGTACATATTTATTTATAATGTCCTAACTAAAATCTCATATCTAGCAGAGAGGGGTAGTTATGGAGAAAAGTGATTCAAGGGGAATATAAAAAGGATGTAGTCAAAATGTTTTTAGTTTAAAGAACAGAGAGAATAGATAAGGCCTAAGGAGTTTAAACTTACTTTATATTCCTGATTTCAGGTACGATGATCCCAAGTCATCCCTGAAAGATCTTTACCCAAAAGATCTTTAAGAAGTGTTTATAGCTTTTGCAGTAATTCTTTTCAGTACTCTCACTATCAGAAGTTCTTCTTCCTGTCTTATCAGAGACCTTCAAGTGATAATCATAAAATAAGAAAGAGAGAGTCATAAGAAGTTAAAACTTTTGGCTTTTCCATTCCATTGTGGTACATGTCATATAGTACTTTTGTTTTGAAGTATACAGTGCTTTCAAAGTGATAACAATTGAAACTGTATAACATTATGGGCAAATTGTAATTACCTTCCCCATCTAAAAGAAGTCATCCTTCCTTTTTCCTGTTTGAGCTCAGTGTTTGTCTATTGAAAAGCAGACATCAGGGCTATTGGGTAAACTCCATCTGACCTTATTGTGAACAGAGAATATTATTTAACTCTAAAGCTGCCCTTTTAACCTACATGTTCCCCGAGATTGCCTCTTTGTTAGAGGAAATCTTGATTAAAATTTATAGAGCTTAGAGATTCTGAGTTGATTGACAGTCATCAGTTTCTAACAATTCTTAAATAAGTGGCAATTAAAGGTAGCTTTACTCAAGGAAAAGGAATTATATTAAGAAAAGATTTAAAGTTATTTTATTGTGCATTTGCTTAGGGAAAAAGTCACTTTTTTAATTCAGTAATCCATCTAGTCATCTACTCATTTTATATCAGTGAAAAATATGGAAATTTTGTTATTGTCATTAACCTTGGCTAAGTAGATTGTGAGAGAGTTAACCATAAGGATTGACTGTAAGAAAGTCATCTAGAGTCCTGTGTTTTTTGAGTCTCTCCCCGTTATGATTGTGTGTGTGTGTGTGTGTGTGTATAAGTAATATTTTTTTTTAAATTCTAGCCCATTTTTATACTTTGCACTTCCTTCCTCCAAAACATTGCTTAAAAGATATCAGGGCTACATAGTTTGATTTTTTTTCTTTTTGCTTAAGCTTGCATGTGCACCCTCAAGAGCAAACCGGGGTACTCTCTGTTTAAGGAGTATAACCCTCAGGTAAAGGACAAATCTACCAGTAAGGTTCTGCATGGTGACATCTGAAAGTGCTGTTCTCACCCTGTCTCAAGGAGAAATTGGGGAGAAATGTTGAACAACAACCCTAACAAGAGACTCTGTCTCCATATCTGTTGCATCCTTGCTGAATTTCATGTTGTTTGATGAAATATAACATCAGTGACCGAGCTCAACCAAAAGAAGTAATTAGATGAGGACATGGCCCGTGTCCTGACTCCTTTTCCTAATGAGTGGGCAGATTTGTCCCTGCATCCAAGAAACTCAAAGGAAAGAAGAGAGAGCTTGCCCATCAACGCTGACTGGCGCTATTGAACCCGTTCTTCCTGGAAAGAATACAGGGAAAGCCTACGCCTTTTGCATTTGTGTCACCTGATGGCACCAACTTTTGAAAAGACAGTTTATGCTGGCTTCAGCTGTGTGTCATAGCCTCACATCCCCACAGCGGGTGTGCAAGAAGGCCGCTCTAGGCCTCTAGTGTATTGAATGCCATGCCCATGGAAAAGCTGGATCATCAGAAGCTCCATTGAATTTTACCCTCAATGCATGGGGGAATGGTTTGAGACCTACTAGCTTCTTGTTGTTTTGTGTAGCAATTATCCCCTGCTGAGTAATAGTCTTGTATGAACATATCACAATTAATTTATCTTTTTTATTTATCACTATTTGTTGTTCCAATACAAGTAAATCTGCTGTGAACATACTTTTATCTGTCTTTTGGTGGCGATGATTGCTCGTTTCTGTTGGAAGACATACCCAGGAAATGCAGTTGCATATGCATTTTTACATAAACACATAGTGACAAACAGTTTTCCAAAGTGATTGTACAGTTTCCATTCCCACCAGCAATGAATGAGAGTTCCAGTTGCTCTATATCCTTGGTATTATGTATCCTTGGAATCTTACTGGGTGTATAGCAATGTCTCATTTCTTTTAATTAAGATATGATTGATATATAACATGATGTTAGTTTCAGATATACAGGATAATGATTCAAAATTTAAGTGCATCAAACTGATCACAATAAGTCTAGTTAACATCCACCACCATAGGTAGTGCAATTTTTTTTTCTTGTCATGAGAACTTTTAAAACCTATTCTCTTGATAACTTACAACTATACAATACAGTATTTTATAGTCACCATGCTAGCATTATGCTTTTTTTATTTTATGTATTTTTACATCATTTTTCATTTTTGCACAATGTATGCATTTTCATCTTGGTTATAGTCCCCATGCAATTCCCACCCCCCTTATTTTGACCCTAATCCCTTCTTAACCCCCGCCCAGTATTGTTTCTCTGGTTTATAGTTCCCTGTGGATTTTGATTTTTGCTTTATTATAATTAGTCTTTTTCCTGGTCCCTTATTTAGGTTTTCTAAGTTCCTGCTATGAGTGAGACCATCCAGTATTTTTCCTTTTTTTTTTTTTTTTTTTCTGGCTTATTTCACTGAGCATGATCCCTTCCAGCTCCATCCATGTTGCTGCAAATTGCATGAGTTTATCTTTTTTGATTGTTGAGTAATATTCCATTGTGTATATGTACCACATCTTCTTGATCCAGTCATCTATTTTTGGGCATTTGGGTTGTTTCCATAGCTTAGCTCTTGTAAATAGTGCGGCTATAAACATAGGGGTGCAGGTGCCCTTTTGAATTAATGATTCTGTGTCCTTTGGGTAAATATCTAGGAGTGGAATTGCTGGATCATATGGAAGCTCCATCTTTGGTAGGTTGAGGAATCTCACACAGCTTTCCATAGTAGTTGGACCAGTTTGCACTCCCACCAGCAGTGCAGGAGAGTTCCTTTTTCTCCACATCCTCACCAACATTTGTTGTTGCTAGTTTTTTTAATATGTGCCATTCTCACTTGTGTTAGATGGTATCTCATGTAGTTTTGATTTGCATTTCCCTGATTACAAGTGATGTTGAACATTTTTTCATATGCCTGTTGGCCATTCACATTTCCTCTTTGGAGAAGTTCCTTTTTAGCTCTTCTGCCCATTTTTTGACGGATTATTTACTTTGTTTTTGTTGAGACTCTTCAGCTCTTTGTAGATTTTTGTGATCAGTGCTTTATCATTAGTGTTGTGTGCAAAAATTTTCTCCCAGTCGGTGGGGTGTCTATTTGTTTTGCTTACTGTCTCTTTTGCTGTCCAGAAGCTCTTTAATTTGATGTAGTCCCAACTGTTTATCTTTGCCTTCGCTATCACTGCTTTGGGTGATGAGTCTTTAAAGATGTTACTGAGGCGTATGTCATGTAGTGTTTCACCTATATTTCCTTCTATATATTTTATGGTTTCAGGTTTTATGTCTAGTTCTTTAATCCATTTTGAGTTGGTTTTTGTGTATGGTGTGAGGTAGTGGTCAAGCTTCATTCTTTTGCAAGTAGCAACCCAGTTTTCCTAGCACCATTTATTGAACACACTTTCTTTGCTCCATTGCATATTCTTTGCTCCTTTGTCAAAGATTAGTTGACTGTAAATCTGTGGGTTCATTTCTGGATTTTCTATTTGGTTCCATTGATCTGATGTTGGGAGAGATCCCGTGCAGTGAGCAGAAGGGCCTTGACCTGAGTCCCTAAGGCATGTGAAAACACATGTGTCTTGGAGGAAAGCCTCTGAGTGACAGGACCTGGTGTTGAGTGCCCGGAATGTGACCTGCGTGGAGTCAGGCCTCTATGTCTCCACAGTCTAAGAATAACAAAAATAATGAGCAAACTTCCCAAGCTCTAGCTAGGGGGCGATAAGATTATGTGCGTGAGAACTAACCATCTGGTACCCTACTGTCTGAAGTAAATAGATAATAGTAACAAAGTAGACTAAGCATTCATATGTGTTATCATTATATGGTATGCTTTGATGTTACATCTGCTGCAATTAAAATAGTATATAATGAGCACTAAGACAATAAAGATTTATTGCATGCTGGACATGACAGTCCCCCATGTCTGATTTCCCTCACCGTTGCATCCCAGGTCCAGGACTCACTAGAAGACCACAAACCATGTGTCTTTTCTTGTTCCAATACCATGCAGTTTTGATTATTATGGCTTTGTAGTATAGTTTGAAATCTGGGAGTGGATGCCTCCATACCCTTCTTTTTTTTTTTTTTTAGGATTGCTTTGGCTATTGAGGGTTTTTGGTGGCTCCATATGAATTTCATCAATATTTGTTCTATTTCTTTGAAGAATGTCATTGAAATTTTTATTGGAATAGCATTGAATCTATAAATTGCTTTTGGTAGGATGGCCATTTTGATAATGTTAATTCTTCTAATCCATGATCAGGGTATGTCTTTCCATTTCTTTGTGTCTTCCTCTATTTCTTTTAACAGTGTTTTATAGTTTTCTTTGTATAGGTCCTTTACCTCTTTTGTTGAGTTTATTCCCAAGTGTTTGATTTTTTTGTTTGTTTCAATAATAAAAAGGATGGTTTTCTTGATTTCTTCTTCTTCAGATTTATTGTTTGCTTATAGGAAGGCTACTGATTTTTGTGTGTTGATTTTGTGTCCTGCTACTTTACTAAACTGATCGATTGGTTTGATTAGTTTTTCTGTGGAGTTTTTGGGGTTCACTATGTATTGTATCATATCATCTGTAAATAGTGATAGTTTGACTTCTTCTTTTCCTATTTGGATTCCTTATATGTCTTTCTCTTGTATTATTGCTCTAGGTAGCACTTTCAGTATTATATTGAAAAGCAGTGGTGAGAGTGGACATCCTTGTCTTGTACTAGATCTTAATGGAAATGCTTTCAACTTTTCACCATTGAGAATGATATTGGCTATAGGCTTGTCATATATAGCCTTTATGATGTTGAGGTATGTTCCTTGTATCCTGAGAATTTCAAGAACCTTTATCATAAATGGGTGTTGTACTTTGTGGAAAGCTTTCTCAGTATCTATTGATATTATCATATGGTTTTTATATTTCTTTTTGTTGATGTGTTGGATTACATTGATTTTCAGATGTTGAACCATACTTGTGTCCCTGGAATAAATCCTACTTGGTCGTGGTGAATTATCTTATGGATTCATTGTTGGATTCTGATAGCTGAAATTTTATTGAGGATTTTTGCATCAGTGTTCATAAGGGAGATTGGCCTGTAGTTTTCTTTTTTTGTGTTGTCCTTGTTGGGTTTTGGTATTAGTGTTATGTTGGCTTCATAGAACGTGTTTGGTATTGTCACTTCCTTCTCAATTTTTTGAAAGAGTTTATGAAGGATAGGCACTAGTTCATTTCTGAATGTTTGGTAGAATTCATTTGTAAATCCATCTGGTCCTGGGCTTTTGTTTCTGGGGAGGGTTTTGATTACCGTTTCAGTTTTGCTGCTTGTAATTGGTCTGTTTAGGTGTTCTATTTCTTCTTTATCTAGATTTGGGTGATTGTAGAGTTGTAGGAATTTGTCCTTCTCTTCTAGATTGTTGAGCTTGTTTGTATATAACTGTTTATGGTAGTTTCTGATTATTCTTTTGATTTCTGCTGTGTCTGTTGTGATTTCTCCTCTTGCATTTCGATCCTATTTATTTGTGCTTTCTCTTGTTTCTCCTTTGTGAGCCTGGCTAGGGGTTTGTCTATTTTATTTATATTTTCAAAGAACCAACTTTTGGTTTCGTTGATCTTTTGGATTGTTTTTTTAGTTTCAATTTCATTTATTTCTGCTTTGATGTTTATTATTTCCTTTCTTCTACTGGTTTTAGGGGTTTTTTGTTGTTGTTGTTCTTTTTCTAGTTCTTTGAGATATGAGGTTAGGTTATTTCTTTGAGTTCTTTCTTGTTTGTTGATGTGAGCCTGTATTGCTATATATTTTCCTCTTATTACTGCTTTCGCTGCATCCCATACATTTAGGACATTGATGTCCTCCATGTCATTCAACTCAAAGTATTTTTTAATTTCTTCTTTAATCTCCTCATTAATCTAGTGGTCTTCCAGTACTTTGGGTTTCAGTCTCCATGAGGTGGTAGTGTTCCTTGCCTTCTTTTTATGATTTATTTCTTTTGATGCCTTCTTGGTAAGTGAAGATGGTTGGCATGATTTTAATCTTGGTGTATCTGTTGTTGTTTATCTTGTGTCCCAGCATGTGATCGATCCTGGAGAATGATCCATGTGCACTTGAGAAAAATGTGTACTCAGATTTTTTTGGGTTTAGTGTTCTATTAAGCCCATGAGGTCTAGATCCTTATTTAGAGCTTTAATGTCCTTACTTATTTTTTGTCTCATTGATCTGTCTGTTGTTGATAGTGGTGTGTTGAAGTTTGCTACTACATAAGTGTTTTCTCTGATGTGTGTTTTCAGAGATGATAATAGTTATCTGATATATTTTGGTGCGCCTTCATTTGGTGAGTATATGTTAATGAGTGTTATTTCTTCTTGAAGTATTGTCCCCTTGATCATAATGTAGTGACCGTCTGGGTCTCTTTTTACCTTTTTGAGTTTGAAATCTGTTTTATCTTATATAAGTATAGCTGTTCCTACCTTCTTTTTTGGTCCATTTGCTTGTAGGATTATTTTCCATCCTTTTACTTTTAGTCTATTTTTATCTTTTGTAGTTAAGTGAGTTTCCTGGAGATAGCAAAAGGTTGGGTTTTGTTTCTTAATCCAGCCTGTGACTCTGTGTCTTTTTATTGAAGAGTTTAGTCCGCTCACATTTAGAGTTAATATTGATATGTTAGCATCTGTATTTGCCATTTTGTTTGTCTTTTTTCTGGTTTTATTTATTTTTTATTTTTTTTAATTTTTTGTCTTATTTCATTCTTATTCATCTCTCTGTTGGTTCTGGCTTTAGGAATCCTTGTAGTATTTTTTGGAGCGGGGGTTCCGGAGTTTCTGTTTGTCTGGGAAGGTCCTTGTTCTTTTTTCAAGAGGAAGGAAAGCTTTGTGGGATAGAGTATTCTTGGTTGGCATTTGTTGTCTTGGAATCTGTTGACTATCCCTGTGCTCTCTCCTTGCTGATAGTGTTTCTTTGGAGAAGTCTGATGTCAGCCTGATTGGTTTTCCGTTGCATGTTATCTGTTTCTTCCCTCTTCTCAGCTTCATTATTTTTTCCTTGTTTTGGATTCTTGGGAGCTTTACTGTTATGTATCTTGCTGTATTTTTCCTTTCATCATGGAAGTTTGGTGTTCTTGCTTGTTTGTATGTCTATTTCAGCTCCTTCTACATGTTTGGGAAGTTCTCTTCAGTTATTTCCTTGAATATTTTCTCTGTTCCTATCTCTCTGTCCTCTCCTTCTGGGATTCCTATAACTCATATTTCCTTTCCTCTTGGAGTCAGATAGTTCCCGAAGTCTTTCTTCATTTTTCTTCATTCGTACTTCTCTGTCCTTTTCTGTTTTGGTTTTTTTTATTTCTGTGTCTTCGAAAGTACTTATTCATTCTTCCATTTCATCTATTCTGTTTTCATTGCTTTTCCCAGAGTTCTTTAGCTCCTCCATTAATCCTTTGATCTCCTGCATTTATTTCACTTCCCTAAAGGGACTCAATTTCATTCTTCTGATTGTTGATTATTTTTCCCTTATCATTGTTTTCCTTCATGACTTCTGTCAGTTTTTTATTGATGGCAATTTTAAAATTCTCTTTCTGGAAGGCTCAGAAGTTTTTCCAAGTCACTGTTGTTGCAGTCTGGTAGGTGATTATCTTTTTGTGGTGTGTCTTTTCTCTGAGGATTTGCTTAGTTGCTTATAGTTTTTATTTTCCCTGCTGCTTGTTTTCTATTTTGTCCAATGTGTTGGGACACTGTGTCGCTGGTACTGGCTATCATCTTTTTGGTGTGCTCTTTCTGGGATGTCGGGAACTGGTGGTCCAATTGAGTCAAATACTGTTATGCCAGATGTCCGTAGGGCAGTGGTACTATGAATATGTCAATGGTCGCTGTCACAGAATATCTCCTCCTTCTGTATTAGTTTAATTCCAAAGGTGTGTCGAGGTCCCACAGACTGCCCTGGAGGTGGGGTGGCTGGATCCCCCTTTGGGCTGAGACTTCCTGCCAGGTGGGCCCTGGCTTGTGGGGGCCTTCAGCTCACCTTTGGCTGTGGGGGCAGCCCTTTCCCAATTTCACACAGTCTTGGTGGGTTCTGGAGGCAAAGATCCCTATTCTAAAATGGCGAGTCAGAGCCCCCCCTGGAAGCGTAGCAATTGAGCACTGCTCTGCGAGGCTGCCCGCAGCCTCTGCAGTGCCGGTTAGATTCCCGGCCACCGGTGAGGGTCCCACATGGCGCAGGTCCCACATGACACAGCAGACCTCTCCTGCCTCGCCCGCTGCTCCCCTCAGCAGTGTATTTCATCAGTCTGCCTCTTCTGTTCCCCGTTCTGGCTCTGGTGAATTCTCTCACCCTCCCGTGCTTCTGACTGTACCCAATGCTTGTATAAATAAATAACTAAATCTTTTTTTTTAAATAAATTAATAATAAAAAAATTAAAAAATAAAATGGCGAGTCAGGAGGGCACTTCCCTGCACCCGCAGTCTGCCCCTGCGGTGACCATGCTATCATTATGTTTTTAATTTTTTTCCCTGATGACTAGTGATGGTGATTACCTGATACATAATCTTTTGTGGAGTTATTCTTTAATTTGATTTAATATTAATTAATCAATATCAATTTTGTATTGGATTAAAGTGTTTTTAAAGATAGTATCAATTGAAAACTCTTCTAGGTAAATTTATTGTTTAAAGGCATAAGTATTTGTTTCCCCTACCACAATGATTTAAGTACTGAACCTATACTTTTAAGTGAAGTGAACATACTTTTAAGTACCATACTCTCTTTAAATGGGTCTTAGTATGCATGCTCTGATGACTGTGTGCCTTAAGAATAATGCTATGATGCCTCCCTGGTGGCACAGGGGTTAAAGTCTCAGCATTTATCAAGCTATCACCAGCCATTGTGACATGAATTCAATCCTTGCCAGGGAGCTAACCCACATGGTACAGCAGACCTCTCCTGACTCACCTTCTGCTCCCCTCAGTAGTGTATTTCGATTACTCTGCCAGTTCTGTCCCCCACTCTGTCTCTGGTGAATCCTCTCACCCCCTGCTCCTCTGGTCTGCACCCCAGATCTTGTATGAATAAATTAAACAACAGTAAAAATGAATATTGTTATACCCAGAGAGACTATATTGCCATGGTCAGAATATTCACTTATTCTGGCACTGCTAGCAATAACTGTGGGTTTGGACCTTTTTTGCTATCTGGCTGGTGATGTCTAGAACACTGTAAACTTCAGAAACTCCCTGCTGTGGAAGAATCTGATTAGACTGGAAAGAATATGAGCTTAGTAATCAAGCTGGACTCTTTGTACTTGCAGGGCTTTGCTTAATTTTGTGATTCTAAACCCCAATAATAAGTCTATTTGTCCTCTTCCGCCTTCCTTACGTTAACCTCCTTTAACATTTTGATACTAAACAACCAAATACTGATACTGAGCAACCAAATAATTCCTTAGCTTGGAAATCAGCATAAATTGTTTTTAAAACCATGCAAGTTATTATTAAGTGTATACACCAAAAAAACTGTAGAACTTGAGTTATCCAGATTTAGCAGTGTGGTCACTTAGGATACAGTGATTTTCTCCATGATAAAGTAAGAAATTTTTTCAACCAAAATTAAACCCTTTGCTATATCAAGTTGCAGCATTTATATAAACTTAAGTTTGGAGTGGATTTGGTTTGCATTTCCTGAATCCTAAGTAGACAGCTATTTATTTTATTTGAATTTTCTTTGTTTTGCAGTAATAGTTGGTGTTGTAAGTTTGAGCAGCATTGTTTCTTTTCAGGGATTTTTAACACCTTATGGAGCTTGTTAAATTTTTTTAAAATGATGGCTCAGTAGGATCCAAACTCTCATAAAATCTGCTTTAATCATGTCTTTGGCCATGCATTAAGTAATACTTTAAGTTCTAAAGAAATTCTAACAGTACTATCAAAAATACTGTTTATTCCATTTATGTCAATTGCAGAAGTGGTAAAAAGCTGTGATCAAGACTGGTCTTTGGAGTCTGAAAATTAATGGAGAGACCCTATTTAAATAAGGTTCAGGGTCTAGAAAAGAGGTCCCACATTTGGGTTGTCAGCAAATGGCAGGACCTAGCATGTCTTCCATCTCTGACTGGAATTGATACCTGCTTTCACACACCATTGGAAGGAAGGAAGACGTCCTCTACTCAGCAGCCCCTCCAGAGGCTACATACAGGAGTGTTGGCTCTTGATCTGGAAAGTGTGTATGTGTCTCATACTTTTCAAATTGCCTTTTGCTGTTGTTTTGGAATGGACCCATTTCATTGGTGAAATAACTCTTTGCTTTTTAGTTGACGTAAGGTCAAACCACAGGACTTTAATTCTGACTGTTCTTACTAGCCATGTGACCGTAGGAAAGTACCCAAGTCCCTAATTATATAGATTATATTACATTATATTACATGTGAAGTGCAAATATTAGTTACTTATCTCATAGGACTTGTTGTGGTTTAAATGAGGTAATACTACATAGTAAAGTACTTTAAACTGTGTCTTGTGCTTACTAATCATTCAGTAAATGTTAGCTGCTATTATAAACATTAGTATCTTTAGGATTTTTGTGAGGATTTAATCTGATAACATAGGTAAAGTGCATATCAAAGGGCCTGCCAATGTAGTACATAATGTAAGATGATATTGCTACCAGACAAAGATGTTGTCTGGCCAATTTGTTTTACCCTAATTTCTATATGTCCAAGAAAAATTGCACATTAGAGTCATTCTCTGTCACCCACAGAAAGTGAATTTGCAGTTAAAATATCTAGCAGTCAGAAAAGATGCATTTTCAAGCTATAGCTTTTAAAAATTATTAAAAATTATTAGCTTTTAAAAATTATTTAAAAATTATAGCTGACATGTTAATTTGAAATGAAAGGAAGCAGAAAGTCATATTAATCTTTAAAAAAGTAAATAAATGTTTAAACATTTTTTTCTCCAATAATGATGTCATAATATGTTTTACTTGCTAATAATTTTGTTATAGCCAGTTAAAATCCATCAGTAGGTTGGGGGTGTTTGGGGCATAATAGTTTGAGATGCTGGGAACCAATCTTTTTCTTAAAGAAGCTATAATACTAAGATGGAAATTACATTCAGAATCATATTAGTCTTCATAGTTGGCATTATTCAACAATATTTATTCTTCTCACTATGAATGAGTTCCCTTTTGCAATGCTAAACACCCCCCCAGCCCTCCCACCTGCCCGAATAAGCTAGGCACTTACCTATCTGAAACTGACAGGGTCAGTGAATACGTTTGAGCAGGTTGTGTGTTCTCCACTGCGTCAGAAAATGCTGTGCGAGGGCCTCCCTGGTGGTGCAAGGGTGAAGACGCAACCTATGAAGCAATCCACAACCACTGCAGTACTTGAGTTTGATTCCACTTGAGTTTGATTCCTGGCTGGTCAGGGAGAAACCCACATGGCGGGACAGACCTCACCTGACTTACCCACTGCTCCCCTCAGCAGTGTACTTTGGTCTGACTGCCTGTTCTGATCCCCACTCTGTCTCTGGTGAATCCTCTCACCCTCATCATCTCTGGCCTGTACCCCAATTCTTGTATAAAAATAAATATATCTTTTAAAAAACAAAACAACAGAAAATGCTGTTCGAATGGACTGCGAACAACCTGCTTAACTGTTTGTGGTGCTCCAGAGACTAGTTGCCAGTTTTTTGAACTATTGTTGATCATCTGCTATGCTGCTTCTTAGAGAGATACCCTGGATCTTGTGTTACTTGATTTTTTGGTTTTGTTTTTGTTAATGTTATATGCTATACCACTACCTGCTGGAAGAGTACTTTTAGAGCGTGGTCTTCAGTGGACATGTGCTGAGATTCTTTCTTTTTTAGAAGATTTATTTATGTGTACAAGAGCTGGGGTACAGGCCAATGATGGGGGCTGGGGGAGTGAGAAGATTCACCAGAGACAGAGTGGGGAATGAAACAGGCAGATTGACCGAAGTACACTGCTGAGGGGAGCCGCGAGCATGTCACGAGAGGTTTGCTGCGCCATGTTGGTTGCTCCCTGGCCGGGGATCAAACTTGCGCTGCAGAGGCTGCGGACAGCTTCATAGGTTGCGTCTTAACCCCTTGTGCTACCAGGAAGGTCCTGTGCTGAGATTCTTGTCCAGTGTTTGTAATCTTTAATTATTTGATCTCATCTGCTTTGTATCTTGCTTCTGGTTAATTTGTCTCCAATTTTGTAGCGATCTATTTTCAGTGTTGTCACCTTTACCTGCAGTATTCCACCCCTACTTTATCCCACAGGAACCTTATCCTAGTGTGGAAGTCCTTCAGATATGGTATCTTCCCACCTCACCAAAGCTGCACGTTGTTTCTTCCACTTTTTTATTTCCTTTAATATTTTGTTACTATTGCATGTTATTTCTCTAGCCAGCCTATGGATTTTTAAGGGCCAGAGCAATGTTTTATTTTTATTTTGTCACCTATATCAGTGCTTTGCTCATAAAAGATGCAAAATGAGTATTTGTAAAATGTCCTGGTGAAAGTGAGCAGTCTATTTGATATAGTTAATGGCACCCGGAGGGGAGAGGCTCAAAAGTGATTTGGCAAACTGTCGCAGTGATTTATGCATGAGGTGACAATAAGCCTTGAGTCTACTCAATGGCAGTATAAATTGAGATGTGTTGATTATATAAATCAATGTGGATGACCATGAATATAATTAAATGGGGGAAGGGAGGGCAGGGATTGATTAAAACCTGACTTTAATCCAAACTGGAACCTTTCTTTCTTTTAGAAGTTTATGTAATCTGTCAAAAAAATAAAAATAAATTCAAATCTAAGTTAACAGTACTCTACGTTTAGTTTAATAATGTTTAAAACCACAAAGAAATGGATCCTAGAAAAGCTTTCATTTACTCTTCCCAGGACTATCATAACACTTGATTGCTATAAACATAAACTCCACATTCTGGTGAAATATCAACAAAATTAGAATGCGTTGCGGAATTTTTCTCTTCTCGTGTAACCAGCTAGACACAGGAATAAATAGGCATAAAGAATAGAGATTATTACTCATTTCTGTAAGTCATTTCAAATTCTTCTCCTAAAAAACTACCTGAGAACTAGACTGACTTACTCTGGAGGATCACTTTTTTGAAAGATTCTTTTGCATATTCATGAGTGTTTATGCAGAGATTTAGTTAATTCCTTTTACAATTAATTTGAAATTATAAACCTAATTGACCTTAATTGTGCCTGGTTCAATGGAACAAATATTTATGGAGTGTCTGTCTTATGTCAGGCTAGGCGTTCTGTATTCTCAGGGATTAAAAGAAGTATAACTATCTGCAGAGGCTATTCATTCATTACCTGCAAGTGGGAAAAACAACATAGACTATGCTCCCTCGGTCTGGCACAGTAACATATCTTGAGCCATCCATGCTCTGTAGAGGTGAGAACAATACAGTTGATGGCGGGCACCTGCATTTTGTTACATTGGTATTTTCAGTTGTGTCGTTTACTCTTGTGGGCCATGGCTGCACTATTTATATTGGCCAAGAGAAGCAGAGAGAGGGAGAGTGACAGAGAACCCAGAAAGAGGAAAGTGGGCTGGGGTTGCTCTCTTGGCCTCACGGTTCTTAGCTTTTCACCAGCTCTCAGCAGGTCATTGGGATTCCAGGTCAGTGAAATGGGTAGGATGCATTCGGGGTTGCTCTGTAACACAGTGAGAGATCAGAAGGTGGGGGCAGAGATTAATGGAACTGGATACTACTCTAATCATTTGGTCTAATTCTGTTCTCTTTATGATATCTAGGTAACACATGGAACCTCTTTCTGGATGCTTGACTGGTCACCAAATAACCAAAGTTTACTTATGTCATGGTTTGAGGGAACTGTATTGTTGGGGTATAACAGTCCAGGGATCCCAACTTGTTGGAGATGGATTTCAACCTTGCAAGTATGTTAACTGGATAAATTTCTCCCAGAATGCCAGTTTCTTAACAATGGACTAACTACATCGCCTGTTTATGATACAAAAATCTGACTGCCATTTTGTCAACTATGTTGGGGTCTGTGGAGAAATGAGGAATGTGTGTTCCTAATTAGGACACCCCTCTTTTCAGATACTATTTTGAAGGTTATTTTGGTGCGCATAAAATCCAAACAAGTAAGTGGGTATAATATTACCTAGATTCTGAAAGGCATAAAGAAATATTAATTCCACAAGACATTCTAGTTAGTGGGTTTTTTGTGAACCCCATAGCCTTCAAGTTCCTTGTTTTCTGGAATTACCTTTTCATAGTGACATTCTGTCTCTGTGTTAGGGCCTCCCTGGTGGCACAGCAGTTGAGCGCTGGGTTGCAAAGCTGCCCGCAACCTCTGCAGCGCCAGTTCAATCCCCGGCTGCTCCCCGGCCACGGGAGGAGGGTCCCACATGGCGCGCAGACCTCTCCTGCCACCTGCTGCTCCCCTCAGCAGTGTATTCCATCAATCTGCCTGTTCTGCTCCCCGCTCTGGCTCTGGTGAATTCTCTCACTCTCCTGCACTTCTGACTGTACCCAGTGCTTGTATAAATAAATAAATAAATCTTAAAAAAAAAAAGCACTGGTTAAGCTACAGTCCAGTTGCTGTTCATATGTACATACATTGTTGCCTGTTTGGTATCATTTTTAAAGGTTAGCAGACTGGTGGGATTTTCACTGTCAGTGAATTCCCTGCCCCTGTATGTGGTTTTTCTTTGAATTGTGACTTTTTTCTCTCCTGCCACCCTGTCATTGTTTATTTTTCACGCAGAATGCAGTAGTTCTTCTCTCCTTTGTTGAGCATGTATTTCTCTTCATCTTCTCTGAGTCTCTTTCCCCACATTCACAGAGACCTAGCTGCTTCCATCATCCTCTTCCATAACTGCAACTTTTTCTTGCACACTGGCTTTTCCCCCTCCAAAAGATGAGAATGTACCCATCTTAAATAAATAGAACAACCTTCCTCTAATTTTTGCTCACGTCTGGCTACTTCCTAAGCTTTCTTTCACACACGCATGTTCTGGAAACTTAGAGGCCATCACAAATTCCTCATTCCTGCTGTTAATCCATTTTATTGACTTCCATCTCTACTACAATGAATTCATTCTTGCCTGTACTTTATGCAACCAGGAGACTTTCTGCTATGAATTTATGCAAATTTTGTTTCTTTTGCTCAATCCTATTTTTTCTGACACCATTTTCTCCTGGATTTCTTTATGTTCTCATTCCTCTACTTCCCAAATATTCATATTCTTATATTTCCCTTCTTGGTCTTATTCTTTCTTCACTCTACAAACTCCAACTTGATGATATTTACTCCCAGGACTCCATAAATCACTTTTAAAGGTAAGACTTTCATATTTATATTTCACTTGCAATTTCTTTCCTAAGCTGCCCTCCTTTATATTCAACTGCATGTCTGTAACATCTAGTTGTCCACAACATCTCAATATGTGCAAAGCTGAACTCTGTACTCTTTGTACCATAGATATTTTTCTACCTGAATTCCTTTAGTAAACAGAAGCATGATCCAGACCAAATCTGATACCTCTCGTGCTTACGCCCTCAAATTCAATGGAATCCAATCCAATTTTGCCTTCTTAGTATCGTCATTCTAAAGCTTGTTTTCCTCCCATATTACCTCCTCACTTCCTAAGACTGATCCCAATTTCATTTTTTATTTGATCTGTTTCATCACACTGCTCCCAAAATATGTGTTTCTGAAATATCACATTTTTTGTGGGGGGGAACACATCTCTTATTACTGTTTTAATCCCCTGCTTGAAATCCTTCCTTACTGCATGCATGATAATATCCAGACTTCTTAACTTAGTGTATGTAAGGCATTTTATTTTGTGGCTTCAGATTTCACTCTAACTATAACACTTACCTCTCTTAGATGTAACTCAACTTTGTATCAGGTCCCAGAGGCCAGTTTACTGTTCCATGCTACTTACTCCTTTTTTCTGACTGCCCTGTTTAGTACTCGTATTTGAATCCTGATGTCACATCTTCAAGTACTCTGCTTCTTTTTTTCTTATTCACTCATCTTTATTGCCATCTTGTTTCATGTTTCTTTTATAACACTGATTAATCCTACCGTCATGGTTTGTCTGAGTCTTTCATAGACTGTAAGCTCCCTGATAGCAGGAATTAGGTATTTTATCTTTGTGTCTTGCCAACTAGAATAAACCTATGGAACATACTTAATAAAAGTCTGTTGGATGAAAAATATGGCTGATGTATGATTTACTTCAGAAATAATCACACTGTCTACCATGCATGATTCGTTGTTTTTATATAATGCAGAACAGTTTTTACACTTTAAAAATCATTGCAACTCTTATATATGCCGAAAACTTAGAGATATGAGAAAGTAGCTTAGGAATAAAAGTGGCAGTAAGTATAGTAAAATCTTTGCAATGCAATTCTGACAGCCTACCCAGAGTTAGGTGAAATTTTATAGGTTAAGGCATCATCCTCTACACAACTTACCTCGTTTCTGATACCATCGGGAAGCTTGGGAATTCCCAGGGCTATCATCACTTCTGACTAACTGGTTGCAAGCTTAGGAAAGCCCCATGACCCCTTTCCTAGAACAATTCACAGAAGTCAGGAAAACACTTAAGATTACAGCTTTATTACAGAAAAATAGATTTAAATCAGAACCAACCAAAAAAAGAGACACTTAAGGTGAAGTCTGGGAGAGTCCCAAATATGAACTTTTTGTGTCTTCTCTCCATGGAGTCAGAACATGATACCATCCCACGTTGATACATGATAATGCGTAACATACCACCAATCAGGTGATATGAGCTTTGGTGTCAAGAGTTTTCGCTGCGACTCCATTATATAGACATAATTGACTAAATCATTAGCTAATACAGTTGAACTTAATTTTCATCTTCCCACCTTCCTGGAAGTTAAATAGTATGCCTCAGATTCCCAGCCTTTTAATCATATGATTGGTCTTTCTGCCATATCCGGTCCCGTCCCCATGCTGAGTCATCTCATTAGTGTACTTTTTAAGAGATCACACTGAATAGCAAAGATACTTACTTCTATCACTGGGGAAATTGCAATAATTTAGAAACTATCCTATGGGAACCAGAGATAGAGGTCAATCACATTCTTTATACAACAGTATTAGACCATCTAAATAAAAACCAAGCATGATCATCGAAACCTAAGTTATGCTGATAGCTCAGAATTGTCTCCAATAGCCTGTCAATATAGGGCCAAGGTCCAGAGCAAATGAAAATAGGATGTGGAAGAAATATTTCATTGAAACATTATTCATAATAGTCAAGGTATAGAATTGTTGGTCAGTGGATGAATGGATAAAGAAGATGTGGTATATATTTAGTAGAATAATTTTCCACCATGAAAAAGAAGGAAATCTAGCCATTTGACACAATGTGAATGGACCTTGGAGACGTTACACTTAGTGGAATAAGCCAGAGAAAGAGATGGTATCACTTAAATGTGAAATCTTAAAAAATAAACAAAAAACTGAGAAAAGTTGTTGCCAGGGGGCTGGGGATTGCAGAAAATAGGGGGAGGTTGGTAAAAGATTACACACTTCTAGTTATATAAGATCCCCTCTTTTGGGTTTTCATGGTGGCAGCATTTTAGACAGAACTGATTAAAGCATTGGCCATTGCATAAGAGAAAATGTTCAGCATCACTAATTATAAGGGAAATGCAAATCAAAACCACAATGAGATATACCACTTTGCACCTGTGAGAATGGCCCATATGAAAAAAAAAAAACTGGAAACAAATGCTGGTGAGTTTGTGGAAGAAAAGGAGGCCTGTTACACTGCTGGTGGGGATGCAAACTGGTCCAGCCACTATGAAAAGCTGTGTGGAGGTTCCTCAGAACACTAAAAATGTATCAACCATATGATCCACTGATTCTGCACCTAGGAATCTACCCAAAGAACACAAAAACAATAATTCAAAAGGAAACCTACCCTCCTATGTTTATTACAGCACTATTTAAAATAGCTAAGACATGGAGACAATAGAAATGCCCCAGACAGGTGAGAGATCAAGAGGATGTGGTATATATGCACAATGGAATACTACTCAGCAATCAAAAAAAGATGAACTCATGCCATTTGTGGTAACATGGATGGAGCTGGAAGAGATTATACTAAGTAATCAATGGGAAGGAAAAATATCGGGTGCTTTTACTAATATACTGTATATTCCTGTGGAATATACAGGAACCAAGCAAAGGAAATAGACAAAACTTGCAAGCAGACCTTAGATCTAAGGCATACATCAGGGGAGGAGGAGGGAAGAGGTTCAAATGGAAGGGAAGACCACATAAGACTATGGTGATGGATCATGGGTGATGGGAGAACTATGGGCCTACACTTGATGGGAGAAATCAAATGTACAAAATGAATAACACTAAGAAAATAAATAAATAAATCGTGGGCAACTGGTGATTGAGTCAACCTTTTAGCCTCTCTCCCTTTTAGTCAGTAAGGGCTGGGGACAGTGGAATTGATGATTCAAACCCTTTAATAATGGTTCCTTTGATAACCAGGCCCCATCCTTAAGTCACTTCATTAACCTAACCTTGTTTGTGGTTAAGGGGCTTGTGAATAACAAGACAGTCCTTTCACCTTTATGGCTCTCTATTTAGGAATCCGTATCAAAAGATGCACCTATCGTTTTATGCAGGAAATTACGTGGCTTTAAGAATCATGTGCCAGGAACAGCTGACAAAGACCTCATATATTTCATAATACAAAAGCACAGTATCTTACTACAAAAGCACAGTATCACAGCAGGTATCCACACTTCTGTCCAACTTGGCTGCAAATTGAAGATTCTCACAGTGCCTTCTTTGGATTTGATCCATGTGTATTTACATGTATGTTTACAAGCTTGTTGTATAATAAAGGATATGATAGAGGATACAGAGGAATAGCAAGATGAAAAGATAACATAGGACTAGGTCCAGAGGAATTCCAAGTACAGGAGCTTTTCTATTCCTGTTGGAATAGAAGTTGGGAGTTTTCTAGCACGTGGATGTTTTAGCTTGGAAGCTCCCTGAAGCAGACTATTGGAATTGTTATAGAAACTTCATACTATGTAATATAGATATGCGATGTAATTAACTCCACTTTAGCCTTTCTCCTCTTTTTAGAGATTGGGGGGGAGGGCAAGCTAAAAATTGTGAGCTGCTACTCACAGCTTGATCTTTGGTGACCAATCCCTTTTCAGGAACCCACCTTGTGTCACCTCATTAGGACAAAACAAGTTCCTATTACCCAAGACATTCTAAGGGATTTAAGAACTCAGTGTCAGATGCACCTATCACTTAGAAAAGTACAAAGGCCTTAGAAGCTCTGTTTCAGGACATGGTATATTACGATTTTACATTGCTATTCAAAAATAACTCAGTCTTTAAAAATCACTTGAGTGACCACTAAAGAAGATTGATTAATGACTAATAAGAATAGTTTTCGAAAAGGTATTCTGCATCACTATTAATTACAGAAAAGAAAATATTAACAAGAGAGCACATTATCCCCATTAGAATGGCTAAAATTAAAAACTCATACCACCAAATGTTGGCAAGGATGTGAAAGAACTGAATTCTCTTACATTGCTAGTAAAAGAACTTTAGAGACTTGTTTAAATGAGGTCACATTCTCCAGCTTCTGTACGGGTGTGAATCTGGGGGGGATACTATTCACCCCACTTCAAAGGATTTTAGTTTCTTCAGAGATGTGGTGAAGTAGGAATATAAAATGCAAGACACCAAGGAATGAGTTAGTGAGCACTTTTCCCCAGAACTTTGTTAGTGAAAGAGAAACAGGATTGTAGTTTGAGGCAAAAGCCACATTGACAAAGAGAGGTATGGTGATATATTAAATAGACATAGGTTAATAAATACAGACATGGACAGAGAGAGATAGCTATTAAACTTAGGCATAGTTTTTAGACACAGGTCAGGGAGACAGAAGGGAAGGTTATCAAGTACAGTGGTGGGAGGTTAGTTGAAAAGGCAATAGGACAACTGTTCCTCTGAGATAAGAAGACAAACTATTTTACAGTTCCAGTAAAAGCCTGAAAAACACATGGCCGTTATTAATCATATTCTTTAGAATAATATCCTCTAGTTCCCATTGTTTTGTCTGATTTCACATTGTAGATATAGGTTATGTATTTTTAAAGTAAGCCCAGGATTGGAACCTGTATTTTCCTACTACATTGAAAGCAAGCATACTGAAAAAAATGATAAATGGTTATTTTAATAAAAGCACTTGGTTGAATTCTAACCAATAGCAAGATGTATATGGCTATGATAACAGGTGTCCCCTTTTGGGTTATTTCTCCCCAAGTGTTACATTATTTATAAGATAGAGAAACAATGTAAGTGTCCATGGATGGATGAATGGTTAAGGAAAATGAGAGAGAGAGGTCTATATACACATGCATACCTGCATATGTATATATGTAAATACAGATATTTACATGTCACTCAAATGTGGAATCTGAAAACAAACCAACCTAACTCATGTACAGAGGACAGCTGAGTGTCAGAATTAGTGAAATGAATAAAAGTGGTCAAAAGATGCAAACTTACAGCTAGAAGAGATATAAGACCTGGGGATAAAATGTGACTAGTTAATGGTACTGTGTTGTGTATTTGAAAGTTGTTAAGAGACTAGGTCTTGAGTTCTCATCACAAGGAAAAAAAATCATAACTACGTTGATGTTAACTAAACACTAATTTCAGAATATGGATGTATTAGATTATACTGTATGCCTAAAACTAATGTAATTTATAAGTCCATTATAGTTTTTAATGAACTACTTACTTCTCTGCTAGAGCCTTATGGGTCTCATGGATGCAAGTTCTGTTGGTTTTCAGAGCTAGCTGTTTTGAGGGCTCATCCCTTAGGTGTAAGTCTTAAAAGTTGGATCACTGGATGTTGGGTCTAAACCCCTCATTACAGAGACACTAGGGTGAGTTCCCTCACAATTGTGTGTCATGTGCCAGAGGTGGAGTTTAAGTGTTTCTCAACTTTTTCTACCTATCTCAATATGGGTATTTTCTTATTCTTCCAAAGTGAAGGAGTCACTCATTTGGTTTCTGGATTTTGCTCTGAGGAAATTGCTCTGTGTTTAACTATATATAGATTTAGCACGACAGTGGTCAGAGTTGAATTCAGAAACCTCTTGTGTTGTCATCTTGGAATGAACTCCAGTTATTTAATTCTTAAAATCACCATTCTGATTATAAGAATATAGACAGAGGTTGTCTAAAAACACAGGTCACACTAGGATTTGAACCCAGGTGGTCTGCCTTGAGTCAGTGCACTAACTATGCCCCCAGTGTCTGGAAAGGGCAGTTTTGAGACTCAGAAACCATCTTACCCTTTTGAAAACAAACCAATGGGAACAACGCTTCTGTCATTTTCAAATTCCAATGAATCTAAGTAGAGAGAAAAGAAAAGAAGCTCTTTGATCTATGCCATAGTCTGGAACCACTTCAGGCATTTGCCCTAAATATGAGTTAGTAGGGAGTCTCTCATATTTTCTAACCAAAATGACCTGCTTAGGCTATCAACTGCCCTCACAGGCACTATAGGAATCCTTTGTACATTATTCCTTTGACTAGGTATACACTCATCTAAATGAAGTTCGGTTTTATATTTGTTACTTGTTCCTATGTGGTGGTATGTACATTTCACTAGCATAGCTTTTCCTTTTGACCTAATAATAATTGACACATATAAATCTCTTAAGAATAACAAATGATTATATAAATGTGAAAATGCCTACTACGAGTGGGAATGACAAAAATCAGTTGTATACTAAGTAGTCCTTGGCTCTGTAGGAAAAAATGGGCTTACTAATGACTTGGATTGAGGAAAAAAATGTTCAGTCCATGTGCAATGCAGAATTATAATGATTACAAAACAAAGAAGCCAATGTTTTGATTCAAAAGTAAAGTAGAAAGTGCTTATTTGTTTTTACTTTCATACTTAACAAGTGGTGTAGTTCTTCTATGTTTATTGTCTCATTTGACTACCCCCGTCCATCACTTGGAAATATGAGGAGAAAAACGTGATTTTCACAAGTGAGTTTGTTGCAGTTTAAATCTCCAAAATTAATTGGGCTCATACTAGTTTTTATTGCAAGTTTTAAAAAATTTTAATAGTATTAATATCAGTTACATATCAACATTTTCCTATTTTAAGTAATACTGAAAATTTCTTTTCATAAGGAAATGCTTTCTTCCTAAAAAAGATAAATTATCAATATGCTAGCAGTTTCCATGTTTCAGATGTGGTGGAGCTTAAGTTCCAAAAGAAGACATTGTCTTCTACACTAAATAGCAACACCCAGGATATAGTAATGTCAGGCTGCTATTAGGAAGTTTAGAATTCTTTTCCTGTTTTGAATGTTCAGTTTGTGGTTCATCTTGTGGATTGTTGAGTAACAACAGATTTACTTACAGACTTTTGCTTCTGGATTTCAAGTGTTAACTACTCCGCTGTAAATGTAACAGTGAAGAATACAAAGGAGCTAGTATACACCTTTTGCAATAATAAGATTTAAATACATGAAAAGATAAAATCTGAGGTGGGGTTCAGAAAAGGAGAGATTTTATAACCTCAAGTAAAGATTCTAGAAATTAAGCTAAACTTTGAAAGTTAAATAAAATTTGAGGAAGGACATTGCGTGAACAAACCAAAAAAAAAATAAATAAATAAAAATCCCAAAGGAATAAAAGCAAGGTGGTAGGAATGTAAAATTCTCATTTAATTTTATTCACCATGATATATCAAAACTTTTTTCTCTGCTGAGATTTTGACTAGTGAAAGCATGCAAAGATATATAAGAAATATTTCTTAGTACTAAAAAATTCAAAAATCTGAAAATAGGAAATGATGTGGACACAACTACTACAAGACAATAGATTTCCATTAATAGAGTTTATTTTATAGCCTTTTTAAAGAATGCTCAAGCAACAATCCTGGGGTGGGTAAGACTTAAGTTAAATTTTAGCTGTGCTTTGTCCTAACTACATATCCTTACGCCCCTTTGAATCTTTATTTCACCCATATCTGTCTTCCATTGTACTTCACATACAATGGAAATTCTCCACTGGCAACCTCAAGTTCCAGCAGGTCAGAGAGTGTTTCACTGCCATCAGTATTAGCAAATTACTGGAACCTGGGCTAGCTTCCTATCACAAGCGTTATGTCCTGTGCTCTATAAATACCATAAGTCTGCATTAACTCAGTGCATATTGCTGGGCTCGTTTTTTGCTGTCTTTGCCCATCCTGCCTTATCAAGTGAATTATATTCTGTTAGCCCTGACTCCTCATGAGCCACATCTGCACATACGAGTCCTTTGGAAGTAGCTCACTGAACTTCCCTAAGAGATTGTACTCCTGTCAGTTTAGTTTCCTTCAGCCTGTCACCCAGAAGGTAATCAACTTCTTGATTTGTCTAGAACTAAAGGGATTGCTGGGACATAGGAAAATCCCATCTTCAGTAGGATGAGTTATTCATGTTATCACCAGCCTGGTCCAGACTCCTCCCCTCGTTGTTGAAGTCTCAGCATATCTGCAGTTTACCCTAATCTAAGTTTATCAGTCTTCTGAAGATCTGGAGGATTAGAAGATGTAATATACCTGACAGCTGAATTTCTGGAATGTATTTGTGTGTGCTGAGTGAGAATAGCAAGCTAGTTTCAAATTAAAAACAATACCAGATTGCAAATTAAAACAGCCTGCCACCTAAAAATTTCAGGGACCAGAAAACCAAATGGCTTGAATGAAAAGTTTATATGATGTCATAGGTAAAGCTAAATGGTAGGTTTTAACCAAAATTTTTTTCTTGTGTTAGTATGTAAATATGCATGTATGTGTATATTTAGGTATGGGGAGAGTTAAATGCTATTTAAAAACTGGGAGGAAATCACTAGAAATAAGGTAGCAACTGAATATAACAGATAGGAAGCAGCTTAATAACTAAGAATTACTTTATTAATAGACTAGTCTCAATTTTATTTTTTAACATTAAGTCAGTCCTGGGTGCATTTTATTATGTCTCTATAAGAACCTAGTATAATATCTAATATAAATCCAAATGAAATAATTGGTTATTCCTAACTTAATAGATCAATATTTCACAGGGAATTTTGAGAAGCATTGGATAATTATCAAAAATAGGGAGAGATGACTAGATGTTTTTATTTAAAACTTAAAGACAATTTATATTTTTAATGAATCTTAAATGTCTTAGGAATGTTTAATTGTCTCTTTACAACCTCATGATAATAATTTCTTGCATTTGACGACTTTGACTAAGCAGACTACAACCACTGATTTATTTGCATAAGTGGTTTAATAAGATGAAAATATCTCTTAATTGTCAATGAAATGAGTTTCATAATATAAAGGCTTTTTTTCCATTTAGAAATAATTAGCTATACTTGAGACTTTCTCATAAGAATTTCTCTGTAACGGAAATGGTACTTTCACTTTGAGGTTGCTAGCGGGATTGAAACTACCCAGTGGGAGAAATCATGTTCCTACTTGCATCTCCATTGTCATATGGACAACTAAGAAACATTTAGAAATCTGTTGGTGAACCCCAAAGTGCTTTTGTTAGTGCAATGATTTTGAGGCAAGATTGGGTTTGGGTGGTGTGGGGGATGAAAATGCAGCAGTACAGTTATAGTGGGTAGGTTTGAGCTTGTGAATCAGTTTCAGGGTACATAGCAGATAATGAAAATAGTAAATTCTGAATTCACAAATTACAGGGCTTTCTAATGCCACCTTTGCAGTCCACACTCATTATTAGCACAGTACAACAGAGTTAATGCTGAAGACACAACTATTCAAATATTTATAAACTGTCTTATATATGTAAAGCAGCTTTCTGATTACTAAGTCTACAGTCAAAACACCTGCCTTAGGTATATTCTAGTAGTTAACAGAGACTGAAAGAAAAATAATTGTATAGTATGTCAGCACTATTGTTAGGGGGAAAGGATGTCCTAAAGCTAATTTCATACAGGCTTTGTGGACTCCACTCCCACCCCAGGCCAAAGCCAAAGACACTGGGAACTCCAAATCCCATCACCACCAAAGGGAAGGTGGCTGGGACCTGAGGGTGGGGTTAAGCAGCTAGGTTGGTATAAAGCCAGACACGTGGGCTTTGGAGGGGATCCCCCATTTTGGCTCTCCGCCAGCTCGCAGCGTCCAGCCAGCTCTGAGAGTGACTTTGGGTTTCCAGGTCGGCGATCAGGTAGGACGCATTAAAGACTTTATTTCCCTATTTTCTCCCTGAGTTGTACATTTTCCTTATTTCCTTTTCCCTTGTAAATAAACCTTTTATTAACCTTTTGTGTGTGCCTGTAGTGGAGTATTCATAAGTCCCTTTTAAGTGTGCGGGTGAGGACCCACAGCCAGGCAACCTGTTCAGTATCGGGGCTGCCCTATAACAGCTGGCGCCCAACGTGGTTTCCAAGCTTCACCCATTTCGGGGCTGCCCTATAACACTATGAAGAAATTAAAGCAGGCTTAGAGGCTAGGGAATGCTGGGAGTAGATGGGGCTGCTGTTTGAGATGGTGTCAAGGAAGGGCTGGAAGAAAAGTTAATATTTAAACAGAGATCTGAAGGAAGGAGAGAGTCTACCTTGAAGATACCTGAAAAGAGCTGTCCAGGCAGAGGGAACAAGTGTCAAGATCATAAGGTAGAATTGTTTGATATTCAAGAGTAATCAGGAGCTTAGTGGTAGGAGTTAGAGGGGGAAAGGCAGGAAATGAGGTCTGAGAGGCTGGGGCAAGGTGGCAGATCTTACAGTCCTTACTGGTTAAGGTAGAGATTTGGAGAATTAACTCCCGGTGAGATACCTTTGGAAGCAAAGGGTTGCACTTTTTAATTCAAAATGTAATTCAAATTTTAACTCAAACCAAATTGTCACAAGTCTTGTGTTACCTAACTAAGGGACTAATTTCTTTTTTGAATTCGTTTTTAAACTTGGATGGATCATCCTATTAACTTATTCATGTGATCTTGGGAAAGACTTGCCTGCCTGGCAATTTGGCAGGGACTCTAGTTGCCAAACTTCTCAAAACAGCTTGACTGTTTCTCAGGATTCCATCCTTCACATCTCTAAAATGTTCAGCTGACATTTTTAGCAAATCAGGGTCAATACTTTTATCAATCTAAGGCATGCTGTTGATAATTTTCAAATAGTAAAAAGTCTGTTCTTTCAGCTAGAATGTTTTAGTTTGCATCATTAATGAGCATTACTTTGTACCAATTTTATTTCAGGAATTGTGCTAGGTATTGGAAATGCAAACACATATAAAGGCTCTTTCCTCACAAAACTCTCAATCTAGTAGATAATGCACATTTATAATTAAGCAATTATAATATGATTGGGCAGGTGACTAGTACTTAGTTGGTGCTTGTTAGATCCTTGTGAAATGGGTGTGAAGAAGTTTGGGAAAGATAGATGATTCACATTCAACCACGAACTCCATGAGGAAAAGACTTTGTCTTGTTCACTAGCTTTTGGCACAGAATCTAGCAAATATAGGTGCTTAGTAAAAATTTATTGTATGTGTGAATGAGGAGATGGTTGAGCAGAGTTTGAAATAGGAATGATTTCTTTGTGGAGCAGGTGCACATTGCTGGCAGAGGAACAATGTGCAAACAGTATGGAGATACAGAAAAGTGTGATTATAGTCCTTACTGGTTAAGGTAGAATTATTTGATATTCAAGTGTAACCAGGAGCTTAGTGGTGCTTTCCATTTTTATTTTATTTCCATTTTTATTTCCATTTAAAGTACCAAGTTACATTTGAGACATAATAATGGATATGTATGCTTCTTCTTGGTGTCTTTCTTATGAATTTGTATGCATCTAGAAACATCTTAGGCATTACTGATATTTGTTAATATATCTTAGCCAGTTGAAATAACTTTTTTTCTGTGCAAAATCTTATTTGTTTTCCTAACTTCTTTTTTAAAAAATATATATTTTAAGCTATAACAACTCTGAAATTAGAACATTATAAAGATTAATTTGCCTGTACAAACTTAGTGGAGAAAAAAATGACATTTTGTACTAGTTATTCTATTAGTTGTGCAGCTAAACCTTCATCAAGGTATAACAAGCCCTGGAAGTGATTTCAACTGAATGACAAAAGAAATAGAATAAAATTCATTTAAAACTGGTTCACACCAGCTCTCCTGCATGTACTATTAACTGCTAAGATCAAGTCACAAAACATTATTTTGAGGAGAAAGGGTTTAGTGAACCCTAGAAATTGGGTTTGATTTATGCCAGAAAATCTGCCTTTTCACTGCTTGAGATTTCTATGGAAGAAAGCCACAGTCTTTTACCAAATGGTTTCTAAGGAAACCCCTTATAGCACAGCATCTGAAAACAATTTGGTTGTTAATGAGAAATGGTTCTCACGATGGTGGGAAAGTGTTGACTGAAAGAAAAGGCTTCTAGATTTGGCAGTAAGTCTATAAAAAGTGTTTACTGTTCCACAGTTACGTTCCTGAAATTTCTGCATAGATCAAACATTTGTAGGTTTTATTTCACAATCATTCTTGATTGTAAATACAGTTTTTAAAGAACCTAGGGCAATCGAAAATTTTTTGTGCTAAAAATGTAGGCACATGAACTTGCAAATACATTCAGAAGTTGCCTCCCAGCATCTGTGCACTCCACTGAGTTTTCCAGTCTGTTTTGGAATTCAGCATTCTAATAAAATTTGTGTGTTATTAGCATAAACTAAGTTTTAAACTAAATTGCATAAAAAGTTGTAATTCTAAAATCCTACAATACAGTAGGGTATTTATAATTGTTAAATCTGTTTTTAAAATGTATTCTGCAGTGTCCCACGAATTGTATTTATTTTACTTTTTAAGTTTTCCATCAAAACAAATAAATCAATTGCGATATTTTAATGATAATCCTTTCATAATAACTTCAAGATTAAATTTTATTATTGAATGAAGCGCTAAACCTTGTAGTTAAAAAAATAAGCTCTAGATATACACTAATTCCTGTTGATGTATTTATTGAAGTCAGATTCCAAAATAACCATAACTATATTTTCTCAATATACTATAAGTAATGAAATCAAAAGAAAAAGCTCACACGGCAATTTGAAATGACTTTCATTTATAGTATATTCAGAAACATAAATGAATATATAGTAAGAACCAAAAAAGTGACCAGGAAAGTATTTAGGAATATTTCTTGTCGTTGGAACTCCGTGAGTCTGTAAAAATATAACTCAGTTAAGTGACTTGAAAGCCTGTGAGGTCATATTCTGCCCCATGGTTGCCACCCGTCCATCTGTCCCCCAGTATGTTTTCGGTTTTAGACTTTTGTATAAAGCAGAGTTGCCAAGAGTCTTCTTGTTGTCCTCAGTTGTTTTCCTCATTTGACCTCCACCTCCTTTCTCTTTCTTCTCTGTTCTTTGAACTTCCTCCACTTGGGGCAGCTGCTTTCATTTGCAGCTCAGCTTTGGGCAGGGAAATAATTCTGCCAATGAAAACAGGAAAAATAAGAAAACAAGTATGATTGTAAGTGCTTTGCATGTGTTGCAGCTCTCTGACTATCCACGTTGGGGTCTTTCCACACATTGGGTGGCACACTGGGAAGGGATCTGCTTTTGGAGACTGGTCCGAAGTGATCAGATATCTAAAGAACCTTCCGCCCCCATCTAAGAATCAACAAATACAGAAATTACTTGTGTTGGAAGAAGTTGGAAGGTGTTATATTTCATGGTTACTCACCCACTTCTTCCTCTGAGAGCATATAGTCTCCTTTCAGTTTGGTGAAATCTCTACTGCTGTCAATACTACCTGGTTACAATAATAATTTTTATATTATTTTTGATTATGATGTTTTAGAGGGAGGGAATATGAACTTCTTTTTTTCTCTCCTTCACTCCCTACAAAACCGGAAACTTTTCTGTTTAACATTAGCAGAGTGGTAGTTGATCGAGAAGCATAATATTTCATGAATATCAGTTCTTGAATGGAATGAAAAAATCCTTTCTGAATCTAACAGCAAACAAACATGTTATAGTTGCTGTTGTTCAATATGCTTGATTGTTGAGGTTTAGTGAGCGTTGTTTTGAGTGGCCAATAAAGAGAAGAGATGTAATTCTTTGTTGATAAAACATCAGGTAGGTCGAGTGACAGTGGCCTCGGATTGATATGCCCAATAGAAATGTCACTTCTGCTCAGGCACATTTTAGTTCTTTCTACTTCTTTTCTTCTTTTTTTTTCCACCAGAAAGGTATCCACCACAGGACTGCAGGATATCTCACACATAAGGCAACAAATCTAACTGGGCAGATGTAGACCTCTGGGTTAGATTTCAAAAAGAATATTTGTCTTTATTTCCATGACTATCTTGCACCTCACAATAACAAATATATAGCTCACTGAAGAAATTGCCCAAGTGAAATATTTCCTTCCTTTAACCTTATCCGAGTGCCATTAGTTGTTACTAGAACTGAACATGTAAAGGGCGGGAAGCATACAAGAGCTGTAAACAAGTGTGTGTGTAAAAAGGAATGATTGTTATTTGCTGAGCAGAGATCCATGTAAAGGAGTGGATCCCAGTTCCCTGTCTTGGAAAAACTTTAAATAGTTACAGTCTTAAGATAAATGCAATTCAGAATATTCTAAGTATTTATTATAATTAGACTTCTAGTGACTGCAGAGATAAATCAGATCCTGCTCGTGAAGCAGCTCACAGCCTAGACTCGTGACAACCTCTCTCCTCCTCAGAATGTGGATCATTTCCCCAAATCTAAGTTTCATTGAGCAGTGATCTCTTTTAGTCCCTTAACAAAGCTCTAATGAAGCCCTCATTTTGTGATAAAATGCAGACGCCATGGGATACAGTCATGAATAAGACAAGAGATCTGTCTCATAGAAGAACCCAGTCTAGAGGATGAGAGGGACATGTCAAAGACAAATTGGTTTTTTTTTATATATATATAAATGAGCACCTAATAATCTTTCTGGAACACTGAGTTTCTGAAATTGATAGATCTTGCCTGTTAAATGAAAATACACATGAAGTGCTTAGTAGAGTACCTGGCAGATTGAAAGCACTCAGATGCTGTTAACTATCTCTGTCTTCATTGTCACCTTCACCTTTCCTATTTCTTTCTTCTTATTAAGTATAAAATCTAGTCCTTCCATATTTAATGTCTTTTGACTCTCACTAACAAATGTATTTTCTAAGTGAAATAAAACTCCTGTGTGTGAGCATTCTGTTATCACTTATGTTCAGATCCTAAACAGCACATGTAGTGATCAACATAAAGGTGCTTAACAATTTGTTAACAGTGAGAATATGGAAGACCTTTCCTTCTACTTGTATATTTCCAAAAAAGAAGCTTTTCTCTTTTTTTTTTTTGGAGAACAAGTTCTGAACTTTATAATGAAACTTATTTAAACAAGGTATAATTTAGTGGGTTTTGCTCTGAGTGGCTGGCTGATGCTATCATGACTATTCAGGTAACTTTTAGAACAAAATTTCTCAACCTCAGCACTAATGACATTTTGAACCCTTTAGCCCTTTATTTGGGGAGCTGTCCTATAAGTTTAAGATGTTTGGCAGCCCCCCCCCCACATACTGGTAACAGCCAAAAATGATCCAGACATTGCCAAAAGTCCCCCAGCGGAAAAAATTGCTGCCAAATTGAGAACCACTGCTTTTGGTCATCTGGCCACTGATTTTAATCCAAGGGAGTGATGCAATTTGACCATGACATGGGTTTTATTCCAGTAGGTTATGTCTTCAGTCAGCAGTGCCTAATTTGCTTTAGATTCACAAAACTATGAGGAGTAAGATGGTCCTTGCTCTGAAGTCACTCATTCATCTTAACAATTTATAAATTAAGTTGATACTTCAGATTTTATAAGCATGCCAGATGATGTATAGTAGTACTTTGAAGCAGTATCTTGAGCTTCTCACCTAGCTGCAATAAATATCCCCAATCAGAGATCATAAAGTATCAAATTCTCTACAAAGGAGTATACAACTGCTTATAATTTTTAAAAAAACTTTTCAATTTTCCTTTTTTTAAATATTGTTTGATTCCTGTGAATGGAATAAATTGAAATTCATTGCTTTGTTTTACAACTGGGATACTTAACTATTATTAATGGTTATTAAACTCTTTTCTAAAGCAACAGTTGTGTTATGAATTTGGGGGATAGTAACAGCATCTGTCCTGATACACAGAGTTCTTATTGTCCAGACAGCTGTCCACACTCTGGACATTTGTACATGCACTTTCAAGTTTAAAACAATAATTGTGTGATGTTGAAAAGATCTGTGTAACTGAAGCTAAGCCTAGTGTTCAGATCACTATTAAATAAAAACCTTAAAAATAACAAATAATTTTAGAGCCTATAATTATTATGATTAATCTAAAACCAAGTATAGAGTAACAGACAACACAACATTTAATATTGCATTTGAACTGATAGAATATTGGGACACTTTAATTAAACAGTAATAGAAGAATTATTTTAGGTATTGCATCTCCCTGGCATTTATCTAGTGCTTTGTAAATGCCAGATGATTCAACTCTTAATTCATAAAACTGTATTGAGAATCTGAGTTTTGTCATTTTCTATGTATTACTAGTACAGAAAATTTAAGAATACCTGTTGTTTTTAATTTAATATTTCCTTTATTATTTCAGGCTTTTCTATTAAGATTTTCATTTCACAGATCTAGCATGGTGTGTGTGTGTGTGTGTGTGTGTGTGTGTGTGTGTACGTACATAAGCTACTATTTATTGAGTGCTTACCAAATGCCAGGAACCATGCTAAACACCTTAAAATAATAAAGCATTTAGTCTGAGAACCTCATGCAGAGTTACACAGTGAGTTCCAGAAGCTGAATCTGAACTCATTTGCTTGGCACCAAAATTGTTGTTCTTACCCATTCTACCATTGCTCCCTTGAGCACTGTATGGGCATGAAAAGAAATGCAAACTTCATGTAAAATAATTAAATTGGACTGTTACACAAATCATGAGAAAATCAATGCAACATGATTAAGACTGAAACCATAAAACCTCTAGAATAAAACAGGGGGAAAGCTTCTTGATATTGGTTTGGGCGGTGATTTTTAGATATAACATACAAAGCACGGTGACCAAAAGAAAAAGTTAGGACTACATCAAACTAATAAAGTGTCTCTATAGTGGCAAAGGAAACAAACAACAAAACAAAAAGGCTACCTATGAAATGAGAAAAAATACTTGCCAGTCATATATTATTAAGGGGTTAATATCTAAACTATGCAAGGAATTCTTACTACTCAATAGCAAAAAATGCAAATAACCTCTTGAAATGGACAAAAGTCCTGAATCAATGCTTTCTCAAAGAAGATATACAGATGGCCAACAGGTACAGGAAAAGATGCCTAATATCACTCAGGGAAAAGCAAATCAAAACCCCAATGAGATAATCACCTTTCAGGTGTTGTAATAGCGAGGATGTGGAGAAAAGGGAACACGTGCACTGTTGGTGGGAATGTAAATAGGAAATAAATGTAGAGGTTCCTCAAAAAATTTTACTTTTTTTTAGAAGATTGATATATTTATACAAGAACTGGGGTATAGTCAGAGGTGTGGAGGGTGAGAGAATTCACCAGAGACAGTGGGGAGCAGAACAGGCAGATACACCAAAGACACTGCTGAGGGGAGCAGCGGGCGAGGTAGGAGAGGTCTGCCATACCATGTGGGTATCTCCCTGGCCGGCCAGGGATCGAACCCGCACTCTAAAGGCTGTGGACAGCTTCACAGCACTGTGCTCAACCTGCTGTGCTACCGGGGAGGCCCCTTCTCAAAAAATTTTAAATAGAACTATTATATAATTCATCAATTCCACTTGGGGTATAGAGCCAAAAGAAATGAATTAGTCTCTCAAAGAGATAGCTGTATTCCCATGTTCACTGAAAATTATTCCCAATAACCAAGATATGGAAGCAAAGAGTGTCCACCAATAGATGAATCAATAAACGAAATGAAGTATATGTTATTCAGTTATAAAAATGAGAGAAAATTTTCCATTCCCAACAACATGCATGAACCTGGAGGACATGATGCTATGTGAAATCAGACAGACTGAGAAAGAGAGATGTTGTATGATCTCACTTGTATATGAAATCTAAAAAGTTGAGCTCATAGGACCATTGAGTTGAATCATGGTTGCCTGGGGCAGGGGAGAAGGGGAGTTGTTGATCAATGGGTACAAACTTAGTTACAAGATGAACAGATTCTGGGGAATCTGATGATTATAGTTAATTATACTGTGTTATATGCTTAAAATTTACTAAGATATTAATTTTTCTTACGACATACCAAATACATGGTAACCATGTGTTAATTAACTTGATGTGGTAATCATTTCATTTTGTATACCTATATTATACCTAAATAATCCCATTGTACACCTTTAAAAACTCATGTTCTATGCCCTAAATATATACAATGTTTATTTGTCAATCATAGCTCAATAAGTCTAGAAAGAAAATTGTACTTGTTATCCAGGCTATTTGTTGCTTTGCGATGATAGTTGATATATTTTGGTTTTTGCAATTTGAAAACACTAGGAGGCTTTTGACTTGTTTGAAATAAAGCCCAATGATTTATCCTATCTATAATAGAAAAAGAGTAAAGTACATTTTTTCTAATTTCCAAACCTCTTTGTTTTTTTTTTTTGTTTTTTTTTTTGTTTAAAGATTTATTTATTTATTATTTATACAAGCACTGGGTACAGTCAGAAGTGCGGGAGGGTGAGAGAATTCACCAGAGCCAGAGCGGGGAGCAGAGCAGGCAGAAGGACCGAAATACACTGCTGAGGGGAGCAGTGGGCAGCAGGAGAGGTCTGCGCGCCATGCGGGACCCTCCTCCGGTGGCCGGGGAGCAGCCAGGGATGGAACAGGCGCTGCAGAAGCTGCGGGCAGCTTCGCAACCCAGCGCTCAACTGCTGCGCCACCGGGGAGGCCCTCCAAACCTCTTTGAAAGATTTCTCTGTTGCCGCAATTTGTCCTCTCTCCTCAAAAAGGTAAGAAATGTAGAACGTGGAGACCGGGCGTGCAGGGGAGCTCGTTCCCGCATCGCCATTTTGCAGCAGGGACCTTTCTTGCTGGAGACTGTGCGAACCAGCAGAAGGCTCACCAAGGAGACAGAGGTAAGCTGGGAGGCTTGCCCATGCTGGGCGCCTTCTAGCCTGCAGTTCCAGCCCAGAGGGGAGCAGCACCCACCGCTGGGGCAGACCAGGCGTGCAGGGGAGCGCGTCGCCGGCACCGGCATTTTGCAGCAGGGACCCTTCTTGCTGGAGACTGTGTGAACCCAGCAGAAGGCTCACCGAGGAGACAGAGGTTAAGCTGGGAGGCTTGCCCACACCGGGCACCTTCTAGCCTGCAGTTCCAGCCCAGAGGGGAGCAGCACCCACCGCTGGGGCAGACCGGGCGTGCAGGGGAGCTCGTTCCCGCATCGCCATTTTGCAGCAGGGACCTTTCTTGCTGGAGACTGTGCGAACCAGCAGAAGGCTCACCAAGGAGACAGAGGTAAGCTGGGAGGCTTGCCCATGCTGGGCGCCTTCTAGCCTGCAGTTCCAGCCCAGAGGGGAGCAGCACCCACCGCTGGGGCAGACCGGGCGTGCAGGGGAGCGCGTCCCTGGCTCTGGCATTTTGCAGCAGGGACCCTTCTTGCTGGAGACTGTGTGAACCCAGCAGAAGGCTCACCGAGGAGACAGAGCAGGGACCTGTCTTTGCTGGAGACTTGTGAACCCAGCAGAAGTTCCCCAGAGGAGCCAGTGGTGAGCTGGGAAGGTCGCCCAAGATGCCGGCCAGTACCAGCAACACAGTGTCACAAGGAATACGGCAAATTAGAAAACAGGCAGTAGGGAGTAGAAAAACAACATGCAACCCAGCAACTCCTCAGCAAAATAGCACACCACAAAAAGAAAACCATCTACCAGATTGCAACGACAGTAACTTGGAAGAACTTCTGAGCCTTCCAGATAGAGAATTTAAAATTGCTGTGATTAAAAAACTGACAGAAGTCTTAAAGGAAAACAATGATAAGGGGAAAATAATTAATGACCAGAAGAATGAAATTGAGTCCCTAAAGAGGGAAGTAAAAGAAATGCAGGAGATCAAAGAATTAATGGAGACGCGAAAGAACTCTGGGAAAAGCAGTGAAAGCAGAATAGATGAAATGGAAGAACGAATAAGTACTCTTGAAGACACAGAAATAAAAAGAACTAAAACAGAAAAGGAAGGAGAAGTATGAAGGAAAAAGACCGAAGAAAGACTTCGGGAACTATCTGACTCCATGAGGAAAGGAAATATAAGAGTTATAGGAATCCCAGAAGGAGAGGAGAGAGATGTAGGAACAGAGAAAATATTCATGGATATAATTGAAGAGAACTTCCCAAACGCTAAGAAGGATCTGAAAATTGATATACAAGAAGCAAGAAGAACGCCAAACTTCCATGATGAAAGGAAAAATACAGCAAGACACATAATAGTAAAGCTCCCAAGAATCCAAGACAAAGAAAAAATAATGAAACTAACAAGAGGGAAGAAACAGATAACATTCAAAGGGAAACCAATCAGACTGACATCAGACTTCTCTGAAGAAACACTACGGGCAAGGAGAGAGTGGAGGGACATAGTCAACAGACTCCAAGAAAACAGATGCCAACCAAGAATACTCTATCCCGCAAAGCTCTCCTTCCTCTTTGAAGAAAGAATATGGACCTTCCCAGACAAACAGAAACTCCGGAATTTCATTGCAACTAAACCCCCACTCCAAAAAATACTACAAGGAGTCCTAAAGCCAGAACCTCAGAGGGACGAATAACAACAAAAGAAGGCCAAAGAAAGTTATTAAAAGAATAAATAAATAAAATCAAAGGAAAGACAAACACAATGGCAAATACAGATGCTAACATATCAATATTAACTCTAAATGTAAATGGACTAAACTCTCCAATAAAAAGACACAGAGTTGCAGGCTGGATTAAGAAACAAAACCCAACCTTTTGCTGTCTCCAGGAAACACATTTAGCTGCAAAAGATAAAAATAGACTCAAAGTTAAAGGATGGAAAACAATTCTACAAGCAAATGGACCAAAAAAGAAGGCAGGAACAGCTATACTCCTATCAGATAAAACAGATTTCAAACTTAAAAAGATAAAAAGAGACCCCAGTGGTCATTACATTATGATCAAGGGGATAATACTTCAAGAAGAAATAACACTCATTAACATATATTCACCAAACGAAGGAGCACCAAAATATATCAGACAACTATTGGCATCTCTGAAAACAGACATCAGAGAAAACACATACGTAGTGGGAGACTTCAACACACCACTATCAACAATGGATAGATCAACAAGACAAAAAATAAGTAAAGACACTAAAGCTCTAAATAAGGATCTAGAGTGCTTAGGCTTAACAGACATATATAGAACACTAAACCCAAAAAAATCTGAGTGTACATTTTTCTCAAGCGCACACGGATCATTCTCTAGGATCGATCATATACTGGGGCAAAAGACAAACATCAACAGATACACCAAGATTGAAATCATACCAACCATCTTTTCTGACCATGAAGGCATCAAACTAGAAATAAACCATAAAGAGAAGGCAAGGTATTCTCCTACCTCGTGGAGATTGAAACCCACACTACTGGAAGTCCACTGGACTAACGAGGAGATAAAAGAAGAAATTAAAAAATTCTTTGAATTGAATGACAAGGAGGACACCAATTTCCTAAATGTATGGGATGCAGCAAAAGCAGTAATAAGAGGAAAATATATAGCAATAGATGCTCACATCAAGAAACAAGAAAGAACTCAAAGAAACAACCTAATCTCGAAACTCAAAGATCTAGAAAAAGAACAACAAAAAAGCCCCAAAACCAGTAGAAGAAAAGAAATAATAAAAACCAAAGCAGAAATAAATGAAATCGAAACTCAAAAAACAATCCAAAAGATCAATGAAACCAAGAGCTGGTTCTTCGAAAAAATAAATAAAATAGATAAACCCCTTGCCAGGCTCACAAGGGCAAAAAGGGAGAAAGCACAAATAAATAGGATAATAAATGAAAGAGGAGACATCACAACGGACACAGCAGAAATCAAAAGAATTATTAATAACTACTATGAACAGTTATATGGAAACAATTTTAACAATCTAGAGGAGATGGACAAATTCCTACAACTCTACAATCACCCAAAGCTAGATAAAGAAGAAATAGAACACCTAAACAGACCAATTACAATTAGCGAAATTGAAATGGTAATCAAAAACCTCCCCAAAAACAAAAGCCCAGGACCTGATGGATTTACAAATGAATTCTACCAAAAATTCAGAGATGAATTGGTACCTATCCTTCACAAACTCTTCCAAAAAATTGAGAAGGAAGGTATAATACCTAACATGTTCTATGAAGCCAACATTACACTAATACCAAAACCGAACAAGGACAACACAAAAAAAGAAAACTATAGGCCAATCTCCCTAATGAACACTGATGCAAAAATCCTCAATAAAATTTTAGCTATCAGAATCCAACTGTGTATCCATAAGGTAATTCACCACGACCAAGTAGGATTCATTCCAGGGACACAAGGATGGTTTAACATCCGAAAATCAATCAACGTTATCCAACACATCAACAAAAAGAAATATAAAAACCATATGATAATATCAATAGATGCTGAGAAAGCTTTCGACAAAGTGCAACACCCGAATGGTGATAAAAGCCCTTGAAATTCTTGGGATACAAGGAACGTACCTCAACATCATAAAGGCCATATATGACAAGCCAACAGCCAGTATCATTCTCAATGGTGAAAAGCTGAAAGCAATTCCATTAAGATCTGGAACAAGACAAGGATGTCCACTCTCACCACTGCTTTTCAATATAATACTGGAAGTCCTAGCCAGAGCAATAAGACAAGAGAAAGACATCCAAGGAATGCAAATAGGAAAAGAAGAAGTCAAACTATCACTATTTGCAGATGATATGATAATATACATAGAGAACCCCAAAAACTCCACAGAAAAACTAATTCAACTCATCAATCAGTTCAGTAAAGTGGCAGGATACAAAATCAACACACAAAAGTCAGTAGCCTTCCTATACAAAAACAATAAATCTGAAGAAGAAGAAATCAAGAAAACCATCCCTTTTATTATTGAAACAAAAAAAATCAAATATTTGGGAATAAATCTAACAAAAGAGGTAAAGGACCTATACAAAGAAAACTATAAAACACTGTTAAAAGAAATAGAAGAAGACACAAAGAAATGGAGAGACATCCCCTGCTCATGGATTGGGAGAATAAACATTATTAAAATGGCCATCCTACCAAAAGCAATATACAGATTCAATGCTATTCCAATCAAAATTTCAATGTCATTCTTCAAAGAAATAGAACAATTATTGATGAAATTCATATGGAATCACAAAAAACCCCGAATAGCCAAAGCTCTCCTGAAAAAAAAAGAAGGGAATGGAGGCATCACACTCCCAGACTTCAAACTCTACTACAAAGCCATAATCATCAAAACTGCGTGGTATTGGAACAAGAACAGACATACAGACCAATGGAATCGAATAGAAAATCCAGAAATAAACCCACAGATTTATGGTCAACTAATCTTTGACAAAGGAGCAAAGACTATGCATTGGAGCAAAGAAAGTTTGTTCAATAAATGGTGCTGGGAAAACTGGGTCGCTACATGCAAAAGAATGAAGCTTGACCACTACCTCACACCATATACAAAAATCAACTCAAAATGTATTAAAGAACTAGACATAAGACCTGAAACCATAAAATACATAGAAGGAAATATAGGCGAAACACTACGTGATTTGCACATCAAAGACATCTTTACAGACACATCACCCAAAGCAGTGATAGTGAAGGCAAAGATAAACAGCTGGGACTACATCAAATTAAAGAGCTTCTGCACAGCAAAAGAGACAATAACAAAAACAAAGAGAAACCCCACCAACTGGGAGAACATTTTTGCACACAACACTAATGATAAAGGACTGATCACAAAAATCTGCAAAGAGCTGATGAGACTCAACAACAACAAAGAAAATAATCCAGTCAAAAAATGGACAGAGGAACTAAAAATAAACTTCTCTGAAGAGGAAATGTGAATGGCCAACAGGCATATGAAAAAATGTTCAACATCACTTGTAATCAGGGAAATGCAAATCAAAACTACCATGAGATACCATCTTACACCATTGAGAATGGCACATATTAAAAAAAATAGCAACAACAAATGTTGGCGAGGTTGTGGAGAAAAAGGAACTCTTCTGCACTGTTGGTGGGAGTGCAAACTGGCCCAACCACTATGGAGAGCTGTGTGGAGATTTCTGGACCTACTAAGCATAGAGCTTCCACAGGATCCAGCAATTCCACTCCTAGGTATTTACCCAAAGAACACAGAAACATCAATTCCAAAGAACACCTGCACCCCTATGTTTATAGCAGCACTGTTTACAATAGCTAAGCTTTGGAAACAGCCCAAATGCCCAAAAATAGATGACTGGATCAAGAAGATGTGGTACATATATACCATGGAATATTACTCAGCATTCAAAAAAGATAAACACATGCAATTTGCAGCAACATGGATGGCTCTGGAAGGGATCATGCTCAGCGAAATAAGCCAGAAAGAAAAAGAAAAATACCGGATGGTCTCACTCATAGCAGGAATCTAGATAACTTAAATAAGGAACCAGGAAAATGAATAACTATAAGAAAGTGAAAATCAAAATCAACAAAAACTATGAACCAGAGTCACTTTTTGGGGGGTGGGGGGCGGGAGGGGAGGGATTGGGGTCAGAATGGGGGGATTGCAATTGTATGGGGAATATAAAAATAAAATTTATTAATTAAAAAAAAAAGAAATGTAGAACGTGTATACACAACCTAACATTATTTAAATGTTAATCATAGCGCTGTTCTGAAGTAATTGTACTTTACGTAATTTGAGATAATTGACTTTCTGTTTGTTATAGCTTGGTATGAACTACATGGTAATAGAAAATTTAAAGTTAATAGAAAATTTTTATAATGAAAACTATCGTGATATATTTACTTACATTTTATACAGTAATGACCTTTTATTGCTCCCCAGAAAATAGCATTTAGCTTACATTATAGGGCTGGGCATGTGTTAGAATTTGCTTGTTTTGGAGATAATTTATATTGCATATTAGCAGGAGAAGGAGCATGAGAAAGATAAAAGTGTATCATATTCTATGAAAAATTGATTCTATAAACATTCAAACTTAAAAACTAGATAGTATGTCAGTAGTTCATTTAAGAAACTAGGAGTGGGGAATGCTAACACTACTATTACCATCCTCGTTTTCAGATGAGGAAACTCAAACACTGAGAAGTTTATTTGGTATTGCCTCTCAGGCTTTTAAGTATTTGGTTGAAAAAAAGTGATTTCTTACGAAGTTTCACGTGTAGGGAAAAGCATGACATTGCCAGACTCTCAGGATAGAACCACATCAGACAAGTACTAGGAACATGGGGTGGCCCATTAATTGGAGATGGCATTCCTGTGTCAACTGTTTGCTCTAGACAGCCCAGTAAGTTACTCATCCATCTCTTTTTCTTGTTTTAAACTGGGTGTAATGAGAATGAGTTCCATAACATAACTAGATTGAGCATACCTAGATTGAGTATTCATTTAATTCTTATGAGTCTCATTTTTCTTGTCACCCAGTTGGCTGGTAAGCCAATCAGTTTACTTTTGTATCAAGATGTCTCTGCGCTCTGCAGAGTATAACGGATTACTGTCGTACAACTTCTCTCCATTTCTCTTGTTTGAGTAGCAGAAACCAGTTACTTTTTTTAGGTTTTCTAAGTTATTTTCTGTTGTTTTTGTTGTTTAACTACAATAACTCTAGAAACCACCACTTCTGGTTTCTCTTTTTTCACTTTGACTCTAGAGGGAAAGACAGGGTGCACCTAAGTCTTAAATGTGGGCTCTGTAGTATGCTCGGAGCCAAAATAAGGTTCATGGTCTGCTTGGATGGTGTAACGTGGGGTGAGTCATGCTAGGCCTTTTCAGAAAAATGTGGGGGATGGGAAAGATTGGGGTGGCCTTACTCTGAAACGGATGGGTCACGGTATTAAGGAATCCTGAATGTATGGGTAATGATGCTCGAGAGAACGGGTGTCTGCAGCATCCACCTGGGCCAAATCATTGCTTTTTTTTGTAAATAAATTTTTATTAGAACATAGGCCCACCCATTTGTTTTTTTTTTTTTTAAGATATATTTATTTATGCATACAAGAGCTGGGGTGCAGGCCACAGATTTGGGGGGGTGAGAGGATTCACCAGAGACAGAATGGGGAATAGAACAGGCGGATCTACTGAAATACACTGCTGAGGGGAGCAGCAGGTGAGACAAGAGAGGTCTGCTGTGCCGGCCGTGTGGGTCACCTCCTTGCTTGGGGATCGAACTCCTGCTGCAGTGGCTGCAGATAGCTTCATAGTGCTGAGACTTAACCCCTTGCGCCACCAAGGAGGCCCCCAGGCCCACCCATTGGTTTAAGTATTATCTGTCACAGCTTTAGCACTGTAACTGCAGATTGAATGCCTATGATGACAGACCCTCTGGCCTTCAAGGCCTAAAATATTTAGCATTTGGCCTTTGATAGATAAAGTTTGCCAATACCTGCTCCACAGTAAGGAGGACATCAGATGAGATTCTAAAACAGCTGCTCATTGAACTAGGGTTTAGAACACATGGTTCAGGTTCCACTATCATAACCAGATAGAAGATTTAGGATAACCAGTTCTCAAGTGAAAAGAACTATGTTTAGGGCAGAACCGCAAGTCCTACAGGACTGTTATAAAAGGTGAGGAGGGAGGTGCAGTGCTGGTAGCCAGGGTTCATCCTTGATACTCAGTGGATCTGCAATCTGATGGGTATACATTCAAACTAGACTTTGTCTTGGGTCACCAGATTCAGGATCTTAGGAAAATGTAACTTTTCTCCACTTTTTTTTTTTAATCTTGTTTTTCTTCTTTTTTTTTTTTTAAGATTTAATTATTTATTTATACAAGCACTGGGTACAGTCAGAAGCGTGGGAGGGTGAGAGAATTCACCAGAGCCAGAGCGGGGAGCAGAGCAGGCAGAAGAACCGAGGTACACTGCTGGGGGGAGCAGCAGACGGCAGGGGAGGTCTGCACGCCAGGTGGGACCCTCCTCTGGTGGCCGGGGAGCAGCCGGGGATCGAACCGGTGCCACAGAGGCCGCGGGCAGCTTCGCAACCCAGCGCTCAACCGCTGCGCCACCGGGGAGGCCCAACTTTTCTCCACTTTTAAGATATAGGACCCTAACTCTAGATTTTCTCCTTGTGGGAACTCAGATATTGTTAGGAAGTAGGGCTTTTGATAGGAATACTTCCTTCCAGCCCAGGACTAGTGTCAGGGAGGAGAGAAGCACTTTGTTGGTGAGAAATGAATTGACTATATTAGAACTTTTCCTGTATTTAAATCAGAAAAAGAGAACGAAAGCAATAAAAATCTCCTACAGCCTACAAGCCTGGGGAGTGTTTTTCTTTTTTTGTATGTTACTCAAAACTTCAAAGGTTCACAGTTCCTGAAAAGGGGTCCTTTTCTCCTGGCTATCTGTGACTTGCAGCATGCTTATTTGAGTCTTTCAACAGAATGATGTGCTTGACTACTCCCATAGCCCAATGAATTGTTTCTCTGTGTTTTTATTTCATTTTCAAAGTACCTTGCCATATATTACAATGATAAATGTACATATATTCTTCCCCTAAACTGTACATTATTTGAGAACATTTAGCCTTAGTTATCTAAATATCTCCTGAGTGCTATATAATGAATACTTAAGTATAATATCTATTGTCTTAAATGGAATTTAATTAAGTGTTTTTTATATCCTTTTAGGACTATAGTAGATACAATGTAATTTTGCTTTTTTCCTTCTAACCCATGGTCCCTGTAGTACATAAATCAAATTGCTCCACACAGCATATCCTCCTTCTTAATTTGACTTACCCAACTCCCCTTCCTCTGCCACCCACTCTCCTCCCCCCCCCCCAACCGTAAACAATAGCTGATTAAATACCCCAGAGGGCACTCAGCCATTGAGGGTACTGTGGTTGTAAGAAACAGAAATGTGGGCCTCCCCAGGGGCACAGCGGTTGTGCGCTGGGTTGCGAAGCTGCCTGCAGCCTCTGCAGCGCTGGTTCTATCCCTGGGCGAGGGTCCCACATGGCATGCAGACCTCTCCTGCAGTGCCCGCTGCTCCCCTCAGCAGTGTATTTCTTTGGCTGCCTGTTCTGCTCTCTGCTCTGGTTCTGGTGAATTCTTTCACCCTCTCCCGCTTCTGACTGTACTCCAGTGCTTGTATAAATAAATATTTAAAAAAAAGAAAAGAAACAAAAATGTGTGTACACAGTGGAGACTATCTAGTACAGAACTGCTGAGGCATTTAACAGAATTGAAGGTGTCATGGAAAGCATTAAACAAACAGGCTTCGGGAGTTCGAAACAAGGATAATTCTGAGGACTCCAGCATGGAGAACTCATGAACACTTTGTCCCAGGCACCTCCACCTAAGAGCCAAATTCCTAAGAATCTGTTAATGCAACTTGATTCAAGAGTTCAATCCTGTGATTAGGAAGCAATTTCTTTTCTTGTTCAATTGAAAATTGGGCATATTAAGGTACAGAGAAACAGGTAGTAGACAAATAAAACAAAACCAGGTATTACCTGAAGAATTTATCCAAGGACAGACTCAGTCACCAAGATTGAGAATTTAGAGACAAAACCCCCGCACACAGTGGATAAGTGATTTTGGGTTTAACATGAAGACTAAGACTGGGGCCACAATGGAGAAGTAAAGGAAACTGAGGAAGCACTGAAAGAGAGAAGCAAAGGTGAGAGAAAAGACTGGTCGTCAAGTCCCTAAAAGATGAATAAGGTTGCTTCATTTCCTGTTGCCTTTTCCTTTTCTCGAGCCTACCGATGTGTGGTTATTTTCCTTGCATTCACTGGGTTCTAAGATATCTGTTTAAGTTGGTTTAGTGATTGCCTTGTGTTCTGGATTTTTCAGCTACAGAATAATTGCAATTAAGATTCTCTTCATCAGGAAATGCAAATGGCCAACAGGCATATGAAAAAATGTTCAACATCACTTGTAATCAGGGAAATGCAAATCAAAACTACCATGAGATACCATCTTACACCAGTGAGAATGGCACATTTTAAAAAAACTAGCAACAAAAAATGTTGGCGAGGGTGTGGAGAAAAAGGAACTCTTCTGCACTGTTGGTGGGAGTGCAAACTGGTCCAACCACTATGGAGAGCTGTGTGGAGATTTCTGGACCTGCTAAACATAGAGCTTCCATATGATCCAGCAATTCCACTCCTAGGTATTTACCCAAAGGACACAGAAACATCAATTCCAAAGAGCACCTGCACCCCTATGTTTATAGTAGCACTGTTTACAATAGCTAAGCTTTGGAAACAACCCAAATGCCCAAAAATAGATGACTGGATCAAGAAGATGTGGTACATATATACCATGGAATATTACTCAGCATTCAAAAAAGATAAACACATGCAATTTGCAGCAACATGGATGGCGCTGGAAGGGATCATGCTCAGCAAAATAAGCCAGAAAGAAAAAGAAAAATACCGGATGGTCTCACTCATACCAGGAATCTAGAAAACTTAAGTAAGGGACCAGGAAAATGAATAACTATAAGAAAGTGAAAATCAAAATCAACAAAAAACTATGAACCAGAGACACTCAATGGGGGGTAGGCGGCGGGAGGGGAGAGATAGGGGTCAAAATAAGGGGGTTGCAATTGTATGGGGAATATAAAAATAAAATTTATTATTAAAAAAAAGATTCTCTTCATCACCAAAGAGTACAGAAAATCAAATAATCTTAGCAATGACACATAAATCCTAATTGCCTATTCTTCCATGTGGTAATAGCGATGATGTCAGTGATTTAAGATATGTTTAGCACTTTATTAAGTTCTAAATATAGTTGTAAGCATACACATAATATCTTCTACACCCTGAGGTGTAGGTAGAATTATTTTGCACACAAGACAGTGCTAGCAGAGAGAGATTGAATCAGGAAGTCCAGACTCAAATTCCCTATTTCAGTGTCAAAGTCTAGGTTCTTAAAAGTGCAAGTCTCTTTGCAGACTTCAAATTAAGGCATAACAGGAAATCTCATTCCTCAGGTGCTTCAAAACTTTATAAAATACATCTGGATAAAGATTTGCCTCTTTCTTTTTTCCATTATCCTACTCAAACCTCTGAATTACTGTTTAGTCTCTGGCATCTCCATTAAAAGTTATTACTAACTGGACCAAGAAATAAAGCTTTACATGGACATTTACATCCTTAACAGCATTTACGTTTACATTTACATTTACTTACATTTACATCCTTAACAGCAATAATAATAGTAACTATTAGGAGCATTTTCTACTACTTACACTCTCCTCAACCTGGTGAGGTAGATACGACCATTATATGCACTATAATTATATAATATTGTTATGTAATAAAATGCTTAGCATACATGCAAGGCTATTATACATTATTTATGTAACATATAATAATCACACAGCTCTGCATATGTGGTAAGTAATAAATATTTGCTTAATGAAAACATGTACAGATTAACCAGGAAATAGCTCTCTGCAGCCTTTAGCATTAAAGGACGTGGGAAAAGAGGTGCTGCCCTCTCTTTTAGCAGAAGTTTTGATAGAGATGATTTCACTTGACGAGGTCTTCTTTCTCTTTTCTCCCCAGAATGACACAGTCTCAAAAATCTTCTTTAATCTTGAATATGTCCATTAAAAAGAGCTTCGTCAAGGGCTACAGAAGTACACACTGTAAAGAAGCTTTGCTGAGCCCCTACTGGTGAGTAAAGTGAGAATAGAAGTTTCTAGGCAGCCCCTGGATGCTGTGCCCAGTTTGGCCTGAATTGGTGTCATGTGGGCAGAAATGCAGGCCGAAGTGCAAATAGAGCCAAGAACCAGTCTCCTTAGTACCTCGGTTCTCTCTTCTTTGCTAGGTTTCTGTATGTCCTTTGTAGTCCAACGTGTAAATTATTTTGAGGGGCTCTCCACTCCCAGCCAATCTAGCTATAAATTAATTCTAAGGTAGGAAGAATACTAATGAACTTTTAAATATTGATCTTTAAATATCTCATGGGTCAAATAATTAGAAATTTCTCTCATTAAAATCTTTTGCCTATGTGGTTCTGAAGCTATCGCATTTGATTACAGTTTGCTTCTCTGTTGTTGCCCAGCTATGAACTTGGCACTTTCAGGAGACTGATCTATGTGGTTTTTTTTAAAGATTTATTTATTTATGCATATAAGAACTGGGGTACAGGCCAGAGCTGCAGGATGGAGGTGTGTGAAAGGATTCACCAGAGACAGAGTGGGGAACAGACAGGCAGTCTGACTAAAATACATTGCTGAGGGGAGCAATGGGCAAGACAGGAGCGGTGTGCTGCACCATGTGGGTAGCTCCCTGACTGGCCAGGGATCGAACTCATGCTGCAGGGGCTGCGGACAGCTTGCGCCACCGGGGAGGCCCTGATCTGTGGTTTAAACAATAACAACGACAAAAAAAAAGTTGACAAATGGATAAATTTAACCAAAAAAAAAAGAGAGAGAGAGAGAGAGACAGATGATGACAGTTATTTAACTCTTAGTGTAGTCATAATGAGACAGGATAACGCATAAGTCAAACACCACACAAATGATCAATGGTAAGTATCAAGAGGGTGTGGAGGAAGTGGGTTGCAAACTTTTTTTCTGCCAATTGTTTAGTGTCTTGTCTTGCCTTTTAAAAAGCCATTTAAAAAAAAGCACATGAACACCTGATGTATTCAGGGACAACAGTAACAACAAAAAAATAGGTTGGTTGAAATATGCATGACTTCATCTTTTTTCCTTTTGCAGAAACTTGCTCTCTCCACCAAATCTTTTTTTTTCTCTCAAATGTTATTATTTCATGTCATGGTGTCAAGCTTAGTCTATTGGAAATTCCTATGTCCTCTGTAATTTGGGTTTTAAACAACATATCATTTACCCTGTTATTAAAAAAAAAATTTCGCTGCCTTCCCTGAATAGGAGACTGTCTGACATCCTTAATATTTTTTTGTGTAGAAACTGAGATGAAAGAATAGATAAACCTAGGTAATTTCAGTGTCCGAAGCTTCTTTAAAATGTGAGGTTCATGTCAATGGGTTAAAAAAAAAAAGTTGGGTTTGTTCTGAGTATCCTCACTGGGGCTCATTGTGCATAAAAGGAACCACAGCCCATTTGCAAGGCCCTGAATGAACTCCATTCATTCTGTACTTGGAAATGTCTCTTCAACCACAAAGAGAAACAATAGTTATAACCTAATTTCTTTGGCGCCAATATTAGTAGATGAAAAGCCAAAAAAAAAAAAAAAAGTCATCACGAAAACTCTAGTAACTTCCTTAGTGATTATATAATTCTGTATTCATTGATCATGTTTGTATATTTTAATATGCACTTTAAAAAGATAACAAAGTGGTATGGCAATGCTGTAATATCACATTTCATGCATTGAGCAGTCTTAAAAATGAAGAGCTCCCAAGTCATTTGCTCATTTGTTTCTAAAATATTTTTTTTTAAAAAAGAAATACTAACATGTACCCTGAGACTTTAAGAGGAAAACCTTTGTGTTTTTAATTTCTGTACTTTAAAGTGTGATGAGAATTCAGAACCACAGTTTTGTAAACTTTTTTTTTTTAAGATTTATTTATTTATACAAGCACTAGGGTACAGGCCAGAGGCTGGGAGTGTGTGTGTGTGTGTGTGTCTGTGTGTCTTTGTGTGTGTGTCTGTGTGTGCGTGTGAGAGAGAGAGAGAGAGAGAGAATTCACTGGAGACAGGCAGGGAACAGAACGGGCAGAAGGACAGAAATGCACTGCTGAGGGGAGCAGCGGGAGCGACAGGAGAGGTCTGCGCAACATGTGGGACCCTCGCTGGTCGGCAGGGATCAAACGGGCGCTGCAGAGGCTGCGGACAGCTTCACAGCGCTGCCCTTAACCCGCTGCGCCACCAGGGAGGCCCCAGAACCACAGTTTTGTTAGGTAAATGCAATAATCACTTCTTGTATTTACCTGCAGAAGTCTATGGAGGTGTACATCTGGAAGTAGAGGCAGTGAAGAGCATTTTGTAGGGTGTATGGTTTTCAGGCTTTTCTGCCCTCCTGCCATTAGGATTGCCCTGCCTGGTGGGGAACCTGCATTTTGTTACTTTGTTATAAATTATGTAGTTTACTTCTGTGGCCATGGTAGCAGGATTGAGATATTCTGGAAGAGAAGCAGAGGCAGGAGAGAGAAGGGGAGAAAGAAAGCCAGAAGAACCCAGAGTGAAGACTTGCTGGGGGCTTGGAGGCCTTCTGGCCTCCTGGCCCCCCTGGCACCCCTGCCTGCTATGCACCTGGATGCTGCACTACATGTAAAAGCTCAATAAAAGCCTGAGAAAGCTACCGAGGACTCCTGCTTTACCCTGATCTGCTTGAATCATAAAGAAACCAGCTTTGTGGCCCATCCTGGCCCTACACGTGTTATCTTTTCTAAGTGGTATCTGGAGTGATTTTCTTGTTGTGGATCTGATCTGACTATGTCACTCCTTGCTCAAAACCCTTCATTTGACGTCCTGTTGGCCATAAAGGGAGGGCCCACATCTCCTGTGACTTACAAATCCCTCTTTCAGGCTTTTGGCTTCTTACTTACTTTGACAACCTCATCTTCCACCATCTTCCTTCTCTGAACTCTCTTCAGCTGGCCAGTCTTTTTCTTCCACCATATGCTTCTGCTTTCCTGCCTGAGGCTCCCTCCCACTCTACCGTTCCCCTCTTTTTTTTTTTTAAGATTTATTTATTTATACACACAAGAGGCAGGGTACAGGCCAGATGTATGGGGAGCGAGAGGTCGCACCAGAGACAGAGTGGGGAACAGAACAGGCAGATGGACTGAAATACACTGCTGAGGGGAGCAGTGGGCGAGCCAGGAGAGGTCTGCTTCACCATGTGGGTTGCTCTCTGGCCGCTGGGGATCGAACTCGTGCTGCAGAGGTGAGGATTGCTTCATAGTGTGGTATTTAACCCCTTGTGCCTCCAGGGAGGCCCCTGTCATTTCCCTCTTAATCTGACCAACTCTTACACTTGAATTCTTAACTTTCAGGTTAATTTTCCAGGAAGACTTTTAGTTTTCTAACTAACTAATTAGTTAAAAGTCTAGGGTATTGGAGCCTGATTTTGAGGTGATTAGTTGCTAAAGAATAGACAGAAACAAGATTGTGCAGGACTTTTTAAACTGTGCTGATTTCAAGAGCTTGAACAGAAATATGATGGCAGCTCTGAGTTACAGGATGGAGTGAGTCTTAAGAGAATGTTAACATGTCCATCTAATTAATGGGCAGTGGTCTAGGAAACACCACATGAATCCTTTTGATGATTCCATTTTCACATTTTCCCAAGCACTAAAAAAGTCACTTGCTTCAATAGCATTCTTGGAGACCCTATGAATTTGCTATTGAAAAATACCAGCTGCCAGTATTTGACTTTATGTTGTCGTTTACTTGGTGAGTGATGTTAAGTAGAATAGTAACTAAAGCTCAAAGACCATTAAATGATTAAATAGTGTATATTGTAGTAGTTAAGAGTGCAGACTTTAGAGAGATCTATTTTAAAAATCACTTACTAGCTGTATGGTTGGGGACAAGCTGTTTAGACAACTTAGCAAAATGAACTCTAGCTGAGGGGTGGAGAGATGAGGGGTGGGGGAGCTTGGGGTAAGGAAGGCAGAGTCTAAAGCAGTTTGCCAAGCAAGACATTTCTTTGAATTTGAGAAAGTCATCTTAAAATCCATGTGATTCTTGTATTCTCTTCCATAAAACATTTGTTTTAACATAAACACATTTTAAGTTAGGGGAGGGAACCACATTGAACTAAAGTTAACGTCTCCAATTTTTTTCTCCAAAAAGACAGACTTTGTTTACCCTTTGACTTGAAGCACTCCTGGCACAGAAGCATGTGAATAGATCAAGGGAATTACCAGCCGTGCTATGAAATCTCAGTAGAGAGACGTTCTGCACTAATCTTTAGCCACTGATGTACAGTGTTCACCCCAAGAATACTGTGGTCATTCATCTTGCATCTTTCAGTTACTCTCACAGAAACCTCAGGAGACATGCTGGCTTATCTCTTTTCCTTATCTCCTTTCAGTATTTTAGTTAAGTATTTTAGTCTTTCTCTCAGAAGCCAACTTAAACATATAGTTCTATCACTGCTTTTCCTTTTTCACGCATTACCTGCCGTCGGCAGTCCAGTTTAGGTTTTTATTATTTCTTGTGTTAACTGTCATTGAATCAGGAAGAGGTTTCCTGTGTGCATTCTCCACACTTAGCCTGTGTCCCATATATCTCCATTGTCTCTCTCATTAACTATGAAATTAAGTTGTGATTTCCAAGATGGGCCATCGTCCGACTTATTTGACGTAACTTCCTTTCTAGCCCAGTCTTTTCTTGCTCTCCTAGGGGGTCCACACCTGGCCCATATAGCCAGAGTGAACTGTCCCCTCTTTCCTGAGCACCAGCTGGAGCACTGGCTACTCTGTCTCCAAACCTCAGCACCAGCTAGTCTCACTGCCTGTTGCCATTGTGTCAGCTGTTGTTTTTTTTATTAATATAATTTATTTGTATATATTTTACATCATTGTTCATTTTTGTACAATGTTTGCTTTCTCCTCTCAGGTGTAGTCCCCATAGAATTCCCACCATCACTATTCAGCCGGCCATTCGGGGCACGGAGTCTCCATTCTAGAGCCATGACCCAATTTGTCTGTAACCTTGTGGAGAAGGCCTGGTGCTGGTAAGTGCTGCTGTGATTTACTCGAAATCTCGATTGGCCACATTTTAGAGCTATGTCAAGGTTGAGATGGTTCCTCCAAGCCCTGCTGAGATACCTGAAGCTCTTCAGAACCTGAAAAAAATAGTTAATAGAGCTAAAACTGGTAGCTTCAAAGAGCTCACACTTAAGGAAGCTCTGCTGAATGGTTTGGTGGCCGCTGAGGTTGGATGTGGTTCTATGTTAGCGAGATCACAGGCAAGTGTGGGCTCATTGGCTATAATGTTTGAAGACCAATCTTTAATATCTGATTATATTTGGTTTACTATTTGTGTATTCTTGGACCATGTGTGATCAGCAGGGTATTTGAATAAATGAATGTGTCAAAATGAAAAAAAAAAAAGAGAGAATTCCCACCACCAGTTCACCCATCCATCATTGCTATAGTCCCTTGTGCGCTTCCCTCCCATTGTAATCCTCTTCCTCCTTCTTCCCTGCAGAGTGTCTCTGATTTATGGTCACCTGTTAATTTTTTTATTGTTATTATTTTTCCTCTGATCCCTTATTTGCTTCCCTTGTAATCCTCCTATAACTGAAACCACCAATATTTTTCTTTATCTTTCTAACTTATTTCATTGAGCATAATCCCTTCTGGCTCCATCCATGTTGCTACACATAGCATGAATTTATCCTTTTTGATTGCTGAAGAGTATTCCATTGTGTATATAAACCACATCTTCTTGATCTAATATAATTTTGGGCATTGGGTTGTTTCCATAGCTTACCTATTATAAATAGTGCTGCAGTGAACATAGGGGTGCAGATATTAATGTTTTTGTGTTCTTTGAGTAGGTTCCTAGGAGTGGAATTGCTGGGTCATATAGTAGATCCATTTTTAGTAGTTTGAGGGACTTCCACACAGCTTTCCATAGTGGTTGTGCCAGTTTGCACTCCCACCAGCAGTGTCGGAGAGTTCCTTTTTCTACACATCCTCACAAACATTTGTTGTTGCTAGTTTTTCTTTTTTTTTTTTAAAGATGTATTTATTTATTTATTTATTTATTTATTTATTTATTTATTTATTTATTTATACAAGCACTGGGTACAGTCAGAAGCGCAGGAGGGTGAGAGAATTCACAAGAGCCAAGGGGAGCAGAAGAGGCAGACTGACAAGGTACACTGCTGAGGGGAGCAGCAGGCGTGGCTGGAGAGGTCTGTGCGCCATGTGGGACTCTCCCCAGTGGCTGGGGTTCAAAACGGCGCTGCAGAGGCTGCAACAGCTTTGCAGCCCAGCGCTCAACCGCTGCACCACCGGGGAGGCCCTGTTGCTAGTTTTTTTAATATGGGCCATTCTCACTGGTGTGAATGGGTATCTCATTGTGGTTTTGATTTGTATTTCCCTGATTATAAGGGATGTTGAACATTTTTTCATTTACCTGTTGGCCATGTTGTGTCAGCTTTTAAATAGACTTTTTCAAAGTCTATCTTATAAGCCTCTTCCTCCATATAGCCTTCCCCAATCACCCCAGTTGAATGTATGAGATCTCTTTCATTTATTTATTCATGGGCACAAATGTTTATGAAATGCCTAATGTATCAAATGATAAAATAGGGCTGGAGATTTAACAATGACTAGGCCAAAATTGTAACCTACATGGAGGTTATAGTTTAATACAGAAGAAGACTTAGACTGTTTTCAAGTGTCATGAGTTGTTTTTTTGCTGTTGTTGTTTTTGTTTTTGTTTTTTTTGTGGGACCCTCGCCGGCAGCCGGGGAATGAACCGGCGCTGCAGAGGCTGCAGGCAGCCTTGCAGCCCAGTGCTTAAATGCTGCGCCACCAGGGGAGGCCCATGAGTTTTTTGTTTTTTAAAGATTTTATTTATTTATTTGTCTTTGCATTGAAGAACTGGGGTGTAGGCCAGAAGTGGGGGGAGGAAGGATTCACAAGAGGTAAAATGGGGAGCAGAATAGGCAGATCTACTGAAATACATGGCTAAGAGAGCAGCAGGCAATATAGGAGAGGTCTGCTGTACCATATGTGGGTTAGCTCCCTGACTGGGATCGAACTCAGGCCATCGTGGTGGGCCATCATGGTGGTAGCACTGAGACTTGACCCCTAGGTCACCAGGAAGGCCCTGGATGAGTTTTATAAGGATATTTACAGCATGTTTATAAGGATATAACTTAATCTGGGGATCAAGTACAACTTACCCAATATGAGGTTTAGACAGAACTGGAGCATGACATGCTAGTTAGGTGAAATGGGAGGGGAATAAAGGAATCTGGGGACATGAAAGAGTGTTCTAGGCAGACGAAACGAAACATATAAAAGTCCAAGTGTTATTACCATAAAGCCTACCAAAGCACCCATAGTTTACCACCTTAATCCATTGTGCTCCCTCCCCACTTTGCTGTCCCCCCGAATTCAAAGGGAAATGTGTCCTACATGAATTCAGTAGATTAGATATCCAGTTTCTTAGTATCCTTGATGTTTCAGCCTCATTATTGAACTTTTCTTCATTTCTCTTCTCAAAACTCCCTTTCATTTCAGTGGGATTCCTTTACCTTATGAGAAATAAATACACACACATATCCAGAACCTCAGAAATGAGGTACTTTTTACTTAAAACTTCTGAAATACACTTTTATATTTCTCCTACATAGACTTCATTGAGTCTGATGTTTTTTGAATTTTTTTTTATGTTTATGTTACACAGATACAGGCAGGATGTCATTTTTTTTTTTAAGTTAGATGTTAGATAAACTCCCCATACATTCATTTTCAAGCACATGTTAACATATTTTTTTTAATTACAGGAAGAAATGATCCCTTCTTTCTCTTTCTGACTTACTTCACGTGTCATAATCCCTTGTAACTCCATATTGCCATGAATGGCATGAGCTTACCTTTTTTGATCACTGAGTAGTATTCCATGTGTATAGATACCACCTTTTTTTTTTTCCACTCATTTTGTGCATTCCATATTTTGACTGTTGTAAATAGAGCTGCTACGAACATGGGAGTTCACGTTTCCCTTCAAATTAGTGCTTTTGTGTTCTGGGGGTAGATACTTAGGAGTAGAATTGTGGGTTCTACATGAGATCCCTTTTTGATCTTTTTTTTAAATTTATTTTATTTATACAAGTGCTGGGGTACAGGCCAGATGCATGGAAGGATGAGAGGATTCACCAGAGACAGAGTAGGGAACAGAACAGGAAGACTGACGAAACACACTGCTGAGGGGAGCAGCAGGAGAGATAGGAGAGGTCTGCTGCGCCATGTGGGATTATTGCCGGTAGGCCGGGATCGAACCCGCACTGCAGAGGCTGCGAACAGCTTCACAGTGCAGCGCTCAACCGCCTGCGCCACCAGGGAGTCCTCTCTTTTCAATCTTTTGAGGAACCTCCATACTGTTTTCCATAGGATTGAACCAGTCTACTTTCCCACCAGCAGTGTAGGAGGAGGTTCCTTTTTCTCTACATCCTCACTAGCACTTGCTTGTTTTTTTTTTTTTTTAATATGAGTCATTCTCAGTGGCATGAGAATGTGATTCATTGTGATTTTTATTTGCATTTCTTCGATAATAAGTGATGATGAACATTTTTTCATGTGCCTATTGGCCATCTGTTTGTCCTTCATGGAGAAGTGTCTGTTTAGCTCTTTTGCCCATTTTTTGGTTGGGTTATTGGTTTTCTTTCTGTTGAGTTGGGTATGTTCTTTGTAGATCTTTGATATCAATCCTTTATCAAATGTATGGTGTGCCAATATTTTCTCCCATTGAGTGAGGTATCTTTTCACTTTAGTTATGGTTTCGTTCACTGTGCAGAAGCTTTTCAGTTTGATATAGTTCCAATTGCTTATACTCTCTTTTGCTTTACATGCTTTTGGGAATAAACTGAGTGAAGTTTATGTTGTAAAGCATCTTGCCTGTGTTTCCTTCTGTGTATTTTATGGTTTCAGGTCTTACTTCCAAGTATTTTATCCACTTTGAGTTCATTGACTATCCGGTTTTCCCAGCACCATTTATTGAAGAGGATTTCCTTTTTCCAGTGTATGTTCTTGGCTCTTTTCTCAAAGATTAACTGTCCATATAGATGTGGTTTCTAGGGTCACTTATCCCATTCATCTGTGTGTCTATTTTTATTCCTGTAACTTGCTGTTTTAATTATTATAGCTTTGTAGTATAGTTTGAAGTTTGGATATGTGATGCTGCCATTCTTCCTTTCTTTTAAAGTCAAGATTACTTTGGCTATTGGGGGTCCATTTCTTTGAAGAATGCCATTGAAATTTTTATTAGGGTTTCATTGAATCTTTATATTTCCCTGCATAAGAAGGCCATTTTGACAATGTTGATTTTTCCAATCCACGAGAAGGGAATACCTTTTCATTTCTTTGTGTCTTCTATTTCTTTTAGCAGTTTCTCATGATTTTCTTTGTATAGGTCTTTCATTTCCTTTATTTGTTTTATTCCTACATATTAATTTTTTAGATGTGCTATAAATGGGATCACTTTCGTATAGATCATTATTTACATGCAGAAAGACAACTGAATTTTATGTATTGGTATTACATTGTGGTCACGTCATAAAATGTGTTTGGAAGTATCACTTCTCTATCAAATTTTTGAAAGTATTTGAGTACAACGCATATTAGTTTATTGTTGAAAGTTTGGTAGAACTCACTTTAAAATCATCTGGTCCCGATCTTTTGTTGTGGGAAGAGTTTTGACTACTGTTTCTATTTTCATGCTTGTGGTGAATCTGTTTAAGATTTCTGTTTCTTCCCTATTCAGTCTCTGGTGATTATATGATTTTAGGAATTTGTCCATCTCTTCTAGGTTATTGAAATTATTAGCATATATGTAGGTGTTCATTGTAGTCTCTTCTTATCCTCTGAATTTCTATCATATCTATTGTCACTTCTCTTTCATTTCTGATGCTGTTTATTTGTGTTTTTGCCCTTATTTTATTAATGAGAGTAGCTGGAGTTTCAGTGATTTTTTTCCATAGGACCAAAAGTAATACATGAAAGTTCCATTTACAATTTAATGGCCATTTGAGAAAAAAATCATATGCAATATCAAAGAAAAGTAATGCCTTTTTATTTTAAATAAACGTGTTACTAGTAGGATATGTACATCTGTTGAATTCTCTACAATTTTTCAAAATTTGGAATCCAATTGGATACATGCTTTTCATGCTGTGCTTGTTTGTTGTTGTAATTAATAGCAACCAGTAAATATCCAGCTTTGCAATGATATCACATAGCTTAAAGCATGTAGTGTGGTCTAATATAGAAACTCTATTATGTGAGTTTGCATGCTGACTCAACATGTGTTGACTCCTGTTTTGTATCCTTGAAAATTTGAAATATGTCATGACCCCTCCCCACTACCTTGGGACTTGCAGATTGTGTACACAGTTTGGGTATCTGGGGCTGGATATATTGCTTCTAACACAAAAACTGGGCTTTTTTTAGAGAGGAAAAGGGAGAATGGAAATTATTTAGATAACTAGCAATTTCTGCCTCAGTCTGCCCTGATTAGTGTGCTCTTTTAAAACAGAGGCTGCGACTGTTTTTACACACTGTTTTATGTTATCATAATTCATGGAAATTAGAAGGAACTCAGTACATACTAAATAAATGAAGAAATGAAGACTATCTAGTTAACAGTACATGATTAATTCTATTAACCATAGAATGCCGGATTACAGGAAATTTTTGCTTGGATGAATGAGTAAATGTCTAGTGAGAACAGTTTTGTCTCCAAACACCATTGCAAAGGAGTTTCATTATACTGATATTGAAAATGCTTATTATTGAGCTCTCAGTATAAATGTCCATGCTGACTGCCAAGGAAGAGAAATAACCACTCTGTCTTATCATTATGAATCTAAGGCTTTCTTTTGTTACCACAATCACCACTAGAAAAACTGACAGAAAGAGAAAAGCAGAATTTTTATGAGATATGAGAAAGGTTTTTTGTATAATGGTTTATGTTATAGCAACTAAACTATTTCATGATTCAGGATTATGTAACTCCTGGAAAGTGAGGTTTTTTTTTTTTAGAACTGCCGAACTTAAAAAGAATGATAGATTTTTGAGAAAAATTTGTCTTTATCCCTTTTCTTGTACCCTCACCCTAGTTTAACTTTTCTATATCTTCATGTTTTTCAACAGGCGAAGCCATTTAAACTCTTTGCTCTTGGTTTCCCAGCCATAAAGTGTATAACTCTGATACTTCCTCGAAGAATGTGTACATGTTAGAGTTATGACTAGATCTAAAAATTAGCAATATTTATTTCATTTTTCAGGGATCATATTTAGAAAGGTTTTTCTGTGTCTGTCTCAATCGCTAAATCAAAAAGCAGGGTCTATGTCCTTTTCATTTTGTAATCCCCAGCGTATTATACAAGGGCTGGTACAGAGTAAGTATTCAATACATATTTGTTGAGTTGGTAAACTATTTCTTATCAAGATTTTCCTCAATGCTCATTGTTTAGACTCATTGTTTTGTGTATAATAAATACTCTGTATATGTATTTTTATTTTGCGAAAGACAAAATCATTTTTACTTCAATATTTCTGAAAACAAAGGGAGATTAGCATTTATTTTCCCTGTTTTGTAAATGGAAAAATATAATTACATTTAATGATAAATAGCAAATCATGAATTTATACTATAAAAGAAATAGTTTATATATTTAAAGTACACATTCTTTATTTTATTGAAGAATATTTATTACTTTTTTTTGGTTAATATTTACCAGATGCAGGTCACTGCCCAATGCCAGACTGGTGTTGCAGTCAGTTTAATGTTCCTAAATTTTATTTTTTTAATGTATGTTTATTGTTTTGAGTATAAAAATAATACATGCTCATTACAAATAAGCCATTATAAAAATATTTAGCAAAATATCAGAGATAAGTTCTATAGTTCAGTTTCTTCCTACAATTTTTTATATGGATTTATTTATACACAATATTGTTGGGATTTTTAGGGTACAAACTTTTATTTTTTATTTTTATTTTTTATAAATTTTATTGTTATATTCCCCATACAATTGCAGCCCCCCCATTCTGACCCCAATCCCTCCCCTCCCGCCCCCGCCCCCCTAAAAGTGTCTCTGGTTCATAGTTTTTTGTTGATTTTGATTTTCACTTTCTTATAGTTATTCATTTTCCTGGTCCCTTATTTAAGTTTTCTAGATTCCTGCTATGAGTGAGACCATCCGGTATTTTTCTTTTCTTTTTGGCTTATTTCGCTGAGCATGATCCCTTCCAGCGCCATCCATGTTGCTGCAAATTGCATGTGTTTATCTTTTTTGAATGCTGAGTAATATTCCATGGTATATATGTACCACATCTTCTTGATCCAGTCATCTATTTTTGGGCATTTGGGTTGTTTCCAAAGCTTAGCTATTGTAAACAGTGCTGCTATAAACATAGGGGTGCAGGTGCTCTTTGGAATTGATGTTTCTGTGTCCTTTGGGTAAATACCTAGGAGTGGAATTGCTGGATCATATGGAAGCTCTATGTTTAGTAGGTCCAGAAATCTCCACACAGCTTTCCACAGTGGTTGGACCAGTTTGCACTCCCACCAACAGTGCAGAAGAGTTCCTTTTTCTCCACACCCTCGCCAACATTTGTTGTTGCTAGTTTTTTTAATATGTGCCATTCTCACTGGTGTAAGATGGTATCTCATGGTAGTTTTGATTTGCATTTCCCTGATGACAAGTGATGTTGAACATTTTTTCATATGCCTGTTGGCCATTTGCATTTCCTCTTCAGAGAAGTTTCTTTTTAGCTCTTCTGCCCATTTTTTGACTGGATTATTTTCTTTGTTGTTGTTGAGTCTCATCAGCTCTTTGCAGATTTTTGTGATGAGTCCTTTATCATTAGTGTTGGGTGCAAAAATGTTCTCCCAGTTGGTGGGGTTTCTCTTTGTTTTTGTTATTGTCTCTTTTGCTGTGCAAAAGCTCTTTAATTTGATGTAGTCCCAGCTGTTTATCTTTGCCTTCACTATCACTGCTTTGGGTGATGTGTCTGTAAAGATGTCTTTGATGTGCAAATCACGTAGTGTTTTGCCTATATTTCCTTCTATATATTTTATGGTTTCAGGTCTTATGTCTAGTTCTTTAATCCATTTTGAGTTGATTTTTGTGTATGGTGTGAGGTAGTGGTCAAGCTTCATTCTTTTGCATGTAGCGACCCAGTTTTCCCAGCACCATTTATTGAACAAACTTTCTTTGCTCCAATGCATAGTCTTTGCTCCTTTGTCAAAGATTAGTTGACCATAAATCTGTGGGTTTATTTCTGGATTTTCTATTCGATTCCATTGGTCTGTATGTCTGTTCTTGTTCCAATACCATGCAGTTTTGATGATTATGGCTTTGTAGTAGAGTTTGAAGTCTGGGAGTGTGATGCCTCCATTCCCTTCTTTTTTTTTCAGGAAAGCTTTGGCTATTCCGGGTTTTTTGTGATTCCATATGAATTTCATCAATAATTGTTCTATTTCTTTGAAGAATGACATTGAAATTTTCATTGGAATAACATTGAATCTGTATATTGCTTTTGGAAGGATGGCCATTTTAATAATGTTTATTCTTCCAATCCATGAGCAGGGGATGTCTCTCCATTTCTTCGTGTCTTCTTCTATTTCTTTTAATAGTGTTTTATAGTTTTCTTTGTATAGGTCCTTTACCTCTTTTGTTAGATTTATTCCCAAATATTTGATTTTTTTTGTTTCAATAACAAAAGGGATGGTTTTTTTGATTTCTTCTTCTTCAGATTTATTGTTTGTGTATAGGAAGGCTACTGACTTTTGCGTGTTGATTTTATCCTGCCACTTTACTGAACTGATTGATGAGTTGAATTAGCTTTTCTGTGGAGTTTTTGGGGTTCTCTATGTATAATATCATATCGTCTGCAAATAGTGATAGTTTGACTTCTTCTTTTCCTATTTGGATTCCTTGGATGTCTTTCTCTTGTCTTATTGCCCTGGCTAGGACTTCCAGTATTAGATTGAAAAGCAGTGGTGAGAGTGGACATCCTTGTCTTGTTCCAGATCTTAATGGAATTGCTTTCAGCTTTTCACCATTGAGAATGATACTGGCTGTTGGCTTGTCATAGATGGCCTTTATGATGTTGAGGTATGTTCCTTGTATCCCAAGAATTTCAAGGGCTTTTATCATGAATGGTGTTGCACTTTGTCGAAAGCTTTCTCAGCATCTATTGATATTATCATATGGTTTTTATATTTCTTTTTGTTGATGTGTTGGATAACGTTGATTGATTTTCGGATGTTAAACCATCCTTAGGGTACAAACTTTTAAATAGAATCATACTGCAATACTATTTGCCATTTCTTTTTATTTATTTATTTTTTTGCCATGGGGAACTCTAGCTAAACTTTCAAGTGTAAAAAGATCTATCAAGACTAACAAGTGTAAATTCTGCTTACTCTGTTTAATTGCTAGATTTTAATTTAGATGTGCACAGTAACCTATACTCCTACTTTGAATTATTTATCCTTGATAAGTGAATTGCTTATGGTTAAAATTACTATTTGTAAAATGGTAGGTTTTATTCCTGTCTCCCTAAATAGATTTAAAATCTATATCTAAAATATACTATGTGAAACACACACATCACATCAGTAGGTGCTTTGAATGAAAGAATAAATGAGTGAATGGTGGGCTTCTAGTTCAAGCCTTTCTTTAGAAGCCTGTGCTCTTGAAATTAAAGTAGAAATCAAAAAAATCTTGAGATAAATGAAAATCATGATATAAACTACTGGTATATATGGGATGCAGTAAAAGCAGTCTTAAGATAAAGGTATATGCAATATAGGATCACACTAAGAGCAAAAAAAAAAAATCCCAATGTGTTCTTATCACATTTTCATATTGCCTCCTCTTAGTGTTTCCTTTATTTGTATGGGAATTTCATTTTCTTGTTATTTCTTATTATATTATCTTTAGTTTTATTTAGTAAGTTTTAGGCTTATGTAAAGAGAGAAATAAGCATTTTAGATATTTAGAAGAGAATAATGATTACGTAATGATAGAAACAATCAGCATTTTAAGTCATTGAAGTTATCAGAACTTACCAATTTTCAAAATTAAAAAGACAGTGATAAATATCTACAAAGCAGTTATATTTCACTTTTCTGACATATTTTTTTTGCCCATTCTCTTTCTACCCACTCAAGAAATTTATGAACTAAAATAATGATATCAAGTTAAATAATAATTATTGCCCAGTAATTGTTCCCATGGTGACAGGGTCTCAGATTTGTGATTATCTGCAGTGGACACTGTTTCTAACTTGCAATGAGGTGTGGCCTATAACATGTAAGTGGAAGTGTCTCGTGGCAGTTTTCATGAACTTTCCTCAGAGAGAGTGAGGTATAGCCTCCTTCACTTTTGTGCTGACTCTTTCCCTCTTCTGCTGCTCTGGAATGTGATGCTATAATCTTGGACTGTGAAGTTAAAACTTTGCAGGACAAAAGATCAAGATGGATGGATCTTGGGTTCCTGGCAATAACTGGTACATGCCAGCCGTGAACCACTTCTTGCACATTTTTTATGAGACAAACAACAACAAAAAACTTTCTATTTTTTGAACTATTTATTGAACTATTGTTTCTGTCATTTGCTGCCAACCCTAGTGGATACTGAATCTAAAATTTCTTTAAAAAGTCTCTCTGTTTATTATTTGCCATAAAAAACAGGACCCTGTTTTTAGCGTTATAACCAAAGAAGCCATATGCAATATTATTCCCTATTTATAGATTAAAAAAAATAAGGGCCAGAGAAGCTTCAATTCAGAGTCCATGTTCAGCTCTTCATAAGAAATTGCATTTACATGTTACCTTATTGCTGAAAAGTAGGAAGACAGAACACAAAGTCTAGGATAGCTTGCTTCTGTATATGCTTCTATTTATTTTAAGATAGTAATCTCATCTAGTTACTCACACTCTTAAACATGTTTATAAATAACAAAACAGAAAGTGTCATCTGCACAAGGTAGCAAAACTATACTGTAGACTAGTTTACTCATTTCCGGTGTTTATGGCTTCTATCTTATTGTTCACCAATCTTGTTAAATTTTATCACAAAATATATTGTTTTTATGTTTTATTGACCAGGTTTGATAACTTTTCCATCTCTATTGTAGATTACAGAATGTCCTTTTCCCATCTACACTTGTGCACAGTTGGAATTAAAAGAACATGAATATCAAAGATGATTTTACTGTTTATTGAATAAAGTAATGTTTCTCTCTCTCTCTGGAAAGGAGATATTAGAAGATACAATAGAAAAAGAATATACTGACTTAAAACTCTCTGCATTCAAGGAAATAGTAGTTCCAATTGTTACCTATAATCTTGTACTAGCTAATGGATAATGATATATCACTTCTAATCCTCAAACAAATCAAGCAGTCCATTTACTGAAACAATATAAGCCTAATTGGAAACCACATGCAGAAAAAAACAGTTGCTGATTTGAGTGTCTTAGCCTCCGAAGACTGAAATTTTTAGTGTAATTTGCATTTGGGTTCACTCCCTGGTGCTATCAAACTCAATATTATTCAGCTTCCTGTCCCAAATATGAGCAACCTTAGTAAATAGTATTTTCCTCCACTTCCTGCATGACTGTTTAGTTTACTATTTCACATTTTATATATAGAAGAATAACCTATATGTAAAGAATATATACTTACCTTGATCTCTCCTCCAACTCACTTGGGGGAATCTATGATTGTCAGTTTTAATTTATCTGCCTTTATTGTGTATTACGTTCCTTTTGCTTGTGTAGAATAGGAAGTACTGAATGCTGGTGACTGAAAGTGTGATTTCTTCTAGACATTTATTTTGGGACATTTATTTCTCAATCTGTTGGCACTTATACCTCTCAACTGCCTCATCTTCCCCAAAATATGACATTTGCCCCATGCAGTAGGAAGGGTAGAGAACTTTATAAGAATCTCTGTAAATTTTAGTGTTTATTGAGGACTTCTGGGTAGACATAGATAAGGCCCAAGGAACTTACCAAGGATGCTAAAATTAGTTGCTCTGATATATTTTTAAGGAAATTACATTTATTTGCCATTCATTTACAAACTATATAAATTTGGAAGGTACAAACTATATAAATTTGTGTGTATAAACCTTAACTCACTCACCACCTAAGTTCTAATGCCATTCTACTTTCAGGTTGAGATCCTTCTACCCTTCCCGTACACTTGCTCCTCCTTCCTGTCTGGTAACCACTATGTTTTTCACAGAGTCTGTTGTTTTTGTTTGTCCTTTTTCTTTTGAAAATGATGTAAACCATCTGATAATTTTCTTTCATTTTCATTTTAGAATAATCACCTCAAGTTCTATCCATATTGTCACAAGAGGCAAAATTTTGTCTTTTTTACTTGCTGAGTAGTATTCCATAACTTCTTTATCCAGTTATCTGTTGATAGGCATTAGGTTGTTTCCAAGTCTTAGCTATTATGAATAATGCTGCCATCATCACAGGGGTGCACAAATATTTTTGAATTAGAGTTTTCATCTTCTTTGAAAAAATACCTAGGAGCGGTATTACTGGATCATACGGTATTTACATTTTTAGATGTTTCCATAATCTCCATATCATCCTCCAGTGGGTTGTGCCAATTTGCATTCCTATCAACAGCGAATGAAGGTTTTATTTTCTTGCAGTTCCATCATTAAAATTGCCTCCTTAATAGTCAATTCTTATGCAACTTCCTTTTCCCCTCTACAGCATGAAGTATTTTACTTAAGCGACTTCCTCGTATAAATGTTGCATTATAAGGATTTGGGAGATGTAACTCATTATAATCCTTTGCTGTTTTTCTTCCTACATCCCACTATTCATTTGAGAGTACAGATTCTTAATGTTTTCATTTTCATGACATTATAATCTGAGTATAGTGAGGCTTTAATATAAAAGAAGTTTTGAATGTTAACTAGATCATCTTTGACCAATCAGTGACCTTTACTTTTATTAGTATTAAAGGTTTAACTGGTGACAAATGATCTATACATTCATTTGGGCTTCTCTAACCAAAGTTCAGAAAAGCAGTAATTAAGTACTAGTAATAAACGCATAAAAGAATTGAAAAGAAAGGGATTCTCTCCATTAATTGGCTTCAATTAAAGAAAAGGAACAATAGTTTTTCAAGCATTATTACAGGCTATGTTTTTAAAAGACTAGCTAAACTTCCTGCTAGTAGGATAAGATATTTTTTCAAAATGTACTTCCAAAGTTATTGTGATTTTTTTCCCAGCAATCCTAAGGGAGTAGATGAATAATGTCATAGTATATTTTTTTTAGTAAAGTACCCTCTTTTAAGATTCCTTAATTCTTTCACTCCCTTGCAGACCTGATTTAATTTCCAAGTAGGCATAAAAACTCCTGCAATTTTGCAATAGACTTTTATATTTTACAGTATTCCTGTTTTTCAAAGATGTTTCCATGTGCTTTTTGGAGGTAGACCTGAAACATCCTTTAATGTTACAACACATAATTTAATAATGGCAATTAAATTTTACTTGAAATTATATGAGATAATGTAGAATGGCAAAAAATAGTAGAATCAAAATGCCTGGGTTTAAGTCCTAGTCTAAAAGTACGTATTTTGGGCCTCCCCAGTGGCGCAGCGGTTGAGCGCTGGGTTGCAAAGCTGCCTGCAGCCTCTGCAGCGCCGGTTCGATCCCCGGCTGCTCCCCGGCCACCGGAGGAAGGTCCCACATGGCGCGCAGACCTCTCCTGCCGCCCGCTGCTCCCCTCAGCAGTGTACTTCGGTCCTTCTGCCTGCTCTGCTCCCCGCTCTGGCTCTGGTGAATTCTCTCACCCTCCCGCGCTTCTGACTGTACCCAGTGCTTGGATAGATAAATAAATAAATCTAAAAAAAAAAAATAAAATAATCACTTTTAAAAAATAAATAAATAAATAAAAGTACGTATTTTACTACAAGCTGAATGACCTTGTCAAGTTATTTAACTTAGTTATGTCTGATTTCCTCATCTGTAAAATAGATATGATTGTAACCTTACATTAAAAAAAGCATCAGCTATAGTTGATAAAATAATATTCTTTCTCCAACTACAATGTGAGAAACTTAGGTATAACCACAGTGTCTTAAACCACAGTGTCTTAAACTGTTCTATAAACTAACCCCACACCAAACACATAAGACAGTTCTTTATTATGTGCTCAATAAAGACTTGCTTTTACTATTGTTGACTAATTCTAAGATTTACTTTCCGTTGTGTGATAAAAGTGATTGTAAGATCTTCATTTGGAATTTTGTCTATTTAAAATTTTTGGTTACTCAACTCTACAGGGCAAGCTTTTCTTTTTTTTTTTTTTTTTTTTTTTGGCTTACTGAAACATGGACATATCAAAAAATACATTTCATAAAAGGCAGAACACTTTCCAATCCCACTCCATTCCTCTCATAAATATCTCATAGTCCCCCTCTTGGGTTTTTTATATGCTATATAGCATAGTATAGATACCCTATGTCTGCATACACAGCACTTTTTTTTTTTTTAAAGAACAGGCTTATTAAGGAAAGGGGTCAGAAGAATAAAGGACACTTGTATAGACACGAGAGGGCAGAAAGAGCTACCCCAGAAGGGACAGGTTTGCTGAGAGAGGCCTGCATGGTTGCAGGCGGGCGGCCTTGAGGAGAGCTGCCTCCTCTGAGGGAGGTCAGTGAGAATCCTGGCCTGGTACAGGTCGCGGGCAGGCAGGAAGACTGCTAGCCAGCAGAGGGAGAGAGTTGGTGAAAAGTAGCACCTGTGTAGTCACAGGTGGGCTGGACTGCTCTGCATACCCAGTACTTTTTACCCACAAAATTGGGCTTTTACCATTCATAATGGTCTTTATTGTCTTTTATGGTTTTTATAAAATTAACATATTGTGTACATTTTACTAAAGTATATGGATTTCTCCCTGTTCTTTTCATTTTTTTTAAAGATTTATTTATTTATTTATACAAGCACTGGGTACAGTCAGAAGCGCAGGAGGGTGAGAGAATTCACCAGAGCCAGAACGGGGAACGGAACAGGCAGATGGACGAAATACACCGCTGAGGGGAGCAGCAGGCTGGGCAGGAGAGGTCTGTGTGCCATCTGGGACCCTCGCTGGCAGCCGGGGATCCAACCGGCACTGCAGAGGCTGCGGGCAGCTTTGCAGCCCAGCGCTCAACCGCTGCACCACCAGGGGAGGTCCTTCTTTTCATTTTTTTTGATGAAAATTCGGAAGCATATAAAACATGTACAGTTACATATGTAAATATACATATGCATAGCGAACCCTCATACTCTCTACTTGGGTTAAGAAAAAGAACATTCTGAGTATATTGGAAACTGTGTCTCTCAAGAACGCCTTTTTTTAATTTAATTTTTTATTATTTTTTAAAATTTTATATATTTTTACATCATTTTTCATTTTTGCACAATGTATGCAGAGGAGTTCTTGACAATGTATGCATTTTCGTCTTGGTTATAGCCCAAGATGAAAATGCAGACATTTATAGTCCAAGATGAAAATGGATACATTGTCAAGAAATCCTTTTTAATGACTGCAATGATTTTATTTCAATACCTTCATTCTCTACCTTTTATTTCAATACCTTCATTCATTTAGCTGTTCACTTACCAGTAGATACTTAAATTGTTCCTAAAGTTTTACTGTTACTAACAAATGTTGTGATGATCATCCTTTATTTCATTTGTATATTCTCTTGTAATTGTGTCTATAGGGTGGATTCCTCAAAGTGAGATTACTAAGTAACGGGATATGTGCTTTTCATATTTTGATAGGGAAAACTATATTATAAAAGTTTATACAAATTTATACTTCTGACCAATGATGTAAGAGAAAACTCATTTCCCCATACCCTACACCTATCCAACAGTTGTAAATATCAATCTTTTAAATTTTTCTAATCTGATTAGAAAAACATATTTAACGTTTTTTCAGCTGGTGAGATTCAGCATCCTTTCTATATTTGCCATATATAGTTGTACTTCTTTAGTGAATTGCATCTTCAGGCCCTAACCCATTATTCTAATGTTTTTTAAAGATTTGTTTATTTATGCATACAAGAACTGGAGTATAAGTCAGAGGTGAGGGGGATGAGAGGATTCACTAGAGAGAGTGGGGAGCAGAACAGGCAGATCTACTGAAATACCCTGCTTAGGGGAGCAGCGGCCGAGACAGGAGAGGTCTGCTGCACCATGTGGGTTGCTCCGTGGCCGGCAGGGACTCAAACTCGTGCTGCAGTGACTGATGAGAGCTGGATAGCCCTGTCTTTAACCCATGCACCACCAAGGAGGGCCCCCCATTATTCTATTAATTCATTTATGTTTCCTTGCTTATGTGTGGGAATTCTTTATGAGACAAATAAATCCCTTGTCTGTTATGAGTCACAATTATTTTCTTTGCAATGTGACTTTAAACTTTTTTTATGCGTCATTGAATATATGAAGGCATTGATGCCTTTAGGTTCAAGAATGAATATTTAATAAACCATTTTTCATACTTCCATTTTCTCACAATATTTTAACCTCTCACTGTGAGGTCATTTGATAAACATGGATTTCTGAATCTAAAATTGCATTTATCATTTTGGTTTCCATTCCTCGATATGTACCTGCTTATTAAGTCATTTGCATGTAATATTTTCATTCTCATGAACAGAGAGTGAAATTATAGGTCCAAACCCATCGTCCTTGGAGATCATTTTAGAGTTGCGTAACTAGTTTTCTAAAAAGGAGATTTATTACTATATCAAATAAATCACTATATAGAAACTAAATATTTCTCACTAAAGGGAGAGTTGCAGTAGGTTAGAGATAAGAGCCCAGATTTCAACTTACCTGTATGAGCGATTCATATACACTTCTAACATTTCTTGGTATTTAATGGTTAGAATTTTTTGGTTCAAAAAGAAACTGTGAATGTGATAGGTGATCAAGATCCTAGAAAAACTGGCAATCTATTGAAATAATACTTGAATATTTTATATATTGCTAATATGTGAATAATTGCTCTTGTAAGAGAGCAAACAATGCTTGGCTCTATTCTTACATATTCAGGCATACACACACATACACCCATACACACACACATCCACATGCTTTTGCAAAAGGTATTAAATTAGAACCTTGAAATTTTTTTTTCTTTTCCTTTTAAAACCATGGGTTATATATTCTTGAGAAGCAGGGAATGTATCTTTTTGGTAACCTGAAATAATAATTTTTTTTGGTCTACTATCTATAAAAAAGAATATTTTGAGAAATAGGAAAATCTGACCTATAATTTCTGAAGACTTTAACATGCTTTGTGGTAATTTCTAATTAGGTGTTTTAATATTTTTAATGTATTTTAACATATTTAATATGTTAAAAAAGAAATGTATTCGCTATTGTTTTTAATCCCCTGATAATTGCATTTTGTTTGTTGTTCAGTTCATATGCATGAAAAAACTAAATGTTGGCAAAAGTTTTTCCGCTGTGCTCAGCTTTTAGTAGGCCAAAAAATGTTGAAAGAAGATGGAAATTCTTTAGCTTCCAAAATGTTGAATCTGGATTCAGCAGTTACCAAATAATAATAGACTACCCATTGACTTAAAGGTCAGAATCATAGAATGATCAGAACATCATGATTATGTGAAGAAAAAAAATCATTGCAATATTTAGTGCCAAGTTCTCTGACCTACTTTCCTTAGATTGCTTTTGTCTCTATGGAGAGACCATGTAGCAGTATTTTCTAGAGACTATTAGTTATTTAAAGTTTGACAGTTTTAAAGAAATCATGTATTAATGATTCAGATTTTCCTGGCATATTGTTAATGTGGTTAATTTGTCAACAACTCTGTGATATAACAACAAGCAATATTAATGGAAGCCTTGATGTAAACAAATATACACTGATGCTGAAACACATTATACACAAGTTATTTTGTGGGTGTGTATAGATATGTAGATATATATATCAATAAAATTATGTGTATATTATGTGTATATATAAAATATAATATTTATACCTAATTTTGATTATGTGTATCTATACATAATCAATCCTCTTATATGTACATTTCAGTGGTTTTTAGTATATTCAGAATTGTACAACAATTACCACTATTTAAATTCAGAATATTTTTATCACCTTAAAAAGAAACCCTGTACCATTAACAATCATGAACCAAAATTTATCTTTCAGAATTAGTCAAATTCACAAGTTTCTGATTAGGCTGTCAAGCAAAAGAGAGAGAAAATACAAATACCAAATATAGACTTTAACAAGATATATACCAGTGCTATATCAATAAATTTGGAAATGTAGATTGAATGAACAAATTCCTAGTAAAAACATAATTTCTTAGAGGTAAAGAAAGAGAATTAGAAAAATGTCAATAGTGTTACAACTATTACAGGAAATGAACCCCTAATCAAAATCCTTTCCATAAATAAAAGTCCAAGTCCAGATGACTTCACTAGTAAGTTCTATTAGGAATTTAAGATGGAAATTAATCTATTCTAACACAAAATGTTCAGAAGAATAGATAGTGAGGAACTTGTTTCATGAGGTCACAAAACTCTGAGGCTGTTATGAGAAATGAAAATTATGGGAAAGAAAGGAAAATTATGGGAGAAAACATGATTATCTTTCATGTAGAAAAAAGCATTTGATCAATTTAACATCCTTTTAAAGGTAAAAAGTCCTTAGCTAACAACAAATAGAAGGAAGTTTAGTTAATCTGATGGAGTTCTCTACAAAGAAACAATTAGCAATTTTATTTAATGGAGATGCACTAAAAGCTTTATCTTTGAGATCTGGAATAAAGTAAGGATGATCACCAGCACCCCTTACATTCAAGTTTTGTTGTGAAGGTCTGAGCAAATAGAGGAAGGGGCTGTGACTCACTCAAAGTTGTGTTTTCTTCACTTACCACATTCCCTTAGCGCCTGGTACACCAGAGACAATAAAACATGTTTGTTTAATAAATGAAAGAAGCATCCTTCACTGAATGAAATATAGATGAAGATGAGACTGTAAGATAAACTCCAGAAACCAAGCTGTGCTGGTGCCTATGACATGGGCCCCTGTCATGCCTGTTACCCCAACATGGCTGCACCCAGAGGGGGGCATCATAGGAAAGTTCTCATCACACCCCAAATTCTGGACCCTCTTCTCTCTTATGCGCCCCATATTTTGTTACTTTGTTGCATCTTTCCTAGAATATAAACTGCTTTCAACTCCCATTTCTAGCCTAGGACTTGCTACAAAGACCTAACTGAATTTGGTTCATTCAGTTGTGAATCTCAGTACTGACAGTTTATACTATCTCTACCATAGATCATACTGAGGCAGTTTATACTATCTTCTCCCTGCTATTCCAGGTGACCACACATTTTTTGGGGGGTTGGTCCTAAAGTTAGGGAGGGATATTTTAGGCAATTCTAAAATGATTATCAGCCCAGTTTTACAAGAAAAAAAGAGAGTCCAGAGTCTAGGTAAACCTGGCAACTTCACCTAGAAGCAGCTCTTTTTTCAAGCCACTATTATCATAGTATACTCATAATACTCAAACCATATGTGTGAGCACATGCGTGCATTCTTCTATTCATTTATTCCTTTGAGCACTTAATGAGCTCAATCACTATATTTTTTAAAGGTTTTTTATTTGTTTTTGCATAGAATAACTAGTGGTGTACAGGCGATGTTTTGGGGATGGGAGGGAGAGAATTTACCTGAGACAGAATGGGGAGCACAACAGGAGGATCTACTGAAATACACTGCTGAGAGGAGCAGCAGGTGAGACAGGAGAGGTCTGCTGCTCCATGTGGGTTACCTCTCGGACCGGGGATTGAACTCAATCCACAGTGGCTTCGGATAGCTTGCACCACCAGGGAGGCCAGAGCACAATCACTATTCCAGGCTCTAGGAAGAAAAGATTTTAGAATAAAGATGTTTTTCCTGCTCTTTAGATTGCTTATAATCTGGGAAGGAGAGATAGTCCTTGAGTAATATTTTAAAATAATGAATATGTCACTAGAGATAAGCAAAGTTTTAGTCATGACAGAGGAGAAAGTGTGAAATCTTTTTTTTTTAAAAGATTTATTTATGCAAGAACTGGGGTATAGGCTAGAGGTGGGGCCGGGGGGTGGTGGTGAGAGGATTCACCAGAGACAGAATGGGGAACAGATAGGCAGATTGACTGAAACACACTGCTGAGGGGAACAGCGGGCGAGTCAGGAGAGGTCTGCTGCACCACATGGGTAGCTCCCTGGCCGGGGATCGAACTCATGCTGCAGTGGTTGCGGATAGCTTCATAGGTTGTGTCTTAACCCCTTGTGCTACCAGGAGCCCAAAAGTGTGAAATCTTAAGGCTGATATCCAGGGTCAGCAAAATCCCAAAATGCCAAATAGTTAATTCAGGGTTTTCCATAACCTGTCCTATCTCTGTCTTTCAATCTTAACTCCCAGCCATGTTAAAGATTACCACAGAAGATGTTTATCAGGAGATTGAGACAGTTTCTTTTTTAGGGAGATTTTTTTTTCATTTTTTTCTTCCTCAGTGGGTGGATTTGTTTATTTATTACCTAATTTTTTTTATAGCAGTAACATAGGTATACAACACTGCATGTGAGTTAGAGCTATAGGCTCACACCTCTTCAGAATGTTACTGTACCTCACCCATCAGCAAGGCATTTACAGCCCTCCACTATAGAGCATTGTCCCTCCTCCCCATTTTACTTCTCTGTCCACCTATTTTTAGGTCTTGATAGTAACTCTGTCTTTGGGTTGCCATCATGTCTTGCTTACTATCCTCTAAATGGCATATAAAACTCAAGCCCCCAAAGTTTGCTTCAAATGCCTGATCACACCACAGCTGCAGTGATCGTTCACCATTCTAGATTTTTTTTATTAAACTTTTTAATTTTCTTACATCTTTGTTCATTTTTGTATAGTATTTAATTTCTTTCCTCAGATGTAGTCCCCATAAATCTCCCTCCACTGCATCATGCATGAACTGTCACCATAGTCTCTGTACCCTTCCCTCCTCTGTTTTGATCTTATCCCTTCCCCTCCCCTGCTGTGTGCCTTAGGTCTATAGCTTGCCTGCTGTGTGCCTCAGGTCTATAGCTTGCCTGCTGTGTGCCTCAGGACTATAGTTTGCCTGCTGTGTGCCTCAGGTCTATAGCTTGCCTGTAAGTTTTGTCCTTTTATTGTTGACACTTTGTTCATTTTCCCTATTCAACCTATAAATGATACCATCCGATATTTTTCTTTTTCCTTCTGGCTTTTTTCACTGAGCATAATCCCCTCCAGCTCCATCTATGTTGCAGCAAATGGCATGAGTTTATCTTTTTTATTGCTGAGTAATATTCCATTGTGTGTGTATTATATATATACACACACACACACACACATATATATATATATATATATATATATATACACACCACATCCTCTTGACCCATTCATCTCTTGGGGGGCATTTAGGTTGTTTCCATATCTTACCTACTGTGGATAGTGTTGCTCTAAACATAGGAGTGCAGGTTTTCTTTTGAATTCGTGTTTTTGTGCCCTTTGGGTAGAGTCCTAGGAATGGAATTACTGGGTCATATGGTAGATCCACTTTAATACTTTGAGGCTCCTCCACACAGCTTTCCATAGTGGTTGGATCAGTTTACATTCCCACCAACAGTGTATGAGGGTTCCTTTCCCCCCACAATCTTGCCAGTGCTTCTTGTTGCCAGTTTTATTAAATGGGCCATTCTCACTGGTGTGAGGTGGTATCTCATAGTGGTTTTGATTTGCATTTCCCTGATTACAAGTGATGTTGAGCATGTTTTCATATGCCCTTTGGCCACTTGCATTTCCTTTTTTGAGAAGTGTCTTTTTAGCTCATCTGCCCATTTTTTGACTGCGTTGTTTACTTTGTTTTTGTTGAGCTGAATAAATTCTTTGTAGATCTTTGATGTCAATATGGGGTGCAAATATTTTTTTCTCAATCTGCAGGGTGTTTCTTCATTTTGGTTATTGAGGGAGACATCTTATAGTTAAATGCACATTAGAAAAACTATGGCCACAGCATGGATTATCTATTAAGTCTTGTAGTTAAAGATCATGAAATAAGGTTGATTTATTTGGAGAGGAATGTGATAGAATATCTGTGTTTAAAAAAAGTCAGCTTTCCACTACCACTGTGTAAAATCTGAGCAGGTGAAGAATCTAAATTTAGTTTACAGGTAACCTTAAATCATATATGGTTAGATTTGGGATGCATTTTTATTTTACTGCTTTTTTGTTGCTCTTAGGAGGTCTACCCTGTAATATTTCCCTTTTTTGGCTGTCAACATTTAAAATTAAAGTTACCATACATTTCCTAACTACATGCCAATCTTGATGGGTTTCTGATGGATGATGAGGAAGGAAACTCTCTAAACTGGGCCTCCCCGGTGGCGCAGCGGGTTGAATGCCGCGTTGTGAAGCTGTCTGCAGCCTCTGCGGCGTGGGTTCAATTCCTGGCAGGCCAGGGAGAAACCCACATGGCTCAGCAGATCTCTTCTGTCTCGCCCGCTGCTCCCCTCAGCAATGTCTTTGGTCTGTCTGCCTCTCTGCTCCCCACTCTGTCTCTGGTGAATTCTCTCACCCTCCCGTGCCTCTGACCTGTACCCAGTTCTTGTATAAATAAATAAATCTTTAAAAAAAAATAAAAGAAATGAAAAAAGAAACTCTAAACTAAAATTTGTCTTGCTTAATCCCCAAATGAATAACCAAATATATGTTTCTGTGACTGATTTCACTTTTCTCATGTGCCCATGTTTGTTGTCAAGATAGACCAACTTAGAGGAAAATAGTCTAACTTTTGCACCAAAGAGAAATGCCATGATCACACACAGTATTTCAGAACCAGCCTTTGGGTGGAGTTATATTACTGCCAACGGATTTGCTGTGGTTTATTCTAACTCACAGTCACTTTGAACGATTAAGGTTGTTTGATCCAGCATTAGAAGCTGCATTTCATGAGAACAAGAAAACATCTACTCAAGCTGTCTGGGCCAGCAGCGTGCGTCACACCAGACAGCCTGCCCAGCCACTTCTTTCCGGTTCCTGTTTTTGTCTGAAAAATGGCAAAGTTGGGAATTAAAAGTTAGTTCTAAAAGCCCCTAAATATGATTCTCTGCAGTCAAATGCAAACAAAACAGAAGCATATTGGTTTTGAAATTAAATATGAAACTTCATACAGTATTAATTCCTTTAAAAAAGGAAGCTAGCTAGAGCTGAATATATATATAACCATGTAAATATAGTAGTTATTCTTTCTCCCATTTGTGTTTTCAACCTTTCTCAAAGCACCAGCACTCCAGCCTGAGAAGACAAGCAAGCACCAGTGTCCCTTTGAAATTTTTTTATGCTAACTAACTGCACTACTACCTCAGTGTCCTTGTTTTAATCTCACGCTTCACCAAAGGCAATCTGACTCTGCTCTCAAGAAACTGCTTAATCAAACTTGTCAGTCTCCCAACCTCATTAGCACTTGAGGTCATCATTCTGCTCACCTTTTTGAAGTCCTCAGCACCAACTCTCTAAGCACTTTTCTCTTGACTGTTAACTCTTGCGTACCTTTTAGCCCCCTTGTTCTGTCTCTAACTCTTCGATTACATCTGTGCTTAAAACATTTCCCAGGTTTCTGTCTTTGGTTCTGTTCTTAACTCCCTGTATACTCTTATGTGACAGCCTTTTTTCCACAGCTTTGTTTTCACCCCTTAAAGGAACTTAAACAAAAGCAACGAATACTATTGTAATAATACAGAAAATATAATGGACTACCCAGTAAAAAATTAGCTATTTTCCCCTCCTCCCATGCACTTGTTCTATATGTATATGTGTGTTTGTATTTTCACAATTATGTGAAGAATGAATTCATAATAAATATTTACATATCTTTTGTTTCAAAAGTTGGATAGTATTAACTGTTGTTTCACAAGTTATATTTTTTCTTTAGAACAAATCCGGAATTTCTTTCCTTATTTTTTTTAAAGATTTATTTATACAAGAACTGGGGTACAGGTCAGAGGCACGGGAGAGTTTGAGAATTCACCAGAGAGAGTGGGGAGCAGAACAGGCAGACGGACCAAAGACACTGCTGAGGGGAGCAGCGGGCAAGACAGGAGAGGTCTGCTGCGCCATGTGGGTTTCTCCCTGGCCAGCTGGGATCGAACCCGTGCTGCAGAGGCTGAGGACAGCTTCACAGCGCAGCGCTCAACCCTCTATGCCACTGGGGAGGCCCTCTTTCCTTATTAGTGTATATGGAACTACCTAATCTTTTAGATGGCTAAATATCATTCCATAATACAGAAGAACCATACTTTATTTATTTATTTATTTTGTGGGACCCTCACCAGTGGCCGGGCATCGAACTGGTGCTGCAGAGGTTGCGAGCAGCCTCGCAACCCAGTGCTCAACCGCTGCGCCACCAGGGGAGGCCCAGAAGAACCATACTTCTATACTTCTTACGGACATAGCCGCATAGTTATTCCACCAGCTAATCACACTCAGCAAGCAAAAGTCCAAGATTATAATTTTAACTCTAATTTGTTGCATATTTCTAAACTATATGCCATATCTTGGCTCATACTGTTACTATCTTTTCACCCATGTAACTTGAATATGAAGTTACATTTCCCTTAAGTTGCAGTCGTAAATTGCATTGTTTATTAAAAATGTTTTCCTGAGTGTGTCACAGAGCTTCAGGCGCTGCATATCCCAGATGGAATCTTCATTCAGTGGCATAACTTTCAAGCTAGTGATTTAAGCTAAAAACCTGGATATGAATTGTTGTCACTAAGTTTATCCATTGTAACCTGAACAATTCTTGATTTTATTCTATTCTTTCCCTTTTATCGCTGTCATAAAGTAGGGTGTTGTTTTCTTTCAACTGACCTGTTGCAACAGTCTCATGAGCATTACTATGCTCCCCTGACTCCATTCCTGCTCCCCTCTGACCCATCCATTCACCCAGCTTTCATCAATATTTGTTCTTATCTGCCCTTTTCTTGAGGGTAGGTCTATCAGCTTCACGCAGTTTAAAAATTTCCCCAAAGTAATTGTGCTCAGTGAAATAAGTCAGCAGGAAAACCAAAAATATCAGATGGTCTCACCTATAGGAGGAATATAGGGGAGCCAAGAAAGGGTGAAAAAAGACAAAACTAGCAGGTAAACTATAAATTGAAGACATTTGGCCAGCGAGTGGGAGGGAGAGATGTGAAAACCAGAGGGAAGAACACAAGAGACTATACAGTGAGAGTTCACGGGTGACTTGGTGGTGGTAATTTTATGGGGACTGCACCTGAGAGGAGAAATCAGACTTATACAAAAACAAACAATGGGGGCTTCCCTGGTGGCGCAAGGGGTTAAACACCACACTATGAAGCAATCCTCACCTCTGCAGCACGAGTTCCATCCCTAGCCGGCCAGGAGAACAACAGATACAGCATGATTCCACTCATGTGGAATATAGAGAAACAAAACAAAAGAACAACAAAACAACAAAACAAAAGAAAATCTTCAGTCAAAAAAGCTACCAGAGGGCAGAAGAGCAAGAAGGTGGGGTTCTCATTGGACTGTGGTGGAGCATTATGGGTGTTTCGGTGGTGTATGTGGTGGTGTGCCATACACCTAAAGAGGTGTGAGACTATTATTTCCCGCCCCCCACAGTCTATGCAATGTTGTAAACCATTGTTACCTGAATAAAACTAATAAAATGAAAGTAAATTAAACAGTGTTTCCCCCTTATATAAAAACAAAACCACTTTCCCTGACTTCCATTCATGCACAGAATAATGCCTGCTCTTTAGTTTGCAATGTGAGGACTTCTTTCTTCTACTCAGCTCTCTCTCCAATCACATTTCCCATTAGCTCCCTGTTCTTGCAACTTATGCTTTTGCAATACTGAAGTACTTACACACATACGCACTACAGAGAAGTTTCTTGAGACTACTGTCTACTGTTAAATGTTAATTTCCCTGTTTGAAATGGCTTCCTGTGCCCCCTAACTTTGAAAATTACTATTTATTCTTCAAAGTCTTACTTCACCATCTTTTCTTCAATGAAGTCTTCCCTCACTCTCCCTAGACAAAATCAATTCCTTCACTCTTTAATATTTATGAACAGTGTAGTTATTGTATCATATTTATGAGCATTGTATTTATGAGCACATTAATGCTATATATATATTTATATATATACACTAGTATTGCATGTTATTTTATTTCTGTATGGAATTAATTACTTAACTGTCACCCTTAATTCTTTGATAGTAAGTCCTAGATACTAGTTCATATTTATGTATTTCATACCTATCACACATATATGTGAGATCATACGTTATTTGTCTTTCTCTGGTTGACCTGTTTCATGTAGCATAATGACCTCAAAGGTTATCCATGCAAAAGGGAAGATTTCAGGAGTTCCTTCTTTTTCATAGCTGAAAAGTATTACCATATATGTAAAATATATGTATGTGTTATAGACATGTGTCCATTGATGGATAAAGAAGATGTAATATATATGTATACAATATATATATATAGAAAATGTGTAGATATATATAACACACACATATATAAAGAAACTATGATGTGTGTGTGTGTGTATATATTCATTGCAGCATTGCAGTAGCCAAGATATAGAAACAACCTCAGTGTTTCCACTGACATATATACCACATCCTCTTTATCCATCAGTGGACACTTAGGTTGTTTCCATATCTTGGCTACTGCAAAGCTGCAATGAATATGGAAGCACATACATCTTTTTGAATTAAGAGTTGTCTTTTTCTTCAGGTGAATACCCACAAGTGGAATTGCTAAATCTTGTGGTAGTCCTGAAACACTCTGCCTTCCACAGTCTACTCCACCCCTCTCCTTTCTGGCCCTGCCCATTCCTCAAAGACTAACTCACATGCCGTCTATTCCATGAAGTCGTCCATGATCATTTAGGAATGATTAGCAACCATTTCTCCTACTACATCATTAATTTGCATCCTTCTTTGTGTTATAATTATTTATGTATTTATCCATCTCAATTATTTGAGTGGACAAGAGTAAGATTTGGGAGTTTTTTTATTTTGGGGCCTCACAAAATCAATACTAACAGGAATAAAGAGGGCTTTTAAATTTGAAATTTATTTCATATTCCATTTGAAGATAATCATTCTTTCCTTTCATTTATATTCTTATCTATGAGCTTAACAGAATCAAATCCCATCCTAGTAAAATTTATATTTTATACAGAAAATATTTTATAAAATAACTTCACACAAGTTTAACTAATTCTCTAGAAAAGATGTTGCTGCCTAAAGCTACAGTGAAATTACATAGCAACAAACCTTCTTTAACGCAGGATAATTATTGTTCTGTGGTAATCTCAAATCCGAAATAGAATTACAATAAAGCATGTATATCACACTTGCCAAAATGAATTAATATTGCTTACTCTTTTGATTAAAAGATCAAAGATTTTTTAATCATGTCTTTGCACATTTTGTGTGTAATCTGCCGAATCCAAGAGTAAGTGATAAAAACCTATCATTTATGTAAATGTTCAGACGCTTGACAGTAATGAAGCCTGGATTAACTTTATGGAGGAATGAGAAGCACAAATATGTAATCTTCTCACATGCATGCAGAGGAGGATAATTCTCTTTTTTTTCCAATTGAGAGCCCTTTCTTGATGCAAAAATTATTTTAAGTTGCTTTTAGATCTTTATTTGCACATTGGCCTAGAGGACAGATTCCTAGAAAGAGTTGCTTTAAAGCTCAAGTAGAAACATGAGGAGCTGTGAAAGAATTGTATGGTAGAGATGAGTTTTCTCTGCTTTCAACAATAAAGATTAAATATTACTCCTTCAGGTACACTACATTTTTTTAGTATTAGAAGTCAGCTTTTGTTTCAAGGTATGCATTTTTTTGAAGTACCCTTCTGTTTCTATTTAATTAAGCAATTTGGCTGTTACAGGGGAAAGAACATAGATTTCAGAGTATGATTAATTTTAACTTGAATTCTGGCTCTGCAGAATTCAATATTGTGACTTTGAGCAAGGCGTTTTAGTTGTCTTCATTTCAGCGTCCTCATTTATAAAGGCTTAAAGAAATTGTTGTGAGGATTAAATTAGATAAAATATGTAAAGCATCTGGCAACATTTGTCGCTAAGGGGCAATTTGTTATCCTATCTGGCACTACCTATCTCATATCAGATTGTGATGATTATGTAGAGAACAACATTCCTATAGTCATTTTAGTTCTCTTTTAAATTACTTAAAATTTACATAATTTTAATTAGGAAACGTATAGAAGTATGTGAAGTAGCAATTACAAGTAGCAAGTACCCCCCTGCTCACCTGTAATTCCACTCCCCAGAGAACCACTTCTTAAATATTTAAATATCTTTAAATATCTTTTCAAACCATATCTGTGTGTACAAAAATATTTTAACCCATATTTATGGTAAATATATATGTATTTCTGAAGTCTGTTTGCCCTGCCCCACCCAGTAATATTTTCTGTGTATTTTACCAGGTACTACTCTATCTTCTTTTTCTTTCCTTTTTTTTTTTTTTGCTGTTTTTTCATTTTTTTTATTTTTAAACAATATTTGTTTCCCCCCACCCCCTCAGATTGAGTCCCCATAGAGTTTCCTTCCCCAATGCACCTGTGCACCATCACCTCAGTCCCCTGTGCTCCTCCCTCCCTCCCTCTGCTCCCTCTCCCTCCTCCTCGCCTGCAGGATGTCTCTGATTCATAATTATTCATTTTTGCTTTGTTGTGTTTTGTACTGTTACTGTTTTTTTACACTGATGTCTTATTTGGTTCCCCTATATTCCTGTTATAAGTGAAACCATCCGATGTTTTTCTTTTTCCTTCTGGCTTATTTCACTGAGCATAATTCTTTCTAGCTCAATCCATGTTGCTGTGAATGGCATGAGTTTATTTTTTTTGATTGCTGAATAATATTCCAATGTGTATATATACCACATCTTCTTGATCCAGTCATCTATTTTGGGCATTTGGGTTGTTTCCAGGTTTTATCTATTGTAAATAGTGCTGCAATAATCACAGGTGTACAGGTGTTCTTTTGAACAATGTTTTTGTGTCCTTTGGGTAGATCCCTAGGACTGGAATTGCTAGGTCATATGGTAGCTCCATTTTTAGTAGCCTGAGGAACCTCCAGACAGCTTTCCATAGTGATTGGACCAATTTGCACTCCCACCAGCATGTAGGAGAGTTCCTTTTCACCACATCCTCACCAACGTTTGTTGTTGCTTGTTTTTTTGATATGTGCCATTCTTACTGGTGTAAGGTGGTATCTCAGTGTGGTTTTGATTTGCATTTCACTGATGATAAGGGATGTTGAACGTTATTTTCATATGTCTGTTGGCCATTTGCATTTCCTCTTTGGAGAAATGTCTTTTAAGTTCTTCTGCCCATTTCTTGACTGAATTGTTTATTTTGTTTTTGTTGAGCCCTGTGAGTTCTTTGTAAATCTTTGTGATCAGTCCCTTATCAGTTGAATGGAGTGCGAAGATTTTTTCCCAATCAGTGTCTCTGATTGGGGTGTCTCTCTGTTTTGGTTAGTGTCTCTTTTGCTGTATAGAAGCTTTTCAGTTTGATGTAATTTTTCTTTTCTTTTTTTTAAAGGTTTATTTATTTATGCATACAAGAACTGGGATACAGGCCAGGTGTGTGGGAAGTGAAAGGATTCACCAGAGACAGAGTGGGAAACAGAGCAGGCAGATCTACTGAAATACTCTGCTGAAGGGAGCAGCGGGCAAGACAGGAGAGGTCTGCTGTGGCATGTGAGTAGCTCCCAGGCTGGGGATCTAACTCATGCTGCAGTGGCTGTGGACAGCTTCATAGGTTTTGTCTTAACCACTTGTGCCACCAGGGAGGCCCCTATTCTATCTTCTTTTTAAAAACTTTTTATTTTAAAGTGATTTCAAATGTTTAGAAAAGTTGCAAGAATAAAAATAGTACAAAGAACATTCAAATACTCCTTTTCCAGACTCATCTATTCTTTTTTTTTTTTTTTTTTTTTTTTTTTTAAAGAAATTTGGTTGTTTTTTGTTTTTTTTTTTTTTTTTTTATAGAGGCATGCTTTATTTATTTGTTTGCTGGGTTGTTTGTTTGTTTTGTTTATACATGCACTGGGTACAGTCAGAAGCGCGGGAGGGTGAGAGAATTCACCAGAGCCAGAGTGGGGAGCAGAGCAGGCAGAAGGACCGAAGTACACTGCTGAGGGGAGCAGCGGGCGGCAGGAGAGGTCTGCGTGCCATGTGGGACCCTCCTCCAGTGGCCGGGGAGCAGCTGGGGATCGAACCGGCGCCGCAGAGGCCGCGGGCAGCTTCGCAACCCAGCGCTCAACCGCTGCGCCACCAGGGAGGCCCCAGACTCATCTATTCTTAACATTTTATTCCATTTACTTTATTTCTCTCTCTCTCTCTCTCTCTCTCTCTCTCTCTCTCTCTCTCTCTCTCTCTCAGTAACTTAGGAATTTTGAAGGTAAAGCACTTCATGGTCCTCTATACTTATAATCTTGGTTGTGTGTTTTTTCTCATTAGTACATTCAACCTTGATATAATACTTTCATACACAAATTTGTATTCCAGTTTTGTCCATTGGTCCACTAGTTTTTTTATAACACTTTTTCTTCTCCAGTACAGAATCCAGTCAGGAATTGTATAGCATTGTCTTTTTTTTTTTTTACAGATTTATTTATTTATTTATTAATACGAGCATGGGTACAGTCAGAAGCGTGGGAGGGTGAGAGAATTCACCAGAGCCAGAGCAGAGAGCAGAACAGACAGACTGACGAAAATACACTGCTGAGGGGAGCAGCGGGCGGCAGGAGAGGTCTGCACGCCATGTGGGACCCTCACCCGGTGGCCAGGGATCGAACCGGTGCTGCAGAGGCTGGGGGCAACTTCGCAACCCAGCGCTCAACCGCTGCGCCACCGGAGAGGCCCTGCCATGTGTCTTTAACCTCTTTCCATCTAAACCTTTTTATAACTTTGTCTTTCATGATATTGACATTTTAAATATAATTTTCCTAACCCTTTTGTGTAGAATGTCCCTCATTTACATGTTTTATAAAATATGGAATAAATATGAAAATATATCGCAATTATATTTCATGTTTCAAAGACCTTCCTTTAGATCCTGTGATTCACTATAAATATTTAGGTATGCTTTCTTCTAATTCTCTTATAATTGCATGTTTTTACAGTCTGTTCCATCAACTGATGGATAAGCAAATGTGGCATATTCATATAAAAGCATGTTTTTCTGCTATAAAGATGAATGAAGTGCTGTAACATTGGTGTACCTTAAAACAATTTGCTAAGTGAAAGAAGCCAGGCACAAAAGACTACGTTTTAAATTCATTTATATGAAATGTCTGGGGTAGGCAAATTCATAGAGACAGAAAGCAGATTAGTGCTTGCCAGGAGCTAGAGGGCTAAGGAGTAATTGCTTAGTGGATACAGTTTTCTTTTTTTGTGATAAAATTGTTCTGGAACTAGATGATGGTGATGGTATATATACACCATCTAGTATATGTATTATAAATTGTATATTAAAATAGTAATTTTTGTTATATATATTTTATTATAATATAGTATTAAATTGATACTTTTACAGTTGACTTAAGAAATTAGATAAGAATCCATTTCAATTTGTTTTTCAGCTGACTAGTCAGTTGCCACAGTATTCATATGATTAATCTGTTTTGATTTACTGACTTTAAATACCTCTTTTTGTCATGCTCTATATTCTCATATACATTTGACTCTTTTTCAAAACTTTCTGTTCACACCTACAGTTCCGTCTGCCTCTCCCTATACCAGTATCATATTGTTTTATATAACATAGCTTTAGACTATGTTTTGATATTTTGTAAGACCAATTCCCTTCTTCAGTTCTTCACTCATACAACTCTTCCTTTTTAGAGTTTTCCTAGAAATTTTTGTATGTTTATTATACAAGATAAATATTAAAATATTTATTCAAGTTCCTTATTAAAACTGTCAAGATTCATTAATAGGCTTCATTTTTTAGGTTAACATCAAAATCGAATGGAAAGCACAGAGTTCCTATCGCCCCAGGCTCTGCACATACACAACCTTCTTACTGTCTGACACCAGAATGGTAGTTTGTTATAATCCATCAAGCTCACTGACACTTCACTATCACTTCAGTCCATAGTTCATGGTAGGGTTCATTCTTGGTGTTGTATATTCATTCTATTACTTTTGACAAGAGTTTTATAACATGTATCCATCATTGTAATATCATATAAAATAGTTTCACTACCCTACAAATCCTCTGTGCACTGCCTTTACATCCATTTCTCCTCCCAACCCCTGACAACCACTAATAATTTTACTGTCTATTGCTTTGCTTTTTTCGGAATGTTGCATTGTTGGAACACAGCATGTAGCCTTTTCAGAGTAGCTTCTTTCACTTAGTAATATGCATAGTTTCGTCCATGTCTTCATCGCTTAATAGCTCCTTTTCTTTTCTTTTAATACTGGATAATATCCCATTGTCTAGATGTCTAGATCCATTCCCCTGCTAAAGAACACTTTGGTCGATTCTAGGATTTGACAAATGTTCCAAGATGCTGTATGCACCCATGTGCAGGCTTTTGTGTGGACATAAACTTTCAAATCTTTTGGATAAATACCAAGGAGTATGATTGCTGGATAATATGGAAAATATGTGTTTAGTTATATAAGAAACTGCCAACTTGCTTTCCAAAGTGACTGTGCCATTTTGTATTTCCACCATCAATGAATGAGAGTTCTTGTTCTACATCCTTGCCAGCATTTGATGTTGTCAGCATTTAGGATTGTGGCTATTCTAATAAGTGTATAGAGGACTATTAGAATTTTGATTATAGAATTTATCATCTAATTTGGAGTTAGCACTCCATCACTCAAATCTTCTTCTGTGCTTGTCAGTGGAAATTTAGAATTTTTTCACAAAAGCCTTGTATATTTTTGTGAAATTTATTTTATTTATAAATTTATTCTATCTGATAAAATGATTTCACTTACATTATCTAAATTTCTTTTTGTCTAACAATTGTTGATTTTTATTTCTTTTGTACTGATTATTGAACTCTGATTATAGCTGGCATGATATAATTATAATAGTAATTTGTCTCCTTCTTTCCAAATTCATATTTCTTGTATGTGTGCATTCTTGAGAACTTCTCATACTACACATTCTTCTTTCATCCATCTGGCATGAATTCAGCTCCTTCCTTTTTAGCTGTGATCATATCTATTTCTGCATTCCAGACTTTTATCCAGAACTTGAGACTCATATATTTATTCATTCAACAAATATTTATTGACTCCTTAATGTGTGCTAGGCCCTGATCCAGATATATCTCCTGGGATTATAAAACAACAAATTCCTGCAAAGAAAACTTCTACTTATAAGCGAATAGCACAGTTATTTGTTTAAGTTTTTTTTTCTTTAAAGATTTATTTATTTATGCATACAAGAACTGGGGTACAGGCCAGAGTTGTCAGGGGTGAGAGGATTCACCATAGGCAAAGTGGGGAACAAAACAGGCAGACTGACTGGAATACACTGCTGAGGGGAGCAGCAGGTGAGACAGGAGAGGTCTGCTGCTCCATGTGGGTATCTCCCTGGCCGGGGATCGAACTCGTACTGCAGTGGCTGCAGACAGCTTCATAGGTTGCATCTTAACCCCTTATGCCACCAGGGAGGCCCAAATTTGAGTTTTAAAAGATGATGCATCTATTACAAAGAACTTAAAGTTCCCAAATTATTTATAAGTTATGCCCAAACTATAATTTATCAACATCCTGGAATGTATCTTGATGCTTCCTATAGTTCTTTGAGCCTGCAAGCCCTTTCTACATGCTTAAATTTCAAATGTGTGGCAAAGAACTCAAAAATGTAATATCTTATCAAAAGGATGTATGCTATTAACTGTCATTAGGATTTAAGCTGGTGATCCCAAATAAATGTGATAAATCATATGCTTGCATAGTTAACCTTTAGATTTTAATTTGAAGATTAAAAAGATTTTTAATACTTTTCCACTGGCTTATTTTGATGATTTTGCTAAAGTCAGATGAAACTCAACTTCCTATCTCTATCATATTGTAGAACTAGTGGTAGTATTAAAAGAAAAACCTTAAGAGTTTAGGAAGCAAGAAGGCATCTAGAATGGTCCAGAAAATAGGAAGACAAGTTGTTTGGTTAATCTGTAAGGAAAAAAAGTCAACAGACCAAGATTTAGTTCCAGATCTGCCAGAGTGAGTTATGTGATTTTGGGGAAGTTACAGCCCTTTTCTCCAGCTGTAAGATAAAGATAAGTGTACTTGCTTCTCTATTTTAGAGGAATATAAGGAGAATAAATAAGATAATATATGGAAATCTTTAAGCTACTTGTTATTGCAGAATGTTCAAAAATGTTACCTAGTTAAAGCCCCTTTTCAGTTCAAAAGGTTTTACCTGGGGTGTTCCTACAGGTAGATATCTGTATAACAGAAATCAAAGGTTACAAAGTGCTCTATTAAAAATATTTATTAATATAAAGCACTTTATTATATACTCTAATAATAAAGACTAAAATGGAGAAAATTGTATTGACTATCAGTTATTTCTTTATAATAAAGTATTATGGGCACATGGGACTTTCTAGAAACAATGCCAAGTGATAAGAAAGCTATAAATAACAATATAATTTAAGCCTCTTCTTAACTTCTGCACACTTAGAAGTGTTGATTATCAGGGAGAAACAAAGAAAAAACATTAATTATTTTACTTTAAAATTGGGCAAGACAGGAGAGGTCTGCTTCTCCATGTGGGTTAGCACCCTGGCTGGGAATGGAACTCACACCATCACGGTGGTAGCGCTAAGACTTAATCCCTAGGGCACTAGGGAGGTCTGAAGAGGACCTTGATTATATTCATAAATAGAAACGAGGTACAAGTTTTAGGTGCAGTGTGAAAATTAAACAAAAATATGCTGCTTTTGAGCACTAGAGAATGTAGGGCCTTTAGTCAGCAAAAAAAAAACATTGGTTAAGCACCTAACAGAGGCTTAACACATTACATGCTTGTTTTTAAAATAGAAGAAATCTATAGCTTGATTTAATTACTGTTTTTTAAATTTCTTGACTCATATAAAATTCCCCTTTAGTGTTTTTCTTCTTCACTAACAATTTATAAGTGCAATCAGTTATTAGCAAATATAACCTAAAATACTTAAAATTATTCCCATTTTTAATACAATTTACTAAAATCTATTCTCATATCTTAGGGGGAAAACAAAGTAATGAGTCTTTATTACTTCTTAAATGGTTTCAGAGAAATAAACTCTTGAAAGTTCCTTTACTTCTTTTTCTTTTCAGATGAAGTACATCCTGTCTGAACAGAATCACTAGCAAACTAAAGGCAAGATTTTCATGGTAACTGAATTTAAATTACATTAAAACGATAGTTCTGAATATATCAGATGATGGCCTTCAGTATAACAGAACAAGAACCCTCAAGCCACAGTCACTATTGAATATGTGTTAAATAGAAAGCTGTGGCTTTTACTATTGGTCAGTGTGTGAGAATTAGAAATGCTTAGACTTTCTTTTAAAAAAAAAAAGTTTTATTTATTTTTATACAAGAACTGGGGTACAGGCCAGAGGTGCGGGGTTGGGGGTGAGGGGATTCACCAGACAGAGAGGGGAACAGAACAGGCAGTCAGACCGTAGTACACTGCTGAGGGAAGCAGCAGGCGAGACAGCGGAGGTCTGCCCTACCATGTGGATATCTCCCTGGCTGGCCGGGAATCGAACTGGCCCTGCAGAAGCTGCAGACAGCCTCACAGTGCTGCGCTCAACCCACTGTACCACCAGGGAGGCCCCAGAAATGCTTTGACTTTCAATAAACCCAATCTTAGAGCTGATGAGTACAATTATTTGTACTTGATAACTCAGTTTGTAGAACAGTTGTATGATAAAAGAAACATTTTAGGGCCTCCCTGGGGGTGCAAGGGGTTAAGACGTAACCTATGAAGCTCACTACAGCCGCTACAGCACGAGTTCGATCCCTGGCCAGGAGGTGACCCACATGGTGCAGCAGACCTCTCCTGCCTCACCCACTGCTCCCCTCAGCAGTGTACTTCAGTCAGTCTGCCTGTTCTGTTCCCCACTCTGTCTCTGGTGAATCCTCTTGCCCCCCAAAACTCTGGCCTATACCCCAGTTCTTGTATGTATATGTAAATAAATCTTTAAAAAAAAATTAAACGTTTTATATAGCTTTTTAAAGATTTATTTATTTATGTATACAAGAGCTGGTGTGTAGGCCAGAGATATGGGGGGCCAGAGAAAGAGTTGGGAGAAGAACAGGAAGAATGACTGAAATACACTGCTGAGGAGAGCGCAGGCAAAACAGGAGAGGTCTGCTGTGCCATGTGAGTCAGCTCCCTGGCTGGGGATTGAACTCGGTGCTGCAGTGGCTGCCTGTAGTTTCATAGGGCTGAGACATAACCCCTTGTGCCACCAGGGAGACCCCTTATTTAGTTTTAAAGAAATTGTTGGTCTATGTATTAAGCTTTGCTGAAATTGAATAAGGTTTGTTCCCTTTGGTGCTATTTTCCCTAAAAATCAGACAACTCAGGGAACATCATATCAAGATTTCTGGGATAATTTTCTTATAGAATGGAGTAGAGGCTTTTCACTTACTTTCTCCAGGCATCAGCTTCTTACAGACCTGTTAGAATAAAATGTCTCCCATCTGGGCCTCCCTGGTTGTGCAAGGGGTTAAGACACAACCTATGAAGCTGTCCCATGCAGCACGAGTTTGATCCCCAGCCAGGGAGCTATCCATAGGGCGCAGCAGACCTCTTCTGTCTTGCCCCCTGCTCTCCTCAACAGTGTATTGCGGTCACTCTGCCTGTTCTGTACGCCACTCTGTCTCTGGTGAATCCTCCCACCCTCTGCAACTCTGGCCTGTACCCCAGTTCTTGTATGCATAAATAAATAAATCTTAAAAAAAATTTTAAACAAATTAAAGAAAACTTCTCCCATCAGTGGAAGAAAAACAGCAACAGCAGTACTGTGTTTTCTTTGGTATTAATTTATTTCCAGCTAACCAGTAACAAAGAAGTATTTTGGCAGTGTTGGGATAAAATGTCTATGTCAAGTTAGTTTTTTTTTTTTTTTTTTTAAAGAAATGTTTATTGAGGGGAGCTTCCCTAGTGGCCTAGGGGTTAAACTCAGCACTATCACCACTATGACCTGAGTTCGATCCTAGTCCAGGGAACTAACTAACATATGGCATAGCTGATCTCCTGTTTTACCTGCTTCTCCCCTCCGCAGTGTATTTCAGTAGATCTGCCTGTTCTGCTCCACAATCTGTCTCTGGTGAATCCTCTCACACCCTCTCCCCTATATTTCTGGCCTACACCTCAGTTCTATGCAAAAATAAAATCTTTTTAAAACAAAAAGAAATGTTTACTGAAATAACATTGGTTTATGACATTATAAATGTTTCAGGTGTACAGCATTAGAAATCAGCGTCTCTATATGGTATATCAGGTTCACCACTCAAAGTCTAATTCCATTTTTCACCAGACAATTGGCCAGTTTTGCCTGAATTACCATATCTCTTCCCCCATCCCTTCTGCTAACTACTATTTGTTCGTCTCGTCTAAGAGTTTGCCTTTGTTTTATTTGTTCACCCTTTTGTTTCTTTATCTTTCTCCACATACAAAGAGGAATTATAGGGTGTTTGTCCTTCTACAGTGGACTTACTTCACTTAGCATGATACTTCAACAAAGAAGTATTTTTATGATCACTGCAGAGAAAATAGAGCAATGACAACCACAGGTAGAGAAAACTTCTGTAGAAGTAAAAGGGACAGAAGGGGAAGGACAGATATGCTCTGGCCACTAGGAGGTGTGTACAGTAAGAACCACTTATTTTTTTTTTTTAAGATTTATTTATTTATGCATGCAAGAGCTGCGGTATAGGCCAGAGGTGTGGGGGGTGAGAGAATTCACCAGAGACAGAGTGGGTAGCGGAACAGGCTGATCTACTGAAATACACTGCTGAAGGGAATAGCGGGCAAGCCAGGAGAGGTCTACTGTGCCATGTGGGTAGCTCCCTGGCTGGGGATCGAACTCGTGCTGCAGTGGCTGTGGACAGCCTCATAGTTTGCGTCTTAATCCCTTGTGCCACCAGGGAGGTCCAAGAACCACTTATTTAGCATCTACTCTGTCTCGTTCTGCTGTATTATCTCTAGTCCTGTATTTCCAACCACATGTTGTATATCACTACTTGGGTATCTCACAGGCACCTCAAACTCTGCCTCTCTAGAACAGAATTTGTTATCTTTCCCATGAAACCTCCTGCTTTCCCAGTGTTCTCTCTCCCTAGGGCAACACTAGCCACTCAGATACCCAAGTGAGAGACCGTTATGTTACCCTTTGTCCCTTACACTCTTCATTTGCTTTCCTGTCTCCCTCTCCTGTAGATAACACTTTCTCAACTACTTAATAATGTACTTAATAATGCTCAAATTAATTTACTCCTCTTCCTTCCTCTACTTAGATGTAGACGACACCTGTCTCTGAATAATAATAGGTCCCTAACTAGTTTCCTTATTTCACTCCAGTCTTACCTTATTCATGCTCCATACGGCAGCCACAGTGCTATTTCCAAGTTTAGATCTAATTATGTCATTCATTCTGTTTAAGACCCTATAGGGGTTCTTCATTATTCTCAGGTTAAAGCACTTGGTAAATATTTGTTGAATGAATTATCTCCTTGCATCAGAAGGACAACATTAAGATAACATTAGTATTCCATTTATCAGGTAAGGGCATGAAGGCTGAAGTGAAGAAATAGGGTCATGTCAAATGGCCAAGTTTGTCTGACGCCTGAGGCTGTGCCATGTCCATGTCATACTGCCCATCCTTTGTCAGAACATGGCCTTTTCAGGTAGATGGTAACATACTGGTTGGTTACCTAGTTTGTTTATGCCGGTCATGCACAAGTAAACAATCTCTGATTCCTACAGCCAGTGTAGTAATTGCTTTAAAGAATTACCTTGTACTACAGCAAAAGTGTGCTTAACCAGAAACTTCCATTAAGCAGAATTTTATTTTGAGAGCACACTGAATAAAGACATTGTAAACTTTTAGGCAAAACAGTCGTGCAATCAAAAACAAGCTGATAGGAATTTGTGAAGCAGTTTTTAAGCTACAACTTGGAATCTTTACACATTGAGCTTGTCAGCTGGTCTCCTACAACATGTATAATAATAATGAAATAGAGATTTTGCCCAGAGCATCGCTTGGCACTTGTAGTTATTCAGTAAATATTTGTCAAGTGAATGGTTAATAAAGGAGGAAAAACTCGTTTTTTATAGTGTCATAATCTCCTACAGTATGTACAAAGGAAAAAGATAAACATATATTTTAGCTAGGTTTCCCATTACAAAGGTCAAAACAAACATTTTCTTATTCTTACTAAACTAGAAAATTCATTCAATCAAAACAACTAATTTCTCAAATATTTTAATAAAATATACATATAATCTAATTTTTTTAAAAATCAAAACATTTTAACATTTGTTTTTAACTGAATTGAGTGATATATAAAAAGAAGATTGACATAGTTATTTGAAAAGCAAGTTTTGGACTTATTTACAGATGTTAAATATCAGAGTTGTCCCAGTATACATTAATATATTAGAGTCCCTCTTGGACATCTTTTCCCTAATTCTCACAATTATATATGCTGGTGTTGTTACCTAATACATAATAAATTTTTGTTGATTTATTGATCTGTTTTTATTGAGGTGACATTGGCCTAAAAAATTATGTATTTGTAAGAATTACAAGTTCACACTTCTTCAAATGCATGTTAACCATACCACACCCACCGCCACAGTATCAAGAACCTTCCACCACACTTCATTGAACCCCTTTACCTCTTCCTCCCACCTACCCTGCTCGGGTAACCTCTGGTAACCTCTGCTGTTAGAGTCCAATAACTGTGATCATTTTAACCTCTAACCTAAAACAAAAGTAAAATATCCTGATTTTTCTGGGTAAAATGTGCATGGAGAATGTAAGAATCCCCAAAAAAGGTATCACTTAAATTGCATGTATCACAAACTCTATTTCTAGGTCTTTATTTTTATAATGAAAAAATTGCACTTCTTATATTGTCTTCAATGTTTAATGCATAGAACTCCAATGTGAAGAATGTATTACTAAGAATTTAAAGTTGTACAACTCAAGGCAATTCAATCATATCTCTCTTTTAAAACAAAACAAGTCAAATCTTTATTTGTGTTATTGGTCATGATGTCTGATCTGCTGTCAGGTCATGCTGTAAACAGGAACATAAAAATCAGGCATCGGGGAGGGAGGAGCTAAGCTTGGGTTCCCATTACAGTGAAATTTTGATGGTTTTGATACACTGACAACTTGTTCCATTACTGCTTATTTACTCCCTAGTAAGGAATGTAGGTTCAGTGTAACACACTGCATCTAACAATCTGTTAATTGTATTTAGTGAAATTTTTAATACTAAATTGTATTTAGTGTATTTAGGGAAATTTAGTGTATCACCAATACCAAGGATTTCTGCTGGAAATTAATCACATCAAGATGAAATTATTTGAAGACTAAGAGTTTTGCTATTTTAATAAAAAAATTGTTATCTACCATGGCACAATATTGGCACACTTGGAAAATCCAGGAGGTGAAAATGATATTTAGACCAATATAGATTTTTCACAACCCTTCTTTGACAGGATATATGGGCTTCTGGGGACTCTTACAGCTGTTCTGGACATTGACCTTGGCTAGCAAAGAACAATGTCATACATCCTTCTGCTTGGGAACCTCTCTTCACTGATTCTTGAATCACAAGTAGAGCAGCCACGATTAGCTTGGCTTAGAAGTACATTTCCACAACAATTTTTATAATGGGAAGAAGAGTTGCATGCACTATGTATCTATGCAAATTCACTTTCTCTTCGTGCGTGACGGCATTTAGTGCAGGAGCATACATCCAAGGCTGCTTTTCCTCTCTGGGTCTCTGAGGGTCACACTTCCTTCCTGCAGTAAAGTGGGGTGAGAATCTCTCAGAATCCACTCTGCTTTCCTGCCTTTTTTTTTTTTCACTCCCAGTGAGATATGCAATAGATCAAACTCATTCCCATTGTTGATGTGTTCAGCTTTCCTTTCCCATGCATCTGACTTCAGCATGTTTTTTGTAGTCTTCAAATGAATTGTGCATGAAACGTAACAGCAGCTGCCTGGAACAGATAAAGCAGAGTGTCGGGTCGTGGAGCTGTGTGGTCAGGCCTTGTCTTTCTAAGCTGCAGTTTGTTCCTTTGACAGTCCCCTGAGGTCTCAACTGCCAGAGTTCAAGGAAATCTTGACTGTTGATTCTAGTAAAGAAAAAAAATTCAGTTTAAATTTCAAAGTATGCAGTAATTATGTATGAAAAAAAAATCTCTAAATCTCTATTTTAGAAAGTAAAGGAAAAGAGAGTAGGAAATCCCCTCAGCAGTTTTATTGAGGAAAAAAAGTCACATCTGTGCTACCTTCATAGTGCTAAGTAAAATGATAATGCAAGAGAAGAACTTGGTGGGCATATTTTAAATTAGATTACTGTTGTCCACAACATCCAGTGTAGAGCTCTGGACATACCCTACCTGACTTCCACTCAGTGCTGCACACTGTCATACACCCACTGCTCCTCAGGCAGCTCGGTGGTTATTGTAGATTATGAGCCCCACCCTTTTGATCAGATAAAACTAAATATGATGATGAAGGAAAAAAACATCATTTTCATAAGCCAGTGTTTATAAATGCGTATATGACATCTAATGTCTAAAATGAAAGTCTGTTGGACTACTTGGTAAGTTTGCAAGAACATATTAAGCAATACTATAGGGCCAAAAATCTTTTAAAGCTTTTAAGTTATTAAAAAATTGATTTTTAGCCTACTTATATTTGAGTTTTTGAAACAACATGCACTTCAGATAACATACTTTATTAGTTATTTTGCACATACAATAAGACTTCAGGGCCTCCCTGGTGGTGCAAGGGGTTGAGACACAACCTATGAAGCTATCTGCAGCCACTGCACCATGAGTTCAATCCACAGCCAGGGAGCTACCCACATGGCACAGCAGACCTCTACTGTCTTGCATGCTGCTCTCCTCAACAGTGTTGTTTCAGTCAATCTGCCTGTTCTGCTCCCCACTTTGTCTCTGGTGAATTCCCCCCCCAACACACACACCTCTAGCCTGTACCCTAGTTCTTGTATGCATAAATGAATAAATCTTTAAAAAAAAAAAAGACTTCAGTTGTTCACAGTTTTGTGAACTATCTACATAAACATATCTGTGATCCTCAAAATCCCCTTCTCCCCTTTCTAGCCCAACAGATGTTGAAATTCTGAAACTATCACTGGCGCCAGTCTTTTGGTTCTCTGACAAGCTGTATAGTCACCAGTGGCATAATGACAAGCTGTCATAGCCATTTCCCTCTACTTCTGCAGGAAAACCTGTAACTGATCTGATTGTCTTCTTCCTATTCTTCTAAGATGGCATAGCATCTAGCCAATCTAGAGTTATCTTTTAAAATGCAACACTGGTAATTTCACTCTTCAACTTAAAAACCTGGTGTTCCTAGCTCACCAGGATGGATTACTGGAGTGATAAGATACTGATCACAATAGCGTCAGGGTACCCGGATGAGAGGAAATAGCTAGAACCCCAGTTCAATTCCTCCCTATAACCTAAGGAATTTTTTCTGGTAGCCCCAGTGTACTGTTCAGATATTACCATTTTTAATTTCAGCCTCTACTTAAAAGGTTTGAAAGTAGTACTTTAAAGGAAAAGTTCAAAACTGAGACCTGAGAACCTCTGGGAGAGCAATGGTAGATTTCACGATATTTGTGATCTTTAGGAGGGAGGTGTCCTCAGCAATGATCTACTCTTGAATTGGATTGTACTGTCTAAAGCGGTTTAAAACTGCAGCTCATAACTTCTGTTGGTCTTAAGAAATGTGTCCTGTACTACTTTGGTAACCTCACGAGTGACCATTCTTTTCATGTACCTTTATATTCCAGCCATAGCAGACTACTTCTGCCATCCTTCCAACCTGCCAGTGTTTTCAGCCTCATCCTTCTGTAACTTTATCTCCATTGATTCCTATTTCTTACCTCACACTTCAGCAGTGATGAATTGTTTACATCTCTCTGATACACACTTTGAAGCTTCAGTGCTCTGTCACACATTACCAGTTTAGAATACCCCACACTCTGCCTGGTGAACTCCTCTGCAACCATCAAGACCCAACTTAGACCCTATTCCTCTATGAATCTCATCTTACTCGTTCTAGAAGAATTCACTGTTCTTGCTTTTATGTTGTCACCTTATTTTATATTAATGCTTACATCAATGCACTCCTTTTAGTTTATACCAGTGATTTCAGTATTCTTTTCTCCCCATCATACTTTGCTACTTAAAAGCAAGATATACAGTATATTCATTTTTCTATACCAAACAGATTACTCTTGGGTGATGCTTAATACATATTATTTATTTTTCTATACTTATCTCCATCTGTGAAACTTAAACTTGGTCTCTGAAGATCCAGCTAACATATCACATCTGGACTACCTCTTTACTGCCCAGATTAGGAGGAACCCCGCCCTCTGACACCTAGTCGTCCATACCCAAGCTGCCTTCCTTACTTTGCTGAGGTGTAAGATCTGGTACCTTCCGTTTGCGGGCTCAGTCCCACTCATTTCTTTGATTTCTTTGAAACAACCAGCAGTGGTTTCAGTCCCACCCTTGAATGTATTACCCACACCACCAGCAGTAGCAGCTCCTATTTGTTTAGAGTTCTAAGATCTTTACTTGTCAGCTGTGCACTTTCTCTCTCTCTCTCTCTCTCTCTCTCTCTCTCTCTCTCTCTCTCTCTCTCTCTCTCTCTCTCTTTCTCTCTCTCTCTCTCAATTGGATCCGAAGCTTAATCTGAAGGACAGGATTTCAAAGGAATCATAACACTATTTCTCTGCCTTTTAGTATTCCTGCCACAACTTAGAAATCACTGTCCAACCAGACGTATCTTTATTTTGAGCTGCTTGTCACTCTATTAAGAAAGACTGAACTTACAGTCAGTCAGTTTTTTTTTTGCTGAGGGTCAACCAGTCTGTTTTCTGCTTTGTCTCTTTCCTGTAAAGTGTGGAGCAAATTGTCTAGGGACAATGTTTACTAATCCCCAATGGGTAACATAATGACTTCCTCATAATAGATGCTCAAAATTAATGAGTAGACAAATGGACATCCAATACAATAGTCTGTAGCAGAGATTGTGATGAACACTTGTCTGTAGAAGACAACTTAATTCTTGGCCCCAGTCATTTTTTGACTCAGAAGAACATGGGCTCAAGGTTACTAAATCTTTGCTTATTCAAGAGAAAGTGGACACCCAGATTTTTATGTGAGCTTTTTGATACTGTGGCAAGAAAGAGCATGATTCATCCCCAGTGTGGTTCCCCTGTGCAAGATAAAATTGATTATCGTGCAGTGAGTCAGACAGCAAGGGTGAAAAAAGATAGGCTAGTTTTCTCTCTGATCTTTAGTGATAGTTGAGTGTCTATTTCTGGGGAAAAGGGTTAACAACAAAAATTCCTCTGTAGAATTGTCATGGTAGAAACTAGGTTCATTTGTTGTTTTTTTTTAATTGAGTTATTTATTTATACAAGACCCGGGGAACAGGCCAGATGTGCAGGAGGGTGAGAGGATTCACCAGAGACAGAGAAGGGAACAGAACAGGCAGACTGATGAAATACACTGCTGAAGGGAGCAGTGGGCATGACAGGAGAGGTCTGCCGTGCCATGTGGGACCCTCATTGGCCGGCCGGAATCGAACCGGCGCAGCAGAGGCTGCGGACAGCTTCACAGCGCTGCACTCAACCGCCTGTGCCACCAGGTGAGGCCCGCTTCTTTTGGTTTCTGACCATTGTTTTCTTTAGTCTATCATATGCCATTCCAAAAAAAGAAGATCCAGAAAATCAAAGACCAGAGATATTAACAGACTCGACAGGTAATTTGTGTCCTGTTCACTGAAGAATAACTGCAGAATAAGGAGCTCAATGGGATAGATCCTTTGCTATCATCTGTCAATAACTTGTAAGAAAGAACTTGGCAAAATATTTGTTTAAAAGTCAGCAAAAATATGGAGTCAGCAAATATTTATTGAATGCATGAATTAACTCATGGACAAATGTATTGTTCTATACCTATGGAAATTTTTGAAAAAAGTTCAGTGGCTTTTCAGTGCAAATATTCTTTAATTCAGTATCATGATGATAATCAATAAATATTTGGTGACTAGAGGTTCAGAGAAATTATCTTTTTAGTATACCACTTTTTGTCAACAGGAGTTAAAAGTGAACTGTTCATAATTTCTGTGCCAATAAAGGATACAATCTAGAATATATAAAGAATTCCTACAGTTCATCAACTAAAAAACTAGACAAACTAATTTTAAAATGGTCAAAGGACTTGAACAGACATTTCTCCAAGAATATCCAGTAAACACAAAATGTCCAATAAACATATAAAAATATTCAACATCATTAATCATTAAAAATGTAAATCTAAACCATGAGATTCATACATACACAGTAAGAAGACTAACATAGGAATAGAAAGTAACAAGTGTTGGTAAAGATAGATAGAAATTGGAACCCAGTGCTTTGCTGGTGGGAATATAAAATGGTACAACTGCTGTCGAAAACAGTATGGTGCTTTTCAAAAAGTTAAACATAGAATTATTATATGAGCCACTAGTAATCCCACTTTTAGGTCTGTATCCAAAAGGATCAAAAGCAGGACTAGAACAAATGTTTGTAACCATGTCCATAGAAAAATTATCCACAATAGTCAAAAGGTGGAAGTCATCTGAATATTTTTTTAAGGGCCTCCCTGGTGGCGCAGGTGGTTGAGCACTGCACTGTGGAGCTGTCCGCAGCCTCTGAAGTGCGGGTTCCATCCTGACTGGCCGGCGAGAATCCCACATGGTGCAGCAGACCTCTCCTGTCTCGCCTGCTGCTCCCCTCAGCACTGTATTTCAGTCTGTCTGTTCTGTTTCCTGCTCTATCTCTGGTGAATCCTCTCACCCTCCCGCACATCTGGCCTGCACCCCAGTTCTTGTATGCATGAATAAATCAGTCTTAAAAAAATAACCTCATGTCACAGTGGTGCTGATAGCATGATAGTTTTGTGTCTTTAACCCCTGCACCACCAGGGAGGCCTCATCATCTGGATAGTCTTCGAAGAATGAATAGATTCACAAAATACGGAGAGATAGCTAGAGGGATAGATGGATGGATAGATAGATAGATAGATCAGTCCCCCAAAAGAATAAAATTCTGATGTATTGTACAACATAAGTGAATCTTGAAGACATTGTGCTAAGTGAAATAAACTGACATAGAGGGAAATATACTGTATCATTCTACTTATATGAAGTACCTGGAGTAGTTTAATTCACAGAGACAGAAAGTAGAATTGTGGTTAGCAGGGGCTAGTAGTGTTGCAGAGCAGCCCCGATATAAAATGGGTTGCCTGGCTGTGGGTCCTCACCCGCGCGCTTAGAAGGGACTTACTAATACTCCACTGCAGGCACACACAAAAGGTTAATAAAAGGTTTATTTACAAGGGAAAAGGAAATAAGGAAAATGTACAACTCAGGGAGAAAATAGGGAAATAAAGTCTTTAATGCATCCTACCCGATCCGCCGACCTGGAAACCCAATGGCACTCTGAGAGCTGGCCAAGCACTGCAAGCTGGCGGAGAGCCAAAAAGGGATACCACCCCCCCACCCCCAGCCCCCACCCCCCCCACTCCCACCCCCTGCCGCAAAGCCCACGTGTCTGGTTTTATACCAAACCTGGCTGCTTAACCCCACCCTCAGGTCCCAGCAACTTTCCCTTTGGTGGTGATGGGATTTGTCCTTCCCAATGTCCTGATGGCTTTGGTCTGGAGTGGGGGTGGAGTCCACAAAGCCTGTATGGAATTAGCTTTAGGACATCCTTTTCCCCCTAACAGTAGGTGTCCATAATGGGAAATTGATGCTTAACGGGGCAGAGTTTTAATTCAGGATGATATAAAATTTCTTGAGATGGACAGTGGTAATGGTTAGAGTATTGAGTGGACGTAATGCCACTAAGCCATACACATAAAAATGGTTAAAATGGTAAATTTTGTTATGTATGTATTACAACAATTAAAAAAAGGAAATTACTTATGATCATGATCTTCCTCTCCATTTTCCAGGTTCTTATGTGCCTTTAACCTATCTCTTCCCAGATCAGTTGTCGTACTCTGTATATATGTAGACACATAGGAATGTGTGTGTGTGTGTGTGTGTGTGTGTAAGTACTGTGACAATTCAAAGATTTAAATAGTCTTGTTGCTCAATAGATGTTCCAGCTCTTGATGTTTTTAAATATTGATGTCATGTAGCAGTTCCCATGACATGAACATTGTCTGCTGGAATTTGTTCATCAGAAATAATGCTTCTAATTCTCAAGAGACTAAAGAAAAAAAGCATGGCATCCCCCTGTTTTCCAACCCCGTTGCTGCCCCTGCACTTCAGTCCCATATAACTTCACCGCTCCATAGTAAATAAGCTCATCTCTTATTTGGAGTCCACACTATTATGCTAATTTACTTTTTCTAATTTTAACTCTTACCTATTGACTTTCTAAATGCCACCTTTTCTTAGTAGGTGACTTTACTTCCTATTTCACAAAGACTATATGAAGCATGAATGCTTTTAACTTCCTGCCCTTCCCCCACCTGCTACAAACATAGCTGCTTATAAGGGGACCTAGTTTCTGTCCCCTGTTCAAAAGGAGAGGTTTCAAACCCTGGTCCTAATCCAGCCACCTGTGTTCTGGATCGCATTCCCTCCCTCCTCCTCCCTGACCTAGATCAGTCAGCTGTCTCTTTACCTCCCTGTTTTTTACCTTCTTCTTTTTAGCTCATAAACAAGCTCAAGTCTTCTCAGCTTAAAAAAAAAAAAAAAAAAAAAAAAAAAGAACAAACTAAAATGTGTTTTTCTCACACTGCCACCCTGAATTTCTCCTGTTCTCTCCCAAGCCTCTGGAAAATCTAGGTTCTGTTCCCTTTCTTCATTCTCTTCCCATCACTACAGATGCCTTCCCCCCAACTCTCTGCGAAACTGCTTTATGCATGTTACCTGTGGCCACTTAGATGCCAAATCCAGTAGACAGTTTTCATTCTTTGTTTATCCAGTTTGTCTGCAGCTTTGACACTTTTTTTTTACACCCCGCCCCCTCCAGCTTTGACACTATTGACCAAAATATTTCTTTGTGTGGTTGAATGTCTGACCACTCACATTCCTCCTTACTGTTCCTCTGCTTCCTTCCAGCTGCAAGTGCAATCCACTGTGGTCAGCTGTGGTCTCTTCTTAGTCTATATATCTATGAAGCCTCCAGGCCGATGTCATCGCCGTAAGCTGATGACTGTAAAATCTCTCCCTCTTCCTCGGTTGTCTCCTGATTTTGACACTCAGTTGCATACTGAACATGTGAACTTGAATGTGTGGTATATTTTATTATAATTCCCTTTCACCTCTCACCCCTGTTTTCTGTATCCTGATAAGTATCAGAAACATGGAAAAGATATATTCTTCCCTCTTCAGTATACCTAATCTAATTAAGCATGAAGTCCTATGCATTTTACTAAAATATATCTTTGAGCCTGGATTAGGATCAGGGTTTGAAACCTCTTCTTTTGGAATAGGAGAAAGAAACTTGGTTACAGTATATGCAGTTAAAGAATCCAAAGAACCCTTTTGATTCTTTAGCTATTTAACCAGTATTTCTTAATCATTCATTCAAGTAAAGTGACGTCATATAATCCTATAAAATATTCATTGCTATAAAATCCTTGGTTATATTTTGTAAGGCTATCTGGAAATTTAGATCAGAAACTTTATTAAAAATTAGTCTTTGTGAAATAGGAAGTAAAGTCACCTACTAAGAAAAGGTGGCATTTAGAAAGTCAATAGGTAAGAGTTAAAATTAGAAAATGAAATACGATCTCTAAATGTAGCATAATTATTAAAAGAACAGAAAATAACAAATGTTGGGCAAGATAATTGCCTTATGGACTGTTTAGGAAGATAAGATAGTGAAAATGCTGTGGAAAACATTAAGGCAATTCCTCAAAAAATTAAATATAGAATTACCATATGATCCAGCAATTCCACTTCTAGGCATATATCCAAGAGAATTGACAGCAGAAGTGAGAACATATATTTACAACCATGTACATGACAGCATTATTCACAATAGCCAAAAGGTGGAAACAACCTAAATGCTCATTGATAGATGAATGGATACATATATTTATGTATGTGTGTATATATACACACACACACACATATATATATGAATGAATATTATTCAGTCTTAAAAAAATTAAACTGATATATGCTACAACATGGATGGACATTGAAGACATTATGCTTAGTGAAATATGCCAGAGATGATTCTACTTACATGAGTTACCTAGAATAGCTCAGTACATAGAGACAGAAAGTAGTGGTTGGTTTTTTTTATTTATTTATTTATTTATGCATATAAGAACTGGGGTACAGGCCAGAGGTGTAGGGGGTGAGAGGATTCACCAGAGACCAAGTGGGGAACAGAACAGGCAGATTGACTGAAATATAATGCTGAGGGGAGCAGTAGGTGAGTCAGCAGAGGTTTGCTGCACCATGTGGGTAGCTCCGAATTCATGCAGCAGTGGCTGCAGATAGCTGTATAGGTTGCGTCTTTTTTTTTGTTTTGTTTTGTTTATTTTATTTATTTATTTTTTTAATAATATATTTTATTTTTATATTCCCCATACAATTGCAACCCCTCCATTCTGACCCCAATCCCTCCCATCCCGCCCCCCACCCCCCAAAAAGTGTCTCTGGTTCATAGTTTTTTGTTGATTTTGATTTTCACTTTCTTATAGTTATTCATTTTCCTGGTCCCTTATTTAAGTTTTCTAGATTCCTGCTATGAGTGAGACCATCCGGTATTTTTCTTTTTCTTTCTGGCTTATTTCGCTGAGCATGATCCCTTCCAGCGCCATCCATGTTGCTGCAAATAAAAATATAGAACGCTTCACGAATTTGCGTGTCATCCTTGCTCTCTTCGGCAGCACATATACTAAAATTGGAACGATATAGGTTGCGTCTTAACCCCTTGCATCACCAGGGGTGCCCAGGAGTGCTTTTTGCCAAGAACTGGAGGAAGGGACAATAGAGAGGTATTTATTGGGCAGAGCCTCAGTGTGGAATGATGATAAAGCTCTGGATATGGAGGTGGACAATGTGAATATATTTAGTGCTGCTGAACTCTGCAATTGGAAATGGTTAAAATGGTAAATTTTCTCATATACATTTTGCCACTGTGTTATTCAGCTGGGACTGCTATAACAAAAATACCTTAGACCTGGTGGCATAAACTGTGTGGGTTTAACAATTTTGGCTAGCACATCCAAAATCAAAGGTGCCAATGGTTTTGGTATCAGACAGCTTTCTGGTTTGAAGACAGCTGCCTTCTTACTGTATCCTCATATGACAGAAAGATAATCTCTCTCATATGTCTTCTAAGGGCACTAATACCATTCATGAGGACACTAACCTTGTGACCTAGTTACCTCCCAAAACATCCACCTCCAAGTATAATCACACTGGGGAGTTGAGCTTCAATATAAGATTTGGGAGAAACTAACATTCAAACCATAACACCCACAGTTTAAAAAAAGAATATATTTATCGGAATTTTTCAAAACTGTTATTCTTGAGATGTCTTCATTTAGAATTCTAGAAACATATACTTTATCCTCAGTAATGCTAGAGGGTGTGAACTAACTCGAGTAAGTGGTCTCTTAGCCAGAAGGATATAAGAAACTATTTCCAAGAAACCATCGGAGTTGTTGAAAGACACTTTGAAACTTCTGGGTAAAAAGAAATAGAGAATGACTGTAGATTTGAGGTTGGCTCTGCTGCATTGCCTATTCCTCCAGTGACTTGGAGATTTCTTCACTCCTTTCTTTGTATCCCTCCAGAAGCTCAGCAGTAAAGTGTGTATTTTCCAACTCAAACCCAGACAATTCCTACTTCCATTAAAGCAGACATAGTATGATACATTTTTAAAACAAAGTAAAACTATACAGGCACAAAAAAAATGTATAAATGCATACTTTTTTTTTTTTTTGGAGTAATTACAAAGCACTCCAAAAGCTGAATATGAAAGAAAAGCAACCCAAGATCACAACAAAGCCTTTGGGAACTCTCTCGGGAAAATATGTGTGTCATTGTTAAGAGCCAAAGTAAATACACATGTAAACCCCAAACTGCTTATCTGTGTGGTTTCCATAGTGTCAGTTATATATGCAAAGTTGGTCTTACTGCACAGACAGTCATTAAAGGTCATGGACGTAAAAACAAAAGTCAGACTTGTGAATTTACAGCCAGTGAGTGCCAGATTTCCTTAACATTTTCTCAGTTCCAGAAAAGTGAGCGAGAGGTGGCAGTAATGTTCTTTCTCTCTCTTTTTTTTTTTCTTTTCCTCTCCGATCTTTGTCTCACCACCCCCGACACCTCCCTCCCAATCACCCTTGTGAATTAAAGCATTATTTTCTTTGAGCCCCAGGAAATAGAATTCAAATTTACAGTGAAAGGCTACCCTTGAAAGAGATGACCTGTTCATTTAATATATATTTATTTTCATACATAATTGCACCATAGTTAAAATGAAAGTTATTTTCCTTAAAACTGCCTGCTTTGGAGGAAAAATAGGCACTCTTCCAATTTTCCTCCTCGTCAAATCAAAATATCTTCAGACAAATGAATTACACAGGAATACCTGCTGTAGTACACAGACCCAGGATGATAAAAATAGTACATCACACTTTTTGTTTGTTTGTGCTACAGTTTTTAAGCACAGGTTGGGAACTTGCTGAAATGTTAGGTGGATATGGGTAACAAATTCTATCAGTTGAAAAAGAAACAAGCCTCCGTGAGATGAATTTTGCTTTGATACTTAGAAATTTAAATAGCAGCTCCTGGTTTTCAGTTTTTTTTGTATTTTTTTTTTTTGAGTGGAAAAGTATAGAAATGAAACAGTGAGTCAATTCTGCAGCACTTATTGAATAATTACTACACACAGGGCACTGTGCTCAGTAGTTATGCGTTATTTGAAGCTCCCATCTGTTGAGTAACTTCCCCAAGGTCTCAGTGCTAATAAATAACAGAACACAATCTATTGCAATGCTAAAGTTCATCCTTTTAGCTCCAATTGCGTGCTACCTCTCAATTTTCGTTTGTTAAGAGGGCAAGGTTCTGCTTTGCCTTACATATAGGGACTTCCCCCTCTCATCTGATTAAACCTCTATATCCCTTCCAGACATATCATCCTTCTACCTCACTCTCAGTGACCTGGGATTGCTCCTCCCATATAAAGTATAATCACTGAGACATTAATCAATGTCGCAGGCTCTGTTTCTTAGGAAACACAGACTAAGATAAATTTGAGTAAAACTATTGGGCATATTCTGGTAAACTCTCTAATTGATTTATTAAAAATATTTTGGAAATTGAGAAGAGGAAGAAAAGAATCACTGAGCTGAACCTTGAATAATAGTAAGAATAGTTAGTATGTATTGACTTCTTGCTAAGTGGCAGTCATTGTCCTGTGAGATTTATTGCATTATAGTTTTCCTCGTTTGTTGTGAAAAAGCTAAAAAAAAAAAAAAAAAAAAAAAAAAAGCAGTTAAACAACTTACTCAGGATCATGCAGCCTGCTAGTGGAGGAGCCAGAATTCAAAATCTTACCCTAAAGCCAATGGTCTTAATCACTATTCTTTGAATAGATTTATGAAAAATACAATGAGAGAAGCAGATCAAGATGAATGGACTCCAGAACACCCAAATTTGAGGCTGTGGAGTGAAAATATGGAAGGAGAAACTAGGCATAACACAAGTCATGAACTGAAGAGGGATTTTACTTGCCCTGTTAGTCTTTTGACACATCTCTTTTCCTTCACAAAAGCCTCTGAATTACAATTTACCCCTCCCCCTATATACTCAGAACCCTAATGTAACTGAAATTGTTTCCCTTCAAGTTTAGCATTTAGTCCAGCATTTCCCGTGCAATGTTTTTCCTAAAAGAAAAGAAATATCACTTTGTCAAATTCTTTCATTCCATAATTAGAGATAAGGAACATTAAAACACAAATATGTGAATCCGTTTTAGCAATGAATGATGATATCAAATGCTTTCCTGTTTTGATAGAGGAGGAGAGCTAGAGGGGAACCTTGGACTCTGGGGTGGGAGGAGAGCAGAGCAGCCTAGAGATGGGGAAGATGACCTTTTCAGATTATATAATATATCCAACATTCTGTACTATTCCTCTTCATCTGATAACAACCAGAGAAAAGGTGGCATAGCAGTCCTGTAGGGGCATACACAGCCAAGTCATAATGGAAAATATGATGAGATTATAAGCTTAAGCAGAGATCTAATATGTGATAGAATATTTATAGAGAATGAACAGCATTCTATATGGAATGTTGGTGCTATTAAACAAGGAAATTGTAATCAAATGCTGGGTATAATGGACCTGAATGAATGTTATGGTTCAAATTTTGTTGCCATAAATGTTATTTCAAGAAAATCCTCTATAGAAGAAAATCTAAACCTAATCTGGGGCAAATAATTCATTTAGTTCAAATCATAATTGTTACACCATATCAACCAAGATGGGCAGAATCTTAGAGTTCCTTATATAAGGTTGTAACATTGTAATCTAAAAGGGGGGCTTCCATGTCCCCTGCCTCACTTAATGAAGGGTGCAGCTAGTGGCTAGGGGAAGCTGGAGAGGATTTAGGCACATGGAGCAGACAGACAGGAGAAGATGTACTTGCTTCTAGGCCTTGGATTTGCAACAGAGACTTGGGAGCCATGGAAGGAAGACACTTGAAAGAGATGTGGATGAGAGACCCCGGGGAAGTTGATAATGGCGGCCTTCATCTTGGCTTGTACTATTTTCTTCTTTCCTTCCAGACTGTCTGGCCCCTTCTGCCCCTTTCTAATGTTCCCGTAAGAAGGTACCTGAGACTTGTGGCAGGCTTTTGAACCTCAGTTAGCTCTCGTGGAGCCAACCCTGTTTGGCTGGGCATTTACCCCTGAGGGAGTAGGTAGATTTGGGGTGTTTCATTGGGAAGCTATGTTCTTTCTCTTCTCTCTGTTGCGTACTAATTCTGTTCAAGTTTTTTTTCTATTGAAGGTCTTACTAAGTTTTGTCTTTGTGTGGAAGATGGCAAAACCCATTTAGAGCATGCAGATTTGGGGATCCCAGTGTTCCCTTTGGTCTGCCCACTAACAGGTATGAGCCTTAGATGTGTGAAATATTAGGGAGGAAGATCAATAGGAACTGGCAACATTTGAAGCAAAAAACTACAATCCTATGAAGTTCCCAAGCCTGGCTTCTAAATTCAATTTCTCCATATGTACTAAAAATTTAGATTTCCCTTGCTTTGTTAAGTGCCCTTATATTCCTTCAATATTCCTAGTTACGTTGCCATTTTGAAGGAGGTCATCAACTTAGTAGTGCTCTGCCTGTCCACACCTATGTTAGTGCAGCCGGGTGCAGATGAGACTCTGAACTCTGCCCCCTGATGCCTGGACACTGATGCCCAAGCCAAGTGAGTGAACACCTGTGCAGTACCTGGGGTCTAAACTCCACCCCTGGCATCCGAGCAAGGAGACTGCTGGGTAGGGGCCAGAGTCAAACCAGTGATGAGTGTCTTAAAAAGGGAGCAGGACAGAAGGACGCTTTTTTCTCACTAGAGCTGTTGTAGGAGAGAGACCACTGGTCAGGGGTTTAGAATCCCACCTCCTTATTCCCCCCCGCCCCAATGTGATTTTTTTTTTTCTTTTGCTGCATCATTTCTGGAGGTTTCCATTTGTGGAGGTGGGTGGCCAGAGCCGGAACTGGTTCTGACTTAGTGACAGTTTTTTAGATCTTTTACCCAGTAACACCTATGTGTGTTCTAGTGTTCTAGTTGTTTATATCACAACAATCCCTATCCTTAGTGATGCTTTTAGTTATATCGTGTTTCTCAAAAATTTTGATATTTGTTTGGTGAATTTTAGTTAACCTCATAATCAGGGGAAAAGCAAATGCCTGCATTCTATGTATGTCTACCATGAAATAAGAGGAGCCTATTTCATGGCAGCTAAAAGCTCCCCACAGTGTCCTAAACTAATTAAAATGAAGTAGAGTCACACTTAATAGTAATAAGAGATTAATATTTAACTAAATAAAAATAACTCACTTTAAATTGCATTTTTTTCTGTGTTTGTTTTCCATAGTCCACTGGAAATCATTTTTATTCCAAAATTTAGTAATGCAAAATGTTGGCTTTTCTATTGCTGCTATAAAAAAATTTCACAAATTTAGTAGCTTAAGATAATACAAATTTTTTATCATACTGTAAGTCAGAAATCCTTTATGGATTTCTCATCTGTCTAAAGTCAGTGTCCATGGGCCTGTATGCCTTCTGTTACAGGGCAGGGAGAAGGGCACCCCTGAACCCCCAAACCTGCTTGCTCTAAATAGGTTCTGCCATCCATGCCATCAGGATAAAACATATGACCTTTAATGGAAAGGAACTTTAATATAATTAGTGTGCAATACAGAAAAGACAAAGAATAGAGTTTCTAAGTCAGGCACCCAAAGTTACCAATCCCCCTCATGGGCAAAAGTCCACCCAAACAGGGTTGTCCCAGAGCAAGGCCCGAAAGCCTGCTACAGTCTAAAGCACCTTCCCGCAGAGACCCATAGAACAGGATCAGAAACAGTCACACAAGTCTGGGAGGAAAAGAGAAAAGTCAAAATCAAGACAAAAGCTGCCATTGTTAACCTCCCCACGGGTCTCTCACCCACATCTGTTTCACCCAGTCCAGGACCAAGAAGCAAATGAAGCTTCTTTACCTGTCTCTATGCTCCACACTCCTCCTCCAGGTCTCCTTCTTGCTCTCCATCCTGCTACCGCCCTTCTCCAGTCTCCTCCAGCTGCTTTTCCCTGCTCAGCTCCACCCTTCCTTGGGTGGAACAGAGAACCTGGAACTTCTCCTTTTCCTAGGGACCACCCTCTTACACTTCCTGTTGATTTTAGGGCAGAATCCATTTCTCCGAGAGTCGTTCAAGTTTTGACAGAATTCATTTCTGTGTGGTTAAAGGACTGAGATTCACATTTTCTTCCTGACTCCAAACTGAAGGCCTTTCCTGGCTTCTAGAGGCTGTTGTATTCCTGCCTCATGATTTCCTTTCTTCATCCCTTTCTCCCATTCCTTCTGGTAACCATTATCTTTTTTCCTCCTGACTACAAATTCTATTTCTTCTATTGTTTGCATGTAATTGTTTTTAGGGTGTTTATATTCTGCAGATGAGACCGTCCAACATCTGCCTCCACTTTTTGACTATTTCACTCAATGTAATCGCCTCAGAGTCCCAGATGTTGTCCCAGATGTCATCATTTCATCTTTCTTCACAGCTGTGTAATATTCCATTGACTATACATATGCCACAGTTTCTCTGTCCATTTGTTGAAGGGTGCTTGAGTTGGTTCCATGATTTGGCGATTCTCAACTGTGCTGCTGTGTACATAGATGTAGCCTTTTTTTCCCCCCCACTCCTCTGGGAACTTTAAAGAAGTTGCTTCCCAGCTTCTGCCTAAGAACTTTTACAACCTGCTCTCAATTCTCAATTCCTACTCTGTTCAATAAATCTACTTTAGTTCTCTGGAAATCTGTATTTTGTCAAAAGTGTCTTGGGTAATTCTGGTGATAACTTCTGTTTAAACACACCACTGCTTTGACATTGATTATGCTAGCCAAGAACTAGCCCAGAACTGAGCCAAACTTGTTATAATCCAGAATTTTAAGATAGACCTGGCTCTTTATAACAGACATGATTTTTTATGTGGTTGGTGGGATATCAAGTGGGATAGAGCAGGCCAAAGTCATCTAATACCACAAAGTTTGCTTGGGTAATTTTTCTCTAAGAGTAAAGTAAAACCCAATGAACTCTGAAAGAATGTTATTTTACCAAAACTGAGGTTCCTGTATAGCAAGCTTTTCATATCTTGCCCAATTTTGGTGATTCCCTTTGTTCCATTATAAATAAATTCTAGAAGTTCTTTCTCGGTTGATTTTTTTTTTTTAACATAGCAAGTTTGTTAATAGAGTACCCTATTTCTAACAGATGGATGTAAAGTTGAAAAAGAATTTCAATATAAAGAAAACATATTAATCCCAAGAGAAGGGAGTATAACAAAAAAGAAGTAATGAACAAAAATTCAGTGCCTCAGATTTTATATTTTAATGATGCATTAGCTTAATGGCCAGAAAGTACATCTGAGGAATTGACACTAAACTGGAAAGGGATGAAAATAAATGAGCTTCTGACTTATGTTTAACCATATTCCATGATTATAAATATTTAATTAGGTACATTTCTGTTTTCTTTTTCTATTCAAATTGGACCTCTGAAAAGACTACAATATATTATTCTGAAATTAAAATACATTTCAGTTTCTTTAGAATGTGATGTGTTTTGCTGTCTAAACGGCAGTACCTCTTAGTAGAGGTTCAATGTTATAATTTGACCCTTCTGGCAAATTAAATACAATTATGCAAACTACTAGGATTTGGCCATAATCTAATTAATACAGTGCATATGAAGCAGATAACAATTTCCCTGGTTGAAACTAGATTGTCTTATTTCATGTTTGAACTATGTTTTAGAAAAACATTTATACTATGTAAGCAAGATTTTGTTATCTTATGTATTCTACTTGCTCAGCTTCATAATGGGCATGTTTAGAAAAATAAAGCCCAAATTGGAATCTTCAAACAATGACATTTTTTTCCAGAAATTTATAATTTAAAAACAGGCTATTCTATAAACTAGGAAAATAATCCAATTGGAAATTATTGCATTTTCTCTAATAAAGTGCAAATGTATCACATCTGTAATTTTTCTCTTTAGGTAGCTACATTGTCAAATACAAAAAGATAATTCTGTTCATTTAAACATAAAAGTTTAAGGATTTTAAATTGACCCTGGATTCAATGCATACTAATAAATTCCAATCACAAACTTTCTGAATGATATTTATAATCCTGAGATTGAATGCACTTTTTTTTTAAATATGTGAATCCCATTAGCATTAATCAGTACTACACATGTGCACTGAGCAGAAATCAGGAAAGACTTGTTTTGTAGTATCCCTAACAAGGAAACTAAAGATCTGTCTCCTGTGGAGAAAAGAGAAGGATTTTCCCCTTTTTTTCTTCTTCCTACAAAAGTGAATTTCATACGTAAGAGAAGTTCTGAGTTAATAGCATTGAGTATTAGTCTTTTGTAGAAAAGAAATGTACAGGGTGTACCAAGGCCTCCAGTGTGGAATTGTCATTTCCAAGTGTGCGAACAGAGTCTTTACTCATTTGTTCCTGAGCGTCTCAGGAACACTGCCAGCAAGCATGCCCCTTCTCAAGCTGCATTGTGCAAAGATTTCCAGTCCACAGAGATGTGGACTTTTTTTTCATAGGTAATTGTCAATATCATAGAGCCTTCTAAACAGCTGTTAGGGAGTAACAACTTATAGAAAGCTGTGACTTGTCTTAGTTCTTTGTTCGGTTTTCACAGAGAAACACTCAATTTGATGGTTATAGAAGGAAAAGGTTCTGTTAAGAATCTTAATGCTATCTTTCCTAATCTGCTAGTAAATAGTAAACCTGCAGTGGCAGTTAGATTCCCCGCCACTAAAGCAGTATAAGTTTTGTGTTATGCATTTAAGGTGCTAATAAACAATTTTCAGTGATGTTACCCTCTATTTTCATTATGCCAGGAGTTTCCCCATAGTTGAGACCCCCCCCCCCCGGGATAGGTTAGGTGAATTAGAGTCATAGCCAAAAAGTGGGTGTAAGGTGGGCAATAATCCATGTGCACATTTAGATTTTGTTAGTCAAGTATTATTAAAAATGTAGCCTCTGTAGTATGATTACGAGAGGACCCTCAAATGTTTTATAGTGAAAACAAATGTTTTATAGTGAACCATCTCCTATCTTCATTTGCTTCTGAATAATCTGGGGTGGAATGAGTGGGTGGGGTTTGGATGAAGTAAGACTGGCCAACTGTTGATAATTGTTTTAGCTGGATGGTGGATACTTGGAGAGTTAGTATAGCCTTCCCTATAACTTTGTGGTTTTTGAAATTTTCCCTTATAGTAAGTTTATAAATCATTACACTCAAAAGTTTGGGAAGAACTGCTTATATTAAATTGTCAAGTAATTTGGCTTAAAAATTCTTCCACTGGATATACAAGCAGTCAAGTTGTTGAAAAAAAGATTGAAATGAATTGCTGAATACTGCATAACGATATATTGTCGATCACTTCTGTGAAGATACCTGGATCTACTGTTTTTACCCTTAACTTGATTACCCTTAACTAACCTAATCTCTCTCTCTCACTAGAATTAATAAAGGAAAACAACATTCCTGTGCCTAAAATGGGTTATAGGATGTATTGATTGAAAGAAGCCTAATAGTGATGAAAATGCATTTCTCACAGTTACCTCTTTACTTCTCTCTCTCTGTTTTTCTCTGATGCACCTGTATTTATCCTGTTTGATGATAATGACCTATTTCAAACTTTTAAGTGGCAAACAAATTAGAATGCATCTTCGGTTCTGTTGCTCACAACCAATTCGTCTTCAGCAACTGTTCTGCTTTTCTTTAGCCTTGGCAAGCTATTCAGAACAACATTTCCTTCTTTTCATTCTGATTCTGGGCGATTGTTTGGTACTGATACGGCATTGGCTTTTCCCATAATTCAGCTCAGAGTGTTTTACACTAGGGAGTTTCAGTGTGTTTAGATTGTAAAACATTTTTCTGAACACTTTTGTAATAGGACTCAAAGTTCTAATAGGTCTGGCAAAGTTGTTTTTAGCAGCTCCCCCCCACCAAATTTTCATCAAAATTCACTTCCATTTTAAATTTGATGGTTTATTATTACTTTACTCCAAAGATAAATTAAAACATGCAAAGAATTGTCATTTCCCTTTTGATGTGTTGTTGTTCTGGGTACACTGTCAGCCTTTTTTATTTAGGGGCTAAATAACTTCCTGATTAGTCATTAGGACCAACTCCTATGATATAATCCTATGTGACAGCTAAGTGAGCTATGATGGGGGTTATGGGAATGTATGCTCCTTTCTAAGTAAGAAATTTATCATTTAATGTAATCCAATTGTGTGAGTATTTTACAAATTAGCTTTCCACATTCTTATTTCTTGGCTGATATATATATGAATGATGATCTGGTCAGTAGATTTGAAAATTTAGTATTGAAAAATTACACACAAGCAACTGTAGTAGATGTTGACTGAGACCCAAATATTTCAATAGCTTATGTTTGCTTTAGTAGTGAATTGCTAGGATTTTGTACTCTCACAATAGGATCTTCGGCCTTCAATAGGCCATTTTAGAAATACCTTTAATTTTAATACAAATATTAGACAGTGATGTGTTTCTGTAGCATACTGATCTTTAAAGTTTCCTGTTCTCAAACAGCCTAATGAAGCTGAAAAATTATGTGTTTTGCTGACACATTGTTGCAGCTGAAAATTTTTATTGTAAGTGCAGACATAGAGTATATGAATTTCCTGCTGTAAATGTTGTATTTAAAAATAAAACTGCTGTAGGGCCTCCCTGGTGGTGTAAGGGGTTGAGTCCCAGCACTACAAAGCTCTCAGCAGCCACTGCAGCACGAGTTCGATCCCTGGCCTGGGAGCTGAGCCACTTGGCACAGCAGACCTCTCCTGTCTCGCCCGCTGCTTCCCTCAGCAGTGTATTTCAGTAGATCCACCTGTTCTGCTCCCAATCTGTCTCTGGTGAATCCTCTCACCCCCTGCACATCTGGCCTATAACCCAGCTCTTTTATGCATAAATAAATAAAATTAGTCTTTTAAAAATATATATAAAACTCCTGTATTACTTTGTCAAAACTAACTAATATATATAATATAAATGTCAAAGCAATTTTGTATCCCCACCATCTATTTATAAAGTAAGTCATTAAGTTCTCTTTACAGATATTTATGTCAATTTTTCTATACACTTATGTTACCTTTCCACTCCATCCATGGAATTTTATTCTAATATATGCTTAGGCTTGGACATCTTTTATTTTATTTTTTTTAAAGATTTATTTATGTATTTATACAAGCACTGGATACAGTCAGAAGCACGGGAGGGTGAGAGAATTCACCAAAGCCAGAGTGGAGAACAGAACAGACAAAATGACGAAGTACACTGCTGAGGGGAGCAGTGGGCGGCAAGAGAGGTCTGCGCGTCATGTGGAACCCTTGCCCAGAGGCCAGGGATTGAACTGGCGCTGCAGAGGCTGCAGGCAGCTTCGCAACCCAGCGCTCAACTGCTGCACCACTGGGGAGGCCCGATTTATTTATGTTTGTATACAAGAAATGGGGTACATACCAGAGGTGCAGGGGATGAGAGGATTCACCGGAGAAAGAGTGAGCAGAACAGGCAAATTTATTGAAATACATTGCTGAGGGCAGCAGCAGGTGAGATAGGAGAGGTCTACTGCGCCATGTGGGTAGCTCCCTGGCCAGCCAGGGATCGAACTTGTGCTGCAGAGGCTGTGGACAGCTTCATAAGTTGTGTCTTAACCCCTTGCGCCACCAGAGAGGCCCTGGTGTTTTATTTATTTATTTATTTATTTAAAAAAAATTTTTTTAAGTCTGCATTTTTTTTAGGATTTATTTATTTATTTGTTTGTTTGTTTATTTATTTATTTATTTATTTATTTATTTATTTATTTAAATAAGCACTGGGTACAGTCAGAAGCGCGGGAGGGTGAGAGAATTCACCAGAGCCAGAGCGGGGAGCAGAGCAGGCAGAAGGACCGAAGTACACTGCTGAGGGGAGCAGCGGGCGGCAGGAGAGGTCTGCGCACCATGTGGGACCCTCCTGCGGTGGCCGGGGAGCAGCCGGGGATCGAACCGGTGCTGCAGAGGCTGCGGGCAGCCTCGCAACCCAGCGTTCAACCGCTGTGCCGCCAGGGAGGCCCATATTTTTAACTCTTTTAATTGCTTCTGAGTCATATGCCCCAAATCACTGAGCAATCTTTAATCAAGAAAGAATTTGGAATCTATCAATGGAAAACTTAATGACATTTTATGCTTGACTACTATTTCCACTATCTTTCATCTCTGACCTTTTAAATGAGGGACTGAGATCGCAAAATCATCCTCCTCTCAGTCTGAATGTAGCTCTTGTTACAGGCTCCTGGGTAATTTGCAAGTCAGTAGGTGGTCAGCAGGCAACACACCCACAGAATGACTCCTGTAGAGACAACTTGATAGAGCAGTGGAGGCTTCTAGGTGATTCAGCAAGTGCGGGCCACACCTCACATGCTGGTTCTAGGTAGAGTCACATTCTTCTGTCTTATCTTCATCTGTGACCTGTGGATACTGTTAATACCTGCCTCACGGGATTGAGTCGAGGCTCAGTTGAGATGATACATGTGAAACTTCTTGAGAAACTTAAAAATACTACACAAATGTCAGTTACTCCTGCTAAGAATATTGGAACATCATTTGTCGCAACCTCTTTAATCTCTTCATCAGATAAATTGAGTTTGCTTATCGAATAGGTCACTAAGAAACATACAAAAATCCACCCCACCCATTCATATCTGCTCTTGCACCTTTTTCTCTGACCACTGATTTCCTTAGAATCCTCTCCCTCTTTGCTCTGTAGAATGTTTGGACACTGAAAGGTACTTCTTGACTAGTATCTCCTTTAAATATCTTTGAGGGCCTTCCTGGTGGCCAAGGGGTTAAGATGTAACCTATGAAGCTATCCTCAGCCACTGCAGCATGAGTTCGATCCCCGGCCAGGGAGCTACCCACATGGCACAGCAGGCCTCTCCTGACTCGCCCACTGCTCCCCTCAGCAGTGTATTTCAGTCAATCTGCCTGTTCAGTACCCCACTCTGTCTCTGGTGAATCCTCTCACCATCTCCCATACCTCTGGCCTGTACCCCAGTTTTTGTATGCATAAATAAATAAATCTTTTTTAAAAATAAATAAATATCCTTGCACACATTATGTCGTGTTGGACAAGAGGCATTTCTAGCTTCTGCCTTGGTCTCTAGCAGTCTGTATTCATTCCAGACAAATCCTCAACTGGAAAAAGAGATTGGATAAATATATACACAATTGGACTTACAGTGAGGAAGAGAATTTAAGTAAATCAGCTTGTTCAGTAAATACACTAGGAAGAATGGTATATTGGCGTGGGTTTAGTGGAGGCTGAGTGGACCATGTGCACATATGGAGGAGTAAAAATATAAACCCCAAATTAAAACAAAAAAATAGAAAGTGAGAAATTATTATCTGCAATTCTATATCCCTGCTGTTTTTTTTAGAATTATTTCATTAATATTAAACTTATACTAGTATTTGTATAAAAAAAAGCTTAAGGAAAAGGGATTAAAAGTATTTAATAACTAGTTATGTGCAATTTCCTTTGAGGTATTAATGGTTTAATTTTATTTAAATAAAAGTACCAGCAATATTTTGTTTTGTTTTAAAGATTTATTTATGGGGTACAGGCTAGAGGTGTGGAGTGAGAGGATTCACCAGAGACAGAATTGGAAACAGAACAGGCGGATCCACTGAAATACACTGTGGAGGGGAGCAGTGGGTGAGACAGGAGGTGTCTGCTGTGCCATGTGGGTTAACTCCCTCACTGGGGATTGAACTCAAGCCACAGTGGCTGGCGATAGCTTGATAGCACCAAGACTTTAACCCCTGTGCCACCAGGGAGGCCCTATTTTTTCTTTCTCATTTCAAAACTCTTGATTTACTGGTCAGAATTTTGCCTCCCATTGCTGCTAGTAACTGTTGCTGTAAATTCAGTTGTATGATGTTGAATGGAAAATTCCTTAACACATTCCAGAGTCAATCCATTTAGTACTTTGAAGATAGACCCTGATGCCATTTAATACTGAATATCATGACACAAAGGTTGGAAGTCAGTTGACCTTTGCTGTGTACCCTTTGAGAGAGTGACACTGTAGTATTAAATATAAGGCACTTAATCAATCCAAAGCACTTCTCAAAAGTAAGACTTCCTGAAGAAAAAGTGAACCTATCTATGAGTGGAAATAACCCAAAACTTTTCTCTACTCACTACTCAAACCCTAGTAAATCTTTTAATCTTATATTTAAATGGAAAAATGAGCTAGGAATATAGGTTAAAATAGCTTTATATATTGTTTTATAGTTATATGTAATATATTTTATAATTACATTACTGTATAATATAATTACATCTATAAGGCTAGATGTAATTGAATAAATCTAGTTCCAGATTAATTAGTACTGTGTTAAGAATCTTAGAGTTGCTCAGCTAGTATTTGTCAATGAGGCCATTCAAACATCCTTGCTTTCCCAAAATCCCTTTGCAAACAGCATATTTGAGGTTGTCTGGCCTCTGAAATTCAATGCACAGTATTTTCTGGGCACAAAAGGAAGTATATTCTGAGGCCTTCTTTCGACTGAGAACCTGTAGGCTCATATTTTTTTAATTTATTGTCCCCCTATAACTCAACTTTCCCAAAAGTTTGTAGATATTCTCTGCTTTTTAAATAATATTTTTGGTGTTGCAAAATATACATCACAATAAATTTAGCATTTTCACTGTTTTTAAATGATCACTTCGGTGGCATTAAGTGCATTCACAATGTTGTGTTGACTTTTTTCTAGCTGAATAGAATTACTAACGTGCCTGTGACAGAGATGGATGAAGTATTAGCTAAGTAACCATAGTAGTCAGTTTCAAAGACCTTTCATAACCAGAGAATACTTACTAGGGGCCGCAACTGTATACAACATAGCAATTGAGTAGATCCTGCATACCAGCCGGAAGACTCAGGAAAGCCCCTAAGTGTTGTGTAATGTGCCACGTCTTATCTTTTTTGGAACAGAATTGTCTTATGTCAGGCCAGCAAAAAGTTGGCATCGATGAATAATTAATGAAATGGGAAATGGATTCATGAGATTCCTCACTAATTAATGTTATCCTAATATTGGTGTGGAAGCAAAGCTGCATTAATTAGAGTGGGTGTTGTGTGTATTGTGTGTGCGATTGTGTGTGGGTGTTGTATATCTATTTGTGGGTGTAGCTTGCCATACTTCATTTGCAGCCTTTTTGTTTCTCTGCTCTTACCCTCCTTCCTTATTTATACCCCTTAATCAAAAGCCTTTTATTCTTCTCAGGACCACCACTATGTTTTTTATGTGGATGAGGGGATGGAGTAACAGATTGAGTGATTCCATTTTTAGATAGATGTCTGAGCATACGTGAATTAATCAATATTTCATAATCTAGGTGGTGAAAGCCCCTCCTTTTCTTAGAGCAGCTTAACTACCATTAATGTTAATTAAATCATGCAGGCAAAGCCCCTTTCTTGAGTTGATAACATGCTCTAGTGTACATCAGCGTCGATTATACATCAATTCTTAATCATCTTGGGAAGCAGGAGAGATAAATCCCCCTGCTGCGCCAAAGCACCTCATGTAGGGATTATTGACCAGCATTAGAATCTGAACTTGAAATCTTAATTCTTTCTTTTCTTCAAACTTATGCTACTATTGTTAATTAAGTCAAATATTCCCCCAGGAAGGTACAAATGTGTGTGTGTGTTTTTAAATGGGGTGGGAAGAGGTGAAGATAAAGGAACATAGAAAGCTAAGAGGAAGATATTTTTCCATTCATATTTAGACCTACAAAAATATATAGCTCATTTCCCCCAAATCTTGACTTTGTATGTATGTCTTTGCATATGTAAAATATTCCCCATGGCATATAGTATGATAGTCTCAGTTCTGGGCATAAAATAGCCACTATTGGAAAATTTGCTTTTTATTTGGCTGTTTCTTTATTCAACAGATATTGATGAAAGCTATTATGTGCCAGGTGCTGTTGTCTATTAAGGACTACAAAGATAGTTAAGACTAAATTTCTGTCATCAAGGAGCTCCTTGACTAATAGGAGAGAATGACACATAGACAGCCACTTTAAAATGTATGAGCAAGCAGTTCAGTTTGCTAAAGCTTAAATTCAAGCTGGAGATTGCTGAAAGGTGAAGCTGGAGCAGTCAGGAGAGGCCACACAATGGAAAGCCTTGTGCTCCATGTTGTACTACTCTCCATGAGAACTGCTGTCATAAACAAGGGTTTGCAATACTACAAGAGGTGTTCTGACCACCAGAGCAGTTTAGCACAAACTTTCCATTCCTTGCCTCTACCCACGCATTAAAACTTCTGCTAGCATCTTCTGCATCTGCCAACAGACTGGACTATTCTCCACCCCACTCCAGGGTGCCTTACTTTACTTTTCCCCATAGTGATCCTCTGCCCCAGTTCATGCCAGAGTTTCTAGTGTGACAACTAATAGTGTCCACTTTCTCTCTGAACAGTGTCATTATTTGAACAATAAATCATATGATTACCATAACTTCTCCTACATTCCTGGACTAAATATAACCATAGTCACACCTAACTTCAAGGGAGGCTAGGAAATCTCTGTGATTGGGTGGGAAAGACATCGGATTTTGATAAAAGTAAGGTTCTCCCTGCCACATGGGTTAAGGAACTTAAGTTTTATATTTCTTTTTTTTTTTTAAAGATTTTTTTTAAATTTTATACAAGAACCCGGGTACAGGCCAGATGTGCGGGAAGGTGAGAGGATTCACCAGAGACAGAGCAGGGAACAGAACAGGCAGACTGACTGAAATACACTGCTGAGGGGAGCAGCGGGTGAGAGAGGAAAGGTCTGCCGCGCCATGTGGGACCCTCGCCGGCCGGCCGGGATTGAACCAGTGCTGCAGAGGCTGCGGACAGCTTCACAACGCTGCACTCAACTACCTGCACCACCAGGGAGGGCCAGTTTTATACTTCTTATCCATTGTCTCTTAAACCTAATCACTCATATTCCTTTGAAACCTTCTAGTTTATCTGCCAAATTTATTTGAATTTTGCACCCTGATACAAAAAATATATTGGTGTTTTTCTGGTTTTTTTTTTTTTTCTTGAAGATGTATTGATTCATGCATACAAGTACTGGGGTGTAGGCCAGAGGTGTGGGGGTGAAAGGATTCATCAGAGACAGAGTAGGGAGCAGAACAGATGGATCTACTGAAAGATTTTCATCTTAAAAAGAACACTCTGCCAGTTGAGGGGAGTATAGATTCTAGGAAGTGGAGACTTGCAGGCTGGTAGGGGAACCATATTGTTAGAGTTATCTGGGTGATAGATAATAAAGAACCTGATTTAGGTTCATGATAGTAGGTCTAAACAAAATAAGTTGGTAAGTTTGACTATGTAAAATTAAATGCTTCAACAAAAATGTCATGAAATCATGATTGAAAAGCAGGGACTAACAAGAAAAAAAAACCTTCCAACATGAATGATATGAAAGAGGTGAGGGTTGATATTCTTAATATACAAAGAAGCCTTATGAATTAATTAGAGCATTCTAATAGGAAAATGGACATAGCAACTCATTGGAAAATATGAATAGCATAAAACCTCACCAAAAATGACAAAATAGAAATAAAAGTACAAGAATTATTTTTAATTTTGGGATTAATGAAGATCTCATAACAACACATACAGTCACATGTCATGTCATGTGGGGGAGACATCTGAGGAATGCATCCTTTGGTGATATCATTGTTAGAGGACTGTCATAGAATGTCATTATACAAACATACATGATATAGCCTAGTACACACCTGGTTATATGCTGTGGTCTATGGGGACCACCATCACATATGTGATCAGTCATAGACCAAACTGTTATTAAGTGACTCGTGACTGTGTATGTACATGTAACACCAGTGCTATCAATAATAGTCAAGTTGAACACATAATTTTCTTTGATGGAATATTTTATAAGTAAATTATGACATAAGCCCTCAATGGAATATTACACAACCACTAACAAAGATTATGTAGTTCTTTGTTTATTGAAATAGAAAGATATCCATGACCTATTAAGAGGTTAGCTAACCTCTTATACAACATGCCTGAATTCCTGTAAAATTGTCTCTGTGTGTGCAGAAATGTGCATGTGTGACTACAGAGAGAGCTAGAAGGCTTTTTAGCAAAATATTAGGACAGTGGTTATTTCAGCACAGAAGGTTTGGAGATGATTTCTCCTTTTTCTCTGTATCTTTCTATATTGTTTTGAAATTTAATGTATTATTTAACTTTTAAGTAAAAAGAACTTTATTATTTGGGAGAAGAAAAAACAGCAAGTGTTTGAATCTCTTGAAGTAAATAAGGGACCAGGAAAAAGACTAATTATAATAAAGTAAAAATCAAAATCAACAAGCAACTATAAACCAGAGACACACTACCAGGAGTGGGGGGCTGGAGGGAGTAGGATCAAAACAATGGGGGGGTGGGAATTTTATGGGGACTATAATATAATGTATGCGTACATTGTGCAAAAATGAAAAATGATGTAAAAAATATATAAAATTTAAAAAATAATAATAAAAAATGAGGAGGATTGATGATCTGCTGTGTATGTGTAGAATGAAAGAGAAGGATTGGTCCAGGGTGGCTCCAGGTTTCTCATTCTTGTAATTCTCTGGCACTGGATGAAAGGTACCCCTCTTCCCAGGCTCCTGTGCTTTGTCACCCCTTGTGCTGCATAGCTTTTCCTCTCAGACTCCGCCCCTCTAAGTCTTTACTTGTTCCATTTCTAACCCCTTCGCACCCTCTGCTTTATTCCAGAATGTTCCCCCCAATATTCTTTCCTTATCTCAGTGGCAGAGGATTGGAGATACTGAACGTCATTGGAAATGACCAGCCAAACCATCCTCAGTTTGGCATGGATCATTTTGATGGCAACATGTGCTGAGGTCCCAATCTGGTATCAAAGAAGATGGATGTGGCACCTCCCGAGTTCAAGACGGACCCAGCCTTAGTGACTCTGTCTCCTGGTGTTCAAGGTAGCCGTGAGGACACTAGATACTGTGGATTCCTGTGGAATTCAAAGTTTGGTGGGAGGCAGGGAAAAACTTGTTCTTTCCTGGATTGGACTGCTCAGAGGAGGAACAAGAAGTTGGCTAGTGGAAGCAGTGGCCAGTATAGTTAACAATTTAAGGGCACTGCCAGTTCATTCTTTTGCTCTATTGTAGGTTTGCTTTGCAAACAATAAAGGGAGGGAAAAAGGGAAAGAGAAAAATGAAATAAAAATGCCAGGTTGTTCAGACATAAGCTTAAATGCTATCTGCAAAGGTAAACATTAAACAGAAGAGCTCTTCACTGGTTGAGAAACATCAAAGAATAAAGTCAGGGATGTGTCAGCTTCTTGGATCATACTGTCCAGAGACACCACTCCCCAGATACCATCTGCTTTTCTTGTCGTTGCTGAGATCTTTGGCACTTGAGACTGATTCATCCCAGCCTTCAAGGGCCAGGGCACTTCTTAGTATGCGTTGAACCCATGCCAAACTATTGTTTCACACTATTATTGTCTAAAAGACAACGTGTACTAGAAATATAAAACGGGAAATGTCCATCTGACCTCCTTACGGTAGAAGAATTTTTCCAGAGTTCATATGCTGATGTAATTATTTCAAGATTTTTTTTAAGTGTTTCATGAACAGATCTGTGAAATAATTGTCCTTGCTAATCATGGGCATAGAATATAGTTTATGATTGCTCCTTTAGAGGGTAGGGCACTGATTGCCACAGGAAGGTTTTATATTATTTTTGAATGAAGTTTTAAGGAATCCTTTTTATTTGTTCAGTGTGTGTGTGTGAAACATATATCTGAATGCCATGTATAGATGAATGTTTTATATATTATACATATATAATATGTAAAACATATATCTATGACCAGGATGTCTTATAATCTGTATTTTAAAGAAGGAAGATTTTTACACAGGAAGATTTTTCCCCTACCTCAAAATCAATGTTACTTTACACACACTACTCCCTTTGGTTCCTGTACTGAGATTGTACAATTTCCTGTCAGCGCAGCAGGCAACTTCAATATCCACTGGTTGGCTGGTTCTGTGTCCTTGCAGTACTTACAATAGACATTTCTCAGCATAACTAATCTCTTTTTAAATTTTGCTCCCATTCTCATCAGCACCAACCCAGTGCTTTGAAATAAATGGAAATGCTGTATTCTTTGAAGGGATGAGGATTAGAGCTTCGGCTGAGTCTAAGGATGACGTGAAGGGCGAAAAAAAAAGCCCTCACAAATCTGGTATTTTTTTTCTCCTGAGAAGGGAAAAGCAATGAGCTGTACTCTATGAAAGAAAGGAAACAGTAATTACAAGCTTGTTCCTACCACTGTACGCTGGCCTTGGTTCCGAGCAAAACAGAAGCCAACCAGTTATTTAGTTTGCTAACATATTTAAGTGAAAGATTTGATTTATGTAATCATCAGCAAGTAGAGATTTTATTTCAGTTATGGTTACATCTTTTTTCCTCTTTCATTTATTCCAAGTAGTTTCATATTCTTGCTTATATTTGTTTGAATCAAGGCTCTTTTCTTATCCTCTGTCCTATGTATCTAACAAGCTTCCTATCCATCTATTTTCAGTTCTTATATAGTCATTTTTGCAGAATCCAGAATAACTTTTTCTCTAGTTAAAATGCTGTCACTAGTAACATCACTTCTAATGTCAGTTTGAACTTCTTTATTCTAGCACACGTTGTGCAGGGGGAATTCTTAACTATAGCTCTAGAGAATATATGATGGTGTTCGGTCAAGCTTTGCCCTGTCTTTCCACAACCATAAGCAGTTAGTTGAAAACAAAAAAATTCAGATCGGTCTACTGTTTTCTCAACCTGGTCTCAGACAACCTATATGAATGTTTTGGGAATTTTTCCCTGTTGTGTATATTTTATGTGCATTGATGGTTGAGTTTTCGTTATATAGCTATGTTGTCACAGTGAAAATCAATTTTATTTTTTCTAAGAAATAGTCATTTCAAGAACAAATGAGGTCAGTAGGCATTTTGTTTGAGGGAGGGAGTTAGTGGGAGCATTGGAACAAGAGGAAGTCCTGTCAGAGGGCTCTGTGCACATTTTCCTGAAATACCTCAGCTATGTGTAAATGTAATGTTATTTTAACTAATCATAGGAGTTGCATTTTGCTCTTTTTCACATTAAACTATAAAATCAATAACATAAATATGGTGAATATTTTTCAAAAGTTTCTCTCCCTTCTCCCCAGTTTATATTTCATAACTGGATTCATGTCATCCTTTCCAAAGACTTCAAAAGCAATTAAATTACTGATGATAAATAACACATTTTCAAAAGCTCCTCACTGCCCATTAGGCAGAGAGGTCCCGAGTCATTTGCATGTTCCCCAGTTGGCAAAGAAATATGACAAAACTCCTGCCCAGATCCATACATGCTGCAGCATTCAGGTAAGTCAGGGGGACGCATGAACGACACCCGGTGAAGAAATAAAATGGGAAACATAATGCTGTATATATTTCTGTGTGTCAGTTACAGCTTCATCTTCAAAGGATATGAGGACTTCCTTTCTCTCCCCACCACTCCCCACCAGCTTCTGTGTTTCCATTATGTTTTGAAATGTTCTCCTGGGTTCGTAAAATATTTCAGGGCCACATAAAGAAGATAAACTTAGGAATCAAAGGCAAGCAAGTGACCTAGCACAACTTCTCTTAGGAGGACTCAGAAAAGCAGGCTCTCTCACAGCCCCATGCTAAGTTAATCAACAGACTTTGTCACCATGTTTTGATTTCCCACTGAATGTAATGTGTGCAAGAACATTGAACAGAAAACATTGAAAGATCTTTTTTTGTCTCTGGGCAAATACTGATCTTAAAGTTCTGGCCTCTAATGGTGGCAAACATATTGCCTTGATAAATTGTAAAGTTGAATTTCTAAAGATGAAAAATAGCTTGACTGTTTTAATATTTATTAAATGCTTGAATTTTTCAGAATGGGTTCTGATTACTAAACCAAATTCCAGAAAATGTGTGAGTAAAGGGAGACTGTACTAGGACAACCAGTTATTTTTATTCTAACATAGGACATTGATATGAATAGATACTCATAAAATATATGGAAAGCTGTGTAGAAGAACTAGAAACTCTGTTTGCCTTTAAGGAAAAGAATTCAGGGCCTAGAAATCATACATAATTTGTGTAGCTTGCACTATTGTAATATTTGAATTTCTTTCTTTGTACATGGATGGCCTTTATTTATTTATTTATGTATACGAGAATTGGGGTGCAGGCCAGAGGTGTGGAGGGTGAGAGGATTCACCAGAGACAGAGTGGGGAACAGAACAGGCAGACTGACTGAAGTACACTGCTGAGGGGAGCAGCGGGTGAGTCAGGAGAGGTCTGCTGTGCCTGGCCTTAAAAAAAAAAAAAAAAAGAACAAGAAATGTCCAATAAGTGCAAATATTTTCACTATAAGTCTTTAATTCCATAAAACTTCTAGTAAGTGCATGGATGGCCAGTAGATTCTACCTCTAACCATGATGCCCCTTGATTTTGTTTACCTGTAATGATGGAAATTTGGAGTAGAAAAATTTAGGATGAAGGCCTCACAAGGACAAACACCAGAGGTGGCCATACGCATGATTAATCAGTCTTAACTAAACCAGCTATGGAAGGTACAAGGAATCTAAGATGTGGTGTGGTCAGAAAAGATTGTCAGCCAGGGGTTGGAGCAGGGAGAATTATCAGTTTTAGAAGACCAACCCAATTTGACCCCAAGGCAATCATTTCCACAATAATTCCATCCAAGAATACTATAAAAGAATACCCCTGGCTCTAGTGAAATGCAGTTCATGTTCTCTAAGACTGCAGGCAACTCTTTCCTTTTTTCCTTCCTCAGTAAATTTGCATGTTCTGATGAATGGCAATGTCTGCTGAATTCTTTCTCAGAGGGGCCCAAGAACCCCACACACCAAATCCCATCACCTGAACCCCAACAGTAACACCAGCTCGTGTCCTCAACCTCTTTAGAACTTGCCAGATGATTTCCTCTACATCACCAAACTAGATTGTAAAACTGTTACTTTAGATCTTCCTGATCTCACCTTAATAGGTGATACATTGAACTGCAGGGTTTTACCCCATTATTCCACACACAAAAATCTGTGAAGCCAGAAGATGCAATTTTCTTCAGTAGTTCCTGATGGAGGCTTATTTAATACTTTAAAACTTTCTTTCCTTAAGTATTGAACCAAGCTGTAAATTGCAAAGTTTAGGCTTTCAATTATGATATTTAGGAGTTCAGTCATTTTGGAGTTCCATCAGAATTCAGCTTGATGTTAGCTTTATTTTATCCCCCGGAGATTAAGCCAAAGTGTTTCAATAGCTGAATCCCAGCATAAATTGAAAAACAAGTCAAAGTTAAATGGAGGTTGTAGAGAGGGAGTGGGCCTAGGGCCTACAGGGCATAACGGATTGGCCTTAATGGTTTACCTCAGTCACTTCCCTGTTGAGGATGAATACCACAGCTTTTCATGCAAATACAAGACCAGATAAGAAAAAAAAAAAACCTTACTTTTTTCCCCTTTTTATTTGGCTTACTGGTTTTTGGGTTTTTTTTTTTTTTTTTAAGAAGATTTTATTTATTTATTTATACAAGAACCGGGGTACAGGCCAGATGTGAGGGAAGGTGAGAGGATTCACCAGAGACAGAGCGGGAAACAGAACAGGCAGACAACAGAAACACACTGCTGAGGGGAGCAGCCGGCAGGACAGGAGAGGTCTGCCGCGCCATGTGGGACCCGCGCAGGCCCGGATCGAACCGGAACTGCAGAGGCTACGGACAGCTTCACAGCGCTGGGCTCAACCGCCTGCACCACCAGGGGAGGCCCAGGCTTACTGGGTTTATAGACAGAACTTGGATCTCTATCTTTTTTAAAAAGATTTTATGGAAATAACTAGGCCTTGGCCCCTTGCTTGCTCTGTTTCTTTTCTTTCTTTCTTTTTTTTTTTAGCATGCTTAGCACCACCTAACTTAGCATTTTATCATTTCCCTTGTTTGTTTTCTGCTCTTTCAACTTAAATATAGTTCGTAGGTCAGGGATTGTTATCTGATATGTCCATTGCTATATTCCCTGTTGCAGTGCCTGACACTTAGTAGGTACTAAATCACTGCTCAATAAATAGTTATTTCAATAAACACACAAGGAAAAGAATGGATGCATCTGTGAAAATATGTCTGCTACCATTTAGGATAGGAAATATGAAAGCATACTGTGCAGGGAGTCGAGAATCCAGATTCTGATTTTGACTGTGATCCCGTCATCTGGGACTCCTCTGTGGACTAGTTGTTGCACCTATGAGCCTTCTTTTCCTAAACTTTAAAGCTATCTTGCAGGGCTATAATAGCCTTTAAATGTGAGGTTATTTTAGGGGGCTGCAGCCTTATGCTTACCCAAAGAAAGAATTGAGGCCTCTGTATCTCCCATAGAGTCACAATCAAGGGTCTATGTAAACCTTACCCCAGGAAAATTATTTTCCATATGGAACAGATTCATTTGAAAATAAATTCCCAATTAGGTGAATATTTTTTCTAGAAATAGGAAGCTATAAGAGACAAACAGAATTAGATTCCATGGTATTTTAGGGTGTATGAGAAGGAAGTAGAAAGGACCATTTGCATCCTCTCTATCCTTACTAATATTAGTGTGAGCTAAGAAACAAGACTGTGCTTTTTTCTCTTTTTTTTTTTTAAGATTTATTTTTTGTTTATTTATGCATACAAGAACTGGCGTATAGGCTAGAGGTTCGGGGGTGAGAGGATTCACCAGAAACAGAGTGGGGAGCAGAACAGGCAGACTGACTGAAATGCACCGCTGAGGGGAGCAGCTGGCGAGACAGGAGAGGTCTGCTGGGCCATGTGGGTAAGCTCCCTGGCTGGGTACCGAACTCATGCCGCAGTGGCTGGCAGTAGCTTAATAGCGCTGAGACTTTAACCCCTGTGCCCACAGAGAGGCCCAAAAGACTGTGCGTTTTTCATGTCTATTGGTTTGCATAATCATAATGTTTCAAATGATCATCTTTTTAAGTTTTAATATTCACTGCCCTAACTTTGTCCCAGCTGGGAAAAATAAATTGCTAATAGTTTGTATTTATAAATATATTGCAGTGGGGCTTCCCTGGTGGCGCAAGGGGTTAAGCACTGCACTATGAAGCAATCCGCAGCCTCTGCAGCATTAGTTTGATCCCTGGCCAGCCAGGGAGCAGCCCACATGGAGCAGCCGACCTCTCCTGACTCGCCCACTGCTCCCCTCAGCAGTGTACTTCAGTCAGTCTGCCTGTTCTGTTCCCCTCTCTGTCCCTGGTGAATCTTCTCACCCCCTGCATCTCTGGCCTGTACCCCAGCTCCTGTATACATAAATAAATAAATCTTAAAAATAAAAAATACATTGCACTTTGAAAACCAAGAAATATCCTAAAACTTTTAAATATTTTAAAGATACTGTTCAACTGTTTTATAGGTTGATAAGTATAGATAATGAGATCTCATGCTCAAAAATCATGATCACTATCAATGCTCAGTCTAAAACTGAACCCCTTGGTCTTATCTCAGATTTGTTGCCCTAGCAGATTGAAATCTGATAGATTGAAATCTCTCCTGAACTGGCAAAATTTGCCCTTCCTGCTCTTTGCCACAACTTTGCAATCTCTACAAATCTTCCTTGTTTTTGTGTTTCTACGAAAGTTTGTCTGTTTACCCTGATCTAGAGTATAGGTAGACAGACAGAGACAGACAGACAGACAGACAGACAGACAGACAGATCCTCTGAGGATTTCTTAAAGGTTTGTGGGCACAGTAGTGATATAATCAACTCTGTATGGTGGTATGGGTGTTAATTTGGTAACATAATACTAACAGTATCTAACAGTTTGTAACACAATAGTAAAGTAAGAAAATTTGAACACTGTCTATGAAAGTCCATCCTCAGATAATAATCTCTTCCTCAAACTCTCATAGTTTGTGCCGCCTTTTTCACAGCATATAAAGGACTATATGGATTCCTGTTCCTGCCAGTCTGTATTGGGTATGAAACCTATGCATTCTCATAGTTTTTACCTCTATTCTAGAGAATATAGCATCATTTTTCAAGTCATGATGGTGACTTATCTATAATTCCAAAATCCCAGAAACTGTGAAAACCTGAAGTTTTATTGACAAAACTTATTTGACAGCAAAACCTGACCTGAACTAACTTGAGGTTATTTGTAATGTATGTTTTACTACAGAAATGTTAATATGTTTGTTTGTAAGAAGCTACCCTGGGTGTAACTTGCAGTATTATGTATTAAATATGTAAATATATGACTCTCAGCAAAGGTTGAACCCAGAAATAAGCAAATCAATAATCAACATTCACTATCAATTGAAGATCTTTAAATTTATTAACTTTCCTCTGTTCTTATTTTCAAAATGTAACCACTTTGAGCAAGAAGAGTCAGCCCTAACAGTTCCTTCTTTAATTTCTTTTTTTAATTGAAAACATAAATATTTGTTCAGATTGAAAAATTCATTACAGAATCAGAATAATAAATATCATGTTTCCTGGTTTTTAGATTTGTATTTTCTTACCTTGATAAGAATAATATGAATGCCAGATATCTCAAAGGCCACGGGAAATAACTTTCTGGAAAATGCTATAGAAATTTCGCCAGTTAAAAAGTTTTTTAAAATTGTCCTAATGTAGACAAGGATATAATGAAATGAGCATTTCCAAACAATGTTAGCAGGAGTATGAATGGTTAAGTCTCTTTAGAAAATATGATACCGATCAAGAAAGTTAGAAAGTTTATATCCACAGTCTAATGACAGAGAACTATTTAAGAAATGTTTGTGTTCTTGAGACATATCAGTTTGGTTCTTTAGGAGAATCTAGCAAGTGAGTTACTTTCTCTGAAAGCCATCAATATTTAGTTTTGCTAGGCCTGCTATATAAATATTTTACTTGAAAAGTCTTTGAGACTTTTTCTTTTGTTCAGACATCCTTTTTACATATTACAGCTCCTACCCATCTTGTTTGAACTTGCTGGATAAGTACAGGACAGAACAGTTTAAAAATCCCTCAAATGTAATATGGTTTGTTGGTTTAGGCCAATAATTCTGTTATTTCAATACATAGTAATTTTTAACATAATATCAAAGCAGTGTGGACAATGCCTCGTAACGTCTACATTGTATTAAACAAAGTTTATATAGAAAAACAGAAGCTGGGCCTCTCTGGTGATGCATGGGCTTAAGCACAGCACTTCATGAGAAGCTATCCGCAGCCTCTTCAGCACTAGTTTGATCCCTGGCGGCCAGAGAGCAACCCACATGGTGTAGCAGACCTCTCCTGTCTCGCCCGCTGCTCCCCTCAGCAGTGTATTTCAGTCAGTCTGCCTGTTCTGCTCCCCGCTCTGTGTCTGGTGAATCTGCTACAGAGCAGCCCCGATATAAAATGGGTTGCCTGACTGTGGGTCCTCACCCGCGTGCTTAAAAGGGACTTATTAATACTTAACTGCAGGCACAAACAAAAGGTTAATAAAAGGTTTATTTACAAGGGAAAGGGGAAATGAGGAAATGTACAACTCAGGGAGAAAAGAGGGAGATAAAGTCTTAAATGCATCCTACCCGATCCACGGACCTGGAATCCCAAATGGCACTCTGAGAGCTGGCCGCAAGCCAAGAGCCGTGAAACCAAGAAGGCCCCCCAAGGTCCACGTGTCTGGTTTTATACCAAACCTGGCTGCTTAACTCCATCCTCAGGTCCCAGCAACCCTTTTGGTGGTGATGGGATTTGTCATTCCCAATGTCTTGATGGCTTTGGTCTGGAGTGGGGGTGGAGTCCACAAAGCCTGTATGGAGTTAGCTCAAGACATCCTTTCCCCTTAACAATTCCTCTCACACACACCCTCCTCTGCACCTCTGGCCTATACCCCAGTTCTTATATGCATAAATAAGTAAATCTTTAAAAAACAAAAACAGAAGCTACTCTATGTAGCTTAAGTGGGCAGGGTTTTTAACATGGGAATAAGATATTTCTACAGTCATTGGAAGGGTTGGAAGATTAAAGATAGGATGTTTTGGTAGGGTGGTTGACTCTGCGAAATGTCTTAGAAAACTGTCTTTTAAAGAACCACCAGGAAGCTGCTAACAGCAGTTTTCTGCACTAAAACAGATAATTCTCAAGTAGTCACCACTATCCATCTTAATTATTTATTGGAACTGAGAGGCTAATTTGCAGAAACGCACTCACAAGCTGCTGTGAATCTCATATTGACTCGGGGCCCACACTACTAAGTGCCATAATCTTGGGGGAATAATAGCTTCTGCTCCTTCCCTTTCCAACATAAGTGCCTGTTATTGGCCCACTTTGACCAGGAACCACCTTGAGAAGGAGATTCTGGGAGCCATCAGCTCTCCTCTAAGCTACAGAACACAAATGGGAAAGCCATGATACCAAATTCACAACAGTTATGCTTGTATAGTGTTGTTGACAGTTCCATGATGTTTTCTTTACAGATTTTCCATTCTATTGCTATTCCATCAGTCATATCCACCATTGTACCAGTTTAACAGAGATCCAGAAATCTCTCAGAAGTAATAAAGCAGACGTACAATTGAATTCATCTTTCATCTACCATGTTGTCCACTCAAAATTATTGACAGTTGGTTCTTCATTCCAAAATGTCTGATACACAAGAAAACGAAGTAACATGTTTGCAAGACCAAATACAATTAATAAAACAAAGTTTTTATTGATATGTTTTCTAGAAGGAACATTGTTGGTTCAAAAATATATACTGTCCTTCTTTGTGTTGAATTTAATACTAAGTATTATGTGTCACCTACTGGGGCGCCATCGTTGGAAGTGGCACAGGATGAGGGAAAGATTACTCAATGTCCATGTGGAACAATGAGAAGCCAAGAGGGGCTACACAGGAAATGATGTGCAGCATCCAGAGGCAGTCTCCTTTTTATTAGCATTAAGTATAAAGGTGGGGCAAATACAGAGGGAGTGTATGGACAGTGGGTGATTGGATTAGGGATGTAAATTAGGGTGGAGTGACCAGGTGCTGTTGCCTGGGGGGCTCCATTATTCCTGCCAGTCTAAGTATATTATCTCTATGCTAACACCTGCCTGCTGTTTACAGCAGATGCTGGTTTCCCAGTATGTTCCTCATACCAGGACTTTTGCTGTTGATGAGAGGCTCCCTGACAACCCTACACCTAGATGACAAGCAGGAACTCTGGGCACCAAGACAATATCCCCAAGAACAGGGGGGACTGAGGATCCCACAATTATGAATAAATGAAAAACCATTAGCTCTGCCTTTAAGCATTTCTTGAGTGCTCCAATTATTTATGGCAGTGTAACAAATACAAAGTTAGGAGCTTAAAAAAATAATGTGTTATTGTGTTTCATTTTTCTGTAGTTTGACAGGCAGAGCTGGGCACTTCTCACTCCCTCAATGGCTACAATCATTTAATAGCTGAGACTGGAGTCATCTGGAAGCTTCTCTGTGCACATGTTTAGCCTCTGGACTGGGATCTTCAGAACAGCTGCAGACTAGTGGTACATTTCTCTCTTTCTTCTCTCCATGTGGCCTCTCTTCAAGTCTGGCGTGGGCTTCACACAGCATGACAACTTACAGAGCAAGCATTCCAAGAGACGCAAGTGAAGGCCAGGCCCTGAGAGCTGGTGTTGCAAGTCCTGTGGCCTCACTTTCACTATACTCAGCAAAGCCGGCACTAACCAGGCCAGAGCCAAGGAATATAAACCGGGAAGGAAGGATGGTGACCATCTTGGAAACAAGCTACCCCAATGTATTTGGGGAGTATTTGTAAACAAAGGTACATATATGTAGAGATAAACACATCCTTATGAAAAAAATTATGAATAATTATAACAAATGTTCAAGTATTACATGAGGTAAGAGCTAAGTAATTGAGGTGACATAAGATGAACTCCTAGAATTCCAATCAAAGACATTGAATTTTTTCACTAGTTTCTCGGGAGATTGAGGGTCTAATGCCTATACTATTCAAGCAAATCATTCAAATTATCTGGCCTGCTAACTCAGAACACTTCTGAACTTCAAAGCTCAAGAATTAAGCTCCAGCATTTGGGGGGGGGGGGCAAATATATTCTCTATCTTACATTTCCAACTCTGCTTCTGTTTCTCCCAGTCTGACTCCTAGTCCTTCAATCCCTAAAGCCACTGCCCCTTATACTCACAGCAGCAGCTGACAAATATTTGTATTACCGATTCTGTAGCTAATTGTCACTTAAGTGGTCATGAAAAGTTTCAATACTGAATGACCAGAAGGGAACTTGTTGTCTTTTAGTCCCCTTGCAACAGGGTGGTCCCCAGGAAAGGGGGAGGTTCCCTGCCCCACCCAAGGGAGGGTGGAGCTGAGCAGGAAGAGGAGAAGCTGAAGAAGAGACTGAGGAAGGAAGCAGGATGGAGCCAGGAGACCTGGAGGAGGCGCATGGAGCCTAGAGACACGTGAAGAAACTGCGCTTGTCTTTTGGTCGTGGACTGGGTGACACAGATGTGGGTGAGACCCGTGGAGAGGTGACCATGGCAGCTTTTATCTTGATGTTGATTTTGCTCTTTTCCTTCCGGGCTTGTTTGGTTGTTTGTGATCCTTTTCTGTGGGTCCCCACTGGAAGATGCTTTAGACTTGTAGCAGGCTTTGGGGCCTTGTTCTGGGCCGATCCCATATGGATGGAGTTTTACCCATGAGGGGACGGGTAACTTTGGGTGCTTCATTTAGAAACTAGTCTCTTTGCCTCACCTGTATTGTTTCCTAGTTTTATTAAAGTTCCTTCCCATTAAAGTCTCATGTGTTTTGTGTTGATGCGGCGGATGGCAGAACCCATTTAGAATAGGCAGGTTTGCGGGGCTTGGGCTACCCCTCTTCCTGTCCTATAACACCCTTACTTTGGTTAATTTTCTTAAACTCTTCTTTCTTCATTCAATATTGGTAAGACATCCTATATCTTTTATAACATACTCCTTCTTTGAAATAATACTTTTAAATGAGATTAACAGAAAAGCTATTTTAATTTGATACAATATGCAATTCTATGTAATAAAATATTTTGAATGCCTCAGAGACTTTGCTGCATACACAGGCAGAATGGAGTGATATTTTAAGATTTCCTGTGACTAGAAAGGTAGGAAAGTTTGACTGATTTATATTGTGTCCTGACTTCCTGAGGCAGTTTTCCTAATGATTGTCCATTTTATTCATACCATGAAACAAAGCTTGTTTCTTTTTTTAAATCAAAATTCAATCTTTAATTGTAGATTTCAGTTTTCTCCTTTGTCTCTGAAGCTGAATTTCTATGGAATTTCATAGTAGTAGCAATTTTATTATATGGAACTGTTTTTTCTACTGGGCTCATGATTCTAAAAGCATTTTTTAAAAAAATATTTATTTATGCATGCAAGAACTGGGGTGTAGAGCAGAGCTACCAGGGGTGAGAGGATTTACCAGAGACAGAGTGGGGAGCAGAACAGGCAAATTGACTGAAATCCACTGCTGAGGGGAGCAGGGGGCGAGTCTGCTGCGCCATGTGGGTCAGCACCCTGGCTGGGGATGGAACTCATGCTGCAGTGGCTGCTGATAGCTTCATAATGCTGACCCTTAACCCCTTGTGTCACTAGGGAGGCCCTGATTCTAAAAGCATTTTTTAAAAAAGAAATCCTATTTTAATTTTCAAAATTACTTTTATTTATTTATGTTTTTTAATGAGTCAGGCTTTTAGCACCCAAAGATACAGCTTATGAATGAATGTAACCAATTACCTTTAAATATTCACTCTTAGGAGAGAACATTTTGAGTTAAGTTGTCTGGACAGCGATCTACCCTTAACATGGAAGGGTGGGGTGACACGAGTCCCTCTTCCTTCCCCCCACTCCTGGCCCTGTCACTCAGCACACTTTTGGGGTTTTGTGTGCTTTTTTCTTTTATTTTTTATTGAGGTCATGTTGATGTACAAAACTATATGATTTAGGGGTATAGGTTCACATCTCCTCAGATGTGTGTTACCACACCACACCCACCACCGCAGCACGCATAATCTTCTACCACAGTCCACTAGGCCCCCTCCATCATTTGTTCCCCAGCCTCCCTCCCCTTCTGGTAGCCTCAACTCTGCAGATTTATTTTAGTTCAGTTCTGTCTGTTCTCTTGTTTCTCTATTCTCTACGTATGCCTGAAATCATCTGACATGTGTTTTTCCTTCTGACTGACTTAGCAGTCCCCTCAGAGTCCATCCATGTTGTATGTAAATGGCAGGAATTCATCTTTTTTTTTTCTTTTAATAGTTGAGTAGTATTCCTGTGTGTGTGTGTGTGTGTGTGTACCACATCATCTTTTTTTTTTTTAAGATTTATTTATTTATGCATAAAAGAACTGGGATACAGGCCAGACGTGTGTGTATGTTTTGGAGGTGGGGGGTGAGAGGATTCACCAGAGACAGAGTGGGGAACAGAACAGGCAGACTGACTGCAATACACTGCTGCGGGGAGCAGCAGGCGAGTCAGGAGAGGTCTGCTGCGCCATGTGGCTTGCTCCCTGGCTGGGAATCAAACTTGTGCTGCAGTGGCTGTGGATAGCCTCATAGGCTGCGTCCCAACCCTTGTGCTACCAGGGAGGCCCCATATACCACATCATCTTAATTTACTTATCTGGCAGGGAACCATAGGAAAGGGATTAAAAGAGGCCAGCAAGTTTGGGACAAAAGGAGCAAAAGTAAAGTACAAATCAAGATAAAGCCTGCCATTGTCGGCCTCCCCCACATCTCTCACCCACGTGTCTCTTCCAAATGTCTCTACATATCTCTCCTCCATCAGTGTCTTCCAAGTCCCCGAAGTCCCTGCTGCATGCCCCAAACTGAGAAGCAAGTGCTGCTTCTCATCCATGTGTGTGTCTCCCTATGTGTCTCCTCCTGTCTCTGTGTTTCCTCTCAGTGTTTCTCCCCCTCATTTCTCCTCTCTTGCTTTTTTTTTTTAAGATTTATTTATTTTTACACAAGAACTGGGGTACAGGCCAGAGGCGTGGGAGGGTGAGAGGACTCACCAGAGACAGGGTGGGTAACACAACAGACAGACAGACTGAAATACACTGTTGAGGGGAGCAGCAGGCGAGATAGGAGAGGTCTGCTGTGCCATGTGGGAATCTCCCTGGCCGGCTGGGAATCGAACCTGTGCTGCAGAGGCTGTGGACAGCGTTACAGAGCTGCGCTCAACCCTCTACGCTACCAGGGAGGCCTCCTCTCTTGCTTGTTTTATAGCTTGATTCCCACTCCTACCTTCAGTCTCACCCATAGTTAAGTGCAGCGGAGGACATGGTAGCTGCCTGTGTTATAGACATGCTATTTATGGAGATGCCTGTGTTATAGACATGCTAGCCCCTGGAAATACGAGAAATAAATTTCTGTTGTTTCAGTCACTTAGTATATAATGCTGTTGTTATAGCAGCCTGAACTGAAATTAAGACCCGTCAATTTGTATACACACACAACCTGTAGCTTTGAAGTTCTGACAGTGAGTGTCAGCATCACGAGTATAGCCTCTCCAAGGGATTGTGAAGTGATGAATGTGACCATGTGCTCAATGGGACAGGGCAACAGGTTGCCTGGGAAAGTCAAGGAACTCTTTGAGCTACTGACTTTTACAAGTTGAATTTTGAAGGTTGAGAAAGAATGTGCTAGCTGACAAAGACAAAGATCACTCCAGACAGAAACAAACACCTGCCAAGGCAGAGTTGTGGAAGAACCTGGAAATCTGAGGAATTGTGAGAAGTCCAGACTTGCTAGAGCTTATAATACTCCAGAGGAGTAGAATCATAGGAGGCTGGAAAAATGGGTAGAGTCATCTCAGTGAAGATATCTTTTTCTTTGTATGTCAAGTCAAAAAGTTTATATTTTATTCTGTAACAGGAATAGTGTTAAAAAACTTTTCAGTAGTGATTTTGTAAATAAGAAGACAACGTGAAGACAGCTAGTGTGAAAAGAGGTAAGCTTCAATGTCAGCTCCAATACTTAGCTGTGTTTCCTAGAATAAAGTACTTCATTTCCCCATTATAAATGCCATGGTAATAAATCTTTGCTGCTTATTGTATTTTAAAAAAATAGCACACTTTAAGTACTTGACACGGTACTTATCATATATAATAGTTGTCATTTGCAATGTTACCTCTCCTCTTGCTGGTGGAAAAGTCTCTCTGAGGACCGGAAGGAGTTAGACTAGGGCAGATAGGAGAAGCATGCTGTCAGTGAGAGAGCCAGGCAATAAAGCCTGAGGTCAGAACCTTTAGCATAGGTTTAGTACTGGTGAATAAAGGTGAGAATTCAAAGACATTTCTCTTCTAACAAAACAATTTTATGACTAGTAGAAGTAACTACTGACAGAGAGACTGACATGCAGATTTTGTTAGGAGACTTGTAATGGTATTTTTGGCACCATGCTAGGTGTTGTGGATGAATTAGATACATTTTCTTCCTTGAGGGTCTCAAAATCAGAGAGACAGATACTTATAAGGAGAGACAAAATATAAAAATCTGTATTTTTAGGGCCTCCATGGTGGCGCAGGGGGTTAGGAGGCAGCTGTGGGGCTGTCTGCAGCCACTGCTGCACTAGTTTGATCCCCGGCCAGGGAGATGCCCACATGGCGCAGCAGACCTCTCCTGACTTGCCTGCTGCTCCCCTCAGCAGTATGTTTCAGTGGGTCTGCCTGTTCTGTTCCCCACTCTGTCTGTGGTGGATCCTCTTACCCCCACACCTCTGGCCTGTTCCCAGGTTCTTTTATGCATACATGACTAGATCTTTTAAAAAAAAAATCTGTGTTTTAGTGGGGGTTCTGTAACAGCATCACATTTTACATCTTTTCCAATTGGGAAGAATATTATATTGAGGACACTCAACTATTAATACATTATATGAGCACTATCGGATCCCTGGATTTATTTTTATGAATTGTAGTCTCTGTGGAGCCTCAGTATCAAATTTCCTAAGTCAGTCATTTATCCAGTGTATAGGCAATAATAACATAAGTGTATATGCCAGTACAACTTTCTTTAAGTTCAAAATCTAATTAGAGACAGCTTATTAAGACTAAAGAGAAGTGTGCCTCCCTGGTGGTGCAAGGGGTTAAGACGCAGCCTATGAAGCTGTCCACAGTCACTGCAGCAAGAGTTCAACCCCCAGCCAGGGAGTTACCCACATGGTGTAGCAGACCTCTCCTGACTCACCCACTGCTCCCTCAGCAGTGTATTTCAGTCAGTCTGTTCTGTTCCCCACTCTGTCTCTGGTGAATCCTCTCACCCCCACACCTCTGACCTGTACCCCAATTCTTGTATGCATAAAAAAATAAATCTTTAAGAAAAGACTAAAGAGAAGCACATTAATTCTTTGCATACAAAGTCACATAATCACAAATCTCAGCAAATACCAGTTCTTTAAATGACATAGATTGATGAGAAATGGAAAGAACCGTTAAGAATAATAAAAAAGAAAAAGCTAATGTACGGAAACACGTAAAGAAATGAGACATTTCTAGAGCAATACTCAGTTCTTTTGATTATTAATTTTCTCCCTTCTAGAGTGAGTAATAAATAGCATTTTCAGTTAATGTTACTCTTTAAAACTTTCTGTAGTAGTGTCAAATGTTCTTTTGCTTGGTTCCCAGAAAAGTAAATCATCATCTCTAAATTTGTCATCTATACTACTATGTTATTGGCCCATCTTAATATATTATGTGTTCTTAATCTTTATACTTTGAATTAACTACAGAATTCACGTTTGAAATTTACTTTCAGGACTCATCAAAACTTCAATTCCTGTTGTAATTGTGAAGGAGTTAGGAGGAGAAGTCAGATGATTTCATCCTACCTAGTAAAGTGTTTCAAATAGGGAAAAAATGGGGACAGAGAATGCACAGTAAAATGAGACTAGAAGTCAAGTGGAGTCCCCAGAAATGAGTCATAAAGGCACAGAAGTGGAGGGTTAAATGCTTGTATTTCTTTAAGAAGATGACATCATCTGAAAATGCATGCCAGTGAAAAGTTGGAGGTAAGTGACTGACATGAAATTACCTCGGGAGCCCATAAAGAAAGCAGGGTGGGACAGTTGTTTATTTCCCAGAAGAAAATTATCCTCTAAAGACTCAGATAAGGTTTCTCATATAAAGGGAAATGCTTTTAAGTTGGATGCTGAAGGCAGCGTCAGTGTGATTCGTGGCAGTGTTCTATCTCTCCAGCTGGTCAGTGGTCATGTCACTTGTGATAATTCGTTGTGTAATACACTAATATTTTAAGCACTTTTTTTTATATGTGTTCTGTTTGAATTAAAAATAAAGGATTTGACTTCTAGATCCTTAAAATCTGCTGTGTTTTTGAGCACATCACAGATCGCCTTAACTCCTCTGTCATTTGCATCTTTCTGATTCATTTATTGGGTTAGTATTTATTGAGCATCTACTATGTGCCAACACCGTGGCAGGCATTGAGGATGAGAGGTAAGTACCAAAGTTATCGCTGACCTCATGTAGTTATCATTGTAAGGACGAAAACAGAAATAAGCGACTTCTCACAACTGAGTATGAAAAATACTATAACTTGTATCACAATTAAGTATGACAGAGATAGTACTAAAGAACTGTGAGAGTTTTGCCCTCATGGGAGAGGCAACCATGTTTGGAGATTTAGGAAGCCATCTCCAAAGAACTGAGAATTATGCTGATGTCTGTGGTGAACTAAAGGAGAAATTTCATGCAGGGAAAATGCCTTGCAAGGGGAAGTGGCCATACAAATGCCCAAGATCCCCCTTTAAGGAAGGATTTGATGCCCCAGTCACTGGCAGTGCTTGCAGCCCCTCCTGGCATTGCCTACTTGCAGAGAGACACCTTGTCCAAGGCCACATCCTTTCCCCTACAGACAGGCCAACCCTGATAGACATTTCAGTTTCATAGCTCCCTGCGCAGTGGCTGAGGCTGTGTGGCTTGTATCACACACAGCTTGATTTCTTTCTCTTCCTAATCCTGCTTCCGGGCCCCTCCCTTCCATGGGTGTTGCTCTCAAGAGTAACTCCCGTAATAAACATCCTGAACACTAAATTCTGCCTGAGTTTACTTCCTGGAGAACCCAAACTGCATCACAACCTTAAAAGGCTGTGATGAGTTCAGGAACTAACGGGCCATGCAGAATGGCGGTACTGGGCAACAGAGAGAGATGAGCCGAGGCTGAATAGGCTAACAAGGGTCAAATTCTAAAGCACTGGGTAAACCATGCTAAGGCTATTCCCAGAGGCAGTGACTAGCAGGAAGCCTCTCTAGGATTTTAAGCAGGGAGGACATTATCAGATTCACAGTTTTGAAATCCCTCTTTGGCTCAAACATACAATGGATTGCAGGGTGCTTTGAATACCAAACTGCTATCTTCCCTAAACCTTTTTCTTTTTCTAACTATTAATGGTAAAATAAAGATACCAAACTGAGTCATTGCTTTTCAGTCCTCTTTTCCCTTATCAACCAAAATTGTAAAATCTGCTGCATGGTTTATGCAGCTGCAACCCTGTGAGCTATTATCTAGCATTAGCTTCTTGAGAGACCATAGGCAAGGGGTTATGTGTAGAATTGTAAAGTTATTTACTCTGTGGCCATGAAAGAAAACTGTTCTTGTTACTGAAAAAGCTTAAAATGATAAGTCACTAGAGATATGACCTCTAGATACAGCGTCAAAAGAAACACCTGTCCTGCCAATTGTACATCTGAGATTCTGTTTTCTGGTTTTTATTTTTCACTGTACTCCTCAGATATGTATAATATATAGTGGTTACATTACTTTAGTTCATTTGCACAGGAATAACTTGACAGTCAAGCTTGGATTTTAAAATCTTTATTTATTTTTTTTTTTAAAGATTTATTTATTTATTTATGCAAGCACTGGGTACAGTCAGAAGCGTGGGAGGGTGAGAGAATTCACCAGAGCCAGAGCGGGGAGCAGAGCAGGCAGACCGACGAAGTACACTGCTGAGGGGAGCAGCGGGAGACAGGAGAGGTCTGCGCACTATGTTGGACCCTCACCAGTGGCCAGGGATCAAACCGGGGCTGCAGAGGCTGTGGGCAACTTCGCAGCCCAGCGCTCAGCCGCTGTGCCACCAGTGGAGGCCCTAAAATCTTTATTGAGGGTGTAAGTAACATACAAAAAACTAGACATATCAAAAGCACATGCTTTTGTAAGATTTAATATGGGTATTTCTGTGCAACCATCATAATCAAGATAACAAATATTTCCATTATCCCAAAAGTTTTGCTTTGCTTCGTTGTAATCCCTTGCTTTCCTCCGTTCCTGTCCTCAGACAACCAATGATATACTTTCTGTCACTATAGATTATATAATTTGCATTATCCGGAACTGTATATAAATGTAACCATATAGCATATACTCTTTTTGTCTTTTTTTTTCACTCAGCATGATTATTTAGGAAACAATGTATGCATTCATCGTAATCATATTTTATGTATGATCTTACCTGTTACACATTAAAACTCCTGTAATTACATGGTATAACATGCATTACAAACATTAACAATGAAGGTGATGCTCAGCTTTTAAGTATAATTATTCCTTGCGTCTCAGACTGAAACTTTGCTAATAACCCAAACCATTTTCCTTTGAAATGATAAAAAACAAGGGATCTGTGACGTTCACCAATAAGCTTACGTTTAAGGGAACATAAATATTTGGTAAAAAGACTTTCCTCTAACCAAAATACGTGAAGTAACCTAGAAAACTGAAAGTTGAAGAACAGCTGTTCAGCAGTGTTGAAAAAAGAAGGTGAAAAGTGATCTGCTGAGTTTCTCTAATAAGCTGAGTTAGATAAAGATTGACACCTCAGCTCATACACATGTACACACCCTCACTATCACTTATTCGTGCAGGCACAAACAGCGTTACACTTTTTTTCTTCCACAAATTGCTTTGCGTCTAGCTTGGTTCAGCCATTGTGTCAATTACCATTTTAATTTTCCTGTACCTCTAAAAAGGATTAAAACTAAAAGTCATTTTTAAAAGATCATTACATCCAAACCTCAGAACTATTTGTGCATGTAAAATGACAAACCCTAGGTCAAAAAATCACATCTTTAACCTGAAAAACTGTTCCCATACAACACCAGTACCTACATAGGTAGGTGTTGGTTTTAAGTGACCGGAACAAAGCTTCCTGCTCTGTCAATACCTTCTCTCAGATGCTGTCACCTCACCTGGCATTCCTGAGAAGCAGGTGTTCATCACTTCACGCTAACAGATGCTTCTCTTGATTAATTTTTGTAAAGTCCATGAATATGTTTTTCTTTTTTAATGCATGCCTTTATCTTTTAATCTTTTCTTTTATTCCACTGACATTAGCTTAAGTCTTTCATACAGCTTGGGAGAAGGAGTGGGTCACGGCTTGGGAGAAGGGGTGGATGTTTATGTTTCATTTCTTTGGTTTTTTTTTTTAAGATTTATTTATTTATGCATACAAGAACAGGGGTACATGCCAGAGTTGCGGGGTAGGTGAGAGGATTCTTCAGAGAGACTGGGGAGCAGAACAGGCAGATCTACTGAAATACACTGCTGAGGGGAGCAGCGGGCGAGTCAGGAGAGGTCTGCTGCACCATCCAGGTTAGCTTCCTGGCTGGCCAGGGATCGAACTTGTGCTGCAGTGACTGGCAATAGCTTGATAGCGCTGTCTTTAACCTCTGTGCCACTAGAGAGGCCCACTTTGTTTCTCACTTCTTATTTTGCTCATTTAACCATCACAGTTAATAATGCCTTTTATGTCATAGTCCGACAGAGCCGTGGGCACATACTTTATAATACGTTCACAGTGGAGGAAACTTAATCCCTACCATCTTCTTGTCAGATCGGACACAATGTGCACATTTGCATTATGCCTTCACTAACCATAAGCGGTTGTTTTCTTTTATATGTACCAACTCCCACACATCACAAGAATGGAATCCTGTTATCTTGCGCTGGCTGGAAAAGCGTGGCAGCTGGGAGCTTTGTATGTGTGATAGCTCAAGTTGTCTTTTTCTTGTCAAGTGTTTTGTCTAGTTTTCATACTTGTGACAATGTTTTCTAACAATCCATTCTGTACATTTTATCTTGGATTTGATAATTTTTCAAATAATTAAAAAAAAAACCCTTCATCAGCCAGCCAACCACACTTATCATGTACCTCTGGGTGTATCCATCCTCATGACACATTCCCATCTAGCTGAGAATGTTCTGGGATCCTTTGAAACGCTACTGTGGAAAAAAATAGTTAGTAAAAGCAAAAGGAACTTAAGTTTCTGGATAAACATGGATGTTATTTGGCTTACCTAAACAGGATATGAGTAGTATTGATTTTGTTTATTTTGTTATTATTTGAAATTTCTTGTGATGAAAGTAACAGTGGTTGATAAGGTTATTCATATTTCAGGTGTGCAGCATTATAAACTAGTACCTGTGTATACTGCAGTGTGTTTGCCACTGAACGTCCGGTTCTTTTTTTTTTTAAGATTTATTTTATTTATTTATACATGCAAGAGTTGGGGGAAAGGCCAGAGGTGCAGGGGTGAAAGGATTCACCAGAGATAGAGTGGGGAACAGAACAGGAGGATTGACTGAAATACGCTGCTGAGGGGACCGGCAGGGGAGACAGGAGAGGTCTACTGTGCCATGTGAGTTAGCTTCCTGTCTGGGATCTAATTCGTGCTGCAGTGGTTGCTGATAGCTTGATAGTGCTGAGACTTAACCCCTTGTGCCACCAGGGAGGCCCTAAAAGTCCAGTTCTACCCATCACCATACAGCTGACTGATTTTCACCTGATGGACACTTGCCTCTTCCCCTGTCCCATCGGGTAACCACGATTTTGGTCTTAGAGACTAAAAGATTATTTTTATACCCATAGGCTATACCCATAGGCTTTTTTGATCTATACCCATAGGCTTTTTTGTTTCTTTCTATGCCACATATGAAATCATCCAGTGTTTGTCTTTCTCTGTCTGTCCTATTTCACAAAGCATAACACCCTCTAGATACTATCCATGTTGTTGCAACATGCTGAGTTCATTCTAGAGGCTTGAATAGTAATATTATTTGCAAGCAAGAAACTAAGGGAAAGAAAATTAAAAACTTAATTCTTCCTGGGATTTCTTCTTAAAGTTTTCTCATAGCTGTAGCCCATAAAACAATAGGCCTTAGCATCAAGAAATGTTAACAAGAGTATAATTTTTAAGGATCAGTTAAGTCAAGATAATGATATAGTTCATGTCACTTTTTTTTTTTTTTACTTTAAACATTTAAAGAGAAACCCTGTGTGGCTCTTTCACATCACTGCTAAAGTCCCAGGACACCTGGCTGCCTCTCCTGCCTCCTCTATGCACTGGGAATGGGCTGCAGAAGAGTAGTAGACCCCACTCAGCCCACATGCCCAACTCTTCCTTTTTTTGAATCCATTTCCATTCTGCTATTTATCTTCTTTGTATCAAATAACTCCTGAGAGGAAAACTGATAAGTTGGTAGTGGATATATAAACTGAATTTCCCAGCTTTGCTTGGAACATGATGCTCACTAAAGGAATGGAAAATCAATTTAAAACAATAAATAGGGAAAGCAGAAAGAGTAAACAAAATGTGGAAGGGCGAGGTTTGTTCTGATGATGAGTGACTAAGTAGACTGTTTCCTGTGAGCCTTTTAAAGAATGATTTTTAAAAAACTGTTCTACCCTATCGTCTCTTAACTGAAAAGCAGAACGATCTGCTTGAAAAAATGCTGATAATCAGGTAAAGTGCAAACACATATAGATTATTTTTTAAATGCAAAAGAGATTGTTATTCCAATAACCATAGTCTCTAAATATTTAAATAAGCACTTGAACCTCAATTTTCTTTCATGAAAAATGGATGTACTGATGCCTCAAAAGGTTAGGAATAACCTGTGTAAAATATGTAGTATGTAGGAGCCACTCTACTATTTGTGGGGGGAAAAAAGGAAATAACAGAAGTCACTGAAGGAGACTTAAGCAAAATTCTCATCATAAGTTGTTTTAAAGTCAGAGATTGTAGCTCAAATAGGAGGTTCTAGTCCCATCTGATTATATGGTAGTATGTCTTGGTGATGATCTATACCCATAGGCTTTGAAAAAAACTGAAGAAAATATTTGTTAATGGTAAAAGAAATAAAGACCGGGGATGGTAAAGAGAATTAATACACTAAACATATTTCACTGGCTCGTTTTATACTACTAATAAGGACTACAGAGAAGACACACTTTATGAAATTAAACATCTAAGCAATTTAATGAAATTACTGACATCAGACTGATGTCATTATTTTTTACCAGGAGCCATCTCTGAACATTACTGAAGAGAGAAGAGACGTGAAGGAAAAAAATCTGTTTAAAAAATGTAACTTATACTCATTCATATCCATGTAGATCCCTTATCTATAGATTCAGAAACTAGATCTTTTAGACATTGTACACAATATAAATTGATTTCTTTCCCTATCTTTAAATTTGTAATAGAGCGATACCTGTTAGTTTTATTTTTTTTTTTAAAGATTTGTTTATTTATTTGTACAAGCACTGGGTACAGTCAGAAGCGCGGGAGGGTGAGAGAATTCACCAGAGCCAGAGCGGGGAACAGAACAGGCAGACTGACGAAGTACACTGCTGAGGGGAACAGCGGGCAGCAGGAGAGGTCTGCATGCCATGTGGGACCCTCGCCCTGTGGCCGGGGATCGAACTGGTGCTGCAGAGGCTGCGGGCAGCTTTGCAACCCAGCGCTCAACCACTGCGCCACCGGGGAGGTCAGATACTAGTTTTAAAACATCTAACATGCTTTAGGTACTCAGCACCTCTGGCAAGTTTTCTCTCCAAGTTAAATGTATATTTCATGAGCTCATGCTACATTTTATTCTTTGCCCTGTAGTCCCCAACTCCATGCTGTGTGTTTTATTCATATTTATAGTAATAGTACATGAGTGATTGAGTTGTATGAATACATGAGAAGTCAATATAAGTTGCCATGAGATGACAGATTTTACATGAGTAGAAATTCAGGATAGATGGAAAAGGTGTGAAAAATCTTGAACTTCATGCCCAGGAACATCCCAGAAAGGTTACCCAGAGCAAGTTACTTTACTTTTCCGAACTTCAGTTGTTTTTTTTTTGTTTGTTTGTTTGTTTGTTTTTTTTAAGATTTATTTATTTATTTATACAAGCACTGGGTACAGCCAGAAGTACAGGAGGGTGAGAGAATTCACCAGAGCCAGAGCAGGGAGCAGAGCAGGCAGAAGGACCGAAATACACTGCTGAGGGGAGCAGCGGGCGGCAGGAGAGGTCTGCGCGCCATGTGGGACCCTCCTCCGGTGGCCGAGGAGCAGCCAGGGATCGAACCGGCGCTGCAGAGGCTGCGGGCAGCTTCGCAACCCAGCGCTCAACTGCTGCGCCACCGGGGAGGCCCTTGTTTGTTTTTTTTTTATCAAAATGAGAATAATAATGAGTACATTGGAGATTCTTGCAAAGATTGGAGATAAGTGATTTAGAGTCACTGGCCTGGGTGTGTCCATAGCTCTGCTTTCCTGATTGATTCCCACTTTAAAGATTAAGAGATCGAAGGTCAAGTTGAAGTAATTCTCCCACTGTCCACACCACCATTAAGTGCCAGAGTCAGTTTTCAATCCCAGCTTTGTCTGCCTTTGCATAGGAACTTAGAGATTCTCTATATTGCACTGGCTTTTAGAAAAGGTAATTCCCGAGCTAGAAAAGAAATATGTGGGGAACAAAATGAAGACAGGATAACAAATTCAGATAGTGCTTTTCAAATATCTTGACCATAACCCATGGTATTATCAACCCTGAATACATACAACTATACAGAGCACTTGAACTTCACTGCATGTGCTGCCCTACACTGTTACTTTCTACTCCGTTCCATCCTATTTCATGGTTTCTTTGTTTTTTTATTGTGGTTATCGTGGGTCTGGCTGCATGGCTTGAGGAGGTGAATTGGGGTGCACAAGACATCGGACCTCATGCAAGTGTCACCTAGCAGTGAGGTAGGTCCTCATTGTGGGGTGTGCCCTCCTCTGTCTCCATGGCCTCCAACCCCTCACTGGTAGCGATTCTCACCCTGGTGGTTTCACCTGGTTGCCAAGAGTTAGGACTGTCCCCTGTGTGTCCACAAGCCTGAGTCAGTTCAGTGCTCCTGGAACTCACAGACCTGGTGGACGTAGAAACCTCAGCTGGTCCCTGTCCATAAGGGGTCAGAACTTTTCTGAGAGATGCTTGTTTGGCTGGCCCTACTCAAGACAGACAGAAACTGAGTCTACTGGAAGAGTGTCTTCAAGGCCACAAAACAAGTAGCAAAACAAACGACCAGAAATACAAACCACACCAATGAGCAGACAAAGGAAAGCTGTGGGGATACAGTGGTGAAACAAACCTAGTTCCTATTCTCTTGGATCTTGCCTGAAACCACCAAGGAAACAATTAACTGAGGTCATGAGGCTACAAGACTCATTTTAAAGGGCCAAGAAGATTAGGGTAATCAAGTTTGGAGGGTTTTTCTTAAGTCTGTCAAGCCCTTCAAGACCCCTTATCATTCTTCACTAGCCAGTCACTGGAAGGGTGCCTTTGCTGTGCTTGTTGCTCCAAGAAGCAGAACGTGAGGGGGCTTGTGGGTGACCCATGTCCAGATTCTGAGGTGGCTGCAGGCAGGAGACACGTTTGACAGAGGCACGCTTTGTGGAATGGTTGATATTGGGGGAAATTTTCAGAGTAGAAAATTTAACTCCTGACCACATCATGGAACTGGCCAATAAAACTGTATGAACCAACCTGAAGAAAAGGTATCTTGAGAGGGATTTCAAATCCAAGATGGTAGACAGAGTTAAGATACAGAAATGGGGAAGGCATTTATTCCAGAAAGTTAATCCTTTTGTGGGCAGGAGACACTTATGTCTACTGGCAAGTATGGACCCTGGCAAGTGACACTGTAGAGAAACAAACTGAGTGTGTTTCACAGTTAAGATGCTCATATAAATCATATTGAAACTTAATCATCCCTGAAATCATAATACTATTCTCTAAGTGCTGTTGACATAAAACATTTCTCTACTCAGGTTGGAGGGCATGGGGGCAGACTTTTTTTTTGTAAGTTCAGTGTTTATACTCATTGAAAATGTTCCAAGTACTTGAACCTTAACAAGAAGAAGGAAAAGCTGACAGTTTATGTCTCCTCTTTGAGACTCATTTTGATCCTGATCATTTCTGGATTACATGAAGAAGAAACTTGAAGAATTTTTTAAATTTTTTTTTAAGATTTATTTATTTATACAAGAGCTGGGGTACAGGTCAGAGGAACGGGAGGGTGAGAGAATTCACCAGAGAGAGCAGGGAGCAGAACAGGAATCGGACCAAAGACACTGCTGAGGGGAGCAGTTGGCGAGGCAGGAGAGGTTTGCTGCGCCTTGTGGATATCTCTCTAGCCAGTCGGGAATCGAACGCGCACTGCAGAGGCAGCAGACAGCTTCACAGCACAGTGCTCAACCCACTGCGCCACTGGGGAGGCCCCTTGAAGATTTTTTTTAAAACCTGTTAGCATCCACTGAATTAACTTGATGCCTCCCTAATGGGTCACAACCCACATTTTGAAAAATAATTTAGTGATTGTTACATTATTCCATATAAGAGATAATAACTGGGCCTCCCCTGGTGGCGCAGCGGTTGAGCGCTGGGCTCCGAAGCTGCCCGCAGCCTCTGCAGCGCCAGTTCAATCCCTGGCCACCGGGTGAGGGTCCCACATGGCACAGCAGACCTCTTATGCCGCCCGCTGCTCCCCTCAGCAGTATATTTCGTCGGTCTGCCTGTTCTGTTCCCTGCTCTGGCTCTGGTGAATTCTCTCACTCTCCCACGCTTCTGACTGTACCCAGTGCTTGTATAAATAAATAAATAAATCTTTAAAAAAAAAAAAAAAGAGAGAGAGATGATAACTAAAGTAGCAACAGTGGAGATGAGAGATAGGTGCAATAATTATTTGGGAAGTAGCACCATGCCCTGAAGATTGCTTGAAAGGAGCAAAGATTGAGGAGCTTGGCAGTTTGGGTAATCTGTCATCAGTCTTGAATAAGTAGCATCATAGGAAGAGCTATTTTGATGGAGAATGAGATCCCTTTTGGGTGTGTGAGGCCCACAACCAAGTAGATACAGATGTCTAGTAAACAGAAGTGTGAGTTGGAAATGAGAAGAGAAATCTGGACTTCCAGTTTCAAGAACCTATAAATGTTAGTTAAGTCCTGGTGATTGAGAGATTATCAGCTGTCAGTCGTGAGCGGATTTTTTCTTTTTACATTTTTAAAAAGATTTATGTATTTATGCATACAAGAGCTGGGGTGTGCGGGTGGGTGGGTAAGAGAATTCACCAGAAACAGAGTGGGAAGCAAAACAGGTGATCTACTGAAATACACTGCTGAGGGGAGCAGCGGGCGAGACAGGAGAGGTCTGCTGCACCATGTGGGTTACTCCCTGGCCAGAGATCAAACTCGTGCTGCAGTAGTTGCCCATAGCTTTATAGTGCTGAGACCTAACCCTTTGTGCCACCAGGGAGGCCACCAATTTTTTTTTCAAATTCAGGTAACATTGGTTTCCAAAGTTGTATGTGACTTAGAGGTATAGAATCACCCCCTTCAGATGCTACCACACCACACCCACCACCAAGATACCCATAGTTGCCCCACATAGTCCATTGTGTTCCCCTCTACTTTTCACTCCCCTTACCCCCTCCAGTGGCCTCAGCTCTACAGTCAGACTTCTAAGGTTTGTTACTGGTTTGACTTTATCTGACCTTTTGTTTTGTCTCTCTATATTCTACATATAAGTGAGACCTCAGTATTTGTCTTTTTCTTTCTGACTTATTTCATTTAGCATAAACCCCTCCATTTCCACCCATGTTGAAGCTAATGGCAAGAATTTATATTTTTAAATGGCTGAGCAGATGTTCTTAATAAGAAACTTCCAGAAATATCATCAACTCAGATCTCAGGCAGTAACACCACGTATCCAGAACTCTTAACTTTCTAGAGTATCTAAGAGGGCAAATTCCCCCAGCTAGAGAATCAAAATTGACTTTGGTGTGGGCATTCTGGTGCCCCTGTCTCCACCAATGCCTGTTGGTCATTGAACTTGTCTGCACAAGATTGCAAAATTCCAAGCCTATTTGCACTTACAAAATATCGCCCGCTTGTCCCCACCACCCATAACTTTAGTATTTGACTTTGTTACTTCATCTGAACTCAGATGATCCAACCCGTTTAGACAGGCCTCAGACTTAGACTCACTTCACAGTCTCATCCTGCACCTGTTACAGGGCAGTCCCCAGAAAAAGGGGAGGTTCCTGATTCCCTGCTCTACCCAAGGGAGGGTGGAGCTGAGCAGGGAGGAGAAGAAGCTAGAGAGGAAACTGGAGAAGGGAGGAAGCAGGATGGAGCCAGAAGGAGACCTGGAGGAGGCACATGGAGCACAGACACGTGAAGAAACTGCACTTGCTTCTTGGTCCTGGACTGGGTGAAACAGATGTGGGTGAGAGATCCGTGGGGAGGTTAACAATGGCAGATTTTATATTGATTTTGATTTTGCTATTTTCCTCCCAGACTTGTCTGGCTGTTTCTGACCCTCTTTTATGGGCCCCCACCCAAAGGTGCTTTAGACCTGTATAGGCTTTTGGGCCTTGCTTTGGGCCAACCCTGTCTGGCTGGACATTTACCCACAAGGGGATGAGTAACTTCAGGTGCTAGATTTGGAAACTATATTTTCTCTTGTCTGTATTACACACTAATTATATTAAAGTTCCTTTCCATTAAAGGTCTTACCTGTTTTGTCTTGATGCGGCAGATGGCAGAACCTATTTAGAACAGGCAGGTTTGAGGGTTCTGGGGTGCCCTTCTCCCAGCCCTGTTACACACCCACCTGTGTCTACTAAGCACTTACTTTGTACAAGATGCTGTATGAGAAATACCCTCTGCTTTGATTAGTATGGTGGTAGTTACCTAGATGTATATATATTTTTTCAGTCTCATCAAACTATATACTTAGATACCTCAATTAAAATATACCTCATTTAGGGCCTCCCTGGTGGCACAAGGGGTTAAGTACTGCACTAGGAAGCAATCTGCAGCCTCTGCAGCACGAGTCCCATCCCCAGCTGGCCAGGGAGCAACCCACATGGCGCAGCAGACCTCTCCTGTCTCTCTTGCTGCTCCCCTCAGCAGTGTTTTTCAGTAGATCCACCTGTTCTGTTCCCTACTCTGTCTCTGGTGAATCCTCTCACCCTCCTGTGCCTCTGGCCTGTACCCCAGCTCTCGTATAAAAATAAATAAATCTTAAAAAAATTTATTGGTTAATTTTTTTGCCTCAAGAAGCTTATAATCTAAAAAAGGATAACACCAAACAATAGCACATGACATGTGCAAGCCAAGTGAGTGACCCCAAAATAATTGTTCCAGGAATTGGATTGTAAAGGAAAACTTCACAGAGAGGATGGCATTTGCTTTAAGCACTGGGAATTTGAAAGACTGAAAAAGCAAAGAGAGGAGAGGCCAAGGAAATAGTACAAGTGAAAGTAAAGATGTGGGAATTCAAAGAAATTTTGAGACACCGTGAATAGACCAGTCCATGTTTTGAGAAACAGTGAATTTTTTTAATACTTTTATTTATTTGCATAGAAGAACTGGGGTGCAGGTCAGAGGTGGGGGGGTGAAGGGTGAGAGGATTCACCAGAGACAGAGTGAGTGGGCAACAGAGCAGGCAGATCTACTGAAATACACTGCTGAGGGGAGCAGCGGGCGAGGGAGTTGAGGTCTGCTGCGCCATGTGGGTCACCTCCCTGACCTGGGATTGAACTCAGGCAGCACTGACTGGCAATAGCTTCATAGCGCCGAGACTTTAACCCCTGTGCCACCAGAGGGACCCTCTATATGGATGTTCTTCATCGACAAATGAGAAGTTTCGAAAGCATTGTGTTGGCAGCAAGGAACTATCAAAGTACTTGAGCAGAAGGATATGTGTTTTTTGGTCTTTTTAAAGGAAATCAACTCCCCTCCCCGGCTACATTCCATTACAGAATCATTGGTTTATGTGAGTCACAGTTTAGGGCACAGAGTGCTTTCAATGTATACTCCTTAACAAGGCCTCCTGGGACCTGGGTCAAAGAAAAACATCCCAGCTCTGGGTATCCAATTTTCCATCAGCCATGGCCCTGCATTCATTTCATTCCTTTTCTATCTTTACTCTGTATCCCATTCCAGCTATTTCTTTGCATTTACTTCTTGATTTGACTTTTCTATTCATGTTTAATATGTGGGGAGACTCCTGTCAAGTACCCTGCAGGCTCATCTCTAATTCTAACAGCCTTTGCTAAGGCATTTCTGGTGACAGTCAGATCAACCACTTCAATTATTTTTCTTAACTATTTTGTTGCATTTGATATTACTGACGTCTCCTTTTTTGGACTTCTCTTCATCTTTGGCAACATTAAAAGGAGGACTTTGTTTCTCCTGTTGCTTCGCTGGGTGACCATATCTGTTTCTCACTGGTTTTTCTAGAATTTCATCATCCTCAAATAAACCATTCCTCTATTCTGTCATCATTCTTCTTTTCTCACTTTCTACCGGACCGTCTTACCCACGCCTACATCTTTGACACTTTTCTGTGCAGGTGGCTCTGAAAATGAATCTCAAATGAGTGATATTTGTTTCTGCCAAATCCAGCAATTCAGCCTCAACTTGTCCCAAGACAAACACATTGTCTTTCCTAAGTTCTCTTCTTGACTTCCTTGTTTTTGTGAATTTCATCATTGGGTTACTCTGCATATACTTTTTTTCCCCCAAAAATATGCTCCTGAAATTTTGAAGTAGCTACATTTTTTACTATATTTGTACATTTCCAGCAAGGTATGTCTTGTCTCTCATACTGTAGAAAGATAAAATAGAAGACTGCATAATGAAAAGGAACGATCCCCGCTCCATCCTTCTCTTCCCTACTGCTAGATCTTTTCCCTAGGGGCAATCATCTAAAGCTCTTCCATTTTCAGCTTTTTTAATGGTTAGCTCCATATCCTTAAGCAAATTAATCAACTTTATTTATTTTTAAGATTTATTTTCTATTTATGCATGCAGGAACGGGGATGTAGGCCAGAGGTGCAGGGGGGTGAGAGGATTCACCAGAGACAGAGTGGGGAGCAGAACAGGCAGCTATACCTAAATACACTGCTGAGAGGAGCAGCAGGCGAGGCAGGAGAGGTCTGCTGCGCCATGTGGGTCTGCTCCCTGGCCGGGGATCGAACTCCTGCTGCAGTGGCTGGAGATAGCTTGATAGTGCTGAGACTTAACCCCTTGCAGCACCAGGGAGGCCCAAACTAATCTTTAGATGGGATCAATGTCTACCCAGTTGGAACTATGAAAATTTGGGGGCTTTTTCTTTAAAATACGATATGTGGTATATCTGGGGTGTGAGAAGAAACCTTGTTTCTTACTTGAGCTTCCTGTGCATAGTTCTATTAAAATAATCATCATGGTACCTCCCTGATGGCTCAGAGTTTAGGCTTAGCACTATCACTGCCATGGCCTGGGTTCGATCCCCAGCCAGGGAGGTGACCCACATGGCACAGCAGACCTCTCCTGTCTCACCCACTGCTCCCCTCAGCAGTGTATTTGGTAGATCTACCTGTTCTGCTCCCCACTCTGTCTCTGGTGAATCCTCTCACCTTCTGCAACTCTGGCCTACACCCTAGTTCTTGTATGCATAAATAAAAAAATAATAATAACCATCATCACACTATCTGAAGCCATCTATTTTCTTGTTGATTCCTTCATGGTAAGCTGAGCAACTTGAGGACAACAGACCTAGCAGTACTTTCCATTTTGTGACAGGCTCATTGTATCTATTTCTTAAATGAATCAATAAATGATTCCTCTTGATAAAGTTACTGAAAGCTGATGAGTCATGAAAAAGGGAAGATCTTAATGACTGATCATCCAAGAAGTAAATGAACAACTGGTTTCAAGGTTGATTGACCAAATCTTTCTGCTACCCAAAGATAATATGGTCACAAATTGTGCGCACTGAAGATGGAGAACCTGCTTCCACTTCACGGTAAGGGCGCGTGCTCACAGAGCTTCCAAATGAGTAATAATATAGATGCTTCCAAGCACTAGTTCTCATTATGAAACAGGGTGGTCCCCAGGAAAAGGGGAGGTTCCAGGTTCCCTGCCCCACCCAAGGGAGGGTGGAGCTAAGGAGAAGAGAAAAAGCTGCAGAAGGGACAGAGGAAGGAAGGAAGGAAGCCTAATGGTGCCAGAAGGAGACCTGGAAGAGGCACATGGAGCAGAGACATGTGAAGAAGCAGCTCTTGCTTCTTGTTCCTGGACTGGTTGAGACAGATGTGGGTGAGACCCATGGGGAGGTTAACAATGGCAGCTTTTATCTTGATTTTGATTTTGCTCTTTCTCCCAGACTTGTCTGTTTCTGCCCCTTTCCTATGGGTCCTCATGGGATGTGCCTTAGACTGTGGCAGGCTTTCGGGCCTCAGTGGCCTTGCTTTGAGCCAAGCCAGTTTGGCTGGATATTTACCCACGAGGGGATGAGTAACTTTGGGTGCCTAATTTGGAAACTATATTCTTTGTCTTTTCTTTGTTGCACACTAATTGTATTAAAGCTCCTTTCCATTGAGGGTCTTACGCACTAAAGGATGTTTTATCTTGATGCAGCAGGCGGCAGAATTGATTGGGAGCTGGCAGGTTTGGGGGTTCTGGGTGCCCCTCTCCCTGCGCTGTAACAAAATGAAACCTAAAAATCACACACCCAGGGGCACTACTAGCTATTTTCTCTTAAAGATTTACTTTACGCATACAAGAAGTGGGGTTCAGGCCCCAGAGGTTCGGGGGTGGGGGGCGGTGAGAGGATTCACCTGAGCAGAGTGGGGAGCAGAACAGGGGAACTGACTGAAATACACTGCTGAGGGGAGCAGCGGGTGAGACAGGAGAGGTCTGCCGCGCCATGTAGGTCACCTCCCTGGCCAGGAATGGAACTTATGCTGCAGTGGCTACAGATAGGTTCATAGTGCTGAGACTTAATCCCTTGCGCCACCAGGGAGGCCCTAACTTAACTGTTTTTATCTTAGTGTATTATGTTTTTACACTTTTTTTTTTACCATTTTATCATAAATGTAAAAACACATTTTTTTTGTATCATATAGTAATATAGTTTCAGTTTGTTTTAAAATCACCCAGTCTTTATAATAGACATTGTGCTTTTAACTCCTTTTCTGCATAAAAATTATGGGAGGCAGAGCCTAAATTCTTGCTACAGAAACTCAAGGAGCCAGCCCCTCTCTTTCCTGAGGCCCTGGCTGTGGTCCTATGGCCTTGGCTGCAGCTCAGTGTTGCAGACCATTCAGACATTCTTCACAGTAGGACAGGGGCAACTGCAAAATATTTGATCTACTGGAGTGCTGGGTCCATATCATTTCTGTGAGATGTCCTGGGCTGTGTGTGTTTCCTGCACCCTAACCCCTCTTGGTTCCTGACACTTGTTTCCTTCCATAGTAAGAAGAGCCACCCAAGGGCCTCCCTGGTGGCACAAGGGGTTAAGTCACAGCACTATGAAGCTATCAGGAGCCATTGCAGCCCATCCCCAGCCAGGGAGCTACCCACATGGCGCGGCAGACCTCTCCTGTCTCACCCGCTGTACCCCTAAGCAGTGTATTTCAGTCAATCCGCCTGATCTGCTCTCCACTCTGTCTCTGGTGAATCTTCTCACCGCCCCCCCACCTCTGGCCTGCACCCCAGTTCTTATATGCATAAATAAATTAATCTTTTTTTTTAAAGAGCCACCCATTGTCTTGCAAATGAATTTCTTTTATGTCTAATTTAGTCTGTTAGCTTTTGTCACTTTCACAAATGACCTTCATTGATAAAATTTCTTGTTTCAAGAGTTTTTTGAATGGTTACACTAACCTATGGGTCTCATCACAACTATCATTAATAGAATATATGAAAAATAAATATCAAGAAGAGGGAGAGCATTTATTAATCCAAGTTCTTAACCCCATGCAGCTAGAGCCTACTCAGGATAAATGAGTCCTTAATGAGAGGTGTGAGATACACATTGTCCTTCAATCATGATTTAGGTTTTGTTTAGGTAGTGAGCTTGCTTTTTAAGTTGATGCTACCAGATATGGACTTAACACTTAAGAAGCAAAATATTCGATCTACTGGAGTGCCTTAGCTTTTGACCACAAGTGAACAGAAGTGTATTTAATAATTTTGTCATCTTTGCCAAAGTTGATTTTTTCTGATTCCAAAGGTTTGGGTAACTATGAAGAATTTTGAGGAAACAACGCATTCAAGTGACCACAGTGTCTGTGTTGAGACCCCCCCCCCCCCGGAGAGTAATATTTTAGCCATAACACTTATTGAATGCCTGCCATGCACCAGCCCCTGTATGAAGCTCTGGGCACAAAGATGAATAAGGCTCCTGGCTCCTCATACAATGCCTGGCAATGGCTAGAGACACTCAATGAATGCTTTTTGAATTAATGACATAATCCTGCCTCTAAGGAACTCTGTCCTGTGGGAAAGAAACACCTAATTGTGGCATACCATCTATGTCAGTGCCCGAAATAGTGAACTTGAGAGGGAGTGGGTGTGGAGAGGAACTGCTGGCATGTTTCAGATGCCTTCGTGAGTTCTTATCATGGTGCCGAGGTCACACTGTCCTCTCCAACGACACCTCCTAGCCCTCCTAGAATTGTTATTCAGGCCTCTCTTTCCAAGCCCTCATAGTTAAACTTGTGACACTGTGTTTGAACTCCTATTAATAGGACTAGTCAGCTCCTCAGCAGATTGCATCTTAACATCAAACAGCCAGAATCCCCAACAATGACTTCTTGGCACAAAGCCAACCCTCAAGCATCAAAGCCCTATTTGTGATGATAAATAATGGCATCAGGATTCCAAACCAATTATCCCATGGTGAAAGGCATATTCTTCAAGGGCATACTGGGCTTTGTTTTCAAAACGGTGACATTGCTGATGCTGGCCCTGAAGTTACTCTAAGGGATACAACAAACCCATGAGAGCGATAATCAGAAGAAGGGGTCTAACTCCTACCCCCCACTTTGCACCAACCTGGAAAAAGAAAACTTTTTGTGTGCTTAGTCCCATTCTACAAGTTTCTGGTCGAGTTCATACTAGGAAAATGTCTAGAATTCATCCTGTTTGGATCATGTAAATGGAACAAAAGGATGTGCTTATAAATTCAGGTCTCAATTTATGTTGCCTATGTGATCATTCTTTCAGACCTGACTCCATATCGTCAATAAGTGATATCAAGACCTGCCTCCAGTCTGTAGATAGCTGTGGCATGTCAAGAGTCCAGTAAATGATACAAACTATTATTGTTTACTAGAACTGCAATGCCACACATTTTACTAAGCACTTCAGAAGCATTATCTTAGGCCTCATATCAACCTATGAGGTTGGTACTTTTACCTTTAATAATAGATGAGTGAGGGGCCTCCCTGGTGGTGCAAGGGTTAAAGTCTCAGTGCTATTAAGCTATCACCAGCCACTGCGACAAGAGTTCGATCCCCATCCAGGGAACTAACCCACATGGCGCAGCAGACCTCTCCTGTCTCGCCCGCTGCTCTCCTCAGCAGTGTATTTCAGTAGATCTGCCTGTTCTGCTCCCCACTCTGTCTCTGGTGAATCCTCTCACTCCCCCACAGGTCTGGCCTGTACCCCAGTTCTTGTATGCATAAATAAATAATAATAAATCTTAAAAAAAATACTAATAGATGAGTGAACTGAGACTCAGATAATTGCTCAATACCTCAGCGAGGCAGAGAGTGTGGATTTAAAACTCAGGCTTGCTGACTCCTGTGGCCAGGCCCTTAGCCACACTAGGCTGCTTGTCTCTGACAGCCCTGAGGATGGTCCTCTTCATGGTCTTGTTCCTCTTGGTGTCTCTCTATTGACTTCACCAGGACAGGGCCTCCTTCATCACTCTGTTCTCCAGGTTCTTGGGGCCATCTGCCTTGTGGATCCTATTCTGTGGTAGACACACAGCAAAGGATCTCATGGAAGCACCTCGCTTTGAAACAAGTTCTATCTTCAACCCAAGCAAATCAAGACTCTGCAGTCAGCAGTGGCTAAGCCATTCATGAAAGCATATCGGAAAAGCACTGGTTTTAGAGGTTCTGGGAACTTGTACTTAAGTTTCAGACCAGGGATTACGAGCAGTGTAAATTTAATCAGGCGCTTACTCTCTCTGAGCCTGTTCTGTTCTAAGCTAAAGTATGTGGCTGGTTGTTCTCCGTTTTTCCCCCCAGATGCATTTGCTCGTATTCTGTACTGTTCTCTGTTCTCAAGATTTGCTAACTCATCCTAATTGCATTACCAGGATACCCTGGTCATCCAGCTTCTGGTTGGAGTTAGCAGTAAATCCAAAGGTGGGAAGAAAGAAGGAGAAGTCTGTCCTTTCCTCCTGTGTCTGTCCCGTGTCTTGGACAACGGCAGGGCAGCCCTTTTTCTGTGGGTTTTTTTGTGGGGGCCCTGATAACACCGCTTCCAGGTTCTGTGGCTTCTTACTCTTGGTCACCGCTGGCTCCTCAACGTGCTGTCTGCTCACTGCCTATTTATAACCTTTGTAATGAGTCCCTTCACTAAAGCCTCTGTGTTGAACTCTCTGAGTGACTCTATTTCTTGCTCAGAACATGATGGTATAGTATACACAAGGATTTGAAAATCATAAAGCTCTCTTTCTAAAATATAGGTCATCAAATTGGTATTATTTTGCTCTATTCCCCCCCCCCAACACTACATTCTGAAGTTTGCAAAACACTCCTGGTTATATCTAAATATTGTGCCAGCCCAGAAATTAAAATATTAAAATTAAAAAGTCAGGGATTGAGGTTATGTTGAGTAAAGGGCACTTGGATCTGCCCCATTGGTTTGCTGCCCCATTAAAAATAAGGAAATGATCAAATAGTTAAATAATTATCAGAACTGAAGGATTTCCAATCATAGCTAAACTTTATTCTCAAGGAATTGATGTCTAAATGTGGAATAAGTAGATACTGCTTTGGACAGATTTAAATGTGTGCATGTGGATCTATTCATTTATATATACAAATATGGTTTTTTTTTTTTTCAAGTGAAGAGAATTTGGTAGTTGTTCCCACATACAGCGATTACAGTGATTCATTTTCTTTCTGCTATAATATCTCATCTTGGAAGTAAGAGTTTATATTCACTACCAAGTTTATTTGAACATTTATATTTCAAATATAATGTCCTTTAATAAAAATGCTATTTTTCTCAATACATTAAAAAGTTATGCTACCATATATATAGCTAAGCTGTGCTTTTGATCCCTGAGAAGTCAAATTTCTAGATGACTATTAGAAATAAAAAACAGGGGCCTCCCTGGTGGCGCAGCGGGTTGAGCACAGCACTGTGAAGCTGTCCACAGCCTCTGCAGCTCGGGTTCGATTCCCAGCCAGCCAGGGAAATTCCCACATGGTGCAGCAGACCTCTTCTGTTGTGCCCGCTGCTCCCCTAACCAGTGTATGTCAGTCCATCTGCCTGTTCTGCTCCCCACTCTGTCTCTGGTGAATCCTCTCACTCTTGTGTGCCTCTGGCCTATACCCCAGCTATTGTATAATAAAAAATAAAAATCTTTAAAAAAAGAAAAAAAAATGAATCTTCATTTTTGCCATTATCAACAAATATTTTTAAAGATGTAAAAAATATTTAAATTATATTCTCCAATTTATTTATTTGAGTGGGTGTATTAGGATCACAAGCAAAGAAGTCAGTTCAGGCATATTTAAGCAAAAGGAAATTTTACTGGATGAATTTGTGTGGAAACTCAGTTAAGTTTGGGGATCGAGGTGGCAGGAATAAATGGATAATTTCTTCAGGACTCTGCAATCAGGAAGTCTTGGCTACAAATGTTTTATGACCTTGAGTCACCCTGCTCAAGATTCAAATCCCAGGAGAATCAGTCTGGCCTGGCTCACATCCCAGGCACACTGCCTGGCCAAGGGAGTTGGGTCACTTGACTGGCAGTCTTGGCATGTGGATTGAAGAGGGGTGATTTGACAAAGGAAAAGTGGGGTGCTAGGACCAGAGAAAGGGGAAGAAACTGTAGGCCAGCAAAAAGAACAGATTCTACCATCAAAGTCTTTGGAGCATTTTATAACATATTAAGATATTGGGTATTATACATTGTCTTCTTGAAAACAATTTTCTGAATTTGAACTTTGGGATATTAAGAATATTACGTGAACCTAGCGTCAAAAAGAAGACACAAATGGTTATTAAACATTCCTGTAGAAAGTAGTTTCTTTATCCAGATTGCCCCAAAGGGTGGGCAGTTGGAAACAACTTTCTTGCACCTTCCTCCGTGACTCATGAACACTTATATAAGGAGCAGCAAAGGTTTCCTTGTCACAGTGACAATATTTCAGTAAAAGTTAATCCATCTCTGTCCCCTAAATTATAGAAACATACTTAAAGGTTACTTAGAAAGTGACTACAGGGGCCTCCCCGGTGGCGCAGCGGTTGAGCGCTGGGTTGCTAAGCTGCCTGCAGCCTCTGCAGTGCAGGTTCAATCCCCGGCTGCTCCCTGGCTACTGGAGGAGGGTCCCACATGGCGCGCAGACCTCTCCTGCCGCCCGCTGCTCCCCGTTGCTCCCCGCTGCTCCCCTCAGCAGTGTACCTCAGTCCCTCTGCCTGCTCTGCTCCCCGCTCTGGCTCTGGTGAATTCTCTCACCCTCCTGTGCTTCTGACTGTACCCAGTGCTTGTATAAATAAAAAAAAAAAAAAAAAAAAAAGTGACTACATTGATATTTTAGCGTAATATTTCCTTTTTAAGATAGCTTTTAAAAAATAAATTGAGGTGGGCCTCCCTGGTGGCACAGGGGTTAAGTCTCAGCACTATCAAGCTATTGGCAGCCAATGCAGCATGAGTTGGATCCCTGACCAGGGAGCAACCCACATGGCGCAGCAGACCTCTCCTGTCATGCCTGCTGCTCCCCTCAGCAGTGTATTCAGTGGATCTGCAGAGTCTACCAGTCAGAGCCTCTCACCCCATGCACCTCTGGCCTGTATCCCAGGTCTTGTATGCATAAATAAATCTTTTTTAAAAAACTAAATAAATTGAGATATAATGATACAGTGCTTAAGTGTAAGGTATCCAATATGTTGGTTTGATATATTTATATATTGCAATCTGATTATCATTGTGGCATTGGCTAGCCCCTCTACTCCATTATATAACTATTATTTCTGCTTGATGATGAGAACATTGAAGATCTAATCTCTCAGCAACTTTGAAGTTTATAGTACAGCATTATTGGCTATCATCACTGTGTTGTGCATTGGGTTTCCAGAATTTGTCTTTGAATTGTATGTTTGTTCTCTTTAATGTCTCCCCAGTTCTTCTACCCTCTAGTTTCTGGTGACCACCTTTACTCTTTTTCCATGAGTTCTGCTAAAGATAGCTATGGAAAGAAAATAATACTATGAGACCATATTCTTAACTATTTGCAACGTTCCCACAAGATTTGAGCCCCATTAGAAGCTATTCTCATGCTTTATTCCAGGTGTGGATGCTGGTTGTGCCGCTACCTCCTCAAGTTCAAAGTTCAAAATGTTATTTAAATATTTATTTTTAAAGATTTATTTATGCATACAAAAGCCAGGGGGTAGGCCAGAGGTGCAGGGGTGGCGAGAGGATTCACCAGAGACAGAGTGGGGAGCAGAACAGGTGGATCTACTGAAATACACTGCTGAGGGAAGCAGCGGGTAAGACAGGAGAGGTCTGTTGCACCATCTGGGTCAGCTCCTTGCCTGGGGCTGGAATTCCTGCTGCAGTTGCTGGAGATAGCTTTATAGTGCTGCATCTTAACCCCATGTGCCGCCGGGGAGGCCCTTACAATATTTAATAAACCTTTAAAGGTTTCCAGTAAAGCACTTTCATATACTATTTATTTATGCTTAATCCTAACTGAGAATAAATGTCAGTGTTACCCATATTCCAAAGATCAATTAGCTTCTCAAGGGTTATACATGTTTCTATGGAAATACAACAGGTGTTTGACAGAAAGTAGAACCCAAACAAAGCAATTCATTTTCTGCCAACTAGTTTTATTTTTGCTGTCTCTAAAGACAAAAATAGCTCTTAACTTCATCTAGCAGAGGAAACTGCTCATGAGATAATGAGCAAAAGTCTGACTGGTAGACTCCTTTTTTTTTTAAAGATTTATTTACTCATGCATACAAGAACTGGGGTACAGGCCAGAGGTGCAGGGGGGTGAGATTCACCAGAGACAGAGCGGGGAGCAGAACAGGGAGACTAACTGAAGTACACTGCTGAGGGGAGCAGCAAGCAAGACAGGAGAGGTCTGCTGCGCCATGTGGGTTGCTCCCTGGCCGGCCGGGGATCAGACTCGTGCTGCAGAGGCTGTGGATAGCTTCACAGTGCTGTGCTTCACCCCTCGCGCCACCAGGGAGGCTCTGACTGGTAGACTCTGCAGATATTGTTCTCTAGGATGCCAAGAGATCTAATGACAGCATTATAATTGGGAATATATATTTTTTTTTCTGCAGACTATTTCCAATAAAAATAATGAAACTCCTAAAACTCAACAGTAAGAAAGTGGACAACATGATGAAAAAATGGGCAAAAGACCTAAGCATACCCCTCATCAAAGAAGACATATGGATGTCAAGTATGTATATGAAAAGACATCCAGCATCGTGTAACTATAAGGAATTGCAAATTAAAATATTGGGATAGGGCCTCCCCGGTGGCGCAGCGGTTGAGCACTGGGTTGCGAAGCTGCCCGCAGCCTCTGCGGCGCCGGTTCGATCCCCGGCTGCTCCCCGGCCACCAAAGGAGGGTCCCACATGGCGCGCAGACCTCTCCTGCCGCCCGCTGCTCCCCTCAGCAGTGTACTTCGGTCCTTCTGCCTGCTCTGCTCCCCGCTCTGGCTCTGGTGAATTCTCTCACCCTCCCGTGCTTCTGACTGTACCCAGTGCTTGTATAAACAAAAACAAACAAACAAATAAATAAATAAAACATGCCTCTATTAAAAAAAAAAATTAAACTTAAAATATTGGGATACCAAGCAATCCCTATTAGAACGGCCTAAATCCAAAACACTGACAACACCAAATGCTGGAGACGATGTGGAGTGATAGAAATCATTGCTGGCGGGAATGTTAAATGGTACAGCCACATCAAACAGTTTAGCAGTTTCTTACACACTGGAAATACCAGGTGATGCAGCAATTATACTTCTCAATATTTACCCAATTGAATTGTTATATTCAGATAAAAAAAATCACAGAGATGTTTATAGCAACTTTATTCATATTTGCCAAGAATCAGATGTATGCAAGATGTCTTTCGGCAGATGAGTAGATAAATAAACTGTGGTGCATCCAGACAATGGAATATTTTTTGAGTATAACTCAGTAACTGTCAAAAGACATGGAGGAATCTAAAATGCATGTTGCTAAGTGAAAGAAGCCAATCTATGGGCCTCCCCTGGTGGTGCAGCTGTTGAGCGCTGGGTTGCGAGGCTGCCCGCAGCCTCTGCAACACCAGTTCAATCCCAGGCCACTGGCGAGGGTCCCACAAAAAAAAAAAAAAAAAAGAGACAGAAGCCAATCTAAAAAGAGTATTCACTGTATGATTTCAACTATATGACATTCTGGAAGGAGCGAAACAATGGAGATAGTAAAAAGATTAGGAGTTGTTAGATGCTGGTAGGGAGAAGGGATGAGCAGGCAGAGTGGAGAGGGTTTCTAGGCTACTGAACCTCCTCTGATCCTAGAATGGTGAATATTGTCATTCTGTATTTGTATTATATTGTATTGTATTCTATTGTATTATACAAATTCTATAGACTGTACAATGCAAGAGTGTGGTACTGCGAACTATGAACTTTGGATGATAATGTTGTAACCAGTTAACATTGTCCTGGGAGAGGTTGATTGTGGAGAGGATTTGCACATGAAAGGGAAGGGGTATGTGGGAACTCCTTGGATCTTCAGTGCAATTTTGCTGTGAATCTAAACCTGTTCTAAAAGCGAAGATTGTTCATTTTTAAAAAGTGGAATTACCAAGTTACAGAGGAAAAGAAATTAAAAGTTCCTCCGGTTCCTGAGTGGCGGGATGAACAGAAGTGAAAACTGAGGAAGCTACTGCAGGAAGCCAGTGAGAGGTGATAACAGTTTGGACTCAGGGTTACAGTGGGAAAGGTAAGTGGGCAGACTGGACCTGTGTTGTGTCAGTTTTGAAGCAACGGACAGAATATTTCGGGGAGGTGGTCAAGACAAGGGACAATCAAGAGTGACCCTGGTGACTAATGATGCTATTTACTGAGAAGTGGGGGTGGCTGTGGAGCACAGGCATTTTCTTTGAGGGGAAATCAGGGGTTTCCTGAGTGGAGTCTTAGATGTCTATGATAATCAATTGGAGATATTAAGTAAGCTATTTTTTGTTCATTTTTAACTTGAGACAATAGAAGTGTCATTCCTTAGTTCACAGTTTCTAAGAGGTCACATTTCTTGATAGGGATTTTTAACTTCTTATTTGCATTACTAAAGGGTCTATTTAAATGGTTTTTCAGGAATCAAAGAATAATCTATATGTGTTGTGTCCGATTTTCCAGGAAACTGCTTGCACTTTTGAAATGAATTTTTCGGTTCCACTTCTGTTTCTACTGAAGTTTCAGCGAGTTCAAGGTCAGTTTCAGACAGATCAATTTCAGGTACCAAGTCCTCTTTCTAGTAGTCTCTATAGAAAGGAGAACTCTCAGATCGTGGGGTCATAACAACACAAGCTCAGCTGAGACTTGAACCACACATTGCTCTAGGACTTACTACTTTGGGTGGCATACTTGTTCGTTTCTCAGTGGCCACTACTAGACCATGAGCGTAATCAAGCCTGTGATTTTATACCCTTAGCATTATCGTATGAGCAATATGGGCTATTTGTGTATTGGATTACAATAAAAAAAAAATCTTCCTTAATCTCATGAAACAGAAAGATACTATATGAGCGGAAATGAGGAAAACTAGGGAAAAAAGTCAACTTTGAGCCATTGGGATTTTTAGTTAAAAATCCAATGCTGTCTAACCTGAAGCCGAGTAATTGGTGAAAAATGTAATAATTATTTGCTTTATGCAATGACAACCAACCAGTTTGTCTGATTTCCCCCCCCCCCCCCCACTGAACCAGCTGAATTATACAGTAGTAATTTTACAAATACCTGCTTTTGTTTAGGTAACATGTCAGTGTTAGTGGTAGTTTGAGGGTGTCCATAAGCACTGTTATAAAAGCTCTAGGTTTTACTTCAGAGCTTTTTCAAATTGGAGAATATTCACTTTATAAATATTTATTTATTTTTTTTTAATTAATTTTTTCTAGAGGCATGTCTTATTTATTTATTTATTTATTATTTGTTTGTTTGTTTGGTTTATACATGCACTGGGTACAGTCAGAAGCGCTGGAGGGTGAGAGAATTCACCAGAGCCAGAGCGGGGAGCAGAGCAGGCAGAAGGACCGAAGTACACTGCTGAGGGGAGCAGCGGGCGGCAGGAGAGGTCTGCGCACCATGTGGGACCCTCCTCCGGTGGCCGGGGAGCAGCCGGGGATCGAACCGGCTGCAGAGGCTGCAGGCAGCTTCGCAACCCAGCGCTCAACCGCTGTGCCACCGGGGAGGCCCACACTTTATAAATAGAAACATCATTTGGTGTTCAAGAAGAAAGAAATATTACTTTTTGTGAGATTTTAATTCATTCACTAACCAAATATCTTGCTACAGAGCACCAACCCAGAAGAGTAGGTCCTTTGCCCTCTAGTAAAGAATTCACCGGGACTGCTAGGTTTAATTGAACCAGGCAAGGCTTTATTAGAGAAACTCATGCAAGAATGAACCAGTGCTGGAAAGGAGAATTAGCCTGGCTCCTCTAAGGGGGTTAGAAGCAGGTATTTAAAGGCCAAGTCTGGGCCTCCCTGGTGGCACAAGGGGTTAAGTCTCAGCACTATCAGCCTATCACAAGCCAAAACTATTGCCAGCCATCGCAGCATGAGTTCAATCCCTAGCCAGGGAGCTACCCACATGGTGCAGCAGACCTCACCTCTCTCCCCCTGCTCCCCTCAGCAGTGCATTTCAGTAGATCTGCTTGTTGTGCTCCCCACTCTGTCTCTGGTGAATCCTCTCTCACCTCTGGCCTGTACCCCAGTTCTTGTATGCCTAAATAAGTACAAATAAATCTAAAAAAATAAAAATAAAAAATAAATAAATGAATAAATAAAAATAAATCTTAAAAAAAAAAAATAAGGGACGAGTCCATGAGACGGGAGGAGGAATAGAGCAGTTTTAGATTGTTCTGGGCTGTGCTACTCCAGGGCATACACAGGTTGTATTCCAATTGCATATGTGGCCTCTCAGCCTTCTCCCTCCAGGAAATGATGAAATTTATCACGGCACCTCATGGTCAGTGTGGTGGGCCAAATTATTTGGACAGGACTCACCAGTCCAGGAGTTAGTCCACCTGTTCAAACAGGACCTAGGGCAACTCATCCTAGGGAGTCGCAATTTCTTTTTACTTCTGCTGACTCAATTTCAGTGACTACTGTTCCATGGACTCCTCGGGCCACCAGCAAAGCAACTCACTCCTGGAGTTTGCACTCTGGTGGAGGCAGGAATACAATTTGCAAACAAAAGATGGGTTGACTGATCATTTAAGTGCTATAAAGAAAATATAAGTAGCTATAAAGAGATAGAGCAAAGAAAGGATTTGTGCATTTTTATGCAGGGGTGGTCAGGGTATGCCTGCCTCTTCAAGGAGATGTCATTTGATCTAAGATGTGACTGAATGAGAGTGTGAGCTACTTGAGGATAATTAGAATATTCCAGACCAAGAGAAGGGCAAGTTCAAAAGCCCGGAGCTGAGGGACCAGCATACAATTATTTTTAGTGCATTTAAATAACAAGCCTTAATTATTTTCCTTTATAATATTAAAAGGGGACACTTTTATCTCAAATAAGTAGAATAACAGAAAAGTAATTATCATATAACCTTCAACAATTCCTCACTAGTTCGCAGTTTGAATTTAGAGAGAGACACAAAACTCCAGTGGCTGCAAATCCTTGGCTGAATTGAGGGGACCGTATACAAGTCACATTATATGTTTATCCCTTTGCTTCTCTGTTCAATTATCGACTGCCCTCCTGCCACAGAAAACAGATTTTTTTTTAAATCTAAACAGGATATATGAGAATGAGCACGAACTAGGGGCAAAATAACCTGTGAAGACAAAGTTTACTAAACTGGCTGAGTGTAAATAATTTTTTTTTAAGATTTATTTATTTATTTATTTATACATACATGGGTAGAGTCAGAAGCGCAGGAGGGTGAGAGAATTCACCAGAGCCAGAGCGGGGAGCAGAGCAGGCAGAAGGACCGAAGTACACTGCTGAGGGGAGCAGCGGGCACGGCAGGAGAGGTCTGCGCGCCATGTGGGACCTTCCTCCAGTGGCCGGGGAGCAGCCGGGGATCGAACTGGCGCTGCAGAGACTGCGGGCAGCTTCGCAACCCAGCGCTCAACCTCTGCACCACTGGGGAAGCCCAGAGTGTAAATAATTTTAAGGGGCACTGAGTAAACACATTAAGACCCGTTAGGCACTTGAGAATTGGTGTTTAATTCACTCATAGGAGAGCTGGTGTTGATCCATTCCTTTCATTTGGTCACAGCCATTTCCTGATCTACCCTTGGTTTCCCCCATTTTTGTAATCCAGGGGATTTTAAAGGAATCAGGCTGAATTCATGTTTTAAATGCTTTCTAATTTAGATGTTTCACTGATCTAATTCGACCTTTCCCAGGTAATAAGGATTAATGGGATTTCACAATGTTGATATTAACAAATTTGCAGAGATGTTAATATTTGTAATTTACGTGGATAAAATTTTCTGTTACCTCCTCAAGGAAACATGTTGTCCAGCCTCTATTTTTAAAATGTGTCTTTTATACTTGGGATTTGGTAACATGTTACTTTACAGACTCATAATCCCACAATGGGACAGGAAATAGCAACCCAGGTTCCCATTGGAGAAAGTGGTCTTATTGAATGTTAGAGTGAGTGGCTTCTGTGAGGTCCTTGACGTTGAACCTAGTCGAAGTAAAGGACCCACCAGCCCCACTGTAAAATCAGGCTATTTTTCTCCTTCCAAACAACAGACAGCCCAGGGCCTCCTTCGTGGCCAAGTGGTTAAGATGCAACCTATGAAGCTGTTCGCAGCCACTGCAGCATGAGTTCGACCCCTGGCCAGGGAGATACCCACATGGCACAGCAGACCTCTCCTGTTTTACCCACTGCTCCCCTCAGCAGGGTATTTCAGTCAGTCTGCCTGTCTTGTTTCTCACTCTGTCTCTGGTGAATCCTCTCACCACCACCCCCAAAACCTCTGACCTGTACCCCAGTTCTTGTATGCATAAATAAATAAATCTTTAACAAAAAATTTAAAAAAAACGAAAACAACAGATAGCCCATACTTTGAATGCTATGTTTTCCACCTTTTGGACATGGAGCAAACAACAAATGGACCTTGCATTTCAACAAGGTAGGGTTTTGTGGCTGTGGGTACTTAGCAAGGTGAAGGGGGCCAGGAAGTGGAGGTGCTGTTCTGCCTCTCTGCGGAGGAGTCTTAATTGCTCTGTCTGCCTGCCTATGTATAAGGTCCCGTTGCTGAAAGATTCCAAATTTTCTTTTTGCCTGTAAGAACTACAATGAAACTACCCTAGGAGGTTGCACAATGCACTGCTGAGAGTTGCTCTGGGCTCCCACCGGCCTCTGCTCTGGCTACGTGCTGCTCTCTCCGCCACTAATGGAGCTTGGCTCCATGGAAGAAAAGATTTTAACTCAGTTTCCTTACAGTGTGGCTGGTGGGTCCTTTACCTCGGCTAGGTTCAGGGTCAAGGTAACCTCACAGTAGTCACCCACTCTAACATCCAGCCAGGCTTTGCACTTGAAACCCTAAATGGGAGAGAAAATGGCAACATGGTAGACTGTTTGGGGAAGCAGAACCCAGGGAGATAAGTAACTGTGTTCTAGGAGTGGAAAGTACCTTAGAGGCCCAGAGAGGTTTGGAAACTTGTCTTAGACTAGGGTGACCTTAGTTCTAGGGTGAAAATTTAGTTTTCCTTACTGGCCTTCCCAATGCTGTGCCAGGGCCCTCCAAGCCTGCCACAGTGCACTGGTGTCCAATGCCATTCACTCATGGAAGCTTGACCTGGCCTCTACAATAGTCAACGCTACATGCCCTGCCATATGGTCACATACTAGAATCGGAACAATACAGAGAAAATATCATGGCTCCTGCCCAAGGATGATGCACAAATCCATAAAGTGTTGTGTATTGAAAAAAAAAAAAGGCTATGCCAGGCTGTTATTACCAGTGTTGTATTCCTTGCCTTCTGGTATTTTCTTCTCTATTTACTTTTTTATTCCTGTGTGTCTTCTCTACAGGAGCATAAATGCCATGGTATCTGGGACTTTATCTTTTAAAAATCTGCTAGCCCAGTTTGTAGAAGAAAAACTCCTGCTTCATAGTAGGTGCTCAATAAAAAAAATCATTGAATATCCACTGTCTCACCTTAGTACAGAATCGTTTTTACCTTAGTTTCTAGTTGGTACTTAATCATCAATGGTTTGGAATATTAAGTTTTTAGTTTCTCCTGGTAAGTGTTTATTGCTTTTAAACACAGATATGTTTCTTTAAGGACACATTTATAATGTAAGAAACCACTCCTCTCACATGGAGCTACCTTTCAACCCTACATAAGCAGAATGAACAGTTTTTAGGTGTATAGGAAGGCAACTGTGACAGTGACATGGACAATTAGAACTAAGACCAGTTAGAAGGATGCTCTTAGGAATGCAGGATAAAGACCTAACGAGGGTCCTCCCTGGTGGCGTAAGGGTTTAAGACGCAACCTAAGAAGCTAACCGCAGCCACTGCAGCACCTTCGATCCTGGGCCAGCCAGGGAGCAACACACATGAAGCAGCAGACCTCTCCTGTCGCGCCTGCTGCTCCCCTCAGCAGTGTACTTCAGTCAGTCTGCCTGTTCTGTTCCCCACTCTGTCTCTGGTGGGTCTTCTCACCCCCCACATCTCTGGCCTGTGCCCCAGCTCTTGTATGCATAAAAATAAAATAAATCTTAAAAAAAAAGAAAGACCTAACAAAGACAGTAGCAGATGATGGGAAAAGGACCTCAGAAGCCCCTCCAGAGGACAACAATCTTAGCAGCAGATTTTTCATAAGGAATGAGAGAGAAGGGACAGTCAGAATGGACTCCGAGCATCCTTCTTGTCTGCAGAACAATGTCTCCAGAACAAAGAGTAGGTTGGGTTGTTTTAGAAGAGAAAGTGAAAAATGACATATATGATTGGCCCTTGGATATTTTGATCTTGAAGTGCACCTAACACATGCAAATAGAGGTTTTTGATAAATATTTGGATATAGAATTGGACTCTTGGAAGACAGAGAGGACAAGAACAGTTCAGATTTCTCTGCATATGTAATAAATAAAGCCCTGGAAATAGATGAGAAAAGTCAAGAAACTATAGCATTTTAAGTGGAAATATGTACAGTGGGAAAGAGTTGGGGCTTTGGAAAGGCTGTTTAAACTTTACATGTCTCAGTTTCTTCATCTGTAAAATGGGTTATTTATTTTTTAAAAATTTTAAAGATTTATTTTATTTATTTATGCATACAAGAGCTGGGGTATAGGCCAGAGGTGCAGGGGGTGAAAGGATTCACCAGAGACAGAGTGGGGAGCAGAACAGGCAGATTGACCAAAATACACTGCTGAGGGGAGCAGCAGGCAAGACAGGAGAGGTCTGTCCTCCCTGGCTGGGGATCAAACTCATGCTGCAGTGGCTGTGATAGCTTTGATAGTGCAGCATCATAACCCCTTGTGCCACCAGGGAGGCCCTCTTAAATGGCTTATTTAATAGTACTTTGCTTACAGAGTAAAGAGGGAAGTCAGCATGCCAAGTATTACAGTATGTTCCCCTAAAAGAGAATTCATGAGAGGATTGTGGCTCTGGTTGGAGAGTCACTTTTGTCCTTAGAAAGGACAACTTCAGAAGAATGGTTACAGCAGAAGCCAGAATTTATTGGTTTAAGAGAAAATAGAAATGACCTCTGTAAGAAATGGTAAATTAAATACTTTCACTTCCTTCCAGAAGTACAGTTCACTGACATAATGATTAGGGATTTTTTTTTTTTTACAAATGAGCAAAGAGAAAGAAAAGACAGGAGATGGTAGCAACAAAACTGTGGAAGCTGAATAGCAAAGGGATGAAGGAGAATTAACTAGTAAATCTGAGGAAAATGAAAACTAAGGCTGTAATGGGGGAAACCCAGAGGTAAGACGAGTTGCTCTACAGAACCTCAGAAATGTGTGTAAGTTGTGGATTTTAGGTATTTCTGAAAGTGGGGTTAAAAGTTAAGCTGAAAATAGAAAGTCTGTTTTAGAATCGGTTAGACTCATCCTTACCCCTCATCCTGTCACACCAAGACCTCTCCTGAGTCTATACAGAGACACTGCCTTTCGCTCAGGGGAGTGAAAGACTTGGGGTAGACAGGGTGACCGATTTAACTCTGACCATAAACTCCATGGTACAAAACGAAAGTGTTAAGTGGGCATCTGTACGCTACATGGCGAGATACCCAGGCTATCTTCTCTTCGCTCTTCTCCCAGGATGCTACAACAAAGTTTATGTCTTCTAGGAAGGAGAGAGGAAACCCTTTTCTCTGAACAAGTGAGCACTCTAGAAGAAAAAATCCTAAAGATACTGACAGACAGGGGACCCTCAATGAAGTGGCTCAACCAGATCCTCTTACAGAGATATCTACTAGTTAACAAGTCCTACTCATGCATGCAGTGCTCCCATACTATTTTTTTTAATTTATTTTATTTTTTTAAGATTTATTTATTGATGCATACAAGAACTGGGGTACATGCCAGAAGTTTGTTGAGGGGGTGGGTGAGAGGATTCACCAGAGACGGAGTGGGGAACAGAACAGGTGGATTGACTGAAGTACACTGCTGAGGGGAGCAGTGGGTGAGACAGGAGAGGTCTGTGCCATGTGGGTAGCTCCCTGGCTGGGATTCGAACTCAGGCAGAAGCAGTGATAACGCTAAGACTTAACCCCCACTGCCTCCAGGGAGACCCCTTATAGTTTCAAAGTCCTACCAGACTCAACTGGAGGCAACAAATAAATCCACTCTTTATGGGGGAATATAAGTGTCACATTGTTAGATGCATGTATTGGCATCACAATTCTTAGCAGAATTGTGCCATAAAAAGGATACCAGAAGACAATGAAACAATGACTTAAAAATTTATAATGAGGGCCTCCCCGGTGGCGCAGCGGTTGAGCGCTGGGTTGCGAAGCTGCCTGCAGCCTCTGCAGCACTGGTTCGATCCCCGGCTGCTCCCCGGCCACTGGAGGAGGGTCCCACATGGTGCGCAGACCTCTCCTGCCGTGCCCGCTGCTCCCCTCAGCAGTGTACTTCGGTCCTTCTGTCTGCTCTGCTCCCCGCTCTGGCTCTGGTGAATTCTCTCACCCTCCCGCGCTTCTGACTGTACCCAGTGCTTGTATAAATAATAAATAAATAAATAAATCTTTAAAAAAAATCGTTTAAATAAAAAAAAATTGTAATGAAAATAACTTTCAACCAAAAATTTCATACTCAAACTATGAATAAACACTTAGGGCAGAATAAAGATATTTTTATATATTTTATCTGCCATATGCCCTTGACCAGAAATTCTAATATGAAGACATAAATAAACAAATCATTCTATCGCTTCTTGGCCTTTTGGCTAAGATCCAGTGTAGTATCTGTTCTTATCAGTTTAATATCTGATACGTCCTCTATCCAAGGACAATATATTAAATGGATTTTTGGAATTAGGAGATGGAATAGGAGCTTGCTCTGTCCACTCCACGCATTGACCTGGTATTGCAGTACTTCCAGGAACGGTGCACCTCTCCTGGGGAAAAAAAAAAAGAAAAAAAAAGAAAGAAATCATTCTAGAAACTGGGTTCTAAACAAGAGACAAGTGAAGGGAACCTCAGAATGACAACCATGCAGCAGTTGAGACTTGAGAGGACGACAGAGAACCAGGAGTGATGTTCCTATGGGTGTGATGTATTTCTCATGTATTGAGTGCCTGAGAATGTGGGCATGAATTATTAACAAGTATAAATGAAACCAAGCACAACATTATGATTTATAAAATGAATATATATTTGACCATTCAGGTTAGCAAAATATATTTCTCAGGGCCTCCCTGATAGCACAGGGGTTAAAGTCAGCGCTGTGAAGCTATCACCAGACACTGTGGCATGAGTTCCATGCCTGGCTAGGGAGTTACCCACATGGCCCAGCAGACTTCTCCTGTCTTGTCTGCTGCTCCCCTCAGCAGTGTATTTCAGTAAATCTGCCTGTTCTGTTCCCCACTCTGTCTCTGGTGAATCCTCTCCCTTCTGCAACTCTGACCTACACCCCAGTTCTTATATGTCTAAATAAAAAAAATAAATCTTAAAAAAAAAAAATATATATATATATATATATATATTTCTGGTATATAATTGATCTTCATCCACAATTCCTGGCTCCCAGCATCTAAAACCCTGTGAATTTCCTAAGTGTTGAGATAAAGATGTCTTCTGTTATGTGAATGAGGTGATTTTTGGAAGCACCTAAGGAGGAAGGTTGGTTGCTGGGGAACCAAACATTTGATTAGTGGATGGGAAATTTCAATCCCACTCCAGACCTCTAGGGAGTAGAAAGGGGCTGGAAGGTGAGTTTAATGGCCAAGGGTTGGTGATTTAATCAATCATGCCAAAGTAATTAAGTTATGTCTTTTCATAATGAACTGGTGGTTTAGTAAATAAAATGTTTCTCTGAGTTCTGTGAATCACCTAGTAAATTAATAGACCCTGAGGGGGGTGTGGTGGGATCCTCTGATATAGCCAGTTCAAGGGCAGCACAGGCAATAACCTAGGCTTGTGACTGGTACTTGGGGAGGGGGCGGGGATCTTGGAAATCTCTAATCTGTAGCCAGTTGATCAGAAACACATGTAATAGCCTGGGTTTATAACTAGTGTCTGGAGTGCAGGGCAGTCTTGGGAGACTGCAGCCTTAACCTGTGGGATCTGGTTCTCTCTCCTGGTAGTGTCAGAATTGAGCTGAATTAAGTTGAATTCTTGAACATTCTGCTGGTGTCCAAGAATTGCTTGTTAAAATAGGGATTCTCGGGCCTCCCCGGTGGCGCAGCGGTTGAGTGCTGGGTTGCCAAGCTGCCCGAGGCCCCTGCAGTGCCAGTTCAATCCCTGGCCCGCTGGGCAAAGGTCCCACATGGCGCGCAGACCTCTCCTGCCACCCGCTGCTCCCCTCATCAGTGTACTTTTTCACTCTGCCTGTTCTGCTCTCTGCTCTGGCTCTGGTGAATTCTCTCACCGTCCTGCACTTCTGACTGTACCCAGTGCTTGTACAAACAAATAAATAAATCTTAAAAAAAAAAAAATAGGGTTTGCCAGGCAACCTACAATGCAATTAGGTCCAGGAACCCCTCTCAACAAAGGACAAAGGAAAAGAAAAAAAGATTTAAGTTTCGGGAAAACTAAAAGGTATACATGAAAGTAAATAGAGCGTAGCACATATGTGGCTAAATTATAAGTAAAATCTGCCATAGTTGGTATAACAAAAGTTAAATTTAATCTGTGTATGGAGGGTAAGTATATGGGTGGGACAGCAGTGTGATTAAAAGAGCTAAATCTTAAGTGTCAAAGGAAAAATTCAATTAATAGTGTCTAAAATGGAAAAAAATTCAAAGCCAACATAGGGGCATTAGGAAATATGTCTCTTTCCCTGCCTTGGTTGAGGCAGTGGCTCAGGAACATTCAAGATTTGGCTGCACTGTAGCCCAGGATGTGACAAATTGAGGCATTGCTGTTAGAGGTTTAACAGACATTAACACTGATTTAAAGAGGTGCTGGGCTCTCATCCACTAGGTCTAGCATGTGGGATTCCCAAACCTGCCATAGACTTAGACAAGCATGAAGCCCATCTTGTGTGCTCCCATCCGACTGTGTGCATGTCAAGTTGGTGGAAGCCTTTTGTGCTGAACACCAAATCAGTCTAATTAAGGTTAATGACAAGAAACAAGGGGTATGAGTAGTGAAACCTACAGGGGAGAAACCCCAGTGCGTGGTTGTTTGAGGTGTGTGGTAGTTATGTGCCAGAGTAGAGTCTTAAGTCAAGGATGTTATCCCGGGGGCCTCCCTGGTGGCACAAGGGGTTAAGATGCAGCACTATGAAGCTACCTGCAGCCACTGCAGCACAAGTTCTATCCCCGACCAGGGAGCTACCCACATGGCGCAGCAGACCTCTCCTGTCTCCCCGCTGCTCCCCTCAGCAGTGTCTTTGTCAGTCTGCCTGTTCTGTTCTCCACTCTGTCTCTAATGAAGGCTCTCACACCCCAATCCCCCACCTCTGGCCTGGACCCCAGTTCTTGTATGCATAAATAGTGGTTTTAAAAGGATATTCATTAGCATCTCTTTGCATACATTTTGTAGACATAGTCAAGAAATTAGTACAAATTTAAAATGTGATAGCTAGAGTTTTGCTTCCCTTGGAGAACATATATTTCTATTCCCTATCTGCTTATTGACAGAGTTTGGGCTGAGGGACTCTTTTTTTTTTTTTTTAAGATTTATTTATTTATTTATATAAGCACTGGGTACAGTCAGAAGCGCGGGAGTGTGGGAGAATTTACCAGAGCCAGAGCAGGGAACAGAACAGGCAGACTGACGAAATACACTGCTGAGGGGAGCAGCGGGCAAGACAGGCGAGGTCTGTCGTGCCATGTGGGACCCTCGCCAGTGGCCGGGGATCGAACCGGCGCTGCAGAGGCTGCGGACAGCTTCACAGTCTGCCGTTCAACCGCCTGTGCCACCAGGGGAGGCCCTGTGGGACACTTTTAAACCAGCTCTGCTACTCACTGCTCAGTGACGTAGCTCTCATCAATAAAGTGATCCACACTGCTTGCTTCACAGAGCAGTAGTATTAAATTAGATAATCTATCACAAACCTCCTGTAGACGGAGTATGTAATTCACTTTAATTCCGTTCTCTTTAAAGTACTCCTACATCAGCAGATGGGGCGAGTTTACCAAGTCCTGACTTTTTGCTGTGCTCTGCAGACTCAACAGGTCTCCCCTTCTTAACGAAATATATCCTCAGAGTCATTCAATCTTACCGTATGACCGAGAGGGCCGTTATCTTAGTTTCTATACTGTGCGTGTGCTCCTGGTTTCTACATTGTGTGCACTCACGGTTGTTGAATTTGTGAATATGTGTCAGGTGCATCACCGTTGATGAGAACTTTCAGGCAGCTGTGAATTAACTGTCACTTGATTTTTTTTTTAACAAGCTTAGAAGCCAGGGGTCTTGTTTATTCATTCAGTCGCCTTCTGAGTCATTCAGGTACAGGGTGTGTCAGCCAATTGAAACTCCGCAACGGAGACGTTTGGCTCACATCTACTTAGATGGGAAGCCAGGGGGACCTGCACTGGGTGGAAATCTCAGGACCAGTAGGGCAGGGCAGACACCCTGAGCTTGTCACTCAGTCAGAGCTGACCAAGGCCTCCTCTGGGTCACACATTCTAAAGTGACATCTAAGCGAAAGGAAAGAGTGGGCGAGCATTTATATTTGGGGCCCTTTGAGCTGTCTTGCAAGCAGAAAGGGAGCTAGGGGCGCCGGCCCCCCGCTGGACAATGCTGTCCAGAGCCTGGTCTCCTGCCTGACGGCTCTTCCCCTTTGAAAACTGCTCAGCCCTCCCTCTCACCCCCCAAGTTTTTGAAAACTCTGGGGCCCCGGCAGCTGCCCACCTACTTAAAGACCTCACCACTGGTAAGTATCTGGGACACATGACTTAACTTTGCGCCCCGTTCAGCGAGGGTAATCCCCGTCCAGCACCTCGCCAGCGCTGGCCCACTGCACTGTGCGTGCAGAAAAGCCACTTTCTGCGGGGGTCAGATGGCAAGTTTCGCCGCAGCAGCGGGTGGGGGTTGGGCCTGGAGGCAAGGGTGGAGAGGTGGAGGAACCTCCCAGGCCATGCTCCCTGCGCAGCTCACCTCCTCATACCTCTCGCTGCCCCTCCTCGGCCTTGGCTCCCCAGAGAGGGACCCAACGCGCTGGGCCACCCCTTAGCATTTCCTTGCTGCGCCGAAGCGGCCTCGGGGCACTCGGCCACAATCTCTGGATTCCTGTCCCCTAAGGGCTGGGGGGTGGGGGACCAGGGAGGTGTGCCCCGCGACAGTGCTTCCTCCTCTGCTTACTTAGACTTTTCGGGAGAAAAGTTTCCAAAAGCTCGCCACCAACTCGCTCTTCCAAGACCTGGAGAATCGTCTACACCGCCCGGGAACAGCGGAGAGCAAGGAGACGGCTGTGATTTATACATTAGACTCCCTCACGGGGCATCAGGCGCCGCCCCTTATTTTTTTTTTTTCTTTTTCAATTGCTGCTGGGAGGAGGGGCTTTTTTTTTTTTTTTTTCTTCTGCCCCAGATCTTTCCAGGACGAAGAGTCTCAGCAGGAGATCCGGGGGCCTCCAGCCCCTGTCGGAGCGCGTAAGGGGGGGTTCAAGAATTAACCCCTGCCAGTCCCTTCCTAAAGAAGCCACCCAGCCTTGGCTGGGCGCTTGGCGACCCCAGCTCGCCGGCCGGCGTGCACAGCGGCGAGGGGACCCGGCTATTGGAGTCTGTGGCCGAGGAGGGAGGAGACCCCGACACGAAAAAGTTTGCAAAGAGCGACGCAATCAGTTCCCTGCAGCAGCAAGATGCCGAGCGCACAGTGCAGACCCGGAGCCCTGAAAACACAGCTTCGCCCGGCCTGAGCGAGGTAGGGGACCGCGCGCGTTGCCAGGGTTTGGGGTGTTGGGGAGCTCTGCTGTGGGAGGGTTTCGGTGGCAGAAGGGAATTTTGAACCGGAACGAAGTACAACGAACTAACAAGAGAAACTTAGAAAACACCCATCTCAGGGTGCTGAAAAAACATTTCTCTCTGGACTCCTGAGCTGCCCCACAGGGCGCGCGCGCTGTGCCTGGGCCACTTGGGATTTATGGAGCTGCAAAAGGGTTAAGTCCCAATTGTGGAACCGACTCGGGGGTGGGAGGCAGTGGAAGCTGCGGTTGGTCGGAGGGCAGGGAGGGAAGGCGCTTATTTTTGGAAATTGTATGGACAAAGACTATCCGAGGTGGGGGTAAGTGTTTTAACTTGCGCTGCAGCAGGCGCTGGGTTGGGGCCGGGGTGGTCGCGGAGCTGCTGTTCCCGCTGGGATGTCTCCAGCCTGCGTTGCTCCACTTGGATCCCACGGCTGCTGTACCTTGAGACATTTAAACGACTTAAAAGCAAGCTGCTATCCAATGCCATGTTTAGTTTCTTCACACTTTCTAGTTACGAGAAGAGGCCACGGTTTGGGGGGAGGGCAGGGCATAAAACTGCTGGTGCAAGTTTAGCAATTCAGCAGACATCCTCTGTGCAGTTTCTGGAGGTTTTTTTGCAGTCGGAAGGAGGAATGTAGAGGCATGTATGATCACACATGTAGTGTTAATTACTCTTTTTGTAGTAGAGCTTCTCTTTTTTTCTGTCTGTGTGTTTGGGCTCTTCCCAAAAGGAATTAAAAATACTTATGCAGAGAATGTACCAAACTTCTGGGATTTATTGCAATCTCTTGTGAATGGTTTTCACTCAGTACCTTTTATATTTTCTTGCTCTGGCTTGGGAGCAGGGAAAAAAAAAAAGAAAAGAAAAGAAAAACGAAAAGAAAAAGAAAAGAAAAGGCAGTTGCTTCATGGAGGCGCGTAGCTTTCCTGTTTACCGCACAGCCCCAAGGGTTGGCTGCCCACACCGCGCTGCGCCCTTGGACCCTAAGCACACCTGCTTCTAGAGAGTTATTAATAGAGCTCAAAGAAATACGATGTGAAGTGAATTGTCGCTCACATGTAATTTCTTACATAGCAAGGAGGAGGAGGTGGTTCTCACCTCCTGATCAGCTGGGGCAGTGGTGGTGGTATTGGGCTGAAGCTGTGCGTCTACGCCCTCAAACCCGCGGTTGAGTTAAGAACTTTGAGCTGGTGCTGAGACGCCTCTGAGCTAGTTAAAGGCTTCCGAGGATTCCCCCAGCTGGAAATTTGGGGCGAGAATGGACTTAGGTAAGAGTGAGTTTCTCTAGGCTTCCCATTTGCTTTTGAGTGGGAAAATTTTCACCCTGTGGAAATGGAGTTCTCAGCTCCAGGGCAAATTCTTCTTTTTATCTTCTCTCTTCCCCCTTCTTTTTATTTATTTATTTATTGGTAAAAAATGAGACTTTAATTTTTAAAAATCCCATTTCTTGCAACCTCTTATGAATGGTTTTCACTAAGTACCATGGATATTTTCTTGCTCTGGCTTGCGAGAAAAGGAAATTTGGCTATACCCAAGTTTCCTTAAAAAATAAAAAAATACAGCATGAACAACAAAACTAGAGCAATGCCTTAGAGCTAGACTGAATCGTTCCGGGGTGCTGTGGCTTTCCCCCCCTGACGTTTCTACTCTTTGTGACTTGTTAAAGGTTGCGGTCTCCCTGGCCCTCTCACGTCCAAAGCTCCACCAAAAGCCTGGCTCGCTCACTGACCTACCCGAGATCGCCCTCTAGCGCTCGTCTGAAGAAACCGCGCACCATGGGGTCGACCAGCATCCCGCTGGTCAAAGCCCTTCGCAGCCCTGTCTCCGACTATGTCAATTATGACATCATTGTCCGGCATTACAACTACACGGGCAAGCTGAACATGGGTCCAGACAAGGATAATGGCATTAAACCAACCTCAGTGGTGTTCATTGTCATCTGCTGCTTTATCATCCTGGAAAACATCTTTGTTTTGCTGACTATTTGGAAAACCAAGAAGTTCCACCGACCCATGTACTATTTCATTGGCAACCTGGCCCTGTCAGATCTGCTGGCCGGAGTAGCCTACACTGCCAACCTGCTTTTGTCAGGGGCCACCACCTACAAGCTCACCCCAGCCCAGTGGTTTCTGCGAGAGGGGAGTATGTTTGTGGCCTTGTCTGCCTCGGTGTTCAGCCTCCTGGCCATCGCCATTGAGCGCTACATCACCATGCTGAAGATGAAACTTCACAATGGGAGCAACAGCTTCCGCTCCTTCCTGCTGATCAGCGCCTGCTGGGTCATCTCGCTCATCCTGGGCGGCCTGCCCATCATGGGCTGGAATTGCATCACCGCGCTGGCCAGCTGCTCCACAGTGCTGCCCCTGTACCACAAGCACTATATCCTCTTCTGCACCACGGTCTTCACTCTGCTTCTGCTGTCCATTGTCATTCTCTACTGCAGGATTTACTCCATGGTCAGGACTCGGAGCCGCCGTCTGACCTTCCGCAAGAACATTACCAAGGCCAGCCGCAGCTCTGAGAAGTCCCTGGCGCTGCTTAAGACCGTGATCATCGTCCTGAGTGTGTTCATCGCCTGCTGGGCGCCCCTGTTCATCCTCCTCCTGCTGGACGTGGGCTGCAAGGTGAAGACGTGTGACATCCTCTTCAAAGCGGAGTACTTTTTGGTGTTGGCCGTGCTCAACTCAGGCAGCAACCCGGTCATTTATACTCTCACCAACAAGGAGATGCGCTGGGCCTTCGTCAGGATCATGTCCTGCTGCAAGTGCCCCAGCGGGGACCCCGCAGGCAAAATCAAGCGGCCCATCATAGCCGGCATGGAATTCAGCCGCAGCAAGTCGGACAATTCCTCGCATCCCCAGAAAGACGACGGAGACAACCCAGAGACCATTATGTCCTCTGGAAACGTCAACTCTTCTTCCTAAAACTGCCGGCTGCCAGTCCAAGGGGAGTGCCCTCGCATGGCCACCCACCACCCCAATGCTTGGGGTGCATTTTTGTGGGTTCAACTGCCACCGGGAGGAGTTTGCTCAGAGCTGGAGAGAGGGAGAGAAGGGCTAAGTTCAGAGCAGCCTGGTGAACCTGGGTGTTGCTGACTGGAGTTCCTTGCAGTGAACAATGCACTGGGAAGGGCGGGATCTGGTTCTCCTTGGAATCCATTTCCTCCTCCCTGGAGCTTTGATTTTGTAGTGAGCCAAAGGTCTAGCATTGTCAAGCTCCAGAAGGGTTCCTTGGCTCCTCCTCAAAGACTGGTGCCCATGTGAAAGCACTCTCTCTGGAACTTGGAGATGTTTCTTTGACTTCAGTTGCGAACTGTGTGTTTGTGTTCTTCGCTTGTCTAGATTTGCTCTACACATCCACCACCGCCCCCCTTCACCTTTACACCTCTCCTCAAAATTCTTTTACTTTATATTTTAACTTCCTGGCACGCACCAGAGTTGGAAAAGTGGATTGGTTTGTTGCTTCAACACCTGTAGCAGGCTGTGTCCAGTATAGACCTTGAGGAGATGAAAAGGCAACCCAGGTGTAAAGAAAATTTCAGCCACTCAGGCCAAAGTTTCCACATTACTAGGTCAGTTTTTTTCTTGCATCTTTACAATGGAATGTGTTACCACAGAAATTTGCCTAAGAAAGTCAAGTTGATTTAAATGATGTCAGCCAGGGCTCTTAGTGTCTAGGAGTCAAAACAAAAACAGAATGAAGACAGACTTGTAAACCAAGAAAGGTTTGTTAATAAAAAAAAAAAAAGCAAGACCAAGGGGGGATGCAAATATTGTTTAAAAAAAAAAAAACGATTATCAAAAACAACATCACTTTTGTAAACCAACAAAACCTTAATAAAAAAAATGGAACAAAGAAATGTTCTTAATGATTTTGTCTAAGAAATACACCATCTGTCTTCGGCACTTTTGTTGATGTTTATTTCAGAGTGTTGTGTGAATCACTTCAACCGACAAGATGGTGTTTTTGTTGTGTTAAAAGTACTTTTCATGATTGTTGAATGTATTTTTTTTGACAGAAATCATTTTATTGGATTTTTGTAACCTGTGTTAACAGTATTGAATGTGCTTTAACAATACTGAATGTGTATTCCTTACGAGAAAACCACCCTCTTGTGCCCTCAAAGCATTACTTTAACTATAGCACACATCAGAAATTTTTCAGTACAGCTGTTCATTAGTTAATTGAAGATGTGTATAAATGTTACAAAGAATAAAAATATATTTGCTGTGTCTCTAGTAAGGTTTTCAGTGCAATTAAACAAAGAAACGTCTTGTTTATTGTTTTTTTTAAATAGTATTTAATAGGTTTCTGAAGTGTGGTCATTTTGCACATAGCTTTATCAACGTTTAAACTAATAAACTGAATTTTTCAAGAGTCCTTTGTGAAGATCATTTTTTTAAAAATTATTATTCAGATATTCTATTTGATTGTGTGGCTCTTCAGAATCAAAGTCAACTTGATTCTGTTATTCTTTAAAGGTGTTTTACCTTGACAAACTAGGCTGTGAAAAAAAAGTGTGGTTTGTTTAGAAACCGCTCTTTTTCAGGAAGAGAAACTTCAATAAGTTAACGCTGAAGAGTAGTAAAGAATGAGATGAAAACCACCAGCTTTTAAATACCACACTGAAAAGTAAACGTAATTGAGTTTAAAATTACATTTAAGCCAAATCAAATTAAGTACAAAAATTCTGTCTTAAATTCTGGCACAAGGGATTAAAATGCAACCTATGAAGCTTTTCGCAGCCACTGCAGCACGAGTTCAATCTCCGACCAGGGAGATATTCACCTGACAGCAGACCTCACCTGTCTCGCCCTCTGCTCCCTCAGCAGTGTATTTCAGTCAGTCTGCCTGTTCTGCTCCCCACTCTGTCTCTGGTGAATCCTCTCACCTCCCACACCTCTGGCCTGTATCCCAGTTCTTGTATGCATAAATAAATTAAAAAAAAAAAACGGGATTTTCAAGAAATAGAAGGGAACTAAATCTAAATTATGCCACTCAATAATAAGTTCAACGTGTTAATGAAAGCTTTCATTTTTTGGCTTTCTACCAACATACTTGGGAAGTGGATCTATGGATAGAGACCATACAATATCAATAAAGAAGCAAGTTGGATAATTTAGTTGAGTTGCACCTGTCTTTTTATCTGAAAACTTTTGACTGTCATTCATTTCTCCAGTCATAAAATAAGAGCAAGAAAACCTTGAAACCTCACAGAATGACTGCAATAGTTAATTTTTGCTTTGACTTATTGTCTTCTTCATTGGGGATTAAATCATATTTTGGTGTGTTTGGGTCTCCAGTGTATTGTCACTTTCAGAGTTTGTGCTTTCAAATGTCATTAACTCTGCACAGGACACAGTTGGGACATGAAGATAAACGTTACCTAATAAAGTAGATGTCATTTCTGGGTAAGGTTAACTGTGGGAAACAGAAGCATGTTCACTGAGGAAACCTTAGGTCACAACCTCCAGTTTCCTGAAGGAAATGCCAAAAACGCTCTGAAGACAAAAGACTGGAAACAAACGGGCATGTCTCTATCCATCTGTCTGCTGAGGCGGAAGGAATGAGTTCATGCTACACTCACTTCCTAGAGCTCTCATTCCAGAGTCCAGCATAATGGAAAAGTGTCCATTTGTGTGTTCCTATGGCCGATAAAGTGTGTACATTCTTGGCCTTATCTTTTTAAATGTGGTGACTCACATGGCATGGGGAAGAGGAGATGGGGCAGCTTATCTTGGTGGGCAGGGGAGCTCGTACATGACATGATGGGGGGACAGCCTCACTTGCTTACCTGTGATCACATTATTCAATGATTCCAAGTGCTTTCTTCCTGGAAACTCCAGACAGCATTTCATTGCAAAAAACTGGACAGTCACAGACTGGTTTTCTGAGCAGATAGATGCATGGTGGAGCCTTTGTCCTAAACAGAAGTATCAAAATGCACTAGCTCAGATGAAAGACTCCTTGGTTGTACCCAACATGAATACCTGGTTTTAATTCATTGTATTCCAAGAATTGAAAAAAAAAAAAATCCCAGTTACTCTATGTTTTTGCTAAAACAAATATTCACAAAGTTTTTTTTTTAAAGATTATTTATGCATACAAAAACTGGGGTATAGGCCAGAGGTGCAGGGGGTGAGAGGATTCACCAGAGACAGAGTGGGGAACAGAACAGGAGGAATGACTGAAATACACTGTTGAGGGGAGAAGTGGACGAGACAGGAGAGGTCTGCTGTGCCATGTGGGTATCTCCCTGGCTGGAGATCGAACTCGTGCTGCAGTGGCTGTGGATAGCTTCATAGGTTGCGTCTTAACTCCTTGTGCCACCAGGGAGGCCCCACAAACTTTTGATTAAAAAACATACCTCATGTTTTTTAAGAAGAGTAGGAAAACTTAAGCACTCACTGCTTGATACAGTCTCGTCAAATGGACCATTGGCTTATAAATATCCTGGAAAGGTACAAAATGACATTAAGTGATGGTTCATTCCCACAGTATTAAATGTGATGACAGTTTTACAGAACATTCAAATAAAAATGTTATCCATGACAAATGCTTGTTCTAGCTTTCTAGTGTCATTATAAATGTCTAAAGCTTAAGTTTTTAAATAAAATTTGATGTAGTGATACTGCAAATTCAAAAATTTATAGAAATAGGAATTTCACATCTAATTTAATTGATACTAGATTCTATTTCAGTATATAGCACTTCGGCTGTGATTAAATTGTGATGCCTAATTTTTTCACCATTGTAAAAAGTGTTCTATTGATTTTAACTTTACTTTTCAAATTGAATTGATTTCTGCTCTAGATATTTCTTATGTTAGGGATCTTCTCAATACAACAGTAGCAGTACTTCCAGCCTACACTGGATGATTTCATTCTTCATTCAGTACATCACTGAGACCTGTCATGCTTTCTAGGCAACACAAATGTAGGTGTGTTTGGAAACTACTACTTTGAAATAGCAACTTCAGAAAGGTGATGGGCTCTATTGGGGAAATCCTAGAAAGCAAGGGCTCAGAGTTAGTAATTCTAAGTATCAGCACCCCATTTTTACTTGAGAAGCAAGGAATGGTATGGTAATAACACATTAAAAAATACCCTAACTACAAAGCTGTTAAAGATTTGATCTTAATGTCACTGGCTCAAAAATTAATTTCTAGATAAGATCAGTTTTGCAATAATGAATTTCTATAATCTTTGTATAATGTTCAGTTGCTTATTTTTAATATAGCAAAGCTCAGCTGAAATTTTCCTGTGGTTACCTAAGTAATTACCTCAAAATATATTTATTGTTTCCTAATGAATTAGATCAAACTAGATTTGTCTATATTTTCTCTAAATAGTTTTAAACATTTTGAGGGAGGAATCATAAATAACCAATTAGAGTATTCTTTCCCTGTGAATACAGTAAGTTCTTGATGAGGAATCATAAATAAATTGTATCATTTCCTTCAACCTTCCTTCCTGCTCTTTTGTTGTATGTGTCACATGGTAAAAGGAAAGGGACTCAGAACACCTTTTTTTTTTCATCCATACCATTGCCTTCACTGTTACACAAATTGCAAGTGGACTCATCTTTCAGAATATCCAAACAAGCAAGTTCCACTTAAAAAACTAAAGCCTTTAGATTGCCTACACTGAACATTATTTAATAGCTTTTAGCCAGTCATCTACAGAGCTAGAAATAATTAGAGGCAGAGAACACTGAAGGAAGTTTAGAAATTTGGTTCATAAATAGCTTCCCTAAGTCATCCTTGTGATTTCTTCTTGGATTTGGAGAAATTTTCTTATTTTCCCATGCCCTCTTTTTCATTCCTTTGAAATCGAAGAATTAAAAGTCAGGTTTGGCTTTGAATATAATGATTAGCAAAAGCTGAGTATGAACTGCAGGTTTGACAAGCAGAAATTGTTACTTCCATATATATTTAATTGAAGTACCATCTTGTGCCAAACCAGCTTATGCTAACAATGGATAAGCACATAGCGAGAAATTCATACTATGAATTCTTTTCAGCAATTAAAATGGAACTACTGCTGATACTTGCAACAATTTGCATAAATCTCATAGCCATTACATTGAGCAAAAAGTCAAATGACAACATACTACAAGATTCCTTTTATGCAAAATTCAACAACAGAAAAACTAATCTGCGGAGATAGAAATCAGAACTGTGGTTGACAGGGAGAAAAGGATGAACTGGAGAGGAACAAGAAAGACCTTTCTGGATTTGAAGCAAGTTTCTGTATGTTAAGATTTGTGAAAGTTAAAAAAAAAATCAATAGGGTAGACTTCTGATTTTGACTATGAACTGTCTATATGAGACTTTCTCTATGAAATTATGGAACTGTTAGGGGGAAATGATGTCCTGAGCTAACTCCATTCAGGCTTTGTGGACTCCACCCCCACTCCATCAAGACACTGGGAACTACAAACCCCATGATCACCAAAGGGAAGTTTGCGAGGACCTGAGGGCAGAGTTAAGCACCTATGTTCTCTGTTTGAGTATTTAACTGGACATGTGGCCTGAGGTCGCCCTCTTGGCCAGGTGGCATGCTATGTTTATTGCCAGCTCGCTGGCTCATTGGGATTCTAGGTCAGTGGAAAGGGTAGGATGCATTTACAAACGTATCTTCCCCTTTTCTCCCTGAGTTGTTCATTTCCTCATTTCCCCTTCCTTTGTAAACAAACCTTTTATCAATCTTTTGTGTATGTCTGCAGTTTAGCATTGATGGGTCCCCTTTAAGTGCATGGGTGAGGAGGGGTTGCTCTGTCACAGCTTGAGATTACAAAGAGTTCAATAGAATGTAACAAAACATTCCAAAGTGTTCTGTAGAAGGAACAGCTTTTAGCATTCTTTAAATCTCTAGAAACCAAGCACTAAAAGGTTAAGTGATTTTGACCCAATACTACTCTTTTTGCTTCTGTAGGATGAGAATTTGGCTCAGTATTGTTACTTGTAATCTCTGAAGAATGTCTGCATCATGAAAGAGTCTAGGGTTGCAATGAAAACGCCACAATAAAAGTTTATTGACATTCAGATTTCAGTTTTAGGAATACATAATAGTAACTTCATGAAGAACAAACTTTCACACACTGCCAAAGGAGACTGAAACATGCTAGTATTGGCGATGTGCAAATTGGGTTTGGCCAAATCACTTCTTACCACCCAACCAAACCTACAAAAGGTGTTCAGTCAGATAATAGCGCTTGTGTGAGCGTTGCATTGTTAGTAGTCATGAGCAGAGACACAAAAACGATGGCAGATATACTCATGCTTTTGAAGCCTTTTTAAACTTGTGTTCCCTGGCTAGATACACTGTTTGGTAGGGGGAGGGCCCTTCTAAGGGTTCTTTAGAACCCTCAGCCTGCTTAGGGAGAAGTTGGGCAGAAGCAGAATGCCTCAGGAATAGCGATGTCCTGGGACAGACTTTAGATGCAAGGAAAAAAGGGAACATTTAGGAGGGGCAGGGCTAGCTGCACTGACCAAAGTGGGATGGGAATTTAGTGCTTATCTACTTCCCTCAAGGGCACCTTCTATTATTGCTTCACTTTCGACTGCCTTGTTGATACTAGGGCAGAAAGAACAACTTTAGAGGAAGCCCTGGGGTGGCTTATGCTTCCTGCTCCCAGTCTTGTTGGGTCACCTGCCTGTTCACTCATCTGTTGAACAAGGATGCCCGTTCTATGCTGTGTTCTATGGAGAAGACACAAATGATAAACAAGGTTCCCACCTTTGCTGAGCTTACAGGATTTATTCCTTGAGTTCAGTTGCTTCAATGGCTCTTTCTGGAATCCAGAGACACAGCAAGAGACAGTTCTTTTCTTGAGTTTGCCCACTGTTGTACAATTCCCCCAATATATTGAGTTCTTTCTTTCTTTTTTTTTTTTTTTTAAAGAGGCACGTATTTTATTCATTTATTTATTTATTTGTTTGTTTATTTTTGTTTATACATGCACTGGGTACAGTCAGAAGCGCGGGAGGGTGAGAGAATTCACCAGAGCCAGAGCGGGGAGCAGAGCAGGCAGAAGGACCGAAGTACACTGCTGAGGGGAGCAGCGGGCGGCAGGAGAGGTCTGCGCGCCATGTGGGACCCTCCTCCAGTGGCCGGGGAGCAGCCGGGGATCGAACCGGCGCCGCAGAGGCTGCGGGCAGCTTTGCAACCCAGCGCTCAACCGCTGCGCCACCGGGGAGGCCCCAATATATTGAGTTCTTAAAGAGCATCAAATAAAATGTAACAAATATGATTAATGTTGGCAGTTTTTAATCTTTGGCTTTTATTTAATATCCCTACACAAGTCAACATTAAATAATGGAGAATTAACTTTTAGATTTGGAATGGAATGGAGAGAAATCTTTCAGGTTATCCATCAACTTGTAAATATCAGCATTTATAGTCAGTTTTTCGATTGTTCTCAGTCCCATGTGAAATCAAAACATTCAGGCACATTTTCAGTTTCTGTCTCATCTTAGAGTGTGCTTTTCTTTCTAGGGCACTTCTGTGAACCCTGTTGGGTGGAGCCACCTGGGTTAAAATGGGTAAATGAAGTCTACATTTGAATGAGTCTTAGGTGGTGTCCTTAGCTTGGATGAAAGAGAAAGGAGACAAAAATGCACCAGTCAAGAGGAAATGTGACATGCCCTTTGTTATCAATGGTCTTATGAGCAAACTCATTTAGAAGACTAGAGAGGAGTGCAGGTAAGTTTTTTGTGTACCACGAATTTCAGTGATTACTTATCCCAGGGAGCTGGTGCTGACTCCCTCGTAGCCTAAGGACTCAGCACCCCAGTCTTACACACCCACTGTACCCAAGTTGGCCCTTTCACATTCAAGGGCCTTTTTTTTTTTTTTTTTGCTTTTTAATGAGGAAGAACCTCAAATGCCAATAACTCAGGTCCACATTCACCATTACCGGATCTACCCCCCAATGGTCCATTGGGGGGGGGTGGAGGGGAAGGATTAGTGGTTTCATTCTTTTGCACAAAGGAGACTGTAATTATTTCTAATTTCAGGCTTTCTCTTGTCCTTGTCTAGACACTTCAGGGAAAAACAAATTTAAGTCATGAGTAAAATTATGTTCTAAAATAAAAGAAGACGTGTTAAATCATTTGTAAAGACATTAACTATCCTATACCTGGAGGTTTCTTTACTCACCAAACTTCTGCAGATATTTTGCGGCACCAGAAATAGTGGTTAGCTCTCACATGCTGTTCTGCTTCAGCTAGCTTCATGCCACCACCTGCAAAGTAGTTCTTGGTTTCTCTTCCTTGTTGATGCTGGCCAGCATTTAGAAAAACACAGATTTTTCATATTCAACTGACACAAGCAAAAGTGAGTGAGGAGGGCCTCCCTGGTGGTACAAGGGGTTAAGACGCAACCTATGAAGCTGTCCACAGCCTCTGCAGCACAAGTTCGATCCCTGGCCAGGGAGCTACCCACATGGCACAGCAGACCTCACCTGTCACACCCGCTGCTCCCCTCAGCTCCCCTCAGTGTATTTCAGTCAATCTGCGTGTTCTGTTCCCCACTCTGTCTCTGGTGAATCCTCTCACACCTTGCACCTCTGACCCGTACCCCAGTTCTTATATGCATAAATAAATAAATCTTTAAAAAAAAGTGAGTATATCAAAGAATTACCTCAATTGTTTTATCCTTTGCCGAATATTTTGTTAAGATTTTTCCAGCTTGAATTTCTTCAAATTAATTAATTTTTTACATCATTGTTCATTTTTAGACAGTATTTGATTTCTCCCCTCAGGTGCAAGCCCCACAGTTGTCCCACTACCACAGCACCCATGTGTTCTTCCCTTCCCTGTTTTGATTCTTTTCCCCTCCTATATACCTCAGATCTATGGTCAGCTTGCAAGTTTTGTCTTTTTCCTGACCCTTTGTTCATTTTCCCTATATTTCACTTATAAGTGAAACCATCCAATATTTTTCTTTTTCCTTCTCACTTTTTTCACTTATGCAGCTTAAATATTATACTATAATAAGCACTACAGTAGGAACTGCAGTGGAACTGCAGATGCACCTACAAGGACCCCCTCTTTTATTTATTTATTTTTTACATTGTTGTTCATTTTTAAACAATATTTGCTTCCCCCCCCCGCCAGGTGTAGTCCCCATAGAGTTTCCTTCACCAATACACCTGTGCACCATCACCTCAATCCCCTGTGCTCCTCCCACCCTCCCTCTGATGCCTCTCCCACCTCCTCCCCTGCAGGATGTCTCTGATTTATAAGTGTCTGTTTTTCTGTGTTGTGTTTTGTACTGTTATTTTTTTTACACTGATGTCTTATTTGGCTCCCCTAAGGACCTCTGCTTTTAAAGGCGCAAAAAAACCTGCAGAACAACATAGAGTTTGGTAAGCAGTTTTATATACATTATCTCATTTTGTATGTTCATTTTATAAGTTTTTCTTTTATTTATTTTTTTTAAGTTTTTCTTTAAAAAAATGATGCTCATTCAGTGTTTTGTGCTTCTCCTCCCCCCATAGTCAGTTATTTTTGAACCGTGGCCCCGAGTAGCAAAAATTGAAACGTGTTGAAGTAATTTAAACACCTGTAGGTGATTTTCTAAGGAATTCAATACAAGCCAGTTAGCTCAGTTACTGAACCTGTCATCTGGGTAAATGAAGGTAAAGGAGATATCTGGATTGTACTGTCCTTAGATAGTGCAGGGCAGAATGTAGTCAAGGTTTATGTAGCCTACAGAGAAGATCTTTCTTTCTAGGATGTTACTTTGTTATTTTTCTATACTCTTCTGGGTTTTCTGTTAGGTGTATAAAAAGACCAGACTTTAAGATATTCTCACTAAGACTATCAAATACTAATCAAGACACTAGAATACATATATATACACGAAGCGTGTGTGTTGTTATCTATCTTTTCATAGTACTAACTCCTGGAGAATTGGTAGCCTGGGCTCTTGGATGCTTCACTATACATCAGATTTCTACTAGAGAAAAAGAAAAGCTCAATCTTCTATTTGTCTTCTCAAAAAAGGAATAAATTAACTAGTTTCTAAGGTAAGCATTTAAATAAATGTTTTCATTCAATACAATGCTCCACATTGAAAATTTAAAGTTTTTTTTAACTTAAGGGAAAGAATTATTTTTCATTGTGATAGAACAGATATTCTTGATTTGTAAATAGATGATTTTGAGGGGAAGCACCATAAAGTTTTACCAGAGTCTCATAAGAAACAGCTGTCTATACATGATCTTTGCCTAGTGGATAAAATAAGCCTAGTGGATGGAATGGAGAATTTGAAAAAAAAAAAAAAATTGAAAAAAAAAAAGAATAGATGATTTTTATTGAAAAACCAAGCAGTTTTTAAATACTATGGTTCTGTTCCTGGTGAGGATGGTTTTCAGGCCACCACATGACTTTCATCATGTCAGGGATGGTTCTGGCCTGGCTGGTGAAGCTACTAGGTCATTTACAGCATTTTGACTTATGTGGAACTGTGTGTCTGTGTGTTACCACAGTAAATTCACTTTAGACTTTGCATTTCATTATCAATCAAGAGCACACTGGTAACTGGCAGGAAACTTCCATCTGGAGCAAAGTAATCGGAACATTTTCTTATTGTGGAAAGCACTTTTATTTCTACCCAACTTTTATTTAAATCTATCTGAAGGAAAAATAGGAAAAAGAGCAATCTGTATTCCATACAAAAGAAGTCTTAGATATCAGGGGTTACTATAGTTTCTCTGTGTTATAAACTGTTCACATTGTTGATGTGTCACTCTATGAACTTTTCTGTAAGTTGGAGGAAATTCAGAGCCTTAACTCTTAATTCAGAGGCTAAAACATCCTGCCCAAAGCAAATACAGTTGGCAGCATCATTTCCCTCTTCCAGATGCCTTTTTTGGTAAATTTAAGGAGGGGCATAAATTGAGGGTGCAACTTTGCTTCCCATATTTTTGAACTGACAGGGTATCCCTGGGATTTGTGACTCTCTACTAGAATAATCTCTCAGGGCTACCACCATTCACATTTCAAGGCTCTCACTAGGAATCATTAACAGCCCAGTGCAGTTTTGCTTTTCACTGAACTTGTGAGAGAATGAAGAGGCCCTGCCAAGGTTCAGAGAAGGATAACAAAGCAGAAGCTCTTTAATGGGATGAACTAACACAGAAGTCTAAGTGCACCAAGCCCTTTCCCACAAGTGGGACCTCATTCCCGGACTGGTGTTCATGCTGATGGCCGTCATATACCAGGAAACAGCACTATGGAGAAACAAAAGTAATTCCACAAAAATGAGTCAAGTGCGGGCTTTGGGAAAATAAGGATCTATCTGTTAACTTTGCTAACATCAGGATCTCTGTGATTTATAATATTTTTCCATTAAACTGGGTTTCTTTTTATTGAAGACAATTACGAGATCTAGAAAGCATTTACTTTATTAGTGAAGCCCTTTGAATTCAGCTTTATGTAGGCTGAAATAGTCCTCTATAGTTGGCAAATGTTTCCATATATTTGTTGATTAACTAACGTGATGTATTGGGTTGTCAGAGATGCCATGGCACATTTTTGCTTGAAAAACATAGAAAAAAATACGTCATGATGTTTTCGACAACCCGATATTAGAAAATTGATTTTATAGACTGCGAGAGTAGTTGAGAAACAATGGCAATATTAAAACTGCTTCTCGTCTGGCCCTGAGGCCTCAGCCTGTTGGCCCAGGAGCACCAAGCTCACCAATGTCCTGCCATCATTATGTTTTCAGGGGTGTCTTGGTTGAGCAGCTTCAGGACTAGATATCTAAGTAGTCATTTCCATGCTGAGGCAGTTGCATCCCCTTCTTTGAGAAGTCTTCAAAAATCTTTGTAGACTAGTTAGAAGTTCTGCGGTAGGATTGCAAATGCCTTTAGGAATCAGACAGAGAACTTCCTGCAGTGAAGTGGGCCAGATAGGGAGTCATCACAATTCAGAAGGCTTTATTTTATTTTATTTTTTAAAATTTATTTATTGATACAAGCACTGGGTACAGTCAGAAGCGCGGGGTTGGGGGGTGAGAGAATTCACCAGAACCAGAGTGGGGAACAGAGCAGGCAGACTGACGAAATAAACTGCTGAGGGGAGCAGCGGGCGCAGCAGGAGTGGTCTGCGTGCCATGTGGGACCCTCACCAGTGGCTGGGGATTGAACTGGCGCTGCAGAGGCTGCGGGCAGCTTCGCAGCCCAGTGCTCAACCGCTGCACCACCAGGGGAGGCCCAGCAGAAGGCTTTATTTCCCCAAGTCCTTAGTAAGGCCCCATGTTTTCAGGTGTTCCAAAGGGAGCTCAAAATACGGAATTTGATGTGTAGTCGGGGTTGTGGGCCTGTTTGGCCACCATTTTTTATTACCTGCAGTTCTGCATTCCTATACAGGGCCAGAGCTGCCGGGTCAGTCAGTCATACCTAAACCTTACAAGGTGCTTTTGAAATCAACCAAGAGCTTAAAGCTTGATCACTCTGGGAAGGCTATGCATCACAAGGTATGACTGGGAACGCTCAAGGGCCTGAGGACTGATGTATGACAAAGGACTCCAGAAGCTGATCAGTGGAAAGCCTTGTTAATAAGATTGAACCATGACTGGGGATCTAGGGCTTGATCTCAATGGCAATACCAAGTCATTAAGCAGAAATTAAGTGCCTGGGGGGCAGACTCACAACCCCTGATACTACAGATGACAGCATATTTTCTACTTTCATCCCTCCTTTTTCTTTTTGTCCTCCTTCTCCTCACAACTGATGCTGTATGATTATTCTATCAATAAAAAGGCCAGGATCTTGCTTTGGCGGCATCCTGCATCCTACAGCTTGCTCTAGGACTCAATGTGGTGTTGTTAACACAACAAGGGGTAGTTGAAATAGAGCTGAAGTTATCGATTAAAAGTGTGAAAGGCAAGGACATAAGAATTTGACTGTGCTGAGAGATCCTGTGTAAATTTACATTAACAGGTAGTCCTGATGACATATTTCTGAAAAGTAATGCAACTACAGGCACAAAATCAAGCCAGTTTGAGATATTTCTGAACTCCTTGCTCATCATACTGAGAATCATAAGTGAAAGTGTTACAGGGCAGCCCAATACAAAATGGGTTGCCTGACTGTGGGTCCTCACCCACGCTCTTAAAGGGACTTATTTACTGCAGGCACACACAAAAGGTTAATAAAAGGCTTATTCACAAGGGGAAGGGGAAATGAGGAAATGTACAACTCAGGGAGAAAAGTGGGAGATAAAGTCTTAAATGCGTCCTACCCGATCCGCTGATCTGGAATCCCAAATGGCACTCTGAGAGCTGGCTGCGAGCCACCAGCTATGAAGCCAGCAGGCGAGCGAGAGTGAGACCCCAAGGCCCCATGTGTCTGGTTTTTATACCAACCCTGGCTGCTTAACTCCACCCTCAGGTCCCAGCCACCTTCCCTTTGGTGGTGATGGGATTTGTCTTTCCCAATGTCTTGATGGCTTTGGTCTGGAGTGGGGGTGGAGTCCACAAAGCCTGTATGGAATCAGCTCAGGACATCATTTCTCCCTAACAATACTGTAACAGGGTGGTCCCCAGGAAAGGGGGAGGTTCCAGGTTCCCTGCCCCACCCAAGGGAGGATGGAGCTGAACAGGAAGAGAAGAGGATGCAGAGGAGACTGAGGAAGGAAGGAAGCAGGATGGAGATCTAGAAGACCTGGAGGAGGCACATGGCACCAAGAGACATGTGAAGAAACTGAGCTTGCCTTTTGGTCATGGACTGGGTGACACAGATGTGGGTGAGACCCGTGGGGAGGTGACAATGGCAGCTTTTATCTTTATTTTAATTTTGCTCTTTTCCTTCCGGGCTTGTCTGGTTGTTTTTGACCCTTTTCTGTGGGTCCCCACTGGAAGGTGCTTTAGACTTGTGGCAGGCCTTGGGGCCTTGCTCTGGGCCAATCCCATTTGGATGGACTTTTACCCACGAGGGGACGGGTAACTTTGGGTGCTTGATTTAGAAATTAGATTCTTTGCCTTTCCTGCATTGTTTCTAAATTGTATTAAAGTTCCTTCCCATTAAAGTCTCATATGTTTTGTGTTGTTGCAGCGGCAGATGGCAGAACCCATTTAGAATAGGCAGGTTTGCCGGGTTTGGGCTGCCCCTCTCCCTGCCCTGTAACAATACCTTTCCACTCTGGTGGAAGTTAGCACTTCTGAGACCCTACTCTCCTATTATAGAAAGTTTCTTGGTGGTCTTGTTGTCGTTTTTGGAGTCTGTGGGTTTGGAGGGCGGGGTCCTTGGGATCACTCTGGGAAAGGTTTCTCCAGAGCTCCCGCTTCAGTGACACACGATGAGCTTCCCAGGCGAGTTTCTCCACGAGACAGAGGTGGTAGTTATATTTAAAGACCAGCTTTATTAGGGAAAGGGACAGAAGAATAAAGGACGCTTGCACAGATACAAGCAGGCAGGAAGACCTGACCCAAAGGGACAGGTTTGCTGAGAGAGGCCTGCATGGTTGCAGGGCGGTGGCCTTGAGGAGAGCGGCCTCCGTTGAGGGAGCTCAGTGAGAAGTCCCGGCCTGGCACAGGTCACAGGGCAGGCAGGAAGGCTGCTGCCCTGCAGAGGGAGAGAGTTGGTGAAAAGAAGCACCTGCGTAGTCCTAGGAGGGCAGAAGGTGTGCTGCCCTGAGCATGCGCGGGGACTACACTGATACAGTTTTCTTTTGTTTGGGAGAGGCTCACTCCTTGTGTGAGCCTTTGGGTTAGTCCTGATTTTGGATAACTATGCAGAATCTGAAAGGGACTGGAGATTCCACAATGTGCTCAATCTCCATATCTTTACCTTTGGATGCGCACTCTACCTGCTTGGATGTTATGCTTTGTAGTCTAGGCATCTATGCCTAAGGATCTTGGTTTCCATAGCTGTGTCAAAGGCTATGCTAATCTCTTCTACCCCCACCTCCTTGTGTGAGCCAGGTTTCTGGTCTTGTGGCACCTCCTTTTCAGTTTTTTCTATTCCTGTCCTCCATCAATCTGATCATTGGAGGCTGCCACATATCTGCATGTACGAAAGGCTGAACACTAGGCGCATTCCTAACTCTCTCCTTCAGCCTCCCCTTTTAGAATTCCTTTAAAAATCAAAGTTTTAAAAAGCTTTTAAATGACCACCCGTTTTCCCACTAGCTTTCTGCAACAATCCTCTTAACTGTACATAACTATCTCTGTCCTCGAGGATGAAGAATCAAGCTAATGGACTTAAGCGACTTCTCCCAAACCACATAGCAAATAATCAGTGAAGCTTGCTTCCATTATACAGCAAAGCCAGGAAAGCTTCCTGAGACATCCTCAGGTATATAGTCACACATCCATTGAATTTGAAGGGACTTTAGAAGGGAGCATGCCCAACTGTCTCATTTTAGAGATAAGTTGCTTAATCCTGACTCCTAATCATTCCTCTTTTTCTTATATTATTTGGAAATCATAGCAATGGTTATATTTCCATTTTTATTTCTACCGCTTCATTTCTTTTAGATCCAGCCAGATTTTCTTTAGACCCTCAGGCTATGGGCCCTTGCTAATTTTCATAACCAGGACAAATAGAATGCAGGTCTGAAATTAGGATGGTTTTGCTTCTGCAGCAGTGGGGACGTGTGTTGAATTTAAAGGGAACCGCAGATCACAGTGGAAGGGCGTGGCAAATGTTACTGTAGCTGGTGTTGTCTGACCAAAAACCCACCAGAGGAAGATCCTTGCTGTAATTTAAAGAGCTGGCAGAGCCTTCGTGGTTTGTAACGTCATTGGAAACCCAAGACAGGGTTTAGTTCATGCGATTTGGCCTATTTTGTTGTTTATTTATTTATACAAGGCTCAAGGGTTCTTTTGACGTTTAAAAATGCTTATTTTCAGCTCAAGTACAGATTACAGTTATGATTTCCCTTTTTTCCTTCCCTTTGCTTTTTCTAGGATTGCATTTTTGGTTTCCCACATACTGCTGTCATGTGGCTGCTTTCTAAGCAGATAACTGTTAGTATTTCAACTGTGATACAGCAATAGCCACAATATCAGCCTTACCTTTGTAGGGTGATCACGGCAGAAGGGTCACTTTTGCAGTGAGAATCTGGAGAACATCAGGATCTTTCTTGTAACAGAAAATGGAGGGTGGAAATATCATTGGAATTTCTTCTATATGAAAGCTGTTCCCCTCCATAAAAGGAAACATGTTGAGAAGCCACTTAGTCATTTTGGCTTGTGTTTGAACCTGTCACAATCTTAACAGTTATTCAACTTATCTGAACTCACATCTTTACCAAACAGTGATAATAATATCAACTTCAAAGACATTTGTGAGACTTCATTATAACCATATTTTACAATGTCTGGTATTAGAGAGATTCTGATCAAATGTTTATTTGTTCTTGCATTTAACACATACTTTCGGAGCATCTAGTACATTCCAGATGCTGCTAACACAGCAGTGAACAAAATAGACAAAATCCTTGCTCACAGCCAGTTCCTTAGTCACTCAATCCTCCCCACTAAAGCCAGATCACACAACATGAATATTCCTATTCTTTCAAAGAATTCATTCCTTTGGAAGTTTTGATAGGGGGAAAAGGATGTCCTAAAGCTAATTCCATACAGGCTTTGTAGACTCCGCCCCCACTCCAGACCAAAGCCAAGACACTGGGAACTCCAAATCCTATCACCACCAAAGGGAAGGTGGCTGGGACCTAAGGGTGGGGTTAAGCAGCCAGGTTGGTATAAAGCCAGACATGTGGGCTTTGGAGAGAATCCCCCATTTTGGCTTTCCGCCAGCTCGCAGCGTCCAGCCAGCACTGAGAGTGCCTTTGGGTTTCCAGGTCGTCGGATCGGGTAAGACTCATTAAAGACTTTATTTCCCTATTTTCTCCCTGAGTTGTACATTTCCTTAATTCCCGTTCTCTTGTAAATAAACCTTTTATTAACCTTTTGTGTGTGCCTGTAGTGGAGTATTAATAAGTCCCTTTTAAGCGCGCGGGTGAGGACCCACAGCCAGGCAACCCGTTCAGTATCGGGGCTGCTCTATAACAGTTTTGCTAGTCAACAATTACATTGTGTATTTAGATTGTCCTTTTGTATGAAACCCCCCCAAAAGTATGTGTGATGGAATTGCAAAATTTAAGTACATTGCAACTTGGATGTGCAGAAAAGAAACTATTTCCTCTTTATTATTTTGGCATCTTTCCTAAGCCCTTACATACTGGTTGGAAGGGTGATACCACTAACTAAATGCAGGGTTTAAAATGTGATTCAATAACTTAATCCATTTGGACACTGTTCTGTTTCCTTTGGATAAATATGCTCAGACTCAGATAACCTTTCTCCTTGGCTGGTGGTCAGTGTGGGGGGTGGGGGAGGGGAAGGGCTGAGGTTTATGCAAAGTCTGGTGTGTGGGGGCTGGGAGGGGGGTGCTGGTGTCCTCAGGCACCTTTGCTTGCACGCCCTGGCCCTCCAGGCTGTTGTCCCTTTTCCATCTGTGGAGCCCTCTGATTGTAGCTGACCTTGGGTGGGTGTGGTCCGTGATTGGTCTCACTGCGTAGTCAAAGTCCAGAATGTGCCCTGGCTGACCTAACCTCATTGCAGTTTCCCCTGATGCTGGAAAGTCCTTTGAAGACTGGCTGACCTGCATAGATTTGGCCTGATTTGCTGCATCTGACAAGCAGGGAGGTTTGTGATCTCTGGGCCCCTCCCTACATCCCTCTGTCTATATGTTACACGGCTCAGAGTCCCTAGGTTTGTGTGGGGGCATGCCACATATGGGGCCACCTTGTTTCAGAGGTCATGGGGAGGCTCTGCAATGCTGATGCCTCTGCTGGCTTTTGGGGGTGTAGGTTCGTTGTGTAGGTTCGTTGTCATTTCTCACGGACAAAAAGAGAATTTGGAGCCTCAAGTGGATTTTGCAGGCCTTTCATGCTGAAATGGGATCGTCTACACAGGCAGGCAGAGAGACTCCAACACTGAGAGGCAGAACAACATCTCCACTTCCTGCCCTCTTTACCCTGTTAAGGGCCCACAGCCACACAACCCATACTTTGTTGAAATGTGAGGCCCATCTGTTGTTTGCTAGATGCCCGAAAGGTGGGAAACAGCTTTTCCAGGGATGGGCTGTCTGTTGTGTGGAAGGAGAAAAATGCCTGATTTTAACTCATTGTCCTTCCAGGGGGTCACCTTGTTTTCTTTGTCACATTTCCCTGCTTGGGTCCAATACAGAAGAGTTAGGGATGGAAGATTAGAACAAGCTTCCCCATGTCATTTTTTTTTTTTCTTTCTTCTGAGCCCCACCCCTCGCCCCTCCAGCAAAGGCTGATCTTTCTTTTCATCCTATCTTCTTGCTGACTTAATTCACCTGCCTAAAACCTGGTGACAATAGGTTATTTTTTAACCTTATTGTGGCAGACCCCGCTGAACTGAAACACGCCTGGAATGTTAAAATACTAAGGACTCAACTGAGTTAGCAAATCCTTTTTTAAGAGGCTTGTATCATCTTGTTTTTTGAATGACAGAAGCAAGATGACTCCTTTTCTTGTTCTCTTTCGATAATAAATTCAACACTTCCTTTAGAGTAAGTCATTGCCAAAGGCAGACTAGTGCAAAGATTCCAATCCAGGAAGACAAAAAGAGAAAAACACTAAAAAAGTCAACAATGTATCCATCATAGAACTGTGGCTATTGCATGCAAGAAACTCATTCCTCATTAGCTTTAAGGGGCTCTAATCAGGTGACCAGACTGCTTCCAGCAGTTGACAGGAAGTTGGTTTACTGTTTACTCACTTGAAGTCAGTGACAGCTTAGAAGCTTTTAACACAAACTTCTCTACCCTTTGTTTTCTTTATTTCTCAAGGGGTCCTCCTTGTACTTCTTCATTATCCTCTTCTTGCTATTGGGTCTCCTTGCTATTGGGTCTCACACTTGCTCTTTGCTTCTACCCTGCGCGCGCGAGCGCACACACACACACATACATAGAGGCACACGTCACCTGTTTCTTATGGTCCATAGTGATACTTTTAAAAAAAAAATTAATTTATGCATACAAGAGCTGGGGTACAGGCCAGAGATGCAGGGGGTAAGAGGATCCACCAGAGACAGAGTGGGGAGCAGAACAGGCAGACTGACCGAAATACACTGCTGAGGGGAGCAGCGGGTGAGACAGGAGAGGTCTGCTGCGCCATGTGGGTTGGGCTCCGGCTGGCCGGGGATTGAACTCGTGCTGCAAAGGCTGCAGATTGCTTCATGGTGTGTTGCTTAACCCCTTGCACCACCAGGGAGGCCCCCATAGCGACACTTTTACAGCCCCTGTCACTCTAGTTCTTTTTTCAGCTTTCTCTTTCATCCTTTATATATGTGAGTATTGATTCTTTAATGTGATGATAATAATCAACTATAATTTATTAAGCACCTATGTAGGGGAAATGGTTTTCAGGCTTTTCTGCTCTCTGCCATTAGGATTGCCCTGCCTGGTAGGGCACCTGTATTCGGTAGGTACATTGTTATAAGTTGTGTTGTTTACTTCTGTGGGCCATGACTCAGTATAGAGATATTTGGGAAGAGAAGAGGAAATAAGAGAGAGAAGGGGAGAAAGAACACCAGAGAAGCCCAGAGTGAAGACTTGTGGGGGGTTTGGATGCCTGCTGGCCCCCTGGCCCCCTGGCACCCCTGCCTGCCGTGTGCCTGGTTGTTGCACTACAAGTAAAAGCTCATTAAAGCCTGACAAAGCCACCGAGGGCTCGAGGACTCTCCTTTACCGTCTGCTAGAATCATAGATATCCTGCTCTGTCCCTTCCTGCCACTATAACCTATCACATAGTACAGGTGAGTTTGTCCTTTTAATATTCACTCTCTCCTCTACTCCTTAGACTCCTTATTGTTTATAGGAAGAAACTGAGGGTCAGAGAGGTTAAAAAAATTTGTCTGAGGCTACAGAACTAGCAATTGGTAGAGCTAGGAATCGAACCTAGATTTCTGTTTTTTACTTTTTTAAAAAGATTTATTTATTTATGCATACAAGAGCTGGGGTATAGGCCAGAGATGCAGGGGGTGAGAGGATCCACCAGAGAGAGCGGGGAGCAGAACAGGCAGACTGACCAAAGTACACTGCCGAGGGTAGCAGCGGGCGAGTCAGGAGAGGTCTGCTGGGCTATGTGTGTAGCTCCCTGGCTGGCAGGCAGCTGACAGCGTCATAGGTTGCGTCTTAACCCCTTGCAACACCAGGGAGGCCCCCAAACCCAGATTTCATTGGCATCAAGCCTATTCCATGAAGGCACATTGTTCTGAACAAAAATTTTAATATTTGAATACAGATTTTATATAAATCAAATACAATAACTCTGAACATGAAGCTCAAATATTATCTTATAGTGAGCGGTTTAAAAACTATTACACTGAAGGGCAGGATGGGGAACTCTTTTTCAGAGATGATTAATCCTTGATGCAATTCTCTTAGAGTGCTGACTAATGGTCTGATGACTACTTATTTTGATCTTGGTGTTGGTAAAGAGGCAGTAAATTCAGGAAACAGAAAGAAGCTTACACATTCCACCCAGTTAAAATTGCTAACAGTGGAGGTCTCCATATTATTTTGGGGCCAGCTTTTTTTTTCCAGGTTAATTTAGCTACTTCCTCTTCCATTTTCCTGTTTTGTTCTTGAAGACCAAAAATTTTTTCCCATTTCTGTTTAGGTTATTACTGATTTTCAAAATCATATTTAATTTCCCATTTTTTACCTTCTTTGGCCATCTATTCTGTTTTTACCCCTTGTTCATACCTTTCCCCTCTTTCTCTTGTTTCTTTCATCCTTGCTCATAGGGCTTTGTACCCTTAAAATGAAATATACTGGAAACCTAATCTCTAAAATCCTGGTCATCACAAACAGGGTTGTACGATGTTTGCATTTAAGTTCTGTTCATAAGTAGCCATCTCATTCACCAATCAGAATTGTGCACTGGGCATTTAAAATAATTGCCTGTGGTTTTTTTTTTTTTCTGTGAGATTTAGCTGAACATAATGGGTGGTACTTTTGTTGCAGGGCAGCCCCGATACAAAACGGGTTGCCTGACTGTGGGACTTATTAATACTCCACTGCAGGCACACACAAAAGGTTAATAAAAGGTTTATTTACAAGGGAAAGGGGAAATGAGGAAATGTACAACTCAGGGAGAAAAGTGGGAGATAAAGTCTTAAATCCGTCCTACCCGATTCGCCTATCCGGAATCCCAAATGGCACTCTGAGAGCTGGCTGCGAGCCACCAGCTGTGAAGCCAGCAGGCGAGCTAGACACTCCAAGGCCCATGTGTCTGGTTTTTATACCAACCCTGGCTGCTTAACTCCACCCTCAGGTCCCAGCAACCTTCCCTTTGGTGGTGATGGGATTTGCCTTTCCCAATGTCTTGATGGCTTTGGTCTGAAGTGGGGGTGGAGTCCACAAAGCCTGCATGGAATGAGCTCAGGACATCCTTTCTCCCTAACACTTTGAGGTCTGATTGAGCACTCATTCTAGAATGAATACGGAGCTGAGTGTGTGAGTGCATGTGCATATGTTTTTTGTAATGAAGACGAATTGTACCTGAAGAATATGTAGTTGCTTGCTATGAGTTGCTTCTAAGCATCCTCTTAGATCAAAGTGTGTATTAGTATCAGATCAAACTGTTGGTCAGAGTAATTAAGTGACTGACATCTATTTAATTAGAAAACAGAAAAGAATGAATGGAGAGTTTTCAAAAGGACTGCATAAATTAACACATTTAATCTCTTTCCTCGCCTGCTCTTTCTTTGGGAACAGTGCCATATAATCCTGCCTTCCCAGGTGTGAGAAGAAAGTTCCTGAGTTGACAGTTTCCTGAGGATGGAGGAGGACATTATCCTTTATAGCCTGGAAGAGGCCAAGGTTAGTTCCTCAAGTTTCTGTTATTTTGAGATAAAGGATTTTTTTAAAAGATTTATTTTTATTAATTTATGCATCGAAGAACTGGGGTGTAGGCCAGAGATGTAGGGGCTGAGAGGATTCACCAGAGACAGGGTGGGGAGCAGAACAAACACATTTTACTGAAGTACACTGCTGAGTGGAGCAGTAGGCAAGTCAGGAGAGGTCTGCTGTGCCATGTGGGTTCACTCTCTGGCTCTGGAATGAACTCATGGTGCAGTGGCTGCCTATAGCTTGATAGCGCTGAGGCTTTAACCCCTGCACCACCAGGGAGGCCTGATAAAATATTTCTTGGCCTTCAATTGCTGTTCTCTTTCAGAAAACTTCAGTACAAGTGATAATCAGAGGCACTTGGAAGAAAAAAAGCCTGTTGCAATACTACATTTACCAATGCCTTACGGTGTTAAAGCCCAAGTTCAATATGATATCTACTAATTGTTAAATTTCAAGAAATGATAGGTATAAATGAAATCATTGAAGGTATAAATCATGATCACAGATATAACATCTGTGTCTATGGGTTCATTTTATGTACAGATCATTTAATCCACAGGTCCCATGAAGAACCAACTATGATGTCTAATTTGAGGTTACAGATAGCAATGTATATATCCAGCTGAGACTATTTATCCAAAAGATCCTACTAATAACTGAGCAGAGAAGGGTATGTCCAGGGATCTGCTTCTGGTACCTTCCCCGTGCTCTTTCTTTGGGAACAGTGCCATATAATCCTGCCTGAATTGAAAGGGGGAAAAAAAAAATGTGATGAATGTGCTGATCTTTGCAAAGAACTGGCCACCAATCCACTTGGAATAGGGCATGCATGTGATCATGTTTCTGGCCAGGACCAATGTCTAGCTTCACCATTCAGCCTCCTCACCAGGCTCGGCCCCACCCTTAACCAGAAAGTGGGCAGTGGTAAAGTTGAGGACTCTAATAGATGGGTAGGGGTAAAGAGATCCAGATAATTGCAGGGGAAATCCACAATCAGAATTAAACAGAGGTGCACAGCAGATTAAAAACTAGGAAATAAAGAATGGCAGTTTAGACTTGAGTGTTTTTGTACTTTTTCTTTTCCTTTTAATTCAAATTGCATTCTTGTCTTAAGAATTCTAAGAGGTAGCTTTTAAAAAGTTCAGAATTATAAGAAGTATTCTTTCCCTACTAAGTCAAGTAAGCATAATCAATTCCAGAAAGTATTCTCTGGAAACTAAGGTAAAATAACACAATTTTAGAAAGATCAGCCAATACGGCAATAAGAAAGCCAGTTGGACCAATCACAAAATATGATTCTAATGGTTCTCTGGTTCATTCTTTGCTGGCAGGGATTCCAAATCTTCCTGTTCTCTTTAAAATATCCCTTTGGGGATATGTTGCCAGCTTCTTTCAGATGTGTGATCTCCAAAGGAAATGGAAATTTAATAGGAATTATGGGATGCTGACATTCAGATGATTTTCAACTACAAGAGACATATAAAACCAAAGATTTCCAGTAATTTTAACAACAAGCTTGTCATTATTTATCATTTATCAGTTATTTATCATTAACTGAAGCAAATGGTTTTCAGACATTATCAATAGAAGGCTAATTTGATAAGAGGAAATTAAATTTATAGAAGACAGAGTAGGGTTAAAAACAAACAACTATTACTTGATTACTAATGTACTCTATTCCTCTGAGCACATTTTTCACCATCTCTTTGCTTGTACCCAAATTTTAAAAGACAAAGGGCAAAATTTTCTTTCGCATTGACACACCCAGTATTCTTTCACAGGAAGACATGCAGTGGAGGTAGAGTGGCAAATGAGACAATTATGAGTGTGGAGGAAGCACTACCCTATTTTGATAAACTGCAAGCAGGATGGAACTGCTTCTGGCATTTATGCAGTTAGAGAATTTGAGGTCAAAGCCACAAACTCTGAAGTAATGGAAATTCATGCATGGGTTCTCAAAATTTAGAGAGTTTGTTTGAGAAGGGAACAGAAATTAGATTAAATCAATGTTGCTTAATACATGATAAATAAATTGTTAATGATTTATTTAACCCTGTAGAAGCTGAATATCTATAGGCATTTCAAGGTCAGACCTAAAGCAGTAACAAATGTTACAGAAAGCAGAGAAAAATCAAACTAGAACAGAAGAAAGGAAAGAACTCCCAAACCGCATGTTTGATAAAATTATAGTTTGCAAATGGAAAGGAGAAACTATGAAATCTGTATGTAAATGACAGGGCTTACCAGGGACTTGATACTGGCTCTTAAATTGACTTTTTAAAAAATTATCAAAATAATGCATATAGAAACACCATTACTATTAAAATATTGTTAACATATTACTTTTATTTTTAATGCCCAGATCTAACATAGTGATTATGATAATTGCCTAATTAGTATTAGCTAGATACAGGTATATATAAAATAATATATTTTTATACATATATATTTACATATGGAGGTATCCAAATCAGCTCACCCCAAGATTTTCAGAACTTGTCTCAAGACCACCCACTTTGACATGCACAGTATTTTTATCTTAGAGCAATGAAATCCCTTGAGGTCAAGGTGAAACTTCTGTCCTTGCCTAAGTTCTTCATTCCTTCTAATCAGAGAAGAAATCCTCATGTCGTAAGTTTTTGCCCTTTCCTAATTGGAAAATCTGTCACTGCTCCCCTTTTTATGACCTAGAAGAACGTAGTTTGGAAGGCCCATCCAGTTGTAGATTTTTCAGTGAATATGTCCTCTCTAACAATCTCATCTTTACTCAGATTAAGAATGAGCTGGTCCAAAATGCAGGAATCCCTTGTCTGCTCCATTAGCCTCTAGATTTCACAACCATGCAAATTCTTAATCATGTTACTATCGATAAATTGATTTTTCTTTTGCTCTAATGCTCTTTTGATTATCTGAGAAGAACACAAAGGAGTAACAAATCATTTCCTTTGCATTTTGATGTATCTGTATCTACATACGCATATTTGCATATTTCTCTCTTTTGACCTTCATTAAAAATTATCAATTGGGCCTCCCCTGGTGGCTCAGGCGGTTGAGTGCAGCACTGTGAAGCTGTTCGCAGCCTCTGCAGCACCAGTTCTATCCCGGCCAGCCGGCAAGGGTCCCACATGGTGTGGCAGATCTCTGCTATTGTTCCGGCTGCTCCCTTCAGCACTGTATTTCGTCAGTCTGCCTGTTCTGTTCTCCGCTCTGTCTCTGGTGAATCTTTTCACCCTCCCGCGTATCTGGCCTGTACCCCGATTCTTGTATAAAATTAATAAATAAATCTTTAAAAAAATTATCTACTGGGAATATTGCATTTTTCCCTTTGGGACATTTTCCATGTGAAAGAATACATTGTGTTGTTTTAATTTCATGGGCTTACCACTTATATCTGCACGCTTTACAACTTAACAAGATAGACTGCTGACCATCTTGGTTTTATGTGGAAATCAAGACCTTACCTATAAATGCAATGAAGACTCCTTTAGTTGGGAAAGAAATTAAAACAAAACTAAACAACAATGAGTCTCAAAAGGAAAAGATATAGGGCAAGATTGAACTGGCACATATTTACATGAATACGTGCCCAGATAAGGGCTCAAGAAATAGAGAACCAACTTGAGTCCACAGAAGAGAGATGAGCTCCTCCCTTCCTAGATGCATGACCCCTTCCTCATCTTCTTTCCCCTTTGTCTCCCCAGACATGCCTGGGTCCCTCCATGATTTCCTGAGGAAGCACAGCTGATCATGCCGCTGGCTTCAGATTGAGAGCTCATCACCTTTTGACCTTTAGCCCCACCCTGTGTTTACCAGCCTGAGAGCTGGCACTCATGACTGTAAATGAAAGAAAAAAAGAAAGAAGGCAAAAAGCAAAGCAACTTATGTCAGCAGCTGTCAGCTCTGCAGGGCCACACCTTGTTTCTCTCTTCCTGTGTAATGAAGAGAAGCAGTCTTGGGCCATGATAGTTTAGGGCAGGAGCAGATGTAATGTATAAACAAGTATTTACCTACTCACGGCAAAGATGTTTCACTGAGAAAGCAAAAGGCATTATTGATAACCTCTTTGTTTTCTTACTGCAGATTGGCGATTCTGCCTGCACCTTTCCCGCCTTTTCTCATAGTCTTACACTTACTGTACACTAGTCTCTCTAGTTCTACCCTGGGGCCCATTGCCACTGCCTACTAGAAATATCTTACCTTCTTCTCTTATTCTTCCCTCAGCATCTTTTACTTCTTCAACAGATATATCCCAGTAGTTATCAAATGAAAGAGCAAACGCAAACTTCAAAAGTGCACAGTCCCCTCTCACCCCAACTTGGGATGGTGCTGAAGGGTCATGTTAATCTACAAGCTCCTCTTGCATAAAAGGAACCCAGGGACTGAGTTGATACCCAGAGAAGTAGTGTCTTCATGGTTTCCTCTGTTAGAGTGGAGGTTTACAAGGGCCAGAAAAAAAAAACAACAAACATTCCTGACTAAGTTCCAGGCATACTGGGGCCACTATGTGTATGTTTGCATACACATTGGCCATCATTTCTTAAAGGCCAAAGTGCATAATCAGCATTGATATACTGGCAGAGCATATTAAATAATTAGGGGAAAGAGAGAATTACAATGCAGAAGGTCAAGTGGAAACCTCTGAAATTGCCCCCATGTTCCCAGTGAAGTTAGCAAATAAAGAAAATGCATCTTTGGGGAGGAGGGATGGCAGAGATTAATAGTCATATAACAGACCTAAAGGATGCAAAGGTGGGGCCTACCCGGTGGCCTAGGGGTTAAGTCTCAGTGCAATCACTACTACAGCCTTATTCAATCCTTGACCATGGAGCTACTCACTTGGCGCAGCAGACCTCTCCTGTCTCACTCGCTGCTCCCCTCAGCAGTGTATTTCAGTTAGTCCACCTGTTCTGATCCCCACTGTCTCTTGTGAATCCTCTCACTCCCTGTACCTCTGGGCTACATCCCAGTTCTGTGCAAAAAAAAAAAAGAAAAAAAAAAGAAAAAAAAAAGGGATGCAGGGCCTCCCCGGTGGCGCAGCGGTTGAGCGCTGGGTTGCTAAGCTGCTCGCAGCCTTTGCAGCACCGGTTCGATCCCCGGCTGCTCCCCGGCCACCGGAGGAGGGTCCCGCATGGCGCGCAGACCTCTCCTGACGCCCGCTGCTCCCCTCAGCAGTGTACTTCAGTCCTTCTGCCTGCTCTGCTCCCCGCTCTGGCTCTGGTGAATTCTCTCACCCTCCCATGCTTCTGACTGTACCCAGTGCATGTATAAACAAACAAACAAATAAATAAATAAAATAAATAAATAAATAAAACATGCCTCTATTAAAAAAAAAAAAAAAAGGGATGCAAAGGTGAAAGTCACTACTCACTATCGTATTTTTATATAAGTCACCAGTATGGCTCCTGAAGAAACTGGATGGTTCTGGAGAATGACTGGATAAAACCACAAGCTCAAAAAATGATAACCCTGATTGTAGCCATTATGCTGGATAGTAAGCTACAAAAGGTTTATAAGGGTTAGGTATGTGGTATATGGCCATTGATTTAGGGAATGCATTCTTTTTTTAAAATTTATTTTATTTATATGCATACAAGAGCTGGGGTATAGGCCAGAGGTGTGTGTGTGTTGAGGGTGGGGGGGTGCAGGGAGGGTGAGAGGATTCACCAGAACAGAACAGGGGAATCTACTGAAATACACTAGGGGAGCAGCAGATGAGACAGGAGAGGTTCTGCTGTGCTGTTTGGGTCATCTCCCTGGCTGGGAATCGAACTTGTGCTACAGTGGCTGCAGATTGCGTCATAGTGCAGAGATCTAACCCATTGCACCACCACGGAGGCCAGGAATCATTCTGTTTAAGAGAATTATTCTAATTAGAAAGAGGATCTCGTGAAATGGATAATAGTCAACTGCAGCTTTGACCCAGGATGATCCTGATTCCTCCTTCTCATAACAGTCTAAAGATTTCAATGCCTTTGAAATCCCACTGGAAATGATATTGATTCCTTACATAACTGACAGCATGCTGACTGGACTGCTCCATGGGTCTGCTAATCCCAAGCGGCTTTTTTGGCCACCAAGGTCAGAACGGCCTGATCAGTTAGGGACAGGAGCATAACCCCGAAAGGTACCTTTCAAATCAATCAAGATCACAAAGCTGTATCACACTGGCAAGTCTCTGCACCATAAGATATGACTGGGAATGCCCAGGGGGCCTGATGACCGATGCATAAAACCAATTCCTGACTTATACATCACGAGGTATGACCGGAAACGTGTGCCCCCCCCCTCCCCCCACTGATGTATCACAAGGGAACCCAGAAGCTGATCAGTGGAATGCCTTGTTGATAAGATTGAAATCATGGCTGGGGGACTAGAGCTTGATCTCAATTACAATACGGAGTCCTCAAGCAGATGAGAAGTGCCTGGAGGACAGACTCACAACCCCTGATACTACAGATGACAGGGCACCTTTTTCAGTATCACCCTGCCCTTTTCTCTTTGTCCTCCATCTTCTCAACCAATACTGTATGATTATTCTATTAGTAAAAAGGCCAGGATCTTGCTCTTCAGCAGCATCCTGCATTATTTATTCTGCTCCACAACTCCCTAGAAACTGTAAGACACACCAAGATAAATACTATGAAGATCTAGTAACTTGCCACTTTGTGACATTTTTATGGATCTGGTGCCAGGGTACTGTGCTGCTCTTTCCCCTCCAGAGTAAAAGATTCATTACAGCCTGTTCATAGAAGAAAGCAAGTGCCTAGTAAGCATTTTCTGGTTCTGGGAGCAGCACATTATACACCTAGCACTACCCCTAATGTTGCATGAGGCTCAGAACAGGAAAGAGCTATGTAGAAGTTCAGATTATACTGTAAAAGTGGTAGTGTCAGGCCTCCCTAGCGGTGCAAGGGTTTAAGTCTCAGAGCTATCAAGCTATCACCAGCCACTGCAGCATGAGTTCGATCCCTGGCCAGGGGGCTACTCACATGGCGCAGCAGACCTCTCCTGTCTCACCTGCTGCTCCCCTCAGCAGTGTATTTCAGTCTGCCTGTTCTGCTCCCCACTCTGTCTCTGGTGAATCCTCTCACTCCCTGCACCTCTGGCCTCTATCCCAGTTCTTGTATGCATAAAATAAACAAATTTAAAAAAGAGAGTAATGCTAGAAAAAATAGTCAAAACATATACCATTTTTTATGTTTTATTGTACATTAATTATAACTAATAAATATTATTACATACTGATACCTGCAAGAACATGCAAAAATCTCAAAAATGTTATATTCAATGAAAGAAGTCAGATGTCAAAAAGTTTATTTTGTACAAATTTATTTATATGAAGATTATTCACATGCGAAATGAATCTTTGGTGACAAAACTCAAAACAGTGACTGTTAATGGAGGGTGGAGTTTAGTTAGAAAGGAGATTTTCTGTGGTGATGGAAATAATCTACATCTTGATTGTGGTGAAGGTGAGATGGTATATAAATATTTACCCAATCTTATTAGAGGGATATTTACACATTGGGTATTTTGCCAAATTTAAGTTTCACTAAATAAAAAAAAAAGAAAAATGCACACGTCCAAATTGACACGAATGACCTTTTTTACCCCCCAAGGATCAGTACTCACATACCCTCCTAGAAGAAATGGAAACAGTATTAATCTTTTAAACAAGCATCTGTCATCTATATCAAAAAATAACAAAAGATAATATTCTCACCCATGTGGTGAAAGCAGCAGAGTGCAAGGGCATTTGAATGACGCTGCTTACTGTTTTTTTTTTTTTTTTTTATAGAGGCATGCTTTATTTATTTGTTTGCTGGTTTGTTTGTTTGTTTTGTTTATACAAGCACTGGGTACAGTCAGAAGCACGGGAGGGTGAGAGAATTCACCAGAGCCAGAGCGGGGAGCAGAGCAGGCAGACCGACGAAGTACACTGCTGAGGGGAGCAGCGGGCGGCAGGAGAGGTCTGCGCGCCATGTGGGACCCTCCTCTGGTGGCCGGGGAGCAGCCGGGGATCGAACCGGCGCCGCAGAGGCCGCGGGCAGCTTCGCAACCCAGCGCTCAGCCGCTGCGCCACCGGGGAGGCCCTGCTTACTGTTAATAACAGCAAAAGGACTGGGAACAAGTGAATGTTCATTGATTAGAGGATACCTGAATAAATTATAGTACATCTGCCCCCGCCCCTTGGACCATCATTGAGCCGTTAAAAATGATGAATTAGAGTTATACCCATTTTTAAAAAAAAGATTTATTTATGCATATAAGAACTGGGCAGGAGGCGTGAGAGGGTGAGAGGATTCACCAGAGACAGAGTGAGGAGTAGAACAGGCAGATTGACTGAAATACACTGCTGAGGGGAGCAGCGAGTGAGACAGGAGAGGTCTGCTGCGCCATGTGGGTAGCTCCCTGGCCAGGCATAGAACTCATGCCGCAGTGGCTGCGGATAGCTTCACAGTGCTGAGACTTAACCCCTTGTGCCACCAGGGATGCCACCCTACACTCTTCTACCACAACATTCCATTCATCTTTGTAGTGCTTTATGCAACCTGTATTTACTTTCATTGATTATTTGTTACTCTTTATCTCTATGCAGTGTGAGCTCCAGTGGGGGCAGGGACATTTCAGTCTAGGCCTTCATTGCATCTAGGTACTTAAAGTGGTGCTTGGTTAGTATTCGGTGCTCAGAAGCATTTACTGAGCAAATCAACAAAAGAATGAAAGGCAATGATGAAAGCTGAGCAAGAGCTTGGTTCAAGAATCAGACAGACCAGGGTTTGACTTAATCCTTTGATGTTGGGAGACGTGTGAAATCCCCTTGAAACACATTTTTTAGCCTATAAAAGGGTGACAATAGTAGTATCTACCTCATAGGGTTGTTGTGGGGTTTAAATGAGGCTATCTGTTGCCAGAGACACTATAAACCATCCATGCATCATAGCTGCTGTTATTACCATCATCCTCAAGCTGCATCATGGGTCACTGTCCAACCTGTAGGTCGATGGCCCTTGGGTTAAGCTCCAGTTCCTGTTCTTATCAATTCAGGTTGGCAGGTAAGGCTGGGACAAGACCTTCTAGCTGAGCTGTGGGGCAGAGGCACAAGCCTATAATTATTACACCAACGATATTTCCCCAAGCTAGGGACATGTCCCGTAGAGGCACTCTGTCCCCTTCTTCTATGCTTTTCTCAATCTTTCTTCCAGTTCCTTTCCTTTCTTTGTATGGCTCTTTTTTTTTTTAAATAATAAATTTTATTTTTATATTCCCCATACAATTGCAACCCCCCCATTCTGACCCCAATCCCTCCCCTCCCGCCCCCCACCCCCCAAAAAGTGTTTCTGGTTCATAGTTTTTTGTTGATTTTGATTTTCACTTTCTTATAGTTATTCATTTTCCTGGTCCCTTATTTAAGTTTTCTAGATTCCTGCTATGAGTGAGACCATCCGGTATTTTTCTTTTTCTTTCTGGCTTATTTCACTGAGCATGATCCCTTCCAGCGCCATCCATGTTGCTGCAAATTGCATGTGTTTATCTTTTTTGAATGCTGAGTAATATTCCATGGTATATATGTACCACATCTTCTTGATCCAGTCATCTATTTTTGGGCATTTGGGCTGTTTCCAAAGCTTAGCTATTGTAAACAGTGCTGCTATAAACATAGGGGTGCAGGTGCTCTTTGGAATTGATGTTTCTGTGTCCTTTGGGTAAATACCTAGGAGTGGAATTGCTGGATCCTATGGAAGCTCTATGTTTAGTAGGTCAAGAAATCTCCACACAGCTCTCCATAGTGGTTGGACCAGTTTGCACTCCCACCAACAGTGCCGGAGAGTTCCTTTTTCTCCACACCCTCCTGTATGGCTCTTAATACTGGCTGAATGAGCCAGTCCGTAGGCTCCTGTTCTGCCACTCGACTGCACCTTTGGTGGTATAAGACCCCATCAGTGAACAGGGAAGGCTTGGACTGGACAGGTATTTGATGTTGCATTAAGATAGGTTAGCCAGGCTTCTAAGGCAACACATACTAGCTTAAGTGATAACCTCTTGTTTTCTCCTCTTCCTGGGTCACAGGAAACCCTGACTACCCCACCCTTCCCAGTGGTTGCTAGCAGAGAGCTCTGAATATACACTTAGGTATATTCAGAAGACAGATGGAAAAGAAAATGCAAATGAGGTGAAAATAGACTCATTAGCAGGAAAAAAGTTGGAAATTGGAAAATAAGCGGGGGTGGGTACAGACTTGTCATGGTTTTCTGTTTATTCAAGGTAAGAGGGCAAAAGCTATTGCTTTTCAAGGGATCAGCCAGAAACGACTTCCTGGAAAAGTCCTGGAGTATCCAGGCTCAGGTCTGCCAACTCCTAAAAGATTTCCTGCCTCCAGGATCTCTGAGCTAACTTGCAATTATCTGAGAACATTATCTTTACTGTGTGATGTTGTCCTTTTTTCCAGGAATGGCCATTCTATTCACTGTTTCCTTAATGGTTCTCGAATGCCGGACCCCTACAATTGTCCCACCACTAACCTGATTACCCAGCACAGGGCTTGACACATTATAGGCATCTCATAGATGTTTGTTGAATGAATAATAGATGTTCAGAAGCTTCCTGATGCCTAAAGAGATTTTAAACAGCTGCAAAAGGTAAATGTTGGGTGCACACAAGATGTTCTACAATAGGATTGAGTTTTGAGAATTAAATATCCTCAAAGGTGATATTAGCTAATGAAGGAAATGTGTCAAAAGAAAGGTTTTATAGGATAGCTGCATCCCAGGTGATAGAGCTTGAGTTGGCAGGGGCTTGTGGCATTGTCTGAAAGTCATGCCCTGCCAAGAAGGCAAATTAGTGGGGCTGACATTCAGACTTTCCCTGGTAGACAAGAGGTCAAGTTGTATACTCTGGAGAGGAGCAGTAACAGCCCTGAAGATGGTGCATCTTTTATTTTTTTAAAAGATTTATTTATTTATGCATATAAGAACTGTGGTATAGGCCAGAGGTGCTGGAGGGTGAGAGGATTCACCAGAGACAGAGTGGGGTGCAGAACAGGCAAATTGAATGAAATACACTGCTGAAGGGAACAGCGAGAGAGGCAGGAGAGGTCTGCTGCGCCAGCTTCCTGGCTGGTCGGGGATTGAACTCGTGCTGCAGAGGCTGCAGATAGCTTCATAGTGCTGTGCTTAATCCCTGAGGATGGTGCATCTTGTTGTAAATGCACTCCCTGGAGCAGCTGAGTTTTTTTGATTTGTACAAAGTCCCAAACTAGCATGGGTGCTGGAAGGGCCACATTTTAAGACTTTTCATGTTGATGTTGTAAAGAAACCCTTGACCACTTCCACGTGGTGTCACCATTAAAAACACTTTGGAACCACAGCTCTCCTGGGACAACAACCATGATTATCTCTCAATCCCTCTTTTTTTATTGCGGGACGGAAGCATACCCCCTTTGTGAAGATCAAGTGAAAGATTTTCCACATTGAGCTTAGTAGTTACCCTCTATAGATTCACTTCTCTCTCATCCTTCTTTGATGGTTACTTGTGAAATGTGTCTTCCCAACTAGAAGTCTTTTTTTTTTTTTAAAGGTTTATTTATTTATGCATACAAGAGCTGGGGTACAGGTCAGAGGTGTGGGGGGTGAGAGGATTCACCAGAGACAGAGTGGGGAGCAGAACAGGCAGATGGACCGACATACACTGTTGAGGAGAGCAATGGGGGAGACAGGAGAGGTCTGCTGCGCCATGTGGGTTGCTCCCTGGCTGGCTGGGGATCCAACTCGTGCTGCAGAGGCTGTGGATTGCTTCATAGTGCTGTGCTTAACTCCTTGCACCACCAGGGAGGCCCCCTCCCCATCTAGAAGTCTTTAAAAGAAGCATCAATTGTCTTTTCTGAGATGTTTCAGTGAGGCTAGACTGAATTTGAAGAGATACACTGACCTCTTCGAGTCTCTTCAAACTCATTATTATTTGATGCTAGGATTTAAAATTTACATGTACTGAATATTCATATATGCAATCAGCCTTAGATTATTCCAAGGCCGAGAATGTATCTTGATTGGGTTAGTGGCCCATTCACAATCACTTTTGATTTCAAGTTCTTATTAAGATAATCACAGACTCGGCTTAATTAATTCCTTTGTTGAAATTTATTGCTATTGGTGTTTATTCCTACCTGGGAGTTAATGCAAGAATGCTTTTCTCATGCACAGCAGTGTCCCCCCTCCCCCATCCTGTCCTTTGATTGCCATTTCAGGAAGAAAGAAGACAAGCAAGGTCTTCATGTATAGCTCTGTAGGGGATGATGCACCTGGCTCAGTAAAAGGACCCTGGGCACCATTTGCTTAACAAATACTATTTGAGGTCAGTTACCAAAGTCTGTACCAGGTGCCCTAGGTTCAAATCCTAGTTCAGTCACGTACTAGCTATGTGACCTAGGGGTACTAACCATTCCAGTTTGCCTGGTTTTAGCACTGAAGCTCCTGCATGGTGGAAAACCTCTGTATCCTGGGCAAATTGTGACATTTTATGAGCCTGGCTTAGTCACATCTCTAAAATAGGGAATGTATTCCTTTTTATTTTTTTAAAAGATTTTATTTATTTATTTATTTATTTATTTATGCATACAAGAACTAGGCCAGAGGCGTGTGTGTGGCAGGGCGTGTGTGTGTGTGTGTGTGTGTGAGAAGATTCACCAGAGACAGAGTAGGGGAGCAGACGGGCAGATCCACTGAAATACACTGCTGAGGGCTGCAGCAGTTGAGTCAGGAGAGGTCTGCTGTGCTGAGTGTGTCAGCTCCCTGGCCAGGGATTGATCTCATGTTGCAGTGGTTGGCGATAGCTTGATAGCGCTGAGATTTTAACCCCTGCGCCACCAGGGAGGCCCTGGATTTCTTTTTATATCATGAGTTTTGTGTGAGGGTCAAATGAGACAATGGGGAAGAATTTTGCAAACTCTAAGCTGCCTTTCCAACATAAAGCATAGTTTGTTTTGTTTTCTTATCTCTGAGTCATGCAGTGAAAGGCTTTGATCTAGAACTGAATATTCACACTAGGGGTAAGACAGGTAGTGAGGGGAAAGGGAAGACCCTGGATTCATCAGGTATTGGAATAAGTTTCATCTGACTGCAGAGTTTGGGTCCCAGAGGTATGCGGTTCTATAGCAGAGTCCAGTAGCTGGATTTTAATCTTTTTTTTTTAAGATTTATTTATTTATGTATACAAGAACTGGGGTACAGGCCAGAGGCATGGGAGGTGCGAGGATTCACCAGAGACAGAGTGGGGAGCAGAACAGGCAGATCTACTGAAATACACTGCTGAGGGGAGCAGCAGGCGAGACAGGAGAGGTCTGCTGCGCCATGTGGGTAGCTCCCTGGCTGGGTTTGAACTTGTGCTGCAGAAGCTGCAGATAGCTTCATAGTTTGCGTCTTAACCCCTTGTGCCACCAGGGAGGCCTGGCAGGTAAATTTTAAAGAGGGCCAAACTTCCACTGTGTTCTCGACAGCCATGAGACTGAGTGCTTAGGTACCTCTGTAGTAGAGAATTGCCAAGAGCAGCTGAGTGGCCTAATAGAGGCACCTGGGATATAGTTTGATATTCCAGGGTAGCTAACACCAAACTCTGTATTCATACTGCACTTTTTTTCCCTTGCAGTCTTTTCATTATTACCTTTGCCTTTACTTTTTTTTTTTTTTTTTAATCACATTCAACACACTTTCAATGAGTATTTATTATGCGTGAGGTCTTGGGAACATTAACAAACACCTGACACATTGTCATGGAATCGTATCCCTGAGGCAGCTATTACTTCCTCCATTGTATTTTATTATTTTTTCATCAGCACATGGCAAGTTTATTGAGGAAAGGGAACAAAAGGAGAGAGATATACTAGCAAAGACCCAGGTGGGCAGTCTTAAAGAATAAGAACTGCCTATTTCCTCCATTGTACAGGAAAAGATTTTCAGAGAGGTTAGTTTACTAACATATATTTGCACAGGATTTCACAAAGTTTCACGGGATATGTATTCAGTTTTACCCAAAGATCTATGGTCATCCCATTCTAGCATTCAGCTTTTTTTTTTTTTTTCAAAGATTTATTTTATTTATACAAGAACTGGGGTACAGGCCAGATGCTCAGGAGGGTGAGAGGATTCACCAGCGACAGAGTGGGGAACAGAACAGGCAGACTGACGAAATACACTGCTGAGGGGAGCAGTGGGCGAGACAGGAGAGGTCTGCTGTGCCATGTGGGTTGCTCCGAGGCCGGTGGGGATTGAACCGGCATGGCAGAGGCTGCGAACAGCTTCACAGTGTCGTGCTCAACTGCCTGTGCCACCAGGGGAGGCCCCGCATTCAGGTTCTTTTTTTTAAAGACTTTTTTTTTTTAATGATTTTTTTTTTTTTTAAGATTTATTTATACAAGCACTAGGTACAGTCAGAAGCGCGGGAGGGTGAGAGAATTCACCGGAGCCAGAGCGGAGAGCAGAGCAGGCAGAAGGACCGAAGTACACTGCTGAGGGGAGCAGCGGGCGGCAGGAGAGGTCTGCATGCCATGTGGGACCCTCCTCCGGCAGCCGGGGTGCAGCCGGGGATTGAACAGGCGCTGCAGAGGCTGCGGGCAGCTTCGCAACCCAGGGCTCAACCGCTGCGCCACCGGGGAGGTCCCGCATTCAGGTTCTTAATTTGAGCCCTCAAAGATTTAGTTGATGTATCTGTAAGAGCAGTCCTTACGGCTCCTGGTTCCCTGAAGGGGCTGGGGCCACCAGCTGAGCGGCATCACCCTGGTCTATAGTAGTTGCCAGATTTGATGGCCAATCCTGGTGCAGAGGGTTTGAGTTTTAGGAAAAAAAAAAAAAAAAGCTGTAGCAGTTTTGAAACAGTGCAGATCAGGTTAAAATTTAGTGGGTGCCATTCAGATACAGCAGAGCTCGTCTACTCAGCTCTGGCTTGAGCTGGTATAGGGTAATCTGGACCTACTACTTGGATTTCAGTTCTGAATAACTAGCTGGTTTTGAAAATGGACCAGGACTGAGATCCCAATGGAACCAGTTAGGTTCATGCTTGCACCAGCACGAATCAAGTTGGAAACAGCTGGTTTGGAAAATGAACCAATCAGGTTTGAGAGGTGGGTACCCTGAGGGTGATATAAGCAGAGATTTCGATTGGTGTGGGAGACACTTAACTGGCCCAGGAGGAGGCAGCAGCAGCTTGAGGAGAGACTGACTCCTGCTTTGGGAGAGACCTTTGCTTCAGCTGCATTTGGGAGTGCCACTGGCTTATGCCTGGGATCTCCAAAGAGCTGGTACACACTGGTGTCACAGTCCTCTGGCACTGCCTCTGAGAGCTACCAGTTCCAGCATCTGGTGCTTGGCCCAGCCAAGCTTTGTGGACTATGGCCTCGCTGCCCTGATGAGGCCTCAGCAGTGCCACCTGTGGCTTCCCCCAGCTGCTTCAGATTAGCTGGATCAGGGTCCACTGCTTACCAGGGTGCCTCCTGTCCCAGGCTCTCATTGGAGGGACAACGCCCCTTTGAACAAGCAGCTTTTGGTCTGGACTCCTGGACTCTGTGGACACTATCTGGGGTAGGACTGCTGGCCATTTGTGGCCTTACAAACTCTTTACTTTTACTCAATCACCCCTTTATGTGTTTTTTTTTTTAAAGATTTATTTATGCATACAAGAGCTAGGGTACAGGCCAGAGATGTGGGGTGGTGGTGGTGAGAGGATTCACGAGAGACAGAATGGGGAGCAAAACAGGCAGATTGACTGAAATACACTGCTGAGGGGAGCAGCAGGCAGACAAGAGAGGTCTGCTGGGCAATTGGGTAGCTCCCTGGCCGGGGGGTCAAATTCATGTTGCTGTGGCGGTGGATAACGCCATAGGTTGCGTCGTAACCCCCTGTGCCAGCAGGGAGACCCTCAATCACCCCTTTGTAAATAAACCCTGTTATGTTGTACCCTGAGATTGAGTTGTGTCTTGCAATTGTGAGCACATGGGTGAGAACCCACAGTGAACTGCCCCCCCCCACAAATGATGCACACTTTTATGTAACTAAGTTCTTGTTATACTATTTAAACTTATTTATGTTCATGTAAAACTCTCATGGCTACCACCTTACACCAGTAAGAATGTCACATATCAAAAAAACAAGCAACAACAGATGTTGGTGAGGATGTGGTGAAAAAGGAACTTTGCTGGTGGGAGTGCAAACTTGTTCAACCACTATGGAAAGCTGTCTGGAGGTTCCTCATTCTACTAAAAAGGGAGCTACCATATGACCCAGCAATTCCACTCCTAGGGATCTACCCAAAGGACACAAAAACATTGATTCAAAAGAACACCTGTACACCTATGTTTATTGCAGCACTATATACAATAGGTAGGACCTGGAAACAACACAAATGCCCAAAAATAGATGACTGGATCAAGAAGATGTGGCATATATACACATTGGAATATTATTCAGCATTCAAAAGGGACACTGATGCCATTTGCAGCAATGGGGATGGAACTAGAAGGAATTATGCTCAGTGAAATAAGCCAGAAGGAAAAATTGGATGGTTTCACTTATAGCAGGACTATAAGGGAACCAAATAAGACATCAGTGTAAAAAATATTAACAGTACAAAACACAACAAAGCAAAAACGGACAATTACAAATCAGAGACATCCTGCAGGGGAAGAGGAGGGAGAGGGATCAGAGAGAGGGAGGTAGGAGCACAGGGGACTGAGGTGATGGTACCCGGGTACATTGGTGAAGGAAACTATGGGGACTACTCCTGGGGGTTTGGGGGGAAGCAAATAGTGTTTAAAAATGAACAATGTAAAAAAAATAATAAAAATATATTAGCCCCCCAAAACCAAAAACTTAATCTCATGTAAGCACATATTGTCTTCCTCCCTGTCCTAACCTACCTTTACTATAAACTTCTCACTCTGATGCAAATCATCATCAGTCCAGAAAGTACTCTGAGTCAGTGCCCTTCACTGTGCTTGTCTGGGAAAGTTTGAAGGGGCCACAAAGATAAGACACTTGAGACAGAAGGTAAATCAACTACCTCACTAAGCACACTGTTTAGTTCAACTGACACTTACTTTTTCCTAAAGCAAGAATTTCTTGATGAAGAAAGACCTATCTTGGGTTTACTTTCTGGCACAAGCTCCTTATCTCATAGAGGATCAGTAAAAACAGACCGGGGACTGACATTGGTCCCGATCTTGGCACTTACCCAAGGACAACACTTTGAGTAAAGCTGCTTAAGTTAACATCAGTCTGCCTATCCATCCCTGATGTCTACTTTGCATTATTGCAACAGCCTCTCAAATAGTTTCCGGTTTTTTTCTTCCAATGCCCTTGGCTGCTGGAGAAATCCCTACCAAGCAAGCCTGTAGGTGACACTCTCCTAGTAAAACCTTTCAATGGCTCCCACTGTCTCCTAAATAAAGTCCAAATACTACAAAGGAGTCTAGGCTCTTTGGGCCCGTGGATGTGGGGGTGGGGGTAGTGGTGGTGGTGGTGGTGGTGGTGGTGGTGGTTGTGTATGTATGTGTACCCTTGTGTAGTACCAGGAAGGGCACTGAGCAGGTTTTCTATGATCCGAGCAGACTGGGGGTGGTGGGGGGGTGGTGGGGTGTGTGTGTGTGTGTGTGTGTGTGTGTACGTGTGTGTACCCTTGTGTATTGCCAGGAAGGGCACTGAGCAGGTTTTCTATGATCCGAGCAGACCTGGGTAGAGTCTTGGAGCCCTCGGTGGCTTTCGCAGGCTTTTATTGAGCTTTGTATGTAGCTTTGCATATGAGCTTTGCAGCAACCAGGTACACGGCAGGCAGGGCTGCCAGGAGGCCAGCAGGCCTCCAAGCCCCTGGCAAGTCTTCACTCTGAGCTTCTCTCGCCTTCTTTCTTCCCTTCTCCTGCCTCTGCTTCTCTTGGTGACTTCTCTTATTGTTTACAGAAGTAAACAATAGCTATAACAATGAAACAAATGCAGGTGCCCCATCAGGCAGGGCAATCCTAATGGCAGAGGGCAGAAAAGCCTGAAAATCACTTACCCTACACCGTGCCAGCTTTCTCTCTCTCTCTCTCTCTCTTTTATTTTTGTTCCTTTGGCCCAGTTTTAGACTTACAGATAGCTCCTCAAAGAGGCTCACTTTGCTACGTGGTACAGTGGACCCTGGAAACAGCACAGTCTAGTACCGCCAGATCCACTTACGGGTGGATTTTTTCTATCCATGATTCTGTATTTACAGATTCAGCCACCCACCATGCCTCCTGCTTGAGATGACTGAATCTGCGGATGCGCAAACGGCGAACAGATGCTGCTTTGTAAATTACACTTGCTTTCCCATAGATCTGCACCCCTAATGCCTTGTGCAGTCTCTGGGCTTGCTGTTTCTGTTGTTGTGTCACCCCCAGAGGTCTTCCTCTCCCTCGTCACCTTGCCACTCACCTGTTCTCTTTGCCTGGCTGATAACTGAAAGAATTGGCGTGGTAAAGAAAAGGAAAGTCAGGCTAAGTTTCTCACAGGCAAAAAATATATTGCGCCCACAGATGAGGTTCTCCAACCCCCGCAGGGGTCAGAGAAGTCTCACCGTTGGGGGATAAGAGCAAGCTTTTATAGGGCAGGGTCTGGCCTTTGGAGGGAGGTGGAGAATGCTGAGTCGAAGTTGCTTTTCAAAGAAGTTTATTCCTCTCAGAACTGGTTCTTCTTTCAACTCTGCTGCTTATCAGGGCCCGTGCAAACTGGGCAGAACCGGCTCCTGGGATGCAGGTGGCAGCACTTTCAAGTTACCCCTCCTCTACCCCATCTCTGCCCTGGCCTCGACCTTAACAAGAACCACGGAGACTTTAAAACGAGAAACTTCAAAAAAGGCCATGGGAATAGAGGTGGGCCTGGAAAGTGTTTGTTTCGAGTTTAGCAGGAAGGAGATGCCCCAAGGAAGCGGAATGGATTAAGAAGTTACTCTAGAAGGCTGTTGCCAAATATGCGGTGACAAGGTAATGACCCAAGAGTGGGGCATGGAATAAAAGGGAAAATGTGTGGAGGTAGGATTCCTACTGGCGCTAAATCACAAGTAGCAGGATTAATTTTTGCAAAGGTTGCATTCAACGTAGACTAATGCAACAGAGACAGTTCTGCAGAGAGAAAACTTTGGGGCCGGGGCTTGGGAAATGCAGGTGTTCTTTTGGTTTGGCTTCCAAAATACTCGTATCTTTGAAAGACTTTAAAGCACAATTTTGAAGCAAGGAATTGCTACTGCCAGCCTGGGGAATGGGAAAGCTGGGGAAAGAAGCAGTTAAAACTTTATCCATTGCTTTCTCTGACACCCTTGGGGTGTGGGAGATGTGGACATCAGAGGATTGCAGAGGCTGGAGAAATATGCAGCAACCTTGGAGGGAGTGTCCTGACAGGCCAGGCATGCTGAGAGCTACTCAGTTTCTCCCTGGTCTCTGCTAAGCAAAACTTTCATTGGGAAGGAGGGTTCCTTTTCCCCTGACAGAGATAGGGAGGTTAAGATGTATTAAAATCTACGATTGCCCCTTATAAGAAAGCATGGAAGAGGATTAGCTTCCAAGCAGGTGCTTAGTCTGATGCTAGTTCTACAAAGATATGAAAGGGAGTTTGCCCATTTTATGTGATCTGAATCTGAATGTGCTATAAAGATTAACTCATTTATCCTCATTGCCTGCTTATAAGCATTGTTACCCTTTTTTTTTTTTTACCCCCAGCCCTGGAGTTGAGACTAAGTACGTGCTGATGGGTGTAGCCCAAGGCCATGCAGCTGGTTTTGCTGGCAGGCTTCCTCTGGAGGTAAGGAGATGCCTCAGGCTTCTGTGGAGGTAGCTGGCTCAAAAAGAATGCTGCTAGAAGCCCCAAGCCTGGGGATGACAAAGCCTAAGCCAAATACTAATTGCAGGTGCCAATCAATGAGAATGTGTGATAAGGCAGGCAGCAGCTGGGTGGAAGTTTGCCTGCTATCTAGAATTCTGCCACAGTCGTGAAACGGTGGTCAAATTAATAGCATTGTAAGGATTTTGTAAGCAATTTGTGTGTGTGAAGTGCATGAATGGTTACCCAGAGTTGCAGTGATTTCTGTATTATTGCTTCATATTTATAGGTGATTTCCAATTCTGAAAACACTCATGTGTGTATCATTTCCTCACAATAGTTGTTTGAAAGCAGGAGGTAGATATTAATGGGCTGAAAATTCCCCCTACCTCCTTTTGAATTCATGGGTTGAGGCCTTAACCCAGCACCTCAGAATATGACTGTATTTAGAGATAAGGCCTTTAGAGGTGATTAAGTTAAAACAAGGCCTTAAGGTTGGATCCTAATACAATCTGATTGGTGTCCTTATAAGAAGAGAAAATGTGGACACACGAGAGAGAGTTATGGAGTTTTCCTGCACATAGCGGAAACTCATGTGAGGACATTGGGAGAAGGCAGCCATCTGTAAGCCAAGGAGAGGGACCTCAGAGGAAACCAAATCTTGATCTTGGATTTCTGCATCCACACCTGTGAAAAGATAAGTTTCTGTTAAGCCACAATATGGGATTTTGTTATGGCAGTCCTAGCAGACTATTAGGCTAACACCCTTAAATAGTTTAGAAGTACTCATTCCTAACCAGAAAATGTCCATGTTAATCGGGAAACTTCCATTGTCTCATCAACAATAATAGAAATGGCTTACACTTACCAAGCTTTGACTGTGTGCTGAACATTATTGTAAATGTCTTAATTCATTTAATCCGTATAAAACCCCTCAATGTAAATAAATGGGGGACAGGAAATAGTTCTTTCTTACAGTAGAATTCCAATTAATAAATATAGAAGGAATGAGAGAAATAGATGGTTGCCATTGTGTTAAACACTTCAGTAATTGTTGCAGGTAAGAAACATTGATGGGCACGGCAATTAGTGTGTAAAAGGTCTGATAAGAAACAGGATATTTGCATATATCTATACTACATATAGTTTCAAAGTGTCTCTCCACAGGATATTAATTTCAAAGGGAAAAGTAGTAACTTTACAGTGGACCAGTTCCCTACATACCATCTTAACCAAGTGATCAAGTTTAACCTCAGCAGCTGTAAGACACAGGTATCCAGAGAGAATACCTGACCCCAACACACAACACCTTGTCTTTGCAACCTTGGCTAAAACACATCACCTCAATCCATTCATGAGAAAGCATGAAGGGCAATTTGTAAATAAATAACTGGTCTGAACTTTACATAAAGTATCACAGGTTGGAGGAGATGAAAAATACATGATACCTAAATGCAGTATGGGGAACTGGCCAGAAAGAAAGAAATTAGTGGGAAAATGTGCACATTTCAAACAAGGTCTGTAGATTGAGTTAGTGGTAGTGCATCAATGTCACTTTTCAGGTGTCAATAATTATACTAAATTTCTATAAAATATTAACCTTGGAGAAGCTGGGTGAAGGGTAACTAGAAACTGCACAATTTTTGCAATTTTGAAGTTATTTCAAAGTCAAATGCTATTGCTAAAAAATCTCTCTGAATTAGGTGCTGTTATTGTCTTCCCAGTAGGCGAAATAACGTGTTCAGGGTCACTCAGTTTGTTAATAAGGCTGAGACTGATATTTATTCAGGCTCTTTGACTCCAGAGCTTATACTGAGTCCAGTGAACCTAAGAAGACAAGGAAATTTTAATTGCCTGCATCCTATTAGTCCTCAGAAGGAGGTGTTAGGATGTGTTGCCATAGTTTGAGTTGGAAGAAATCAGAAGCTGGTTAGGACACTGTAGTTGAGAGATACCACTGTATACACACTAAGAAGCCCAGAATTCTTGCTTCCCTCAGAACTTAGAAATAGCTGTGACACACAAAAGTAGCAGGAGAAAAGCACCGCCTGGGAGGCCAGAGGAGGTGGAAATGCACTTTAGCCTCGTTGGAGGAAGGATGTGGCATGTAATCCAGACCTTCAGCAATGGGAAGGGGTGCAAAATATGGGTGTGCCAAGGAAGAGAAGCTTGTAGAGAGATGAATGATGGAGGTAGAATGATAGTTGAACAAATCTTAAAGTCGTGTTAGGGATCCTCATCTCCAATGACATCAGGAGCCATGCAAATGTGTAGCAGAACCTAGAATAAGACATTGAAGGGTGGGATTTCTGGCAAACTGCAGAGGGTCTCCTCCACCTAAAGGCATTTTGGATTAAAACAAAACAACAAAACCAAACACTGGCCCAGGCTAACACATTGCTGTGGACCAGATTTTACCCAAGGGCTGCTGGTGTGAGCCTGTTTTTTTTCCTTTTTGACATAAATTACAGCATTCTGGGCTGCTCAAACAGAGGATATAGCTTATCGTGAGAATGAAGAATTGTGTGGAATTTGTGCTAAAGATCGTCTGGACTTCAGGGCTGTGTGGCCAGGGGGGTCAGTTTGTGTGGTATTAGTTCATTGTTTCTAAGAGTAAGCTTGCTGTTTTATTGTTGTTGAAACACCACTGCCACCTAGTGGTCCTTGGGACTGTGCCAGCACCAAAAAAAATGTAACAGGAATGCTTTCTATATATGGTGCTTTCATCATCCAAATGTTTGTGTTGTGACTCATGCTACTCATGCTACTCCATGTCCCAATCAGCTGCATAATCCTTTATACAGTGTGGTGGTTAATAGCGTACATTACCACAAATGGTGAGGGTTATTATTGTCATATAATCGATACTGTTACACAGTCCACCAGTGTTATCTTTCTGGCCTAGCTATAAAAATTCAAGTGTCTGAGATAAACTGTGTTGAAGGAATTAAGTGTCAGAGGAGGCATGAAAAATACCTTGAAGAATGAATCAGGAGATTTAGGTTTGTTAGTTGTATGACTAAGTCACTTGACATCTGGAGGCATCAATTCCGGCTGTGAAAAATGTGGGGTTGGAGAGGTTCAGCGGGTCTCCAACTCATGGGGGACATTCTTTGAGGATCTTCATGGGATTAGAAGTACTAATGGGTCCTGGTCTGATTGTGGGGGTTTTAGGGTAGGGGGTACAATGGTATGTTAGGCCTGCTCCAGACAGAACAACTCCACTGCAGCCGTTGTTTTATTACTATTATTTTTTAGTTTGTAAATATTTTTTCCTTTTTAAATTTTTTTTACATTGCTGTTCATTTTTGTACAGTGTTTGATTTCTCCCCTCAGGTGTATGTAGTCCCCATAAATATCCCACCATCAATCACATCACCATGGTCCCCCATGTTCTTTTCACTCCGTTTTGATCCTTTTTTCTCCTCCTCCCCTGCTTTAAGCCTCAAATCTACAGCATGCTAAGCCTTGTTATAAATTTATTTTTGCGGCCTCCCTGGTGGTGCATGGGTTAAAGTCACACCGCTATGCCAGTCACGTGGCACAAATTCGATCCCTGGCCAGGGAGCTACCCACACGGTGTATCAGACCTCTCCTGTCTCGCCCGCTGCTCCCCTCAGCAGTGTATTTCAGTAGATCTGCCTGTTCTGCTCCCCACTCTGTCTCTGGTGAATCCTCTTACCTCCCACAGCTCTGACCTATGCCCCAGTTCTTGTATGCATAAATAAATAAAAATAAATCTTTAAAAAATTATTTTTGCATAGGAAATCCATGCCCATGACTCAGAATTCAAGAGGTGCTAAAGAATATGTCATAAAAAGTCTCCTTAATAACCTCTCTCCAGTTTCCCATCCTAAAGGAAACCGGTATCAGAATTTCTTATCTATTATTCTGGAGATCTTTCAAATTGCTTCCCCTCTTTCCTTTCACTAACACTCTTCCAGCCAGAGTGTCACTATTTCAATCCTTTTGCTATATTGGACTTTCATGTGAAATTTCACTTACTTCACTGTACTGAGACACTTAAAAATATTAACTAGCTTACCTATAAACATCATTTTCTCTAGGTCACCTTATAACTTTAAAACCTGCATTTTTGTTTGCTATACAATGAATGAGCCAATCGCATGTGGCTTTATAAGAAAAAAAAAATTGCCTTTGCTCTGGGTGTCAGGCCTCTGAAAGACAGGAAGCTGGAAATTTCTAAGAGAAAGCCTCATTTAGTGTTCTCTATTACAAGGCTGCTTGGCTGCTCTAAATCATAATGATGATCAAAGGTTACCAAAGGTTAGGGGTACACTGTGAAGAAACTACTCCATCACCAGCAGTCAAACAAATTTGGGAGACTGAACAGGAGTGAGGACCAGTCATTTTAGAAATCTTGTTAAGTTTTAAGTTAGCTGGAGATGGACTCCTCATTGCATAGATCCTCTATTACATTTTTTTTTAAATTTTTAAAAAAGATTATTTATGCATACAAGAACTGGGGTACAGGCCAGAGGTGTGGGGGGTGAGAGGATTCACCAGTGACAGAGTGGAGAACAGAACAGGTGGACTGACTGAAATACACTGCTGAGGGGAGTAGCAGGCTAGACAGGAGAGGTCTGCTGCACCATGTGGGCAGCATCCTGGCTGGGGATTGAACTGGTGCTGCCATGCCTGTGGATAGCTTCATAGTGCTGTATCTTAACCCCTTGCGCCACTAGAGAGGCCCCCATTTTTTCTTTTTCTGCAGGATTAGATTTTCCTCAGACCACTGGCTCTCAACCCTAATTGCATGTTAAAATCACCATGTCCCATAATTGGGCCTTACCTGTAGGGATTCTGATGTTAATTTGCCTGGGTGTAGGGCCAGGGCTGGGTATTTTTGGTAAGTTCTCTAGATCATTCTAGAGGCAGCCAGGTGACAACAGCCGTAGGTGATTAGCGACTAAGCAGTGATGCAGTTCCATTCGCCTCCAATAGATGGTTGTTCCTCATTCAACAAATGGCCAGATTCCTTCCCAATCAGCTAGCCTTTCCTTCTACCCCTCTTTCTATTGCATTATCCCTGTCTGTCTTAAATTGTTGCCTCTTCTGATGATGACCAGTCATCAGAGCATATAAAACCTCATCCGGGAGTCCATGTTAGAAACTATCAATGCCTACTCTTTCCAGTTCTTAGGTGCAGCTACTGCAGACCACCTGAGTGCTCTGGCCCATCAAGTTCTAGGCCAGTGTCCTCAGACCAGCAGCATCAGAGCACCTGGGCACTACTGGGACATCAAGTGCCTCAGCCCATCCCAGACATACTGAATCAGAAACTCTGGAGAATTAGCGGGGAGCAATATACGCGTTGACTAGCCCTCCAGATCACTCTGGTGCACCCCAAGGTTGAGAAGCACTGTTATAGGGCCAGTTATGACCAGAACAGAGAATTCTATTGACATCTTTGGATGTAGTAGTAGATGGCATCAAGGATGGTTGTGTTGCCATGGATAGCTTCTCTGGCGCCCTTGGCTTACAGTCTTTCTCCAGTACTCCCATCACTTCCATCCTGTCTTGGTGCTGGAGAATAAACTGAGTTTCTTTCTCAATTTCTCTCTGTTTTGTACCTTGTCATTCCACTATGATGGGCTCTTCCCAAACTCAGTGCAGGCACAGCCCTACTTCGTCATCCCTGTGACTCTTGACCCTGTAAGAGACCTAATTCCCCAAAGACGACAGCTATTTCACCTGGGGACTTCCTGGGAGAGTTTAAGATACTGTGTAATCTCATAGGACAGACCGACCGGCAGGGCTTTCTTCCCTGCGGGTCTGCTGATGACTCATTTTGTGCACGAAAGCCTGATTGTAACCTCATTGGTGCTGTAGTTTCTTCTATTGTGGTAGTATCAGATGTGATTATTGAGGAATGAGAACTGGTTTGGTTTCTGTGGTCCTGGAACTTGAGCATTCCAATGAGTGTTGTCCTTCAAAGTAGCCATCTCACCAAGCTACCCATTTATTCCAACAAGGCTGACCTTGTTCCAGAACAGCACTGGCAATGCTCTTGTGGACCCGCTGCAATCTGGGGTCTGCTCCTTACGCTCTTCCAGGATCTGGTTTCATTGTTCACTGCCATCTCCCAAATGTCACTGATCCAGCCATAACCACAGAACTGTTTGCTGTTTCTTGACCTCTCCCTGCACTTTCACATCTCTGTGTCTTCGTTTTTCTTATACTCAGCTTGGAATGCTCTTTCATCTCTGTCTTTTGCTTACTGATTCTGTTTATTTTCCTAAGGCAGCTGAAATGTTACATATCCCATGAATCCTGGCCTCATTCCTCAAGTCAAAATAATGACCTGCTCTCTTCTCACACATCTCAGTATTTCACTTTTTTTTTTTTTTAAAGCATGTTTGGGTGAGTAAATATTCCCTTAAAATGTAAGCTTCCCAATGGCAAAGACCAGGGAGACCATCCATTCCCCTCTGCAGCATCAGGCAGTGAGAAATCAATAGTTTTCTCTACAGAGCCTCTGTAAGGGATCACCTGAGAAATTGCCTATTTATTCTAGTAAAAATGGCATTGTACCAGTCTTAATCACATGCCTTAATCAGCAGAGCTGGAACCCAACAACTTAGCTATTTCACAAAATCATTCACCACAAGGGATAAAGATTTAACATGTTAGAATAATAAAAAGATGTGTGCTGAGCTCTGGAAGCTGGGACCACATACAAGGGACTACTACTCTTTTGCAGTAGTAGTAAAACTGCTTTGAAGGGGACATTTGTTTATTAAGACCTTCCTTTTGAAAAATGTGAAAATGTGCCCTCTGTGACATTGATGCTGTGTCTTTTTTTAAAAGATTTATTTATTTATGCATATAAGAATGGGGTGTAGGGCAGAGGGGTGGGGGGTAAGAGGATTCACCAGAGACAAAGTGGGGAGCAGAACAGGTGGATCTACTGAAATACGCTGCTGAGGGGAGCAACAGGTGAGACAGGAGAGGTCTGCTGCGCCATGTGGGTAGCTCCCTGGCTGGGGATCAAACTCATGCTGCAGTGGCTGCAGATAGCTTCATAGTACTGAGACTTAACCCCTTGTGCCTCCAGGGAGGCCCTCTGTGTCCTTTTAAGGCTTTTAAGTTCCTGAGCTGGAAGGTCTACCCAGTTTTGCACTGTCTCAAAGAATAAGGGCAGATGACCTCAAGTCCTATGTTAGGAAGACTCTGTGGCTTCACATTTCTGATCGTCTACTGGAGGAATTGAATTTCATGAGCCTGGTGACTAAAGGAGCTCTGGGAAATGCAATACATTTGGAATTTTCTGCTTCCGTTGGAGTGGAGTACCCACTGCCACTCCTTTGGGTATTTGGGTATTTGATCTTGAGAGTTTTTCGTTGTGATGTTTGTTCTTGTCCTTCTTGGTGGATTTTCTTTCACTAATGCTTCATGAGATCGTTTTCATTCCCCTGTTTGTCTTCCCAGAAACTAAGTGGTCTTGAGTCATGCTGGTTGTGTTTGGATTTCTGGTGGAATCTACCACACCATAACTTCTCGTTACACGCTGGTGGAGAAATACCCCTGAGAACTGAGAATCCTCCATCACACCCCTCTGAGCCAGTGATGACTCACTGTTTCCTGACGTGGTGCCCCCTCTTCTTCCAGGGACACTTCTCGAGTCCATTGAATCAATTCATTATTTTACATTATCTAAGAATATGTATATTCAATTTGGAAGCTTTATTTTTTTAAAATTTCTTTTGTTATAATTGTTCTGACGCTATTTGGTTCTAGAGATAATGTAGCAGGTGAAGAGAGAAATTCTGACGCCAGGTTCCATGGAACCTTCCTCCCTGTCTCCCTGCCCCCACTTACCTGTCATATTGAAGTAACAAAGCTTCAAGTTTGGAATCATTAAGAGGGGTAGACGCTTTTTTTTTAAGATTTATTTTTATTTATTTATGCATACAAGAATTGGGGTGTAGGTCAGAGATGTGGGGGATGAGAGGATTCATCAGAGACAGAGTGGGAATTAGAACAGGCAGATTCACTGACATACACTGTTGAGGGGAGCAGCAGGCAAGACAGGAGAGGTCTGCTGTGCCGTGTGGGTTAGTTCCCTGGCTGGGGATTGAACTCATGCTTCAGTGTCTGCGGATAGCTTTACAGTGCTGAAACCTAACCCCTTGCGCCACCAGGGAGGCTTAGGATAGACACTTTTTATTTTTTTTATTTTTATTTTTTTACATTTCTAATAAACTTTTATTTTTTTTTCTTTTTTTTTTTTTAATAAATTTTATTGTTATATTCCCCATACAATTGCAGCCCCCCCATTCTGACCCCAATCCCTCCCCTCCCGCCCCCGCCCCCCTAAAAGTGTCTCTGGTTCATAGTTTTTTGTTGATTTTGATTTTCACTTTCTTATAGTTATTCATTTTCCTGGTCCCTTATTTAAGTTTTCTAGATTCCTGAGGATAGACACTTTTTAAAAAGAGGTTATCCCGCGCTCCGCTATGTTCCCCTGGTGGCACAGTGGTTGAGTGCTGGGCTACGAAGCTGCCTGCAGCCTCTGCTGCTCTGGTTCGATACCCGGCCACCTGCGAGGGTCCCACATGGTGCGATAGACCTCTCCTGCCACCCCCTGCTCCCCTCAGCAGTGTATTTCGTCAGTCTGCCTGTTCTGTTCCCTGCTCTGGCTCTGGTGAATTCTCTCACCCTCCCGCGCTTCTGACTGTACCCAGTGCTTGTATAAATAAATAAATCTTTTTTTTTTTTTTAAAAGAGGTTATCCCACGGAGGGTGGGCTTCCCCCCAATTTAGGAAGGGTGGTTAGTGATGGGTCTGTGGGTACTGTGTTATACTCCATCATAGCACCCTGGGAGTTAATAGAACCAGGGATGAGGACAAGAGAAAGCAGGTGGCTAGACACTAAGAGTGGTGGCCTCGGGGCTCACAGCCGAAGATGTCAGCCTGAGTTTGGTTCAGGGAGTGTTGCAGATTTAATTTGATTTAGAGATAGAAAAAGAAAAAAGCCCCAACCAGTGTGCCATTTTGTCCCGCTGAGTCTAGTGGAGTAGTTCATTCTCACTGTATGTCAGTTCCTTGAGGATGACAACCATACCTTTCATCCTTCTTGGGCCATGGTGATATGTTTATAAGCTGCTGGAATGACACACTGGCTTGCATGTGTTTGTGGAAACTAGCACACCAGTATTGTGTCTAATCACCATAATGCACAGGGGTGATTAGCAGATAGTAGGGAAGAACTTTGCACTTTGCAAATCACAGGTTTTTTTTTTTTAATCCACCACACCAAACCTCACACTGTAGTTGAATTTTCACAATACTTGATCTCCTCTGCAGTAATAGCCTCAGGGTACTGCTTCAGTTTGTCCTGTAATTGAGGTATTGAGCAATAAATATTTATTGAGCATCTACTTGTTGCAGGCTATGGTCTAGGTTTCTTTATGAAGCTTTCATTCCACCAAGGGGAGAGAGACCAAAAAGAAAAACAAGCAGGCGAATAGAAAACCCACTCCCAAAAACATAACAAATAACTAAATGGTATATTATAATGCCAGGTATGACAGGTGTGAGAATTGGGGATACTGGGGGGATTTTAAGTGAAATGGGCTGTTAATCTGAAAAGATGACATCTTAGTATAGATAAGAAGATGCTGAGGGAGCTAATCCTGGGCTGTTCTTAGAGAAGAATATTCCAGAATGAGTGAAAGCTAATGCAAAGGTTGGAGGGAAGCACATGTTTGGTAAGTTCCAGAAACATCAAAAGGCCTGCAGAGCCAGTGTAGAGTTAGTAAGAGTGAAAGCATTGAAGCAGGAGGTAGGACTCAGGTCAGGCCTGTAGCCCTGAGGACTTGTCTTTCTTCAGAGAAACATGGGGACCCACTGGAGTTTGAACACACAGGTAACCTGATCTGATGGATATTTAAAAGGAACATTCTGGCTGCTGTGTGGCAAGACAAGTTGTGAGGTGAATGTGGAAAGCTGGGGTGGATGTATGGAGACCAATTTGGAGCCTAACAGCAAATTGAGTTGGGAGGTGATGGTGGTAACTGTGGAGATTGTGAGAAGTTGCATTTTATTTTAAGGTTGGAATCAATAGGATTTCCTTTCATATCAGATGTGGGATGTAAAAAAAAAATTGGGGGAATGTGAGAAAAAGAGGACTCAAGGTTGAATCCAGTTTTATGGGCTAACTGATGATATTGTCTTCGATGGCAATGAGGTCTCGGGAGAGCAGGTTTGCTGGGGTACATGGGTGGTGGATTGAAATTTTGTGGGTTCAGAATTGGATATATGATGCTTTCTATGTCCTGCTACTTCTAGGTAGTTGTGTGATACTTATTTGCCTACATTCTTGTAAACTTGGTTAAAATCCATGAAATCGTAAGTGCTTGCCACATTCAGAGCCCTTTATACAGCCTCAGGGTATTGCCTTCACATACTTTGCCACGTGGACAGAATGGAGTGGGCCAGGCAGCCTGGTCATTGGCATCTTAGGACTAGCACCCGTGAGATTCACAGGGGTGAGGACTCTGTCTGTGGAAGCAGCTCTCACGGTGCAGCTGCTAAGCCACTTGTGCTTTCTCATGAGGAAACCCAGTGGTAGGTCGAAGGTAGAGACAGATGGAGCAGAAGTAGCAGAAGAAGCAGAGGAGGAGAGAGAGGCTTGTTCCTGAGAACTTTAGAGTCAAACAGTGGGGAACCAGGGCTGCCTGCTTCTGAGGAGAGATGCGTGAGCTCGTCACCTGGATTGCTTTGGCATTCCAAGCCAGCAAGAAACATTTGCTGTTTACTTTGGGGTTCCTCATAGTTATTGCTCTGCGATGCTGAGATACTTGCTGACCTCTTTGCATATTTAGGGTGCTTAAACCAAATGGGGAACCTATTTGCCGTGGGAAAGTATCTAAATACCTTATGATATAGTAGATACAAAGAAACTCTGGGAAATTGAACAGGAAGAGTGTAAGCTTTGCTTTCCAAAGAGAATAAGTCTCATTACAAGTGTAAGGATTATAAAGAAATATACCCGAGAAATTGCTCCTTAGTAACTTCATAAATACTTATTCAAGGGCCTCCCGGGTGGCGCAGCGGTTGAGTGCTGGGTTGCGAAGCTGCCCGCGGCCTCTGCGGTGCCGGTTCAATCCCCGGCTGCTCCCCAGCCACCGGAGGAGGGTCCCACATGGCGCGCAGACCTCTCCTGCCGCCCGCTGCTCCCCTCAGCAGTGTACTTCGGTCCTTCTGCCTGCTCTGCTCCCCGCTCTGGCTCTGGTGAATTCTCTCACCCTCCCACGCTTCTGACTGTACCCAGTGCTTGCATAAACAAACAAACAAACAAACAAACAAAAATACTTACTCAAGACCATATGTGAAGAACTGTCCTTAGTCCTGGGGAGAAGCCAGACAGGGTCCCATTACAGGTGTCTTGGGTGGTTCCAAGCTTCTAAATTATTAGATTACCTTGTCTTTCTTTCTCCCAGATTCTACATTTCTCCCTTCTCTCTATCGTTTTTCATTTCCTTCCTCATTTCTTCACCCTGGTAACTCTCCTTCAAACACCCCTTCAGCTGTAGTTCAGTCTAATTGCTCTCAACTTTGAACAGTCTTCTTTAGGATTTAATTAGAAATGGGTGCCCACTAATTCCTCAGAATAGATTCGACAATAAATATTTGTAAAATGAACAAATGTATTTATCTTCTTGCTGAACTCCCTTGGAAGGGATGAAGTTAGTCATGACAAACATAAAGTAAAACATATCTAAAAAAGCCAAGCCTGGGGTGATCATGAATCTTACTGCTCTAGAACCTTCTGTGGCTCTATGTTAGTCTTTGTCATGCCTGTTACAGAAAAGTGGGCAAGTGGGTTGTGTGTCTTTCTTGCTATAGGAATTATAGTTTTCTTCTTCTTGATCTCTCCCATCTGTAGTCCCATTGTGATTTGCATGCAGTAAGCACATAATAAAAGATCCCCAAGTATCACTTGAAAAGAATGGTGTAAGTTCTCATGTCAAGCATTACATAGCTCGAAGTTGTAGATTTGGGAGTCAGTTTCAGCCCTTGAGTAGCAGTTTCCAAAAAAGAAAACATCCTTTTATCTTCTAAAGTTGTAGGTAGCTGATGATACTCACTGAGGAAACTGTGATTAAGTCTCAGGAAGCAGAAAAAGGAAGATAACTTAATGAGTCCGGATGGGAGCGCCCAATGTTAAACACTTCTGATGTCAAGACCAACCTGACTCATCAACTACTCTTCTGAATAACATCCTTTTACTTCCCAATTTCTATCCACTTAAAGATACTTCACCTTGACTTGTCCAGTCTCCCACACCAAGTACTGAACTGTGTGATGCTTTCTGAGAGTCTGTGAAGGTGGAATCCACTCCTCAGATTTCCCAGAATTGGTTACAAAATGTCCTTCCTTAGCATTAAAAGGACACCTGCTTCAGCTTTTCTCCTCAGACAGGGACCATATTAGCTTGATATCACAAATACCCATCTTCCTGTCATTTCCTTAGTCTAGCACATGCAGTTGTTTTGTAAGTGTGGGAATATGAAGCAGGGCTCTTTGATAATTATTTGTAGGTCCATTTTGGAAAAGGATATTAAAAGAATGAACAGATTAGATTGAGAGGAGGATCCTGAACAAGCTTTGAGAGACCTTCTATTCTTGGTTTCTTCATTACCGGAAACAGGGATCATTCATTCAATCAACAAACATTATTGAGTTCCTACTATTGCCAGGGACTGCTCTACACACTAGAGATGTATCACTGGACAAAACAGAAGAGCAAAATTCCCTGCCCTCATGAAACGTATATCCTTGTGGGGCAGTTTCTCCTGCCTTTCTTCCTTGTGAGCAGAACACAAGCTTGCCAGATGAACCTGAAGAAGAGAATTTTTTAAAAAAAATGTATTATTTTTCTTTTAACATTTATCATTTTCTAAATTTTTTGGGACAGTATCTGCTTCCCCCCACCCCCTCAGATTGAGTCCCCATAGACTTTCCTTCCCCAAGGCACCCGTGCACCATCACCACAGTCCCCTGTGCTCCTCCCTCCTTCCCTCTGATCCCTCTCCCACCTCCTCCCCTGCAGGATGTCTCTGGTTTATAATTGTCTGTTTTTGCTTGGTGTGTTTTGTACTGTTATTATTTTTTTTTTACACTGATGTCTTATTTGGTTCCCCTATGTTCCTGTTATTGGTGAAACCATCCAAAATTTTCCTTTTTCCTTCTGACTTATTTCACTGAGCATAATTCTGAAGAAGAGAATTTATCCCCACCTCTGCTTCTGTATTTGTCATCCTTTCTACTCAAGTGTCCTGGGGTCCCAAGAGTATCAGAGACCCCTCCTGGAAATAAAGAGATGAGAAGTAATCCCTGCTACTTAGTTTCATAAAAAGACATGGAAAGGGCATGCCTCACTCTTAGAGGGATAGGCTCAAGTTGACATTTCGTGCTAGAGCCAGAGTCTTTTCCCTACTTCTGTGGGGAGCGTTTGGTTGTTCCCCTGGGCCAGTAGGTTCAAGAGCTGAGGCTCACCCTTGGTTTCTTTCTATCTTCGCTTCCACCTACAGTCATTGGTCACAACCTGTGGTCCCTACTACCAGGTGTTTCCTGGTTCACCCTCATCAGTCACCTGCTTCCTCACCCATGCCGTTGCGGTTCTCTCCAAATGCCTGTTTCTCTTCCAAATTCTTCCTCTGTAGACTGGTTGGAGTCACCATTTAAGGACAGGGTGAAGCATGCCTCTTCCTTCCCTTTCAGAAACCTTCATTGGTTCCTACTTTTCAAATATCCCGAGGCTCCCCTAGCTCTGCCCTAAAAATCTTTTGAACTGGAGGGGATTAGGTTAAGCAAAATCAATTAGAGGGAGAAAGGGCACTACCAAGTGTTTAGCTCAATTATGGATTATAAGGAAACAAAGAAATTGACTGAGTTAAACCAGGACACACCCTAGATGTCTGCCTGAGATTTGAGGCAACGTGAAGGGGAGGGCAAAGGTAGGGAGGAAGGGCAGAGGGAGGGCCTACTGGGCTGTGGTGAAGAATTATGGGGGCCTTGGCGGTGGGTATAGTGTGGTAACATATCCAGAGGTGTGATTCTGTACCCCTAAGTCATAGACAGTGTTGTAAACCAGTGTTACTGAATAGAAAAGATAAAATAAAAAAAACAGTAAATGTATAAAATAAAAAAAAATACATCCAATCTTACTATTTTTTTAAATACTTTATTTTATTTTATTTATTTTTTTAAAGATTTATTTATTTATGTATACATACAAGCACTGGGTACCGTCAGAAGCGCGGGAGGGTGAGAGAATTCACCAGAGCCAGAGCGGGGAGCAGAGCAGGCAGAAGGACCGAAGTACACTGCTGAGGGGAGCAGCGGGCTTCAGGAGAGGTCTGTGCGCCATGCGGGACCCTCCTCCGGTGGCCGGGGAGCAGCCGGGGATCGAACCGGTGCTGCAGAGGCTGTGGGCAGCTTTGCAACCCAGCGCTCAACCGCTGCGCCACTGGGGAGGCCCCAATCTTACTATTTTTTTTTTTAAGCTCCCACCTGAGAAGGAGACATACCTTTCCTGGTATATGTCCCATTTCTTTCCAACAGCTAAACCTCAGCTGCCACTCTTCCTTCCTTTCGGAATCCCCTGTACATTTTGGGGCCACTTGAAATGCTGGGCATCAATTCAGATGAAGTCCCAGTGTCACTTCCTTCCTGAAGTCCTTTCTCACCCCTTTGTTTCTCTCTCATGGCGGCTGTCACCTTCTGCCTTGTATTTATCATTTCCCCTACTGGTCCTCAGGTCCTTGGGGCAGAGTCCAGGACTGCTCCTTCTTTGTGTCGTTACTGCTTTGACTGTGACTGCCACTTTGCAACTATTGGCCAGACTATGAAATCATGGATGTTGGAATCACGTGGGTGGGTTGGTGAGGCGGGATGAATGCATTTTTTGGTTGGGCCCAGGTGGATTGGAGGGATGAGTCATTTTTGCCTGGAGGGCTTTGGAGGTCACTTTTGTTTGGCTTGGGGTCAGCTTTGTCTGAAATGTTTCCAGTGGGAAATGAGGGAGAGAGGTCTGTCCATGGAGATAAGGGACAATCTTTTGCTCTAATTCTGATTTACATAGAGGAACTGAAAAATAACAGGTACTGGGGAATGTAACCTAATGTGTCCCTGCAGTTTGCCAAAAGAATAGTGGATAGAGAGAACTTGTATTTTTGAGTGTCTAGAAGTGTGGTTCACATACCATGGTTGGGTCTTTATAAATTATTTTTTAAAAGATTTATTTATTTATGCATACAAGAACTGGGGTACAGGCCTGAGGTGCAAGGGGTGAAAGGATTCACCAGAAGTAGAGTGGAGAGAAGAACAGGCAGATTGACTGAAATGCATTGCCGAGGGGAGCAGTGGGCGAGCCAAGAGAGGTCTGCTGTGCCATGTGGGTTGCTCCCCGTCCAGGGATCAAACTCGTGCTGCAGAGGCTACAGACAGCCTCTTAGGCTGCACCCTAACCCCTTGCGCCACCAGGGAGGCCCTGGTCTTTATAAATTATGCTGGTAGCAAATACTTTTTTTGAGGGGTTACCATGTGTGCCAGAGACTGCTGCCAGTTCTCAACCTGTGTTAACTGATTTCTCATAACAAAACCATAAGTAGGTGTTAGGAGGAAATAGAGGAAGAGAGGGAGTAGGTAACTTGTCTGTAGTGACAGCTGATGAAAGCCATTCTGCGCACAAGGAGTCTGGTGCCAAAGAACAACTCTGAGGTCCACTGCTCTGCTGCATTTCATTTAATCGTTGCAGCTAGCCAGCAGGCAGATGGTATTGCCTTCATTTGACATGTGAGAAAATGGACTCTGAGAGGTTAGGCAACTTTCCCATGGATGCATATGCAGTAAATGATTCTCTGGGGATTCCAGTTTGGTTTTATCAGTTGCCACAGGGGCACCCATGAGGTCCTGCTTTTTTCCAGTGTGGTCAACAGTGAATCATTAACCTCTTGAGGAGACTCATGATGACTGGCAGAATTATTACAGACTGGTACCCAGCAAGCAACCCTTGAATCCTGGGCCAAAAGGCTTCTTCTCGAAGAAATCCTTATGCCCTTTCTTTTATCCTATAATAGTGATGATTCAAGTGTGGCAGATTTCCTGGAAATGAGAGTCCAATTTTGGGTTTTGCACAATTGGGTCACAGCCTTGCTGGCTGTGAATTCCCAGGAAATACCCCGAGAGTTGATCATCGTTGCTCAAAGAAGGATGTTCCTTTTTCCCAGGTTTTTATGCGTGCTCCCGGAAGACGTCAGAAAGTCAATTTGATTCATTTATCAAACTGGGAAATGCTCTGTAACTTCTGTGCCATTATGTACTTATCTCTTGATAATGTGTCCCGGGTGAGATTATACTTCTAAGTGCGGTACTTTCCTGCAGACTGGATCTCTACCGGCAGCACAGCCTATGGCAATGTCATTTATGTGCAGAAATGTCCATTACTCACCATATAATTAATGAAGTGACCTCTTTTATTCATTCAGTGCCTTGAGAATTATTTTTCAGCATAGATTCTCTTCTGTCAGAGGCTTAAGTGTGGCCCTGATTAAAGATGGTAGATGTAGCTGGTGCCCTCTGATTCCCAGGGTTCTATATGAGCCTGAAGGCAAAGCAAATGGATCTAATTCTCAACTATCTTTGACAGTAAGAGCTAAAATAGACTTACTGTGTTGTCCAGCACCTGTCCCCAGGTCTGCTCTGTGCAAGAAATGTGTCTTTGACAGCCAGATGGAGCAATAAATGATGATGGAGGGGGAAGGCAAGGTTTTGAAGGTTGATCTTTTGGGGATGCTGTGACTAGTACAAGGGTGACAGGAACACATTTCAAGATAGGTGTGCATGTAAACTTTGGGTTAAGTTAATTTGCAATTTATTTTAGTAATAGTGGCTTATAACATTATATAGGCTTCAGGTGTACAGCTTTTCAACAATTTGCAATAATGAATTGGGCTAAGGAATCTATAAAGAATAAGGTTTGGTTAGTGTTTGTTGATTAAGTTTTTAGTGAATACTCAAAGGGCATTTAATTCATTCAGTGAGAAGAATTACTCCAACCTGCACATGGAAATGCATTTGTCTGCAACTGAAAATGCATTTGTCTCCCTCTCTTTAAAACCTTGAGGCATTTCGGTTTGTGAGGTTGGAGTTAGTGGGAAGATATGTCTTTGGTATTTTTGGCATCTCACCATCTTCAATGGTGGACAGCTAGTGGAGAGCAGTAGAATTATCTGGAAGAGGTCTTACAAGATAAGACTTCTCATTTTAGTTTTCTCTTCCTCAGCTCCAGCTATTTAATCATTGATTTCTGGATGCAAGAAAATGTATATATGAAGTCATTTGAAAATGTAGGAGTGGATAATCCTTTAATTTTCATAGTATTTCCAAGGATATTTTACCAGAATGGACAGAACCCTGATGTTGGCAATGGGCCAGAAAAGGAAACTTGTGTGGTGGACAGACTGTTTTTTTTTTTTTTTTTTTTTTAAGATTTATTTATTTATGCATACAAGAGCTGGGGTATAGGCCAGAGATATGGGAGGTGAGAGGATTCACCAGAGACAGAGTGGGGAACAGAACAGATAGACTGAAATACACTATTGAGGGGAGCAGTGGGGGAGACAGGAGAGGTCTGCTGCGCCATGTGGGTTGCTCCCTGGCTGGCCGGGGATTGAACTGGTGCTGCAGAGGCTGTGAATTGCTTCATAGTGCGGTGCTTAATCCCTTGTGAAACCAGGAAGGCCCCTCAGACTGGTGTTTTCACTTCACACTCAGGGAATATTTCTGAGATTGAAGGGCATGATTTTATGTTAATGGTTATAGCATGGTGTTTGGAGCTAATGAAACTTGCTTTGCCTTAAAACATGAAATGAAGAGGATCTCCCATGTCAAGCCCCTGGTTGCCCCTTTATCCAACTTGCCCTTACATACAAAGAATATCAAAATTCTTCATTGCTAGAAAAGCAAGGTCACATGATAAAAAGCTCTGGGCATTTAGGATTTTAAGAACATCATACCTGATCCTTACAGCACAGAAGATGCCCTTAACAGCTCCTGTGAAGGCCAAGGGAGGCTGCTTTCTAGTCTTGTGAGAGATCATTGATCACCTCTGGGCTTGGCACTCGGGTCAGATGTAGGGTCACCCTGTCCTCTGGTTTTCATTGTTGCCTCTAGAGACCTCATCTGACTTTTGCTGACATGTCAGTTAGGGTGTCCATGAAGTTGAAGGGAAGATGGAGTTAGGATGACATGAGGTTTAGTGGATGGTAATGCTTGTGAAAGATGTAGCAGGAGAAGAAGCAGACTTGGGAAGGGAAAGTCTCAGAGTCTATACAGACCCGACCATTCCAGCCAACCAGTTAGGTGTTCTCAAGCAAAGATTGCAGAGAGCAGTCCCCTGTTGGGCAGCAATGATGACACCCTGGTCTACCTGCTGTGCCAAGTCATTGGTGGGGAGCCTCCAGGAAGGAGCCTGGTAAACACTTGAAATCCCTGGTGAAGCCTAGAGGTGCTAATAGCTGTGGGCTGTCAACTCCCTGCACTCCTTGCAGTTGTTGGCAAGTAATTTTTTTTTTAAGATTTATTTATTTTCATTGATTTATGCATATAAGAACTGGGGTGTAGGCCAAAGGTGTGGGGGGTGAGAGGATTCACCAGAGACAGAATGGGGAGCAGAACAGGCAAATCTACTGAAATCCACTGCTGAGGGGAGCAGCGGGAAGACAGGAGAGGTCTGCTGCGCCATGTGGGTATCTCCCTGGCCAAGGATCGAACTCATGCTGCAGTGGCTAGTGGTTGATAGTTGAGACTTTAACCCCTGCGCCACCAGGGAGGCCCTGGCAAGTTATTTCCTTGAAGGGAGATCTGAGTAGCACACCACAGAGGCTGCTACAACTGGTGGTCCTTTTGATGTCCTTTTGCTATTTTCTGCCCCGTCAGTGGGTGTATTATGAGATAACCCAATGCCTCTATTATAATGTGTAGTCAAAACTTCAGATGATGAGCTCTGGGACCTGGGTGCAACTTCATGTTTGTTGCTGAAAAGCTTGGGACCAAGGACAACTCATGCACCTTACTGTGCTTTCCTACATCTCTAAAATTCCTCCCTGTGGTGACACGTCAAAGCTTCTGACTAGTTCAGGCATCTCTGGGGTCCTGAATAGTGTGTCTGTGGTTCTCTCTTCCAGGAAGTGTGGTTTTTCTTGCCTTGAGAGTGGTCTCAAACGTTCTTTGGGCTCACTCATTCCACTTTTCAGTGTACGTGTGTCTGTGATGTGGAAATTCTCCATCCTACATCTCTGTTGTATACCTGCTAGTTGATGGGCGAGCACCCATTTTCTTTTTCCATTTTTTTTAAAGATTCATTTATTTATGCATACAAGAGCTGGGGTACAGGCCCGAGATGTGGAGTTTGAGAGGACCTACCAGAGACAGAGTGGGGAACAGAACAGGCAGACTGACTGAAATACACTGCTGAGGGGAGCGGCGGGCGAGACAGGAGAGGTCTGCTTCGTCATGTGGGTTGGGCTCCGGCTGCCCGGGCATTGAATTCATGCTGCAGAGGTGGTGGATCGCTTCACAGTGCGGTGCTTAACCCCTTGCGCCACCAGGGAGGCCCCTGGAGGACCCATTTTCTAAATCCAAAAGTGCAAAGGTGAAAGATGCACAATCCCTGATCTCCTGGGAGGGACCTTCAATCATGCAATTGCCATAGGGTTGACTGTGGTCGGGTGGATGCTGTGGGCTGTGGTCAGCCTCAGTGCTTTGGAAACACTTGAGGATAGTTTCCTACTCAGAATTCAGGGGTGAGGTGGGACTGGGGGGGTGGCTGTCCAGAGAGAGTGTCATAGTTGAGCATAATCCCTTCCAGCTCCATCCATGTTGCTGCAAATGGCATGAGTTAATCCTTTTTGATTGCTGAGTATTATGCTCAGCGAAATAAGCCAGAAACAAAAAGAAAAATATCAGATGCTTTCACTTATAGGAGGAATGCAGAGGAACCAAACAAGGGATCAGGAAAAAAAATAACCATGATAAAGTAAAAATCAAAATCAACCAGGCAGCCATAGATCAGAAACATTCTGTAGGGGAGGAGGCAGGAGAAGGAGCAGGATAGGGTGGGAAGAGCACAAGGGACTGTGGTGATGGTGCACGGGTGAATTGGTGGTGGGAATTTGATGGGAAATCATACATTGTACAAAAATTAAGGATGATGTAATAGATATAAAAAGATTTATTTATTTATGCATACAAGAGCTGGGGTACAGGCCAGAGATGCAGGGGGATGAGAGGATTCACCAGAGACAGAGTAGGGAACAGAACAGGCAGACTGACTGAAATACACTGCTGAGGGGAGCAGCGGGCGAGACAGGAGAGGTCTGCTTCTTAGTTGAGTCCTCAGGGATGACTAGGAATCCCTCAGACAAAGGGTGAGTGTAGAAAGCGGTGTCACTGAGCAGGTCATTCTAGGTAGATGGTGCTAGGTTCATCCAGGAGGTGGGAGAAACTATAATTATTTGGAGTTTGTAAAGCATAAAGGGAGACAGGGGGAATTCAGGAGGCATGATGGAGATTCCTGCTGAAGAATCTATCTTGTGGACAATGGAGAGGCACAAAATGGCAGAAAGCAGCAACAGCAAAGACATGGAGTTCTCATACCTCCTCCACACACTGGATCTCCTGAAGAAAAGTTACCACAGTGAGAGCCTGATAATGCTCTAGTGGCTGTGCTCTTGTGTCACAGATCTTAAGATGACAGGTATGGGCCTCCCTGGTGGCGCAAGGGTTTAAGCACAGCACTGTGAAACTGTCCATAGCCTCTGCATCACGAGTTTGATCCCCAGTCAGGGAGCTACCCACATGGTGCAGCAGACCTCTCCTGTCTTGCCGGCTGCTACCCTCAGCAGTGTATGTCAGGCAATCTGCCTGTTCTGCTTTCCACTCTCTCTGGTGAATCCTCTCACTGCCCACCCCCCCTGCCCTGCACCTCTGGCCTTTACCCCAGTTCTTGTAGGCATAAATAAATAAATCTTTAAAAAAAAAAGATGACAGGTGGGTGGGAGTTGGTGATTGAAACAGGAGGTGGTGGCTATGTGAGTTTGCGGTAAATTTGCCTATCTCAGCAACACCTTGAGGTGTAAAGAAGTGTGTTTTCCCTCAGAGGTGGCAGTTACAGTTGTTATTACACATCAAAGTCATGTCAATGTAGTTGAGGCCCAGCAGACTATAGCGGCCCAGCAGTGTAGCACTCACTGGGGATGGAGAGACCTCAGTTTTCCGTCAGGTGTACCATATTTGAATGGCATCCTGGCAAGTTGAAACCTTTTTTTCAGTTTACTTAGCACTCAGTGCCCTTCCTGCTTTAGAATAAGGTCCACTGATTTCACAAAGTGCCTTCCTGCGCCCAATGCTCTGTATCTAGGGCAGGGGTTCTGGGACTGTGCATCACCTGGGAACTTGTTAGAAATGCAAATTAACAGGCTCCGCTCCAAACTTACTGAATCAGAAACTCTGGGGGTGGAACCAGAAATCTCGTTTTTACGAGTCCTCCAGGCATTTCTGGTAAACACTGAAATACTTTAATCATAGAGATGGGGTGAATTTTAATAAAAATTTGCTGCATCAAACATGGGCAAACACCAGCTTTCTCTCAAGGTTCTCCTACTTGCAGCTTCGCAGCAGCACCAGCAGAGGGCGCCGACCGACCTGCATTTTGCTTCTCTTGGTAGCCTGGCAGGAGGAGGGTGAGCCCCAGGACTGCAAGTTCTCTCTGTTGCAGAGGTACATTACCAGGATATGAAAAAGAACTTCAAAAGGCTTTGGTATCAAAGTGGCAGCTAAAGAGAAGGCAACGCTCAGAGACGCAGCTGCAGAGGGCAGCGGCGGCTGTTTCTGCACCCCCAATTCCCCCATTGAGGGGAAGCATTTCTTTGCAGCATTTCTTAGAACCCCTTTCCTTTGATGTGCACAAGTCTTCTGAAATCCTTTGTTATGCTTTTTTTTTTTTTTTTCCCTTCCTCACACATCAGGTTTTAGCACTGACAAGCTCCCGGGCATTAGATTTGCTCGCTGCACCAATCCTCTCAGTTCCGCATTGTTCTGCAGCCTTTTGCAGGGTTCACTGCCAAGTGTGAGAGGGAATGCACCCCTCGCCCACTTCCTCATTCAGATTCCGCCTGCCTTCAGCCAACTGAACCCCCTTTTGATCGCCAGTGTGTGGCCTTTGTGTGGCCTTTGTGTCTCCGCTTGCCCACCCCTTTCTCTTGTACCCCAGCTCCCTGGAGTCCTTTATTAAAAACTTTCACAGCCCCAGTTCCAGTACCTCTGGGCTGGGCTTTGCTGCAAGAGTAGGAGTGGGGGGCGCATTGGGGAGGGGGGCTGCACCACCAGCCCAGAGTACTGGTGCAGGGGTTGGGGTCAGAGCAGCTGAACCTCACTCTTCTGTTTCCCCTCTCTGGCAGCTGCACTTTTGGCCTCTAACTGAGTCATAAACTCACATGGGGGAAATCTGAGGGTGGTGATCACAGGATGACTTGGGGTTTTGCATTTCTCTCAGCAAGGAGAAAAGTTTCACTCCAGAAAACGATTGACCTCTGAGGTGTCTTATTATGGTCTAGGTACTGTTTAGTGGTTTAGCATAACTTTTCTGCAACTGTGTGGGGTCGATTTCATCCCAACACAAAAGAATGTGTATCCCCAAATCATCTCATTCAAAATAATGAGGTTTAATTGTTTTAAAAAGTCATTTCTTAAAGAGCAATGACAGGTTTAAAACAAATGGAGAGGAAGGTACAGAGATTTCCCATTTACTGTTTGCCCCACACATGCATAGTCTCCCCCGTTATCAACACTGTTCAAGGGAGTGGTACCTTTATTTATTTTTTAGCAAGGTTGAACCTACACTGACACACCATTATTACCCAAAGTCCCCAGTTTACCTTAGAGTTTACTCTTGTGCGTTCTATGAGTTTGGGCAAATATATAATGACATGCCCTCACCCTCCAGTGTCATATAGAGGAGTTTCACTGTGCTCAAAATCCCCTGTGTTCTGCCTAGTCAACTATCGCTCCATCCATCCCTGGCGACCACTCATCTTTCTACTCTCTCCATAGTTCTTTTGGCCTTTTCTAGAATGCTATCAAGTTGGAATCGTATAGTAGATAGTCTTTTTAGATTGGTTTCTCTCAGTAATATGCATGTAGAGTCCCCTCTGTCTTTGTTTCATTCACTCTGTTTTTTTTTTAAAGATTTATTTATTTATGCATACAAGAACTGGAGTATAGGCCAGAGGTGTGGAGGGTGAGAGGATTCACCAGAGACAAAGTGGGGAACAGAACAGGCAGATCAACTGAAGTACACTGCTGAGGGGAGCAGCAGGTGAGTCAGGAGAGGTCTGCTGCACCATGTGGGTAGCTCCCTCCCCAGGAATCAAACTTGTGCGCCAGTGGCTGTGGACAGCTTCATAGTGTGGTGCTTAACCCCTTGCACTACCAGGGAGGCCCCGTTTCATGCACTCTTAAGTGCTTTAAGGCAGCTCCTGCTTCAGGGAGGGAGCACAGAATGGAATCATGTGGGGATCTGCTCCAGGAAACAAACGCTTAGAGAAGAGAGGCCCATTTTCTTATTTTGAGGACATATCAGTTTCCAGTTTACACCAAGGTATTCCTGTATCTATTCTAAACAGCAAATTCAAATGGAAATTGTTCCACTGCTCTCCATAAGATAGGAAAAAGAAGAGCAGAATCATTTAAAGCGTGGTTTGGTGATGACAGATTGAATGCAAAGAACACACATGATGTTTTGCTCCTTAGGGCCAGGTTGTCTGCGAATTGCAGTGAATATATATTGAAATGATGGCGTGTAACTGCGCGGTTGTCATTTTGACTTTAGAATAATAGGAAAGAAAATATAGAAGACTCAGGGGCCATGCCATAGGTGTTCTTTGTCATGTTGATATAATTGAGTTACTTGTATTTTTTATTTATTTATTTATTTTTTGCCATTTCCTAACAAAGATTCTTTGCTTGACCAAACTCTAATCAGGTGTCTCTGGGTTCCTTTTTGAACTAGACCTGCTTTGGGTTTCCCTGCTTTATTCCCCATTGTCCAGTTTTAGCAAGAATGCACTTGAGCTTACCTAGACTCCCCCACTCTTGGTACCTGATCATTTTGTGTCTGCTGACCCCCCCCCCCACCACCCAATGTCTGCTCCTTGGCTATAAATTCCCTCTTTTTTCTCACCCAATTTGGAGTTGAGCCTGGTTTTCCCCCCACTGCAGTTGCCCCCCACCCACGTATTCCTATGCCCTGCCCCACCGAGTGGCATCGCCCACCACGGGCATCGCAGGGGCTCAGGATAGCCTTGCTGGATGAATAAAACACCCAAAGCATGTGCTCCTTCTCCTGCACCAACTGCCTTTTGCATCTCAGTGCTTTTCACAAGGCAACACCCTCCTTTCAGATGGGGGGAAGTCTCTTCACCACTCAGTCCTCATCCAGAGGCTCAACTTCCTCTTGGGAATCAGGAGACTGCGCTGCTGCCTCAACATGGTTTGTATTGTGCAGCTCTCTGCAGAGCTTTCTGTCATGTCTCCTGCCTGTTAAGATCCCAGGCTGCTCTACTCCCAGCTGCTCTCCCACGTCCTTCCCCTGTCACAGGCTCTGTGCCTGCATCTCCTTGCTCCTGTCCAAGTGGAGAACACATGGCTTCCGTGTCCTCACTGGGCCTGGAGACAAGGCAGATGAAACTTCTTGGGCCACCCCAGAGATAGGCTACTGGACTCAGGTTCTTCAAAGCCAGCAATTTGGCACCTGTGGGGTGACTGGAAGTGGGGTGTTTTATGTGACTAGTGAAGGAGGCACATGGGAGATTCACTGGAGGGAAAAGTTTTCCATGAAACTGGACATCACAGGACCAGTGTTGCTCCTGAATGCAGAATGCTGCTTGGGCGCCTGCTCCCGGATGCTCCTGATACAGGAGTTCTCCTGCTCCTTCACCCTCTGAGGCTGTGCTCATCTGCTATCTCCTCTGTGGGGGCCAAAGGGTTTCGTGGCATCAACACTCCCAGTTCCTCTGTCAACCTTGGTTGAGCACTGACTCAGCCAAAGCGATCTTGTGCCTTCAGGCTGTCCTGGTCGAGGCTCTTGCTCCAGGCTTAACATCTGACCTTCACACAACTTCTACAGAGACTTTCTCAAGACAGATTTTGATACTGTAGGGGTTCACGGCAGGTGCCAAAGGAACACACTGATTATTTTAAACTAAAGTTGCTTTAGAGAAGCAGTCAAAGCAGGAATTTCTCCGACCCACCTCTCTGTCTTACTGAAAGTAGGAAATAAATCTCTCTGTGAGAGGACTCCTCCTCTAATGTCAGAGACAGTGATGGGAACCTGTGTAAACACTGCTTGGTTCAGTCAACGTCTAAGCTAAAATTTTTTTTTTAAAGATTTATTTATTTGTGTATATAAGAACTGGGGTATAGGACAGAGGTGTGGGGGGTGAGAGGATTCACCAGAGACAGAGTGGGGAGCAGAACAGGCAGATTGGCTGAAATACACTGCTGAGGGGAGCAGCGGGCGAGTCAGGAGAGGTCTGCTGCACCATGTGGATTGCCCCCTGGCCAGCCGGGGATTGAACTTGTGCTCCAGAGGCTGGTGATAGCTTGGTAATGCTGTCTTTAACCTCTGCACCACCAGGGAGGCCCTCTAAGCTAAAAAATTTAAGAACTTCTTTGAAGTCTTTAAGTATGTTGCCCAGCTCAGAGCCCCACTCTCACACTCATAATGGCATTACCATGTGCATTATGACACAGGTGTTGATTTCATTCTTACTTGATTTCGTTACTGCACCGGCCGAGAAGGACTGATTGCTGCAAGGGGGAATCCTTCCCTCTCCCTCAACCCTGGCACCATTTGACTTAAAACTCTTCCAAGGTTCCCCAGGACCCTTGGAAAAAAGTTCATACTCAATAGTGCTAGCACCTCTTTGAACTGTAGTAGATGCAGTTTTGTGTAGTGGTTTAAAGCACAGACCCCAGAGCCAGACTGCCTGCATTCAATCCTGCTTCCAGCACATTCTAGATGTGTGACCTCTCTCAGTGCTTGTTTCCTTGTCTGTTGACTGGCCTATTTATTCCTAGAGTTGTGAAGCTCACATACGTTAATACTGCTAAGGCACTTTGGATAGTATTTGGTATGTGATGAGCATTATATACATGTTCATTGTTGTTAAAGATTGACTCTCTAGAGGCCTCCCTGGTGGACATGGGTTAAAGTTTCAGTGCTATCAAGCTATCACCAGCCATTGTAGCATGAGTTCAATCCCTGGCCAGGGAGCCACCCACATGGCACAGCAGACCTCTCCTGTCTCGCCCGCTGCTCCCCTCTGCAGTGCATTTCAGTAGATCTGCCTGTTCTGTTCCCCACTCTGTCTCTGGTGAATCCTCTCACCCCCTGCACCTCTGGCCTATGCCCCAGTTCTTGTATGCATAAAAAAATAAGGATTGACTCTCTAGCCTCTTCTCCATCCAGATGGAACTTGAGCATTTCCCCAGGGAAATGTACTATTTTATGTTTTTATCTGTGTACTTGCTGTTCCCCTGCATGAAATGCTTTTCCCTCTTCTTCAGCCAGCTTAACTTCTACATGTCTTTTGAAACCCTGCAGATTTTAGCTTCCTTTAGGCCTCCCATATAACTTAGGTGATTACCCAGCAACAACCAGCATCACACTGTCTTTTAATGTGTAATTTACATATTGTTTCACCTGCAAGGTTGGAAGCCTCTTCAGAGGAAGGGCTGCTTCTCAGTGTTGTCACAAGCACTGAGGACAATGGTTGCAGAGAGGAATCAGTGAGTGAATCCCATTTCTTGCAGAGCTGTGAGGATGAGTGTGGTCTATGTGGCTGTTACAGGACTCAAGTCTGACTCTGCTTTAGTGTCAACCCAGAATAGTTCAGGCCAGGGGCGTGTTTGATACTCAGTCCTGGGTGGTGATGACTCATGGCTGCGGTTTTACCTTCCAGGGATTCTTCTCATAGACGCAGACAGGAACTGCTAAAACTTGCCTCATATTGAATTTATGACCCCAGCACTGCCTGCACTACTCTGGGGGCAAAAAGCTGAACAAAGACTTTCTTGCTGCAAAATTTGTGATGGTGACACAATCAGTAATACATATTTGGGCTCTGCTTGGCCCAGAACTCCTAAAATCCTTGTAATTTCCTGCGTGCTAAGGGTGATGGGGCACTTTTTGCTAAAATTGGTCTTAGTCCCTTGTTCCAGAGACAAGAGCTTGAATGAGATGAGAGGGTCTTTTTCTCTGTTAATTAAATTACTCATAACTGGAAGCCCCTAGATAGTTCCAGGATAGGGGGCTGGTTGCCAGAGGAATCAACCATGTGATTTACAGACCCCTGTACCCACTACCCATTCTCCCCCTTACACAACCTCCAGGGAGAGGGAAGGTGCTGGAAATTGGGTTCAATCTATATGGCCCATAATTTTATCAGTTGTGTTGTGTAATGGATCTACACAAAACCTGCAATGAAGGGGTTCGGAGAGCTGCTAGGTTGGGGTGCACTGAGTTGTTAGGAGGTTGGTGCACGTGACGGGCATGGGAGCTCTGCCACATAGACCTCATTCAGTGCATTTCCTCCGTTTGGCTGCTCCTGAGTTATAACCTTTTTAACAGACTGGAACTCGTAAGTAAAGTAGTCCCCTGAGTGCTCTGAGTTCTAGCAATTATCAAACCCAAGGAGGGGATTGTGGGGACTCTTGACTTCTAGCCAGCTGGTGAAGTGTACTAGAGGACTGGAGTTGCAATTGGTATCTGAATTGGGGGGTGGCAGTTTTGAGGAACTGAGGCCTTACCCCTCGGGCTCTGCGTTAACTCTGGGTTGTTAGTGTCAGAACTGAATTGTAGGCTGTCTAATTGGTGTCTGGAGACCATTAAGTAGTTGGTGACTAGTGAGCTGAGGAACAATTTTCTTTGTGGTGACCATGGCTGACACATTCTAAGAGGCTCAACAGAAAGTCCACGAAGAAATGCCTGACATGTAGATACTTGCAATTACCACAAGGTACCTATTTTCCCTCTTACTTAGTAACTAATAAATTCTGAGTAGCAGCGAATCCAACGTCAAGGCCACATTTTCCATATATCTCATAGGTAGGTGACACTGTCTGCATGGATTCTGGCCAGTGAGTTTTATGAAGAATTGCTGGTTGATACTTCAGCCAGTGTAGAAGGGGAAGAGTATACCAGTCTTCCCCCATCCTGCTATTCAGAATGTGGCTGTGATGGCCGCATCTGTAGCAGCCATTGTGGGCAGCGAGGGTGGAACCGAAAGCTGAAAGGAGCATGAATCTCTGGCTACTACAAAGTCACCATCACAACCCTGCTCTGCCAACTTCTGGCTCCTGGCAGGGCTCTACATTCTGTCTTATGTTACATCTAATCCCAGCTGCTCTGGCGTGTAATTTGTTTTTGTTCTAACAGGGACATGTGGGAAATGTCTGTGAATTTGGCCCTGGTCTCAATAGCAAACCTCCAATGGACTCTCAAGTCCTCTTTGGGAGTCTGCAGATCTCCAGCCTGTGGAAACTTCTGGCAATCTCTTGCCTTTGTTTTTTTTTTTTTTTTAAGATTTATTTATTTATGCATATAAGAGCTGGGGTACAGGCCAGAGGTGTGGGGGGTGAGAGGATCCACCAGAGACAGACTGGGGAAAGAACAGGCTGACTGACCGAAGTACGCTGCTGAGGGGAGCAGCGGGCAAGACAGGAAAGGTCTGCTGCACCATATGGGTTGCTCCCTGGCAGGCCAGGGATTGAAGTGCTGCAGAGGCTGCAGATTGCTTAGTGTGGTGCTTAATCCCTTGCGCCACCAGGGAGGCCCTCCTTGCCTTTGTTTTTGAGTATCTCCTGCCTCCTGTTCCTATGTGATCCCTGACCTCTCTCTTTGCACTCTGGTTGCCTCTGACCTTCATTTGCTTTGACCTCCTGCCTGGTGACAGACACTCTGCACAGGTTTTTTTTGCCTCCAAGCCCTGAGGCCTAATCCTGCCTCACTGGTCTGTATCCACACTCCTTAGACATTCTCTTAGTCCTCACAAGTAGAAACACAGTAGAATGGGAGAAAGCCCCTCAGAAGTTGTGCTAACAGGACTTTATTTTTCTCCATAGCCCATAGGACTTGCATTTTTGCAGAAGCTTAGTATATTTAAGGTTGTTCTGTCCCCTCCCCAATGGGCACGTCCTGTACTGGGAGTCCTCCAGGGACAGCGAGTCATTTTGAGCCCCCGTGGAAGGCTGGGGGTTAGTATTTCACATCGGCCTGCTGATTTATGAGGGAAGCTGTTTTGCAGCAGCCTGAAAGAGGCCATAAATTGAGGGAAAGACACAGTTACCTGGACTTGCACTCTGGCAGTGTGATCTCTGGCAGCTTGGCCTCACCCTTGGGATATCTCCTACCCATTGCTCACCTTAATTACCAGCTTAATTAGAGTCTCCTAGAGATGATTACATCTTCCTCTGGTGAGAACAGAGCCCATCAGGCTCAACACCCTGCTCCCGGTTGCTCCCCAGAGGACAGCTCTGATGAAGGAGGTTATAGTTGTCTCCTTAGACCTCACACAGGGAGTTTGGAGTGGAGTAACATGTCCTCAGTTATCCCACATCCTCGGTTGTATTTTAATTAACCTTCCATTTCAAGTAAATATGTGACAGTCTACCTGAAGAGTGACAGTTGGCTTGTTTGGCAAAAATTCAGGGACACTCTGTAAACTGGTCAGTGTCTCTCACTCTGGGTCCTTGGAAAGTGGTCAAATGGCAGCAGCAAGACTTCTGTCTGCCCGCACAAGGGTGGCACAGATTGCTATTGTTTCTATGACAACTGATGGTTCTTCCCTTCCACCCCCCACCCCTTCATTTTCTAAACGCTGCCAGTGTGATAGACAGCAGCATGTTGAAGAAATTAGTAAGGCAGCGACTAGCCTGTAGATTGCTGAAGCAAACCCACACGGTGATTTTATTGTCTTTCTGGCTTTCTGGTCCTGGCTCTTTGTCTGTGCATTCTGTTCCAGTATTTGCCATGCTAGTCACATAGAAGAAGGAATAATAGCTGCTAGGCTGAAAGAAGAGAGACCCCAGCAATTTGTATGCAATCTCATTGGAACTCTCAGATTTTGGAAGGCAGTTTGGCGGCTTCTTCTTCTTCTTTTTTTTTTTTAAACTCTGCTGTTCAGCTTCTTGTGCTTAATGAGGCTTTCAGAAGGGAAAACCAGCAAACAACAAAACAAGAGTTCTGCCCTTTAAGCAATTGCTTTCTAAATTCTTATCAGAATATACTTGTGCTATGAAGGTGAGTTAAGGATCTCTGTCTTTGTAATCTCCAGTGCCTGCATCACCCAAACCAGACTCTCCTGTGCCTGCTTTAACAGAAGTGGCATTTAAACATCCGATTTCCCTAAACAAGGAAACTGTAGGACAAATTAACTTTCTAGGGATACTAATTACTTAATTAATTAAATAACTTTGGCCAGTAGTTCCCATTCTGAGGGCTGAATATCTTTGGAAGGATCTTCCCTTCCATGCAAATTATGGCAGGTCTTCTGGAAAAGCAGTACTGTCCACAGTCTGAGTCAATACTGTGGCTTTCACACATTGGTCGTTTTATGCTTCAACTGTGAGTAGATGTGGTTCCAAATAGTAAAATGCAAACTCATTCTAAAAAGTGAATGTGTCAGCAGCAGCTTTTCTCAATCAATATACAAAAGGAACAGAGAGGGAGACAGCCCTTGGTGCTTTTTACATGTGAGATGTGGGTACTCAGGGGTAAAGCAGTCTGGAAACTGCTGTATGTAATTTTCTTAGCCAAGCAGAGAAGTTCCCAGAACATTTTGGAGGCTAGAGTATCAGACATCTGAAGAGATGTTGAGAGTTGTATAAGCTGGGTCTCAGTTACAGAGGTCATCATATGGAGAGATTGAGGTACAGAAGGATTGAATCCTGTGATCAAGGTCACACAGTCAAAAGGGCAGTGTGGCGACAGTCTGACATCTAATTCTTGACCTTCAGTGGGTAATGCAAAGACTTGGTGAGGGAAAAAGAATGAGACTTGCAGGACCTTCTCTTAGATCATCTTTCTGTTCCTCCAGGGTTGCCATGCTGAGGATTTGTCTTTAGACAAAGGAAGTTTGTCTTAAGTGCCTTGTTTGTGGAAGCAGAGAGGGCAGAAAAAACAGCAAAGTTAACCAGGCATGTAGCATCTGCAAGTGACTGGAGAATGTGTGGCTTGGGAATTCTAGAAGCTTCATTCCATTACGGGATACTGGGGGGTCTGCTCAGAATGACACTTCATGGCCTTCAAAGCCCTCCAGAGCCTGCCTTTATATCCTTGTCTCTCTTGGTTTAACTTCTTGGGTCTTTTCTCACAGTCAAACCCATCTACTTAAAATGGCTGGTTTGCATGTCCTTCCTCACACTGTCTCTTCCGCCACTGCTAAATGGGGAGACATGATGGCTGAGTAGAATGACCGACAGGAGACCCAGTTCATCCAGCACATGACTCTGCATGAATGAGCTGTGTCACTTCTATGCCTCAGTTGTCTTTTGAAAAAATTAAGATATAAGACTTGTAAGTTTTGAATGAATTAGTGGAGGTAATGCCTGGAATTGACTGGTAGCCACATAATAGGTGTTTGGTACATCACTGACTTTCACTTACCAAGAGTGCCCTCCAGCACGTGTAACCATTCAACCCCTGCCCTTTCATCAAGGTTTTGCCTAAGTATCTTTAAAACAGTGAAGCCTTCCCAGTTCATTCTAGCCCACAGGCATCTCTTACTGTTCTGAACTGCCTAGTCTACTTGGTAACTAATCTTGTAATGGTTTATGATATTTTTGTGTGTACAGAACGTTTTAATTATCTTTTGCTAGAAATAACTTTCCTGTGGAATTTCCTCTGCTTGCTTATGAAATTTGGAGTCCTCTCTGACTGTGGCTTATATATATATATCCTTTAATCTCCAGTACCCCGCACAGCGACAGTATCTCAGTACATATGTCATTTCCAGCTGTTTGTCTTAATAAATGCATTCCTAGTACTGAGCATTGCAATCCTAGACAGAGTAAAGAGCTCCTGTCTGGGGTATGCAGACAGGCATTCCAGAAGGTTTTAAGGTATCAGAAGGAATCCAAGCTCATGGTTATGAAGGAATTGATGGAACTGTGAATACCCTGCCTGCTGGCGTCCTGGCCCCCCACCAGGGCCATTTGAACACTTCACGTTAGTAATAACTTCCTTGCAGGGTACTGCGGGCTCCCCATGAGCAGTTAATTAGGGGGAGCGGCTTCATTACTGCAAAGTGGTTGAGTTTAGAACAAGCTAAATAAGAAGATTAAAATCATTTCAGAGGAAACATTTCATGGGATATTAATACATTGGCTGTAAATAATGAAAGATAATGAGAGCATTAAGTCCTCACACCAATATATTAACTGCAAGGGAACTAATTTGTAAATGAGAGCATTGGTGCTCTCTGAGATGCATTTTCATTTGCTGAAGGGAATGCTGAGGAGGGCCACCAAGGAGACACCTTTGGTAAGATTTAATAGCTGAGTTGTCACAGGATCATTGCCGTGTTTGGGCTTGGATTCTCTAGTAGTGAAAAATAAATATCCTGGAGGGGAATATAGAGACTAATTTTTTTAAAAAATTAATAACATCCCTTAATAGATATGAAGAAATTGCTGGATGCTTCTCACTGTATATTTTTATGTCATGCCCAGAAGTGGATTCTAAATGCAGGGATTTTACTGGCATCCAGAGGTGGGTTGACGTGGGACAGGAAGCATTGGTGGTGGTGGTTTTCTGGATCTAGCTTACCCTTCCCCTTTTTGTTACGAGGTGGTACCAACAGACACTTAGGGATGAAGAGTTGAAAGGGAGATAAATTAAGCCCTAGATTTTTTTTCCTTGCCCCAAATTCATTCCAGGGATCATCCCATCGTAGAAGCAGGAAAACAGATGAAGGAATCAGAAGGGATAATGAAAATTGAGAGATGGGGAAAAAAAAATAATCCTCTTGCTTCTTGTGGCTGGGTTTTGCTAGTATTTTCTAATGAGAGTTTAAAGTCTGGTCTCTGGAAACTATCAAAAGCACAGGGAATTTTGTGAAATATGATGTCGGTGGGTCTGGGGAAGTTTGAGCTTTCTTGGACATTTACTTTTATTCCTCTTTTGTTGATATCAAAATTGAGTTAAATTAATGTTACTTAATCTAGTGGAGCTCTTTGCTCTTGCTAAATATCCCACAACATCTCCTGTAATTTTATGGAAAGACATTTGGAGACATGAAGGTAGATTCGCGATTTACTAAGGCTACCACTTACTTGAACCAATAACAGAGCACAACAAACTAGAAATGAGCATTTACTTGCTTTAACTACTTTATGTTCTTTGTTATCAGTGAAGAGCATATTATGTTGCTAGGATACATTCTGGTTGCTCTTGAAGGGCACTGTGCTATGTACAGTGAAAGACACTTGTCTTGATTCATTGCCTTGGAGTTTTAATATTCATGTATTTCTCCAACTCACAGAATTTTATAATTCATCATAAGTGTTTTAGTCAAGTCAATTACAAATTAGAAATATCCTGTAGACTACAGATTTCCTGCAAGAGTCTCTTTGCAGATTACATAACCAGTTTCACTAAATCTTGGCAAGGATAAAGCAATTAGCTCAAGTTTGTAGAAGACCTCACTTGTTTTAGATATGGTCCAGTAAATTAATCATTATTATTTGAATGTCAAACTATGTTTTGAATTATATTCACCAGAAGGTGCTTGGATAAACTTAGAAACTTAGTAGAATCTTTTTCTAAAGAATCTCTTCACTCTCTTTGCATCTTTAATACCTAAGAATTGGGAAAGGAACACTTTCAAAACCAACACTGCATTTTTTTTCTTGCACTGAAATTCTAATACTGATGTGTAATCAGATTTTGTTGGCATCTAATGCATCTCAGTTTATAATCTTTAGAAAAATATCAACTGCTTCTATCTACTCTTTTGTTAGGTAATGAATAGTAGATAGATTTTTTTTTTCTCTCTGTGGAGGGTAAACACAGAATGTTCCAAGCCTATAAAAGCATTAGTGCCATTTAGAATCCAGAAATCTGAAAGGTTTAACTTAATTAACAGAGAGTAACAGTTTGCTTCACAGTATTTTGAAAGTGACACATCGCAGACAGTTGTATGGCTCCTCAGTTTGGTGACATTAATAAACAAGTGCTTGCAATTTAAGAGTAATTATGAATCTATCCATGTGTGATTTTCTAATGAAGTCAAATAAAGAAATCAGCCATTGGGAGGCATTCTTTAGTTCTTAATTAGGAAATTAGCAGCAAGGTTAAGGTCTTAATTTCCATTCACTTCTTCCCATTGTATTGCTCTTATGTAATGGTATGATAACAGCCTTGCAGTTAGAGGATGCAGAGTGTGCCAGCACAGTGCTTAGAGCAATGCAGTCATCTTCTCTGCCATTTTCAGCAGTACTGTTACCATGTAATATGCTTGTCCTTGTCAGAAATAAAATGCTTTGAGATCCTAGAATGAAAGGTGCAGTAGAAAATTATATCCCACTCTAGCCTGCCAAAGACTTTGTGAAGAAGACATGTGAGGAAGCAGTACTACTGAGTTCATTTTTATTTCTCCTGAGACATTTGACTTTCCCAAAGCCACACAGAAATATAGGTTCATTGTTGAACCTGGCACTCCCAAAATTCATTTAGAATAGCCAATTGATCAAACAAAATTGAGTTTATTACTTGAAAAGCCACCCTTAACAATGTTTAAGGTCTCAGAGGAGCTCCAGAGATCAAAAGCAGGAATTTATAGGTCTTGGACAGCTGTATGAAAGAAGGTGGAATTTCAATGTGGGTAGCTGATGATGATGGGCATTGTTCAAGTTACAATACTTTAGAATTGGTGGAAGAAGGCATTCCATCCTTATCTTCCTCGGCAAGTGTTTTCTGGAGCAAATAATAAAGGCATATCAATATAAGAGCCTAAGTGTTTATTCTTATAATTTAGTTATGGAAGTATAGGCGCATGGGGCCCTGCTCACATTAATGCAGAATTTGTCCACTTACCCACCCACTCATTGTCTGTCCATCTATTTTCCATTCATCCATTTAACCAATATCAAGAACTTAGTATTTGTCAGGCACTGTGATCAGTATTAGGGACATAGAGAAGAATGGTAGGGTTTTTGCCCTTGAAAGCCTATAGTCTAACAGGGAAGACAGATACCTAAGAAATAGAAGTAATTTCTCGTTCTCATTTGAAGCCTGGAATGCCTTTTACCGTATGATGTTCAGCAGCCCCACTTCTAACCTTTTTTATTTTTAAGATTTTATTTATTTTTGCATTGAAGGAGGGTGCAGGCCAGAGGTGCGGGGGGTGAGAGGATTCACCAGAGACAGGGTGGGGAGCAGAACAGGAGGATCTACTGAAATACACTGCTGAGGGGAGCAGTGGGTGTGACAGGAGAGGTTTGCTGTGCCATGTGGGTGAGCTCCCTGCCTGGGGATGGAACTCAGGCTGACATGGTGATAGCCTGACACTTAATCTCTAGGCCACCAGGGAGGCCCCCCACTTTTAACCTTATGTGAAGCTGTCTCCTTCTCATCTCTCCATTATTATTTATTGAAGATTTTAATTCCTTAATCCCTTTTCTACCTTAGTTTCTAATCCTTTCTTCTTCCCAAAATCAGTTGCATAAACTTTTACTTTTCCATCTTCACTATAATTACATTAGCCCAAGAAGTCAATTTCTCTTGCTTGCACTATAGCAGTAGTTTCCTGAGCAGCCTCCCTAAAATCCATTTTCTCCAGTAGCTAGAGTAATATTTTAAGAATGAAAATCAGGTCCTGCCTCCATTCCGCCCTGAATTAATAGGCCTAAAGTCTCTCAGTGGCTATGCATAATTCTTAGAAGAAAGTACAAGCTCCTCACCATACACCTCAGAGTCTTGAGTGACTGGACTCCCACCAGCCTCCTCAACTTCCATATGAGGTTCTCACTAGTCCTCATTGACCAAACACAGTACTCTTATTTTCCTTGAAGACCAGTTCTCATATACCCCAGGCGTTGTTGTCTCAGCCTGGAATTCTCCACCACTGAGGCTGCTGAACATTCCCTTCACGGGGTTGGCTGTTTCTCACCTTTTATGTCTAGATTCCAACACCACTTCTCAGAGATGTCCGCCCTGGCTGGTGTATTGGAAGTGAGCATGGCTATTTTCTGCCCCATCGCTGCTGTCTGTCACCTTGCCTTGTTTATATATTTTATAGCAACTCTCATCATCTATACTTATCTTAATTAATGTATGATCCAGGAGGGAAGATATTATGTCTGTCCTGTTTTCAATTCTGCAGTACCTATCCAAGCCTAACAATATATATTGCATAAACATGTGTCGAATGAATTATATTTATTATGTACCTACCATGTTCCTCTTAATTAATACATTTTATCATGTTCCCCTGAGAACAGAGCCCAATGTGAGGTACACCAAAGGACAGAAAAATAAAGTAGTATGATTGGGCCCTACATTATAGAAACTTGCACAAATCCTTTTTCTTATTTTTATTTTTCTGGGCCTCATCTACTTCTTAAATTGAGAGTTAGTTTCAAAAAAAATTGCAACCGTTGATTTTTTCCATGTACTTATAGTCACAGTACATTTCTATTAGAAGCTTCTTGCATTGAGCACAGGGATAACTGGGAATTATTCAATGGATTCTCCAACTCTTTGCCTTAAAATAGCTAGATTCAGTTATGCCCTATAGTTTCCAGAACATTTATGCTACATTTAGGATACATGCATTCACATGGAGTTTTGGGAGCCATCCAATAGCTATCCTTGATATTTTATCCCAATTTCAATGGCAGAAAGATATAATATAGGTGAAATAAATTAAAAAAGCACTTTTGATTAAACACACTTATTATTTATTATGAGCTAGATCTAGATCTTATTCTGATGGAAATTTCAGTCAGGTGGGTGAGATAAACATTAAACAAATGATTATATGGATGTATGTATAATTAGAAAGAAAACTAAATTCTGAAGGAAGGATGGATTTCTGTGAAAATGTTTAACAAAAATGCTGCTTGACTTAGGAGTGATTAGGAATCTTTGTTTTTTGAGATTTATTTTTATTTATGCATGCAAAAACTGGGGTGTAGACCAGAGGTGCAGGGGGGAGAGAATTCACCAGAGACAGTGGGGAGCAGAACAGACTGGTCAACCGAAACACACTGCTGAGGGGAACAGCGGGCAAGATAGGAGAGGTCTGCTGTGCCCGGTGAGTTAGCTCCCTGGCTGGGGATGGAACTCAGGCTGCAGTGGCTGGCGATAGCTTGATAGTGCTGAGACTTAACTCCTTGTGCCACCAGGGAGGCTGTGGTGAGGAATCTTCTGGGAGAAATTGATGTCCTTCATACATTAGCTAAACTGAGTAGGCTGTTAGCCTACTATGGTTTTTATTTATTTATTTATTCATTTATTTATTTATTTTTATTGAATTTTCCCAACCAGGAACATGGTATATTTTATTTATTTATTTATTTTTAATAGAGGCATGCTTTATTTATTTATTTATTTATTTGTTTGCTTGTTTATACATGCACTGGGTACAGTCAGAAGTGCGGGAGGGTGAGAGAATTCACCAGAGCGGGGAGCAAAGCAGGCAGAAGGACCGAAGTACACTGCTGAGGGGAGCAGCAGGCGGCAGAAGAGGTCTGCGCGCCATGTGGGACCCTCCTCCGGTGGCCGGGGAGCAGCCCGGGATCGAACCGGCACTGCAGAGGACGTGGGCAGCTTTGCAACCCAGCGCTCAACTGCTGCGCCACCGGGGAGGCCCTTATTTATTTATTTTTTAAAGACTTATTATGTATACAAGAACCAGGGTACAGGCCAGAGGTGTGGGTGGTGGGCGGTGAGAGGGTTCACCAGAGACAGAGTGGGGAACAGAACAGGCAGATTTGACTGAAATACACTGCTGAAGGGAGCAGTGGGCGAGTCCAGAGAGGTCTGCTGTGCCATGTAGGTAGCTCCCAGGCTGGGAATCGAACTCATGCTACAGAGGCTGTGGATAGCTTCATAGGTTGTGTCTTACCCCCTTGTGCCACCAGGGAGGCCCCTACTATCATTTTTAAAGATCAGATAATCTTGAGCTTGACTGGAGCTGGGAGCAGGGACAGGAAGAGAGCCTTCCATACAGAAGGAGTGGTATGTGCTAACTCCATGTGCTAGAAAAAAGGATTGAGCTCAAGGAACTGAAGGAAGGTCAGTGGGGTTAAAGATTAGAGTATGAGGCAGCGGATGGTATTATTTGATGCTTGAAAAATAGGCAGGGTGGAGATGGTCAGCATGGCAGATATTGATCTTTAATTTATGATGTGTGGAAAGTCAATGATGGACACCATCATCAGGGTAACATCATTAGATTTTGGTTTTGGAAATGTCACTCAGGCTGCTATGTGGAATATGTGGTGGAGGGGAGTTAACATGTGGAAGACCAGTTAGCAGTCAGCCCTCAGAGAAGCCTTTTCAAGAGATGATGGTAGCATGGATTAGGGGTAAATACTGGACAGGTTTGAGACTATTTAAGCCAGAATTCTGGCTCGGTGTCATTCATTGAGGTTGAGAACACTGGAATGCTGACTGAAATAAAAGTCTTAATAATGGTTAGATAAATAATTTATTAGACTAATTATAATCAAGTGAAAATCAAAATCAACAAGCAACTATAAACCAGAGACACACTGGGGGGGGTGGTAGGGAAGGCGGGTGGGAATTGTATGGGGCCTATAACCAAGATGAAAATGCATACATTGTGCAAAAATTAAAAATGTAAAAAATATATAAAATTAAAAAATAATAATAACAAAATAAAATTAAAAAAGAATTTATTAGATAATCAAAGTGAGGATTCAAGCCAGGGAAGCAATCTGACATTTTACTCTGAGAATGCGCTCACAAGTTTGAGTTTGGTTTATATACATAGGGCCAGTGAGTCACTGATATCATAAGAATGAAATTATCCTCTGTGGGGAGGAGGGAGAATTTCTGATTATCATCTGTAGATCTTTGGTTGTTTTAAGTTATCTTGACTTAAAGAAATGTTGAGGCTGTTTATATGCAGAGTGGGGAAAATGCTGAGTTTTAATTCTTTCCTGCTTTCCAGAGAATGCACTGCAGAGATGCAAAGCTTAGATACCCATTGTTTACATTTTTATCGGACTCCTTGGTCATTGATGGAGGGTGGAAAGCTAGTAACCCTCAGGAAGCAGATTCCTGCATGGCTGCTTCACAGACTGGGAAGAGCAAGGCAGGTCTGGCTTAAAAGCCTGTGCAGATAATTTAAAAAAAAAATTATTTTAGGGCCTCCCTGGTGGTGCAGCAGGTTGAATGCAGTGCTGTGAGGCTATCCACAGCCTCTGTGGCATGAGTTCGATCCCAGCCAGCCAGGGAGATACCCACATGGCGCGGCAGACCTCTCCTGTCTCGCCTGCTGCTCCCTTTAGCAGTGCTTTGGGTCCATCTGCCTGTTCTGCTCCCCACTTTATCTCTGGTGAATCCTCTCACCCTCCTGTGCCTCTGGCCTGTACCCCAGTCTTGTATAAATAAAATAAATCTTTAAAATTTTTTTTATTTTATATATACTTTACATCATTATTGTACAATGTATACTTTCTCCTCTCACGTGTAGTCCCCTTGAGATTGCCATCACCCATTCACCCATGTCCCGTCACCATAGACCCTTGTGCTCTTCCCTTCCCTGTTTTGATCCTTCCACCTCCTCCTCCCCCTATGCAGATAACTTTGGTCTCTTGCTTGTTAGGTCAGGGAGTGGGAGTTCCCAGGACATTTACAGTATGTTCACAGAATTAAGGTTAGGTTTTAGGGACAGATCATGAGTTCAGTCCTGCATGTGCTGAGCAAACATGCCTTTAAATTATTCAACTGGGAAGCTCTTCCATATGATCCAGCAATTCCACTCCTAGGTATTTACCCAAAGGACACAGAAACATCAATTCCAAAGAGCACCTGCACCCCTATGTTTATAGCAGCACTATTTACAATAGCTAAGCTTTGGAAACAGCCCAAATGCCCAAAAATAGATGACTGGATCAAGATGATGTGGTACATATACACCATGGAATATTACTCAGCATTCAACAAAGATAAACACATGCAATTTGCAGCAACATGGATGGCGCTGGAAGGGATCATGCTCAGCGAAATAAGCCAAAAAGAAAAAGAAAAATACCGGATGGTCTCACTCATAGCAGGAATCTAGAAAACTTAAATAGGGGACCAGGAAAATGAATAACTATAAGAAAGTGAAAATCAAAATCAACAAAAAACTATGAACCAGAGACACTTTTTGGGGGGTGGGGGGGTGGGATTGGAGGGATTGGGGTCAGAATGGGGGGGTTGCAATTGTATGGGGGAATATAAAAATAAAATTTATTATTTATAAAAAAAACCCCTTTACAATTATACTATAAAAAATGTGGAAATAAACCTAATAAAATCCCTCCTTTTCAAAAAAAAATAAATTATTCAACTGGGAATTTCATGGTGAGAGACATATTTTTGAGAGTCAGAGGACAGGTTTGATTTTTGAGAGTCTTACAGGCTAGAAATACTAGTTTAAGCATAGGCCTCGAAGAAATTACCTAATGAGTAAGAAAATAAGGTGTTTCAGGCATTTAAGGGTACATTCTTGAGCAAGTCTATAATGGGGTCTTAAAAGAAAGAGAACAAAGGGGCAAAGAGATAGGCAGGAAAGCCAGGACAGAGGGGTGTCTAGAACCCAAGGGAAGTTTTGATTTTTTCTGGACAGAGTGTCACATCTTGTCAGGGTGATAATGCCACAAAGTGGCATAAAAGTCCAATGCTTTTTCAACAGCATGTGGTTCTAGGAGCCATATATGTTTAAGTTTTGGTGAGTGGGAGGTGAGAAATGGAAACTGCATTTAGACAACTCTTTCAAGAAATTAATGGTATGGTAACGTTCGCAGAGAAAATTGGATGTTGTATAGTGATGAGAGAAGTTTTTGAAGATCAGATAATCATGAGCTTGTAATCTTATTGACTGGAATGTTAGCACATGACTGAGGAGTACCTGGGGGCCCCAAACTGTTAAGGGGTACATGCCTTGAAAGGGATCCAGCCCCCTGCATACACAAAGGCAAAGGAAACATACTCTTAGTGTGAAGGATTTTTAATAGAGTTGGTGTGCCTAGAGAAGAAAGGATTTCAAATAATAGTTTCCCACTAAAACTCTCCAAATTACCCATCCCCTCATGGGCAAATGTACAGCCAAATAGAATTGGCATGAAGTGGGAAGCTTGCCACAATTCCAAGGGACCTTCTGGTGGGGAGCCGCATGACCAGGGTTTGACAGGTCTCATAGAGGTGAAACAAAAAGAGACTGAAAATTCAAAATATATCACATAATCCAATATGAAGCCAAGATAATGGCTGCCATTATCTTTGCCAAGGACCATAGCATTCACATCTCTCTTCCAAGTATCTTTTCCAAGTGTCTTGATGTTTCTCCTTCCATGTCTCTGCTTCTTTGGTCCACCATCCTATATATTCACTTGCTTCTTCCCAATTGTCCCCCTTCAGCAAGTTCAGTTCATGGCCTGCTGGGACTTGTAATCCAGGGTCTCTTCATGTAAGTGGGGGCAAGGGAAATGGTGCTACCCCTTTCACAGTTAGTATCTGTAACAGGAAGAGTCCAGTTGAAAGGGAGAGGTTGATTTATATAGGAGAAAGAGTTTTCAGAGACAGGGGAAAGTGAAACTTCCAAAACTGGGATCTGACTTGGGAGGAGGGTCACCTCACCTGATGTAAAAGAAGGAATGAGTTAGAATATAAGTATGTGTTTGGGAATTAATTGGTTATTTCTTCTTCATAATTATGTGCTCGTTATAATTATTCTAATCCTGGGCTGCAGAGGAGGGAAGAGATTTTTTTTCCCCTCTATGATTTTGCTTTTTGTTTTCTTTTAAAGAACACTTGGAAAATCCCAAGCCTTCTATTTCTTTCATTTTCCTTCTCAACAACTTTATTAAAATTTTACTTTATTCTAATTTTCATTAATCATCTCATATTTAGAAATGAGGTGATTTGTTAATCCTCAAAATTAGCCCCTCCTGAAAATATTTAAACTGTTTTCAAAAGAATATGTTATACACATCTTTTGTATTTGTGTATATGACAATGTGTATATGACAAAAGATTAAAATACTTTATTTGTAATCATTACCTTTAGTTTCTAGATTAAAATTAGCAGTTTTGTTGGTTAGTTACAGAGAAAACCAATTAAACATGAAACTTTATTTATTTTATTTATTTATTTTTAAAGATTATTTATTTATACAACCACTGGGCGCAGTTAGAAGCGCGGGAGGGCGAGAAAATCCACCAGAGCCAGAGTGGGGAACAGAACAGGCAGACCTACGAAATACACTGCTGAGGGGAGCAGCGGGGGCGGCAGGAGAGGTCCGCACGCCATGTGGGACCCTCCCCGGTGTCCGGGGATCGAACCGGTGCTGCAGATGCTGCAGGCAGCTTCACAGCCCAGCGCTCAACTGCTGTGCCACCAGGGGAGGCCCAAACATGAAACTTTATTGAAAGCAATTGTGAATTTGGGAAGGAACCAAGGAAATGGAAAATTGTATAATTTCAAATACATTATATTTCAATCTTTTGTGTTTTTAAGTTCTTTTAACCTTCTGTGAGAGGAAACCTGCCTAGAATTCTAATTAATTTTGTGCCCATAAGCTGCCAGGTACACAATCCAGTCAGAACATAATTTGCAATTTGGTTGCTGAGCAGCGATCAGCTTTATACAGGGCTGAGCCATTTGGTATGTGAGACAGCAACCTGGTCTTTAAAATGATCGATCCAGTTGCTTTGGCTACCCTCATGGTGAGAGTAGATTGAGGGGTCCTGATCTGACATTGGTGGTTCCCTATTGTCTTGGTCTTTCCCCTTTAGGGAAATCCATACATAATCCCTAAACCTTCAACTCCAAGGTGAATCCTTTCTGCTGATCGTCTTTATGGAGATGTTTTAATTCTAATATAATTTCCTTTCCTCAACTTCAGTAGCAGAAAAATCGGCTGTAAAATAGAACTCATGAACTAGAAATATCCTGTCCCTCAGCTATTCTTCATCTTCATCACCGACTTCCACTCCCATACAGTTTCCCCTTAGAAAATGACCTTACTGCAAAAATCAATTACTCAAGGAGACACCTGATTCCATTCCTTTTCTGCTCTTGACCAACCATGCGATGCATTCTCGAGTTCGTTAGTTTTTTTCCTTTAGTCTTCTCTCAGGCATCCACAATTTTTAAAGAATAAAGAACCTGGCTCTTCCTACTTATTAGCCTTTCCCTTTTGCTGGTCCGCTGACCTGGGAGATTGAACCCCATTGCCGCGATAAACACTATTAGATGATTGTTGTTTCTTCTATTCCTTTCAGGTGACTGTGTCTGCACTAAATAAACATCGAGTCTGTTGGCTGCTTGCTCTGGGTCAGCCCTGTACTGAGTGGTGAGGAAGGGACAGGCATCATGGCCCTAATTGTGATTTTTCAGTGACAATATGTCCCACAACCAAAATGAAGGCATAGAATTTGGCAAGACAACTTTTTTCCCCTGATCTGTGAATTCATTTATGAGAGAAGTCTGACAGAATTATATAAGTGAAACCATACTTACATATTGTGCTCGATAAAAATATTGGTTTTGTAAAATTGTGATTTCCCTGATAAAGTAAGGCTAGTTGTGTAGTTGAAGTAAATCAAATTTATTTCATTTCGACTCAGCAGGTATTTCTTGACACTAATCCTTAACTTGGTAATGTGATCAGAGTTGCGGATGCAAATACCAACTTTCTTTTTTTTTTTTTTTTAAAGATGTATTTATTTATTTATACAAGCACTGGGTATAGTCAGAGTGCGGGGGCGGTAAGAGAATTCACCAGAGCCAGAGTGGAGAGCAGAGCAGGCAGACTGACGAAGTACACTGCTGAGGGGAGCAGTGGGAGGCAGGAGAGGTCTATGCGCCTGCAAATACCAACTTTCAAGGGACTCGTCTCCTGTGCAGACAGGCAGGCAGCTCTGTGACAACGGGGTACTTACTGCCATGGAGGAAAACACAGGGTGTTTTGGTTGCTTAGAAGAGAAAATGCTTAATTGTTGAAGGAGGAGCATTTCCCCTCTCCCTTCCACCCTGACTTTAAAGAGCAACTAACATATGAATTTAATCTTTTTTTTAAAAAAAAGTTTATTTATGGGGCCTCCCTGGTGGCGTACCGGTTGAGTGCTGGGCTGCGAAGCTGCCTGCAGCCTCTGCAGTGCTGGTTTGATCCCTGGCCGCCAGCCAGGGTCCCACATGGCGCGCAGACCTCTCTCACCCTCCCATGCTTCTGACTGTACCCAGTGCTTGTATAAAAAAAAAAAAAAAGTTTATGCAGTGAGAACTGGGGTGTAGGCCAGAGGTGGGGGTGATTAGAGGATTCACCAGAGACAGAGTGGGGAGCAGACCAGGCATACTGACTGAAATACACTGCTGAGGGGAGCAGCAGGCATCGAGACAGGAGACGTTTGCTGCGCCATTTGGGTTAGCCCCCTGGCTGGAGATGGAACTCATGATGCAGTGGTTGGTCATAGCTTGATAGCTCTGAGACTTTAACCCCTGTGGCACCAGAGATGGGTTGAATTTAATCTTGAAGTGAATTTTGGCCAGGCTGAAAAAGGAGAGGAAGTGATTCTAGGTCTAAAGAAAACTTATGCAAAGGCACAGAAGCACTAAGGAGAATCTACATTTGGAGAATGACAAATCATGCTCTAGGGAAGTTCCAGTGGACTTTATGAATGGGGCAGGACAGATTACCATGTTGTGAGGTTGTAGGAAAAACTTTCAGGGGAGAGATTCAAATTGAGTTTAACTGCGAAAGGGGAGTGGGGAGAGAGTATTATCAGAGCATCCACTGAAGGAATGGAATGACATGTGGGGAAGGCCAAAAATAAACCGGACTGCCTGGACAGAGAAGGAGCAACAAATAAGGTGTTATATTGAGTGCACCCCTGAGATGACAGGTGTCGACTTCCTCTCTTTTCCTACTTTTTATATCATTGAAAACCACTAAGCAGTTTTTTCCCTCTATACTTCATTTCCTTTCTTAATCAGAAGACAAAAGTATTTAAGAGCAAAGAGGAATGTGTTATTTTGCCCCCGATCATTTCATTTTACACATGAGAAAAGGGGAACTGACACAGTTGGCCAACATAAACTGAAGTTGATAACGCATTTTATCCTGAGTCTCAGTCATCCACATATAGTTATGTACTCTGCTCGTAAAACTTTTAGCCTCATATAACATGTTGAAAATGTTAATATACCTCTTGAAAAAGAGTACCAGCTGCCCAGCTACCAACACAATCTATTGATAAGCAAAACTTGATTTATTGTTTCCCATGTACACAAGACTTTGCCTGTATCCTGAAGTGGGGAAAGGCAAGATCAGAATTTATTGGGAAATGGAATTCTGTTTTAAAGTAGGTACTTTAATTAGGGGCTGAATTAGTATTGGGGAAGGATCATGATACAACAGGCCAGGTTTCATAGAAATAGCAAGATGAGGATTTTGAGATGAAATTGCAAGAATTTTAGGGCACCTTTTTCTGTTGATTTTTTTGATTGACAGGTTGAGTCTCTTTGGAGGTTTCTACAATGAACAATCAAATAAATTATCTGAGCTGAGACTTCTGGGGAATAAAGTAATATTAACGAAGTGTGATAGCAGAGTCATTAATGTAGAGTGAGATCTGGTTTCCATTCTCAGTGTCTAGTTTGAGTATGGGAGTAGATGTTTTTTTTTTCACTCCACAGCATGCACTGCCATAAATAGGTGAGGCAGCTCATGGTTAGGGAGCAGCCCTGGTCAACCCAGCCTCACCTGACTTATCTGAGAGCAGGAGAGAGACATTTCTTGACACACTCATGAGCCACTTGTGCCCTAAGTGATCAGCATCTGGTATAGTATCTCTGTCTTTGTAGAATGGACAAGTGCAATAATTTCATAGCATCCTTGTTTATAAGAACATAAAATACAATATAGCATCAACATCCCTTAACAAGAGAATGGATAGAGAAATTGTGGTGTATTTCAATATAATGGGATATTGTGCAGTAGGGACAAAGAATGAACTAAACTACACATGTCAATATATGACTTATAAATATCTGGAGGGGAAAATATAAAGTTGCCAAAAAATACACGCCATATTTCAAACTTTATTTACACAAAACATTTCTACCATGTTGGATAGCATAGATATCTATGGCAAGTCTAATGAAATGCTTGCAAAAGATACAGTGTGGATGATAGTTATATTTTCTATCTGGGAGGGGTGTGCATAGAACTTGAAATACAATGGTAGTGCTGTTTTTCAAGTTAAGAGATAACATCACAGGTGTCCTTTATATGTATACATATGTGTGTAATATTGTGTGTGTGTGTGTGTATGTGTGTGTTCTGAACCCTTGGCACACCTATGGTGGTCTTTAACTGTGTGTCTGCTACAGAGAGGTTAGTAGTTGGTGCCATTCTTTGAGGACATCTGTGCTGAGAGTTGGAGATAGATAAGAGTGAATTGAAGTGGAAGAGAGGTTTGTCTCTGACTATTACTACTTTATAAGGCCATCAGTTGTACCTTGTGACTTTAGAGAGAAGTCTAATTGGGGGCTGGGGGCTATAGGTTACCTGAGTGACAACTTCTCAAGCCCAAAATCAGGTTAGGGTAATCACAGACTATCCATGCAACATTTAAATAATGAACATGAATAAAACAAGAAGAACCCTGGGTCAGATTTAAATTTTAACTTAATTGTCCAGTAGAAATGCCAGCTGGATTCCTATTGATTTTTAAATGAGTTTGATAGTGTTTATCAACACTACTTTAGTTCAATGAATCTACCACTTAACTTTCTACAGCATAACAAAGGGATGGTAAGTGAGTGTTCATGCAGAGATTGGCTTCCATCCCACTTTGATGTGGAACCAGTGCTGCTCAAGCTCAGCAAACTCAAGGTGATTGACAGCACACGAACAAAGCAATTATTTTCAGTATCTCTACTTTGCAATTACCTTAAAATTTGAAAATGGATAATTGGTTCCTAATTCTTTGGTCAATACTGCAAAACCTCAGCATTTGAGCTAGGCTGAAATAGTCAGTGTTATTTTGAACCTTTCCAAATATTTCAGCTAACCTTCTGTAGGCCAAGGGATCGAGCTCAAAAAGAGGTGTCAAGTACTTTAACATTATTGCCTAGATATTGCACTGTCATTTGGGTTTTTGTTTTAAAATTAGAGTCTACCAACATTTTGAAGACCGAGGATTAAATGGTATTTTGAATTCCTCTGGTGCCTTATTTCACGTTTGCTGAGGGTACGTGTGTGTTTGAGGTATATGGGAGAACCCCTTAACCTAATTAGCTCAGTCCCAATCTTCATACACTGTAGATTTGTTGCAGGGCAGGGAGAGGGGCACCCCAGAACCCCTAAACCTGCCCATTCTAAATAGGTTCTTACTTTGCATCAAGACAAAATATGTAAGACCTTTAATGCAAAGGAACTTTAGTACAATTAGTGTGCAATGCAGACAAGAGAAAGAATATAGTTTCCAAATCAAGAACCCGAGGTTACCCATCCCCTTGTGGATAAATGTCCAGCCAGACGGGGTTGGCCCAAAGCAAGGCCCGAAAGCCTGCCACAAGTCTAAAGCAGCTTCTGGTGGGGACCCATTGAAAAGGATCAGAAACAGCCAGACAAGTATGGGAGGTAAAGAATAAAATCAAAACCAATATAAAAGCTGCCATCGTTAACCTCCCCACGAGTCTCTCACCCATGTCTGCTTCAACCAGTCCAGGACCAAGAAGCATGAAGCTTCTTCACCTGTCTCTCTGCTCCATGTGCCTCCTCCAGGTCTCCTTCTGGCTCTCCATCTTGCTTCCTTCCTTCCCCAGACTTTCCAGCAGCTTCTTCTCCCTGCTCACCTCTAACCTCCCTTGGTTGAGGCAAGGGAGCCTCCCCTTTTCCTAGGGATCAACCTGTTATGGATTAATGACCCCGAAGAGCCACAATTATGGTTTTGTGGGGGGGAGAACAGCAGGGACTTGGAAGTGACAGCCTTGTACCCTACAGAGCATCTGATCACAAGCAAAGAGCACTTGTGAAATTGTGTGTCCCCCTCACCCACTCAGGGTGCCCCTTGCAACCATTCGTGGATTTTTTACTGGCAATCTTTTTGAGTAAAGAATGAAAGTGACATCTTCACAGTAAGAGATTGTATTGAATTTAAGGTAATTTTGAAAAAGTTGAATGTCACATAAAAGTTAGCTAAAAATCGGCCACTAACATGAAGGCATTTTCTTTAATGCTCTTCAAGGAGGACTTGGGATAGAGTATAATATAATGTTTCAAAAATTTTTTTTTAAAGATTTATTTATTTATTTATACAAGCACTGGGTACAGTCAGAAGCGCGGGAGGGTGAGAGAATTCACCAGAGCCAGAGCGGGGAGCAGAGCAGGCAGAAGGACCGAAGTACACTGCTGAGGGGAGCAGCGGGCAGCAGGAGAGGTCTGTGCACCATGCGGGACCCTCCTCTGGTGGCCGGGGAGCAGCTGGGGATCGAACCGGCGCTGCAGAGGCCGTGGGCAGCTTCGCAACCCGGCGCTCAACCGCTGCACCACCAGGGAGGCCCTAATGTTTCAAAATTTTTAGCTTAGATTAACAAAGACTGGTGTTGTCATTGCTGCAGAAAGCTTAAAACCCCTAAGTACGAAATGGTACAGTTCATCTGGAAGAAAATGTATCATTGCTGTGACATTAATTACTAATTTCTAAGTTCCAATTTTTAGTATATGTGCTGCCTGTCAGCACAGGCCCCTAATTTCCCAGTTGCTTAATGTGGCACTAATAAAATCTAACTTGAAATATGTTCATGTGATTTTTATCTTTAAGCAAATAATCTTCTGAGTGCAGTTTACTTGGCATATACTGACTTTTTACCAAATCATACCTTTTCTCTCTGATCCTTTCTGTCTTTTATCTTCCATTCTTTGCTGCCTCCTTTTCCTGCCCCATCTTTTGTGTCCCTCACTCATTTTTTAAAATTTAAAATTTTTTTTTAAATTTTATGTATTTTTTACATCATTTTTGCGTTAACATGGATGGAGCTGGGAGGGATCATGCTTAGTGAATAAGCCAGAAAGAAAAAGAAAAATACCGGATGGTCTCGTCATAGCAGGAATTTAGAAAACCTAAATAAGGGACCAGGAAAAAACTTAATTATAATAAAGTAAAAATCAAAATCAACAGGCAACTATAAACCAGAGAGACACAACAGAAGGGGGAGAAGAGAGTAGGATCAAAACAAGGGTGGTGGGAATTTTTTGGGGACTATAACCTCCTCATTTTTTTTTAATTTTATTTTTATATTCCCCAAACAATTGCAACCCACTTATTTTGACCCCAATCCCTCCTTTTCCTACTCCCCCCCCCCCCAATAGTGTGTCTTTGGTTCATAGTTGTTTGTTGATTTTGATATTTTCTTTCTTATAGTTATTATTTTTCCTGGTCCCTTATTTAGGTTTTCTAGATTCCTGCTATGAGAACCTCACTCATTTTTTATTTGCGTTCTGTGGCTAAATAAATTTCACCAATTAATAAATACCTGCTTTCAGCAGGCATTTTCTCTTCCATGGATACAGTTGACGGGATGCAGTAAGGAATGAGAACCTGTGAGCTGTCACTACATGATTCCCAGGCTTACTGTAAGTTCTAGGAAGGGAGAAAAGCCCAGAAATAGCTGAGACTGTACTTACCCATCCTGGCGAGAGGGGAAATAAACTTGGACTTAATTTGATTTTACAATTTGCCTTTTCTGTGTCAAGCTTATTAAAGATAATGTATTAGAAGGCAATTTCATAAGCTTTACATTCAAACACAAAACAAAACCTTGTAAAGTCCCAGTTTATCTAAAGAACTTTAGTTTGCCTTTTTCTTTTTTGAAGGTTTATTTTTATTTATTTATGGATACAAGAGCTGGAGCGTAGGCCAGAGGTGCAGGTGGTGAGAGCATTCACCAGAGACAGAGTGGGGAGCAGAACAGGCAGAGCTACTGAAATATACTATTGAGGGGAGCAGTGGGCAAGACAGGAGAGGTCTGCTATGTCCTGTGGGTCAGTTCCCTGGGAGGGGATTGAACTCTTGCCACAGTGACTGGTGATAGCTTGATAGTGCTGAGACTTTAACCCCTGAGCCACCAAAGAGACCCCAGTTTGCCCTTTTTTATGAATAAAAATTAATCAAAAAATTGAAACTGAGAACACTGTGTTACCAGATGATACAAGAAGTGACTCTGCTGACAATGTGATTTCTCCTTGGTGTTAGCCGGGACACCTTTCGTGTACCCTAATGTTTATTTAGGTCAGCAAATATAAATCACATAAGTAAAACACATTGTTTTTCTTTTTTGTAGGACTGAGATAATTGGTTTTATTTCATTGGTTATGCAGTTTCCAAACTATTAGTCACTCTTACTATACACTTATAATTTTAAAGAGGGAAATTAGAACAAAAAATGAATGTAGGATGAATCTTATTTATTACTGCAGAAAAGTTAGCTTGTCATAAGAAATGGTCCAGCTTTGACATTTCAGATATTTAGCAATCATTTATCTTCTTGCAATTTAAATAGACTCTATTAGTGACACAGGAACTTAGTAAAAATAGCTTTGAAAAGAATTAGCACAGTGAAGAGAACAGTGCCTGGAATATGCAAAAAAAAAAAAAAAATTGAGGCAGATTAGAAGTCATACCCTGGATGGAAACTCCACAGTAAATGATCCTGTATCCAGAGTGATCCTTCAAAAATGTAAAGTTAAAGAAGGAAATAATTTTAAAGGAGACAATAAGGCCACTTCTTAGACAATTTGACAATGAGCATGTGTCAAAATTTAATTTCCGATTTTTCCTAAGGGAAGAGGATAGTGAAAAAAAACAAATGAAGAACTCCCTCTTGGTAGGGATAATTTATAAAAATGTTGAAGATAAGATTGTTAGGCTCTCCACAAGACCCACTTTCTGGTAAGTGGATGAAGGGTCATTCCCCTTTCAGAAGGAATTCAAGTTTTCAGTATTTTTATTAGGGATGCTATCATATTTCCTGGAGAGGATTGTGCATTTTATCTCAAAACATTTAGCCTTGGTATATTTTCTTTTTCCTGTCAGTTCCCTATTTGTAAGTCTCGCCTTGCTTGCCAGACAATTTAAAAGAAATTCCACATCTTTACAAAACCCCAGTCCCCACTGATGTTATTTCCTACCCCCTGGTTTCTTCCTCCCTATCTCTTAAATATACCAGCCATGCTCCTGCCTCACCCTTGGCTCTGGCTTATCCCTTGGGCTGGAATGTGAGTATCCTTTAGAACCATGTGGTTTGCCTTTCACTTTATTCATGTCTCTCTTGAAAATAGGACCTTATTGGCAAAGATTAACAGCTGGGGCTACATGAAATTAAAGAGCTTCTGTAAGCAAGAGTCAGTAACCAAAACAGAGAAAATTTTTGTACACAACACTAATGATAAAGGACTGATCACAAAAATCTACAAAGAGCTGATGAGATTCAACAAAAACAAAGTAAATAATCCAGTCAAAAAATGGGCAGAATTGCTAAAAAGAAACTTCTCCAAAGAGGAAATGCGAATGGCCAACAGGCATATGAAAAAATGTTCAACATCACTTGTAACCAGGGAAATACAAATCAAAACTTCAATGAGATGCCATCTTAAACCAGTGAGAATGGCACATATTAAAAAAACTAGCAACAACAAATGTTAGTGAGGATGTGGGGAAAAAGGAACTCTTCCTACACTGCAGGTGGGAGTGCAAACTGGTCCAACCACTGTGGAGAGCTGTGTGGAGATTCCTCAGCCTGCTAAAGATGGAGCTTCCATATGATCCAGCAATTCCACTCCTAGGTATTTACCCAAAGGACACAGAAACATTAATTCAAAAGGGCACCTGCACCCCTATGTTTATAACAGCGCTATTTACAATAGGTAAGCTATGGAAACAACCAAAATGCCCAAAAATAGATGACTGGATCAAGAAGATGTGGTATATATACACCATGGAAAATTACTCAGCAATAAAAAATGACAAGCTCATGCCATTTGCAGCAACATGGATGGAGCTAAAAGGGATCATGCTCTGTGAAATAAGCCAGAAAGAAAAAGAAAAATACCAGATGGTCTCACTCATAGCAGGAATTTAGAAAACCTAAATAAAGGACCAGGAAAAAGGCTAATTTTAATGAAGTAAAAATCAAAATCAACAAGCAACTATAAACCAGAGACATACTACAGAAGGGGGAGGAGAGAGTAGGATCAAAACAAGCAGGGGTGAGAATTGTGTGGGGACTATAACCAAGATGAAAATGCAAACATTGTGCAAAAATTAAAAATGATATAAAAATATATAAAATAATATAAAAAGAAAAACAAAAGAAAATAGGACCTTAGCTAGAATTACACCCTCCCAGCTCCATCCACTGTTTGTTATCCTTCCTCTCCCAGCCTGTTCAGATTGCTACTTTCTGGCATTACAACATCTATTTATTGTTTATTGCATGTTGTCTTCAGTCTCCACCAGAATGTAAATAAGCTTCATGAGGGCAGAGACTTTATTTCATTTACTATTTTCCCTGGGCCTGGCTCATCGTTCATGTCATGGACTGAATTGTTACCCCCAAATTCATATATTGATGTCCTAAGCCCAGATACCTCAGAATGTACCATCCAGGGGTAATTAAAGTGAGGAATGTGGTTGATAGAGTAGGGTCCTTGTAAGGAGAGAAAATGTGGACAGAAATGTAGACAGAAGATACAAAGACAGCAAGAAGGCAGTTTTCATAACCCAAGGAGAGAGGCCTGAAGCAGATCTCTAGTTCCCAGCCCTCAGAGGAAACTGTGTGCAACACCCTGATCTGACATCAGCCTCCAGAGCTCCAGGAAAAGAAATTTCTATTTAGGCCAGCCAGTCTACTAAAGGCAGCTCTAGCACACTAATCAATACATATGCATAATATGTATTTGCTAAATTAGTAAGTAAATAGTGTGAAACCTTTTTATTAAGTAGTGGTATTATTGAATATGTATCCAGACAAGGAGCATGGATGATGATTTCTCAATAGAAACTTAAAGTCAGTATGGAAATAAGATTGATACTGTCTTGTTGACAGATTGCTGGGAGCTGTCCAGCTAAACAGAGAACCTAACACATTCTTGTCCTAGAGGTAATTTCATTTCTCAGAAGTTTGAGAATACGATGCGTTGCTACTTGGGATTTAAGGTAACCAACAAAGAAGACACACTGGTAAATGATGATTTGAATGTTAAAGGAAAGTGACTCTGTCATCTTGGGGTTTGTGGTGGTCAAGATGCTGGTTACATCAGATAATTTACACTGGACTTGGGGAAATCGAACTGAAAACTCTGCAGGAAAAGATGGGTATTAGTTCCATGATCAAAAACTAACTGGGAAGGAACAGGAAGAAACTGTAACTCTGACATTGCAATTATAACTGACTTCAGCGAGATGTACTGGGGAGTTCCGACAAAGGAACCACAGGATGTATATCCACAAAACACGGAGGGAGGGACTCCTGGCTAAGAATGAATACAAAAGAGTGGCATAAATCAATGAGGCTGGTGTTAGGAAACCTGCAGGCAGGAATGCACCAAGGCCCCCCAAAATGCGAAGGATAGCAACATTTCGATTTTGATTTAACATGTTGGAGACAGAAAAACAAGGAATGTTTCTGACCTGCCTGAATCTTGCTTCTTAAAACAGATGGTGTAATGCTAACTGCTGATAACAAAGAGAAAGCAAACCTACTCCAGTCCTAATTTATTTCCATATTATTTGCCCTCAAAAATAATTTTAAAATTGGGACACTCAAATGAGCAACACGAAAAGGAAATTGCAAGCTAGACTAGGTCAAGATTGTAAATGAAGAATTGTTTTTAATGAGGTGAAATCCTGGACCCAGAGGATTAACATCCCTGAGCTGGGAGAAGATGTGGAGATGGGTTGTCAGACCAACAGCATTCATTTTTGAGGTATAATGGTGACTGTCAAAATGAAGACATTTAGAGATGCACAACATTCTATCAGTTATCAAAAAGGGAAAAGATAATTGTAAAAATTATGCATGATTAACCTGACCATTGATTTTTGACTATTATGAAGCAGAATGTTAAGCAGATGTCTCGTAAACACCAAGAAAAGCGATTGCCCCTAGTTGTCATCCATCCTCGCTATCCACTGTTAAATGCATTTTCATGACGTTCGTGTCACCAAAAGTAATTCATGAAATCAAGCTCATTTTCTTATTGGAAATCTTGCCAATGGTGGATCAAGGTAACATGGGAGACATATATTCTCTTGATTTTATAAAAGGTGTTTGTCTGATGATATCCATTTGTTAACTGTCTACTGATAAGTCACTCCTTCATCTGCAGTATGACTTGAGATCTTCCAAGCTTCCTCCACAGAGGCTGTATGTACCTTTCCTGTCTCAGAGTGACCCCCAAACCACCAGTGTTTCACACGGAATCCTCAATCACCCTTGACCTTTGACTCCTATCTTTCCCCAGGACTATGGCAGTAGGGTCTGTCCCTTACTACTCCCAACCATTCTCTAAGCTGCTTTCAAATTTATTTAAAAATAGATTTGCTTGTTCTCAGAACTTTGCTTGCTCTTTGACAGTCACCTATTAAAGTCCCCGTGCTGAATACAGAACATTTCATAGTCTGCTCCTGACTTTCTTTGCAAAACAATTACCTTCCAGAGCACTGTGTATGACTTAGGAATTTGTTACAATGAACTTTTCATTATTCTTATTTCAACACCCTATTAATTCTTGCCCTTAGAGGTATTCTTCCTATGTCTGTTTTTTTTTTTCTGCCTAGCAAACTCCTACTTCAATGCCAAGCTAATGTAGCTTAAATGAAGCTGTTTCTGACTGTCTCATTTCCTCCTTTGTGTTCCCACAACAGCTTATTCATATTTTTATTATTGAGCTTTTTTAAAAAAGATTTATTTATTTATGCATACAAGAACTGGGGTCCAGGCCAGAGGTGTGTGGGGGGGGGGTGAGAGGATTCACCAGAGACAGAGTGGGAAACAGAACAGGCAGATCTACTGAGATACACTGCTGAGGGGAGCAGTTGGTGAGACAGGAGAGGTCTGCTGTGCCATGTGGGTTACCTCCCTGGCTGGGGGTCGAACTTGTGCTGCAGTGGCTGGGCATAGCTTCATAGTGCTGTGTCTTAACCCCTTGCACCACCAGGGAGGCCCCCTGTTGAGCTTTTTAGATGGTATGGAAGTTACTTGTCAATGCCTTCCCTCACATTAGTCATTCCACGAGATCTTTAAGAGCTGGTCTTTGCTAACTATATTTTTCTTTCCCGCTCACTAGCATGTTGTGTGTACCTACTTAATTAATGTTAAAAGGCAAGGCAAGACAAAACAAAAAGGGTAAATTGTACTTTTATTGGCAAGTCATATTTGGATTTATAGTTAGCAGAACCATGAAAAAGTATGGCTTAATGGATTATGGAGACCATGCTACCTGAACACCTTCACTTGATGCTTTTTTCACTTCAGGATTTCTATTTCTCTTCATTCTTTGCAACATCCTCTCAAATCATAATAAACATTATCTCACTTCTTCTCTGCAGTTGGCTTTGGCATTTGCACTTTTAATCTGACTCTTTCAATTTTTAAAAAAAATTGATTTATTTATGCATACAAGAGTTGGGGTAAAGGCCAGATGTGTGTGTAGTGGTGAGAAGATTCACCAGAGACAGAGTGGGGAACAGAACAGGCAGACTGACTGAAATACACTGCTAAGAGGGGAGCAGTGGGTGAGACAGGAGAGATCTGCTGTGCCATGTGGGTTGCTCCCTGGCCGGCCGGGGATCGAACTCATGCTGCAGAGGCTGTGGATTGCTTCAGAGTGTGGTGCTTAACCCCTTGCACCACCAGGGAGCCCCTGAATCTTCACATTTTTTTTTTTTAAAGATTCATTTATTCATTTATACAAGCACTGGGTACAGTCAGAAGCATGGGAGGGTGAGACAATTCACCAGAGTCAGAGCGGGTAGCAGAGCAGGCAGACTGATGAAGTACACTGCTGAGGGGAGCAGCGGGTGGCAGGAGTGGTCTGTGCACCACGTGGGACCCTCACCCAGTGGCCGGGGATAGAACCAGCACTGCAGAGGCTGCGGGCAGCTTCGCAACCCAGCACTCAACCACTGTGCCACAGGGGAGGCCCTGAATCTTCACATTTTTTGAAGCCTTAATGCATTCCCCTCCTAGTCTCCCCACCCCCCCCTTTCACTTTCCAATCTCCATACTAATCATTCCAAAGTTAGATGGAAGAAATGATTTCTGTTGATGTTAAGATGATGAAAGGTCTTCGTAGCATAACTGAAGGTCAAGAGACAACAAATCCTAGGAAAAGCATATGCTATTTGGCAAGCTGTGATTTTATTAAAAAGTAGTGAGAACTTATTTTTTCAGGACAATTAAGTTTTATAGTATGGACTGTGTATTATTACTAAACTTTTTAGAGATAAATTGCAACCCTCCTCCATCTTTGACATCTTTCTTTCCACTGCAGAGCACCAGAAATAGGGGTAGGAGAGAATGATTGTGTTTGCATAACCCGTGCTAGCGGTTGAAGCTTTGCAGGGTTCAAGAGTAAGTTCAGTATTTTTGTAGTGGGCATAACATAGCAGCTTTGAAATAGGAGGACGAGAGTGAATTTTGAAAAGAAAGTATTAAAAAGCTTCAAGGGACCAGCAGGGAGGGAGAAGATGTGCTGTGGAGAGAAAGGAAAAGGGGGTACAATGGGGGTTTCTGGTCTAGCCAGTGTCTATCAGGGGCTTCGTAAATATGGGTGTTATATACTTGTTCTTTCAAGCTGCAGTGGGATAAACTAGCTGGATTAGGGGTACAACACTCAATGCCCAATTTCAAGCAATTTTTTTATTGTGATAAAATATATAACCTAAAATATGCCATTTCAAGCATTTTTATGTGTACGGTGCCATGGTATTAATTGCATTTACAATGTTATGTCATCATCACCACTATTTCCAAAACTTGTTCATCATCCCAGAGAGAACATAATGTAAGCATCAAGCAATGACTTTTTATTTTCCTTCCACTCCCTGTAACCTCTAATCTCCTACTGCCTTTAAATTTGCCTGTTCTAAGGGCTTCCTATAAGTGGAGTTACATTTGTCCTTTTGCCTTTGGCTAATTTCACTTCGCATGATGTTTTCTAGAACTGTCTTTGTTGTAGCACGTGCCAGATATTTTTTGTGAGGCTGAATAGTAATAGTCCATTGTAGGTATAAACCCCATTTTATTCATCCAGCTGTTGACCAGTGGCCAACTTTTGAATTTTTTATTACTGGAATCTTTGAGGAAAAGTCTGTTGGAATTTTTTGGCAGGTTCTGAATGTGTGTGTTCTCTCTGTAGAGGGACAGGAGAACAAAGACCCTCTTTTGTCTCCGGCCCTGTTTCAGTGTGGAAGGTGGGTAGCAGTGTGCCGAGCCCTCATGAAGGTCACCTGACTGGAGTCACCAAGACTGATTCTGTTTTCTCTCCCTAAGGCACGTCCTGTGACCCAAACTTGAGGAGTGTATTGCCTGGATCTGCATCTCTCTCCTCATACTCCAGCCTCTACCATCCTGTCTGTAGCTCAGACTTTGTTTCTTTTTTTATTTTTTTTTAACATTTTTTTTTAATTTTTTATTTTATCTATTTATTTATACAAGCACTGGGTACAGTCAGAAGCGCGGGAGGGTGAGAGAACTCACCAGAGCCAGAGCGGGGAGCAGAGCAGGCAGAAGGACTGAAGTACACTGCTCAGGGGAGCAGCGGGCGGCAGGAGAGGTCTGCGCGCCATGTGGGACCCTCCTCCTGTGGCCGGGGAGCAGCCGGGGATCGAACCGTCACTGCAGAGGCTGCAGGCAGCTTCTCAACCCAGCGCTCAACCGCTGCGCCACCAGGGGAGGCCCTGTTTCTTTTTTTAAATTTTATTTTATATATATTGTACATAGTTCTTCCTTTTTGTACAATGCATGCTTTCTCCTCTCAGATGTAGTCCTGCAAAATTCCCATCACCAGTTCCCCATGCGCCATCACCATAGTCCCTTATTTAAGAACACATTCCCTCCTCTGTTTTGATCTCTCTCTCTCCCCCTCCCCTGCAGAGTGTCTCTGATTAATAGTTGCCTGTTAATTTTGTTTTTTAGTTTTTATAATTTTTGCCCCTGGCCTCTCTACATTCCTCCTATAAGTGAAACCATCAGATATTTTTCTTTTTCCTTATGGCTTATTTCACTGAGCATAATCCCTTCCAGCTCCATCCATGTTGCTGCAAATGGCATGAGTTTATGTTTTTTGATTGCTGAGTAGTATTCCATTGCATATATATACCACATCTTCTTGATCATCTATTTTTTGGGCATTTGGGTTGTTTCCTATCTTCCTATTGCAAATAGTGCTGCAATAAACTTAGGGGTGCATGTATCCTTTTGAATTGTTTTTGTGTCCTGTCGGTAGATTCCTAGGAGTGGAATTGCTGGGTCATATGGGAGCTCCGTTTTTAGTAGTCTGAGGAAGCTCCACACAGCTTTCCATAGTGGTTGGACCAGTTTGCATTCCCACCAGCAGAGCTCAGACCCTTTGTATGTCTCTAGCCTGCGCTAAATCTAGACTTGCAGCTCCCTGACTGACGGGTAAGTCTAATTCACAGGGTGATGGAGCTCCTGAAGGACAGTTGAGCTTCAAGTTGAGATCTGGCTGCTTCCAGAGGCTGAGCCCCACCTTTGCTGCCTCTCACCAGCCTCCCTATCATGCACTGGTCCATTTTCTTTACCCCAAATCCTCCCTCAGCCTCAACCTGTTGTCTATGATCCTATCTCTTTTCATAGCCAAACTTCTTAAAAGCACAGCTTTTGCTTCTCCATTTTCTTGGTTTCCACTCATCTCTTTACTCCCTTAACTTTGCTTTCTGCCCCATCACCTCACTGCACTCTCTTGAAGGTTACCAATTAAAGCAGTCACCCTTCTAATGATATTTTCTTGACCTGTATCTTTCTTGTTCTGCCTAGAGGCTGAAACACTGTTCACTCCAAACCATGGAAACATTTTCCTTCTCTGTTACTCCAGGCCATGACAAGCTATGACCACAAAAACAATCTTTTATAATTAAATGCTCATGACTTTCCTGAAGGAATTCTAGCATGTCCCTGAGTTTCCTTTTTCTGGCATCATTGGAGAGTTCCAGGGATTACGCTCAGGTTTCACTGATTTTGCCCTGATTTTGCCCTGATGGTCATGTTAGCAGGTTAACCCAAATGACCCTCCTGTGCCCTTGGCAGCACACCCCTTCTTGGCATTTCAGGTGGCTGCTGTCATCTGCATCCTTTTTTTGTCTCATTGCCATCTTGCTCCCTCCACTGCTCGTGATGGTGTCAAGAGACCATTCTCTTGGGCACTGATGTTTTACGCAAGTCCCTTAGTTTTGCAGGGAGGGATGGTCCCTTTCCTTAACTGCACCCCCCTCCAAAATATGGTGCAGAGCCTCTAATGACTACTTAAAATGACTTCTCTATTTGCCTAAGTGCAGGCCTCAGGCTGAACTGGCACTTGGAGAATTCCTTCACCCAGAGTGAGGACTCCCTTAAAGAGTTACAACTTCTCTCCTTCCCTCCCTCCCTCCCTTTTTTTATTTAAAGGACTTTATCTTCTTCCTTTTCGAGTATTTGTCATTTTCTAAAAAGCAAGATTCTTCGCCAGTTTCTTTTACCTCATTATCTTTTCATTCTTCTCTCTCAATATTTCAAGTGTAACCTTGGTGTAGCCAATTAAGTGTATCTAGTTCTGAACTTCTCTCTCAGCTCCAGGTATATATTTCTAGATGCTCACTTGAAATCTCAACCCCAATCCCTATCTCATAGGTACCTTCAATGCAATATTACCAGGAACTGAGCTTTCTAGGTAAGGGCAGTTGTAGCAAACTGTATATTCTGGGGCTTCCAAAACTGTGTTATAAGAAAAATGCCCTTTTTTTTTTTTTTTTTGCCTTTAAACAAATTTACTGTTAGACCCAAACCAAAGAAAGCTCCTCTCTCTCCACTAATCTTTGTACCTTTGGTTGGTCCTGGTGTGGGGACTTTTGTACCTTGGCCTTGCACTCAGGCAAGGCTCTATTATTGCCCACTAGTAGTTGTCTCTCTCTGCCAGCTACCGGGGACATTGGGCCTTCAAGCTCCAGGTACCACCATCCTATGAAAGTGTTCCAGAAAAGGGCCTCCCTGGTAGTGCAGGGGTTGAAATCTCAGTGGTATCAAGCTATCGCCAGCCACTGTGGCATGAGTTTGATCCCCGGCCAGGGAGCTGACACACATGGCACAGCAGACCTCTCCTGTCTCGCCCGCTGCTGCCCTCAGCAGTGTATTTCAGTAAGTCTGCCTGTTCTGTTTCCCACTCTGTCTCTGGTGAATCCTCTCACCCTACTCCCCACCCCGTGCATCTCCTTTTTACAGTACCCCAATTTTTGTATGCATAAATAAATCTTAGAAAAATGAAAGTGTTCCAGCAAAGGTGAGATTGCTGTAGAGGGAATTTTTGCACTAAGTGGAAAATTTTACTAACTCACCTTTAAGATCACCACTAGCTCAAAAAATTGGTGATTTTATAGGATAAAATGTTGAATGTTTTCTTACAGGCTCTATTCGCTTGATTTAGTTGGCAGTCTTAGTCATTTATATATATGTTTTAGGCTGATGTTAATTTTTTAAAAACAGATTTATTTAATTATGCATGTAAGAACTGGGGTATAAGCCAGAGGTGTGGGGGGTTGAGAGGATTCAGCAGAGACAGAGTGGGAAACAGAACAGGCGGATATACTGGAATACACTGCTGAGGGGAGCAGCGGGAGAGTCTGGAGAGGTCTGCTGCGCCATGTGGGTTACCTCCCTGGCTGGGGATCAAACTCGTGCGGCAGAGGCTGTGGATTGCTTCCTAGTGCAGTGCTTAATCCCTTGCACCACCAGGGAGACCCTTGATGTCAAATTTTCTTTATGGGTTTGTTTGAAATGAATGAGTTATTACTTGCAGCTTGGGTAGTTTTCACCTACATGGATTATCCTGGCTTTGATGTTTGGTTTGGTAGAGAAAAACTGATTAGTATAGAGATGCAACAGGTTTGCCTCCCCAATCCCTACCCATAGTTAAAAATCTTACTCTCTGTGTTCCATATTGAAAATTGCTGCTTAACAGTTAGCATTGGAAGGCCTCCCTGGTGGCGCAGGGGGTTGAGTGCTGCTCTGTGAAGTTGTCCACAGCCTCTGCAGCGCGGGTTCGATCCTGGCCGGCTGGCGAGAATTCCCCATGGTACAGCAGACCTCTTTTGTCTCACCTGCTGCTCCCCTCAGCAGTGTATTTCGTCAGTCTGCCTGTTCTGTTCCCCACTCTGTCTTTGGTGAATCCTCTCACCCTCCCGTGCATCTGGCCTGTACCTAGGTTCTTGTATAAATAAAATCTTTGAAAAAACAAACAAACAAACAAACAAAAAACAGTTAGCATTGGAGGTAGATTCAGTTGATGGGTCCTGAAGGTAGACAAGAGTTTAGACTGAAGGAGCTGGGCATGTGGACAAGGAGAGAAAACCCAAGGGAACATTTCTTGAGAGTCTGCTAAACATCAAGTACTATTTCAGATGCCTTCCCTATGACACTTTATTTAACCCCTGAGTTATGTATTGTTAGCTCCATTTTGTAGGTGAGGGAATTGAGACTCACAGGACAGTTTGTCCCTAACTAGAGAAAGTGGATATAGAATTTCGCTGCAGGTCTGATCTCAAGACTGGTCTTCTCCCTCTGCTTCAGGGGAGAGGGTGGTGTGAGAGTTATGAATGTGGTGAGGATCTGGGATGAAGTCTCATGCGGCCTCACCAGAGGAGCCTATTTATATCAGGGCCTCTTGGGAAATAAGTGGAAATGACTTTTGACTCAAGGGTCGACCTTGGGATGCTGTACATCCTTCAGCAGGAGACGGTAAACATGCTTTTAGTTGGGATAGTCATAGCATGGGACCCTGTCGCTAGGTCCTGGCTCATGTTCAGTGAGAGGGGTGCTGTCTCTGGATTGCACTGGCTGATGAAGCCCAAATTCTCAAACATTTAATTATCCAGATTCTTGGAAGAGGAGACATAAAAAATAGAGACGAAAGGTTACATCTGGAAATTTAATGTTCACCCCAAGACCAGATGGAGGGAGAAAGCCTTCTGCAACTCTGAGGATTGGTAAGGCAGGGGAACCTGGTCTTTCAATCGAGGGGTAGAGAAGATTCCCTTGGAAAACAGTGCCACCATGTGGTAGAGAAGGGGATAGTAACTGCGGGGAAGTGCAAACAGGAGTTTGCTCAGCAGCTCACCTGCAACATTGGGAAGTGTGAGGGAAAGGAAGCAACCTGGAGGTGAAAATTGGGTGGGCAGCATTGCTTTTCTAGTGTGGTGATGGCGAGGGTTCACGGTAGCCTGGAAAATGATGGATTATACTGGGGTTTATGTGAGCCTTGGGAGATTCTGAGTCTGGGGAAGGTTGTTTATAGAAGCTGGGGAATATACAAGATGGAGATTGTTAAAGCAAATTCTTTAGATAACCAGAAAAACATGAATTTTTTTTCTTGAGACTCATAGACCATCCTCAATGATGCAGGAAATTTAGGAAAAGATTTGCCTTGTGTCTAGGGAGTAGAGAGAGCAGAGGGAAGAAAGGAACTAGCCCTGGAATACTGGGTTCCAGGAGACACATTAATTAGCCGAGGTGACTGAGCATTGGCAGGCAGAGCCCAGGGTTCCTAATCAAACCCCAGCCTGTCAAAGCTGAGCTTTAAATATCACGGCTGGAATTGCTGACCTGGGTATAGTTTATAACCTTTTATAACCTCTTGCTCCAGGAAAGTAATCTTGTGATTTTATTATAGCCAAGATGAACATTTTTCTCTCATTGCTTAGACTGGAAGAGCAAAGACTGAGCATTGCATTAGAGCTGTCATGAAGTCAGCGGGACTGCGGTCCTTCCTCAGTGGAATGGCCCTGCTTGCACTTACTGTTGAAGATTATGGTCTCTTTTTAACTATGCTGGGGAAACTGAGTCACATATACACTATATATTCCTGCATTTTGTGTGAGGCTGATTAAAATAATTATAATGTATCTCTGAATATCATTTCTAGATTTTTCCATAGGAAAACTTCACTGGCATTTTTCAGAGGACAAATTAAGCATAATTAAGCATATAATTTTCTAGGCAGGAAAAAACGATTCAGACAGGTGGAATTTTGCTAGCGAGACAGTGTGGTTCTGCCCAACCAGTACCATCTCTGTGGAACAGTTTATGGTTTGTCCATAAAGGAACTTTGAAAGCTAGGGAGGTACTTATGGTGCTGTTTTCTTAAATAATAAAGAAGCATCCTAGAAGGATGATTCTCCTTCTAGTTACTTGGTTTAAGGACCAGTACTATTCAATATCCCCTGATCATGAATTTGTATAATAGCTAATAATATTTACTGCATGTTTTCTAAGTGCTAAGAACTATGTTAATGAAAATTAGTTGCATCAAGGCTCTGGGATGTAGCTCATTTGAAAGCATACAGCTAGCTCACAGCGGAGCTCCGGCTAGAACATGGGGACTCTCTGACTCCAAAACCCATCACAGGGCTCGACTGGCCATTGCAAAGCATTCTGGACCTCTTTACAGTTGCCTGCCACTTCTGTCTCTGGCCTTCCTCTGCAAGAATAACCAATGCTAGACTTGAGAGAGATTTGTTCTCAAGAAGCCCAGACACAGAGCAAAATAGAACACAGATAATGAAGTGCTGGGCAGGAGATACCTATTGGGGGCATCTAGTGGCCTGTTTTGAACTTGGAGGGGGCACTTCTGTAGGGCTGCTCTTGCTGCCCTGTAATCTTTTCTTTCTTTCTTTTCTTTTTTTGGTGGCTTGACTTGGCATCTGTTGAAGCTTACTATATGCAATGGAAATTAAACTCAAGGGCTTGGTGACAGCTGTTCCCTTTGCCTTGAAGGAAGATGAACTTGTAGTAGCAGACCAAAGCGTATGTATCCGGTGCTTCAGAGGCCAAGCATATGGATGCTCCCCATCCTGTCCAGATAGATGTTGTTTATCTAAAGCCTTGCTCGAGCTTGCCATCAATTGCAGGTGACAGCTTCTACCTTTTTCAGTCCTGCTGAGTGGCAGGTTCTGCAGATTTTTGACCTGAAGTTTCTAGAGGGCCACAGCTCAAAGACAGACCTGAGCACGGCAGCTGCTACATCGAGGGAGGGGGTGCCTTGTTCTTGTGGGCTCGCTCTCTGTGGAGTGGGTAGTTTATATGTGAATATCCAGACTTGGTTCTTTAATTCTTCCCCACGTATGTGGCCTGTGTCTGGATTGTACCCCAAGATCCCTGCTGGGGTGGGAGCTCTCCCTGTACTGCTGAGGGTCTGGACTTGGTTGCATATTGCGCTAAAATCTAACAACTCAACAAGAAACTTTATTCGTTTCAGAGTGTTCCACGCCACCCTTTGCATCGAATGGACCCTATTGGCTCTGAGCTTGATTTAAGGAATCAATTTCTTCCTCATTCCTGACTTTTCTTACCTCTCTTTCCTCTTTCCATTTGTTGCCCCAACATGATAATTTCTCAGCCAGTCTCTTAGGTCAAACTTGGGGGACTCAGTCATTCCTTGGTTACTTTTTTCTTTTTAAGATTTATTTTTATTTATGCATACAAGAACCAGGGTGTAGGCCAGAGGTACAGGGGGGTGAGAGGATTCACCAGAGACAGAGTAGGGAGCAGAACAGGCAGATGACCAAAAGCACTGCTGAGGGGAGCAGCAGGAGAGACAGGAGAGGTCTGCCGTGCCATGTCAGTATCTCTCTGGCCAGCTGGGAATCGAACCGGCAATGCAGAGGCTGCGGACAGCTCCACAGCGCTGCGCTCAAACCTCTGCACCACTGGGGAGGCCCACCTGGGTGTATGTTTTCTAAGCTGGGTTGTATAGCTTGCACACTGATTCTCTAACCTCTCTAGAATTCTTCTGGTACCTTCCTTTTCAAATTATGTTAGTCAGCACTGTTGTCTGTTTTGTGTAACTGACTACTTTTGTTTGTAAAGTAGAGAGTCTCAGGCTTGTGCTGTCTGGGTCACCCTAAAAGCTGTGCAGGGGGGGGTGCCTGAATATGCTGCCAGCGTGGGGTGCAGTGACCCTCCTGTCATCTTCTGAGAAGAGCTTTTAAGGCTGTTTCCAGTATGCTGAATGATCATCTTCCCCACTAAGCAAAACAGAAAGAGAGCAAGGCCCTGCCATTAGTGTCCCTCTCTGAGGCCTCAAGGACCCCAGAGAATGAAGAGAGGTGACTCCACTCACGCGCCACTGCTGCTCTTGGGCACACTGACAACACAGAGCAGGGAGTCTGATTGAGGACCATGGGGATGTTTGGCTTGAACTCTTTGAAGCCCAAATTATGCTGGCTATAAAGAAAAGGCACACTCACCCTCTAGTCTCCTGGCCTGCTCCTTACGTGAGTAATAAATTCTCTTCAAGAAGAAGGAATGGAAAACTGCATTAGGCAGGAATAAATAAAGATGCCATTTTTTTATCTGATCTTTTTTTTTTGGCTTAAAAATGCAGTATATGTTTTCTGAACTTGCCTTAATTAGGAGAGTCACGGATGCTTATGCTTCCTCTGCTTTCCTTGTGGTTTGTGCGTTCCCTTTGTAATCCATTAAATTTTACAGCATTAGCAGGGATTTAAAGCCCCAGATTTAATCAATAGTCATTTCTCCTGCATCAGCACTTTTGCACAGTGCTGTGTATATTAAGCAGTATTTTAGTGTGTTGTCTGACCTTTACCTCTTCTTAGACGGCACTTTCTAATTATAGCTTCTGTTTGATCATGATATATCTCTATGGTCAAAGGCTATTAAGACACTTGTGAATGTTCCCCAAAGAGTCACGAAAAATGCCCCAATTGGTGGAAATCAGGATTATCTGTGTGCTTGCATTAACACTGATTTTGGGCTGGCATCTATACATTTTGATGATATATAATCTTTAAAGACGTGAAATCATCCCAAATAATTCTGACTTACTCCTGGGGACAATTCAACTTTTGAATAGGCAGTCATCTGACATGAGGAAAATCATAGGATTTCTCTTTACACCCAAGTTTTCCTACTGAAACACTATGCTGATAACCCATTCTCTTCATTTTATTTTTAAAAAGATTTTAATTATTATTTATGTATACAAGAACTGGGGTATAGGCCAGAGGTGTGGGAGGTGAGAGTATTCACGATACAGAGTGGGGACAGAACAGGCAGATAGACTGAAGTACACTGTTGAGGGGAGCAGTGGGCGAGTCAGGAGAGGTCTGCTGTGCCACGTGGGTAACTCCCTGGCCGGCTGGGGATCAAATTCGTGCTGTAGAGGCTGCAGACAGCTTCACAGCACTGCACTTAACCCCTTGCGCCCCCAGAGAGGCCCCCTATTTATTTTTTTTTGACAAAATCTGTCTCTTGGTTGCAGAGGTCTCAGCCTTCCGGGACCCACTCTTTCTCATTGCACATCATGCCTATGAGCTTTGGGGAGTGTTCAGGGCTCTGTGTCTTGGGCAGTGGATATACATCTGAGGGGGATATTAAAAGTCTTATCCACGTGGCCTCTGTCTCCTCTCGAGTCAAATGGGAAAGAAACTGTAGGCTAACAGATAGGCTTTGTTTATTCCCAGAGAAATTTCCCTGAATGAGTCAGATCTAGGAGTCTGGTAGCTTACCTTCCTCTCAGCAGCTCTGAAGTGTGAATTTTGCTTGCTGTGGGTGTGCCTTCAGTCCTGGCCATGCAAACAGTTTGCACTGCAGTCCTTAGCCTTCCTCTCTGCCTTCTCTGACTTTGGCTATCTGTCTTGCTTGCAAGCTCGGTCTGCTGCTTTCCCTGTGACTCTTTCAAAAGAATCATTTTCCAAAATACGACTCCTCATCCTTCTTCTGCTTTAGTATGCTCGTCCTGTCTGATCCATCAAGTGCAAAGCCTGGAACTCAACCTACAGAGTCAAAAGCAAATCATCCCAATAGTTGTCTCCCAGACCTGCTCTTCTAGTATATTCTCTCAGTGACATTTCTCATGTTCTCATACTTTTGGACACTGGTACCTTGGGCTGGAATCAGGGCATTCACTACAAACAAAACATTTTGGACCATAGAAGGGGGGTGACCAGCTATGTGACCTTGAGTGATATTAAAAAAAATAAATCTCTAAGCCTTGGATTCTTTTTCTGTAAAATCAGAATAATAAAAATAATTTCTTGAAGATTCCGTGAAGCAGCCTAAGTAAAACACTCATCAGTGTCAAGAATTCTGAAGGGTTTGTGGCTTAATGCTACTTATAAAGCAATGAGTTAACCTGCTGAAGTTTTGTGGATGCCAGCTTAAGATACAAGACTTCAGGGTTAGAGACAATTAACTTTATTATTCACCGCAATAGCAGTAGTCAGAGAATCAGCCATTATACTGGTTACCTGAGCTCTTCTTCCCATAAGACAAAGCAACAAAGGCCAGGTAATGCCTGTGAAAGCAGTGATTTTGTTATGAGAGAAACTCTGATCTCAGTGAACTCTAGGTTTTTATTTTTATTTATTTATTTATTTTATAATGGGCAGTAAGTATTTTGCACTTTCGCTCTAGTGGAAGAAAATCTCTAGATCTCCCAAGGTTGATAGCTATACGAACATCCCTGAAAGACAGTTCAGAAAAAAAGCAGTCAGGGCCTCTGTTTGTAACATGAGCAGGAATGCCAGTGATCCATTGAATTGTCTTCCAACACCCAGTAGCTGACTCTGAAGAGCTCAGTGAGTTCTAGTGGTCTTTATATAATACAAACTCAGTAAAATGAAAGCTATTAAAAGCTGGGTGCTTACTTGACAATAATGAGACTGAATTTCTGCCATTGAATAACTTAATGTGTATTCAGAGCCTATTTCATAGGCTGATACACAGAAGATATTCACTATGTATTACTGGAAGTATAATTATTATTTAAAGATGAGAACACTTTGAAAATTACACTAAGAAAATATAAGATGTGATTATCAGATTGCAAATCATATATCTTTTCTTTCCCTTCTGTCATATAATTCCTTTTCAGGTTATTTTGTCTATAGTGACAAACACTATTCTAGGGATTAATGGTAAAATAAAAAATGCACCGTCCGTCAATTTTAATTGTACAATGACTTATTCTGCTTTCCCAGAAGATCCTACATTAAATTGCTGAAGAGATGAAGTAACTAGAATTTGAAATTTTCTTCCATGGTCTGGTATTTCACTATAAAATGGTGAAATATATTCCTTGTTATGCTATTGTAAAAGTTCTGAGAACATTGATAGCTAAAACATGAAGTAGACAGCAAAAGAGAGGAGAATTAACATATAAATAACACACAAACTGGATAAGCAGTTCTAGAATAATTGAAAGTTTATGTAAGTTCAGGAATAGTTGTTTTTTTCCCCACATGACAATTTATCAAAATTCATGTACATCTGACAATTAAAAAATATTCACTGTATCACCTCTTGGTGTAAATCTTCTAACTTCTGGAATTAAAATTTCTAAGGAACACTCAGGAGTCATATTAAAACACTTGTTTAGGCCTGGTTAGTGTTTCCCATTGTCTGGATAGAAAGAAGGATCCATTCGTCTGGGGGTCCTGTGTCCAGTTGCTTCAGGTGCTCTCTGCCAATCTGGGATGAAAGAAAGAAATAAAACCAAAATGGAACCATCCCATGCTAGATAACCAAAGCAGGTGGGAGGCTCTTGAGAATAGGGCCTCAGAGGCACCCACACTTTCCACACACTCTCACCTCTAGGAAGAGTCAAACGACTTGCCAAGATATCCCAGGATTGAAACTTTAACCAATCACAACTTCATGAACTTTTCACCAAAGGACATTTGGTGATTTCTTTATTCTTCTTCTTCTTTTTTTAAGATTTATTTATGCATACAAGAACTGGGGTGTAGACCAGAGGTGCCTGGGGCGGGGGGTGAGAGGATTCACCAGAGAGAATGGGGAGCAGAATGGGCAGACTGAAGTACACTGCTGAGGGGAGCAGCAGGCAAGACAGGAGAGGTCTGCTGCGCCATGTGGGTTGCTCCCTGGCAGGCCAGGAATCGAACTAGCTTGATAGCGTTATCTTTAACCCCTGCACTACCAGGAAGGCCCCATTTGGTAACTTCTAACTGACTTGTTAGTTAGGCCCTACCCCTTCCCAGGGAACTGGGAACATGATTCAAAGGCTTTTTGAAACTGTCTCCCAGTCTACAGTTTCCAAGCTGGAACCGAAAGCCCCTTTTTTGGTTCCAGCTTGACCAACCTTCAGTTTCTTGGTTATCCAGGAGGACACTGCTGGCACGTGGCCTGAGCAGCAGTGATGGATGTGGCGTGGCCTAGCGCTGTAGGTCAGGCTCATGTTATTATCACCCAGATTAGGTATTCATCAGGTTATAGCACTGGGCCGCTGACTGTCAGTTTGGTTAGATTTTTTGGGGGTCTCTGAGGCAAGTACTGAATAAAGTAATAATGTGCTGTGTACCACCTGCTGTTCTTTAACTATAGTTAAATTTCCCCCAATAATTTCTTTCCATTAATCCTTTTTTTCCCTGTTACGATAGCTTTGGAAAATTGCTGACTTGGCACCTGAAATTATTTTCTTGGCAAGTCCTTTGAAAGTGTAATTGTATGAAAGTGCCTTTTTCTTATCTCTGCCTTTAAATAACTCCCCCCACCCCATCTCTGTTGAAGAAAGAAGGAAGTAAATGGCATATCTTCATCCTCCACACATCATTATTTTTGAACCTTTGGAGACCTGTGAAATTCATGATTGTGAGGAATATTTACCTTAAACCAGCAGCATGTCGGGAAGTATAGTGGAGGCAAGCACAGCACACCTGTGCTGCCTGTCTGGTGTTCTGGCTGGTCAGTAAGCACACTGAGTGCCTGCAGACAGTTCCAGAAACAAGCTTTCTTAATTCCTACCACCTGCTTCCCTGCACATTTGCACTTCAGGGACACAAATACCAAGCAGGAAAGCAACCCTTTCTGACCTCAACTTACAAGCAAAACAAAATCGCATGTTCAATATTTTGGGGAGTCACGCTTTCAAAATAGATTTTTAAGCAATGATTGCTTGAGTGATTCCTTTTGCCTCTAGTAAGATTTGGGGTTAGAAAGAACAGTACATTTCTCTTGATGTCTCTCTGGAATAAATCCAAAAGAAAATAGGAGGCCAATTTCTGGCTGGCCTCAGGGTGTCTCCCAGGCATCCAAACTCATTTTATCTCCCTTTTCCAGGGTTGTTTCTTAGCCTATGACCCCAGAGAAGAGTCTCACAGAATCTGAGAGTGGCAAATAGCCTGCCCTCTTTTGAAAGTAGTCCCTGACTCAGGCCAAGGGGCTTCTGCTGTTGATGAGGCCCGTGAACATGATTCTGGTGTTTTTCTTGGGTTTTCCAGCTCTGTGTTCCCATCTCGCAGCCTGGGCCTGAAAGGAGACTTACAAGGTAGCAGCAGAACAGGACCTTAGGGGAAACACAAGGGATGCATTCCTTACCAAATGCTGAGTGTTAAATGAGATTGTTTCCATCTCCTGTTCTGCAACTAACAAGAAACAAATTTGCCCTCAGAGAGAGAGGAATTAGAATTGAGGTGTGAAGGAAGGGAGGTGGCCATTCAGCATGAAGGAGCTGGGTGCCAGCCTTGGGGGCACACCTAAGGCTAGTCACACTAGTGGATGGTGGAAGCATCTTCTCTACCCTAAGTTCCTGTGAAGTTACTTAGCTAAAAAGATGTTGGGGAAGACCTGTCTTGTAACCTGAAGCAGGTTGCATCACCACTGTGCACTTTTGTTTCTTCATCTCTAAAGAGAAAATACTTTGGGGTCTCCCTAGTGGCTCAGGAGTTAGTCTTAGTGCTATCAAGCTATCGCCAGCCACTGCAGCATAAGTTCCATCCCCGGTCAGGGAGCTACCCACATGGCAAGCAGACCTCTCCTATCTCGCCACTGCTCCTCTCAGCAGTGTATTCAGTCAGCCTGCTTGTTCTGCTCCCCACTCTGTCTCTGGTGAGTCCTCTCACCCTCCACACCTCTGGTCTACACCCCAGTTCTTATATGCATAAAATAAATCTTTAAGGAAAAAATACTTTGCAAGTTTGTTTAAGCATAAAATATATGCTTATGGTAATGCTTTTGGTACATGGTAGAGGTTCAGTTCATGTCTCCACTCTTTATCTTTTCTTATGTATTTATTACAAATCATACTAGCCTCGCTAGACTCCCTCCAGAAGCCCACTCTCTACTCTGGATGAGGCACCAACATTGTTCCTCTGGATTTTAAGATTTTATTTATTTATACAAGAGCTGGGTACAGGCCAGAGGTGTGGGAGGGTAAGAGGATTCACCAGAGACAGAGCAGGGAACAGAACAGGCAGACTGACGAAATGCATTGCTGAGGGGAGCAGCAGGAGAGACAGGAGAGGTCTGTCACGCCATGTGGGAATCTCCCTGGCCGGCCGGGAATCAAACCCATGCTGCAGATGCTGCGGACAGCTTCATAGCACTGCACTCAACCCTCTGCGCCACCGGGGAGGCCCCTCATCTGGATTTTATAAGACATACTAGTTTCTGTGCCAAACTGCCATGGTTTTGAAGTAACAGAGATAGGAAGATGGAAAGTAGATTTTTGGGAATGAGGAGTTATGTTAGTATTGAGGGTGTGAGACCTACATGATGTACAGACAGAGCAGACCTTGCTTTTGCTGGAAGGATACAGGGATACATGATAAAACAGGCCCAGGTGAAGTGAATTTAAATGCATTTAAATTTCAAAGTGGGGCAAGGAAAAGACCTTATGGGAGCTGTGGGAAAGAGAGGGCTGTTACTCACTTTGTGTTTCTGAATCTTGACTTTTTATTGGTTTGTAAACCAAAGTGGATTGTGTATTTATTGGAAACACATATACACACACACATATACACAAAACACACACACACTGAAGGATGGAAACAGCCCTTTCCTTTTGCAAAGAGCTTGGTATGAATACAATTTGCAAGTGATTTTGATATATCAGCACTTGACATTTAGAGTTTGGGGATCATAAATTCTCCAGCTTTCCAATTCTCATAGAATCTAGGATCCTCCTTGTATCCATATAATGTTTCTACTGCTGTTGTGACATGTTACGGCAATTTTAGTGGCTAAAGCAAGACCAATTTATTATCTTACAGTTCTGGAGGTTAGAAGCCCAAAACATCTCATGAACAAGGTATCATGATCAAGGTATCAACAAAACTGTATTTCTTTTGGAGAATTGGGGTGGGGGGTAATCTGTCTCCTTATCTTTTACAGCTTCTCAGCTGCCCTCAGTCCTTGACTTGGGGCCTCTCTTCCATCTTCAAAGCACATCACTCTAACCTCTGTTTCAGTCACCCCATTCTCCTTCTCTGATTCTTACTTTCCTGCCTTCCTGCTATGTGGATCCTCTTATATGGACCCACCCAGAGAACCTTGGGTAATATCCCATTCCAAGATCCTTAAACAGTTCTGCAAAGTGCCTTTTGCCATGTAAAGCAATGTATTCATAGGTCCTGGAGTTTAAGATGTGGATATCTTTGGAAGATTGTTATACAGAACACCTCCCTAAGCCATCTCTTGTGGTTACACACACATCTCTTTTTGAACTTCTGATGTGGTTCTCCCCTTTGTTGTAACTTAAATATCTGATTCTCCTTTAGCACTTAAACAAAAGAACGAGTGGAAGAATCCATGTTCTACTCTCCTTTGTCTCTGCTGGTGGGGTGGAGCATGCCAGCTCAGAGCCAGACTAGAACAGAATGAGGGATGCTTGCAGGAGGTGTTGTCCTTACCTTGAATCACTACAGGCAGGTTTCCAAGAGAACAATAGCTTGGCTTGCTCTGAGTTTCAAAGGACTGGACAAGCATATAAATGTGTTCTTTTAGGTTCTGATGAAATAACTGGGCATCATTATTCCTAACTTCTCTGATTAATTATCATGCGTGTACCTATAACTACATAGCCTGTATACAAATTCTTCCATCACCATTGCAAGGGACAACACAAGCGTTGCCTTGAGCTGGTTCAGACAGACACCAATAAGAAGTAATTTATTTATTTATTTACTTACTGCAGAATCAGTGTGGAGCCTTTTCCAACCCAGGGATGTCTTATTTTCAAAGGGTAATCGTACAATGTGTGGTGCATCCCTGTGGCTCTGACAGACTGTTGTTCTTGATTATTTTTGTTATAGGGTTATGGCTATTTGAACAAGTCCAGAAAGCTCTTTCCTGTTGACAATATCTCAGGGTAATTCTCTCAGTCCCCTGATGTATAAGTATATGTAAAGTATGACATTCTCCTATGCAAAATCTATTATTCTCCAAAAATATAAGATTGACTTTCTCAACTCTTGCCCAACAACTTATCAGAAGTTTTTTTTTCTGTCAAACTGAACACATTGGAATGCCTTATCTGTGCCATTTGTCCAATGAACAGAATCATAAAATGTATCCAGTTACTCAAAGTGATCATTTAAGGTGAGCCCTGCTGCTGCCATAGATGTCACTGAACAGATGAATCGCTGTTCCTGCCACTCCAGCTCAGTGTGATGGCATACACACCTTCTCTCTGATTCCCAACATTTTATTTATCAATGTGTGTATATGTTTAAATCAATTTCATTGAGTATTATTTACATGCAAATGCATATGTTGGTGGAGCCATCACCACAGTTAAGGTATAGATGATTCCAGTACTGGGAAAAGTTTCTCCTACCTGTAGGGGACTGTGGGCTCCTTGGTGATGGTGTCGCGTGATAATGTATCTGAAGAGGCGAATCTGGACCTTGGGGTCATATACCAATGCTGCAGACCAGTGTTACTTTAACAACAGCAAAACAAGAATGAAAGTTAAAAAAAAAAAAATTGTTGTTCACCCTTCAGCCCAAGCAACCACTGATTTGCTTTATGTAATTGTTTGTTTTTTCCATGATTTCATATAAGTGGAATTGTACCATATATACTCTTCTGTGCCTGACTTAAAAAAAAATTGAGCGTGGGGCCTCCCCTGGTGGCGCAGGTGTTTGAGCGCAGCGCTGTGAAGCTGTCCATAGCCTCTGCAGCACCAGCTTGATCCCAGCTGGGCGACGAGGGTTCCACATGGTGCGGCAGACCTCTCCTGTTGTGTCCGCTGCTCCCCTCAGCAGTGTGTTTTGTCAGTCTGCCTGTTCTGTTCCCCGCTCTGGTGAATCCTCTTACCCTCCTGCACATCTGGCCTGTACCCCAGTTCTTGTATAAATAAATAAATCTTTAAAAAAAATTCAGCATAGAAAAGCAGTATGGAAGTTTCTCAGAACCTTAATTGTTCTGCCATATGACCCAGCAAATCCACCCCTATGTATCTATCTGAAGAATTCTTAAAAACCACTAATATGAAGGGATATGTGCATGCCACTGTCCACTGCAGTACTATTTACAATAGTCAAGTTATGGAAACAACCTAAGTACCAAAGGACAGATGAGTGATAAAGAATAAGTGGAATATAGACACAACAGAAAACCAGTTAACTATAAAAAAATGACATCTTGCTATTTATGACAATATCGCTAGCACTGGATGGGATTATGATAAGCAAAATAAATCAGAAGGGGAAAGACAAATATTGAATAATTTCACACCTGTGGAATATAAACAAATGAAACAAAGGAACAGACAAACCTAAACCAAACAAACCCTAGAAATCTGACTGCAGAATTGAGGCCACCAGAAGGGGACAGTGGGAGGTTGGGGAGCCAAGAGGCAAGGGATCCAGTGAATTGTGGTGGAGAATTATGGGTGCTTGAGGTGTGCACCTATGTCCCTAAATCATGTATAGTATTGTAAACCAGCTATACTTCAGAAAACAATAAAAAAAATAAAAAATCTCAGCATAATATTTTGAGCTTCATTCACATTGTGGAGTATATTAATGTTTGTCCTTTTTATTGTTGAGTAGTATATGGTACAGATTGTGTGCCTGTTTATCTGTTGGTGAAATTTGGGGTTGTTTCTAGTTTTGGGCTATTATGAATAACGCTACAATGAGTGTATCTGGACAATGTGTGTGTGTGTGTGTATGTGTATGGTTTCTTTGTTTTTTGAGTAAATATCAAGGAGTAGAATTGCTGGGCCACAGATAAATATACATTTAACTTTTTAAGAAGTTAACAACACAGCTGTATCTCATATATGCCTACAAACATTGCCTGAGCATTCCAGTTGCTCCAGTTCTCATTCAGCATTTACTACTATAATCTTTTTAATTTTAATTTTTTGACTTCTTTTCATGTACTTTGGCTATTCAGGTATCTTCTTTTGTGAAGTATCTGTTGGTTTTTTTTTTTTTTAAGATTTATTTATTTATGCATACAAGAACTGGGGTACATGCCAGAGGTGGGGGGGTGAGAGCATTCACCAGAGACAGAGTGGGGAACAGAACAGGTGGACTGACTGAAATACACTGCTGAGAGGAGCAGGGGGCAAGACAGGAGAGGTCTGCTGTGCCATGTGGGTAGCTCCCTGCCTGGGGTTCAAACTCATGCAGTGGCTGTGGATAGATTCCCAGTGCTGTGCTTAACTCCTTGTGCCACCAGAGAGGCTGTTAATATTTTTTACCTGTTTTTTAATCAGGTTGTTTTATCTAATTGCAATATTTATTTACACATTCTAGGTACAAGTCTTTTTTTAGATATATGTGTCTTAATTGTTATTCTAGTCTGTAGCTTGACTTCTCATTTTCTTAACATTGATATTTAATTTTGATAATATATTAGTTTCTTTCCTATTGCTATTCTAACAAATTGCCTCAGATTTACTGACTTGAGCATGACACAGATTTATTCTTACAAAGCTCTACATGTCAGAAGACAGTTGGCAAGGCTGCGTTTCTTTTGGAAGGAAGCTCCAGGGGAGAATCGTCACTTTGCCTTTTCCTACTTCTAGATGCTGCCTGCATTCCCTGCCTGCTGGTTCCATATCACTCTTACCTGTGTTTCCATCCTCATCTTGCTTTCCCTGGGTCTAGCCCTCCTGCCTTCCTCTTATAAGGACCCTTTGTGGTTGTATTAGACCTTCCTAGTTCATCTAGGAGAGTGTCCCCATTTCAAGATTCTTCACATAGTCACATCAGCAAAGTACCTTTTGCCATTTAAAGGAACAGATTCGTAGCTTCTGGAGATTAGGACATGGGACTTCTCAGGCACTCCCTCATCTAATTGTGTATTTTTTCCTTTTATTATTTGTGGCTTTTCCCTACCATCTAGGAAATCTTTGCCTACTCCAAAATCATACAGATTTTCTTTTGGAACTTTTATTTACTTATTATACTTAGGTCTATGATCTATTCATATTGTTTTGTATGGCGTTGAGATACCAGCCACTCTGGATATACTAACATTGCTTCCTTTTCTTCCTTTCTACTTCGTAAAGGGTCAGGGTTCATTTTTAAAAAACATGTAACCAGGGCCTCCCCGGTGGTGTAGCGGTTGAGCGCTGGGTTGCGAAGCTGCCCACAGCCTCTGCGGCGCCGGTTCGATCCCCAGCTGCTCCCCGGCCAACGGAGGAGGGTCCTACATGGCGCGCAGACCTCTCCTGCCGCCCGCTGCTCCCCTCAGCAGTGTCCTTCGGTCCTTCTGCCTGCTCTGCTCCCCACTCTGGCTCTGGTGGATTCTCTCACCCTCCCGCGCTTCTGACTGTACCCAGCGCTTGTATAAATAAATAAATCTTTAAAAAAAAAAAAAACATGTAACCAGTTTCACCTTAATTGAAAAATCATTTGATCACTCATGTCCACATCTGTTTCTATTCTGTGTTTGATTTGTTTGATTTGTTTCTATTCAAATGTGTTTGATTCATTCCTTGGCTTAGAATCACTGAAGAGTTTCTGGTTACTCTATTTTTATTTTATTTTATTTTTTTCTAAAGATTTATTTATTTATGCATACTAGAGCTGGGGTACAGACCAGAGGTGTGGGGGGTAAGAGGAGTCACCAGGGACAGAGTGGGGAGCAGAACAGGCAGACTGACTGAAATACACTGCAGAGGGGAGCAGCAGGCGAGCCAGGAGAGGTCTGCTGCGCCATGTTGGTTGCTCCCCTGCCGACTGGGGATCGGGATTGGACTCGTGCTGCAGAGGCTGTGGACATCTTCTTAGGTTGCATCTTAACCCCTTGTGCCATCAGGGAGGCTCCTGGTTACTCTATTTTTAATATGACCTAAAAGGCCCTTCATGATACGACCCTTTCTTTTCTCTCCAGCTCTAACTTTGCCCTCATATTCTTCTATCTAATTACACTGAACTTCTTACAGTTCCCTAAGTATGCTGTGCTCTCGACACCAGGCCTCTGCACACTCTCATCCCTCTACCTTTCTCTTTGCTTCATTTATTCCCACTCATTACTAGGTTGCCATCACTTTCTGCAGGAAACCTTTCATTTTATCTCATCAGAACACTTATACTGGGTTCCAGCTGTCACTAGACTTTACTGTATTCCCTCTACATGTAGACCTTTGGAGTGGGGAAGGACCCCTCGTGTTGCCCATTTACATTCCCTGCATCCAACACATCCATCTGTTTAATGAATGGTGAGGAGAATTCTGTCACACTGTGCAGGACAGTCTTCTTGGAGCAGAGTGACATGCGTAGCACCTTCCCTTAGCTGTGAAGGGCAGACTGGATGAAGGCAGGATGGCAGAGAGTCAATTTGTTTATTTAGGCAAATGCCAGTTAAGTATTATATTAGAGAAAGGTATTTTAATAGACATAGCAGAGTTTAAAATGAATTAAAAGTTTTTGTATAACAACCTTATTTTTGAATGTAAAATTTTTGTATAACAACCTTATTTTCCATCCTAACTGGGGAATAGTCTCATTAATAAAATATTTTGCTTAATAGAGATCTGTATATACATTTTGTTTTTTTTTTTAAAGATTTGTTTTATTTATTTATACATACAAGAGCTGGGGTGTAGGCCAGAGGTGTGTGGGGGTGAGAAGATTCACCAAAGACAGAGGGGGAAGGAGAACAGGTGGATCCACTGAAATACACTGCTAAGGAGAGCAACAGGTGAGACAGGAGAGGTCTGATGTGTCATGTGGGTTAGCAACCTGGCCAGGGTTCGAATGCTTTAGTGGCTGCAGATAGCTTCATGGTGATGAGACTTAACCCCTTGCACCACTAGGGAGACCCTGTGTATACAGATGGATAAAGGAGGAAAAGGAAGCAATGTTTATTTAGTGTGTTCAATGTGCTTGGTGTTGAGCTATGTGCTTCACAAATGTTCTCTCATTAAATCTCCAAAACAACCCTGATTTCTTACCTGGGGAAGTAATCAATGCTATAATCTCATAGTTAGTGGGGGAGCCAATTTTTAAACCCAGCGGTATCCTTTCTAGCTCCTTAAGAAAAGTGACTGAAGTCCCTTGTTATTAAAACTAATCTCACCTTCCTTGGATAGTTAACAAGGAATCTATGATCTTGTAATAATTTCAGAGTATCATTGAATGTAAGTTGCTATTTTACTTGAAAGAGGTAGCGATGTTATTTAATAACATTTTCTCAGTTAATACAACTTTCTAGTGTATTTTTATATTGTGCAGTATCCTATTCCACATCACTCCTAAAGGTTGTGTTGCAATTGCTGGGGTTTTAGAATGATTCTAAAATGCTACTGTAGTCAGGGGATCAAGGAGAGCTGCAAACTGTGGTCAGCCTTCCCACCAAGAGAATTTGCCATGAATATTCCTGAAGGAGATGCATTTGAAAGGGATCATAACTTAGGGAGACAGAATATGACTTTATAGTTAGCTGTGCCCATAAATCTCAAAGCACATGGCAAGTGAGCAACTCTATCAGGGTTGGGAAAATCCTTTACTTTATATTATTATTAAAATTTTTAAAAATCCACAGGGATTTAAAAAAGCCAAGTCACATTTGTCACAGTGCTTTTTGAAGATTTGTTTTATTTATTTAACAAGAACTGGAGTCTAGGCCAGAGGTGCAGTGGGTGAGAGGATTCACCAGAGACAGTGGGGAGCAAAACAGGCTGATCTACTGAAATACACTGCTAAGGGGAGCAGCAGGTGAGACAGAAGAGGTCTGCTGTGCCATATGTGGGTTAGCTCCCTGGCTGGGGATCGAACTCATGCCACAGTGGCTGGTGATAGCTTGATAGTGCTGAGACTTTAACACCTGCACTGCCAGGGGGCCTCTCACAGAGCTTTTTGAAGGGAGAAGTCCGGAGAGCATCAGAGAAATCCATCCCACAACTCTGTCTATGGTATCTCTGACCATGCTACTCTGAAACCATTGATAAAGACTGTGCCTTTTGATGTTGCTCCCCATCATTCCTGAAATTGCTCAAAATAAGATGAATAATTTACAAGTCCACATTTAAAGTTTTGGTTAAATTCATCCTATTTGTCATCTCAAATTATCCCCAGCTCCAGTGTCCATCCTAGCTTAGCAAAAAGGTTTTATGTTATGTCCATGTGACAAGATGCCCCAAGTTTTGGGATGCCAAAAACAAGAGCCCCAGATTGGAACAAAATTACTTTTCCATTATGGGAAATTAATCTAGAGGAAATAATCTTTCTTTCTTTTTTTTTTTTTTTAATAAAAGACACTTGAATGTCTGTGTGGGTTTGAGTTTCCAAGCACAGTCTGGTTTATCTTCCAGTGAAACTGGAGTGTCGTCTTACTCCGTAATTGGCTCAATCCAACACATAGTTTCTCGTATGTGCCTTTTCCCCAAAATCATAAAATCTGCTTTTCCCAAAAATCATAAAATCTGAAGTGAAAATGTGATCGTGATTTCTTTGCTGATAGGAAATCGGAGAAAACGATAGCAGTTTAGGAAATGCAAGACTTTTGAGAAGAGATACCTTTGCACTATACAAGTTTTGGAGGATTAAGAATGTCAGGCAAAAGTACAACTTATCATAGTCAAGCCAAGTAAAAAAACTGCTGCTGAGGGGGATTTTGCAAAGGCTGTTGCAGAGTCTGAATGAAGTAAAGCAAAAGATGGTGGGTAAACCCAGAAAGGTGAGTTAACCCAGGCTTAGGTGTCATGGAGAACATTTTATTTTGTAACCTGGGAAACTACTATATTTGGCTATAAATATAAAGCTGGTTTAAATAATAAGCAAACACATCATCTCATAGGTGTGCATAGGGGAGACAGATTGCCCTTCAATGTCAGCGCTTGGATTGGTGAATGTAGTGCCCTCTGGGGTTCACTGATATTTTTAAGGACCTGGGTCTTTAAGCTCTCTGCTCTTTTATCGTCAATGTGTCAACCAAGTAGCAGTTCCACTGCTGGTAGCAAGAGGGTATTGCAATAGGAATTGCTTCCTGCCTTGCTCATGTCCAGCAGAGAAGAAGAATACATTTTCCTTGAGCAAGGAATATAATTTGTTCCCTTTATTTTGATAGGACAGACAGGTCACCTGCCCATTCATCAGCCCAAACTAGCCTGGATCCCTCTGCTACTTGGCAGATTGGTTGTTCATGAGCATTCTTGTGAAGGTATAAATGTGGTGAATAGCTGAGGAACAATAGGGTTTTGCTGAGAATGAAGAAGGAAATACTAGATACTGGGTAGACAACAAACAGTGTGTGTTGGCTAGAGACTCCAGTGAGGGAGGACGGCATAACCCAGGACCAGGTTGAAGAATTCCCAAGTGGTAGTCAGAGCAAAGTAGAGTAACTGGATACCCAATTTTGGGTCAGGAGACACAAGTAACATCTGATGCCAATGGGGTGTGCTCTGAGAGACTCAGGAACAAGCCATATTGCATGGGCATCAGTCAATGGACTGTCAAGAATAAACCACAAGGTTAGGATTCGGGAGACTTGAGGACAGGTTGGAGTCTATGGTGAGAGTTGAGTTAGTAAGATTGGTTGAGTACTCAGGATGCAGTCATGAAGGTGTAGGAGCCTTGCTTTTCCATGGTGTTAGAAATGTGGAGCAGGCCTGAAAATTTCAAGTTCATTGTACATAAGAATCGCCTTGAGGATTTAAAACACTGATTGCTGGGCCCCGTGTCTGGGTTTTCTCATTCGGTAGACGTGGGGTAGGGTTCGATCCGTTATTGGCATTTCTGACAACTTCCCAGGGGCTGTTGGTGCTCCTTGTCTGAGGACTTGACTCTGAGAACCATTGGTGAGGACCAGCCTGTCAGGACCTGTTCAGTGTTCAACATGTGGGACAAGGACCATCCCTGGAAGAGTCACCATTGAGCTTGTTAAATGGGCTGGTTGTCACATCTGCTCCCAGAGGTGGAAAGAGACTGAACTTATTTTGAACAATTTCCCAGGTGATAGTTTTGGTGCTAAGGTTTGTGAACTTCCCTGTTAAACCCTGACTCTTTTGAGTCCTACCTCACCCACCTATACATTCTCTGTAGAAAGTGGGCTGTTCAAGTGCCATGTCCCTATCCAGTGTTGGCCACGCTGTGGTGCAGAGCTCAGCGTTGGGGGTTTTAGAGTTTGACAGACAAGGGCTCAGTTCTGCGCGTGCCGTTTTCTATTTGGATGACCAGGAAATGGGATTTAGCCATTTTGACCTTTAAGTTTTTAATCTGTGAAATGGAATACTGAGAGAAGTTTTATATAATAGTCAATTAGCATGATGTTGGCTACTTCATCATCTCTTAATAGCCAGTAGCTCTTCTCACTTTCGGGATCTTCCTCATTCTTAGCAATAGTGTATGCTGATTGACTGCCTGAGCTAGTCTCTTCCCAGAGGCAGTTTTATATGCTGATTGATCCAGATCAAGGGAAGGGATTAACAGGAAGAATCTAAGAGGAAGAGATAAAAAGGACTTTGGCACTTAAAGGCAGAGAGAGTAACTGTATCCTGTGTGTTTACTGGAGAGAAGAGGGCAGGTAGTAGACTTCCCCTGCAGGCTGTCTCCTGCCTGTTTGGTTACAATTCCTGTCCCTCCACCCTCCACGTCTTCCTGTTATACCTCTAGGACTGTCTCCAATGGACATCTGTGACATGCAGGTGAGTGTACATATTTGTGTATAATCAGAAGACTACCTAGAGGGTGAGCAGAGAGGTAGTCAGGAAAAGCGAGGAAACCACTACTGAAGTTCAGCACAGACCATGAAGTCAAATAAGGTCTGGAAATCTTAGTGTGGCCCCAAACCTGGCACCATTTCTTTGACTTATTTGATCTCCCTGCCTCTGTCTCATCATACACATGAGCTGCAGTAATATTTTTTTCTGAGTCCTTGGCAGCACAAGGCCAAGTAGATGAACTCTGGAACGAGAATAAGTGACTATTTTGGCCTCATCTGTTCAGCTGATCAAATAACCTTTCCTACAGAGCCATTATTTTCTCTTTCCCTTTAGGTATTCTTTTGTAAGTGTCTTCATGTCAAAATGTACTTGGAATTTAAAGGACAAGATGTTCTGCTACTTTCGACTTTTTTTTGCCTCTCTTTTACTCATGCTGAAGTTGTTTTGCACATACTTCATGGTATTGCTTAATATTACATAGTAAGAGATTATTGCATGTTTTCTCTTCACAAGCTCATAATTCCAATTAAACATAAAACAATGGTCTGAAAATTCAAAATGAAAACAAAAATGAAAGCAAAATCATCCTCATACGGGGCAAAATCAAGGGTGCTCAGAGACCCCAAATTGTTATGAAAAAAAGCCCCTGTAGCCCATTCTGAGGGCTTGAGCCTAGTCATATGCATTAAAGCAATGTAGTGAAACTCCAGATTTTTGATCAATGAGAGGGAATAGAGAGAGGGAGAAGAGGAGAAGGGGAAAGAAGGGCTCACAGTTAAACTCCAAAATCAGCTAATCCCCATCTGGCCAGTTCATTCGGCCAGATAGCCAGGCACAAAGCAGAGCAGCTGAGGCCCACAAACAGAGGCCCCAGGTGCCTGCTGGCATGAAATACGTGTAAGAGGTTGCTCAGGGCCCAGAGGGCTGGCGACGAGAAACCCAGAGTTCAGAATGTGCTCCCACATTTGTACATAACCAGAAGTAGAATCCCCACCACGTGGTCAAGATGTCAACTTTTTTTTTTTTTTAAAGATTTATTTATTTATGTATATAAGCACTGGGTACAGTCAGAAGCGCAGGAGGGTGAGAGAATTCACCAGAGCCAGAGCGGGGAGCAGAGCAGGCAGAAGGACCGAAGTACACTGCTGAGGGGAGCAGCGGGCGGCAGGAGAGGTCTGCGCGCCATGTGGGACCCTCACCCGGTGGCCGGGGATCGAACCGGGGCTGCAGAGGCTGCAGGAAGCTTCGTAACCCAGCGCTCAACCGCTGCGCCACCGGGGAGGCCCTAGATGTCAACTTTTATAGTCACTTTGAGAGTAGGATCATGCTGCCTGCTCACCCTAGATTTGGGGTAGACAGCAAGGGAGGTGGGGGAGAGGGGTTAAAAGAGGGAAGGGACTATGGTGATGGTTTTCTGGTGCTGTAGTGGGGAAAGAATTAACGAGGACTATACCTGAGGGGAAAACATGATGTAAGAAAAGAAAATCTTTGAAATTGGGGAAAAAAATCAGCTTTCCCCAAATAGTTTAGCCTTCTGATCACTTGTTACAGAAACACCCTCCCTCTGCTCTTCCCTTGGCTGCGTGGGTCCTTCTGATCCATCTTTCCCCCTCCAGGTTGTCTTTGGATTGCAGCAGTCTTCTGTGTGGAACATCAGGTCCCTGTGCCTTTTCTTGTTGCTTTATTCCACCTTTTTTATTTATTATTTATTATTTTATTTATTATTTATTATTTTATTTATTTATTCCACCTTTTTTATTTATTATTTTTTTTGAGCAATCCTTCATTAATTAAAATACATTAAAAATTGGGGAAACTGGGCTTCCATGGTGCACAGGGGGTTAAGTCTCAGCACTATCAAGCTATCGCCAGCCACTGCAGCATGAGTTCGATCCCTGGCCCGGGAGCTACCCACATGGCACGTCAGACCTCTCCTGTTTCACCCACTGCTCCCCTCAGCAGTGCTTTCGGTCTCTCTGCCTGTTCTGCTCCCCACTCTGTCTCTGGTGAATTCTCTCACCCCCTGCACCTCTGGTCTACACCCAGTTTTTGTATGCATAAGTAAATAAAAATCTTAAACAAAATTGGAGAAACTTATAAAGTCAGGGAGGAGAGTGTAATGAATTCTTGTATACCTGTTACCCAGATTTAAAAGTTATATTTGCCACATTTATTGCATTTGCCCTCTTTTTTCTTTTTTCCTCATCCTCTTTCTTCCACTCCTTTCTCCCTCTTTATTTCCTGTCCTCTCTCCTCCCTTGCCAAAGTGCTTTAAAGCAAATTCCAGTGTTTTAAGTCACAGACTGGATGAGCTCTTCTGCAAGGTAGGCTGCACTCGATACACAGTGGCCCAAAATTTTCAAGCTGACCAGAATTTTTGGTATAAAGATTTTAGGACTTTTTCTTTTGAGATCATAGTATGTTTAATTCATTCCCAAATAATTTGACCTTTATGCTATTGTTATCCAGTAAGCAAACTGCTTAATTTATAATATTGAACTTTGGCTGAATCATATTTATCCTCCACATGTTTTTATTTTTATTTTTATTTTATATATTTTTTTTTTTAAGATTTATATATTTATTTATACAAGCACTGGGTACAGTCAGAAGCGCGGGAGGGTGAGAGAATTCACCAGAGCCAGAGCGGGGAGCAGAGCAGGCAGAAGGACCGAAGTACACTGCTGAGGGGAGCAGCGGGCGGCAGGAGAGGTCTGCGCGCCATGCGGGACCCTCCTCCAGTGGCCGGGGAGCAGCCGGGGATCGAACCAGTGTTGCAGAGGCTGCTGGCAGCTTCGCAACCCAGCACTCAACCGCTGCACCACCGGGGAGGCCCATCCTCCACATGTTTTTAGTAATCATCTTCTAAAAAGTTCATGCAAAGAAATCTTTGAGTAGCAGGAATCCATGAACTTACTCATATAAATGTTTATTAACATACAGATTAAAATGATATAAAGATGAGTAAAATGCTTCCCTTTAATGACAAAGCGAAGCATGCTTATAGCTCAGTTTTAATACTAGTCATCTTAAATTTTACCAGCATGTTAGGTGAAAATGTTTAGCTAAGTAGTTACTTTAATGATGGCAATAAGAAGTTTAACTTACAGGGAGTTTGCCATCATCTCTACCAACTCACCTTATTAGCTCCTAAACCAGGCTATGGCAGATTGTATTTTATAACAATGACTAAATATACACCCCACGCTCCACGTGCTTCTTAAAATGAAACACCCCTCTCATCAAGAGGTTGGGGTCCCAGAATTCTCCCCTTGAATTTTTTCTAAGGTTACTGTGACTACTGCTCAGAGTTAGGACTTCTAGACTAGTCCATAAAGACAATGCAACGTGTGCATGACTTGCGATCTGTTGAGATTTGCATCTTGGAAGTTGTTGTAGAAGACACTCAGCTGCTCTGCCCCATCACCCTGGAGAGACCATGTGGCTAGGCCAAATAGAAGTAGAGAAAAATACCAGAGGATCTCCAGGTGTTGTGGTCTTCCCAGCCCAGGTACCAGACATGTGAGGGAATCAACCACCCTCTGCCTACAACCGAGGGAGAAAACCTGAGTGGGAACCTGCCCAGCTGGCCTAGTCAAACCTCAGAACTATGGGAGGAAGCAATAAAATGGGGTGGTTGTTTTCAGGCACTAAGTTTGGGCTAATTTGTCATGCAGCCATAGTAAATGGAAGGCTGGCTGTTGTCCATGGTTTTCTCATTCAGAGAACAGTATCATTCAGATGACAATTCCCAGATTTTCATATCACATCAATTCAGACTTCTCTGAGGTGCAAATGGGAGTTCAATTATATATGCAAATTTCCATTGTCTCAGATGTACCTATTGGGAGACACTGTAGATCACACAGCAGTGGGCAGGCCTGTAGGCTGTCAGTTCAGGGGGAGAAGCAAGAGCAGGCAACAATGATGTGACCTACCACAATCCCCAATGCTATGTGTCTATTAATAAAGGAAGAAGACACTTTCTCTATACTTATATCAATATGGTGACATAGAAAAAGGGCTGGGGGCCTCCCTGGTGGCTCAGGGATCAAAGACATGGCGCTATCACGCTATCCCCAGCCACTGCAGCACAAGTTCGATCCCTGGCCATGGAGCTGACCACATGGCGAAGCAGACCTTTCTTGTCTCTCCTGCTGCTGCCCTCAGCACTGTATTTCAGATCTACCTGTTCTGCTCCCCCCTCTGTCTCTGGTGAATCCTTTCACCTCTGACATACACCCCAGTTCTTGTTCTTTTTTTTTTTTAAGATTTATTTATTTATGCATACAAGAGCTGGGGCACAGACCAGAGGTGTTGGGGGGGGGGGGTGAGAGGATTCACCAGAGACAGAGCGGGGAACACAACAGGCAGATTGACTGAAGCATACTGCTGAGGGGAGCAGCAGGCGAGCCAGGAGAGGTCTTCTGCGCCACATGTGTTGCTCCCTGACCGGCCAGGGGATCGAACTCATGCTGCAGAAGCTGTGGACAGCTTCATAGGTTTCATCCCAACCCCCTGCGCCACTAGGGATGCCCCCATTCCATTTCTTATATGCATAAATCTTTAAAAAAAATAAAAAGGGCTGGATAAATACCCACTAAAGTATTACCAGTCTTCTGACACAGGCCTAAACATGTAAGAGTTGAAGGAGAAATCCAGTTCCTCTTAAATCTCTAGTGTTTGAATCTTTTACAAGACTGAAAGCAATGGGGTGGGACTGAGGCTGAGCGCAGCTACATGCCACATGGAAGGCCATTGAGCAATCAAAATCACAGGGCAGGACCTAATTCAAAACTGTTTGCTGTGTATCTTGTCTGGTTCATGTCTTTGCCCATCTGCAGTGCCTCTGAGATGTTCCTCTTGTCATCTGAGCATGTGCAAAGAAAAACAACCATATGGACTGTATTTCTGGCTGTTTTCTTTAATTCCAGGTTCTGTAGCTGAGGTCACAGTTATTTACTTTTGTCTTACTGCTTCCTCATGTCCTCCTTCAGGCTATTGCAGTGTTGATGCCAGGGAGATTAAAAAAAGTGTTTGGCTTTATTCAAGAAAAAGAAACTGCCAGGTGGAACTGACCAGTGGCCTAAGAGAAGTTAGCATCAGCAATCGATTTGCATTTTCCTTTGCAGAAGGATCTATTTTCAAGATTTAAAAAAAAACTTTCTATGGATTGGTTCAGAACACACCTTGATTTTTAACCAAGAGTTTGGGTTTCTGATATGCAAGTTGTTTCAAGATAGTGTATTTCCTCACTTAGTTTTTATAGTCATACAAGAAAAAGAAAAATATAGATATGTCCACTTAAAAATGAATCCACATGCAAAATGTCAGATTTGCAAAACAAATAAGTTTTAGTGTTGTCATTTATAAATCTTTGATTTTCAAAAGGCTTTTCTTCCAGAATTCTTTTAACTAGAATGCTTCTAATATACTTAGGGTTTTATATATAGATCACAACTTTTTAGTCCTGTTTGTGGTGGTAGAGAGAGCAGAGAAAGATAAAAATGTTTAAGGAAACCATAGAGATTAAAGACCAATAAAAATCGAAAATAAAACCCACTTTGAAAATCCTTAGGCCAACAGAAAAATACTAAATTCATAGTAAGTTTAGGAAAAAATGTGAAACAAACTGATAAGTTTTATGGTTTGTAAGATGGAAAGCATCTTTTCCCTTGTAATAAAAGCTATCTTTTCTAAGAGAGAAGAGATATGATAGCGTACTTTGTGAAAACAAGACATGCTATGAATGACGTAGGGCACTATTTCAGCAGAAAACAAAGTCACAGGCAGAAAACAAAGCCCCAAACAATTGGATAGAGCTATAGGAGAGCTATAGTTTCAACTATACACGTTGAAATCTAAATATTATTGCTGTATATAAAAAGGTGATCTGCACATTGGTATGACGAATAGCATGCAATCACAATTCCTGTTGGTGATTTTGTTGTAAGAGCACATTTAACCCTAGCCTTTATTTTCACTCGGGAGACAAATCATATATAAAAGTTTGAAACAGCCTAAGTTGTTTCTCTCCATTTGTCAGAGAGTACTCACTGGGCTCTTGGAAAAGGATTTTTCCCCCGTTGTTACTGTAACTTTGTTTTTCTGAGATTGCTGCAGATGCAAAGGCTATGCAGGAATTTGTAGGCTAGGAATCAGTGGGAAAACAGATTTAAGGATCTGGGGATTTGAACTTCTGGCTTTTGCGTAGTATGAGAATCTGGTCATGGTCTTGGATCAAAAATAGAGGGGCGTAAATGGCATCTTTTCTATAATAGTGTTTTAGCAAAAGTTTCTTTCCTTCCTGAATGACAACATCCTTCTGCAAATATAGAAATAATACATGTGCTTATATATAAAGTAAAAAGTGAAATTCTTCCCTTCAATGTCATCACCTTTCAGATATCTCTATTAACATTTTGTTACAAATCATTCCAAATATTTTCTCTAAATGTAAACACAATTTTATTCGTCTGAAACAAAATATGCTTTTCGTTTGTAATGTGATCATTTACCTTAACACTCCATATTGGACATCTTTCTGAGTCATTATCTACAGACCTACAGCTTGTCCTTCAAATAACAGTAGTATTTATTTCATAGTGATGGGAATTACTCCTTGTATATATGATGCTGCAAGAAATCTTTTGAGTTATATCTTTCTACACTTTTCATATCCTCTTTTCAACTCCACTATTCTGGGATTTCTGGGTCAAATAGCATGCAGGATTCATATAGTTATCATATTGCCAAGTCCACAGAAATACACTCTAATCACTCCCACCAAAGGTTGCAAAAGTTGTACCTGTCTCACATCTTTGCCAAAACCCAGCATTACCATTTTTTAAACTTTTGCCAAAATGACAGGCAGAAACCAATATCTAATTTCACCCTAAGTAGGTTTTTCTGAATCCAGATCTAGTGCTTTCTGTAGTCAAAGGCTTTGTCCTTTGACTTTGGGAATTGTCCCCTCCTGCATCTTCTGCATGCTCTTTTCATCAGTGCATTTCTATCACAGTAGATCTTTTGCAACAGTCTGTTCCCAAGCTGAGCAGAGAGGAAATTACTTTCTGCCTCTGACATAGACTCTCATCATATTCAGACACATAATCACATACACAATCACAAATCAGTCACACATACACCATGCCATACATGTACAGTCTCTCACATGCAGGTGTGTGCACAGACACAGCACACCGTACCATATGCCATCACAGCACAGGCCAGAGTGTCACTGCACACCATCAAAATGAATCGCCAATTTGCTCAGAGACTCATCACATTCCTCAGATAATTCTAGAGTGCTCAGATGATGGTGCCCTCTCTTGGATGTCTGCTTTATCAGGTCAGCCCTCTCTGGCACCTTGCTCCTGGAGCTTTTCTGCATGTGGAGAACTATTTCTTCCTGGCTGGGCACATTTGCACTCTCCTAATGCAATGGCTACTGGTGAAAAAGGTACCAACTGAAGTTTTAGGGACAAACTCAAATAGAGCAGAAATGGTTCTAATCTGTTCTGTCTTGCTCACCCAAACCAATGCTATTTCCCTTTGAATTTTATCACAAGGATCATGGATTTTGAAGAATTAAACCATGGATCCAGTCTTGTCTGGCTTCTGCTTAAAACATTCCAATTTCTATTAACCCAATGTTTCTTTCCTAATGCAGTTTTCTTTATTGATTTTACCCTTTATCACCAGCATCACTCAAAAGAGAACTGCTGAAATATGCTGACTACTTTTCTGTCCTTAGAGATCCTTAGCAATAAGACTTACACAAATCATATCTATCAACTCCTCTATTTAATTAAAATACAGAGTTAGGTTGGAGAAATATAAATAATAAATCTTGAAAGGAATTTGTATATGGACACTACTTCGCTCTCTTGTTTTCTGTGAATCAGCTTTGATCTCTCTCTGTCTCTCTCTTTTTAAAAGATTTATTTATTTATGGATCCAAGAGCTGAGGTACAGGCCATAGGTGTGGAGGTGAGAGGATTCACCAGAGACACAGTGGGGAACAGAACAGGTAGAGTGACTGAAATACACTGCTGAAGGGAGCAGCGCGCGAGTCAGGAGAGGTCTGCTGTGCCATGTGGGTAGCTCTCTGGCCAGGGATCGAATTTGTGCTGTAGTGGCTGCGGATAGCTTCATAGGTTGCGTCTTAACCCCCTGTGTCACCAGGGAGGCCCCAGCTTTGATCTCTTTTTGAGACAAGTTTGTGTAGCAGAGTTCTAAGGCTAGACTTGTTTGTATCCTATGTCTCATAGAATGTGACCTCAGCTTAATTTCCTTTTCTGAGACATAGTATATTGAGTTATTTTTATACATAAAATGAAATAATAAAAGTGCCAATAACCCCAAGGATTATATGGATATTTTTTACTGTCTTAAAGTGAAAGTAATATTTTTTTTCATTCAAAAATAGTTATTGAACATCTGTTATGTACCTATATTGAGGAAGGCCCCAGGAAGAAAGTGGTGGTTAAATTTAATGATAAAGAACATAGTTGCTGCTCTTGAGAAACTTTTTCTTGTGATGAGAGAGTGAATCCAACAAGAGTTTTCAAATATATAAGTGAGATTCTCATAGTGGCTCATAGCTCCGGTTGGGTCACAATGTCAGCGCTGTCTTGTGGGGAGACTTCCTGGCACTGGGCTTTCCATAGGTTGCAGGAAGTCGAGGAAAATGAGTTGGATACACATTTTAGTTTACTTCTACACGAACATGGTTTCATCAGTATCTTGGATTAATCCACATTTATGAACCCATCTAATGTCAACTAGGCTCAAAGAAAAAATACACGTGTACTTGGGTCCCATCAAGGATTCTTACTTCTCTTGGGAGATAGAAACTGTGTATTGTGTGTTCATCATGGTGACAATTATTGCCACCCCTGCCTCCTATGTGGTAGATGCTAAGTACTTTGCAAGGATTAGCTCATTTCATTCTCGCAATCAAGCCAAGGAATATGCTATTGTCATACTCATTTTATGGACCATTAAACTGAAGCAAATGAACTTAAGGACTTATTCAAGTTTACACTGTTAGGAAGAGGTGGAGTCAGGGACTTGGACTGTTGCCATATGACTTCAGAACTTTCTACCTACAGTACTGCAGAGGTGGGCGGTACAGAGCCAATCCTGGAACCTGAAAGACCCTCAAATTCCCTTTTCTTCTCTTTCTTTCTCTCCCCTCCCCTCTTGCGCTCTCTCTCTCTCTCTCTCTCTCTCTCATATGTGATTTCCTCAGGTTGGACTTTATTCCTTTGGTTTTACTCACACGAGAACTTTTGCTTTTGTCAAATGCACATGTCATGGATGGAGGTTAACTCATAGGAGCGCAAAACTGAAAAATGATGTAAAATATATAAAATTAAAAATAATAATAATAATAATAGAATCAAGCTCATCAGACCCAATTTAAGGCGGTGGAACAGGAGAGAATCCCAGACCCTGGATGGTGGGGGGTGCGCTGAAGTGCTCACAGGGGAGGCAGCCCCAAGACACATCCTACCTGCCAAACGCTTTGTTAGTCTTGTCTTCCTTGGCCCCTTCCCAGGTTGGGCAGGGGTGGGGGGGTGGGGTTGAGGGGGTGGGGTGGGGGTGTGGGGGTCAGTTGGAGCCCTGCTCTTTCCTGCGCTTCACTTCCTCTGCCTGCTCTTTAATTTCTCACTTGTTTTAGGATTTGCCTTATTCTCCATCCTCCTTTCTACCCTTCTTCCCTTCCTCCAGGCTTAAAGTGATACATGATTCAGCCTTTGACCTGTTCCTTCTCCCCATGTAAGCCCGAGGCTCCTGCCTGCAGTCCTTTCCCGGTTGAAGGTCATTCCTTAGCTGGGTATCTCAGGAAGCACTTCTAAGAGCCTATCTTATATTTTTTTTAAAGATTTTTTTTTTATTTATGCATACAAGAGCTGGGGTATAGGCCAGAGGTGTGTGTGTGTGTGTGTGTGTGTGTGTGTGTGTGTGGTGAGGGGGTTCACCAGAGACAGAGTGGGGAGCAGAAAGGCAGATTTACTGAAATCCATTGCTGAGGAGAGCAGCGGGCGAGTCAGGAGAGGTCTGCTGTGCCATGTGGGTAGCTCCCTGGCTGGGGATCCAACTCATGCTGCGGTGGCTGCCCACAGGGCTGCGACTTAACCCCTTCCACCACCAGGGAGGCCCCCTAAACATTTTAAAAACAATGTGTGGGATTAAAAATAATATAGCTACATTTATATGGATATATGTTGTATGCATAATTATATACACCTTATATATGCAAATATTTGCGTGAATGTATAATACATATATGTAATATATATGTGTGTGTATATATATATATATATATATGTACAATTTTTTATGAGTGGAAAAGGATTTTAAGATTCAGTACTTATGGGCTAGTCACTTCAATCAATCCGTCTGTTGGCTTCTATATTGAATGTCTGTCATCATGGTTGTGTTTTAATCTAAATTGACCACTTGGGCATCTGTTAACCTTTCAACATTTCTTTGTGATATAGGTACAATCTCAAATTTTTCCCACTTCAGTCTTGCAAGTCTGCAATTTCCCCAACATCATTTTAATTTGCTGGAACATAGGAGGTTTCTTTTCTCTCATGCATTGGCAAGTATCTCAGACTCTTAAGTGCATCTATTAGACAGTGCTCTTTAGTATCCTTTCATCCTTCTCCCTGTTCAAGATCATATTAAAGAACTGAAACTCTAAGAAGGCACATCAGGAGGGAAATGGAGAAGACAGTAGAAAGATTACCATTGTCTGGGTAGGAGATAAGTACCCCACCCAGGAGAATTCATTATAAATGATGCTGCCTTTCCACTGAAGGATTGATTTGCTCACAGGATGGATGGAAAGTGACAGAAACATTTGGAAGCACAGGGACGATTGGTAAGGAGAAAGATAAGTAGCCATTTCGCCAAAATCTGGGCTCCATTTTCAGGTCACTGACTCAAGAACTTTAGAAGAGTAATTGAAATTACTCTTGAAATTAAAATGACAGTCTTTGCATTGTTCTCCAGAATTCTTTATGTGATTTCTTTTGAGTAAAAGAGACTAATGCAGCAACTAAAAATATGGAGAGGAATTGTTTATTAGGAACACATTTGTGAAAGTTTCTCCTGTGTTTTAAAAAATCTTTTTCCATCACAAAGGATATGCAGTCCCGTCTGAATTATAAAATAAGGGGACAGGGAAGCCCTCATTCCTGTGGAGATAATTGGAGTTGAAACATTTCATATGCTCTGGAGGAGAAAATGCAGGAACTAAATCATACACTCAGAATAAAAGAAGATATGTGGCGTGTCAACCTTCCCCTTATTGGCTATGAGCCCAGTCTATGAGCTGAAATTAAACTTTGCCACAGCAACACAAAGAATAAAGAATTCTTTAGGTTAAAAGCACTTCTGTGAGAAAATCTGGGATGATCTGGAGTAGGGAGATATGTGTGGAGGTTGGGAAGAAATGTGGTTTAATAGATAGACTACTGAAATGCAAATCCACACTCTTCCCTGGCTACACCTGGTGACATATGCACCTTTTATCCCTTGTGCGAATCTTTCCTACTGGTCTCTTAAACTCTTCTGGTTTGTTGATGTGGAGTCCCTAGGGTTCTCCCTTTGATTAGGAAAAGGTTTCTTCTATCCAGGCACTCTAATTTCTTCCCTGATATTAATCCCTTTTAATAGAGACCTGTTTAGCCTTGTCTATTACTAATGATTGATACCAACTTCAGGGGTCAGCGAATGGCCAAATCTAACCCATCACCATTTTTCATAAATAAAATTTTATTGGAACTCAGTCATTTTTACATCACCTGTGGTTGCTTTTGCACTCTAATAGAAAACATTAGTTATGACAGAGACTGCATGATGCACCAGCCCCAAAATATTCAATCTCTGACCCTTTATAGGGTTTGCTGAACATTGTTGATTAGAAAACTGAGGGCAAAGTTCTGTATTTTAACTTAACATTTCATACTGACAGCCCCAAAAAGCTTGTTTGTGCTTGGTCAGATGATAGTCCTCACTGTCTTTGCATTAGTGGGGAACAGTTCCCCATAAATGCTTGGCACTTGACTCATATGTTAATTTTCTAGTGTTGCTTTAATAGGCTTTAAAAATTAATGCCTCAAAACCTTTTTTTTTTTTTTTTTTGTCTTCTGGAGGTTAGAAGTCTAAAATGGGTTGGCAGGGTCTACATTCCTTCAGGAAACTTGAGGGGAGAACCTGCCTTCTTGCCTTCTCTAGCTTCTAGAGGCTGCCTGCATCCATTGGCTTGTGACCCCTTCCTGCCATCAACTCTTCTTTCCATCATCTCTTACATTGGTTTCTGTGGTCGCATCTCCCTCTCTGACCTGACTCTCCTGCCCCTCTCTTTTAAGAATCCTTGTAGTAATGATGGATTATACTGTGATTACTGAATAATTTGAGATAATCTCCCCATCTTGAGATCCTTAAATTAACTTGCAAAGTAACATTTGCCATGCACGATAACATATTCACAGGTTTGAGGAATCAGGATATGAACATCTTTGGGATGCCCATGATTTTATCTACCAGATGGTAAATGCTACTCAGATCTCTTTGTTATAACTGTTTGCTAAGGAAATTAGCAAAACAAAACAGAAAAATGTTTTGAAAGTTTTTTTTTAAAGATTTATTTATTTATACAAGAACTGGGGTCTAGCCAGAGGTGAGGGACGGTGAGAGAATTCACCAGAGACAGAGCAGGGAGCAGAACAGGCAGACGGACCAAAGACACTGCTGAGGGGAGCAGCGGGCGTGATGGGAGAGGTCTGCTGCGCCATGTGGGACTCTCCTTGGCCAGCTTGGAGTCGAACCCCTGCTGCAGAGGCTGTGGACAGCTTTATAGTGCAGTGCTCAACCCGCTGTGCCACAGGGGAGGCCCTGTTTTGAAAGTTTTTATAAGCATTTTATTTATATTTTGAATGGAAAACATGAAATACATTTAGTACCTCCAAGAAGTCAGTAGGGTATTTGGCAGATGAATGAGTGTTGATGGGAAAGTAAATGAATTATTTACTATTTAAGTATGATGCATATTTGCATAAATAAAATACTTTAAATAAACATAATCAATTTATACTTCAAGGGTTTGATAGCACAGTTTCTAAATACAAGACCACTCCCATCCCATTCCAGGTTGAATATACTCTCTGACACTTAGTTATCATATATAAATAATAGGTCTGAATAATTAAGCACAAGAAAACAGTTTTATAGATAAATATCTTCTCAGAAGATGTTGCTAATGGATTGTATCACTTGTATTAGAAGTATTATTTTTAGTCTAAAATGGAACCAGCCTTTGCCCCTAGTAGGGTATGTGTGATGAGCAGGAGCGGAAAAAAAGGGGTTATTTTGAGCACACATGCACCATCAATGAACTGTTCTCAAACTCATTGAAGACTTGGTTGCAATTTCACATCCTGGAAAAGTCCCCGGGGCCAAAATGGTTTCAGTGCTTGTGGCAAACATACTGTGTCCCACAGCTTAGCACACTTCATTTGACTTTTCCTGAAGTAGTTTAGTATAATCTCAAATTGCTTTTTTTTTTCTCACTTTCACTACAAAGTGTACTTCTCTTTCTTGAACCCCACTTATCCTACCCTTGGTATACCATTTCTTTTCTTTTTAAAGATTTATTTATTTATGCATACAAGAGCTGGGCTACAGGTCAGAGGTGTGGGGGTGGTGAGAGGATTCACCAGAGACAGAGTGGGGAACAGAACAGGCAGATTGACCGAAGTACACTGCTGAGGGGAGCAGTGGGCGAGTCAGGAGAGGTCTGCTGCACCATGTGGGTAGCTCCCTGGCCGGGGATGGAACTTGTGTTGCAGTGGATGCAGATTGCTTCATAGGTTGTCTTAACCCCTTGCGCCACCAGGGAGGCCCCCCCATGGTCCCATTCTTGCTTGCCTCTTGACCTCTGGGTCTCTAATTATTTTGTCCTCTGCTCCAAAAAAAAAAAAAAGCTTATTTTTAAAAATTGCATTCAGTAGGCATTTTCTGCCTTCCTAACTACACTATGATCATTGAGGGCAAAGGCTGTCTTCTCTCTGCTTTGCAAACTTCACATGAAACATATTGTCCTAGAAATAGCAAGCTCTCTGAAAACTCTTGCTGATGAGAGCTAATGTTGCCCAGGAATATTCTATTCTGCTCATTCTGATGTTTTATTCCATTCTCCTTTACATCTGAATCAAATCACTGCCACTGATTAAATGCTTAAGCTAACTTTGACATGCTTCTCACTTGTTTGCTTTCCCTCCCACTTTCTTTTTATTTTTGGTTGACTGTCCAATACACAAGGGTCATTTTCTTTTGCCCCCAGGGCACAATGCCTTATTATTTTTTATTTTGGCCTCTGATTGTCCACCCTTTCTCCAGGAAGCCATGTATTTCCTGTACGCATTTTTACCTTGCTAGCACCATCTAGGGGTGACATTGATCTCTGACTCAATCCTTTACTTGTAGCTTTTTTTCTTTTGGGGTGCACATGTCTGGGAATGTGAAATTTTTCTTGATTATATTGCTTCTTCCTCTGAGTCTCACTTGCTCCTTGCTTGTGGCTCTGGAGACTTTTTTTATTCTGCATTATGTTATAGCTGCTGACCTCTCTACTCTTAGTAGTATTTTAGAATTTTGTAAAAATGGGGGATGAATTCCGTGATAGTAGCAGTATGGCACTGGGGACAAGGTCATAGTAAGTATTTGGTAGATATTTGAAAGTCGAATAAAACAGACTTTTCTACACTGGAGCCAAGTTTGTCTTGTGATTGAGGACTAGTTCTGTACAAAGAACTGCTGATCTCACATAGTAAAGCTGTCGCCTGGATTCACCGCCAGCCCAAAGCCTTCCTTGAACGGTTCTCTTCCTTATTTCTTAAATCATAAGCTCCTAAATTGTTAGAATGATGATTGCTTTGCAATACCAAATGCATCAATAAAATATCTAGTGTACTTCACATATTGAAAAAGTCATTATGAGGATCTTTATAATTTAGTTGTATACTTTGAGCAAATTATCCTTTCTGTGCATAAATTTTTAAATCTGTAACATGGAGATAAGCTTTGTGGGTAAGTCCTCAGTGTCCTGTTTGCGTTAAAAATTCTAGGGTGTTCTCCCTCTCCTCCACAGCTTCCCTCGACCCACCACAGAAATGATCTAGTATTTCTGCTAGTCTCAGGAGTCTCCAGATTTCCTCTACAGATGGAGCTAGCTTCTGAAGTAGAAAATGATTGCTTTTGTGTGACAGGACCACAAGCTGGCCTTACTGATGTGTCCTTAGTCTGTGCTCCTTGCTGCGAAATCAAGGTAATGGAGTCAGTTTGAGGAAAGGTAGAGCCATGATTTTGTAGAAGTTTGAGTCATTTTTAAAATAAAGAAGATATTTATAGAGGTCCAAGAAGTAAATGAGCAGTTACACTTTGCTAGTAAAGATCCATTAGGAAGTATTCATCTCAAGGTTTACTAAAGAGAGCTCAGATTTAAGATACTGGCTCTGGATCAACATGGAACCGCATCACGAAGGAAAAGGTGATGTGTCACTTAATGGTGTAAGTGTGGCTGGGGCAGCCCTGGGAACCAAGGAGGTCAACAGTGTTAATGAAGCTGACCCCACAGGTGCAAGGTTTGTTTGTTTCAGTTCCTGTTTTCACTTCAGTGATCAGTGTCAGCCCTTGAGGCACCAGCTGCCTACCTTGGGAAAGATGTCAGATTTGCAACATGTGGGACAGGAAGTTTAATTTGAGATTTAGTTACATTCTCTACTTGCAGAGAGCTTCCCCTTGGTGCCTTTCATCTTTCTTCTTACCTATGTTGCTGAACAACTTTGGCATCTGATTTTGCCTCAAACTATTGGTTGCTAGTTTCAATTTTTGTATGTAATAGAGAGATACACATATGGTGCAGGAGAGTTATTTTAAGATTTGGGGTCTTGCCAGAACCAGTAGATACCTTTCAAGAGGGCAAGGCTTCTAGTGTTCATTTCCCATGTCCATGTCTGGGGAGCTCAAAGTATTTTGTAGATGTTGTCAACTCGTTTTACCTGAGGCAAGTTGGAGGCATGTATTATTGTAACATTTTTTTTTTTAAAGCTCAACTCTTAAGTATAAAAGAGAGATAAAAGGAAAATACTGCCTATATGCTAGTCCAGTTGGCCATACTTAAAAAAAAAAAGACATTGAAAAATGTTGGGGTTTTAATAATAATTTTTCTTTACTCTCTTGGAGGGGATTGGACCCCTTTGTGGTCCAATCACAGAACAGAATTTAGCCCAAAGAGGGGCTTATAAAAGAGATAATATAGTGCAGAGATCAGCATTTAGTTTAAAGAGGGGCATTTTATAGAATGCACAGCCATTCATCGCATCCTGGGAGATTGGCCATTGATTTGAGATGCCTCCAAATTGATTCTGCTTATACTTTCAAGCTTTGCTGACTCCACTCTTCTGTTGTTTGCCAAAAAACCTTACTTTTTTATTTTTGTATGGGATTAATTGGAGACACTGTAAAAACTTCAACTGTTAGGATGCTGCTTCTCCTGTCATTTCATGAAAGTATTGGATTCAGAACAAACAGATTTAAATTATCTCCTTGCTTTGCTGCTATGAATGGTCCCTGGGTGCATTACTAAGCATCTTGAGTCCTGAGCTACTTTATCTATACAATGAGAGCAAAGAACCACATCTCACTTCTAAGAACCCTCCTAGCGTTGCAATTTCCAGAAGTTACAACCTGTCTCATTGCTTGCGGTGTTGGCAAAAGCCTTGGGGAATATTGGAATCAGTTTGTCTGAATCTCCCTTGCAGGCTTTCTCTCTTTCTTTTTCAATCATGTTGTACTTTTAAAAATTCTTATTCAAAATTCCACATTTGTTGCACAGAAAAGTTAGAAAGGACCTATAGATAAACAAAAATAACTATGCCTAATCTCACCAGTCTTGAATAGCTACTGTTAATAGCTTCTCATATATTGTCTTTGATCTTTGTTTCTGAAAACTCACATCACACACGCAACCTTTAGTTATGTCAGCGACATCTTGAAGGGTAGCAAGGCTCATACCTTAAGAGAACTTTACTACTAGAGGTCTGGATTGCACCCAGAGTTAGGTGGAAGCTGCAAAAATCTCTTTATCATACTTTATGTCGTATGTCTCTCCATTCAGGTTGGTGTCAGATGGACTTCCTCTAATCTCCCTCTTAATGTAGAATTTTTTTCACATATTTTTTTTATTGAAGTAACACTGCATTATGATATTAGTTTCAGGTGTCCAGCATTGAAAATCAACATGTAGATATACAACATTAAGTTCAATACTGAAAGTCCAGTTCTATTCCGCATACACTTCAGTTACATTTCCTTAATACGTACTTTCTCTTTTTTAATTGTAGTTTTTATTGATGTAATATTGACTTTCAACACTGTATATGATTTAGAGGAGCAGGCTCGCAACTCTGCAGCGGCATGTTACCTCACCCACCACCAGAGCCCCCATGATCACCACCATTGTCCATCAGACCCCTTGACTTTTGCTCCCTACCCCAACCCTCACCTCTGGTAGGCTCAATTTTGCAGTTAATTTCTAGAATTTTTAACTTGTTCCCCTCTTTTCATTTATTGTTTCACCTGGTTTCACCTTCCAGGGAGTTGGAATCCATGCTTTTCTTTCTTTGCTTCCCAGAAAACGACTTTAGTTTTTTCAGAGTTAAACTGTTTGGGCTCACAAAGTTTGGTTATATTGATGTCTTTTGTAGAATAAGTTCAGTACCTTTCTGGGCCAACAAAATTCTCTGTCTCTTGTTTTTCCCTCTTTAAAAAAAGACACAAACAGAATAGAACAAGACAGAAGCTATAACAACAATAGTGACATAAATAAGAAAAACCCAAAACTCCTTCCAGGAAGAGGTAGAAGACATGAAAAGGAAGGAAGAAAGGAAGAAAACTCTGACTTGTTTTTATATTTATATATACAAATACTTTCTCATATACTTTCTACCTCAACAATCCTTTTGAATAAATAATGTGACTGTACTGTATGTGGCTCAAAACTCATGTTTTTATGGGTCTGCGTATAAATCCATCACAACATCTTTCGATATTACCTAGCAAATATACATACATATTTTTGATGGTTGACTATTCAATAAGGAGATAGCTAACTAATCCCCAATTGTTTATGCTGTTATAAACAAGAAAGAATTACGTTGGATGGAGAGACTAGGGTTACAGTATACTTACTCATGTCTTTGTTTAGAGACCTTTATACCTCTGATAGGTCTGTGGCAAATATGTGGCCATAGATGTGGCACACATTACGAACAGTCTATGACCCTACAGCTGCATGTCAATGACGGTGCTCCAGGTAGCCACAGCAATTTGAAAGGAAATGACAAGTGAGATGAAATCTAAGGCCCTTTGTCTCTCTCAGTCCCCATATTGCCAAAAGCAGGAATAAAGAGGAATTAGAATGTTTCACATTGAAAAGTACAGCACATTCTCCTATATGATGTATGTGAATCCTAATGAGTTGGCAACTTGCAGGAAGATTTAGGTTCGTGTTATGGATTGAATTTTTGTGCTAACCCTCCTTGCATTTCATCTGTGGAAACTTCACTCTCACTGTCATTGCATGTCAAGACAGAGCCTTTATGGAAATGATTAAGGTTATTTGAGGTTGTAATTGTGGAACACTGATCCAATAAGGCCAGTGTTCATGTAAGAAGAGGCATGAGAGAGCTCTCACGCTCTCTTTGCCACGTGAAGATGTAGTAAGAAGGTGTCTCTCTACAAGTCAAGAAGAGAGCTTGCCCCTCAACTGATGGACCAGCTCCTTGATCTGTGATTTGAAGCCTCCGTAATTGTGAGAAGATAAATTTTTGTTGTTTAAGCCACGTGGTCTATGGTATTTCGTTATGTCAGCCTTGGCTATTTTGTTGTGTATTCTCATGATAACTCTTATGATAATGTAAGAACCAAATACCAAGATTTTCCCTAAAGATATCATTTTTTTTAGCTAAACATGAAAAAAAATTTCCATTTGAGCCAGAGATTTTGAAAAGTTGTGATTAATTCTGGTGGTAAATTAACAAGTCATAGAATCGTGGGGTTGACAGTGAGAAAGGAATTTGTACTTGGTTCAGCCTCCTATCAATGCAGAAGTAATTTTTCCAAACATCACACAGCCTTTACTTGAATTATTTATGAAGCAATTTTTGTTGATATGAAACTTAGGTCTACCTAAGTATAACTTCCACCCATAGGAATCCGTTCTACTATTTTTACCTGAGAGAACAAATCTATTCTTTTCTCAACTTCATTCATTCTTCTGTGGTGGTTGATTTTATGTGTCAACTTTTCTGGATCACAGTGCCCAAATACTCAGCCAACTATCACTCTGATGTTTCTGTGAGGGTGTTTTTGGATGAGGTTTACATTTCAATTGGTGGACTTTGAAAATAGCAGACCACCTCACCATGTGGATGGATTTCACTTAATCAGTTGATGGTCTGAATAGAACAAAAGACCCAAAAGACACCCCACTCCTTAAGAAAGAGCAATTTCTTTAGCCTTCAAACTTTATTGGCAACGCCAGCATTTCCTGGTTCTGCATTTGCCATTGAACTTGATCTATAACTCTTTGCTAGGTCTCCAGCCTACCAATCTTTGCCATTGTACTTTGGGCTTACCAAGCCTCTACAATCATATGAGTCAATTGCTTGAAACAAATCTCTTCATAATGAGTTGGCTTTTATAAGGCTCAAATGAGAAGCCAGTGGATGGCTTTGAAAAAGAAAGGAAGTTATCTTTGTGTCTCTGTCTCTCTTGTTGGATATGTTTATCTGCAAAAGTGAGAAGAACCATAGAATACATATTTATATGCATATATAGTAATAGTGTATGTCCCCTCCTTTTTGCCACCTCTTAGACACCCCAACCCCCAATATCTCTGACTTCCTGTGCTCCTACTCTCTTCTCTGTTCATACCCATTCAGTCACGCTGGCTTCCTAGCAGTGCTCATCTCAAAGTCATTGCATTTGAGCTTTCCTCTGACCAGAGTTCTAGTTCTCAGGCAGTCACTTGCACCTGCTCTTTCTCCATATCTTTCCTCAACAATTATCATCTCACTGAAGCCTTTCTTAGTTCCTTTTTTAAAAAATTCATTGTTCTTAACATTTCCTACTATATAAAAAATGATCAATTAGTATTCATCAAATAAATGAATGAATGAGAATATCAGCTCCCTTTTGTGGTTTTCAGATGAAATCTTCAAATTTAATAAGTTTTTGCTTAATTTTGACATCATTACACATTTGACTATTTTGAAATTGGAATGTTGTATTTTAAACATGCACCTTAAATACCTTAGTTTTCACCGGACTGTCAACTGCTGTGAATTAAATCAGTGAGGCATCTCATAAAAAATAGCATCTTAGAACTAAGAAAATAATGAGCTTTTATGTGAGGATTCTGCTGATATTAATCATGTGTGTCAGGAACTGTTAAGGGTCTGTGATTTCAACCTACTTGTAAACTAACAAGTTTCATGGATGCTGGCTGAAGATATGAGTACCTGACTCAGAGATAAGGACCTCATTACTTATGGTCCAGCAGAGAGTGTAGCATGAGCATAACCATATTAGCTCCACTTGTCTCCAAGTCCCCAAGAGGTGATATGGATGGGTCTGAATGAATGTCTATACGTGTAGTGAGTAGCATATTAAAGGAAAGCTTAGGGACCCTGAATCTTTTATAATGGGCAGTTAACATATCTGTTCCTTGTTCCAGAGAGAGGCACTATCGCTGTGTTCTAAGACTGCTATATACCTAGGCTTAAAAGGAAAATTTGGAGCAAAAGGTAATTAGCATCTTTGTAGAAACTCACAGGGATATAGAAACTCATAGGAAATTATCTCCCAATATAGTGAATTTTATTTGATTTGTATACTAGACTGGAAGTTACATAGACTTGGGCATAGATATTTAATATATTTCCAGATACCCTGAATGTATCATGGTGTTTTGAAATTATGATGATGATGTAAATTATATATAAATGCAATTAACATATAAAATATATTTTGTGGAGAATAGCATTATATAAATACTTGTAGTATGACTGATAACTTTTCAAATGTTAAAATGAATAAATTATTTTACTACTAATTACTGCCTGCCTCTCTGCCTGTCTGCCTGACTGCCTGTCTGTATGTCTGTCTGCCTATCTACCTATCTGTCTATCCATCCATCATCTGTCAAGTACAATTTGTCAAATCATGTTCCTTGAATTTTTATTCTATTACTTAAAGGTTTGATATAATCTCTGTAGCTAAATTCTGTCTTCAGTATTGGGAACATAAAAACTTTTCATTGTGTGGAGAAATGGCATGAAATGCTGTTAGTGGGAACTATTGATCACAATGTCATGAAATTCAAGAATATTGCTTATTTTAGTCAATCATGCCATATAAAAATGTTGGAAAAATGTCTCTGGGATATCAGGATGAATGAATTTTTAAAAAAGATGTCAGGAAATTAGTTTCTGCATTAAGAATATGCTTACTTAATCTTTTTTTTTTTTTGTCCTCGCCTCAGATTGATTTTTATTTAGCCTAAGGAAAGTACAAATATAGCAGTAAGTAATACAAGACTTCAGACAAATTACTCTTGTGGTGAGGGGATGGAATGTTTGGTGGGTTACAACTCTTTGGAAATTATCAGGTTCATTGCAATAGTTTAGGATTTCAAGATCACCTTTTATGTGGTTATCATCATATAGTGCCTGATACATGCATTTATCCCTAATCTCATTTTAAACACTACATCTTAAGAAAGGGTGACTTTTAATAATGTATTAAATTTAATATTTACCTTCTAAAATTCAGTAATTGCATGTCTTTGAAAGTCTGTCATAAAATTTCCTTAGCTGTAAAATTTTAACACTAGGGAATTTACATATTGTGCTTGAAATTCAATGCTTAACATAAAAATGAGTAAGATAAAATCTCATTAAAAGCTTGAACTGTTATAGAGAAATTTGCTTGAATTTTAAGTTGAAGTTGCCTGTGCAAAAGATTAGATGCATTATCTGAATTTGTTGCCTTAGTCAATGACTCTAACTGCCCTGTGTAGAACTTTAAATCAAGAATAATTTGATGGCAAACAGGCATATGAAAAAGTGTTCAACATCACTTATTATCAGGGAAATGCAAAGCAAAACCACAATGAGATAATTACCTCCAACCAGTGAGACTGGTCCATATTAAAAAAAAAAAAAAAACACATCTGGAAACAACAAATGCTGGTGAGGATGTGGAGAGACAGGAACCTTCTTACACTGCTGGTGGGAAGGCAAAACTGGTCCAGCCATTATGGAAAGTTGTGTGGAGGTCCCTCAAAACATTGAAAATGGACCTACCATATGATCAAGCAATTCCACTCGTAGGAATCTACTCAAAGGATATAAAAACACTATTTGAAGAAATCCTGCACTCCTATGTTTATTGTAGCGCTACTGACAATAGCTAAGATATGGAAACAATCTAAGTGTCTCAAAACAGATAAGTGGATCAAGAATATATGGTGGGGCCTCCCCTGTGGCGCAGCGGTTGAGCGCTGGGTTGCGAAGCTGCCCGCGGCCTCTGCAGCACCGGTTCGATCCCCGGCTGCTCCCCGGCCACCGGAGGAGGGTCCCACATGGCGCGCAGATCTCTCCTGCCGCCCGCTGCTCCCCTCAGCAGTGTACTTCGGTCCTTCTGCCTGCTCTGCTCCCCGCTCTGGCTCTGGTGAATTCTCCCACCCTCCCGTGCTTCTGACTGTACCCAATGCATGTATAAACAAAACAAACAAACAAATAAAGAAATAAAAGCATGCCTCTATTAAAAAAAAAATTAAAAAAAAAAAAGAATATATGGTGAATGTACACAATGGAATACCACTCAGTGATCAAAAAGGATAAGCTCATGCCATTTGCAGCAGCATGGATGGAGCTGGAAGGGATCATGCTCAGTGAAATAAGTCAGAAGGAAAAAGAGAACTATTGGATAGTTTCACTTATATGTGGAATATGGAAAAAACAAACAAAGGGTCAGGAAAAAAGACAGAACTAGCAAACTAACCATAGATCTGTGCCATACAACAGGGGAGGTGAAGGGAGAGGAGCAAAGATGGGGAAAGATAGCACACAAGGGACTATGGTGATGGTTCACGAGTGATATGGTATTGGGAGAAGTACAGGGAATGCACCTGAGGGGAGAAATCAAATATTGTACAAAAATCAACAGTGATGCAAGGAAATAAAAACAAATGTAAAAAAAAAAAAGATTCTCCCTCCACAGGGGAAGATCTGCTGGTCACTTTAACTCCAGATCGGCACCCTTTAGAGTAGCCTACAATGGAGTTGGGGTGAGGAATGAATAAAGAGTTACAGGACTTCCTATTATTGTTCTTTGTTGTGCATAAAATGCTTAATTGAGTAGAGTGCCATAAATTTCACAGACATGGATGAGACAAATAGAGTTTTATTGATTTAATTGTGATTTGCTGGTGTCTGCCAAATGCTGTATACCATCTAAAATCCTACACCAAGTACTGTGAAAGGTTACCTTCAAAATAAATTATCATCAAATATTGGTTCCCTGCCTACCTATGTTAGAATTTCCTGGGTGCTTATTGAAAATTCTGATTTCTGGATTCCACTCTAGAGTTGACATGCTGAATCTTGGCAATGGGGGTCAGGTACCGTAGGTCACAAGACACTAGGGACTGAGGATCAGCATACACACTGGGATGAAGAGAAGCCAGGTGATTGGGGTCCCTAATCATGGTGGGAAATGTAGTATGTCGTATCCTAGTCTATAATGCAGGGCACGTGGGTGTGATGCTCAATTTTGTGTTTCAATTTGGCTAGGTCACGAAATTGGGATATTTCGTAAAATATTTTTCTACATGTTTCTGTGAAGTATTTTAGATGCGATGACCTTCCACAATGAGGTGAATCTTGTTTAGTTAGTTGAAGACCTTGATAGGAGAAAGACTGATTTCCCCAGCAGCAGGAATGCTTGTGGTCTGCAACAATTCCTTAGGGCTCCAGATTGCTGGTTTTTATTTTTTATTTTTTTTTGGAAATTTTAGACTTATTTTCTCTGCTGTTGGTTCTGTTTCCCCGGAGGACCCTGACTAATACGCTTGGTACAAGAATCCCCTTAGGTGTATGTGAGGTCATATTTTTTGGCTTTTTGAATGAGAATTAAAAATTTTTGTCTTCGCACTTAGTGATAATATCCATATTCTGGGTCATCTGGATATCTCTCTCCTGCCAACAAGACATCATATGATTTCAGTAATGAGATTTGTGATTGGGTAATGATTGTCAGGACCAGTTTAGTGTCTGAAGTGACACACCATTTCATTTCTGCTGTGGTTTTGATACTGGAGTATGTAGCCTGCTATGTAGGATGGCCAGATAAAATACTGGAGACCCAGTTATATTTGAATTTTAGGCAAGCCAAAAATCACTTTTTAATATGTTTGTCCCAAACATTGCATGGCATATATTTATACTAATCACTTTTTGTTGTTTATATGAAATTTAAATTTAACTGATTCTTCTGTATTTTTATTTGCTACATCTGGAAAATTCTAATTTTGAGGGTATGTTATCCAAGGCAAAGGGTTTGTCACTTGCATATGTCAGCCAATTGACTAGACCTCAAAGACCAGTTATATTACTTGTGACAAGTAAGGAGACATGTAGTTAGATCTCCAGATTGCTTCCCTGGGTAGCAAATTTGAAAAGTTTGTTAAAAAGGGGAAGAACAAAGAACCACAGAGGCTTGGATGATTGGGTGTTGAAATTCTGCACCCAGCTGGGGTGTCTGTGCAGGTGCTGAGGGCATCCTCATAAATCTCATGGTTTAGAAAATGGCGGCTCAACTCCATTACTGGATGGAGATTTTATTAATGTTAATGGGACAAGTTGCTATTTCAGGTCCCTTAGGGTTGGAACTGTAGACACCACCTAGGTTATGGGGTACTCAAACCAAATAGTGGTTGTTGGAACCCGTTAGCAAGATAAATTGAGACATAATTTAAAGTAAATCAGTCAAGCTTTTTAACTACCCTGCTGGGAATAAATTAGTCAAACAATTAATTGCTTTAACCATTTGTCTCCCATTCTCTGGTTCCTTGGTTTAATAATAAGTATGTTTCCTGATGTTCAAGGCTTTCTAGATTTAAGGGTTCAGTGCATTTAGTGTGTGTATATATTTGAAGGATGTTGGTGCTTTTCAATTGTTATATTTTATTTTAGTTCTCTCTCTGGTAGTCTTCCTCATCTTTTATTTCAATAGTCTCTGGGCGATTTATGACATTAACCAAACTCTCAAGAGACCTCTTTGTAATTCAGAAAGTTACTAGTGACTTACAACAAGGAGATATTTTCAGCCCATTATAATCAAGGTTTCTATATGACTGGCTTCACTTAGGAACCAAGTGGAATAAGAAAACAGAGCTTGCTGACTTCACACTTACAGCAAAGAGAATGGATGTTCTTTAGGAATAGCTTTGGCTGATTTCAAGTAGCTTCAAAAGTCCCCTCCCTCCAGGCTCTTTAGAATATTTTTCTTTCATAATTTCGACTATATAACACACAAGCGCACACACACACACACAAACACACTACTAGATTGTTCCATTGGGCATTGCTGAGCCACACTCTTTTAATTCTCCTTTCTCTGTCCCTGCATTGGCTTGAAATTCAGCTCCTTTTTCTTTTTTTCTACCTCACTGCAGTACCTTCCAAACATCTTTACAATAGCAACATCCAATTTTACAGTGACTACCTTTTCAATGGACTGTCTCCTAAATGCTTCTGGGATGTTTTCTAGGTGCCAATGAATATTACTCATTTTGTGTGGATTACTTGTAGTATTTTAGAGTGTGTCCTTTTTATGTCCCTGATCTTTCCACCTGTTTTAAAATTTTGAATATCCAGTGTTAAGAAAATAATAGGACATTTTATTCTTGGACCTGAAAGTGGCCATTGTCTATTCTCTAGGTGAAGTATAATATACATCCTTCTTAAAGCTGGCATTATACTTACATGTTCATTTCACCTAAATATTGCAATTGTCTTATAACCCATAATGTTGGCTCATAAGTGAAAGCTGATTGTGTATCCACAGACAAAAATTCATTTTCGTAGCATAGCATTAAAAACAATATGACTTTTTAATTTTATTCTTTTCTTTTGTAAGTGCTTCCATTTACTATAAAATCTAATTTAGGTGGTGATTTAGAAGAATGGAAACTATTAAAGTAAAACCAACCCAAAATTATTTTATAGGGGAGGGGTGAGAATCTCATAATGATTTTTTAATAAACACTCTAAGAATAGTTCACAATGTAATGTGTAAAGTTAAAGAATGACAGTAGTTTTCTCCAATACTTTAATATATCGATATTTTCCTAGAAGATAAATTTAATTTCACAGTTCAGATTTAAAACTGAGATATTCACCCAACTTCTATATTTTTTGACTGAAAATATGTATCAGAAAGAACCTTCCACACAAACTAAACTTGACAAGGCACAGAGCGTTAGACAAAAAAAAGTAGAGAGGACAGGACAACTGGTGGAACTTTAACAAATAAAGTAGATATGAATCTAAATATATCCAGAATCAGTTACTCATCATGGTGTAAATAAATGAATTCAAAGACAGACTGCAGAACAAAAAGTAATAAATACACAAACCACAACTCTCTGTTGTTAACAGGACATGCACATTAATATCCTATCAGACAGAGACAGGGAGCACAAAATTCAGGGCTCAGGAAAGGAGATGAGGTTGAAACAGGTGATTTAGGGAGTGAAAGTGTTCTGTGTGACAGAGTTCTGGGGAGAAGGTGATGAGGCCTAGGTACAACCCTCTGACAGTGCACACAGGAGCGACCCCAACTGCACGCTGTGGAAAAAAAAAAAAATAAAACTGAGATATTTCTGTTAGCCCTCAATGTGAGTTCATTCAACTGATTGGAAACCTTGGAGGTAAAAAAAGAAGTAACAAAGATGTAAAGCCACATTACCTTAATAAACATAATATGACAAAAAAGGGTAATTTCTCCTAAAAATCTCATTTGACCTAACTTATTTGTAATATTGTCATAAATACATAAGCCCTGCAAAGACACTTAGGTATCTTCTACCTTCAAATGCCTAAATTTTTATTTAGCTTTATGATTTAATAAAGATAGTCAGGACAGGGTGTAGAGTTGTCATTTTTCCAATAGGTAACACTGTGTGTCAAGTCTTATGATGGTGGGGGAGGCCCCTGGAGGAGGCTGTTGCTGGTGGAAGTGGTGAATGTGGGCATGGCTCCTGCCTGTGTGTCTTACTGCTCCAGCCCCTTCTATGAGTGGAAGACATTCATTTCCACAGGCAGTGGCTGGACTTCTGGTGCAGCCCCAAAGCATTCCAGTGTGGCTTTGCTTTATTTGCTTAGTTCCCATATCTGCCTACGACCAGAGGAAATTGGGGTGGGATGGGGTGTGTTGTACTTTCTGAGCTTTGTCTTCCTCACTGGGGATCTGTTCGCCTGACACTCCACAGCACTCACACCTGTATCTCCAGGTAGATTCACAGTTTTACCCTCCTGGATGTGGTTATGAACTGTGCTTTCTGCCTTGGGAAAGCTCTCTCTGACTTAAGTTTCTGTTGAAATTTTTGAGAGTCTCCTCTGTCGTGTGTAGTCAGCATTGGTTCCTGGTGATTGTGAAGCACTCTAGTTTTGTCTCAAATCACAGAATCCTTTGAATCCAGAAACCTGTTTGGACTTCTCAGTTGGTTCTCTGTGGACCATGTAGGGCACTTTCTCTGATGCCATCTTTTCTGAGTGCTGAAGGAAGTTGTAGGTTGCCGTCTTACAAAGACGCTGAGGCTGAGGCACAGGGAGAATAATTAACTTTACCAAGGGAACTGTCATGAATAAGTTGATTTGGTTAACATAAAGTTGCTAACTTGTTCATTAATGATAATGATTTGGAGTAATTGAAACATCTTCATGTGCTATCATCAAAAATTATCTTTTTAAAAAATCACCCCTACATCTGAAGAAGTATGAAGATACACCCCAAAATTACATGCATTGTTGTAAATCATTGTTACCTCAATGAAAATAACACAACAAATGAGAAAACACCCAGGCTTTTTAAACTTAGTTTTGTTTAGAGAATGTCAACACACACAGTATCTTAAAAAAAGAATCTGAAACCTGGTTGTTTTAAAACTCTTATTCAGTAGTACAATTTATTTAGATAATTGAATAATAACTTTAAAGGACTTTCCAGAACACATTTCTTTAAATCTTAAATATTTTAGTTCATTCTGTGAGGAAACATTTACTTTTTACAAAGTCTGATGGTTTGAGTAACATACTTAGCTTTGATCCTGTTTTCTGCCTGGGGAAGAGCATTTCTTATTCATCATTTAATGTGTAAAGTTTTATTGTTCCTCTAGAGGTAGAGGAAGAGAAAAATAACCAAGGACAACTGCAATTTGAGAGAGTACCCAAGGGCTAGGAAGAAGATGTGAGTTGATTCTAGACTTAAAAATTATATTTTATGTTCAAAGTGTCCCCTAGACATTATGAATTTGTTTACACACTTAGCTTCACTTTGAAAGGAGAACCTTAAATCAAGAAAATAGTTTTAACTACGCTATGCCTAGTTCAAAGTAATGTCTTGGAGTCAGTTACAATTTGAGCAAAACAGAAATAGTTATGCAACATGCAACTCTTCCTTCGGCCTGTCCAGTGTCTTAACTGTGTGCAAGTTACTGAATCACTCTTGTCAATAAGAACAGTCATCCCTGTCTGACAATAGAAATTCCAAAAATCAATGTGTCACACCTCACTTCCTTGGAATGCAGTACTGAGGATCTGTCAGTCAATAGCAACCACAACAGAAACGATTCATATCCTCTGCCCCTTTCTCCTTTGTGTTCTCCATTCCTCACAGCCTCAAGAAGGGGGGCCTGGGTTAGTGGCCCCTCAGTGGGCTGTGCTATATGCCTATTTACTGCAACAATGGTCAATGAATATTTACTGAACATTCATAATGATGCTGGCATTGTTCCAGGTGTTGGCAACTATCTTACGGCCTTTGTAGTGGTTATTCCTTCTGCCTAGAATGTTGTTCTCATAACTGGTTTCATCTTGTCATTCAGATTGTAACTAAAATTGTCAATTTGACCATTCCAAAAAGGTCTTCTTTCAATATGAACTAAACATCTAGTCACAGCCTTTCCTATCATCCTATTTTAATTCTCTGCACAGTACTGATTATCATCTATTTTTATTTTCAGAAATGTGTTTGTCATTGTCTGTCTCCTGTCACTATAGTGTAAGTACCACAACAGATAGAACCTTCTCTGCACATTATTACTTTGTCCTTGGTATCTAGAATATTTCCTTACACATAAATATTTGTTAAATAAAAACATCTTAGGTGGGACAAATGTGAACATAGTTCCTGACTTCATTGGGCTACTTGTAGTTTAGTGAGGGTGAAATGATAGACAAATTTTACAACTATGATTAGCATGCAGGTGGATTTAGGAATGAGCTATTTAACCACAAAATGGAGGTCACACTTGAATCCCTGAGAAAGGACAAAAGGGTGAGATAAAATTTAAAAGAACAGGTAAAAGGGGAATGAGGTGGATATGGAAACTGTTTAAGATCAAGGAAGTTATATGTTCCAGTTTATGACTAGAGGGAACAGCTGATGAAAGGAAAAAGCCTGTGTGGTTGACTTGGATAAAAAAGTGGGAGGATGATTTTGAGTTGAGGCTGAGCAGGCAGGTGGGATCCAGGCCAAGACAGGATCTAATGGGCAATTATTAGCTTAAAATTTAAGAAGTAAACCATTAAGCGGTAGTGGAATGATGTGATCAGATTTGCAATGTGAACAAGATTACTCTGCATTATACAGAATGACTGTGGTGGTGTAAATGGGAGAAGTGCCGATACTTCAAGCAGATTGTGCAGTTTGGATCAGGATACTGTGGAGAAGATGTAATGCAGCCAACAGATTTGAGAGAGATTTCAGAAGTCAAATCGCTAAGATACAGTTTTGGAGTAGCTGTCAGGGGTAAGTGAGAGGGAAATGTCAAGAATAATTCTTAGATTTCTGGCTTGCTTTCCAGAACAGAAGCTTATGTCATTCGCTGTTAATAGTTCCACTGCAAGAATACCATAGAGGTGGAATCCATGGGTTGAAAAGAATGAAAAGAATGAATTCAATTTTTTACTACATTGTTCTTTTTTTTTTGGTGGGGGGGACCCTTGCCTGTGGTCGGGGATCGAACTGGCACTGCAGAGGCTGCGAGCAGCATTGCAACCCAGCACTCAACCGCTGCGCCACCAGGGGAGGCCCTACATTGTTCTTTTTTTAAAGATTTATTTATTTATGTATGCAAGAACTTGGGTACAGGGCAGAGGTGTGGGGGAGGGTGTGAGAGGATTCACCAGAGACAGAGTGGGGAACAGAACAGGCAGATTGACTGAAATACACTGCTGAGGGCAGCAGCGGATGAGACAGGAGAGGTCTGCTGTGCCATGTGAGTTGCTCCCTGGCCGGCCAGGGATCTAACTCATGCTGCAGAGACTGCGGATTGCTTCATAGTGCGGTGCTTAACCCCTTGCACCAGCAGGGAGGCCCTGTACTACATTATACTTGAAGTGCTTTGAGATATCCAGGTAGGATGTTTAGTAGGTAATTAGTTAAATATGGAACTCCAAGAAAGATCTGTACCTGAGACATATTAAAATATTAGTAAGTCACATGCAAATAGGTGAATATTGAAGTTACTGATGTGGATATAATAGCCTTAATATAGAAACAGGAAGGAAGGCAGCAAGGGAGGGAGGGAAATCGGTAGGGCAGCCTAAGTTAGACTTGAGGATGTTCCATCATTTTATATCATATAGTTATTGGAGAGAGAAAATGATCATGCAAATCAGAGAGAGAAGGAAGTGTCAAGGAGAGAACTATGTGATAGAGGCTGAGAAGATTCATGCATGTCAAAAGTGGGAAGGAACTAAAAAAAAATTGTCTTTCTACCACTATCATTAAAATTCTTTATGTTCTTGTTGTCCCCAAAGCAATTAAACACTTCAGCCCATGGTAGACAAATTATTTTTGAAACAATGAATGAATATTGCGCAAGAGGTATGAAATCTTTAAGGAAGATAGATACAAGGTATTAATGGAAAATGGGGGAGCCCTCATAAAAGGTGGGATGGAGGAGAATAGTGCAGCTTTCCGAAAACATTCATCATGATGTTTGAAGTCAGCTACTAATGTTTGACTTAAAGACCCTAAATGGATCACCCTTCCAATTTCTGAGCATTGTGGATACGATAGCAAATTCCAGAAGAGATACCCTGGTCAAGACAGGCAGTGTAATCCTGTGTCATGGGGGAGGGAGAAAACAAGGCACTCCTGTGCTTGGGGGATAACTACCAGCACTCGTTGACTTTGGTTATGAGTGAATTCTGTAGCTACACTCTAGCCATTTTAAGATGTAGTTTTTAGACCATGGTCTGAAATGTTGGTGATTTGGCTAAATATGCATTTATTTAGAGTAATGAAAATTACTCTAGTGATATGATAACTTCAGTTACATATGGTAGTTTCTGTCTTAACTCCCAAACTTCATTGATTTAACTCAGTGGAATTAAAGTCTTAACTGTTATAGGACAGGAAGAGGGGCAGCCCAAACCCCGCAAACCTGTCTATTCTAAGTGGGTTCTGCCATCCGCCGCATCAACACAAAACATAGGAGACTTTAATGGGAAGGAACTTTAATAAAACTAGGAAACAATACAGGTAAGGCAAAGAGTCTAGTTTCTAAGTGAAGCACCCAAAGTTACCCGTCCCCTCGTGGGTAAAACTCCATCCATATGGGATCGGCCCAGAGCAAGGCCCCAAAGCCTGCCACAAGTCTAAAGCATCTTCCAGTGGGGACCCACAGAAAAGAGTCAGAAACAACCAGACAAGCCCGGAAGGAAAAGAGCAAAATCAACATCAAGATAAAAGCTGCCATGGTCACCTCTCCACGGGTCTCACCCACATCTGTGTCACCCAGTCCACGACCAAAAGACAAGCACAGTTTCTTTACGTGTCTCTAGGCTCCATGCGCCTCCTCCAGGTCTCCTGGCTCCATCCTGCTTCCTTCCTCAGTCTCTTCTTCAGCTTCTCCTCTTCCTGCTCAGCTCCACCCTCCCTTGGGTGGGGCAGGGCACCTCTCCCTTTCCTGGGGACCACCCTGTTACATTAACTACAAAGCATTTCTATGCTAATATGTGGGGGGAGACCTTCCTACAGTGATTTATGAACTCAGAACCCTCTGTCTTGTGGCTCTCCCTGTGTCCTAGAGCTGTGATCACCTCTGCTGAATCCTCTGCTTCTAGGCAGAAGCAAGAATAGGAAGCATTATGGGGCATGGACATGACTAGAAATCATGTCCATCCCTTTGCCCCACTTTCCCTGGTTTTACTCAGTTCTGACACAACACTTTACTGGGGTTTAGGGGGAGTGGTCTTGCTGTGTGTTTAAGTGGAAGGGAAAGCAGGCTTGAAAAGCCCATCCTATGTTCTCACTCATAGCAGGAATCTAGAAAACTTAAATAAGGGACCAGGAAAAAGAATAACTATAAGAAAGAAAATATCAAAATCAACAAAACTATGAACCAGAGACACTCTATGGGGGACGGGGGGCGGGGAAAGGAGGGATTGGGGTCAAAATAAGGGGATTGTAATTGTATGGGAAATATAAAAAATAAAATTTAAATTAAAAAAAAAAAGAAAATTAAACTAGGTTATTCTCATACCTCCTTCCACAACTCATTCACCAATAACCAAAATAACCAATAGACAGAAGTTTAAGAAACTAGAAAGTCTTAAACAAAAAAAAAAAAAAAAAAAAAGAGAGAAAAACCCATCCTACTCTCTCCAGGAGGTCTTTTTTTTCATTTATTCTTTAGTTTGAGGGTCTTTCTTGCCAGAGAATTATCTTTCTTTATTCAACACATTTTCTTTCTTTTTAAAAAAGATTTATTTATTTATGCATACAAGAATTGGTGTACAGGCCAGAGATGTGGGGGCTGAGAGGATTCACCAGAGAGAGTGGGGAACAGAACAGGCAGATTGACTGAAATACACTGCTGCGGGGAGCAGCGGGCGAGTCAGGAGAGGTCTACTGTGCCATGTCAGTTATCTGCCAGGCTGGAGATCAAACTTGTGCTGCAGTGGCTGTGGATAACTTCATAGGTTGCGTCTTAACCCCTGGTGCCACCAGGGAGACCCTCAACGCATTTTCTTTACACTGTTTCTGCTCACCTGTCATAACTTTTACCCACATGCCTTCTCCCCAGAGAGAAAAATATGACTTCCACAGTTGTCTGTTGATTATTTTTTAGTTAAGAAGATCCCATCTTTGGTAATCAAGCTGGCTTATGTCTCTAAAACCATTACTTCTCTTTGACTTTATTTTTGACTTTTTTTGTAAAAATTTTTATGGGGTTCTGTTTCAACAAGATTTTTGGGAATGGGTTTATTGTTTGACTGTTATCTTAATCAGTGGTTCTTAAAATGTTCAGAATCACCTGGAAGGCTGGCCCCATCCCCAGAGTTTCTGATTCCCTAAATCTAGAGCAGCCACTGAGAACTTGCATTTCTAGCAAATTCTCAGGTGTTCTCATGCTATACATTCAGGGCTCATACTTTGAAAACCACTGCTGTAAAATAAACTATTTAAAAAAAAATTTAAAAGAGGACATCCTGCTTTCCTAAACTTGAAACCTTATTCGTATGTGAAGGTAACACAACAGAAAATACATTTTATTATCAGAAAACAGCCTAGAGATAGAAAATCTTAATCCTTGCTTTGAGCCAGCTGCTGTTTAAGCCAGTAATATGAAACTGGGCAAGTCATTCTAGCTCTTAAATTTTCCATTTCTTTATTTATAAAATGATGGTAATAACACCTACTTTGCCTGGAAAAAGAAACTTTGTCCCAGACTAATCAGCAGCAGAACAGCCAGGAGATTTGGTTATTTCTATGGAAGGGGAGATTTACACCCCATCAGAAAACTTCCTAAGGGCTGCTCACCTAAAGGGAAAACTATTATGTAGCCTTCACAAATGAGGCTGCCTTTAGTTTTTCTGGAAGGTAGCGTATACCAGCCCTTGGACTGAATTTCCAAACAATGCCCAGTAATGGTGCTGAAAGGTCAAGTCTGCATCCCAGTGATTGTCAAAGCAACAGAATCACCTGTATTGCTTTGAAGAAAAAAAAAAATGCCCGTTCCCTCGGCATCCAGAAATAAGTCATGTGTGAACTGGGATCAAGAACCTTCCTTGGGAAACAGACTCTGACTCTGCCCTGGTCAGTGATTGAGGTTGCTCTGGGACTTCCAGCTTACAGGGGATAGGTGTGTTCTGGGCACTGCAAAGTTTGATTGCATTGGGGATATTAAATTCCCATGCAGTGAGCACTCTGTCACAGGACAAATGAGAGTTGTCAGAGCAGGCTTTTTAAGGCCCTGTGTTATTATGTTGAATGATAAACTGCTAGCAGGTGATTAAACTGTCTCCATAGGCTTAGCCCTCACTTCTTTTGCTTTTCAGGTGATGCCATCTATCTTTCTAATTTTTTTTTCCCCACCAAAGAGAAAGCACACACATGTTGATTTGTGGTGAAGCTCTCCAGATACAGGAGAACAGGTTGACTAAGAAGCTTCACGCTTAATTTTCTGAGTCATGCAGAACTGGATCAAATTCGATGTGGCTGTGTCATAAGAAATTGAGCAGCTATAAATAATCTTGGGTTTTAATATATGGTTTTGAGGTTTCATTTTGGCCTTTTATCACTAGGATAAAGGCAAAGCAGAAGCATAATTGTGAGAAGGAAGTGAAATTCGCTGGGTATGAGGTGAGCAAGCTGAGGGCTCTGCTGCTTTCTCTGAATGTGGTATTCGCGTTTCCATTGTTTCAGCAGAAAAATGGGCCAAAGGACAGTTGTTTATTTGCTAAGGACAGTTTAGATTTAAAACTCTGTGAGCTCTCCGTGGGGACATTTTTGAAAAGTTGTCATTATTAACATATCAGCACTAAATGAATTTCAATGATTTCAGAAAGAGGTGGTTAGAAAGCACACTCTGTGGAGCTTCTGGTGAACTGAATTCCGTAGCTGAATGACTACCTTAGGACCAAAACCTGTTCTTTTCTTTTTTAAAAAGATTTATTTATTTATTTATTTATTTATTTATTTATTTATATAAGCACTGGGTACAGTCAGAAGCATGGGAGGGTGAGAGAATTCACCAGAGCTAGAGTGGGGAACAGAACAGGCAGACTGACAAAGAAATACACTGCTGGGCCTCCCTGGTGGCTCAGCGGTTGAGCGTTGGGTTGCGAAGCTGCCCGTAGCCTTTGCAGCGCCGGTTCAATCCCCGGCCCCTGGGCGAGGGTCCTGCATGGCGCGCAGACCTCTCCTGCCGCCCGCTGCTCCCCTCAGCAGTGTACTTCGGTCCTTCTGCCTGCTCTGCTCCCCGCTCTGGCTCTGGTGAATTCTCTCACCCTCCTGCGCTTCTGACTGTACCCAGTGCTTGTATAAATAAATAAATCTTAAAAAAAAAAAAGAAAAGAAATACACTGCTGAGGGGAGCAGCGGGCAGCAGGAGAGGTCTGTCGGGCCGTGTGGGACCCTACCAGTGGCCGGGGATTGAACTGGCACTGCAGAGGCTGTGGGCAGCTTCACAACCCAGTGCTCAACCACTGTTCCCCCGGGGAGGCCCCAAGTCCTGTTATTTTCTTTAAATGTCCTGATAGGAAAAGACAACAACTTTGTAATGGGCCTGTTGTTATTTTGGTAATTTTGAGTGTCAGGAGATGTTAAAAAATTTTCTTTAAATTCTGTGATTAGTGTTCTCCAATACTTCTCCTAGAAGCTTATTTTCTATCGCTCACCTCTGCCTTCTTGTTGACCTAGGTTAGTTTTTTATGATTGCTTCTGGGAAAACTGTGTTAGAGTCCCTGCAGGAAAAACTGATTTGGAGGCGCTTCAAGAAGGAGAAGTAGAACAGGGTTCTAGTGTAAGTTATAGCTGATGGGAAACTGGGGCTTTGAACCAAATGGAATAAGTATCCTCAGTGTGAGAACAGACAATACAGACAGAACTGTTCTCAGCATGTGAACAAGGCTGAGAACAGCCTCAGTGAGCAGAATGCACCTTCCCCTAGTTTCTGCAGCCTGCGGTTGTTGGAGAGTGATGTGCAGATTTCCCGTGCCTGGTATGGGGTTAGGCTCTGGGAACGAGGACTGGTACTGTGCTGCTTCATACTAGAAGTGCATCAGAGGACACTTATGTTTTTATTGTTTTACTACCAGGAAAAGAGAGAAAAATAACATAAATAAGTTGCATGTAAACTGAGAAATGAGAGCCTCCCTGGTGGCCTATGGGTTAAGTCTCAGTGCTATCACCTCTACAGGCCTAAGTTCGATGCTCAGTCTGCCAGGGAGCTAACCCAGTGGTGCAGCAGACCTCTCCTTTCTCACCCACTGCTTCCCTCAGCAGTGTGTTTGAGTCAATCCGCCTGTTCTGCTCCCTACTCTGTTGCTGGTGAATCCGCTCATCCACTGCACCTCTGTCTTACACCCAGTTCTATGCAAAAAAAAAAAAAACAAAAACAAACCAAAACCCAAAATGAAAATGATTAGCTTATTGAATAACCCTCTTTACAGATGTTTGTGAAAGGGCAATTCAGGCTGAATCTTCTTCTCCTCTTCAGGAATTCTTTTAAAGATATTTTGTTCTTTGTCTTAGATCATGTCCAAAGATGTGACCTGATCTATCATTAATTTGTAGTTCAAATCAGACTCTAATACAGGCGGTGGCATGGCATAATGCTTCTATCTAGCTGGCCCTGGAACTTGAAGTTCAAGTTCACATGCAAGTTCTTTAGTGTGACAGTGGTCCTCCGATGATTCTGATTATCAGTAGTTCTCTCAGCATTTGGGCCAAAGTATTTTGCATATAGTATTTGTGTTCAAAGCGAACTTTGGTGTAAAGGAAAGATAGCATTTTTGTTATTTGTGGCCACTTCTTTGGAACAAACACCTGTTCAAATGAATCCTCTCTAACTTCTCATACTTGTAGGTACAGCTCTTGAACTTCTTTTGTTACCAGCAAATATATCAATTATAGTCCTTTATAATCTGCTTTCTAGAGATCAAATAAAATCAAAGCTATTAAACCCTGGCTATGCTTGAGTGGTGTGACATACATCTCAGGAGATATAAACCTATTCTCCTAAATCTTATACAGTGTTATCAACCAATGGTACCTCAAGAAAGGGAAAAATATATGCCCACCTTATATCTAATATTTTGTTTCAACCCCGTGAGTGAGCTATAAATATGCTGCCTTTCTGTACAGTGAAACTTCATGGAAGACCCGTTTTTACCACTGCTGGTTATTGGTCAAACAACTGGAATGTTTTTATGCTGATTATTTCTTTGTTTTTACATTCATCATTTTAGGTTTGGATGAGTAATTAAAGCTATTAAAGTTACTAAATAGTTATTAAAGGCCACTAATTTGTCCCCTCACCCACCCAATGTACCATCTTTACAACATCTCCCCCTAGTGGTCATCTGATGACAGTGAGCATGAAAGACCCAGCATCCAGCAGACAATTATCATTTGAAGTTATCCCTTGATAGAGTTTATTTAAAACTATAATGAACTTCAGCTTAGGAGAGGACATAAATATATAGATAAATTGATATAAAAATGGTGAATGCTTTGAGGCACAAATAAGTCATTTAGAAGCTACAAACTGTGTGGGTGAATCTAATATTCTCAGAAGGGACATTTGAATTTGTCTTTAAAGATAATTAGGGGTGTGTGTGTGTGTCTGTCTGTCTGTCTGTCTGTGTGTGTTTTGAAGGAAGAATGTTTCCCCAGATAGGTGGTGCACAGATGTGGAACCCAGCAGAGGCTGTGTTAAGACATGGTGAGAAGTTCAGAAGTGGTTTATGAGGTGGAATGATGAAAGAGATAGACGGTGTGATTCATGCTATTTGGAACTTCGCTTGCCAACCAAGAAGTTTAAATTTTATCCTGGAGGGAGAGAGGAGATTTCAAAAGGTTGACATGTAGGAGTCACATGATTTGATTCCAATTTTGGGAAGATAATGTGCATGGTATTCTTGAGGACTCATTTGATGAGGAGGGACTGATTCAGGGTTACAGGTTAGATAAAAACACTTTGCTCTTCTGGCAGTCCATGTCTCCTTTTGTTTTTGGTTGTTGTTCAGAAAATACGATTTCTGTAAGCCAGCCTTAACTAATTGCAGTGGATTATTGTAAAATGTTATGCCTAATGTTGTGTGAATGCTAGCAACATAAAATGTAAAATTGTGGTTACAACTTGGATTGTTCAGGGAAATAAAAATTGACATAAAGAATTTTAAAATGTGAACTACCTAGGTCAGTGAGCAAGGCTTTCCCCCCTATGAAACATTTAACTTTAATTTGGTTGGGCATAGTCTTGGGAACATACTCCTGTAATTTGATGATTTCAACAATACATTATTCTATGACATCCGTATGCATCATAAAGTCATTATGGAATAGGACAAAATGAAATTACATGTGCATCATATTCTAAAAAGGGAAGGTCAAAATAATAATAGGAAAGACGTTTGAAATTGGCATGTACTTGTAGACTTGGGTTCTTCAACTTGAATATGGGGATTACTGCATACCCTGAAAACAGCATAGATGATGCTTTTTGATTGTTTTTCAGGAAATGCAGCAATGAGGAGTTTGAATGATCTGATTCTCCTCCACATTCACTTTTGCCTCCTGAGGTTTCCATCATCTACCTTTTGGGCCTGCTGGCTAACCAATTCCCATTTTCCACACCCACAAACACATGCTCTTAAGATAGATGATGTTGGACCTCCCCGGTGGCGCAGTGGTTGAGCGCTGGGTTGCGAGGCTTCCTGCAGCCTCTGTGATGCCGGTTCAATCCCCGGCTGCTCCCCGGCCACCGGAGGAGGGTCCCACATGGCGCGCAGACCTCTCCTGCCGCCCGCTGCTCCCCTCAGCAGTGTACTTCGGTCCTTCTGCCTGCTCTGCTCCCCTCTCTGGCTCTGGTGAATTCTCTCACCCTCCCGCGCTTCTGACTGTACCCAGTGCTTGTATAAATAAATAAAAAAAATAAATCTTTAAAAAAAAAAAGATAGATGATGTCACAAACAGAATTTCAGTCTGTTTCAGAAAAACATGAGGGTAGAATATATCTGGATTAAAGCCAAGAAACAAATCCCAACTATCCCTGCTAATTTAACATGAAAAATAGACTTTCAATAGTTTATTTTTATCCATGCTCCATGTTTGGTTAGTAGCATCCCAGAGTGGATTTGTTACCAGCTGACAGAACAGTTCACTCTGGACCCTGGTTGTCTTCCCTGCAGGGCTGGGTGACTTCTGTGCTTTGTCATCTCCCAGAAGTTTCCTGATAAAGAAATGTGTGCTGGTCAGAATGGATCTCTAGCATTATTGTCAGTGGCATCCACAATTTGGCCCACTCCAGCATATTTTCCTGCAACTGGTCTGTAGCTGCATTCTATCATTTCGTATTTGCTGCATGCTCCATCAAGCTAATAAAGCAGCTGTTTATTATGCATGACATGCTCTCTCCGTGGTGTGACTGATGGATAACTGCAGTATTTTAAGTCTTGTGCTAGATTCTCAACCCGCTGCCAGCATCTCCATTACATTCCATAAAAATGTTTCTTGTTCTGCACTATCAGAAGTGAAAGGAAGTTTTTTTTAGGGTTAGAGCCAACTCAAACCCTGTGAAGTACTGCCAGCTTAGAAGGTTGGGGAAGAGAATGAGAATCTGGAAGAGAATGTAATTAAGGGCATCAAACACATGCCCAAGAAATACCTTTCCCATAGTCCTCCAGGTGTGGCGGTAGCTAGAGTGACTTCTGTGGGGCATGTGATTCAGTATGTGTGAGTCCTTTCTATGAGATTTGGGGACCAATTAAAAGAAAGACAAGGACAGGTGACTGACATTCATGTTAAGACCTTTGTGTAGAGCTTTGCCTTGTTCTACTGCACACATTATGTCAATAATCCTTAAATAACTCAGAGAAAAGCAGCAATTTGTATCCCCACTTTTTTTTGTAATGTGAAAAACAAGCTCTGAGAAATTGTGACTCTTTCTTGGTTTCTTACTGGTTTCTTATGTGATTGGGATTGAAATCTGGTGGCCATTCCTGTCCCTCATCCATTATTGTCACAATACTCCCCGATGATTGGCTCCCCAGGGGGAAAGCACTTTGTTGCAGCCCCAGAGAGTCTCAGAGAAAACATGACACATCTCCAACTATTTGCTTTTTTGAGGTTTCATTGGTTCAGTGATTGGAGATTGTTCATCCTATCAACACAAAGATTGTAGTGTAGTTTATTTCTGTCAGTAAATCACATATGGTAAGTTTATACTTGCAGAAGATATGGCAATTTAAAGTCATTTTTATGTAGACAATTATTTTTTAGAGCTTTGTAGAGCACAGTCTTACAAGCAGAGGCTTAACATATCCCAGTAAATATATTAAAGTGATTTGATGTGTGTGTCTTCCTAAATGTTCCTATGTTGATTTCTTGACCTTGTCCCATTTACTCAAGGTCAGTCATTAGCTCAGGGGAGTGTTTTTAGAGCATAGCTCTGGTAACAAGAATGATGCTCTTGGTTTTTGAGATACAAGTATCTGGAATCAGAGTCCTTAATTCTAGGGCATAAAGACTTATGCCCTGATTGATTTGGAAGACTATTTTGTGTGTTGAGGCAATTTTCCTGATATCTAGATGAATCGATTTTGTGATAATAGAGAGGAGACAAATCAGAAGAGAAGCAAAGGACATTGCTGTTGGATTTCCTGTGAAGGATCTGACACTACTTCTAGACTCTTGGAGCTGGGTAGTTTTAAAACATATTTGAAAATAAAACTTGTGTATATTTAAGGTATGCAACATGATGATTTGGTATACACATATAGTGAAATGATTACCATAGTCCAGCTAATCAACCTATCATCTCCTGGTATAATTATGTGTGTGAGGGTTTGAGAGGGATGAGAGTCCCTGAAATGTATTCTCTTAGCATACTTCATATTTAATTCAGTATTATTAACTATAGTCATCATGCCTGTATATCACATCTCTACATTTATTCATACTACATGAACAAATTCAAAATGGATTAGAGTTAAAGTAAGGGCTAAAACTATAATAGTATTAGAAGAAACCATAGGAAAGAAGCTTTTCGACACTGGTCTGAGCAGTGATTTTTTTAGATATGACCCCAAAAGCACAAGCAACAAGACAAAATAAACAAATGAATTATATTAAATCAAAAAGCTTCCACACAGCAAAGACAGCAATCAAGTGAGTGAAGAGACAATCTATGGCATGCGAAAATAACACTTGTAATATTAGATATTAAAATATTGGTAGTTACTATCCAAAATATTTATTTATTTATTTATTTTTCTATCCAAAATATTTAAATAAGCAGTTTAAAAGCAAGAAAGCAAACATGATTTTAAAATGGGCCAAAAAATATATCTTTCTCAAGAGAAGGCATACAAATGGCCAAAAGATATATGAAAATCTCAATAGCAGGAGATGCAAATCAGGAGCACAATAAGATATGATTTCACCCTTGTTACAGTGGTTATTACCAAAAAGACAGGAAGTGCTACGTGTTAGGATGTGGAGAAAAGCAAACCCTTTTGCACTGTTGGTAGGGAAGTAAATTAGTACAGTACTATGGAAAAGTGTGGAGGTTCCTGAAGAAATTAAAAACATAACTATATGATCCAGCAATCCCACTCCTGGGTGTTTATGCAAGGAAATTCAAATGGTATCTTGAAGATATTTGCACTTCTGTGTTCATTGCAGCATTATTCACAATGTAATGGCCAACATGAAAAAAATCCAAGTCCATGGGTGGATGAATGGAGAGAGGTGTGAGGTAAAGATACATACATATCACACATAATCTTGCAAGCAGTGTAATGAAAATTGCAAGTTATGAAACATGGTCTGAAAAAATTTCATATCATAAATGTATGATTAAAATAATGGTTTGAAAATTCTTCTTGGGGGCTTCCTCTGTGGCGCAGCGGGTTGAGCGCAGTGCTGTGAAGCTGTCCATAGCCTCTGCAGTGCGGGTTCGATCCCGGCTGGCCCGCGAGAACCCCACATGGCGAGCAGACCTCTCCTGTCTCGCCTGCTGCTCCCCACAGCAGTGTATTTCTGTCGTCTGCCTGTTCTGTTCCTGGCTCTGTCTCCGTGAATCCTCTCACCCTCACTTGCCTCTGGCCTGTACTCCAGCTCTTGTATAAAAATAAGTAAATCTTTAAAAAAAAAAAAGATATATATCACAATGGAAAATTATGCATCCACGAGAAATACTGAAATTCTCCTATTTAAACAACAAGGACAAAATATCCTTTAATAATGATTTGAAATAAACACATTCACAATTGATAAAATTGATATAATTTGCTGCAAGCTTACTTACAATAAAGGAAATACTAGTGTTTATTAGGTAGAAGAAAACAATTGTAGATAGAAGGCCAGCTATGAAGAGAAGAGTTAAAAAATAACAAAAGGCAAATATTAAAAAATCTGAATGTGTACTGACTGAATAAAGCAATAATAAAATCCTTATAAGGTTTAAAAGCAGATGTATAATGTATATAATATTATATAATATTTCTTAATTTTATGAAACCATTTTTTACCACGATGGTATGCTACAGCAAAATTTGTATTTGTATTAATATGTTATTTTAATGATCATTAATTTGAAAGAGTTTGCAGTAACATTCACAGTAATGTCAGATCATTCTTAAACCATGATTATATCTTCTGTGATATAATAATCTTCAGAAAACTTATAATTTCTTGAATTGGATGAGAAAAATCAAATCATTATTGGGATTAACTGGCTTTCTTTTTAAAGTATCTGGAATACTACTGTAAAAATGACATTCTTTAACTGCAAAGTTCTGTTACTAATAATGGAGTCAACACATTTACAATTATTGCTTTACTTTTTGAATATGCACAAGAAAGCACGGAATTGAAATTGGTAAAGTTAATTAGAAGAATAGGCATTTGTTTTCTAAATTAAAAGCTAAGCTTCGTGAAGTCTTGTGTAAATGCATTTTCTACAGTGCACGTATGAATCATTTTTCAACTCAGTCTTCTTAACTACTTTTGAAATAAATGCTGAAAATTCTTCAGCATATTGTGTCCTTTTATGTGTTTAGTGATATCACTACAACCTCCATTGTGAATGGTAATAATCATTAACTTCCTTAGCAATAGATACGTAGTACTTTTACTTCATTAAACATAGTTATATTCTTCTGAACTCATTACTGCCAATAGGGTTTATTGCAAATTGAAAAGAATAGTGACACCTTTACAGTTTACATGGAAAATAATGACAAAACCACAGTAGCAAGTGTGTTAAGACTACCTTTTTGCTTTGCAATAAGATTGCTTATCATTTATTTTCCACACATATTTCATCATAGACCTAACCTATAATTTCCCATTTTCTATCCATTTTGATGATTGGCAGGTGTGGCTTCATGCATTTCACAGGACAAGGCATGGCTCAGTTAGCTGGTGGACCCGATGGTTGCCAAGGGCAGCAGCCTTTTTGTTTGAGTGCTGTTATTTTATTAGTAATCCTCTGCATGTTTTCCTTGAAAAGAAAATAGTTCTGTTTTGTATCAAGAGAGAACTAGAAAAAAAGGAATGGGGTTAATGCTGGCTGTCTCTCTACTTTAACCATATGTTAAAGTCTATGGCACAAATGTCTTACATACACAAGGTAAGGCATAGCAAATTGGAAGTACACAATGGAGGTCTAGCAGATCCATTAGACATTGTGTATTATAGCTGTTACTTAAAAAAAGTCAAATTGAAGAATTTCATTCTTTGTCTAGCTCCCCATCCCCCCGCAAGAATGACCAAGGAAAAGATAACAGGATATTTATGAATAAAATCTGAAAATTTGAATGAAATGGAGACACTCCAGAAATAATTTACCAAAATGGACATAAAAATAAATAGAAAATTCAGTGGTTATATATCTAATAAGTTGAAGAGATAATTAAAACTTTCCATAGAGAAAATACCATGCCTGAATGATTTAATTATTGAGTCCTATCAAAATTCTGGCACACAAGAGAACTTCTAACTCCTACAAATTTCTCTGAAGAATTGAAAGACTAGTCTTCCAATTTATGAACTTATCCTGACTTTAGTAACAAATTCCCCAAAGGGCATCATAAAATAAGTATAGGCAAATATATCCTATAAATAGAAATAAAATATCCTAAACAAAATATTAGTAAATCTAAGGATAGAAAGTTATGACCACATTGGATTGAGTATGAGGTTGATATAGAAATTAATGAAACATTGTATTTTCAGAGTAAAAATCAGAAAATATCTAAAAACTCAGAAAAATCCTAATTTTAATAACAGAGATTTGTCAAAATTCAATATCTTCACTAAATCTTAAAAGAAAGTAACTCAGCAAAGTAGGAATGGAACTTCCTTTATTTAATAAAAAGTATTTAATAAACACAGACAGCATAGCATTTTTAATGTTTAACCAAGTTTAATGCTGAGGCTTTGTAGGATTTTCCTGTGAGATAAGGAGAATGAGTTTGCACCAACACTATCTCAATATGGCAGTTTACCCCGAGGCTTATCTGTAACAATAAGGAAAAAAATTGAAAACAAACAACTAATCAAAACAAAAACAAAACAAAACAAAACCTTGCATTTGAAAGGAAAAATAATTCAAATTATCTTGGATGATATAATATTATGTGTTGAAAGTATAAGACAATATACAGATTAATGATTAGAGTTCATAAGGTAGTTCAGCACAATAACTCCAGAAAACCAATATGCAAAAGTAATTGCATATGCTAGGATAAGGGAAAACCAAATTTGAGTCAGACCACTATGTAGGATTAAAATATCAAGTATCTAGAAATAAATTGCAAAGAAAGCTATAAAACATTATTAAAATAAGCTAAAAAGATTAAAATAAATGGAGAGAGAGACATTGATCATAGTTTGGAAGGCTTGAATTTGCCAAAATGTCACTTTTTGTAAAAATTATCTATAGATTTAATTCAATGCCAATAAAAAATCCATTAGGATATTTTTTGTGGAAAAATATGTAAAAAGTTGATCCAAAAATTTATATGGTACTACAAAGAATGAAGAATAGCTCAATTAATATATATCTATATTAATTTATACCATGTGGTACCAACAAAGGATAGACAGGGAAATGAACAGATTAGAGTATCTATGACCTAGATTGAAGGGGCAAAAAGCATAAGGCACGGAGAATGGGACATCATACAGTCAGAAGTGCAAGTACACTTGACTCTTGCACAACATGGGTTTGAACTGCACAAGTTCACTTTTTGTTGTATTTACTGGATTTTTACTGGATTTATTGGTAAACGAGATTTGTGACTATTTGAAAAAACACGGATGAACCAATTAGCCTAGAAGTGTTGACAAAATTAAAAAGTATATAATGAATACATGATATATAGGTACATAATAATCTGTCATTTACTACTATAAAATATTCACAAATCTATCATAAAAAAGTTAAAATTTATCAAAACTTAACCACACAAATGCTTCCAGACCATCCTTGTCTCTGTCTTCAGTCGGAGAACTAAAAACAAATATTACCTGTAACGCTTCTTGCTATTAGCCATTAAGTTTGGGAGAGTCCAAAGCAACATGCAGATTTTCCATTGCTTGGTAGGGACTTGAGGGGAGTCTCTGTTTCTGCCTCCCTGCATTGTTGAAGGCCAACTGTAGTTTGGTGTCACTGAAAAAAAGTAGGCTGTGAAATAAATGGACTGAGAGTTAGACTAAAGAGGTGGGTAGAATTTAGGTAATCAAGTCAGTGAAGGGCCTTACATATCATTCTAAGGAATATTAACCTGAAGATAATGGAGAGTCATTAAATAATTTAAAGTAGAGAAGTGTGAAAATGTTTGTACTTCAGACCAATCTTGCTCATGTTAATTTGTGTTAATTTGAAGGATTGTAGGGTAAAGATAGGGTGTTCTGGGGATAAAGCCATCTGTTCAGTGGCAAAGTTAAAGCACTAACCCAAATAAATTAAATAACCTAGAAGTGAAGGGCTAATTCTATCCCAAATATCTATGTAGTTTAAATTTTACTTTGAAAAATTTCCAGATTATTGCCACCTCAATCTGTCTAGCCTGTATATGGCCAAAGATCTTTATAAAGGTAGTAAAGTAGATAATTTAGTAGAGTTTATATGAATGAAGCATTTACTCCACTTTTGAATTGGATAGACGATTTCAAAGAAAAAAATCTATAATATTTTAGCAATGATGTAAGCTATAACAAGAATAATACAATGTCAAGAAAGGCCTGACTTACATTTATTATCAATAAGAAAAGGTGAGGTCTTATGATAGTCTAAACATTGTTTAAACAGCCATCAATATTTTGTAGCAAGGGATTTGTTCAAATTTGTCCAAGAGATGGGTTAACAGCAATGTTGTAGATTATAGCAAGCATCCAATCAGTCTTCTGGCTGAAGAACACCATCATTTGATAATGTCACTGGTTCACATAGGATTGATGTAGAGTGTGAGGAGTCAAGTGAATTTTCAGAACATTCTATTAAAAAAGGAGCCTTGAAAAAAGATTCGTGTGTGTTTTCAGCTTTCAATATTTTGATATATTGAAAAGAAAAAAAGTAGAAAAGGAAATGTAGAACAAACCTGTTCATTTTCCCCATTTAAGAACCATTAACAAAATTTCTTTTTTTTTGTAATTCTGTTTTTTGAAGATTTTATTTATTTTTGCTTAGAAGAACTGGGCTGTCGGCCACAGGTGCAGAGGGGTGAGAGGATTCGCTAGAGACAGAGTAGGGAGCAGAACAGGCATCTACTGAAATGCACTGTTAAGGGGAGCACAGGCAAGACAGGAGAGGTCTGCTGTGCTATATGTGAATTAGCTCCCTGGCTGGGAATTGAGCTCAGGTTGTAGAGGTGACAGTATTGACTTAACCCCTAGGCCACCAGGGAGGTCCAATACAAATTTTTTTGATGATAGCTTAAGTGGAGAGGCCTAAAAGCATGTAGATTCTGAATGTGTATCCTAATAATGATATTTCTTATAATAAATCATAGAAAATACCAGCATTATTTGTGAAGGCCTGGAGACAAAGATCTATGTATAAGTGCTGTGTTGCCCGCCTCATCTAGTTTATTTGGAAAGAACCAAATAATGCCATGTCTTATTTTTAATGAACATTTGATCCTGCTATCAGATAAAATTACAAGCTAGAACTCTTTACAAAGTCACATTGTAATTAAATTGTTCTAATTGAATACCTTTTTTTTAATAGTTAACCTTGCTTTCAGTTTATTAACAAACATTATCTAATAAAGTACTCTATTGTATAGGAAAGTTTGAGGAAAAGGGAAATTGTTTAGGGAAATGAGTAAACAATGAATAGAATCTAAAATAAAATGTTGTCTCTAGCAGCAGGCAATTATGTTCCTTCACAGAATGAGTGCTCAGTATCAATTTTTGTGCATGTATATGGCATCTCTAAGGATTCAGAGCAGAGAGAGACAGTTCTTATTACTTTCTAGTTTCCATATACCATCACATTGAAAAGATTAATAAACATAAGGCTATTTAAAGAATAAAATGATTTTATTTCACTATTGGTCACACGACGATGAGTGAATGGTCTTTTGCCTGCTATGGCAGGGAGGACAGCCTTAGTCAGTTTTGCCACAATCTGTTTGATTAGCCTTTCTGGATGGGAGATAGCTTAGTCCTTGATTATAATGATTTTCTACCTGAGTTTATGTACCAAAAATATTAGTTTCTGAAAGGGCTCACATGACCTCACACCAAAATCAGAATATGTGCTTTGAAAAGTGAGGATATACTTAATCCTAGAAATGGGAGTTGAACTGTGTATGAATTACCCATTATTGTGTAAAAAATTACCCTCAAACTTAGTGACGTACCACAACAAACATTATCACCTTATAGTTTCTGTAAGCCGAGAGTTTGGGTGTGTCTTAGCTTGGCGTCTTTGGCGCAGAGTATCTCAGAGCTGAAATCAAGACAGCCAATTTGTAGTTATCTCAAAGTTCAACCACAGTGGATCTTCCAAGGTCCTGCAAGTAGTTGTTGACTGGACTGTTCATCCTGCGTCACTGGACTGAGGGCTGAGTGCCTCCACACATTGGGCAGCTAACAAGATGGCCACCAGCTTTCTTCAAGCCAGTGAGTGAGAGCAGGGGAGAATGGCCCAAGGAAGAAGTATAACCTCTTTGTAACCTAATTCCAGAAACGATGTCCCATTTCTTCTCCTGGGTCCTAGTTGTTAGAAACCAGCTAGTAGGCCGAGCTCACTCTGAAGAGGAGGGAACTACAGGGAATGGATTCCAGGAGATGGATCTCTTTGGGACTGTCTTAGAGGCTGCCTAACTGCAAATTGGAAAACCTGGCAAGTGTGAGTTCTTTTTTAAGCCCTCTCTTAGGCAAATTTCTTTATTTTTCGGGCATTTTTTTTTTTCTGGAACTATTTAGTATCTGCTCCTTAAAGCCATTAGCAGTGGCTTAAAATGAGTGTGGTGGTTTGATCTCAGAGATTAGTATACCACATATAGCCTTTGTTCTCTTGACCTTGCAATTTTGAGAATTTAGAAAAAACTTTAGAACCATCTTAGAATGTTTAACATTCTTTATTGTTTTTAAGTATAGGGGATGTGGAACGTGATTAAAACTAGAGCTTAGAAAATTTGAAATATTTAATCTCTAGCAGGCGGTGTTTGACTTCTAGGCAAAACATCATTCTTCAGCCATTCTTTAGCGGTGTTCTAGAAACCTGCATTATGGGAGGGTGGCACAGGAAAAGGAATAATGTCTTGAACTTGTCACCATCCAGGCTGTTTATCTTCCGATAAATACCAGCCTGCACTAACTTGCAAACATTTTCCTTATTAGGTTTGGGTAATTAATTGCTACATCTTGCTGCTTTCTTTTGAGAAGGGGATGACTTATAAAATGTATTTTGTAAATAAAAATATGCCTGCTGCATCTGCTTTGAGAATAAATGTTCAATTTCAGAACTGCAATTTGGCAATGTGTTTTAAATTTGTCTACTCTGTTATGAATAGAGCAAGGTCAGTGTTTAATTAGTTCAACATTTATCAAGTACCAAGTGTTGCGAAACCTAGTGCCAGGATGCGGGAGAATGAGGATGACTTATACCCATTTCTGCCCTTGTGGAATTCTGGGTCTATTGGGAGGACAATGGTGTAGACCAATCATAACAACATAATGTGATAAAATGCAGCTGCACATGGAGTGAAAAGTATCATCGAGAGAGGTGAGACTTATTCTGCCCAGGAATTTGTGTTCTGTGATATCCTGAGACTCAAAACCTCCGAATGTGTAGCATGTTTGGGAGGAGAAGCAGCTATACTATAGTCTGTGCAGTGTTTTCTCAGCTACGCTGTCCCCAGAAGGAAAAGAGAATTACATTCTGCTCTGAATTTTCAAGTTTCACTAGAGTATTATCTCTAAAAGGTAGAAAATTGTTTAATTTTTACCATGGTAAGTGTGTGTGTCTTTGAAACCAACTTCAAAGTGTCAAATGTCAAATTGACTTTCCTAATGAACTAGTAGCCAGGAAGTCCTTTCTCCAGGAGGTGCTTCATTTATGTCTTTGAAAATGGTCCTGTCAGAGAGTAGAGGGTATGTGTTAGGGATTCTTTGTGCTTAGTAGTGTGTACAGTGATGCCAGCTTCTTCCCAATTTAATACACCTGTTTATGCTGATAAAGTTTATGTTGACTTTCATGAAAAATGTCAGCTATCCTGGTATATTGGTTTTCTAGGGCCACTATACAAAGTAGCACAAACTGGGGGGCTTAAAGCAAGGTGTCCGCAGCACATACTTCTCTGAAGTTTCTAGCCCATATTTCTTCCTTGCTTGTTCCAGCATCTGATGGCCCCAGGTGTTCCCTGCTTGATAGTAGCGTCAGTCTAATGTCTGCCTCTGTCTCTTCCAGGGCCTTGTCTCTGGGATCTCTGTTCTCTCTATTTATTATAAAGACACTGGTCATTGGATTTAAGCCTACTCCAAATTCAGGAGGATTTTATCTTGTGATCATTAGCAAATTACATCTGCAAAGCCCCTGTTTCCAAAGAAGATGACTTTCTGGGTTACCAGTAGACATGAATTTTGAGGAACACTGTTTAATTAACTATAGCTAGACTGACAGAAATAGCAAAAGATATGTTTGTAGTAACTTATCATATCCTTGATATATTATCAAGGATAACAGTTTTATTTTTCTTTACATTTTAAAAAAGATAGGTTATTTTAGACCTGGTGGTAGAAGGCAAAAGAAGTGGGGGAAAGAGAGATTTTAAGGGCAGTTAGGGAGGATTGGATAGAGTCTAGGAATCAACACATGCAGTGACATAAAATGCTTAGGCTTAAAATATAAAGCAGGAAATACTGTGATGGCCCCACTTACCTAAAGCTATCTATACAAAAATGTTTTAGAATCATAGTCAGCAATGATTCAAAAAGGCAAGTGAGTTTACTGAAGGATGTGACCGAGGTAACAATCCTAAAACAGTCTTAAAACACAAACTCTAAATAGTGACCTAGCCTGTTTGAAAGTTAGCCCAATTTTTTCTAATATATAAGTCTAGTATGCCATCAGCTTGGTCTTATTTATACCTATGTTTAATCAAATCAGATTAAATCATTATTTATTGACAAGAGGAGATCCTATATCATACACGAAGGAATAAAAACATAATCCTTTAAGAAGCTTAGTTGTGGAAGGCTGTAAATACTGTGAAAAGATAACAAACAGTATAAGCAGTGGACAACTATGTTAAGGCCTCCGGTAGTTCAGAGCAGAAAGCTAGTTTAGGTATTTTGAGTAGAAAGGGGCTGAATGCAGGGGCTTGGAGGCTTATACAAATATGGGAAGGACAGGGCGAATGAGTGCTGGCTTTTAGGAGACCTGGAGGAGCAGGGGCCAGAGGAAAGGTAGTGCTGATGAGCTCAGTTGTTTGCAGCATGGAAGCAGCTGATTTTAGGAGGATTATTTTCATGCTTAGGAAATCCACACACTGTGAAGGAAATGCCTGGTTGAACAAATAATCAAAATATGATGCAAAGCCCAATGTGGTAAATACTTGACTACAAAAGGGGCACTGAGAGGGAATGCTGCTGCCCAGGCCTCACGTTGGCTATTTGGGTGCCCCATCTACCACAGATGCTTCAGGGCAATGGTGATGTTCACTTCTGCTTTCTGGTTTTTGAATATGTGACCCTTATTGGTAGAATCCAGCAGGTCCTGCTGAAAAGATCCTCGAAAGTGTAATTTCCAGGATTTCATCCTCTTTACAGGAGAGGGCTTGGAAGGACAGTCATGGTTCTGAATATTCTGTTGTGGTCGAGAAAAGCAACTTGGAAGAGGGATATAATATGGACCTTGGAGAAAGGTAAGATTTGGTAGAAAAAGAAGGATGAAGGAAGGCATGTGTTGTAGGTAGAGCTAGGGGTTAGGGTATCCCCAAATGTGTTGAGGGTACAGTGATTATAAGTAAATATTTTGGAAGATGTAGGAAGTCAGTGAATGATAAAATTACAATGATAGTTTGAATTGAATTATGGAAAGTTCAGTTCTAGTATATAGAATTAATTTTAGGTTAATGTATCCCAACTTGGGTGTCAGACCCTTGGGGACCCTGGAGCTATTATAGGGGACTCTTAGATGCATATGCATACTAATCATAGACCAAAAACTTAACAGAGATGGCCCTCAACTATTTGAACTTGTCTATAAATGATGTGACTTAGTAAAACATGCAATAAATTGCATATGTCTAAATTTATTATGGACTTTTCTCTCAGTTGTTTAGTAAAACTACTCTCATGTAGTGATCTGTACTAAATTGTTGAGATTGTAAAAGGGTTTTCATACTTCAGAGGTTTAGAGTCACCAGTCTGGGCAATGTGAGTTTATTGAAGGCTTCTAAGCAGCATAAAGACAAAGTGAAATGACAGTTTAAGGAAATTAATCTGATAGAGTTCTGTAGATTTAACAGTGGAGACTAAAGGCAGTTAAACCAATAAAAAACCTCTTGTGGAAATTAAATATGAGAAGACCAGTGAGCTGAGAATAAGCAATTCCTAAAGCATGGTGTGATGTGTGACAGTGGGCTCAAGGAAAGAATGGTGTCCCGACTGTGAATTTATTGCCTCTCAGCTCCAAATCTACACTTCAGTGCCTGCTCCGTGACAGTGGAGCTGGGCTCTGTTTGCCAGCTGACAAGTTGCTAAGATTTTTGTCAGTGAAGGGTGCTTGATGGAGGAGGCTTTTTGCCTGGTCCTGGTCTGCTCTTCTTTCCAGACTGTCAGCGCACATGGCTTCTCCAGGGTAAGGCATTTGTTACCTGTGCAACTTCGCTAGCACCTGTTCTGTGGCATCTCCTGATATTGCTTCAGGTGGCACCACAGCAGAATGCTGGTGACAGGTCACCCTGTGGATGGCTTTCCCAATACCCCACAGGCAAAATTTCATCAACTTCTGCTGACATTGCACCATAGCACTTTCTCTCCCAGCCAATGAGCCACGACTGTGCCTTCTCCAGTGAGGAATGGGTCAGACTTAGGAGGAGACTCCTTTATCCAGTGCCAGTTGAGCCTTAAGGGTAGTGGCTGATGTTGTTATCTGCTTTTTCTATATTCCTTAGTGTTTTCTTTGATTTTTACTTGCCAAATTCTGTTGGCTTTAATAAATACTCCTATTAACATTCCCTGGTTAAATTCCTTTATTACTCTCTTCTCATCAGACCACGATGATATAAAAGATATCTAATTTTGTTTGACATCCATCATTAACACATATCTACCACATCTCTCTATACTTGAAGTGCCCAATAAGGGCATGTTATTATGTATGTACATACATACATACATACATACATACATATATATTGTTGTTCAGTGGCATTAAAAGCAAAGTCATATAAACTTTTTGAAGACTGTGAAAACAATGAATTTCTGGAGGAAGTTCTTTTTAAGTAGAAAGCAATAAATAAAGTAGAATCTTCTGTGGTTAATAATGGGGTGGGTAAATGGTTAGAAATTTTATTTATTAGTCCTAGTCATTCAGCCAAGTCATCTCTGATATAAAGTGACAGTTGGGATCCATCTGGTATATGACACTTGGAATTTCATCATTAAAGTAAATTTATAGCACCTACTTTAAGAATTTTAGCAGCAAAGTGTCAGGTACTGTATTTGCATGTCTGAAGACATTTATTTAGACTTCAACGTCTTGGAAAACCAAGAGGCTTTTGGGCTTATTTCATTTTGTTCACAGACTTGTGCTTAAATATGTACTTTTGTTTAAAAAATTATTGTGTAGTTGAGTTGGATAGAGTGATAAGTGTTACAAAGGCATATGTATTAGAAATATCAGTGTGTGTATGTGCGTGTGTGTGTGTGTGTGTGTGTGTGTGAGTGTGTGAGAGAGATGGGAGTTTGGCAAAAGGAAATGTTTCCTTTTTTCATTATTTCAATGCTAAAAATAGCCCAGATTACAAATTAGTGGATTTATCAATGCTATATGCTTAGTAATAAATAAAATGGTGTTACTATGAAGATTAAGATATTTATATACTATCAAACTTACAGTTATCTGTTTTTTTTTTTTTTTTTGCTAAGATAGTTTTCTGTACCAGGATGGATGAAATTAAAAAAGTGCTGCCTACCACCTTTCCCCCCTAACAACTCCCACTCCCACCACAAATTTTTAACGAGCTATATACCAAGTTCAGAAATCTAGAAAATCTAAGGAATGCTCCAGTAGGACTTCTATGGTTGACAACCAGCTTAGAATTCAAGGGCCTTCAACCTGGCTTTGCTAGATCTGTAGTAGAGAATGTTAGGGTTTTTATCCTGCAAATTACCCAGCAAATTTGGTAGATGACACTAAAGTTCATCATCTCTTATCTAGATTAGTCTCCACATATCCCTGCTAGATATATTTAGAGAGCAGTGCCTTATTTTTAGTCACCATTGCTGGATTTAAAAGCTTACTACCATAACATATTATTAAGTATCTACATAATGTTACCTTGCCTAAGATCATTCAGAATGTCATTTTCCTCTAGCCTTTACATGAAAATTCTGACAATACAATATGAAAATGTCTTCTTTGAATATTCATGCTTTGAGAGTAGAAGACTGAATATGTCCTCAAGGAGATTTCCAGAAAAAAATTTTGAGTGAAAATTGAACTTTTGATATGTTTCTACACTTGAAAATTGAGTAGGGAAATTGAGTAGTTACATGTTATTTTAAACCTAAGAAACATCTTTGCCTCAAATACTTCAGTGTTTTGGTTGAAGGGTTATTGTGACCCGTATATGTATATACACAGTCTCTGTTAACTAGAAAGGGATTTCAAGTGAAGAATGAACATGTTATCTGTCATATAATACAAGTTTTTTTATTATAAAAAAACTATGGCCACATCCTCAGCTTTCCCTCTAGTCTGCCTTTGTAGAGGTTACTGCTGTTAACAATTTGATTTCTATTTTCCAATAAACTTTTCCTAAATATGAAATGCAGCTAAATATTTTAAAATTTGGAGATTATCTCATTATATGTCATTGTCTTATCAGTCTATAAATACAATTGTAACTTTTATTTACTCAACTGTCCCCAGATCTAATTGCATTGAAAAAATCTAGATTCTAAGAAAATAAGTTAAAAGCAATATAAATCTTACACAAAAATATCCAAAGGTGATATTTGTTCATAGGTTTTGAGGACTAGAATGTGGAGCTGTTTAGAAGGTCATTATTCTGATTATGATGGAACAAACTATCCTCTCTGCTGTTTATGCACTTACTGCTGTTACATGAGCAAGGGAAAAAACAAACTTCCATTGTGTGAAAGCAATGAAATTTGTGTTTTTTATTCACTAAAATTTTGTTAGCTAGTAGAAAATTTAAGTGGGACTATACCATAACAAAACTTAAAATAGTGATATTGATTCGGGGAATGAATCATGATGGAGAGGAAACATATGAGAAGCTATGAAAAATGGGCATAAGATATAGTAAAATTCTTGTTTGTGATAACAAGGAAGGCAGGCCAATGAAGTTCTGCTGAGCCCATAACTCTCGTGAAAATGTCTGGGGAGAGCAAGAATGTTCGTGACATTGACTGCTTAGTGATGTTATTTAAAAGAAAGTTTTTAAAAAGAAGTTATTTAGCAAGTTATTTAAAATGAGTTCTGTACTAAAAGAATTAAAGAGATTAGAGAAAGTTAAGAAATTTGTGGCCTTCCAGGGTTGGAAAAGCCAACTACTGCTAGACACTAGACTGTAGAAAATAAAGACAGAAAGAGACTCTGATGGCAAAAACCCATTAAGAGTTCTCTAAAACAAATGACTCATTCCTACAGCAAATATCACATTAAGGGTATTACCTTCTCATTCAAATTGTTGTTTAATACTGCCTCAAGGTAGTGCCCATTTTGGTAGAAAGAGAATAGCTTTAAGAATCAGCAAATTATAAAGGACTTGGATTTACAGACTTGGTGGGTAGTAACGACACTAGGAATTAAGTGGAAGCAAATAGATCAGAAACCTACTAAGATTTTTGGGGAATTTTCCAACCTATGAGCTTGGCCTACAAATAGCATATGGGATGGAAAATTAATTATAGAAACCCTATGGTTTTATCCCAGACTGAAAAAATATTTGGTGCTCAGGGTGTATTATCCTTAAGAGCCTTTGTGTTCACTTGCCTTTGCTCGCCACCCATCTTTTTGATGTCAGTTCCAATTAGTTTCCTGAGTATGAGGATTCAACCTACTAAGAAACTTTATATATGACAAAAATTACAACATATCAGATAAAAATCTAAACCTCTATGTCCCATTAATTCCAAAGGGAGGTTAATCTTTCCAAAGGAACTATATTTGGAGTCCTTTCATAGGAGCTAGACTTTGTGATAGAACCTTTTTTGAATTGGAGCTTAGGAAAGAGTTAGAAAACAGATGGGATATATTTAGAAATGGTTCCACTTTTTCAGACCTTATAAGAAAGTTGTGTCACTTAAGCTTGACCCTAGGCCTTTTTGCTTTAGGACTACCTGATGATCTCTGAATAACAACTTTATCACCTGGTACAGGACCATTCTTTGACAAGTGGGACTAAAACATCACCATACAATATGACAACCTCATAAAGTATTGTGGCCAAAAATTGATCCCAAATGACTGGGATTGGGCTTAGATCACAAAAGCTTGATGAGTATACCTATAAACTTTTTAGAGATATCTTATCTTGGTAGCCTGGTGACTGCTTCCAGAATAGTTCCTGACAATTAAACCCGTTCATTTTGGAACATCAATTTCTTTTCTCAAAAAAAAAAAGATATTTTTTATAAATAGCTAAACTGAGGAATCAGAAAAATTGAGTCTCAATTTGCATTCAAACTGTAAATCATTGACAGACAATTTTGGACAACTTTCTTTTGCCCTCAGTGTTTTTCTAATTATACTTTAAAAAAGCCCCCTAAACATAGATAATTTGATAAGGTATAACAGGAGAGCTGGGAGTCTCAATGAAGCTGTGGAAATTGCAGGAGAGATTCCTGAAGTTAAGTGGTGGTAGAAAATGCTTAGGATACTAGTATCTGGATGTAGAATGCATGCTGTTTTTTTTTTTAACGATTTTTTTTTGAAGATTTGTTTATTTATAAATGCAGGAGCTGGAGTGCAGGTCAGAGGTGTGGGGTGTGTGTGTGAGAGAGGATTCACCAGAGACAGAGTGGGGAGCAGAACAGGCATATCTACTAAAATAACATTGCTGAAGGGAGCAATGGGCAAGAAAGGAGAGGTTTCCTGCACCATATGGATCTCACCTCCCTGGCTGGGGATCAAACTCGTGCTGCAGTGGCTATGGATAGCTCCATAGTGCTGAGACTTGCATCACCAGGGTGGGCACTATACTGACATCCTTAAATACCTTTCTAGGATCTTTTCTATCATTAAAAGTATCCAAGAAACAAAGATATGATGACATTGGGTAATTTGGCTGATACCTGAATATCTGGTCTCTTTTGCAGACTCTTTTGTTGGGTGATAGGATCTTTTGTCTTGGTTTAATTTGGAAAGTCTTGGCTCCTCTATTATGGGTGGGCTACATATTTTGATTACTATCCTGCAGTTAGTATTCGTCTGTTTTTCATTGCTCAGATGTCTGGATTTTAGAGTTTTGAATGCTGTAGAGAAGTCATTGTGCCATCAAATGAGTCAATTAATAAATTTTTCATTAAAAGAATGGATGGAGCTGGAGGGTCATGCTCAGCGAAATAAGCCAGAAAGAGAAAGAAAAATACCAGATGATCTCACTCATAGCAGGAATTTAGGAAACCTAAATAAGGGACCAGGAAAAAGACTAATTGTAATAAAATCAAAATCAAAATCAACAAGCAACTATAAACCAGAGACACACTACAGGGTGGGGGAGGAGGGAATAGGATCAAAACAAGGGGGGGGTAGGAATTGTATGGGGACTATAACCAAGATGAATATATGTACATTGTGCAAAAAAGAAAAATGATGTAGAAATATATAAAATAATAAAAAAAGAATTAGGTAAGCTAACACTGATAATTGTAGAAATGACTACCATCAGAAGCTCTACACACAATGAAAATGTAATTGGGAGTGTAGAATTGTATTAATCATCTGTTTGGCTGATTATGGTCTACCCTTCTATCTTAGGGGGGATAATGACTGAGGACTGTATTAGTTTTCTATTGCTGTGTAACAATTATTACCACAAATCTAGGGCTTAAAACAACATACTATCTCACAGTTTCTATGGGAAAGGAATGTAAGTATGCTTCAGGGTCTCACAACATTGTAGTCAGGTTTCATCTGGGGCTGCAATCTCATCTGAGGTTCAACTGTGGAAGGATCTGAATATATATGCACACATGATCATGGCATTCAGTTCCTTGTGGATAGTTGAATTTAAGACACCAATTTGTTGCTGCCTGTCAGCTAAAGGTCTTTCTTTCAGGTCCTTGTCAGGTTGGACTTCTCAACATGCCTGTCTGCTTCCTTAGTGATAGAAAGGAGGAAAATCTAGTGAGAGGGATATAGTAATTTTAATCATATAAATTAAACATCTGTGATGAAGCAAACATAATCACATATATCCTATTACCTTTGTAATATTAATTTGATTAGGAGGAAGTCATAATTCATGCCCACTCTCAAGGGGAAGGGAGCCTATAAAGCATGAATATCGGGAATTAGGGATCATTGAGATTACCTTACAAAATCCCAGGGGATGAGAATTGAAACCAATTCATGATTTTCTATCCCTGTGTTAAATCATACTATGACTGAAGATACTTAATGCCCATGTATTAAATCATAGGATTGGAGATACTTCTCTGTTGCAAACTGAAAATAGGTAAAAGTAACTTAGCTACTCACTTCAAAAATTATTTGCTCCTGGAAGTGAAGGCTCTGAATCAACTATAATAGCTTACTTATCGAGACTAGCAACTTGTTCTTGTGACTCTTGTTAACATCTTCACCTCTTTCTGCCCATTCATTGGAAACTAGTATGTCATAAACTCTCTAAATGCATTCTCCCAGTCACCCTGTTAAATGGATATTGCTTCACCTTGTCAGTGAACTACAGTTACTCATTATTGATCTAAATAGGCTTAGTATAATTACTGAAAGTCAGGGCAGATTTTCATGGGGTAAACAGAGAGGGTAACAGTTTTTTATTGAAGTTTCTTCTGACTGGTTGGTGCCCACACTTAAAATGTTCAGTACACGTGTTCTAAGTACACTTAGAATAAAATCATTTCAGTCTGAATGAGACCACGGAGACAATGTATTTCACAGAGTTTCAGTAGAACCCGGAAGGTCTCATTGAAGAGGAGGTGTTGATAAAGGTGAAGGTGAAGTGGGGGTGAAAGAGAAGGTATAGAGAAAGAGCACCATGTCTCCTCTAGCTTCTACTTGAACTGCTCTGATTTTAATTCTTTTGAATATTGGTTCTGGATAAGTCTTTGCACAGAAAATAAAGGAAAACCAATTATGTATTGCAACTTCCCATTTTACAAATTAAGAAGCTTACAAAAGCTAAGAGTCTATGAGAAAACCGCACCAATTAAGTTATTCTCATCAAGTAGTAGCAAAATTTGGATATGAATTCAGGTTTTTGACTCTTTGTATTTTGTTTTGCGAGTGCTCCATCCTTGATGTCCACAGATGGTAGGGCAAAGAGCTGCTACAGCACAATGTAAACATGACTTTAAATTCCTACTGTTTCTCTATGAATACAAATGCATATTTGAAATTTATTTATTTATAGGCATGACTTACAACAATAAATACAATGGAATAACAGTAAGCAGGCAGGGAGAGTTAGCCAGAGCTAGAGTCACAGAAAATCTAAACTAAGGGTTAGTATGTGGAGGTGGGCTACAACTGGACTGTGAGCTTGGTGGAGGTCATTGCTGGGCAAACCAATTATATATAGCTTAGATTGAGTTTCTGGCATCTTGAAAATGTGTGAAATCAAAAGCTGGGGGAAAAAGACTAAAAAAAAATTCTGGACAAACAAAAATAACTACTTCAGCCTGCCTGTCAGCACCTACTACTCTTGATGTGTATAAGACTATTTATTTTCCTTTGCTCTAACATACCCAGGCTCTAAGTGCCTGAACATAATGCGGAGAGTTAAAATAAGGGAGTGTCTCCATTCCCAAAGTGCCTTGCCATTGTCAGTTTAAGGGGAAGTCATGGTCATGCTTTAATGTTGTGTCTCTGTGTGTGCCCTCAGACACTTTTATTAAACATATGTTACCAGCCACATTCCATTTGGCAAGATCACAAGTATAATAGCTACAAGCTGTAAAAAAGAAAAAAAGAGAACATAACCAATTTTTACAAAAAAAAAAAAATTCCAAAGCCACTTTAAGCTTGCAATTACACATTGTTTGAATGTACATGGTAGCTTTTCTCCTCTTGCCGGGTCTCTATTTACTCACTCCTACACAAAGATGAATATTGCAATTGCACGTGATACAAACATTGGAAATCTGTGTTTACATTTGTGTTTCCAAGTGAATATGCTAATAGTGTTTAATCAGCAGTGATGCTGCTTTATATCAATGTTTTGTGTGGCACACAGACTCAGTGATAATGTTGTGATAACCAATTTCCCCTCACAGGAAAACTTGGAGACTATCCCAGTTTCTTGAACAGCCATTTGATTCCAAAATAAGATGAAATCCTTTAATCTTCCAAATGATTATTTCTGTGTTTTCAGGAAGCATTCAATATCCCCTTTGTTTCATTGAAGGGTGGTGGTGGGGGCTTGGAACAGATCAGTCTTGCAGTAGTCCAGAGGTTCTGATAATCCAAACAAGCTCACAAGTTGGCCAGAAGAACATTTTGATGTGCTGGAACCTGCAAGAGAAAAGTTGGACATGCTGTATGTAGGAAGAAATGATTGTAGGCTGCTGGGGGTGTGATTTGGGAAAATTTCTGTACAGAAACCCAGCAGCAAATGGGGCAGGAAAATACATCAACAGTTCATTGCAACAGAGTTGTGAAACCACAGACTATTAGTCATAAATTTATCAAAAATAACTCCAGCAATCTATTGCTAATGGAAGTTTAGGGACTGCACAAGACTTGAGCTTCTGACCTTAGGCAAAGAGAAATCCATAGGTTAAGTATTGTGCTCTGAAGTCAAAAATACCCCTTTTCTTCCAAAGAAGGGAAAATGGGCAAAAATAGCAACCCCATACTTCAAACTTCCGTTTTAAAAATAGAAGTACAACTCGAACAACTTGGGGATTAAGGGTGCTGACCTCCTGCTGAGTTGAAAGTCTGTGTTTAAATTATACATAGCCCTGCTCTCTCTAAGCATTCTGTTTCTTCGATTTAACCAACTAACATTTGCGTATAAGTAGATCCCTCCAGCTCAGAACCATGTGTTTTCTTTATAGTTAAGAATCCCTTATTCCCAGTAAGAATCCTGCCTTTTTTTTTTCTTTTGACAGAAACATGACATTCTTTTAAAGGAATACTATCATCTGGCAAAGAATCCACATTTTGCATTATAAACTTGTTGAATTGTTTTCTTTCTAGTGCTGTTTCTCTCACAGGACATAAAACATTTTGGTTCTTGAACACTGATGAGAGGTACACTGCTTGAGATGTGCAGATAGCTTTCATTAGTGCTAATGGGACTTCTGCTTCTGCACCAGGAGAGAATAGAGCCTGGAGATTTAAAATTATGCTTGATGCAGATCTTCCAGATGGAATAAATTACCAGGGATGCTTAGGGGGAAAAGGTCTAAATATCCCCTAAAGCCATAGTTTAAAAGCAAAGCGATACTTCTGTGTAACAGAAGTGGAGTCAACAGCCATGGCTTTACCGCTATCACCATGCTAAGTACCTGATATTGACTCTTGAAAAAATTCTTATTGGATTAGTACTGCACTCGAATTCCATTATTTTTCCAAGGACCTGAGAGATAATTCTCTATCTTGAATAGTCCACTAAAATGGATTCAATTTGGTTCAATTTTCAAGACCATTTATCTTAAAATCAGTAAATTTCCAATTGACAAGCACAGTTCCAAGGTGATCTTTATTTTTGTTTCATAAAAACCCCACTGAAAAGGGTTTATCCCTTTTTGGGGTGCATATCATTTACGCTCTTATTTTTAAAATGTTCACATTTTATTTTGCTTTGAGAACAATTACCCACACCTCTGAGATCATTGACATTGTCTCATAAATTGTTCATTTTGTGACATTTATCTTCCTGTTTTAAAGTTTGTTGCCTTTTATTTTGTTTGAGGCTTTTTGCTTTGAGATTTATGCCCTGCCACTCTCTGAAATAACAACTGGAGCAATTTCTTTTCTATACCATTGACCTGAAAAGTAACCTTCATTTCACTTCTTGCGAGAGGATTGTCTTCACTTGAAAGATTCCTTCTACCTTCAATTGAAAATTATTTTATTTAATTGACAACAATTAATATTCTAGGTAAAAAGGGGTAGGGCATGGAGGTAGGGAGGGGGAGATTATGCTACCGAGAGATGGGTTGACTACCAAAGATCTCAGTGACTGGTGAATTTACTGTGATTCAGACCCCCTCTGAAACATTCAGCATCCCAGCATCATTACAGGGCTTGGAGAAAGGATTTCAATAAAACTCAAGAGAAGTAGTTAACCCAGACTGACAATTTATGAATATACAATGGGCGATGCAGTTATCTAGCATGGGATGATGTTGCTTGCTATTCAGGACACTCTACACTTTTGGAATCAATATACCTAGAAGACAAACAAATAATCAGAGAGTTGTTCAGTAAGCATCTAATCAGTGCAAGAAAGGTGGGAAAATTTTAAGGGATATTTCATGCCAGCAAGGGGATGCACAGTGAATCACACCTGTTCTATAAGCAGGTGAGCGATCTGGGGAGTCCATATGCTCCAGATTCCCCATCCCCTCCCCAGGGAAGGCTGGAAGCTAGTCTTTAGAATGTTTTTTTTTTTTTTTTTCATGTACCTTCAAAGCCCTTTTGGTTTCTTTGGTCCTTCTTTAGATAGGCTGCAATTCAACCGAAATGGCTCTTGCTTACCAAATCATTTTGATTTCAGTTTTAAGCTTTTCAGATTCTTTAGTTCTATTAGTTAAAAGCCACAAGTGGTTAATAGTATCATCATGTATGCATTTTTCTTTTTCAGAAAATGAGGTTCTTTGGTTTTAAGTTCACTGGAAGAGAACACGTCATGTTAACCATCTTATGCTGCCACAAGTCTGCATTATGCTATTATGTTGATTTTGGAATGTGTACGATGTGCTGATACTGAACTGGTATTCAAGGAAATCCTAAATGCACCTTATTTTTTATAGGTGAAGAAACCAAAGATCAGAAGTCTTAAGAAACTTAACAGAAACTTCAGATACCCAGGAGTGAGTCAGGATTCAGAGCTGGGTCTTTCTGGCTCTTTTCATGGAGCTGCTCAGCCTCTCATACTTGGTTTTTAATGTTTTGTTTGAAATTGTTAAAACAGAGAATGGTTTCAAAGCTGGAGGAAGACACTGCTTACACTATTCTTTCTTGGGAAATTCTTGTCATCTATTGCTTGGTCCCTATGTTCTCTTTAACTGTGCCCTTGGATTTGATTGGTATCCATGTCTACAATCAATGGAACAGCAGTGGAAAAACCATGGAAGACATAAAAGAAACTTAAGTGCATATTCCTAAGGTGAATGAGGGCCATCTGGAAAAGGCTACATGCCCATAGGATTGCAACCACATGGCATTCTGGAAAAAACAAAGTTGTGGAGACGGTAAAGCTCTTGGTGTTGCCAGGGGGTGGGGGAGTAAGGTCTGAACAGGTGGTGCACAGAGGATTCCTGTGGCAGTGAGTCTGATCTGTATGATAACATAGAGGTTGATCACATCATTACACATTGTTAAAACCCATAGAAGGTACAACACCAAGATTTGTACCTTCTGGAAATTATGGACTTTTAATGATAGTGATGTGACAATGTAGGTTCATCACTTTTAACAAATGCACCACTCTGATGAGGGGTGTTGATATTGGGGAGGTTCTGCATATGTGGGGACAGGAGAGACATGGGAACTCTCTGTATCTTCCCTTCACTTTTGCTGTGAAGTTAAAACTGCTGTGAAAATAAAACCTATTTTTTTAAAATGCAGTGAAAAATAGCAAGAGGAAGTGGGTGTTCTTTGGAAATGATGCAGAACATCATCTCTCTGCCCTCAGATGCCTTTCTCTTCTGCTCTCCTTCTCCTCTGCTATTCACATACATCCTTAACAAGAAAGGAAAGCATCTTTCTGTGAGTGGATCCCCTATTGTGTGTTGATCCCCTATTGTGGAAAATAGGGAATATCAGGACTGAATAAAGGAAAGATTCATTTTGGTTTCTCCCCTTTCACCATCTCAAGGTTTTCTTGGTAGAGTAGGGAAATAGTGAGGAGAAATCAGAGGAGGGGCAGGTAGGATAAAAATGAAATTCCTGCAATACTTATGAAGAGTTACATTCTTGTCACCTAAGATTTTTCTATATCATAGTACCTATTATTTTTCATAAGCATTAATCATCAAGAAATACAACTACTGAGAAGGGGTTCTTTTTTTTTTTCACTCCCAAATAATTCAGTTCTAAGATTTAAAGGCTCTCTATGACATTTTATATGTCAAAGATCGAAGCTCCAAAAATCCATCACCCCAGACAGCTCACACTGTTACTGGAAAGGAACATTCGAATATGTGAACAACCCTGAACGGCCTCGCTTGTCTTTTAAGGATATAAACGGACAATTCACATGCACACTGCTAAAATTAAATGAGCAGCATGGGATGGCAAAAGGCAGAATAATGACTTTAAATGTGAAATGCCCGGGGTGCCTACTGCTTGCACAGTGGAGAGGTGAAGGCTCCCTGGGAGGCAGAAAGAAAAAAAATAGTGCAGACCATCTAGCTGGTGTTTTGGAGTTGGCATGGTTGAGGCAGTTGGGCAGCGCTGACAGCCTGGCTGCAAGTTGAAGAGGATGGGCAAGTGGGAGGAACAGCAGACTTGACTTCAAGCTGTTTCATCTGCATATGGCCCACAATCTGGCTCCCTGTCAGTCCTGCCCACACGCCCCTCCTTACCCTGGGTGAGCGTCTGTTCAGATGTTGTCTGTCAACCAAGCCTGGACATTGCCTATTTGACTTGCTCAGGCAGAATTTGTTCTAAGGATAGCAGCCAAAACAAAACAAAACAAAACAAAAAAATAGAATGAAGGATGTAGTACTCTGGAGATTTTCCTTTGTTCACATACTGTATTTTAGTTTTATAGCAGTGAAACTCACCCTGCAGGTCAGGCAAGGAAGGGGCATGCTAGGGTAGATAAGAATGAATTTAAGGAGAAGTTGGGGATTTAAATGTGTGTCAGAAAATTTATATACACAATCCCTTTTAGCCCAATTGTTTGTGAGGTAGTTTGTTAAAGATCTTTTTTTTTAAAGTTTTATTTTATTTATTTATGCATACAAGAGCTGGGCTGTAGACCAGAGGTACAGGATATGAGAGGATTTACCACAGATTGGGGAGCAGAACAGGCAGATCTACTGAAATATACTGCTGAGGGGAGTGGTGGGTAAGACAGGAGAGGTCTGCAGTGCCCTGTGTGTTAGCTCCCTGGAGGGGGATCAAACTCTGGTTGCAGTGGCTGCTGGAGGCTTCATAGTGCTGAGACTTAATCCCTTGTGCAACCAGGGAAGCCCTAAAGATTGTTTTTGAGAGCTATTGCCAAACTCTGGAATCACTAGGAATGCTATTTCCCCTATCACATAGTCCAAACTACCAGATTTTCTTGAAGATTTGATGAGTAGCAGAAGAATGAAAAATACTGTTCCAACAGGACTAGTTAAACAACTACCAATATTTGCATACTACAAAAACTCGTACTTGGAAAATTCTCTCTGTACATGTCTTTGTGTGTATGTGCATGTGTATTTGTTTTGTGCTATGACAGAGGAGAAAGTATGCCAAATAAATAGGGTATTCATGATGGCGGACTGTTTGTTGAAAGGATAATGGTTGTACAAATGTTTAATAGAGAGCTGGCAGCATCGTCACTCAGAAATATAAAATCCAGATTCAGACATTTTTGAAACATGGCTTTTGTCATTTACTCAGGGTCTGTATGCAGGAGAAGAGGGATCATCCACTAGTCTGAAGTCAAGTGACATTCATTGAAGTTTTGAATATACCATTGCAGTTTTTACAAATTCTTGTTAGAGAGGAATACAACTCAAGATCAGCCCTCTCCCCATTTCTAGGAATTGTTTTAGAATCCACAGATAAGGGTTCCGTCACAAATAAATAAATTTGTAGTATGCATTTGAGAAGTGATTCAGGTATAACAAAAGTATAGGTTGGGCCTCCCTGGTGGCGCAAGGGATTAATACACAACCTAGGAAGCAATTTGCAGCCACTGCAGCACAAGTTCGATCCCTGGCCAGGGAGGCAACACACATGGCATAGAAGACCTCTCCTGGCTCGCTGGCTCCTCCCCTCAGCAGTGTATTTCGGTTAGTCTGCCTGTCTGTTCCCCACTCTGTCTCTGATGAGTCTTTTTTTCCTCTTTTTATATTCCCCATACAATTGCAACCCCGATTTTGACCCCAATCCCTCCTCCACCTCCCCACAAAGAGTGTCTCTGGTTCATAGTTGTTTGTTGATTTTGATTTTTTTTCTTTCTTATAGTTATTCTTTTTCCTGGTCCCTTATTTAGGTTTTCTAGATTCCTGTTATGAGTGAGACCATCCGGTATTTTTCTTTTTCTTTCTGGCTTATTTTGCTGAGCATGATCCCTTCCAGCGCCATCCATGTTGCTGCAAATTGCATGAGTTTATCTTTTTTGATTGCTGAGTAATATTCCATGGTATATATGTACCACATCTTCTTGATCCAGTCATCTATTTTTGGGCATTTGGGTTGTTTCCAAAGCTTAGCTATTGTAAATTGTGCTCTATAAACATAGGGGTGCAGGTGCTCTTTGGAATTGATGTTTCTGTGTCCTTTGGGTAAATACCTAGGAGTGGAATTGCTGGGTCATATGGAAGCTCTGTCGTTAGCAGGTTGAGGAATCTCCACACAGCTTTCCATAGTGGTTGGATCAGTTTTCACTCCCTCTGGTGAGTCTTTTTATCCCCCAAAACTCTGGCCTGTACCCCAGTTCTTATATGCATAAATAAAAAAAGGCATAGGTAAATTACAAATATAATTGGATATACAGATTTGAAAGTGAGAGAAGTCACATTAAGAAAGGTATTCTGAATTAGATATGCATTTGATAAGAAAAGGAGTTACAGTGTTAGTTCAGAGATGGAATGGGAGTATGACATCAAGATTGTAATTCATGAAGAATAATTTTTATTAGTTGAGCTTTTAACTTTCAGGATATAAAGCACAAAGGTGTGTGTGTACTTCTCTTGAACTACCATGGTGAGCATTTTTTACGCTAACATAATTTAGCTGTATTAAAATAATTTTGTCTATTTTCTCCAAAATTTAGGTCAGTGGATCAGTACCACTGCACATATTTGAAATGGTGGCATGGAGAGTTGGATGGTCTGTTCCAAGGCACATAGTTTTCTGGTTCCAGAAAGAATATTGGACTTTGAGAGAAATTTTGAGTAGAAATTCCATTCTGTTGCTGCTGTTATTTGTGGAGTCATATTGTAATCTCATGGTTAATGATATGTTAGGCTAAGTGCTTATTGCTTAAATAATCCAAAGCAATCGGAACTGTATTGCAATGAAAGCCTTTCCAACATGACTTTAATAAGGACACCTTCAAAAACTGAAAAAAAAAAAAACAAAAAACAAAAAAACAAAAACCAAAAAAACCCAAAAGACCCCCCAAATATTTAAATGTCCAGGAGGTGACAGTAGTGAGCAACAGTTAAGAGTCTGGGCACATCCCTGGCTAAAAAGATTGATTACCTTTTCCAAAATAAGAGGGAGCTAAGTGGCTCAGATGTGGCAGACACATGAAGACATCTAAACAAATGAGAGGCATTTTTCACAGACTGATAACTCTAAAGTCAGCTGGAGGAGGCTACATCTCTGCAAACCCTATATTGTCTTCATGATTCATTGGAACCAACATGACTATTTTAAAATATGACATCATAGGGTATTTTCTGAGATGGCTGAGAAAGGGGAAAGACTTGTGAATAGGATTAGTCAGGCCAAAATAGCTTCATACTAGCCTTACTGGAATGATTCAATATTGTTGTCAAATGGTGAGTCTTATTACACAGGTGTGTGTGGGAGAGAGAGCGTGTGTGTATGTGTGTTTTTAAGGACCATTGGAAGGGAGTTGCTGGCCTTTGTAGTCACCTAAGGCAATTAGTGAGTGGTTAAAAGCTACAAAGAAGAAGGTTATTTGTGATCATGTGTATAACAGTGTGTAACACAGTGGCCCCATATTTAAAGGCTTAAAAACAACCTATACCCCAAATATTGTGTCAGTTCCTCCCCATGCAGGCCTCTCTCTGTAGGACTGGTTGACTACCCAGTTTCCACCATGATGAGCCATCTAAAAAACCTCAAAACTTCAATACTACTGACAACCTATCATGTGAAGGCAGATAGGCACATCTGCTAAACTTGAATTATGCATTATGATGGCAAATGTCTAAGTAAAGAGCACTGATCTATCTCAGCATATATGCCATAAATCACTGAAGATTTGAAGGAAGTATACTGGACTTTAGCACCAGTTATCAGTAATGTGTAGGATTTCTGGTGAATATTTTGGGCCACTGGTATCTTCATTAAGTGTTCGGAAAGGCCATGTAATTTCTGTTGTTAGGAACCATCTTGGAGTCTGGTTACCACAGTCTATTAAGAGAAGTTTCTTTTCATTTTGTAAACTATGGGTAGAATATATTTTCACTAGAAAGTCCTCATGAACACTTGCTGTTGGGTTGTGGTGTTGAATCACTATATTACATGAAGAAGTGCAGACGGAGGCAGGAATGCATTGTGATTACTCTGTAGGGTAACTTTATGTTGGAATAACTCTCAAATATTGCTAAAAAAGGGGATAAAAAAACCAACCCACCAATCATATCCTTTCACTAAAAAAGCAAAATCAATTATAAGCAAACAAAAGACAACAAAGATGTCTCTGTAAAAATCATTGCCAACTTTTTGTATGGGATTCCAATGTGAAAACCCTGTCCTCCAAAAACATATTACCTCCTACCTCAAAGAGAAAAGGAGAAGCCTGTAGCCTGTGAACATTCAAAAACATGACATAAGTAATTGCCTACAGGGTTTCTTCTGTTTTTTGCCAAGTACCCCAGCGAGTCAACTGTACTTCTCATTTGGTTTATTATATTACTGAAACTGTCATCTGCTGCTAAACAGAGTCATTTGTTTCTCCTCATGGTGCGATCAGAGTTTAGCTTTTTTAGGTTAGCTTTTCCTTGGCTGGTTGATATTCTAGTGTACAATGAAAATTTACCTGAACTTGGATGATGGAGATTTGCGGGGGGAGTAGTAGTGAGAGGTGACAAGGTGTCAACCCACTACTGGCAGTCCCTACCTCAAAATTTCTCATCCAGGTCTCCATGTCCAAACCTTCTCTACTTTCTGCTTCTTGACAACAGCCTGATATATAAACCTTAATGTGGGTTATCAAAGGTATTCTGATAGGTAAACATTTTTTTTTTGACCAAGTAGAAGAATATCTGACCAAAATGAGTCCTACAAGAGATTCTGGCTACTGTGGTAGAGTGGAGACTATTGTAGAGTTGTGAAACTTTAGGCATTAAGAATAATTCCTAGTATGTGAGGACTACAGAGGTGTAGTAGGAGAACTCTCCAGACTCAAGCTATATTGATTCATGGATCATTAGCCAACCAAACACCATAGCATTTCTTTTTTTTTTTTAATAATTGAGTTTATTTTCTGACATCATTATTCAGTTTTGAACAATATTTTACTTCTCCTTTCAGGTGTAGTCCCTGTAGTTTTCCCACTACCACAGCACCTGTGATCCCTCATCACTGTTCCACATGCTCTTCCCTTCCCTGTTTTGACCCCTTTCCCTCCCCTTGCCCCTCAGAATGCCTCAGATCTGTGGTCAGTTTGCAAGTTTTGTCTTTTTCTTGATCCTTTGTTCGGTTTCTGTTAGAACTCAGAGGTGGTGGATGGTTGGAGCACCATGTTGGATTACGAGTAAGTAATCATGAAGTAGAACTCAAAGCAGTCCAAGTCCTCAAGGATGACGAAGCCACCATATCAGCTCTTGCTTGCTCCTCCTGACTTCAAGTGAGGAGGACACTTCTGTTTGTTGAAGCTAAGTGATTTCGTGGAGGGCCTCGTTGTTAGATCTTTAGGAAGGTGGTCTTTGAGTGTGCTGATAAATGGATGTCATTATCCATTCCTTTGTTATTTGTAGAAATAATCATGGCACTTCTCATGTGATAGTCAAGGATAAGTTGTTTTAGTAGCATCACAGGGGAGAATCACAGCACCTCCGTGCAGCCTGCCTACACAGATGCTCCAGATGCTATCACTGCTGCTGCCAAGAAAGCAGCTGCCTCTTCTGATTCCCTGTTGGTTCCAGTGCACATTCCTGGGTGATGCATCATGGGACCCACTGTCGTTCATTATGTGCCAAAATAAGGAATGCCAGTTTCAACTTTTGCAATTCATTAGTGTTTATACATACATAAGGTCATTGAAAGTTTGTGTGACAGCTGTTTCATGGCATCATGACTTCAGTGATAAAATACTAATTTTTTTCATTTTAGAGGGTAACTGATATGAGAAATTCAAGGGTCATTAGGTGGTCAAATGAGTCCACATTTTTGCAGTTAAAAGGTGTAAAATAGACTTGGAAATAAATATGCAAAACATGAAACCTATGATTATTTGACTCACATGTATTATATAATCCTCTCCAAATCAAAACTCATGTACAATATGGATGTTTCAATAGTATCATGCTCTACAAAGTGAAATCACCATTGTTTGATTAAAGAATTGCATTTATGTTCACTGTGGCTATTTTCTATAATTGCAGAATACTAATTATATATAACACATTGAATTATGCATTATGATGGCATGAATACAAACGTCTAGAATAGGGAAAATAGCATGAATACTGAATACATCTTAGCTTGCTACTATCATATAGACATGCCATCATTCACTGAAGACTTAAAGGGAATATGCTTGCATTTTTAGGAAAGGTTTTAGTAATATGTAGGGTTTCCCATGAATCTTTAGGATCACTTGGTAGCTTTAATAAGTGCTTGGAAAAAGGACATGTTTTGCAAAATCATGGATATTATTTGACTATTCATGTGTTTATCACTTGATATCACATAGATAATATATCTTATAGTTTCTTCTAACTAAAAATGATGTTGCTATGAACATGGCTGGCAGCTTTCTTTATGTCCACATTTTGTTACTGGAAGAATGACTTTTCATTTGCAGCTGTAATTAGTCACTGAAAACATTTGTTTTTCTACAGTTAATTGTACAGCAGTCTTTGCTAAATGGAGTCAACTCATTTCTTAAGGGAAGTGCACAAGATAATTTTCTTTTGTTTCCTGTTGTATCTCAAATGTGTCTTCTACATGGCTTGCAGGTTTGCAACCTGATACTGGGAATGTCAATTTGCATGTCATGTGCCAGGTATTTTACATATGTTAATAAACTTCATGATGACTTTCAAAGTAGTTATTATAGTTCACTTTTGGTTAATGATAAAAGACCCAGAGATTTAAGTTAGCTTCTTAGTCTGTTAATAATAAAATTGTGTTGTTTTCCTTACATAATACTGCTTTCCATTTCATATTAGACTTTCACTACTTAGTCCCTTTAGAGCAGTTTGGTTATTGTGATGATTATTGCCTTATTTTTAATGGGTTGGAATATTTTAAGACTTTGTTGTAGAGTACAATTGATTTATCTTTAATATCAGGTAGTAAGCACTGATGTTAATTGGAAGTAAAGTTACTTAAGAGAACAAACACATGGGCCAGCATCATGTCCAAACTCTAAAATCACATTCATGATCTTGTTTCCTCAAGGATTTTTTTTTTTAATTTTCGTTGTTAAAGAGGACATGGTAAAATGGGATGTTCTAAAATTATGCTCACTGGGGATACATAAAATGTTTGATAATTTATTCCCAGTGAGAATATTTTAGGGAATTTCAATTAAGGGAAGGAGATGAGCACTTTAAATCAATTGATGCAAACCCTACTGTAGGGATGGGTGAAAATGAACACAAGATAATAGACCATCATTGGGACTGTTTGTAAGGCATGAACTGGTCTGTGGAACAGACTGTTCAACTGGTAATGAGGCAGCAGTTATTGCTTTTGGCTTGCACATTTAAGGCTTTCTGCCTAATTTGCAGATTACTAAAGGAAAACCTGGTAGAGATTTACAATAGCATTCTTTTAAAGTCATACCTAGAGGGAGTCAGATCAGTTGTGTGTTGCTCAAGGCATTATTCAGGCCCTTTTAGAGACATTTCTTTCTTACTTCAATTCATTGTATTTGCATTTATCTTCTGTTTCTTTAAAACTGCCAATGACAAAGCAGCACCCCAAGGCAGGCATATTCCCTCTCTCCCTCTTTCTCTTCTCCCCTCTCATCCCCCATGAAAATTAAGCCTTTTTGGTTCTATCTGGCATTTTTAAATGCAACTAAACAAGGCAAGTTTTGGGATAGGTTGTCCAATGAGTGTACTTAAAGACAGCAAAATCTTGGACTCCTGCAAGTTTTTAAGCTTAGATAAAGCATCTGAACAGCTGAGCATTTTACAGATGCAGATTTTAAGATCTCACATTTTGCAAGAGATAAGCCATTTAGCTCTTGTTTTATCGTCAGCAATTTGAAGCTATCATTGAGACTGAAAATATGACCTGTGAGGTTTCTTGGCATATATAAAACCTTTCCCATTTTTTAAGTTACTCTCATTTGTTTAGTCATTTAGTGAAACAAGATTTCTTGGGAGATAAAACACCACAACAGCCACATGCACAAACAAATAAATCAATAACTAACTCTACCCTCAAATACCTTATCACAAGAAAGTCATCCATTCCAAATCAATTATTTGTATGTTTGGAACTTGATTTCTTTGCAAGTTAATAATTGGTTGTTTAAAACAGAACTAATTGCTATTTTGAAAAAATCATTACCATATTATACCCATTCTCTTTTGAAGTTGGAACTTCACATCAGTAAAACAGTTGATTTTGCTTTGTGTTTTGTTTTTGTTGAATTGTCTAAACAAGGAGACCATTAAATCAGTATGGCTTTAGTGCTGTATTGACATCCATGAGCAAACCAAAATCTAAGTCTGTAAATACCTCAAGGTTATGAAATTAAAACCTAAGGACAGTCACAAACAGCCAACGTGACTTTAAGCTATCGTCATCAATAATTTCCTCACTCTGCCTCTACCTTTTCTCTATAAAAGACTCTTCCTAACCTTTTGAGGGGGTTATGGGAAGATGCTCTAATCACTTCCAATTTGGCATCACCCAATTTGAATCAATTTTTGTTTAGACTCTTATACTTTTGGATTTGTCTCTACCTTTTAACATTATTAACTGATTTCCTGCTCAAATCGATAAGGGATTTGCTAAATCATGTATTACTAGAATTTTCTCATGACTGTGATACTGTGTAGAAGATAAATTCTTCTGCTGTGAGATAATAGTATCTACCTTATAACATTTGTTATAAAATGATTAAAGGATGCAGTTTAAGTGATACATACAAACTTTATTTAATACTTAATGACATAGCCACTTGCCTTTTGGAGAATTGCAAAATGGGGTGGGAGACAGGAGCTTTTGTAGGATAAAGAATAAGGAACAAGAAAGAAACAAATAGAAAATATTGAATTGGTTGGGGTCACAGAAGCAGACATTTAGTTGGGGTGCAGAGGCCCAGAATTGACTTGGTGTGTGGGGATTTGTTAATGGAATATATTGCATTCCTGGTCAAGTGGAACATTTATAGGGACAGGAAAGTTTAAGTTTTGTTTTGCTGATGTAGTACCCTGGACAAGAACCACTCTGAATTGGGTGTAGAAATTTATTTCAACACATTGATAGAAGGATAAAGTGAGTTAGTACAGATTAAGCACTTTAAGTTCCTGACACATAGTAGGTGCTCAACAGAAATTGGTTGTAATTACTACTTCATTAATCATATTCTTTAGCAAGAATCATTACTGTCAAGTAATTTTTTTAATTATTAACCAATACAGAAATTAGTGGGTTAGTGTTTTCCCAGAACTTCACTCTATTTACAAATTATTTTAAATTCTCCTAAGTGTTTCAAATAACATTAAGATTCTTAATTTCTCAATCTCAGATACTTTTAGACAACAAACAAGTTTTTTATTATGGCTATATATATATGTATAATAAAGATCACCGTTTGTACCATTAAGTGTATAATTCAGTCACATTAAATATTCATGTCATTGTGCAAATGTCTTTTACCTAAAACTTTCAAAATAATATTTTTAAGCAGATTTTGTAAATATGACAAATCAAACTTATAAATGTTGTAAATAGGGTCTAGAAATTCATAGGCTGTCCACAGACTTAATTTACTTCTATTTTTTACCTTAAACTAAAAATATCAATTAGATATTCAGTGTAAAATTGCAAGGCTATTAGGTCAGATCCCCTTAGACATTTGGAACTCCTAAAAATAATGTCAAAGAAAATGTTTCAGACAATTTAGCTATAAGAATGTGTCAAGGTTTTATTACCAACTTTATGCATAAGAAATGGTCCTCGTAGGCCATTAAATATTCATTTTCAGTAGGGAAATTAAACAGGAAAAGGGAATAGTTACATAATCAATATCAGATTTGTCAAGAAAAAAGTCAAAGTTTTAGAAATGGAAAAAAGAGATGATTGTCTTTTCAAAGAGGTGCTGGGGAATTTCTTCAGGGATTACAGGCATGTTATAGGTCTGTGAACCTTTGGTTGTCTTTTTGTGATAATTTTACAACTCTGTCAGGGTAGAAATTCAGTTGTAAAAAACTGATAGTTCTCAAATGATTCTCATTCACGACAATACAAGTGAATTATGTCCTTTTGAGTTACATTTTGTTTTTATTCTATAGAAATGATCACCTCAAACATTGTATTTTAAGTTATTAACACAGTTCCATTTATTAGGAAATTCATTTTCTCAGTCCAGATTTCCTATATATGTTTCCGATACTCCTTTGAACCAGCATGAACACCTTTTTTGATTTCCTCATTAATCCATGAGTAAAAATCTCTAGCAGTATAATTTTGTTTTTATGAGAGTTATGCTCTTAGTTTAAAAAATTTATGCTTTAGTAAATTAGATTACCTCCCCCCCAACCCCCAATGTCTGGTTAAAAGTATCTGACAACCAACAATGTGGTAAGAATTGGTTAGTTACTGGTACAGTAAGCCTTCATCTTTATAAAGTTCATTAGAAAATTGTTTATAAGCATTTTAAAAAAGTGGGAATTTATGGAATTTACTCCCAGAGGAAGTTGAGAATTACAGCATGGAAAACATTTGTGTTCCAGATTGGTTTGGAAAAGAAAACTACAAACCTTATAGTGCTTCCAAGAATTAATCCTCATCTTTCTGAAGTTGCAAACTATTCACCTGTGTCTGACTGTAGGTGGAATAGAGACTCAGAAATGATTTAGTGAAAGCCACAGATAAATATGCTGAGCATCCCTGAACCCCCATTCCTTTTCCAAGTTTTTCCAGCTCTACTTTCTTTGTGTCTATGGCATGTATATTGTATATATCTTTGCCTTTTTAATTTTTTTTTTGCCTTTCTGCTTTTCTCCCCTTGATTTTGATTGATGGAACTGTTTACTCCTTTAATTAGTTACAGCTAATTTCTGCTGCAGGGTTGGTTCAACAGATATTTTAGTTGCCTAATTGGATTCTTCCTTTTTTACCTTGCTTATTAGACACCATTCTTTCATGGACACCCATCTTTACTCTGCTCCAGTTCATACAGAGGTACAAACAACCCCCTAGCACACATGGATTGTCTCTAACCCTCAAATATTTTTGCCTGAAACTAGAATTGTTCTGCGTCTACTTCTGAGATGGACTTCTATGGGAAGCTTTTCCTGCTTTGAACTCAGGGTGAGTTCCTTGTTTGTGTTCCCACCACGACTGTGTATATATCTCCTGTCGTGCTTATCATACTCTATTGTAAATACCTGTTTCCTTGCCTGTTATCTCTCTGAAACGTTCATCTTCTTGAGAATAGTGATAATGTCTTGTTCACTGTTGGAGAGGCTCATAGAAGGTGCTGAATACATATATATATGAGAAAAAAAATTGAAGTTCAGGCAATGACGTTGAGATATCAACACTATATTCTGATCATACAAAAATTGCATACTTATAAGGATAAATCTATGTTGTTGAAAGTACTAAGGAATCTAACACAACTTTAGTAGAATTTTTGCTAGTTTTATCAGTTTATTGACCTTATCTAATTCATTCTTCATCACTAGAGGGGTTAAGTCACTATCTCCTTTATCGAACTATAACCAAGGGTACCAATGAAAAAAGGGTACTTGTGGCCTTATTAGAAATATTTATAATTGTTGATCTGAATGAGTAATCTCAAAACAATAGTCAAATTTTCTGTTTTCATACAAAACAATACCATCTCCTGCATAGATAAAAGATTTATCTTACAATACACGATGAAATAATTTCAAGATACCATATTTCAACAACAGTGGCTAGTTTTTTACAGCAGGAGGATTTACTTTCAGAGTCTGATATTAAAGGAAGCCCTGACTCCAGACCATTTCCATGGGTGGAAACTAGTTCTTTTATTTGATTTCTTTTGAAATTTTGCAATGGACCATCCAAGATTTCTAGTTTCTGCAGCAATCCAGTTGGCTATGGCCTGGAGACTTGTAAACAAAACAATTAGCATTTTATGGTTAGCTGTAATTTTCAATGTATCAGCCACATGTGATTGTACCATATTTCTGCAGAGTGACTTCCTGATTAGTGACAGTCACAGATGCTGTTGCTGCATTCTTAGAATGACTATCTGAGCAGGAATAAAGCTAATGTGCTCTTTTTAAAGTTATAATAAATTTTCAGGTACCACACAAATCATGAAAATAGTCAATGACGACAGATGTTACCAATTACTTTGTAGTTCTATATTTGGAAAAAAAAATTTGAGGTTGAATATGCATACCAAATAACATTTCTTCCTTTTTATATTTAATTTTGTGAGCAAATTATTGCTGGAAGAAGTGAACTAACACAGAAGTTACATCACTATATGTGAAATTATGCTGAATACCTTTATAAAAGTAGTTTTTTTTTAAGATTTATTTATTTATGCATACAAGAACTGGGATACAGGCCAGAGGTGTAGGAGGACGGCGGTGAGAGGATTCACCAGAGACAGAGTGGGAAACAGAACAGGCAGACTGACTAAAATAGACTGCTGAGGGGAGCAGGGGGTGAGTCAGGAGAGGTCTGCTGCGCCATTTGCTGCAGAACTCATGCTGCAGAGGCTGCAGACAGCTTCATAGGTTGCATCTTAACCCCTTGTGCCTCCAGGGAGGCACTATGAAGCTATTTTTTTTTTAAAGATTTATTTATTTATACAAGCATTGGGTACAGTCAGAAGCAAGGGAGGGTGGGAGAATTCACCAGAGCCAGAGTGGGGAGAAGAACAGGCAGACCGACGAAATACACTGCTGAGGGGAGCAGCGGGCAGCAGGAGAGGCCTGCGCGCCATGTGGGACCCTCACCCAGCAGCCAGGGATCAAACTGGTGCTGCAGAGGCTGCGGGCAGCTTTGCAACCCAGCGCTCAACTGTTGCGCCACCAGGGAGGCCCTGAAGTTAGTTTTAAGGAAGGGGTTGATATACCCAGCCATTTTCCTTTGGAGAGTCATGACTGTTGATTACTATGTTTTGAAGTCACAGTTGCAAACTCATAAGAGTCTTTGAACTAGAACTAGTCACTTAAACTAGTTTGGAATTCCTGATCTACAGATAATGTGAGATAATAAATTTTGGTTATAACCACCAAGTTTTGGAGTAATTGGTTACACAGCAGTAAATCGCCAATATAAAAACTATCTGGAATCTTAGTTACATGCAGCTTTACATGCTCATACATTCATAAATATATGCAACATCCTTAACTGCTTACATTTGTAAACCTTGGGAATGCCTAACTTTCCATTCCTGATAGGAAGGGGGAATAGAGTTAATTCATGATAAACAATTGTGGGTTAACAGCTTAGGAAGTAGAGCCATGAAGTAGAAATTGTATAACAGCAATGAGATCGCCCCCTCTTTCTCCCTTTCTCCTGCCCCTCCCCTCCTCTTCCTCTCCAGATGCTAATCTTCCTTTAGGATATATCCTGCCTAGAGGAATGGAATAGATTGTTGAATGATTCGGAGTTTTGAAACTGGGGCATTCAGTTAGAATATAGAAGTTGTCTTCTCAATCAAGGGCAAATAGCTCTAGTCCAAATACCCTTCTCTTGGTCTCTATATTGATCTTGGGAATGGTCAAGTAAAGTGTTTTAGTTTCTAAGACTCTGATGGCAGGTGCAACAAGAATGGCTTAAAACCAGAGCTATATATTATCTCCTAGTTTTTAAAAAGTCCAAAACCAAAGTATCTGCAGGGCTTGCTCCCTCCGAATGCTTGAGGGAAGAACCTTTTCTTGTCTCTTCCACCTTTGCGTGGCTCCAGACATTCCTGGGCTCATGGCAGCATAAATTCTGCCTGTTTCTGTTCTCACATGCCTCTTTCCTTGGTCTTTCTGTATCCTCTTTTTGTTTTCTTTTTTCTTTTTTTTTTTTTTTTAAATGCATTGATACCTGTCAAAGGACTTACCGCCTGTCTTGAATCTAAAAGGATCTCACCTCTGGATCCCTAGGTTAGTCACAGGTACAGACTCTTTTTCCAAATAAGGTCACTTTTATAGATACTGGAGTTAGGGCTTGGATATGTTTTTTTTTAAAGATTTATTTTCTTTATACAAGAAACAAATATATTTATTTTATTTATACAGATGCGTGGGAGGGTGAGAGGATTCACCAGAGACAGAGTAGGGAACAGAACAGGCAGACTGATGAAATACATTGCTGAGGGGAGCAGCGGGCGAGACAGGAGAGGTCTTTTCACCATGTGGGTTGCTCCAAGGCCAGCGGGGATCAAACCGGCGCTGCAGAGGCTGCAGACAGCTTCATAGCACTGTGCTCAACCGCCTGTGCCATCAGGGAGGCCCTGGATATGTTTTTTGACACCACCATTAACTTACCATATAAAGCAAGCATGAGATTTCTCCACAGACTGGTTAGATGATTCCCCAGGGACTTGAAATCCTGCTCTTCGCTGGGCTGTCAGCTCGATGAGAGACATTCAGTTAGGTGAGCTGCAGCAGCTACAACAATGAGCCATGTCTCACATTTGGGGGAAGTTATATATATTGTATATATTTTCCATAGACTTAATGAAGGAAATAAGAGTGTTACTTCATTTCAAAAAAGGTAAAGGATAAATGCGGGAGAGAAACTCCAGGAGTCAAGTAGATACACAGCTATCATTTCAGGAGGGAAATTTTCTGAATCTCTGACTATAATATAGAGAAAGGTTCTTATATCATATATATGTTCTTATATCATATATATATATCACACATGTACACATATATACCTCACAGTTGGATATATATTTTAACCAACTTATCAACCACCCATGTACTTTAGAAGGTAATTCTGGAGAGAAAGAATTGGGAAGATCACTAGGACATGTGTTTCAGGGTTGCTAGCTCAGACCTAATCAGTCTGATTATTCTTAGATCATTTGCAGATTCAATTCTCATGGACTTTTTATTTTTTAAAATATATTGATTATAATTATATATAACTTATATTTAAAATATTTCATTTCTCAGATCCTCATGCTAACACTATGAAATAGATATGATTATCACCATTTGTGTTAGGTTCTTTGCAAAACTGACCTCAACAATTCCTCTTATCCCTTTTGCATTGCAACTTCACCACCCTCTAATCAATGGACAAGTTTGTTTCTGTACCCCTTGAATATCGGTTGGCCCCGTTTCTTGAACTGAGCAATAGAATGCAGTGGGAATGATGCTGTTACTTCGGGGTCTAAGCCTTCAGAGGGTCTGTAGCTGGTGCTCTCACATTTTTGCAGTTCTGGAGGTTTATATGTCCTCCAATAGCTCTTTTGCAGTGGAGCAGAGAATTTCTTATACCTGAGTCAGGTCTACAAGTAAAGACAGGTAATCAATCAGTATAGAGGCTTAGTGGCTTGGGGACCACAAAAAGTCTAGCACTAAGTCAGGGTAAGGGGGAAAAGATTATTTAAGTAAATGATTAGCAAATTCTGTTGAAAAATCTTTCATTTTATTAATATACTTAATTTTCTTTCCTCTCAAAAATAATTGACAAACTAATGTATTTTCCTCATATAATTATTTTAATTGTAATCAATTAATCAGCTAATTTTTGTCTAAATTTTATTTAATTTTTATAGTATATGTGGTTTTATATATGCATATATATGTGTGTGTGTGTATGTGTGTGTGTGTGTGTATGTTAGTATTAACTGTTAGCATACCCGACTTCACCTGTGAGTGGTTGTCAGAGGGATGTATAACAGCGTCCAATGTGATAAGAGTAGCAGGAATTTTATTTTCAAATATGTTTTGCTCAATTTTACTTACTTTAGGTTTTTTCAAGACACTAACTCTGGGGCATTTGTGAACCACGGTGGCATTGATGTAGGTTTCTTGCTGAAAAGGAGATTAGTTGAGTATAATGGGAATCTAAATACACCTTCACGGTAGATTAACTGCATCAATGACTCCGATTCTGTGTCCTCATTTTACCCATGACCTTTGTTTTGAGGCATTGTACTTCCTCTCACTAAAGAGGCAAAGTTTCTGTCCACTCCCAGATTCTGAGTTTGGCCATGTGATTTGCAGATATGTTATAGATAGACACTTAAATGGGTGCTACCTACATTGCTTCTACTCTTGAACCTTCTGCCTTTCCCCTGGGAACATGCCTGAGAGTACAAAGACTTGTGAAGTAGGTGAGCTCCCCCACTGATAGAGGCCAGTTAGCCCAACTGCACCAGCAGGACCCCCTTGTCTATGCACAGACTCTGAGCTAAATAATGGTTTTTTTGTGGGAGGGGCTCGTTTATTAATAGTATTATTGTGGCCAACATAACTGATACAAAGCTCATTCAAAAATTGTTTCTGTTTTGGGGAGAGGTGAGGATTCCTGACTGATAGTTTTAGGGACACTATCTTTTTCTTTTTTTAATTTAATTATATATATTTTTTATATCATTCTTCATTTTTGTCCAATGTATGCTTTCTCATTTGGGTTACAGTCCCCGTGAAATTCCCACCACCAATTCACCCGTGTACCATCACCATAATCCCTTGTGCTCTTCCCACCCGTTTTGATACTACTATCTTCTCCCCCACCCTGAAGAATGTCTCTTGTTTATAGTTGCCTGTTAATTTTGATTTTGACTTTATTATAATTACTTTTTTCCCCATGATCCCTTATTTGGACCCTCTACATTCCTTCTATAAGTGAAACCACCTGTTATTTTTCTTTTTCCTTCTGGCTTATTTCACTGAGCATGATCCCTTCTAGTTCCATCCATGTGGCTGCATTGTGTGGAAGATTCAGGATTTGACAGACCTGTCTAGACTCTTGGCTGGGTCATTTATGAACAAGCTTGTTTGAGGCAACCAATCTGAGCCTTATTTTCCTCATTTTTAGAAGGAGATAACAGTAATTTTTTTTTAAAAGGAGATAACAACCACATCTTCTTGATCCAGTCATCTTCTATTTTTGGGCATTTGGGTTGTTTCCATAGGGGTGCAGGTGTCCTTTTGAATTAATGTTTTTGTGTCATTTGGGTAGATTCCTAGGAGTGGAATTGCTGGATCATATGGAAGCTCCATTTTTAGCAGTTTGAAGAACCTTCACACAGCTTTCCATATTGATGATTCCACTATTGGAGTCCTTATAATTTGGCCAATGATTGGATTATTATTGCCTGCTTAATGGTAAGGATCATTAGGGCATGTGTTTTAGAGCCACTAGTGCATACCTTAGGTGCAAGGAGAAGTGTTAGGCCACGTTCAGATTATTAATTACCAGAGAACACATACTTAGGCATATATTTTTGCTAATGGAATGCAGTAAAATCTGATTACAATAAATCTGAGTGTACTCTGGGAAAAAAAGTCCTAAGTGACATTTTATAATGTCCCACTTATACTAAGTCCTGAGCTCGATCATGAGGAATTTTAAAGCTTTCTACCATTCAGAGGCTTTCTGGTACATAAATTGTTCATGAGGAATTTTCAACATAATTTCTATTCATTATATAATCACATTTTTTGCCATCTGTGGTAAACTTTAGAAGGTAAAATTTATTTTTTTCTTTTTAATTTTTCAATCTTACCACTTTGGTGTTTCCAAACTGCTACATACATATAGCTGTGCAATTTTACTCTCTACTTTTAAAATTAAAAACATTTAAAATTCACCACAAGTGTAATATTTAATGGTTGTATAAAATTCAGTTGCATGAATGTCATAATTTAACCATTTCCTCATTTTCCCCACTTTATCACTGTTAAAAATACCACTCAGCAGTGTTTTCCTTTATATTTCTGATGATTTCCTTATGATGAATTTATAGAAGTAAGATTATGTTAAAAATATTTTAAGGTTTTAAGTCCTGATATGTATTGACAAATTTTTAAAGAAAAGTTGCGTTGCTTCCTGAAGTGTATGAGAATGCCTTTCTTACAATCTCCTTGCCAGCATTGAATACATTCCTGAAAAATTACTCTTTGGTAGTGTCCATACACTATGCAATTTACAAAGCTCAGTAGTGCTAAAAAAGTAATGACAAAATCATTTTTAAATGCAAAAGACAGTGACTTTTCTGATTAAAGATCACCAAAGTGATCAGGGAACTATGAAGGAACTAGACAGCCAGCAACTAGTTAATTTTTAAGTGGCCCACCACAATGGCTCTTGATAGATTCTAATTTCCAGTGAATTGAGAGCGTATCTCAGGGTTTTTATTTTTACTACTTTAAGCACGTGAAGAAGTGGGGATGAGGTGACAGATGCCACAGGGAAAGCAACAACTGGCCCCAAATGTGGATCCTTGAACTTTATCAGTGCAGGTGGAGATGTACTAATGGATAATTAAGGCTCTGTTATAATGCTTGAGCGCTTGCATGTTACAACATCCACGTAAGACACAATGTGAATAGTGGAAGATTCAGGATTTGACAGACCTGTCTAGAATCTTGGCTGGGTCAGTTATGAACAAGGTTGTTTGAGGCAACCAATCTGAGCCTATTTTCCTCATTTTTTAAAAGGATTTAACAATCATTTCATGATATGATTATTATGAGAGAAACACTGTAAATAAATTACGGCACAGTATAAATGCACATAATCACCACAGCTTTAAAAAGAAAAGAAAATGCTGAACAGATTGAATGCCATTATAAAGTTTGATGATGGTGGTGTGTAAATTTTGAAGCATCAAAAGCAGAGGAAGACATATTTTATGGAAATTGCAAAGTGATAAGTGATAAGGATTTTAGGATTCTAGTGGGCACTTGGGTACTTTCGTTCTCACTTACAGGATAACGTGATTTCCCAAAGGTAGAGTCTGAGGAAACTGACGAAAGGTAACTACCTGGGCTGCTTCACCTTGCTGCATCTTGAACTTCATTGTCAGAGACCATGTGCCTGGAAATATATCTAGAGCACCTAATGTATTTATTGGGATTGCCCTAATTGAAGGTATCTGGGACCATGTCTATATATCTTGGTGTGCAAAGTTGGTACAGAATTTGGGGACTAATGTTTGGCTATAGCCAAGTCATGATTTCAGTGACTCTTCCTCCATAGTAAGAGACTTGAAAATAATGCAGACTTTCTTTACCTCAAACCCATTATAGTTAAAAAACTATAATGAAAACTTTGCAGTTAATAATCATTGAAAATGTGATGGAGGTAATTTTTATGAGGACACAAATGACTTGATTTTTCCAATGTCAATATGCTAGGTCTAGACCCATTATTTTATATTTACAAGAAAAGAAAGTCGAACATGTGTTGGCATGTAATGCCACATGTGATTAATTTTGATCTTTTTTTGATTTGCAACAACTCCTGTAGCTAAATTTATCACATAGACATATGCATTGATTATAGAGATGAAAACACTGATGTGTCAGCAATGTCACTGGCAAATCATTTCAGCTTAGCAAAGTTCTGTAAAATTCTTTAAAGAAAACAGACTAGCCACACTTAAATGTGTCATCGTGATTAGGAAAGGGACTTTAGTTTCCCTAAAGAGGAGTCTTCCATTAATGAGGATTAATCTGAGAATTAGAGAAACTACTTTGAATCAGAAGCAGCTGAGAGGAAAAAGGTTTCAAAGATTTGAATTGGGTTGGATGACTGTGGCTCAAAAATTGGAGTTGTTCTTTGTGGGTAGTGTCATTAATCCAAACTGAAAGATTAGCAGAGGATTATAAAGAAGTAAATGAGGCAATGCTTGTTAAAATATAGTTTCTTTAGATTGAGTAATCAAGAACAAAGTGAACTGTTTTTTTTTTTTTGCTCATTGGTAAAATATTAGTTGAATAGAAGTAGCAACACAGACTTAATTTGACTTGTTTTTCTTATTTCTTTCTTCTGTGTTATGTGATATTTTCATTCCATAAAGGGATATTCATAGTATGTCACTAACAATGGCACAATTGCTAATAGAACCACACACTTCTAACATACCAGAAGCTTTTTGAATAGAGTCTAGAGATTAATATTAAAAAAAAACCCTAAGTCACTCAAACTATATTATGAAACTGTAATGATAAAAACAATGATGCTGGAACAAAAACAGACACAAAGACCATACCTATATGGACAGTTAATTTATGACAAAAGAGCCAATGATATACACTGGAGAAAGGAAAACTTCTTCAATAAATCATGTTGGGAAAACTGAACATATGCAGAAGAATGAAACTAGACCACTGTCTTATACCATACACAAAAGTTAACTAAAAATGGATAAAATTCTTGGATGTAAGTCCTGAAAACATGAAAGACATAGAATAAACACTCCACAGCATAGGCTTCAGTGATGTCTTTGTGGATTCATCTCCAATAGCAAGAAAAACAAAAGTGAAGATAAATAATTGGGTCTACATCAAACTGACCAGCTTCTGCACGGCAAAAGAAACTATCACTAAAATGAAAAGGCACACTACTGAATGGAAGAAAATATTTGCACATCATACATCTACAAGGGACTGACATCCAAGATTTTTGAAGAACTCTTACAAATCAACAGAAGATAATAAATAACTAGGCAGAAGAACTAAACAATCACTTCTCCAAAGAAGACATTAATTGGCCACTAGGCACATGAAAAAAAATGCTCATCATCATTTATCATCAGGGAAATGAAAATCAAAAACAAAATGAGATACCACCTCACACCTATGAGAATGACCCTTATCAAAAAGACTAGAAGCAATAAGTGTTGGAATGCAAAAACATTCCTTCGAAGGATGTGTTTACTCTTGTCTTCATTGCAGTACTGTTTCTAATAGCTAAGCTATGGAAACACCTAAGTGTCCAAAGACAGATGTGTGGCTCAAGAATGTGATACACACACACATACACACACACACACACTCACAACTCTGATATAACAAAAGATAAAGTCTTAACCATTTGCAACCACATTGATGGAACTAGAGGGAATTATGCTAAGTGAAGTAAGTCAGAGAGAAAGACAAATGCTTGTTGGTGTCACTGATATGGGGGGATGTAGAGAAACAATCAAAGGTCAGATAAAGCCAAACCAACAACAAATTCTAGAAATCTGACTGTAGAACTGAAGCTGCCAAAGAGGAGGGACAAGAAGTGAACAAATGAGGAGGGGAGCATTGTGGGCTATGACTGAGGCTTAAGGGTGTTCTGGTGATGAGTGTGGTGTGGGAACAGCCCCTGAATGGCTGTTTAGACCTCTAAATCATTTGATGTTGTAAAACGGTGTTACTCCAATTAAAAAAAAACATAATTTAAGTCATTCTAATATGTGGCCAGATTTGAGGCACAGTATAAAATTATAGGCATATTTCAAATTCTCTACTTTTACTTTTTGGGTAGAAACACCTAGTACTGCTCAGCCAATTAATAGCAAAACTTTATAAACATACATAAACATTTTGTTATACAGATTTAATATCTGCTTATTGGAGATAATTTTAAAAATAGAGGTAAAAAGAAGAAAACAATTATCACTCATAATCCCCTCACACAGAGGTCACCACTGTAGACATTTTGATTTACTCCTTATTTATGGACATATTTACAAATAATTGGGGTCATGATAACATCCTTCATTTTATTTTGCCCTTACATTTTATTTTGAGCTATACTGCAGGTTATTAAATCTCTCTGAAAAGATGACATTGGAAGTCACACAATAGTCTACTGTATGAATGACTCAACTAAAATATATTTATTTTTAAATACTTGTTATTATGGAAAATTTCAACATAGAACTGTGGAATGAACCACCATGCATCCATTATGGAACTCAAACTTCTCTATCCTGACTTAATGGTTTAATTATGCTGCTCCTTGTACAGCAGAGAGGTTACATAGCAGTCAGCCTTAAGGGATCCCTTCGATCTTAACACCCCTTCTTTTTTTTTTTTTTTAAAAGCAGGCTACCTCTTTTTTTTTTTTTTTTTTAATAGAGGCATGTTTTATTTATTTATTTGTTTGTTTGTTTTGTTTGTACATGCACTGGGTACAGTCAGAAGCACGGGAGGGTGAGAGAATTCACCAGAGCCAGAGCAGGGAGCAGAGCAGGCAGAAGGACCGAAGTACACCGCTGAGGGGAGCAGCGGGCAGCAGGAGAGGTCTGCGCGCCACGTGGGACCCTCCTCTGGTGGCCGGAGAGCAGCCAGGAATCGAACCGGCGCCGCAGAGGTCACCGGCAGCTTCGCAACCCAGCGCTCAACCGCTGCGCCACCAGGGAGGCCCTTAACACCCCTTCTTTTAGCCTCCAGATTTACTTTGGTTCCTTTGATGCAAGCCTGAGGCAATTTTAAAGCATGTTTGGCTGCCCCAAATTTACCAAAAATGTTAGACTCCTACTGTTCATGTAGGCAGTTCTAAATCTGTATTGTTACTTACATATTGATTTATCATATGGGGTACTTTGAATGTCTTTGGTAGTTTTTTCAAATATTGTTATGGTTTTATGATTTTTAAATCATGTATCTTTATGTAAAATTTTCAGACTGCTAGATTGCTCAGTTTTAGCAAAGTAACATTGAATTATGATCATTTATAAGCTTCAAGTGTACGTCACTGAAACTCAACATGTATATGCTACGTTAATTTCACCACTTAAAGTCAAATTCTATAAATAAATTTTAAAAAGCAGCTCTGTTGAGATGTGTATACTATACATTAAATTGTACATATTTATATTTCATTATTATATTTTAATATAATAATTGTAAGTTTAATAATTTAATTTTGAATAATGACTTTAACAACCAGCTTACACAATTTATGAAAATTTAGCAGGCATCTCATGTGAGTGGTGTAAACTGACTAACAAAACACTGGAACGCTAAGATATCTGTATTTTTTTTCTTTACCAACTAAAGTAATTCTGTTGCAAGCAATCTGCCAAATAGTTATTTTTCTAAAATATGTCTTTGATCCAAAATGTCTTTCTTAGCTTCATTTCAAATCATTCCTATTCCCTTGCATCTTCAGTCTTTCGCCCACACTAGATTTAGATTACTTGCAGCTTTTCTAATCCACATTGCACTTCCCAACCCCCATGCCTTTTGAAAACTTTATGGAAGTAACTTTGGTTTACAACACTATATGATTCAGAGGCATAGTATCCTAACTCTTCACATGTGTGTTACCACACCCACCACCAGGGCGTCCTTAGTCCGCCATAGTCCATTGATCCGCCTCTTTCCTTTCTTCCTCACCCTCAGCCCTATCCCTTGCATAGCCCAATTCTACAGTCAGACTTCTAAGGTTGGCTCTTGGTTTAGTTCTGTCTGACCCTTCATTTTATTTCTCTATATTCCATAGTAGTGATACTATCTGATATTTGTCTTACTATTTCTGACTTATTTCCTTAGGATTATCCCCTCCAGTCCTACCCATAATGTTTACAAATAGCAAGAGTACATTTTTTTCAATATATATTGAGTAGCAATCCATTGCATAAATATACCACATCTTCCTTTTACACTCATCTCTCTTTGGGCACTTAGATTGTTTCTATAACTTGACTGTTATAAATAGTGTTATAGTGAACATAGGAGTGCATATATCCCTTTGAATTAGTTCTTTTGTTTTCATTGGGCAGATCTGTAGGAATGGAATTGCTAGAAAATATAGTAGGTTTATTTTTAACATATTGAGAAAGCTCCATATTATTTTCCAGAGGAGCTGGACTAGTTATAATTTCTGAATTTTTGAAAGAATTCTTTGGTACTTAAAATTATTGGAATAGATTTTTTTTCTCACTTTAAAAGAATTCTGACAGAAACAATATTCATATAACATTAAGCCCTTGACCTAGAACATTCTTAATGCAGAGAGGACTGTTATATTCTTGTTCTCAAGACTTGTGATCCATTTCCACTAAATGAATGTGTAGATTCTATTAATAGAATTAGAAATTAGATTGATTCTTGTTTGGAATCCAAATATCATAGAACTCCAAATGAATTCAGTTATTTGTGGGAGTTCTGGCTATTTTCTGTTTTTCTTTTATGGTAAGTACAAAATGTTGATAGAGTGGATTTAGTGCTTTGAGTCAGTTTATATTACAGGACATGTTCAAGTACAGTCTGTATTCTCCTTTGATAGGTGTGTAGAATGTAACTGAACTATTGGTGGTTGTCTGTACTTGTATTAGTCTGCTAAGGTATTGGGCAACCATACAAGGCACCATAGACTGTGTAGTTTATTTATTTATTTATTTATTTTTTAAAAAAATTTTTATATTCCCCATACAATTGCAACCCCCTTATTTTGACCCCAATCCCTCCCCTTCCTGCCCCCCATCCCCCATAGTGTGTCTCTAGTTTTTTGTTGATTTTGATTTTCACTTTCTTATAGTTATTCATTTTCCTGGTCCCTTATTTAGGCTTTCTAAATTCCTGCTATGAGTGAGACCATCCGGTATTTTTCTTTTTCTTTCTGGCTTATTTCGCTGAGCATGATCCCTTCCAGCTCCATCCATGTTGCTGCAAATTGCATGTGTTTATCTTTTTTGAATGCTGAGTAATATTCCATGGTGTATGTGTACCACATCTTTTTGATCCAGTCATCTATATTTGGGCATTTTTCTTGTGATTCTAGAAGTCAGAAGTTTGAGATCAAGGTGTTAACGGGCTTGACACCTTCTGAGGCTTTTGTTCTTGGTCCTAGGTGGCTGTTCCATGTTTTCACATGAACCTTCTTCTGTTTCCTACTCTCTCAGAAGGACACCTTTTTCTTTAAGATTCAGTTTTTGGCAAAATATCCACATGAGCAATTTACCTATTTAGTTTATAACATTCATGATTACTTAATCTATGATAATAACTGTTAGTTTAGAAAAAGCATTGCTGAAAAACCAAGACTGATTCTATTAGGGAATTATTCTGTCAGAAATATGGTGAGTTTGGTTTCTAGAGGAAAAGTTTTTATCAAGGCTGTATTTAGTTTCAGACCATAAAAATTACTCTTAGAGCTCTTATGTATATTTTGTGAGATTATTAAATACCCATCAAGTGTTATGTATGTGAGGAGCTTATTTTCTCATTTTCCATTTGTTGTCATTTCAGAGTGATGTATGGGTTGAGTTCTTTCTAACAACACCCATTAAGTCCCCCCAGCCCCTCCCCTGCCGGGCTGGCTGAAGCCATTGTCTTCCAGTATAAGCGTTAATAGAGTTTTTTCATTCATGGAGTCTAGCAAATGTTTTCTTCCCCCATTGCTTCTTCAAAGTCATTGAATATTGTAATTTTCCCCCATTAATCAGCGTCACACCTATGTGCGTGCTGTATGAGCAATGGAAGACGTAATGAGGCGTGATGTTTACCCTGATGTTTTTGGTGGAAACGTTCATCTTAAGATGAAATGAACTGAAACCTAAAGCATTCTCCCTGGGAGCAACTATTATGCCTTCCATTGAATTTGCTTTTTAGTTTTCTTCTCTCTTAAGAGAAAGGGTTTCCCCCACCCCTTTGGTCAGTCGAGTATGGCACAAGGGTAATGGCAAGTCTAATAGATGCTGTAAACCACTACTTTTAATGCACTATGTAATTGAGTCAGAATATAGTGTCTGTACTGATGGAATCCCTGGTGATTTAATGGCTGAAATTATGATTAGAAAGATTCAGATAATGCTGACTTCCATTACATTAAACCACAGTATTATACAATTTTCCTTCCTGCGGCATATACATTCTTTTCTTTTGAATTATGCAGTGTTGTTTTAAATGGTTTAATATTACTTTGGAATAGAATTCAAAAAACTGCTGAGAGAATTTAACAATTTTGGTAAAATAGATGCAAGCTCAATTTCTAGCGGTGTTTTTCAACAGGCAGTTCCTTTCTGAAGCTTTCATAGCGAAGAGACTTTTTAAAAGCAGCACCTATGTCAAACCTTCTATCTAGCTAAAGTGGGACTGTGTGGGGAGCCATCCAGTGGTCTGGACATAGAAAGCTCATTATTCTAATTTCTGTGTGACACTTAGTAGCTGCATTTGCACTTTTCACATTGTCCAGGGGATAAGGTGAGAAAACACTTTATGAATGGTAGTGAGGAGTGGGAGGTAGTCCCATAAAATAACGAATGCTTGTATAGCTCAGAGTTAGAGAGTGTGAGTGAAATATGTGTTTTCTGCCTTTGTGAAAAACAGTTCATCAATTACTGCTATGGAGTAAAACACATTTATTTGTGATCTAAAACTATCGGATGTAATACTCTGAAGCTGTTAGTCTCACCTTCCCCTTATGGTTATTTATCATTCATTTTAAGGACATTGAATATAACTGCATGCGTAATAAATAACAAAAATGATTTTGTTTTGAAATCAGTAATACTGCTACTAATAGTGTTAAGAGTTACTATTTATTGAGTAGTTCTTTGCCAGACATTTTACATATAATAAGGTTCAGTCCTCACAGGATAAATTTGAAAGGGTTCAAGGAATTTGCCTCTCTGCAAGTAATTTTTTCCCCTGAAGGTATCTATCTATTAAGGGCAGAGCTGTGGACATTGGTTTGATTCAAATGAGGGCTGATGCTAAAAATAAAAGAAATAACAGAACTTTTAGCTATCATGTGGTGGTGAATTGATAAAATTGGTTACTGGAAAGACCCGAGTGCAGAGCAAAATTTTCCTGTGGGGACTTTTTATGGAAATCTGAAAAGGGCTTATGGTGTCTCTAGTGATAGGTGCTGAATATCAAGCAGAAATAAGTTTGCTGCTCTACAGTGGAGGTAGGACTTGGAGACTCCCTGGAGTGTGTTCTAAGACACTACCTTTTCCAGAATATCATACCATTGGAATCATAAAGCATGTATCATTTTCAGACTTGATTCCTTCACTTCCAGTATGTATTTCAGGTCTATCCTGCCTTTTTCTGATTTAATAAAATATTTCTTTTTAGGTACAAATAATTTTCCATTGAATGGATATACCTCAGTATGTTTATCCTTTCACCTATTAAAGATATCTTGGTTGTTCCCAGTTTTGATAATTACGAATAAAGCTGCTGTGTGAAGGATGGAAGGAAGGAAATTGCTAAATGAATGGTGGTTAGCAAGGGGTGAGCCAGGATTAGAATTCTATTGGTTTTATTCAAAGCTACTATCTTTATTGACTTCTTTAGTGTATCTCTTAGAGACAACTCTATTTTAGTGGAAAACAATGAATTCTGGAAGAATTGGCTGTTTACTCTGACTATACATATAAACATTGAGTAAGTTAGAAATACAGGACTTCTGGTGTTCCAGGGCCTCCATAATTTCAAGTTGGACAAAACACACGTTTTTATTAAGAAAATAATTCAGCGATACTAAATAAGATAGATAAAATTTCTGAAGGCACTTTTTATAGGGTACCATGTACAATCATGTATTTAAATCATTATGAAAAATCAAGAGAAAACGAAGAAGCAGCAAAGGACACATATAGTAATAATATTTGACATTGAATTCTTAACCTTATTCCAGTACTGTTCTAATTACTTAACATGCTTCAACTAATTTATCTGTTGGTAACCATGGAATCATGGAAGTAGCAAGTGCAAGAAATAGCAACCACAGAAATACCAATAATTCTAACAAAGGGCTTAAATCAGATGTCTAAGTGGTCAGCAAAGAATGCATGCAAGCCTTCAAGTCCTACAGCTCACCATTTTAGCTTTCTGTAATAACAGATTTGAATCTCAAAAATGTTAACTTCTACATGGATGGAGAGGTTTCACTTTATGATTCATGCTATCACATATATTCACAATTGATTTTATTAAGGGAAATCCACATTACAATAATATAAGCATAACAATTCCATTGGCAGTTAAGAGGGGGAAGACTAGGAACCACTTAGGTGTGGCTTGGGAGACCCACATGAGTTGAACTTCAGGGTCTGGAACTGCCCTTTTGACATCAGTTCATGGCAGAGAGGAATGCATGTACAAGCAGAGCCTCTGGTAACAGATGCCAAATCTGGAGAAGGCATCAGAGAACTCACAGACATGGAGTCCAGAGTCTCAGATTGGTTTAATTTGGCTTCTATATTTATACTGCTCCCGGAAGTGTGTTATCAGCATTGCCTATTAATTTTAAGTTGGACTTGGCCTCTCTGCAGTTAGGCTTTTATCTTTCCTCGTCTCCCTTGTGTCCCTTTATCAATGTCTTTGTGAACAAATTATTTTCCTTTAATTAATAAGTTACTACTCCATCTCAATTTCCCCTACCTCCAAATCAATCAGTATCATTACATTGTTAATACATATAATACTAGTATTCTACATTGCCTCAGAAATAAGCAAATAGACAGCATGTATTTCTGATACCAAGACAAGCAGGACTAGATTGACTACATCTTGTATTTGAAAGGAACTTGCCAGAGGTAATTTAAACCAACCTAAAAATGTACATGACATAATTACTTCCTTTTCCCAGTGCTAGTTACTTTCATATCTCTTGTGTATTTCTAATTTTGTATTCTTTTTCTTACAAATGAGCCTCAAACAGTACATTTAGTGCTATACAGTGGAGGTAGTACTTGGGGACTCTGGCAAGTATAAGCTGAGAGTATTATGATTATTATGTGTAGTTGAATAAAAAGTGAATGTAAAAATGGCTCAGCATGTAATGCATCTTGCTGCTGCTGCTGATGGTGGATTATGGTGGAGCGATATCCAGCTTTTAGAAGCAACAGTGGTATAGATCCTGGGCTCTATGACTTTGGTGCAAAATGTGCAGTCTGAGTTCAGAAGTGCTGGTGTTATGTCTGAGAACATTATGGTAGTATCATTAAGATTTTTTTCCTATCTGCCGAATCTCTTGCCTTAGTCTGCAATACATTGGACTTTTCAAATATTTTGTGAGCTCTCTGATATTCTTTGATTGATTCTGTTCTGATTAAACAAGATGGAGTATATGCTATTATTTTCTATTAAGAAAGTAGAGTGATACAAAATTTGGTTTCAAGAGTGGTTACAAACAGTAGGTCATCAAGTAAATGGACATCTGACAAGATTAAACTAGAAGGCAGGTAGCAAGTACTTAATATCCAATATTTTGGCAGCAGTGAAACAATTAGAACTTAAGATTCTCTGAGTAAAATAACCACTAAAAGCAAGGCTTTGGAGCCTTAATATTGAATAGTAATATGAAGAGTATATGGAATATTAACATGATGGAGATGAGTTCTGACTGCTGCAGCATTTGAAGAAAAGAATAACATTCCTCAAAGTCCTACATTTTCAGTTGAATCGTGGTCAGACCTCAATTTACTTTCTATGAATGCATGAATAGAGTATCTTAACTCTTAGAATTCTAGGGCTGAAGTAGTTTACTATAAAATAACAATTTTGGTTGCTGAATTATAATTGAATTCATAGCCTCATCAGGTTCAGAGACCTCATCAGGTCTCTCTTTTATTAAAATTACAGTCTTGAACTGGACATAGGGGAACTTGAGAGTTGGAATTGGACTATATGAGAGCTTTGGACAGTTCAGGGCATTTTTTATCCTTAATCCTACCCATGTTCTTTTGAGAGTGGAAGCAGTTCTCCCTCTTCTATATGAGAATGCTCTCTTCCTTTGCTTGAATACATTGAACCTCTTCACCTAAAGCAGTGTCCTTGTCAGGTCCACTTTCCTGTGCCACTCCATCTTAGTCCTCCAGTTATGGCTAGAATTTATCCCAGTATGCCCCACTGAATAATCTTTAATGTTAAACATAGAAAAAGAAAACTTCCACACCAAAAAAAAAATTAGAATCTTTTCTAATCTATAACAGTAAAACCCTGGAGAATATATGTGGAAATGGAATCTGGAGGTGTGAGGTGCAGTAGGCAAAGAAAACAATTTTAGATAAAGTTGAATTTATTGCACTTGAACTCTTATCGTATATGCTCTAGGTTTAATGAACAATGTGAGCATTTGAGAACAGCTCTAATTACTTTCTTAGTTGAAGGAAACACAGGACTGGTGAATTATGCTCAATGAAGTTGAAATGACAGAAATTCTTTGATATAATGTAGGAAAAGAAATTCAAATAAGTAGAATAAAAGAAATCAAATAAGTAGAAATGTTGAAGTTATCTTTTCAAATATACCTTGCTTGCCTGCTTTCTAACTATGTGTCTTGAAAAAGCTTAGGGGTTATACACACAAACACACACACACACACAAATGAACACACCCCCTCATGTGGAACTTTTATTTAATAATATTATTTCTAATGGAGTTTTTAAATAAAAACACGGAGAATTTGATAAAACATGAAGTACCACAATACAGTATTTAAAGAGAACTTATCACTGTAAGTGTCCATATTAATAAGTAAAAAAGAGTGACAACAACATAGTGAACTAAATTTCCAAATCCCTTTAAAAGAAAATAAAGCAATAACCTAAAATACAGAAATGTCAAATATAAATGAGCAAAATGAGAAAGTTGAAAAGAACTATTTGGTTAAAAAAAATGCAGTGCAGATTTTAGATCTGGTAAAAGAGACTTGTCTAGGGCCACCATAGTGGAGAGTCATAGGAATTCTTCAATTCCAAGAATAAAATCATTTCAGAGCACCAGGAATGCTGAATAAGAAGGGAGGGTGTGATAATGTAAGACTTTACTTAAATCTTTTATTAACCTTCCCCAAATTTACATTCACTTATAGGGTAACTGTGTCCAATATCTTGAACACTTTAAGCCAATACTAATCAGTGGAATCCTCATTTAACTTACCTGTTTGGTCATTCAGAAGGCATATTGGTCTTGAAAAATGTGACATGATTTCATCAGCTTATTCAGATAATGACTAATTTTCAGTTGCTGTTCCAGATGTTATCTCTTTATTGGAACAAATTAACACAGTATGTGCATCTACTATATAGCTCTTGATTTTTATTGATTCCAATATAAAGAGAACAAGGGAAGCAATTTTCTTTTGCCTTACAGGGAGAGCAATACATTTTCCTCATCTTGTCTTAGGGCCATGTTAACTCTTTAGATTCAAGACAAAAACTAGTTTTCTAACACCCTGTTGAAAGGACTGGGGAATCAGTAGATGTTCTGGTACCTTTGTGTGTGGGGTAGAGGAAGACAGATAAAATTTATGAGATATGGGGACCTCCAACTCCATTTACCTTTTAGTGGATGTAGGAAGGAATCTTGTAAAGATTTCTTTCAAAGTAAAAGACATCTGTTCTCTCCATGCACCATACGACTAATAAAAAGGAACAAGTTGGGTAGATTTAATCAGATGTAGGAGAAATGGCTATGCTATTTCAAAGTGAGGCTCAGAATAATCACTCTATCATGCAAGAGACTGCCAGATCAAAGGAAATCTTTCCAGTAGCATCAAGCTCTAGTATAGTTTATTACCATTTGGTTCTTATGACTATGTGAACCCAGTGATATTCAAAGTATGTAGTATATGGAATTTTTTTTTTTTTTTTTTTTTTTGTAAATCACTTTTGGCAGAATCACAGCAGAGATCCCTAGAGTTTTGGGCATCAAAGTGATGCCATCTTTGATAAGTAATTATTCTCTTCTTATTGTTAGGTTCTAGTGAAATTTAAATAGCTGCTCATTGGCCATGTATATTGTGAATTTGGATAATGTGATAAGACAGTCCACCAAGACAAGTCATTAGACATGCACATCAGTACTGTATTATCAAGAGTAAGTAGTAAATATGTGTGGTGAATATATAATTTATTATCAAAATCAGGAGTGCTGTTTTTTAAAGACTTATTTATTTATGCATACAAGAACTTCAGTACAGGCCAGAGGTGTGGGGGCTTAGAGGATTCACCAGAGACAGAGTGGGAACTGCACAGGCAGATTGAAATACACTGCTGAAGGGAGCAGTGGGCGAGTCAGGAGAGGTCTGCTATGCCATGTGGATAGCTCCCTGGGCAGGGATTGAACTCCTGCTGCAGTGGCTGTGAATAGCTTCATACGTTGCATCTTAACCCCTTGCACCACCAGGGAGGCCCAAAATCAGGAGTACTATTAAAAGGAGCACGATTAATCATTCCAGTGGGACATGCAGATTAAACTGATACTTTCTGTGGCAAACTTGGACTTTGATTCAACATAACCAGGAACAAATTCCATTAGCAGCTGGTTTATATTCTTAGCACTCCTTCATCTTATACCAGCAACCTTTGAATGAAGGAGGAAAAAAGTTGGAAGTAAATTCATAAACCTTATGTTGACATTAGCAAAAAGTGCTGTAGCGTTCTAATCTCACTTTGAAGAGACTCTGAAGACTTGAAGAAAGGGAAATCCTCCAAGTTGTGGCAGGTTGAGTAATATGCCTTATGCTCATTCTATCTAGGACAGATGCATGAGGTATGCTTTTAAAAAGTAAACTCCTTTTGGGGAGCAAACAAGTGCATTTTTATTTTTAAAAGGAATAGTTGCATTATGTTAGATATAAACATTTGTTCTTGTGGTTGTTGGAAATTTAAGCATAGCAAAGTGAAATATATTGATGCCAAGCAGATTGTAGTGAACATTTGTCTTATTTATGGTCTTTTCAACACCTTCTGAATACCCCTTCTAAAGGCTCTCAGCTTGTAAGCTAACATTCTGAGGTAGAAGACAGAAATGCTTTCCTACTTTCCATTAAAGCTAGAATGCAGGTTGGAAAGGATCCACTTGGGACTTAATTCAGAAGAGAGTAATAGGAAGAAGTCACAAACAATGAATTAACTCTTGTGAAATAGACAATGAGCTTTTAGATGTCAGTGCACAGACAGAAGGCCCCGAAACTTTTTTTTTGGTTGCAGACATATGTTCTGGGTGAGCAGTACAAACACTGAGGCTGTGGTGGTGACAATGGAAACTTTACTGGAATAGTCTATGAGTTTAATTGGACTACTCTTCCTGGCTGGATAGGTTCAATCTAAATATCTTGAACCTTCCCTGATATTTTACAGCTGACTTTATAAACATTAGTGCATTTTTTTTCCTGTACATTTTTGAAGAAATGGACTCAGCTGTTTCCTGCTAAAAACGGTTCCTGATACATGGGTATTTCAGCTTACCACAGGGAGAAATGACCTTTAGTCTCATTAGCCATCATAGAAGAAATAAATTTTGTAAAAGTAACATATTCAATGATTAAAAAAAGAGTGTGCAATCTCACCAAAATCTGAACTTGTACCAACAGGATAGTTTTCCTTCAACAAAAAAGGTTTACAAATCTGCCTTGAACTAAGGCAGATTTGTAAATACTAAATCTCATATACTAAATCTAAATTCACAAAAACAGTTATCTTAAAGGATGTTATTTCAGTTTACCAAAGGATGCACCATATGTATTTTATATAATCGGCCAATACTCCATTTATTTTTTACATTGTAGTTTGTTTAGAAATTCTGTCTTTAAAGATTGTATCTGCTGCACAGATAGAGATTTGCTTTTATTTAAGTATGAGAATTTAAATGGCTGGTTGTGAAGTTGGGAAGTTAATAGTCCCTAAGGCCTAACAAAGAATTCCAACCAACTTTCAAAATTGGAATGCCTTTTTAATATCAGTATTATGAAGAATGTCTACTATTGAGGAATAAGTTTATGTAGGATTCTTAAATGAAGACAATAAAATACATATCTAACTAAAAATTTCAATAGTAGAGAACACCATGCTACTCAATTCCTAGGTAATTTTTGGTTAACATGGCTAGCTATTGATTTTGTAGAGTCACTATAATCCACTTTATAGTTCATCTTTTATTGGTAAATTTTAAAATCTTTAAATACAGGGATTTTAAACAAAAATAGTGTAACGACTATGCCTGCATTAGGGGTGTGTGTGTGTGTGTGTATGTGTGTATGTGTGTATGTGTGTATGTGGTGTGGAACTATATAGAACCACACTTATAAATACCACGAAATCCCTTCTGGGTTCACAAGTTCATAGCTGCTGTTGAACACCTATTAGACATTTAAGAGCATCATAAAAAGACTATCTCTGGAGGATTGTGTTTATGCTAGGAATAGATCTCCTCCCCAGTAAGTTGAAAGTCCATTAAAAGGAGTTGAACTCAGCCTTTGTGAGATGTTTCCTTTCCTATTAGAGAGCTGATCTTAATAGCTGTAATATAGGTAGTTGTCTCATTAATTACTGGAAATTTGGCTTGATGAGAACTACAGGTGCAGAACTTGGCCAGTGCTGTTGAACATAATGATCTAGGTGCAGAAATTTCATAGTCATAAATAAGGATGTAGTTTATCCTGCTATACAGTACAGATGAAAAACAGAGTAGAGCTGCTTCTTTTAAAGCTTTCTAGAGAGGTAATCGATTTCAGATTATGTAATAAGTTCTGCTATTTAAATTCCATCTTGTAAGCAAAATGTTGATTCTTTTTACAGACTAGAATTTTTTCATAAATGCAGTTTCATGAAATATTGACTCAAATATTTGCAGGATGCACTTAGCGGAGTTTTACCAAATTTGAACGGCAACAGTAAATGGCTTACTTGATATATTACACTTCTGGCATCTCCCACTTTTCAAAAGTTTGCTTTACATCGCTTCCCTTTTATGGAAGACCTACATTAGCACTTGTTTTTACTAACCGAAAGAAATCCTAGCAGGATTTCTACTTTTACTACAAAAGATGAAAAGCAAAAAATAAACCTTAGCTTTGTTTTGCAGAGAGCTGTTATATAGGCACAGTCTATATGTATGTTACGTAGTGCACAGTCTAAGCAATGCTAGTGGTTTCTGTGGAGCTCCCTAACAGGGAACTGTGTATTTGTCACATCATTCCTGCTTTTACTGTATGTTCGTATTATTTAAGTTTGATGCATTATTTCATATAATGTAGTAGGTTTTTTTTGCTTCTGGTAATGTTCAAAATTTTTTTCCATAAAAATTAATGGTAATTGGCCTCCCTGATGGCACAACCTATGAAGCTATCCACAGCCACTGTAGCACGAGTTTGATTCCTGGCCAGGGAGGTGACCCACATGGTGCAACAGACCTCTCCTGTCTCACCCATTACTCCCCTAAGCAGTATATTTCAGTCAGTTTGCCTGTTCTGTTCCCCACTCTGTCTCTAGTGAATCCTATTACACCCACACCTCTGGCCTGTACCCCAGTTCTTGTATACATAAATAAATAAATCTTTAAAAAAATTAATGGTAATTGCTTCTTTGCTTTAAGCCACTTCCACTTAGTTTTTGTACGAACTGCTCCTATTTTCGATTAGTAGAGGAAACCTGTATTAGTATTCCCAAATACCCCTGAAACCATCAAAATCTTGACCCTCTTTTCTCAGTTAATAATTTCCTAAGTGGCTTTAGTTAATTACCTGCCTCAAAGTAACCAGGGTTAGTGGAAAAGTTTTAAGGAATAGTTGAAGTACAAATATTGGGTTTCATTGGTGAGGAAAATTGAAATTGAAGTTGTCAAATGTGTTTAGTCTGATTTTGATGATACAAAAGCTGAGTGTAGAGATTAGTGGTTTTGCCTTCTTTTTATTTAATCTGGCCAAAGAACAAGCAACTTCAAACTAAAAGGTCACATATTTTCACCTATAATCTGTAGATTTTTGACATACCTATGATAATTCCTCACCCAAATGATCTTAGTTGGTTTATGTCATTTTATCTTGTAGATGCACCAAGATGTGTTTCATTTCTGTACTCTGATGTTTCCATGCATCAAAGTCCCTAGGTGTTTTCTAATGGCGGAAACTGCCCATTCATATCTGCTTTAGACTCTAGGGCCAGGCCTCAGTGATCACCTCCACTTGCATTTCAGTTTGCAGGGGAAGAATGAAAAATTACCAAGACTGAAAATTAGATTATCTGCCATGCCTATTGATCATGTAACACCTGTTGGTGTTACATCTTTTGTAATTACTAACTTCTCTGCTTTACCTTTCTTTGCATAGAACTACTTCTAGTTCTGTGTATCTGCCAAATCCTTAACAATATTTTTTCTATATGATTCCTTTTCCCCATACATTACTTCTTAACTGATTTCTCAGCATCCAGTCTTGATCCCTTCAAATCATATGACTCCTGTGTTTAAAAAATAAAAAAAGAAATTCTCCAAACAAAAACCATTATATACTAGATAGTGTTTAGACTGAGCAAACTAGATTCTCCATGACCTGGTCTAGCTTTACTTCTTGTAGTTCCCCTATAGATACTGTGTTTTTTCATGCCCTTGGGCCTCTGCTTTGCCTCACTTTAAAATCTTCTATTTTATCTCTAGTTTCTATCCATCGCTTTAAGATACAGCCCAGGAGTTGTATCTTCCAGCTTACATCATTCTAGAGCCCCAGACTTAATTAAATGCCCCTCTTTTGAGCACCCATGGAATATTTGGTGCTTATATATCTACTTTTATATATTACCTATAAGCATATATGTTTATATGTCTACTTTATCATGTATCCCTTCCTCATTTCTATTTCTGAACCATTTTTGATTCATGATACCATTTTTGATTCATGATAGGTTGCTCAATAAATGTTTACCAATGTGAATTAAGCTTGTCTTATATCTTCTCTTCCTCTGGAAGTTCAACTGGCTCTTTTTCTTTCCTGGTTCTGTGTGTTCCAGGTCATAACTGGTTGATCTATAATATTTGTGATGACTCTGTGCATGCACACACACACACACACACACACATAGAGTTATGTAGCACAGAATAGTATTTGGGTCAACAAAGACATATACAATGGAGGTCCTTTATGTATCTTAGATATATAGTAGGCGATACCACCTAGGTTTGTAGAAATTCATTCTATATTTGCATAACAACAAAAATTTCCTAATGATGAATTGCTCAGAAATTATCTCCATTGTTAAACACCGCATGACTGTGTGTATCAACATTCATATCTATCTCATCTACATCTGTAAACCTTATACCTCCTCATTCCTTTCTTCATGTGATGCTTTGTTATAACTAGGCTTTCTGAGAGTCCAATGGAGAATACTGGAACAGTTTTGACTTTGGAATGTTTTCTTTAATGGAAAGTGGAAGTCAAGGATTTTTTTAAAGAAGTCCATCCTTTGTTTAATTTATCATGATTCTGTCCTGTTAAGATACTCATAGACAGTCTAAAGCAATCTACCTGATCAAAATCATATCTAAGGAGGATTATAGGAATTTTTATTTATCATTTTTTTAAAAAAGATTTATTTATTTATTTTATACAAGAGCTAGGGCATAGGCCAGAGCTGCGGGAGGGTGAGAGGATTCACCAGGGACAGAGCAGGGAGCAGAACAGGCAGACAACTGAAATACACTGCTGAGGGGAGCAGCGGGCGCAACAGGAGAGGTCTACCATGCCATGTGGGAATCTCCCTGGCCGGCTGAGAATCGAACCTGCACTATAGAGGCTGTGGACAACTTCACAGCACTGCGCTCAACCCGTTGCACCACCGGGGAGGCCCATAGGAATTTTTAAATGAGAAAGCTTCTGCTCTTAACCGAGAAGTCATGTTGTGTTGGTTTCAACCTCTGTGAAAATGAAGAACAAACAATTGATATAAGAAGCTTAGTCGTTGGATATTTATTTAATATCTGAGTTCCAGTGAAGTTAGGACCTGATTTGAATGAAAGAGGGTTTCTGATTTTGAGAGTCAGTATATATTTCATGTTTATTGTTAGCCATACATCCCTTTTAAGTGGCAATTTAATGACTAAACTTTTACACATACTGCATAAAAACTCAGGTTTTTAAGGTTTAATTTTGTGACTTCTTTTCTCTCTCAGCCATGTCCATTTGCACTAATTTGCCTAAATGGTTTTAGGCACAAAAAAAGACATTTGACCCAAGTCATGGGCAATTAGTTCAACAGCTCTTGATAGTGAACTGATGAATTTTTCATGCATGTAGTGGTTTGCAAATTTAAGCAATCTTTAACTGAATGGCTATTTCAATTCCTGAAGTGGTTAGTGTAATAAATTGTAATACTGCACATTCAAAATGTAATACTCTAGAAGTGTACTAATAATGCAAGTTTGTACAATGGATTCAAAACACCATTTCACTTTAGCGGGAGACTCATCTAAGGGCCTAGTTTACATCAGTAGGTTTACAAGACATTGTGAAATATTTTGACTTCTGGAATTAACACATTGATCCCCTGATTCTTCTTTTGAGCTTACTATTTTCTTATTCTATCAACAGTTTCATTCTATAGCAGAAATAAACTCACTTGTTATGAAAAGCACTCTATTATTTTGATTTGCAAGCAATTCTTTTCTTTCTTTTTGGTAAAATTTCCTTGGCTTGTTATACAGCTTTCTTAATCTCTGAAAATTCTGAAATTCACATCCAGTTTAACATGCAGGAGATCAGGTATGCACATGGTCTTCCTTTCTGTTGTACTTAAAGACATGTCCCTGCTCTTATATAAGACCAAACATCTTTTATTTTAGTCTTTCTACTCACTGAGTTTGTTTTCATAGGTATTCTTGTGTCCCCTGGACTAATAAATAACTCTTTGCACTCTTTGTTCTGTTTCTGTCTCTGTCTCCTCATGCAACCTGTGAACATACTCTTTCACATCCCACCTCAAAAAAAAAAAAAATCTAGTAGACAAAATAGAGTCCCTGACTTCACAGCATCTCTAGCTTGGTACACATCTATCTGCTTCTTTTTATGACAATTCTTTTTGTAGCTCTCCCTATGCTCTCCTATTTGTCCTTCTTTTCTTAACCTTGTTGCACACCTACTGTGACTTAGTTGCATTTTAAGTCTCAGTTACTAGCTTCCCTGTATGGGCATCCTTGTAGACTCTACCCACTCTAATTCTGGAATGGAGTTGGCTTGCAAGAGGATGTGGGGGAAGTGTAATGAGGCGCTGACATTCAACCAAAGGTTTAGGAGGCTTTGTGCATCTTTGCCTTCTTGGACTTGTGCCACCATTTTGAAACTAAGCCAGGACAGTCCTTTGGGAGACTTGAGAGATCCTACAAAACAGAGCTGAATCATTCTTCCAGTTGAGGCTATGTCAGAGCAGCTGACCTTTAGGCTACCCACTGGTTGGTTGCAGGAATACTTATTAACCAAACTAAGATGAGCTGAGACTAGTTCAGATTGGCAGAGCCATCCAGTTGGTGAATAAACTTGTGAGAAATATGGTTATTTTAAGCCATTGAGTTGTGGTCATTTTGTTATACAGCAATAGCTAGCTAACACATTCCATTAATCAGTCTTTTATTGCCACCAAACTTTTGAAATGTTCCTGTCAAAGTCAACAGTGTCCTCTAGTTAACTGTATCCAAGAGTTAATTATCTGTCCTTATCTTTCTTGACTTCACAGCAACCATTAACAGAAAGCTTTTTAATTGAAGTTGTTCTCTAGATATTATATCACATTTCCTTGGTTTCTACCCACATCACTGATATTCTTTCTTAAGCTCCCTTGCTTCTCTTCTTCATCTGCTAGATTATCTTTTTTTTTTTTTTTAAGATTTATTTCTGCATAGATGAACTGGAGTGTAAGTCAGAGGTGGGGTAGGGGGGAAGTGAGAGGATTCACCAGAGACAGAGTAGGGAGCAGAACCGGTGGATTTACAGAAATACACTTCTAAGGGGAGTCTGGGCAAAACAGGAGAGGTCTGCTCCGCCATGTGGCTTAGCTCCCTGGCTGGGGATCAAATTCAGGCCTTCTCCATGATAGCTTTGAGACTTAACCCCTTATGCCATTAGGGAAGCCCTCTACTAGATTCTTAAGTTGAGACAACAGAAGTCTGTATGTGGTCCCTTTCTTGTTCTATACTTTTATGTTATCACTCAGTGAATTTAAATACTGTCTATAAAATAGTAATTTTGAGAGACAAATCCCCTTTTCTAAATCATTCCTCTCAATTCTAGAATCATACTTTTAGTTTATTTAGCTTCTGCACTCAGATATATAATAGATATTACAAACTTAATGTAGCAAAGGATAACTGTTTTTTATCTCCCAAATTGTTTTTTAGTTTCTTTCTGGATCTTATCTTTATTATCCTCCTAAGCCAAAAATCCAAATTGCAAGGATGTTAGCTCTACTTCCAAAATACATGATGAATGTGGTCATATTTTGCCAGCCCCTATAACTGTAGTCTAACTCACCAACCTGTCTTATTTGCCCAACTGTACCTGCCTCTTAATTGATTTTCTTGTTTTCATTCTTTTTTCCCATCGTGAATCCCCTTTATGGTAGTTAGAATAATTATTTTTTTAAGTTAAAATCCATTCACACCATTGCTTTGCTTATATCCATCCAATGACTACCCAATGGAAGAGAATCCAAAATCACCTTATTTTCTGTAACTTGTATATAGTCATCTCCCATAAACTCACCTCTGGTGAGTTTCATTGTGACCTCTGGTCACTTTCATTCTGTCATTGTTCTCTAATCACTCTCATTTTCCTTTTTGTTGCTAAACACTCCAAGATCACCTCTTCTCTCAAAATATTTGCATTTACTGTTCTCACTGCCTGGAATTTTCTTTACCAATTTTTTTCATAGTTGGTCCTTTTTCATGATACTAGTCTTGGATAAATATGTCATATTTTTAGAGAGGGATTTTGGGGTAATCTTAGCTAGAATTCCTTCTGCAGCCCCCTAGTAATTCTTTATCTTATCACCTGTTTTATTTATTTTCTTCATAGCACTTTTCTATCTTCTGAGTCTTATCTAAAATTTGCTTATTTATTTGTTCCTTACATAATTATTGTGACTATTTCTACATTAGGAATGTAGCCTTCCTGTCTCTTATTTACCTTGTGAACTGTTGTTTATTTCATACCCAGATTTGTACATGGCACTGAGTAGGTATTCAGTGAGGATGTATTAAAAGAATAAATGCATTTGAAGTTAAGCACTACTGAAGCTTTTATCAAAATATTTATCTGATCTTTTTTGAAAATATGTAGTGAAAATAACACTGTATGTTTCTGAATTCTAAGATTCTTTAAATGTGTGAAAATAAAACTTTGGAATGGATGAAACTTGAGAAATCTCTATTAATGATATGGATCTGGTCATTGACATAGATTTTGTATTAGCCAACAGGAGGGTACTGATGTGGAGATACATTTTCCTGGCAGTTGGCCTTTCACTGAATTGATTTTGCAAATGCCATGCTCGAAGTTACAATGATTTGTAACGTTTTAATGTTTAATTGTGAGTGGGTTACACTCTCAAGTTTGCATATTTATGATTTATCATGGAAATGCCCAATACAATAAATGACTTTATTTAGGAATGAAAATTTGTATTTTCAAATGAGAAATTTCTATTTATAGAAATACTAAAGATTTGTACTTTAAGATTTAGCTTAAGTATTACCTTCCCTGGTAAGCATTCCTTTATTTTTAAGGAAAGATCAGTCATGTCTTAATCTTCCGTTTCTAGAGCTCTAATGTATTGTCCATACTGAAATTTTATTTGATGATTTACAGGTCTACTTTACCCCACTAAGCACTGAGATCTTTCAAATAGATTCCACACCTCTTCTTCTTTTTCTTAAAAGCATATGCAGATTTTGACATCTTTAGTCAGTGTGTAAAACAGAGTAAGTTCAGGCAAATAATTACTGAATTGAATGGAATAAAAACATATTGGGTGGAATTACTACTTAATTATTTTGTACAAATATCTAAATTTACCTTCAGCTGGCATAGGGATTAAGTCTCAGTGCTATCACCACTGCCACCTGAGTTTGATCCCTGGGCAGGGAGCTAACCCACATGTGGTGCAGCAGACATCTTCTGTCTCGCCTGTTACTCCCCTTAGCAGTGCATTTCAGTAAATCTGCCTGATCTCCTCCCCACTCTGTCTCTGGTGACTCCCCTCACCCTCCGCACTTCTGGACTGTACCCCAGTTCTTATGCAAAAATAAATCTTAAAAAAACCCACCCCAAAATGTAAATCAATGGAAGGCAGAATCATGTATTAGCATTTCTCTTGCACTCCTCATTGAGTATAGCACTACCAGGAGTAATGTTCTCCCTCCATGGGATTCTGGCTCCATGGAAATTCTTAATTACCACCATCAGGGTTAGGGGAATTGATAGTTGATGTCTACTTAGCATTATACATTAAATCTCTATCCAGTCTCCTGTCCTAGTGAGCTGACTGGCTAATATGAAGACTTCAAGAATTTGTAAGAGGCAGTATGATTTATATAGGATGAAGTACAGTTGTATGGCTGTGAATTTTATGAATTTCTAGTTACTTTTTTTTAATTGGTACCTAATATACAGAGTTATTATGATGACCGCATAAATGTAGGTATATGAGGTACATGATATGTTCCAAATGTCAAACATGCAAATTAAATGGTTATCCTTAGAGGTAGTGTGCCAGGATTATTTGAAAAATATATACCAACCTGAATTATAGACTTTAAAAGGAATTTGGATTCTTCTTTGGTAATATCCTTGAGTTAATAATTCTATAGGAGTCTAGAACATTATAGATTTTCCTTCCCAATAAAATTAAGAATCTGTTAGAAAACTAATCAGAATAAAAACAAGATACTTGCTGACACATTTTGCTAGAATTTCTAGTGAAAGTATTAAGACAAGAAAAAAATTAAAAATGGTAGAAAGTGTAAAATTTCCTATGGTTGCATTCACAAATTATCACAAATTTTGTGTAACACAACAGTAACTTATTTTGTAGTTTTGGAGGTCAGATGTCAAAAGTCAGTCACTAGGCTTAAGTCAAGGTGCTGGCAGACTGGTTCTTCTGGACATAACCCAGGATAATGTTCACATCTCAAGATTTTTCACTCAATTATGTCTGCAGTCTCTCTTACAGTGTAAGATCACATGTATATAATAGTTCCAGCGACTTGGATATTAATGTCCTTGGAAGGCACTTTTTTTTTTTTTTTGGCTTACCTTAAATAGGAACACACACTACTAACTTTATAGATAATATGATTGTCTACATAGAAAACCCTAATTGATATACAGAAAATTTATTAGCATTAATAAGAGAGATTACCTAGGTGGGGGGTATAAGATCCATTTAAAAAATGCAGTTGCATTTTTATATGTTGGGATGAAACAGGTAATGGAAAGATAGAAGAGAGAGGATGTCTTTTTCTTACAAAAGCTACAGCAGGTTTGATTTTAGTGAGGACTTGAACTGTTTGGTCGTCCGTGGGTCATTTTTCTTAGAAATCTGGAAAAAAGTAAATGAACTTTATCCAAATTTTGGACTTGGGAAGCAGATCTAGATCAGTCTGAGAAAATCTTTCCAGACCCTGTTCTGAGTGGATGGGGTGGTGGAGTGGAACCTGGCCCTCTAGCCTGGAAGTGTATGGGGACCCTTTCTATCACATAGGGGCTTTTCCAAAGATTTTTTTTTTATTTTTATATTCCCCATACAATTGCAACCCCGATTTTGACCCCAATCCCTCCTCCCACCCCTGCCAAGAGTGTCTCTGGTTCATAGTTGTTTGTTGATTTTGATTTTTTTCTTTCTTATAGTTACTCTTTTTCCTGGTCCATATTTAGGTTTTCTAGATTCCTGTTATGAGTGAGACCATCCAATATTTTTCTTTTTCTTTCTGGCTTATTTCGCTGAGCATGATCCCTTCCAGCTCCATCCATGTTGCTGCAAATCGCATGTGTTTATCGTTTTTGAATGCTGAGTAATATTCCATGGTGTATATGTACCACATCTTCTTGATCCAGTCATCTATTTTTGGGCATTTGGGTGGTTTCCAAAGCTTAGCTATTGTAAACAGTGCTTTGGAATTGCTGTTTCTGTGTCCTTTGGGCAAATACCTAGGAGTGGAATTGCTGGATCATATGGAAGCTCTATCTTTAGTAGGTTGAGGAATCTCCACACAGCTTTCCATAGTGGTTGGACCAGTTTGCACTCCCACCAACAGTGCAGAAGAGTTCCTTTCTCTCCACACCCTCACCAACATTTGTTGTTGCTGGTTTTTTTAAATATGTACCATTCTCACTGGTGTGAGATGGTATCTCATGGTAGTTTTGATTTGCATTTCCCTGATTGCAAGTGATGTTGAACATTTTTTCATATGCCTGTTGGCCATTTGTATTTCCTCTTCGGAGAAGTTTCTTTTTAGCTCAAAGATTTTTTTTAAGATTTATTTATTTATGCATACAAGAACTAGGGTAACAGGCCAGAGGTGCGTGGGGTGAGAGGATTTACCGGAGACAGAGTGGGGAATAGAATAGGCAGATAGACTGAAACACACTGCTGAGGGGAGCAGTGGGTGAGACAGGAGAGTTCTGCTATGCCATGTGGGTAGCTCCCTGGCTGGGGATCAAACTCATGTTGCAGTGGCTGCAGGTAGCTACATAGTGCTGAGACTTAGCCCCTTGCACCACTAGGGAGGCCCCTTTGCCAAAGAGTTTTCATAGTATTTTTTAAAGTTCAAAGGACTAAATAAAAATTTTATCAGTGACCAAATTAGAATATATTTGCTGTATTATGAGGTTTAAAACATTTTGGGCGTTGGTTTTTTTCACCAGAGTGCTTCAGCTTGCTCTTGGGGATCTCAGCTCAGTGAAACTGGTAGGATGCATTCACCAATTTACCGCTCTCTTTTATCCTGGGTTATTCCTTTCTTCATTTCCCCTTTTTGTAAGTAAACCCTCCACTCAACCTTTTTTGTGTGTGCCTGCAGTTAAGTCTCATTTTAAATCCTTTATAAGGATGCAGGTGAGGACCCTCAGTTGGGCCAACCCATTTCACATTGGGATTGCCCTGTAATAGTTGCATCTTCTAAAGATGAAGGTCCCTGTTCATCATTTCAGAGAGTTTCCAACCGTTTAATCTTACCAGTATGTCCCACTCAGCTTTTCCCGGTTAGCTTTGCTACCCTTGCCTCTGTCTGGTGTCTAGAAGGGAACTTTGAATTCCTGTATGTATTCATACTTCATGGGGGAAATGCTTTTTTTATCTGGGATAACTACAAGTTTATTTCCCTTGGCTTATCTTATTAATATTTGATGGCATTTACTCTCAAAATGACTTTGCACAGTTGCCCTGGAGTGTTTGCACAAAGGAGGCTTTCTAATGCAAATGTGACTGAATTGAAAGTTAAAAAGAATACTTTGGTCCAAATGGGAGTGCCCTCAAAGTCAAATCTTAGTCACCAAAGCACTTTTTTTATTATTCATATATTGCTTTGTTTGTTAATTAAGTGGATGCTGTAATTTATTAGACAAATATTTTTCTAACACCTTGTTGTGGTCTAGGAGCTTGTAGTTTAGGTGGGAAGATGAGATAATGTGGAAAAAAGCCCCACTGCCTCAAAATTTCAAAGGGCTTTGTTGTCAATAGATATTCCTCATAAAATGAAAGAGGAGAGTTCCCATCAGGGAGAAATTGCCCCTGTTTCTTGAACACATCAAAATGACAGGCTTCCCATTATACTTGAGTGTAAAATTCACTTCCAGATTTGTCTTAGAGTCTGTGGAAAAGCAGATGCCTCATGCTTTTGGGTAGGAGAGAGCTGCTTTGGTCAATAGTCAGAGGGAAGGTGGATTCTATAATTCCTTACTGAGTTCTAGGCTGTTTGAAAGGAATGCCATTGAAATATCAATTTTAACATATAATGTTTGGAAACCATATTGCTCACAAGTATTGTCTAGTAAAACAAGAATCTATTAAAGGGTTACCAGATTTGTCAGGAAAGTAAACTGTTCAAGATCTACAAAGGGGGGCCTCCCCTGGTGGCGCAGCGGTTGAATGCTGGTTTGCGAAGCTGCCCGCAGCCTCTGCAGCGCAGGTTCGATCCCCAGCCGCTGGGGAGGGTCCCACATGGCACGCAGACCTCTTCTGCCGGCGCCCGCTGCTCCCCTCAGCAGTGTACTTCGTCAGTCTGCTTGCTCGGCTCTCTGCGCTGACTCTGGTGAATTCTCTCACCCTCCCGCGCTTCTGACTGTATCCAGCACTTGTATAAATAAATAAATCTTTAAAAAAAAGAATATATTAAAAAAAAGATTTACAAAGGGATTTTTAATGTTTTCCCAGGGGAATAACTTACTGAGATTCTCTCTTTTTTAGTAGAAATGTTGACTTTTAGAATATAGGACATGAATTTCTTTAATGATGGGGTATAGAGTCTGATTTCCTGGCCAATGTGTCTCAACAACTGCAGTGTGAACAGTAGAACAGTGAAGGGCTGATGATTGAAAGTGGCAAGGAGGAAATGCTGGTGGATGGAGGATCAAAGAGTGATGGAGTCATTGCTTAATTGAACTAGAAGAGAAGGTGTTACAGGGCAGGGAGCGGGGCCACCCAGGAACCCCAAACTGGCCTGCTCTAAATTGGTACTGCCATCCAAGACAAACTCTAGAGCGTAAGACTTTTAGTGGAAAGGAACTTTAATACAATTAGTGTACAACAAAGAGGAGACAAAGAATATAGTTTCCAAATCAAGCACCCAAAGTTGCACATCCCCTTATGGGTAAATGCCCAGCCAAACAGGATTGGCCCAAAGCAGGGCCGCAAGTCTAAGGCGCCTCCTGGTGTGGACTTTTAGGAAATGGACAGAAGGGGCCCAGCACATCTGGGACAGAGAAGCAAAATCAAAATCAAGATAAAAGCTGCCATCGTTAACCTCCCCACAAGTCTCTCACCCACATCTGTTTCCCCCAGTCCAGGACCAAGAAGCCAGTGCAGCTTCTTCACATGTCTCTCTGCTCCATGTGCCTCTTCCAGCTCTCCTTCTGGCTCTGCATCCTGCTTCCTCCCTTCTCCAGGCTCCTCTCCAGCTTCTCCTCCTCTTTGCTCAGCTCCACCCTCCTTTGGTGGGGGGGGGGCGAGAGTGGGGGGCACCTGGAACCTCCCCTCTCTGGGACCACCCCATTAACAAAAGTAAACCAAAAATATGAAGATGAGAGAATTATTCAAAAGGAAGTGACTTGTATATTGAAAATGTTTGAGTCATTATTTTGAAAAAAAAATGTTTTGAGGAGGGATATGAATAAGTTTACAACTTAATAAAGCATAAAACCTATCATAAAAGTGAGTGGTACTAATCAAAGATCTTGTTAAGTGATACAGAGAGAAGGTCTAAAGGAGTTCTTAAGAGGATTTTTGTATAAGGCTGTATAAGGTTATCAGCTTAAAGATCTAAAATACCTGTATAATTATTTTGATTGCAGTAACAGTTTTATAACATTATATAGGTTTCAGGTGTTCATTATTATAAATCAACATGTATATATAAAACATTAAGTTTGCTAAAAATCTAATTCTATCCTTTACCATATAGTCCATCCTTTTACCTGATTTCCCATTCCTTCTGGTAACCACTAATTTAAAGACCTACAATATTCAAACTTGGATTGTGATCTCCCTAATAATGTACTAAAAAAAAAGCGAGTTCGATCCCTGGCCAGGGAGCTACCCACATGGCGCAGCAGACCTCTCCTGACTCGCCCGCTGCTTCCCTCAGCAGTGTATTTCAGTCAATCTACCTGGTCTGCTCCCTACTCTGTCTATGGTGAATCCACTCACCCCCTACACCTCTGGCCTGTACCCCAGTTCTTGTATGCATAAATAAATCTTTAAAAAATAAATAAAAAAGTGATTATTGTTCTTGGCCAGTGAAGTTGATCATATTATAAGTTACATTCTTAATCATATTGGTTGGATTACTAATTTTTCTTTATGACATTAAGTGTTCTGAGAATGAGTAAATTTGACAATTTAGTTTAACTGAGAGATTGGTCACATTCTTAAAATTTGTCAGATGTATTGCAGTTATAACTTTTTCTTTTACCCACCTCTTATATTTCTGCTTCAAAAGGATCCCATACTATTACACTTATCTTCACTTGAGTCTCTTAGCCCAAGTTACTGACATGTCCCCCTGGACTCTTATACTAGTTTCCTACCAGTGTCCTGGGTCTAATATGGAGCCGTAGAGCCCTGTCTTCCAGGAGACCTTTCTGAGTGGGAAACTAGATCCTGTCATGCCCCTTACTAAAATGCTCCATTGGCTTCCCAACAAGTCCAGTGAGCTCTCTACCATCACTTACCACTCTTCCCTCTTGCTCCCACACTATGAGCTTATTAAATAGCTGTGTTTCTTGCATTTCAAAAGTTCTTCCTCTTCAGAGCATTTGCACACCAGCTTCCCTCTGCTTAGAAGGCTTGTCTTCCAGATTTTCATATGCCCAATAATTTTCATTCAGATCTTAACTAAAACATCTTCCCAGACTGGATTTCCCAAAGCTGGCCTTTTTCTAATACAGTAAGTACCTTTAAAATATTATGCATATTTTGTTATCTCTCTTTGAAATTATCTCATTCATTGACTTTATTATCTGTCTCTAATTAGAATGTCAGGGTTATAACATCAGGGTCCTTTCTGCTTTTTCCATGGATTTATCTCTGGCACCTAGAACAAGACTTCTGTTATGGTGAATGCACAAGAAATATTCATCAGATAAATGTTGAATTACAGTTGAGGTGTTTTCTTCTTATTCATCTTCTATGCTTTCAGAGTTTCAGATGTGGCTTGATTCCCGAAGGCTGATAAGGGAAATTAGTTTTACCAGAATTACAGTTTGAGATAATCTTAACCTCATCATGAAGTAAAATCTCTTTTGTGACCCTGTAGTAAACTGAGCTTATGATTCTGTTAATGTCCAGAAGATGAAACTCATCAGCTGATGGTAAATTTAAAATAGACTTCCAAAGCAATAAGGAAAAAGGAAATGTAAAAAGGACTTGCTAATATATTGTGTTTCTAATACTATTTGAAAGTCTTAAATTATGAAAACAAAATAGTAAACATCTAGTTTTTTAGAGACTTCTATATTATGCAGGATATACAGTATATGTGAACTTAATATTATCTGTTTTTTTCTAAAGTAATGTTATTAGGCTTAGTGCACAAGCAACTATGAATTGTAAGTGCACTCTGAGCAAAATTTTCTGCTTATTCCAACAGTAATTTTGAATTTTATTTACATCTATAATGAAATACATTTTATTTAAATCTGTAATGATGGCTTTGATCACCCTTATTTCTACTGGGTACTGGGAGGTGTGTGTTAAAGTACTACCTCTGATTATTGTATTTTTCATGAGCTTCTTTGGGCCAGTAAGACAAACTCAGATGGACTTTAGCAAAAAGAGAGTTTATTAATTACAATACCTGAAATTATGGGAGGGTTTCATGAAGTCTCTTTTTTTCTCTCTGCCCTACCCCGATTTTTCCATCTCTTAGTTCTGCTTGTCTCTGTTTTCCTTCAATCTCAGCACCATTATTATCTACTGAAGATGAGCTTCCTTTAGTAAGTTAATAAAGACAGGCCAGGGTTATATTCTCCTAATATCATGACCCTAAGGGAAAGAAACACGTCAAGCTTAGTCACTTCTGTTATATAGCATTCATTCAATCAAAATTAATCGAGTACCTTTTGTATCAAACTAAATTTTGAAAAATTACTGATTCTTGCAGACCTGGTTTGGCTGATGTGCCTCTTCCTGGCCTGGAAAATAGGGTATGTTGCTCAGCAGTACTGTACCAAGAGCCTCCACCATAACTTGGGTAGTGAAGCTGGTACCATTATTTATATGGATTTGAGATAGTTCCTTAAAAAAAAAAGTTTCTCATTTATAAGAAGAGGTAAAATACATTAGTTAGAGACTAAAACTCACAGTGACAATATTTCATTGAAATAATGAATTTCCTATGTAATTAATGAACTGGGACTAAGTTTCAAGTTACGTTGACCAAACAGTATAAGACTGTTGTAGTCTACGAAAGAAAAGTTTAATTTTAATTTTGTCCATCTAATGCTTGTATACTTTTAATATAGATGAATACTCCTATTCAACCTTTCTCCAGGCAAATTTCTCTTCTAAACATTCATGACCCTTATTTAGATATTTTATGTACTAATGAATCAATTCTTCCTTATTCCTAAATCCATTATAGTCTTCTCTTGATTATCTCATCAGTTTAAATTCTGTGTTTAGAAAGTAAATATTCACTCTCTCATTTTCTACAACAAATATGTATTGACTACCAACTATAAACCAAGCACTTGGTTAAATTAAAGGAATACAAATTCTTTTGAATAAGATTGTTAGACTCCACGACCCCCAACTTCATCTCCATTGGATTTCCGTATCTGGAAAGATTTTATGTGATGCAAATCTCAAACACATTTGGTGTTTGTTTATACCTAGTGATAAACTTTATTGGATTTCTCTTTTTAAATTTTTACCCTATCTACATGAAAGGATTTACCTTTTTAGGAAAATGTGCTGGATTGTTTTCATCACCTGATATTTTTCCTCTATTTCTTTAACATCCACGTATTTTAATACTCATGTTGCTAATATATGAGTTTTCAGCATCTCTTTTTTTAGTGAAATAATAGTGCAATCTTTATTTTAAATATTTATTTATTTTTTATACAAGAGCTGGGGTACAGGCCAGAGGCACAGGAGAGTGAGAGGATTCAACAGAGACAGAGTGGGGAGCAGAACAGGCAGACAGATGGAGGACACTGCTGAGGGGAGCAGTGGGCGGGACAGGAGAGGTCTGCCGAGCCATGTGGGACCCTCGGCAGCCTGCTGGGATCCTACCAGCGCTGCAGAAGCTGCGGACAGTTTCACAGCGCTGTGCTCAACCGCCTGCGCCACCAGGGAGGCTCATGACTGGTTGTTCTAACCAGCAAAAATGGGTCATGGGATATTCAAAACAGGCTTATGGTTTCCTGATGCACATCATTATGAAACCTGAAAGTAGCAAAATCAGGGTATCATTCTGATTCTGCTGAAGATAGTTTCACAGGATAAACACAGACCCACCCACCACCACTGAATTTGGGTATTACAATATATAAAAAGGTAACTATTGAAAGAGAAATAATGACCTCTTTCTTGTCTTAGCTTCCTATTGACCGAGTTACTTTCTTTAATTACTTAAAGTTCTTATTGTCAATATCAGGAGTTTTGGTGCCAATTTTAAGTCATGGTACTTTGGACAATCCACTTAACCTTTTTCCAACTCAATAATAGGACTAGATAGAAGAATCTTTTTGAGAAAATAGTACTGTGTTAATTTTATATAAAAGTACTTTTATAAAGCGAAACACTACATGATTTGCACATCAAAGACATCTTTACAGACACATCACCCAAAGCAGTGATAGTGAAGGCAAAGATAAACAGCTGGGACTACATCAAATTAAAGAGCTTCTGCACAGCAAAAGAGACAATAACAAAAACAAAGAGAAAACCCACCAACTGGGAGAACATTTTTGCACACAACACTAATGATAAAGGATTGCTCACAAAAATCTGCAAAGAGCTGATGAGACTCAACAACAACAACAAAATAATCCAGTCAAAAAATGGGCAGAAGAGCTAAAAAGAAACTTCTCTGAAGAGGAAATGCAAATGGCCAACAGGCATATGAAAAAATGTTCAACATCACTTGTCATCAGGGAAATGCAAATCAAAACTACCATGAGATACCATCTTACACCAGTGAGAATGGCACATATTAAAAAAAACTAGCAACAACAAATGTTGGCGAGGGTGTGGAGAAAAAGGAACTCTTCTGCACTGTTGGTGGGAGTGCATACTGGTCCAATCACTATGGAGAGCTGTGTGGAGATTTCTGGACCTACTAAACATAGAGCTTCCATATGATCCAGCAATTCCACTCCTAGGTATTTACCCAAAGGACACAGAAACATCAATTCCAAAGAACACCTGCACCCCTATGTTTATAGCAGCACTGTTTACAATAGCTAAGCTTTGGAAACAGCCCAAATGCCCAAAAATAGATGACTGGATCAAGAAGATGTGGTACATATATACCATGGAATATTACTCAGCATTCAAAACAGATAAACACATGCAATTTGCAGCAACATGGATGGCGCTGGAAGGGATCATGCTCAGCGAAATAAGCCAGAAAGAAAAAGAAAAATACCGGATGGTCTCACTCATAGCAGGAATCTAGAAAACTTAAATAAGGGACCAGGAAAATGAATAACTATAAGAAAGTGAAAATCAAAATCAAGAAAAATCTATGAACCAGAGACACTTTTGGGGAGGTGGGTGGAGGGAGGGGAGGGATTGGGGTCAAAATGGGGGGGTTGAAATTGTATGGGGAATATAAAAATAAAATTTATTATAAAAAATAAGGGGTTGTAATTGTAAGGGGAATATAAAAATAAAATTTAAATAATTAAAAAAAAGTACTTTTATAAAAAAAGTTATCTTGCTCACCTGCTTGCCTAAAACTGAAGTTGATTCAATAGTGAAAGATAATATTTAGTTGTATATGCTTGTTATTTTCATTGGATGTCCATTAGAAGACAAATTAACAAGATAGATACTGTTTCTCTTGTAGTTTATGTAAGATCTCCTTTACCCTTACTTAGGTTATTTGCCCTTTTTTTATAAAATTAATTCATGCTGTATAGGTTTATTTGAATTTAATATGTCAGTAAGAAAGTTATTTTATGTTATCTTTCTTGATTTGTAAATAAAAGATCATATTAATTAATACATACTTAGGTACTTCTTATAAGTTGCCAGATTATAGTTGAATGAATAATTTTCTGTGCCATGTGTGTCATTATAGTTTCCTATATTTTTCTAAAGGTCAAATTTGAAGTGCTGTTTCTTTCTGGTTGTAGGGGAAAGAATATTTATATTTTAGCTAATATGTTGTCTTCCATTCAATTCATGTCTATTTACACCATCACCTAAATTCTCTTGGATGATGCAATGCAAGACCAACTCCCATTGAAAATGAAATTGGAAGACAGATGCTGTCATAAAGTTCTAATAACCAAGCTGAGTGGAATCTTTTTATTTCAGGATGTGTGCAGGTTAAATATTGACTCATATTACATTGGGTTCACCATTCTTCTAGAATTTGAAAACTCACGACAAAACACAGTTCCACTTAATATTTTAGGTGGTCATTCATCCTTAGGGACAATGAGAATGATTAAAAATTTACAGAGTGTAAATAATGGAAAATACAAAGGAAGGCTGCTAATGTGGGCATATGAGCTGTTTATGTGAATTAGATAAATCTTTGAGCCAGATGACCTAAGACAAATGAGAACATGGAATAAAAAGAAATATGAACTCAGTGTTCATTGGGAACATTTGTCATATCATTTCTATTTGTGACCAATATAGTGGTAATTGATTAAAAACTGCCACTTTCAGTAGATACATTTATCTACCAAAGCAATAATCTAAGCAGTAGTTATGAACAAACAGCAGTCTTACCCTAATGGCTACAAAAATCAATTAAACAATTTGTTTGATGTACTACAAGCTCCTTGAAAGTCAGATTGTGTAACTGATTTCTTGACTCTCTGTTTACATAAATTGCTTTTTTAAAAAGATGTCTATGAACCCTTCATTGAGCCTCTAGCAGAGGGAATGAACTGTGTTGACATGTACAGCACTCAAGGAGCTGGAGTGCTTCTCCGTAGTCTAGGACAACCCTGATGAAAGACTGCTTTATATCTTGTGGGGAGAATTGTAGCCACCACAAGTATTGATTTTGATCCTTGTTGCCATTTTTCTAAAAATAGAGCCATGGGATAGTACCACCTGTATGAAATGAATATTGCCTTCTCTGCTTCTCTTGGTTTTAAGATATTGACGTGGTCCACTGACATTTCTTTTGCTAACCCTAATGGGTAACTTCTCTGTGGCTTATGATTTTTCCTTGTCTCTGTGTGTATTGATCCTGACTCTTTCTGTGATCCTTCTTCATCTACTTACTGATATTCCTGGTCTCTTTATTCACTTAAATAATTTCAGGGTGGTAACTACATGTGAGACCCTGTTCTAGATTCCATGGAAACAACAATAAAAAGAACAGAATCCCTGCTCGCGGAGTTTACACTTTAGTGGGGGAGGACAGATAGCAGATAAATAAATGTATTCTATATAAGATATTGATAGTTGCATGGTGAAAAATAAAGTAGATTAAAAGTGACTTCATATTGAGTGATTCGGGAAGTTCTCTGATGAGGTTACATTTTAAACAAAGCCTCAAAAAGGTGAGGAAGCAAGGAATTCCAAAATCGGGGGTAGGGAATAAGTTTCCAGGCATAACAGCGACAGAAAAAATGAAGTGGAAACATGGTTGCAATGTTCAAGGAACCTGGAATAGTGGATGATGGTCGAGAGAGAGTTGGGGGAGTTTGGGGGGCAGAGCATGTGGAGTCTAAGAGTTTTAAGAGTTCTGAATGACATGGAAGTTATTGAAGGTTTTGGGGCAAAACCCTAGAAGCTCTCTGGTGCTCCTGTCCCACCACTACTCCTAGGATAACCTGTACTATTAACACCTCAGATTACATAGACTTGAACTTTATATAAGCAGAATTGAGCAGTATGCTCTGTTAGGTTACTTATTCAAATTCCATTTGGGAGATTTATTCATATTGTTAGGAGTAGCTGTGATTTACTCATTCTCATTAAGGTATTGACTTTCATTGGACAGATATGACAGAATTTTCTTGTGCATTTCCTGCCAATTGGCATTTAAGTTGGCTTGAATCTCATGGAGAGTGTTTCTGTGAACTTTTCTTTTTTACACTTATGTGAATTCACTTTTGAAGTAAAGTGAATTCACTTCAAATGTCACTTGAAGACATTTAGTAATCTACAAACAAGTGGGTCAGAGGTTATCGTATATTCAACTTTAATAAATACAAAGAACCCATTTCCCAGGGTGGTTGCAACAATTTATACTCCCATCAGCAGTGCTAATTGTCCTGATGGCCATGCCTCTGTGTCATCTCCCTTCCTGGCTGATGTGTGTTCTGGGCCTTGACCTGCTTCAGATCCACAGACTATGGCAAAAGTGAGAGATACTACTCCTGAGGTTAGGTGTAAAGACTGTGACTTCTTTGCTGGCACTCTTGCCATCCTGTTTGCTTTCTCTGGTATAGCCTGCTATGATGTGTGGCCTGTCACCTGGAGAGGACTTGTGATTAAGATCTGGGGAACTCAAGACTTCAGTACAGTAGCTGGGAGGGAAGTGAATGCTACCAGACATCACTGGAATGAGCCTGGAAGCAGATCCATCTTTAAGTAACTTTATTTTTTATTTATTTTTTTATTTTTTATTAATTTTTTTTTTTTATAGAGGCATGTTTATTTATTTGTTTGTTTGTTTGTTTTGTTTATACATGCACTGGGTACAGTCAGAAGCGCGGGAGGGTGAGAGAATTCACCAGAGCCAGAGCGGGGAGCAGAGCAGGCAGAAGGACCGAAGTACACTGCTGAGGGGAGCAGCGGGCGGCAGGAGAGGTCTGCGCGCCATGTGGGACCCTCCTCTGGTGGCCGGGGAGCAGCCGGGGATCGAACCGGCACCGCGGAGGCTGCAGGCAGCTTCGCAACCCAGCGCTCAACCGCTGCGCCACCGGGGAGGCCCCTTTAAGTAACTTTAGTTTACAATGGCAGAAGCCTTGTGAGAGTCTCAGATCTGTGAGAATAGTAAATGCATAAGAGAAAAAACCTGCATTTCCATTTGAGCCATTAGAACTTACTGGTGCTGAATGAATCTATGACGAACCTTGGGCCCCACCTCAGGGATCCTAAGCCAGAACCTCATACTGTGCTTCACAAATCCAGTCACTTAGATGGAGAATTAACTCTTCAATTTTTCTTCCTTTACTTCTCTGCACTAGGAAGATAGTAAACAAATATTATCCTTCATCTCCTGGGATGTTTTAAATATTAAGCCTTCTCTTCCCTTAAGGAAAGGAGAAGTGGTTATTTAATTGTTAATGATTTGGGCTCATTGCTTAACAATGTCATAAAAAATAATGTGAAGAAAGGAAATAGGATTTGAGAAGGGAGGGCAGGCTTCTCTTTGAGAAATAATGGAAAAGGTTGTAGAGGAAAGGATCACCATGAGATTAAGAGGGGATGAGAGAAGGGGAGAGAGAGTTACCAGAGGTATGTCCAAGAGCTTACATATCATCTTGGTGAAGTTTCTGGAAGGACAGCTGACCCATGGGAGTGTCCTGGCTAAGATACTTTGGTTGCTTAGAAAACTGTACAGAAAGCCCTGTTCTATCACCCACACTCAGTGCCTGAGTGTTAGCACAAAGATGCCCATGCTCTATGCTCACCATCCTCTTGCTACCCACATGTCAAGGTCTTCATAAACTGCAAACAGGAGGCCAATTCTCCTGTTTCCGAGCTGGGTTGTGGGGAAGCACACTTGGTCTTGCTCTTGGGAGTGATGAAAGGAGCAAACCTGTGCATCCTTTGACCTAAAAAAGTAGTTGGTGACAGCTCTATTATCTTGTCAGCATTATTATCTTGTCATTTTTAAATCTCTTATTAAGTATTTTTAATAACTACATTAGAAGTGACTTTTCCCAGAGGAGAATTCCTATTCATTCTTGAGGATTTGGCTCAACTATGATCTCTTCTGAGAAGGCTTCCTCAGTTCTCTCAGGCAGAATACTTAACTTTTCTTTTCATTTATCTCCATGGTAGAGTTTGTAATGTTATTTTGTATCATTTATAAATATTTTTTGACTCTCTGTATTGTTCTTGCACACATCATCTTCTTTTTCTTTTTCTTTTTTTTTTTTTAAAGATTTATTTATTTGTACAACAGCTGGGGTACAGGCCAGAGGGGCTGGAGGGTGATAGGATTCACCAGAGACAGAGTGGAGAGCAGAACAGGCAGATGGACCAAAGACACTGCTGAGGGGAGCAGTGGGCATGACAGGCGAGGTCTGCCGCACCATGTGGGTATCTTTCTGGCACAGGAATCGAACCTGTGCTGCAGAGGCTGCAGGCAGCTTCACAGCGCTGAGCTCAACCCGCAGTGCCACCAGGGAGGCCTTTATTTGTATTTTTCTTAAAGATTTATTTATGCATACAAGAACTGAGGTACAGACCAGAGGGCCAGAGCTAGGGGAGAGGGTGAGAGGATTCACCAGAGACAGAGTTGGGAGCAGAACAGGTAGATTATTGACTGAAATACACTGCTGAGCAGAGCAGCAGGAGAGACAGGAGAGGTCTGCTGCACTATGTGGGTAGCTCCATGACTGCCAGGAATCGAACTCATGCTCTAGTGGATGCGGATAGCTTCATAGTGCTGAGACTTAGCCCCTTCATAGTGCACCAGGGAGGCCCTTTTTTTGTATTTTGAATGCTTGACATATAGTAAAATCTTAAAAACTATTGTGGAATATATCTCTTTATGGGAAATGGAACTGGCTACATAATTTGCAGATTCCAGGTGAATTTGCAGATTCCAAAGTCAAATTGTCATACCCACTACAATAATTATCAAGAACTTCAAGATAGTAACAGTAAACAATTAAAGTGAGTGTGAGGCCCTCCTGAGTGTGCCCGAGTCACTCCTCAGCTTACAACCACGAAGCTGCACTGATGGGAAGTCAGTTTTGGAGTCAGCAAGATCTGTAATGTGATATAAATTCTATTATAGTTTACTGACCCAGCTGTTGAATTGAGACTACTCAGTGGTGTTTTAGTTTAATATTTTAGCCTTTATAGTGGAACACCATAAAGAATGGCTCTATGAAATTCATTGTGTGCATGCGTATATAAACACATAAATGTTTATTATGTTTTGAACACAAATCTAAATATTGCAGCTATGGTACCAATGCTGTTGATTGCTATATGCCATGCCATCTTAATTCTGATTATCAGGATAATTTTCCTTTCCTTATTTAGTATTAGAATAAAGAATGGTTCACTTCTAAGTTATAGAAATTACTGAGACCTCGTATAAACTCATTCCTTTATTCAACAACTATTTATTGAATATATACTATGTGCCAGATACTTGATCCAGTGTTAGAAATACAGTTGTAAATAAGACATGAACTATCCTTGAACAAGGATTGTGTCTAATGGGAAAGATAGACCTTAATCAGAAAGTATTCAGTAAATCGTAGCTGCTACAACTGTGATATGATTGTATTACTTGAGGTTCTGACCTTGCCTGGGCAATAAGAAAGACTTATAAGGAAATACATTTAAGCGGAGTCTTGAGCTAAGTAAGAGATAATGTTGGTAGATTAGAGAGGGAGGAACACAGAAGTAGAGAAGTGTGGATTATGAAAAGAATCAGTAAAATAGATATTGATGATAGAAAGACTTGAGGTTTACATTAAAGGAAGTAGAAAGCAAAAATAAAATGGGAACGGGAATCTTTGAGAAGAAGTAAGAGGTGACTTGGGGAGTGACAATATGTAATAAGATGCTGGAGATAAAGTAAAATTTGGAAAGTAGAGTATATATTATATATCAACCTCTCTCAATTGAAAGGGTCTTTGAGAAACCATAGGAGCAGAGGTTAATGTTATGAATACCAAAATCTAGAAGGAAATTGGAGACATGGAAAGAGATAAAATCAATTTTTAAAGCTGATGTTTGCTTTTGCTGTGTTAGTTTCCTGTGACTGCTGTAGCAATTTACTCTGTACTTACTGGCTTAAGACAATATGAATTTATTATTTTGCAGGTCTGGTGGTCAAAAAATCTGAAATGAGTCACAGGGCTACAGTCAAGGAGTCATGGCTAGTTCCATCCAGAGTTTCCAGGAAGGAATATATTGCTTTGCCTTTTCCAGCTTTTAGAGGCTGCCTGAATTACTTGACTCAGGGCCCCAAACCAGTAGCTCTATGACCCTCACCTTTGTTTCTCTCATCACATATTCTCTGACCCTCCTTCCTCCCTAAGAATCCTCAAGTGATTCTATTGAGCCCACCTGGATAATCCAGAACATGCTTCCTAACTCCAAGTCCTTAGTTTAATCACATTCGTAAATTCCTTTTTTGGTCATGAAAGGTAACATACAGATCCCAGGGGTTAGGACATGGATATCTTTAAGAGAGGGGGCCATTATGCTTCCCACCACTATTTCTAAGCAGGAGTTAAGTGGTTATCTTTTTTTAAAGTCAACATGTGTAATTAATTTTAAACAATATTTTATTTAAAAAAAGACAAGTTTAAAAAGAAATGGAGGGGCCTCCCCAGTGGTGCAGTGGGTTGAGCGCAGCACTGTGAAGCTGGCCAGGGAGATACCCACATGGTGCGGCAGACCTCTTCAGACTCACCTGCTGCTCCCCTTAGCAGTGTGTTTCGTCAGTCTGCCTGCTCTGCTCTCCACTCTGTCTCTGGTGAATCCTCTCACTCTTCAGTACATCTGCCCTGTACCCCGGCTCTTGTATAAATAAATAAATCTTAAAAAAAAAAAGAAATGGAAAACAACATATTATTTAAGACAAGAAATAAATATTGCTTCATCTTTGGAGACCAAGTAACTGAGGCTGACAATCTGGCTGTACCATGTGCTACGTGTGTCACCCCAGGACATTATTGAACCTGCCTAAATTTCAGTTTCTACAGCTGATGTGAGCAGAAAATACTACAGTATAGTCTCTTCAATTAAAGTTTACAGTTGATTGTTTCCTTAACATCTGACTTTAATTCTCCTAACCTCAAGTTTCCATTCCTACTCTCTTCCTACAGATAAGGCCCCCTAACCAAGTTTGCTTCTTAGCAAGTGGACCAAGTGCCCTTCCTGCCTATCCTTGTGGATATAGTTTTCTATCCCCACCCCTGCATTGTTTAAACAAACCAACCACATCCTTGCATGGGAACCAGAGGGCACTTCACCCTCTTGATACTACAAATCCGACCTCCTACAACCGCTGGTTCATGTTCCCAAAAGCAATGCCCATGTGCCCTGCATGGCACCAGGTGAACCCTAACCGTGAGCTGGGCTATGAGTATATATGACCCAGAAACTAGCTAATCTCATCTATCAATTGGTGTATGTTCAAACATCCCCATAATCCCAGGAAAGTTAATCCATCCTCACCAATGGGGGTGAAAGTACAGCAATAAAATCAGACATCTAAGTCATAGCATTTTTTTTTAAAGTTAAGAAAAATTAAAGTATGTTAACCTCTTAACAAAGAACTTGGCAAAGTTCTTTATAGGATATCCTCAATAAGAAGTGATTATTATTATTATTTTGGTGAAAGTGTCATTATTATATGTTAATTCCCATTCTCTAGACTTGGTATGGATCAAATGACACATGTAATTGTGTGGTAAAGAAAGCAAGAGGGCCTCCCGGTAGTGCAGCGGTTGAATGCTGGGCTGCGAAGCTGCCCGCAGCCTCTGCAGCGCTGGTTCGATCCCCTCAGCAGTGTATTTCGTCAGTCTGTTCTGCTCCCCACTCTGGCTCTGGTGAATTCTCTCACCCTTCTGCGCTTCTGACTATACCCAGTGCTTGTGTAAATAAATAAATAAATAAATAAATAAATAAATCTTTAAAAAAAATTAAAAAATTAAGCAGGAGACTAAATTCTTATGAAGATGTACTAGGTGAGAAAAGTACAATTTGGAGTTTCACTGGTTCGAAGAAATCTAGTCATTAATTTTCTACGTATTGTACTAAGGAAACTGTCCAGCAGCAATATATTTTATATCTGAGGAGTGAGAAAAAATACAGTTGTATTTGCCAGAGAAATGATGGCACTGACTTACTATATATGAATAGACTTCAGATAGGGCCAATTAGCTGTGCACCTTGATTTGTACAAAACAGAACTGAATCTGAGGTGGATACTGGAAGCCTTCCTAAAGAATACAGTAAAATGCAGATTCAGATGTAAATGGGAAGAGAAATGAAATTAGTTTGGAATTGGGATTTTTTTTTTGGCCTTCATTAATGTGTATCTGAAGGCATTATTGTTTTCTCTGAAGAGAATTATAAGCTGATTTGAAATTTCTTTTTTTTTTTTTTTATTTTATATATTTTTTACATCATTTTTCATTTTTGCACAATGTATGCATTTTCATCTTGGTTATAGTCCCCATACAATTTCCACCCACCTTGTTTTGCTCTTGCTCCCTCTTCCCCCATGTGTAGTGTGTCTCTGGTTTATAGTTGCTTGTTGATTTTGATTTTTAAGTGCTGCTCATGGATGGCAACTCAGAAAATGGATTCCAAAGGAGAAGCATTGTTTAAATCTGAAAGGACATGGCAAATATCAGAAGAAAATCCATTACTAGAATGTTTGTGAAAAACGTTTTCTTAAGCGCCTGATGCAATTGACAAAGAAATTGGTGAAGGCCTTAGAGTGATCAGCAGAATTTTCCAGAGTGGAAAATGAATGAGGAAAGTTCCAGTTGCTGTTTGAAATTGTGTACTACACCATCAGTGCATCCTCCTTTATGTCCTGGGCCATTTATGTAAGAGCTCTTTGCAGAAGATTCTTTCAGGCTTGCTGGGTTGCACATTTGCTTGCATTATTGAATACACACAATCAGTCTTCCTTCTAAGCTCCACAGCATAGGAAGTCTCCATTTTTCATTTCCTCTCCTCAGTCTGTTAGTATGCAGATTGAGGGGTACCCCAAGATGCCCAAAACTGCACTCTCTAAATGGGTTCTGCCATGTTAAAGACAACACATACTCTCAATGTGAGGGAACTTCAATAAAATTAGTGTGCATAGAGAGTAGGGAAGGGAAGAAAGGATAATAGTTTCCCAGTAAAACACTCAAAGTTGTCCATCTTCTCATGGATAAATGCTCAGCCAAACAGGGTTGGCCCAAAGCAGGGCCACTGAGGCTTGAAAGCCTCCCACAAATCTAAGGCACCTCTGGCAGTGAACCATAGAAAGGAGCAGAAGGGGCCAGGCAAATCTGGAAGAGAATGTACAAAATCAAAATGAGTCAAGATAACGGCTGCCATTGTCTGCCTCCCCATGAGTCTCTCACCTATGACTCTTCCAAATGTCTCTCTGCATCTCTTCCCATGTCCCCCAAGTCCCTGGTGTGAGTCCAGTGCTGAGAGCCAAGCAGGAGGTCTTCACATTTCTCTGCTCCATGTGTCTCCTCCAAGTAGCTCCAAGATCTTCTCTAGCTTCCCCTCACTGCTCAACTCCACCCTTTGTTCAGTGGGCAGGGAACTTGGAACCTCCCCTTTTGATGGAGATCAGACTCTAACAAGCACACTTTTGATGAAAGTCTGTTGCATGTTCGCTGTGGTAATCAGCTGTGGAGATTTTTGGATTTACATAGATGTAGATATGTCCTCAGAAAATAGCAGAGGTACAACACATATTGAGCAAAATCAGTCTTATATAACAAATGTAGTTTGTTGTTTTAGCATACTGAGATCAGGAAAACCATTCTTCAGGGAAATTATGGTGTTCTGGGAAAGAGTTGACACACATTCAGAGACTTTCCTTATTGCCCTTATACCAGTGTCTTACCAATTTTTTGATCCCCACTGTTTTGAGTAAGTATCAGCTAGACTGTTAGATTCAAAGATTATCTAACAAAACCCCAGAATGAGTTTATAAATAAAAGATTAAAGATATAATGTTGAGGGGCGGGAGGGGAGGGATTGGGGTCAAAATAAGAGGGTTGCAATTGTATGGGGATTATAAAAATAAAATTTATAATTAAAAAATATATAATGTTGAAATAGTCTATATTCTTTCCTAATCTCTGGATTTATATTTCCAAGTGCCAGTTGATTTTCAACTTATCTTCTCATCGAGAACTCACCTGCCTCTGAAGTGGCATTGTAAGACTTCTAGGAATTCTAAGAATATCTAAAACTGCATTTCCTTTCCCTTCCCTCAGTCTGCCTGTCCAGTTTCCCAGTGCCCTGTCTTCAAGCAGTTGCTGAAACCTGACTCCTTAACTGCTCAATTTTCTTTTCATCACCTGCTTCTGCCCTCTTCCTCCTCACTTCCCCCAAACCCCTCCAAATAAATCACCAACTATCTTTCTCTTTTACCTTCAATTACTTTTATGTATCTCTGTTCATCTGTTATCAGTTGTTTTTATCCCAGGCCATGTGCCATGTACTCCCTTCTGGAATAGTATAACTTCTTTCCAGTGGCATCCTTTCCTTCAGTCTTGCTTCACTGCAATCCATTTTTCAAACTAAAGCAAAGTGATCATTCTAGGTATGCATTCTGATTTATGCCCCCCCTTTGATTTAAAAGCCTTTCATTTCTCATTACTCTGTAACAGATTGAAATATATATATTTTCATATTTGGGCTCTTGTTCGTATTGTATTGATGCTACGAATCTTTTATAAACATAACTTCCTTCACCTTCTGAAATAGTACTTTCCTTTATTTAACTTTTTTTTTTTTGCCTGGAATAATCTTCTGCCCTGATTGGTGTGAGGTAGTAGTCAAGCTTCATTCTTTTGCATGTAGTGACCCAGTTTTCCCAACACCATTTATTGAACAAACTTTCTTTGCTCCATTGCATATTCTTTGCTCCTTTGTCAAAGATTAGTTGACCATAAATCTGTGGGTTTATTTCTGGATTTTCTATTCAGTGCCATTGGTCTGTGTGTCTGTTTTTGTTCCAATACCATACAGTCTTGATTATTATGGCTTTGTAGTATAGTTTGAAGTCTGGGAGTGTGATTCCTCCATTCCCTTCTTTTTTTTTTTTTCAGGAGAGCTTTGGCTATTCAGGGTTTTTGGTGACTCCATATGAATTTCATCAATATTTGTTCTATATCTTTGAAGAATGTCATTGAAATTTTTATTGTAATAGCACACAACACTAATGATAAAGGACTGTTCACAAAAATCTACAAAGAGCTGATGAGACTCAACAAAAACAAAGTAAATTATCCAGTCAAAAAATGGGCAGAAGAGCCAAAAAGAAACTTCTCCAAAGAGGAAATGCAAATGGCCAACAGGCATATGAAAAAATGTTCAACATCACTTGCAATCAGGAAAATGCAAATCAAAACTACAATGAGATACCATCTTATACCAGTGAGAATGGCACATATTAAAAAAAACTAGCAACAACAAATGATGGCGAGGATGTGGTGAAAAAGGAACTCTCCTGCACTGCTGGTGGGAGTACAAACTGGTCCAACCACTATGGAAAGCTGTGTGGAGATTCCTCAACCTGCTAAAGATGGAGCTTCCATATGATCCAGCAATTCCACTCCTAGGTATTTACCCAAATGACACAGAAACATTAATTCAAAAGGGTACCTGCACCCCTATGTTTATAGCAGCACTATTCACAATAGCTAAGCCATGGAAACAACCCAAATGCCCAAAAATGGATCAAGAAGATGTGGTACATATGCACAATGGAATATTACTCAGCAATCAAAAAAGATAAACTCATGCAATTTGCAGCATCATGGGTGGAGCTGGAAGGGATCATGCTCAGTAAAATAAGCCTGAAAGAAAAATAAAAATACCAGATAGTCTCACTCGTAGCAGAAATTTAGAAAACCTAAATAAGGGACCAGGAAAAAGGCTAATGATAATAAAGTAAAAATCAAAATCAACAAGCAACTATAAACCAGAGATACACTACAGGAAGGGGAGGAGGAAGTAGGATCAAAACGGGGGGGGGAATCATATGGGAACTATAACAAAAATAAAAGTGCAAATATTGTGCAAAAATGATAAATGTTGTAAAAATATAAAAAAATTAAAAAATAAAAAAAATATACACAGCATAAAAAAAGAGAAATGGTTGGTTGAACATGGCAGAACAGCTGATAAAGAAAAGGAAATGTTTGTTTCAAGGGGAAAATGACTAAAAGTGGGAAGACTACAAGTGGAGTAAGAGAGAAGAGTGACATTTTCTCCTTAATTTTCTCTTAGCTTTGTGGAGTTCCTCCTGGAAGGCAGGAATCTTCTCAGTGTTCAGGTTAGAAGGACCCCCTCCTACCTCCCTGTCCTCCCTGCTGCATCCCAGTAAGGTCAAGTATTTAAAGAACAAAGGCTGATGAGGAGACAAATCTCTTAAGCGCTCTTTAAAAAGTTTGATTCATGTGAACTTTCAAAAGATTAGTGACCTGCTTTTTAATTCCTTGATATCATAATTCCATATTCCAATGGGGCCTGCCTTAAAGATGTCTATGTCCAATTCCTAGGTTCTTTGAATATGTTACTTTTCATATTATGGACCAGTTTAATAAAAGCTAGTTTAATTTCTTGCTTTCTTTGTCCTTGGGCCCCAAAATTTGACATAGGAAATTACATTTGAAGAGTTTATTTACTATTATGTTAATGTAGGTTTGCAAGGAGTGTTAGTCACACAATGCTCTTTTTTTGGTGTTGAAATGTTAGTAATTACCAGCTTAGTTCTTTGTGCTTGATAAATATGAACCAGAATTTACTGCTTCAATTTTGTGCCATGTGTAAGGATCCAGGGAAGGCTTTAAGTTTGACTTTCTTATTTTTCATTGGGTAACACTGGGTTCTATTTTATGACATTTCTAAATTTCTACAAATTTGGAGACAGAGAATAGTTAATTTTTGATGTGACTCATCAAAAATGGAGAATAAAGCAATCTGAATGAAGAATTTTAGAATAAATCATCATTAGCCATACATGACATGTTGTACATCGACTAAGTTCTGATGCACAATTAGTCACCTAATTAGGTTTAAAATTCATTTAAATTGATAGTTTCAGTCCCTGGCCCACCCACTTATTTTTATTACACCCATTTAAACACTGAGTAGAATTTAAGTCTTATATTATCAAGCTTTCTGGTCTAAATTGCACATTGGGTAGAAAGACAAATGATCTACTTGAATAATCAGTGAGTTGGGGTCTGTTGAGGCTCACATTTTACAGTGAATTGCATATGCTTTGGACACTGTTTATTGGGAAATGTCTTTCTGTTGAATGTCTCAGACTATTGTTCCTGAAGTGAAGTATGGAACCTACTTGTTTTACATGGTAATATGATGAATCAGGAGAAAACAGACAATACAATTAAGAAAATCACATTCTTTGGAGATGTGTTTACTCTTTCTGGCTATCCAGGCACCATGTAATAAGTTTCCTTTTTCACTAACACTAAGATATACACTTTTTTTTTACATTTTTATTATCTTGAATTTGGGGTATGTCTTATAATCAATGGTGGTGTCACATTTACTTTTTAGTTTTCCATCCTTGGTATTACATGAAATAATGGTGTGTCTTATGATCAATGACATCTTAGATACAATGAAATAAGATATATTGCTCTTCTGGCAACTTTAAGTGGAATTTCTCTAAGTAACTCATATATCTGAGTAAACTTACTTGCTAAAAACAATATTTATTGGAGTAGGTTCTGTACTTCTTTATTCCTTCATTGCAACATATATAATTAACACTGATTTTGGCATTGTAAGACACTGATACTTCTCTCTGATAGCCCGACTAGGGGGAGTACATATATCAGGTAAATTATGGTGTAAAACATTATTATGACAGCAAGGTAAATACAAGGTACTGTGTAGAATAGTAGGAATAAATAGGAATAAAGCCTATAAACGGAATTTATTTATTTTAAATAAATAGTAGGAATAAATAGAAATAAAACCTGTTTTGTCTGATTAACCTCTTTTGTACATTTGTAATTTTATGACATGTCATAAAAGTTTGCTCACTTGTCATCACAGACTCATAGTTTAGGGAAGATCCAGGTTCATTGATTTGACAGTAAGTCTCAGATTTTATGCAAAAGGATTTTTAGGGTGTTTATTGATAATGTAGCTTCTGTTGTCCTCTCCAAGATGTTCTGATTCAGTAGGTGGGGACCCAAAAGTATGTGTTTCTAATAACCTGCTCCTTATCCAAAGGTAATTCTAATGTTTAAGTTGGTATTTAGTCCCCAGATGGGGCGATAGTGTACAGGACAAGGTACACTAACACTGAAGCAAATAATAATCATAAGAATTAGTACATTTTATTTGCCTGTTATTTGCTTACATCTCTAAAAGCCGATGTATTTCAATATGATATTCAAATGGCAACACAAATTGTACAATCATGAATGCCCATGCTAACCAGATGGAGAAAGCTTGCTTACAAGTTTTATTTGGCAGCTGGGATGATCAATTAAAAAAAGTTTCTGGAAAAAAAAAAAAGGGCCTCCCTGGTGGTGCAGTGGTTGAGCACTGGGCTGCGAAGCCGCCCACCCTCTGAGCACCGGTTCGATCCCTGGCCGCCGGTGAGGGTCCCACATGGCACACAGACCTCTCCTGCCGCCTGCTGCTCCCCTCAGCAGTGTACTTTGTCAGTCTGCCTGTTCTGTTCCCTGCTCTGGCTCTGGTGAATTCTCTCACCCTCCCGCGCTTCTGACTATACCCAGTGCTTGTATAAATAAAAAATCTTTAAAAAAAAAAGTCTCTGAAAGTACTTTATGCTTAAACCAGAGTTTAGTTAACCCCTTTGCTTATCTCAAATAAAGAAGGGGAGCATTGAAGGGAGACACCAGAAGATGTAATCTTTGAAGCTAAAGAGGGAAGAAGCCAAGGGGATGTGTTAGAGCTAAGACTGGGACTGATACCAGAAGAGGCCTGGGTACCAGTGCTACTGCCTGTCATGACAGATGTCAAGAAGCAGAGACAGGAATTGAATCTCTGAGAACTTTCATTTCTCAAATCACTGGCCATTGATCTCAGAGGGAGGCCAGCATGGCATAGCACTCTGAAGAGACCGTTCTGCCATGCCCATTGATCTGGGAGAGTGGTGGGCATGGCACCCTGAAGAAAGCGTTCTGCCATCTCATCTCAAGCTGGCCTTTTTATAATGAGTTAAACAAAGACAGTTAATCATAAGCAAACAGCCCATCAGAACAGCCTGTCACAGTTGATGTTTCTGGTTTTTGACATGTTCAACCCCTAGACCTTACCAGCTTATTTTACCTGGTTATTTTTACCCTGGTGCATCTGATAACTTCAATATCCAGCACTCCTTTAGATAACATCAGAGCAGGAATCTCAGTTGAAAGAAAGAGTTTTAGTTTAAAGAAAACAGATCATTAGTTGTATCATGTGTATGTACAGCCTATGCTCTGTGTGTATGTGCAGATTCCTATACTAGGTCTGGTGCCCTTCCCTCCTCTCCCGCCCCAGCTCCCTATCAGAACCACACAGGTTCATGATTTTCTCATCTGCCACATGCCAACCCAGAACTGTGGGGGTTACAGAAATTGCTAATGCAATGTGAACCAGGTTGCAATGGGAGATATTTGAGACAATGAGAGGGGAGTCCAGCAACTAGTTCATTATCTATACATACAAGAGCTGGGGTACAGGCCAGAAATGCGGGGGATGAGAGGATTCACCAGAGACAGAGTGGGGAACAGAACAGGCAGATTGGCAGAAATACACTGCTGAGGGGAGCAGCGGGCGAGTCAGGAGAGGTCTGCTGCACGATGTGGGTAGCTCTCTGGCCGGAGATCGAAAATCATGCTTCAGTGGCTGCAGTCAGCTTCATAGTTTGCATCTTAACCCCCTGCGCCACCAGGGAGGCCCTCATAGGGATATTTTGCCTTCATTTGCTGTCAGGATTCAACAGTCATGTCTGAAATAGATATAGAAGAGGCAAGGTATGTTTTTGCCCTCTGTAAGTTTAATAATTTTTTACTCAGGTAATTGTGAAAACCTTTTAAACCACCTCACGGTTGTGGATGGGATGTAGAGGGCTTGATTCAATAAAGTTTGTTGAATATTTTACTTGAATATATAAAATGGCTGTCATTGCTTGTTTGCTTTTATGACCTGGGTTAGGCACCATAAAAACAAACAACAAAAAAATACCATTGACAGCTGCTATCTGTAGTTAAATGTCATTTATATTTATTGACTGGTTAAATGAACAAAATTCAAGGATGCCTCTGTGATTAGCCTGCAAACATTAAACAGCTACTTAAATGACTATGCAGTGTTTTTTATTAGGGACTCTTAGTTGTTTAGTAATATATAAGAACCAAGAAAAGTTATTCTGTTTCATGAAAAATCCTGTAAATGTGTATCCCAAGGCCGAGCAGATGCTGTGTTGCTATGTTCAGGGAATGAATATGTAGGTAAATACTCTTCAGTCTTCTGTATAAGGGAACTGTTGTGAATTGTGGAGGGAAAGGCAAGTGAATTTTCTCATAATCCATTGACTACTTGCGTCCATTAACTTCAGCCCTCCCCACATCTAATGTTAATCCCTACAATAATCTTTGTATTATTCAGACTCTACTAATTATAGATCTGTTTTACAAATTATAGCTTTGAGTTCTTTAGTCATTTGGTGATTGTTCATTATGGGGCTATTTTATATTTAAATAGGTGTTTGGTCTTTTCCAGCCAGGATCTTCCCATATTGGTTAATTTCACACACTGCAATCATGTAAATGGATTTTAATTTCCTGAGAAACCCTGTACTATTTCCATCAGGATCACTTAAGAAATCTCAGTGATTGCCCATTATTATTGAGGTGATTTGTGAGAAAACTTGCTCTGGAGCAATTTGGGCTATTACCAGAAATGAATAAAGAGATGTTGGGGTTTCCCTAAATTCAAAGTTACTTCTATTTCTCTACATTTCTGAGTTTCCTTTCCAGAATTTTACGTTTCCTACTGCTTCCTATCTGGATGCAGCTCAAGGTATACATAGATCTAATGTAACTACAGAGAAGTGTTCTTCTCTGTAGTAATCAGGGAACTCCTAGCTAAAGTTTCCAATGATATTTGACCTTTTTTTTTTTTATAGATTGATAACTTGTTTTGTGAAGTTTGAATTAATTTGTTGACAAGTCAACAAGCTCATTCACTGAACTGGTGAATACTTGCACTTATAGAAAATAATCATTTTCTTTGAATTAAATTCTCAGAGTTTGTATTTTGTGCTATGGACTTACATCTCTTAAATTCTATTACACTGATAAATATAATCAATCAACAGAGAACATGCTCTGAGGAATTAATTGTTGTCAGTTGATGTATTTAATGGGATATCACATTTCATTAACTTAGATAATTTGGTAAGCCTAATCAGACATGTAAAAGAAAATCAAAGTTAAAAAATAAAGTCTGGCTCTATCATTTTCATTTTCAAAACAGAACTTTTAGTTCTGCAGAAATTGTTTATTCCAAAAGATTCTTTTGATATGGTGCAATTCCGTGCCATGGAATTGTATAGGGATTTTCTTCATTTGGGGTTGATAATTTAGACACTGTTGGGGCTGGAAACCACTGTGGTTTATATGTGGTCCATGTTATATATCTTTCTTCTATTGTAGAGCTATTTGTGGTTTAGTAAAGGAATTCTGAAATGTTAAAATCCATGGAAGGCTGTAAATTTCTTGAATACAGAGATGTTGAATCAATGTGTACCTCCAACTCATAAGGATTACACAGTCCTTGCTTTTTTACATTCATTTCCATGAATACCAAATTTTTGGGCTTCAGTGTCTATTTTCTTTGATCCTTTTAGCATCTTTTGACTTAAAAGAGAAACTGGTTGTAGTACTGGTTGTAGTACAATGGTTGCAGTGTGTGCAATTAACCAATATGGGAAGATCCTGGCTGGAAAAGACCAAACACCTATTTAAATAAGGACAGGGAGTTGCTACTTTGCTGCACCAGAGCTAGTCATTTTAAACCATATGTCTTCATAGAGGTGGTGCTTTCATGAGATGGGGCAGGTAGGGTCATTCATTGGTCATTTACTTTGTGTTGCTTCCATGGGCAGTCTGGCCTATTTGTGGGAGAACAGCCATAATGTGGTACTGCTGCCATTAGTCAGCTCTGCCTTTATACTGTTCCAAATGTCTGAACCCCATTATTCCTTCGTGGGTCTGTTCATGCATAGTAATCTGGGAAACAATAAATTTGCCTCTATCAAGTTCATATGGCTCTGTCGGTGTTTGTGGTACATTACTGCACTGTTAGGAAAGCCCTAGCTATTCTGGGAAGTTGTATATCCTGATTTTTTTTTTTAGCCAGAAGGAAAGAAAATGCTATTTTAATTAAAGTGCAGTCTAAGAATATCATTGGTTATGTTTAGAATTTATTTTAGTAGATTCACATGAGCGAATATGTAAACGAATTGGAAGGGATCTTAAGGCTTTTCTAATTTAATAGCTTCATCTTCTACATGGGGAAATGGAAAGCCAGGGAAATTTGTCAAAGATCTTATTGTATAGTTTAAGAGGTAGAGTAGGTGATCTGATTTTCTTAGTGTGGAACTTCTCTTCTCATTCTGTAGTAACTCTCAGAGAAAGATTTCATTTACCGAGCACAGTGACGAGAATTTGCATGCCATGCTGGAGAAAGCCACAACTTGGTAACTCTAAAAGTATAATGGTATGGGACACTCCTGGTGGTGCAGGGGTTAAGTCTCAATGCTGTCAAACTGTTGCCAGCCACTGCAGTCATGAGTTTGATCCCCAGCCAGGGAACTAACCCGTGTGTCATAGCAGACCTCTCCTAACTCGTCCGCTGCTCCCCTCAGCAGTGTATTCAGTAGATCTGCCTGTTCTGCTCCCTACTTTCTTTCTGGTGAATCCTTTCATCCCTCCCCCCAACCTCTGGCCTACATCTCAGTTCTTGTATGCATAAATAAATAAAATCTTTTAAAAAAAGTATAATGGTGTGGCAAATCTGGTGTTCCCTATTATCTCACTCTCAAAATATGTTAAATTTATCTTAAAGTACAAATAGTTATTAAATTGGTAGAAACAACCTATTTTCTCTAGCAGGACTGTTTTTCATTTTTATCTTAAATTTATTGAACATCTATTATGAACAAAGTATGTAGAAAATGCTGGGGAGATTTTTTTTATATTTATTTGATTTTTTTGTGTGTGTGCAGAAGATCTGGGGTGCAGGCCAGAGGTGCGGAGGCTGAGAGGATTCACCAGAGAGAGAGTGGGGAGCAGAACAGACTGATTTGCAGAAATATACTGAGGGGATCAGCCGGCGAGACAGGAGAGGTCTGCTGTGCCATTTAGGTTAGCTTCCTGGCCGGGGATCCAACTCAGGCCATAGTGGTGATAGCACTGAGACTCAACCCCTAGGCCACCAGGGAGGCCCCAACTTCTGGGGAGATTAAAATGATGAGCCATGCTCTGACCCTGCCATCCCAAGATTTATAGCTTGTGTTATTCTTTGAGATCCAGTGTGCTTTAGGGCTGTTGAAATAGTCTCTCAATCTCAATTAACTTGATGTCAAACACTCTAGCATAAAAGAAGAAATAATGACACATTTAAATGACTTTGTATAAACTGCATGTGTATTTACAAATCCTCAGTTTTCTGCTGATAAAGAGCAGGCTTTTCTCCTCAGAGAAGCAGCATGCACTTTCCTAAAGTCATCTTGAAGTATTTGACATTTTCAATGAATCTTTGCACAATTTTCACATTGAATTTTCTTATCTTCACATGCATTTTCCCTTCTATTGGTTCTGATAGTTTCCATATTTCACTCTCTAAGTTCTTTGACATATCAATTTCATTTCTCTTCCCCCGTTATACAAGACTCTTGTGTGGTTGAAGATTTTATCTTTCCATTGTGTGAATTTCTTGCCTGCGCTTTGGAGAGCACACTTTGACTGCTGTGCCTTTGAGAATTCAAGTGATATCTTTTAGAGTTTTGTAGATTTCAATTGTACTTCCAGTTATTTTGTCTGTTTGTGTTATAGATGTAGCCCTTAAATGTGTTTTATGGTCTTTGACTGCTTATATTTGGTGCAATGTCACTGATTTCTAGTAAATTTCTTAGCACTATTTCTTACGCTGGAATAAAAAAATATTTCACTGCTCACCTTCTGTTAATTTTGTTGTCTGAAGGTGATCCCATAGTGATTTAGGTGGTGGTAAAGTGATATACAATATGAAGATATGGTATGAACAGAAAGTGTTTGCTTATCTATCATCTCACTCAGCCAAAAGCTAAGTGCTGTTTTGTGATTCATCATGTTGCTGCTTTCATTGTATCCTGGAGGATGAAACCAAATGTCTGTATTGTTCCTCCAAAGTCTTGTCCTATTATCTCTCTCTGCCTTGAAATCTGTCTAGCTATCTGCCTATCTTTTGTCTAGACATTGTAATGGTACAAAGGAGATGGGCATAAAAAAAGATTATTTAGAAATTAATTCAAAAAAGAAAAGTTGCATAGAGTAATACATGTAGGGAATATATAAAACCTGTATTCCCTACATATTTGCTAACCTGTAAATATTTTGCTTATTTTACTTTATTTTCTTCCCCTCTTATTAAAGAAGTACATTGTTAGGACTTACTTACTTTTAAACTATTACCTCTAGTTCTCTTTCTCTTTTACTTGTCTGAGAAACAGTCACTGTCATGAGTTTGCATGCATATTCCTCATCTTTTGTTTTTCAAATGGTGAAATATGTATTATGAATGTAAGATTTAAATTATAGAAAAAAATGATAAGACTAACATTGTCTTTCCCACTCAAGATAATTCTCAGAAATGTTGCATTTATCATGCCCTTGTTGTTTTCCCACATATACATGCATATTGAAACAGCATATTATTTCCTTTTTACTTTATTTTGATATTTCAGTTATACTGTTAGTCTTTCATGCAACTTTATATTTTGAAAGTTATGTTTCAAAATTAGCCGTATTGCTAAATGTAGCTCTAGGCCATCTTTGGCCAGCAATGTATAATGTTCCATAGTGCAAACATACATGATTTATTTAATATTAGGATCTCCCGCAGATGAATATTGTTTCCAGTATGTTGCTATAAGGAGCAGTGCTGCTATGAATTTCATTGTGTATGTTTCAGAACACTGGTGTATGGGGTTTTTCAGAGCATAAATCTCAAAGTGGAATTTTTCAGTGTATGAAATGAATATATTCAACTAAATATTTTGAAATTTTGTAAGAGATCTTCATAACTTGTATTTCGGGAGTGCACTGACTATTCTTAACCTTTTCTAGTTCTTGCATATAAATGTTAAAATCATTTTGTTGACATTGCTGCTAGTTAAAATAAGACTGAAACTTTTAGATACCACAACAAGGTAAGAAAGAGAACAAAAAGGACATGCAGATTAAAGGAAGAAATAAAATTGCCCTTGTTTGCAGATAATGGAATTTTCTACATAGAAAATGCCAAGGACTCAAAACAAAAAGCAATAATATTAGAATTAATTAGTATATTTAGCAGGCTGTAGAATACAAGTTAACACACAAAAAAAATTATTGCATTTATTTATACTAATACAGAAGATGTGGAAACAAAATTGAAAACTGTGCCATTAAGCGCCTCTCTAAAGATATTGCATACTTAGGTATAAACTTAATAAGATATGTAAAGAATCTCTATGCTGAGATTTCAAGATGTTTTTGGACATTTTAATACCTGAGTTTTTCAATATAAATTTTTTAAATAAAGATTTATTTATTTATACAAGAACCAGGGTACAGGCCAGAGGTGCAGGAGGGTGAGAGGAAAGAAACCAAACATATAGAGCATATCATGTTTAATGGAATTGAAAACTCGACATCATATAGCTGTGAATTCTTCCTAGATTTATTTATAGGTTTAGTGTGATTCCTATCACAATTCCATCAAGGTATTTTATAGGCATAGATAAGCTTATTCAAAATTTATATTGAGGGCCTCCCTGGTAGTGCAGGCAGTTGAGCGCCACACTGTGAAGCTGTCTGCAGCCTCTGCAGTGTGGGTTTGATCCCGGCTGGCTGGTGAGAATCCCATATGGCATGGCAGACCTCTCCTGTCTCACCTGCTGCTCCCCTCAGCAGTGTATTTTGTCAGTCTTCCTGTTCTGTTCCCCACTCTGTCTCTGGTGAATCCTCTCACCCTCCTGCACATCTGGCCTGTACCCTGGTTCTTGTATAAATAAATAAATCTTTATTTAAAAAATTTATATTGAAAAACTCAGGTATTAAAATGTCCAAAAACATCTTGAAAAGAATAAATGAAAGGAATTATTTCACTTGATTTCTAGACTTACATAGTTATTGTAATGAAGGCAAGATGATATGGATGGTTGGGCATCCCTGGTGGCGCAGGCCTTTGAGCACAGCACTGTGAAGCTGTCCACAGCCTCTGCAGCACGGGTTTGATCCCAACCAGCCGGCAAGATACCCACATGGCACAGCAGACCTCTCCTGTCTCGCCCGCTGCTCCCCTCAGCAGTGTATTTCAGTCAGTCTGCCTGCTCTGTTCCCCGCTCTGTCTCGGGTGAATTTTCTCACCCTTCTGCACCCCAGTTCTTCTATGCATGAGTAAATAATTCTTTAAGAAAAAAGAAGATATTGATGGAGAGTTACATATAAAGATCAGTGGAACAGTGTAGCAAACCCAGAAATAAACCCACACCAATATGCTCCATTGACTTTTGAAAAAGGAGCAAAATCAGTTCAGTGGAGGAGGTGACTTTTCAACAAATGGTTCTGGTGGAGTGGACATCTATGGGCAACTAAATGAACCTTGATTAAAGCCTTTATATAAAACTTATACAAAAAGTAACTTAAAATGGATCATGAATTTAAATGCAAAATGTAAAACTATAAACGCTTTAGAAATAGAAAATCTTTGGGCTTTAGGGTCAGGAAAATAACTCTTAGAATCATTGACAAAGAAATAGCTCATGAAAGGGAAAATGATAAACTGGACCTCATCAAAAATTTAAAATCTTGCTTTGCAAAACATGCTTTTAAGAAGGCAAAAAGACAAGCAACTGATCAGGAAAAAAAAATTGTGTATCATGTATCTGATATGATATTCTGTCCCCACAAGGACCTTCATGTTACTCTTTTATAGCCCTTTATTTTATAAATTCTTTTTTTTTTTAAGATTTTTTTTTTAATAGAGGCATGTTTTTTATTTATTTTTTATTTGTTTGTTTGTTTGTTTACACATGCACTGGGTACAGCCAGAAGCGCGGGAGGGTGAGAGAATTCACCAGAGCCAGAGCGGGAGGCAGAGCAGGCAGAAGGACCGAAGTACACTGCTGAGGGGAGCAGCGGGCGGCAGGAGAGGTCTGTGCGCCATGTGGGACCCTCGCCCAGTGGCCGGGGAGCAGCCGGGGATCGAACCGGCGCTGCAGAGGTCGCCGGCAGCTTCGCAACCCAGCGCTCAACCGCTGCGCCACCAGGGAGGCCCTATAGCCCTTTATTTTAGAACCAGATGCTCCATAACCCTCTGTGACTTTCTTCTAGTATTTCTTTGATCCTTCTTCCTCTTTTGCATTTTTTCTTAGTTTTTATAACATTAATTTTTGAATTTTTGACTTCCTAGCCAAATCCATTTCTTTAGTGCATTTTTCATCTCATTCTCTTTTTTTCTGCATTCTGTGAAATTTTCTCAAATTTATGTACCAAGTTTGTGATCAAATTTTTTATTTGGGAGAAATCTGATACTGCCCCCAAATTAACAGTGATGTGACATAATGGTACTTCATTAGAAAAAAATATGTGCAATAGTAAACTTTTAGTATATGTGCTGCCGAAGCGAGCACTGCAATAGTAAACTTTTAATATAGATTATCTTATAAGTTGAGAAATATAAAAATATTATAAACTCCATAAAATATCTATTTTTTAAAATTTAACAATTGATAAACCACTGAAACCTCATTTACTACAATTATTTGGCCTTTGTAATCTTATAGTACTCCCCATGGTAATACTTTAGAAATTTTCCCTAGAAAATAGAAATGTTTATCAAATTCTGTTTTTGATTACTGGGATCCAGTTTAGGTTTTGATAACCTAACACAATGACATTACTCACAGACATACTCACTGTAATACTGATATAGGTTATACCCCCCCAAACAAGAATTCAAATTTATTTGATTGCATATTATTCTATAAAATAGAGAAATGATGTATTTTTAATTGAAATACTGCATTACTGAGTGTATTCCTGACAGGGCAGAACTTCCATTTTGATTAGGGATTACTTTTGCATGTCTGATGATTGGAAGAATTTTCCATAGACTAGTTTCTGGATCATGTTTTAAACCTGTTTCCTTTCAATCAACATATTTCTCAGATGCCTTGGAATGCATTCAAATTGCAACAGGACCTCTGGCACATGGGTGATTAGAGTACTCTCTGAAGCCTTCTCCTATATGGGGTGACTTGCATTAGTTTAATTGTAAATGAAATGACTGTTAATCACATAAATTACATTACTGAACTTTACTTGCTTTTGGCTACATATCCAAAATGATTGCTGCTACTTGAATAGCACCTGACAGGCAAGAAAGTGTAACAGAGGGGAAGGTAATTGCAAAAAAGAAAATGTCTTAAATTCTAGTTACAACAGATGAACCATTCATAGGGCCCTTCCAGAATTGTGAAATAAATCCATGCAAAGGAAGTTTGTGGATGCTAACATTGAAGTTCATAAGCATTACCCTAAGTCTTCTGCTGGATTAAGCACTGCAGCCTGAAGCACTCTAATACGAAGAGTTTGGGAAAGCGACCACAAAGGGTGAGAAGGAATGGAAAGAAATTGAGAAATGTAATCTTTTTTTGGGTGTAGAAAAACTGGGGTGTAGGCCAGAGGTGTGGGGGTGAGAGGATTCATCAGAGTCAGAGTGGGGAGCAGAACAAGTGGATCTACTGAAATACACTGCTGAGGGAAGCAGTGGGTGAGAAAGGGGAGGTCTGCTGTGCCATGTGGTAGCTCCCTGGCCAGGGATCCAACTCAGGCAATAGCAGTGATGGTGCTGAGGCTTAACTCTAGGCCACCAGGGAGGCCCTAGACGAATGTAATCTTTTGGAAACTGAAGAAGCTATACAAAAGAGGAGGAATGATTAATTGTGCAATAGGATGAGAAATGACAATTGACCCTTGCATTTAGCAACATGGAAGTCATTTGTGACATTAGCCATAGATATTTTGGTGAATTTATAGAAGTCTGATGTTATGGGTTTAAAAGAATTACAGTGAGATCAAATGTAGGCAAAAGATAGATAAGCATTTCAATAAGTTTTGCTACAAAGGTTATTGAAGACATGGACACATGGGTGGGAAGTGTAGAAGGGCCAAGACAAATTATTGTATTCTGGTGGGAATGATTCCAAAGGGACTAAATTTCTGATGATCGTGAGAGAAGCAAAAATGGATGGCTGAGCTTTGGATAATTCTGTCAATAATTCATTCAAGGCAAATGAAGGAGGCCTGAGTGGATGAGTCCAAGTGTTAGCAGTGGAGGCTGAGGGTGTGCACTTCTGATTGCTAGAATTTTTTCATTATATTAGAAAGCAGGTCACTTCTTGCTGGAAGTGTGAGTGAATAGAAGGTTTTGGAGGTATGAGAAAAATGAAGATGTGGGATTATCATCTAGAAGATGGGGAAGTAGAGAGACTAGGAAAGTTTAACTGGATTTCTGTACAAGATTAAAGGCTCACTGTGAACTGTGGTTGTTAATTTGAAGTATCTGCCTGAATATGGGATTTTTCTTTAGTCATATTCACCTGTACAGTCACAAGGCTGAAGCGAGTTGGATTTTTCTGTGTCTCAGGTGCAAACATAAGCTGTGTAGGCAAGAAATGCTCAGGTAATTCAAGATGACTGACAGGACGGCCTTTATCTGGTGCATGAGTTTTGAATGAACATTTGAAAGAGATGAGTGACTGCATCCCCCAGAGACAGATTATGTATCTTTGAAATAAATTACATATATAATTTAAGTAATGTGCTAGGCGATGGTAGACTTAGAGTTTTGATGAAACTAAAACATTTATAAATGCCATAACTATGAAATTGTCTGTCCCCCAAGAGACCCAACGAGTTTGTCTATTGTTACTTACTTGACAGAGTAGTATTTAAGTTCCGCTTATAATTTCAATGTCATATTAACTCTCCCTTCTTAAGTAAAAACAGTGCTCCAGGCAACCTTGCTACCACCACTTTTTGTGGACATTTTGTTTCTTGACTTTTCCTCTCCTTACTATTTTATACCCTTAGGGTTGAGAAGATAAAATCAATTGCAAAGTAAAGAAAGTAATGAAATGTTTCCTTCTTTTCTTTCTTTTTTGTTTAAAGATTGATTTATTTATGCATACAAGAACTGGGGTACAGGCCAGACATGTGGGGAGTGAGAAGATTTGCCAGAGACAGAGTAGGGAACAGATTGATTGAAATACACTGCTGAGGGGAGCAGCAGGCGAGTCAGGAGAGGTCTGCTGCGCCATGTGTGTCACCTCCCTGGCTGGGTATCGAACTTGTGCTGCAGTGGCTGTGGACAGCTTCTCAGCGCTGTGCTTAACCCCTTGTGCCACCAGGGAGGCCCCTGTTTCCTTCTTTTCAACAATATTTAACCCTTGCAATAATGGATTGTATTCGTGAGGACACCATTCTTGTGATCGAATCAATTTCTAAAGGTCCTACCTCACAAAACTGTGACATTGAGAGTTAGGATTTCAATACATCGTGGACATGGACTTTTATTTTCTAATGGTCTTGGTTGCAAATCTTATTAATAGTAGAGTTTAATGGATTTAGGTAAAGACTATTGTTTGAATCTTCTTAAAATTATCCCAGACACTTCTCTAAAAACTTGTGATGACTTAATGAAGTAACATTTATTCTTATACCACAGACATATAAAAGATTACAGAGAAAGCCACATTATCATTAAGAAATTCTATATTCTTAATCCATATCATCTAAAAATTCTGAATGTAGCATATTCTAGACAAGAGCTGGAGTGTATTTTCTTGTCAGCATGTAAAGAGCTCCCGCTCTAAACCTCAAGTATCACTTATCGCTCCTTTGACAAATAGTGCGTGTCCCACGGTCAATACTACCTCATTCAGACAGAGAGAACAAGCTTGACCATTGTCATTTGCTTTAGGATAGACTCTTACACACAGCCTTCCGGTATTTGATCAATTGATCCCTTGGACCTCAGGGACAGGAAATCCATGTGCTCACATGATGCTCCTATGGTCTTTAGAATTGTGAAAAGAGCCAGCTTCTGTCCTAGGGGTGCATTTTTGAAGTATCTCTGTGCAGTGTGTGTGTGTGTGTGTGTGCAAGAAGCAAGGATAAGATGGGTTTATTGAAAAAATAGGAAAGCAATAGTAGCACATTTTTCATATTAACACCTAACTTGGTGAGTTTATTTGAAAAATGAAATAGCGTGATATACATTAAGTCAGAGTGTGTTGAACATAGGAAACAGGACAGGAAAGGTGTTACAGGAAACTTGCTTTAATATGTGTGCACTGGATTGTCCCATTATTTATTTAATTCTTATTAAAGTTTGTAATCGAAAGCATTTGAAGTCATTGGTATAAAGCAACTTAAGTCTATTAAGCAATTTACCTCAAGGATTTATTATCAGGTTCATATATAAATGCACATGATATGAAAATAATCTCTCATATAAAAATACTTGGTGATAACTCGAGTGCTTTATTTTCTAATTTTCTGTAATAGAATCATGTTATTTTGTAATAAAAATTTGAAAAATGAAGACATTTAAAGTACTAAGTACCTTAACATTGCAAATGTGAACTATATTGTATTGTGAAAAACTGTATTATATATTTTTAAGTGTTTTGAAGTTTCTGAATTCAGGGAATACAGAATATGTCATATTTTCCCAGAATTCTCCCAAGCTCCGTTCTCTCCTCAAGGATTGCTAGAACAATCTCAGCAGGGACATGGACCAGAGACATCATGTCAAAGTTAGATTTGAGACGTTGGAACTTGGTCAGGAGATTACTCTGAGAACCTAAAAAGGAAAAGTCAGGGAGTTTTGAGGGTGGAAACCAGGGAACAAAAACTTTCCTAAAGTCTGAGGGTAAGGGGAAAATGAAGATGGAAGAACAGAGGAGGAAGCAAAGAGCAAGTGTTGAAGATGAGAGGATATGAGTACAGTCTCAGGTCTAGACTTCAGAACAGAAGCCTGGCCCAGCCAATTGTGACTCACATACAGGGAGTGGTCCTGACTCAGAGCAAGAGGGTGGCAGGAGAAGAAAACAGTGAAAGAATATAACAGTGTGATGCTCACAGGTCCATTTCTGCCTTTTAGAAGGAGCACATAACAGTGAGTGAGAGTAGAGTCTGAGGAGTCTGCTGGCCACTCTTTGAATATGCTCTGTGAACTGGGACATGCTAATTAATCTGCAGGTCTTTGTTTCTTCACTGCAAAATAAGGATAATATAGGAATGTTATGAGGATTGAATCATTTGTGTTTGTGAAGTGCTTAGAAGAGTAGTTGGCTTGTGCGAAACGCTTAAGTAAGGACTTGACAAGTAAATAAATTGTCACTGTGACTCTTCATTTGCAGTAGGATAATTTTTTTGACACAGAAATTTATGATTTTTTGTATGTATTTCCCAACTCCCCTTTCATGCCTTCAAGTAGGAAGTCAGGATCTGGGCCTTTGGGATTCAGGAAGCTTTTATGCTCTGCATATTTATACATATATTTCTTTTTTTTTTTTTTTTTTTTTTCCAGAAATCACTTTTAATTGCTTCTGTTTTTAGTCCTTGATAGATAGGACCATAATTTAAAGGAATGGGCCTAGACTTCTATTCTTTTTTTTTTTTTTTTTTTTTTTTTATAAAATTTTATTGTTATATTCCCCATACAATTGCAGCCCCCCATTCTGACCCCAATCCCTCCCCTCCCGCCCCCGCCCCCCTAAAAGTGTCTCTGGTTCATAGTTTTTTGTTGATTTTGATTTTCACTTTCTTATAGTTATTCATTTTCCTGGTCCCTTATTTAAGTTTTCTAGATTCCTGCTATGAGTGAGACCATCCGGTATTTTTCTTTTTCTTTTTGGCTTATTTCGCTGAGCATGATCCCTTCCAGCGCCATCCATGTTGCTGCAAATTGCATGTGTTTATCTTTTTTGAATGCTGAGTAATATTCCATGGTATATATGTACCACATCTTCTTGATCCAGTCATCTATTTTTGGGCATTTGGGTTGTTTCCAAAGCTTAGCTATTGTAAACAGTGCTGCTATAAACATAGGGGTGCAGGTGTTTTTTGGAATTGATGTTTCTGTGTCCTTTGGGTAAATACCTAGGAGTGGAATTGCTGGGTCATATGGAAGCTCTATGTTTAGTAGGTCCAGAAATCTCCACACAGCTTTCCACAGTGGTTGGACCAGTTTGCACTCCCACCAACAGTGCAGAAGAGTTCCTTTTTCTCCACACCCTCGCCAACATTTGTTGTTGCTAGTTTTTTTAATATGTGCCATTCTCACTGGTGTAAGATGGTATCTCATGGTAGTTTTGATTTGCATTTCCCTGATGACAAGTGATGTTGAACATTTTTTCATATGCCTGTTGGCCATTTGCATTTCCTCTTCAGAGAAGTTTCTTTTAAGCTCTTCTGCCCATTTTTTGACTGGATTATTTTCTTTGTTGTTGTTGAGACTCATCAGCTCTTTGCAGATTTTTGTGATCAGTCCTTTATCATTAGTGTTGGGTGCAAAAATGTTCTCCCAGTTGGTGGGGTTTCTCTTTGTTTTTGTTATTGTCTCTTTTGCTGTGCAAAAGCTCTTTAATTTGATATAGTCCCAGCTGTTTATCTTTGCCTTCACTATCACTGCTTTGGGTGATGTGTCTGTAAAGATGTCTTTGATGTGCAAATCACGTAGTGTTTCGCCTATATTTCCTTCTATATATTTTATGGTTTCAGGTCTTATGTCTAGTTCTTTAATCCATTTTGAGTTGATTTTTGTGTATGGTGTGAGGTGGTGGTCAAGCTTCATTCTTTTGCATGTAGCGACCCAGTTTTCCCAGCACCATTTATTGAACAAACTTTCTTTGCTCCAATGCATAGTCTTTGCTCCTTTGTCAAAGATTAGTTGACCATAAACCTGTGGGTTTATTTCTGGATTTTCTATTCGATTCCATTGGTCTGTATGTCTGTTCTTGTTCCAATACCATGCGGTTTTGATGATTATGGCTTTGTAGTATAGTTTGAAGTCTGGGAGTCTGATGCCTCCATTCCCTTCTTTTTTTTTCAGGAGAGCTTTGGCTATTCGGGGTTTTTTGTGATTCCATATGAATTTCATCAATAATTGTTCTATTTCTTTGAAGAATGACATTGAAATTTTGATTGGAATAGCATTGAATCTGTATATTGCTTTTGGAAGGATGGCCATTTTAATAATGTTTATTCTTCCAATCCATGAGCAGGGGATGTCTCTCCATTTCTTTGTGTCTTCTTCTATTTCTTTTAACAGTGTTTTATAGTTTTCTTTGTATAGGTCCTTTACCTCTTTTGTTAGATTTATTCCCAAATATTTGATTTTTTTTGTTTCAATAACAAAAGGGATGGTCTTTTTGATTTCTTCTTCTTCAGATTTATTGTTTGTGTATAGGAAGGCTACTGACTTTTGCGTGTTGATTTTGTATCCTGCCACTTTACTGAACTGATTGATGAGTTGAATTAGCTTTTCTGTGGAGTTTTTGGGGTTCTCTATGTATAATATCATATCGTCTGCAAATAGTGATAGTTTGACTTCTTCTTTTCCTATTTGGATTCCTTGGATGTCTTTCTCTTGTCTTATTGCCCTGGCTAGGACTTCCAGTATTATATTGAAAAGCAATGGTGAGAGTGGACATCCTTGTCTTGTTCCAGATCTTAATGGAATTGCTTTCAGCTTTTCACCATTGAGAATGATACTGGCTGTTGGCTTGTCATAGATGGCCTTTATGATGTTGAGGTATGTTCCTTGTATCCCAAGAATTTCAAGGGCTTTTATCATGAATGGGTGTTGCACTTTGTCGAAAGCTTTCTCAGCATCTATTGATATTATCATATGGTTTTTATATTTCTTTTTGTTGATGTGTTGGATAACGTTGATTGATTTTCGGATGTTAAACCATCCTTGTGCCCCTGGAATGAATCCAACTTGGTCGTGGTGAATTATCTTATGGATACATTGTTGGATTCTGATAGCTAAAATTTTATTCAGGATTTTTGCATCAGTGTTCATTAGGGAGATTGGCCTGTAGTTTTCCTTTTTTGTGTTGTCCTTGTTCGGTTTTGGTATTAGTGTAATGTTGGCTTCATAGAACGTGTTTGGTATTGTCCCTTCCTTCTCAATTTTTTGGAAGAGTTTGTGAAGGATAGGCACTAATTCGTCTCTGAATGTTTGGTAGAATTCATTTGTAAATCCATCAGGTCCTGGGCTTTTGTTTTTGGGGAGGTTTTTGATTACCATTTCAATTTCGCTAATTGTAATTGGTCTGTTTAGGTGTTCTATTTCTTCTTTATCTAGCTTTGGGTGATTGTAGAGTTGTAGGAATTTGTCCATCTCCTCTAGATTGTTAAACTTGTTTCCATATAACTGTTCATAGTAGTTACTGATTATTCTTTTGATTTCTGCTGTGTCCGTTGTGATTTCTCCTCTTTCATTGATGATCCTGTTTATTTGTGCTTTCTCCCTTTTTTCCTTTGTGAGCCTGGCTAGGGGTTTGTCTATTTTATTGATTTTTTCAAAGAACCAGCTCTTGGTTTCATTAATCTTTTGGATTGTTTTTTTAGTTTCAATTTCATTTATTTCTGCTTTGGTTTTTATTATTTCTTTTCTTCTACTGGTTTTGGGGTTTTTTTGTTGTTCTTTTTCTAGATCTTTGAGCTTCGAGATTAGGTTGTTTCTTTGCGTTCTTTCTTGTTTCTTGATGTGAGCTTCTATTGCTATATATTTTCCTCTTATTACTGCTTTTGCTGCATCCCATACATTTAGGATATTGGTGTCCTCCTTGTCGTTCAATTCAAAAAATTTTTTAATTTCTTCTTTGATCTCCTCCTTAGTCCAATGGTCTTCCAGTAGTGTGGTTTTTAATCTCCATGAGGTAGGGAAGTTCCTTGCCTTCTTTTTATGGTTTATTTCTAGTTTGATGCCTTCATGGTCAGAAAAGATGGTTGATATGATTTCAATCTTGGTGTATCTGTTGATGTTTGTCTTGTGCCCCAGTATGTGATCGATCCTGGAGAATGATCCGTGTGCGCTTGAGAAAAATGTGTTCTCCATTTTTTTGGGGTTTAGTGTTCTATAGATGTCTGTTAAGCCCAATTGCTCTAGGTCTTTATTTAGAGCTTTGGTTTCTTTACTTATTTTTTGTCTTGTTGATCTATCCATTGTTGATAGTGGTGTGTTGAAGTCTCCCACTACGTATGTGTTTTCTCTGATGTCTGTTTTCAGAGAGGACAACAGTTGTCTGATATATTTTGGTGCTCCTTCGTTTGGTGAGTATATGTTAATGAGTGTTATTTCTTCTTGAAGTATTGTCCCCTTGATCATAATGTAGTGACCATTGGGGTCTCTTTTTATCTTTTTGAGTTTGAAATCTGTTTTATCTGATATAAGTATAGCTGTTCCTGCTTTCTTTTTTGGTCCATTTGCTTGTAGGATTGTTTTCCATCCTTTAACTTTGAGCCTATTTTTATCTTTTGTAGCTAAATGTGTTTCCTGGAGACAGCAAAAGGTTGGGTTTTGTTTCTTAATCCAGGCTGCAACTCTGTGTCTTTTTATTGAAGAGTTTAGTCCATTTACATTTAGAGTTAATATTGATATGTTAACATCTGTATTTGCCATTGTGTTTGTCGTTCCTTTGATTTTATTTATTTATTCTTTTAATAACTTTTTTTTTTTTTTGGCCTTCTTTCATTGTTATTCGTCGCTCTGAGGTTCTGGCTTTAGGACTCCTTGTAGTATTTTTTGGAGTGGGGGTTTAGTTGCAATGAAATTCCGGAGTTTCTGTTTGTCTGGGAAGGTCCATATTCTTTCTTCAAAGAGGAAGGAGAGCTTTGCGGGATAGAGTATTCTTGGTTGGCATCTGTTTTCTTGGAGTCTGTTGACTATGTCCCTCCACTCTCTCCTTGCCCGTAGTGTTTCTTCGGAGAAGTCTGATGTCAGCCTGATTGGTTTTCCTTTGAATGTTATCTGTTTCTTCCCTCTTGCCAGCTTCATTATTTTTTCCTTGTCCTGGATTCTTGGGAGCTTTACTATTATGTGTCTTGCTGTATTTTTCCTTTCGTCGTGGAAGTTTGGTGTTCTTCTTGCTTCTTGTATATCAATTTTCAGCTCCTTCTTCACATTTGGGAAGTTCTCTTCAATTATCTCTTTGAATATTTTCTCTGTTCCTACATCTCTCTCCTCTCCTTCTGGTATTCCTATAACTCTTATATTTCCTTTCCTCATGGAGTCAGATAGTTCCCGAAGTCTTTCTTCGTTCTTTTTCCTTCGTACTTCTCTTTCCTTTTCTGTTTTGGTTCTTTTTATTTCTGTGTCTTCAAGATTACTTATTCGTTCTTCCATTTCATCTATTCTGCTTTCATTGCTTTTCCCAGAATTCTTTAGTTCTTCCATTAATTCTTTGATCTCCTGCATTTCTTTTACTTCCCTCTTTAGGGACTCAATTTCTTTCTTCTGACCATTGTTTTCCCTCTCTAGGGACTCAATTGCATTCTTCTGATCGTTGATTATTTTTCCCTTATCATTGTTTTCCTTTATGACTTCTGTCAGTTTTTTAATCACGGCAATTTTAAATTCTCTTTCTGGAAGGCTCAGAAATTCTTCCAAGTTATTGTCGTTGCAATCTGGGGGCTGGCTTTCTTTTTGTGGTGTGCTTTTTCTCTGGAGAGTTGCTAGGTTGCGTGTGGTTCTTCTCCTCCCTACTGTCTGTTTTCTAATTTGCCGTATGCGTTGGGACACTGTGTTGTTGGGACTTGCCGGCATCTTGGGTGGGCTTCTCTGTTCCCCTCTGGTTCTTCCAGGAGTCATCTGTCAGTTTCAAGCAGCCTTTACTGGAGAAAGGTCCCTGTTCTAAAATGCCGATGTGGGGACACACTCCCCTGTGCGCCTGGTCTGCCCCGGCGGTGGGTTCCTGCTGCCCTCTGGGCTTGGACTGCAGGCCAGAGGGGGTCTGGCGTGGGCGAACTTCCCCCGCTCACCTCTGGCTCCTGAGGAAGCCTTCTGCAGGTAGTTTTTACTGAAGAAATGTCCCTGTTCTAAAATGGTGATGTGGGACACACTCCCTGCGCTTCTGGTCTCAGGCACACTCTTCTGCGCGCCTGGTCTGCCCCGGCTGTGGGTGCTCGCTCTCCCTGTGGGCTCAGACTACTTGTTCAGAAGGGGCCCGGTGTGGGCTAACTCCCCAGCTGGCCACTAGCTCCTTCAGTAGCCTGTGCTGGGGTCAAGTCGCTAGGTGGCACCAGAGATCTCTCCTAGAGCCCTTGGGGAGCTGATTTTCCACCCCGTGGGACAGGGAGCAGAGCGGGGATGGTAGGGTACACCTCAACGGCTTTGGGGTGCTGTGTCTGCCTTGTGCCCCACCGTCGTGGGGAACCCACGCCCCTAATTTCGTGCCCCGGGTCTCAGTTCCAAAGCCCTCAGTTCCAGGACGCGGGCTGTAGCCCAGATCAGTGGCGCGGGAATGGCGCCTTTTGAATCCCGCTCCCCTGCCTGGGCGCCTTGTTCCTGCTCACTCAGGGAGGGCCTCCGCCCGGGTCTCAGTTCCAAAGCCCTCAGTTCCAGGACGGGTCTCAGTTCCAAAGCCCTCAGTTCCAGGACGCGGGCTGTAGCCCAGATCAGTGGCGCGGGAATGGCGCCTTTTGAATCCCGCTCCCCTGCCTGGGCGCCTTGTTCCTGCTCACTCAGGGAGGGCCTCCGCCAGGGTCTCAGTTCCAAAGCCCTCAGTTCCAGGACGTGGGCTGTAGCCCAGATCAGTGGCGCGGGAATGGCGCCTTTTGAGTCCCGCTCCCCTGCCTGGGCGCCTTGTTCCTGCTCACTCAGGGAGGGCCTCCGCCGTCTCCCTGCAAGCCTAGGTCGCAGGCGCGGGGACCTGGGCAGCTGCAATCCGAGCGCCGCTTTCGCGCAAGCTTACCGGGCGGCCGGGGCTGTGTGCTGGTGCTGGTCTCCTCCTGGTGGGCGGGGCTCTCTTTAATGGCTTGTGGAGCTCACCTCCGCGGTGGATCCTGCAGGGTTCGCCTCAGCTCCCGTTCACGGGGTGTGGTGGCTGAAATAGTTCCTTTCCACTCACAGTCCCGCTTGCTGCATCCGTTTTTCTTGTTGGGCGTTTTGGTTTGTTGTTTCCCTTGTCTCTGCCGGTCGGTCGGAGAGTGCCGCCTCTGTGGGCGGGGGAGGGGAGCAGGGTTCTGCGCTTCCCTCCCTTCTCCTCCTCTTTTATGGCAACTTTCTTCTTCGGGCAGTTTGCTGGAGTTGTCCGTTTATCTTCCGTGTCCCAGTTCTCACTGGGACCTGCCGCTTTTCCTCCCTATTAACTTTTTTTAATGGGAGATCTTACTCGCAGCGTCTCCTAGCCGCCATGTTGCTCCGCCCCTCTCTATATTTCATTTTTTTTTAAACTTCTAATGTCAGTCAGAGCAGGGAGAAATATTGTTCCCTCATGGAAAATAATAGAGGGGCTGTTGTGCTTTAAGAGTGGAGCTCCTCGTTGGCTCTGTGACTCCAACCGATAGATTGAGTGGAACCTCTGGGGAGGCTGGGTGCTCAGTTGGGAGGCTCCAACCCTCCTTAAAGATGTCTAGACCCAAAGGTGACATCACAGTAGCAAAGGCAGTGGGCAATGATGTGTCTTGACAAGAAGGGCCTCCCCAAGGCCTTCATTCTTTTGTAAGATGCTTAACCTTTACTTCATCCAAGGGAGGGGACGGAGTGAGAAGCTGAAGGATGGGAAATTTCAAGAAGGCTGAATTTTCTGACAGTCTGGTGGGATGGAGGCTCAGCATCTTAGTGTTTTGGCTGGTTTAGTTTGGTTTAAAATACTTAAAGATATTTCTTACACATCCAAGTGTGCAAACAAGAAATCATCATGATATAGTCATAATTATCTGATATTTTTCTTCATCTCCTGCTATTTAAATTGTTATATATTTTAGCCATAATTCTCTTGGAAAAAAAGGTCAGAAGCAGCAGAAGATATCTATTGAGGGATTTCCATGACCACCCACTCTCCTACCCTAAATAGGGACACAGAATCTTGTTTTCAGCTCAGCTGAGACCTGTGACCACATTATGGCTTGATTCTGGGCTATGAACCTCTCTCCTTTATCTGAATGTTGTGGCTTATTTATCTCCAGAACAACTTTTGTTCTGACATGTCAAGCCAGACTCCTTACTTTGAATTCAGGCAGAAAAATCAACACCGACTCTCCTGAGAAAGGCCAACACATACTACATAACACAAAGCCAACTGTGCCAAAACTGACCTGCCAGGGAACTCTGAATGAAGGCCTGTGAGCTAGGGCATCTCCAGGAGGTCTGTTGCCTGGGTTCATGCTCACATAATCATGGCCCCTACCAGACTCCTCTCCCGAGGGTTTTGGGTTCTTAAAAGGCGCCTTACAAGTACCTGCAATCAGCCTGCCTCTCAGGGCTGGTTTCTCTGTTGTGTATTGTACCACTGACCTAACTGTGTTGTTTGGACTCTTTCCACCACCTCAGCATTGGTTGCTAAAGATCTGTCGACCTCACATTTAGTTGATCCTGGATTCGACAGCTGCTGCCTTTGACAGCCGAGCAGCGCAACTCTACCCTCCACCGCCTGCCTCGCTGAAGGTCAGATCTCAGCTGATTCACCTCATATGTTGATGCCACCTCCGCCTTCTGTTCAAATCAGGGAGAAGGAGGATCCCCAGCATTGCTGCCTGAGTTCAGAATTCCTAATGTAGCCTTTTTTTTTTCTCTCTTAATCACTCCATTAAAATAGCTGAATTGGGATAGTTTCAAATAATAACCACCCTCTGCACCTACAATTATGGTTTCCTCTAATTCTTTTCCTGCCCCTACCTCTTTGGGCCAAGCCCTTCTTTCCTAAAGTAATTTCACCTCAAAGTCCCCCACTCAAGTTTGGCATTGAGTGTTCCTCCTGTCACTACTGTCTCATCGATATCCCTGGTCCTCACATATTTCCCTCTAGGTATAAACTCTAACTGTTTGTCTGTGGGGGCTCTTCAGCCTCCAGCATAAGAAATAGGGGCACAACAGAAGCTTGGGGGAGCACCATCCAACAGACACACTGTATGTGGCCCAGAATGCAGGCTAAGTGCACTTAATGTTCAGGAATAATGACAGTCATGGCCAACTTTTTTCTTTTTTTAAAGATTTTTTATTTATACAAGAACTGGGGTATGGTCAGAGGCATGGGAGGGTGAGAGAATTCACCAGAGACAGAGTGGGGGTCAGAAAAAGCAGAAGGACTGAAGATACTGCTGAGGGAAGCAGCAGGCGAGACAGGAGAGGTCTGCTGTGCCATGTGAGTTTCTCCCTGGCTGGCCGGGAATTGAACCCACGCTGCAGAGGCTGTGGACAGCTTTACAGCGCTGTGCTCAACCCGTTGCGCCACCAGGGAGGCCCGATGGCCAACTTTTCTTGAGCTCTGTTCTTGCATATGCCTTGTTTTGTTTAATCTCAGTAACCCCTGAAGTAACTATTACCACAACCACATGGACTAAAGAGAAACTGAGGCACAAAGAGGTTGAGTAACTTAGTTGAGGTTCTGTGCTTAGTGAATGGCAAGATATGGATTTAGTTTCTGAAAGTCTGATTCTAGGATCTACCACCAAATCCCTGCAGGATGTCATGCTTTGTGGCTGTTCTCTGACCCTGCTCTGCAGGGGGTGCTTCTCTCCTGTCTTTGGACACCATAAGTGGTCATGGTGGCTCCAAACCTGACTCTTACCTACTCAGAAGGGAAATTGGGCTAATTCATGTTGACAAATAATAGTTCATTAATTATTTGCCACTGTAAAGAATGGGAACAGAGAGCTCCAGGATCATTGTGTCAGTCCGTCTCTGACACAGGTTCTTTGAAGGATGGCTACTGTCCTCTTTTAACAATGATCCACACAAAGGTATTCAATAGGCCTGTGCCAAAGATTGCAATCTCATTTGCTTTTTGCCTTTATTTTTTTCTAAAGTGCATGTCTTCTATTAATCAGATGACTGCATTATTGATGCACACTAAAATGTTATGCAATATGTTACTTGTGTTATTATTTATTAGGTAGATTAATAAGGAGTTGGAGAAATTGATTTCCTTTTGTAGTTACTTTCTCATACATCTCTACCTTTATCATTCTAGCTGTGAGAAAGTGACCAAGATATTTTAGAATTGTATCTAAGGAAAACACTCTGTCTGTATGAAAATGCACAGTTTGATGACTTTCGTAAATCAGCAAAACTAAGGGGCATTTTGGCTACCATTGCTATTATGCTAGATAGGATCCTTCCACTCTATGAAAGTGTGAAAGTTCAGTAGTGTGAAGCAAAGATGAAATTATCATTAATTTATATGGAAAAAAATTTGAGCATTCCCAGACCCAAAACATAACAAATCATCCCAAATAGCACATAAATGACACTAATCTATAGTAAAAGAGGAATATTATGTTCAATAAGCAACCTGTATATCAAGTTGTATCCCAGGAAGGAGCTTGGTGGTTCTGTTATAGAGGATCTCCATGGAAAGGGGAGGTTCCATGTCCTCTGCCCCATGTAATGAAGGGTGAAGCTGAGTGACAAGGGGATGCTAGAGATGACTTAGAGAAGATATGAGGAGAACCATGGAGCAGATAGACATGTGAAGAAGACCTCCTGCTTGCTTCTTGGCTTTAGACTTGCATCAGAGATTTGGGAGACATGGAAAGAGACACATGGAGAAGAGACATGTAGAGATACTGGCAAGAGACATGGACGAGAGACTCATAGGGAGGGCAACATTGGTGGTTACTCCTTTGATTTATAATTTGATTTTCCTCCTTTCATCCCAGACTTGCCTGGCCCCTTCTGCTGCTTTTCTATGGTTCCCTGCCAGAAAGTGCCCTCAACTTGTGGCAAGCTTTTGGGCCTTAGCAATCCCACTTTGGGCCAACCCTGTTTGGCTGGACATTTACCTACAAAGGGATGGGTAACACTGGGTCTCTCATTGAACAGTACTATCCTTTCTTCTCTTTCTATGCACGCTGATTCAATTAAAGTTTATTTCACACTCAGACAATGCTTTGCCTTTATGTGGTGGATGGCAGAACCTATTTAGAGTGTGTTGGTTCGGGGCTCCCAAGTACCCCTTACTCTGCACACTAACAGGTCCACTCCTCTGTGGTTGGTTTTCCATGTGGCTAATTGCATTTTTTCAAATAATGTAAGTTTTTTATTTTCATAAATACTACCTGTGCATACGCTGACAAAAACTGAAATTCATCACTCTTTCCAGATGATCCTTAAGGTGATAGCTTGACTTAAAATTCAGAGAGGCAATAATTAACTGCCCTTAATTATTAATGATGATATCAAGAAAAATGAGAAAATAGGCCACTGCTTACCTGTGTTCAATATGTTGTCAAATTTAGGCAATGTCCCTCCCTCACTACCTTAATTCATTATATTATATGCCATATTCCTAATTGATTTATTGAAAAATATGTTGCTTTTTGATCAACTCAATTTTAGAAACTTTTATTTAGTAAAAAATATTACTTGTTTTAAATGTTCTTCTGTTCTAAATATCTTATGCAATCCTAATGTAATAAATTATAAAATAAATGCTTTTCAATTATGCAATTATTTCTCAATGGTACTCATATGGTATTTAACATTTCACTAATAATTCTGGAAATGTGGTACAACTATTGCCAGCTTCTGTGGTTGACAGGCATTTCAAAATGAAATTAAGCATTCGGAGACTTTTCTCCTTTAACACATAGTCAGGGTAAGATAACTACTTCCCAAATGTTATTTGTTCTTAGGGTTTTTTTTTTTTTTGTGAGCAAATGTTTGTGTGGAGCTAATTTTCAACATGATTTCTTTTCAGTTTTCAACATTTTGGAAATGTAGTTTCTTTCAGAATGAAACATTTTTTAAGAGAAAAGACCAAAAAAATCTCAATAATAACATGCATTGATCCTGTGTACATGGGAGAAACCCAGCACAACTGAGTAACTACTCACTGTCTTAAATAGCTATAACAGGTGAAGCTGATCAATAAGGGACGATCTTTAGGGAGGGCAGCAGAGAAGGCACAGTAGACAAAAGTATGCAGATTAATTTCTGCCTTCTCCATTGAAAAGCATGAAGAGACTAGACCTTGGGAGAGAAGCTTCTAGAGCGGTTTACATATAATGTTTTCTAAAAGTCTCTACTTAGCCTCTAGAATTTCTCCTATTACATTGATAGTAACGTTGCCAAAATACATCTTTTGGGGTGACAGGTTTTTGTTCCCTTATAATCCCACCTTTGGAACATCAGAAGTTCTGTATTTCAGGAATCATCCAGTTGTTTCACAGAACTACTCTCTTGGTTCTTGAAAATAATGTCCATCCAATCAGAGAGTTGGAGGCAGACCTGCAGGTGGATCCCATAGTCAAGTCTACACTGTGCAAACAATAAGGTGCAAGAAATGTTTCCATTCCTATGGAAATAAGAGAGAGGTTGAAGACTGACACAAACACTAAGTCCAGTAGGAGTCCTAAGGGAAGCCAGTTGAGATTTCTATGTGTCAGGGATGGAAGTATCTTCAGATGAGATGAGGGTGGCAGTAGTTTCCCTGTTTCAACTTGATGTCATCAGATTTTTCTCAAAACAATCACATTCAGGCATAGCTATTGTGATGAACTCTCTGAAATTAATATCCATTCTCAATTTCCAGCTTGTGTAGTTTCAGAAAGATGTTTTAAGTTCTGATAGTGCCAATGCAAGGGAGAAGAAAAAACTGGAAATGTTAATTTGGAAATTTATAGCCGATTTTAGAACTTCTTTTTAAAGAACATTTTTTTTAATGTTATGAGTGTTGTTTTTTCAAAATTCTCAATTGGAAGATAGTGTCATTTTTTAAAATTTTATTTTTTATTTTTTTAAAGATTTAGTTATTTATGTATATAAGAACTGGGGTCCTGGCCAGAGGTGTGGGGGGTGGGATGAAAGATTCACCAGAGACAGAGTGGGGAATAGAACAGGCAGACTGATGAAATATACTGCTGAGGGAAGCAGCGGGTGAGTCAGGAGAGGTCTGCTGCACCATGTGGGTAGCTCCCTGGCTGGTCAGGATCGAACTCGTTCTGCAGTGGCTGTGGACAGCTTCATAGTTGTGTCTCAACCCCTTGTGCCAACAAGGAGGCCCAAGATAATGTCATTTTTGATAGGTCCTCAGGTTAAATTTTTATATGGTGGATTGACCTGAAATAGGATAAAGGTATCTTACAGACCAAGTTATTTCTCTACTACATTTGATTCCACTTAAAAGGGGCATCATCTTATTCCCAAATGGCAGTATCCAGATTATCCACAGATTGCAATTTCAGTGATACTGTGACTTTCTACTTCCTATTTCTGGCCCAGAGTTATTCATAAGTGATAGCTGGGAGAGAGAAGAGTACCTACTTTCAGCTTCTTTAAGGTTGAACTTGTTCTCTCCTGACTTGTTTTGTGATTGCTTGATCTCTCTATGGTTCACTGGGTGACTTTACTGGATAGTATAAAGTGGGAGCTAGAGAAACAGAAGAACTTGGACTAAAATGTAGAAACAGCTGTGACTCAAACAGAAGATCAGGAATAGCATTTTATGGTTACCAGATGTGTGAGGAATTAACTCTGTAAACATTTAGGGCATTCTTTGTGCCAAAATTATGCTTGTCATAGGAGATGATGTAGCTATGACATAATCTCTCCCCTAGAAAATATTATTCTAGTCTGGGAATAAAAAAGTGTATATTTAGTATATGGAATGCAAAAAATCATTGCCTTGGGCAATAATAGGCACTCAATCTGAACATTTTTGGTGAAATGAAAGAATGAAATTTTGGACAATTACAATGGAAGATTCTGTAGTTCTGGTTCTTACTGGAATAGGTGCTATTCTAACTTCCTGAGTCTTCTTTTAAGAATTAGTTTAAAGTCATACTTTCAACCACTATTTATATTTGTTTTCTAGCCATAGAGAGACCCTCAGCCCTGACTTGCCTTCCTGTTGAGTTCCAGATCCACATAGTAAGCTATGCCCAGGACTATTGCACTTGGTAGTCTAGAGACTGCACAAACTTATTATGTCCCATCCCACTTTCCTTCATCTGAATTTTCTACTGCAGTTAGTACACTACTATTCATTCAGTTTCTAAAGCCATCCTGAGTTCTTTCCTCATTCATCTGTCACATGAATCTATTTCCCTGTATTTCCCTTTTAATTTATTTCCAACCTTGACTTTTCATTCCTATTGACTTCACTCAGGTCTTTGTCACTTACCTCCCAGGTTACTATGATATGATTTCAACTAACTTCCCTTATCGTCATTGCTTACCACTTTTCTCTAATCTCTTAGTTTATTAATATTGTTGGTGACTAGTGTTCCTAATATAAATTATAATCCTAATCCTGCTTAAAAATTTTCAATGACTGTCTATAGAGTTGGATATATTTAGTTCATCTAAGACATAAAATATATAATGTTATTTTTTACTTTTACTGTTTGTTGATACTGTTTGGGATTTTCTTTATTTAACTTCAAGTATTTGCCACAATTCGTTGAAGTGCTGATGACTCCATATTTTTTTAAAGATTTAGTTATTTATGTATACAAGAAGTTTCCCTGACAATCCTGCTTTCATAGCATCATCTGCTAAACTTCTCCAACCATACCGTAAACTATTTGTGGGCAGTCTAAGGAGAATTTTTGATGCATAAAAGGTCCCTGGAAATGTTTGCTAAGTTAAGGAATTATGATAGTGCTGAAGAATAGTGATTATTTCCATTTATTGAGCATTTTCTTTATGCCAGGTACTGGCTAAGCATTTCAAATATATTATGTCCAATTATTATAATACTTTTGACAGTAGATATAATTCTTATTTTATAGGTGATGAAATAGAGACTCAGAGGTTAAGTGAATTTTTATATGTCACCTCTAGTTAAATTATGGCAGAAGAGAGATTTGAAACCTAATCTGTCTGACTGAAAATCTGTAAAAGCATGACCTGGATTTTAATAACCTTATATCTTCAAGATCAGTGAAAACAAAATTAGTTTATAAAGATGATTATAGTATAATTTCCTCCATTAACATATATAAATATAAAATATGGATAGTATACATGATTAGTATATGAAAGTGTATAGAATATTAACAAAGAATATGTACTATGTGATAGAGTATATGTTAGGTAGAAATAGAACTTACTATACCTGTGTATTAATGCAGTATAATAAATTTTATGTAAATATATCCTATATTTTACACAGTCACTATCCACTTACCCTTATTCATATTTACATGTATATGTGTATGTAATCTAAATCTAATCTAAATATAAATTTTCCTAAATCCAATTTATAAAATTATCAAGTAAAAGAACTGAATTTAAAAAGCAACAGCCCCTACCTCCTTTGCCATCCTCAGCCCCATTTTTAAGAGTGTAGCACCAAACTATATTTTATTTTAGTTTTTCAGGTAATTACTCTTAAATAAAATTGAGATCCCTGTATTAGTTTCCTAATTCATCAAACCTTGACTCCCTGTGATAAAAGATTAATATTTAACTCATTTATAATGCCACATATCCCTTCTCATTGTCTCAATTTTGAAAGCTATAGTATTTCTTCCAGTTCCTGTTTAATTTTTTTTCTTTATTGTTTTTAAACTTCCATTTTTCCCCATCAATTTTCTACTATATCTCTTGACTTAATATGAAAGTGATGGTATTAATACCCCATCTATCCTTATAAATCTCTTTCCCTTTCAAAAAATCAAGCTCTTCCTGTCTTTTCTTTCCCATTATCCAGAATGATAACTTACCTTTCATTTTCTTATTAGAATTGTGTGTGTGTGTGTGTGTGTGTGTGTGTGTTGGCTCTAGAAATTAAAACTTTTGAATTTCCTTGTACTTTGTAAGATGATTAGAACATCTTAACTCATTTATACTTTTATCTTTTTATATTTTTCTCACATATATCTACACATATATATGTAAATATGAATAGGGGTAAGTGGATAGTGACTGTATAAAATATAGGATATATTTACAAAATGTATGTTTTAAAACAATAGTGTTACTGTTTTATTATTTCACTGCCTCCTGTTTATTTACCACTCACAGTACTTTTCATATTTACCACTCACAGTACTTTTCATTTTCACAGTACTTTTCATAGTTCAGTTGGATGTATCAAGTTCTTAATATTTTTTTATCCTAGCCTTTCCACTTGACTTGTTTTAAAATTTCCAATATGATTTTTCATAGGTTGCAGAGCTTACCAACATTTTTTTAATATCCCAAAAGGCATGCTTATTATAGAAAGGGGGAGAAAAGTAAAGGACACTGGCATTAGACATAAGCAGGCAGAAAGAGCTGCCCCCCCAAAGGGACAGGTTTGCTAAAAGAGCAGCCTGCATATCACAGGCAGGCAGCCTTGGGAGAACTGCCTCCACTGCTTTGCAAAGGAAGAAGGTCAGCAGAGACACTCCTGCATAGGCACAGGTGGGCAGAAAGGCTCTGTCCCTACAACACTTTGAAGTTTGACCTAGAGTTAGTTATTTGTTTCTTCTGTGGGTTCTTTTTCAGGTATTTTTTGTCCCAACATATTTCTAGTTATTTTAGCTTGTGTGCTGGGTGTTGTCTTTTGAAAATTAATTGTTGCAATCATTGAAGACTGAGCACCATATTACTTTCTTATAAAGAGGATTTTTTATTTTCTTTGCCAGATATATAGGAAGAGTAGCAATCAGAGCTGACCTTAATTAAATTCAGGTCCAATGATCCAAGCCAGGCTGCAGTCTATGCTTGGACAATATCTGACAAAGAGACCTTTGTCCATTCTTATAATTTGACAGATATCCTAGGTTTCTGAGATATCCTATGAGAGTTCAGGAAATTTCAGTGAGGATGATTATGGAGTTGAAAAACATTTCTGATTAAGGAAGAATAAAAATATTAGTTATTATTTGTTTCCTAAAGAAGAAAAATTTAGGTGTTGATTTTATTACTAGTTAATATATGAAGAACTGTCATTCTGCTGTTCACATCTATTTAATAAAGAATAAAAACAAAGAAGCTTGACTCTCCCAAGGGGGAGGGGAATCATGGATTTAAAGATGAATGGCTAACTCAATCAGTGGAGACACAAGAATATGTTAATATATTTCTTCCTTCAGATGCCACTCCCAGTGGATCTTGTTGGTCCATTCTCATTATCCTTTTTCCATTGTAAGCAAATGAGACAGAGACTCAGTAGTTCATTTGACATTTTTTATGTCCATGTCCCTTGTGAAGGGTTAGAGTATCTAGCCATCAGTTTGGAGTTGATTGCTTTCAGACACAAAATGGTAACAATACCTTCTTCTTTGTATAGTGCTTTGTGTTATTTCAAGGTGCTTTTGTATTTATTTTCCCCTGTATAATACAAAAAGTGTGATGTAGTCAGGGTGGTTTGATTAATCTCTATTACATAATTGATGGAATGGAATCCCAGAAAGGTTATTGCTTAACTTTCTACAATTGCTCATAATGGATTTGATAAAAACAAGGAGTTTTAGTCTTCTTTTCAGCACACTTTAATGTGGATGAAACATTGCCAGGTAAAGGTATTATAGAATTTAAATACCAAGTTTTTAAAGAATGCAAAATTGAAGTTAAGCTATCACACCCATACTACCTACTTAGTTTGCTTCCAACTTCTTCCTGTTTGATATGAATACACTGGACACCCATCCTGCCCAGTCAAGTCATCTCTTTTTCCAGTTTCTTCAACTGAGGCACTCTACTCTCTGTATCTTACTTGGGTCTTTGATATTGTTATCCTTTGTGAAGATTCATTATTGAAATATTTTGTTTTTTCAGAGTTTTTTTTTGCTTGGACTTCCATTCAGTGTTTCTTAGCCAGTTGGAAGTAACCAGAACTTATTCTCCCAAACACACTTATCTGTTTTCCTTCTTCCTAGGGGTGGGTTGATAGCTGCAAGTTCTTCCTAGTTATCTTAAGACAAAGTTTGAAACAAACATTCACATATATTATAGTCACAATATTGAAATTAATATGCAGTTATAGAGTGCATGGGTAATATGCAGAGAATATTTGACATGGTGTCTGTCCATGTAAGTATTCAATAAATGGAAGCTGTTCTCACTGTTCCACTGACAATAGTAGATAATAAATAATATAAAATCTCAAGCTTCCCAAGACAAGTTTTGGGTATTTTTTTCTCCTGTTCTGTTGTACTTAGATGGAATCATGTAAAAATGAAGAAACGTGGTGCCAATTATGAGGTGTTTCCTGACTCAGCTGGCTGTGCAGTCAAAGTCAGAAGCCGTTTTTCTAGAACAGTGTTTGTAACTAAGTATGTACCAAGACTAATATGTCATCAGTGCCTAAAAGATAATTTGGCCATGGCTGTGACAATGTAAGAAGCATTACTTTCTGGTGGGATTAATTTCTGAAATGATATTCTGAGCTGGGGATTTCAACCTATCCACCCCTCAATTATTTTTGGAATGCCTGGAGAGTGTGTAGTGTTGAATGGGGGTTTTTCTATATGTGGCTTTTAAAAAAGTGAAATTGGGTTTCAAGATCAGTTTTGAGTAGATTGTAGAGGAAATATGGAAGGAGTGCAGTTGAAAATATAAAGAGAATATCCTGTAGGAGAAAATTTTTAAAACATCATCAGTAATTTTTGTCCAGGTTAAAGTAGCTTTATTTGGTTGACTGATTTCTTTGGGGGTTAAAAGTAAGAATCTGTGTATTTTTTTTTTTAATTTTAGATTTATTTATTTATTTATTTATTTATACATGCACTGGGTACAGTCAGAAGCGCGGGAGGGCGAGAGAATTCCCCAGAGCCAGAGCGGGGAGCAGAGCAGGCAGAAGGACCGAAGGACACTGCTGAGGGGAGCAGCGGGCGGCAGGAGAGGTCTGCGCGCCATGCGGGACCCTCCTCTGGTGGCCGGGGAGCAGCCGGGGATTGAACCGGCGCTGCAGAGGCTGCGGGCAGCTTCGCAACCCAGCGCTCAACCGCTGCGCCACAGGGGAGGCCCAGAATCTGTGTATTTTGTCTTAAATATTTGATTAATATTTTATAACAGTTAATTAATTTCCACAGGATTTTGACTTAATTATGGCAGAAAAGTGCAAGGTACTGACTTTTATTCAGTGACTACTATCACTTCCATCCTACTGTTTAGTTTGATATGGCTATATCAGCAGCTGGTGTTTTTGCATGTTGGACAAATAGATGAAAAGGTATTGCTAAGACTATTATATAAATTTTGAAATTATTCCCTATAGAAGGAATTAATTTTAACTAATACAGGATGGAAATTGGAACAAGTTTATGCAGTTATTCATGAGAAAACACAAAATAAAGTCCCTAACTGCTAACCAACAGGAGATACATTTTTTCCTGTGTTATTGACTTATAAATATTTTCTAATTCTGGAGTCTGTGACTGAAAGCAAAAAAGAAAACACAGTTTTATTGACTGAGATGGGAGAACTCCATCACTATTACAACGAAATCCTTGACCATGGTTGCTATACAATTGGTTAAAGTGTCAGAAGATGAACTAATTCTATTGACTGTTGTTGAAATAGGATAAAACATATGAGCTCTTTCTTCTTTTTGAAATCTCAGAACTACTCATCCAAATTGGAAGAGCTCTCATATTTACATTATATCAAATAGAGTCTAGCTTTAGACTTGATGTTATTTATTCCTCAGAGAAGTCAGCCACATGCAGCACTTTCTGTGGTTAGATGAGATTTCCTCAGGTGGCCAGATAAGGCAAACACTGTTTTGGAAGATCTGACAAAATCATAAATGAAGGTAATTTAGCTACAGAGGGTATTTTACAACATTTTTAGGTTTTTGAGTCTTTTAAGATCTGAATCATCTTTTGTTTAGATGGGTCAGAGTTTTACTTTCTGAGCTTCAACAACAAAACTCAGTGTATTTTGAAGTGTAATTACCAATATTGAGGAGTATAGCCACCTAACTTGGCAGACTATTACTCTTTCTTTGGCCCAGTCCTTTAATCAAGGGCATTTTAGGGGCCAAATTTGACAGCTGTAGTGCTGGAGACAGATTGAGAACAAGGTTCTGGGAGAAGTTACATTTTCTCTAGCTTTTGTGTCAAAGCAATTGGCAATCTATTAGAAAGTTTCATTGTCTGCATCAAAGCCAGGAGGATGTAGTGCACTCTCTCTCTGGCAGAAGTAACAATAGGATAAAGTGGTTTTGATAAAATCTCATTATATTCACATCTATGGAATCAAAGGAGGAGAAAAAGGATCTATTTTTATAAGGCAGAAAGTTGATGTTACAAAGTCTCTTTTCTCTAGATGTTGGAAGTCCCTGGGCAACTCAGCTAAATTGTAGCATTGGGTTCCAAAGTTACTAGTTTTTCAAATGTATCAAAACCTGGAGAATAGCAACAGGGCATGGGCACCAGCAATAAGCACACAATAAAAACAGCATCAGCATTTTTGGGGTTTTAGCTATTGAGTTATTCTGGTTCAGTGCTTCTGCTATCCTGAGTTATTATGATTTGTAGCCAATTTAAGAAACTCCCAATAAAATCACAAGACATATTTATTTCTCTTCAACTTTCTTTTTAGTTATTTTGCTTTTTGTACTTCCTTGCTATCTTTCTCCCCTCCAGGTACCAAAGGAAATGTTAACAATTGCACACAACTTCATCTCTCACTGATGCAATGTTCTATCTATTCTTTGAATGTGTCTTCTGTATTTTTCAGAAATGTTCTGACTGGGTACATGGTTTAAGATCTGTAGTTAAGAGCCTCCCTGGTGGCACAGTGGGTTGAGCTCAGCGCTGTGAAGCTCTCCGCAGCCTCTGCAGCGCCGGTTCGATTCCCAGCTGGCCAGGTTGATTCCCACATGTCGAGGCAGACTTCTCCTGTTGCACTCATTGCTCCCCTCAGCTCACTCTGCCTGTTCTGCTTCCCACTCTGTCTCCTGTGAATCTTCTCACCTATGCCTCAGACCTGTACTCCAGTGCTTGTATGCATAAATAAATCTTTTAAAAAATCATTAAAAAAATATCTGTAGGGCCTCCCCGGTGGCGCAGCCATTGCGTGCTGGGCTGCGAAGCTGCCCACAGCCTCTGCAGCACCGGTTCAATCCCTGGCCACTGGCGAGGGTCCCACATGGCGCGCAGACCTCTCCTGCCGCTCGCTGCTCCCCTCAGCAGTGTATTTCGTCAGTCTGCCTGTTCTGTTCCCCGCTCTGGCTCTGTGAATTCTCTCACCTTCCCGCACTTCTGACTGTACCCAGTGCTTGTATAAATAAATAAATAAATCTTTAAAAAAAAAATATCTGTAGTATAATAAGAAAACACTGCTTACAATTAACTTTGTATCCTCTACCAGTGGGGTAGCTAATAATTAGGCTGTCCAGCAGAGTTTAATTCTTCTTTTCACCTTTTCTAATAGGTATAGACAAAATAATACCAGAGTTTGAATTCTCATCAGAGAGCTGAGAAACTCCTCTCTTTTAACTACACTAGGGTATTTCCTCAAATACATTGTCTTAGCATTGACTCATGAAGCCTTTTTGTAACAGCACTCAGAGCTTATTATCTGGTAAAAATCTTTGAAAAAGTATTATTTTGGGTTTGAAGACACAGTGAATACAATTCAGATCTGAAGCTTGAAGCTTGTTCTTGTTTTTTTTTTAAGATTTATTTTATTTATTTATGCATTTAAGAGCTGGGGTGTAGGCCAGAGAGATGGGGGTGAGGTAAGAGGATTCACCAGAGACAGAGTGGGGAGCAGAACAGGCAGATCTACTGAAATACACTGCTGAGGGGAGCAGCGGACGAGACAGGAGAGGTCTGCTGCGTCATGTGGGTCACCTCATGGCCAGGGATTGAACTTGTGTTGCTGTGGCTGCTGATTGCTTCATAGTACTAAGAACCAACCCCTTGTGCCACCAGGGAGGCCCTTGTTCTTATTCTTTACTATCCCTCCTCTAACCTCCTACCCCCTAACCCCCTTTGAAAGGCAGCCCCCTTGAGTTTAGAAGAAGGTTAATTGCAAATTCTTTATTATTCAAAGTGGCAGCCTCCTTATTATAATGCTAGATCATATATTGGAATGTTCCTTATCTAACATGACTGGCTAATTATTAAAATACTCCATTTTTTTCTCCAGCTGTTTTCTTTCTGAGTAAACTAATTGCTAAGTTCAATTGGCTTCCATTTGCACTTCATTGCTTCTTGACAGCAAATACTCTGCAAAAATGAGTTGCCTCTGGGTGTTTATAATCTCTAAGGGCAGAAAAAAAATGTGTGCATGATTTCTTTAATTTAAAAACAAAAGCCATCCTCCTTAAAAATCGAGCACAGTTTGAAAATACTGAATAGTATTATTTTTCAGACTCATAAAGGCACAGTATCTGTTTCTGGAATCCCCAAAGTCCTTAATTTGACATTTTAAGATGTTACTTTATTAAATGGAGAAAACATCATCTTTTGGGAATTGGATTACCAATATCCAGGATATAGCAATATGACTGTATGTAGACAATAGAGAATTAATCTCCATTCTGACTAACCAGAATTACAGGGTTAAATAGTGAAAAAGAGTAATGATTTATTTTCCAATAGATTCAGTTTGTTCTGGTCTGATTGTACTTCAGTGTCTATGAAAACAGAATCATAATGCTCTAACAATTTTTGTTTAGACTGTGGTATCCGAGGAACATATATTGTTGCATGCATCAGAATTGTGTTTTGGTCACACCTTTGCACATTTCTTCAGCTCCCATGACCAGACTTGTTTGTGGAATTTAGATTTCTGTTGTTACAGTCATGCCTCAGGGAAAGGATGACACAGAGTTCAGTATACTTTATATCTAGGAACAAGATTGTGAATAAAAAAGAAATTGGAGCTGTACTTTGGGCCATAATTGTTATTTCTTTAGATGGTAAATGGGTTGGGGGACTGCTTTTTGAAGTCATACAAACTTGGGATTGGAGACCAAGCTGTACCAGTATTTAGCTCCATGAAGCTGGTAAGTGACTAAGCTCTAATAATCATATCTGCCTTATTAGGTTGCTTGAGAGTAATGTCAGGTAGTCATATAAAGTGATGAAGCCAGAACCTGACACAGAATAAATCTGCAGGAATTGTGCATTATTGTCACTATTGGTATTACTAATGGTAACCGTTAACATATGTGAATCATACTATATGAAACTCATGTGAGTTCTTTAAAAACATTTATTAAAGCCTTAAATGTCCATGGATGAGTCACAGGGATATAAATCACAGGAGTTCTCCTGCAGCCTGAATTAAAGGATAAGATGACAACATCAGAGTGGACTTAGGACTCCCTTTTAACTTTGAGATGCAGAAGTTCATCTTGATAATATCTGTGAGAATTCTTTGAAATGTGCATGCATTTGTTTTATTTCATCTTTATTCGAATCCCCTGAGTTAGGAATTATCTTGCTAGTTTTTAAGTAAACCAAGATTTAGAAAACGAATATGCCTCAAACCTCATATGAGACAAAGTTAAGATTTAAACGTGGGCTTGGTTGACCACAGTGAGAAGTGTTGTTTTTGTTTTGTTTTGTTTTGCCGTGCTGCATTTCTGTCTCTTTTAGTACTGAGTTTTAAAAACTATATTCAGACATTAAATTTTTTAAAAATAATAATTATTTATGCCTGGTAAGTCAAAATATATAAATGCATAAAAATGATAAAAACAATTTGTAATAACTTTATAGTGGGTTAGCCACTATAAAGTAAATGATTGTTTACTTTTTTAAGAAAAGATTTATTTTTATTTATTTATGCATACAAGAACTGGGGTGTAGGCCAGAGGTGTGGGGGGCTGGGAGGATTCACCAGAGACAGAGTGGGGAACAGAATAGGCAGACTGACTGAAACACACTGCTGAGGGGAGCAGTGGGTGAGTCAGGAGAGGTCTGCTGTGCCATGTGGGTTAGCTCCCTGGCTGGGGATTGAACTCATGCCACAGTGGCTGCTGACAACTTGATATCACTGAGACTTTGACTTTGGATCACCAGACAGGCCCTAATGATTGCTTCCTTTTGATGCCTGACATTGTTAATACACAAAGGAAGCTTTTTCTTTTTTAACTCCCTGAGTTTTTCTGGACTCCCTTGAGGAAACCCTTTGTTCTTATGCCTTAGTTTCTGCCACCACCAAAAACAATGGCCATCTTTCTTTAGTTTTCAGTTTGTAAGACTTTATGCTGTTGAATTATGGAGTTGGTATGTGAAGATGTAGGAGAAACTTCAACTGACTAGAGTGAATGCCAATGAAAATTTAAATTTCTCTGTTAGCCGAAAATGGTCATGTTCAAAATTGGGCAAAGGAAGAAAACTAGAACAGAAAGTATCCCACTAAAGTTGATTCAGTTAGTTGCACTTTACCTGGAATTGTTTTCTGATTCATGTAGTGAAATTATAATTACAAATAGAATACATACATGATATCGAGCATATAGATAATGGGAGATATACAAATGGGTGATGCACTCGGGTAGAAAAAACTGTAGGCCGTCTGTTTAGTTTGATTGCCAGTGATCACCTGTTCAAGGCAAATGTCCTCGAACCTGATTGCTTCTTATGGGCTTTATCTCCTGCTGAAGTGAAAAGATCTGGGGTATGTGTACACATGTTTGTGTATTCGGTGGGGGAAAAACATGTATTTACAATGCATTCCTACTGTGAATAGGATTCTTATTTGTATTCATGTTAATTTTTAGTTTATTAAGGACCTCTTGGTCTAGAGATGGGAGTAAATTAGCTATCTTGCTTTAACAAAAACATTTTTCCCTCTTGCTTACTTGCTTGCTTGCATCAAATGTATGACTTCCTTTTATTTTTCCATTACAGAGAATGTAAAAGCATTCTTTTTTTTTTAGATTTATTTATTTATTTATACAAGCACTGGGTACAGTCAGAAGCACGGGAGGGTGAGAGAATTCACCAGAGTCAGAGCAGGGAGCAGAGCAGGCAAAAAGGACTGAAGTACACTGCTGAGGGGAGCAGCGGGCGGCAGGAGAGGTCTGTGCGCCATGTGGGACCCTCGCCCAGTGGCCGGGGAGCAGCCGGGGATCGAACAAGTGCTGCAGAGGCTGCGGGCATCTTTGCAACCCAGTGCTCAACTGCTGTGCCACCGGGAAGGCCCTGTAAAATCATTCTTAATTAAAAAATAAATCATATACTTTCTTTTAAGAGAGTCTTAAGGGATTTCTATACCCAGGACTTCACAACACATACTGCTGATCATGAGATTTGGATTTGGTTTTGAAGCCAATTTTTTGTCTTTTTAGCTTAGCTTTTAGTCTTTCTAAATCCGTAAGTGCTGAATGCCAGAATTTTAATGTAGAATTGACCTTGGGCCTGGTTTGCAATTGCTCCCTACTTAACCAATGACAATTGAAATAGGATCCAAGGAGGAAGATAGGAGAATTGAATGATGGAGATAGGTGAGCAATTTAAAACTAAAGAAAAAAACAGAGGATATTAAAATTTTTTTTTAATAAAGATCATGAGGTCATTTATTTTTATTTGGCAGACTAGTGAGTCATGCCAATTTGGGAAGCGAAAACAGTGATAGTTGCATAGATAAATCATAAATATTTTACTGACAACTGATTCATCTTACTTCGTTGTGTAGAGGACCCTGCTTGTGCTTCAATCAACCTAGGATACTTACAGATTCTTGACTATGCTGTGTTTTATCATGTTAAGGTCTCCATTATCTTTCTTAGGACTTCACAGCTCTTCAAAATGCAATTTAACAACTTTTATGAGAAATCTTCCTTGCTTGCTTTCTTGATATTCTCATTATCTAGAATTAGTCCAAGTAGTAGGTGTCTAATAAGATTTGAAAAAAATGTATAAATATGATATGGGGATCAGTATTGACGGTAAGAAAATTCTGTTCCTTTCCACTGAGAAAAGTGTTGGGAGAAGACATTGTTTTGGAGATGAAGAAAGGAAGAAAGAGGTGAAGAATAATTTATTTTAGAATCACATAAAATTGAGATGCTGATAGAAATGGGATATCAGTACTCAACTATATATTTATAATTGTAACTGAGTAACCAAATTATAAATTATTTGCATCAAAATACTAGCTACAAATTTGTCCTGCTTTCTATAACATGTATTTTTTTTCATTTTTGGGATAGGAACTACTTTTAATTTCATTTCTTAAAATTTTAAGATTCCTATTAAGATCTGGGGTTCTGAAAAAAAGGTGCAGGTTGTTAGGAAAAAGACAGGATTTTTGAGTGTGTTAAAATCGACACAAAACTCAAAATGATGAAATAAGACAAATGATGGCATTGGTTGGAATTTCACTTTGTTTAGAAATATGGTACAGAAAATGTGTAGCAAAATGTTTTCGGAAATTATTGCAATCCCCTTGTTATAAAAGACAAAGCAATGAATTCAATGTTGAGAAAGTATTTCATACCACAGACAGAAAAAAAAAAATTAAAGGACGGCATATAGGTTTTGCCTCAAAAATAAGATTTATCACATTTCAAACCTTCTGTACTTCAATTCTTGTAATAGTATTGAGTCTGGAAATAAATCTGTTAGTTCATGAGAAGTAAGGCACTGCTAAGTAATCAGGGAATTCAGAGGAATTGGAATGAACCTTATGGATAATTTAGCCTGGTCTTTTTAATTTTAGAGTTGAAGAAATTGAGTCTTGGGAATGAAATCGTTTAGGGTCACCTATGGAATTATGATACAGTGGGAACCAGGAGCTCAGACCTTAGGAACTTAGCCTGTACCCCCATTACTAGAAATACCATATTTTACTTATAATACTGAGTGTCAGTATTTCTTTTGTTTGGAATTAAGTTTGGGATTAAGCTGCTGTCCTTTGGATAATTTTCATTCTTGAGAATGACAAGGTACAATTGCATTTAACAGGTACATATTCAGCACATCTGTGCTTGACACTTAGAAAATTTGAAAAATAATAGAAGATCCAGTTTCTGCTCCAGTGGCATATGTAACTGTGAAGACTTCCTAAAAAAAGTGTGACATTTTCAAGGTCGGGCCATTTACATTCAATGTGTCTCAGCAGTTAGCATCTGGCTGGCTATCTGATGCATAGACAAGAACTGCTGAGTCACTCAACCTGAAAAGATAAAAATTTCTAGATCACCCAGTAATGGTCATTGAGGGGTTCAGCAGGCAAGAAGCCCTGGCTGTAGTAAGTGGATTCCTCACTATTCAAACTACTTCATGTTTATTAGCTCATTTTTTTTTTATCCTCATAGCAACCTTTTGTGTGTTGTTCCCATATTGCAGATGGGAAAACTGAAGCACTTACTGCTTAAACAACTCATCCACATTCACTTAGCTGGTAACACACATAGTCAGGGTTTGAATGTCTGCAGTCTGGTTAGAAACAAAAAGCCTTTAATATCTAACTAAGTCTTGTATTTTAGAAGAGTGACTATAATTTTTCTATTGATGGCAGTCCATGAAGCTATGTTATAGCTTGAATAAAGAATGGGAGCATAATTTGGGTCAATTATGATCACAAATCAATGTTTTATTTTAGAGAAAGCCTGAAACCACCTGAAATAAACTTGCTTTATAAAGTAGGAGTATGAAAACTTATTGTTCTTTTGCTGTAGTTTTTATTGTGCTTTGGGACTTGGTTTACTCAGCTGTAAAATTTTTAATAGCGTATTTCTTGCCTTTGCTTGGAAAACTAACAAGAATATGACACTTTGGGGGTTATTTGATGGAAACGAAGAGAAAGTCTTTAAAACTTGCTGAAGCAAGCTGCAGGTACTGTGTTCTCTCCCCAAAAAAAGCTTTGATTATCTTCTATGAGACAAGTAAGACCCCTTCTATTTAAGGACAAAGATTTGATAATAGACAGACCTTTAAAAGTTTCCTACTCTAGTAATCTTAAGTGGTAGTAATACTAAGAATTTTCTTAACACAATTTCCCCAGAGGATTTTAAATATGTTTTGTGGAAGGCTTAAGTGCTGATATATGAAGCATTTTGCTGTTTTAACTCATTGTGCTCTAGGAAACCAGGGATAAACTTTGAATCCTGGAAAAAGTGTTAGATATGATACCGGAATTGTCAGGCCTAGTCTCCCAGCCAGGAAAGGATTCCAGGCTGCAGGGCAGCACTGAGCCCCAGCCGCTAGACCCCACCATGGGTTGGTGTCTCACGAAGAAGAAGCAGCAGCAGGAACTTCGCAGACTCTCAGGCAAGCAAGCGAGCAAAGGCAGGTTTGTTTTGAAGAAAAAGTTTAATTGAGGAGAAAAAGAACAGAAATAAAGTGGGACTCCCAGGCCAGGGAACCAGGCCTGGGAGGGGCAAGGAAGCCAAAGTGGAGTCGTGTCTCAGGGAATATATAATTTCTTTCCCTGATTATTCTAAAGCTCCACCAGTCTCTTTGTGATTGGTCAGTTCTCAGCTGTCTCACTTAATTTGCTAGTGAGTGGGAGATCTTCACATTCCTTATCTAACAGGTCTGTCTTTCCCCATTTGTTACACCTTTATCTAGTCTTCTGGGAGAGCATCTCCATACCTTATCTTTATCACCTGAAGAAAACCAGGACCATCCTTAACAAGATTGTCTGTGGTCTTAGGATGTTTGTTTTTCCCAGTGGAATTGGTTACATTTCCTTGGTTGTCCTTACCTCTGAAGCCTCCCTAAATTCTTCAGAGGTCCCCTCCTGCACTGTCCCTAAAACTGCCTAACAACCCTAGCTTGCCCTGTCTCAGATATTCTGAGCTTTCCGTTTACTGTATCTTATCAACCCAGTCAAAATAGGAAAATTAAAAAAAAAAAAAACAACAAAATGCATAAATCCACACATAGAATGTTGTTATTATTGTCATTCAAATGAATAATATTCCTGGAAGTCATTGGTTATAATAAAATAAACTTTTGAAATATAAGGCAAATTCTATTAGCATGTCTACATTTTTTTAAAAAAAAATTGGCATCAGATTTTTATTTTTTTTAAAGATTCATTTATGCATACAAGAGCTGGGGTACAGGTCAGAGATGTGGGGGCTGAAAGGATTCACCAGAGACAGAGTGGGGAACAGAGCAGGCAGAATGACTGAAACACACTGCTGAGGGGAGCAGCGGGTGAGTCAAGAGAGGTCTGCTTCGCCATGTAGTTTCTCCCTGATGGGCCAGGGATTGAACTTGTACTATAGAGGCTGTCGATTGCCTCAAAGTGTGGCGCTTAAACACCTGTGCCACCAGGGAAGCCAGCATGTCTACATTTTTAGACTATTTTATTAAACCTATGTTTTCTACCTGCATAGTGATACAAATGTTAACAACTTTCTTAACAACAGGTAATTATATTATCTGGATAATTTAGAACTAGGAAGGATAAACATGACTGAGATGGGAGACTTCTTATATTCCTGGAAAGTTAGAAAAATACTATTTAAAATTTTTTACTCTATACTTTCCACATTTTTACTTCTGGATGGTAGAAATAAATGTTCAGTCAGCCAAATTTTTATTGGCATGTTTCAGGGTGAAATTTAGATACTTTGCATTTATTTTTTATTGACTATTCTGTTGATACTCTATCTTTTATTTTTTTATTTTTTTTTAATTTAAATTTTATTTTTATATTCCCCATACAATTACAACCCCCTTATTTTGACCCCAAGCCCTCCCCTCCCCGCCCCCCATCCCTCATAGAGTGTCTCTGGTTCATAGTTGTTTGTTGATTTTGATTTTTTTCTTTCTTATAGTTATTCTTTTTTGTGGTCACTTATTTAAGTTTTCTAGATTCCTGCTATGTGATACTCTATCTTTTAAACAAAGAGTCTTTGGCACTCCATTTCCATCTTTATACTATACCTTTTTTTTTTTATTTTTGCCCTCTTGGAAAATGTACTGTGACTTTCTAGAATTAATTTCTCAGCTTTTGAGAAAGCAGGCTGCTTGTGCTTTTCATATTCAGAGAAGTTTGTTTTTGTTTTGTTTGTTTGTTTTTTTAGCTTTTGTAATGATTTAGAAACCCTCCTCTGTCCTTGGTGGTGTTATATATTTTGTTGGGGAAAAAACAGCAGCATGGATATAATATGGGTAATAATTACTCTTCTGTTCTACTGAAATTTGGGTTAAGGTTTTTTGTTATCAAAAATGTCCCCAGTGGCGCAGCGGTTGAGCGCTGGGTTGCGAAGCTGCCCGCGGCCTCTGCAGTGCCGGTTTGATCTCTGGCTGCTCCCCGGCCTCCAGAGGAGGGTCCCACATGGCGCGCAGACCTCTCCTGCCACCTGCTGCTCCCCTCAGCAGTGTACTTCAGTCCTTCTGCCTGCTCTGCTCCCGGCTCTGGCTCTGGTGAATTCTCTCACCCTCCCACGCTTCTGGCTGTACCCAGTGCTTGTATAAATAAATAAATAAATAAATAAATAAATAAATAAATAAATACTTAAAAAATATCAAAGCAAATCTCATCTATAAAAATAGTCATTGAAAAAGAAAAGAATCAATGAAATTGTATTGAAATCAACACAAAGTTTTGAAGTAAATCAAAATAGTTTACTGAGCAACCACTCATTAGGACTTTGTTGAATGATGTGAAGAGTGTAGATAAGTTTGGGCTATGGATCTATTTCTCATGACTTTAATGCCATTTGACTTTACAGTGACATCTCCTTCCATAAGGATATTAATAATGTAAGAGTTAGATTTTGATTGAATTTGCCTCATTCACTGGGCCACCCACTATTCACAGAGTTTGTCTTTATATTATATATTATAGTATAAGTGGAACAAGACGGCCAGGAAGTGAATTCATTCTTACTATTTCTGTGGAGCCTTATGGTATTTTTCACCTTTGCTTTGCCTAGTGTTCTATTCATCTCTCTTTTCTGCTCACTCAAAATGTATATGACTAAAGGGCATCCCTGGTGGCTCAGTGGATTAAATCCCAGTGCACCATGAGTTCAGTCCCCAGCCATGGAGTTAACCCTCATGGCACAGCAGACCTCTCCTGTCTCACCTGCTGCTCCCCTCAGCAGTGTTTTTCAGTAGATCTGCCTGTTCTGTTCCCCACTCTGTGTCTGGTGCCTCCTCTCACCCCCCATGCCCTGCACCTCTGGCCTGCACCCTAGCTCTTGTATGCATAAATAATTAAATCTTAAAAAAATGTATATGACTGAACATGATCTTGTACTCCATCACTATATGATGAACTCTTGGTTTCAGCAACCACCATTAAATAACAATGCCCTCTCACGCTCTTCCTTCAAATTCTCTTGAGAGAATAGAAGATATGAGTGGCTAAGAATAGCTAATGTCTGGAACGCCCCTTGTTTATCCCTAGTCTGAACAACTTTGCCTAGAAGCAGATTATATAACATGGCTATTTAGTTCTGCTATTTCAATAGGACTGTGGCTGGATACAGTTTCTTTTGAGTGGGATGCTTGCACAGGTTTGACGCAGTTATTACTGCGGGTTAGTAGTTTTAACCAAATATGGCTGGCACTATTCTCATACTATTTGGAAGAATATCCAAGAGTAGATATTTGCATTTGTTGAGACTTGCTTACTTCTAGAGATGGGCCTTTTGTTCTTCCTTTGAGAAATATTTTTGCCACTGACTTATGGCCTGGTAATACTGTGGTAAAGGAGATCAGAGAAGGACTCTGCTTTCATGCAGCTTGTATTATTCTGGGAAGAGGTAGACAATACCAAAAAAATCAATACATTAAATAATATGAGAAAATGCTATGTGCAATGAAGATGATAAAAACTGTATTATGAAAGACAACGAATGGGTATTTATTTATTTTTGTTTTTAAAAAGATTTATTTATTTATGCATACAAGAGCTGGGGTACAGGCCAGAGGTGCGGGAGGGGTGAGAGGATTCAACAGAGACAGAGTGGGGAACAGAACAGACAGACTGACTGAAATACACTGCTGAGGGGAGCAGGGGTGAGGCAGGAGAGGTCTGCTGCGCCATGTGGGTTGCTGCCTGGCTGGCTGGCTGGGGATTGAATTCGTGCTGCAGAGGTTGTGGATTGTTTCATAGTGTGGTGCTTAACCCCTTGTGCCACCAGGGAGGACTGAATGGGTGTTTAGATTAGGATTTCAGTGATGTTATTTTGTAGTAGTGATCTTTAACATCTAGTGATCTTTCAGCTAACATCGAAATGATAAAGGAGCAAGATACTGATCTAAGCATTTTGTGTGTATTAACTCATTTCTCCTTCAGATTGAGCTTGTGAAGTAATTATTCATATTTTCTGCAATTAATCAATGAGAAAATAAATGCCTGGTGACCTAATCAAAATCAATAACTTGCCTGAGGTGACTAATTAACAAATAATAAAGCTAGGATGGAAATCCTAGTAGTATGAATACAGTACAGAGCCTGCACCCAAAACACACCTTATAGCTATGATTGAACGTTATCCAGATTGAAAAACTGGTCAGATTCCAAGTTTCTTAGGTTCTTACTTTTTTTCATTTAGTAATTTGCTGTTTGGTTATTCTATCTGTATGCAAATATGCTTTTCTTTCCCCCCATTTCTGACCATTTAAATGCATATTTAAGCAGAACCTCTTTTCACCTTTTGAACTCAACACATTTTGATATATAAAAATAATTTTGTCATATATTAGATAATAAGGAAATTTGCTACTTTTTTCCCAGTGGATTTTACTTCCTTTCTCACCTCACATATATTAAAATAAGGTTTACTTTATCTGGCATTATGAAGTATTTTAAGCATATAAAAAGGGTAATCATATAATAAGAATTCAAATTCCCATTTGCTTTGCCAATTTTTTCAACTTTACATAATTTGTTTCAATTTTTTTAATGCATAATGAAATACTGAAATAGCAGATGAAATCTGTATACCTCTTTCATCCAATCTTTTCTCTGTCCTACTTGAAATTTCTACCATCTAGAATTTGGCATTAACCCTATCCATGCATTTCTTTTATTATTTCCTTTACTACAATAATAACCATGCATAGCTGATATATATTACTCTTTGAGATGGTTTAAACTTTAGAGGAATGTCATATCTTTTTTCTGCAATTTGATTTTTTTCCCTTTTGGTCACCATTGTACTTCTGAGATTTACCTTTGTTGACACATCTCTGGTTCATTCAACTTTACTCTTGTTTAAAAAAATACTCAGAATTTATTCTCTGTTTGCTTCCTGCTTGTTGATGCTGTAAGGAATGTGTTTATACTTATAGGCTTGTGTCCAGGTGTGAAAATTTCTTTTGGCCACATGTGTGCAGGAGTGAAGATATGGGTTTTTATAATGTGGCCATCCTCACTATTAATGGATTTTGGCAAATTGTTATTCAAATATGGCTTTGTGAGTGTTTTATAATATAAAAATGTATGGTCATTAAAGAAAACTACATATACTGAAAAGTAAAAATACTAAAAAATAACTACATTCTATCTAAAACCTTTCATGCATTATATATATAAAATTGTGACCATAATGTATATATAGCTTCTGGTTCTACTTTTTACTATATTTTAAATGTGTCATTGTGGCATTCTGTACTGTTTTTAATGTCATTTAAAAAAATCAAGTAACATCCCATGAGATGAATAAACCACAGTTCACATCATCATATTGCCATTATTGATATTTTGATTGTTTCTAATTTGTCATCACTTTAAATAATATCTATATAATATCTATGTATAATATGTATATGTACCTATATATACCTATATAATGTTTTCATTATTACTTTGGGTTATGATTTCTTATCTTAATATCATATTATATATATTCTATGCCTACTATAAAATGCCTCAAGTTTTTCCATGAGATGGAATCTCATATGGACTTTACATACCAACATGTAGATTTAACATGAGGTTGTATAATTTGAATCAAATGGTTGAATATTTTTATAGGATCCTTCTGAATAGTAACCACAGAATTCTCTGAATAGTTTCCACCATGCATTTTAACAGTTAGATTTATTTTGGATTGTGGAGAGCTGCTGACGATTGAAATGGTGGAAAAGAATCAGGAATGATTCTCTGCTTTTGCTTTTCTTCCTCGACAATAGCCTCCATCATTTCCAAGGTTAGCATATTATGGTGACTTTGTGTGTATGTTTGATACTATTTCTCAACTTTCTCCTATCCTTTGTCTTTAATAGATTTGAACAACTTGTCATAAAAAGGTCACAGGACAGGCTCAGCCTTATGTTAACAACTTTCTGAAGTTGAAATAGAATTCCTCTGGGAAGGCTGAACAGTGGAGTTTGCTGTGTGAACAACAACAAAATATTTCGAGAGAAAGAAAAACACAGTTATTCTGTGATGAGTATACACTTTGTGATCCAGACTTTAGAATATTAATTTTAAGGTAGAATGGAGGTTCATTCAAGTTTGCTCTCATTTTGAAAAAGAGGATTTATTCTCTGTTTGCTCTTCTTGTTGATGCTGTAATGAACATCTTTGTATTTATAGGCTTGTGTCCAGGTACAAAAATACCCTTGTATCCACAAAACAGATGTGTATTTCTAATACAGATAAAGCAAATTCATTTCTCTATAGATTCCATTTATTTTATACTAGGCACCAGCTCTACACACGCTTCAAGGGAGATTCTCTTCTCAGACAATTCCTTGGATAAAATGGATTTCAAGTGAGAGGACTTAAAACAGATTAGCAAACCCAGTAAATTTTGTCCTTAGCTAAGATGGGATGGTAGAATGAAAAATGATTGAGGAATATAAGCTATGCCACCTTTGTTTTGCCACCCCGAGTTTGTTACCATACAAATATATGATATTTCAAAAATATGTTCCCTATTATTGCTTATGCACATGATCATGTCATCTACAAGAAAAGAGAACTTTACTTCTTTCTAAACAAAATGGCAAGTAGAGACAGGTAATATGAGAGAGAGTGAGACAGACAGAGACACACATCTCCCCCTTTGATTACTGAGTTCCTTTCTAGTCCCTAATGTTCTCACATGGTTTTGTTTCCTGCATCTATTTTTTGTTCTGATTCTATGTTCCAGAATCCTTTCAATCTCTTATCACAAACTTTTAGCTTAGAAAAGTTGAATAATTTTTTAGTTGTAAGTTAGAATCTTAATGCATTTAAATTTTTGTGGGTTCCCCATCACATTCTGGATTTGTCTTTGTCTTATTACTTTCTTCATTTTGGTAATTTATTACTATATGTCTGTGACCACCAAAAATTCTGAACTCCTCCACATTAGGACAATGTCTTAGTCATCATTTTAGAGTCATTCTCCTGCATATAATGTCACCTTTATGTGACATTATATAGACCTAAATATGATTGTGGAACTTTAATTGACTAGAAATGGTTAATTTCTCTTCAGATAGAATTTTTATGATAGTCAACCAATGAATTACAAAGATATCTAAGACGCTTTTTTTTTTTTTATTATTTATACAAGCACTGGGTACAGTCAGAAGCACGGGAGGGTGAGAGAATTCACCAGAGTCAGAGCAGGGAGCAGAGCAGGCAGAAGGACCTAAGTACACTGCTGTGGGGAGCAGCGGGCGGCAGGAGAGTTCTGCGCACCATGTGGGACCCTCCTCCGGTAGCGGGGGAGCAGCCGGGGATCGAACCAGTGCTGCAGAGGCTGTGGGCAGCTTCACTACCCAGCGCTCAACCTCTGCGCCACCGGGGAGGCCCTAAGATGCTTGTTTTTATTGAATAATATTCTAGCTTTAAAATTATTTTTCTTTTTCCTTTCTTCTTCTTCTTCTTCTTCTTCTTTTTTTTAAGAACCACGCTATAGGCCAGATGTGCAGGAGGGTGAGAAAATTCACCAGAGACAGAGTGGAGAACAGAACAGGCAGACTGACTGAAACACACTGCTGAGGGGAGCAGAGTGCGAGACAGGTGAGGTCTGTCATGCAATGTGGGTATCTCTGTGGCTAGCCAGGATTGAACCTGTTCTGCAGAGGCTGTGTACTGCCTCACAGCACTGCGCTCACTGTCTATGCCACCAGGGAGGCCCCTAAAATTGTTTTTCACACACCAAAATTCACCAGTCATCATAAATACCTTATGTAAGCAGAAAATTATGCCTTGAAAATTAGTTGGAGTACATTTTTCCCTTGTGAGTCAAATTTTTTTTTAAGTTTCCAGTAATAGAAAAAAAATTGATATTTTTATGTCTTATAGTTGTAATATATAAAAGTAAAGATCTTAGACTTTGGAATTCCAGAGGCTTGAGTGTGACTCTAGATACTTTTAGTTATTATTTATGTTACTGAATTGTTAAACAATGCAATTACCCTCATATTTTCTAACAGAGACATTAGACTTTTATTCTATGTGCCCAGAAGAACAGCATGAAGAAAACAATGAATAAATAGTGTTGTTACTTTGCTTCCTTTGTTTCTTTGCATCCTCATTTGTAAAATGGGTATGACAATAGCACTGAATAGTTAAGAATATTAGTTAACTACTAACTAAAATATTGTATTGAGGATCAAATGAAATATTCTAGGAAGAATATTTAGGAACTCAATACATGTAAGACATTGTAAATGTTATTAACAATTATTAGATGATTTTCTTTCTTACAGAAGAAAATAAGAAAAATATATGTAGGGAGTTTTATGTAGAACCTGTCACATATGTCTACCCTCTTTTATTTTAAGGCTACTTTTCACTATAGTGGAGTCAAGAGGATCTAAGATGGTGCTGGGGAAAAAACCCTATATCCTAAAATAAGTGAATTAGTTATAAAGCACACTGGAGGTCATTTTCTGATGATGGAAAACTCTAATGCTTTTATTTTAACATCACCAGTTACCTAAGCATTTTAGATAAGTTAGTCTGCTAACTTTAGTAATAGATATAATTGTTAAGTTTTTCCTTATATTAAAATGAGATCTGACTCCCAGAAAATTATGCTCCCATTGCTCTTTGTACTTTCCCTTGGGGCATATAGGGAAAAAGGTCCAATTTCTCTTTGACATAACATATGAGATCAATTATTATGTCCCACACAAGCCTTCCCTCTCCTCTGGGACCTTGACCATAGTTCATATGCCGTGCATTGATTCCTCCCATGCTTTCAGGCTCTGTTTTCAGCACTATTCTAACAATCCAAAGTTTCATTGGTTCTAATACCCAAATTATATCTAAGTGTGTTCTGATTGGCTCAGGATAATCTTCCTTGTCCTGTACTTTATTTTTTTTTTTAAGATTTATTTATGTATACAAGAACTGGGGTACAGTCTAGAGATGTGGAGAGTGAGAAGATTCACCAGAGACAAAGCAGGGAACAGAACAGGCAGACGGACCGAAATACACTGCTGAGGGGAGCAGTGGGTGAGACAGGAGAGGTCTGCGGTGCCATGTGGGTAGCTCCCTGGTGGGCCGGGAATCAAACTGGTGCTGCAGAGGCTTCAGATTGCTTCATAGTGTGGTGCTTAACCCCTTGTGCCAACAGGGAGGCCCAGTCCTGTACTTTATACCCAGTAATGAAGATAATAAAATTGGTGCAACCTCCACATTTTGAAGATGAATTAAAGCAGATCATTCATCTTTTTAAAAATTCATTTTCTTATATCATTGTTAATTTTTGTATAGTATTTGATTTCCCCTCTCAGGTGTTGTCCCTGTAGTTCTCCCTTCACCGTAATACTCATGAACTATCAATGGAATGCTACTCCGTAGTCAAAAAAGATAAACTCATGCCAGTCACAGCAACCTGGATGGGGCTAGAAGTGTTTATTCAAAATGAAATAAGTCAGAAGAAAAATTTATTTATTTATGCATACAAGAGCTGGGATACAGGCCAGAGGTGCAGGGGGTGAGAGGATTCATCAGAGACAGAGTGGGGAACAGAACAGGCAGATTGACCGAAGTACACTGCTGAGGGGAGCAGCGGGCGAGTCAGGAGAGGTCTGCTGCGTTATGTGGGTAAGTCTCTGGTTGGTTTGGGCTCAAACTCATGCCACAGAGGCTACAGATTACTTCATAGTGAAGTGCTTAACCCCTTGCACCACCAGGGAGGCCCCAATAATGTATTTCTTTTTAGCATGTGTAAAAGAACACAGATTGTTGATCCTTACTAATTTTATGGAAAATTAAATCAGAAGACTATAGTATATGTTGCTATATTTTTGGACTTGTGCTGTAGATTTACTTATGTATTCTAAATTCCAGTTAGATTCAGTTCATAATTAGATTTGATGAAATCCTTTTTGGTCCTAAATCTAGAACTCAGCATATTAGCCTTTTCTCTGGTTTCAATGTTGTCTACCAATTTGATTTCCATGCTATCAGTGTTGGTTTGGATTTTAAAGGTAGTGTCATATTCATTTAAATATTCAATCACATTTAAGGCCTTCTAGAAAAAAGTATTGACTGAAAAAAGCTAAGCTTGGATTAACTGATAGCTTCATATTGGAAACACTGGAATTTATGTTGACTATGCATGAACAAAAATGTAAAGAGGAGAGGTACAAATATTTTTGAATATATACAGTTTATGCCAGATTCTGTGCTAAGCACTATCCATACATGACCTACCATAGCCCTATGAGGTGTTAAGTAATATTTCCATTTTGTAGGTGAAGATAGTAAGACTCAAAGTTGTGTTTAAATATTTGAAACTATCATTACATAAGGAATAAGTAATGGTGCTGGATTTTGAACGTAGATTTGTCAGCCTTGTTTGTCTACATGAAATCTAGGTTCATAGTAAACATTATGGAGGAACTAGCTATCTCCCACTCACACTGCAGAACAAAAGACAATCATTGGTTTAAGGTAATTATTTTTTCTACTTTGAGACAGGGAATGAAAAGACTCCAGACAATTAAAATGAGTAGCATTTCTGGCTGGTTTTTAATGAATAACAAGTTAGAGTTAGGAAAATTAGCTGGGAAGAGTCAAGCTTTTATCTCCCACTTAATTAGCTGAAAATACCACAGTTACGGGAAGAATTGTTCCACTTGGATTTAGCTTTGGGGAGGCAAAGTGAGATTTGTCTCTCAATTCCCAACAAGATGTTCATGGTGGCTTTATTTTCAGAACAGGAAAAATTAGCTGAGGCAGGGGACTTGAGAGTGCAGCTAGAAGTGAAATGCCTTGCATCTTTCAGATTACATGAGGGTAACAAGATCAGATGTTGGGAAAGAAACAATTCTGGCAATTCCTAAAAGATTCCCCCCAGGGCAATGTTAGCATTAAAGAATGTCTGGCAGGTACAGGTGACCTCACACAAATCAGACACAGGAACCCCTTTTGGTGTTATTTCTAGCTCCACTCCAGACAATGTAATATATAAGTGTGTATTTGTTCTTCTTTGGGATATAAATCTATTACCAATCTGCTAATGTCTCAGAAAACATTAGTGGGGTGTAACTTCCTGAATCTCGATGTCAGATTTTGTTCAAATACCAACCTCAACTCTCAATTGTTGTGTATTCCTTGGATACGTTTTTTAACTTGCAGTTTCTGAGTTGCAATAGTGGTATGATAATAATTATGTCATGGGCTTCTATGAGAATTCAGTTGGATATTATATAAAGAAAATAGCATAGAGCCTACCACAAAATAGATGACTACATTTTCATTTTTGATTTATGTGAATAGTTTAATAAGCATTTATCAATAATTTGTTATGTGCCACGTACTACTATGTGCTGAGAATAGAAAAAATTTAAAAAAGGTTTCATTAATTTTTTAATTGACTTAAAGAGGTTAAGGAACACTGACATTGGCTCACATATTGTAATAGTGTAGGGGTTTATAGTATAAAGTTAAGTTGTTGGAGTTTCAATTCTTTATTTTCCAGTAATTAGCTATGAGTGAGTTATTTGAACTTCTGAATATTAGTTTTCTTGTCAGCACAATGGAAATGATGATAGTAACTCCCCCTGCTTTGAAGATTAAACAGTGTAAGTAAAACATTTAGCACAGTAAAAGACACCCAGGAAATGTTAGTAAAACTACTTGTTTTGTGAGTATATGTCCTCTTTGCTATCATGCAGATTTCATTTTTTCAAGATTTTATTTACTCTTGCATACAAGAACTGGGGTGTAGGCCAGAGGTACAAGGGTTGAGAGGATTCACCAGAGACAGAGTGGGGAGCAGATCAGGTGGACCTACTCAAATACACTGCTGAGGGGAGCAGCGGGCTAGACAGGAAATGTCTTCTGCAGCATGTAGGTCACCTCCCTGGCTAGGGATTGAACTCAGGCCTCCATGGTGGGCCATGGTGGTGTAAGTGCTGAAACTTAACCCCTAGGCCACCAAGGAGGCCCATCTTGTAGATTACTTGAAGTCTAAATGTTAACTGTTTTTGTTCATCTTTGTGTCCCCTCATATTAAAAACTTAGTATTTGTTGAATACTGGGAATTGTTGTGTATATTCAATTTGTCTCCAACTATGAATTCTCCATTCATAAGTTCTAGAATAAGTTATTTAACTGTTGGTTCTGTTCACTATGAAGCTTTCATTTTGCCAGATAGATGAATTGTGCATCAAGATTGTTGGAGATAATGCCAAGCAGAGAAATCTTAAAATTGGAAATAGAGAGTAAAGTGAATGGGCAAAGTTAAACTACAAAAACTTGTGAACTATTAAGAAGATGAGAGTATGAAATCTCAGAATTGTCATTCTGGTAGTACTTATGAGGAGGAGTGAAAAAAAAAAATGTATACTTTGGCATGAAGTCATTGTGATTTAGCTACATAGTCTTGAATTTGGGGGGCCCAGTTTGAGAAAAACCTACCAAATTATGTTAAGTAACTGCAGTTCAGATCACTGTTACGATACTTGATTTTAGCCAAAAGGTTGAGAAGTTATCAGGCCACTTACAAATTTTGTCTAACCTTCTGTTCCAAACATACGTATTCATCTGTTTTAACATCTGGACTTTCATGATTACTGGTAGGGTATGGAGTATAGGAGGCAAAGAGAAGGGGAGCAGAGTCAGCAAAAAGGAACCATAGAAACAGAAGCATCAAATATGAGGATGAATTGCTGGGCACAATAATTATGCTGTTTGCAGTTGGCAAAATGAAGCTGGTATTTTTTTGGCTTAATTTTTTAAGTGTACTCTTGCTTTCATGAACATTTGTAAGCATGTTCTCCATGTGTATCAGTATTTTCTAATGAATGAACATTATAGCATAAATTTTACTTTCATTATTCCACATAATTCTGTAAAATGACCTGTTTTACTGTTAGAATTTTTATTGGGCACAATATATATGCAATCAAATATATACATTTAATTGCACATTATGATGGGATTTGACATGTGTATATGTGGAAACACTACTTGAATTAAAATATAGAATATTCTACTTCAGTAACTCCTTTGACCCCTTTCTAGTAATTTGTGTGCAATATTCTGATTTCTAGCCTCATAAATTAGTTGTGCTTCTCTTAGAATTCCATACAAATGAAATCATAGTGTCTGTTTTACTTTCTCTTACTTCTTTTGTTCAATATATTTTTGATGTTAACTCAGGGTGTTGTACTGTGGCTTCAACCACAAGATATCAGTAAGGAAATTCAAGAGGAGAAGGCAGATTTCAGGAATTTTCAGCCATCATTGCTTCTAATACTTTTCAGTTCTGTCCTCTTTCGCCTCTCCTTCTGAAATGCTGATGACATGTTACTGGAAACTTATAGTCACCTGACTATACTCACTACTTTAATTAAAAGTTCCAGCACTAAATCCTTTCAACACTACCACAATGGGTTGGGGTGGAAAGCATCAGCACCCCGTTACTTCCTGGAGAGGGTGAAAACTTACCCAATCTGAATAGCAGAGAGAAAATAGACTGACCACCCCCCCCCCCAAAAAAAAAAACAAAAAAAACAACCCAAAAAGAAAAAAAAAAAAAAAACCACAAAACCCGAAACAAACAAAAAACCACACTAGATTTTTCCTTTTACAGTTTTTGGCTAGAAAGAGTATATTTTTTAGTGGACATTTTTTGTTTATGCCTCTTCTCCAGTAGCTAGTGTGGGATATATTGAACAAAAAAGAATGTCTAGGGAATTTATTGATGTGCTGTTTCTCAAGGTTTCTTCTTTTCCTTATTCTCCTTCTCCTCAGCACTGCCCTGCCATGTCCTTCCTCTTTGTGTTATTTTTAGCTGTACTGGAGAAATAGAGAAAAGAGTGAATTACCATGGTGTCTTTGTCAAGAATCAATTAGCTGCATTTGTGAAGGTTTATTTTTGGACTCCATTCTATTCCATTGATCTAGTGATCTATACTCATTTCAACTCTGTACTGTCTTAATAGTACTTTTATAGTCAATCTGAAAGTCAGGCACTGAGAGTCTTCTTGTTGCTTTCTTACTCCATATTTTTTTTCATTTTGGTTTGTTTAGATTTCCATATATTCTTTTTTTTTTTTTTAAAGACTTATTTATTCTTGCATTCAAGAACCTGGGCACAGGCCAGATGTGCAGGAGAGTGAGAGGATATACCAGAGACAGAGTGGGGAACAGAACAGGCTGACTGACCAAAACACACTGCTGAGGGGTGCAGCAGGAGAGACAGGAGAGGTCTGCTGCACCATGTGGGTTTCTCTGCAGCCAGGCAGGATCGAATTCACACTGCAGAGGCTGTGGACAACTTCACAGTGCTGCGCTCAAATGTCTGTGCCACCAGGGAGGCCCTGGATTTCTATATATTCTTAAAATTTATCTCAATTTCAACAAACATGTCTGCTAGGATTTTGATAGAAATGGTGTTGATTGTAGCTCTATTGAGGGATTTTTGCTATGAAGTTAATTCATTGCAGGAACTCTACATCTGGCCTGAAATGTTTTGCTGAAGTACTTATACTGCACTAATCTCTGGTTAAGGCATGAAACATACTGATTAAGAGATTTGTTTTAAAGTAGAGCTCAAGGAATGTCTGGGTTAGGTGTACCATATTTCCAGCCTTATTTATTGATAATAGCTAGATGATTTGTGTCTGGTCTCAGTGAAACCCTTGTAGGACTCTGCTGTTGGGGCTGGTTATAAAGCAGAAATAATGTATGAACAGCAAATTATAAGATATTCCAGCAGAGATACCATTTCAGACTTCCTGGTTCTGAGGCATTCCCTGAAAATGTTTGCGATTTCTGGTCCAAATGAGAAAGCATGTCTCCTATGAACATTGCAGAGGGAAGATAATTGGAGTTTGTACTTGGCCTCTCTAGGATGCTTAAAATGGCTGACAGTCCCTTAAAATGGTTGTTATATTACATCCCTTTCCTATAATAAATTATAGATTATTAAGCATTGCCTCTTTGAGTCATTTGAATGGATGAAACATTATTTGCATCTAGACTGATGAATTGTATGCTATTGGTAAGAATTAGTCCCATAATCTACCAGCCTAATTGATTGGCCCTTGTTGAGGTGATAGTGGAACTGGACAGATGGTTGGGATGAATGCCAGCAGTTGCCCTCCTGCAGTCATTTTCTGACCTACAAACCTCATGCCTTGATTCAGTGTGATTCTGCATATAGCAACCATAAAATTTGCATACAAACCAAACAGTTTGATAATGAAAGGGGTGCTGTATTGATACAGGATAATAAGTGTAAGCTGGGATTGTTTTGGACAAATCAGGACATATGGCTACTTTAATTCAGCAATCTCACAACTGAGTAGATTAAGGATTGGTGGAAATCCCAAAAACATTTGTCAATTGAGTCGATAGCAGTTCTGATGTGGTCCTCCCTGCTCTCATTGGAGAATGTCTAAAGCAATTATTTTCTCTCTCCTTGTCATTTTTAATGCCAAATAGCATAAAAATCAGGTAGTGATAAGAGAAGTTGAAAGAAGCAAAATAGAGACTAGCTGAGTCACCAAAAGTGAGGACATAAAGCAACAGTCAGATCTCTGCAGCTGTTGCTGGGTCTACAGAGACATCCCTGCTGCTGTTCTTATTCTTGGGTTCACTCTAGATTTTTTCCATGACTTCAGCTCTCTGGTGACTGAGAGTCTTCCCTGATAACCAAGCTTTCCTTATTTATGAGAACTGGGTATATTTGGTACTTACAATCTGAAAAAGCTTATCACACACATACACACAAACACACATGCACGCACGCACACATATAACTAGTATTAGTTATTTGCATTTTCTGTAGCATTGCCTGCTCTCTGTCACTGCACTGCTCTGCTTTGGTCTTAGCCCATTACTCTAATTATCTCACAGTACTGAGATGCTCTCTAACCCCTGGAAATCAGTATAGGTGTAAAGAGAAATTGAGAAATGATTCATTAATGTTATCTGTACTATATTTGAGTATGGGTTAATTGAGCTTTGGGCCTTGCCTGGGAGTCTGAACAATATTTATAATATTATTTCTATGAGAAAAAAAGCATTTCACATTCTAACCCATTGTGCCAAGACATTATCTTAGAAACTGAAATCCAGGACAGATGGTTTGATAAGTATAAGTACATTTATGAGGACATAGGGCAGAGTATTTGAAACTGGGACTCTCCCGGAAAGGCAGAGCTAAATGGTAACCATAAATATTAGAGGCACAGGGCTGTGTTCCAAGTCAACATAATGGGAATATTATGGTATAAAATATAATTAAAGACTAACTAAACTACAGTAATGTCAAATGGACCAGAAAAGGAAATATACATGTGTCAGCATTAAGGAGTGCTTAGAAGATAGGAAGACTCTCCAGCAAAGGAAGGAAAGTTCTAGAAGTCTGGAGGAAAGGTAGCAAGTGCTCAGCGCATGGGAGAATTGGCAATCGAGGGTCACAGTGTCATACCTCATGCTAAGTTTCTAGCCAAATAATCTGGCTTGTATGTTGTCTCAGGGTCCCAGGAGACGTCAGTGACTTCCCTCCACATGCCAGCCTTCCCATAGTCATCAATCACAAAAGAATTAAATCAGATTTAATAATTGCTAAAGCCTGAAATTACTTAAGTAGGGGAAAAATAGAAATATTCACACATAAAATACAAATTCATATTCATATCAATTAAATGCTCTTTTGCAATAAAGTACAATTAATTTCATATTCACAAATGTAAACCATTAAAGGGGACTTTGCTGTTTTATAAAGTGGGATGGTTGAAGGCCAATGAAGCCAAAGGGGAGGGTGGACTGAGGCCCCAGTTTAAGAGAATGCTGAAAAGGGAGGTTCAAAGAGAAAATGTCTTAGCTTCACAGCACAGTGACCTGTCCTTCCTGACTTGGTGTGCTAACACAATCTGTGCTGAAGGGAATTTTAATCTAACTCAGCAGTATATTCGTGCACATGACTGAAAAGTTTGCTGAGGGACCCTGTGATGTCTGGGCTGTCTATATTACTCCACATGATTTAATGACTTTTCCTTTCTAAATTCAACTGACTTTTTAATATAGGAGAATCATTTCAGAAGTTTCCATAATCCATTTTATATAGTCTTTGTATGTACCTCTCAAGCTTGTTCTTTAAGAAAAAAATAACTAAACTAAATGGAACTGAAATAAAATGCAAAAGTAGAACTTCTCCTATTTTGAGATCTTTGAAGTTCTTACTAAAACCACATCTGTCAGTTCTGAAGCCAGAACTGGTTAACAGTCACTATTTTCACACACTTATTTAGGAAGAGAAAAGGTCGTTGAATCTTTGAAATTTTGTTCTGAATCTATTTTAAAGTCTCATGCTTATTCCATCCTAATCTTTTAAATAAATGTGAAACTGAAAAATATTTAAAAAGCTTATTTTTCTGAATAGCCTTTTAAATAGTTAGCAGTCCAACAGAGGTCAAATGTAGCAAGATGACCAATTTGAAAGTTAGAGGGCAGCAATTAGAAAAATAAGACCCATTATAGTAAGGACGAGCTGAGAGAATTTCAGATTTCTGTAAATTCACTTATCATTCAAACAGAGAGAATGCCACATAATATCCTTATATATTTCCTTGATTCTTTATTTTCTAATTTTCCTTCCCTTTACTAAATAGATCCAAAGGAAAATTGACTTAAACCCACTTTAGTATAATGATTAATGTGGATTTTTCTCAAAGTCTCTGAGAAATTTTTCATTTTAATCTATATTTCTTTTATGTGTGACATGATATAAAGATTGTTTAATATGTTTGCAATGCATATTCCAGGAAATTTTTGAAGCCTATATTAAGTCAAATCTAGCATGAGACCATGATATAAATATACACGTTCCACTTGTTCAATTCAGCTTTTTTTTTTTTTTGAAACCATTCAACATTTTTAATTTTCTTTCTGAATTATTTCACTGAGCATAAATCCAACTCTCTTTGTGTTGCTGCAAATGGCTTGAGTTTGTTATTTTTTATTTTTTTTTATTTATTTTACTTTTCATAATAAATTTTATTATTATATTCCCCATACAACTGCAACCCACCCATTCTGACCCCAATCCCTCCCCTCCCGCGCCCCACCCCCAAAAAAGTGTCTCTGGTTTCAGGTCTTATGTCTAGTTCTTTAATCCATTTTGAGTTGATTTTTGTATATGGTGTGAGGTAGTGGTCAAGCTTCATTCTTTTGCATGTAGCGACCCAGTTTTCCCAGCACCATTTATTGAACAAACTTTCTTTGCTCCAATGCATAGTCTTTGCTCCTTTGTCAAAGATTAGTTGACCATAAATCTGTAGGTTTACTTCTGGATTTTCTATTCGATTCCATTGGTCTGTATGTCTGTTCTTGTTCCAATACCATGCAGTTTTGATGATTATAGCTTTGTAGTATAGTTTGAAGTCTGGGAGTGTGATGCCTCCATTCCCTTCTTTTTTTTTCAGGAGAGCTTTGGCTATTCGGGGTTTTTTGTGATTCCATATGAATTTCATCAATAATTGTTCTATTTCTTTGAAGAATGACATTGAAATTTTGGTTGGAATAGCATTGAATCTGTATATTGCTTTTGGAAGGATGGCCATTTTAATAATGTTTATTCTTCCGATCCATGAGCAGGGGATGTCTCTCCATTTCTTTGTGTCTTCTTCTATTTCTTTTAACAGTGTTTTATAGTTTTCTTTGTATAGGTCCTTTACCTCTTTTGTTAGATTTATTCCCAAATATTTGATTTTTTTTTGTTTCAATAACAAAAGGGATGGTTTTTTTGATTTCTTCTTCTTCAGATTTATTGTTTGTGTATAGGAAGGCTACTGACTTTTGCGTGTTGATTTTGTATCCTGCCACTTTACTGAACTGATTGATGAGTTGAATTAGTTTTTCTGTGGAGTTTTTGGGGTTCTCTATGTATATTATCATATCATCTGCAAATAGTGATAGTTTGACTTCTTCTTTTCCTATTTGGATTCCTTGGATGTCTTTCTCTTGTCTTATTGCTCTGGCTAGGACTTCCAGTATTATATTGAAAAGCAGGGGTGAGAGTGGACTTCCTTGTCTTGTCCCAGATCTTAATGGAATTGCTTTCAGCTTTTCACCATTGAGAATGATACTGGCTGTTGGCTTCTCATAGATGGCCTTTATGATGTTGAGGTATGTTCCTTGTAGCCCAAGAATTTCAAGGGCTTTTATCATGAATGGGTGTTGCACTTTGTCGAAAGCTTTCTCAGCATCTATTGATATTATCATATGGTTTTTATATTTCTTTTTGTTGATGTGTTGGATAACGTTGATTGATTTTCAGATGTTAAACCATCCTTGTGTCCCTGGAATGAATCCTACTTGGTCGTGGTGAATTATCTTATGGATACATTGTTGGATTCTGATAGCTAAAATTTTGTTGAGGATTTTTGCATCAGTGTTCATTAGGGAGATTGGCCTGTAGTTTTCCTTTTTTGTGTTGTCCTTGTTGGGTTTTGGTATTAGTGTAATGTTGGCTTCATAGAACGTGTTTGGTATTGTCTCTTCCTTCTCAATTTTTTTGGAAGAGTTTGTGAAGGATAGGCACCAATTCATCTCTGAATGTTTGGTAGAATTCATTTGTAAATCCATCAGGTCCTGGGCTTTTGTTTTTGGGGAGGTTTTTGATTACCATTTCAATTTCGCTGCTTGTAATTGGTCTGTTTAGGTGTTCTATTTCTTCTTTATCTAGCTTTGGGTGATTGTAGAGTTGTAGGAATTTGTCCATCTCCTCTAGATTGATGAACTTGTTTCCATACAACTCTTCATAGTAGTTACTGATTATTCTTTTTATTTCTGCTGTGTCCGTTGTGATTTCTCCTCTTTCATTTCTGAATCCTGTTTATTTCTGCTTTCTGCCTTTTTTCCTTTGTGAGCCTGGCTAGGGGTTTGTCTATTTTATTGATTTTTTCAAAGAACCAGCTCTTGGTTTCATTAATCTTTTGGATTGTTTTTTTAGTTTCAATTTCATTTATTTCTGCTTTGGTTTTTGTTATTTCTTTTCTTCTACTGGTTTTGGGGTTTTTTTGTTGTTCTTTTTCTAGTTCTTTGAGCTTCGAGATTAGGTTGTTTCTTTGAGTTCTTTCTTGCTTCTTGATGTGAGCTTCTATTGCTATATATTTTCCTCTTATTACTGCTTTTGCTGCATCCCATACATTTAGGATATTGGTGTTCTCCTTGTCATTCAATTCAAAGAATTTTTTAATTTCCTCTTTGATCTCCTCATTAGTCCAGTGGTCTTCCAGTAGTGTGGTTTTTAGTCTCCATGAGGTAGGAAAGTTCCTTGCCTTCTTTTTATGGTTTATTTCTAGCTTGATGCCTTCATGGTCAGAAAAGATGGTTGGTATGATTTCAATCTTGGTGTATCTGTTGATGTTTGTCTTGTGCCCCAGTATGTGATCGATCCTGGAGAATGATCCATGTGCGCTTGAGAAAAATGTGTACTCCGTTTTTTGGGGGTTTAGTGTTCTATAGATGTCTGTTAAGCCCAAATGCTCTAGGTCCTTATTTAGAGCTTTAGTTTCTTTACTTATTTTTTGTCTTGTTGATCTATCCATTGTTGATAGTGGTGTGTTGAAGTCTCCCACTACATATGTGTTTTCTCTGATGTCTGTTTTCAGAGATGACAACAGTTGTCTGATATTTTTTGGTGCTCCTTCGTTTGGTGAGTATATGTTAATTAGTGTTATTTCTTCTTGAAGTAGTGTCCCTTTGATCATAATGTAGTGACCGTTGGGATCCCTTTTTATTTTTTTGAGTTTGAAATCCGTTTTATCTGATATAAGTATAGCTGTTCCTGCTTTCTTTTTTGGTCCATTTGCTTGTAGGATTGTTTTCCATCCTTTAACTTTGAGTCTATTTTTATCTTTTGTAGCTAAATGTGTTTCCTGGAGACAGCAAAAGGTTGGGTTTTGTTTCTTAATCCAGGCTGCAACTCTGTGTCTTTTTATTGAAGGGTTTAGTCCATTTACATTTAGGGTTAATATTGATATGTTAGCATCTGTATTTGCCATTGTGTTTGTCTTTCCTTTGATTTTATTTATTCTTTTAATATCTTTTTTTTTCCTTGCCTTCTTTCATTGTTATTTGTCCCTCTGAGGTTCTGGCTTTAGGATTCCTTGTAGTATTTTTTGGAGTGGGGGTTTATTGGTAATGAAGTTCCATAGTTTCTGTTTGTCTGGGAAGGTCCTTATTCTTTCTTCATAGAGGAAGGAAAGCTTTGCGGGATAGAGTATTCTTGGTTGACATCTGTTTTCTTGGAGTCTGTTGACTATGTCCTTCCACTTTCTCCTTGCCCATAGTGTTTCTTCGGAGAAGTCTGATGTCAGCCTGATTGGTTTTCCTTTGAATGTTATTTGTTTCTTCCCTCTTGTCAGCTTCATTATTTTTTCCTTGTCCTGGATTCTTGGGAACTTCACTATTATGTGTCTTGCTGTATTTTTCCTTTCGTCATGGAAGTTTGGTGTTCTTCTTCCTTCTTGTATATCAATTTTCAGCTCCTTCTTCACATTTGGGAAGTTCTCTTCAATTATCTCCTGGAATATTTTCTCTGTTCCTACATCTCTCTCCCCTCCTTCTGGTATTCCTATAACTCTTATATTTCCTTTCCTCATGGTGTCAGATAGTTCCCGAAGTCTTTCTTCGTTCTTTTTCCTTCGTACTTCTCTTTCCTTTTCTGTTTTGGTTCTTTTTATTTCTGTGTCTTCAAGAGAACTTATTTGTTCTTCCATTTCATCTATTCTGCTTTCATTGCTTTTCCCAGAATTCTTTAGTTCTTCCATTAATTCTTTGATCTCCTGCATTTCTTTTACTTCCCTCTTTAGGGACTCAATTTCATTCTTCCAATCGTTGATTATTTTTCCCTTATCATTGTTTTCCTTTATGAGTTCTGTCATTTTTTTAATCATGGCAATTTTAAATTCTCTTTCTGGAAGGCTCAGAAGTTCTTCCAAGTTACTGTTGTTGCAATCTGGGGGCTGGTTTTCTTTTTGTGGTGTGCTTCTTCCCTGAGGAGTTGCTATGTTGCGTGTGGTTCTTCTACTCCCTACTGTCTGTTTTCTAATTTGCTGTATGCGTTGGGACACTATGTTGCTGGGACTGGCCGGCATCTTGGGTGAGCTTCTCTGCTCCCCTCTGGCTCCTCCAGGAGCCATCTGTCAGTTTCAAGCAGTCTTTACTGAAGAAAGGTCCCTGTTCTAAAATGCCGATGTGGGGACTCACTCCCCTGTGCTCCTGGTCTGCCCCGGTGGTGGGTTCCCTCTCCACCTCTGGGCTTGGACTGCAGGCCAGAGGTGTTCTGGTGTGGGCGAACTTCCCCGGCTCACCTCTGGCTCCTGAGGGAGCCTTCTGCAGGCAGTCTTTACTGAAGAAATGTCCCTGTTCTAAAATGGCGATGCGGGACACACTCCCTGCGTGTCCAGTCTCAGGCACACTCTTCTGCACGCCTGGTCTGCCCCGGCTTTGGGTACTCGCTCCCCCTGTGGGCTCAGACTACTGGTCGGCAGGGGCCAGGCGTGGGCTAACTTCCCAGCTGGCCACTGGCTCCTCCAGGAGCCTCTGCTGGCTTCAAGTCGCTAGGTGGTGCCAGAGATCGCTCCTAGAGCCCCTGGGGAGCTGTTTTTTTTTTTTTTTCACCCTGTGGGACAGGAAACAGAGCGGGAATGGTAGGGTAAACCTCAACGGCTTTGGGGTGCTGTGTCTGCCTTGTGCCCCACCATCGTGGAGAACCCACGCCCCGAATTTTGTGCGCCGGATCTCAGTTCTAAAGCCCTCAGGTCCAGAACGCGGGCTGTAGCACAGTTCAGTGTCCACAGAATGGCGTCTTTTGCACCCCGCTCCCGTGCCTGGGTGCCTGGTTCCTGGATACTCAGTGAGGGACTTTCACCTCAGTGAGGGTCTTCGCGCGCATCTCCCTGCAAGCCTAGATTGCAGGCGCGGGGACCTGGGCAGCCGCGATTCCAATCCACGTTTGCTTTTCAACTGCGCTGCTTTTCTGCGCTATCCCGATCCCGATACGTGTTTGCTTTTCCAGCCCGCCGCTTTTCTGAGCGATCCCGATCCGCCTTAGCTTTTCCAGTGCAGGGCTTTTCAGTGCAAGCTTACCGGGCGGCCCGGGGCTGTGTGCTGGTCCTGGCCTCCTCCTGGGGGGTGGGGTCTCTGTTTAATGGCACCTGGAGCTCACCTCCCTGTAGCTCCTGTTCACGGGGTGTGGTGGCTGAAATAGTTCCTTTCCACTCACAGTCCAGCTTGCTGCGTCCTTTGTTCTTGTTGGTCGTTTTAGTTTGTTGTTTTCCTCCTCTCTGCCGGTGGGAGAGTGCTGACTCTGTGGGCGGGGGAGGGGAGCAGGGTTCTGCGCTTTCCTCCCTTCTGGTCCTCTTTTATGGCCACTTTCTTCTTTGGGTAGTTTGCTGGAGTCGTCCGTTTATCTTCCCTGTCCCAGTTCTCACTGGGACCTGCCGCTTTTCCTCCCTATTAACTTTTTTTTAATGGGAGATCTTACTTGCAGCGTCTCCTCGCCGCCATGTTGTTCCGCCCTCTCCCCAATTCAGCTTTTTTTGAGGGAAGTTGTTGTTCTTCCAAGTCTCCAATATTTATGTCCATTTTCTGAGCACATGACAATTTTTTCTTAACGCGACCCTGATTACATTACTCTCCAATACATTCCTTTCTGAGAGGCATTTCTTTTGGCCTCTACATTTACTTTTCTTTATTCATGGATCAAAACAAATGCATAGTAGAATTAAATACTTTGTCTCTGTTTCTACATGCAAAATGTTAATAGTAGATAAATTCAATTTTATTATGGGTTTGAAAAAGTCAAGGTATGATGCTCTGTTCATTTTTGCTTCATGTATTTTGAACCTCTTATTAGCTACACATATTTATGAGTGTTACTGCTTCCATTTGAATTGACTTTTTGTCAACATTACATAATTATCACTATCATTCATAATTGTTGGAGGACTAACTCGTGAGCAGAAGGGCCTTGACCCGGGTCCCTAAGGCATGTGAAAACACATACGTCTTGGAGGAAAACCTCTGAGTGACAGGACTTGGTGTTGAGAGCCTGGAAGTGACCTGCGTACATCTCCACAGTTTGAGAATAACAAAAATAATGAGTGAACTTCCCAGGCTATGGCTAGGGGGCAATAAGATTATGTGCATGAGAACTAACCACCTGGTACCCTACTGTCTGAAGTAAATAGATAATAGTAAGAAAATAGACTAATCACTCATACATGTTATCATTATATGGTATGCTTTAATGTTACACCTGCTGCAATTAAAATAGCATATAATGAGCACTAGGACGATAAAGGATTTACTGCATGCTAGACATGACAGTCCCCCATGTCTGATTTCCCTCACCATCATGTCCCAGGTCTCGGACTCACTAGAAGTCCACACATAATGATGTCTTATTTACTTTATTTCATGTTGATATGTTATGTGCAATACTAAAACATGATATATGTTGACCAGTTATATAATTAATACATTATTAAATATATAATTAGAACAAAAAACAAAACAAAATTTAACATCTTTCTCAGGCATAGAGTATCAAGAGTTTAGGGAGTTAGTTTTATTTATTTATTTATTTATTTATTTTAAATATTTTTTTTTTAATAGGCATGTTTTTCTTTATTTGTTTGCTTGCTTGTTTGTTTTGTTTATACATGCACTGGGTACAGTCAGAAGCGCGGGAGGGTGAGAGAATTCACCAGAGCCAGAGCGGGGAGCAGAGCAGGCAGAAGGGCCGAAGTACACTGCTGAGGGGAGCAGCGGGCGGCAGGAGAGGTCTGCGCGCCATGTGGGACCCTCCTCCGGTGGCCGGGGAGCAGCCGGGGATCGAACCGGTGCCGCAGAAGCCGCGGGCAGCTTCGCAACCCAGCGCTCTACCGCTGCGCCACCGGGGAGGCCCTAGGGAGTTAGTTTTATGAATCTATATAAAATAATAAACTTCCCTATTGATTCTGATTCAACTTTGAAGACATGTATTTGAGTGTTAAAGTAAACTACATAGAAATTGTTACTCAGTAAATTTAAAATATGAATCCAAAATTTTAATTCTATAAAGGAAGGTTAAATGGAAATAAATAGAAATCTTTAGGGTCACCTTGGATAAGAAAACTATGTGAAATGTAATTTAAAAATATTTGCCCTGTATCTCCAAATTAGCTCAAGGTAGGAAATAAGTGGTACAAATTCATAAGTAGAATTCTTTGGGGACATTTGATAAACTTCAAACATTTAGATTTTTTTATAACTCTGGGTGTTTATAATAATAGTGATTCACTCATTTCTTAATATTACAGTTTATTAATTATATGTTTATTAGAGAGATCCAAGATATCACTGTTGTGGATTATAGAATATTCTATCTCCTAAGTTTCGAACAGAGAGGATTAAAAATGTCTTTAAATTTGGCTAATTTGAGTCTAGGTTTTTCCTAAGGTTTTCTCACTCCCTATCTATCACTTGTAGAAAGAATGAAAGGAAAACTATTATATTATCAATCCAAGTTGAAATAGGAACAGTTCTGGAAGTCAGGATTAATATGCTGTTTTATAGGCACACGAACACACATTATGTACATACACATACACAATATCAGCTTACATTTGCAGACCTTATGAAATGTGGACAATCTCTTTCTACTAGTGTCTATGTGGGAATCCAACCAGAAGAGTGTTGTTAATAGAGATTAGTGTAGAGTCAATGATTAGGCATCTGTGTTGTAGTGTTTCAATTTGCTTCTTGGCATCATTTTGCCGTAAAATAATTGAAAATGTTGGACTCGAACATGGGAAAATCAACAAGAAAACATGTAGAACAAGAGATGAAATTTTACCACCTCTATTTTATTGTTATTCTAAGAAAAAGAATAGTTTTTAAATAAATCTTTTTACTAATCACCATTGCATTCACTTTGAGGTGAATTCCTTACTTGGAAGGAGGTAGAGACTAGGGAAAAAGCAAGTAAAGAAAGATTTGGTTTAATGGCATAGTTCATAAGTTGGGCAGAAATCCCAAGGTATAACATTTAATAGGTTCTCCTCACACGAGGTGCAGGGAGAATGCCTAGGGATGTCTAAAGCAATAAATAGTCTCCAGAAAAGACCAAGAAGTGGAAGACATACTCCTTGAGGCAGTTGGTTACAATTCCTTAGTCCCAGTCTGACTGCAGTACTATGGGAGGCTCAAGTGTAGTCAGACCCACCATTTTTCAGTCTGCAAATCACTTAAAAAACCCCAAGTGGAAGATACATGATAGTGAAATATAGTTAGTGCTTGGAGCCTGCCATCATTCGAGCTCTTGGCAAAGGTACAGCATAACGTAGCTTGAAAAAAATACTGCATTATTTTATATCTTCTTGTTGACTTATGGAGTGATATTTCTTTCAAGTTTTTGTTCATTTGCATCTCCTGTTTGTTTTTATAGTAGATTGGCATGATGAAAGCCAGTACCTGGTCTGGGGAACAGTTTTACTTTATGATTTTCTGTATTCACAAAGTAGAGAACAGAGGCAAGTGGCAATAGTTCAAGCCCAAACAAAACACTCCTCTGGAATTTATGTCTGATGCCAAATTTTTCTTCCTTATTCATTTTCAGAGTTCAATTAAATACTGAACTACTTAGGTGTTGGTTACATATCACTGAAGAGCTATAGACGTCTAAAATAACCTCCTATATTCCAAGAACTCAAATATGTTGCTTGAAGAGTACTGTTGTGATGAGTGTGACTTTGTTACTTAACAGGGTAAGATAGGAATTGAATTTTCATTTTCTGGAGGCAGAGCTGGTTTGACATGTAGGCAGAGTGAGCAGCTGATTCTGTATTGGGATTTGAGGGGTGCTAAAATCCTTCCCCTGTCTCTGAAGCTACAGTTCATATTTCATCTATCTGAATATTCATGATTACAGAAATAAAGAATGTTGGAGATCTTATAATCCCACTTTCAAGTTTTAGAGTGAGAAAACTGGGATCCAGAGAGGCCCTGACATTTATTCAATCTTGACTTTTTTTTTAGAAGCTTGAAAAGTTACATAAAATAAACATAACAGGGAGTCTATAAAACCAAAAAAATACAGAGGTAATTATAGCATGCATACTGTAAAATCATAGTTATCTATTTTTTGTGTAACATAAAATAGAATAGCTCATGCAGAAGGAACATTGAGTTATAGGATTCACAGTTTTAATATTGTAACACATAGGAATATATCCTGGGGAGCACCTTATAAAATGCACTTATTGTAATCTAATAAACTCCTTTATAAATCTTGAAAATGGATATATGATAAATTTCTGAGGCCATTTCTTATAATCACAGTTAGTATGGATTGATGACCTCATACCAAACTGTAATTAAATGAGAGTAATTCTGTTGGAGATTAGTAATTTTCTTTCAACTGGTCAGTCTAGATTTAGGATAACAATAAGATATATGTTTACTACAGTTGAATGTGATTCTCACTAAAATCAATAAAATGTTAAGTCATTGATATGTCTGACAAGCTATAATCATGTCACATTCTGATGTAAGTCAAATACTTCATGAAAATAGCCAATTTAAAAAATCCTATGCATTGTGTACAGAGAAGAATAGAATTTCAACTTCTAGAGCATAAAAGCACAAGAGAAAATGAAGATAGAACATTTTAATTGGCCAAGAATCTAGAGATTAGATTTGGATGAAACCAATGAAGAATTAGACACAGAATACAATATGTTCTGACATATGTTCTGAGAGTTTCACATTTTCATTTAATGCCATAGGAGTAAAACAGATGAAAACTTCCAGTAAATTTCATTTTAGCATAGTTTGAAAACTGTCTCTTAACTAGATTAACCCACATTCAGCCCATTTTCTTAACTCATCAATACACACCAAAAAAATATGCATTCCATTGTATTTCTCTATAACAATCATGATTATGTACCTTTTTCTTACTAGAAATTAACTTTTTTTTTTCTTGGCTAGAGGAAGCTCAGTGAATAACTCAATGAGGACTTCATAGTCTAGAACAGGTGCTAATTCTGCATGATGCAGTTTCTTGAACAGCCCATATGTAATCCATCAAGAAGTCTTCCTGGTGCTGTCTCAAAAGTCTTTCCAAATCTGATTACTTCTCTATATATTTTTACTGCTCTGGTTAAATCAACATCACTTTTACTTTTATAACATCAGAAATCTCCTAACTGCTCTTTCAAATGTCATACCTGTCTCCACCCCCAAACTACCAAACCATTCACCAATCAGCAACCACAGGAATTTTCTTTAAATGTATATAAAATCATACTATTCCTTTTTAATAACCTTCCCACGACATCCTATTAACAATGGAATGTAATTCCAAATTCTTGCTATATCCTCAAAGCTCCACATGATGGAGGGGGCATTTCTAATGATTCCTTGCTGCTTTCATTCTGTCCTCACTGCAACTGACAGGTCAAGCATGTAACATTCCTCAGAACCTTTGAACTTAGTGTTTCCTATGGGTGAAATCCTCTTCTCTCTGATGTGTCAGTTTTATTTTACCAATCAGGTCTCAGTCAAACTTCCAGCTCTTTAGGGCCATCTCTTTAATACCTTACTTAAATATTTCAAATTTCAGTATTTTCTTGTGACTATTCTTTTCTTCTGAAGTTTTATCATTTGAATTTATATGATTACTGTTTGCTTCCTTCTTCATTTATCTATTAAATGCATAAATGCAAGGATTTTCTCCTCCTCACTTCTCTTTTTTACCTTACTTGCAGCAGTAAGATAATTTTTGAATGACTATGTGAATAGGAAATGATGTTAGTTGTGTAATCATACTTGCTGATTTGGAATTAGTAGGACGTGGGCAATATGGACTTAAAAGAAACAGTCATATCAAAAACTTTTGTCTGGGTTTCATTGTCACCAAAGGATAATATTTCAAAGCAGTTATTACTTTTCAGCATAATATGTGTTCGGGAAATTAGAAAGTTTGTATTATTATTATTATTTTAAGATTTATTTATTTTATACAAGAACCAGGGTACCTGCCAGAGGAATGGGAGGGTGAGAGGATTCACCAGAGACAGAGCGGGGAGCAGAACAGGCAGATGGACTGAAGTACACTACTGAGGGGAGCAGCGGGTGAGAGAAGAGAGGTCTACCATGCCATGTGGGTATCTCCCCGGCCAGTCGGGAATCAAACCCACACTGCAGAGGCTGTGGACAGCTTCACAGTGCTGCGCTCGACCTGTTGCACCACCAGGGAGGCCCAGCTCCAAGATTTTTAAGCCACTTAAGAAAAACTATACTGTTCCCTAGAATCCAGCATTAACTGTCTCTTGTTTATTAAAGTGGATACAGAGTATTTTTTAATTCCATGCTTAGCTATATATAATAAAACTTTTGTCAACAACCTGGCATTTGCCTTAGGCAAAAATAGGACATTTGGATAGCACTGAAAATTTACACATGCAAGGATGTCAGAATATAATAAATGTTCGTTAGTCCTAACTACAATCTTGAATAGATAACAGAAAATTTATAAAAATGATTATACTGTATTTAGTACTTTCTAAAATGGATTATGTTACAGACTAATAAATTGTAAGTAAAGGATGCTTTTAGTTAGCACCACTTGCAGTTTTATGTACAGTCTTAGGTCAGTGCTTGTTGGGGAAGAAATCCTCAGGAGAGATGCTAGGTGGTTTTTTGAGACACTCTGCCTTCACGTGTAAGTCTTTGGGCATGGAAACATTTATTAGAATGACTCCAAGAAGACTCCATTCCTAGGATGTGCCCCTTGACCAAACTGTGATATTGCAGAGGTATTTTTATGGTACTTTTTTTCTATTATCATTTTCTCCTTTCCATGATATTTGCTTGGTTTCAGCAATTTGTGTCTTGCTCCTCTCGCCCCCACCTACAGTATACTTCTCTCTTGTCCATCAACAAAACCATAGAAAAAACTATCAATCTTTGACCCTTATTTTGCATAGTAATTAAAAGTAGATATTCAAGAACCAAACTTTCTGGATTCCAATCCTTTCTGTGTCTCATCCTCTGCATCTTCATGTATAAAATGAAGTAGCAGTTTCTATGTCAAAAATGTGTAATTTTGAAACCATCTGATATTTTTCTTTTTCCTTCTGTCTTATTTCACTGAGCATAATTCCTTGTAGCTCCATCCATGTTGCTGCAAATAGCATGAGTTTATCTTTTTTGATTGCTGAATAATATTCCATGTGTACATATACTACATCTTGATTCAGTGAGGAATATAGGGGAACCAAATAAGACATCAGTGTAATAAAATAATTACAGTATAAAACACAACAAAGCAAAAGCAGACAATTATAAATCAGAGACATACTGCAGGGGAGGAGGCAGGAGAAGGATCAGAGGGAGGGAGGGAGGAGCACAGGGGACTGAGGTGATGGTGCATGGGTGCATTGGGGAAGGAAACTCTATGGGGACTACACCTGAGGGGGTGGGGGAAGCAAATATTGTTTAAAATGAACAATGATGTAAAAAAATTAAAAAATAAAAATGTGTAATTTTGGTTAAATGAGTTAAAATATGGAAAACATAAAAGTCTTTGTCACATAGTAGGTGCTCAATAACTGTGAACTCATGAGGTATTCAAGCTTTATCGGGAATTTAAGACCCTAATGCAGTGTAGATCAGTGGGTAGTCATTTAAGTTGGAACATTTCCATGTTGGACCCGAATACACAGGGTTTAGACAATGCTTAACCTGAAAGTCAGCAGAGCTTGCTTCAGAATTTCAAAGATTAATTGGCCACTTTAGCCCAAACTATCAAAATCCTAGTATTTTATGGTATGGTTGCTAGAATATTTGAATGGTCAGTGTTTTAGCAGCTATATGTTCTTTATTGAATATGTAAGATACTATTAAATTGTCACATATTTCAGAGGCATCCTCTATATGATGGTTTAAAAAAAAAAAAGAAGAGGGAAGACTGATGTGGTATTTCTTTTCTGTTTAAAGCTTTTAAAGTCTTGGTGCATTAACTGACATATGTTGTCAATCCCATTCAATGGGACTGATTAAGTATTGCACAATACCATATGCATGATCTTTTTTTTTTTTTTGCATGAGTTGGAGGATTACAGAAATTAAAATAGCTTTATTCTATACTCATCAATATATATAGAAATTATTCATGGAACATAATGCTACATGCCAGGCATAGTTCTAGATATTTTCATGCATTTTTTTCTTTTGATCCTCAAAACTGCCTATGAAGCAATTTGAAAAATCAAGAAGGCAGAGTTAAATGTCAGGACTAGGGTCACCAGCTGTCTAGAGGCAGAGCCAGGATTTACATTAGGCCTATCTATGTCTAATCAAAATTGGGCTCTTCATTGCTGCATATCATCTTAGACTACAAATAGATATGATAGCAATGGAAGAATTTCGCTCTAAGGGCAAATACACAAGGTTTACCATTCTTGGGATTTTTCAAAGTTCTGATATTGATCGTATGACTAGTTGAAGCAGAATTGCTGGATCTGTTTGCTCAATACTTCAACAAGTATTGGGTTCATAATTGCTCATTATGTTCAGTCTATTTCACACTGTGACACTTAAGAATGTACAGCACAAGAAAAAAGATCAGAATGTGAATTAAGTCCTTTTGGAAAACTTTCACATTCAAACAATCAGGAATCTTTGTATGTCTGTCAAAGGTATCTTAGGAAAGATTTGGGATCTTTTAGTGTGTTTCATTTGGACCAATGTCTTATGTACAAATATAAATCATGAAACCCATTTGCTTCTGGATCTGCTGACTGGAAGGAAAATATATGGATAATTGAGATTTTGGCACATGTAAACCTAATCTTAAATACATGGGTATTGGAAATATCAAATGGAAGTAAAAAATAGCCTTACAGTTTTGTCAGGGATGAGGGATGTTAATAAAATCCTGCTTCCCTTTTAGGGAATAAAAAGTAATATGTACATAAATCCAAATCATTCCCCAAATGTTGAGTTAATACGTATAACACAGGTTTAAATGCCTTTGTCTAAAGTAGGAGTATTTCTATTATCCCGCTACACATTTAAGAAGACCAAGGTAGAAATATGTACACACACCCAAAGTCTACAAATAAAACAAAAACACACATTTCATATTGCTGAATGATTTATAGGAATCATAAAAAAATCAGATGATTTTATTTTTTATTATGGAAACCCAATATTTATTTTAAAATTCTAAAGGTTTTTAGTATCATCAGCCAATTGTAAACAAAGTAAGTTAGAAATTTTAATATATCTGTGTAAGAAACATCAATTCCAAAGAGCACCTGCACCCCTATGTTTATAGCAGCACTGTTTACAATAGCTAAGCTTTGGAAACAACCCAAATGCCCAAAAATAGATGACTGGATCAAGAAGATGTGGTACATATATACCATGGAATATTACTCAGCATTCAAAAAAGATAAACACATGCAATTTGCAGCAACATGGATGGCGCTGGAAGGGATCATGCTCAGCGAAATAAGCCAAAAAGAAAAAGAAAAATACCAGATGGTCTCACTCATAGCAGGAATCTAGAAAACGTAAATAAGGGACCAGGAAAATGAATATAAGAAAGTGAAAATCAAAATCAACAAAAAACTATGAACCAGAGACACTTTTTGGGGGGTGGGGGGCGGGAGGGGAAGGATTGGGGTCAGAATGGGGCGTTTGCAATTGTATGGGGGAATATAAAAATAAAATTTATTATTTAAAAAAATAATATATCTGTGTATAATAGAAACTCAAATGACAAGAAAATAAAAGTCTTTTACTTTGTTCTAAGCACTGGGAGTCTAAAAATTATAAAGCAAAATGTTTATGTGCAGTAGTGCTATTTTTTATCACTTGAAAGATCAATCTTATTTTTACCCTGAAATTTTTAAATTTGTTTGTGGTGTCTTAAAAAATGGTTAAAAAATGTCCACACATGATAAATGTCTCACTATTCCTTCATATTCACATCTCTTACTTAAAATTAAACAGATTTAAAGGTGAAAAATTTTAATTTTTCTCCTTCATTGTCTATCTTTCTAGATGAAATCACTGTGGTTAAGAGAAGCACATTAATCAGTCCTTTCTGGAATGGTGGAAAACTCAAGTTTCCAATTTCTAGTTTTTTTTAATGAGGAAAACAGATGGAAAATACATAGTAGATATTAAGAAGTCTCAAAATGAAGCAGCTTCCAAGGTATGTCGCAAGGTTAATATATGCTTAACCTAACTCCTTCTGATTTTTTTAATCTATGTTAAAAGAAAATAGATGTTCACTAAGATACTATAAACTGTAAAATCTTTGGAATTTAATTAAAGAAAGATAACATTTTGTTCAGAATAACGTTAAAGTGGGATATTTCTTAATTTCTGTTTTAGTATACCTTATTTATTTTCTAAAAGGATTTGAGATATCTCACAATAAGGAACACAAACTGTAAGGTTGATAAAAAAGGAATAAATGGAAATTAGGAAAGGATAAAATAGAGGAAGTTCATATATTAAATTGCATGCATTAATACAACTCTTGTATTAAAGAGTCAAATTTGACTCTGAGCACCTGTGTTGTCAATGAAGAGTGGTTATGCAACCCTTATCAAAAATGGACAAGCCTACTGATGTCAAAAGGCATACAAACTTTCCCCTGATCATTCTTAAAGAACTGCTAACAGGAACTTTTATATCAATGACTCTAAGTGACACTATGGACATTGTCATGAAAAAAATTCAATGAATTCATAAGGAGCTTTCATATTGTATGTAGTGTTGAGCACAGTTTGAATTCTCTGAGAATGTTTAACTGGCCCCAGATAAATTATAAGCATGACTACCTGTTCATTCAAGATAAGTGAGAATTTGACATATAATGACTACATATTTGAATGCTCTTTGTGTAGTAAATATTTACCTTTACTTTGAAGATTGTGATTTTAATTGATTTATTCTTTTTAAAAAAAAACTATCAAAGTATATTTGATGTACAAAGAGTTACACATATTTAATGTATACAAATCTGATGAATTTGCACATGCAAACATCATCATACTCAAGATAATATAGGTATCTAACTGTTCCCAGTTTCCTTAAATTCCTTGTGTTCGTACATGAATGTGTGGTAAGATCACTTAACATGAGCTATGCACTTTCAGCCAATTTGAAATATACCATTACCATATTGTTAACTCTACACAGTATTTCATGCAACAAATTTCTAGAACTTGTTTATCTGGCATAACTAAAAGTTTACATCCACTGAGCAACAATGGAGAGGTAGGATTAATCCCTACCTAATTGATGTGTGTGCTGATTTTCTAGTATATCTGATAATTCCTTGACATTCCTCTCACCTGGAAATGGGGGTGACCTGAACGACTTAGTCTAAATGCTTAGAATTCAGCAGAAGTGATGGTTTGTCTTAGAATAGGTCATAAAAGGTGTTTTCTGACTGAACTGTGAGGAGGTCCAGGCCACAACCCAAGTCTCAGAAATGCAAGGGAAGCTATTTCTAGATGACTCTGGTTCCAAACTCTTTAGCCATATCTAGTAATTCAGTTATTTCCCACTAGTGCCCCACTTATGCCCCAGAGGATGCCAGCCACATGATATCCTTCTCAAATCTCTGACTCACAGAATCCTTGTTGAATGAACTAAAATTGTCTCAAACACTGACATGTTAACAAAAATGGTTCAGAGATCACTTTCCTTCAATTATTTTTATCTCTAGACCTATCAAGCTGAAACCCATTGCATTCCTTCTAGACAAGGTATTCTCAGACAGTCCCATTTCATTCCATCTCTCCAATGATGCACAATGGAAGGAGCATCACTTAGTACATCGTGATTATCAAACTACTGTAGATTGTTGCACAGACCACTAGCTGCCATCTGGCATGCCATTATCCACAAATGAGTTTCTTCTGGATCAACATAAATATCTTCCCATTTGTAGCCAAAGGAAACATTTTCTTCTCATTTTAACTGACGAGTCTGCAGTATGGTCTTATCTGTGATTTCTAATAGAGAAAACAAGAAATGATAGACATTTCAGAAAATCTGTCTTTATATTTTGCTATCTCGGTATCTACAGCTGTCATACTGATATGCAATCCTGAAAAGCTAATTGTACGCAATGTTTGTAGAGTATCTCTTTTCTACCTGTCCCCCTTCAAACATGTTCTTCTCTTGGATTAAAAAAAGTATACTGTTGTAAATCCTGACAGTTGGCTTTTCCTTTTAGAATGTAAGTGCCTGATTTTACGTTTGTCACTGAGGCATTCACTTCATAAGGATTAGCTCAAATAAACTCACTGCTAGCCACAAAGCTAGATAATGAGCTGGAAGAACTCCCTCCACCAAAGCACCTTTGTTTTTCAGACCCTCGGTGATTAAGAGAATGATCTGTAGGTCACTCGTGGGGTTCAATTTTTCTTTCTTTATGTTCCTGGACCTTAAATTCCCATACTTGCAATTTAAGTTCACCAATGATGCATGTGCCTTCAAAACCTTAGACCCCTCACACATCAACCCTAATTAAAGTAGGGCCCCAGGCCTGCGTGTTTTTTTTTTTCTCTCGCTCCACCCTCACCTCAACCCCTCACCTAGTGACCTTATACTGTGGCTCCAGGTGTGCTGTATCACTTCCAGGATCTATTTCTTCCAAAGTAATATAAGTAATAAAGCTATCTTTTCCAAACTTTCCTTAGAGTTATTGCTGAAGACTCTCTTGCAGTCTTAATAAGAACAAGGACAGGGCCAGTCATCATATTTGTTATTGGTAGGTTGAAGCCATCACAAAACAACTATTTCATGAGAGCAGAGTCTTCCTTTTCTATGACTCTCCTACACAATCACAAAATCATTGCAGCAAATCCATAAGGACCTTTAGACATCATTTATTGAGACCTCTAGTTTTACTTTTCTCAAATAATAATCTCCAACTTTTCCCTCTGCTCACCATGAAATTCTGAAATCACATCAAATTTATACCATATTCCAAAAGCTTCTGGGTCCTTCTTTCATTTTGTCTTTTTCACTCTCAGCTAATTCCTCCCTATCTTCCTCAGGAGAATACAGTGGAATTCACTCCTAACTTTCTTTACACCTTCTACAACATTTATTCAATTTCACTGACTTGTTCCTTCATGCCAGTCCATTCCAAAGCCAAGTCTTCAATTTTGCAGTATCTGACATTCTCACAACTACTCTCATAAAACATTCAACCATTTCATTCGTTTTTCTCTGCATTTCCATCTACAACATTACTTCCTTTCTTCACCCATCAAACAGAAAGAAACAAAAATAACTCTTCTGAGTGAAGAGAGAGATCAAATGTGAAAACAAGGTATTCCTTTAACTGAACTTCACCTTCAGAGTTCTTCCCTATGTTTTCTCATTCCTTTCTGTACAGTTTCCCGAAACACAGCTTTCCCTTATTATCTTTATCAATTTCTCCATTCTCTTCTGAACCAGTGACATCTAACTTGTCTGTGAAACTCTCTTGGTCAGGTCAACAATAGTTTGTTTGTCTCTATTCAGGATTCATCCCACATGATCTTGCCACTTTTTGATCCTGTTGACTTTGGACTTCTTTCTACCCCTACTCTTTTCTGCTCATCTTTGACCACACCTCTTTATCTCTGTTGCTGTAGCCTTTCTGTTTATCCCCTGACTGCTACAGCACTTCAGGTTCACTCCTTCTTACTTTTAATCTCATCCATTCCTATGACTTCAGTTTATCATCTCTCTCTAGTGTTGACTCCGAAACTGGAAATTCTGGCTCAGATTTCTTAACTCTACATCTACATCTCCATTATGTATTAAATTTCTACAAAAATGTGTATCTTTACTCTTTGATAACCAAACATATCTGTCTAGTGGTAGAATTAATCTGACTTATCTGTCATATTAGCTTCAGTTGATTCAGAGTCTTCCCTGCCCCCCCCCACCACTTCATTTATATTCCAAGGCCAGGAGTAAGCATGCTGGGTAGGTGGGGAGAGGGAGCTCTGTCTGATCTATTCTTGTTGGTATCTGCTTTTGTAGTCTCATTAACGTTGGTCCCTGGCTATAAGATTGCATGCTAGTGGGCATCTACTAAGATGGCTGTATTTCTCTCTAGTTTACTCACCCAGACTGTTTACTCTCTAGTTGTTTATATCACAAAAATAGATCTCTTGGTCCTTTATCATTTACTTCTGAAGCCTTCCCAGTGTTGACAGGGAAATTTCCTGATATTCTTTTATGCCAGTCTGGGAGCATGAGACATTGATGCCTTGATTTATAGTCTGCTAATGCTAAACCAAACTGGTGCAGATCTCTAAGTCTTCGCTTCTTTTGAATTCCCATCCCGGTGATTTGTTGGCCTTACTTGTCTCTCCTTCCCAAAGAAAAGGTTTTAATCTAAGGTAGAGACAGGGCGTCTATTTTTCAGAATTGCATATGGATATATAACTCTTAGTTTTCTCTCTGATTCTTTTCTTCTTTACCAGTCTATTAAAATTTTACTTTCTCTCTGGTAGAAAGATTGACTACCCATGCTCAGATTTTTATGTGCTTATTTAAGACTTAAACTTTATGACCTTCATGTGGTTTTAGAGCCTCAAAATTCATGCTTTCAAAATTTAAAAGCTTTTCCATCAAAACATTTGTAGTGTATTAAAAAAAAATTCTGTTTGGTTAGAAGAAGCTAACGTTTTGTTTTCTTTGTATTTACCCTATAATTCCATCTGAGTGGACTAGTATATAATGTCTGAACTGGGGCCTAAATGTGAGAGAGAAGTATAATTACTCTTTCAAAATGTTATCTTACTCGAATTACATTTTCCATACAACTAGTTCCAGTCGCTCATGTTTTTCAACAAGAGTATCATCATTTGCCTTGTTTTATTAATTCACCTTTTTTGACTCCTTTTTCACTCCTCCTACTCTTACTGGAAATGAAATACGATGATTTTATATAAGAAACATTGCTCCGATTGGCCCATTCTTTTTCCATATCCTTTTTGCCACCATTCAATAAAGTTTTCATTACCGTTCTTTTGGATTACTGCAGCAGAATCTTAATAGATGTGTCTGTTACTAATTTCTGTTCACTCCATTCATCCTTCAGGTACTGTCTATGATGGTTCTATAACACAATATTTGCTATTCCTGTTTACAAACGTTTGTTGAATACAAGTGATATTGAAAAAATGTAAATTAATATTTTTTCATGGTAATTCTTTAGCATATATATTTACACACGTTTCTGCTCTTCATGTTACAGATCTCTCACTATTGACTCATTCTCTTCCCCAGAACACTAGACTCCTTCATGACTCAGTGCTTTGGTCATAGTTATTGCCTTTATTAGTTATATCTTATTCTCTGCTCTACCCTTATTATGTAAAACAATAACAATAATAACAAAAAAGCACCCAAAACAAAACACACACACACACAATCCCAAAAAACTCTAATTCTTCTCCAGGATTCTAATTTACTTAGCATAGCATATATGCTCTGTCTTAAATGATTGTTTGGCTCAAAGCCTGAGACTGTTAAGTTCATCAGGGAAGGTAGCATTTTCTCTGTGTGTTTACTGTTATGCTCCTAATACTGATTATTGTTTCTGCTCCATAAATCTTGTCAAAGAAAAATTGTCTCTCTATGCCCCTAAATTGCTATTTGTATTTTTCTTTCAACTTTGTATGTCTCTTGTATGACTGCTTCTCTCCTTATATGTTACTACTCCTACTAGGTTTGTAATTTTTGACATTTCTAGAGCACCGAATATAGTTTGCCAGAATCCTTTTTGAAACACTCCCTTCTTTTGTTTCCTTTCTGATCCTCCCTCCATGTTTTTGCCTGCTTTCCGTTATCTCCTCTGAAGTATTTCTATTTGGAAAATTTCCCCACCTCCTCCTGCTTTTTCTAAACTGTGAACACTCAATACTAATTCCTCTTCCTTTTTCCATTTCTAAAAATGTTGGGTGAAGTCATTGACACTCCTGAGTTCACTTATCAGTAACATATAGAAAACGTTAATTTATAATTCTCACCAAGATCTGTCCTTTGAGTTTCAGATCTATGTAGCCTGCTCATGCAACACATTTATGTATTTTCATACTTGCTTGTGTCCATGTTCTTTAAGCTCATTGGTTTCATTTTCATACAGTATAAATACTGTGGGACTGCACCTATTTTGGAATCATTTCACTTGTTATTTCTGCAGAATTTCTGACTTTTCACATGAGGGGTTTGTTAGTTAGGATTATGCTAGTACAAAGTTTAAAAGAATGATTGTTCTACTTTCTAGTTAATATTTCACTTCCTTTCTCCTGCCCCTGGCCCTCTCTTGCCCAAACAATTAAGAAATAACTCATAGGTTCAAGTCATAGGTCTTCCAGGAGGGAAAGAAAAATAGGAAGGGATAACTACAATAGTTCCACAACTCTGCACTTACTGAGCATCTGTAGGAAATATTTAACTTTTAAAGAGTCATTTAAATAATTTTTAGCAGACAAAAGTCAAAAATCTTCTTTTAATGCATGTCTTTGAAATAGTGCATTGAATGGATTTCAAAATGGTTAAGGTTTTTGCTTCTTAAAAATTTATCATTAGAATATTGTTCAAAACATCATGTGGTGACTGATATCAAAGAGTCACAAAGAACTCTTACAACTCAGCAAAAAGAAATAAAGTATCTCAATCAAAAAATGGACAGAAGAGCTCAGTAGATACTCTCCAGGGAAGACATACAGATGGGCAACAGGCACATGAAAAAATGTTCTTCATCACTTATTGTCAGGAAAATGCAAATCCAAAAAATAAAACCTTCTCACACCTGTGATAATGGGCCACATCAACAAGGCCAGGAACAAGTGTTGGCAGTAAAAGGAACCCTCTCCTGCTGTCAGTGTGTGCAGTGCGGTAACAACACACTAAGGAGAAGATCCTGTGTTCCAAAACACAAACAATGATGTAAACCAATGTTATCTCAAAAAAAAAAAAAAATTCTTGCAAGGCAAATCAACATCTCCACACTAAATATAATTCCTATTTCACATATAATTATTTTCTTTGCTTACAATCAACTGAAATTTAGGGTAAGATTCACTCTTAAATGTATAACAGTCCCAGATGTAATTGATAAACTATCACAATATTGACCTCAAAGACCTTATACCTGAAGCTAATTATGTGTGTGTGCATGCCACTAGTTTGGGGTGCATGGTGAAGTGGGGAGCAGGTGAGTGAAGTAGATATGTAGGGAAGGACTTCAGATGGATTAAATTATTAAAAACTCCAGTCAGCAAATATTATACCATATTAAAAGACTCAGTGGTAACTACTGATCATTTTTCTTTTTTTGGTAATCATAAGTTGTTTTTATGAGTGGTACTTGAATTTGTGTGGTAATTCTTTTTAGACCTTGAGGATAAAAGGAACATTGTACTTTTAGAGTTGAATTATGAAACCAAAGGTTTTTTTCCTTTCTAATTTGGAGCAGTAACACCAATAATAAAATCAACAAATATAAAGAAAAAAGGTATGTCCAGAGAGAAGAGTGTGTCCTTAGGGTCAAAATATTTAATGTCTTCTGTTTCCATTGCCTGCATTATCCTAAAAATGGGAAAAACTCTTAAGTCATATTATTTGGAAAGTTTTCAGTAAGACCATCTAAATGCTTTTAATATTAATCCTTCCCATGTAACCTTGGGATTATAATCATTTCTAAGTTGGATTATAAGAGAAAAAATACTATGGATGAATTCTCTAAAATTTAGGTTTTATAACAACTGTGGCTTTTTTTAGGCAATTAATATTTTGCATTCTGGAGCCTATCTCAATTTTGAATGCGATTTAATTGGCTTGGTAATCCCAGTGACTGACAAAGAAAAGAGTAGATAATAGCTTTTACAATCAGAAAACCTAATCAATATGCTTCTTTGTTCGATCAGCTTTCCCATAGTTTGGGGAGTGGATAAAGATCTTTACTTGGACAACTTGATAACCTGATGAAAACTACAGTGTCACTAACACACACACACACACACACACACACACACATAGATGTGTTCACAAACCACATTCCTATATATTCTGTTTCGTATACAATTCCAAAGGAATCCTGGGATCTTACGTGTGAATCATGATCAGAAATTAAGAACTTTTCTCCTGGTGATAGTTCCTGCTTAAGCTACTAAGCTATGCTACTCAGCTATGCTCAAGGCTTTATTTCATGCTCCCCCCAAAAGAGGAGAATGCTTATCCTTGCTGATCAATGTCTTTGGAGGTTGAAATTCCTTAGTGATTGAAAGGCTAAGCTTAAATGAGTGGATTCTTCCCTTTAGTCTATTGCTTGCAGGCAGCCAGAGTAAGGTGAACATGTTATTTCCTTTTTCTGTCAGAATTTCTTTTTCCCATGATGCAGGGAAGGTAAGAATTTTTCTATTCCCTTCCTCATCATGTACTCAGCCATTGGGGCATATAATCTCCAGCTGTCTTTCGTGATTTTCTTTGTCTTGTTTTATTGTGGGAGTGCACTGTGTATATCCTTCTCAGCCATGTTTTTCTGTTTTTACTACAGATGTCTATAACTATAAATAATAGCAACCAGCTATAGCACTATTATTCTGGCTGCTGTGTGGTGCACACAAATATGCATGCACATACCACACAATTAAGTCTTCAGAAGAGCTCTTTGAGGTACCTGCTGTCATTATGTCCAAATTACTTATGAGAAAATGGAAGCACAAAAATATTATTCCTTGTCTCAGCTCTCACAGTGAAGACCTGATGAAGTCTGCCCCCAGATTCTGCACTTGAAATCTGTATGTTAATACTGCTCATTCATGAAAGTATGGATTTTTTTTGCTTGAAATATTTCTTTTAACATTTCTTGTAGTACATACCTACTTGTGATGAAGTCTTTCAGTTTTTATATGTCTTAAAATAATTTTATTTGCCTTAATTTCCCCCCCCCCAAGTTGTATTTACTGGGTATAGAGTTCTATATTAGCAGTCTCCTCATACTCTATTAAATTTAGCTACCTTAATCCCTCCAAATTTCAGTTCTGTCTCTTCAGTTTATGGAGGCCCATTGGTTCCTTCTCTGTCACAGACAATTTTTTTTCCAGGCATAAAGCTATTTGTTTCCTTTTCTTTGGTTGTTTTTGATTTTTTTCTAGTTGTTACAGGAGGGGGAGGGTAAAGGGCAAGTCTAATCACTTTTCCACCATCTTGACTGAAAATGTATGAACTTGGAATTATTTTTATTTTTTTGAATTAAAAATGTCATGTTGTTTTCATTTTGAATATATTCCTTTGAAACTTGCTTTTAATACTCAAAGATATGTGTCAAGGTTTACCTCTGCTTAATCATGTGGATTTAGTGTATTCATTTTAACTGTTGTCTAGAAGGAAGAGCATAAAATATATTTTCTTTTTAATGACTTGAAATCATTTTTTAATTAGTTGCTATTAGTATAATTAGAAAAATCAAATTTATAAATATTTAAGATTTATCACTTGTAAAATATTCATAGCAATAGCAGGATTATGAGAATTATATAATGGGGAACATTATGAGGAGTAGGGTATGCAAAAATGATTCTTAATTTAGCTCACATTGTTTATTTTCTATTCTCATTTCTTGCCTTTGTTTTTTCACCTGTATCTTGCTTTTATGGAAGCATCAAGTCAGGCTAGATGATTTCAGAGTTAGTAGTCATTTTATGAGCATTTTCTGGCCTGAAAAATTTATGTGAGGCCAAATAGTTGGTTGATTGAACTTGTTTTTTAAAGTTCTTGTCTTCTAGAACTCAACTTTTCACTGTCTAGCAGAAACACGAGGAAGATCCAAGGGAAAGGCCATAAGATATTGTTCAAATATTTTACCTCTTCAGAGGTGGAAAAGCAAGACACCAGATCATATTACCACGATGAGCAGAGACTGTCTTTCTCTGTATCTGTCTAGTTTGCTCCTAGAAGAGATGATTCTTTATGCATTTTGGACACCAAAACTTCATGGATAAGCTGTGCTATTTCTGACCTCTATTTTTTTCCCTAGATTTCATTTAAAGTATCTTAGATTTATATAAAATAAAATATTAATTAAAAAAGTATCTTAGATTGGGGGCCCTTCCTGGTGGCTCAAAGGGTTAAGATGCACCCTATGAAGCTATCTGTAGCCACTGCAGCAAGAGTTCAATCCCCAGCCAGGGAGCTACCCAGATGGAACAGCAGACCTCTCCTGACTTGCCTGCTGCTCTCCTCAGCAGTGTATTTCAGTCAGTCTGCCTGTTCTCTCCACTCTGTCTCTGGTGAATCCTCTCAACATCCCCCCCACTCCTCTGGCCTGTACCCCAATTCTTGTGTGCATAAATAAATCTTTAAAAAAAGTATCTTAGATTGGATTAAAAGGAGGATGAACCTCTGTGTGAAGCTATGTAATTGGAACAGCTTCCTCAATAGTTTCCCCACTGCTTGCACTTACCTCTTCCAACTCATCCTGTATTATGTTGCCAGTCTAAGCCTTCAGAGAACTTCATGCATATGGACTGTTCACCATTGGACTTAACTTCAGCACAAACGTCTGGCATTTAAGACTCTCTGCAGTGTGGTCTTTAAGATGTCTTTCCATATTTCTGCCCTAGTGCTGTCTTTCTTGTACTTTTGTATTTGAAGTAAATGAAGCTGTTCACCCAGAGCTGCTACACATGGTCACTCTGTGTCTTGCATGGAGGCAGAGGGTAACAGAACTGAAGCTCAGTCTTATTTCTTACCTAGCTGGGCCTTTTGGGAATTGTATCTACCCAAATATGAGTGTATTTTTCTAATTTACAGCAATGAGATAAGGCCCAAATTGCCCTGTTTGCTCAATATTCACAAACACCTTATGATCTCCATGTTTGCTTATTCATGATTCTTATCTTCTATATATTTCTGTCCTCTTTCTGTGCCCACTGAATTCGTTTACTAAATCCACTGAAGCTTTAAAAGTGACCTCTTACTAATCTCATATTTTTTTAATCTTTCTTGTGATAATTTATTTGTTGACCCCTTTAAGTCTCTCCTCTCTTCATATTTACTTTATGTCACTTCCTTGTATTTCTTCCAAATATCTGACTGATCCCATCTAGTCTTTCCCTGGGTTCCTATCACTCTACCTCATGGAGTGACCCTTAATGTTATTATTTCTCAGGTTTCTAGCTTTCATCTTTTCCTCTATTGGCATATTTTTTCTGCCTGGTTGATCACATTTTTCATATGCCTTCAAATTTATATCTTAACTTAAAAAGTCTAAATAAACAAGCCTGTCACCTTTCTTGAGATCGAGACCTTCGCCTCCAAATGCCCACTTAGAAATCTCTGAACTAGAGTTCTTAAATTAACATGTCTAAAATAAAATACAAGTCTAAAATATATTCAAGCTGTCTTATCCTTCTGTATTCTCTATCTCACATCCTGGAAACACCATATATTAGTTTCCCTAATTATTGTCAGGTTATTCTGAAACTTATAGTTGGTATAATGCAAACTTATATAATGGTATAATGCAATGTTACTTGATTAAAAACCAAAGAAACCTAGTTGACAGAGGATATATATTTGATAACACAGCAGTAGTAAAGAAGTATTTCAAAGACATGCAGTTCTCTGTTTTCCTGTTAAACCCTACTACTCCCTTGGGGATCTGAATTTTAATCCTAATTATTTCACGTTCTAAATGGCCTTGACAAAATCACTTAAGTTAGGTATAATAACAATAAGGGCAATATAATACTCAGAGTGATTAAGGAAAGATGAAATATATATAAAAGTGCTTACAAATAAATGCTGCACAGCTGTAAGTTATATTACAGAGCCTGTCAGACTCTTTGATACATAGTTTCTGTTTTGTTTTTGGTACTGGCAGAGGGGTTGATTCTCAATCTATTCATTGCATTTTGTGCATTTCTTAGAGTTTATTGCATGTACTTTTACATTTTTCTTCACATGCCATGAAGTTTTTGAGGGTGAAGTCTGTGTCTCAGTTGTTGTTTTATACCTGGCATCTAGCAAAATGCCTGACAGCAAATTGAACACCATCTGCCCTCACCAAAAATATAAAAAACTTGAGTTAGACCTAATACATTTGCAAGAAATATATTTAAACTCGGAGGATTCCCTTTTCATATTCAAAGCCAGTGAAGGTTTATAGATAGCAGAGACAAACTGTGAGAAGATTTGAGAAAAGACGTCAATAAACAGATGGAAGTTCAGATTTGCAATTCAAATGGAAAGTATTTAAAATATTATGGGTGCAGACCGCTTTAAGTAGTCCTTTCAAGCCATTCAACAACAAACCATTTTTTAAGAACAGCAGAGCATTATTTTGCTGAGCATGATCCCTTCCAGCTCCACCCATATTGCTGCAAATTGCATGGGTTTATCTTTTTTGATTGCTGAGTAATATTCCATTTTATATATGTTCCACATCTTCTTGATCCAGTAAATAAGCCAGAAAGTCAAAGAAAATTACCGGATGGTCTCACTCGTAGCAGGAATTTAGAAGACCTAAATAAGGGACCAGGAAAAAGACTAATTATAATGAAGTAAAAATCAAAATCAACAAGTAACTATAAACCAGAGACACACTATGGGAGGTGGGCAGGGAGGAGGGATTAGGGTCAAAATAAGGGGGGCGGGGAATTGTATGGGGAATATAACCAAGATGAAAATGCATACATTGTGCAAAAATGAAAAAGTATGTAAAAAATATATAAAATAAAAAGCAAAAACAAAACAAAAAAAGAACAACTGTGGAACAGGCTCTCCCCTGTTTATATAAGCCTGCAATAGAAATAATGTGCTTCTGGTTCCCAACTATTTAAGAGCACTGATTATGTATACTAGAAATCTGGGGCATTTCAGTGTTTCAAGAATCTTTTTGAAATTGTTCAGTTCCCTAAAATTAGACTACCTGGTTAACAAAATATGTTTTCCCTGATATGGGCCAAAAATACAGAAGCATACTTTAAAGTTAGGAAGTGACAATTGGGTTCTGGTAATGACTTCTACTAACATTGTGGAAATTATTGGAACAAGTCAGTGGTTTAGACACTTTGACTAGAACTGCTCATCAGGTGGTCACTGTGATGAAATGAATGTGTCTGTGTGGGTGATCAACCTTGACTGCAAATACTGAGTGGCTCCAAATGGGTAACTGGCAATGCTGAAATGTTCCAAGGGTTTGTGGAATTAATTTTATTACCATTAACTATCACAACTTCTATTCTGACTTATGCGGTATTGTAAATAATATGAACTCTAAGATATAGATCACTGCCAAAAATTTAAAAGCATATAAGAAGAAAAATAGTGCTGTCCTTTAACACTGTAGTTTTGTTAGTAGATTACATCTTTCAGATTGTCCAGGGTTAAAAAGAAATAATAAAAGGAAAAGATGTTGATAAAAACATTGGTAACTTTTTTTGAAAGTGTGGTCCATCTTGAGGGCACAATAAACTCATTGCTAATAAATGGACATACTGTAGGTAGCTAAATTAAAACATTGACCATTACTGACATTTCAAAATATAACCAAGATGAAAATGCATACATTGTGTGTTATATTATGTACCCAACTATAGCTTATTTACTGATCTCTCCTGCAACCCAGCCAAAAAACAATCGCCATTTTTTATATATAGATTATATTTGCCTCTCTGTGTACATTATATAGTCGAATAATATGGTATATGTTTTTGAGTCTGACTTTATACTCCATCTTATGCTTGTGACATTCATCCACTCCATGGCATATAGAAGTAGTTCTCTTTAATCACTTTTCCATTGTATTTCATATTTGAAATATATTAAAAAATTGTTCTCTTTTTTAAAAATTGCATGATTTATTCTTGAGTGTAATGCTGGTTTACACATTGTATATGATTTAGGAGTCACACCTCTTCATATATTGTATATCGTTTAGGCTCACACCTCTTCATATATTTGTTATCCCTCAAAATCTGCCACCAAAACATCTCTTCAACAGATGATGCTGGCAAAACTAGACAGTCATAAGCAGAAGAATTAAACTACCCACTATCTTAACCGATACATAAAAATTAACTCAAGATGGATTAAAGCCTTTTATATAAGACCCAAAACTATAAAATACATACAAGAAAACAAGCAAAATACTGAGATATTGGCTTTAGTGATGTCCTTGGGGACTGAACTACAATGGCAAGGGAAGCAAAAACAAAAATAAACAAAAGGGACTACACCAATCTAAGAAGCACCTTATATGTCTGACAAGGGATACTCAAGATTTAAAGAGAACTCATACAACTCAACAAGAAAATGAACAATCCAATTATAAAAAGGAAAGAGGAGCTAAATAGTCACTTTCCCAAAGAATATATACAGATGGACCACAGGCATATGAAAAAAAATTTGTTCTCATGTTGATGTAAGTTTTAGTGGATTCTAAGTTTTGACTATCACCAGTAATACTGCTATGAGCTTTCTCACATGTATCTGTTGTCTAATATCTGTATACATTTTGGTGGACTCTATAAGAGTGGCTTATTAAGTAATTGGGAAGCATTCAGATTTGATAGATTTCACCAAAAAGTTTTCCCCATTTTCACTTCAATAGAGAAAGGTATTTTGTATCGTAATAGTTGATATTGTCAGATTGATTTCTTGATAAAATTTCAGTTATTCTGGTAGAGTTCAGTAGTATCTCAGCTACCATTTTCTCACCCACCTCCTTTCTTAATCTGGCATGGTTGTTTTAAGGATATCTCATGATTCTAACTGTATTTCTGTTTTCCCTTTTCTATTTTTTTAGCCTACTTTCTATAACCAAGTACCTGTTATTGTTGTTGTTCCTTAATTGTGTGTTTATAATGATAAAGATATCACTCTTGAATTACTATGCAAGCAATTACTTCTGCCTTTTTGGTGTGATATTGGTATTTGATATTGATATTTGATGAAAATTTCATAGTAGTATATTGCATAGTACCATATTCCATAGGAGTATATTGCTAATTTGGAATGAATGTTCTGTGTATATTTACCAGACTAAATCAATAATTGGAATTTACTTGCCTCTAGCACTTTCTACTGGTGAGTGAGGCAGAGAAGGTAGCCAAAACCTTTTCAAAAACAGATGTGACCATTTGTATGATCCTGTTTAACTGTGAGTAGAAGAGAGAGGAGTGTTTACGATGCTTCCTCTTCTGAGTTTTCCCCTTCCATTAAAATTTCAGATCAACAAGGTGACCCTGGAAGGTAGTGGAACCATAGGTGGAAGTGGCCTTTTTCTCTGAATTATCATTTGGAGCAGAGCCTCCCACAATCAGGAACATTCATTTTAGACTTTAGGGAAATATTAAACTTCTAATGCGTTAAAATTAGAAGTTATAGTTGATATAACTTCTTAAAATTTGTGGTTTACTTGTTCCATCAGCTAATGCATCTTTAATTAATATAAAAATTTGAACAAGGTTAATTTTACAACAAATAATTAAAATGTAGATGAGTAGTCACACATGTTGGAGACTAGAAAGATAGAGAGCTGTATTATGTAGTGACAAAACGTTTGGTAAAACTGTAAACACTTGGAGGCCAATCAACTACTTACAAAGTCTATAGCTCTAGGGGTATAGAGACACCTGGTAGTATTTTGGTTAATCTTTATTACATTTGGTAAGGTACTACAAAACAAAACAAACGCAGGAAGAATTGGCAATTTGAAAGCATAAATAAAAGAAACAGAAAGATTCCAGAAATCCCAACTGTAGAATTGAAAAAGCATTTTAGTGTATTTGAGTTATTTCTAGTTTGGTAAACTAACAATAAGCTAGCATTGCTCAACTAATACACTTGGTATAATTTTGTGTGATCTTGTTTTTAATTATAGTATACTAATGAAAGATATAAAATGATATTACAGATAATAATAAAACTCTGGTGATATTTTAAGTGGTTAGATGCCAAGTTGGAGGGAAGTTTCTAGCAATGTGTCATAAAGATCCTGTCCTGATTTATATGACTGACTTTGCAATTAATGGGCAGTTTAATTACCTGCTTGAAGACCTATAAAATATCATGTTCTCAATATCTATCAACAATTTATGCTAATTAATTATAAGATGTAGATTAAAAACTTTATTTTCAGGTATTAAGTCAATATAATTCAATTCAATATAGAAAAAAAGGAAATTATTATCTCCATATTTAATACTACCTGTAAAAAACAAACTCATTGTCAATTACACTAGAAATAGAGTGTAGAATGGTGGTAGCCAGGGGCTAGAGGGTGAGGAAATCGAAAGATGTTGCTTAAAAGGTATGAACATTCAGTTATAAAATGAGTAAGTACTGAGGATCTACTATATAGTAATGGTGACTGTAGTTAATAATCTTGTATTTTAAACTTACTCAAAATTTGATGAGAATAAGTGTTGTTTTTTGACTACACACAAAAAAATGGTAACTATGTGAGTGATGGGTGTATTCATTAACTTGATTGTGGTGATTATTTAACAATATGTATACCAAATCATCACCATTATACACTATAAATATATACAGTTTTATTTGTCAATTATGCCTCATTAAAATTGGGTGTTTGGGGTGAGAAATCTGTTAGATAATAACCCTGTTTAGACCCTGGCTAGTATACTGCTCACAAGTGACAAGAGTGGGCATCTTTGTCTCAATCCTATGCTTAGGACAAAGAAGTCAGCTTTTCACTATTAAGCATAAATGTTAACTTAAGGGTTTTTTTTTAATAGGTGTCTTTATTAAGTAGAGGAAATTTCCCTCTATTTCAGTTTTTCTATTTTTTGTAATCATGAGTGGTTGTGAATGTTTTTTCTATATTGATATTGATTGACATAATCATATGATTTTCCTTTGTCTTGTCAATATGGTGGTTAACATTGCTTTTTCAAATATTTAATCAGTCTGCATTCCTGGAATAAATTCTGTTTGGTCACAGGGGGAAAATATGGATAGTACTTAAGCCCATATTTCTAAAGGACATGCATATTGCTACATGAGACTTCCAGACTGCAGAGAGTGCCATTCCAACTACAGATGGCCCCCAACTTACAATAGTTTAACAGAGAACTTATTGACTTGGTGATGGTGTGAAAGCAATATGCATTCACTAGAAACTGCTTTGAATTTTGATCATTTCCTGGGTTAGCGATAGGTAGTAAGATACTTTCTTGAGATGGCAGGCTGCAGGAGGAAATCCTGGTTCCTAGTCAGCAGCGCCATCATAAGGGGTAGACAATCTGTACTCTACAGATAGTGTTTCCTCTTTCAGTACGGTATTCAATACATTTCATGAGATATTCAACACTTCATTATAAAATAGGCTTTATGTTAGAAAGGTTTACCAAACTGTAGGCTAATTTAAATGTTCTGAGCATGTTGAAGTTAAGTTAGGCTAAACTGTGATGTTCCTTAGACTAGGTTTATTAAATGTGCTTTCAACTTATGCTCTATCTATCTATCTGTCTGTCTGTCTATCTATCTAACTATCTATTTATCTATCTATATTATATATTTTATGAGATGCATATTCTGATATATACTTATTCTGTTGAGGTTACATTTGTTTACAATACTGTTTGTGATTTAGGAGACTAGGTTCACATATCCAAAGATGTATGCTACCAAATTACATCCACAACCCCAGTACCCATAGCTCTTTACCATAGACCATTTTTCCAAAGATTTATTTTATTTATGCATATAAGAACTGGGGTACAGGCCAGAGGTGCAGGGGTGAGTGGATTCACCAGAGACAGAGTGGGGAACAGAACAGGCAGATTGACCAAAATACACTGCTGAGGGGAGCAGCAGGTGAGTCAGGAGAGGGCTATTGGGCTATGTGGGTAGCTCCCTGGCTGGGGATCGAACTTGTGCTGCAGTGGCTGTGGCTAACTTCATAGGTTGTGTCTTAACCCCTTGTGCCATCAGGGAGGTCCCCATTGGCCATTTTTATCATAATTTACAGTGGTTTTATCCGGACATAACCCTATTGTAAGTCAATGAAAATCTGTGTATGACATTTTGAAATAGACAAAATTATAGAGACAGTAAAAAAGATCGGTGCTTGCCAGGGGTTGGGGGAGTAGGAGGATAAGTAGATGGAATATAGAGGATTAAAAAAAAACATTTATATATATATATTTTTAACATCATTGTTAATTTTTGTACAATGCATGCTTGTATGCTTTCTCCTCTCAGGTTTAGTCCCCGTAAAATTCCCACCACCAATTCACCCATGAATCATCCCCAAAGTCCCTTGTGCTCTTCTCTCCCTTCTTTTGGGAATATAGAGGATTTTTAAGGCTCTTTTTCCTTTCAGTTCTTCTTGCTGCTACTTTATTCTGATCTGAGAAATTGACATTTCATTTCTATTTTGGTCATTCTGGGAATTTGTATCCAAAATCAGGCTACCACTTCATAATAAATCAATTGGTTTTTTAAATTAATGTAAAGAAGCAAAGAGAAAGAAATTAGAGTACTTGTTCTGTAGCAAAGAATTCAGGACTTCTTCAGATGAAAACATGTTGAACACAGTGGCAGGATAACCAATGATAATGTTGTCTCCAGAGGGAGTAAGCTGAACTGCAAACCCTGAACTCTGTATTTACTTTTCCATTTCAATTCTGAATTTTTAGCTGTTTCGATCTAGATTTTATTTCAACTGGAAGGATTATGACTACGTCACATTCACGATCTCAAGCATGGGTACCAATTTGTGGATACACATCAAGGGAAATTATATATACTACACATTCAACCATGACCTCAATATTAATCCACTAAGGAAAACCTTCTTGCTAAAGGACCACTTGCCTTTTCCAAAACCATGGCTTTTTAGATTTCAATTTTTTTTTTCTGAAATCTTTTAAGGTGAGGGAAGGAGAAGAAATATCTTGTCAGAAAAAGAAAAAAAACACTCACATTCAATGCATTTTTGTTCTGGATTCTCACCATTTGAAATTTTGTATCACCTTATAAATATATGCAAATTAGCAACAGTAGTGAACAATGCTAGGGTTGTTTTTTTTTCCCTTTTTTTTTAAGTAACAGCTGCTATCATTTTTATGTCTATTGAATTGCTATTCACTCATATTCATTCATCATTTATTCAGAACTTATTCTGTGCCCAGGACAGCACAAGATATTGAGAAGTAGAGATGAACAAGAAATAATCTTTCCCTGAGCAAATTCATGGTCTAAGAGAGAAGACAGATATACATGTCAATATTTTCCATATAATGTAGCACAAGCTCTGATCCTATGTCTTTGGGATTGTACACAAGGTGCTAAGGGAGGATGATTCTTCGGAAGAATGCTGAAATGATGCTGAGTCCCAAGCCGAGCTATAAACTTACTATGTGGACAAATTTAATTTATTGGAATAGGCTTATAGATCATCCTCTCTGATTATCCCTAATAAGTAAGGCAAGTCTGATCCCCCCTCTCCGTGTCATCCATCACCACTTCTATACTCTTTCAAACATGAGTTACTAATTAATCCTATCCTATTTTTGCACTATGCTCTGTTCTTCAATAAGTAAGCTTTCCAACAAATTAATTTTAAAATGACCTATTTTGTCTGCCTTGACTTTATAACTTGGAAAATATCTCTTTTGATTTCAAGATACTCTATCGATGGTATGTGTGTGGTTTCTAATATCTGCAGTGCCTACCACAATAACTGGTGAATTGTGGGTGCTCAGTCATTATTAATTTGAGTGAATAAATACTTACCAAAACATGATGACTATTATTTGTCATTTTCTCCTTGTAGCTGTTCTCTACTTTCTATCTATTGGGCTTCCTTAGTAATTTTATAGTATTCTCCATTCCTCAGGTTGCTTGCTGGGAGTATGACAGAAGTATGAACTTCTACTTTATGCCCTACTTTTTCCAATTATCACTAGTCTGTTTTCTGCAACTGAGCTTTTTTGAATTTTTTGTTTTTGCATAATTTTACCCTTAGAAATTTTTTCAGTTATCATACAAAAGATTCCTGAATACTCTTTATTCATATCCACCATTTGTTTATTCTTTCACATTTGCTTCATGATTTTGTGTCTCTTACCTCTTTCCCTGTTGTATTCCTTTTAAAAACACTGGTGAGTAAGTTGTAGGCATCAAACTCAACACTCCTAAATATTTGAGGGTATAGTTCCTAAAAATCAGTCTCATATTACCACAGTACCCATAATCAAATAGAAATGTTCTCATTGGTATCTATATTCAAATATTTTTAATTCTTTTAATAATGCCTGTCATATATTTTTAATATGATTTTTTATGATTGCAATTCAGGATCATGCATTGTCTTCAGCTGTGTATCTGTTAATCTTCTTTAATCTAGAATAGTTTCTCAGTCTAGCTTTGTGTTTCAGGATCTTGATATTTTTGAAGTGCGCAGGTACATTATTTTGTGGACTATTTCTCAGTTTGGTTCTGTGGCTATTTTCTCATAATTAGGCATTTTAACAGGAACAACATAAAATGACCATGCATTCTTTTCACATTCTGTCTGAATGGTTTGTTATTAATTTGCCTGTACACTAAATATTTTGACTTGGTTGTTCACATTTTCTAGATGTTGATTTTGTTTCTTCAAATTTTCTGTTTCTTTTTGTCTTCCAGATATATTAAAGTTTTCATTTTAATAGTGAATTGATTAGTTTCTACTTGCATGTCTTCCTGTTTTTGCTTCATATAGAGTTCATCACTGGTTTTAATAGTCACTTCCTAAAAGTTGCTGTGAACACTGCAATAGTGAATATTGAATCATTACTCCTAGGGGAAAGGCAAGGTCAGTTTCCTGTGAACTTCTGGTCATAACACTTTTATCACTAGATCAACACATAACCTGTTTTATGTTTTTCTGTTTGAAATCACCTTATTTAATATATAAGCTATTTCATTAACATTGAATTCATAGCCAACAGCACTATACCTGATGTCTGAATCAAGCTCATCTAACATGTTTTCTTATATAGAGAGGTAAATCACAACTTTCTTGCCTTGAACACAAAAAAGAACTAGAGCAGTACAGTTGGTGACCATTTTTAACAGTGAAATCTCCAACAAGAAGCAGAACAATGAGAAAAATGTGGCATTAAATGGACCGTGAAAAGGACATTTAGATTTACAGTATGAAAGCTGAAACAAAAAGATGGAGCGTTGTTGTCTTGTTTAACTTTAGGTGGGAAGGTTAGCTCAACTTTTTTGCCCCCAGGGCACCACTGGTTTACATCATTGTGTTTATAGGTAGAGAATCTCCCCTTTCAGGTGTTGTTACTATACCACACTCACCACCAGAGCACCCATAGTCAACCACCATAGTCCATGGTGGAGCTCAATTTTTTTCTTCTCATTGCATTTATAGGCATAACCACAAAAGTGTTGTTAAGTATTGCTATTGGGATTATAAGATTAGTGAGCAGGAAATTTGCAAATATAGATGCAATAAATAATGAGGGTTGACTCTGATTGAAACTATTATTATGTTCATGTAAGTTTAGGCTTATATATCTCCCTAGTGAATTTTTCTTTTTTTTTTTAAGTTACAAATTACATTTTTAAATAATATTTTTAAAGATTTGCTTATTTATACATACAAGAACTGGGGTGTAGGCCAGATGTGCGGGGTGAGAGGATTCCCCTTCAACAGAGTGGGGAACAGAATAGGTGTATTGACTGAAATACACTGCTGAAGGGAGCAGTGGACAAGACAGGAGAAGTCTCCTGCGCTATGTGGGTTAGCTCCCTGCCTGGGGATTGAACTCATTCTGTAGTAGCTGGCAATAGCTTCATAGCAGTATGTCTTTAACCCTTCTGCCACCACGTAGGCCCAAAATTATTTTAATTTTAATTTTGGCTTTATGTTTTTGTTCCAGCATATGTGTATATGTTCCACTCACTCTCCACCAAATTGCCTGTGCTAATACCCCATCTGCACCCTCTCTCACACCCTCCTCCTTCCCTGCCCCTCTGATAACAACCACTAAATTATTATTATTTTTTAAGATTTATTTATTTTTATACAAGAGCTGGGGTACATATAGGCCAGAGGCTTGGGAGGGTGAAAGGATTCACCAGAGACAGAATGGGGAACAGAAGAGGCAGATGACTGAAATACACTGCTGAGGGGAGCAGCGGGCAAGACGGGAGAGGTCTGCCATGCCATGTGGGTATCTTCCTGGCTGGCCAGTATCAAACCAGCACTGCAGAGGCTGTGGACAGCTTCACAACATTGCGCACAACCTGCTGCGCCACCCGGGAGGCCCAACAACCACTAAATTCTGTCACTAAGTCCAGGATTCATTCCTGCTGTATTTTGTCTGTGAATTTTTTTGTTTTGTCATTAATATTCCACAGATGAGCAAAGCCATCCAATATCTATCTTTTACTTTCTGACTTATTTTCACTTAACACAGACACCTTGAGTTCCATCCATTTTGTCCCCAAAGTCATTATTTCATCTTTTATAACAGCTGTATAGTGTCCCATTGAGTATATATTCCACAGTTCTTTATCCATTCATCTGTTGGAAGGCACATAGGTTGGTCCCATGACTTGGAAATTATGGACAGTGCTGCTGTGAACAAAGGTGTACATAAATCTTTTCATATTAGAGTTTTCATATTTTTAGCATCAATACCTAATGTCTTTTTATTCTTAATTTGATTTTTTTCCCAATGGGTCAAACCAAAGTCTTGAGTAATATGTTTATTTCTTAGATGTTAATGTAACAGCATCACATCATTATTTAAAAAACATTTCTAGTATAAACATTAAACCCTTTACCCTCATAATCTTTTCATCATCACCACCATCCTTTGTAACAGGTATTATGATTATTATCTCCATTTAATATATGAGGATATTGTGACACAGAGAGGTTGAAATTTATTCCAAACTAGATGGTGTGACTGACTCCAGAGCTATGTCCTTCCACATTTTGTCATACTGACATGTTCCACACATTTGGGTTTTATGTCAATTTGCAATGTACAGAGGATGGGGATTCCTTTAATAGCATTTACACTGAAGACTCTCTCTCTCTCTCTCTCTCTCTCTCTATATATATATATATATATATATATATATATCACACACACACACACACGCACACACATACACAAGCTGAATAACGAATAAACTTAGTCTATCTACTAAAATCATACTTGGAAAATATTTTAATTTTTTTTTTTTTAGTTTAAAAATTCAGTGTTTCATTTTTCTCCTCTTGCCCAACTCTTCCTCAAGATGGCATTGGAGTATAAAAGGGAGATTTTCTTGTGGGAGATATTGTCTTCCCCTAATAACAAACCTAGAGCCACAAAATACACTCGGTGAGCTCCAGCTGCACCCTTTCTGCATTCCTGAGAAACCCTATACTCCACCCACCAGACCAGCCTTGTTCCTTGGGTGTCTGTCATAAAAATATTAGTATTACTAGTGCTTCTGTTTCTAATACTTTCCCTTACATTGTTCAACACTTCCTCACACAGCACATAACCATACAGTTCAGCTTGCTACTACATTTACGCTGAAAGCTTTAGTTTTATGTGGGTTTGAATAAAGCATCTAACTGAGGAGTAGCTGAGAAGAGGACATGGGTTGAGTGACTCATAATTCTAATGCAGTTAAGCCACGTCCTTTTTTATAATAAATATAGCTCCTGTGTCCCAGAGTTACCAGTATTTACTTGGAGTCAATCCTAATATTTTCTCGAATAGTCTTTAGTCCTTCTATAGTAAGTCCTCACTTCATGTTGTACATAGGTTCTTGGAAACTGCAACTTGCAGTGAAAAAGATGTAGAATGAAATCAGTTTACCATAGACTAATTGAGAAATACAAATGTTAAGTTCCTTCAGCACAAGTGTTAATGTCACCAAGCTTCTAAATAAAAATGCAAACACTTAAAATCATTTGTACTCATTCAGTCTTTCATTCATCATTTTCCAACCCATTTATTCCAATGCAGTGTCATGGGAGTCTGAAGTCTATCCCAACATGTTAGGGACAAGCAAGGACCAGCCCAGGACAGTACATCCTTGCAATACAGGGTCCACCCACAGTCACTCAGCCTGGGATGATTTAGATTACCATTTAGGGCCTCCCTGGTAGTGCAAGGGGTTAAGATGCAACCTATGAAGCTAGCCACAGCCACTGCAGCACGAGTTCCATCCCCAGCCAGGGAGCTGACCACATGGTGCAGCAGACCTCTCCTGTCTTGTGCGCTGCTCCCCTCAGCAGTGTATTTTAGTCAATCTGCCTGTTCTGTTCCCCACTCTGTCTCTGGTGAATCCTCTTATCCCCCGCACCTCTGGCCTGCACACCAGTTCTTATATGCATAAATAAATAAATCTTTAAAAAAATATGCTGTTTAACTTAATGTGCATCTCTTTGAGATGTGGGTGGGAACTTGAGTATCCAGAGAAAACCCAAGGGCACATGTAGACATGGGGAGAACAAGCACACACCCCACAGACAGTGGTTTCTGCCAAAAATCAATGATTTTTTTCTCATCAATGTTTTAAATAGTAACTTTAATGAAGACATTTTTTGAGGATCTTCTGTATATTCTGTTGGAGTCTGTGGAGTATATTCAAGGCCTTCATGTCTAATTAATCCCTACATAATATTCCTTTTAGTAATGATGTAGTTTGGGCAAAATAGAGCATTACAAAGTTTTGATTTCTAATATTCAATACTGTTATGGAGTTTTATCTTGTTATGTTCTCTCACACACACAGACACACCTGCTCATAAACATATATATGTATATGGATTTGATTCTATATCTACCTACATATTTGTCTATTTCATCTCTTCCTCAAGGGTATAAGACTCCAATTGTGAGAAAATGTGCTTGAGAACTATTGGATATATGGAGTTAATAAATCTATTGTTTAGTCAGTTTCTCTATCAACCTGTTTCTCAGTCTATCATCTAATATCAGAAATTTTAATGTCTTTTAATGTGAAGGTGACAATGTGCAAAGGATAGGGAAGCCAAGTGTCATAGCATGTTAGGAAAATGACTAGATGTTTGATGTTCCTTTAGCTGGAGAATGGAGTATCGGGAGCTAAGTTTGCTCAGCAGGGTGAAACCAGACTTGCTAAGCTAGTGTTTGAACTTGACCCCACTGGCTGTGTGGAAATAGTGAAGGGCATTAAGCACCAGAATGAGTTGGTTCAGATACATTAGGGATTTTTAACTGAGCTCCCAATGAGCTGGGAAGTAGGGGGACGCCAGGCAGCGATGTCAGCTTGAGAGCTACATGGTGTGATAACTTAGATGAGACTTCTAAGAGTCCCCATCAAGACAGTGGTTGCGTGGTGGTTGGAGGACAGGGGAGATGAAAGATTTGGAAAATACTCAGGTTTTAGAACAGAGGATGGGCTTGATGTGGGGAGAGAGAGAGCAGGAACAGGAATACTCAAGGCCTATACGGAGGAAATTGTGTACATGTTAATTTTTCACTGCATTAAGACGTGCAAGAAGCAGCAAGTATCTGATGATTAGCCTTGTGGTGTTTTGTTTGTGATATTTGAGGGACACAAAAAAGTGAATTAGTATTTATTAACCACTTAACTATACTTTGGGTACTATGTTAGAAAATATAGAAATATTCTTTCAATGTATCCTCCCAGCCACATCCTGGTTTGAAATATAACCTGAAATTTAGACATTTCATTTTACAGATGAAGTGCCTGCTTGGGGGTTAGCTTCATTAGTTAAATTGCCAAATTGTTATTGTGAATAACAAATCCCCATGATTACAGTAGTGGGATCCAGAGTTAAACCCAGATCTACTGGTGTCTAAGTCACACATTTCCAGCAGTGAGAGGCTAAAAGCACAGAGGGAGGCGACACTAGACAGACCCTGGAGCCAGAGAGTCTGTATTCACATCCTGGCCCTGCTGTTCTACAGTGGTGTTCCTTGTGACAAGATCCTTCAGTGTTCGTTAGATAATTTTTTTTTAATAAAATAAGGAGAAAACAGGGGTACCTAGCCAACAAAACTGGTTTTGATGTTTATTTTTATCTTTATTTTTTTTAAGATTTATTTTTGGTTATTTATGCATATAAGAACTAGGGTATAGGCCAGAGGTGCGGGGTGTGGGAGAATTCACCAGAGACCGAGTGGGGAGCAGAACAGGCCGATCTACTAAAATACACTGCTGAGGGGAGCAGCAGGTGAGACAGGAGAGGTCTACTGTACCATCAGCTCCCTGGTTGAGACTGAACTCATGCTGCAGTGGCTGTTGATATCTGGATGGTGCTGAGACTTTAACTCCTGCGCCACCAGGGTTTTGATTTTTGATGCCCTGGTTTTGATGTTTAAAAGAATATGTCTGTTTATGTATTATTATTATTATTATTTAAAGATTTATTTATTTAGTTATACAAGCACTGGTACAGTCAGAAGCATGGGAGGGTGAGAGAATTCAAAGCCAGAGAGGGCAACAGAACAGGCAGACTGACGAAATACACTGCTGAGGGGAGCAGCGGGCGTGGCAGGAGAGGTCTGTTGCACCATGTGGGACCCTTGCCAGTGGCCGGGGATCAAACCAGTGCTGCAGAGGCTGTGGGCAGCTTTGCAGCCCAGCGCTCAACCGCTGTGCCACCAGGGGAGGCCCTGTTTATGTATTATGCATCTATGTGTGTATATATATATATATATATATATATATATATATGATTTAACTATCAGCCAAAAGCAAAGTTTTGGTGCAGGTTAAGCTCTAGTTAAGTGTCTGATAATAATAATAATAACAATAATATAATAATAATAATGATGATATAATACTTATACTAGTGCTATGGCATTATTTTTTTATTATTATTGTTATTTTTTAAGATTTATTTATTTATTTATACAAGCACTGGGTACATACAGTCAGAAGCACAGGAGGGTGAGAGAATTCCTCAGAGCCAGAGTGGGGAACAGAACAGGCAGACTGACGAAATACACTGCTGAGGGGAGCAGTGGGCGTGGCAGGAGAGGTCTGCACACCATGTGCGACCCTTGCCGGCAGCTGGGAATGGAACTGGCGCTGCAGAGGCTGCGGGCAGCTGCACAGCCCAGCGCTCAACCACTGCGCCACCAGGGGAGACCCTATGGCATATATATTTAAGGTGAAATTATTTATTTGAGACTTAGAGCTACAGATAGAAACCAGGAAGAAAGGCTAGATTAAACATTATAATGTAGGTCATAACTATAATCACTGAATTAGAAGGATACTATCTTCTTTTTGATTTAAAAATTATCTTGAATAGATGAAAATCTGAATTTCTAGAGAGCATTTTTCCCCAAATATCTTATATTTCTAATATAATAATTCCTCCAAAGTATGTATTTAAAAAATCTTCACTTGTGCTTTTCTTTTAATGTGTTAAAACCCCATTGGTGTCTTTGATAAATTAAGTTTATCTAGGTTTTTATCTAGAAACACTTTTGGGACTTCAGTGAGGAGGGGGTGGAAACAGTTTCCATGTGTAAGCGTAAAGCACACAGCAATCTTTCTTAGAGTAATGTAATAAGAGACTGACTAAAGTCCAGATGGATTCAAACTCTAATTCTTGAACATTTTTTCAGGACAAAATTATAATAAAAGGAAAGGATGAATACTGTAGGCAGATGAAACTGGGATTTGCTGTCAAAATTATGTGGGTTGGAACTTGTAACTTTTTTAATTGCCCTGGAACTTCTAAATCACTTTTCCAAACTGTTATTATAGCAATCCTGTAAACTCTTCATTTCAACTTATTCGTTGGTTTGTCAGATATTGTTTGATTTCCTCTTAGCCTCCAGATACTGTGTAAAGGGCTCAGATATCAGGTTGACTAAGGGAAGGTTCTTTGTGACAAGGAATTCACAGTCACATGGGAGAGAGAGGTATGAAATGGATACTAAGCACATGGTATTATGGAATACAAAGTAAGCCCTAGAGTTGGGAATAAGAAAGACTTTCTGGAAGAAATGGCGTTTTAGTAGACTCTTTAAGGATATGTAAAGTTAACCAGGAGGGGAGATGATTTTCTAATAAGTGGAGACAATACAGTCAGGTAGGTGAGATATAGCCTGGCGATGGCAGAAATCTCTTGACCTTTTAGTGTTACTGGAATAAGGCCTGGCTGAATTTAAGAGACAGGTTGAGTATCTCAATGAGATGAGTGGTGGTAAAGATGGAGACATCAAAACATGGACACATTTTAGAACTTTCTGCTATTTTAATGAAGAAGACGTTCTCACCCAGATAAAAGTAATTGAGAAACTTAACCACATAAATGCTTTTAACAAAATTTTGTTTAGCCGAAAACAATAAGATGCATGCAAGTGACACAGTTTCTAAAGTTTCTGGTGAATATAGCCATTGTAACTCAAGAAATACTCATACAAAGAGCATATTTCTTCCTATGCCTGGCAGAAAGAGGTCTTGTCTTTCTGAACACTTACAACATGAAAAGGTTTTTCTGTTTGACCTGTATTTGCTCTCTTTTACCTGCCAGCACTTATACTATGTGTATACTGCTTATACTTGGTTAAGATCGTAAGTTTATAATAGTTTTATAATGAGCCCTCAAACCCATAGTGGAAAGCAGTAAAGATATGATGGGAGGACCTCCCTGGTGGCACAGCGGTTGAGCGCTGGGTTGCGAAGCTGCCCGCAGCCTCTGCAGTGCTGGTTCGATCCCCGGCTGCTCCCCGGCCACCGGAGGAGGGTCCCACATGGCGCGCAGACCTCTCCTGCCGCCCGCTGCTCCCCTCAGCAGTGTCTTCGGTCCTTCTACCTGCTCTGCTCCCCGCTCTGGCTCTGGTGAATTCTCTCACCCTGCGCTTCTCTCCTGCGCTTCTAACTGTACCCAGTGCTTGTATAAATAAAATAAAATAAATTAATTAATTAATTTAAAAAAGATATAATGGGAGATTACATGTCTTAGCTTCTCTAAGCTGAGTGGTATGTGTACCACATTGGATGATAATACATTTAATAATATCAACGATGGGGTGGATTAACTAAGAAGTATATTTTAGAGGTGATGAGGAGAGTAGTTATACATTAATCATTGCAACTAGTAACTATCAATATCTCTGACCTTGAAAGACTCCTTCTACAAGGAGAAAAACATTCCTCTCACAAGATCAGAGATTTTCTTTTCTAGCAAATATACCTCTATGGAAACAGGAAGGTAATCTTCTTTAAATGTTCAATTCTTCAATTGAATTTTGAAATTTCCAAAACAGAACTTTAGTTTAGGGCTTGAGCTAGTGTTTTTATTCTACTTCTACTGATACCTTGGCAAATTCATTCATGGTGTGCCCCTGAATATCATTCAGTTTACTCATTTCTCTAGAAAGAAAATAAAGCTCCCTCTTCCTTCCTGGCTCTAAATACTGAGATTGATCTATTCTATACAGGAAGCCGCTCCAGAGACAAGGCTGTATACTGAATTTTTATGACTAAGATAATTTGTCAGAGCTTTATATCTATTTACTTTGGGTTCCTTTTGTAACATATTAGATATCCCTTAATAGAAGAAATAAATTAGAAAGGGGTAGAAAAGGAAACAAAAATCCATTTTCTGTTATCAGAATTGTATAAATTTTCAATATTGTCCTGTTCTCAGCAGGAGATTGAGTTCAGAGATCCATTTAGGGTGTATATAGATTGAATTTGTGAACTGAAAGTTGTCTGGAAATAAGTTTGGTTGAAGTTTGTAAGTTTAACTTAGTTATGGATTTCCTAAACTGCAACCAATTCTATTCTTTTTAACAGCAGAAACAAACATGTATTTTCAACCTTATTTGCTTGTGTAATTTAGACAGGTGTGGTTGAAGTAGTTGAATTATTACCTAAATAATTAGGGTTTGTGTTTGAAAAGAAAAAAATAGCCATAGACTTCCTTAGCAACTGTTTTTCTATCAGATGCTGCTTCAGGATTCCAGACTGTCTTCAGAATACTTTGCTATGTTGCTAAAAGAAAGTATTGCAGCTAATATAGCTACAAAGGAAAAACAGTTATTCTTAAATGTCATCTATTTTCTGGACCTGAACTGGGTAAGGATTCGGACTGGATTTATTCAATTACTGTTCCCAGCAGTGTTCTCACCAACATATTGCTTTTTTGGTTGCTCAAGAAAGCTGAATTAAGATTGGGCTGTATGCAGGAAAGACCTCTAAGAAAGAAATAGAAGCTTATTGGTTTTAAAAACTGCTTGCAGTCCATTTTATACCTTGTGTTGTTCAAATGAATTTGAAATATAGTGCATTTAAAAAAAAATCTCAGAAAACAAAGCTCATGCAAAGAGTCATAAAATTGATATTAAATCCAAGACATGAGTATAAAGAGTTGTCTTTTGTGAATTTCAAAACACAGTATTATAGTTTTGTGATACATTTATATATTCTATATCATGCAGTATGGGAAAAATATTAACTACTAGAGCTAAGTAAGTATTTTCATCACTGTTATGCCCAATTTCTCTTTATAAATGGAATATTTGTGAAGATAACTGCTGCATCAAAACCATTTTATTGTATTTCAAATAGCTTGATCTATTACTAGAAAATACCTTAAGGTGATCTTGCGTATTAATTTTTATGGTACGCTAATACAGTTCTAACTATGTAGCAAGTTGTAAAAGTTGCACTAAACTGGAAAAATTTGAAAGTGTACTGCGTTTGGACATCTAGTCATGTTAAATTTAAAATTAGCACTGCATTAAACTTTTCTTGAAAATGATTTGTAAATTTATTTATTTTTTTTTAAGATTTATTTTTATTTATACAATAGCTGGGGTATAGGCCAGAGATGCGAGAGGGCCAGAGGATTCACCAGAGACAGATCAGCAGGCAGAACAGGCAGAAAGGACCGAAATGCACTGCTGAGGGGAGCAGTAGGCGAGATAGGAGAGGTCTGCTGCACTATATAGAAATCTCCCTGGCCAGCCGGTAATTGAACCCGTGCTGCAGGGCTGTGGACAGCTTCACAGCACTGAGCTCAACCTGCTGCACCACCAGGAGGCCCATGATTTGTAAATTAAAAAAAAAATTATATAGGAAATTGGTTGCTGTGGATTAAAGTCATGCAGAGAAATAATTATTTGGTATAGTTTTCTTCTAATACTGAAATAGTTTAAAATTATACTCTATTTATATATATTTTACATCATTTTTCATTTTTATACAATGTTTGCTTTCTCCTCTCAGGTGTAGTTCCCAAAGAAAACCCACCACCAATTCATCTGTGCACCATCACTATATTCTAGAAGGGTTATTTACCTGTGATCCTAGAACTGTAGTTCTAAGATATTTGTAGAATATCCTAGATATTGTAGGTTTCTAGGTTCTGTAGAATATTAGTCTTCAGGGGAATCTCACTTATAGTACGATGTTATAGTTGATTGATTAAATCATACTGAATATAAAGATATTGCACTGGTCTTTTATTTTCAAGATATGCCAACATATACAAAAAGTGTATTTTGAAGAAAGCTGAACCACATTGTGATGAGAAGATTCCTAGGAATCATTTCCTAATGTATTTTCCTATAGTAAATTTTAGATTTTCATAATTTTAATGAGGCAGTTCATAGAATGGTATTTCCCCAAGGGTCATAGTAATATATCAAAATTATACCCACTTCGACAAATACATTTAAAAGAAAAATGAGTAAAATATGGTATTGTTTATAATTTTTTTTCTGCCTGAAGATTTTTATTGGGGTATCCCCCTTTCATACCGAGTAATACAGAATTCCTTAGCACCTAACCTATATAGAGTTAAACTTTGTTCAAGTTTTCTTATTGTATATCTCCTGGTGGAATGCACATAGGATTATAGCCATTAAAATATTACATTCAAACAAATCTAGGTTTAGTAAAAGCCACCGGGAATCACAGGTGAACCATGAAATGAATGTTAATCATTTGTCCTCAGCAACTATCATCTTATCCAGGTGTTTCCCTCAATGGGGGGGTCAGGTGGAAAAGACTGATATATTTCCCCATCATGTGCTTGTGAAGGATGCCCTTTGACCTTCAGAAAATTCCCATTACCAGTTCTAATGGTGCCCATTGTTCTTTGAGGCAGTGCTGCTTTGCCTGTGGCCCAAAACTAAGCAAACTATCATTGATTATTTTGACTTTCATTTGCCAGCATTTCATGAGCGTATTGCATTAATTCAACTTAATAGAGCAGAAGAATACAGGGTCTATTTATCTGAAGGAGTTAATGGGCTCCATAGTAACCTACTGTAGTACCCAGAGTAAGCTGCTTTAGGACATTGGGTGGGTAGCTTCAAGCCTTTAAAAACACTGATGTAGAATTTGATATAACATAATAAATAACAATTTAATGTCTTGATTAATTCTTAACTTTCCTGGGACACCTGACATGTTCATAGAAAGGACATAAATTATATTAACTTACCATAGTCATTCAATGTCTATGAATTTTCAAGATATTGCGATTCAATAGTTAAACCATATAAATATTTTCTAAATGTGTTTGAAAGGAATAATGTGAAATAGAATTCTGAGGTCAGATAATTTTGTTGCTTAGTTAGTTGGTTGAATATTTCATAGGAATCTGAGGGTTTTATTTTGCTTATATGTAGTAGTATTCTCCAAGGATTACTTGACTATAATTTTTTATTGAACTGTTTTATTTCAAAATGAAAATCCTCCATGTAGTTGGGAAATTTGTCTATAGATACTCTTTTTCTACTTTGATGTGGGCATTAGGGGGGCTGTTTATGCAGCACATTTTCTCAGCTACAGATTTTTTTAGCCATTGAAAATAAAGAATTCATGATACCACATATTGACAGAAGCCTGTGCATCTGGTTTAAACGTTACAAACCACAATGTTAGCAATAGATTTTCCATATTAAAGAGAGTTCATGTAATGAGCTGTGTGGTACAAAATATCACTACAAAGTTGTGTTTGTAATTCTCTCTTACAGCTTTGGCTTCATTCATTCCTTAAGGCCAAACATTCAACTTGAGATTTGGAAAGTGTCCTCATTATGCTAGGATGTATCTGCTTTTTCAGCTATACAAAGAGGCAATAAGCATTGCCAAGGATCAAGAAAACTATTTTATAGCATTGTGCAAAGCCTACAGAGGTCATCTGAAGTTGATCAAATAACTCCTGTAGGAAAGGAGACCTTTGACTTAAACAGTGAAAATAGCTATAGTGTCTCCAGAGACTGGACCCACTCAGTAAAGATTTTTTTTTTTAAATAAAAAGCATATTTTCTGGATGGAATGATCTTTTCTAGCAAACACTTCCTTGAAATTTTAAATGAGCTTGTATGGAAAGCCTTACAAAACAAATACATTTTAATCCTTTTGACTCATGGCTTATAGTTCACATTTGCAGAAAGTGCTGTAAAAGCACATTTGCTCCATTTGTGACTCTGCCAGATTAGAAGCTTTTTTCCTCCTACTACCCAGAGCACCTGCTTCTTCCTGTCCCAGAGCATCCTCTTAAAGCCTTTAGTGACAGTAGTTTTTTAGTCATGTTATAAATCACGGGTGGACATACTTGGGACTGAAGGTCTGACCAGTGTTCCACAAATCATATAAGTCAGTGCTTACTGAGTACATTATGGGGTGGGCCTGAACAAGACTGGCATCTAGCTTACTTTAAATGGAAGACCAGACCAGGCTACAAGTGCCATTTTAGTAAGAACCTAATATTCAAATAAATCTAGTGCTAATGATAACTAATTCCCTTTATTTTTTTATGCAACTATTTAGGGTGTTCCAAATGCATTGTTAGCCAAATAAGTTGGCCTGCCAGTTGAAGTGAAGGTGAATCCTGAAAGGGAATAAGAACCAAAGATGCAAAGATAACTGTGTTAGAAAAAGACCCTCAGAAAAAGCAGCTGTATTTCCCAGAAATCTCCCTTATCTCTTTGATTGAAGCCACTTGTACTTATAAGGGCTGTGGACCTCCCAGTATTGCTTCTCTCTACTTCGTATAACCCAACATCATTTCAGAGGGTAGTATTTTAAGGTGACCCAGGGTCCCAATCCACCCAGGATTAAGGGAGTTCTTGGGATGTAGGAAACTTGGGTACTAGACTAGGACAGTCTTGGGGCAAGCTGGGATGAAAGGTCACCCTAGCTAGTAAGCCCCTAAATTTTCTTTGGAACCACCTTCATCTCCTTCCAGCTTAAAGTAATAGTATCTGTGAGAGCTCAGTGGAATGGATGAAACTGGCCTTTAAACTCAAAATGTCCTTACTTGTGACTAACCCAGATAAATAAGCATTTTGACCCTTGGTTTTTACATTTGAACAGTGAGCATTGTAATATTGTGATTTACATATGTATATGGCAAAGAAGTCTGAATAGTAATGTTGGCATTGGAAGGATTTAATCTCAGAAAACGACCTTCCATTTAAGGCCTGAAGAACAAGAAATTTATCATATGGAAGAAGACTGGAATTCTCTAGAGAGTGGAAAGGTGTGTTTGATGATTTAGAGGTGATACAGAGACTGAGGAAAGGGTAACAGTTTTCTATCTTTTGATCTGAGAGATATGTGCCTGTTTAAGTAGGTTAAGGTCAGATCATGAAGGCCTGGAAAGCTATTTTTCAGAATTAAAACTTTATTCTGAAGGAAATGGGGCACTACTGGCTGCTTTTAACGGATAAAGCTTATATTTTGTCCTTAGAAAGAATATTTTCATTGCACTATGAAGAATGGTTTCTCCATGGGTCAAAGGTCAGCTGAGGAAGCAGAGTTATGAAAATTTATGGGATTTGAGATTGACTTTAGGAAATGAATCTTGTGCAAGTGTGGGAGAAGCAGAAATAGGAAGATCTGGAGAGGGATCGACACATGCCACTATGAGAATCCAAACATACCTTGTCACTGGAAGACATTTTTGGGGTTGTTCAGGGGTAGGTCTGTGGTAAGTGGTTGCCTCCATGTGGCTGCAGATGGTGGACCTGTGATCATCACTGTTAGCAGGATAGGAGTTGGGAAGCTGAATTTGACATTCTGCTACTCTGTTCTACTATATGTATCTATAGCACTCATCACCTGCTAACCTAGTATGTAGGTTCTCTCTTTGTTATTTTTACTGTTTCCCACTCAGAAGGATGAAATCCATGTAGATAGTGATATTTAACTGTTTTCCTTGTCCATATCTTCTGAGTAACCTAGATCTAGTCTAACACAGTGCCTGGTTCATAAGAATCATTTGCAAATTGTGAATACATACACATACACATATATACTAACATACCTATATATTTCTAAAAAATATATGTGGGGAGATTAAGTGATAATTTTCCATATTATTTATTTTGTTTATGTTAAAATGATAAAAATTTTCTTCATAATGGTTACAATTTTTTAAATATTCATATATCTGCATTCAAAGCTTTTGTTTTTTATTCTTACCTGTCTTACTATAGAGTTGAAAATTAACTTAGTCAAAAAAGGAATTTTTAGCTTCACAAATTCATATGATGATGATTGAATATCTTAAAATGAAAGGAAATTATGCTCCTGAGTTATTAGTCACATGGGAACACAGATCATTTCTCTTTTCTGCAATATTTATCCTCAGTTCACATCTGAACAAATTATTTTAGATGATTCACTTTCTAAATATGAAGTTCTCCCTGTAGTTCTGCATTTCCATATTATTGGATTGTTCCAGCAATGGTAATTTTCTCATCTCCAATCCTTATATAGCTGTTATGCTTGTTCTGCATATTGGGAGTTAGATCAGAAAGCAGAAGATTTCTGTTTCCATTAGAAATGATGTCTTGTTAAAATAGAATTGATTTCAATAACTTATACTCCTGAGATAAAGCCACTTTGAAGTTTCTTGAAAAACTTGCTATCATATTTCTCATTACTGATACTCATCAACTTCTTCTGCCTTGGAAGTCTTTGCACATATTAGTGTTGTAAAGATATGCCTGGTTTTGATTCATAGATTCAGGTGTGGTGGTTTATTTCTTGCCTCCTGGGAACCCCAAGGAAAAGGTCTTTTTGAACATGAACTTGTTTTCATGCTTATACAATGATGACTTCCTGGAGCAGTGCTTGTGAAGATTCTGCTGGAGATGAATGCAGACTTCATGAGGTGGGGGATGCGGTATGACATAAAGAATATCAATGCTGCTTACATTTTTTATATACTTTTTTGTTTTGCTGTTTCTCCTTTACCTCTTACCTCTATCCTACTTCATCTAGTCCTGCACCATAACTCAGAGCACTAGATTGCTTTGTAGGAAGCGGCTTTGAGACAGAATGAGAGACAGAATTTGAGTCAATGAGACAGAATTTGAGTCAACTTCCAGGTCAACCTTCTCTATTTACAGGTGGCATGATTTTGGGTGTTTAGTTTAGTTTTGTTTGCCATGAGTTTTCTCATCTGCAATAAAAAGAATTTGTGTATCTCAGTGTTGATCTTTTAAAATTTATATGCATAGTTTTGCATAATTTATATACATACACACACGTATATGTGTGTATTTTGTGTGTCTATCTGTTTGTACTCAAAAATACAGTTATTAATATTAGAATAAGATTGAAAATTAAAATAGGATATAAGTGTATATCTGCACAGAAACCAGCTATTTACTAACTGCAGAAGACATACCCATAAAGGATAATTAATTAATGATAATTTTCTTAAATTAATCCTGCTTTAGCCCTTTTTTATTGTAATTTTTAAAAGAAGCATCTGTGGTTAGACTATGTGGTGTAATTAAGAAAGCCCAACTTCAACTTGTTTTATTTTTTTAAAAGCTGCTATGGTACAATTTTAACTTTTCTCAATTTTGCTATAATATATACATATATATATACACATATAAATATATCCAGTTTCTCTCTCTTTATTCGGCAGTCACTCAATTACTAAGCATTCATCATCTTTTACAGCATGACCAGAACTGATTTCACAGAAAAAGTTGCCATAGATATCTTATCAGATAGCTAATTTTAAGATGCTGATAAAAAAATGAACTAAAAGAAGACAGATGAACTCAAATGTCTAGTTTGTAGAGTGATGTGGTGCCTATGGTATATATTTGATACTGACATATATTTATTTTTAAAAACATGACTCTTCATCCCCTTCAGAACCCAATTTCCCAAAAGTGCTGCCTTTAGAGTTCTTCTTAGATTTTATGTATATTCAAGGCAAGCAAATTGAAAATGGTATAACATGTTACTAACATTCCTATGTGTACAAATTTTGAAGTATTACAAATCATTACAAAATGAAATATTAATCAAGAAATGCTTTAATTCAAAGTAGTTGGGTGGAGTGAGTTGCAAATTTCTGTTTCTAAGAGAGTATAGATCATAAAAATTCTCATCATGAAAAAAATTGTAACTGTGGAGTGATGAATGTTGACTAAACTTATCCTGGCAGTCACTTTGTAATATACACATACATCAAATTATTGTGTTGTGTACCTTACATTATTAGTGTCATATGTCAAATATATCTCAATAAAACTTTAGCAACTAGCACAGTGTCTTATACAAGTAGACTGCAAAAATAGTTTTTGAATGAATGACAAGATGCATTGTGAGCATATTTTAGACTCTACTCCCTAATTTCTAGAATAGGAAGTATAAATTCAAAGTCTCTATGTCCAAAGCACAGAACAAATAGAAGTGTTGGAAATAATGACTGGGTTAGCTGTTAAGTGATATATTCAGGTATTGATTCTTAGCTGTTTAGTGATACATTCAGGTATTGACTCTTCAATTTAATTCTTGTGACAATTTAAGCAAGATTCTGCTTTAGTGTCCTCTTTTAAATGGAAATGATGGCGGTGGTAGTAATGATTATGGCACTAATGAGGGTAACCTTAATGAAGAATGCTATATTCAGGGCCTCCCTGATGCCACAGGAGGTTGAGCCAATACTGTGAAGGTGTCCGCAGCCTCTGCAGTGAGGGTTTGATCCCATGGCGAGCAGACCTCTCCTGTCGGGCCCGCTGCTCCCCTCAGCAGTGTATCTGAGTCAGTCTGCCTGCTCTGTTCTCCACTCTGTCTCTGGGAATCCTCTCACCTTCCTGCATGTCTGGCCTGTACCCTGGTTCTTGTTTGCATAAATAAATAAAAATATTTAAAAAAAAATGCTATATTCACCAGACACCTAATAAATGATGCAAAGGCATTATCTGAATTCATCCTCAGAATCCCCATGACACATGTATTAATATAAAAATAAGAATAATAATGTCTACCATTCATATACTGTGTGGTCAGTACTCAAATATTTACATTTATTATTTCACTTAATCTTAACAATATTGTTAGAAGGATAAGGTGAAATATTCAGGAGAAACACTGAGTATAGTATACATCAAATACAGATATCACCTACATTATTAAGTTTGTATAATCTAGTTAAAAAGTATATTATTCTACAATATTAGGATTTATGCTATTTTATGGCAGTAGTATACTGTTTGTTTTGATATACTGACTTAGTCCTAAATTCTTAAAAGTTTCTTGATCAGGACTTTTTTTTTTAAAGATTTTTTTATTTATGCATACAAGAACTGGCGTACAGGCCAGAGGTATGGGGGTTGAGAGGATTCACCAGAGACAGAGTGGGGAACAGAACAGGCAGGCAGATGGACTGAAATACACTGCTGAAGGGTGCAGTGGGCAAGTCTGGAGAGGTCTGCTGTGCCATGTGGGTTGCTCCCTGGCTGGGGATCGAACTCATGCTGCAGTGGCTGCGGATAGCTTCATAGGTTGTGTCTCAACCCCTTGCACCACTAGGGAGGCCCAGGACTATTTTTTTAATGCCCTATTTTACACAAATTCATTGCTATTCAATTTTTACTCGTGAGGATTTTGAAATAATATCAAGTTATCAATATCAAGATATTGTCCTATTTCCTATCCACTATATAATGCTGCATGGCCAAAGAAAAATAGTTCTACATTCTTAAAGTGTGAAATAACTTCAGAGAATCAATAAATTGTTTTAGTCCCTTTACATCTCATCAAATTGTTTTAAAATTGTTCACATGCTTGAAAATAGAGTCACAGGTCCCTCATAAACAAATTTCTCTTAAATGTTGTCTTGAGATATTTAATTAAATTAAAAATCATTATTCATTTCACAAAGCTGTTTGAGATACAAGACACAAATGACCTATGGTTATTTCTAATATTGTAGAAAACAATTTAAATAGTAGCACCTTTGCTTAGACTACATAGAACATTGCATTTAAGTTGAAATTATTTTCCACTATTAACTAAATAGCATTATATATAAAATCTTATAAGGATATAAAAATAGAGGAAAAGTTTTAAGAGACAAATTTTTTGTCCAAATCACTGGTTCTATATATTATCATATTTGCATTGGTAAATCAGTCCTTATAGTTAACTGCAAGCATTTCTCCAACTTTATTAAAATTTATTTTCCTAGAAATTTTTTCGTATTCCCAGTAGCTGGCAGAAGTAATAACAGTGTGTAAAATTACACTCAGTTTACTTCCCAGATAGAGACAATTCAGGAACAGAGAGACCTAGATTTCACTTCAGCTGTGTGCCTAATTGGGCTTTTTATGATTTCGTTTATTCATCATTGAAATGAACACATAATTAATGGAGGTTACTGTGTACTAGGCTCTGCCCTAGATTCTGGGTAAAGACAAAATTCCTTCTATTCTAGTGGAAAGACAGAAACTAATGCTAATGCTAATAAAAACAACAATAGTAAGCCTATGACAGAATAGTTTTCTGTTATTACTGTCTCTGTAGAAGTATTTTTAACCTTAAATAAACTGTACATTTATAATTTCACATAATAAGTTTTCATAATCACTTCTTTATAAAGAGCTTTTCTTTGTGATATACTCAAAAATTGGAATCATGTTTTAACTTAAAAAAAGTAAATTGTAACACCGAGCAAAGCTCTTGGGCCATAATACATGCTTAGTGAAAGGTTGTTAAGTGAGTGAATGCGCGTGAATACATTGACTAATAGGAGAAGTAAGGAATGAGTAAAATTTGTCAGGATAATCTGTTTGGGCCACAGTATCTGTGTGTGTAGTGTTTATGGGTAAAATCAAAGATACATTCCCTCAACTTATTCCCTTACAAATGTAGAAGACCTCCTCCCTTAATATTTCAGTCATTATCACAGAGGCTAAAATATTTTGGTGAGCAAAGAAGATATGGGGAAACTTTAATTTTGACAACTTCCAAAAAATAAATATCTGAATTCCAGTCACTTCTGAAACATTCTGTCTATTGAAAACAATTTATCTCTAAATGCTATTGTCCTGCCTCAAAATCTCACAACCATCATTTTTTTTTTGTGTGACTCCTTTGCTTATTCTATTTTCCCATAGTCATTGATCATAATCACCTTTTCTACATTGTTAAAAGACTAACATCCTATAACAATAAGTAAAATCAAGAGGTATTTGAAAATATGTGAATTACAAGTGGCATTGAAGAACTCAGTGTGTGAACAAATATTAACAATTATTCTCTCCATCTACTACAACAAGAATTAAAAACCAGCAGTACCATCAGTAGGCAAGAAAGCAAGGTCATAATGTTCTCCTGGCAAGAGAGAAGGCTGTAATGAGAAAACAAATGAAATGCAAGAACAGTAAGTACTAAAACATTTCTGATGAATTCTGTTAGGAATTTCCTACCCCTTACATAGAAGACTTTACCTCTCTCTCATACACACAGTAATCAATACTGCCTAAGAGCAAAACATTTTATATCTCAATCCTGTTAAATGCTGTAGAAGGGAAAATAATTAAGGAGTATTGCCACTAGTTATATTGGTCTTACGAATTTATCTTTGTTTTTTAAAATGGTATTATTTCATTATTTATTTCTCATCTCTTTAATTTGGATTGATAGTTTTATAAGACACTTGTTTTGAGTAAAGTGTTTTATAAAACACTTTACTCCGCTTACTTCTATATGTGGAGATGTATTTTCTTTTATTTTTTTTCATTTTGCATAGAAGAACTGGGGTCTACATAGGCCAGAGGTGCAGGGAAAATACACTGCTAAGGGGAGCAGCGGGTGAGACAGGAGAGGTCTCCTGTGCCATGTGTGTTAACTCCCTGATGGGGCATGGAACTCAGGCAGTTGTGGTGATAGTGCTGAGACTTAACCCCTAGGCCACCAGGGAAGCCTGTATTTTCATATACATAACAGTATAGTTATAATTTAAAAAATTTTTTTGAAAGATGTACAATAGATAACCTAGCCCTAAATATTCTCAAGTAATTAAATATTTCAGCAAGCAGATCAGAATATATGTTTTATATCAACCTCTTCAGAGTATTGTGATCATTACTATTAAAAGCATCTGATAATCTATTATTAAATTCATGTGAAAATACAGTTATATGCCTAAATGTGAGCTCCTCTCAGTAAAGTTTACCTTTGTTGTTTTTGGAAGTTATCTTAGGTAAAGGACGATAAAAAAATTCTTCTATGTTCTAGCATTATTTACATTTTGGCCTGACTTTGCTTATATCTAAATATGAAATTGGGAAATGATCCAGGCATTGGGAAAATCATTTCCCCAGAACTAAGGTCAAGTGTCAAATTTGAATGGTCCATGAGTCATATCTGGATATTTGTGATTTACTGGTAATGAATCTGGGATAAAGTCCTCAGATTAAAAAAGTCATATAAAAATTGAAATACCAAATGGCAAAATCTGAACTCATTTTACAGTGAACTTGGATTTGATTCAAGTCATGAGAAACAGCTTGGAGAATTTACATAGTGGAAAGGGATGACAGCAGAGGATTCCAGGCAACAACAGTACTCATTGTGGCAATCTTCGGGCTTCTATACTGTTTTGGTATAGGATTTTTGTTAGGATGTGGTAGATCATGGTTCCTAATCAGCAAAATAATAAGAGTCATCCGCCAATATTCAGATACCCTGGTCTTCAGTCTAGCAAGCCACGTGTCTTTCTAAAATTACTGATTTGTATTATCAATATTTATTTATATTTATCAGAATATTTGCTCATTATGTTACTCTTTATTCATCCTGATTTCCAGGTTTCCATCTTGGGTAACTGATACTTTTCTGGAAAATTACCTGCTAATATTCTTTTCTGTTTGTCTGCTGGTAACATTCTCTTAATTTCCCTTGATTGTTTTGTTATGTTTGAAAATACATTTCTGCATACACACAAAACATCCTTCAAAAATCAAGGTGAATAAAAGTTAAAGTGGCAATTATTTATCTTAGTATTTTAAAGGTTTTGTCATATGTATTGGGTTACATCATTTCCCTTGAGAAATCAGTTGTAAAATACGCTTTTGTTCTTTTGCATAATATTCTGTCTCAATTTTTATATTTCCCTCATTTAGTGGCAACAGTTTTCTATGACAAAACTAGGTGTGATTTTCTTTTCTTTTCTTTTTTTAATATACTTGAATATTGTAGTGCTTCACAATTATTTGGATTGTTGTTTTTCCAAAGTCCTGAAAAATACCCATTATCTCTTCGACTTTGGCTTCTGCTTCTTTTTATTTCTGATTTCTCTTCGGACCTCTAACTATATGTTAGAAATTTGACCACATCCCGCATCTCCTGTTATTTCTTAGTTTTCCAATTTTGTATACACTTTTGTTTGTGTATGTCAATAATCCAGTAAATGTCTTAATTTTCCTTTATAAATAACAAAAGGCCACTTTAAAAGATTCCAACAAAAGCAAGGCAAAAACCAACAGAAACTTCAGGAACTAACATCTGCCTGTGAATATTTTTAAAGTCTTACTATTTCTTTTCATCAGATTTTTCTTTGGGATAAATTTCCTTTTTCCTGAAGCAAATTTTAAAAATACATTTAATATTTTTATGATAAATGTTTACTGCTTGCTTGTTGGAAAATATGTTAAAATTTGTCTTTGTTCTCAAGTGATGTTGTAAAATCATAGGCTGGTAATTATCTTCCTTGAGGACACTAAAAATATTATTTCAGTTTTCTGCCTTTCTTTGTTGCTGCTACCAAGTGTTTAATCCTACTGACATTTCTTACATATAAAATTTGTTTCTCTTTAGATCTTTTAAAGCTCTTCTGTCTTTTTCCTTCAACTTTTATATGTTTTTATAGGAAAATTTTACCTACTAGATACAATAATTACTTATTCATTTATTCTGGAAAACCTTTAACATTTTAAAATAATTTTACTAAAGTACAGTACGCACACAAAAAATGCTTTTGGTTTGATAAAAGTGTGATGACTTTTTATAAAGCACATGTGTTGATCTAGCCAGTCCATAAATCTAGACAGGCAGTATTTATAGAAGCTCAGGTGCCCCATTAGTTTCTCTCAGTCAGTGTCTATCTCCAAATATTACCAATTCTATCACCAAAGATGTGTTTTGCCAATTTTTGAATTTTACATAATTGGAATTAAACAGTACATATTCTTTTGTGTCTGACTTCTTTGGTCCACTGTTTATTCACACTAATGAATACTTGTCCGTTGTGCAAATGCAGCCATTATCGTCTCAACTGTCTTTCTCATTTTCTTTTTGTAACCCAATTACACTGATGTTAGACTTTTTATTTTGGCATCTGTATCTTCTATCTTAATCATTGTTTTTCTGCTATGTAATGTTATTAACTTTCATATATATCTTTCAACTCATTAAATTTCTTTTGAGTTATTTTAATCTGTTGCTTCATCTGAACACTTATTTTCATCTCTATCTTTAATTTTAGCTGTAGATTTTCATTTCTGAAATTACTAGAGATGCATTTAAAATGTCATCTTTTGTTTGACAACAAGTTTTACTGTTGGTTATTTTTCTCTTTTTAATCTATTTGAATCTTTAAAAATTCTCTGCATCTTAAGTCTTATTATTAAATTATCTGATGTTATTGCGTGTCAGATTCTACTCTATTATTTCTGAGAACTCTCACAATGACTTCCTATTTTCCTAAAGTGTTTGTAGTCTTAGATAGTTGGTTCATATGTAGAATAGATTTTTTTTCTTCCAAGAACCTAAAGAGCTCTGTTTATTATACTCCTCTCTGGAGAAAACTAGCCTCTGAATCTTCACAATGTTGCCACCTTAAGTGAATTTTCTTTTGGCCGCTGCTTATAGTATGAATTAGAATTTCAAATTTAGTCGTGACTTCAAGATATTTCCAGGAGGGGGCCTCCCTCATGGTGCAGGAGTTAAGCACTGCACTATGAAGCAATCCACAGCCTCTGTAGTACGAGTTCGATCCCCGGCTGGCCAGGGAGCAACACACATGGTGCAGCAGACCTCTCCTGTCTCCCCATTGCTCCCCTCAGCAGTGTATTTCAGTCAATCTGCCTGTTCTGTTCCCCACTCTGTCTCTGGTGAATCATCTCACCCCCACACCTCTGGCCTGTATCCCAGTTCTTGTACACATAAATAAATAAATCTTAAAAAAAAAAAGATATTTCCAGGAGAGATGTTTTATTTTTACACTTCCATTTACATAAAAGCTAAAATTCCCTAATTTCCAACAAATAATTTCCTCCTCACTTAAAATTTTACTAGACTTTATCTAAGGATCTCATTTCTAATACTCCAGTTTACTGTCAAACCCAAGGTTTTGCTATTTGTTCCATAAACGATATGAAATCCCAAAAACTATTTTAAGCTATGAGTTTAGAGTAAACCTACCGTTCTTGTTTCTAATTCCCTCTTTATTTGCCCCTGAAATTTCTATTAGTTTCTTTTAAAAAATCCTGCTATGTCTTTAAAAACATTTGTTACACTTTAAAGACTGTTTCTGAACTTTTTTTTGTGTAGGGAGTTTTTAAAAGCTATTTTCCTACATATCTGACTATTCTGTTTTACTGAGTAGCTCCCCTCAGTAATTTATATTATTATATTATGATCTTGGGGAAGGTCATAGTATGTGATATGGTAGTATGATCTTGGGAAGTTACTTACCCTCTTTTGCCTTATGGTTGCTTTTTATTAATAAAGATGATAATATAAATGATATTTTCATGGGTCAAATGTTATAATGCATGTGAAGTGCTTTGAATAGTACTAGACACACACTAAGTTGCTGGTAATAGTTAGCTATTACCACTACTATCTCAACCATTATTTTTTATTAAAATGTCACTGGTACTTTGAAATGATTGATTATTGATAATACTCATTTATATAAGTATTTTTTAAATTTAAGATTTATCTATGCATACAAGAACTGGGGTACAGGCCAGAGATGTAGAGTGGGTGAGAGGACTCACCAGAGACGAAGTGGGGAGCAGAACAGGCAGACAGACTGAAATACACTGCTGAGGGGAGCAGGCGAGACAGGAGAGCTGCGCCATGTGGTTGCTCCCTGGCTGGCTGGGGATGGAACTCGTGCTGCAGAGGCTGTGGATTGCTTCATAGTGCGGTGCTTAACCCCTTGCACCACCAGGGAGGCCCTATAAGTAAATAGTAATAAGTTATTGATTACACTTCTGTGCCACCCCTTTAAAGAGAGCTTTCACTCATGCTGCCAGTTTTTTCTTGAATAGTGTTATTTTCTGTTTGATAAATTCAAAAATATTATCTATTCCAAATTTCAACCCATTATAATAATGTCATACAGAGTGTCATTCAGTTTTTCCCAACACTTCTTGGGATTTGGAAATCAAGGAATAGATTTGCTTTGTAGTTATTTCCTTATTGTGATCCATTATCACCCCTCCTCCTTGGTGTACTTTATGGAAATGATAATTACATCTACCCAATCAGCCATCAGTAAAAGGAAACAAAAGTGGACATGATATCTAATATTAGCCATTGGATCCTGATTTATCATTCCTAGGAGAAGGTAAAAGAATGCTTGGTGAAGAAAATATAGTGAGCTGGTTCCAGATGATGTGTTCTTTCTCTCACTTATTTTGGGTGGTTTCCAGCGACAGCTCAGAATCTGGATTCATGAGACTCTATGCCTACAGCTCATGTGCTTATAAAAGGTCAAATTCAAAAAAAAAAGGATGTTCAAGAATTTTCTTGTTGATTCATTTAAGATTCTTTTGATTTAATGTTGTGGAGCCCAGGATTAAATATCCTTTGGGATTATGCTCGTATAGATACAGCATGTTTTATGGATTTATACTTTGCAGGCCAGCCCAGTAAAAATAAGTGTTGTTTTAAGCCTAATAGTTTAGGCCAGTTATGAAATTTAATATTTTTTCTTTTGGTTGTGTTACCCTTACAATTTTCACTGCTTTGCTTGAAAATGTGAGAATGAGGAACACAGATCTTATTTTATTTCTCTGCTTCTGGCATAGCTTAAAAACCTTCATAAAATAATCAGAGAAATTGTCTCTATGTACAATTATGAAAAAAGCTATTCAAACGGAATGCCTCTAAGTGAAGATTCAAGAATGGTGTTAATTTGTTGTAAGATACGGTTTTGATGAGAATTATTATAAAGGAAAAAAATAGACAAAACAGAATCCCAGAGACTAAAGAACTAGAGTGCTCATAAACTCTTTCCTCTCCTTTCCCTTTTTTCAAAATTTGAATGGAAAATACATAAGGAGTCTCATTTTCACTTATTGTGTTTGAAATGGGCATTCTCGGATGAAACCTGGTTCTTTTCAATTTGCAGTCTCCCTTTAACTATCACAGTAGGGATGAAACTTGCCACTTTTACTCTAATTACCAACACTTGGAGAAAAATATACATTTTATATGAGGACTTTCTATTTTTCTGGTACAGTATTATATCATTTTTCAAGGACTAGCAATAATACTGATATATATATTAAGTGATTCATATATTATATTATATTATTATATATATTAATTGATATATATATATATTCCCTTCAAAGAGCATATCCCTACTCATAATCATTTTCTTCATCTTATTGGGAATCAGATATTTCAAATCTTGAATTTTGGGACCATTCATCTGTATGTCCAATGGTCTATCTTCTTCATCTGAAAGTTTAACAGATGATGTATGTAGATTTGAACTCCTATATTTCCCCAAACTCTGCTCTTCTCCTATGGAATGCATATTTCACAATCTCCCAAGCTTCATCCACTGCCAAGTGCTCTCTGCTTCCAGCACAGCTCTGCCCTTCTTTCCTTACTGGCCTACTTGTAGTTCATTCTATTGCACAGGTAGCTTCAAACCTCACTACTCCCTTGACCTGAATACAAGTCTTTCAGGTCCCTTTGTGTCTCTTACCTTTTTGGATTACTAAATCTCCTAGGAAATAATGACAATTTAGGAAGATGTGTCCCCAAGGAGAGACAGGCAGATAAAATAACATTTTAATAAAAAATGTGATTTCAGAAAACCTAATGCAGTATTTATTTACATGTCTCTTTACCCTTTGAATTGTGATCTCTTTAAGGTCATGGGCTAAGTCTAATTTACATTCACACTCAGCCTAATAAACAATGAATCTCATTTTACGTTTTTGGCTGGATACTCAGTAAATGTTTATTGAATATACAATAGTTCTCGGGACTTAGAAATACAAAAATATTACACATATATTATAAAGTTTCTCTCCTCCCATAACCTCTAGTCAACAGCTCACTAACAAGATTCAGATTTACATGAGATCATAAATTCTCAAACAAAATCCCAGGTGCTTTCCAAAATTAGCATAATATACCTCTCAAATTCCACCTCAGACTATGCTTTTGAAATGCAAAGGTACAGCATTAAATAAAGAGAATGATGAGCCCTTAGAAGGAATTTTCATATGACTGAATTCTTTCCTCTCCACAGAAGGCAACTTACTTCTCTCTGCAGATACTCTGTAAGGTTCTATTTGCTTTTGGTCAAAGGATCAGGAGACCTGGTTTATAGTTCTGTCTTTTCTGTATACCACCTATCTAATGTATGAAATTTGCTTTGGAAGCTGTTTTCTTATTCACAAGTGTAGATGATAATACCTGCCATAATGATCTCACATTTATATGGTGAAGTTCCAATGAATCAGTGTGCATGAAAGTACTTTGAAATATATAAGATGATGTAACAGTGTAAAGCATTATGATTAAAGCAAAATGTACTAGTTTCATTGTGAGGATTAAAATAGAAGAGAATAAATCTCTTCTTGTAATAGAGAACATTTCTGAATTAATTTTATAAAAATTTTCTTATCAATGCCTACCAATATTTATCAGTACAATTATTACCATAATACTCATTGGTTTATTAAATCTTCACAATGCACTAGAACTCAACTGGATTATCTCATTTAATTCTCACTACAAATATATACTGCAGGAATGATTAAAACCATCCCTTCAGAGATAAGAAAGCTAAGGATTATAGATGGTAAGTGATGATTTTATACTATTGCTCTATTGTAGCATCTATGTTAATTTTACTCTGATTCTTGAAGTGAGCCTTATAATAAATAATAATAATAATAATAATAATAATAATAAATGAAAAAAATCCCCCATACTGAGAGTATGTTCCTGCTAGTCAGTGAATTATTTACTTTTCCCAAACTTTTTCAGTGTTATTCTAAGGCAAATACATAAGATGACTCTGAGTATGTCTACATATACCTGAATTTTTCTAAAAAAGTAATCCAATTACCTAAGAATAGCATATAATATTACTTAAGGAGAGGGAAAAAAAAGCTGTTAGAAGCAATCTGGAAAGGAAGCTCAACATTTCCTCTAAGCTTCTACCTTCCCCAGAGAAATTTCTTTCTATATGTTTCCTAAATCAGGATATATTATCCATTTTCTCCTCTGTTACTCAAGCTAGAAACATGAGGATTATTCTTTATCTTTCTTGCCCTCACTCTCATTTCCTATTCTCATTCCATCCAATTACCATGTCCTAACTTTTATACCTATGTATTTAATATTTTATTTTATATAATTTTTACATCATTTTTCATTTTTGCACAATGTATGCATTTTCATTTTGGTTATATTCCCCATACAATTGCACCCCTCTTATTTTGACCCTAATCCTTCCTCTCCCTGCGCCCCCCCACCCCATAGTGTGTCTCTGGCTTGTTGGTTTTGATTTTTTCTTTATTATAGTTAGTCTTTTTCCTGGTCCCTTATTTAGGTTTTCTAAATTCCTGCTATGAGTGCGACCATCCAGTAGTTTTCTTTTTCTTTCTGGCTTATTTTGCTGAGCATGATCCCTTCCAGCTCCATCCATGTTGCTGCAAATAGCATGAGTTTCTTATTTTTGATTGCTGAGTAATATTCTATTGTGTATATATACCGCATCTTCTTGATCCAGTCATCTATTTTTGGGCATTTGAGTTGTTTCCATAGCTTAACTATTGTAAATAGTGCTGCTATAAACATAGGGGTGCAGGTGTCCTTTGGAATTAATGTTTCTGTGTCCTTTGGGTAAATACCTAGGAGTGGAATTGCTGGATCACATGGAAGCTCTGTCTTTAGTAGGTTGAGGAATCTCCACACAGCTCTCCATAGTGGTTGGACCAGTTTGCACCCCCACCAGCAGTGCAGGAGAGTTCCTTTTTCTCCACAACCTCGCCAACATTTGTTGTTGCTAGTTTTTTTAAATATGTGCCATTCTCACTGGTATAAGATGGTATCTCATGGTAGTTTTGATTTGCATTTCCCTGATGACAAGTGATGTTGAACATTTTTTCATATGCCTGTTGGCCATTTGCATTTCCTCTTCGGAGAAGTTTCCTTTTAGCTCTTCTGCCCATTTTTTTTGACTGGATTATTTTCTTTGTTGTTGTTGAGTCTCATTAGCTCTTTGTAGATTTTTGTGATCAGTCCTTTATCATTAGTGTTGTGTGCAAAAATGTTCTCCCAGTCAGTGGGGTTTCTCTTTGTTTTTGTTATTGTTTCTTTTGCTGTGCAGAAGCTCTTTAATTTGATATAGTCCCAGCTGTTTATTTTTGCCTTCACTATCACTGCTTTGGGTGATGTGTCTGTAAAGATGTTTGTGAGGTGCATGTTGTGTAGTGTTTCGCCTATATTTCCTTCTATATATTTTATGGTTTCAGGTCTTATGTCTAGTTATTTAATCCATTTTGAGTTGGTTTTTGTGCATAGTGTGAGGTAGTGGTCAAGCTTCATTCTTTTGCATGCAGCGACCCAGTTTTCCCAGCACCATTTATTGAACAAACTTTCTTTGCTCCATTGTATATTCTTTGCTCTTTTGTCAAAGATAAGTTGACCATAAATCTGTGGGTTTATTTCTGGATTTTCTATTCAGTTCCATTGGTCTGTGTGTCTGTTCTTGTTCCAGTATCATGTAGTTTTGATTATTACGGTTTTGTAGTATAGTTTGAAATCTGGGAGTGTGATGCCTCCATTCCCTTCTTTTTTTTCAGGAGGGCTTTGGCTATTCAGGGATTTTGGTGGCTCCATATGAATTTTATCAATAGTTGTTCTATTTCTTTGAAGAATGTCATTGAAATTTTTATTGGAATCTGTAAATTACCTTTGGTAGGATGGCCATTTTGATAATTTTAATTCTTCCAATCCATGAGCGGGGGATGTCTTTCCATTTCATTGTGTCCTCTTCTATTGCTTTTAGCAGTGTTTTATAGTTTTCTTTGTATAGGTCCTTTACCACTTTTGTTAGATTTATTCCCAAGTATTTGATTTTTTTTTGTTTCAATAATAAAAGGGATGGTTTTCTTGAATTCTTCTTCAGATTTATTGTTTGTTTAAAGGAAGGCTACTGATTGAATTATCTTATAGATACACTGTTGGATTCTGATAGCTAAAATTTTATTGAGGATTTTTGCATCAGTGTTCATTATAGAGATTGTTTTCTTTTTTGTGTTGTCCTTGTTTGGTTTTGGTATTAGTGTAATGTTGGCTTCATAGAACATGTTTGGTATTATCCCTTCCTTCTCAATTTTTTGAAAGAGTTTGTGAAGGATAGGCACTAATTCATTTCTGAATGTTTGGTAGAATTCATTGGTAAATCCATCTGGTCCTGGGCTTTTGTTTTTGGGAAGGGTTTTGATTACCATTTCAATTTCACTGCTTGTAATTGGTCTGTTCAGGTGTTCTATGTCTTCTTTATCTAGCTTTGGGTGATTATAGAGTTGTAGGAATTTGTCCATCTCTTTTAGATTGTTGAGCTTGATTGCATATAACTGTTTATAGTAGTTTATGATTATTCTTTTGATTTCTGCTGTGTCTGTTGTGATTTCTCCTCTTTCATTTGTGATCCTATTTATTTGTGCTTTCTCCCATTTTTTCTTTGTGAGCCTGGCTAGCTGTTTGCCTATTTTATTTATTTTTTCGAAGAACTAACTTTTGGTTTCGTTGATCTTTTGGATAGTTTTTTTTTTTTTTTAGTTTCTATTTCATTTATTTCTGCTTTGTTTTTTATTATTTCTTTTCTTCTACTGGTTTTGGGGTATTGTTGTGCTTTTTCTAGTTCTTTGAGCTTTGAGATTAGGTTGTTTCTTTGAGTTCTTTCTTGTTTTTTGATGTGAGCCTGTATTGCTATATATTTTCTTCTTATTACTGCTTTTGCTGTGTCCCATACATTTAGGAAATTGGTGTCCTCCTTGTCATTCAATTCAAATTATTTTTTAATTTCTTCTTTGATCTCCTTATTAGTCCAGTGGTCTTCCAGTAGTGTGGGTTTCAGTCTCCATGAGGTAGGAGTGTTTCTTGCCTACTTTTTATGGTTTATTTCTAGTTTGATGCCTCCATGGTCAAAGAAGATGGTTGGTATGATTTCAGTCTTGATGTATCTGTTGATGTTTGTCTTGTGTCCCAGTATGTGATCCTGGAGAATTATCCATGTGTGCTTGAGAAAAATGTGTACTCAGATTTTGTTTGGTTTAGTTCTACCTGTACATATTTTTTAAGCAAAAATGGGCCAAGAACTAGACAAAAATACTGTGTTCTAAGTATTCCACTATATGATATACAAACACTATAATAAAAAAATCTGAAGAAATACTTGAATACAATAGTTATATCCTATAAGACATTAATAATGTGAAGTATCAGAATTAAATTGAAATAAACTTGTCAATTACATATGGCCACTCATCAATAGTGTATGGCCACTGCCAGTTCCTTTCTTCCTCATGCCTGTATGCTCTTGCTACACCAGGAGATGGAATCTAATTTCTTTCCAATTGAACCTTGGCCAGACTTAGTGACTTGCTTGTCCAGGAGGCATCTAGAAGTGATAGTGTGGAACGTCTGAGCTAGGTCATAAGGTTCTTTAAAGTTTCCACCTGCCCTCTTGAATGGCTTTTGATTTGCATTTCCCTGAGAATAAATGATGATGAACATTTTTTTCAAGCATCTGTTGACCATCTGTGTGGTCTTCTTTGAAGAAATGCTGATTTAACTCTTCTGCCCATTTTTTCATTGAATTCCTTATTTTCTTTTTATTGAGTTGTATGAGTTCTTTGTAGATCTAGGACATTAGTGTTCTGTTACCCTCATCCTATCACTTAGGTAACACCTGTCATTCTCTCTCTCTCTCTTTTTTAAGATTTATTTATTTATGTGCACAAGAACTGGGGTATAGGCCAGAGGTGCAGGGTATGAGAGGGTTCACCAGAGATAGAGTAGGGAATGGAACAGGCAGATCAACTTAAAGACACTACTGAGGGGAGCAGCAGGTGAGACAGGAGGGGTCTGCTGCACCATGTGGGTCAGCTCCCTGGCTGGCCAGGGTTCAAACTCATGCTGCAGTGGCTGGCTATAGCTTGATAGCACTGTGTTTTTAACCCCTGCACCACCAGGGAAGGCCCAACACCTGTCATTCTTATGGCTGCACTATGTTTTCCTAAAAGGGGCATTCCTTGATCAACCTTAAATTCTGTCAGGTCCTCCTGTCAATTGCACTCATCAGAGTTCTGTGTTTTTCATTTCTGGTAGTCTATATCATGACAGTTTTTAACTATTAGAGAAGTTATCTATGTAACTCAAGTAAAACACAGATGTTTTGTTTTCTTATATCCTCATGCTTGCATTTGAGCAGAGTAAAATATTGATTATTCTCAAAAGATGAAATGACAAAATATTATTAAAAATGCTCTAAAGTTTCCCTGTCATACCATACATTTATACCTTATACATTTACATTCATTTTATCACTTAAATCTAGAGACAATTGTCCAAGCTGGATGTTGTCATATTTATTTTTTAGAATAAAGAGACTAAGTGTGACAGAAACTTCTAGTCACCTTCATCTTATTTCTCACCTGCCATTAAAATAAGATTCTAGCTGGTAGCCAGCAAGACTACATTTCTTTAACTCTCTTGCACTGAAGTGTGGCTGTGTGACTGATTCTTCCCAGTGCTTTATAAAAGAAGCAGTGGGTGCCTCTGTGACCAGGAGGTTTTCAGAGAACGTGTTCCTCCTGCTCATGCTCTTTTTTTGTCTAACTGAATTTGGATATGGCAACTCAGCCTCTATCAAACCAACACTCCAGGGGGCTTCCCTGGTGGCACTGCAGGCTAAGTCTCAGTCCTGTCAAACCATCACCAGCCACTGCAGCACAAGTTCGATCCCTGGCCAGGGAGCTAACACACATGGCGCAGCAGACCTCTCCTGCCTCACCCGCTGCTCCCCTTAGCAATGTATTTCGGTCAGTCTGCCTGTTATGCTCCCCACTCTGTCCTTGGTGAATTCTCTCACCACCCCCCACCTATGGCCTACACCCCAGCTCTTGTGTACATAAATAAATAAAATAAATCTTAAAAAAAAATTCCAACACTCTGGTGGATTGGGGGACAAACATTGCATCTTTGAATCTCTGAAAATGAGAGCTTCATTTGGACAGAGCATATATATAAGCAGGAAATAGACTTCTAATAGGTCTGAGCTATTCCCATTTCAGCTGTATCCTATATAACCAAGGTAAATTCAGGAGCTTAAGTTACTCCCTAAAGCCATCAACTGGATTGGCCTGGACTAAAGATCTTCCATCTCCCATGGACACTATTTGGAAATGTTCCTTTAATTTGTGTACCTTTTTAACTTAGATCATCTGTTGTAGCTGGGCTGTGATTTCTTTTGTCTCCAATGCAGTTTTTAGGTGTTACTGTATTTCAATTATTCATGTAGTCACTCCTTCAGATAACTTTCAAGAAATACCTACACCTTTGGAGTAGATACAAAGACAAGTTAAATAAATCTCTAAGAATCTTATAGCCAGTTGATGACTAGAAGGAGAGGTAAGGGTTGGTAATAAATATGAGAACTCAATTTAGAAAGTTATGCTTATAGTAGAAATGCAAACACAGGTTTAAATGCTAGAAGGAGGATGTGTCTGTCATGTTCCTAATAATATTAGCTGATGATTAATTAGCCAATATCCTGCTTAATTTATTTTCTGCCTTACAATTCAGTAAGGTCAGAACATTCCTGACATTTCTATTTGGACTAGAGCAGCTTAAGCTTGAAGGAGGAGGCCTTCATCTCCTTGTAAAAGCCCTTACACATTGAGCTCTACAGTGTACTAATGAGATCTAAATTGTATCATTAGACAGGTAGTTTGGTTTCATTATCACCAATTCTTTCAATGTGGCACTGCTAATCTTTCCAATTAGCCCAGGAAAATCACTGCCAACCAATCAAAGACCTGAACTGATCACAGTGGTTCCACAGAAATGGTTGTTTTAAACCACAATAGTTTGTTCAAAAAAGACGAGAAAAAACAGCAAATCCAAGAGGCATGCATAAATGGACATGGATAGTTTTAAAAATAGATCTGAATGTTGGATTCATTTTTCTTTGAAAATGCACAGAATAAAATATTTTCAGAGTTTTTAAAAATGACTTTATTCCTTGGACAGTTTCATCTTTTTTCTGTTCATAGGTGTTCTGTCCATGATGCAGTTCCTGATTTCTCCACTGTTTTTTTACAGGAGAACATACCAATTTTGAATCAACAGAAATCTTTGTAAATTCTACTTAAAGTTAACTGCAGGTGAAAATAAACACATAGTCTTTTTTGCATCAAGTTATAATAAGGTTGGAGGGCTTTTTAAGAGCTTTCCAGAAATAGGTCTTATTTCATCTTTCAAGCTTCACTAAAGCTAGTGGTTAATCACTGCATGTAACACGAGTGCACTTCATATAATAATAATAATAATAATAAACTGTATTGTATAATAAGTTACCTTGCTAGGAAGATAACTACCCTGTGTGTTGCTTCAGCATTTACAGATATAGCAGGACATTCTTGAACAGTGAAAATCATAATTTGACATCAGTTTTTATTTTGACTGGGTGTTTTATAAATCCGAAACAGAACTTCAGATATGATTACTTTGCACATGGAATTTGAGAGTAGTAACCTTTCATTCTTGATGCCCCCTGCTTCTCTTGTCTGCTTGTTTTTTATGAGTAATGTGTAAATGATGACATCTGTTATCATTCTCCCAAATTTATCCTTTCTCCACTTCATTTGATTTATTTTCCTTAAATCGTGTTCTTCCACACTATTTAAGTGATATTTCTTATATTATCTTCTTTTTCACATGTTCTTCTTTTGTAGTCATACTATAATAACTCTCATGGAGCTCTATAATATTAAAATTATTTCCCAAAGAAAGAGACATTTCAACATCACCTTAGACTCATTTGGAACTAACTTTTAAAAGAGTCAGCAAGTTATTATTTTGAAGCAGAACAAATGAAAATGCATGCATTACTTATCTTGTATTACTTAAATGCAGTCCCTGTGGTCTTATACATTTGTTTGTGCAAAGATTCTGCCTGTCTTATGTCTAATCAGATAGTTAGAGATGATTGAACGAAAACAGGATTTAATGGTATTAAGTGACAATTTCAATAAGTAGCCCAAAGTCAGACCAAAAGATCTGATGGGAATTCCATCGTGATATATATTTAATTGATAGTTGAGCTTATTTTAAAAGCTGAGATGAATAATTCTCCTAGGAAAAATGTATCTAATAAATAAAATTACTAATTGAACTGTAATGCTGACCTTTAAAATAACACACATGATTAAGTGCATATCGTCAGAGTGGCCTTCCTGTCTAAATGTAAGGCTTTTAAGTGTTTTGTTCCTCTCTGCTTATTGACTTTGGTTAATATATTCTGGGGATTTATACTTGATGTATTCAGGAAAGTAGAAAATAATTAACCACTACTTAGGTTACTGTCAAGAATGATGAAGTAACATATCCACAAGGCTTTTATGAACTGCTGGCTTCACAACATTTTAAATCTTGGGCTCTCATCAGTAATACCTCCAGTACGGCATCTTTGAAGATGATCTTATTTCCACTTTATGAAAGGGACACGTGATGTATTGTAAATTTTACTTAGTAGGAACAAATTACAACAAAAGTAGCATCTGACTGGCATATACTAGCTAAGCAATTGAGAGATACCAGTGACTGAACTATAAATAGTGAATGATTGGTAGATATTATGATTTTGGAAAACCAACAGGTGCAGGAGAAGAGCAAGAGTCCATTATTCTTCTGTGGAAAATGAGTTGACTAATGTTTGTAGGGATGTGTTATATACCAGGGATATACAATAGTAAATGGATTTCTCACAAAAACCCTATGAAATAGTAACTATTATTTTTCAAACTTGACAGATACAGAATCCTTGGCTTGTGGGGTAGGTTAAATAACTTCCCCAAAGGCCACATTCGTGGAAATCAAATAGGGGTCTTTGTGGCTCCAATTGACATTCAGATTAAGATTGTTTGGAAAACAAGGCAATAAATTTTAATGAAAAGGAATAGGGGGTATAAATTGAACAAAAATCTTGGTAATTAAAGAGAAGACAAAAAGAACAGTTTCCATGAGGGTAACTTGAAGCAGGAAGGCTTTGTCACTGAAAGGCATTAAGGTGCAAACAGAAAGAGTCTATTTTGTAAAGAACCTGCTAGTGCAACAGAAGAGTACCCCCAGACCCCCCAACTTGCACCCTCTAATAGGGCCTGGCCATTCTGTGTCCACAAAGACAAAGCATATTTAGTGTGAACGAACTTAAATAGAATAAGTGTACATAGAGAGGAAAAGGATAATAATTTCCTATTAACACACCTGGTTACCCATCCCCTTGTGGACAAATGCCCAACTAAACTAGGTTGGCACAAAATGGGACTACTGGGGCCCAAAAACCTGCCACAAATACAAGATACTTTCTGGTGGGGAGCCGTAGGAAAGCGGCAGACAGTGCCAAGCAAGTCTGGGATGAAGGGAGTAGAATCACTGTACAAATCAAGATAATGGCTGCCATTGTCAGCCTCCCCACTGGTCTCTCACATACATGTTTCTTCCAAGTGTCTCTACATGTCTCTCCTCTGTGTCCCCTGAGTTCCTGGTTTAAGTCTAAAGCCAAGAAACAAGTGCCCTTCTTTTCTTTTTTTTTTTTAAAGATTATTTATGCATATAAGAACTGGGGTGTAGACCAGAGGTGTGGGGGGGGTGAGAGGATTCACCAGAGAGAGTGGGGAGCAGAACAGGCAGATCTACTGAAATACACTGCTGAGGGGAGCAGCGGGTGAGACAGGAGTGGTCTGCTGTGCTATGTGGGTAGCTCACCGGCTGGTCAGTGGATTGAACTTGTGCTGCAGGGGCTGGCGGTAGCTTGATAGCTCTGTCTGTCTTTAACCCATCATCCACCAGAGAGGCCCTAAGGGCCCTTCTTTTTCATGTGTCTCTCCTGAACCCACCTTCCTTCCATGGTATATTGCTTCACCTTGTCCCTCAGTTCTGCACCCTAGTTCCAATAGCTAGTCCAAGACAACTGCATATAAATGGGGGCAGGGAGCATTGTACTCCCCCTTTTGTGGAGATGCCACTGTTATAAACCTAAGACACACCCTTCACATTTTTAGCTATGCTCCTTTTTAAAAATGCAAAATATTGAATAGCTGCTTGCATTTTCTGCTTAATGGTCCAAGGAGAGACACACTCAGTCAAGTGTCAAGTCAGATGTGGATCAGCCTGTAACTATTTTAAATCATTGTCCAGCTAGCATTCTTCTAGTCCTTTCCTATACTCCAGTGAGATAGCATTGCACCTTTTTATGTAATTAAAGGATTTACTATGGTGCTCATGCATCTACCACCTTCAATAATTAAGAAGTTATTCAAGTAAGATTAGGAAAATTTTGATGCATAATCATTTCTCCTTTTGTAAAGTCCATCAGAATGACACGTAAAGCAAACGGTGATCTATTATATGAGAGTTGTGCAATAAAGTTATTTAGAAAACTGTGAGTTAGATCATTCTATGCAGACTCTGCTCACATCAGTCCTAATTATTGGTTTGAATAGAACAATAGCATTTTCAAATCTTTGTTCTTTCTGTCGATTTGAACATCAGAACAATTTACCATAAACTTGTCATTCATTTGCTTTTATACTTTTTATTTGAATAGAAGAAATAATTGTAAATGCTACCTCAGCCATAACTTTTATTCATGGCTTCTCAATTTATTCATATTTTGAGAAACAACATAAGAAATAGAGGAGAAAATTAAAATTTCTGCTGACTTTTACATAGATGAGCGAATGGCAAAGTTTTTTTGGGGTAAAATATTTGTGATAGCAAATGCTTTTTTTTTTTTTTCCCCAGAATTGGTCTGTCAAAACTACTGGACTCTGTCATTTGGAGAAGGCAGCCGTAGGCAGGATAAATGAATGTGTGTGGCTGCATTTAATAAAACTTTATTTCCACAAGCAGGTGATGATCATATTTGGACTCTGGGTTATAATTTGCTAATTCTTTAATCAACTATATATTAGAAAAATGTGATAAATAGAATTTAAATTTTAAAGATTTATTTTTGCACACAAGAGCTGGGGTGTAGACCAGTGGTGCGGGGGGCAGGGGGAGGGTGAGAGGATTCACCAGAGACAGAGTGGGGAGCAGAACAGGTAGATCTACTGAAATATACTGCTGAGGGGAGCAACAGATGAGGCAGGAGAGGTCTGCTGCGCCATGTGAATCAGCTCCCTGGCTGGGAATCGAACTCATGCAGCAGTAGCTGCGGATTGCTTCATAGTGCTAATTGCTTAACCCCTTGAGCCACCAGGGAGGCCTTAAGTAGAATTCAAAGTTTAGAAACATATGGTATTTAAAACATATGGTTTTTCTTTTTTCTCCCATTCATTTTTAAATGAGAAAACTAAGTTCTGCTAAGGAGTAAATGGTGTAGAACAACCCAGGTAGTCAGTTACAGAAAAATAAAAAGAGAATCCTTTTCTCCCAGGGCAAAATTCCTGCCCCATCTCTGCCTTGATTGCCCACACATCACAGAGGTAAACAACCTACCTGACAGTATAGAGGACACCTTTTTGTAGGCTGACAGTGTATTTTTCTGTATGTCAATATATGCAAATATATGCTAATTCAAATGGGATATTTGGCAGGCCTCAGGGAACCCCATTTAGCTGCTTCTAAGGAAGTTATCCCCAAAGAATACAAACTAGAATAAAATTGTTCCAAAGCCTGATTAATTTTTTGTGGTCTGCTTAGAGCAGCCTGCTCATTTATCCAAATCCCTGAGCTGGGTCTCCTCTGTGGTGGTCTCTTCATTTTTGCAAAGATCACACAGCAAACATGCTCAGACTCATCCCTTTCATGCAAGCACACAGTCACAAAGGTTCACTCAGGCTTTGTGGTCCCTGGCGTGGAGGCAGATGCTGGAGCATCTTTTAAGTTGAAACTTTTTAAGTTTGGTGATAGACTGGAGTCGAGAGAATTTTTTTAAACTTGGAGTGAGTTCTGAGATTAAAGCAGGCAGTTGACGTTGGAACTTCTTTTAGAGTCGGAGACTAAAATTGGGAGCAATTTTCTAACAAGTCATTTTTGCAAGGAAAATGTCTCATAAATACTACAGACAAAAATCAATGTTTTAGGATTTGAATGTGAAAAATAAACAAGTTGTTCAACATGTAGTAGAAATTATTATGAAAGGAATAATAAACATGGCTCTGATAAAGATAATGATGATAATGATAACCAATTATTGAGGGCTTATTACATGACAGTTATATGTGCTTTTATTTATTTATTTATATAAGCACTGGGTACAGTCAGAAGTGCAGGAGGGTGAGAGAATTTACCAGAGCCAGAGCGGGGAGCAGAACAGGCAGACTAACGAAGTACACTGCTGAGGGGAACAGCGGGCATGGCAGGAGAGGTCTGTGCACCATGTGGGACCCTCGCTGGTGGCTGGGGATTCAACAGGCACTGCAGAGACTGCAGGAAGCTTCGCAGCCCAGACCTCAACTGCTGCACCACCGGGGAGGCCCAGTTATATGTGCTTTTATATATCTTATGTAACTTATGTTGTATGCTGTATAAAACCCCACAAAACTCTCCATTATATGCAGATGAAATTCCCAAACTTTAGAAGGTAGGTCAATATTTCCCCACATACATGTTTAGTGCTTTTGTTATTCTCCTGCATATGCCATACGTTCTAGATATTTGAACAACTTTCTATCATTAAAACAGCTTTCATTATTTCCTTTGGGTCATGCACAGCACTAAGGTAGTGCAGATACAAAACGCAAAAGAAGCAACCTCCTTACTTTTAAGGAGCTTTCTATCTAGCTGGGTGAACAGGTCTTAGCACTTTCTAAATCTTGTAAACTCTACTGGAAGAAATGAAGGTTGATTAGGTCTATGTTGTACCTTCAAATAGTTAACTGGTTAATTAGAGTAACTATACTTATTGCTCACTTTGATCCCCCTACTCAAATCTTAAATTCTATTCATTAGTAAATTTTCCTAGGCATTATTGAATAGAATGCATGTTAGAAAAATTTCAGCTTCTTTTAATTTTATCCACATTTAGGTAAATGAGGAAAAAGGCACATATGGAGAAGCTATTCTAAACGTAGATGAAACCAGGGTTGAGTATTTGCATAAAGGAGAAGAGCACTGTCACAATGAAAATACAGTGAAAAAATTAGGATATTGAACATGGACAATAAGAATTAAGACTGAGAGAATACCCTTTAATTAGTTATGAAAGAAATCATCATGAAAACATTTTTAGTAGATTGGTAGTAATAGAAGGCAGATTTCTAGTGATCACAGAGAAAATGAATGAGCAGGGTATAAACTGTAGTCATTTAAGTTGGTTGCACTGAATGGAAATAACCTATTGCTTTAGGCTGTGTGTCCAGACTTAGAGTGTCTGTCTGTTACCTATGTTGTTGTCCACAGAGAGATCAACAGACTCTGTTTATATTAGTGTTTCTTTATGAAACATTTGTTATTTGAAAAATTTCTTATGTTGATATTGTGAAGACCTGATATTAGGCAGGTAGATTATATTTTTAAGAAAATGAACCTTACTTGACTTTTCAAATCATTTTGAAATTTGGTTGATAATCCAATGGCAGGTATCATTAGGGATATGGAAGACCTTATAACAGTGTATAGAAAGTAACGAAGAAATGGGAAGGAAAGCTATGGCTTTAAAGGCAATATACCAATAAATTATTTGTACCAATTTTTGGTTGCAAATATCAATTTAATAAGTGTGTTTTTACTCAGCTCTGAAAAAGCATCACAAGCCTGGGCCTTCCTGGTAGCCTAGGAGTTAAGTCTCAGTGCTACTCCCCTGATGGCCTTCCCATGGCAAAGTGGCCTGAGTTCAATTCCTGGCCAGGGAGCTACCCACATGGCAGAGCAGAACTCTCCTGTCTCGCCTGCTACTCTCTTCAGCAGTGTATTTCAGTCGATCGGCCTGTTCTGCTCCCCACTGTCTCTGGTGAATCCTCTGAACCTCCCCCTCCCCGCCCCCAGCTTATACCTCAGCTCTTGTATGCATAAATAAATAAAATAATTTTTTTAAATGGGTTGGATTTGGAGATGTCTGAATAGTGAGAAAAAAAAGAAATGTTTCACTCTGCTGCTTTGACTTCTAGTGATTCTTGCATGACTACTTAGTGGGTCTCATGAACATTTATTCATTATTAGAACATGTAGTCAAATATGACATTTTCTATCTTTGGGGATATGACTTTTAACTTTTTGGTCAAGTTAGGGAACTGAGAGACCATTGTTAAGGCATTATTTTGGCAAGACTAAAGGATAGCTGATTTTTTAATTAATTCAGAATTGTTCTCTCTGGTAGTAGCACCCTGATTTTCTTAGCGTGTTACCTCTTCCTTGTAATTACTCCATGTTGTTTGTGAGGGTCTGACTCTACCTCTGGGCTTGTGGCTTAGCAATTAGACCTCTGTATCCCTTAGCTCCAATGATTGGCTCAAAGTAGTCATGTGACTTAACCAGACCAAGTAAGACTTTTCTAGAAATAGTAGAAAGAGAAACAATTTCTCCTCATTGCTGGAGTTAACATAATGTGAATCAAGCCTGAGTCTTCCGAAACCACAAATGAAATCTGAGAATAAAGTCCTTAAAAAAAAGAAGCTTAGGGCCTCCCTGGCGGCACAAGGGGTTGAGATGCAACCTATGAAGCTATCCGAAGCCATTGCAGTACAAGTTCAATCCCTGGCAGCCCGGGAGCAACCCACATGGCGCAGCAGACCTCTCCAGACTTGCCCGCTTTTCCCCTCAGCAGTATATTTCATTCAGTCTGCCTGTTCTGCTACTCACTCTGTCTCCGGTGAATCCTCTCACCCCTGCACCTCTGGTCTGAACCCCAGTTTTTGTAAACATCAATAAATAAATCTTTAAAAAAAAAAGAAGCATAGTCAAGAGACAGAGGTCAAATTATGAACACATTAATTGAATCCAGAGTCTCATTATATTTGAACCTATGACTGGATTTTTTTTTTTCAATTCATGAGTCAATATAGTCTTGTTTTAGCTTGAACCCACTTGAGATAGGTTTGGCTATGTGCAAAGAAGGGAGTTTGGATAGATATACCGTAGGAAAGACCATCTAGAAATGCAAATAGCTGCTATTTTTAGCACCATGTAAGGAAATTTAAAGGACAATTTTTAAAAATAGAAATAAATTACTTTATTAAATTATTGCCCTTATTCTCATTTCTCAGCAGGCGAATAAAAACCTTTCACAGGACAACAAAGAACAGCTGGTCCAATTTGCTAGTAACACAACTGAGACTCAAGAGACTAGAATTTAAGTCTCACTTTTACCAGAAGTAGATAATCAGGAAGTTACTTAAATTGTTTGCATCTGTAGCCCCTCAGGTTTTAACTGCACAGTTACATGATATACTGTTTATAAGGAGAAAACTAGGCAGGTTTATATAAAAATGTTCAAAGGTTTCAAGTCACCATAATGTACATTTATTTATCATCTATGATGACAACTTGAGAACTGGAGAAATTTTAATTTAATCTCTTGTGACTCCTAAACTAAGCTGTCTCTCTGCATTCATCTGCATTTATAGAGACTCTTTCCAAGATGAACATGTTTTTAGCTGTCACTAAAATGTATGTTTCAATTTTTTGCTAACATTTTGAGTAACTTTATTTTGATGTTATAAAAATGCATACATTGAGTGAAATGAAATCAACTCTAATTTTCAAGAACACTCACACTGTGTGAAGGAATGAACATTTGTTTTATGGGCTAATTATGTGATGTGCAGAAAGTATTTTGTTGTGGTTTGACTGTGTTTTTAATGATTGGTCAACAAGCGATGTCATAAACACTTTTACAATGGTATTTTTGTGCATGGATAAATCAAGTTCTTTTCTATGTGCTCAGCAGACTTTTTTAAACAGACTGACTTGATTTTATATAAATTTTATAGCTAGAATAAAGGAGTTGATTTCAAATAATTTTGATAGGCAAACAGTTTGATTTGGTGAAATCCAGTGTTCCTTTACCAGGAAACTGTTCTATTTGGTTTTGTTATTTTCAAAATTCTTGAGACTAAACCAGGCTTATGTGATTTGGGGGCCAATGGAGAGAAGACAGGAGTGTTTCTGTAAATCAGAACCTGCTTCAGAGTGAAGGATTTGCATCACATCCAATTACATTTGGCAGAAGAAAGAGGGAAAATAGTGACACAGATGAAGCAATTGCTCAGACTGTTCTAGTGGCCTAGAAGTCCTTCCCATCCTGGTGCTGTGCAGTGTGCCTGTTTTGTACTGTTTACTGGAAGCTTGCCATTCAGATGAGTGTTTCTCCTTCTTTCAGCTTGCCTTTGAAGTTTCCTGTTGCAGAGATCAGAGGTAATGGGCCATTTTGTACAATTTATTGGAGCAGAGTGAAAGCAGCAATTTCTCCTTCAGAAAGCTACTGAAATGTTACCTGCAGTGAGCATATATTTGGCAACAACAAGGTCATGTACTCAGTCATTTTAACAGTTTGATAAAAACCAAAGGAATCAGTTTTTTTTTTTTTTTTAAGGGATATACCTTTACTGAGACATTATGATTTGGCCCAAATATGTCAGCACCTTTTTGTAGGCTGGCGAATGTCAATCAGATGCAGACTTTTTTACGTTACTATTTTTCTGAATTGAACTGATTGACTAATTCTGCCATGGATGTATTTTTGCTAGGTGACACGAGTTGCTTCTTGGCTTCAGTGGTAGATAATGTGTTAGGTAAAGCACACGAACTATGGAGTCATTGTCTTGAGGTTCAAATCCCAGTTTTATTATGATTAACTGTTTGACTTTGGGAAACATCTCTTTGTGCCTCAGTTTCCTTCCATGTAAAATGGGTGCAGAGGTTTTCTGTGAGGATGACATAAATTAAGATGTGTAAGTACCTGGTACATTATAAAAACTCCATTAATATAAATTATTATTATTATTACTATGATCAATTTGATTAAAAAACTTTGATACTTTGCTCAATCCTTGTTTTGATGATCCAGAAAAATTAATAGTATAACACAATTGATTCTGGAATATTATTGACTATAGTTACATCATATCATTATGAGAAGTACCACTGAAGACCATAAACCAGGTTTGAATATCTATGGTGATCTGATAGAGGGATATTTATAATACAGAATAAACTTCTACAGTTTTCAAAGGAAGTTTGTTTGGACTGAATCAGTTACACAAACAAACAAAGCATGTATGGTGCCTGATGCTATATTGAAGGTTCTAGGCAAGGCATTGGAAGGTCAAAGAAATAGAGTAGGAGAACTTTCAAGTTAATTGAAGCACATTGACTCGTAGTTTCTTATTTCTCTTCATTTAGATTTAACATGAGAGCGGCACCTGGTTTCTAATACAGTGCTTGACAACAGCACATATTTGTTAAATAATTGTCCTTTTAACTTACAAAGCAATTTCATGTATACCCTATCATGCAGCATTTCTTAAGCTCTTAACTTGTCACTGTTGACTATTTTGGACCATGTAATTTTTTCCTGTGGAAGACTGTCCGCATGCACATGTGTTCTGCACACGTGGGATGTTTAAAGCATCTGTAGTCTCCATTCTAACCAGAATCCACACTCCTTTGATAACCTGAAATGTTTCCAGACATCCCAAGATGTCTTCTCGGGGTCAAAATCCATTCTACTTGAGAATTACTGGTTCTCATTATATCCTCAAACTTCCTGTGGGAGGGATGACCCTCTCAGATTTCCATTTTACATTGAGAGAACTAAATTTAAGTGTGGAAGTGCTTTATGAAGTGTCACTGGTAGAGTCAGCACTAGAACTGGGGAAGGCTTTTCACGGACTCCTGTGCCCTTCTAACTTATATGACTGTACATGGCAAAAAGGCAAACATAATAGAAACAGGTAGATTTTCCACAGCTCAGCAGTGTGCTCAGGCAGCCTGACTGATTCATTTGGGCTGGTAGAATCATGGCTCTTCAGCTATATTTTTATTCTCAGGGTCATCTTTGGAAATGATATAAAAAAATAGCCACAGTGATATTCTGGGGATATTCCCAAAGGAAACATATTGTCTACTTTACTTATATTATAGGGTAACAAAGTGTCTATCTTATTTAAAGAGATGAAAAGAGTAATTTGCTTGAGTTATTCTGGTGATGGACACAGCTTCTTGATATGGAAGGACATTCAGATTTTGTGTATATTTGAGATAGTCTTATTTAATTTCCTTTCCTTTCTCTTAGAGAGTAAAATATTCAAATCTTTCCTTGGGGGAAAAGGTAAGGAAAAGAGTGCTGGCTGTCTGGAGTCTGGTCTAAATCATCTGTGCAGACGACCAGCCTGTGAAATACAATTGCTGCTGCTTCCAGGCGGTTTTACAGACACAAGAGATCTAAATTTTACATAACTGTGAAAATAAATTAGGGCCTCCTCCAGATGAGGCTCCCTGAACTATAAATCTCCTTTGCAGTTTCAAATTCTATCTAAACAAGTTGGCATTAAAATTCATTCACTAAGATAAGCTGGGCTAGAGCAGGTGTAAGCAATGATCACGATTAATATAAAGAGGCTAGAGAGGAAAAGATAAAATGGAAATCACAGAAAGGGAATGGGGAAGCTGGAGAGAGCTAGAGGACACTGAAATGAATGAGCAGGAATGATTTATATGGAGAATTGGGGGGGGGAGTGGGCTGAGAGAGAGAGAGAGAGAGAGAGAGAGAGAGAGAGAGAGAGGAGTGTTCTCAATTTAAAATCAGATTGTTTGTATGCATTACAGTGAACATAACAGCACTCAAGACATATTTTAACTAAGAAAGTAGATACTGACAGACGAGTATGACAGAAAGGTTTATTATTATATTCAGAGTTGTTATTAACCTCATCAATAAACATTCATTTAGTACATTGACATCAAAACCAAGATTGTCAAAACAAAGATGGAACTCAGAGTATTAAAACCAGGGCTTTGTCATCAACTAGTTCCAGGACTCTCTTGGACTTGCAGTGTCCAAAAGTGTGAGAATGCAAACTTCTGTTATTTAAACCACCCAGCCTGTTGAGTAATCCATTACTTAATCATAAATAGTCTATCTTGAATCTATTCATTCAACCTTATTGGTCTCAACATCTATATATTATGTAAGTAGGTGATAATAAATGGATGTCTACAAAGAGCTAATATAACTCAACAAAAAGAAAACGACCCAATCAAAAAATGGATAGAAGAGCTAAATAGACACTTTTCCAAAGAAGGTATGCAGATGGTCAACAGGCACATGAAAAAATGTTCATCACTTATCATCAGGGAAATGCAAATTAAAATGATAATGAGATAACACCTCACACCTGTGAGGATGGCCCACATTAAAACAAAGCAAAAAAACAAGTGCTGGCAAGGGTGTGGAGAAAAAAGGAATGCTTATACAATTGGCAGGAATGTAGAGTGATTTATGGATCCCATGATCCAGCCCCTATGGAAAGAAGTATGGAGGTTGCTCAAAAGACTAAAAATTGCTTGTATGCCATATTACCCAGCTATTCCACTCCTAAATATCTACCAAAGAACACAGAGACACTAATTTGAAATGAAGCCCACATTTCCATGCGTATCACAGCACTACTTACTCTAGCCAAGATATAAAAACAGCCTAAATGCATCAGAACAGATGAATGGTCAAGAAGATGTGGTGTATATACACAATGGAATACTACTCAGTGATCAAAAAGATAAATTCATCTTAATTGCAGCAACATGGATGGAACTGGAAGGGATTATCCTAAGTGAAACAAGCCAGAAGAAGAAAGATAAATACTGGGTGGTTTCCTTATATGTGAAATATGAGGAAATCAAACAAGGGTCAGACAAAGACAAACTTGAAAACTAACTATAGATCTGAGGCATTCAGGAGGGGAAGGGGTAGAGGAGAGATAGAGGGAGGGGAGGAAATGGACCCTCCACTTTGGTGGAGGATACAATAGATATTCATCCCATGGATCGTGACAACTTCCTGGTATATTTTAGCTTTGCTTGTGCAATACACTTCTTAAATTCATGCACTCCATATACTGTGGCTAATTCAAACAGAGCAAATATCAGATCCATTTCATTAAGAAAAGATTAGAGGGAGATTCTGAAAATTTCCCATGATACTTTGATGTATAATTTATTTGTTAATTAAAAGCAAACAGCCTGTTTTCTGGGATTAGATGACCTAATTATCTAAAAGAAAAACCATATTGGTACTGTTGGAGTAAAAGGGAGAGAAAATAACACTATAATTTGCCCCAAATTATTTCCATCACAGAAAGTAGGATACAAAAATAAAAACCAGAATTGTATTTTTATTTGTGCTTGCGTTTCCCATGAGTCATGAAGAATTAAAATTGCCAGTGCTCCAATCACATGCAGAAGTGAGATTTGGGGGAAAAAACACAGATACTAAGAGATGGTTGAGCCACACTATAAAGAACAATCTGCCTGGGATTTCAGCATTTATTTTGACCTCCACTCCTAACTCATTGTGTAACCATAGGCAAGTGAGTTAATCTTTTTGTGACTTCATTTAAGCCTTTGTCAAATGGAAATAATAACACCTACTTCATGGGAGTATTTGGAAGTTTAATTAAATTAGTGCTTTGAGCTTCTTAGATGAAAGTTGCTATAGAAATGCAAAGTGCAATTATTGAAGTCATTTTTCCTTTTCCGTATGTAACATGATGATTGAAATACATTTATTTTAATTGGAAAATTGACTAATTGCCTAAAGAAACCCTTTCTCATGACATGTGATACTTGGTACAATAGGTCAAGCCTCTTTATAATAAATTGGATCATAATCTAATTCTTTACTTAACAATGACAAATTAATCTGTGGCAAAAAATTGGTTATTTGAAGTCATTCATATGTAAAAATTGTAATATTTTGAAGTAATAGCTGTGTAATCAGACTTATAGTCTGGTCCATAAATGTAGTATCACCCATACCACCATCTATAAGGTTGATTTAATTCCTTGGCTCTTTTTCTGATGAATTGATTAATTTTTGCTTTTGGTGCAAAACAAGTAGTATTTCAGTAAGGAGGAGGCCAACTTTCTGAAGAGAGGATGTTTTCACCAGAAAGAGAGTTTGTGTATCTATATTCATGGATATAACCATAAGCAGATCATAGCATAGGATAAGGTCAAGGGTTGAGATCAAGTCAAGGTACTGAAAGGCTTCAGTATTATAAAATCACCTAGAGGAGTAGTGTGGAGAGAATGATGATGAGTCCATAAAATTTTGGAAAAGGGAGTAAGATCTGAGGGCCTGTAGTGAGAACTGATGACAAGAGATTGAAAACTAAACCATGGAACTGTCGGAACAAATGGACAGTACATGGCAATGCAGAGCAGAGAGGTCCCAAGCTACTTCCAGGCCAAGGTGGATGATAGTCATTGGGGGAGGAAATAGCCCTCTTGGGAGAGGAGAAATCGTGACCTTCAGAGAGAACCAGGTTTCCATGAGACTCAGCACAGGTTCTTGGCACTGATTGTGACCTCCAGTCTCCTTAGAAATGAAGCAATGCTTCTGCTTGACTCTATTTCATACCAATTAAGTCATGCTCTTAGAGGGTACGTACAGAGAACAGAATGAAAAAGCAAACTAAACCTCAACATCTTTGCAAGAAATTGAGCTAGGTTTAAGAACTGGTACACATGCCAGTGAAGGGAACACTGAGAGCAGAGGTTAGAAAGGTAGATTGTGTTTATGACAGATTTTGGGTTCTAGAGCATACTCTGAGTGGGAGTCAGACATTGAAAGCAGATGTGCGTTACAGTGACTTATGCATCCAGGCTTCTTGGACTTGAACAGGTTAGACTTGATGACCACAGCTGAGAATCATGGACAGTGGGGTGGGGCACTGGCAGTTCTTGTCATGAGCAGTCTGGCTTGCCTTTTACTCTACCATTAAACCAAAGGAGGATGGGGAGATGTGGACTTCTAGTGAGTCTGAGACCTGGGACATGACGGTGAGGGAAATCAGACGTGGGGGACTGTCATGTCCAGCATGCAGTAAATCTTTATTGTCTTAGTGCTCATTATATACTATTTTAATTGCAGCAGGTGTAACAGCAAAGCATACCATATAATGATAACATGTATGAATTATTAGTCTACTTTCTTACAATTATCTATTTACTTCAGACAGTAGGGTACCAGGTGGTTAGTTCTCACGCACATAATCTTATCGCCCCCTAGTCAGAGCCTGGGAAGTTCGCTCATTATTTTTGTTATGCTCAAACTGTGGAGATGTACGCAAGTCACTTCCAGGCTCTCAACACCAAGTCCTGTCACCCAGAGGTTTTCCTCTGAGACGCATGCATTTTCACATGCCTTAGGGACTCGGGTCAAGGCCCTTCTGCTCACTTCTCAGGGTCTCTCCATTTTGTTATTCTCAGACTGGAGATGTAGAAGCATGACTCCACACAGGTGACTTTCCAGGCTCTCAACACCAAGTCCTGTCACTCAGAGGTTTTCCTCCAAGATGCATGTGTTTTCACATGCCTTAGGGACTCGGGTCAAGGCCCTTCTGCTCACTATGCCGGATGGCCACCTCCAACAGGGAGGGAAACATTTTATTCTTAGCAAGCAGTGTTCTCGTTTAGCCCCAGCCAGTGTTGAGTGGTGATAAGTACAAACCAAAATCTAGATAATCTTTTTAATATTTGCTTTATTATTTTTTGGCACAGATGCCCAGAATATCAACCTTGTTGTCTATCTCTGTTTTCTTTAAAATAGCATTAATTAATATAACTCATAAGGAATTGTGAATTTTTGTCTCAGTGTCATTTTGGATGCTTAGCAAGCTTGTATCTCATGCAGGTGAGCTTTGACTTACAAGGATTCAGTACTAGCTAGTTTATACATGACATTCAATAAATGTGAAATCATCTCGACACAGGCTGCCTGTTAATGACTGGAAAGACAGAAGCAGATATCTCTGCTGAGAGCTAAAACACAGCATGATTCTTCAGAGGACTCTGGCCACTTGAATATTTGTAAGTTGCTGGTAAGATGAGACATCTTACAACTGCTGTGGCTGTGAGGATCTAAGTTATCAAAATGAAAACTCCGCATCAACCTGAATTGAGCATTCTGTATGGCTTGATTTAAGAATTTGGAAAGTCAATAAAGTGAACATAGAATTTTTATGTAGAGGATAGCGTTTTCAAATTTTTATTATTTCCTTTTTATACTATAGTATAAAATGATGTTTTATACTATACTATATTTTATACTATAAATGATGTTTTTAACATTCAGTGATGTTTAGGGGAAATAGAACTTACACAGAATGGAAACATTGGCAAATGGCCCAATACATCTAATTTAATCAGAATCAATGCCTATGTCATACACAGCACTACAAACTTTATACCCACTTTATTCAGCTGTATTCTGTTCCCCTAGACCATTACATCACTCCACAAGGCATTCCTTTTATTTTTCTGGCTGAAGCTGTGGGCGTAGGCAAAGCGCCACAGGATGTTCTGGGAAGGCTCTAACGGCAAGTTACTTATGACTGCAACAGATGTTGATGATTTTTAGGGAAATGCTGACTTTATATTGTGAATCTCTATTCCTCTTAGGGAAAAATAAGGAATTTCTAACTGCCTGCTAGCTATAAGAACAGAAGGGCTAAACAGCCTAGCCATAAAAGTGAAACACTAAAGTTCTGACAAGGAAAAAAAATGAAGACATCTCAGTTTTCATTAAAAGCTTACTTTTTTAATATTTATTTTATTTATTTTATTGAAATTCATTTTTCAATAGTCTACTATTTGGTAGTGACTACACAGATTATTATTGAAGGAAGAGATAAAAATTAAACCCTAAATTCTCAAAAATTTGTTTTATTAAAAAAAAGACTGGCTATAGAATTGAAAGCAAATATTAACTGATCTTCCACATTGTTGTCAGCCTAGCATTGTTATTGTGATTGCTATTGTTTGTTATAGTAGTAGTTGTAGAAAGTCTTGTAATAAGCATATGATTTCAGTGTTATCTCTTCAGACTTAAGAAATTGAAGCAATTGACTTGTATTATTGCAGAATCAGGACTTGGACTTTCTTTTATCCAGTCATTTAACCACTGTGTTTAAACAAACATTTAATCTTTTTATATTAAAAATATAAATATAGGGGCCTCCCTGGTGGCAAAAGAGGTTAAGCACTGCACTATGAAGCAAACCGCAGCCTCTGCAGCACGAGTTCGATCACTGGCCGGCCAGGGAGCTAACCCACATGGTGCAGCAGACCTCTCCTGACTCACCCGCTGCTCCCCTCAGCAGTGTATTTCAGTCAATCTACCTGTTCTGTTCCCCACTCTGTCTCTGGTGAATCAATCCTCTCACCTCCTGCCCCTCTGATCTGTACCCCAGCTCTTGTATGCGTAAATAAATCTTTAAAAATATATAAATATAAAAGGTCCAAAGTTATTCAAAGACTCTGGAAGAAATAAGCATCTAAACAACATCAGTTGAGATACACAATTTGGATCTCTAACTGAGATCATTATTGATTTTATTAAACGATTGCTTCCTTCCTTCATTTATTCAACTTTTATTTATTAGGAAACTACTACATCCAGATACTACATTAGCCACTGCACATAACAATACAAGACAGCAATGAGAACTGCCATAATGGAATTTGCTTACTGTTTGGCAGTGTAATAAAATTAGAGAAAATAAATAGATTCAGTGATGTGAAATTGAATTTTGCAGGTGACTCTGACCAAGATCCTTTAAAAGAGTGATCAGCATCTATATCTTGTTCTTAGAAGTCCCTAAGCCTTTAATTTCCCACAGTAATTTGTACCTAGTTTATCAAGTAGATTTACTTGGCATTTCATAGTTTACCATAACTATTTGTTGAGTAAAGGAATGGATAGTCTCAGTTCAGAATCAATTTGTATATAACCTAAACTTCTTGTTTCCCTGCTGAAAGCTTTACTTTGTCTTCTTGCATTACCTGGTTTCTTTCCTTCCTTTCTTCATTGCATATTCTCATTTGAAATGACCTTCTTTGTTTTGTTAGAACTGAAATATTAGGGTTTAAGAAGCTTTCACTGGACATAAGAAGCTTCAGAATCAGCCTGAAGAAAGCCACAGGGAGATTAAGGGTCCCAAGGAGAATTTTCAGTGTAGTCCAAACAGATTTATACTGCAATAAATATTCTAGTCTCCCTTGGGGATTCATTAGAAGAGGCTTTCCATCTATTTCTTAGAACCACAAGAAATTATATCATTCCTCCACAGTAATATGCCCGTTGTGAGTTGACGCAGTGAAATGGTTCAAGTATGGGTTTATTTGAGGTAGTTTTATAGCATCATTAGTCAGTTTCTGACAGATATTGGTCTAACAACACAGTTCACACATACTTGGAAAAGTAATTAATTGGAATATAGGGTCAAGGGCAAGGTTTTATGTCTATTTGTTTTATAAATAGGTGAATTAGTCCTTTGAAAATCATTTCGCCAAAATCACTGTATATGCCTGTATAGAATGTTTCCTTGAAAATTACTCTGACTCCGATTTTCTTTTGCTTTTTTGATGCTGAAACTCCCTATGGGATTATTTGGACTGAGAGGTCTTTCTGTTGGGCTAAGTAACATAAGTAAAGATTTTGATAAGAGAGGAAAAAGGACATTTAGAATATGTATGTTATATTAGAGAAAAGAAGAACTGAATTATACATGTAGACTAAGAAGAGGACTTTATGATCAGACTTGAGGAATTATGTTGAGTAATAATGAGAAATAAAGTTGTCAACATCAGATGAATTTAGGCAGAGCAACCTGAAATTAATGTAAGGGGAAACAGAAAATCATGGTTTGCTAAAGAAAGGGAGAGTCAAAATAGTTTATTAAAGTAGATCTGATGAAAGAATGGAGGTTAGATTTTGCAAAGATTGGGGAAAGATATTTGCCACCAGCATTTTGCTGTATGGTGATAATTAGATCTTATATCACATGTAGCAATGAAATAAGTTAGTAAGATGGAGGAAAAATTCTTTGGAAAGAAAGGAAAACATTATATGTATATAATTTTTAAGAGATTTATTTATTTATGCATACAAAAACTAGGGTACAGGCCAGAGGTGTGGGGGGTGAGAGGATTTACCAGAGATAGAGTGGGAAACAGAACAGGCAGATTGACTGAAATACCCTGCAGAGGGGAGCAGGTGAGTCAGGAGAGGTCTGGTGAACCATGTGGGCAGCTCCCTGGCCAGGGATCGAACTCGTGCTTCAGTGGCTGCAGCTAGCTTCATAGATTACGTCTTAACCCCTTGTGCCACCAGGGAGACCCATATAAATAAATTTTAATGGTGTTTGGACATGGAGAATGAAAGCAATGGAAGAGTTAAATATCTCTAGGGAAGTAGTGAAATTAATGATGAAATATGATGGCTGATCAAGCCAAGAACATAGAGAACTTATAATTAACCAGGAGATGCTATGCTAATGTAGATGTCACATATCCCTAGAGACTCCAAGTCCCCGGTTAGACGCAGGCAAGGAAACAGATCTTTATAGTACAAGAGTTGTGACTGAGGCAAGTAGAAAATAAAACGAGTACAAAAAGGGGACACGTAGCACAACTGAGGGAATAGTTAGAAAAGTTTCCTAGAAAAAGATCTCAGCTTGCCATTGAAACCTGAAAAGAACTGACAGATATGAAAGTTAATAGAAACAGTGCCATAGGGAGCAGGAGTAGCAGGGAAAAATGGGGAGGAATAAAACCTAAGTATTTGTTGACTAGGGATGATAGAGGTTTTTGTGTATTGTATGTATTGTGGAGAGTAGACTTCATCCCCTAAGGAAGAGCGGTGTAAGAAAGATTAGTTCTTTTATGAATGTCTGCCTTTTAATCGATGAAACATTTGCATTTAGTATCGCTTAGATAGCTAGAAATTCTGAACTTGGAGACATGAAATGAATTTGAAAATCGTTCAATAATACTTGCCACGAGAGAGAACGAGTTCTTAAAAGGAGTGTGAAGAAATGTAGAGAACCTAATAAGCGATCGGGGAAAAATATAATAAATTAAAAAACAAAATTAACAGGTAACTGTAAATCAGAGATGCTCTGCAGGGAAGAAGGAGGGTGTGGGATCAAAATAGGGGTGGAAAGAGCACAGGGACTATGCGGATGGTTCATGGGTGAATTGGTGGGAATTATAAGGGGTCTACACCTGAGAGGAGAAAGCATGCGTTGTACAAAAAGGAAGAATGATGTAAAATATATATAAAATAATAATAATAAAAAAAACTGAGTGTGAAGATGGCATTATGGAGAGGGGACTCCCCTGTTAGGTAGCAAGTTAAAGAGTCAAGCGGCAGAGGACGATATGAAATGTTTGTTTTTTCCTTTAAGATACTCTTGGAAATTCTCTAGAAAATACCTGAAAGCTTTTTGAGACTGAATTCGTCAACTCTCCTTTTGAGCTCCCCTCTCCCTGTGGTATTTTCCTAAGCTATGCAAGCATCTGAGTCCCAGTTCATGCACAACCTTTATTGATATTTTAGATTTAAAAAGTTAGAGCTGAAAGAAACCTTGAGGACCATCTCATTGAGTGGCTTTTATAATTTTTTTATAACAATAAACATGTTTTCTGACCATGAAAGCTTAACATAGAAGCATTTTAAAAGTGGATAAAAGTGAGGTGGTTTTTATTGGAGGTAGTAAGTGAAAGTTTGCAGTTTATTATCCCACCTAAATTAGATTCCTCTCTTGCTTCATGGTAGATTCCGAGGACCCCAACAGAAACCATGAGCTCCAAAGGTCTGGTTTTGAAGACTACGATTAAACTCAACACTTTCATTTATATAAACCAAGAATATTGCTCAAGACTTGTAGTTAGATCTAAGTTTAGAACAAGTATCCTGCCTTCTGGAAGAGATGCTTATCCTATAGGAACAACTAATGTTACTTAGAAGGTGTTATCAGATGAATTTACTTAAAATCATTGTGAGATTAGTGAAAATTAGGTATCTTGTTGATGTTAACCCTTCAAAACATTGGAAGGGGGTTAAGAAATGAAGGGAAAATGACTCCTCTGCCCTAACCTGGAAGCACATGCCTATTGGGGAAAAAAAAAAAAAAACATGTAAGTTCTGCCAAAAACAAAGTGTATTTTATTTTTTAAAAAGATTTATTTATTTATTTATGCAAGAACTGGGGTACAGGCCAGAGGCACAGGAGGGCGAGAGAATTCACCAGAGGCAGAGCAGGGAGCAGAACAGGCAGACGGACCTAAAACACTGCTGAGGGGAGCAGCGGGCAAGACAGGAAAGGTCTGCTGCGCCAAAGTGTATTTTAAAGAGAAGTGTGTACATGCAGAAGACAAAAGGCAAAATAGGGTACCTAAAATAAAGTGAGTGAAAATTAAGTGCTTTTTCCCTTTACAAAATAGGTGGTAAGGAAAGAAATATGCAAATAATTATGGTAGCCCTATAAATAAAATTTATTGTATATAATTCTGAAATGAAAATTACTGTATCATGGAGAAACCTGCTCACTCAAGACAGTAAATTAAACCCAGTTTAAGCTCCTTGACACTTTCTGTATTTAGAATTTTAGTAAGAGAAAGACATTTATTTCCATAAAATAAATTTGGAAAAGTTAATTACTGATACTATTATCCATATGGAACAAAGTTTTGGTTTTTTTTTTTAAGATTTATTTATTTATGCATACAAGAGCTGGGGTACAGGCCAGAGATGCGGGGGCTGAGAGGATCCACCGGAGACAGAGTGGGGAACAGAACAGGCAGATTGACTGAAATTTACTGCTGAGGGGAGCAGCAGGCGAGACAGGGGAGGTCTACTGCACCATGTGGGTAGCTCCCTGGCTGGCTGGGGATTGAACTCGTGCTGCAGAGGCTGCGGATTGCTTCACAGTGTGGTGCTTAAACCCCTGAGCCACCAGGGAGGCCCAATATGGAACAGTTTTTAGTGCCTTTAGATGTGACCTTACCATTCAATCCTGTGCTTCCGTGGTTGCTAACATTTTGCTATGGGATTTGTCTGTGTGGACAGTATGTTAGGGTACATAGAAAATACACATTGCCCTACTCTTGAGAAATCCGCACTAACTTGGAGGAAATCAGTAATTTTGCTGTGATAACTTTGACAACATAACATCAATACTTTGGGAACACAAATAATGGCATAGGCTTCAGAAATGACATGATGAAGAATGAATTTTAGGTGATGGAATAGATATTAAATGAAAGAGAATAAAGCGTTAGTCTTGATGTGAATTGTGAGGGAGGGTATAAATCTTATCCTTTAACCTGACTTGGAAAGTGGTGGATTTTCTTGGTTAGGGAACATTTCATAAAGCCACAGCTGATGGAAGTAACCTTTGTTTAAAGCAAAAGGGAAAAACTGATGATATAGGAAAAATGCTACTTAGTATAGTCCTAGAAGTATATCTTTGAACTCTAAGGTCAAAACAAAATATAAGAAAATTATGCCCTTCGAAATATTGATCCATTGATTTCTAGGAACAGAAAGGAAGATACCATTTTTTTTATTTGATCAGATTGTAATAATGCATTCATTGAATTTACCAAAGCAAACTGCTTATTAGAGACCTCCCTCCCTTAAATATTCCCTCTAAGTATCACCTCCTACCCCTGCTTCCCCTAGCAGCACCCAGTTAGTTACTCTGTATAATACAGATGCACAACATTTAGTACAAACAAAACTTATTTTTCATTAATATTTTTGTTGCTGATTGTTCCAATGAGAATGTAAACACATAAAAACTATGTTGCAATAAAAATCTTCTAGCAATTAGTTTTGCTCAAGGATTATTTTTTGAATAAACAAGAAAATAATGCAGTCTTATTTCATTGGAAATTCCATCAGCAGCATGTGAATTAGTGACATGAATTCATGTGAAATGAAGAATGGTAGACAAAGATATGACTGGATATGTATTACTGAGATCAGCAGCATGATAAATTTCTCTAACAAGCTAAACATAAAACAAGTAACACTTTTTTAGTCAGCTTATTTCTCACTCCGTTTTCAAGACCTTGTCATATAAAATTTATTTTCTGGAAATGTCTGCTGATATGTACTATTTCTGAATCTAAATTGTGGTAGGAAAAGATATATCATAACTATATTTAGTTATTTTTAAAAATGGTGCAAACTCTTTTTGGGCAGACTATACTTAGGTGGTGATATAATTTGGTACTGAACAACAGAGATGTGTGTGCTTTACCAGGAAACTTCCTGCAGCACTAAAATATTCCTGAGGATTCTGCCATATTCACCATATTGCTTTACATCTCTAGCTAGGGATAATGTTTTAAGATGGTTATAGTTATGAAAGGTAATATCTATTCTTGGCAAGGCACAACTCTATGTCCTTTGATAGTATCCTCAAATCACACTTAATATTGATTTATACTTGCAAAACTTATTTGGCAATTAATGAGCTGAGTTCCAAAGGGGATAAGTTTTCTGCCTATCAGTTTGACATTTTAGAGGAAAATCAGATTCCAAACAAGAGTAAAATTCCTCTAAACCTGATGGAATACTTTAACCAAAAAAGATAATTTGAAGATGTGAGTCAGATAAATCAGCTTAGTAAAATCAGTTTAGGGGAAATTTCTTGCTGATTGGTTAAATAATAGAGGAAATAGTTTTCATTCTTCATTTGAGAGCTTGTTATCAATTGAGTCATTATTGCACTAGGAATAATGGTTGTTCTTCTATAAGTTCGTGTTCTCATATTTTCTTCTAGTGCAGATTTTAACAGTTCAACAGAACATATTCAGCCCAAGACCTTCTCTGAAGTGTCACTAATTATGGCAAATTATTTCCAATAGATTTATGCTGAGCTTTCTTAGTTTTAGAAACCATTCTATAATCTTGATTTCTTGTGGATACAGCTTAGGGAACTGTATGATCTTAGTGCCTCTGGGCCTTTCTTGGAAAAACTGCTTCTAGCTATGAACAGTTGGAGATTAAGGATTTGTACAGAATCTGCATTTTCTCTTAATTTAGGTAACTCTGGTTTATACCACTGTGTGTGATTCAGAACATCTGTATTTTATGAATAATCTCTGCCTATACTGTTAGGTAGATCTCTTTATAGGCCTCTTCTCATGGCCCACTGATGTGATGTTTGAGAAGCCAGTGTATGCTTTGCCTGTAAATGCCCATTCTTTTACGAGGTCTAGGGTCTCAGGTTATACATTTAGTCAAGGTTATAACCTTACCTACCTTGTGAAGTCAGCAAGATGCCATCTTTTACTCTGTTTTCAAAAATCACCCATATTTTAAAAAGACTTGGTTTTTAGAGACTACAATGTCTATGTTTCATATCTGTATTAACTTGAAGGAATGCTTTTAATTTTGCTACCAAATGCATTAAAATTTAGTATTTATAGAAACAATTGTAATCCTGAGTGCTAAAGAGGTTAGATAGGGTTGTGTGTTTTTTTTTTTTTGAAAATACATTCTTTAAGGAGAATAAAGTTGAAGAATTATTATATGTATACCTTACCTTAACAGGAAAATAACTGGTATGTTTTTAGGTAGTACAGTTTTCTGTTCGAAAAGTTTTTCCTTACAAGTTTGGTTGTGATTTTTTTAGTAAGAAATTAACATTTTCTGAAGATATCATTTCATCAGAGAATACTAAGATATTAAAGAGCATAGTGATAAAGTATATATAGTGATATACTTTGTGCGTATAGTGGTAAAGCAGCAAAGGTACTGAACTTTGATAATATTATCAATAATATAAGTATCTGACATTGTTTTCTCTTTTATCTGTACATGTTAGTGATGAATCAGAATACTATAATTTTGTGAATTTATAGACATAAGTTTACATGCAAGTAATAAGTGTTATGAATTATGTACCACAAATACTAATAACAAATGATCAGAAACTGATCATATGGGGATTTGTTCAAGATCTGGTTAATTCAGAAACACCAGTTGCACAATTCACTTAGATGAAAACTCTGAGTTTGAATTTCTTTACTGATTGGATTATGTGTATGATTTTGAAATAGTATTTCTCTCATAAAATTTATTTGACATTTAAAAAAACAGTAATTAGAGTAAGTTCTTATTTATTTCAGGCACAAAACTGATAATAATTTACTAAGAAAAATGCTCTTAAACTGTAAATGTTTAATGCAAATCACATTTTTAAACTCAGGTTACCCCCACTTCTAGCGACAATAATAAAATCTGTGCCTGCAGTAGCAGGTCATACACTATAAATTGGATGTGGTGATGAAACCTTACATAGAAAACAATAAAGTGCTTTACAAGCTGCACATTTCACAAAAAAGCTTGATCATCCAGGTTTTGAATGTATGTTATACCATAGTACATCATTTTTTTTTAAAAAACAGGTAATGAAGACTCAGATATCCATTAAAGGCCATCTACTTAAAAATTCATTCACTTCTGAAATAGACTTTCTTTCTTCATACAAACTCTTGATATACAAAGTATTGACTGATTGTTTAGTGGTGTGTGTACAATGACAAGTGAAACCCCTAAGTTTTCTAATTCTTAAAAGCAGAAGAAAACTTATATAAACATTTGAAAAGAAAAGACAACATTGCAAAAGGACCCAGGTTGGTCATGAACTCATGCTAACTTTTTGTAGGCAAAAAATGATAACAATCTGTAATAATCTTAAGATTGGGTTATTTAATCCTACAATTTTGACAATGAGATATTGGAGAATGATGGGATATTTGAAAAGAATTACTCTTAAATGTTAGCATTTCTTTACACAATGTTATCTGAATTATTATATCCTTACTTTACAAAGAAAATTATGATATTCTGTATATGTGTGAAACTAAACATTTATAACAATTTAAGTTATATATCATTTATTATAGAATATACTTTGTAAATTATAAAATCAACCCCTAATTGTGTCTGTAAAACTGTCTTAGGTATTTTTAATACATGGAAAGTACATCCAAACTCAATGACACTTTTTATATATATTGATTATATTTTTAGAATTATTAACATAAAATATTTTTAAAGCTCTTTTTTGCTACATTGTTTCTATACACAAAATGAATCCACTGACAAAGACTTGTCATCCCATCTGTTTTGCAAATTGACTACATGTACATTACACCATGTGAATAACTCCATTCCCCTTCATTTTCTTTTGCACAAATCTTGCTGTTAAATCTTTAGAGCTCATAATAGAAATCTAAATGACATTAAGAAATTTTCTTTTTAAAAAATTTTTATATGTGCTTCCTGTACTTCTAGAGTCCTGGTACAAGGAATCACATTATTGCAAGGTGTGTGTGCAGTGTAAGTTAAAACATTAATATAGTTTTGAAGAGCACAATTTTGTTTGACTATATTATAAATGAGTAGAGTCAACTCAAATCCAATATTTTGTAACATAGCTGCATCTTTGCCACCAACTGTGTGGATGCTTTTAGTGGAATGAACATAATATCTCATCTATATTGAATCAGTTTTAGCATTCAGTGTCAGTGGTTCAGTAAACTTGGGGTAAAATAAAGATTCCTTGTAAGGGATCTGGCTTGATTTTCTTTTTAGTTCATAATGTTCTGTAAAAGGGTAAGTTGAGAAGATACTTTCTTTTTGACCACACTTGAAAGTTGACTTATAATAATTACTGAGATTAAACTTCAGTGTATTTTATAAAAAATATTACTTGCTTTCACAGAAGTGAAGAGATACAATTGCACAATGGTGGTTACAATGATAGAAATCCATATCGCCAATAAAATGTTAGCAAGAGATTTAAAAATGACTGTACAGCACCGCATAGGAGAATTGTATAACAGCAAAATGATTAATATTACTTTTCAATATAAATAAAATCCTTAAATCTTTTGTAGAAATAAATGGGGGGAAAGTGCTTTGTTTCCCTACTTCCTACCAAAATATTTCCTGATATGGAGCAAAAGACAGTAAAAAATGACAGTTAAAAAAAAAGACATTCATGCATTTAAGCCACCATTAGTCTCTGACTCTAATATAAGGCAGATCATTAATCTTTTGCAAAACTATGACTTTAGCCACTTAAGCTCTTTTTAGTGCTTTTCATGACAAGGACATGATAGGCCTTGTAAATTTAGGAATTAAGATGTGTTTCGGACAGGTTCATTTAGACAGGCTCAGCTGTTTTTTTGAAACACCAACTTTACAATAAAAAAAATGCTTTGGAGAAGTGATGTAATAAAGAAAAAACAGAAGGGGTCCTATAGAGTTTATCATAAGAGACACTATTTAGATCAATGAAAACAAATTACATTTGCTTATGTGTCATCCTCCGTCTTAATGATGTGGAAAAGGGTGACATTGAACAAGACCTGGTGACCATTGTTCCAGGCATAAAGAGCTCTATCTCTTGCATTGTAGTCAAGCATGGATATGTGAAAGTATTGGTTATGAAAGGGAATGTCCGTATATTCATATGTGGAGGTTTTGGTAGAATAGGAATAATACACCTTGGCTCCAGTTAAGTGGGAGTTGGTGACATAGAGGGTCCCACAGATCATGAAAGATTCCCCTGCACTTCTTTTGGGATAGCCAGTGCTCCAGCTCTTCATCACCTCCAGGGTATCTTGGTTCAGTTGACTGATGACAATATTGCCCGCATTCTGGTTAGTTGCATACACAGCCCACAGTCCGATTTCATCAGCCATTAGGTCGATGTCAGAGAATCCACCCCATGTGTAGGGGTAAACGTTGTGAAAGCCAGCATACTCCAGGCTTCGTTGGGCAAGCACTCTCCCCATGTCGAAGCTGTATTTGATGATGATGTTACTCTGATACTTGTTAAAATAGAGTGAGCCATTGTAGACAACATGGTTAGTTCCTGCCCATTTGAAAGGGAGGTTGTATGTCCTCGATTCAGCTCCACTGACAAAGTCTGCAATTGATTTGTACTCACGGACAATTTTATTGTTAGTGTAACTGTCCATGTACCAGACCTGAGAAGAAAGACAGAATAAATGGAATGACTGAATGCTGTACTTTTCTAAGAGTTCCTAAATAAAGACAGTGAGAGTCAGCACATTTATATCACTGTTCTCGGGCTCTGGAAGCCACATTATCTGACTGCTGACCTGCTGCTATGTGATAGGACTGCCAGCTTTTACAAAAATAGTGGCATGGTCTATGTAAGAAAGGAAACAACTGAATGGACTACCTTGAAATGGATTTTCTTTGTGTCCTTTTAAAATTTATTTTTAACTTTTGACCATTTGGTATCAGTCACTGGGTAAACTAAATATATATCAAAGCAAATCACATCACTTTATTCAGTTACCTGATAAATCAATGAGGTTAATGATAACTGCAAAAAATAGCACTTTCAGCAAATATATTCCACCCTTGCTCGGAAAATGTATGGTTAATTTTACATGTTCAATTTAGTCTCCTTTATGGATACTATAGAACCTTCTAGCAAAACTTGTTCATTGGATCAGTTTTAGGTACAACTACCTTTTAATGAAACCATATTACTAATTAAGGCACAAATCACATTTGGATATAATCTTAATGTATGTAAGTTTTGTAATAAAACATAAGTGCAGTTTATGATAATTTTCCAGTGTACTGATTTGTATAATACAGACATTGCCAATTTATGAAATTATTCCCCAAAAGATTCAGTTATTAATGCAGAGACTTACTTGTAACTTGCCCTTTTGAAGCATAAAATAAGACTAATCCCAGAAAAGTTAGACTTAGTATACTGGTGAAATATATCTGTGTGTGTGTGTGTGTGTGTGTGTGTATTAGAACATAGTAACAAATAAGTTTGCCATATATCTGTAAATGTTATGTTATCATACTGAAAGATTTGCAAATGATGTAACACTTTGGAAGTTGAAACTAATACCCTGAGGATAATAAATAGTCCAGGAGACTTAAAGTGTAAATAAAATATAATTCTAAGCAAAGTGGTTGTGGAAGCAACATACTCTGTTATTTTTTTCAGAAGCTAAAGGATCTGTCATCCAGGCACCAAACCGAGTTCCAGATGTCTTGACTGTAATTGGGCCCGTGATTTTCATCAATTTGCCACATGCTGAAATTAGAGAAACATAAACATGTTGGGCGAACATGGCCAATGATTCCTACACACATATCACACTAATAGCAAAGAAAGAGATCCTAAAACAAAGCAAATCTGTGGGATTAATTGCGCATATTCTAAATGATTCACAGTGGGCGCATTGAACTATAATTTGTACAATGAATAGCTGCTCTTTCAATGCTCTAAGACTAAAGTATGGAATTATAAAATGGGAAATGATTTGTACAATCTGCAAAGAAATAAGTGAGAGAAGTCATCATCATTATGCCAATTCAGCAGCTGCTTCTCCTAAGTAAAGAAATGTGAAAAATTAAAGAAATTGCCCAGGACTTGTTTTACCTGGTCACCAGCTCCCCATCTCCCAACCTTCTTCAGCCCCCATACTTCCAGACTTTGGTGAATTTATACAAGTTAGGTAGGAATCTGTAAGGTGGCCAGTCTGTACTGGTGTCTGAGTAGCTTCTGTGAAAATATAGAAAACTAACAATTAACTGCAGTCTACCTGCAGAGACAGAATTTTGAAAGGTCAGCAGGGTCTGATAGAGCAACAGGAGGCCCAAGGAAAAATGCCTTAACTTAACCTCTTGGTCCCTGTAGTCACATGCAGTGAAAGAGATAGTCAACCAATTGTTAGAATAAATGATAGAAAAATCAATGGTTATTTTGAAAAATTGTAATATTTCATCACCTCAGCTGTGCATAAGATTTTAGGAAAATCTTGATTCATAAATGTCAAAAGTTAAACTGAGCAGAATCCCAGGCATTTTGTGAGATTTTTTAAAAGCAGAATGTGTAAGTGATTTATTCTCCCCATTGTGAAAGGCAAGGTGAGTCACTATAAATGCTGACCATTGGTCTGAACAAAGGAATATTCTTTCTTGTCCATTTATATCTATTTTCATTTCTTAAAAATTTTTGGCCTATTTCATGTTTTTCCATCCTCCTTTGCCTGTCCTTTAAATTGACAGGCTTCTGGGTAATTCCTGTTAGTTCCTGTGTGTTTGGAAGGGAAAGAACAGATTCCACAAAGCAAATCAAGGACAAAACTAATTTTAGCTTGGAGCTTATTTTTGGCCCATTTTTCTTTATATAAGTTCCTCAAGAATAATTTGTAACTGGCAGAATACTAAGCTATGCAGTTAGGAAGATGATGAATGATATAATTATATTTTGTACCATTACTTCAGTGATAAATACAAATTTAGTAATCTAACATTTCACAAAACCTGAATTTAATACATTTTTTCTCCTTTATGGAAGAAATTAGATGTGATGGCATCTTTATATATGGAATTACTTTATAATTTCCTTGAATCTGATAAACTGGTTTAATAATTCTGAAAACTTTATAGCATTTTCTACGTTGAATAGCAGTACCTTAGGTTAAATGTATTTAGAATATGTCAGCTCTGCTTTGTATAAACACATGAACAATATATGAACCAAGTAGTATCATTTGAACTAGAAAAATGTTAATGTATTCTGGGTGGATCTAGTTGGGTATATTTTTGTGAATGCACAATAAGTGAAGGTAATATGATCTTTCATACATATTTCTAAAATCATAGGCAGTGATAAATGCATGCAAATTTCAAATACAAATGTATTGAAATAAATAGAAAGACATCCTGACCCCTGAAAACACCATAAAACAAATATGTGATTTTTTTCTTAGGTCTGAAAAATAAATTCTTAATTGAACAAAATATAAATAATAAAATTAGATAGAATATGAAAAGTAATCCAAGTTTAAGATGATGGGATAATACATATTTTCATTTCCCTTCTTGCCCAAAATGTCATTACAATGGTAAAGAATTATTTTTGCAGGACTCTGCCAGTTTGTTTTCTGTGGTTATTTATATTTCATACCAAGTATCTTTCCTTCACTTTCTTAATGTCAGTTGTTCTGACTGTGTGAAGGAAACATCTCTATATTATAGTATATTAATTTTACAAACATTTACTCTGAGATTTCACTCAATCGACTTTTAAATTCAATGTAAACCATTTTTGAAATATGCAAGTGATAGTATGTGAGCTCTGGTTTTAAAGAAAGATATTTTCAAATTGATTCTCTAGCCAGGTCAGATCCTCTGAACATTTATGAAGTCACGTTTTGCATTTTTTTTCATTCTCCTCTGTGTGTTCCCCTCTCTGTCATTTTCCTCCATGTCTGTCATCCATCAGCTGTCTCACATCTGCCCGGTGCCTCACAATATGCAAGGTCAGCCCTTGTCTTCCTCTCACCACTCTGGATTTGCCTTTGTTCTGCTACAACTTTCTATCCCAGAGCTTCATTGAGTAAATTAGTTTTTGTAGTATTAATCTAAGGAGCACACTTTGAAATGAAGGATTAATGAACTAAAGTATTAGCAATTTAAAAATAGTATTTTCATCTAAAATGAGTGCTACAGCTTATCTGAAATAGTATATTGACAAGGTTTGTTGGACTCTGTGCCAATCAATATGATGAAAACAAAAACTAGAGCTGTGATAATTATGTATGGATATGTCCTTTACTCTTTGTTGAGTCATGGATAAAGTGTTTTGCATAAAGTTCTTCCATATTAGGTGATCATGGTGAGTGGTCTACTGGCTAATTGATACTTTCCACTTACCTTGTTTGGTGAGAGTACTTGATTCTTACTCCAGTTAAGTCTATCTAGAAGGCACACCCTTAAAAGAAGAGCTTTGGGATTTGGACTTCAGACAATGGTGTTTTATTCACTCATTCATTTATTCACTGATTCAGTTAAGACTTAGTGAGCACAAGCACTATTTTTTGGAAATAGAATTGCTATGGTGAGTACAACAGGACACCTTTTTTTTTTTTTCTGGTGAAGCTAATGTTTTGATGGGAAGAGGGGATAAGTAAATAAGAATGCAAGCTAAATGTATCAGGGAGGAATAAATTTAACTCAGATATTAGATAGGTCAATTTGATGAAGTATGATTGGGAGTGGCATTAGATTGAGTAGGGAAAACCTTTCAGAGGGTGATGTGTAGTCTGAGATCTGATTGATGAGTAAGTCATGGACTGTAAATTTATGGGAAGGACATTCCCAGTGGATCAACCAGGGCATCTTTTAGTCACTGGGGCAGGTTAAAAAGAGTCTGACTACCTAGATTTGAATCCTGATCTATCATACTTTCTAGGATTCTGAAATAACTTTTAGTCTCTCAGTATCTCATGGGTAATGAGATTAATAATATTTATCTCACAGGGTTATGGGGAAGATTAAATGAAGAACATAGGCTAAGTGTTAAGAATGGTGTTTGATACATAATTAAGCATTTACTAAATATTATCTATTGTTGTTGTTCTTGCAAAGGCCCTAATACTAGATGGACATGCTTGGTGAGTGAAGAGAACATAAATAAAAAGATAGAAAAGCAGTCATTGTGTCTGAGTATACCTGGAAAAGCAGAAGATAGTGAAAGCTTTGTAAAATCACTGAGTATTGGAGTTTATTCTAGGTATGAGGGAAAACTATTGGAGAATTTTAAGAATATTGGGAAGTGAGAGAATTGGAGCCACATTTTTAAAAAGATCACTGGTGCAACTATGTGGAAAATTATTTGTAGGGAAGATAAAGTGTAGGCAGATAGACCAGCTCAAAGGTTATCATTCTGGTCCAGATGAGAGATGATGGAAGCTGTGATGGAGATAGAGAAAAGTAGATAGATTTGGGTTATGTTTTTGGCATAAACTTAATAAGACTAAATTTTGAATTAGATATTAGGATGAAAAGAAGAATCAAATAAAATCTCAAATAAAAATAATATAGAACACTATCCAGATATTTGGCTTGTTCAGCTGGGAAGATTGTGGTCATTCACTTAGGTGACATTATTGAGGAAGAAATGGGTTTGGCAGGAAAAAATATCAAGAATTCAGCTCATTATTTTAAGTTGTCTATGTGTCTTTTATATGTCCGGAAGACAGTAGAAAATTCTAGAGAGCAAAACCACTTCTGAGACACAGCTTTAACAGTTCTGCACATAATCATGGCAGTGAAAGTCAGAGGCTAAGTATTGCCTTAGAGACAGAGGACAACACAGAGCAGGGAAAAGCATCCAGAACAGAGCTCTGAGGTATCACAGTTACTTATAGGACCCAGCAAAAGAACCCAATAAGAAACTAAGGAAGGGATAGATGAGTAGTATGGTTGTAAGAAATAAAAATAATTTTTAAAAAGGTTGTTTATAGAAGAATGAAGTACCGACCTGTGGGGAATATTACTAAGATACCTGGCAAGATAAAATTCCAAAAGTGATCATGGAATTTGGCAGTGTGACATCACTGGTCATCACAGAATCGAGATCAGAAGCAAGATAAGAGTTGATGTAGAGACCATAAAACAAAGCAGCAATTACAGGCGATACTTTCAAGGAAAGAAAGCAGGGATAGTAGTATGGAGAAATACAGCGTTTTAAGATATTTGTATTGTGCTGCTGATGTTGTTTAAGTGAGGCTTGTGTGCCTTTTGGAATAATCTAGAAGATAGGGAGAAAATGATTAAGTGAAAGAGACGAACTAAAGGGACCTTAGGAGGAAACTGTAGTTTAATTTGTGCAGTCATCTTGACTAATCATGCTTCTAATTATTCTTCCAAAGCATGTTTTTCCTTTGTTCTCCCACAGTTTTCCAGCATATTTCCAAGGAAATGTTCTTTGTGTAGTATATTCCATTCAGGTTAGAATGCTGAAGTGGATCCGTTTCCTAATTCAAGCTGCAGCATTAAATCATCATATATTGGATAATGCGCTTATTCTCTGGAGTGAAGTTTCCTCATGTCTAAAATGGAAGTTCTGAAACCTGACATTTTGTTATTCTAAGTACAGAAACAGTGAATGGATATGGTGTTAGCAAACTTTTGTATGCTGACATGGAGAAGGGATATTTATTGTGGTAAAATAAATACACACCATCAAGATGGTCAGGTAATATCATCACCTACTCTTACTGTTGAGATGCAAAAAAAGAAGATAAAGGGCTTTTAAATATAGTTATTGAATCCCTAAGCTAACATTTGTCTTATCAAATGAAATTAGTAAAATTACACTTGCAGGAATCTATAAAAAATGTCTGCATTTTCAAGTATAATTTTGGGGATCTTGATAGTAAATAGAAGCAGGTATTCTCAGATCTGGGTGGAGCGCAGACATTGTAAAAATAAAGTGAAATAAACAACGAAACTCATTTCTCTGACTTAACTCCCCCACACTAGCTTCTGTTCAAATAAATCTTTATCTTTCTCACTTTACTTTTACTTTCTATGAGGACAAAGGAAACCAGACAGGAAGGATAATTTCCCCAAATGCCTGGAAGACAAATGTTCCTGCAAAAGTGGATGGCAAAGAAGGAAGCTAAGAGTCTTGCTTCATTGATTTTCTCCTGCTATGCTCTTCTGTCTTCAGCAAGACACATGAAATTATTAGCATTTTTTAATATATTTCATGTGTATGGCTCAGTATATTCACAAAATATTCTGAATAGACAGTTGAGGAAAGTGGCCCTGTTATTTCTCTAATGACTTATTAGACATTGTATTTTTTGTGAACAGTCATAATCCATATTTATCAATCAGTAACTCAGGAAAAGATACCATTTAAGATTCAGCAGGAGGATAAGTTTTTGAATCAATGAAGCATAAAAACCATCTGTCTTCTCTTTCATTTATTTCTGTAATCTATAATTGTACTTTGTAATATCTTGAACTAACAGTTTCTGGATTTGAATCCTAAGGCCATGCCCATATAAGTAAATTAAATGGACTAGTGAATGTGTTTATGACAGAATGTGATTTCTTTTTACTTAAGGCCATTGAAGAACTCATGTAGCAAGAAGTAACTATGGTTTGATCTTTAAAGTCTGTCTACTAAAGCTATGAAAAGTAAATTATCTCTATCATACAATTGATAATAAAATCTTTTTTTTTAATATTTACCAACAATACTGTTTAGGGAAAGGTAAAGCTAAGGATGGACATAATAGATGTATTGTGTGGGGCACCAGAAAGGGTTTTTGGGAGGTGTCTGGTAAATGAGAGCAAGAATAGTAGGAGTCTAAGTGTACCCATTTCTCAAAATTAACATAATTTTACTTTTAAATTATTTTTAAAGAAATCCTTCAACTTTTTTTCTGGGATAAAGGTTATATTATAAACATATCTTAAGTTGAAGCCCATTTAACATCCAAACTGAAAGGAGCAGAAGTAATTGTATTATGAAATCACAAATAATTTGGCAATTCTTGCTTGCCTTTGAAAACACAGGTTTTATGTTCTCAAAAAACTTGTGACTTAGCTGTAATTTAGAAAATGTGGGACATAAAAATAAAACATAAATGATGAATGAATTTATCATAAACTATACCAAATACCCCCAAATGCTAATATAACTAGAATGCCAGGGTTCCAGAGAAACAAATCATCGTCACTTGCATGGATGCTGGAGAAAGTACCATTCTATATTACAATCTAGAATTTTAGGGAAAGAAGGTCTGTCTTTAATATGTGACTTATTTGAAGATCTCAATTTTATTTGAGGGAGTGTTCTTATAGATTTCCCTTACTTTGCCAAGTTAAGTCTAACTCCCAGACACCCAGTTTGACTTTTTTATAAATTCCTGTTTTTATTGACATTTTCAGTACTTCTTGCTTTAAGTGCTAAGTAGAGCAAAATATCAGGTATTTTGGAATGAAAATAGTGCCATTGAAGAAAGAACAGATGGCAACAAAAAATGTAAAAAAAAATGTGATTTTGTTGCCTTTTCCCCCAAAAGACTTTTGATTTTATAAGAAATAGATGTGTCACATTTGAAATGCATTGATTCATTCCTTGAAAGCAACAGTTTTTTATTTTAAAAGTAATATTTGTTTTCAAAGACTCAATCAACACTAATGCTTAACTATTATATTTCAGGTATTTTATGACAGCCTGCAAGGATTCAACTGGAAAACCATGGTCCCTGACCTCTCAGAGCAGAGATAACACACCTAAAAGAAGGTAAGATTTTTTTTTAAAGGAAGCAAATGTGCGTTTTTTGTACAATGTGCAACATGAGGTAGCCAAATGGGGTTCTGTAAGAGACCATAGCAGGGGACCCAACCACATTAAGGAGCAATCAGAGAAGACTCCACAGAAAAGTTGGCATCTGGTGTGTGAAATGGGAAATCATTGAAATTCGAATAGGTGTGAAGGGGAGCAAGATTGTTCCATGAAAGATGTAAAATGTGCACAAATCAAGGAATAGGAAGATTAGAATAGCTAAAGCTTAGGGCACTGAAGAATTGGACTGAAGCCATGTCATCAGGACAGACTATGCAAAGTTACTTAGATTGAAGCTTAAAGGAAAGTCACTTAAACACATGTATAATAAGATTAGCATTTCCTTTGATGATGATTACTCTGAATACCTAGTGTGGTGCAGGCATAGCTTCAGGTCAGGGGAGTGGTTAAGAGGCCACTGTGGTAATGTAACCAAGAGATGATGTTCTGGATTAGAGTGGTTGGAACTGAGGATGCAGGAAGGCAGTGGTGTTGCAAGATCTGTGAGAGAGGCAGGGAAAGGTTGTGATTGCATATGAATGAGGTTCAGGGAAGAATCAAAAATGATTCTCTGGCTTGTTTCTATAGCCATTGACTAGATGTTGGTTCTAGTCACTGATCTCAATGAGGTGTCCAGAGCATTTCTCTATTATTTTATATACCCACCAAAAAATGCCTTGTGTGGGGAAGAAATCTTATGCATTGGGTTTGAGTTTGTTTCTTCTAGGGAGAGTGGTAGGAGAGGAAGGTGATCAGGCTGTGGCACTGATGCTTTGTTGAGGGCACATTTACATATGGAAGTGTCAAATTGTCCTCTCAAAATGAGTTATGCAAATAATAGAAAATTGATAAAAGTCTAACAAAAAAGAGTTTCCACCAACATGTACCTTTGACAAATTAATTGAAACTCTCTGAGCATCATTTTTCAATAAATTGCCAATAATAACGCTCACTCAGCACAGTGTTCTTACAGTGATTAGAACGAACATGTGTAACAGCTGCCCTAGCGCCTGTCAAGCAACAGACTCTCACTGTCAATGCAGATATTTTGTTTGTCCCCACTGAAATGCCAGCTTTTTGGCAGTAGAGGGAGACTGTCTGTTGCTCACCTTTGCATCCCCATCCAATACCAGGCAAGATGCCAGCATACACTGGGGACTCAAACATATTTGTTGAATAAACAAATAACTGCTGCTACATAGAGAGTTGGTTTCTGTTTTAAAAACTAGGTTGGCATAAACATGGTAAAGACAGTCATCCTAGTTTTTTGACTTGTGACCTCAAGTTTTGAACACAATTGAGCTTTCTGTTAAACAGGAACCCTTGAAACTCTGTTCCTAGAAAGATGCATCTTTTGCCTCACTAGATGGCACCAAACCATTGTCCTAAGATTGAACTAATGGGGGTGCAGATGGGGGGGTGTCACAGGATCTGAAAGCTGGAAAGCCTATTGGTGATCTCAGGCAGCATGTGAAAACTTTTCAAATTCTCACATGCATGTGGTTTTATTGTGCGTGTCTAGGAATGTGATGTGATTTAATTAAGCACAGGGGATTTTATATAGTCTCTCATAGGAGAAAATTAAGCATTTAGGAAAGAGCTTTACTGTACCTCATTCATGCCACTGAGGTACATTGCTGTTGAAGCAGTTTTTTTTCTAATTTCTGTTTCCTCCAAAACTTTAATTTTCTGGTAGAAATAAGCTGAATGTTGCCCTTGTGATCACTGATGTGTGATTTCATTGGTGCCTTCTTTACTCTTGGGGTATAACTTAGACCTTGCAGGCAGTGAGACTACTTTGTTTTCTGGTGTCTTAAAATTCATGTGATGTATATATTGTGACATTTTCTCCTGACAGTAAATCTGCTGAAAAGGTGAGTGGGAATACATTGATCAGTGTTACAATTTTATTTTCCTTGTCTGCTAATTGGTCATGTGTGTTAAAAAACCTTTGTGAAGAGTGAAATGGCATCGATGAGTTTGTCTTTTTGCTACCATTACTGCATTGCTGTTGCCTTAACCTGTGTCCTTGGCTAGACGCAAGCTTGTAGTAACTGGACCCTTTAGGAACATTGAACTCCTGATATGATTTTTTTTTCTGTATATCTTCTGCTGACAGTCCTAATGTTGATTAGCATCTCTATTCTGTGTCCTGATATTTTGCTATTTGGATACTTACTTATGAGATAAAAATCGACATAGAATTAAAAAGTGTTCTCAGAAATAATTGGGTCTGATCCATACCACTCCCAGGAAGTATACACACTTAAAGTGTTAACAACTCAGAGTGGTGTAACTCAATATAGTGCAATCACTATAACTTAGTTTCACACTCACTCAAAATTGTATGCTTATATTTTCTTCTGCAAGTATGTATTTGTGTGTATGTGTGTGTATAATATGCATATATATCTTCAATGCCTCCTTTCAAACTGGAGTAATTATTTTAATGGAAAATATAAAAGAGCCATTTATTTATTGCTTCAGGGATCACATGATTATATTCTTTACTATATTGGTGCTGTTGGTCTCACCAGAACAGACAATTCTAAACTACAATTTTAACATCGTAATTAAGTCTTGTGGTCCAATTGATAATTATCCTCTCTACCTCACTAAGTGAGCAGGAAAATGAGGGCTGCTAATAATCTATGAATGAGTTTATGTGATATGAGAACTGTTTTTTAATATTTTCTAAGGTACTATCAATTAACTTTAGCAACCATGTCATTAAGTAAGAAAGTTGAATTCTAATCTTATTGCTGTTTGATATTTGTGTTGGTCACTGGATTTTATGTTTTTGATTAGTTAAAATAAAAATCAGGGTTAAGGCAGTTTACTTGACAATCACATTGTTTCTAACTTTGTGATCCATGGAGGGGAAATTAACAAAAAGAGGTTGATGTAAAAAAAATATGTAATGTGGATCACAGCACTAAGACCAATGGATGGCAAGGAAGATTATCCAGGTTTCAGTAAAAGGAATAGGGTAAATCTGTGTCCATTTATTTTATTTTTTTAAAGATTTATTTTTATACAAGAACTGGGGTACAGGCCAGAGGTATGGGGGGTGAGAGGATTCACCAGAGACAGAGTGGGGAGCAGAGCAGGCAGACAGACTGAAGATACTGCTGAGGGTAGCAGCGAGCGAGACAGGAGAGGTCTGCTGCACCATGTGGGTATCTCCCTGGCTGGCCAGAAATTGATCCTGTGCTGCAGAGCCTGCAGATAGCTTCATAGCGCTGTGCTCAACCTGCTGTGCCACCCCGGAAGCCCAGCCTGTGTCCATTTAGATTAACTCTCTTTGTTCCCAAAAATATTTTTAATATTGGAATTGGTTATATGGGAGAATTATATGTGGACTACGAATAAACAAACTTGGGTTTATGAAAGAGCTGGAGAAGTGTAAAACTACTTAATTCTGCAGACATTATTTCCAGGTAAGTGAACTTGGAGGTGAAAGTTCATTTTTAAAATTGAGCCACCTTTAACAGTTTTCTATGCTAATCTTTAAAAATATAACTGGTACTCTTTAAGGTTTAAGGTATTTACTAGCTAGACCAATTCTATTGCCTGTCCCTGCTTTAATAGAGCCAATTTGTAATTGGCAGATGCCTGGTCTCAGCATACAAAGCCTACAGCTCAGGTTCATTGTAAGATACTGGAAATGACAGAATGAATTGATTCTCTGAATGTTCCTCTACCACAAAGGGAACTCTTCCAAAGTAAATCAAAGCCTTATACAGGGCAGTCCTATGTACTGTTGTTTGTAGAGAATCTTTAACCAGTCATTTCTTAAACTCATAGAATATGCATTTGGATACTTCTTTGTAACTCCAAAGTAACTTAAATAGGAGGAGGGCACTCAAAAAATTCTTGGTTTACAAATTTTTCTTGTCTTATTTGGTGGAAGCATCTCTGGCAAGCTATGTAACTAATACATACAACAAACTAAAGGTGTTTCTTGATTTAAAAAGAATAAAACAGTAAAATTTCTTTTTAGTAATACTGAGCTCTTGAATAGTATCAATAAACCGCACAGCCTGAGTTATAAAATCAAAGCATATAAGAGAGGTATTTAAGTACTATATAAAAAAAAAACCAACTTTTCCTCTGCTTATTCTTAATTGATCCTATGTCATCTTGACTAAAATATGTGGCTAATAGAGAGCATTTTTAAAAAACAAATAAAACAAATTGTTCTCTACTACTTGAAATAGTTAATATTACCCTGTTGAAAGTTTAGAAATCATCACTATGCTTCTTACTCGGCAAATATTTATTGAGTAATTTTTCTTAGGGACTTTTGTAGGCATTGGAGATATGAGGTTTAGAGTGAGCATCATAAACATTGTTATTGTTCTTCTGGAATAAATGTTTAGCAAGAGAGAGACATCCAATTACAGGTGCAATGACAATGAAGCACAAAAAGTCCAATCACTGGGGAAACATCAGATTTGGGGAACACCTAGTAGGAACATTCAAAACACAAAGAGAGGGCAGTGAAAGATTCTGGAAAAACTTGGCATTGAAACTGAGGCCTGAAGAATGACTAGGGGGTTCTCACATGTGACAGGTGACAGTGCAGTGATAGAGAAAGAGAAAACAGTGCAAAGAGAGTTTTCAGGAGAAGGAGCAAATGGCATCTCAATATGGCGGCGCTGGGGTAAGAGATTGCAGAGTACATGTTACAGAGTATGTGAAGAGAGAAGTGGCAGGACCTAAAACAAGTACGGAGGCCACATGGAGGGGTCCACATTAGCTATGGATACTTGGAATTCATAGGCGACTTTAAGCAGAGCAAAACAAGTTAAGCTTTGTAGTTCAAAACCTCCCTTTAATGATAATGTGGACAATGGGTAGAGAGGACCAAGAATATTTGGAATCTTCTGGAGTCATGATTGTTAGGAGACTATTTACAGGTGAAAAACTGGATCTTGCCTGTGGAAGAATAAGGAGCTGAGGCTATCTATGAGTTTAGCCTTAGGGTTTGCAGTATTGCCTTCTGATTAATTTTGTTGGGTTCTCTTGGAAACCTCTGGAGTAGGGCAGTAAGGCCTCTAATATGGCTACATCCTGCATTACTTTCAAGCTGTGATTACTGGATGCAGCCTTTTTGTATGTAAGTTCATATTTTATCATTTGAATTGTTTGTAAAATACGTTATCTTTAAAATGTTCTTGTAAGCCATTCAAATTTTAAATGTTTACATTTCTTTCTTAGAAATTCTTTTATTTTTTCAAATTCTTTCCTGCTCTACCCAGTTCATGTCCTATTCCAGAGAATTTTTTCCTTTCCTTGAGAGAACACTTTTGTGTTATTAAGAGAACCACTTTTGTGGTTATTAAGTTGCCCTCTTTGTCATGCCACATCATGTCAACAACTAAAAAACTCTTGCTAAATTGACTTACAGCCCCCAAGCACCTTATTTGATTCTTTACCATTTATTTGTTTTGTATTGTGACAAACAGTGATGGCTTCTGTTTAATAATTAGCACAAGGAGGCTATGCAAGCATTTGAAAACTGATTACGTTGAAGCACATATTTTAGAAATCAAGATCCAGAGTCTACAACCTGTGTGATATGTTGGCTCCTTACAGAGCAGGCAGTATCTATTTAAGCGCCTCCTTTGCATTTCTTGAATCAATCCAAGCTGCTGCTGGTCACTGCATAGTAGAGGAATTGTTTTGGCTTACTTTAATCTTTACTATTTCACATTTGTTTCCAGGGTAATTCTTTTCCCTAACCTCTTTCTTCACTACCAAAAAATCTCTCCTTGCTTAGCAATTATTGACCATTACCTGTTATCCATCCACAATAAAACTGAATTTCCATGAATAATGTCAACAGAATTGACTGAATTTTCCAACTACTTCTTGCAAGTCACCAATGGTAACAGGATGCTCAGAATATCAGGCCATTTGTTCAAATGACACCGAGTACTCATGCATGCTTAGGTCATTAAGAAACAATTTACACTTAGAGAGTAGGTACTGGGTTTTCTTTGATTAGGTATTTATGACTCTTTGCAAAACTTAAGAATGCAGTTTTTATTGGAACTACTTAAAAATATAACTTAGATAAATGAAATTGTTCTACTCACTTAGCTTTTTCATGCAGTCGCGAAGTCTGGTTTCCAAACTGAGCACCCTTTGGTGGAGTTCCTCATAATCGTAGGCACCTATTTCTTCCTGAATCCCAGTGAGAACAGCAGATAGGTTGCGGATTTCCTCCTTGAACTGGGTGATCAGCTTGGCATCTGTTTTGTACTGTTCCAGCACAGGGATCAAGGGCAGAAGCTCATCCATCTTCTCCTTCAACTCCTGTGAAGAGCAGCCAATCATTGCTGAGAGTTATTTAACCAAGAGGCTATGTTCTTTTTTAATATACTACTTAAAGGAGATTATTAAAACTGACTCCAAATTCCTTGATGATTTTTGTTTGAAATTAGTTATTTTGCAAGAATGTAAGTAGTCATGATCATTACTTTAAATCCACTTATCTCAGCATTTCAATGTAAGGACCTCTCTTTAAATGGTTTCATGCTTTCCTACAGAACAAATGGATAGTTATCATAATTAGAATGACTTCCTATGGTAGTAATTATGGATTTATGTCATATCTCTCTTTCTGGTAGCTTTTTATGAAGTGAACAATACATTATTTAGTGACGAAGTATAAGCAGGATTCATTTTCTAATAATGAATTATTAGATTAGGTTAAATATCCTATGCCTGTGTAGTTCAGTCTAGTTACCCACTTACTGGTTATCCACATTATAGGAGGACTTATAGAAATATTTGGATTCTGGAACAGCTTTCCCCTAATGGAATTTTTCCAATGATGGCTTTCTACCTCTCTGTCCTTCCATTGTACCTAAGACACTCCTTGTTCTTTTTAATATCCATCTTAGCACAGCATCATTAGGAAAGTAAGTTCAGCAAGTATAATAAATCATGCAAAGCTTCTCAAAGCTCAAAGAAATGTATGTTGCTATTTACCATTTTGAATTATTACTCATAGTCTGACTCCATTTGCCTTAGCATAGATAATTTAGAACTCTTTATGTAAGGCAGAACCGCTTACCCGTGTGGGAAATTAACTCTTCCAGGGACAAAGGTGCTCACTGTTTATGTTCCAAAAGAGTCAGTTAAACAGAATCGTCTGAAACGGAAATGTTCATTTTCATCTAAAGAACAAGAGGTGTATGTTGCAGGTTGTGCCTCACCCCTGCATCGCAGAACGAAGTCACACCTGCAACTTCACTTTCAGTTTCTAGACATGTCACCTTTTCTTCTTTTCCTTTAACGTGGTTAGTGAAAATATTTCATGTTTGATTCAGTTGGAATTTATTGCAGATGATATCACTTTTGGAAAGAGCTGTTGCATGATGATCATTTGAGATCCATAGGTGCTGTCAGAAACCATGCTGTACACTAATTTAAGGAACTGGAAATTGCATTTTAAAATTACATTTAGAAGATGTTATTACTATGGGTGCATTAAAATAGCAGGAACTCCCATTGCTGCCCTGATTTATGGGCTTATGTTTCTTGTGAGGAAATTTCCACTCACTCTGAATTTGTCTATATGTCCATGTTGAGTGGGAGGGTAAAGAGAGTCTGAATAATGAGGAAGATTCATAAATATCACAGTCATAAGATGGAATTGCAGAGCTTTGCTCATTTTGGTGGCTCATTTTGAAATAAACTTATTAGTTTGAGCATCTTGTGGCATCCCTAAAGGAAGACACAATTGCTTCATTAGGATTTTAATGAGAAGAGTTCTGTTGGTACCGTTGCTGCATATTATAGGAGCCATTATAATGAAGAATTTTCATTTGACTGAGGGAATACTGAAAAGAGAGCAATGTAATGTCAAAATTTTGGTGGCATTTTCACCCATGGACTTAGAAATAACTAGACATTTGTATTTTTGAACCTTTTTAAAATTTCATAATTAGATTATTAGCAGCCGATTGTGAAACTCTGAGCACTTAGCAGTGGAAAGTCTAACCAAAAAAAATGTGAAACACTTCAAAAGTTAAAGTAGAACAGCGTGGATCTGTGTTTGCTAATGCCTTTTAGAATTTCATGTTTTGCTGTGTTGCTCTTACAGCAAATGGTGTGGCTAGACTGTGTCCCCCATTAATGATCTCTTCACATAACAATAATAGCCCCAAGAATGAGGACTAGAACAAGATTTTCATCTTAAAGAGTAGAAGATAAAACCTATTTAGTGCTTTGAAAAGTTGGAAATGGTGTATGAGAGGAGATTTTCTTCTGATTTGAAAGTATTCTTTGATGTAAAACTCACTTCTGGAGTGTTCCATTTATTCTTCTTAACTGTGGCACCTTAGTGCCTAGAGCAAAGTCGGATTCATGGTCATAGTCACTGAATAACTAATTCAACATATGTTAAGCATCTTATTAGTATTATTTTTAATTCAGAAAGCTAACATCTGGAGGAAAAATGCAACATTGGTATTTGGAAATAAACTTATTAGTTTCTAATAAGCTAGAGCTGGACTTTGTGGTTCTGACAGATATTAAATAAATACATGACCTGGACAAATTGTTCAACCTCTTTGTGTATCAGTTTTCTCATCTGGATGATGGGTATAAAAATACCTTCTAGGATTATTGTTAGTTTTGTTAATATACAATATATTTAAAGTTCTAGGAACTACACATTGAATATATGCAATTCTTAAGGAGAATAATGTTATAATCATTATTGCTATTTGGATTTTGACATTTAATTTCAGTATCTAGTTAGACTACATGAATTAAGTTTCTTTTTTTTAATCATTATAGGGTGCTGCCTGAAAATTAGATTTTCTTGTAGAGAGCCTGGGTGCTATTAGGAAAACTTACAGAATAGGCAAATTATACCCTTGGGTTTCCCTCAGATTAGTATCTTTTCTGTTTGTTTCCTGGTATTCACCAGGCTATCCCATATGCACATTTTGTCATGTGTTCCTGGCTCTGCCAGCCCTGGCACCCTCAAGCTGCCCATTGGCATCCCAGAGTTCCATATCATCCAACTGAGCTTGAGTGATTTTCACTTTGCACCAGACCCCCTGAGCTCCTTTCCTTCTGTCCCTCTTCCTTTTTGGTCGTGCTCCCCAGGCACCTCCTTTGTTGATGGCCCCAGGATCAGACTGTCACAGGATTGCCTGTAGTCCATATCCTAAGCCTGAATGTTGAAAACTGACGTTAAAACCTTTATGTGTCAGTCACCTCTATGCTTTAGTATGTGTTTGTTTCTTAAGGGGAGGATGCGAGTCTAAATGTCTTTCTTAAGTATTGTCTAATATTAGAAATATTCCCCTGATGTTCTCCACACAAAATCGATCAATCTTCCCTTTGTGCTGCTTGGTGCTGTTTATGTCTTTAGTTACTATCAATTTTATCTGTTGTCTTTCATAGAAGAGAGGTGATGTATTATGTATCAGCAGATGACCCAATGCATGTACAACAGTACATTCTCAAAAGTATTACTTAAAATTAATTTGCTTTCTAGTCTTAAATTCTTCTCTATTATCACTCCCTACCCCCAAATTCCCTATTCTTCCAGTTTACTCATTCTGTCATTTTGGATAATCCCTAACATTTATCCTATCTTCTGTGTCCTGCTCTAATTTGTTCTAATTTTTTAGCCTCCTGAGCTTGTTTGAATCTTTCTTCACCATGTAATTCCTGGGTCATCTTTTTAGTCCAATTTCTCATCAAACCCTCAAGTTGTTACTCTCTGTTACTTCGGGTGTCTTTCTTATAGAACTTAAAACTGGTCCATGGAAGACTGTTTTCTATACCTCTTCTCTGCACCGGTGAAGAAAATTACAAAACCATGAAAATTTCTGCCATAGGAACATGCTGTGAGGAGACCTTGCTGCATGTCACTACATCTCTTGCTTCACCATTATGTGAAGAGCACTTCTCCTGCTTGACCTTACTTTCAGACCCACTCCTACTCCACTTGCAGTGATTCTCACTTCCAGTTGGCAGGGAAAACAGAGGCTATTATGTTTATAAAACCACAGTGCAGTTTATAAACTGTGCTAAGACTTTGTAACATAGACTGTTTTTAATGAAGGCTGAAATAGCATTGTCATAGTCAGATTTTCTCTATGACATTGTCATCATTTATAACATCATGTCATCAACATCATTTATATCTTGATAGCATACTTCAAAGCACTTTCTTCATTGTCAATGTGTCTAGAGAATAGCCAATAAACTGAAGGTCTTAAAAAAAACTATAAAATTATAAGACCCTCCTTTTACAATGCTATTCGTAATGGTATTATTTGCCTTTTTTAATAATTTAGATTAATATTATTTACTTTTCACATTAGCAGGGTACACATTTATCAAAAAATTTTATTAACTTGACTTATTCATTTTCCATGATTTTATCCCCTTGTTATAGAAATTCAAACGCTTGTAAATCTATCTGAAACCTCCGCCTAGCTATAGGAGTGTGAGGCTCTTTTTATAGCAAGCATTCCATGCATTCCAAATACCAGCTAATGGTCAATTCCAGTGGAAAGATGATTGACGTCCCCGATGAGTCTTTAACATTGCATGCATGGGCCAAGGCATACTTATTTCTAGCTGAGTGCCGCACTGGCTGTCCATTGCACTCAATGTCTCATTTGGATTGACAAGATTGTAGAAGTCAAACCTACTTGAAAATGCTTGGTCATTAGTGTCTTCCGATCATCTTCAATCTGCCGAAACTTGGCCTTCAGCCCTTTCATTTGGGTTTCCATTTTTAGAACATATTGGAAATCTCTCTGAGTTCTCAAATTTAAGACTTCAATAGACTGGGACATGTTCTGAACCTGTTAAACATGAACATTGACTATACGTTATTATCTGTTTACAGGTATATTCATTCACTACTGAAGCGGTAAAAATGACATTAAGAACTAGCAGTGCCAAATCCACAACTGCATTTCTACACATTTTTTTAGTAGTAGGACGATTCTTCATGATAAATATCCACAAAATTCGGCAAGAGAAAATTACACCTAGGCAGAAAATAATAAAAGGGGCATTCTAGCATTAAAACTGACTGACTCTAAATAGGAATCTAATAAATAAGAAAAATGAATTCTTAAAATAGATTTTTCATTCCCAGGTTTTTTAAGCTTACAATGCCCCAATTTGTTAAATGTGAAAACAAATAGTTTCTGTGTACAAATCTGACATATTAAAGAGCTGGGATGCCTAGCAATTATGGATAATAGTGAGTATTCAGCATACTTAGAGTTCATTCATTCTAGTGCATTTTTTTTCAAAACGCATCTCTGAAGTAATCCCAGGGGTGAGAGACCCAATTGGTTAAGACTGGTGGTAATAGTTCTGGGATACCTTCTAACTCAGGGAACATACTGGAGATCTAAAAATGGCAACTGTAGCAAGTGTTTGGCATGTGAGCAATATGGGTATCTTAAGCTGATGGCACTGGCCCAGGTTTGTTTAGTCTCAGGCTACTTAGTAGGAAGCGGGTGACCTCTACAGGCATCTTGAAATGAGGAAAGAAAGGAAGTTTTAATGTTTGTGGCAGCAAAAACCTGAAAACAAAGTGAAAACTAATAATTATAGGAGAACTCATAAATAAGTCGAGGAATGGAATGTGAATAAACTGCTACAGAGAATAAAATGGATGTCTATACCTCTGGTACTTAAAATATTGTCTGCAGAGCAAAAACTTTGGCACCACCTGGGAGCTTGTCAGAAATGCAGAATCTTGGAGCCCATTACAGAGTTACTGAATCAGAGTCTGTATTTTATCAAGATCCCCAGTTGATTCCTATGTTGATTAAATTTTAAGAAGTAATGTTCAACACAGGGATTTCCACGAGAAAACAAACAAATGAGAAAAGTAAATGGAATTGTCTTTATATATTTAGATCTTTTTATTCTAGATCAAATCTCTCTCTCTCTCACACACACACATATGCACATAATTACATGTACATAATTACATGTAAAAGAAAATGGAGTATATAAACAAAAAATAAGGGAGAAATGTAGGAAAGGATCAGGAGAATATATTAGGCGGCTAATACTAGTTTTCTGGTGTGGAGTAAAGTGTGGTTGAGAACTAATAAAATAAATATTATAGAATGGGGTGCCTAGTAAGTTAATTTTTTTTTGTGGGACCCTCGCCGGCGACTGGGGAACGAACTGGCGCTGCAGAGGCTGCAGGCAGCCTCACAGCCCAGCGCTCAACCACTGTGCCACCAGGGGAGGCCCATAAGTTAATGTTTTAATCCATTTGCAGAATCATATTTTATTTGCATAATTGATACATGAAGTTATGGGCACCAAAAAATAGTTGTAGAATTTCAGGTGAGGTTTACTGTTTTGTATACTTTTATGTGTTACTGCATTTATGTTTAAACAAATATTGCTTATGGAATAAGTAAGGAGTTATTTTCATTACAAAAACTGTGAGTTACAAATAAGAAAGGGTTGATTTATTTAGAGAAAAATTTTTGTCATCAGGTAAAGTCATGAAGCTTAGTGAGCCAGCTTGCTGTAAAGAGTCCATTGTTGATATATTCAGAACTGGGACAAGCAGAAAAGGCAGAGAACTGTATCTTGGCTTCTCTTAGTTCCTCTACTTTTTCTGTCAGAGTAGATCACATTTTCCTGTTTCATTTTTTGCTGTCTTGATCCATAGTCCTGCCCTTTACAAATCCTGTCTTTTCAGGAGATATTGCTTTCTAGCTTATATTAAAACTAATTGTGTAAAGTGTATGATTGGTGGGGGCAGGGAATTGCTTTTATTAGCAAGACCTTATCAGAATAATTGCTTGGTAAGTATCTCTTTGGGTAAAATTATCTTAGTCTTCCAAGAGAATAGAATAATAGGTAATTTATATTTTAATATTTCAAAGACAGTTTCCTTCACCTGTCATTAGCTAGGCTATAACACTCCATGACTTCCACATACTTCTTTACTTACTTTCAGACTTTCAGAAAGTTTTATTAGGGAAAAAAAAAACTTTTAACAGCACAAAATTATTGAGACAACACTGAAAGCATGGTAACAACATCTTAGATAAATGCAGTGCTTTAAAATAATTTTCAATTTCATTATTGTTATGTATGAATAAAGAAAATCTAAGTGTGTTAAAGAAACTGTGTGTTTGAATATGGCATTTGTCTATGAAGACAACCATCACTGGCATGGCCAACATACTCTGGTAGGAATTCTATGTAGAAGGGAGAGTGTGTAATTAGAAAATGATAGGCAGGTGAGATATTCTGGATAAAATTAAAAAAGCCTCCCTTTAATTTTGTCACTGACTCACTCTATAAAGCTCATTTTCAACCTTATTTGTGATGTGGGAAAAGACATTGGATTCTTGCTGAGACTTGGTTGTGACTTCTCTTTTTAAAGATTTGTTTTATTTATGCATACAAGAGCTGGGGTATAGGACAGAGGTGCATGGGAGAGTGAAAGGATTCACCAGAGACAGAGTGGGGAGCAGAACAGGTGGATTGTCTGAAATACACTGCAGAGGGGAGCAATGGGCAAGGCAAGAGAGGTCTGCTGTGCCATGTGGGTCAGCTCCCTACCTGGTGATTGAACTTATGCTGCAGTGACTGCTGATAGCTTCATAGTGCTGAGAGTTAACCCCTTGTGCCACCAGGGAGGGCCCTGGTTGTGACTTTCTAAAAGCAGAAGCCCACATAATTGTAAGAACTGCATTTGGGGTAATGGCTAGAGATGGGGCAGTCTAATTGGCAAGGATTTGGCTCTGGGCTGCCTTTTGCTTTTCTTGATGGCTGCACTGTGCATTGTTTAGTTTCTCACAGATTATGGAGACCCACTGAGAACCACTGTCCTGATGATACCAGAGACTAAATTCCCAATTACACTTGTAGGAAGGAGGCCTGTCTGCTGTGGTTCCTCTCATTGTCTCTTTGTCTCTGATGCTTTACAACTCAGCTTGGTTCTTTGTGTAAAGAAAATATCTGAGCCCTTTCTGAGCTTCAACACAAATTAACTTTTTTGTTAATTTGTTATCCACTCTCATGCTTAAATACTGTGGGAGCTACTTGGGGGAAAAAAGCCCACAGCTCAATATGTTTGTATAACCTTAGGGTTAACAAAAGAAACAGAGATTCCTTTATTGTAGGGCCTCAAAGAACCTTTAGTATTCAATTGTGTGATGGAAATCTTTAAGTGAAATATCACTGCTTTGTTTTTCAAAATTATTTTATTGGTGAGGATGATGTCAGTATTCTATTTCAAAAAAAAAATCACTTTAGAAATAAGTGTGACCTAGATAATGCGGGTCATCTTCAACTGTGTAGGAAGGCTACATAATTAACACACAAACCTTTTTGGAACTGAACAGTCTTAGTTTGGGCACACTAATACATAAAATATTTTAAAACCAATTATAATTTTTCTAATATTCAGTAACATGAATACTTAAAAATGTTTGACAAAGGATTACTGAAATGAGCATGAACACCAGCCATGGCATTCTGGACGACATTAACAACATATTGAGAAAATACAGAGCTGACCTGGTATAGCGCCACAATCTAATGGTTGAGAGTGATTGGTGTTTTGTTTTGTTTTTTTAATCTCAAAAGCACCAGTTTCCTTTTAGGTAAACTTTGAGGGACAACTGTCTGTTGTGATGATTGAATGGAATGGAGGTAGATAATATAAAGGGGAACTGTTATTATTAATATTCTTACTAACAGCAGTGTTTCCTTGACATATGACTAAATGAATCCTCTGGTTACGGTGAATAAGCTGCTTTAAGGTTTTGTTCTTGTCTGTCATCTGATATCATTCAGCTATATGAAACTACAGGGAAGACAGCAGTGGCTAGCTCAGTCAGTGTAAGGGATGTTTGTGTCAAATATCTTTATTTTTCAGGGAGGTTGGGCAGGGTGGTCATTGCAGTCACCAGTGATACTGACTCCTCTTGGGCCACTCATAGGTGTACGCTCAATTTGTTCTTCAGACTCTGTTGGCTTAATTACTACCAAAAGATAAATTTGAAAATTGGTAAATCAAATTTGTGGTGACCTTGATTTTGTTAATAAATTTTATTTGTGTCTTTGGTACTTAGGTATTGATAACCTTTTAAAGGTGTGTTTTTTCCTAGAATTTCTTTAAAACATTGATCAAATTGCATATTGGATGCATCAATTTGAATTGATGCATATGAATTGCAATGCTTGCTTTCAACCAACCTCCTTGGCTGTACTTTTTGTGTTTAATTCATCCTTCATCAATTCTTGGTTTTATCATAGTTCTAGACTACATTTCACTTTAGGCTTGTAGAGGATATTATCTATTTCTTTACTTTACTTGATTTTTTTTTTTAAAGATTTATTTTTGTATATACAATAGCTGGGGTACAGGCCAGAGGTGTGGGAGGATGAGAGGATTCACTAGAGACCAAACGGCGAGCAGAACAAGCAGTCAGACTGAAAGCACTGCTGAGGGGAGCAGCGGGCATGACAGGAGAGGTCTGCTGCACCATGTGGGTATCTCCCTGGCCGGCAAGGAATTGAATCCACGCTGCAGAGGCTGTGGACAGCTTCACAGTGCTGCTGTGCTCAATCCACTGTGCCACTGGGGAGGCCCCACTTTACTTGAATTTTTACAACTGTTTTTAAGAATTTGAGTTTTTGTGTGGATTTGTGTATGCATTGCTCTACTGAAAGATAGTAACACAAATAAGATTATATCTAAGAACATATTTATCAGTATAGTTGATATAGAAGAAATGTATTTCTGAACAGAAAAGAAGATTGGAACAGAAAGCTAGCAATCTGGGGGGAAATATAATTTAATCAAAAAGCAACATTAGATTTAAAAGATTAAGTCTTTTTACCAATGTAATTAATTTCCCTAGTCACCAAACATTATTAAGCTATATATTTGGATTTTTTTATAGAAATAAACAAAATCAAGATTAGAAAATGAACCCTAAGAATAATCATCATAATTCATATGTCATGATTTCTAACAGTTAAGAGGCATATTAGCCAGACTCATTAACTGAAATGTAAATGACATATGTTTCTGTCTGGGGGATGGATTTGGTGGAGCTGGAAAAATGAGATCTTATATCAAGAGACTTAAAAAGAGAGAGTCAATAGATGATGATAGCTCTTTAGAGAAGGGGGGAAACAGACTAGTCTTGGTATGAAAAATGAAAAATCTCCTTAAAATTTGGAGCATTGATTGACTTCCAAATAATGGATGCAAAGGAAACATTTTCATTACATGGCAGTGGAAGAAAGTTATTATGACTAAGCTTGAAATTGTATAAACTAAAGATCCTGTATTAACCAATTCAGTGCTTTCATTTTTCTAGCTGCTCTTTATTTTTCATAAAAAGTTGCTATTCAATGCCATAATTAGGTAGATGATCATGGAAATTATATCTCACAGAATGAATTGTTGAGCATGATGGGCTTTAAAAAAAAGCACCTAGCTTCTAATTTATCTTATTATCCCTGATGGTATTTAAAATTCAAACATGTTATCATACTCCCATCAGTCTGGCTGTCCCAGCTGTCCTACTAGATTCAGATCTCAACATACTGAAAGTCTGAATGAGAATAATTGTTTTTTTTTCTCCCCATACTAAACATTTTTTTCTCCCCATACTAAATGTTAATAACGTTTCATAATCTTTTATCTTTAAAAGAGAATAAATCAAGGGCATTCCACATTTGATTCTAACAGATCTCGCTTAAGTAAATTATATGAATAGAATGCTACCCAATGAAATGGAAGAGCTTAATGTTCAAAGGAATAACTTACAGAATGATGATAAATACTTGGAATTATTCATTATCTGTCCAGATAGCTTGCATATTTCAAGCCTTTATTTTAACTTCTTTCTAAGGTTGTTAATGGGACACAAAAGTATGAGTTCAAAGGGTTTAGTGTGAGATCCTGCAAGTTAAGGCTCATTTTCTGACATTGAAATAAGACTTCATGTGTTTTTTTTCTCTTAAGGAGACTGACTTGGATATTAAGATGTAGTATAGAGTCAGTCTTAAGAAGCAACAGCTGGGAAAAGTAAGTTATGTACACAAAGCAAAGTGGAAACTTGAGATACTTCTTTCAAGAAACAAGTCTATTTGTAGTCCCCATAGCCTGAGGGGAGGTGGGGGGAAGCAAACATTGCATAAAATGAACAATGATGTAAAAAATATATTAAAAGAAAGAAAAGAAAAAAAGAAATAAGTCTATTGACAAGGCAGACAAAAATGGGAAGGACCCACACCATTACTGCTTTCCCATTTCCTTATCAAAGAACAGTACATTTCAATAAAAATCAGCACAGGGGACACAGGACACCTACCTTTTCCAGCAATTGGCGGAGCTGCCTGCTTTTGGCATCCCGGGAACACAGGTTTTGTTCTGGAGCCACCACTGTGCAGATGCATCGTCCATCAGGGTCCTGGGCCGAGCTGTACACTTGCCAGCCTTCTTTAGGACTAATCTGAGTCTGAGGAAATTGATGGCAAATGCCCGTTATAGGATAAAGAGAATGTGGATTCATATCCTTTTCAGCAGACATCTGTTTTTGATCATTAACATTCTGTGTTTTATTCTTTAAAGTTCAAAAAGAAAAAAAAAATGATTAAATAATTTCTATAGAAAGCACAGCTTCATTAAAATATACCTTCTTTACCAATGCCCCAAAAGAGAATATTTCTCTTTTGTTAGTTTCCGTATTATTAACTTTGTTAACCTACCTCCCCAAGTATGTGTTTTATCATATTTGGATATTTCAGTGCAACTTTAAAGTATTTGATAACCAGATGCTTAGTTATTAGAGTTATCTGATAACTACCTACCTAGTTATCTTAGTCACTCGTAGGAACTTACCATGTAATAAGGCTGAAAATGTATCATGTGAGACTCTAGGGTAAAAATAATTAGAACAAGATTGTTTTGCAAAGTATATAGAGTTCTAGAAGAGTTGGAGTATTTTGGCATAGTCTTCTAAATTACCTTCCTAAATTACTGCTGGGTAATTATCATGTTCGCTCCTTGGAAACTTAAAGTAGCCTTCCAGTTCTTCTGCAACCTACTTCCTATTTATGTTTCTAGTTTACCCCCTTGTACTTTCTTGTATGAAACTTTTCTTTAATCAAATTAGTTTATGTCCTGGATTCAGATCTTAGTATGCTGCTCAACTTGCTACTCTTACTTGGAATACCTCCTTTACAAACCTTGAATTTACTTACCCCATGGTTATTACCTGTTCTGAAGGATTGTCTGTACTATTCATAAAACATGTAATATGTGTTATCTGTTGCCTTAACAATTTAGACAAAGTATTGTCTTTTATATGTCTTATTTCAACAACTAGTTTATATCCTACTACTAGATATTTTAGATATTTCCAATTTGCCATATGAACTACATTTTATGAAAGTACCAAATTAAGTATTTTATTTTTAGTCATTTTTCAGGAAGAACTGTTCTTTGAATATGCAATCTTCATTGCACAACCAGAAGTAGTGGTGAATACTGTGTGCACTGTCCAGAGAGGACTCACTCATTTCTCCAGCTACCAAGAGTATTGGTAGCGTGATGCCAGTTGAGTTCCCCTTTGGGGACTGGTGAGGCTGAAGAATACAGATGCTCAGGGTGAGGCCCTATTCCAAGGGACAGCTCATGTCCATTGGCTTGTTGGTGCAAGAGCAAAAAGAAGCACCTTAAGAAGTAAGAACTGGGCCTTCCTGGTGGCCTAGGGGTTAAGTCTCAGTGCTGTCACTCCAATGGCCTGAGTTTAATCCCTGGCTGGGGAGCTGACCCACATGGTGCAGCAGACCTCTCCTGTCTTTGCTTGCTGCTCCCCTCAGCAGTGTATTTCAGCAGATCAACCTGTTCTGCTCCCCACTCTGTGTCTGGTGAATCCTCTCACCCCTGCACCTTGTACCTCCAACCCAGTTCTTCAATGCAAGAAAAGAAAATAAAGTAAAAACTATTATTATTTCCATTTCACAGAAGAGAAAATTAGTTAATCTGCTGATCATGCCACTTGGATGTAGTAAGAGAGCTATGTAGGCAGGAAGGGGACGTACTCCAGGGCATCACCAGACCATGGAAAGATCATGAGAGCCACATGTGTCATTCCAAATTTGGGGTAGCCAGATTTTAAAATGTAGAAAGAAGTGAAATTAATTTTAATGATATACTTTATTTAATTCAACATAGCCAAAACACAATCATTTCAACATGCAATTAATATAAAAAGTACTCATGAGATACTTTGTTTTCTGTTTATTTTTTCTTCTATTTTTGTATTAAATATCTGAAATTAATGTACATTTTATACTCTGTCACATCTCACCTTGAACTAGTTACATATCAAGTACTATGTAGCCACAGGTGCCCTCTTTCTTAAACAACTTAGTTCTAGGGTCCTGCTTTGAATTTCAGTGCTATATAGCCATATTATGACACTAAACATACAGATCATTGTTTTTAAAGGTCAATCATGTGGATGATGAAAAGAATGTCTTAACAGATTTTACATAGGCAAGCTATTCGGTTTGCATCTTAATTTGTTTTTCCTTAGAGATATCAGATAAATTAATGTGTCCTCATCTAGCTAACCCCCACTGCAGGGATCTGAAATTCTTCAGTTTTCTCTCTGTTTATGATTTCTGGAGTTTCAGATTCAGCATACAGAAAAATGTTTCTTGTATGATCAGGAGAAGAGGGAAATGAATTCAGAGTCTAGAAAATAAGGTATTTAATAAATCAGGCTGGAGGGACAAGGGCAAGGAAAGAGGAGAGAAAGGCTTAAGGTTAGGTGCTGAGATGGTTCTGGAAACAAAGAGGTGAATGGAAGACATCAGTGAGCTCTCTTGCACAATAGCCAGTGTTATTAAGATGTTCTGTTTGCCTACAGACTGGAGTGCTTTGCTAGGTTGGAAGCAAACTCTCGTAAGGATTAAACCAAGCTGACATCTCTCTTTGCAGATTGGGCATAGTCTGTGAGATCTGTCTCTGGAATTCATAGCAGAGCAGATATACTCTTTTATCAAATCTATCCCTGGCCCCAGCTCATCACATACCCTTAGCTAGCATGTAGTTATTTATTTATTTTTTTTTCTTTTCAAGAGCTTTAGTGATAAGTACTACAGAGTACTTATAGGCATCCCAACAAAATCATGGGGCAGATATAAGTTAAAAACTCATAAAGATCATTAAGAGTTCATAGTCTTGGTCTTTGATCTATGATGAAAATCAAATGATGCCAAATCTGTCTTTTTAGTTGCTCTTTTTAGATAGGTCATAGAAGGTTCCTATGCTGCCCTTTATTTCAGTGGTGTTGAATTGGCTATCATTTCTTTTTTCATTCTCCTCACCCATTCTTTATAGCATATTTATCTGACTATCTAATTAGGATAGTAAGTTGCACTTAGAATTATGTATTATTAGAATCGATTAAGATCCTAAAAATTATATTTTTAAACTTTTTGTATTGAAAAAATATAAAGAGATGATTTATAGAATGGAGATAGAAATAGCTTAGCAGAGTATTTTCAATGATGTAAATAAAAATTAAGCTGAGTTACAGTATAGGGTTAATATATAGCCACTTAGGTCCTGTAGTTTCAGCGATATATTTCTTCAATCATTGGACACAAATCTCAATTATGTTAGAAAATTAAGGCTTGTCCCTAGAATAAATATGACTTTTGGAATAGAGAACAGGAGACACCCAATTATAATATGAAAATATAGGTACAGCAATGTAAACACTGATTATTAAACTTGGCAACATTCATATTGCTGTCCACCTGCTAGGTGTTTGACTAACTAGTGAGGACTTTATCATCATAGGGCAAGGTGTCACTTGTTCTCTGGATGAGGAAAGCAGGAAAGGTGAACTGGGTTTGATGTTCATTTACAATTCTCCCTGAAGTGTCAGATTAATAAAAGTAAAGACTCCAGTGTTGTTTGTACTTCCAATTATCTTCTTGTAAGAATCATCGAAAAGAGTCATGACCTTCTCTACTACAGAGTTAGTTTGAATGATCTCAACTATAACAAGTTACCTCTTTGGCAAAAAAAAAAAAAATGTAACTCAAAATAGCAAAAATCTAATATAAAAAAAAATGGGTTCCTGATAGTGCTGTGGGTTTTGATAGAGTCCTGTGTGTTAGGATCAGCTTAAAGCAACCTTTATAAACATGCCTAACACTCTCTCTTAAGGTACCTATACTGGCAGAAAAAAAAAAAGGATCAAAATAAAACCATCTAAGACCTCAAGTGGAAGGAGATATGGTTTATAGATTTCAATGGTTTTGAGGTACCCATGAGAAAAAGTTGTTCCTATTTTATCTTCTAGGAGATGTTATTCATGTATCAATAAAACTCATGTAATAGCAATAGTGACTGTGTGTGGAACTCTGTTACTTGGCAGCTCACGGTGAGTTATTGCCTTTGATGAACCCATGGACCAGGTGATGATATTCTGCTCATTATAGATGAGGAAACTGTGACTCAGAGAAGTTAGGAACTTGCTCAAGGTCATAAAAGGGGTAATCAGCAGAATTTGTACTGCCACAGTCTGATTTCAAAGCCTGAAAGTTTAACCACCACACTGCACCACTGATTATCTGACATTTCCTTTTATTTATGAGGCAGATAGCCTATTGGATTTTCTGAACTACTCTGAAGTCCAGTATTTGGATCTGGAAGGTGTGTATTATTTATTGCTAGCCAAAGCATTGCTAATCACAGTGATTATTGGTACAATTCTCTCGGAAACTTTTGTGTTAATTGGAAGAATTGAATGAACTATTTAGCTGTTTTTAATATAAAAGCCATGAAAAACTTATGAGCACTATAAATAGGAGAATTAAAATTATAATTTTGACATCTGGATTCCCAGTTTAGATTCTTTGCTTACAATTTAGTTATAAAGCTGCTGTGTAAGAGTTCTCCCAAAACTTCAGGTGCTTTGTACCAGAAAAGAAGAATCCTAAGGATGGAGGGAGGTAAATATAAAAAGAAATAGACATCTTGCATTTCATTAGTTTTTTTGGTCTATAAATTCCCTTCCCTTGTATTAGTTTTACTGCTCTTGAATCAACTAACCTTACAATAGACATTCTTCTATTTTACTTATGAGGGAACTAAAACTCAAAAGACTTAAGCATTTTTTTTTTTACAAATCACCCGGCTGGTAAATGTCATATATTGGATTTATTCAGTTTTTTTAACTTTTACCCTGAGCTCTTTATTCTTATCCTCTGAAGATCACATAGGTAGATGGTCTGTGTCTGTTCCATTGGCCATTATTCAAAAATCTCTACCTTAGGGATGTATCAAGGTATTTATCTAAATAGTTGGAAACAAGTAGCAACTGTCACCCCAGAGGAATAGGTAGCAGTAAAGGCACAGCAAGACACATGTGGATATTCTGTGTAAGGCACTGAAATAGTTCCTCAGGACCCAGGCAGAGAGGCAGGTAAAAGGACAAAATTCTGATCCTTTGAAGAGATCAAAATCAGCTGACTGAACATTGCTAGGTCTTAAGTCCTATGCTGAGTTGCTGGGCATTTCATAAAAAGTACATGCTGAGGCAAAAAGAAAAAAAGGAATCTAGATGGTGAAAGTGGTATACTTTCAGGTAGAGGAAAATAAAGCAGGAAAAAAATCCATTTATTAAAATCTATTTGATTTAGAGTGGAGATCCTTGAGTGATGAAAACTCCTTATAAATTTTCTGTCTGAGGATAGGTTTGGTCTCAGAGAGTGAAATGTGTTTTAGCATGTTAATGGCTTTAGTTGTAGAGAGAGGAGAAATGTGAGGACAGAAATTAGAGAGATGTTGACAGAACACGCTAAAAGAAGCTGTGTTCTGTAGGATGTGTTAATAAAGATGTCACTGTATAGCATTTTTCTTCCTCTTTCTTATGAAGCAACTTGGAACAGAAATAAAAGGTGCATATTCTCCACTCAAGTATACCTCAGAGCTGTAAAAAAAAGAAAAAGAAATAACAACAACAAATAAAATAACCAAAGACCTCAGCAAATTTAGGTTGGGTGGTCACTTCTGCTCATACTCTGATAATCCCAATGACTGAGAATTGAGAAATCAACATACTTGGCCCTAAATCTTCCTCTCAGGGACACTTCTATTTATCCTCCCTGGGTTTCCACTGGAACTCTCCACGGTAGGCCTTTCACTGCCCCTTCCATTGGTGGAAAGCTGAGGGAATGGATCTTAGTTTCTCTTTGTTTTGACCCTCCTTTGGCCTCTCTTCTACTTCAGCTACTTAAATAAGAATAAATCTGCTCTCTTATCCATGCCACAGTTCTACTAAAAAGCAGTTATTGGATTCTCTGTGGCTCTCAAGATTTTCCACTTGTTTCTCTCATTCATCTCCTACTCCTTACTTTGTTTAGTCGTTCTCTCCCAAAATGAATATGGGGAAGAAAAACAGTCCCATAAAACCATGAAGTCAGATAGCTTCATCCAGGACTGAAAGAAGTTGTTTAGTTGAGGATAAGAAACTATAGAACATTGAGAGTTTGTATCAGGGCACCCTCATATTACAGAACTTTTTTTTGTTATTATTTTAATTTAATTTTATTTTATCTAATTTTACATCATTTTTCATTTATGCACAATGTATGCATTTTTGTCATGGTTATGGTCCCCATACAATACCTACCCTCCATGTTTTCATTCTATTCCCTCCTCTTCCCCCCTGTGATGTGTCTCTGGTTTATAGTTGCTTGTTGATTATGATTTTTACTTTATTATAATTAGTCTTTTTCCTGGTCCTTTCTTTAGGTTTTCTAAATTCCTGCCATGAGTGAGACCATCTGGTATTTTTCTTTTTCTTTCTGGCTAATTTCGCTGAGCATGATCCCTTCCAGAGCCATCCATGTTGCTGCAAATGGCATGAGTTTATCTTTTTTGATTGCTGAGTCATATTCCATTGTGTAGATGTACCACATCTTCTTGATCCACTCATCTATTTTGGGTTGTTTCCATAGCTTAGCTATTGTAAATAGTGCTGCTATAAACATAGGGGTGCAGGTGCCATATGATCCAGCAATCCCACTCCTGGGTATTTACCCAAAGGACATATTACAGAACTTCTTTTTTTTTTTTTTTTCCTTTGATATTTATTTATTTATTTATTTATTTTTAATAAATTTTATTGTTATATTCCCCATACAATTGCAGCCCCCCATTCTGACCCCAATCCCTCCCCTCCCGCCCCCGCCCCCCTAAAAGTGTCTCTGGTTCATAGTTTTTTGTTGATTTTGATTTTCACTTTCTTATAGTTATTCATTTTCCTGGTCCCTTATTTAAGTTTTCTAGATTCCTGCTATGAGTGAGACCATCCGGTATTTTTCTTTTTCTTTTTGGCTTATTTCGCTGAGCATGATCCCTTCCAGCGCCATCCATGTTGCAGCAAATTGCATGTGTTTATCTTTTTTGAATGCTGAGTAATATTCCATGGTGTATATGTACCACATCTTCTTGATCCAGTCATCTATTTTTGGGCATTTGGGTTGTTTCCAAAGCTTAGCTATTGTAAACAGTGCTGCTATAAACATAGGGGTGCAGGTGTTCTTTGGAATTGATGTTTCTGTGTCCTTTGGGTAAATTCCTAGGAGTGGAATTGCTGGGTCATATGGAAGCTCTATGTTTAGTAGGTCCAGAAATCTCCACACAGCTTTCCACAGTGGTTGGACCAGTTTGCACTCCCACCAACAGTGCAGAAGAGTTCCTTTTTCTCCACACCCTCGCCAACATTTGTTGTATTACAGAACTTCTAAGTGACTAATGTACTGAAGTAGCTATTTATGAGGAGAAGGGAGCTAGGACTTTGGAATTGTAGCAAAATAAAGTTCTTAAGCTCTCAGGCCCCTTCAGGGCCTCTTCTCATCACAGCGGTTGGGCTGACTGAGAACAGCTGGTATCTGCTCAAAGTCCTCTGTTTGTTTCCTGGTGTGGAGTCCACAGTGTGGGGGATTTCTCAGAAACTCAGCCTCAAGGGGAAGTTACTCCTGTATTACAGAGAAGTGCCTAAGGCCTGAGAATTCTGAGTTGAAACTTTGCCTCTGCAGACACCAGCATCTCCAGAGGCTGATGGCCCTAGAAAAGAGGGAAGCAAAACAAAAGCAAAGGAAGAAAAACAGGGCCAAAGAAAAGCCTAAAGGAATGTTTCATGATGCTAAGAAAGATAAGAGGAGCATAGTCCCCTGAAAAAGGAGATATATTTAACTTTGTAACAAAAATATCCTAGAAATTTAAAAACCTCTTTCATCTTTGAGATAATCAAAAGTACATGCTTGTTTCAGAGATACTGCATAAAACAGGTTTTATTGCCATTTAATGGGTAAAACCTTCTCTTTCCTAAATTTGTAGGTCCATTGAAATTATCCTTCCAAAGAAGACTTCATATTTCTATTAATGTATTTTTGGCCATTTTTATATTCCACATCCCACAGTCATACACAAAATTTTAATGTGTTTTTTGGTTTCTTTTTAGTCCTAGGGCAAGTTAGGGTTAATTAGGCAATCAGGAACAGTGTAGGTAGGGGTTTGGGGAGAGTTAAGAGGCTTCTGAGATAAGGGAAACAAAAGGTCAGTGCTGCCACTGCAGCCTGGGATCCATTCTTGGCTGGGAGTCTAGGCCTGAAAGCCTGAAATTACGGTATCATTTACACACACACACACTCACACACACACACTCACTCACTCACTCACTGACAGTTGCATGTTCACCCCATTCATGGTGTCTAAATTGAGAGAACAGAGAAAATTGAGAAGGGCCAGTCTTCCTAACTATTTGTAGGGGACTAGGGAGCTTTTAACCCTTCCTTCTAAGACCATTGGAGTTTAGGCCATGGGATGCCACCTGAGCAGGGACAACAGAACCTTCCAGGTCTCAGGAAGGGCAAGGACTGGCAAAAGCAGGTGGGGTGATTCCCTGACCAGAAACTGCAGTAGGTGATTTGCTTCCACTCTTGATTTTGTCTTTAACCAGTTGGAGGTAACCTGTTTATTCACTTAGAGATTTGGACTCAGTCTTCTTACTTGCAGGTTGAGGAGGTGTATTAGATTAGTTATATTTCCAATTAGGCTCTTGAGAGCTCTAAGTTTTCTGTGGAGGAGTTTTGACTGGGACAAAGGGTTAATTTTGTGGAAAGGGAGTAGATGGTGGAGCTATATTCAACTTTGTAACAAAGTTACATCATTAATTATTTGATCTATGACTGATTTTACATACCTGATTTCCACTTGAAGTTTCATTCAACAAAGATTTAGTTAGCATGTATTACATAAGATTAAGTTAAAAAAGAAAAGACACTGCTGCCAAAAACAGTATAAAAATAACTAATTGGGATGGTTTCTAGGATTTTAAAAACATTTTATGAGCTTAAAAAGAAACACAGATTCCTATATATTTCACTATGGGACTCCTATGTGACAGTTATCTTGAATAATTAAGGCAAGGAAATATGATAGTCTTTCTATAAAGCATACACTTTGGTCAAACATTCAGAAACAACTTTTGCATCCTGATTTTTCCATTTCAGTGAACACTATAGTTTTAACTTTCCAGAATACTCTGTTTCTAGAATTTTTTCCAAAGTCAGGTCATCCAAAGTAACATTTGATTATGTCAAACCATTCATCAATCAGAGAAGTGCTTTATATTTTACAACAGCTTACCAATCACAAAGAAAATGAATTAACTTTAAACTTAAAAGGTAACTAAAATTCCTAAAAAATCATTCACACTTCTGGAAATTTGCTCCAACAACAACAACAGGAAGAAACTAAACCAGTGTCAATAGATCCCAAAATATACATCTCCAAATCAACATACCGAGTTTAACATACAACCCATTCATGGATTTCTTAGTTTAGATTCATTTTCAGAAAGATTTCATTGAACAATCACATTGTTGGAAACCATCCGTACTTGAACATTGAGAAACTTTGGTTCTGTAAATAAATTTGTTTTGCAGTTATTTGTTAATAACATACCATACTTTCTAGCTATAAATCTCTTTTACATCCCTCCTACCATATACATGATGCAGGCAAAAGGGGAATGTCAGTAACAAAGACTCTGAAATACCAAAAGTGCATCAAAGGTGAACACACTAAGCCAGTCAGAGTGCCTCACATGTACTCTGGTGGTGCCTCTAAGTAGTGGGTGAATCTGACAATTATGTAATTAACTTGGTCTGACTCTACTCAGTTAATTGCACATTGATTGATAGCTTAATTGTCAGTAGTAACTGCAAACAGGTCTTGAAAATGTAGGGTTACTTTTCTTTTAGAAATTGCTTTTTTCACATCCACTGGAGTGGTAATCCAGTGGTAAAAAAAGATAAAGAGAAAAAAGTAAAGTCCCAAATACTAATTGTTTCTATGCATTTTATTTGCTAGCAGGGTAATTAATTTTCCCTTCTGTTTGCATCTGTCAATTGCTATTTAAAAAACAGTAACTTAACATTTTTATCTTAAAGGTCTTAAAGTATTGCTGCTTAAACCATGCTTTAAACTATCAGAAAAGTCTATTAAAATGGGGAAAGGGTTAAAAAGCCATTGATTTTAGGGGGATGAAGATGATAAGAGTTAGATTTGTGATAGGTAGTCTTTATAAAAAATTATATGAAGAGATGATTTTATCAAGTTAGTGCTCTTTTGTTCCAGTTACTTATCTCTTTTTGTCAAGCTTTAAGTTGGTGAGGGTTTTTAAAAAAAAAAAAAAAAACTCATGTTTTAAAAATGTTTTCTCTGACTGAATGCATTGCAGTCACAGAAATGAATTCCAAGGACTATTCTGCTGTAGTAAAACTGGATTAGATAGAATATACTCTGTAACATACCCTGTAGTAAAAGTTGGGGGGACATTACAGATATTAGAAAAGAGACAATAAGAAATGAATCATTTCATTAAGAATCTCTACAAACCTTAGATTGATATAGTGATATAAACCTTTTCATTCTTAAGAATTTAATGAGTCAAGTATTTCCTTTCACAGCTAATTTTTAGGCAGTCCATTTATTTCTTGATGTGACTTTAAAATGTTCACAAAGAAATATCCAGGACTTAAACTTACCATATAAATATTCTGTCTTTGAAGCAGACTTGTACATAGAGAAGCACAATCTCAGCCTTTGCTATTTACAGAATAAAGCCCACCAGTTTAATGCATTTACTTTCCCAAGATGGCCAAACCCACCCGAGTGACTTACTAAGGTATCAGCCGTCGACAGCCTGGTGGTGTTCAGTCCTACCAAGGATGGGAGCGTTTGGGACATCCAGTTTGAAATCATTGCCATGGTACTAAGCATAGCGCCAAGCTTCAGCAGTGGAGGACTCATTGCTGTGGAGCTAATGAGTTTTCATAGTGACTGATTAAGATCCTGGTGCTGGGCTGGCAGCGGCAGGCGTGACTGCAGCTCGCCACATCTACAGCATGAAAAGAGATCAACTTCCCTAGCTCTAATCACCAGGGAAAGCTCACAGAACCTCTTTTCCCCACCCTCATGGGGAATGCCCTGCCCTTCCTTTTCTCACTTACTGGACATTTTGCTGGATCATCAAAGGAAATATTCTTGCTAGGGCTTGGTTGGTAATTATCAGAGCAGAGGATGGAGGGAGAGAGAAACTTGAGCTTTTCCTGCTCCACTAGTCAGTTATCATCAACAGAGTTCATTTCCTCTGGGGTTTCTGTGAATATAATCAGCTGCTCTTTATCCTTCATAAAAAATACACCTTTAAATGGAGATCTGCCAAAGTGCACATTTCAAACACCAAACTTAATATCTACAGATTTCTCTGGGCATGGACTAAGTGCTTTTAAGCAGAGCATGAAAACAAAGTCTGCAAAGAATTTCCAAGACGATCAGATATAGAGAGTAAGAGAACTTTTTTTAAAAAACAGTCTTCTAAAATTAGCATTGTTGCCTCTAAAAAAATAGTTAAGGACTAAAGCTACTGCCTGTGGAGAATGTTAACCTAGGTATCTTACCTACCTGTAGATAAACAGAATGGCAGAGAACAGTTTCAGTTGTAGAAATTTCATATTGTTCTCAATTTTGAGAATGAGTGCTTCATAGCTGCTCAGGCACAGGGCAAATTCATTGAACTTTGTTTCCTTCTTTTAAGGAATGACAGTGATACCCAAAGTCTGTGACTTACTGGACAAGAGCATAGGGCTTGGAGTCAGGAATTCTGAGGGTCTAGTTCTCTTCTGGTTAGTTACATGACTGATCAGTAAATTAAAAATCTTTGACTCCAGTTTGTTGGACTCTGTTCTCCAAGCCCCTTCAAACTTTAAAATTCAATAATTTGCTTCTTATTTCATTGGCAAATTGTATATTGGATTTAGGGCTTATGGGAAAGTTTATTATATTATTTTAATAAATAATGTAAATTTCCCACATACAAATCTCTGGTCCTAAATTAAATAAATCAGAGGCTATTGTCTTCTGTAATATATGTGGTTTAAAATAAAAATGTAGAGAGATATGAAAGGAAATATGACAATGAAAATTAGATGAAAAGGAATCTGTTATAAAAAGGAAACATATTGATTAATTAGGAGAACTCTGAAATGGTTTGTATCTGGAATTTTCCAGCTAATGACAGATATTTTTCTTAAATAGTCCTGCAAGGAGAACAAAGAAATTGTCTCTAATAAAACTGAAGAGATATATATTTGTAAAGGCATGTTTGCCCTTTATCCTCATAAGAATCTTTAACATGGGGTGAATACTGGGAGAATACTCAAATCGTACTTGCATTTATTTAGCTTGCAATCAAGACTTTTGTCCTTCAGTATACAGTGAAATTTTCCAGTTAATTCCTATTTTTTTTCTAGGACCTGAAAAACCAATATTACTTATTTTCTCTTTAAAAAAAAATCTGTCATATGAGAAACCAGTAAGGATAAAGGCACAGCCATTTATTTATTCAATTTAACACTGAGTAACAACATTTATAGAAGAAACTGTGAAATTTTACATTAGCACCACAAATGTGGCAATAATAAAAAAAGGCGGATTTACAAATTTAATTGTTTGAAAAATACACTTGAAACTCTGACTTTAATAAAGAAGGGGGAAGGAGGGGGAACTGTCTTTTCAAGAGCTTAATTTCCAAAATTGAAAACTATTATACATGCAATTACTGGATAATTAAGATGCAATGTGACATGTGGTAATTATACTTATTAATGAACTATTAGTCAACAAAATAATAGCATCTTTAGAAGACTATAGGATTTAATGTCAGGGGAATCCAGTACTCTTATTTGCAAATTAAAAAGAAAGGAGGAAATAAAAATACAATACAAATGGGATGCTTCTTGCAGTTTCCCAGAAATGCAAATAGCTACACTAAAGAACTGAAAGAGAACAATAGTGAAAGTTTATTATTTGATGATGTTTATGAACACCATAAAACTATAATGTGTTGTTTTTAGAACAGGTTTAAATGGCAACATTGAAATAGAAAAGCTCAAATCATAATGATTATTAGTTGTGGGAAATAAAAATAGCTACAATTTGTACAGAGCTAAATAGTTTGCTGTATTCTCATAATTTAGTGAAGTGATTATCATAATCATTTTCTTTTTAGAAACCGAGTTCTAGTTTGCAAATGGGGGAGGTTGTTTTTGTATGTAGAAGTAACAACCTGTGTTCAGTACAAAAAACCCCAATGATTATATAAGTCCCTCAAGCTTATAGTAGTGTGAATGGCAATGGAATAAGGGGGCAGAGATGAGAGTTGTGATACTAGCAATGACTATTTCCCAGAGCTTCAAGATCATCCAAAGATGTTTGGTGGTTATTTTTATGTCACCCAAAGCTTATAAGCAAAGTGGTGAAGTCTTTTTTTAATTTCAAATTATTACTTTGGCATTTATATTATACAGAATAGATTGGGATAGATTGGGGTGTGTGTGTGTTTGAGGGAAATCAAAGCATGTAACTTAAGGCATATTCTCATAGTTGACGCAAAAGATGGTAAGATCCAGGAATAAGAAACTTTCTAAGGGATTCAGAAGAATGGATTCCATAAAAATTTAAGGTAGAATAGATAGTGTTAGGTGATTGATTAAATATGAGAACTGAGGGAGAGAAAATTACCTGAGGGAATTTACAGCTTTGGGGTTTGATAGTTAATATTGTTTATCAGGATAAGAAATACAAGTGGAATTATAACTGCAGGGAGAAGGTTCAGTTGATTATCACCTACCACATGCTGCCTGTGGGAGAGAAAGTCCCTGGATGGCAAAATACTCACACATGAAGTTCAGAGGAGAGTTACTTTACAAGACCAAACAACCATAATGGCCAAGTAAAAATAACTTGTCCTACGTAAGGACAAAATGACTAATTTAGGAATACTCAGTCTTAAAACGTCCCACAATTTTGCTTAGATTTTAATTTAAGATAATTTCTAGATTTGACTGCCTATATGTATTTCCTATACATTCTTCTTTATATCGAAGCATTAGCTGTGATCATTTTGTTATTTAAACATTTAAATACAGAATGTGTTCAGCTTTTTCGAGGTGTAGTACCCTATAAATGTTTAATGGTCTGTCTGGTCTAATCCTTATCTAGGGAATGTTTCCTTGTTGATTTTCTGTTTAGGTGACCTGTCCATGATATAAATAGGGTTTGAAGTCCCTAAGTACTATTATATCGCAACCAATGTTTGTTTTTAGGTTTGTTAATCATAATCTTATATATTTTAGTGCTCCTTTGGTGCATATAAATTGATGGATATTATGTCTTCCTGCCATATTCATTCCTTAATCATTATATAATATCTGTCCATGTTTTGTTAACTTTCATAATTGGAAATTTATTTTATCTGATATAAATATGACTGTCCATGCTTTTTGGAGGGTTTCCATATGTTTGGAGGATTGTTTTCCAAGAAAAGATATTAAAATACCAGCAGACAAATAAAAATGAAGACACAACCTACCAGAACATATGGGATAGAGCAAAATCTTTACTAAAAGTGAAGTACATAATAAGAGAGACCTATACAAGAAATAAGAAAGAGCTCAAATAAACAATCTAACATTACACTTTAAGGTATAGAGCTAAAAAAAGAAGAAATTAAACCAAAGCCAGCAGAGGAAAAAATAATAAAAATTAGAGTAGAAATGTATGAAAAATAAGTAAAAAAAAAAGACAGTTCAAGAGATCAGGGAAACCAAAAACTGGTTCTTTGAAAAAAAATAGACAAATCTTTAGATAGACTCAATAAGAAAAAAAAGGGAGAAAACTCTAATAAATCAAATCAGAATTGAAAGAAGTTATAGCAGACATCTCAAAAATACAGAGGATTTTATATCAAAAAATTGCAAAATCTGGAAGAAAGGTACACATTCTTAGAAGGATACAACCTTCCAAGACTGTATCAGGAAGAAGTAGAAAATCTGAACAAACTAGTTACAAGCAGTAAGTTGAAATCGTAATCAAGTCTCCCCCAAAACCCAGAGCCAGATTGTTTGACTAGTGTGTTCTACCAAGGATTAAGAAGATGTGATATATGGACATGATAGAATACTACTCGGTTATAAAAGAAAATGAATTCTTGCCATTTGCAGCAACATAGATGGAACTGAAGACAATTGTGCTAAGTAAAATAAGTCAGGAGAAAGATAAATACTGAATGATTTAATTCATATGTAGTATATTGATAAACAAAATAGAGGACTGAAAAAGCTAAGCCAAACCAAACCCTTGAACTATGACAATAAAATTGAAGCTCCGGGGGTCGGGGGGGGGGTGGACAAGGTAGGGGTGAGAACAGAAGTCCAGTGATGTATGATAAAAGACTGTTTGCTTTGGTGGTACATGTGGTGTGGTGACATACACCCAAGGATGTGTGACTTGTTTCTCCTAATCATATACAGTGTTGTAAAGTAATGTTACCACAATAAAGAGTGAAATAAAAAAGAAAACATTCAAAACAGTAAACTTTTAAATAAATTTTTATTATAGTAGTATTGGTTTATCTCATATAAGTTTCAGGTGTACATTATAATTCAACATACATATATACTACATCATGAACACCACTAAAATTCATCTCCATCTGCATAATACAACTGACCCCATTACCAGTTTTACCCTGGCTTATTTCACTTAGCATAATACCCTTTAGGTACATCCATGTTGTCACAAATAGGAGTAATTCTGTTTTTATAATAACTAATATTCCTGGGCCTCCCCGGTGGCGCAGCAAGTTGAACGCAGTGCTGTGAAGCTGTCTGCAGCCTCTACAGCGCTGGTTCGATTTCCAGGCGGGCTGGGGAGATGTCCACATGGCATGGCAGACCTCTCCTGTCTCACCCACTGCTCCCCTCAGCAGTGCTTTCCATCGTCTACCTGTTCTGCTCCCTGCTCTGTCTCTGGTGAATCCTCTCACCCTCCCGTGTCTCTGGCCTGTACCCCAGTTCTGGTATAAATAAAAATAAATCTTTTTAAAAAACTGTAATATTCCTATATGTATGCGTGTTCTTTTCATTCTTCCATCAATGGGCACTTAGGTTGTTTCCAGACCTTAACTATTTTAAATAGTTCTGCAGTAAACATAGGAGTGGATAAATCTTCTTGAATTAGTACTTTTGTATTCTTTCAATAAATACCCAGAAGTGTAATGTGGTATTTTCACTTTTAATTTGGAGGAATTGTCATACTGTTTTCCACATTGACTGTACCAATTTACATTCCCACCAACAATGTATGAAGGTTTCCTTTTCTTTGTATCCTCACCAACACTTGTTTATTGTCTTTTCTAGATTGGCTGTTTGTCTCTTTGAGTCTCTATTTTCCCACTTGTAAAATAAGGGATAAATGTGTATATATGGAAATATTATTTGAAAGTCTGAATGAGAGACTGGGTTTGAAATTGCCCATAACATGTCAGATGCTCCATCGATGGCAGCCCCATCTTTGGTAAGAAATGATATTATTGGGACAGGCCATCAAAGTAGATCAACTTAAGGAATAGTATGCCCTGAAAAGGTAGGAAGTTTTATTGTGTTGCACAAGGTAACTGAGTTGGGCTTAGCATATATGCTTTCAACTTATCAAGAGTGAGTAAAGCGAGTAATATAATATCTAGGTAACATGAAGTCATTCTGAATCTCAAAATGAAGTAGTCCAATCTGAAGTTGAAAAAAGGGCTGATGTTCTTGCTTTCTTTTTCACAGAGTAGATGAAGCAATTACAGGATCACTTCATAAGGTTGGAACCACTGATATATTTACCTACTTACTTCACTTATTTTTTTTAAAAAGATTTAATTTTATTTATTTATACAAGCACTGGGCACAGTCAGAAGAGTGGGAGGGTGAGAGAACTCACTAGAGGCAGAGCAGAGAGTAGAGCAGAGCAGGCATACTGACGAAGTACACTGCTGAGGGGAGCAGCGGGTGGCAGGAGAGGTCTGCGCGCCATGTGGGCCCCTCGCCTGGTGGCTGGGTATCGAACCTGGTATTGTAGAAGCTCTGGGAAGCTTCTCATCCAGCGCTCAACCGCTGTGCCACTGGGGAGGCCCCTACCTACTTCACTTCTGCTCACATAGTCAAACTTCTCTCCTGTGCCACAAATAAATTGTGTTTGTAGGTAAGGTCAATCACGCCCCTGTAATCAGTACCTTTCAGACTGTCACACATAAGAATTACCTGTAAAGCCTATTAAGACCCAGACTTCTAAATCCCCACCCTAAGAGTCTGACTTTTTAGCTCTATTAGAGGTCCTAATAGTTTGCATCTCAACCATCTCCCAGGTGATGGTCACTCTGCCATTCTTGGCCTACCTGCTATATAGTGCTCTATAGTGAAACTACTCCCAGACCACTTTCTTAATTTTTCACTTTCTTTCTAAATCAATAATCTTCCTTCTTTAATGGATCTTTCCCAGCATAATAACAAACCCTTATGCCTCTTATTTTAAATGCAAAAAAAAAAAATAACACTTTCTTGATCCTACTCACGCCCCATCTCTTCTATTTTCACCATGCCTTTACAGCATATATTCTTGAACATATTGTTTCCATTCATGCATTTTCAGTTTCACCTTTTCTAATCAAGCTTTTGTACACACTTTCCCACTCCACCAGTGCTACTTTAATCAAGGTTAGTAATGACACCACATTTCTAAAACTAGCAGTCAATTTGTAGTCATCTACTTTCTTGACCTATTAGCAATATTCATCAGGATTTACTTTCTTTTCATTGAAATAATTTCTTCACTTAGCTTCCAGGATACCACCTCATCTAGTTTTCCTCCAACTTTCTGACCTGTCTTTCTCAGTCTCTTTTGTTGATTCTTCCTCATCTATATGCTAATGACTCTTAAATTCATTTCTTCCTCACAGACCTCTTCTATCATTTCAAACCTGCATATCCAATTATCTACTTGACATCTCCACTTGGATGTTTAATAGACATCTTAAATTGAACATGTTAAAAAATGATCTCTTTATAAGCCTCTCCGATCTCCAACAAATAAAACAAAACATGAGGGAAAAAACACAAATAAAAGACCATATACATGCAGGCATTTTAGAGTCGCCCATTTTAATTCCATAGTTCATTTAGTCAAGTCAAAAAGTTAGGTTTTATCTTTAACTGTTTTTTCCCCCACATCCATCAATTCTATCAGCAGATCTTATAGTCAAAATACATTCAGCATTCAATAGTTTTTCATATTCCTACTGCCAGTACTTGACTCCAAGTCACCATTCTCTCACATCTGAATTATAAAAGCTACCAAATATTGACCTATTATAATTTTAATGCACTTTGAACTTTCCAAGCAAATTGATCCTGTTAACATATGTCAGATTATATTATACTCCTGCCTAAAATTCTTTAATAGATTATCTCACTCAAAAAGTCAAAGCATGAATGGTAAAGTTTTATATAAACTGAGTTCCTCTTATCTCTCTGATCTCATATAGCTTTCTCCTTTTTTACCTTCACTGGAAGCTCTGGGACCTAACAGTTCCTCCGAGATGCAAAGTGATCTTCCATTTCAGGAATCTTGGACTTGCTCTTCTCTGATGGAATTCTAATCTCCTAAATAACTTGGTACTGTCTATCTTGTTTAATTCAAAGATTGCCTTCTCTTCAGGTCATTTCTGACCAAACCATCTCAAATTTTTACTCTCTTTCTCTGGTTACTTCATATTGTCCTTTGCCACTTTACTTTTTTCTTCTTAGAATGTATTGTAAGTTGGCATCCTATATATTCATCTTACTAATTCTGTGTTATCAACTAGATAAAGACAGGGTTATTGCCTGTTTTGTTCTCTGGAATGCCTACAAAGTGCCTAGGATCTTAATATATATTTATTAAATAGTGAATAAATAAATATGAATGTTACTGTTTTGTTCCTTACCTGCCTTCAGTTTAAATAGTAGACCATTTTCAGTGCAAATTACAATAGAACTTTCTTTGCAATATGAGTAAATGTAGTAGATTACACTTTTCATGTATGTTTTTATGTGTGCTTCATGGATATCTATGGAGTATTGTATGTATATGGATATATATATGGATAATTCATGGAGTTGAAAGGATAGTATAAAATATTGAATGATTGTGCTTATAATTAGAATACTTTTTTCTTTCTAATTTCAGAATTGGAGTGCAAGTAGTTTTGGTCTAAGCCAAGAAGTATTGCTTCCAACTTTTGTTCTATCTTTTCTTTGTAAGCCTCAAGTACCTGGATCTACAAATAAATATGGAACCAATCTTCTTATTGCCTTTGAATAAAGTTTGCCTCTAATTACACAAGGAAGCTAGAAGAGAGTGTGGGCTATGGAAAGGATGAATTTTAAAAAATCAATTAGAGGGCCTCCCTGGTGGCACAAGGGGTTACAACGCAACCTATAAAGCTATTCGCAGCCAGTGCAGCATGAGTTCGATCCCTGGCCAGAGAGGTGACCCACATGGTGCAGCAGACCTCTCCTGACTCTCCTGCTGCTCCCCTCAGCATTGTATTTCAGTCAGTCTGCCTGTTCTGCTCCCAACTCTGACTCTGGTGAGTCCTCTCCCCCAACCCTTTCTGGCCTGTACCCCAGTTCTTGTATTCATAAATAAATAAATCTTTAAAAAATCAGTTAGGGAAGCTTGACACCTGAGTGTTCATTCACCCTATCTCCAGTTCCCATGGCTCTTGACAATCAATTAGGGACTACGATTAACTCTGAGGATTCACTGCTTTGCCATTCTTGCCTTGAGGATTCAGGGTTGTCTTAAAAGTGTTCACTAAGGAAAGTGAAGTTAGAGTGAAAAACATTAGCAAAGTTCTTTAAAGGAGGGATTTCTGTCTTCTCATCTTTGCCTTCATCTGTGAAGCTGACTGATGGTCCATAAGCCCCGGGGGATCCTCTGTTGGCAGCTGTTGTTGCTACTTCAAAGGAGAAAAATGGATGTGTGTGGGAGGAATATATTTAGGGCAAACATGTTTTTCCCTCTGACTTTCTACTTAAAATTGAAGAAGTAGGAAAATGTAAATCCAGGATTAAGCTAAAGAAAAGGAAGATGCACGGTGGGACGACAGAGGTACCCTCAAACAATAAAGGAAAGTTGGGATTTTGCCTGAGTGTAACACTACCCTGCTTAGGTCCTGCAACTGGGAAATGATGCTATTAAACTCAGTTTCCTATATAGCTCCTTTTATAATATAGTGCCACACTTGGCTTCTGTTCTGGCATTCACACAGATTCCTCACTACTCTCTCATCTGATACTACAAGACTGCCATCTGTGTGACCATCCATTGCCTCAGTTTCTCCTTGTGTAAATTGGGGATAAGAGAACCTAATTCTGTAGGTATTTGTGAAGATGAAATACATGGATACATATAAAGCATTTATCACAGGACCTGACAAACAAGGAGTTGTCAGTGGACATTGGGCAACATTATCCTGGTGTAAAAAATGGAAGAAAAAAGAGAGGAAATTGTAAGTGGGAAAAAAAAAGTTCATCAAACTTTGGGGTGAATCGCTAATATAAAAGCTTTTACTTAAGAATTTTGAAAATGCAAAGTATTCATCTTCTAATGTGGTTGGTGCTTAGGGATTGCATGCTAAGAATATTCTAGAATAGGATAGAAAATAACACTAATTCCACAGGCAATCCTTGAATAACAGCCTATGAAAATCTGTCTTCCCGACACTGTTTTAAGATTTCTAAGAACTTTACTTGTTTGAACTTGTTTAATCCTCATACAAATCCAATGAAATCAGTATTGTTACTTAACCAGCTTATAGATCAGGAACTGAGGTGCTGAGAGGTTAGTTAAGTCAGCTGAGGTCACACAGGTCATAAATGGCAAGGTAATATTTGAACTCTAATAGTCAAGCATTCTAAGTATGGTTTTAACTATTACACACACATATACACACTCACCCTCAAAACATTATAGCAAATATTAATGTCACATTTTATGTTTTTCAAATAATTAGGATTACTTGGGTAAAGCATTATAGTTTAGTCATTGTATGCTCTTGATAGATAAATGTTTAAAGCTGAGCACAGATATTAAAAGTAACATGTCTTCATTTGTTGAGTTTATCTCTGAATGTGACTGAGCAAAGTTCTCACCAGGGAGACATTGACTCGGGTAAGTGTTCAGTACCAGCTTCATTTTCTTTGGAATCTATTTTCAAATTTCTCTAATTCACCCACCTCACTAGGACAAACTAAAGTGTTAAATCATTTCCAAAACTTTGCTGGAAGAAATTGTTTAGGAAGAGAAATTTCAAAGAGGTGGGGAAATTACTGGTGATCAGAAAGGGGACTGTTTTAGTGGTAGCATGAAAGAATAAAATTGGATCTTCAAATGTGCAATTTTCTGAAAAGTTGTTGAAAGTTGTTTCATAAAACCTATCTCCCTCATGTAATTTGAAATGTATGTTTAGCAGGAACCAAAAATGTGGTGGTAATAAATAACCTCAGACATCAAAGCATGAAAGACGATTACATTTGTAGTCTTTTTCTTTTTTAAATCCACATAAGTGGCAGGAGACCTGCAGTTAATTTTTATGTAATGGCATTAGTTATACTAGCAGCTCTGTCCACTCATCAGTACATGTAGTCAAGGTTGTTTTATGATTTCAAAACTCCAGGCAGACAAAAATGGTTCAATGTAAATGTCTAAAAATCTGGATTTGAAACAATTCATATGTATTTTTTCATTGAATATGTCATGAGAATTATGCAGTTTTATAAAAGGACATCAGGAAAACAATGAAGACTAGGTCATTCAAACAAGTGCCTTTATATGAAACTGTCTAAACTCATTACTTCATTCCCTTATCCTTTTTTGTTTCATTGTAATTAAGAAGTACTAGCCTTTTTTAGATGCCATTTTAAAATAGTTTAGTTTTGTGAGTTCTTTATATATATGTGTATATATATATATATGTGTGAGTGTGTGTGTGTGTGTGTGTGTTAGATATTGGTGACGTGTGATTTGCAAATATCTTCCTCCATTCAGAGTTTGCCTTCTCATTTTGATGGTAGTTTCCTTTGCTGTACAGAAGTTTTTTAGTTTCCTGTATTCCCATTTTTTAAATTTTTGCTTTTGTTTCCCTTGTGAAGTGGGTCACCAAATGCATCTCTGTGGTTGATGTCAAGGAGCAGATCACCTATGTTGCCTTATATGCATTTTTTTAGGTCTTACATGCAAGTTTTTAATTCATTTTGAATTAATTTTTGAATGTGGTGTGAAGTAGTAGTTTAGTTTCATTTTCATGTGAAAATCCAGTTTTCCCAACATCATTTATTGGAAAAACTTTCCATGATCCATTGCATTCTCTTGGCTTCTTTATGTGGTGACTCAGTTGCCCATATCTGTGTGGTTTTATTTCTGGATCTCAGTTCTGTTTCATTGATATAACAGTTTTAGGACAGCATGAATAAAGTGATGTTGAAACAGCTTTCTTTGTGAATACTTAAAGGAGTACAATGACATAGATATATTAATTAGGCAATGGGTAGATAAAGAAAAAATATATAGAGACAAAGAAGGTCTCTTGCTTTTAAGTAATTGATTTTTTCTCAATATTTTTTTGTTCTCCATGTTTTCCAGCTTAATTATGTGTTACTTTCTGTTGTCGGGGAACTACAAGGAGAAATATGCTATTATTCTCTCATTGACCTTTAAAGGCATTAAACATTTATTAATTGCATTCTTTGGGTCAGGAACTGTACTATACTGAAATTTGCAAGATTAATATACTGTAGCCTCATCTTTTGAGTAATTTATCAATCTTGGAAGGTAGCATAATAGAATCAATTATATACATTTGAGATGCATTGTTCAAATCTTATAAATATAGGGATACATGAAAGTGTAAAGAAGGGGATATTAACATCATGTAGTGAAATGGTCTGGAAAGACTTCATTGGAAAAAGATAGTACTTGTGCTACTTTTAGAAGTTCAGCTCTTAATCCCCAATTTCTGACTCACTTGGGGTAAATGGCAATGTAATTTACAATTGGCAACAAAATAAACTTTCAGTTTTAAGGAATTTGGGCTTTTGCTTCAAATCATAGAGCTTCAGCCCTTCCTTTGTCTGTATGCATCTTTTGTCCTAGTACTTTACCTTTTGACATTTTTTGATTAATAAAATGAAATCATGATATTTACCCAAGCCATAATATAGGGCTACTGCGTGTAAAGAGACTGTGAAAAGGAAATGAACATTATTATGAAAACAGCATTTTCCTTGAGAAGGTAGGAAGACAAACAGAAATATCAGAGCTCTTAAAGGACCTTGCACAATCAAGAAAATAGTATTCAGAATTACATGCATCTGTCAACAAGGGGCCATTTAAATTCTAGAATCTACACATAATCAGAGTCACAAAGTATGTGACAAAAATCTTAATTCCAGCATAAAAACTTCTTATCCAGTCTCTGCACAAAGGTCTGTTGATACATTCTAACCTGAGAGGTGTTAAGATATTTGCCGCTATTACAAGCGGATTGTCATTACAATGCATTTTCTCTCTATGCTTTTTCCTTCTCTCTCTTTCCACCTTTCTTTCTCTTTTCCATTCATTTTCCTTTCCTAGCTCTGTCTCCTTTCCTTTTTTCCCTCCTTCCTCTCTCTTTTTCACTTTCATCAAGCCTAATTGACTCTTTCTAGGTCTCCTGCACTGAAGTAGTATTGGAATATGGTTTATAAGGACTCCCCATCTGATTCTGATGTATCCCCTATTTGTAATTTTTCTTTTAAAGATTTATTTATGCATACAAGAACTGGGGTACAGAGCAGAGGTGCTAGGGGGTGAGAGGATTCGTCAGAGACAGAGCGGGGAACAGAACAGGCAGACTGACTGAAATACACTGCTGCGGGGAGCAGCGGGTGAGTCAGTAGAGGTCTGCTGTGCCATGTGGGTAGCTCATTGGCTGGCTAGGGATTGAACTCATGCTTCAGAGGCTGCGGACAGCTTCACAGTGCTGTGCTTAACCCTTTGTGCCACCAGGGAGGCCCCCCTATTTGTAATTTTTGCCTAAGCTATGTGACTGCAATTTTAGCACAGATAATTACAATGCACTGCACTTCATATTTGGGTGTTTTTTTTTTGATTCATTTAATACTACTTAAAACAAAGTTAGTTCCCTTGTAACATTCAAGCATGCATGCTTAGACTATAATTTACCTCTTACTGCTATTCATAAGGTTTCAACAAGTTATTGGGTATAAAACTGGGGACAGTTATACCTACTGTTCAATAATGGTGGCATATCATTCATTTGAACCTCATTAATAGCCTTCTAGGATTTATTCATAATTATGTCAGTTATAAAAATAAATTTCCTCTCATGTTTTTCCTTTCAACAATGTGTTTATTAATTTCTATCAAAATAGATATATGTTAGTTAACATTTTTATGTAAAATTACATTTAGAATTATTTGAGAAACAAGACTTAATTTGTGGTAAATCATTTATGCATGGAACAGTGATTTATTGATTATCTTCTATAAGGTAGATACTGAATGCTGGAGATCAAAGATTAATAAAATTCATTCAAGATCTCATATTCTAGTGAGGCAGTGGCAGAAACAATGGAGAATAAACCAGTAACAATTTTAATGTAATATTTTATGTAGTATATACAAAATACAGTGGGACATAAACAGGTTAGCAATTAATTCTTTGTGGATGGCAAGAAAAAACTTCAGGGGACAGAGGATTTATTTGGACTTAGTAGAATTTTCTAAATAAATCAGGGAAGAAAGGACATTCTGCCCTGTGGACAACTTATGAAAATGTATAATGGAGGTCTGAGAGATGACGTGTTATTTAGAGAGCTCTAAGTAGCATACAGTGGGGCCAGTGAAGAGAGCATGATAAAGAGGGGGAAGGGTTCTAGATGTATCAGAGACCAACAGGTATGTGACATGTCAGGGAGATTAGCTTGCAGGGAAGGGGGTGATACCATTCTTGCTTATGATTAAGAGGAAGACCATTCAGGAAAGATGCAAAAAATACTAGGGTGGTGAATGATCCTGGAAAAACAATTAGGAGCTATCTTGGTATGCTGATAATGTTACAGGGCAAACCCCTCTAAAATGGGTTGCCTGACTGTGGGTCCTCACCCATGCACTTAAAAGGGACTTACATTGCAGGTACACACAAAAGGTTAATAAAGGTTTATTTATAAGGGAAAGAGAAATGAGGAAATGTACAACTCAGGGAGAAAAGAGGGAGATAAAATCTTAAATGTGTCCTACCCATTCTGCCAACCTGGAATCCCGTCACCCGCTGAGACCAAACCTGCCTGGCCAAGAGCATGAGCCAATTGAGCCCTGACCCCACTATTATGGCTGGTTTTATTTACAAACATAGAAAATGGCTGCTTAGCTCCGCCCTTAGGTCCTCGTAACTTCCCTTTGAGGATCATGGGATTGGTAGTTCCCAGTGTCTTGATGGAGTGGGGGTGGCATCCACAAAGCCTGTGTGGAATTCGCTCAGGACATCCTTTCCCCCTAACAATAGGAATTAGGAGAAAGCTAGATAAAGGATAAGACATGGGCTAGACATTCTACACAGAACTTCATAATTATTAGATGTGGAGGTAAGAAAGAATCCAAGAGTGACCTTTAAATTTAACAAAACACAATATTATAGAAAAAGTGCTTGAGAACCTGCTTCATAAACATTCTTAAACATTAAGGTACATGTGAATCATTGGGGGATCTTGTTAAAATGTAAATTTAACTTGAGAATTGAGGGCAGAGCTTGAGATCCGGCATTTTTGCCAAGTACCTAGATGAAAGATGAGTGGCCTATAGACCATACTTGATTAGAAGTGTCCACCAAAGTCAACTTAGAGAGGGTAAAACTAAGTGAAGGCCCATGTGTTTGGACAAGATGGAGGAGGCACAAACAAACCAAGGAAAGAAAAAACAATGAGCATTGTAAGGAAAGTGAGAATGAGGATTCCCAAACACATCCATGTTTCTTACGAAGAAAGGTGTTCACACCACCAGGAGACAATTGTTAACAGACAACAGACTTTTAAAATTAATCCATGTGTAGGGTAAATGGTTTTTCAGGCTTTTCTGCCCTCCCACCACTAGGATTGCCCTGCCTGATGGGGCACCTGCAGTTGTTATATTGTTGCAAACTGTCTTGTTCACTTCTGTGGGCCATGGGGGGAGTATTTGAGATAGTCACCAAGAGAAGAGAAGCAGGAGAAGAAAGAGAGGAGAGAGGCAGGAGAGAGAAGGGGAGATAGAAGCCAGAGTAGCCCAGAGTGAAGAGTCGCCGGGGGCTTAGAGGCCTGTTGGCTGTGTACCTGTTTGCCACATTACATGTACAGCTCAATAAAAGCCTGAGAAAGCCACTGAGGGCTCTAGGACTCCCCTTTACCCATCTGCTGGATCAGAAAACCTGTTCTGAGCCCATCCTGCCCCTACATCACATTAAATGGGTCCTAAAATTTCTTAGAAGTTTAAAAAAGTTCTAGTTGAAATTTTGCATTGTGAAATATCAACACAAAACAAATTATCTTTTAATTGTGAGATTATATTTGCAGCTGTGCATTAATTCAGCACGAACAAAGAATAGGTGAAGTGTGTATGTATTTATGTGATTATTTTTAAAACTGATCGTTGGGTTTCATAGCACAATCCTAAAGAAATGTGCCTTTCCCAAACTTTAAGGACTGCCTTAAATTTTTCAGAACCTCTCTTTATCCCTCTTATTCCTTTGATATTACCATTATTGTCTTTTGAAGAGCCCATTCCATAATTTCTCTCCAATTGTTGGAGTATAAACCTGCCAGCTCCTCTTTAAAAACCCCTTTGCACTTGAAAGAACAGTTCTTTTATAACTCTTCCAGCAATTTCATGAACTTAGGTGTCTTGCAAGATTTTGACTACCTTCCATTATATTTGCATTGAGAGCAATAGATTAAATATCCAAAATCTCAAGGTGGCTCAACATGGATACCACTGTTAGGATATTTTAGGGGATTCATTAAGTAGGTGTTCAAATTCGTGGATCTTTCTGAGTTTTGATAGCTATAGCTGCCTTACTCCGCTTCATGACAGCAGGATTTGGTGAACGCATACTTAGATAACTCAGACTTGACTAAAGACTTAGAACAGATGGTCCCCATGTACTTTGATTTTTGGGATGAAGGTAGAAAAGGGAAAAGAGGATGATGTTTTTACATAACTTTCTTATTTTAGGGAAGCTACCTATTATCTATTTCCTGGACAATTGGTGCATTATGTTTCAGCAGCTGTGAAAAATTCCAAATGTGTTAGTTTGCTGTGATTACAAACTTATCTGTCAAGAAAAGGATAATCAGGAAATATCTGGAGTTCTGGATAACATTTGCAGTTGCCAGTGTTAGTCTAGTGAACACTCCAAAGAACTCCAAAAGTCCCATGAACACAGTGGGTCAAAGGTAGGTACAAGAAAAACCAAAGATCTGAAAAGTTGCTGATTGACAGCTGAACAAAAACAAAATATAATGATGTGATGGTGAGTTTGGAGGTAGAATATTTGGATTGTAGTTGTAATTTTCCATTTTAAAGCTAGGAGAATGGCATGCCTCAGTTTCCTTTTCAGTTCTAATTCTCTGATTCTGTGTGCTTAGTGGTAAGAGCATTGACTTTGAAATCCTAAGGATCTGGGCGGAGACCCAGTTCTGTCACTTACTATGTGATTCTGAGTAAGTCCTTCCCCAACCTAATTTTAATAACCTTTAAATTAATGATTATGTTATCTACTGATGAAGTTCATTTGATAAAGAATGCTAAGGACATACATATAATCCAGAAATTTTGGGCTTACTCATTTGTCACATCAAGAGAGATTGCATATCAGAGGAACCATGTTGCATTACACCAAGCACAGGAAGAGGCCAGGTTAAAAATAGAACTTAGGGAAAGGATGGAGTTTAGACATTATTTAAATGGTACAGAATTTTGATAATGCCAAAAAAAGAGTCAGACTCTAAAGTAAAGGAGTTAACATCAGGCTGGAGTTGAGAAATGGACTCTGGGTTCTGTTCCCTTAAGAACTATACAGTTAAGACAAATGTTGAACATTCTGTCCAAAAACCATTATCTGAAGTTTTGCAGCTGCCCTGAAAAATGGAAACTGCTTCTCAGTGTCAGTGTGACTCAAATTCTCCAGATAAGCATGGACTATTTCATTGTTAAGTGATCTGATTTCAAATAGCTAAGTTTCTGATAGTCTGTGATTTCAGAGAACAGAGAATCTTGGCACTACATCCTTCAGTGAAATGACAAAAAAGCAATGTGTCCAGGTTGATCTCTTAGGCTGGTATTAATAAAATTAGACAAATATATGAAGTGCCAAATACCTTTACTGTAAGCAGTTACTACTTTTACTGTTAGTTTTGCTAGTACTTGCATTTGCTTAAATGTACTTTCACAAATGGACCTTCCCATAATAAAGTTGATTGTTGAGCTAAAGTATCTAGTCTTTAGTCATCAAAAAGCAAAATTTTGAAAACCTAACCAGCTAGTAAAGGTATGTAATTCATTGTCTTAACCTTAGGAATCCTATATTTTTGACAGGGGTCTGGATGCTGCATGCACCTGTTGTCCTTTGAAAATACAGACTTTCTGGCCACACTTCACCAGAAATACCAGTCAAAGGTCTAGAAGTGGAACATATATTTGATACTTTACAAAAAGCTCCTGATTTTTTTAATGCCATGTTTGAATTTATTTCTGATAGAAGAATGCAGCTTAAGTCACATAAGAAGGCAGAGGAAAATCAGTATTACCTAAACACCTAGTTCTGTTCCTACTCTCCCCCTCTCACACTCATGCATTCAAGTACATATGGCCAACTACAAAGATATGCATAAGGAAAGTGCCTGGTAATGCTGCTCTTATCACAAAATTTATTCCGGTAAGATGACTGTGTTGTACAGTGTCCTAGCCAGAACTTTACTGGTAGGTTATAAAATTGAGCCAATCAAAAGCTCCTGATTTTTGAGGTGCAGTCAAATTACAGAAACACTGATATAATGAAACAAGCATGGGGAAGCATCATCGTAATATACATGCTATTCCCAGATGGTTAGGAACAAAAGTTTAATCATATAATAATATAACTCAAAGGTCATCATATCCAGATTTAAGTCAATATTGAAATGCACTTTGTAACATCCTTGAAACATTGATTTTTTCAACTCAGATATTTTCAGTGTTAGTAAAATCAATCCTATGCAATTAGATGCTTTGATAGTGAACATTTTCAATCACAAGTCCCTGTTATACTCATTTAATGTTTGCTGTCCTATTTGTGATTCTGATGTATCAACCAAGAAGTCTACTTTTGCTACCTAATGGCTCTTTAATATAAAGCTCCCTAGACTTGTCTTTTTCCAAAAAGAATATGCCAGATGTTTTTACTCTTCATCTGATGGCATATCTACTGGACCTCTGCCTTTCTGGGTCTTCTCATCTGACACTGGTCCATATTACTATGCTCTTTACAATGTACACTCTGAAATACTCTGGGTTGTTTTGATCAACCTAGATCAGAGAAAAGTAAAAGAGTTTATTAAACAAATGAACATTATCACAACTTAAATATATTATTTTTTCCTTAAGGAATGACAATTCTAACTGACAAACCCCCCCACATTTTCCACTCTAATCCAACAAATGGTATTTCTTAAAGTCAAGTTGCAGAGAACATGGTAATTTTGCATTTTTGATTATATATATATTTATTTACATATATACAATATATATATAAAACAACCCAAAATCATAAGTACAAAATATATAAAATCATATGAAGTTCAATACACACACACACACACACACACACACACACCCCTCTCACTGATAAATTCGGTTAAAATTTTCTCATCAGTCCACAGTATAATATATTGTATTTTTAAATCTCACTGAAGAGTCATATGTCAAGGTTTCTCAAATAATGTTGACATCTACAGAGAATTTTGGAATCTAACATTTTGAATCTCTAATCTAGTTGCTGCTTCAGAAGCGTATGGAGACTCAGCAAGAACAGCTGAGACATAACTCAGGCCTCTTCTCTTACTTTAAGACTTTGAATTTTAAGTTCAAACTCAGTTCTGTCCCTTATTAACCTCCTAATAAACTCAAACTTATTGAATTATTTCATACATAATTAGTTAATTGGGCAATTATTTCTCTATAATGTGAATTCATTCACCTTTTCCCACAAATCATTAATATTTTGCACGAAAAATAGCAGATGAAATCAGGAAACTGCAGAGCTATATAGTATTTTACATAATGATTCTTCACCTAATGTCATTTTTCCTGACTTCTTGTGACATGTACTTTATCTCCTTTGCATTGATTCTCCCCATGAGCCTCTTGTCTCTGTAACTCAAAAATCTCAGTAGATCCCTCCAACCCTTCCATCTGGCTACCTTCAAAATTTCTTGAAAGTTAAAATCCTACATTTCCTGACATGTTTCCTTATTATTAGAATCTAAGCTATTTTAAAACTGACACAGTTATATTATTTTTGTTAGTTCTCTAACAAATTATATAGGGTTGAAAGACCTGATATAACTCATTTTCCTATAACCCTTCTTGATTTGTAGTGCTGGACTTCTGTGAAAAAATGATATTTTCCTTAAGAATGTATATTTTACATTTTATTTGCAGGGTGATACATACTGCTTCAGCCAGAACTGGCTGAGGAATGTGGTTTTGGGGGGCTTCGGGGGCTGGGGGCTTTTGAATCTTACTATAGCTCTTCCAGCTTGCACATTTGCAGTCCCCCTCAACGTGAGTGCTAATAAGATGAAGAGATTGTGATAAATTGATGACTCGATTGATGAAATTCCAGGAATTGTAAGAAACTCATATTACCACATACAGAGTTTGGTCATAAAAACAATTTCTCAGGATTCGTGCATTTCTGTCACCATCTCAGTGACTTCCTGCTAACCCGTTCTACTCAGTCTTATCTAACATGATCTTGTTTTCTGGTCCCAGATCTCCAAAGTTGATTAGTATTTCTGTCTCCTTAGTTTCTGGAACCGTTTTTCCATCGACTTTCTGTGTGGTTTCTTCTTGTTTATTCCATTTTCCCTGCTCCAATTCTAAACCTTTGGAGCCTTCTTCCACAGGCTGATTTCTCAGCAGTGTTTCTGGTTGGAGCAGGCGACATAAGCCAATCTTAAGAGGAGGTTGATGTAGAAAGACACCATCATGGAGGCATCTAATGATATTTTCAATTTAGGGAGCTTACTTTCAAAGTCACTATTACTTCCCACTATATCTGTACCTTTTCAGTCTTTATATCTGCCAAAGCAAATCTATTTACTAGAACATGCCCAATGTGGAATTTAATCGATGCTGCAGAGCCCTAGGCCTTTGCATCTTCTTTTATAAGATTTTTAAAATGTAATTTTATATTCTGGTCAATCCTCCAAGATTTTGATAGTATTCTATATGTGAAAGGATATGATTATAGAAGGTAAAAGGCATATTAATTTTTTGAGATCAGTGACAGGTCGTTCAGTAGGGTTTTGTTATAATAGTACCATGTATCAACTTCTTACTCAGAAACCATTAGTATCTATTCTGGCATATCTAATAGCCCATAAAATAGCAGTCTGCACAAATCCTGGGAGACAAAAGCCATGGTGCCTGTAGTTCGGGGCTAGTAGCACTCAAATTGACTCAGAATTGGCAAGTTCAAGGACTACTAGGTTAAAGCTATGCCACTCTGAAACATTTCACTCTACTAGATTTTCTCTTAAAAAGAAAATTAAAAAGGTTTTATTAAAGTCTTTAAGAGTTCATAAAACATTTCTAGTTGGTGGAATGTTTATTTGGTGAAAATCTTTATCAGAGATATATAATATGTAGCTCAGCTATTTACAATTCCATATGTATATTAAAGGGAAAAAGACAATCGTATTTCATCAGCTGGAAGAATCTATCAAAGTCCAGAAGAGTAATGACCATTCATATGTATATTTAAAGTATAGTAATATGAAATAAAATGTCTGTAATTCCAAGAAAATGGTTTCATCATCCAACTATATTTTAGGAAACACCATTCATGTTTGGCAAATACAAATGAATATAATACAATTATTTCTACTTTAAAAATGCAATTTCTCTTGGAAGAAAAAAGCACAGTACTTTTTTCTTTTATCTTAGTAGAATCATTGATTTGCCTTAAAATGTATTTTTTTTTAAGATTTATTTATTCATTTATACAAGCACTGGGTACAGTCAGAAGCGCGGGAGAGTGAGAGAATTCACCAGAGCCAGAACGGGGAACAGAACAGGCACACTGATGAAATACACTGCTGAGGGGAGCAGCGGGAGCAGCAGGAGAGGTCTGCTGCACAATGTGAGACCCTCACGGGCCAGCCGGGATCGAACTGGCGCTGCAGGCTGTGGATGGCTTCACAGCGCAGCACTCAACTGCCTGTGCCACCAGGGGAGGCCCTTAAAATGTATTTTTGTGCTGGCATTAAATTGAATATTATTTCTTTGTTATATTCTGGTTTTTTTTTTAAAGATTTATTTTTTTTATTTATACAAGAGCTGGGGTACAGGCCAGATGCGTGGGAGTGTGAGAGGATTCACCAGAGACAGAGTGGGAAAGAGAGCAGGCAGACTGATGAAATACTGTTGAGGGGAGCAGCGGGTGAGACAGGAGAGGTCTGCCTCGCCATGTGGGTTGCTCTGAGGCCGATGAGGATGGAACTGGCACTGTAGAGGCTATGGACAGCTTCACAGTTCTGCGCTTAACCACCTGCACCACCAGGGAGGCCCCTATTCTGTTTCTATTTTACCACATAAAATACTTTCAATGTCATTATTCAAATACTGTAATTTGTGTGTTGAGTCGATATATAATGCAATTTTAAAATACATAATATGATGTCCTTTTGCTCACAGTGATTAGTACCTTAATTTAAATGTTTAACTTCATAAAATTATGTTTGTTAAATATTATAGTATACTAGCAATGCAACCTGCACTTTGAAATCTGACTAATATAATTTTTTAAGAAAGCTATAAAATAACTTGAGGAATTAAAGAACATTTAATAGTACTTAAAATAAACTCAGTAAATTATACAAATAAGCATTCATCTATTTATGTTAACATTTTATATATGCATTTTGCATTACATTTTTACAAATTAGGTAATCATTGAAATGTTATATGTAATGATCACTTATCATTTATTCAAATATTTGAATTTTTTTATAAATAAACATGGCTCAGTACTGGAATATAGTTTCATTAATTTTAAGTTTTATGTGTGTATGTGATTTACCATATTTATTTGGCTTTACTATGTGTTACTCTGAGAGAGAACAAGCAAGAATATTGCATTTTAATGAAGTTAGATGAATTTGATGAATTTGAAATTCAGGCAGTTGGCTCTTTGCTCACGTGGTGGTGGTTATTTCCTGGGTGTCCCCTCCTACTGTCCATGGGGACAGCAGTATGACAGTCCCTCCAAACCAGCACTTTCATTTATAAGTCCTAATTAGCAATTGTATTACCCAGACTTTACAGTACAATTTTAAGGTTCATTTCTTTTGTTGTACCTATTTTAATAAAAAAAACTATTGGAGATCCATTGAGGTTAAAAACACTGTGTATATAGTAAGATAGCAAAAAATATGAGCCTGATTCTTCCAACATGAAGATTATAGTTACTGATAATTTCTTTTGTGATTTAAAACTAAAGTGTTTTTGCTACCATCATTAGCCTAAAACTGATAGTCTAGATTTTTAATATAAAAACTATGGCAGTGGTCTTAGCACCCATGGAGAGTGCTACCAAAATATCCTGACACTGTTCTGACAGCCACACATGCGGATAAAAGGAATCTAACCTAGATTATAAATAGAATGTTTATATGATATACAAAGAGATATGATCTATGATATATATAAAGGTATATTATATTATAAAGAAATCTATACTAGATTCCCCAGTTATTTTATGTTAGGTAATATTTTCTTCCTTGAAAAAGTGTTAATTTATTTATCCTATCTATCAGTAAACTCTGAGAAGGAACTAATGTGTAGAGACAATCAGATGTGAGTGTACCTCAGCTGGCTCACCTTTATAATAGTAGCATTTATGGATAAAGCTGTTGTTGGGATCTTTATGCAATAATTGATCCACTAAAATGCCAGCCTAGTCTCTGAGATATATTAATATTAAGACATACTAGCTGTTACCAATATTAATATTGTTTTTATATTTTTGGGTAAATAATCTCAGGAAATGTAGTCAGTGGATTATCATGAAATTTTTATTTGGTCTATTATAAAACAATTGCTTCACCTTCCCAACATAGTATGGATATTACCTCTATTCCTTAGTCAGGTAAAAGGGCACAATGGTTTGGTAAAGGGTAGATTTAGACTTTTATTCATGAATGTAATGTAGTATATACACATGTTGATTTTTAAAGATACACACCACAAACTCCTATAATTTTATAATGCAATAATATAAATAAAGATTTCAGAGGTATCAGCAGTTCCAGAAATGTTGCTCATTGCCTTAAAAGTCTTCTGTCATTCACCAGCAACATTGTGTTCATCTTCCTTCCTCACTATCCTCTTTCACAAAGGGTTTCAGCTATAGTACACTGTGACAATCTCAGAATTCTCATATTTCCTCACTGGCATCACTGAGAGTAGTGTGTGTGTGTGAAATTACTCGTGTTTGAATTAGCTAGAGTCAACACAGTTGTCTTACCATACCAGTACAAGATTTCCAGCTCCTCATAAATTGTATGAAGTCCCTACTCAATTTTCCTACTATTTTTCGTATTTCATTCTTATACACTACAGTGTGAGGTTTGCCCCAGTTACTAAGATTCCAGTTCCTCTGTGTCCTTAGACTCTAGTTCCTTTTTGTAGCATGTTAGTGGATTTATATATCCTTTTTATACAGGAAGAATATATAAAGATTATGAATATTTAAGAGTTATTAACAAATAAATTCTTTTTTATTTTAATTTTATTTTTATATTCCCCATACAATTACAACCCCCTTATTTTAATCCCTATCCCTCCTTTTCCCCACCCCCACCCTCCATAGAGTGTCTCTGGTTCATAGTTGTTTGTTGATTTTGATATTTTCTTTCTTATAGTTATTCATTTTCCTGGTCCCTTATTTAAGTTTTCTAGATTCCTGCTATGAGTGAGACCATCCGGTATTTTTCTTTCTCTTTCTGGCTTATTTCGCTGAGCATGATCCCTTCCAGTGCCATCCATGTTGCTGCAAATCACATGTGTTTATCTTTTTTGAATGCTGAGTAATATTCCATGGTGTATATGTACCACAGCTTCTTAGTCCAGTCATCTATTTTTGGGCATTTGGGTTGTTTCCAAAGCTTAGCTATTATAAATAGTGCTGCTATAAACATAGGGGTGCAGGTGCTCTTTGGAATTGATGTTTCTGTTTCCTTTGGGTAAATACCTAGGAGTGGAATTGCTGGATCATATGGAAGCTCTATGTTTAGTAGGTCAAGCAATCTCCACACAGCTCTCCATAGTGGTTGGATCATTTTGCACCCCAACCAACAGTGCAGAAGAGTTCCTTTTTCTCCACACCATTGCCAACATTTGTTGTTGCTAGTTTTTTTAATATGTGCCATTCTCACTGGTGTAAGATGGCATCGCATGGTAGTTTTGATTTGCATTTCCCTGATTACAAGTGATGTTGAATATTTTTTCATATGCCTGTTGGCCATTTGCATTTCCTCTTCAGAGAAGTTTCTTTCTAGCTCTTCTGCCCATTTTTTGACTGGATTTATGTCTTAGGTCTTAAAAATTTAAGTCAGATTTGAGTTAGATCTTTCTGAAGGTTTTTCAACTTTGACCTTCAAGCACACTTAGGGTGTGTGTGTGTGTGTGTGTGTGTGTGTGTGTGTGTGTGTGTCTTTCTTACAGTAGTTCCCAGTAGACGTGAAACTCAACAAAGATCAGAGTTACCTAGGGAAGGATTTTATTTATGTTTTTTTTTTTTTTAATACTCTTAGGCTGGGAGCTTTCCTTTCCCTAGATGCTGTGGGAATACACATAAGAAAATGTAATAAAAATTTTCCTAAGTGCCGCTGATAAATTACCCACTAGTCTCCCTTCCTATTGCCTTCTGAGAAACACTTGTTCTTTATTTTATATCTCTTATTCTACTTGGCTAGGGTGCAGTCATATTATTTTATAATTTCTTATTTCTATATTTATCAGTTCACCAACCTTTTTGAGGACTTTCCCCCACCATCTTAATCCTGGAAAAGATAGTACTAAGCACCTGATGTAATTAAATGCTTTTTTACTGATGCATAAAATCAATGTATTTTAGGAGCATGTTACTTGTTTCTGAATAGAATAAAGAAATGCATATAATTTTTTTATATTCAAACAGAGAAAGAGCAGTATAAGAATTAAAGTACAAATATTTTGTTTCATAATATAGCCCCAGACCATAATCTACTTTTACTGCACACAGAATTTTAATAAGGTTAGTTTTCTTGTATTCTAACTCACAGTAAATTGAATAAAACATTTGAGTGGATTTGGTTTTAATCTTCTGCAGAAGGATAAACCATCAGCAGCCAGATCTGAAAGTCTGACAAGCTATAAATAGGCACAAGCCCTAGAATAGACATTTAAAAATAGCTGAAAAATTTAGTGTGTTTAAATTAAACAGCAAAAATCTCCATAGATATCATTAAGGAACAACAAAAGTAAAACAAATGCATATTTACAGCCACTTGCAGTTGTATTCAGAAGGCTAGATGGCTCAGGATGTATTGGGATATAACACATATGCAGATTTTGAACTGTAGATTTGAAAATTTGTTGGGAGAGATTCATTTTTACCATCTTCACTAAACTGAGTGGATGAGCACCAGAGAAACAGCAGAATGAAAACAAAAGTGATGATTATGGTTCCCCTATCTTCCTCCTGTAAGTGAAACCATCCAATATTTATCTTTTTCCTACTGTCTTATTTCACTGAGAATAATTCCTTTTAGTTCCATCCACATTGCTGTGAATGGCATGAGTTTATCTTTTTTGATTGCTGAATAGTATTTCATTGTGCATATATACCACATCTTCTTGATCCAGTTATTTATTGCATCAGTGTAAAAAAATAGTAACAATACAAAACATAACAAAACAAAAACAGACAATCATAAATCAGAGACATCCTGCAGGGGAGGAGGAGGGAGAGGGATCAGAGGGAGGGAGGGAGGAGCACAGGGGACTGTGGTGATGGTGCATGATGAATTAGTGGAGGAAATTCTTTTTTTTTTAAAGATTTATTTATGCACACAACAACTGGGGTACAGGCCAGAGGCACGGGAGGGTGAGAGAATTCACCAGGGACAGAGTGAGGAGTAGAAGAGGCAGACTGAAATACACTGCTGAGGGGAGCAGCGGGCAGGACAGGAGAGGTCTGCCGTGCCATGTGGGTATCTCCCCGGCCGTCTGGGAATCGAACCCGCACTGCAGAGGCTGCGGACAGCTTCATAGCACTGTGCTCAACCCGCTGTGCCACCAGGGAGGCCCTGTGGAGGAAATTCTATGGGGACTATACCTGAGGGGGTGGGAGGAAGCAAACATAGTTTAAAATTGAACGATGATGTAAAAAATAAATTAAAAAGAAAAATGATTATGGACGGAATGTGGAGAGAATGGTGTGGTGTCACCGTGTCCCATGTTGCAGAGATTTGGGGTAGAAGAAGGTTATTCCAACAAATGCTGTAGAAGCCACTCATTACATTATTTTATCTCCTTCAGTGCATCAGTAAAGCTAATCATCTAAAGTGCAGACCAAGGGGGAGGCAAGTGCATCAAATGCCCTATTTGCAGAGTTTCACCTTGAAGGGACTCAAAGAAAAGTCAAATGAAGTTACATTATATTTGGGAATATTCTTCTGATAAATACAGAGTTCTGGGTGATTTTGTAATTTTAGGTCTTTCAACAAAGTTTCTTATTCTGTAGTTCATTCAGCTGTATTAAATATATGTCTGCTTGAAGTAAGTGCTATACTTTTCCTTAAAGGGGATTTGTTTTCAAAAATGAAAATTACAGCTTGCTTTTCACCTTTTAAAAATAGAAGTGTCTGCAAAAGCTATTTATCACTCTTCTCTGGGAAGATCTCACTTGTTCTAGTTTAATCTCACTTTTCTCAGAAGTTAGATTTTCTAAGTTAAATGATGATGAATGATAATTATTCTTAATGAAGACTCAACTTGGCATCAACAAGCTAAGCAGCATGGAATGGGATTAAGATGTTGTATCTGATTACTACATGTTAATTAACATTAAAATTTTGTTAATTTTTACAATATAAAAGCCTTGTTCTATCATTTTTCTTTATATATCAACTTGATCAAAGATGATCTCTCATGGGTATCTTAATGGGTATAATGCAAAACAAAAAATAGGTCCCAGAAAATATAGAAAATGTAATGGTTTTCAGAATCTTTTTTTCAAAGCTAATTTCAATTATCACAGGACCATGGCCCCTGATTTGAATGAATATGCGGGTTATATGATCCTAAGACAGTCATATGCTGCTATCAGCTGGAAAGTTGTTACAGTGAAAACTGGAAAAATCTTGAGATTTTCACAAACTAAGAAAACTGCTAAAAAGAGATTATCAAAATATCACTATAAAATATGTTTTACTATGAATAAATGTTTAGCACTTTTAGTATGAATGAACTTGAAATAGGACTGAATATCTTCACAGAATGAGATAATATAAATATGAACAATGACAGCCTCACGTCTACCATGTCAACTGTAAACTCCCCTTCAGGTAATCTGCAGGGAGCTGTTGCTGTGGTTAACTTCTTCTGTAGACCTCCACTGTGTAGAAAAATTCAAATAATATAATAATGATAATAATAGGACAAATATTTATAGAACATCTATCATATGCAGATACCCTATTAGAAATGTTGATGCATACTGTTTAAATAATATATTAATTATATTTTGAACTATCCTTCTGAGAATGTGTATTCATTTATTGGGGTGTGATGGGAAAATAACAGCTTCAGAAGAATCCTAAAGTCACCTAACATTGTGTTCCTGCTGCTTTATACATCACTATTTTGTACAGGAAACATAGTCTTTGATATGTCAAGTTCAGACTTGGAAAATGACAGACTAATGCCAATACAGGCTTTATTATAAGTAAAAGAAAAAGTATGAATAGAATATTCATATAAGCCATTTGGAGAATGGCTTACCACAAACAGCAAGAGGTTTTAATAATAAATGTCATATTGGAAACTTTCCAAATTTTTTTGTGTGTTCTGAAAAACTTTATTAGTTTGTCAGTAGTTTACAACTGACCTTAATAAATCTAAAAACAATTCCTTAAATATCTGATGTTGACTCTATACTTTTATGTCTTCCAGGGTATTTCTTTATTTTTTTTCTATTTTTTATCTATTTATGTGTTGAAAAGGATCGATTCCTCGAGGCAATTGTGTACATTCACATATACACATAAATGTGCAGTTGTGTACAGATGAAAATCACAATAGCTTTCAAGCTTGTTATGTTCTTAAAAAAGACACACTCAGAGTAACCAGAAATTCCAAAAAGTTCCCTTCATTAAAATAAATAATAGTGTGAATCCCTTTTTCTTTCAGATTTCAAAGTTCTCATGTTTAGTCCTCAGAGTAACTCTCTGAGGTCTTTGGAACCCCATTTTAATAGAACTAAAAGGAGGTTCAGAAGGGTTGTAGTTTTTCCATGGTTGTGAATAGCACATGTTAGATCTGGTTGTTAGATCTAATTCTTCAAATCCTAATATATTTTTTTTCTCTAGAATGAAAGAATAAAGCTGCCTAGTTTGTCGATGCCAAGAATAGAATGAAAGTTACTAGATCTTTTTCAGTTTTCTCTAATAGAAAATGGAGAAAATAATGGTACTCAAAGAGTTACTATTTAAGTTAAAAGACACAATGTTTGTTAAGCATTTAAATTATGCCAGGCCAATGAAACATCAATAGGTATTAACTATTATTGTTATTCTCTCCAATTTACATTTTATTTATAAAAGTAAGCTGTCTCCAAAATCATGATTGAGCAGTGAGAAAGTATCCTGACTTTTAAAAGGTAAAATTCCTTCTCTCATATTTAGTTTTTTTTTTCCTTTCAAAATTATGTTTATTGAGGTAAAGTAGGCTTACTTTTTTTTTAAGATTATTTATTTATACAAGAGAATTCACCAGAGCCAGAGCGGGGAGCAGAACAGGCAGACTGACGAAGTACACTGCTGAGGGGAGCAGCGGGCGAGACAGGAGAGGTCTGTCGCGCCATGTGGGGCCCTCTCTGGCGGCCAGGGTTCGAACCGGCGCTGCAGAGGCTGCGGGCAAGCTTTGCAGCCCAGCCCTCAACCGCTGTGCCACTAGGGGAGGCCTGTAGGTTTACATTTTTGTATCAGTTCCATGGATTACACACATGTATGCTTTCACCTCCTGCCTACCACCAGTAACCCAACTCTCCTTCACCGTGTTCCATTGGGCTCCCTTCCTCCCCTGCACCCACCTCACCGCTTTCCCTCTCTGGTTGCCTCAGTTTGCAGTCAGGTATTAAAACTTTATTAATGGCTTGTTTTTAACTAACCCTGTTATGTTACTCTACATTCCACATATACATGAGACCATTGAGTATTTCTTTCTTGTCCTTCTCTCATAATTCTCTTAGCTTTAACACCTCCTGTTCTTTCCATGATATATGTTTCCAGGATGGCTTACATATATCATGCCCCATCTTGATAATCACATAATTTCTATAAGTTGGTAAAAAGGATTTGAAATATATTTTTACTATCAATGGTTGTTTTGATAATGTTTTTTTTTTTCTTCCTGTTGACCATGTGGATTTCAAAGATTAATTATATTGTGAACTATTCTGCCACTAGACAGTAAATAGACATATATCAGACTAACCCAGCGGGTAGCCAGGAGAAATTCCAATTAACATTTCCTATACCGAATGCCATCTCAGCCACTAATATGCCCTATTCCACTGGCTATCCAGCTAATACTATCCATATCTAGGCTGGAAGGTTTGGTATAGCTCTTGATCATTTTTGATGGTACTGCCAGCAGCTGTTGCTATGGTTAACTTCTTTCTTAGACCTCCACTGTGTCATAAAAATTCAAATAATATAATAATGATAACATTAGGACAGATAGTCATAGAGCACCGATCATATGCAGGTACTCTGTTAGAAATTTTGATACATACAATTTAATTTGATGATTGCAGAAATTCAGTGAATCAAATGTCATTTGATCTTCTAAAATAAGGAACTTGAGGCTCAGTAATATTAAATATCTCATGCTGGATCACACAGCATAACTGATCATTTTTCCATCTCCATTGTGATACAGCAGGAGGTAGGAATAGAAAGAAAAGGCAGATTTTCTATAAGCCTATCTTTAAGAAATTGGGACAGAGTTCTGGTCTAGTCTCTCCAAATGCCTATGTAGTTTCAACTGGTCAGCCAGTCTATAAAATTTTCCAAGCTGATTTAAGTAATGAGCAGACATTAAATTAAAAGTTATTGCAAAGCTTTAAATCCCAACTTCTTGTATTTGTGGATTAGACTTTCTGAGTCACAGTGACTGTGAATCCCCTCATGACTAACAATTTCATTAAGTAGAATTATTTCTGACCTCATTGTCCTGGGTGAAATCCATTTAAAGAAATTAGCTTATGAAACAAAGTAATTAAATTCAGTATTAATGAAGAAAAATGGAATGACTGTATACACCAGAATTAAAAAAAAAAAGATAATCTTCCTTAGTTTGGAAGGAAATGTACTGAGATGGCGTTTGGTGAGCACCTTGTAAAAAGAATGAAAACATAGATTGTATTAGAGCCGTGAAACTATCCTGAATGATACTATAATGATGGATACGTCATTATATATTTGTCAAAACCTATAGGATATACAATACAAATGATGAGCTATAATATAAACTATGGATTTTCATTAATAATAATATATCACTTTTGGCTCATTGATAATTACAAATGCACCATGTTGTGTCAGTCATCTGAGCTGTCATAACAAAATACCACAGTCTGGGTGTCTTAAACAACATAGATGTATTTTCTCACAGTTCTGGAAGGTGAAGCCAGAGATTGGGGTGCCAGCACACTCAGGGGCTGGTGAAAATTCTCACCCTTATTGCAGATGAGTCCTTTTTCACTCTGTCCTCATGCCAGAGACAGTTCTGGCATCTCTTTCTTTTCTTATCAGGCAACTCATTGCATTAAGAGACCGAGCCCTCATGCTAATCTAGCCTCCCAATCAAAGCAGATCTTACTTTGACCAGGCGTCAATACCATGACATTGAATGTAGGGCTTCAACATATGAACTGAGAGGGACACAAATCACATCATAGCATATACCAATGCAAGATGTCAATAATAAGGATAATTGTACATGTGTATGTGTGTGGTGTATACCTGTGGATACTCTGTACTTTGTCCAACTTTTCTCTAAACCTGAAACCTCTAAAATTTTATTAATTTAGGAATCTAAAATACATATTACAAGGCTCAGAAAGAGTTAAAGGAATAAATATAAGGTGTAAACAAGAAGTGGCAATTTATCATCCCTCTATTGAAATTTATAATATTGTTTTTTTATTCTCTCTCTAGGCTATTTGTCCCCATTTTGAAATCATATCAAACCTTTACCCCCTGCCCCCAACCCCCACCCCCAGATTTCTTGTATGGAATGGGAAAATATCAGTTCTTATGCCATATTTCCAATAATATAGCCCAAAATGATCTTGCTAATTATGAAACAGTTACACGAAAAGGCTTTAACACCACCTTTTAAATGAGTGTCACAAACGAGATTTTAGTTGAATAGCAAGATGATTTAACTTTGCTTAAAAACAATTTGTACAAAAACGAGGAAATTATTTACATAAGTGACTGGTTCGCATACGCTAAAGAGAATTTATCAGAAATCTCTGGCAGATTCAGTGTTGCTCTCCTAATTTATTTACTGTACTTCAAATTAAAGGATTTTAGATGTAACACAAGGAGGTTGTAAATATTTAAAAAATGGTGCCTTAGATCAGCAATTCCTGAGGTTTTCTCTGTTTAAAATATATTTTTCCCTTATACTTAAAATGAAGATTGGGATCGTTCATAAATATTCATTTCATGAATATCTTTTCACAACTCTCTCCCTACAGCGGAAGCCACCTGCTTTGAGCAGCCTTAGCGTGCAAAGCATATTAGAGGGAATTGGCAAATGCCAGAGGCACTGATGCCAAATGTTGGGAACGTTCTCAAGTGCCCTCTTCCATGCAGGAACTCCCAAGGCACCCGGGCAGTGAATACTCCACGAGAGAAGACAGTTGTGGACACTCAGTGATGCTAGACTCTTTAAAACACTTTTTGAAATTCATGTTTACAAAAGCATTTTTATATCCTCAAAAATGAAGAGTGGCTGAAAATTAAATGTTACTTTCAGACATTTAGGGCCATCAATTCAGTAGGTCGACCTCTGTTGTTTTAGCATTTCTTTGTTTTCAATGAAAACAACTGTAACCCTGGCCAAAGTGAAATCTACTTTTATTGTCCAAATTCCAACTTGAATATTTTCACTTTTCTAGCTATCTAAGTAAGTGTTTGTACTTTTCAATTTCCCATTTTTTTCATAGGAATCCCTCTACAAATCTTTTAGGAGACCTCATTGTTTGTCTCAGGATTTCACTGTGGACTGTGACAAACCAATGTAATCACATAATTGTTTTCATCTTACCTTCTCCATGGTAGTATCGTCTAGTGGAATGGACACAGAGTATACAAACACCATGTCTGATTTCCAGATATAGCTCTGCCTACCCTTTTAGCTGTGGAACTTGGGTCAGAATCATAGTTACTCAATTGGTGAATGGATCTCTCACTGAGTAATTTTGAAGAACAAATGAGCTTATCTGTGCAAGTTCTTTGTGAACATTACAGTTGTAAGCAAAGATTAATTATTATGTATGTAGATTATAATTTCACTAATAATTGCTAGCTAGAGGCATGTTTATACCTAATTTGTTGACAACTTAAAGCAGTCTAGAATTAAGACAGAATCTTGAAAATGTCAACCCTCCTGTTCATTTAAGATAGACATACAAGATGACACCATCACTATTCTTTAGGGAAAAACTAGATCTCTTCCTTTCCATGAAGGTTCTCCCTCAGTCCTGACATACTTCCTCATACTGGTATTGGACTTGTATTTGTAAGTTGGAGATCCATAGATCAAATGACAGAATATGCATTTTGTTCTGGTTAAAGATGTTCAGATTTTATTGACACCATTATTGTGTCTTAGAAACCAGTTTTCCAAAGACCATATTTCCAAAATAGCTACAATAAATAAAACAAAAAACACCATCAGAAGTTACTTTTGCATATTTTAATGTCTATGAGAAAATGCTGTATGATCATTTTGGAATATGACAAGGAGGAGAGAATGATAAAGAGGTAAATTATTCTGGGATATAGTAGCTTTCAGTGTTATTTTCAATATCAACACTTTTTATTAAATGTGAAGAAGAAATTATTGTATGTATATCTTCCCACAACATGTTCTTGTATTATTGAATGTATATCTTCCCACAACATGTTCTTAGTTTAAATATCTTAAGGAAGCTGGTTACATGGCCCTGAAATACATAGACTTTAATGAAATACATCTTTTTTTCAGATTGTATTTATTCAACACATTTTACTAAAGCTAATTTTTAATATAATTATCAGAAAGTCTTGGAACTGTTCAGATTTCTTCAGAGTTTACTGACTTAGTTTTCTCTATTTGATAATTATGGAACTGGCTTAATGGGTATATGATAGTTGACCTCACTTTCACTACAGCTCAGAAGTTGAGAGTATTCCATGGGCATGCTCATAAGCCACATTGGGTACTTCAGTCTTCCCACTGGATAACCCTAAGAAGCTACAATTGAACACCAGGACTGTTCTTTCCATGCAAGACAATGAGCCTCTATAAGTTGAAAACTCTTTTGGAAAGCTCTGTAGTTGGATTTTATACTTTCGAAAGAGACAAATGTGGTATTATCTAGAAAAAGAAGCCTAGTTAATAATTTTAATTAAAGGAATGATCCAGAAAATTGTTTCATCCAAATTATTAGATCGGTGGTCATGTTTGATTTTTTGCTAAGGCTGGTGTGCAGTAAAGTACCACATACCTGAGCTCTGTCTAGACAGTTCTCCTACAGACCTTGTCAGTGTCAGAGGGCGCAGATATAAGGTTAGCATGTAGAATCTACAAGGCTCATAGATATTCATATACTTTGGCTAGACCATTAAGCTGGTACACCAGAGGGAAGCAGACTGTAAAAAGGGATATTATTTGTATCCAGTGTCAACTACAATGATGAAGAATGGCTCTAATCTGTAGCATTGAGACTTTAACAATGACTTGAGATTAGAATTTATAGGTAGCATCAGTGGGGGTGATAATAGAGGCAAAATTACATTTTCAGCCAGGGCTCATGCCAGAAGCTATTACCTGTGAGCTACTAGTATACTTAGTAGATCATATCTTTTGAGTCAATCTTTTGAGCCTTGGTCAGAGAATTCTAGGGGACAAGCTTATGATGGTAACAGAAAATCTTACTGTAAAGGTTTAGAGAAAAAAAGGTAACCAGAATCCCTGAAAACTAATTCAGAATTAGCCTTGATATATATGTGTGTGTTTTCAGGATCCACTGTAGTTCAGTTAGCAAGCAGTATGTGGACTTCATCATGGACTTGAATCAATTACTAATCATTGTCCCTCGGGGAAATCATATGAGCTACAAAATATATATGGTTTCACCATATTAGTTGATATGTTGATCACAAAGATTGAAAAGTTCTGAGGAATATCACCAAGGGAGGAAAATATAGAAACAGGTTGATTTGGAAAAAGTTAAATTATGCACTCAGTCTATAGGTTCTAACAAAGTTAAAGGAGAGCTATAAAAACATTTCAGGGGTGTTATGAGGTCATGGAGAACTGTGGTTCCATTTTTTTTTTCTTTTGTCAAGGACTAATGAGAATCCATTTTTGTATAAGACACAAAAAGTATGACTTAAAGTTTGTTTACAATTACAATATTTTCCTTTAAAAAATCTGTTTTGGGGGGTATTATATGTGCTGCTGATTATACAACATAGTTAGAATTGTGACCCTCTGACTTTAGTCAGTTTTTTTCTATTTTTGATAATATTTGTATATAGCATAATGAGAAGCTACTCAAATAATTTCTTGCAATATTTTCACTGTTTTGCTATATCTTAGTTCATCTATTTTTTATAAAAGATTTGTTTGCTATTTGTAAGATAACATATCTTTTTGGATTTAATGAGCTATTTTGCTATTGATGCAATACATTGGCTCTGCCTCCAAAATCCTTTTTTCCTATCTTTCATCAAGGCAAGAATATTATTAACACATAACAGAAGTAGTTTTATATAAAGGCCTAGATTTAGCTATGGCTTGATTGAATGCCATTTTGATAAACATAATTCTGAATAGCAAATAGTCAAATATTTTCTGTTCCATATTCAGAAAGTATTAACTTACAGAATACTGATACAAAGACTATTAGTAAATGTATTTTCAGTAGCATAAATTTGTCTGAGGCAAACTCCTTAAAAATTAAGTTTCTTCTAAATCACACTTTTATTGAAAGGAAAAATAGTGTAGTGCATGAAAAACTTGGAATATGTTCCCTATCCCCAAGATCTGAGATTATAAAAAGAACAGTTGATACAACAAACATTCAGACCTCCTCCTGTCACAAATCCCATCTGTTTTTCTATACTTCATGCCTAAATATTTAACATTATGTCTAGCCTTCTTGTGAAAACATGAAGAAATTATTAACTATTTCTTCACTGATTACCACTTTAGTCATGGTCCTTAGAAAACTCAATTCTACATAGTATAGTTTCATTATATACAATGTGAGGTAAGCTGGTCAAACAAAACTTTTTTGTATGTGTGTTTGCATTTGCTTTTAAGATATCATTAAGTTTAAGATCCAACATTAATAGTGTTTTTTAAGAACTATATTAAACAAATATTAGTTGCAGAATAATATATTTTTCAGAAACATTATGTCCAAAACTAGATGTATGTTAAGCTCAACAAAAGTAGTCAATATTATATCTACTCTTAATACTGGTGAATAAATGTGTTTAAGAGTATATGGGTTCTGATTATTCCCATATTTTATATCATTACATATCCAGTATACATATATGTTAGATGAGGAAAATATCAAGCAAACTTCCAACCCAATCTCCTTTCACTTCTTTGTGAACCCTCATGATTACAGTCTACCAATCCTGCAGCCATGACTGCCTCTAAGATGGTATTGATCTGGCACTGTGGGAACTCCTGGAACCTTATCAGGATGACACTGATGTAAGCAGGTAAAGTGTGAGATGCTGGTTATGAGTTTGACATCTGCTGCATTTCCATGCGGATGACAACAATCTAGACTATCTGGACAGTACTAGAGGAACCCGAACAATTAAAGTTGTCTATAGTGAGCAGTCAGATGAAAGTCGACCTATCTCAACAGAGAGAGGACAGTTCCCAAGGACAGTGAAATCCAGGAAAATTTATGAAGAATTTCAGGAGTCCCGCACTCTGAAGGAATCCAGTCACCCCTTCAACAGCAGCACTAGTGAGGATCTTCCCTACATTAATCTCATTGTAGTTCAACTATTGCTCTATGAAAGTTTGAATGGTATAATACCTAATCTTTTTTTGTTTTTTGAATGAGTTAAGTAGTTCATAAATCAAGATAGTGCAATGGGTACTGATCATAAGCTGTGACAAAGTCTTCAAAAGAACATTTGGACTATCTGTATTATGTCTCCATAGAACCATCTTTTGTCTGAACCCACTCACTAGTATTCTGGTTGCCTATAAATTGAACAAGAACTTGAAATACGCCAAACCTATGCATTTCCTGGGGAACCAAGAGATTTTCATCTTTTTCTGCCTCCATGTCAATATTTTTCTTTTTTTAAATTGATCTTCTTTATGCTCTTTGTTTCCTGAATTTTTAGAAGATGCACATCTTCTAATGCATATAGATATCAGAGACAAAGGAAGAAGCTGAGCCCTTGTCTAAACACATAAGTGATTTCTTGTGAGAGGTAATATAACACTTTAGTTGAATTTTTTAACATTTAGTGAGGTTCCAAAATGTATTTCAAATGTGGGCAAGAAAATATTTCCCTGAGAGTGCATTAAAAAAATGGGAATAATCCTCCTTACTTCCTTAAGATTTGGAAATGGAACAGAGAGAGATAAGGGAAAGAAAATAAAATACTTAGAAATGAAGGATAACTGGTACTCAATTTTAAGTTGTTTATTTTGTGGGATTGACTCATACCTTTTGGCTCAGATATTATGAAAACACCCATAAAAGTATTGGGAATGGAATGGGAGAAGCTAGATAATAGGTTTGTGGCAAGTGGTGATAATTTTTGTGTCCATCAAATAAAGTCGTGGCAATTTACATCTGTTTCAGCCTCAAGGCAGAGAAAGAAAAATTCATTTAAACTAGAAAAAGAAGAAATAGATTCAAGGACTTGGAATGATCTTTAGGATGGTACTTTCTGAATCTTATAGTGGAGGAAAAATTCAGCTGATTTTGGGGTAGTTACTCTCCGAGATAACAATCCCTCCTTCAGTGAACACTAGTTAAAATACTAATATTCTTGTATATTCCCCTGCCAATCATACTGAGCTACCCATGTGTAAATAAAATAAGTGGCAAGTATTATGGAGAAGTCACCTTGAATAACTTCACCTTGAAGTCACCATCTAATTGCAACTGCATGAGAGATCCCAAATAAATGCCACACAGATGAGGCCCATCAACCCACAGAGCTATAGGAGATAATAAAAAGTTATCTTAATTTATTTAGATACTACAATGAATAGGCACCAAATTTTGGGGTGATTTGTTACACAGCAATTATAATATACTCCTATACCAGTTTATTAATGAGACTATATTTTCTCTGTGTTGTTGATTTCAAATTCATTTAACAAACATTAAATGTCATATACTATGAAAGAATCTAGGTATAATAAGTAAAATAGCATTTTCTCTAGGGGACTGCAAACACTGTAACCTTGATTATGTAATTTCTTCTTTTAAGAAATTTTGAGAAAATTAATATTTTTTATTTGTTATTGGCACAAATAAGCTACTTTTCTGTAATGTTAATTTAGATTTTGTTTTTCAAATTATCTACAGAAATATTTAAAAATCTCTAATGCAACAGGAAAATATAAATGTAGATTGAATCTTTGTATAACTTTGTATAACTTCCTTATAGGAGAGGCTTTAATAATCAAGACAGAAAACCATAAAACATGTCATAAGATTTATATATTTGACTCCAAAATGACAATGTTAAAAAATTCTTAATATGTAAATAACACCTAGATTTTTATGCTAACATTTCAAATGATTCAGTATGAGGATTTTTAAGAAATATGGAAATGTAATTCATGGAATATGAGATGGAAATTGGAAATAAACATGATAATATATTTAAACTCACTTATAGGAAAGAGAAAATTTGAAGAAAGTAACTTCTCTCCTTATTAAAATGATAGGATCTAGAACAGTTCTTAAGTTAGTTTAATGTGAGATAATGACAGTCTCTTACAGAGCTTGGTTTACAATGACAGGGAAGAGAAGATATATTAATGGATAAAACCTTTTGTTAGTTTAGACCTATCTATTAAAATTCTGCCAGTCTCACAGTTGAATTTATTATAGAGGATAAAAGCATCAGTACATAAGGATGTATGTGTTATTATTATTGCTGCACTCTTTGAAACAGCATTAATATCAATTAGTAAAAAAACAAATTACTGTATATCTGTACTATGTACTAGCATGCAGCTATTAATATGAGTGATCTATGCTAATCATTGATTTGGAAAAATTCTAATGTTATATATTTTTAAATGGAAAGATCAAAGTTAAGGATAATTGTGGAGTTATTGATTTTTACTGGTTAAAATAGAAAACTAAAGAGGAAAATGCATATATAGTAAATTTGCATAAGTGTTTGGCTATACTGATCTAGCACAGGAAATTTATATAAAAATAAACATAATTATTAGCATTAATTAAGGGATAAAGATTAGATGGAATGGAAGGTGATTACCTATTTGCATATCTGTAGTATTTCACTGTATTCTATAGTTTTAAATATCTTTTCATATTATTTTAACTAATAATTCTACTTCTCATAATCTATCCTAAGGAAATAATTGTAAATCCAGGGGGAAAGTATATAGCACATATCTTTATCTATATTACTAATAACACCTAAATTAGAAATATGACCTAAACCCAAACAGTGGGCTGATTAAATTGTATTGCAATCCTAAATATGATATTTATGGATATTAAAATTTTCTTTCAAGCAGCTTTGTGTGATCTTAAAAATAGTTATGATACAATACTAAGCAGAAAAGGAGGATAATTTTTGCATGTAAGCAATAATTTTAACACTTAAACATTCTTACATATTGTGTGCATAACAAATACACACAAAGGAAAGCAATCTGGAAGAAAATTACTAACTGATATAATGAAATGTTTTGATAGGATTAACAAGGATGTTTTCATTTCATTTTAAAAATTTTTTTTCATTTCTTAAATTTTATAAGATCTAGTGATTTTAAAATTTCTCTGTAGAATTCATAGCCAACATGAAAATACGAGAATGTGTTAGGAATTTTGTGAATTGTTTAAATGGAAGGTAGTTGATTATCCTTTCAATCAAGATTAAACTTTGTTTCTGAAATCTACGTAAAAATCATTTTACCTGCTTATGCACTATACCCATTATACAGAAAACAAAATTAAATAAACAATAAAACTTCATAAGGTTTGTTTTCATTTGTGATAGATATACGCTGAATTCTAAAACTCAGTAAAAACAGAAACACTTGATTCATTGCTCAAATGTTAAAAAAACCTTCATTCAAGAACTAATTTGACAGAATGATAATTCTGTACTAATGAAAAGAGTGACTGGTTCAGTAAAACCAAAACAACTGAAAATATTATCATTGTAGAAATAAATTAATCTTCAAGCAGCAAATATTTCCAACTCCCAGCTGATGGTGTGGGTCTTTCAAGCCTTATTTAATATAATTTTAGCCTACCAAAATATTTGGATACTCTGGAAATTTTATTTAATAAAGCAGCTTCTCTTCCAATGGGTATAACACTGGATTTCACAGTTATGTAGCAAATTTATCTTACTAATTATTCTGAGTGAGCTAATGTTAGCACCCTGCAGGTAGATATTTTGGGGGAGAGTGTATTACTTCCACCCAGTTCTGAGTTAGGAAGAATTTATCAGAGATTTCAAGGTTGGTCTATTGAATCACACTATGAGTCAGTAACAATTTTATAAAATATGCAGTACTTTCCTGTTTGAAATAGGTAGGGCAATTAAATCTTTTGCAGATATTGAAAGAGGAAATTTTAAAATGGTCATTAATGTGGAAAGAAATAACACACTTTATCAAATATCATATAGAAGGAAGATAGAGATACAGTATGAATAACATGCTAGTTATTGCTAATGAGTACATTAAGATAAAAGCTTATAATAAACTTTATGAAACTGATCAGTCAACATGCATAGCTTTTAGTAAATGTAAGATGTAAGCACAAATAGAACAAAAGAACAAAAATATTGATGAGCTAGGGGGCTGGGGAAAAATATTGATGAGCTTCTGACCACTGTTAGAGGAAGCACAGATTTTTAATATTTGGATCAGTTACTTGTATAGAATTCCCATTTTAAATGGGAATGCCTATTTTTCACTTCAATTCACAAGCCCACTCAATATTTTCATGATGTCATAAATAATAGACCAGTATTTATATGCATTAGATCATCTACTTTAATGCCAACTTCATTTATGTAAAGCCAATCATGGTGTTTGACTATTAAAGAAAATAGATATTGGTGGTGAAATTGCTGATGAGTATATGCAAAGCTATCTATATTTAATATTCATTACTAATGTGTAAAATTTCAGATTTGGTAGTGGCATTATCTATACTGAAAATCATGTAATGTGATTTCATTGGGTGGTAACTAGAATAATGTGGAATTGCCATTTTTTTAAAAGCTATGCATGTTGACTGATCAGTTTCATAAAGTTTACTATAATCCTATTTCTCCCCAATTTTAAGTGTACCTTTATATTTGCTCTCAACATTTTGTATTTTGTCCCCTCAGTGACTCAGTTATTTATTCATTTTCCTAGTTTCAGTATATTTAATTATTTTAAAATTATTTCATTAAGGTAGCACTGGTTTACAATACTGTATATGATTCAGAAATATAGGATCCCACCTTTTGAGATGTATGTTGCCATGCCACACCCACCACCAAGGCACCCACACAAAGTTCATAGCTCATGCTTCTTATTTCCTAAGTCCCTGCTGAGTGAGAATCAGACTCCATCCTGAATGTCTCTATTTTTTTTTTATAATAAATGATTCTGTGACTTATTTCTCCTACCAGACTACACAGATGTACCAAATAAGAGATACATTGCTGATTTCAGTTCTGCACCGTTTGGAGAATCCCAGGAGTGGGGTGATGAATTTCTGTGTCTCCTCTCCATCACTTTTCTAATAATTAGCAGGTAAATATAAGAGACCCACAGCAGATAACTCATCAGATTTATTGTTCTATTCAAAATCTTCATAAACATAAGCTTATGAGATATTAAACTGAACAACAGACTTTAATAGAAAGTTGGACATATATCTAACAATCACTCTTTCACGAATCTGTTGTGCAAAATACAACCTTTAGAGGAAAAGTGGTATTTTTTTTTAGATGAAGGAAACTGAAAATTTTTCTTAGAAAAATTTGGTTTACAATATGTTCATACGTATGTCTTTCCTTTTTCCTCCCCTTCTCTTTCTTTCCCATCCTTCTTATTTTATTTCTCTCCATACCTTGTCTCCCCTCCCCTACTCCCGCTCTCTCCTCTTAGTTTTAATATCTATGCCTACTCAATGCTTTTTTAATGGAGAAATTTTACTTTGCAAACAAAGTATAGCAACTGTTTGACTGATGTCCAGACCTTCTTTGCTAATACCCATGAGTTGCTCTGGGCATTGTCATGGCCCCAATAAAGAAACCACAGGGATAAATACAACCCGACAACAGAAAAACTCTGTTTATAATAATAGTAGTCATGCCTGCTCAACCTTTAATTATTTAACATAGTGAAGGTAGTTGTTTTTTGCTATCATTTTCACCCAATATTTTTGGTGATGAATAAGAGAAAAATGGGACTTGAGTTTTTCCAAGTAGATTATTTGGTAGACTGTTCATTCATTCATTCCTACTACTGATAGATTTTTAATCCCTGAATGCTTGATCTCTTTTGTAGTAAAAGAATCTTTAAAGATCTATGTAAATCAATTTTGATTACTAAAGATACTATCAAACAAATGAGGATGAGCACAGCCATCCAATGATTTTAAGTTTGGTATCTGTAGTTAATAGAACATAAACCACAGAGACCCAGAAATACACATAAACATGTAAGAAAGGAGATGATTATTCCTAGTTATTATTTGGTATTTTGTAAAACAATCTCTTTTGAGATATTAACAATCTATACTGAGACCTATAGTGGTAGGCATACCTAAAATATCTGGTTTAGTAAACTAGTGTTGATATGTAGAACAGATAATTTAAACTCTTAAAACACATTTGTAGGTAGATTGATTTTTATTTATTACATGCTTTGTAAACTCAAAGAAAATTGCATTCTCTCAGAATTTTGCTTAATAATATACATTTAAGAAAATAGTTTGCAGTATAACAAAAGACTGTTTACATATTTTCCATTGTTACATTTGAATTCTTTTAAAATTCATTTTAAATGTTTCACTTCCCAGAGAGTATAACAGTACTAGAAATTATAAATGTATTTCAGCAACTTAAAGAACTTGTCCCAGAGCAGTGTATTGCCGGCATCTTTAACACAAATCACACGTATAGCTGCCTTTTTCAAGCTTGCCATTAGTATATACGGAAATGTTTTTCAAAATGGAGCTGGAATATTATATTGGTGTAGCAGCACCTGAGAGATTTCTTTTATTCAGAAAACCCAAGATACAGATGATTTGACCCAGTATTGAGCTGTTTGCTGTTCAAAGAGAGGATGAATATGAATACCAATAGATGTAAATTCCCTGCTTACTTTCAGGTCAGCTGGGGTAGATCGACTAAATAGACTAATGGACACAGGGTTTTTAACATATTTGTCTTTAGGCCTTCTTCTGGTTGTCATTATGCCCTCATACATGCTACCAACATTTATTTTCAACCTCATTTGATCAAATTTATTTCTTCATCAGTTTCACCATAGCCCTAGCTCAATTCTCCTACATACTTAATTGCATGCAATCTACTGTCTTATTTCTGGTGGATTCTGTTACAACCCAACCTTCAGTTCAGTTGCTGGGGATGAATTATGCATATCAGTACATGATGACCAAATTATTTTTTATTCAAAGTAGGATTTTTTTTTTTAACCTTAGAATCACTTGCTATTCTACTTTGGTAAACTTCAAGGAAATTTTTTATACTAATGTAGATCTCAATTTCATTCTCTGTTCATCATTTTCCCTGAGTCTTTCCCCAGCAATATATATACTAATGATGATTTTTAACAATTTTTTTCTTGCATTGATAGCTCCTTCCCCTCCTGTTAGGCCCAGCTTTGGACCTTTGATACATAAAGTTACCTCTTAAGGGTGCTGAATTATTTGGAGAGTTTCCTGGAGCTGTGGTTTATAAGGTATATGGTTTCACCATTATTAGTTATTAAGTTAATTCAATGAGTCATTAATAGCTTGGGAAACTGAAATGAAAGAAAATGTCAGATTGAATTTCATTATTCTTACATTTGTAGTGCAGATTTAAGAACTGTGAAATTTTCAGTGCTGTATGTGCATTCTTATGGTAAGGGTATTACTGTGGTTTGTGTTTGAAAAAATTTAAATTCTAGGGCAGGATTTCTCTGGTGAGAGTCATCAAATGAACCCAATCAAAGGTAGATAATAATGCTAAAAAGTAGTAGTAATAATAATAATTAAGAAATTGTAGAAAACATTGTTTAATAGGTTTACTTTTGTAATATAACACACATACACAAACATATGCAATAAATATGCATAAAGATTAAAGATAAATTTATTATTTATTTTACACCTATATAACTAAAATAAAAAATACAAGTAAAATTTTAAAATATAAATTGGTAAAATTTATTTTATTGAGGTAACATTTAAATTTATAACACTATGTAATTTAGCAGTATAAGTTAAACTTCATACACATGGTATTATACCACATAATAAAATTTAACAATATTAATATGGTATACAAAATTGTTTTCATGACTTTAAACTGACCAGGTTGGGTTTAATAATATGAAGATATATATCATATTTTAATTTTTTCATTGGCATTGATTTTATCTTTTTACTTTTGATAACATGATATCATCATTGAATCACTTCCCAGGTCATTGCAGTTATTTTGCACACTTACTATGATACTACTCATCAACTGTTGTAAGTTGGAATATTCTAGAAAGTAGCTGAAGCTTGTTCACGCACAATTTGCATGTTTCTAATTGCCATGGTACAGGACTTTTTAAAAATTTAGCTTATGTACTCTGTCCTCATACGAGGTCTCCATTCTCTGATCACATTTTTCCATTTGAATTCATGAAAAACCTTTGTTTTATATCATTCCTGAACTTCATTTGGCCTTTTCTGAGAACAAATGCAGTAGAAAACAACAAAAATAAGCATAGCAATAAAATCCTGGGGTCAAAATCCTGGATAAATGATGGTCACAGTATGATCCAGGACATGGTTGGATATAACACCTTTCAACTTATCTTTGAAAGAAAGAATATGAAATCTGAAATGTGTCGTAGAACTTTGCAGACTATATTCATGGTACAGTTCAAGAAATTCATGCTGCCAATAATGAAAACTTAACTTAGAGAATATCTCTAATTATTTTGACTATGGATGTGTGAGTGCATGTGTAAATATGTGTCCCAATTGCCTGCAGAATAATAATCCATGATAACAAAAATATTGAAAGAAACAAAATGGTAACAAAGTATAAATTAGCATGTTCAATATTAATAATACTATCAGTTATCCAAAAATATATTTGACACTATAAAAATATAAAAAATAGATAACCACTACAAACACAGGACTACAATTATATCATCGCCTACATAACACTTGCTCAAAAATATTGACTATAAAATTTTATTTTTAAAACTTACTATAATTTCAATAATCTTCATTTACATACATGCACAATGAACTTTGTAACATTATTATTGGACAGGAGAACACTAATAGCAATGCTAAGTAAACTCCCAAATTTTATTTGTAATTGCCAAATTATAATAACTACTATTAATGATTTTAGTAAGTTAATAGTGTATCCTTCATATGAATATGAAAATGAAAACTAACAGAAAATGTATGGAACTGAAAGGTGCATTTTAAAAAATCAGTTTTCATTCATAGGAGTCCACGTGGATATTGAACTATATGTTAGAAAACAAGTATAATATTAGAAATGATTATAAATATTCTAGCACTTAGAAAGGTAAAAAAGATTGTTTTAAATTAAAAAATGCTGGTCAGTTAATTCTGGAACATACAGCTAAAGAAACAGATTGACATAATCCAGATCTCCCACCTGACGCAAGAAGAAACATCATCATTTCTAGAAAAAATACGTTTACAGTTATGATCTGGAGTATGGTTTATAAGATCTTAAAGACAAAAACAACTCTCCTGCTTCTAACAACTTTCTGAAATTTCTTTTGAATAAATTAACTGTTAATACATATCAATTGAGTATTGACGTTTAGCTTGAAAAACTATTATGTACTTGAAAGAGAACAAATAATTCTAGCGTTGATTTATTTTTCAGCTTTATTTATTTTTTTTTAAAGATTTATTTATATTTTTATACAAGCACTTGGTATAGTCAGAAGCGCGGGAGGGTGAGAGAATTCACCAGAACCAGAGCAGGGAACAGAACAGGCAGACTGACGAAAAACACTGCTGTGGGGAGCAGCAGGTGGCAGGAAAGGTCTGCACGCCATGTGGGACCCTCCTCCAGTGGCCGGGGATCGAACTGGCGCTGCAGAGGCTGCAGGCAGCTTTGCAGCCCAGCGCTCAATCTCTGTGCCACCAGGGGAGGCCCTATTTTTCAGCTTTAGATAGGAAAATTTTTCAAAGAAGATATATCACTGTCTCCTAATATTAATAGATATTGGAAATATCCTTAATTTGCTTAAAATATTTTAGAGAAGTTTTTCTATATTTTCTGTTTAGGAAGGATTATTTTAAAATAGTCAACATTTTTAAGCAAGTTTTATGTAGGAGATGATATCAAACTGACTATCTCATTTCCTTTGTCAGAGATTTTAATATTGAGTCATATTCCATTGCTTCCTTAGTGTAATTTTACTTGGAAAAGAGCATATTTACTTCACAAGTAGGATTTTCTCCTTAGGTTTGCAGTTTGGAAATAATGGATCCTTTTCCAAGAGAGAAACATTTCTTAACTATGTAATAACGTTTTCAAGTTATGCCAGGATATAGGAAAAAAAATGACAGAAAAGTAAAAATACAGTTGCTTGGCATTTTCAGATTGCATCATAATTTCAAAGTGACTCTTTATGAACTTGATGAATAGGACATTTCAGGTGGGAAAAATAATGGGAATTCTGTTGGCTTTGGCATTTCTGCATGCTATAAATAAAACAATTCTGTTTCTCTACATCATAAAGCTTCAAGGACCATAAACAAATAAAGTAATAACATTTAAAAATGAACAATGTTAAAATATTTCATGACAGTTCATCTTCTTTAAGTTCTAACCTAAGTTTGAGATTTTATGCTCACACTTATTTTTTTTTTTTCAAATATGACCTGAATCAGTACAGGATAAATTGGTAAAATTAACATAGGATTGAGAGTCTTGCAAATTTGATTCTGTTTAAGATGTGTCATTGGATCCTAATTATAATAGCTTCACTTTGCTTCTTATTGGTCAAACATTTAATTTTCACAAAAATGTTCCAAGATTTAGAACATTGAGGCAGTTTAGTGAAGTTAAGCCACTCATCCAAGGTCATATAACTAGTAAGTGGCAGATCCAGGATTTGATTTTTCACTTATTCCAAACACATGCAATAATTAGCAGCTTTACTTGTGAGGTGATTAGAAGTTTTGCAATTACATTGGATGATTAAATGTAATTCTAAATGATACTCAGATCTGACTTCTCAATGTTTAAGTAATTATATTTAATACTGAGTAATTTGGGGAACTAATTTATATCAGCAAGTATGATCACTAATAAAAGAGGAAAAAACAGAATTGGATAGTATAGCAGAAAATCATGAGCAGTTAATTCATTTATTCAACATTTATATGTTTGCCATAAAGTATAACAAGTGTAAAGTACCCCTTTTTCTTTGTAAAGTACCCCAAAACCTAGTTTCTTTAAACAACAACCATTTATTATCTCATAGTTTTAATGTATCAGAAATTGGTACATCTCAAATAGGTACCTCTTTCTCAAGGTCTCTCAAAAGGCTATCACTGGGGTTGTGATCACATCTGATGGCTCAAATGGGGTAAGATCTGCTTCTGAGTCCATTCATGTGGTTACTGGCAGTTCACAATTTGTTTAACTGAAGGTGCCATTCCTCACTAGCTGTTGGCTGGAGCTGCCCTCACTTCTTTGTTATGTAGACCTCTCCTTAGGGCAATTCACAACATGGTAAATGTAAGGAAGGGTAAATGTAGTAAGAGCTGGTGAAAAAGAGAAGGGCTTGCAAGTCTGCAAACAAAGTCTCCTCGTAACTTCATACTGAAAGTGTTAATCTATCACTTTTGCATATGTTGTTCATTAAAAGGGGTCCTATATGGGGTCCACAGTCAAGTAGATAGAATTGCAAGTAGATACCAAGTAGGGAACTTTGTGAGCTTTCAGAAGCTGCATATCACACCAAGCAACATTTTTAATTGCTGGTTAAGATTTAGCATATGAACTGAATTCTCTAAGTTAGCATACCTTTTATCTCATAAGTTTAGAAGAATCTCCCCAAAGGAAATAGTTATTATAACAGTACAGTTTATAATTACAAAAAAATAAGCAATTTGAATATTCAATAAAAATGGATTGTATAAGCTGCTTATATTTTTAACATGTAAACTAGATAATATTAACTCAAATATACATTTGTTTATATATTTTACTTAACATTTATATATGATTTTTAGAAATTATTCAACTTTATTCCAGTCATTGTTCTAATGTTAGTTCTTTAGAGAGCATTTCTCTATCATATTATGGCCTTAGAATCTTAAGTTGCAGCATAAAAGTTGAATGGTCATAAGCAATTTAAAATTTCTCATTTGAAATAGGATACTTCCTTACTCTATTTTATTTCTATTGCTTGTTATAGCCTCACATTATATTACCCTTAATTTGCTTATGTGTCTAATATTTCCCTCACCAGAATGTAAACTTCAGGATGGCAGGAAGTTTGTCTGCTTTGTTCATTCCAATGAACCAATCAAAGAGACAAGTCCATGGACATAGATTTAAGAAATATTTACTGAAGAAATTAATGCAGTGTATGCATAGATTGCTATTGGAACATGAAAGAAAAGCACCTAACTAGCCTGGAAGGCTATGGAAAGTTTTATCAGAAAAGTTTTCCCAGAGGCAATACTGCTTGAGCTAAGACAAAGTATATTTAGAGGAAAGAAGACCCTGAATCAATAGATAACAGTCTGTATATATATATTTGATCTTGCCTAGAAGCTCATTATCTGGGTGATGTGGAGAAAACACTCCAAGTGTTGCAATCAGGCTGTAGGAGATAAAGATGGAAAAGCAAGTAAATTGCATGAAATGGCAAGACTGTATTTGGCCTGGGGAAATCATAGTGGTGTCAAAGCTAGATAGTGAAAAAGGTGAAGCCAGTAAGGAGCTGGTAATATGGAAGAAAATTGTAGGGGAAGAAGCTCAATACAGTAAAAAAACAGTACAGAGAATTGACTGAGAATTGAAGTGTGGAACATATTTGTGGTGGCAAAGTCAGAGTGGGTTATGGATGTGGATGGCTATAGTGGGTTGGGGATAAAGGTTAATGGAACCTAATTTTGAGGACATTCTAAATTATTAACTTTATAGATTTAGTAGAAATTTAGAAATTCCTTTCAGAAGTGGATGCCTGTATTTTAAAAAGTTCTCAAATGTGTTTAAAAATAGAGTGAAATGCAATGGTTGGTCATGGTATTTTTGCATGTTCTGTAGCCTTTCCTTCTTTATATCTTTGGCCACATTCCTATAAATAGCACATTTCAGCAATTCAAATTATTATTATTCTTTAGAACTGAGCATATGGTATGAGATATACAAAGATAAATACTATAAAATATCTTCTTTTAATAAACTGGTTAAAACTAATACTGGTTAATACATGCAAATCACATCAAAAATTTACATTATTTTGGGAGGGGACAATACTATGACTGAGCCACCAATGCTGCCTGCATTAATTTGAATGCACAAAATAAACAGATGTCATACCAGTTGGAAGTATTGGGGAAGGTGTCAGGAAAATTATATTTTTTTTTTTTAAATTTTTTTTTTTTCTTTTGTAGAGGCTTTTTTATTTATTTATTTATTTATTTGTTTGTTCGTCTGTTTCGTTTATACATGCACTGGGTACAGTCAGAAGCGCGGGAGGGTGAGAGAATTCACCAGAGCCAGAGCAGGGAGCAGAGCAGGCAGAAGGACCGAAGTACACTGCTGAGGGGAGCAGCGGGCGGCAGGAGAGGTCTGCGCACCATGTGGGACCCTCCTCTGGTGGCCGGGGAGCAGCCGGGAATTGAACCGGCGCTGCAGAGGCTGCGGGCAGCTTCGCAACCCAGCGCTCAACCGCTGCGCCACCGGGGAGGCCCAGGAAAATTATATTTAAGTAACAGTTTGAGAAATACATAAAATTTCTTCAATAGCATGAAATTAAGTGGAATTTCAGAAGAAAACAAAAACCTGAGTTGAAACAGTAGAGATCATCAAACGTGGCAGGTATTTAGGGAAAAAAATGAGCTGTCTACATGCAGCATGGCATGTCTCTACATATGAGGTTTAGAGAATAGAGTTGAAAAGGTTAGGTAGCGAATCAGACAGCAAGAATAAGAGTATGATCTTGAGTCTCTGAATCATTTCAAGATAACTAATGACATAATTAGCAAAATGTAAAATGGGTATGGAAGTGGACGAGTTGTGTGAAAACCAATTAGGATGCTATTGTAACAGTCTCAAACAGGACAACTAGGAGCCTGAACTTACTGGGAGAATGGTGGTACTTTAGTAGAAATAAAAAAGTCAGTGGAAAAGTAAGAGGTGGACTGAGTTTGTTCCTGTCTAATTTAATTTAAAATGCTCCAGGTAAATCAAAGCAAGGAAGTTCAACATGTTATTTAAATCTTGAGTTGGGAATTGAGGAATGAGGCCATAATTTAGGATTTCAAAATGTTTATTTTTTTTTTTGCAAGATTTATGTATGCATACAAGAACTGGGTGCACAGCCAGAGACAGAGTGGGGAACAGAACAGGCAGATTGACCAAAATGCACTGCTGAGGGGAGCATTGGGCAGGTCAGGAGAGGTCTGCTGCACCATGTGGGTAGCTCCCTGGCCAGGGATCGAACTCATGCTGCAGAAGCTGCAGATAGCTTCATATTGCTGTGCTTAACCTCTTGTGCCACCAAAGAGGCCCAATTTAGGATTTCAGATTCAGGAATCTTCTTCATAGAAAGTTGAATCAAAAATTTTTCAGAGTGAATAAAATCTTTGGTTAACAGATAACAGACAGGCTAAACAAAATATATCTTTGACAAGAGTGATTGCTGTTGGGGGATTGGAAGTGGAAGAGGAGCCTGAATTAGAGACAATCAGAGAATGTTTGGCAAGAAGAGAGGTGAATGTTGACTATATAGAACCTGGAACTCAAATGGAGGGAGATTTCAAGGGGGGGGTGCATATTAATGATTTGGAGGTTAGTAGCTCTCTGGAGAGAATATTTTCAATATAATATTCATGGACATATATTATAGAAAAGATTCACAGTTATTCCTGATTAAAGAGATAAATTTAGTAGCAAATGAATTTTGAGAAAATAGAGACATCAAGATTTGCACTATTTCCACAATTTTATCAGCAATGTAATGGGACAGATGGTATGGAAACTTGAAATAATCTCAGAGAGGAAATGAAGAAATTGAGCATATTTGCCACCCAAAGAAGAAGGAACTATGTACCAGAGAAGAAAGATTGAAGATGGAAATGAAATTAAAAGGAGCTAGGACATTTAGAAAGGACAGTGGTCAAGATTAAAAGAGAAATTTTTATAAGAATACATTGTGCAAAAATGAAAAATGATGTAAAAATATATAAAATTAAATAAAATTCAAAAAAAGAATAAGGTTACGGTTACCAGATATACAATAGTAAGTAGAAATGTCAGAAATCATATATGTTAAGGCCTGCAGTTGGTTGTCCCAATTGTAGTAATCAATAGAAAAATAATATCTGTTTAGGGATTTATGCTTAATAGTTTACATGCACTAACTCATTTCATTTTTCTGAGAGCTCTGTGGAGTATGTTCAGTAAATCCTCTCATTTTAAATATAGGAGACAGGATCTTTTAAAGACCGTAACTTGGTCAAGAATCTCATTAAGAGGAAGATGGTTCTGTGAATCAAACTTAAGACTTTGACTACAAAGTCCTGGCCCACAGTACATTCTGGTGACAGCTTGAGGATACAGGGGTTTCCTAGCAGTCATAAAAATACAATCTGGCAGCTGGCTTGGAAATGTATTATATTTAGATTGGTTTTGTGATTTCTTCCAGCACAGTTTGGTAGCTTTAGGACAGGTTAGATAGAAGAGAAGTTCAGGAATTGCAAGACAAATACTGCAAAATGAAAAAGAGGAGGAAAATTATAAGGTAAGCATTGACTTGTATTTGAAATGACTGACACTGGGTTCAGTTGGGACAGAAAAGAGAATCTCCCCAAAAAGTAGCTATTTGAATGCAAAGGGAATAATCAAGGACCTGAGAATTACAAGAATATAAGGATAGAGTTAACAGATATAAAAGAATGGAAAATTGTGTTAAGGGAGTTTTAGTCCTTCAAAATATTTCGATGCCAATTTGATAAGCCCAGATGTATGAAAGTTAATTAGATGTTCTGTCTAAGAGAAAAGGTTTAATGTGATTGAAATAGAATGGAAATCAGGGTCACTATAGTCACAAAGCTAAGGGATTGAGGCCAAGGATAAGCAGTAATTGTAGTCAGTGCATGATGTTAACTATTGAGTTGGAAAAATTCATAATGTTGCCTTTAGGAAGGTAGAATGGTCATTCACTGTGTAGTTTTCTTTTGCTATTTTATACTTTATATTTTCAGTGATGCTTAAAATCTACTTTCTTATAGCTCCTGCTGGAATCTATGAATTCTCTCAAAAACAAAACAAAACAATACTTGAAACTATTTTGTGAACTTAAGTTATAGATATTTTAATATATGCCTTTTAAGGGAATTTTGTAGCTAAAAAACTCTTTAAAACAAATCATTGTAATAGATTTGAAAAGATAAAAGTTTTTCACAGTAATAGTTCTTATGTGTTACAATAAATTTTTTCTAGTTATTTTAAAATGATTCTCTGTTATAATAAATAAATATGATTATGTCTTATTTATGAATGTGCTACCAGATATAACTACATTTTGCTCCACTTTTCTTCTGTAAATTCCTTTATTTTTAACAAGACTCAATACAAGAACAAGGTATCTGTTCTGTTTCAATAAAAGCAAGCTTTTTCAAACCTTTTGCTTTCTATAGCAACTGTTATTTTCTAGAGAATATGGGCAATTGTGCAGCAATTTCTCTGTGGATTCAGTCATCATTATAGTTTGCCAAGTTATAGTTCTGTATATTGTATTGTCTACCCCCACACTTGAAGAAACAGCTTCGGAGCATCAAAAAATAAATGGAAGAAGTTAAGAAGAAAAATCCTTGAGTAATGAAGAGGAGAGAGGATATGGTTGGAGTAAACTAGAACACAGCTTCAAAACTAATCATGTCAAGCAGGAGGGAAAAAACGACTTTATTTTAGGATCCAGTCAGAAGTTATTTGTAATATTTAGCTGGATAGGAGAAGAAAAGAATGTTCCATCCCTCATTTCTGAAGATGCAGCTGCTAGCTGCAAATCCTAGTCTGACACACAGCCCCCGATTTTATAGAAAGAATAGCTGAGAAAGGGTTTGCAAATTCTTATAAGTAACATGGAAGATATTGTTGGTATATTTTATCCTTTAATGTGTGCAGAAAAGTTCAATCTGTCTTAGCGCTTGAGTAAATGGTTGACAGGTACACAACAACTACACTACACCAAAGTGTGCAGAGAATTGCCACTAGCTGGTGGCTAGCTATATAATTCAATGATGACAAATGACTTGTTCCTGAAGTTTCTTTTTGAAAGCTGAAAATTGATGGCAAGCAAACCCACGGTAAGTAACTTTCTCCCTATCACTGCGAATAACTTACAATTATGGGAATCAGTCATCTAGAAAAGAGTAAAACTGCTGACATTCATCCTCTTACTTTTTATCTCTGGTCTCCACAATCTTCCCAACTACTACTACCACCATCCAGCCAGTGTCTCAAATGTGTGGTGGACACAGATAAAACCTGTGGTCTTTTCACACAAACGTATATGAAAAATTATTTGCTCTGAGGTTGGGATTACAAATGCTTGTGCAGTAGTAAGGTAAATGGAACCTTTCCAAAGACTTTCAAAAGGTTTTGGGTAATGAGTTTGTGCCAGCAAGGATCTGATGGGTGTGCACATAATGCCGCATGCATTTTGCATATTTCAGCATTTTGTTTTTCACTAATAAGGCTTCAATGAGTTCCTCTTACTCTTCGTGTACACACTTCTACTTTCTATGCCACATTTCCTCCCAGATCATAACATTCTAATGCAACCATGAAGGAAAATGCCTCCAATAATTTTTAAACAGAGAGTAATCTGAAGACAACCAAACATCAATGGATTGCAATTGACTCCAACTAAGCTTCCTGGAACATCAAAATCTCATTAAAAGCAGCCATTGAATAAAAATATCACTTAAGATACACTCATTGATGGACTCAGGCCAAATGAAATTTAATACTGTGTATCCAGACTGAGTAGGAGAAACTGTTAACTTGTGTCAGTGTTATATTGCCAAAAGAGTTATTTTACTTTAGATCTATTTACTTCTTGGGGGAAGCCTACAATTTGCTCTGTAAGGGTTCCCCTGCAGATTTAAGAAAGCTGTAAAGTAAATTTCTCAGTGGGAAGTGATCATCAAGCTCACAGCCAGTTTCCAGAGAGTAAATAAAGCCTCTGAAACTGTGATTGACTACATCACAAGGAGGAGGCACTATAAAAATTGTGATTGGCTATTAATGGCTGAAATCATAGCTGCAGTCAGTGTTTTCAAGACAGAGTTACTGGCAGCATCCAGGATCTATGACAACACTCAACAATTGGCTAAAAGTTACCTTTAAAGTTTAATGAATAATTCAGAACCAGAAATTACTTGCCTCTATCTTGGAGCAGAGGACCTCAATTCTCAGTAGTGCAACCAGGGAATGATCTATTCTCATCATGTTAGCTTTGTATGGTTCCTTTTCCCTTTACTGTCTGGCTATATCAGTTGTAACCAATGAGAATCAAGGGAAAACTCATAATCCCACATCTCTGCCATTTTGTAAGCAGTGTGGGAATAGATCTGAATTTAGAATACTTTCTCCTTGAGGAGCCGGGGGAGAAATAGCTATCTTTCTGCCCATAAATCGGAGGTGTTTCCCTGACTGATAAGTCAATTCCACAGAAACTGTGGCCTAGGCTCTTTTGAAGAAATGTTTTTTATAGCTACGCTTCCTCTTATTACTTTGGAGTTAAATGCACTTTTATCCGATTCCTTATATCATTGTTAAGTTATTGAATTGAAACAAACTACATTTATAAGTGACATGGGTCTAAGTTTAATGCAAACCCTAACAAGAGCGAGAAAACTCAACTACCTGAATACAAAGAAAAGTGTCAGCATTTCTAACTGTGCATTGCCTAGTAAGTATTCTCATAGCTTATCTCATGGATTTTATATTGCAAGGACATTGTCTTGGTAATATGTAAAAAACTGAGACCCAAAGAAATCAAATAATTCTCCATGATGAAAAAAGATAAAGGAAAGCTGGGTCTAAGATGTAGTATACTCTGATGTTAGTCTAATACTTTCCATAATTATAAGTAATGATCCTGCCATATTTTAAAACAAAACTAAAAATATGGAAAAAACATCACTCTTTTAGGTCCCACAAAATTGACAAGCAGAAATGGGATGCTACCTTGATCATTTAAAAATCTGACAGCTAGACTCACATGCTTTACTTCTAACAATCTTTACTGCTATCAGTGACCAGATTGTGAATATGATATGTATTGTTTTATATATATATATAATAAACCATATATACACATACATTTAGAACATGATATCAATGAATAATACATACAAATACATGGCAACATTCATGCATGCATACATATATCTATACTGTTTTTAAATTAAACTAGTATGCACTGAGATATTCAGTATTATTTCTCATATTCACATTTCAAGTTTTTCAAATTTAATTAAGCTCCTTATTTTGAAATAGGAATGTTCAGTTTTCTAGCCATTGTCTGTGACAAATGAAAAAATTAAATAGAACTAAAAGATAAATGTGACTCTCTGACATGTGATCATAGACTAGTTTCCCATTATAATAGCAATTGAAGCTTTTAGTTTATTTCTTTTCAATTTTGCCATGAGTTGATTGAGAATCAGTCATAAGCTGATTGAGATATTTAGACCATGACTTCAATTTAGCAGAATTCTCAAAAGAATTTCAAGTTTTTCATCTCCACAGAGACTATAGTTACAATTAACTTCCCTCACCCAACACACACATACCAATCACCCATCAACTATTAGGTTCAATTAGTAGGACTATTTATATATGTCCTAAATGCAAAATTATCCTGATGACATTGCCATTCTACCCAGGTGGTGTAAAATGCAGATAATGGAATATTGGTTTTAAAATCTGCATTACTCCTGCTGACTGCTTGACTTTACTTGACCTTATTTGTGCAAACTGTAAAGGAAAATAACCCCAGTCACTGTGACTTTGATAGTAGTTTCTGTGGTTTTAATTAGCAGAATTGCAGGAGTGACCCAGCCCACCCAGAATACCAGCAGGACTAGCAAAGGGAGGGCGAGGGTCTGGGTAGGGGAGTTCCAGAGAGATTTCAAATAACACGTTTTTAAGTGTTCATCTGGAAGTTTTTTTTTTCTCGCATCACATATCATTGACATTGCTGCAATGTCAAATCCTTTTTGGAGCATGTATCTGTGCCTGTTCTAAGGCTACTTTCTAATAAAAAAGGGCAAAAAGTCTTTGATCCATATGGGACATTTTGTGGTTACCTATTTTAAACTAGGAAGGTTCTTTTTGCAAAAAAGAGGACAGTTGGAATCAATAGAAAGCTCAGTGTCATTTAAAAGAAATACTTGAAAGCAACTAAACATTTTATAGCTTTTGTCTATGTAGTGAGATTTTCTACATATCTGTCAGCCTCCATGCACATGTTACTGATGCTTTACCTATACGTAGCCCCAAAATATAGTCATTATGAAAAAAATGCTAGATTGAAATACAATATTTAATATCTCCAAATTTAATCTACTTAGAATTTGTTTTCCTCACCAAATATGGAGATATACAATCTAACATTCAAATACCATTTGTTTTCATAGCATTGTACATGTTAAAACTGATTTGCCTGCATAATTTAGTTAACCTTCACACATGCCTTGAGGGAAAACACTTTATGCTCATTTTACATACTGAAAAAAGGAAAAAAAAAGTCTTAGATAGTTTTAGTGATTTGACCAGGAAAGTGATAAAACCCTTCAATAGGAAGAATTAAGTATTCTCTCAATGGCCTTGCTGGTCTTCATTGTGCCATGTGTTGGCACCAGAAAAACATCTGTAAGTACAACAGTGAAAGCAGAATATTGTGAAAAACAGTCTAGAATAAATCAATGAGTAGTGAAAAGAAGGTGTGCTCAGAACTCTTGAATAGTTTCATACCTTTTGTTGGAAGAAGATAGAGAAATAAAACTCAGCCAGTGCAGGTGATTCTCAGTGATTCTCAATGACCACACATGGGTGTATTTTGCTAATCTGTACAGGAGTTTTGTTTGAGACAATGAGACATGACAGAATTTGTGTCTGGAACAGAAAGAGGTGTAATAAGCTGAATGATCATTCCTGAAATGGCAAGTCTATGTCTTAAGCCCGGGAACCTGTTAACTCTAGGCCAGGCATAGCGCCCTTTGAGGAAGAACAGACCATGTCTGATCTTGATGCATATCAACTTTCCTTTTCTTGTTCCTTGCTTCAAAGAAGCTTCAAAACTACAGTTAAACAATCCTCTTCATCATCACTAGGTATTTATTGAGTAACTAGCATGTAAAAACACATTCTGAAAGGACTATAAAATGTGTGTTTGTTCCTCTTTCTACAAACATCTATCAATAACATGAACTGCAAGACATGTACATGAACGAGACTTAAAATTATGGTCCACTTTCCTGGATTTCACTCTGGTTAGTATTTTATGTATAAAAAAAATTAAAATTTTTTTCTTGCCACTATTTTCTTAGATTGTGGACTCCTGAGGGCTTGGGAATTTAAATAATTCTCTTTGTACAAACCCTGAAATAGTACAATGCAGAATTACTGCTTTAAAATTCTTTTTGGTGAGGGAGTGAAGATATCCCTCAATCCCTGACAGAAATCACTGCTATTTCCAAATCACATAACTGCTATTTTAAAAGCTTCTCAAATAGAGAAATTAGTAAAAACTAAGATTCAGTGATGCCTCTGGAAAACTTAGAATTCTTTCGAGCAGTTTTCTTTTAGTTACAATCCAGAAAGAAGATTCTGCTTTTCAGAGTTATTGGCATTGTAATGTTACAATATTTGAAAAGAAAATAGCAAAATGGCACAACGATTCATAATGGTAATATTTTATGAATCTCGTTATTATTTCATGTTTAGCTGCCCTATGAGTAGAGACATTATAAGTCTAGTCAAAGGTTTGCTAGGAAACTCAGTGGGGTATCCTTTGAACAAAAGGGAAGCAAAATCAGTCAGGGGAAGAGATAATCTCCTGTTACTTAAAATAAACAATGTTCTCTTTGGCAAATGGTAAAAGAAAATAGATGAGAAGCATAGCAGAGCATTAGAAAGTGAAGCAGAGAATAGAAAGCAGAGATTGTTTAAGTTACATACAAAAAATTGATAACAGAAATACCAGGAAAGTATGAATACCAATATTCAAATCTGGAACTGTGGATTAAGGCTTTGTGGCATTATGTTGTAACGCACGATGACTGGAATTGTGTGGATCTGTGTAGGGTAAATGGTTTTCAGACTTTTCTGCCCTCCCACCATTAGGATTGCCCTGCCTGATGGGGCACCTGCAGTTGTTAGATTGTTGTGTTGTTTACTTCTGTGGGCCATGGTAGGAGTATTGAGATAGGCACCAAGAGAAGCAGTAGAGGAGCAGGAGAGAGGCAGGAGAGAGAAGGGGAGAAAGAAGGCTAGAGAAGGCCATAGTGAAGACTTGCTGGGGGTTTGGAGACCTACCAGGTTCCTGGCCCCCCCGGCACCCCTGCCTGCCAAGTACCTGTTTGCCACACCACATGTAAAGCTCAATAAAAGCCTAAGAAAGCCACCAAGGGCTCCAGGACTCTCCTTTACCCATCCGCCAGATCAGACAACCTGCACTGTGCCCATCCTGCCTCTACAATCTGTTACTTCACCTTGGTAGGGAGAAAAAGGATTTACTTTAAGGGCTCTGATGACATGTCTGCCTATATCACTATAAATGGTACTATAATACAGTGGAAGGAAAGGAAGTGAAATTAACATGCTCTGGGTTTTTATATTTATACTTGTCATCCAACTTTAACCTCACAACAGTCCCCCAAGGATGTCAAGGCAGTACCAAATACTGATTGCACACAGTTGTGAACAGTGACAAATAATAGAAACACAGTTACTTTTTTGAGGAGTGACTGCAAAATATATATATATAATTCCCAGTTCATAGGGGGGAAGAAATCCAGGCTAAATCAGATTATGGAGTCAGTGCAAAATTACCAATCTGTAAATTGCTAAGAGAAGATTTTCATTTGACTCTGAGATTTATCTGTCTTCACAAACTGTAGAATAAGATTTCGTATTGACTCTTTCAATGTTCTCCCAAACTTTGAATCTCTAACCTTATTTAACTAGATACTTTCAAAGGATGCTTTATTTGGAAGTTTTAGTTGCATTATTATTTTCATATTGAATAATAAGTTATTAACATTAAAAATATCCTAAGTAGTGGCAATGAAACTTTATGAGAACTTTGGTGTGCAACTTTATGAGAACTCAGCCAAGAGGTAAAGGGGGCTTATTGAACCCCTCTTGGTTCTGCTTAACAGTCTCTTGACCCACATATTTATCTTAGTTATTGCACTTGCAATGAGCTCTACAGGCATGACCAGACAGCACCTTTCCTTGTGCATCAAATGACTTATATATGTATGGTGTCTAGGTTTTGGGGCTTCTTCGCAGTTTTATTTTTTTGAATGTTCATAGGCACCTACTCAGACAGTTGGACTTGGATATGATATGTGCAAATATGAAAGTGCAAGTTTAACATTGCAAATCTTAACCAATGGGGGACCTTATACCACAGTGTAAATAGCCCCCCCTCCATCACTTGTATTAATAGTTTGGGCATAGTTAACATGGATTCTTAAAGGGTCTTCAGCAAGATTAAGCGCCAGTTGCCATCTATTTAAACTTCACAACCCTGTGAGTATATTTTATTATTATCATTATATTAAAGATGAGAAAACTGAAGTTTAAAGATGTAAAACAAAATGCCCAAAGTCATAGAGTATCTTAGTGGAGGATATGGGGTTTGAACTCCTATCTCTTTGATTTCAAAGTCTACATTTTTATTCACTGAAGTAGTGCAGTAGTACTGAGTCGGTTAGGTAAAGGGATTTAGGAAGAGGAAGGTGCCCAAAACAAGAGGGAAAAAGGAGCAGAGAGAGAGAAAGAGAGATACAGACAGACAGAGAGACAGAGATACAGAAACTATATAAATGAGGTGCATCAAAACTTGTGTTGTCCAATTTGGTATAATTGAACAAAATCCAGATGTTGCCTTCTCTTCATGTTCTCATCTGCCACTATCCATGATTCTCTATTTTTTTTCCCTGGATAGTTATTAGATCTCCATTATCTATTAAAATGCAAGTACTACCTGTTAGAAAGTCATTATAAATTAAATTCTAATTGGGGCTAGTTATTAGCTATGAAAGCAATAGCATTGAGAGTGGAATCCAGTAGTTAGACACTAAAAACGTAGCTAAAACTAAAAGATTTCACTTTCATTTATTTTCTTTAAGGTTTGTCCTATCAGAAACTATTGGGAGTATGACATTTCAAAGCAAAGAATCCATGGAAATTGCCAATTTCTCCTTTCTAGCACATAATGACAATCTGAAGATCAATTCGTAGGAAGGTCTTTGGATTTGACATCTTGAAAGTGTTCAAGGAGCAAAGCACTTTCTGGAGCAACACTCCAAGTTTAGCTTTCTAACTTTAGTAAGGGTATAAAGAAATAATTATATATCTAGCTTAGTCATAATTGCACCATCTCTCTCTCATGAAATGCTACAGATTATGTAACTGCAGCTATTGATTTTCCACATTAGACACTTTAATTGAAAGGTTAAGAGGAAGCTGGATCAGCAAAGTTTGAGCTTACTAATTCTGCATTAAATAATTTGGGATTTAAGCTCACTCAACAGATAAGAGGCCAATAATTTTATAAGAACAATTGCACTTCTAAGAAAAGGAGTATTACTATTACCAATCATATTGAAAGCCTGTACTGAAATGAAACACTTCATATTAAAACTTTAGCTTATGAATAGAGGTGTTCTGGTATTGTTTGTTTTTCCTGATTGTGATGCAGATTACAAAAAGCTCTTTTGCCACTTTACAGCTGATGTGGCTTTGCAATGACATTGAGATTGACATTGTGGTGTTCAGGTGAATAAGATGTTATCAGGACAGGCTTGCTGTCAACTTCCAGAGGTTACAAATTCAATCCTTAATCCTAAAAATCTTAAATGAAAAACGATAAATACCTATTAGTCAACTGCGAAAAATACTGATACACCAAAATCATTAAAGTAGCAATAGAAAGTAATAACTTCTATCACCATTAGGATTGAATATCATCTGAAAATTCATCACCTGAACAAAAAGTCAACACATTGCTAAATCTAGACATTTTTAATAGGACTGCATTATGAAAATCCAGCTATAATCCTTGAATATTGAGTTAGTTAACACTATATTTATGTGACACATAAATAATTCTAATATTTTTGTCAATATTTCAGGGAGGCTGTACATTAGCTATATCATTTCCTTTTCGAAAAATAATGGAACAGTTAGAAAAACTTCAGTAAGTTGCTTAGTCCACATCATGGTGAATTGACATGTAAATGCTCTTAGAATCCTGCAGATCTGCCCCATGGATGCTTCATCATGAAGCTATTTTGATACCTTTGTCTGAATTGAATTTTTCACATCTTGCATCTAGAGCACACTGCTGTACTCAATTTCTTAGGATTTACTGCACTGCTCTTGAAATTGTTTAAAAGTCAATGTCCTCCAGTTGCCCAGATGCATAATTGACAATGATGACCATGATCTGTACAACTTTGTAGTAAACTATTGCCTCAGTATTGCTTGTTAGATGGCAGTGTCAGGTATCTGTAATAATTGTTCAGCTGGACTGAGTTGGAAATTCCATCCTTGACTACCCAGATTTTAAAATACAATTTCAATAGAATTGAATAGAATTCAATAGAATTGCTTTGGGATGTTATTCCGGTGACCCTGACACCATGGGCATCATTTCTAATAAACCTATCATGCTGGAAATCACTCATGGGTAAGACTATGTTGAAAATCACTAAGGGGTAAGACTATACTGAGGCAGGGATCAAATGACAAGACTTATTATTGTGTGGCCATAGCTCAGGGCTGAAAGTCAGCATGGGGCTCCTTCCAGCCTTTATTCTGTTGCAGTGGTGAAAACAATAAAATAGTTTTCAAATGGTCTGAAGCAAAAGCAAGGAAGTTTTATGCACATATGCTTGAGTCCAGATATAAAAACACATTTGATAGAAGGGCAAGATTGGGAAACTCCTTTGTAGAATAGTAATTTATTCTACTGTTCTATAAATAATGTTTGGCAGTTTGGGTAATGTTTGCATTATTCATCACTATGTACTCAACCAGCACACTTCTTTTTCATCTTGACTTTATTAGTCACCTGATGTGCTAAAGCATACATATATATATATATATATATATATATATTTTAAGTAAAAGCAGCAAACAATAATATTAAGAGTTCCCAAAACTATGTATTTACCAACAACACATACATAAACTAGGTTCATAGTATAAGGTCTACTCTGTGGATTCTATGTAAGAAACACTTGTTGTTAATTGACAGAATGTGTTAGAATACAAAGCACAAAATTCAATTTATAAATATGAGAAATGTGGGTAAATATCAATATTTTACATAAAAATAGGCCAGAATGCTGTCACGGTTTTGCAAATAGTTGAATTTTCATGTGTCCTTTATTTAATCAGCCCAAATTATTTTAAAACCATATAAAACTTTATGTAGCTTAGATTTTTGAATACTTGATATGACTAGTCCTTACGCTGTAATTCTCTTAGAATTTGAACTGTCCAAAAAAAGCATTTTTAGAATAACTAAATGATGCTAATAAAGAGGGTTCTGTTTTCTTGAGGTAAATAACAAAGTGCATCTTTGAAACAATGAAACACTTTATCTTCAAATTAATGGCTTATTTTTAAAAGGCTGCTCTTGAAGATCTTAGAGGTAATATAGCAATCATTTTATAAAGTAAAAAATACAATAACCCACCTTTTGTAGAAATAGCTTAAAACCTCTTCTAGAAAACAAGTTGGCAAACATTCAAAACAGGAACAAACTGATGAATGTTAAATGAAGTAATCATTTTGCAAGGTGGAATAGTTTTACATACTTAGCTGGAAACTGCATGGTGTTGAGGATATTCCAGCCTTGGCATCATTCCAAGAGTCTTTTTCTATATACTTGCCAATTCATTGGGAACTTTCTATCCTGAAAATAGATCATTGTTATGTCCTCAGTAAGATGATCCATTGTTGTAAATTAATGCCAGATTTATCTGTGCTATTAAAATTATTATGAGTATTAGCACAGCTATTAATACCACCACTTTGTAGCCTTCAAAGGACTTTCATTTGTATTGTTTCATTTGATTCTTTTAGCAGATCTTAGAGGGATAAAGGACTGCCTATTACCTTCACTATAAACATGGAAAACTGAGTCATAAAGTCTGAATTGACCTAGGGAGTTACACAACTAGCAACTGTGATTTGTAGCTCATGACTTTTTCTAATTAAAGAAATGGAGTATTTATTAGGTATTTGTGCTGGGCTGTTACTCTTATCTCCTAATAGTAGTTAGTATATGTGCTATATGTTTTCCATTTTTTCCCCTTTTTCAATTTTTACTGAAGTAGCATTGGTTTATAAGATCACATAGGTTTCAGTACATAGTCGTTGTCCTCCATCAGACTTAGTATATCCGGAATTCACTTAGCATGATACCCTAGGTCCATCCTGTTGTCACAAATGGCAAGATTTCCTCTTTTTCTTAAAATTCTTTTTATTTATTCATTTTTGCATAGAAGAGCTGGGGTGTAGGCCAGAGGTATGAGGGGTGAGAGGATTCAGCAGAGACAGTGGGGGGCACAACAGGCAGATCTACTGAAATACACTGTTCAGGGGAGCAGTGGGCGAGACAGGAGAGGTCTGCTGTGCTGTTATGTGGGTTAGCTCCCTGGCCAGGCGTGGTTGTGGTGGTAGTGCTGAGATGTAAGCTGTAGGCCACCAGGGGGGTCCAAGATTTCCTTTTTTTTATAGGTGAATAGACATTGATTTCACTCATGTAGAAGATAAAGAAATAAAACAAGAAAACAAAATAAAACAAGAAGAACCCCTTAGATTATAAGAATGAAATAGTGGTCACTAGAAGGGAAGGGGGAAAGAGGTGGTATGTTGGATAAAAGGGGTCAATTGAATAGTGGATGGTGGAAACTAGACTTTTGGTGGGGATTACAGTGTAGTATATATAGATGATGAATTACAGTGCTGTGTATTCCTGTATTTGTTTCTGTACGTTAAAAGGTAAAAGGTATTGAACATAGGATAGAGCAGTCATACCCTGTCATTAAATGTGTTGTTTCCTATGACATTTTTCCCTCAGAAACTATTGATAGGTAAGCTGTTCTTTTCAATCAAGAGCTATGAAAATGTGAGGAGTAATTTGTGAAATAAAATAAGAAATAATAGTTAATATATTGAGAACTTATAATGAGAACTTACAATGTCCAAGCAGCTGACATTCAATTTTTCATTTACTCCTCATGGAAATTCCAAAATGTAGTTACTGTAATTTCCCCAATTTACAAATGATAAAACTGCAGCTCTCAAAGCAACAGGCTCAAACTAGTAAAGTTATAAAGCCTGAATGTTACCAGGCTGACTTACAAGCCCTTAATCTTCACTTCAAAAATCACAGGGTCTGATCTAGGCATTTTCTAGATGCCAGGTTGTCTTATGAAGGAAACAATGCTTGTTATTTTTTCAGGCATATTTTTGCTTAATGACCGACCTTAACCTGATTATCCCAATGAATGCTAATTTTAAAATTTACACAAGGATATGTTCCTGTGTGACTATTCCTTTGCTTTTGAATTTTTGCTCCTGAATATAAGGTGATTTGGTAGAATTATATAAACAATTTAAGATTCTCCTGTGGTCATGTCCTTTTAAATCTTTGTATTATAATCTCAACCTAATTACTTATTTTTAAGTTGTGTTTTTGTACTAGATTCTTCAGGTAAATTTCAAAAATACTTCATCATTTCTGAATATTGAACAACCTGGAGATAGGAATGTCTGAAATATATTCTTAGCCTCGTCTTGTGAGTGGAGTAATTAAAGCATGGGTAAAATCCATTTAAAGTTTATATAATTAGCAAAGGTTGGGGGAAAGTCCTATTTCAAATCTAACAAATGAAATACATATATATGTGTATATTATACACATGTAAATCAATTATCAGAAAACTCTAAGATTCTTGAAGTTCTTAACTTAATCATCTGAATCTTCTCTACTATCTCTTTGATAGTTTCTTTGATTTTCTAATTCAGTTTATGACCATAAGTACAGCACTTAGACAGCTTTAGTTACTGTGGTTTTGTTCAGGGTATGTTGGGATCATATTAGCTGTTAGTTCTACTCTAGAATATTTTATCCCTTAACATTTTATGCACATTTTAAAAAAAAGTCTACAAATTTTTCTTCCTTTTCTCTACCTCAAGACAAAACTGTAATCATAAAAATTTAGAAAAAATTTATTGCATTTATTTTATTGAGAACACTTGACCTCCCACTTGATCTCTTTTCCACAAATCATTCTCTTTGAGGTCTAATTATTATCCTAAGTATCGTAAACCAATGTTCAAACTAAAAATCATTTCCATTAACCAAAGAAATTATACCAGAAGCAAATGATAAACCTCCATCCACAGTCTTTGATGAGAATGTTTGTACTGAACATATTTAACTTAAAATTCAACCAACTTTGCTAAATTTAAACATAAAAGGACACAATTCTAATAATTTTGCATTGTCCAGTAAAATGGTTATAGTTAAGTCTTTGCATGGTAGTGGATATCTAGTATCTTCATTGCAATTCCAGTAGACTTGCAGGGAAGCAAAACCTACTATTAAAACCAAAGAGGAATGCATAATTTTTAAGCTTTTCTTTCTACAAATAAGAAATCAATTATAATATCTTTGTTTTAACATCCAATCAATAGTAACAAAGAAAAACTGAGGCAAGAGTGACATGGCAGCCTAATGTGAATTTAAGCTGTGTTATATATGTTCACTCTGTCATTATTTCAGTTTGGACTCTGGAAAATCAACTGCCATTGTATAAATCATATTTGTGTGGTAAGATATTGTATGTCATTGCAAAATATACTTGCTTTTCTCATTACCTGTTACTTGTCATGTTGACAGTTCTGTATAATGTTATAATAGTAAATTGAGTGAAGTAGTTCTGCTTCTACATTCCAAGTCATACTCACAGTGCTAATTCTTGGATCCATAGATTTAATTCCCAGGATAGTTTATTTTAAATTCTTGTATTTATTTATTTCAGCATCAAAAATGTGTCAAGGTAGTATCTCTGATCAGATCCTAGCTCTTTAAGAACAAGAGTCAACCATTATAAATGTGGTACATATTTTTGAAATTTCTGGTATAAATCAAATAAATTGCTAATTTGCTGAGAATTACCAGATATGTAAAATGCTCAAGAAGTTTAAAGTAAATTTGTATACTGATTATGTATGGTGTATACAATGTGTGGACTCACAAGGGAATGAAAAAACATTTTAGAATAGAAAGTTAAGATATGTCATATAAAACATGAAACGTTCAGTTTTTCTTAAATGGATGAATCTGAATTTCTTCTGAGTAATGAAGAGAAGGTAGAGAATAAGAACAGGTTATGGGTTTTTACAGAAATGACTTGCTTGGGAAAGGGTAGAATTGTGGTATGTGGTTATAGGTTGCAGAAGAGGAATCATGGAAAATAATCTTACATGGATGGAATGTACTCAGATAGTATAGGGTCTAAATTTTTTCCTTTAAATATTTATAGTTACATTGATCTATATTTTGTAGAAATGCTGAACATCTATACAAAGCCTTATAATCTCCACCTATAATTAGATACCTTCTTGCTTATGTTCAAATTCTATTCTGTAGTTAGTTCTATCATAGTATTTACCACACAGCATATTCTAGCTTTATAATTTATTTTTTAATAACTATTACTTTCAGAGAAGTTTTAGGTTCACAACAAAACTGAGAGGATGATACAGAGATTTCTCATATACCCCATCCCCACACTTAATAGCCTCACCCATTATCAACATCCCCCTCCAACTGGTACATTTGTTAGAACTGATGAATCTATCCATATGTTGACATATTATCACCCAAAGTCCATAGTTTACTCAGGGTATATTTTATGGATTTCACACATGTGTAAAGTCAAGTATCCAACATTATAGAGTAACACAGAGTATTTTCAGTGTTCTAACAATCCACAGTACTCTATCCATTCATCCCTTCCTCCCTTGCCATAGAGTTTTATAAATATATATATATCAAAGTCTGGATTTGAACCCAAGTGCTTATTATTTTAAAGTAATGGTGAATATGCCAGATTCTTGCTCATAATAAATAGTTCAATATTCAAAGACAGGATATCTTAATAAAAGTAAACCATAAAATATTAGCTTTTTCTTACTATAGGCTTAAACCATGAAGCCATATATGCAGCCACATTGAGCTAGTTGGACTATAAAGAGATAGTATTAAATTAGAGGAGATCTCTAATCTTGTCTAACAGGGTAGTATATGCCACAGATAAAATCATGTTTATAGTTCCCCATCTTAAATCTCTTATCTCCAATAGTATGGTTTAGTAGCCCAAGCCCCTCTGCTATTCTATATTCATATAAGCCTTTGGTTGATCAAGGAAGCCTGGTAGAGCAGAAAGAGCTCTATATTAAGACAGAAGTCTCTGGGGCCTCCTTGGTGGCACCAAGGGGTTAAGCACAGCACTGTGAATCTATCCACAGCTTCTGCAGCAAGAGTTTGATCCCCAACTGGCCAGGGAGCTACCCACATGGTGCAACAGACCTCTCTTGTCTTGCCCGCTGTTCCCCTCAACAGTATATTTCACTCAGTCTGCCTGTTCTGTTCCCCACTCTGTCTCTTGTGAATCCTTTCAGCCCCTGCACCTCTGGCCTGTACCCCAGCTCTTGTATGCATAAATAAATAAATCTTTAAAAAAAAGAAGTCTCCAGCAAAAGCTTCAGTTCTACAATTAAATCATCTTATGACTATGAACATGTCATCACAAACTGGGACCATGGACTCTGATTTTAAGTTGGTTATCAGATTTACATGAGGGAAAATAAAGAAACTTGTAGAGTAACTGGCACATTGGGAGCATTGTTCCCTCTGGTTATCTCCCTGAGTGTCTTCACTTACTGAAATAGGAGGATTAATTGCAACCATTTCTGATGTCTTTATGCATCTATAAGTGTGTAAAGATAGACTTTAAGAGGAATTGTTTCCATTTTCATAGGGTAGACGATTGTTTTTCAAACATGGTAGGACATAAAAAATAGAAAGTGAACAAAGTTTCATACCATGAGACTAAAAGAAAGTTTTCTATCTGTAATGTAATTTTCAAAGGAGGTCCCTTAATTCCAGTATTGCCTTCTGGAAAATGACAACAGCAATAAGAAGAGAATTAGAAAAATCATGTGATCATTTTGTCCATTGATAAGTGAACACCACAGAATTCCTTGGAAATGAAAAGCATTTGAGAGTCACACTTAATCTAAAATCTTTTTTAAATTTTTTGCCTTATTACTAAGGAAAGGTGGCTTTCATTTTTTTTTATATACACCCACTTCAGTTTTTAATAAAAGTAGATAGAAGAACAGAAAATTACAATCTTCTATAACTTTATGCTTATAGAAAGGAATTGTGTAGAAAGGAATTGTGAAAAAAAAGTAGAATCTGCCTGAAATGGTTTGATATAAAATGGAATTTAAAAAATGATTTTGACTTGTCTTTCACATTTTTTTAATGCCACAGAAAGGAACCAGTTTCCTATTAATCTAGAATGGGTTTTAAAAAATCTTTTGAAAAATAATCCATTCAAATAATTCTTGGCACTGTGAAGGAAGAATTACCAAATCACTGAATAGTTTCTTTAAGAAAGCCTGTCTGAAAAAGTCAGTCCATCTTTTAAGATTTGGGGAATAATGACCATCTGGCAAGATGGTTAAAGCTGGCAGGTCTATGGAAATTTTTCTTTCAGGACTCTACAGGACTACTTGTCTTTTAAAAAGGCTAGCATGTTATTCACAACCTTGTTTGTTTTAAAATTCAAGTTAATTCAGAGTCTGCAAACTTTGTTAAGAGTAAGTATGTTGAGAACTACTATGACTATATGAGAATCACACTTAATCTAAAATCTTATTTGCTTATTTACTACATATTAAAGGTTTATAATATAGTATCATTTTTTGGAAAGTAATGCTATGTAATATAAATATAGAGAGGTTAGAAAAAGAGGAAAAAATTATACCAGAGTATTGATCATGGTGATTTTGCAGAGAATAATATGATTAAATTTTCATTCAATGCTGTATCTTTTTCATTAAAACAAATTTCATTGAAGTAACATTACATTAAACATAAAATTTCAGGTATGCATCATTGAGAATCAAAATGCATATATACTGCATGACGTTCACTGCTAAACATCCAATTCTGTCCTACTCCATGTGAATTTTGCATGAGAACATAATTGTCTTCTAGAAAACAATTGTCTAACTAGAAAAAGATGCCATTAAAAATTAGTAATAGTCCAAATTAAGAGAGTAGGCTGTGAAGAATTTATAAACTTGTAAAGACAGGCTCATTTCTGTGTTTACTATTGTGTTTCGTAGTGCCCGCCTCACAGAAGGGACTTAATAAATATTTCTTAATGAATGAATGAAAACATTAAAGGAAGCTGCCACAACTAATTTTGAGGCTGTCTTTAGAGACCACATGAAATCTTGGCTCACATGGGAACATTTGCATTGTTTGACTAGAATAACATGTCTTAGGCTATTGCCTTGGGAAATAAACATATTCAGAATACGTACAGGTGCAAGCCTTTGGAAATACAGTTATTCAACAGGGGGAAACAAACAAACAAAAACTGTGTTCATTGTGTGTTCTAGAACAGCTCCTTTTGCAGGACTATAGAGATTTATTGTATATGACTCAATACACATTGAATTTGGCAAGATCTACTGGAGAAGAGAAATAGACCCATCCCCCCTCATCTACTTCTGTCTTCCTTTTCTGGGAGAATGTTTTACTGGCAATTTTACCCAGTAACATTTGCAAAGGGTATGTGTTTCCTGTTACATAATTCATAAATACATCTCTACTTTCTAACAGAGAAACCTTGAAAAAATCCATTGAGTTATAGAATCTCAGGTACTCCTGGTGTTTTCCTCTGGCACGAGGATTCTAAGGTATCTTAAGGGATAACTGTGAAGGTTCTTATATGTACAACTACAGATTAGCAGCAACTACTATGTTTGAAGGCCTGTTATATGCTTGCCACTATATTCATTTTCTGATTTAGTTAGTTCTAAAAACTCCTAATGGTAGGTAATACTGCATCCATTTTTACCTGGTGAAACTGAGGCTCAGAGATATCAAGTTGATTCCTTTGAGGTCTTTATGGAAATGAATGATCTAAGATTGAGATTCTGATAGTCTGGCTCTAAGCATTAGTGCTTTCATTAGTGGTGTCATTTTGTTTTGCTCTTTAATTATCCATTGTCTTCATGTCCTCACTTGCCAGCAGCCCCTTCTCTATAAAGATCATGCACACTCTGAGAAATTCTGATGGAAATTAGAGTACAGTCCTGAAATGCCAGGGCTCAGGTTGTACTCAGGCTGTCACATGCTTTCTAGCTATGATGTATGGGCCTGAGCTCATTAGTGATGGATTCCAAGTAGCAGCAACTGTGAAGGTAAAACTTCTTAACTAAGCAGATAGTCCATCATCCTGGCACTGTAAAATGTCACAAGCGTTCCCAGTATAATCATCTTTTTCGTTTCTTTGCTACATTTGGATGCATAAAATCAGGGAGCTTTAGAATAATGCCAAGCCCTACCTACCAAAAGAGTGGTCCAAATATGGTGGTATCCTAGAAATCTGCCTCTTGCCTTCCGCTGAGCTTTTAATTTTGAAAGTACTAGTTGAGTTGCCATCTTGTTCATTTGAATGCAGAAGAGTAAGTGGGCTGGACTCTTGTTATAGGTTTACCTTTATCTCTGGCCTCTACATACTGCCATACCTCATCTGTCTCTACCCTTTGGACTCAAGGAGTTTGGCACTTAGCCAGCTGTCAGCTCCTGAGACAGACTAATGAAAGTTAATGGACCTCCAATTCAGGTAATTCACATGAATTAAAAATAACTTAGGAAATCATCTAGAGCTCTAAAATCAAATTTAAAACACAACATGCAGAGGTCATACTAGTATAATTGAATCAGTATGCCACATAAAACAAAGTTTATTTGAAATGCATCTGAAATATCCAAAAAATATTAGCAAATTGGAGAGAATAAAATTTTCCTAGTCTTTGGGGTTTATTATTATTATTTTTATTATTATTTACTGAGGCAACACTGATTTACAACTTGCATTGTGTTTTAGAGATATAGGATCTCCCCATTAGTGTGTTGTTAAACCACATCACACCCATCACCAAAATACCCATATTCCTTGGATATTGCAGTAACCCCAATTATGTATTCTTGCTTTTTTCTAAGTATTCTAAGATCTTATTTCAAAATTGCTTACTAACTATAAGACCATCTAATAAAGAACTTCAACAGAGAATAAGATTATGAGAAATGATCACATGGTTTCTAATAATTCTGTGAAAAATGTGGGACTCAATATAATACATAGACTATGGAGAAAAATATGGTATTTGTACAAGAAGCACATAAAATTCTATGATGGATGTAAGACAACAGGAAAATCCTTGAATTTCCTGTAAAAGAAGCATAATTTTCTTAATGTTGTAAAAATGTTTAATTTTTTCCTTTGCCACACATAGAGCTGTGTAGTTAAATCAATTCAGAAGGTCTGTTGGGATCTCTCTAGAAAGTTAAATTTCTAAATTCTACAATTATTTATAAATGGGCATCTTGAATTCATAGACAAAGTCAGTAATGTGAAGTCTTGTCCCTAAGGAATCTATACTTTACCTAGTAGGTAAAGTCAGTACTGAGGCCTACAATGTGAGGAAGAATAGAATAGTGGCAACTCACAAAACACAAAATTCTCTGTGAACTTTCTGAAGGAAAACACCATCTTGTTACAATATGAATGATAGAGTAAGGAGACAGATATTTAAATCCTGGTTTTTCTACCTTTGAGTCTGGGTCCTAGGCAGATTAACCCTTTGGAGCTTTAGCTTATTTATCTATAAAATGTTGATAATACAATGAACTTCATAAGAGTTTATCAAGATTTTTCTCATTCTTTCATTCACACACCAGTATGTACTACATTTTTTTTTAAGTACTTCTTTCTAGATTTTTTTTTTTAAATGTTTGTGTAGAACTGGGATGGAGGCCAGAGCTGCAGGGGGGGAAGGGGTTTGAGAAGATTCACCAGAGACAGAAGAGGGAGCAGAACAGGTAGATCTACTGAAATACACTGCTGAGGGGAACAGAGGGTGAGACGGAAGAGGAATGCTGTGCCACGTGTGGTTTATCTCCCTGGCTGGGGATCGAACTAGGTCAAAGCAGTGATAGCACTGAGACTTGACCCATAGGCCACCAGGAAGGTCCCTGTACTGAGTATTCACTGTTTGCCTCATTGTACAGCTGTATAATGTACATGTGTGTGTGGCTGGGAAAGAGGTAGAAAGTATGGTAAGCATATAATAAAAAAGGACTTACAGGTTTCAGGAGGGCTTTCAAGAAAAAATTAATCAATTCCATTCAAGAAAGATACAGAATCATCCATAGAAGAGGCTGCCATTCAGTCTTTACATATCAGAAAATGAAAGCTCAAGACCTTCAAGTAATTCCCCAAGGGTGTACAATTAGTACATGGCTAAGCCAGTAACCAAGGTTTCTGCATTTTATATGAAATGACCAAGTCTGTGTAGCTCTGAAGGGGGTTTTCAAAGTCAAAGTACTTAAAGGAATCATTAATATCAGGGTACCGTGCATATTGCAGTATCTCAGAACAGTTTATATACATTGGTAATTGGTTCTGTAGCTACCTTTTGTAATTAATGGTGGAATTTAACATCTCAAATAACTTCCAGGCAAAGCATACTTTCAAATGGTAGAAACTAGTAGTAGAAAACAAAACAGTAGAAACTAAAGGTCTCCTAGTTTTAGGTTACTCTTAAGGAGGTTTTGTCTCTAAACCATATCATGGAAAATGAAATCCACTATCTCTGTATTTTAATAATTCATGGTCCACAACAAACTCATATTTTTATCTTACATGAAAACATGGGGTGCCAATAAATCTGCAGAAGACCAAATTTTGTTTATTGCTTAAGACCTTCAAATAATCAACCTTCTTAAAGGGGAGAAACCTATCCTCCTTTCTTTTTTTTTTAAAGATTGATTGATTGATTGATTGATTGATTGATTGATTTATACAAGCACTGGGTACAGTCAGAAGCGTGGGAGGGTGAGAGAATTCACCAGAGCCAGAGCGGGGAGCAGAGCAGGCAGAAGGACCGAAGTACACTGCTGAGGGGAGCAGCGGGCGGCAGGAGAGGTCTGCGCGACATGTGGGACCCTCCTCTTCTGGCCGGGGAGCAGCCGGGGATCGAACCAGTGCCGCAGAGGCTGTGGGCAGCCTCACAACCCAGCGTTCAAACGCTGTGCCACCGAGGTGGCCCTATCCACCTTTCTTTTTCCCTTTCAAAATTGCTCTTACAGAGTCTTAAAAGGTATCCCTCAGTTGGTGCCTCTGTTCTTGTCTCCCCTTCTTTGCCTGCAGTATCAGTGCAATAAAGGTTCTTGTACTCCTGCACCACTAGCAATCACAAATAGGATATATGATAATTGAGTTGAAGTCATAGTTCACAGAGAAAATGAGATAAAGGTGCTTATAGTCATACCCAGCAGATGCCTGGTTCTTAATGAGAAGTGGAAAAAGATCAAAGGATGATCATGCATATTAGAATCCACAGGTATTTTGACTTGTGCCCCCAATATAGCTTGTGGGGACCTCATCAATAGCATCTTCAAATAATAGCTGGAAATCCATTGGGGTTACCTGAGTTCAGCCTATCTCAGGAAAGTAGTCACAGTAAACTTTCTGTAGCTCTGTAAGCAGCCATATAACCAGACTCAGAAGACTTGGAGCAATTTATCCTTGCTAGAAAGCAACAGGAGGCCTATCACCTGGGGACAAGCTCATCTTCTTGTTCGCACATGGTCAACTAAGGGTAACCTACAGCAATAGAACACTTATTTTCCACAGGGCATGAATGTTTTAAAGAACTTGGGGAATCTCATGGAAAAATCTATGTGGCATGGATTGTTTTACTTATATGAAAGGTGGAGAGAGTGATTTTATTTCCCTGCTGTAAAGCTTTCAAACACCCTGATTTTTGATATTTTTTTTGTGATAATCTTGTAGTCATTATTCATTAGTTGCCATGGTTTGCAAACTTTTCTGTGCATAAGAACCTCCTAGAATCATGTTTACAATGTACTAGTGGGTCTCCCCTTACATTCTGTTTTAGTAAGTCTGTGAAATATGGAGGTGTGCATTTTTAAATAGAATCTGAAGTCAAAATCTTAAATTTTGTTTCCAACTTTGGTTCCTATTAGTTGCATATGCCTGGCAAAACATTTCACCTCTGTGAGTTTCAATTTTATATATAAAGATCAAGTTGGAATAATATTCACAATTTCACAGTATAGCTGAGCAAATAAAAGAATAATATAATAATAGCAGCGAGCATTCAAGGGATTAATAAGTGCTTACTGCATTTTCATCAAGTTATGGGAACTTTATGTGTTATATCTTCCTTATCAAAGCACAGCCCTCTGAAATGAATACTGTTATTCCCGTTATACCAATGAAAAATCAGACATACAGAGGTTAATTCATTCTTCCAAAGTCATACAACTAGTACGTGGTAAGCTGGATCCAAACCCATGTTATCAATCTTCAGATTTGGAACCTATTTTTACTATATTATATTTCATTAATGAAAAAATAGATGGGACTATTGAAACTCTATATAAATATACTTTTAATAAAATTAAATACAGTTGGCAAATATAGTGACCAGGTGTACTTGGCTTTTTTGGTTATTCCTCATCATAAATATTTGAATCTATTGTTCTGGTTACTATGATTACACAGCAAGTTAATCTAGAACTTAATGACTTAAAACAATCACACTGTGTACAGTTGTTGTTGGTGGCTATAGATCAGACATGTCGATAGGTTACAGGGAGGATGGATTGTTTCTGCTCCATGTCATGGATCTCAGCTAGAAGACTGAAAGATGCAGTACGGAATCCTCTGGATGGTCTTTCACTTGTGATATTGCATAAAATAAAATTCCTTTCAATTTTACTTTAGAATAGTATAAACATAACATTTTTTTCCTCAAAGTAACCCATATTTACAAAGTTCTAGTATTAGTACACTTGTATACTAACTTTCCATAAAATAAATAGGAATCATATGTCAAGATGAGATAGTTAGAGAAAGCATAGCCTGCAAAATCCTTTATGTTCTCATATTTCTAGGTCTTTGTTCATATTTTTTCCACAGTATGAAAGCACTGTTTTTCCTTAGAGTATTTCCTACCTATCTCCCAAAATATTTCAAATGTGGTTGTGTCTTAGAATGCATTTCCTTAGACTCACCATCCCTCATACGAATGTAAGAACATTTCCTCCATATGTTCACCTCCATATAAGAATTTGCAGAAGTATCTACTATATGCTTACTCTTCCCCTTGTTCTTTCAACTACACGGGAAGACTTTACCCTTCAATACAGGACCTCAAGTGCAACCCTCAAGAGTAGCAATTCAGCTATCATAACTTGTTAGAGGTTCTGTAAATTATCTAGCATGAATAGTGTTTATTCCAATTTTTCCATCACTGCTCAAATCACAAGCTCCTTATACATTGTTTCCAAAATTGCATTCCTTTCTTTGTGCCATACTGACCTAAACCTGGAACAGATTTCTATCTCCTTCAATTACCCTGAATAACATTAACACAAAATCATATTGACTAAGATCATCGATGAAGGTTTGTGGGGTGTGAGCTCTGCAAAGCACAAAACAGAAGAAATAAAAATGAATATTAGAGAATTTCCTATCTAAATTTGCATCAGCAATATCCTTTCCTGGGGGAATTTTTTGTTTTGCATGTTCTTCCTTCAGTTTCAGCTTCTTCTTGTCTTCTTAGACATCTCTCTCTACCACTGTCCTTATATACCTCCTGGTTTCCAAATCACTTATTATTTGGTGACATTCTCAGATTTATATTACTTTTCTAGAGAGAGAAATACCTCTATATGTTATTTTACTTTCTTTCTATACTAAATCATGTTCTAGTCTAGAAAGTAGAGGAGTTAAAGAGAAAAATCCAGATTTCTTTTATTTAAAGGAAAGTGATGACAGTATTTTAAAACAATATTTGATCTAATGTTAAGTGGGTGAATAGATGGATGGCAGGTTGTAAGTATGTATGTATGAACTAATGAATTTTCTGTTACTTATATAATTTGAATGTGTGCTTGTATTTTACCATTTTTATTCACTTTAACCCGTTTAATAGAATATCTGGGTTGATTTTGCATTATGATTATGATATTAATCATAGATAATGTTTATTGAGCACCCACAATATATACATACATTAAATGAATGTAGGCAGTATTCACAACCAAGCTATGATTCAGAAGCTCTTATTATCCCAATTTACACTGAAGGAAATGAAAAGCAGAGAGGTTCACATCTTGTCCAGTGTTACCCAACTATTAAGTGGTAAACAAGTTGAACATAGTGACTCAGAACACCAGATTTATAATTTCATATACTTATTTCCACATACCTATCCTCACACCTATTTCACACGCATAATTTTATTCTGTATATTCCTGTTCTATTTCCTGGTGACCTGTTTTAGACTCAGTGTTTACCTAACTACTTGACTTTTACAAGGTGACTTGACTTTTGCTTGTCCCATTGCCAGCACAAATGTGCTTTAATGCTCTACACAACACAGCACGTGTTGCTCTTGCTGAAGAAGAACAACTTTAGCCCATTGTATTAAAGGTTATTGAGGTCCCTGCTGAGTTTTCCCACTCATTCAGTTTCTTATATTGCTCCCTAGAATATATTAGAGGCAATTCTTATTAGGTCCACTCTCTCAGTTTCTTACAGCTTCACTCTCAAGATATTTGTAACAAGCTCCCTTGAGACTGGAGAGAATTGGAGTGTCTCCATCAAGTATTCACCTAAATAATCCCACCATGCTGAGAAACAACATATCTGTCATGATAAATCTCAGGTGCCTTGTTTCTCTCTATCTAGAGTAAGTGCCCCATCACCTCGAATCCTTGTTGAGAGACTGAAACTAGAGAAAGGGTACTTCTATTTTTTTTTTCTGTAGCCCTAATTTAAATTTTTAAAAATAAATTATTTTAAGGTAGGCCTTAAACTCTCTGTAATATCTCTACAATGTTTTAAAGAAACAATCAAACAAACAAAACCCTCAAATCTTCCTTAGAATATAACTGTTCAAAACTGACACAAGAATAATCCAGAACTATAGCCAGATAATGAGAATGATATCAACCCATATATTAAATCTCTTAGAATTTTTATTTCTAAGAAACTAATTCATTGGCTTTACAGTTTGTTTATAACATTCTTTGAAAAGTCAAGTTGGATGAAAAATCCTGTTCTATAGGGAAGTAAAAACCTAAAGGTAACTTAGAAGTATGTATATACATCTATAGGTAACATAGGTATATGATTCAGAGATACAGGATCACACCTCTTTAGATATGTGTCACCAAATACATTTTTCATTCAGCTGTTCATGTAACAAATGCATTCATACTCATTAGTGGCCAGACACCTTGGGCCTGCACAAATGATTATATATGGTCTGTGCTCTGCAGATCTCACAATAGTACATATAAATCTAAATCACATACTTTAGAACCTTATTGACTAACTTGAGTATATCTTCATGTAGGTGATAATACTTTTAATTCTCTTTGGAATGGTTGAGGGAGAAGATAAACTCAGGAGACAGAGGATATCTGTCTTCAAATATTTGAAAGGCTATCACTTAGATAGAGGAATTAACTCACTGTATGTTGCTTCAGAAGGAATGGTTAACGAGAGGCAGACTTAGCATTATTGCAAAGATTTATGTCAAGTAGACTATTAAGAAAAGATGGGCAAATCTATCAACATAATAAAAAGATCAATGGTTGTCAGGTGTTGGAGGGGGGAAGAGAGTGCTAGGCAGAGCACCGAGAATTTTTAAGGCAGTGAAAATACCCTGTATGTTATGATGATGGAGATATACCATTATATATTCGTTCAAACCAATAGAATATACCATACCAAGAGTGAACTCTAAGGTGAACTGTGGACTTTGGGTGATTATGATGTGTCAATGTAGGTTAATTCTTGGTGAAAAAAAAAAGTACTATTCTAGATATTGATGCTTGATGCTTGTCAGTGGGGAGGGTCCACTGTGCATGAGTGGAGCAAGGGGAAAGTCTATGGAAAATATTTGTACTTCCCTTTTGATTTTGTCATAGACCTAAAGCTACTCCAAAAAAAAAAAGGCTTTAAAAAGAAATAAAAGTCTTCCTTAAAAAGAAGAAAGCACCCAGTGGTGGAAATTTTCAAGCAAGATTGTAACAGAAGTCCTTTGTTTTTGCTGTTGTTTCATTTTGTACATTGCACTTAAATTACTTTTAGGGAATTTTGGATGATAAAACTTTATAATAACCAGGTGTTAGCATAACTTCTCTTCATATAGTGCTTATCCTTTCTGTTATAAATTTTCATCAGTTTCTTAAATCAGCCATAGAACATTATTCCATAATCTAAGAAAATCATGGTAAAATTAGTAAGAATCAGGCAACTGATTCAGTAAAAAATATATAACCTGCTTTGCATTTTCCTTTCAATTTGATTTAACTTCATAAGCAAATACATATGGATGTAGGAACTTACATGGGCTCAAAGGAATGTGGTAGAAGTATTCTCCCTAATTATTCTTAAATAAGAAGTTATGGAAAGATGTTTCCAGCCAATAACATAGAATAGTGAATTTGGGCTAATAAAAGACCAGATCAATAAAACATAGTGGGACTTTGGGATTTGCCTTGTTTTTTCACATTTGTTCATTTTTCATAGGTATAATAAACCTGTACTATTCTCAGCATCCAGAGTGTGTGGACATGTCTGCAGGAGAACATTCCTTTTTAGCTTTGCACTAAGGTCCTTCTCACATTATCTTCTTCTTGAGCTTTGGAAAAAATCTGAATTTTGATTTGAGGGGGTGAGCCTCTACTTCTAATACACAAACAACAATGTAAACCAATGTTACAGCAAAAAAAAAAAATTGAAAACATTATGTCTGTCTATCTGCCTAGCAACCTTTTTGTGCAATAGCAAATATTAGCTATAGTGGAGGCAAACGCAGATCTGTTTGGTGACACATAGCTCTTGACACTCCCCAGATCCCCATCAGTAACCAAGATATCTCTATCTACATTATTTATACATCTATATATTATATTTATGTACCCATAGCTATATCTTTAACTACAGTTATATCCATATCTGTATATTATCTACTTTATTTTTTAAAGATTTATTTATTTATGCATACAAGAACTGGGGTACAGGCCAGAGGTTCAGGGGGTGAGAGGGCTCACCAGAGACAGAGTGGGGAGCAGATCAGGCAAACTGACTGAAACACTACTGAGGGGAGCAGTGGGCAAGATAGGAGAGGTCTGCTATGCCATGTGGCCAGTGATCACACTCATGATGCAGTGGCTGCTGATAGCTTCATAGTGCTATGACTTAACCTCTTGTGCCACCGGGGAGGCCCTATTATCTATTCTATATTTATCCAAATAGGTCTATCTGGCTATCTAAGCCTAGTAACCGGTGATCTAAAATCATGGCTATAACAGTGTATTTGATTCTGAATCTATGCTAGGGGCTACATTTGTATCCTGGGAAACAAAAGGCTGTATGTGAAACTCAAAGAGATGACTCATTAAATTCTTCTATGTTTATGGCATCCAAGGTACCCTTCAGTGAGACCATCCTAATAGAAGGAAGTGTTTTTTTTCTCATTTTACTTTGAAATCAAAATTGTGAAGGACAGAGATATGCACAGGCTGAAAGTCCAGGTATCTTTGGGCTTGATGGGAGCCTGCCTCTGCAGAGAGATCAGCCACAAGGGCAGAGTTGCTGGAGTGACCGCTGCAGAGCCTGAGGCGTGTCCCAGGGAGAGTGACAAACAGTATCCCAGACTGTGGCACAGCAGGCATGGTGAGACAGTGGGTTGCCCAGATGGAATCACTGGCTGTCAGAACCTCACTGGAGTCTCCTAGAAATACACCAGTGGGGAGCATTTTCTAAAGGGAGAGCTGAACGATCATGCTTACACTGGTCAGGGAAAGTCAGCTCACGAATGTGACCTTATTCATGTCCACAGATGAGGCTGGTGAGACAATATAATATTAAGTTCTCTATTTTCCTAGTTATCCTCACGAATAATGAGGCTGACAGGATTCAGTACATGCTATTCCAAAATATGACACCTCAGCCTGTACTTTAATCTGAAGGTGTTTGAGAAATGGCATTTGCAGGAAGGACTTCCTGAACTTCACCCAAAGCACATCCTCATGAGGGAGGCCCTTCCATAGCTATACCTGGAGAAGGGAGTGTCCTTAACTCCAAAGACAAAGGAACAATAAGTGGGACTGGAACATACAAGCCTTGAAATGTCTCCTGCAATTTTCTACCCCCTACCCCCAAGTTTACACTCTGCTGTCACGTTTTGCCCAGTTTTCTACTTTCCTTGCGTCCTTGGATTAAAAACACCCAGTTTTAACTGTTTTCAGGTCCTCATTTCCCTACAAGTTTTCCCACATCACATACAATGTGTATTAATTAAGTCTATATGCTTTTCTTCTGTTAATATGATTTTTGTTACAGAGATCACAGCCTAGAATTTAGAAGAGTGCAGGAAATATACTTTTTCTACCCTGCAAGGGAATAAAAAGGAAAAATATTCGGTAACAAATATTAAAATGTTAGGGGCATTTTGAAAACTTTTAAAAAGTATATATTTCAGAAGTTATATTCTATAAGAGGTAAAGAAATGCTTAAGTTAAAATATATATAATATGCTAAAATGGAAGCACATCTTCAATTTAAAGGATGCTGAGGCATTTATGTCAGTGGCTTCTTCAAATAGCTTACCAGGTTCAGGCTATTAGAGTTTTCAGTGAAGAAGACCCTTCAAAAGGTACCAATAAAGCTAAGGTAAAACACATTGTAATATAAATAATACCATATTTTTATTCATCCTCTCATTTATTATCCACAGTAGCACTTTCAAGAAAATATTTTCATCCTGGTTTTGTAGCTAAAGATGTCAGTTCATAGGGACTTTCTTTCAACTTAAGAATTTGTGTTCCACTGACAACTGCCTAGTTAAGAGCATATAAACCCAGAGTATATAAAATCATTTTATGGTAATAGACTATCTGGAGTGTTATAGAAAATATTATATTCTTTCTCTTAGAAATATAACAAACATGCACATATGCAAAATTAGAATATTCTTTTAGAAATGTTTCTGATGCATATGTGGGGATACCCTACATGTCTAAAGACTCTAGAATAAGAAACTCAGGTTAAAGGTTAGCGGTATATTAGGGTGATATCATTATTAGATTCAATAATTAGAGTTTTATAAAAAGCAAAATAATAACAAAAATGATTTAAACCTTTTCCCACCCCTGATCCCAGCCCTAAATCAAATTTAATTTTGCAATTGAAATCTTCATAACTTGAGTTTATGATTGATAATTTCACACTGGGGCAAGCCAGTTTTTTATATAGTTCTTATTTTCCATATATGCGTCCCCATGACATATCTTTCTATGCTTCTAGAGTGATAATCCACATGATAACTGCATGTCCTTTACAGTTTTATTGTTTTATGGACCTGCTACCATTTTCCAATTACTCCTAGACAATTGCCTCTCATAATTGGCAGCCATAGGGTGAGCTGTTCTCTGATGCATATGGTGCAACTTAAAGTCTCTTAAATTATATTCCTCCCACAGTTAATGAAAAAATTACTGGAAAGTGTTCTTTGAGTAATAGCCTTGCATGAGAAGAATAAACACTTCCACTCTTGCTTTGTGCTTTGGAAAACACCAGAAAAAAATATCCAGAATGAACTTTCTTCTTTTAGCAATTTGCCATAAATTCCTCCTTGGTTTGTAACAGTGATTACTGTAAGCACAATAAAGAACTCTGATCGTTATATAGCACCTTAGGATGAAAATGATCTTTTGATGTCTGAGTTCAGAACACACAGGACTGACAAAACCCTCAAGTTTCTAGTCTTGCGGCCCCTAATAAGACACTGGAATGGTGTGATGATCTGGTCGTTGGGTGTGTCATCTTCACTAGGCTACACCAATTATCCAATCTGACATCAATCTACATGCTTCTATGAAGATATTTTGCAGATGTGATCATAGTTCATAATCAACTCACTTGAGTAAGGAAGGTCATTCCAATAATCTGGGTGAGCCTGAATCAGTCAGCTGAAAGATCTTAATAGTGCAGAAGCTTACCTGAGAAAAGAAGAAATTTCAACTGTGGATAGCAGCTTCAGCCCATGTTGTATGTCCAGTCCATCTTTCCTGGTGGCCTGTCCTGTAAATTTTGGTCTGCCTAGTGAGGCTCATAGTTTTGTAAGATCATTCTTTCTGATAAAATTTTTGTATGCATATCTATTGTTTCTGCTGCTTTGTTTAGATGCTCACTGACACTTATACATGAAAATATCAGTTGAAGCAAAGCAATAACTTCTGGTATCTCTTTAGTCCCTTAGGAAATATATAGCTCGATATAGGATTAAGTTCAATTTAGAGAGGAATGTGATGAATCCCTTGTAGATTTCAAAACATTAAATAGGTCTGGATTAGAAAGCTACTATTCTATTCTAGATATGTACTATTTCCTATTCTCATTTTGCTAATTAATCACGTAGTTATAATAATTTTTTAAATAAAAATATGTGGATGTGTCTATATAGTTATATACCATCCATTACCTATAAATATTTATACGGGGCCTCCCTGGTGGAGCAAAGGGGTTAAGATGCAACAAATGAAGCTATTTGCAGCCACTGCAGCATGAGTTCAATTCGCGGCCAGGGAGCTACCCACATGACACAGAAGACCTTTTCTGACTCGCCCGCTAAGCAGTGTATTTCAGTCAGTCTGCCTGTTCTGTTCCCCACTTTGTCTCTGGTGAATCCCCTCACCCCCCACACCTCTGGCCTGTACCCTAGTTCTTATATGCATAAATAAATCTTTCAAAAAATAAATATTTATACTTGAGTGTATATATATATGCATGTATATACACACATACACACATACATATGGTTAATAGAATTCTAGAAATAAAATCCATTTGTATCCTGTTACTATCTCAAGCTTCTGATTAAAGAATTGCATGCAGAAAGCTATCTGGAGGTTGGCAAAGCATGCTCCTAAAGTAATTGGCAGATACTGACCAGCACAGGTATGTAAGGGAATCAGAGATCAGAGAAAATTATCAGCATCATTTGTCATAAGAAATTCACATTAAATGAAATACCATTGTACACCTAGTAGAATGTCTAAAATTATAGAGATTGACCATACCAAGTACCAGCAAGAATGTGGAAGAAATGGAACTCTCATATACAGCTGGTGAACATGTAAAAAGGAAAAAGCACCTTGGAAAACAGTATGGTAGTTTAAAAAAAATAAACATACAGATCATTATTGTCTAGCTATTCCACTCTTAGGTATTTATCAAAGAGAGATGAAAACATATATCCAATACAAAGGCATTACTGTTCACAACGGTTTTGCTTTTTTCCTTAATTTTTTGTAGGGATAACATCACATTATAATATTATGTAACTTTCAGGTTCATCATTGAGAATCAACAGGTGTATATACTACATTAATATCACCACTAAGAGTCCAAACCTATCTTTTACCATGTCATTGACCCCAGTTTATCATTTTAGCCCCAACTTTTCCTCTTTCCTTCTGGTAACTTCTAGTTGGTATTATAATCAGAAAGTACTTTTGTTTTATTGTGTTCCTATACCACATGTGAGTAAAATATTATAGTATTTGTAATTTTCTGTCTGGCTTATTTCATTGACATAATTCCCTCTAGATTAATCCATGTTATTGTGAATATCAGAATTTCAACATTTTTTTCATTTCATTATTTTTTAATGTCAAAAGTCATAAACTTGCAGAAAAATGCAGGTACAGTCTAAGTTTTTTTGTTGGCATTTAACTTTAGTGTTTTTCATTGAAGTAACATTGGTTTACAACATTGTATAATTTAAAGGTATAAGAGTTCAGCTTTTTAAAATTGAATAGTATTCCACTGTGTATATGTATTGCACATTTTAATTCATTAGTCAATTGATGGTCACATAGGTAATTTCTAGCTCTTGTTATAGGAAATACTGCTACAGTATACATGGGGGACTCATATAGCCCTTTGAATTCATGATTTTATATTTTTGTGGTAAATACTCAGAAGCGGGATAACTGGATTTTATGAAATCACGATTTTAATTTTTTGAGAACTCTCCACAATTTCCCATAAAGGATGCACTAATTTTTATTTCCACCAACAGTGGAAATATCAACAGTATCCTCCACATCCTCTCTAAAACATGTTGTTTCTTGTCTTATGGACATTGGATAATATATCTTGCACATATAGGTATCTTGTTATTTTGATTAGCGTTTTTCCAATAATAAGAGATGATGAATGTATTTTCATGTGCCTATTGACCATATACATAGAAAAATCCCCCAAACTACAGTTAAAAACTACAAGATGTATAGTAAAGCTAGTAAAGTCACAGCCTACAAAATCAATATACAAAAATCTATACTGTTTCTACAGGCAAATAATGAGTTAGCAGAAAGACAAATAGGAAGAACATCCCATTTATACTTGCATAAAAAAATTAAATATTATGGAATAAATTTAGACAAAGTGAAAGACCTGTACGTGGAAAACTACAAACACTGTTAAGAGAAAAAGAAGCAGAGCATCACAATGACATGGAAAGGTATTTTATACTCATGGACTGGAAAAATTCACATCATTAATATGACTATTTTACCTTCAGCAATATACAGGCTTACTGTAATCACTATCAAAATCCCAATACCATTCAGTACAGGAAAATAACAAACAAAAATATTAGACTTATTTGGAACTACAAAATACCCCAAATAACAAAAACACTCTGGAAAAATAAAACAAAAATAGAAGAATGCTTCCCAACTTCAAACTGTACTACAAAGTGACAATGATTAAAACAGCTTGGTATTAGAGTAGCACTCTCAGATAAATGGAACACAATTAAGATACCAGAAATAGAACCATACACATACTGCAACTGATTTGTGACAAAGAAGCCAAGAGTTGCAATGGAGCAGGGAAAGTCTATTTAGCAAACTGTGTTGGGAAAACTGGAAAACTACATGCAAAAAATAAAACTAACTACTACCTTACCTGCAGCCACATGTAAAAATCAGTTCAAAATGTATTAAATTCTTACATGAAAGACCTAAAACCATGGAATACATAGAAGAAAACATAGACAATATGTTCCTGGAAATCAGCTTTGGAGATATATGGAGACTTGATTCCAGCAGCAAGGAAAACAAATGAAAAAATAAACAAAAAGGATTCTATCAAATTAAAAAGCCTCTGCACAGTGAAACAAACTTGCATCAACAATGAAAAAATACCATCCCCATTAGTGAATGGGAGAAGATATTTGTACATTATATATCTGACAAGGGGTTAATAGCTAAAGTAAACAAAGAACTCAGAAATTCAACAATTAAAAAAAAACTGATTTAAAAATGAGCAGAGAGAAGAGCTTTATTTGTAATGGTCAATAACTGTAAATGATATAAATATTCATCAAAAGGTGAATGGATGAAGAAGAAATTTTGGTATGCCCATATAATGGAATACTACTTAATAATAAAAGGGAATGAGCTATTGGTAAAACACAGTAAGATGAATGAATCTGAATATATTAGTCCTCAGTGAAAAAGCCAGGAAAAATGTCATATAGTATGACTCTATTTATATAAAATTCTAGAAAATATAAGCTATAGTTATAAAGAGCAGATAAGTTATTTAGGGAGTGGATCAGAGTGGGGTTGGAAGGAGGAAATTTGGAGAAGTTATATATATTATTGATTATGTATATAATTATGTATTCAAATTCTTTAACTTGATCTTGGTGATAATTTTGTGGGTGAATATACATGTCAACCCTTATACAACTTATAAAACTGTATACTTTATATTCTCCTGTCCTCTCCATGCTTGATGATCTTTTTTGGTTTTTCTTCAACAAACCAGCAAGATTATCAAACCTATTTAACTTTCTTTTCTTGGGACACACAATTTTGTTTCCTTCACGTTTCTGCTCAAATGGCATTATAAAAGAGTCCTAGCCTGACCTGGCAAATATATAAAATCATAGACCAACAGAATCTTTTTGTCCTTTATCTTCACCTGGATGACTTTCTTAACTTACCATCCCTGCTGCTAGGGATAACATGTAATTGTATGTCTTCTGAATTTACTAGTTCTGTCTACTAGTGTCTCCTCTATAGGAACAAGGGCTTTGTCTGGTTTGTTCATTGTTATATCCCTTAGAATGGGATCAAGCTCAGAAAAATAACTCAATAGATATTTGTTAACTGAACAAATAGATGAATTCCAGATCTACCACTTACTGAGGCATGGACAACTTACATAAAAGCTCTGTGTTACAGTTTGTTTGTATTTATCCACCAGAAACAAAAACAAAAAAAAAAAACAAATTTGGTATTGTATTTTAGGTTAAATGACAGTATCTGTTTTGGTAATGCTTTGGTTTATAATAAGTTATATTACTACAATAGTCTAACCAGAAACTGCTTAGATTGGGATAGTTTTCTAGCACCCTAACTGTCCTTATCTAAGGTAACTAAGATAAAATTCAGTAAATGACCACCACAAACATATATTTTGGAAGATCAAATGAGACAAGCAAATGAATTTTGATTAATAATTTTAAGTGTTCTTTGAGAATTTATAATTTTCCCACCACTTAGTCTTTTTATCCATGCAGCAGGATACACAAGGAAGCTGAAGGAGTAACCAACATTATTTTGGTAAAATATTATTTTGAATGAAAAACAATGGTTTCTATCCTATATCAATGTTCCAGGTATGTAGAAAGAACTTAGACTTCATAATAAAAGAGACCAACTTAATGAATCATTCATGATTAGTTGGAACTAATCATCAGAATGATCAGACATTGGCAGGAGTTTCTGCAAGGAAAGGAAATGATCTACTGTTCATAAGTGCCTGAAAATTCTGTTTCTCTTTTCCCCTCAACACTTAGTCATTCTTTGCAGTCATTTATCTTGAATAAGCCAAAAAAAGAAAAGGTCAGCCAGATTCAAGACTTCAAAGTTGCCATTTCTTTAGCAAACATGCTCTATTCTTGATAGATTTTGAAATATTCTGCATCTATAAAGGATTCATTCAGAATTGTAAATTACATGATCTTCCAATCTTCAAAGTAAGGGCACATTTTTAGCTTGAGTCAGCAAAACCATTCAGAGACAGCTTTCTTTGTCACAGAGAGTAAAAGGATTATTTTTGCTGAAACAAATATCTAAATTTTATAGAGACAATAGCGTTTTATTTTTCTATCATATAGAGAGGGCAGATTGCAAACTGGGAGTTTTTGATCGGGATCATTTGCCTTTTTATATAAACCTTAGATATGTAAATATTTAAATTTCTTCAAATGCACTAAAAAGATTTTATCTATGAATTTTCAGTATTTGTAGTTTTAAAAATTTTAACTTTCTACCTGGATTTCTTTATTAAAAATAATTGTTTAAACAGTACCCTTGCTATTTATCCCTATACTAACTAATCTGTCTGAGGAAAATAGTCCATCTTTCAGGGCTTAGCTCAAGAATGACTGTCTGTTTTACTCTTCCTGCCTTTTGCTAGACTGACTTTCTTACCTATTGGTACTTTGGACTAATTTATGGAATTCTTGAGTTACTTAATTTTTCTTTTTTTAGTTACCTAGTATTCAATTCTCTGTTTTAGGGCTCAATACTTTGAAATAACACAAACTTTGTTGTGTTATTACTACATTTAGTGTTTACAGGGGGAAAAAAACAGTTTTTGACATCTCTAAGGAGTACAATAAGAGAAGAATGTAGGAGCTGCTGAATCATAAATATATGCACAACCAAACTTCCTTACTCAAAAAACTTGCAGTCTAATAATTAAAGCACTAAACTGAGTAAAATATAGAGAGAAGATAATGATCCTTGCATTTAACTGTTAGCATTTGACCCTCTGTTCATTTTTTTGTTCGCACTTTGGGTTGGCTCTTTGGACTATTAGTAGCAATAGCAATAGTAATAGCAATCCCATTCTGTCTTTCTAAAAACACTGCACTTGAAAATTACAAAGACTTTGGGCATCACAGCAGAATTGTTAGTCTCTTTCTCTCATAGTCTGAGCTACCTAACCCAATAAGACATCACTTCAAAACATATTTAGCCTAAATAGTTCTTGAAATGCCTACTCTAAATTGAAAAGTACTTAATAGTGAAATGCATACTAGATTTCTAAGACACAGTATTAAGAAATAAAAACTTTCTCTATATTTTAATGACATGTTGAATCAGCATTTTGGATATATTCTCCATAAAACAGAGATAAAATTAATTTCATCCATTTAATTTTTTGATGTGCCTGCTAGAAAATGTCAAATGCATATGTGATGTATTAGATTTGATATCAATACTATACAAATGGACAGGTATTTGATATCTAGTGTTTGATACTGGATATTAGCACTCTAGTAATCCAGAACAGGGGTTGGCAAACTATGGTTTGTGGACCAAATTTGACATATCAGCTGTTTTTGGAAATAATTTTAAAGGCACACAGTCACATTTATTTGTTCACTCATGTGTTCATGACTTCTTGCTACCATGCAGAGTTGAGTAATGGCAATAGATTCTGTATGACTTGTAAAGCCTAAGGAAGTAGGATCAAAACAAGGGTGGTGGGAATTTTACAGGGACTGTAACCAAGACGAAAATGCATACATTGTACAAAAATGAAAAATGATGTAAAATATATAAAATAAATTTTAAAAAGAAATAAAAAAGATATAAACAGAAAAAAATAAATAAATAAAAAGGAAGGTCTTTTAATGTACTCTAAAAAAATCTTTTCTATCTGCCCCATTCCAGAAAAAAATACCGATTCTGCCTCTAAACTATTACTCTTTCATGATATCTCTGCCTATTCTTTTGTGTCTCTTCTCGCTTTTCTTGCTGTGATTAGTCAAACATCTGTGTAATATTTAGTCTGAATTCTAGCAGTAAATGTTTTGTTATTTATTGAATTTTAATGGGTCCTATTGGTCAGAGCATTTTGCCAGGCCATTTCACTTGACCTACAAATCAGGTAATGAACCCAGTCTAGTAAGTGCTCAACCCTGGGCCAAATGTCAGCCTAACATTTTTTACTCTTCATAAACATCTATAAGCAGGCAGAATAGGACACAGTGCCTAGCAGACACTGTCACCTTAGGACACTTTCCAACATAGGAAAGATAACTAAGATAGTGACAAATATGGTACATGTAGTGAGACACAACTAGTTTGGGTTCACAGCTTCACAGTGCAGCGCTCAACTGCCTGCACCACCAGGGAGGCCCAAAATACATACTCTTACATAAATTTAAAGTGACCTTTGGATTATCCATGTACAATTATTTTAATGATGCCACATTTCTTTTATAACTAAGAACTGACCAAATTACCTACTCATTTGTATAGAGTTGTAGCCAAAAAGCAAATTGCTTCTCTAGCTTATGTTACAAAATTACATTACTTTGTCAACTTTCATTGTACAAGATAGACTTCAAATTTAGATGTAGGAAGGTGTAATTTCTTCTATGTGTAATTTTTATTTTAGAGATAATATGAGTAAGTGTGCAAAATTTGATAGTATGGATGGTTATATATGACTATTGTGAAATCACTCCATTTCTGGAAAGATGAAATCTGTTTCTTGCTTGGAAAGAATATGTACTTTAAGATATTTTAAATTAGGTTTAAGTGTTTCATTTAATTCTAAAACATCCCTTAACAAGTTTAGAGCTTCACTAAATGACTTCTTACCTTGAATGTCAGTAGTGACTTGCACGAAAGCAGCCATTTTATTGTAAATATTTTCAACTGTATTGTCTACCCAACAATAAGACAAATGAAATGAAAGGTAATGATAGCATTTCTAAAGCTTATTTATTAATAATTTGACTCCTTCGTGGGGAAGACCACCCTCTTTTATTCCAACCTAAAGGAGAACACAATAAATGATCTTTTCCAATTATCTCAGAAATTTAAGTTATAGCAATTTTCAAGGTTGTTCCCTTATGGGAGTTGTCATCTTTTGAATCAGAATACACAGTATAGTGGGGACAGGTGACTTTACCTTATACCAACTTCAAATTTGAATGCTGGAAATGACAGAGTTAAGGAAGGCTGAGCTGACCATACAGCCTGCTTCATTTTGCGTAAAACAAATGCTGTTTGGTTACCAAATGTTTTTGGCAGACTAAATATTGTAGAGAGTTCTCCACATGGCTCATTTGACATGCTAAAATTCTAAGATTGAAATTGTAGCTGATAAATAAAATGCTTAATTGTTTTGCAGCAGTGGTTCCTATATCACCACTCGGAAGTCAAAGGGGGAAAGAAGTGTGTGGATCAAAGCAGGATTCAGGAATCTCTAGGTTTGAAGCCACCCTAGCCCTTCTGGAACTGGAAAATTGTGACTAACCAAGTTATAAGAAATAATCTCTTACCCAGAATAATACTGCAGGAACTATTCCTTAAGCTGTGATACTAACTCTTTCATTCTTTGTACAGTAAGTTCTAATGAATTTCCATACCTACTTAATATCTGCTTTTTAACTTGCCTCTGCTATTTTTTTGGAATCATTAACGTTTCTCACAAAGTCATTATTATATTTGACTTCTATGCACAGTTTTTACTACTCATGATCATCCCCTATTTCTTACATCACTTCTTTATATTTTTGTTTTTTTTTTTAAATATATATTTATTTATTTATACAAGCACTGGGTACAGTCAGAAGCGCTGGAGGGTGAGAGAATTCACCAGAGCCAGAGCAGGGAACAGAGCAGGCAGAAGGACCGAAGTACACTGCTGAGGGGAGCAGCGGGCGGCAGGAGAGGTCTGCGCGCCATGTGGGACCCTCCTCTGGTGGCCGGGGAGTAGCTGGGGATCGAACCGGCGCCGCAGAGGCTGCGGGCAGCTTCGCAACCCAGTGCTCAACCACTGTGCCACCGGGGAGGCCCTATATTTTTGGTTTCTAAGAAAATTTTCCCTCTGACTCTTTCTCTAACTATTCCATCATCCTTGCTGGATACTTCTCCTAATTGGAGTACCATAGGTTTTGGTCTTTTATATTTCACATATCTTTATCTATACCTATATTTGGATAATCTCATTTCCCAATGTTTTCAATATGTTTATGTATTTATTTATTCATTTAAAAGATTTATTTATTTATGCATACAAGAGCTGGGGTGTAGACCAGAAGTGTGGGGGTTGGGGTGAGAGGATTCACCAGAGACAGAGTGGGGAGCAGAACAGGAAGATCTACTGAAATACACTTCTGAGGGGAGCAGCAGACATGACAGGAGAGGTCTGCTGTGCCATGTGGGTCAGTTACCTGGCCAGGGATTGAACTCGTACCTCAGTGGCCAGAAATAATTTCATAGTTCTGAGACTTAACCCCTTGCACACCAGGGAGGCCCCCAAGTTTATGTATTTATGTCTCTCAAATTTATATCTTCAGTCTTAAACTATATACATACATACATCTAATAGGCTCTTAAATATTCTCAGTTTCCTTAGGTACTACAAATTCAGCTTTCATGCTTTTTCATTATCAATGGATTGAAAGGCAATTCCTATTCTTGTATCTTTATCTCAGTGAAGGTCATCACCATCCATCATCAAGCTACAAATCAGTTACTAAACTTTTGCATCTCTCAGTTTTCATGTTACCTTTCACCAAATTCTGTCAGTTTTACTTCCTGGTTCTTCTTTGCATCTGCTGTTTCTCAATCCAACACAATCACAGTTTTAAAAAACACCTTTTCAGGATTTTTCTTGGAATTTTCTCTGTTTCTTGTCTTTCTCCATTCCAGTCTAAACTCCACAGTAATCTTACTAAAACAAAATCTTCTTGAAATCTTTTTTTTAGCTCTTTGATTATAGAGTGGAATTAAAGCTCTCTTATATGCCATATGAAGATTTACAATCTGGTCTCGACATACTAAGTTACTCCAATCTCATCACTTACTTCAATTCATATAACAACCATTTGTCCAGCTTCAGCACACTTTCCACTGGGCCCTCAAACAACAGTTGTTTCAAAACCTATGCCTTACTTCATATTGCTCTCCTGTTGGTGATACTCCACCCTTCCCTTCTCTTCTTAGGAAACAGCTATTTATCTGACAATATTTGAACTTTTATTTTCCCCTTACATAACACCTCTACCTGAGCTCTATTTTCTTTGGGCTAGTGAACCTCTTCAAATTAAAAATAAATTTGGGGAGCCTCCCTGGTGGCGCAAGGGGCTAAGACACAATCTATGAAGCTATCCGCAGCCTCTGCAGCACAGAATTCCATCCCTGGCCAGGGAGCTACCCACATGGCACAGCAGACCTCAGTATTTCAGTGGATCTTCCTGTTCTGATCCCCACTTTGTCTCTGGTGAATCCTCTCACCCCTCCCATACCTCTGGCTTATACCCCAGTTCTTGTATGCATAAATGAATAAATCTTAACAAAATAAATAAATTTGGGTAGTCTACAGGAAGAAACTTACTTATTGTTCCTAACTAATTAAAATTAATTGATGATCTGAGTATTGTGAATGGCCCTTTGTAATTCTTCTAATGTCTATTTTTAGTCATTTAGTAAAAAAAGAGCATATAATTACAATTGGGCAGATTTTCTTAAACACAGTCTATATACTTTATAGGAAATGGAGGTAAAAGAGAAGACATTCTTTTACACCTTTTTTGGTCTTTGATTATTTTTATCACTACCAATTCATAACCCCATATGTTGTACTTTGCTAGTGGGTTATAGCTCTCTCTTGCCCATTGGATGCTAAGCTCCTGCAAGGCAGAGATTATCCATCCTGGAACATCTGGCTATCAAAGAAAAATTTGGTTATAGTCAAAAAATTCAGCTAAGACAATTTGATAATATCAAAGAAGATTCACTGGAAGAAAAACCTCAGGAATGCTAGTCTCGGTTTTTCTTTTGGATCCATAAATTCTCTCCTGCCATGATACATATAGATATTCCTCTCCCCGACTAATCAATTGTCTGTCATATAATTGGTGTTCAGTGTTCAGTGTTCAGCGGTCAGTGATAGGCTGAATAAAACCAATTCACAGTCATTTTTTTTAATGACATTGGGGTGGGCTATGGTGAAGGACACAGTTTGGGATTCCAAATTTTCTATATGTTTATAATTTAATTGTAGTAGGTGGAGATGGTGTCATGAACATCTTTTTAAAAAATTCCTTTGTTCATTAGCAAAACGCATGCTAATCTTTTCACCTTTTACTTGATTTTTAATTAGTGTCATTATCGCCTCTCTTAAACCTACTTGTGGTGGTGTTCTGGACTAGGGCAGGTTGATTGAACTGTCAAGAAACTGTAATGTCTCAATATTTCTTGGACCAAATCAAGAGAAATGAAACTAAAGATTGTAAAGGAGAAGTGATGTCTGGGATTCTGACCTGTACCACTGGATAAAGGGTAATATTTATTGTAGCAGAAATTATTAGATCAAACTCATAGTAAGGATGGTCAGTTAGTCCATGAATTTGGCTTTTTTTTTCTATTTTTTTTCCATGAATTTGTTTTTGAACATATTAAAGTTCAGGTTCCTTTGAGATATCTATAAGGAAATGCCACATAGGTGCTACAAATATTGGCTTAGAGTTCAGGGTCCATTAAATATGAATTAGTTTCCTATCTAGCTAATTTAAAAAGTGGTATGCCATTTGAATTAATTTATTGGAAAATGATTACTATCAAAAATTTATGGGACTTTTCCAGTGGTGTGGTACAATGATAGCTAAAACAAATCCATCTTCTTAAGAGGTCACAGCCTAGTCAAACACACACACACACACACACATACACAAACATATATAAATATATATATATATATATATTTAGCTCTTTAATCAAAGAGCTAAAAAAAGATTTCAAGAAGATTTTGTTTTAGTAAGATTACCGTGGTAGCACTGTGGAGTTTAGACTGGAATGGAGAAAGACATTTATATATATATATATATATATATATAATATTTATATTTACATATTAATATATTATTAATATATTATATTAATATATATAATATATATACACACAGACACACAAATATGCATACATATGAAAAATATGCAGATAGTTATTTAGACATATCATAAATGCTATACTAGAGTTATAAACCAAATACCATGAGACCGTATAGGAGAAAGCAAATGATTCTGTTGAATGGATGAGTCTAGAGTATAAGAATGAGAAACTGTAACACAAATTAGGAGATTTTTATCTGACTCTTCAGAGAATATTGATTAATGCAATTCCTTGAGTTAAAAGAATGGATAAATTCTCAGAGGCATTAAATTTCATGTCTGAGGATCACCAGATGGTCTTTTTAGGAAGAATACAGTTGGATGAGTGACACTTTTCCTGCATCTCTAATTGCTAGGAATAGTAACCTTTGAAAACACTTTTCCTCTATTTCTAATAATCTTACATTTTATAATTTAACTTATTATCTCATGATAGTAAAATTAGATAAATTTCTAGACTCAATTATTTCCCTTGTGGGTATAATTAATGTATTTGCAAATATTTTTTGGTGTTAGACAGTCTGGTTGCATCCAAAACAAAATAAAATGAAACATGTAGGTAAACATTCAAAGGACGGTTCCAGAATAAATTAATGCCTGATAAAAGCAAGGTAGTTTATAACTAATTCCAAGTCATGTCAGACTTGGAATTTCTACTCAAAGTTTAGTGAGTAAAGCCTCCCACTTCATATATATTTTTAAAGATTTATTTGTTTATTTGTGCAAGCACTGGGTACAGTCAGAAGCACGGGAGGGTGAGCGAATTCACCAGAGCCAGGGCAGGGAACAGAACATGAAGACTGACAAAAGCAGTCCCCTCAGACTGCTGAGAGGAGCAGCGGGTAAGACAGGAGAGGTCTGTTGTGCCATGTGGGACCCTCGCTGGTGCCCGGGGATCGAACTGGCACTACAGAGGCTGCAGGCAGCTTCACAGCCCAGCGCTCAACCGCTGCGCCACCAGGGGAGGCCCTCACTTGGTATTTTGAATATTGAAAACCAAAGATGTTTAAAGAACATTTAGACTGAATGCTCATGTCGTATGTTCCATGAGAGAGTCAGAGACACTGAAGATCAAAAGTTAAGTAGATTAAGAAAAACAAAAAGGATAGTATGAAAGTTACAGAAAAATTCTAAAGATGAGTGAAGAGTATCTTTACCTTCATGTTAATCACAAAGAAGAATTTATAGATAAAAATAAAAGAATCCAACCCAGCCTTCTATTAAAGATTACCTTAAAAGATTTAATTGTTATTCATTTTATTGTCAAATGTGACTGAAATAATAAAATATCCAACTACCTATTGCATCAAAGAATGGCTACAGAGTTCAAACAATAGTTAATAAAGTTATGTGTACATTTTCTTTCTTTGAAATTTAAGAAAATGTTAAACAGTATATTTTACATAAATGAGGTTTCTGTGTGGAAGCTGAATAATTAGGAAGTGTAAGGATCCATTGTCACTTAAAAGGCTGAAAACTATTAAAATGGAAAAATCACCCCTTCCAAGCATCATATATAAAGATATGGTAAGAAAGTAAGAATGAAAATTAGAGAAATTTTAGAAAAAAACTTTCTTCTTATGTTTAATTCAGGAAATATTCCAGGGGATAGAAATGATGGAAACATAATCCATATAACCAACAGAGCAAAATGTGAGTGCACAGCAGGAAGGAATGCCGCAGCTATGGGATTAAGCAATTATTTATATAGCAAATGAATAAACCTTAGATACGTTACTGCAATCAGGAGAAAGCATTGGTAGGTGAATGGTTTAGATAAACTTTTCTGTCTCTAACTCTGAGCATTGCAGTAGCCTACGCAATTTAACTGAATCATTGAAACTTTAAAAGTGTGACGAAAAAGCATACTTTGAGCTTTCCTTAATACTGACAATTTGAATAACATGCTAATTTTATCTGTCAATCATTATCTTGAAAATTCTTACTGAATTTCAAATTCAGTAATCATTGCAGTTTTGGTATGATGATATACTCTTTCATTTATGTATCCTGCCATAATGAATTAAATTTTTCATAGTGTTTCTTTACTACACCATCGAGTGTTTGATATACCTGTGATATTTTTGGTTCTATTTTACTCAGAGAAAATAGGTTAATATAGAGCTCATGGTTTTCCCAATTTGGACAATTTATTAGTGTTAAAGATTATTTCACCAATTCAGAGTTCCTTTTAAAATAATACATTGGGACTCCCTGGTGGCGCAAGCGGTTAAGCACCACACTATGAAGCAAGCCGCATCCTCTGCAGCACTAGTTCGATCCCCGGCCGGCCAGGGAGCCACCCACATGGTGAGGCAGACCTCTCCTGTCTCACCCACTGCTCCCCTCAGTAGTGTATTTCAGTCAGTCTGCCTGTTCTGTTCCCCACTCTGTCTTTGGTGAATCCTCACACCCCCCGCATCTCTGGCCTGTACCCCAGCTCTTGTATGCATAAATAAATAAATCTTTAAAAAAATAATACATTGTAGATTTGTGGGCAAAAAAGTGTAAAGATTAGATGTATCTCTAGTTGTCTTCAGGGCATATAGTTTTTAAATCATCATAGCTTTAGAATATGGCCATATTTTCTCTCTCTGAGAAAGCGATGACTGTTGGGTTTGAGGAAGACAGAGTGAACTGCATATTCTAGTGATTTGAGGATGGAATTTTAGATAACATAGCTACAATTTTTCTATTAAAATATGGTCCCTGGAGGTATACTGGATTCCCTAAGAGCTGCATTTGTCTAAGGCTACAATGTATGTAGACATATCATTTATACTGCTTTCTCCTTCAGCAGGATTATATAAATAAATTCTCTTTACTATTATATATGCTAGAGGTTAAAAATATGAAGTTGAACGAGATAGGTCTCAGACCTCAAAATACATGCTTCTAAATTTCCAGTGCATTCTTCCTGCCTCCCCTCATCCCTTTTTTTTCCTTTCCTTTTAAAACTGCAGAATTTGGAGGCATAATGGTGAGAAAGGAATGGCCCAAATAGGGTGCAGTGCTCACCATGAATAATAACAAAAATGGGTTCCCTTTACCAAGCATTTCTCTATACCAAGCACTATACTAATATTATGAAACATTCACAGCAGTCCTGTACAACAGGTATATAAACATCATCATTTGTTAATGCAGAAAATTAGAATTAGAGAGATCAACTGATTTGCCCAAAATTGGATTTCAATTAAAAGTTGTCTTCATTGTGTTGCAATAGAAATCAGACATTTTAAAAGGTTGTTGAGGGACATTGAAGGGGAGATGAATCTTGGATGAGTTTATATGGATGCTAAGTTAGGATTTTATAGGGTAGCATTAACCTCTGTAGTTTCTTGGAATTCAGAATCTGGTCTTCGGTTTTTTAAGCACAGAAATTTAATCTTGTTAGTCTTAGACTTGACTGAACTTTTGTTTGCTTATAGATGTTAAGCAAATTCATAAAAAATTGACATATGTAATAAAAATGCAAATTTATAATTTCCCACGAGAAAAGCGACAAGTGCATTGGATGTTTGCATGGAACTGACTAGTAATTATCAGAAGTTGCTTGAAGCAAAGGAAATCATAAGAAAAAGACTAAGTTACAGAATTCATCTCACTCCTTCCAACTCTTTGTAGAGGGTAGCAAGTACAGGTGTTTCTACTGTAACATGAATTCGTGAAAATCCCAGTATTCTGTAAAACTGCAACTAAGTAACAGGATTTTTATGAGAAATGGGGTTAAACTACCCCAAATCTATGTAATCGTGTGTGCAGAGTATAAACAAAAACAGTTGTTTCCGGAAGAGATTACTTGGAATTTGTACCCTAAGACACTAAAAATGCCAAAATCAAATGAGTGTCACTGCTCCCTTGTAGACCTGGGGCAATGCAGATGGAAGTATAACTCAGCATCATTGTGGTGCTCTTTAGCTGGGCACAGCTGTGACTGCAACCTGCCAGAAGCAGAGTGCAAGGTTGGCAATGGTTCTAATACTGGGGAAAGTGACCTGGAAACAGGGGCCCGTTATTACACTGTCATGGTTCTTGCTCCATGCACATACACACACAATAATCATTTATAAAGCAACAGGACTTTTCTGTTATATTAACATAACTTCTGTAAGAGCTATCTGGTGTTCTAGAAGATGCGTGGTTTCCTCAATGATTCTCAATGATTCCTCAATGATTCCTCAATGATTCTCCCTTTCTGTTTATGTATGACTGGCAATGCTCCATTTCATTGGCACATCTTAAGCTATGTAGTATCTTCAACAGGGTATATCTACAGATGGAAGGAAATTAGAATTATCTAGAGTCCTGGAGCTCTGTTAGTCTGATAGAGGAAACCACATGAGAGCATCCTTAACCCACATCAATCTGTCTTTACTTGAACTCTTATAGAGATGGAGGCTCACTGCCTCCTAAGATTGCCCATTCTTCATTCTACTTACAAAAATCTTGCGATTTCATGATACTTCTAAACTTTTGAGTATGTAGAGAAGACAATGTATTTAAACAAATCTTAAGTTCAAGAGTAAGTTGACTGGAAAGAAAAAATTTATTCTAATTATTGGATGATACAATGAATTATTTTTTGGTTAATATATGTAGAATGCTCATTTGCTCCAGGAGACATCTTTTTGGATGTGACAGTTTTTCATAGAAGGACTCTTTTAAAGAACTGGCAAAAGAGGATTAAATTTTCTCTGATGTGTGTTTTTATAAGATCAAAGACATTTGTAAATTTCTCAATCAGTTAATGAAAATTTTTTGTGAAGAACTTAAAAGAGAAGCTATGTTACAATTAAAAAAAATTGCATGTAATTTGTAAATAGAGGAATTGAAGACCAGTAAGCCAAATGCTCTAAATCTTTTCTTAATTACAGTAACATTCAAGATGGATATTGCCTTTAGTAATTCATTAAATTTTTGCCTCCAGTATTTGCCTTATTGACCCTATACATACCAAGTATCAAGTTTGCTTATCAAAAAAACCAAAGTGATAAGAAATAATTATTCTTAACACTAGACATCTTTGCTGAAAATGGAAGCCTTTAAAATACTTGAATCCTATAAATAAAATGAAGTTAAAGACAAAAGAAAACACATTTTCCTAATGACACTTGTCTCTAACAGACTAAAGAACTGTGTAATAAGAAGGCATTAATGTTGTTGCTATGATTTATAATCTTGCAGTGTTTCACAATAGAGGAGGTAAAGATTTAATGCAGACAGTGAGAGGTGACCATATGTTAGTAAAAAGCAAATTCCCATAATAGGTTTCAAGGTAAAATAACCTATATATTTTCATGACTGAAAGATATAACTTATAAAGTGATCCAGGATACTGGGCATAAAATTTCACACAGAGGTAAGTTTTAGAGCTAGTATGTTAAAAATTCTAAAGTAAGAAAATTATGTAGCAATGCCTACATGGAGGAGCTAAGAAGTTCTGAGAAGATCAAGGGTTCAAATACTTAGTTTCCTTTCATCTCTCCTGATCTCATTTAAACTCTAATAACATCACTTTCATCTATGAATATCCCTATTAATATCTTAAAGAATAAAATATTCAAATTACCCACTTCTTTGTTTGAGCACCACTTCTGCCTTCTAGTAATAGGTTTGGAAGTGTTTTCTAATGTTAAATAAAAAGTTTACAGTTTGTCACTTCTCATTAGTTATCAGTCTGTTATTTTTTATGGAGGGAATAATGTTGGAAGTAACGGTGGTTAGAACGACCAGGATTGGAGTTTGTAGAGATTCACCTGTCATTGTCAAAAATGTATAGAAATTGAATGGATATTATACAATCACCTCCCCCTTTTAAATCTGTAATATCTAGCGAAGTGCCTTCATTTTACTAGGGACTTTCATAAATAATTACTAATGTGAGTCATGGTTGATAAATTTGGATGTTATTTGTATATTTATTTATTTTAAATATTTATTTATTTATGCATACAAGAACTGGGGTATAGGCCAGAGGTGTGGGCAGTGAGAGGATTCACCAGAGACAGAGTGGGGAGCAGAACAGGTGGATTTATTGAAATACACTGCTGAGTGGAGCAGGGGGCAAGATAGGAGAAGTCTCTGGGTAGCTCCCTGGCTGGCCAGGGATCGAACTCCTGCTGCAGAGGCTGCAGATAGCTTCACAGTACTGTGTTTAACCCCTTGCACCACTAGGGAGGCCTATTTGTATATTTATTTAATCTTTTAATATTTATTTTGAGATTTACATCCTTATTTTTGTTTGAGAGGAAGAGGATCTCCCCCTTCAGGTGGTGTTGCTACACCACACCCACCACCAAGTGATTGTAACTTGTGATTTTCACTTTTAAGCAAAAAGTTGAAATGCTTGCTTAAAATATGGAAAAGTTTGCTATTTTCACCTCATAATCACAGAGGAAGGAACTTGGAAATTTTGCTGTTCACTTGTTGAAATCTGATCATTTCCACAAACACTGATTTAATTCTGAAAGGAAATAAAATTCCATACAGAAGCCTCATTATGCCAATCTAAAATGGAAATGCATTTTTATTTTAAACAGGCTTGTGGAAACCAATGAAAGAAAATAGAAACTGGATAAGATGAAAGGCAAAGCTACAAGGGACCTAGTGTTTTGCTGTATCCTCCTATCATTTACATGAGTATGTCTGTTTATATGGATAAGGTATAAAGAAACATTTCTGAGATAGCAAGTTAGTACAAGAAACTCAAATCTACATTAGTACAAATCTACATTCTGGCTCAAAGGAAGATGATCATTCAAAACCTGTTTAAATTGTTATGAGGTTTAAAAGCTGAGAAAATTGCACAGACAGCAACTCTTTTAAAGACAGAGCAGCATTTGCTTAAAGGCCATTAAAAGACATCAGGAAAATACAAAAGTAGCAAGTGAAATTTCCTTAGTACTCAGGAAATAGTGCTTTTGTTATTTGTGGACAGAAAGGTATCTTCAAATCTCCTGAGTGAATGCATAAAAGTTCAATGTACACACACACACACCCAGAAAAAGAGAGAGAGAGGCTAATATAACTAGCACTTACCACTTCGGGGCAGAAAAAGATCAAGAGAAGGATGAAATTTGTAGAATAAAAATGTGGGCCGGTGAACATGGCAAAGATTTTAAGGGGAGGCAAAAAAAGTGATATTTCTGGAGAATTAGCTATTAAATCATGCATATTTATTATAGTCAGACTTGGCAGTACAATTTCTGGTAAAAGCATGTCAGAGGTTTCAATATAAAATTTCGATTAGAAGCGGTTATTGTGTAAAATTAGCAATCCAGATCTATGAACATCCACATCATCTGGCAGACACATACAAGCCCAGATGTCCTATATCTTTACGCAGAGTTTAGAGTCACTGACATAAAACTGAAAACCATAACTATCTCACTTGGGGAAAGCTAAGATAATTGGTCATAGCTTTAACTTTATCATTATTTCAAATAACACAGTCTATTAATCTATTTTAAACCTACTCCTAGAACCACAAGCTATACAGATGAGGCATATATTTTCAACTTGCCCCTCCAGGTCAACTGTCTATCCATCTCTTCCTGGAATGTGTTCGGGAGAGAGGGCACTGATCATTGACTTCTGCTGCGATTTGGCCAGTGGGAGGTACTGGTAGGACATGACAAGGAAGAGTGAAGTCCATATATTTATTCCCCTGAGGTTCTGCCTTTACTCTCAATCCTAGTTTATTTTGGGTAAAATTATTCATAGGAATGTATCTTTCCAACTAGGAAACCACTAAAAACCATCTTCCTTTTTGGTTTGGGTTAGTAATTGCTTTCTTCTGCCTTTAATCCCAAGGCAGTGCACTATTGCCCGTTGACATCCCTTCAGCTTCTCATATTTTGGGAAGTGAACTTTTCACTTAAGTTTCTTGTTGAATTTTTCATCTCATTCTTTCCAGGATAATGATTGATGGGCATCCACTTAAAGGTAAAAGACTTATTTTATGAAGAAATATTTTCATGTGATGTACTGATCTATGTGAAAATGCAAAACATGACAGAAAATGTAAAACATGACAGAAAACCAATTTTTCAGAGCAAGGGAACAGAGAATAAGCCTTGATATTCTACTTTACAATTAACAAAGCCTCTATAGCTCTCTACTGAGATCTTGACTGACATTATCTTATTTTCATTTAACACACTGATATGAGGTCTTAATTTCGGAGAGAGAGCTTTTGGAATTTAAGGGATCTATCTATATTCAAAAAAATTTCCCTTTTTATCGCTAACCTCATTTGAGTTTAATACATTTCTTATATCTGATAATTGGATGAAATTTACATATAAAATAAAAGTTCCCAAAGGGAAAATATTCTAAAAGTTTATTATGGAAATGAAGGTTAATTTAGTTGCTCCATTACCATTTTATTTCTCCATGTCTCTGGTTGTTTAGTCTATGTCATGTTTGCTTATTAACATCCACCAGTTGCTACTCATATTGGAGTTCCTTCAGCCTCAAACTATCCCATTACTGAGTTCTTCCATCCCCCTCAAATTAGTACATCAAATTGGACCAATCTCTGATTGACTGCAGTCTGCTGGGAAGAATGTTCTATGATTGAATAAACTCCACTAATGTGTGCACAAAAAGTAATAGCTTTTTATTATATTTGGATTTAATTTTAGTTTTTAAAAATGACTTTATTTAATTCTTCATCGAGAATGAGACTTGGATTTGTTTAGTGGAATTTTAGTTGGGGTCATCAAGGAGCCAAGGGAAATCAGGAGCACAGAGATCAGAAATTAAGAATGGGAAAACTCCTGTTTGAGATATTTGTACTGTCGTCTGTCTTTGTATTGACTTTGCTGTCTCTATTTCAAAGTTTACAGATTCTCTGGAGTTTTGGATTGCTCTCTTGGCAATGGCATTAGTGGGCAATGATATTTGTGTGGCAGGACTATTTGTATTGTTTTTTCACTTACCTGGATTGCACACAAACTAAGCTCTGTCTTACATTTTTTTATTACTTTTATAAAGAACCAGGCTCAATGACCTCTACAAGAAGGTACTCAGTAAAGGGTTGGGTGAAAGAACATAGTCTTTGTTCTTCATTAAACAATCCATTTTCTTCCTGTATTAGTAGGCTTCAATAATACGCATCCGATTCTGACACATTATGTGGAATTTTCTATTTCTAGGTCCAGCAATCCATAATGTCATCCCTGAACATAAATCTTTTTTGAATTTCCTTCTAATTTGTTTTTCCCTGCTTTGGGTTGCCTTTTTCTGTAGAGCATGACTAGGACATATCTCTGTGAATGTCAGAAATGACAGTGTCAGTTTCAGAATCATGGAAATAAGTGAGTGAAAGATATGAGAAAGTTCTGGGAAAGAAAGTGGCATTTCTAGATGGAGAATTAAATAAAAATGTGAGCTCATATTTCAGGGAGGACAATCTGGAGGGTTAGATGACACATGAGTCCCCCTTGTGTACTTTTCAGATGTAGTCATAACAGACTACATTTACACAATTTCATTTAAAAATGTTCTTGCTATTTATTTATATCAGGTATCATTATGAAAAAATATTGGGGGAGAAGTGGAGAGAAAATGAAGACAAAGGGCTTTGTTTAAATAATACTCCTACTAAATATTTTTTCTTTTTTTCTTTTCCATCTGTCCCTCCTTTCTTTCGTCTTTCTTTTGTCCCTTTTACCTCCCTCCCTTCTTATTTTTTCCCCTTCCCTACTTCTTTTCTGATTTCTCTTCCTTCTTCAACAAACATTTACTTCCTATTGCACATTCTGTAGGACTGAGGATAGAAATAATGAAGGCAAGGCTCTGATTAATGTCTTTAAAATTCTCAGTCTACTGGGGAAGCATAAATACTTTTGTAATTACACTGACTTTTGTAATGATTTTTCCAAATGCAAGGGGAGAAAGGGAGTTCTTCCATTAGAAGATATATATATATGCATAAATATATATAAATACTTATATAAGACATGTTTATACATGTAAACATAAAGTGGCATCACAGCATCATTTTGTGAATATTAAAGGACATTACTGCTGGGCAAATATGCTGATTGATGGACATGAACAATGTACAAGCAGAACATAAATGTCTTGGTATGCATGTAAAGGAGTTAAAATTTTGTTCTAAGGCCTCCCCTGGTGGCGCAGCAGTTGAGCGCTGGGCTATGAAGCTGCCCACAGCTTCTGCAGTGCCTGTTCAATCCCCCACCACTGGTGAGGGTCCCACTTGGCACGACAGACCTCTCCTGCCACGCCCGCTGCTCCCCTCAGCAGTGTATTTCATTAGTCTGCCTGTTCTGTTCCCCACTCTGGCTCTGGTGAATTTTCTCACCCTCCCACACTTCTGACTGTACACAGTGCTTGTATAAATAAAAATAAATAAATCTTTAAAAAAATAAAATAAATTTTGTTCTAAGTTAATGAAAATGATTTGAAGATTTTAAGTAGGATTCTGAAATTACTACATTTTCAGATATTGTCAGAAAATGTATGCTAAGAGCAGTGTTGAGGAAATGCTTGGAGAATATAGCATGGACACAGGTAGGGTCAGTTATTCTGGCGAGAGGAAATAAGGTCCTGTATTAGAGCTGTGAAGGGAGTGGAAGGGCAGAGACAAGTTCAGTTAATAGCTGCAGATGTAACAGGTGCTGGTGATGACTTGAGTGTGGGATTAAAGGGGAGGCATTGGGATAACCCCTGCATTAGTATCTGGGAGGACCCTAGGCTATTTTTTTTTTTACTGTTTTTTACCAAATGTGAAAAGTTATACAGAAAATGGTTTTTAAGACTTCAGAGTGGTGGAATCTCATTTTCAAATATTTTCCCCTCCTGTTGGTAAAATCATTTCAGTATATATGATTAGAGAATAGCCACACCTGTTGACAGACATTTTATTGCCAGACTGAATTTTTAATAATATACAACAAAGCAAAATTTTCATCATGAAGTTCAGAAAACTTGGTTGAATCAAAACAAAACTTCTTTGCATTCAAATTAAATAAGTAATTTAATTGGAGTATACTTTTCATTATTATTATTAAGATATTTTTGAGGCCCAAGTAGACCAGCCTTTAGTGTGAACTGAAGATATCCAAAAGATACTAGAATTGACAAAAAATATCTGTTTGATAATATCACTTTTTGTATTTTGGCATTTATTCTAAAGCAAGTCATTAAGGATATGAGTATTAAAAGAAATGAAGTATGATATTTGAGTGGCAGATTGCTAAACTTGTCTTTAGTTTTTTAAAACAATGTTTGAGTTCTTATATATTGAGTTTTTTTTCTCTTTGTGGATCTATAACAGTGTGGCATAACTAATATTTTTAAGTTTATTGTTCAATTTCTTTCAAGTCCCTGACATTTCATGTTACTGCTTTCATATTTCTTTGAGCAGGTAATGGTAAACTGGCACCTACTTTTCCTTGGGCAGATTGGCAGATAGAAATCCCAGGAGAGGACAGTGCTGTGATATTTCCAGGATATGATAAAACCTCAGCTTATGTTGGCAATTGTACCTGTGTGAATACCAAATATCTTTATGGTAATGATGTGAGCTCTGCTATTCTTCATGCATTTCAGTGGCAATATCAGAAAATTAGTGCTTTGATCTTGACATTAAAAATGTGTGCATTTTGCTACCTGAATAATATTTCCCAGTGGATTATAATGTCTGGCTGAAATGTTTATTGTTTTCCTTTGGCTAATTCTTGAAATTAAACTTTAGGTTGTTGGTCTGGAAAACATTTTAGAGATGACTGAATCCAACCTCTTCAATTTTCAGATGAGGTCACTGAGTTGCAGAGAGCTCTTTGGAGGTATTTGTCTGGTCAACATCAGCAGCCCTGGCAAGAGGTTCAGAGCTCTGAATAACAATCCAATAGTTTTGCCAGGTTGAGTCCTTGCTATAAAACATCTACATCTATTAGAAATAGGAAGCTCTACATTCGGGTTTATTAAATTTATTTTCTAGAATCATCTCTATGCTGAAAAGCTTAGATTGCTCTCACTTGAAAACAAGCTGGATGGAATACTAAATTTAAACTAAAAGTGAGTTTACATCTCTGTCAGTCTTAGTTCCTTCTACAGCTGTTGATTGAGAAGCTACTTGTGCCGTCTCTGGGGTACTATAAAGAAAGAAAAGATTTAATTTCTGATGTTGGACTGTACATGAAGGAATATAACACAGGCCAAATAACTCTAAAAGATTAGACTGTTTAAATGTTACAGCAAAAATGAAACTGAAGTGGTCTGGGTCCATGCAATGAAAAACTAATTCCATCTGGGAAGAGGGAAACCATGAAGATCAAGTAGGTTTTGAAAGCTCACAAGTAGAAATAGTGGTCTTCTAGGCAAAATAAATGTCATAAAGCAAAGGATTAGAGACTCTAGATTTTTTGAGTAGTGCATCTTTTGATAGGCGAAAAGCATCAAGGGAAACGAGATAAGTAACAGTGAAGGAACTTACATACTACTTTTTTTCTGAAGAAAATTTGGGGTTATTGAAGATTTTGATAAAAGGAGCAGGTGGAAAATAAACTTGGTTTGATTTAATGTTTTCCTAGGGGGTTTGAAATCATGCCTAAACTACCCATCCTTACAAAAGATCACTGTAGTCCAAGTTGGGTTTGTTTTTTTTTCCAAATTCCTTTTTGCTCAGCCTCAAGATCTAGTTTATTGCACATGGATATGATGTTTTTCTTGACCCTTTGACAGCTTTTCTCATTTCTATAACTCTATTGTGCAGATATTTTCACCCACTGCTAGGTTTATATTTTATGCCTTGTTTCTAACGGCTGGCATTTTACTCATTAATGGTTTGTGAAATAAATTCGTTCATGAATACATGATTAATGAGTGTATAAGTGGGTCTTCTAGGGTACTGAGCATTCATGTACAATGTATATTATTTAAAATTAGTCTGCTCATAGCTAACTGTTTTAGGAACCATAAGCCAACTGTAAATATTTTAGCACCATTTACCATTTCTATAATTTCAGAGTTACAGGGGTAGAACCCTAAGGGTTCAGACACCTCATTTGCACAATCATTATCTTTACATTCTTTGGTTTTGGACATTACAGCAGTGGTTCTTTCATCATTTTATTTTTATTTCACTTTAAAGATGCTATAAATTTCCTCTTTTCCAGGTGATAAGATGATATGTCACTGTAAAGATGTTATCAATTTCTTTTTTTCCAGGTGTAATATCCTGTTAATGTGTTATTGTGCTTCCGTGGTGTTTGGTTTGGTTTGGTTTTTTTAGGCAAGTTGCTGCTTTAATCAAATTCTGACAGTGTCGATTAATCGACTAACTCTACCTAACCTGCCTCTTCCTCATGTTGGTGCTCTGAACCAGAAACCTCTTGATGTAGTTTTTAAATGTTACCTCGGTTGCTATTTATCTATCTACTTTTAGATTCACTCTATGCCCACACCTAGATTATAAGTGCATGAAGCAGAGACTGTACTCATGTGCTCTTGAAGCGTGTTTTCTGGAAGGTGTAGGATAGATAGGAAATGAGATATAACTCTGTTCTTCATGGTCCCTCATTCTCCCTTTTGTAAAAGGAAATTCAATAATAGAACTTCATGTTTTTGCTGTTTATATGGTTGATATCACCAGTGAGAACATCAGAGAAGCTCTTGCTCAGTTCTTACAATACAGCATGTCTAGTGAGTTAAGTATGACTTTAACTTAACCAATAGGAAGCCAGTATGAGGTTTTCATTATATGCTCTTTGGAGACAAGTACTTTACATATAACAGAAAAATGTGTAATCCTTTCTGCTTAACAGGAAGCAAATTATTTCAATTATCTAAATTCACTCCATAGCCAGCTTTCTCCCAGGCAAATGGTAGTTGTTTGGGGACAATGATAAGGATATTGTCAGATAATATTTAGATTAACATTTTAAGTGGCACAGTAACATACTGACTTAGTCCCATGGCTAGAAAGTAATTATCAGGCTAAGTCATACACATGCTTTTAGTTTTTAAAATGAATTTAAGCTTATCTGTGCAGTGGTGCTTTTTCAAATATGGAACTACAAGCAATAACCTTTGGACATTAAATAGTAAATGGTAAAAACATTTTTAAAAGGTTTTCTGTTTTGAAATATATCATGTGGGATATTTGTAGAGGAGTTCAAATTATATTAAAATAATTTGCTGTTTTACAAGAGAACTGTTTTTCTGGTGGTTTTCTGTTTTGCAATTAGTTTTTTCTGCCAAATTATCTGTGTTTCTCGAGGATTAAGATAGGTCCAATTTAGTCCACAAAATGACATTTAGACTAGCAAGTGACCATTGCCATAGAAAATGCGGATCACTAATTATCAATGCTTGTAAAAACAACAAATAAAAAAGATTTCCTAAGAGACTATTTCTGCACAGATGGAAGTTATCAAAAAGAAATAGCAAAATTAGGAAGAAAGCAGCAGAATATATATAGCTGGTTGCATAGATTACTATCTTCAGGAAAGACTAAGAGAACAGGAGAAATAGTATAGCGTCTCATACAGAGGTTTTAGAAGTGAAGGTAAATTGATAAATAAAAATGAGAGTAAAATAGAAGCAATGAAGGAAGGAAAGTTCAGGAGTAGTTGCAAACCTTAAGGATTTTTTACAAGTTATCAAAAGTGTAGCTGTAGTTTAGTGGACATTATTCAATTCCAATGGGTCACTTAAAATTTAATAAGGCGTTTTTTGGGAAGCGGGGGGAGAAGTAGGATTAGGGTCAGAATAAGGGGGGTGGGAATTGTATGGGGAATATAACCAAAATGAAAATGTATACATTGTGCAAAAATGAAAAAATGTAAGAATTATATAAAATAAAATAATTAAAAAATTAATGAGGCGAGACAACAGAAAAAAAATGAGTAAAACACAAAAGTACCCCAATACTAAGACACAATGAAGTCAATTTGTAATTATTGATTTGTCTTTGTTTAGCTTTCTCATTAGCCTTTTAAAATAAACTTATATAATATATAATTAGATGATTGCAAATTACTCTTCTTTGTGGTTAGAGTCCACTTAAGGAACTCTGACCTGGCATTATTTGCAGGAGAATTACATGTATCCAGGTGGGCTGAAGTGACCATCTGGTCACTGGATTGATTCCCAGGGTTGGACAGATGATAGTTGATTTCTAGCTTCACCCACGCATTTTCCACCTTCAAAAAGCCCAAATGGTGAGAATTTATGTAATTGGTAACAAAAAAAGAGGCAATTACACACAACAAAATATTAACATTAATAAAGAATTGCTATCAGGCTACCATTGGCATTAGTGCCTTTATCTCCCCTGTCTTACTGTCTTCCAGATACTTCCAGAAAAAAATATCTCCTACTTCTCACAACAATCTTAAGAGACGGGCTACATTTACCTGAATTTATATGTAAATGAGCCAGGGCTTATAGAACATAAGTAGATTTCAAGGTTCCACAACTAAGAAAGAGAAACTCTTGATCAAATTCAATTCTATATTGTGAGTTTTTCACCCCTACGCTATAGTGCATTAGCACCTGGGTGTTGGTGGAGGTCAAGTGAAGGCTATCAGAGATTGAGGTATAATTATATTCCCCAAATTATATAGTTTTGTAAAAAAAAAAAAAACCTGGGAAATTAATAAAATTTGTCCCCAAATTTAAAATATATAAATATTATTTTTGAAGCCTTTGCCATCTGCTGCATTCCAAGATAACTTTTCCTTCCCCTCTTTATTGAGGATCTCAAAAATCTTTACCTAGCCCCTAGCAGATTTACCAAAATGCCGGATGGTCTCACTCATAGCAGGAATTTAGAAAACCTAAATAAGGAGCCAGGAAAAAGGCCAATTAATACAGAGTAAAAATCAAAATCAACAAGCAACTATAAACCAGAGACACACTACGGGGGGTGGGGGGTGGCGGGGAGAGGAAGGATTAGGGTCAAAATAAGGGGGGGTGCAATTGTATGGGGAATATAACCAAAATGAAAATGCATACATTGTGCAAAAATGAAAAATTATGTAAGAATTATATAAAATAAAATATTAAAATATATATATACTTTAGTAGGAGCAATGCAATGAGGAAGAAGGACCTTTGGTAATATAATTCCCTATTTTGTGGACAACTTGGTATGACATATTGTTATAATCAAGCAACCTTCCTTGAATCATTTGCTCTCAACTATGCTTTCAATAAAAATTGGATAATAGTAAACTAGAAATTTTACTCTCTGGAAATCTCAATGGTAGTTATACAAGCTATGTGTATTAACTACTCTGCTAGGGATAAAATTAACATCTTTTATTAAAAAGGAAGAATCCAAAAGGATTTGTAATTAAATAATATTCTTTTGGGGGTTTTAATCAACCATGTCTTTCATTGTAACAGTTGGGAAAAGTTCTCAGATGATCCGCTAACTGATTTTGTACTATTCTGGCATCTTTAATTAATCTTTCAATTCTTTAAAATATTCTACTTTACTAAAGAGTGGGGCTATAATCAAATGAAATTTATATCTGTTTGTATTTCTCTTATCCTTGAACATGTACTAAGATTCTGGATAAATACCAAATGGGGCGTAAATACAAAAAGAGCATAGAAAGTTGAAATTAACTAAACTCATAGCATCTTCGGGACCTGAATTGAATGTTCAGTGTGTTCAGCAATGTCTTATTAAAAATCATTTTATAATTGGAAGGGACTTTAGGGACCATTTGTGCATCCCATTCCATCCTACTTTATGCAAAAGAATTTTTAACAACAATAAGCAATGTTCAAAAGATCATGGATGATATGTGAGTGAGTTAAAAATTAAACCCATAGAATTTCTTCCTTCCATGCCTCATTTGTCAATTCTCATGGTAAATCATTGTTTGTCATTAAAAAAAAAAAAGCTCTTAATCTATTACCACATACATAGTCTTTTATGGTGTGAAGGGTCTTTGATTGACTTCTTTTTCTCCTTTCATCCCTAATAAGTAAATACTTTAATTTTAAGCACTATTTCAATAGATAACTTGAGGGAAGGGGCCAGGCACAGGTAAAACACTTATGAAAAGAATGTGTCTTTTCTCTGTCCTCTTTTGTTTATATGATATAGTGGAAGTCATGTAAAATTGAATAACATAAAGTAGATGAATAATAAGGTTACAGATTTAGCCACATAGTTGAGAAGTAGGATATATTGCACAAGCAATATTTTTAACACTAATTTACTGAAAAACAAACTACCATTTATTTAGCATTTACTGAAGACTAGACAGTGAACTTGGTGTTTCAAGTTGTTATTTAACCTTTATGAAGGAAGTATTATTATTCCCATTATATTACTGAGAAATGAGTGATTTAGACACATGCTTCAACCAATACAATAATTTATTATGAATTCAATCAAGAAAAGTTAGTGTTTGGACATGTAATAATCATTATACTGTTAAAGATATTTTCTTTGCATAAAAGGAAAATAGGAAAAACTAAGAAATGAAGAAAAGCTTTTTTTTAGGATAAGCAGAGTTTTCATTGTGATTTTAAATCAGCATTTAACTGACAGGTCAATTTGAAAATCATCTCATATGTTTTTACAATGAGTTTTAAAGATCTCTGTATTTAAATTATTATATAATTTCAGAATAGTCAAGCCACACTTTAAAATATTTTATAATTCATGTTGCACTTTTGTAATTACCACGATTAGTTCGAATAGTGGAAGTTTTACCCTAGCAGTCACCATCTGAAACATTCCCTCTTTCACACTCAGATACTCATGTGTATGTGTGCAAACACATAGGAAAATGCTTTAATTTTCCCGTTTCCAGAATCTTAGTTCAACTTCAGTGTTGACTCCATCATAATGTTAACCTGTAGCAGAGGAAATGAAAATTTCACAAACATCTTTTTTTTCCTGCTTTACTCACATAAATTTTTTTTTCCCTTCTTTTACATTTGTTGGATAATCAGAAAGCCACTGTATAAGGAGACATATGCAGCTATGTCTTAGACATAGGCTACAGCAGAAATAAAATGCTAAGGATAGCTAACTACAGATGTCTTTCTGTTAACATAGTACATGGAAACAAGATTTTTTTTTTGGGCCTCATGATTTTTGGAAAAAATAAAAATGAGTCTAATATCCCTTATGTTTTTGGTGGAGCTGAAGTAATATGTTTTCTTGGACATGGAAATATGGCTATTTGGAAAGAGTAGTCCCCCACATCAGTCAGCAATACCATTTTCTTATATTGCTTTGAAACTTTTTCAAGAGAATTTTAGGTTAGAGTTTTGGTCCAATCTAGTTAAAATATACAATCCCATCTGCTATCAGCTCTGCCTTTCTTTCTTGGTTATATCACATCACATCTACTACTCACTAAGTTGTCCATGCATAATATATGACCATTCAGGATGAATCTGATCCAGAATGAGAGGGGAAAGAGTAATACATCTTTTCACTTTCTATTACCATCTATGTTGAATGCCCACCAGCTAGTTCATGGCTTTGTGAATTTTCTATATCAGGAGAGATTTGGACTGACTAAACCTTTTCATAGAGTTAGTGAAAAAATAGCTAGTTCCTGGAGAAAATTCAGGCTTGTCTTTTAACATACATGAAAGATTCATTATTGATTTAATGTAGACAGTAACATGTGAAAAACTCACAATCAATCATTAGTGACATTCCCTCATGTCTACTCCCTTCTCAGAAAAGTTCTTTTACCTTCTTACATTTATTGAAATCTTGTTCTCCCCTGAGATCACAGCTGTCTCTAAAGCACTTTCGAGCCTCCTGCCACACACCTCTGTCACTAAGCCCGGCAGTGGAAAAGTTGCCTCTTTGTCCCTAGTTGCAGTTTTCAAGACATTCTTCTTCTTTTCTCTCTACCTATAATATATCCCCACTCTTGGCTGATGGCCATGCTTCTGATTTCACTGAGAAAATAACAACAATGACAGGAGTGCTTCCCTGTACTTCTACTCCCCTCCATAAACTTTGTTTTCCCTCCTGTTCCTGTAGAGGAATTCTCTCTCTTCCTATTTAAAACTAACCTTTCACAGATTATTTCAGTCAGCATTTATAGCATGGTGTTATTTCTCCTGTTTTATGCATTTATGCAAAACAAATCTCTGAAATCATACTCCCTTCTAGGTATACCCCATTTCTCTCTTTAACAAAGGTCCTCGAATGTCTTCTTAAATAGCTTTTTGGCCATACTTTATTGAATCCATTAGGAAGACATCTACCAAAATCATTTATCGGTGTTATCAATCATTTTTATTTATAAAGATAATGACTAAAGTTCATATTCATATTAGTCATCACAGATGAGTGAAACTATCTGAATTTTAGGGTTTAAAACATACAAATTTAAGGGTTTAAAACAAAATAAGTGTAGTATCTTACAATTTTGGAGGCAAACATCTGAGATAAATCTAAGAGGAAGTGTCAATAGGACTGTATTTCTTTTTGAAGTGTCTAAAAAACTCTATTTCCTGACTTTCTAACTTCCAGAGAAAGCCTGCATTCCTTGGCTTTTGACCCCTATTCCATCTTTGAAGTACCTCTCTCTAATCTCTGCTCTGCCATCCAATCTTCTTCTGACTTTGACTATCTAGTGTTCCTCTTATAAGGGTCCATCAGAAAACCTGGAAACATTCTCTCTCTTCAAGGTTCTTAATTTAGTCATATATACAAATTACATTGGCCATATAAGTCAACATTTCTGCAGTTTCTGGGGCAATAGGATGTGGGGGAACACAATTTTCTATAACAAAGTCCATAGACTTTTAAATATCATATTGGGCAAATAAAGAATTACAATTCAGCAGTAGAAAATATCTTCAGAAGTTATAACACAATTTATAAAGAAACTTTCTAATAATTAGTTTTGATTAAGCATAATCTAATACCTACACTCTTGTCTTGCTCTCTAACATTAGAAACCTGTGGACAGAAGCTAGTTAATGATGTATCAATTTTATAATAGAGAAGAGGAGATGCCTGGTGTCTTTCATGAAGAATTAAAATAGACACCCTTTATATTTCCTGTAATGCTCAGAGTCCTTTACTCTCATTAGACAGATTGTAGAAAACAATATTATTCATTCATTTGTTTTTTATTAAATCTTCAAAAATTAATGAAAGAGGATACAAATAAATGCTGAACATGCTGCAATGCTTAGAATATGTTTTTAGATTTACTTTTGTGTCAATGTACCCATGACTGAATTGCAATGATTTTCTTAATGACATTAACTTTGTTTTTACCTAGTATAGTAAAGGAAGCCTAGAATTTAGCTTTAATATTAGCAACTAGAAGGTCTTTTAGCAGAAGAAAGGGAGATGAAAGAGTGATGAACTACATTTTAGAAGATAAAGATGCTCCCTTTTAGGGTGACCTCCAAATAAAAGAATATGTGGTTCTCTCATTTTATATATCAGGAAACAGAAACCAAAAAAAATTGTTGAGTTACCCAAAATGATGCCAATAGATATTTTGCACAGTTGGTATTGTGCTTTTACTTTTTTAACTCCTAATTTAATACTCTGTCTAAACCACTACAAAATTTCCAATTTCCTAATTACTATACAATTTTCTCTGCTTTGACATGGGTTCATTCTTCCTTTATCTTTGTTTTATATTTTAAATTAGCATTTGGTTGAGTTCCATGAGAAGTATCTTTCCAAAATAAATAATTATGTCCAAATAGACAAAATATAATCATGTTTCCATTGCTTCTCTATCTGCAAAATAAAGACACAAGTAAAAAAGGAAAAATAATTTTACAGATTTTTTAATGTATTTTTCTTTCCTCCTCTTTCTTCTTACTATGTGACTTTAGAGATTAGTTGAGCTGTATTAAATACCTGTTGTAAAAGTGAATGACAACATTTAGAATAGACTGGTAACCAGGTCTCAGATTAATGCATATAGGGGTGTGTGTGTGTGTGTGTGTGTGTGTGTGTATGTATGGTGTTTTTAAAGGCCAATCAATTTCACTTGAAATGCTTAAATGTACATTGGCAAATGTATGCATCATGTGTGTAGCTTCAGTGTATTCCCAATGTGTAAGATATTTTTTTTAATATTTATTTATTTATTTATACAAGCACTGGGTACAGTCAGAAGCGCGGGAGAGTGAGAGAATTCACCAGAGCCAGAGCAGGCAGCAGAGCAGGCAGAAGGACCGAAGTACCCTGCTGAGGGGAGCAGCGGGTGGCAGGAGAGGTCTGTGCGCCATGTGGGACCCTCCTCCACTGGCCGGGGAGCAGCCAGGGATTGAACTGGCGCTGCAGAGGCTGCGGGCAGCTTCGCAACCCAGGGCTCAACTGCTGCGCCACCGGGGAGGCCCCCAATGTGTAAGATATTTATCTCCCTGTGATCCTTAATTTTCCTTCACTTCCATGCTACATATAAACTTATTATAATTTCATGACTTCTTCAATTCTTATTCCATTTTTATTTCAGAAAAGTTATTTAAATTTGGAGCCTTTTCTTGCTTTGACTCACAGGGAAGTCATGATGCATTGGCACCACTGAGGCACACACACCATAAGTAAATTATTGATTGATTCCTTTGACTTGAATTTCTGATATTTACAAGATACAATTGCAATAAAGCTAACTCCATTCTACCTATGTTTTCTTTTAATCTTTAACATTTTCTATATGATAGTATTGGACTCATATAATATTACAGTGCAAATATGAAGTCAATGTTGCATTTCTTTCTATGGTACTATTATAAAAGTATATAGTAAAATAATAATTCAACAGAATATTTTCAATCCTTTCAAAAAAACTCAGTTCCTAAAAAGAGATGGAAAATTATAGATACTATAGTGATTTATCAAATAAGACTAAGACATTACTTAAAACAATTATAATCAAAACAAATTATAAATTAATAAAATGTTCACTCTAATAACCTATGAAAATAAAATAGGCATGTACACATATAACGGAATAAGGAGATAGACTAACTTAGCCACCAAGTATCATAAAACATACCAGGTAATTCACAGGAGTTTTAAGTTGCATCCCAGAGTCACCAAAAGTCAAAAATAGCACTAAGGATTATGCGATAAGATAGGAAAATAATAAAAATTTGTAAAGGGCAATCTTGTAATATTCTTCAAGATAAATAAACTGATACAAAAGTTCTAAGCCTTGAAAACAAGGTTCTTAAAATCTCTCACATCTCTGCGCTAATATCTGATAGTGGCAGGAACCAAAATCAAAGATTGTATTCATGCATCATTTGACCCAGGATTTTAAGTTTTTAGATGCTCCTAGACTTATTTTTTCCTTCATATCTTCATTTATTCATTCAACAAATACTCTTTATCACATGCTAGTTGCTACATGGGAAAAGATAAAATAATGGCCAAACACAGAGCCTGACCTCAGCTGTATTACAATTTACTGGGAGAGACACAATATAATAAATGTCCAGTTAAGAAAAAAGAACATGGTAAGTGTTAAAAAAAAAAGGTGGTTGGAATAAAAGTGTTTTGCAAATGTGGAGGAGAAAGAAATCTAATTCAGTGGGTTCAATGAACACCTATTCTATGAAAATCTGTGCCAGTGGCTATAGATGCAAAAATAAATACAACATAAGTCTCTTCTTACAGAACTTGTTATTTATCAAGCTATCTCTGCCTGGGGCCTAAGGAGTGTCAGGGAAGAATTTATGGAAGAAATGACATTTGAGTTGCGTCTTAAAATATGGGTGAAATTTTGACATATGGGGAAGAGGGAAAGAACTTTCCAGGGAGAGGCAAAACCATGAATGCAACAGCATCTGTGTTCCTCTTTCTGAACTTATTTTTATTCTTTTGAGAGTTTGGCATAAGAATAGCAGAAGGCATATATGCTTTACTACACCTTGTTTGTAAAGCAAAAAAAAAAATAAATGTTCTTAGAAATATATTTTTATTGTTTCAGGGTTTTTTTTAGTATTTTTATTAGCATCATTCAAATTACTTCATGTTACTTATAGAGATGGTCTTCTGTTGCCACTGTATCTTGGACCCCTTCTCTTCAATAGGTCTTATAGGTAGCAGAAGTAAATTAAACCCCAGTATTGGCAAGTATTTTTGAAATAATACAGTTCTTAAATAATAGTTGTTCATGAGTAAGGTCTACGGTAGTTAATTATGTAGTTACTCTTATGTATTTTTGCCTTTCATGTTATCCAAGTGGGTTGAAGTGAGATATGACAGAATCAGGGCATGAGGTACTCAGGTGGATTTGCTTTATATGAGCAACATCATCAGAGATGTTATTAAGTCTCTAATTAGTGGTTAGACTTTGTAGAAGAGCAGGAAAACCAGTACAAACAGAAAACTGAGAAAAGCAATCCAAGAAGGAAGAACAGAGAAATTATGTTCATAAACGTGGTCATTTCTCCATGACAACTGTAGTTTGAGATTTTGTGTCCAGTTCACATGTTTATGTCCTGAAGGCCAGTGTTAACGGTTTTAGGTCACAGGACCTTTCAGAGGTAATTAGAGTGGAGACTGCATGAGTAGCACTGAGGATCTTACATAAAAGTTCCCAGAGAAATAGCTCACTCTTTCCAACAAATAAGGATATCAAACTCTGCATTCTGCAAGAGGGCCCTCACTAAAACTGGGACATGAGGGTGCCTTGATCTTGAACTTCTAAGTGTCTAGAGCTGTGAACAATACACTTGTGATGTTGGCAAACTACCCATTTGGTCTTATTTCATCAGAGCTGCCTGAAGGGACTAAGACAATAGCCCTCTGCCCTGAACAATTTTATTTTATTTTTTTAAAGATTTATTTATTTATTATTACAAGCACTGGGTACAGTCAGAAGCGCGGGAGGGTGAAAGAATTCACCAGAGCCAGAGGGGAGATCAGAGCAGGCAGACTGAGGAAGTACACTGTTGAGGGGAGCAGCAGGCAGCAGGAGAAGTCTGCGCGCTATGTGGGACTCTTGCTGGCGGCCGGGGATCGAACCGGTGCTGCAGAGGCTGTGGGCAGCTTCGCAACCCAGCGCTCAACCACTGCGCCACCTGAACAATTTTAGATTAAGCAATTTGAGTAAATATATTTTATTTTTTATTTTTTGAAGATTTATTTATGCATACAAGTGCTGGGGTACAGGCCAGGGATGCGGGGGATGAGAGGATTCACCAAAGACAGAGTGGGGAGCAGAACAGACAGACTGGCTGAAATACACTGCTGAGGGGAGCAGTGGGGCGAGTCAGGAGAGGTCTGCTGCTCCATGTGTGCTGCTCTCTGGCTGGCTGGGGATTAAACTCATGCTGCAGAGGCTGGGGATTGCTTCATAGTGTGGTGCTTAACCCCTTATGCCACCAGGGAGGTCCGAGTAAATATATTTTAAACCTTCTTTCTTTAATACTTTTAGTTTTACTTTTTAATTCATATTCTTTTTTTTTTCTTTTTTTTTTTTTTATTGAGGTGGCATTGGTTTCAGAGGTCTAGGATCACACCTCTTCAGATGTATGTCACCACACCACATACACCACCAAGGGGATGTCAACTACTTTATCACACCATTAAAAATTCTTTTATTTATGTGGTTTGATTCTGCTGTAATTGAGCTATCCTTTAGGTCTCTTTCTTCCTAGCAAACTTGTAAGTATATAAGCATGATGTCAATTTTTTTTAAAGATTTATTTTTATTTACTTATGCACACAAGGGTACAGGCCAGAGGTATGGAGGGTAGGGGGTGAGAGGATTTAGCAGAGACAGAGTGGGGAACAGAACAGGCAGATTGACTGAAATACACTGCTGAGGGGAGCAGTGGGTGAGACAGGAGAATTCTGCTATACCATGAGGGTTAGCTCCCTGGCCAGGGATGGAACTTACGCAGCCATGGCTGGGGAGAGCTTGATAGTGCTGAGACTTTAACCCCTGCGCCACTAGGGAAGTGTTGAAATTAGAATAGATATATGGAAATTAGAGCTTTTGCCAAAATTATGAACAAAATTACTAATTATTTTGTATGGCATTTACTTTATTGAAAGCTGAGCAGTGGGAACACCGAGATTGAAGCATCATTAGAGTCCCCCCCACAAACACACACTTAAATGTTTTATTATTCACTCTATGAGTCCTTAATATAGGCTTCTCAACAGACTTTGGATTTGGTCATAGGTTGATTAATGTGAGTGGAATATTTGCATAGAACTTTATGGCTTAAAATAGATTTTTAATTTAATATCATCAATCACTATTTAAGTTCCATTGCTATGATATTTATTCCATAGCTATGAAACCTGAGCTTCAGAGAATTTAGGCCAGAAGCTGTACAGTGAGCATTTAAAACAGGTACTTGTGGTGTCATAACTAGCTGCCTCCTTACATTGCCCTTAGTTTTGCATACAGTTTTTAAAACTGTACCTGAAAATTTTCATGATAATATTAACTTCATATGATAATCTTTCAAGGCTTTTAATTGATCAGTGGCATAGACTGAGTGGATTGATGATCAATTTTAGGTGGAATGAAATATTCAAAAACCACCATTTCAACCTCATTTTTTTTTTTTTTTTAAATAGAGGCATTTTATTTATTTATTTATTTATTATTTGCTTGTTCGTTTGTTTTTTTGTTTATACAAGCACTGGGTACAGTCAGAAGCGCGGGAGGGTGAGAGAATTCACCAGAGCCAGAGTGGGGAGCAGAGCAGGCAGAAGGACCGAAGTACACTGCTGAGGGGAGCAGCGGGCGGCAGGAGAAGTCTGCGCACCATGTGGGACCCTCCTCCGGTGGCCGGGGAGCAGCCGGGGATCGAACCGGCGCTGCAGAGGCTGCGGGCAGCTTCGCAACCCCGCGCTCAACCGCTGCGCCACCAGGGAGGCCCCTCAACCTCATGTTTTTTATTTAAATCTGGTTCTAGGAAATGAGTGTTTAAATAGCTTTTGATGTTACTGTTTTAATGCCATTTTGAAATAATTTGTTAACATATATGCACACACACACATTCATGCAAATGCAGGGATGGTCGAAAGGCACAGTCATCTCACCTAATCTACAAAGGCAACTGTCTGGTTTGTATTTCTTTTCCCTTCTCATAATTTCCAAATAATTATTTTTGTAAACAAAATGATAGTAAATTAATATTTAAGTAAATGGAATGCCAAGTCTTTTCTTTTAAGCTGTCATTTTGCCATTCTCATTTTCCTTTATATATTTTCTTTTAAAAAAAATTATTTATGCATACAAGAACTGGGGTACAGGCCAGAGGTATGGGGGGAGAGAGGATTCACCAGAGAAGAGTGGGGAACAGCACAGGCAGATCAACTGAAATACACAGCTGAGGGGATCAGCAGGTGAGACAGGAGAGGTCTGCTGCAACTATGTGGGTAGCTCCCTGGCTGGGGATTGAACTTGTGCTGCAGAGGCTGCGGATAGCTTCATAATGCTTTGCTTAACCCCTTGCGCCACCAGGGAGGCACCCTTTATATATTTTCTTAGCACAAAAAATTGAGGTATTTCTAGTAATTTCCAGTCTAAAACCTTTAAGGATATTCCTGCTTGGAAAGAATGAGCAATGAATATGCAGGGCCTTTTATAAGTAGTCCTCTCAGATCGCTCCTGTATCTCTTTAGCACACCAGCAATTCCTTTCATATGGGAAATGAGTTTTCACTTTACTTTTCACTTGAGAATTTTTCATTAAATAAAAGATTTACAGCAAAAACAAGAAACATGTTGGCTGTCAGCCCCACTAGATTAATAAGCAGTCTTGTTCAAGAAGCAGTGTGTGACAGGTGAATGGCGAGAAGGCTGAGTACATGGATCATGAAGGCAGAAACCAGAGGGAAGGAAAAGGTGGTACATGAAGAACTACAAAATTGAAGCTTCCAAATGCCCAACACCAAAAAAAAAAAAAAAAAAAAAAAAAAAAGAACCAAAACCAAAAACCGAGCCTCATAATATAACCCTCAGTTCTCACCAAGTTTATGATCTCACAATCTATACCTATGAAATAATCTGCTAATTTTATTTTATTTTTTTAAAAGATTTATGTATTTATACATACAGGAATTGGGGTAAAGGCCAGAGTTGTGGGAGGGTGAGAGGATTCACCAGAGTGGGAAACAGAACAGGCAGATTAACTGAGGGGAGCAGGGGGCGAGTCAGGAGAGGTAGAGGTCTGATGCTCCATGTAGGTAGCTCCCTGGTGGGTGACTGAGCCTGTGCTACAGTGGCTGCAGCTAGCTTCATAGGTTGTGTCTTAACCCCTTGTGCCACCAGGGAGGCCCAATCCGCTAATTTTAAAGAGTGATCAAATATTAAACTGTTTCATCATCCATTTTGGCTGCTGCAACAAGTTGCCATGGACCAGGTACAAATTGCCACGGACTAGGTACAATTCTGGATGCCTGACGTTCAGAATGAGAGCATCAGCACTGCCAGCTGAAGGCCCTCTTTCAGAAAGCGGATTTCTCCTGTGTCCTTATTTGTTGGGAAGAGTGAGCTCTTTCTCTGGGGCCTCTTATGAAAGAACCCTAGTGCCACTTGTAAGGACTCCATCCTCATGATCTGATCCTCTCCCAAGACCCCACCTCTCATACCATAACATCGGGCATTAGATAGATTTAAATTGAGTGAAGGGGGACATAAACATGCAGACCATAGCACAGAGTTCTGGAGTTTAAACAAACAAGTTTTAAGAACATATAAGGTGGGGCCTTCCTGGTGGTGCAAGGGGTTTAGCTTCAGCACTATGAAGCTGTCCTCAGCTACTGCAGCACGAGTTCCATCCTAGCCAGGGAGGTGACCCACATGGCGAGCAGACCTCTCCTGTCTCGCCCGCTGCTCCCCTCAGCAGTGTTTTTCAGTCTGCCTGTTCTGCTCCCCATTTTGTCTCTGGTGAATCCTTTTGCCCCCCATTCCCCGCACCTCTGGCCTGTACCCCAGTTCTTGTATGCATGAATAAATAAATCTTTTTTTTAAAAAAGAACATATAGGCCCTCATTTTATAGGGGAAGACATGAAGATCACAGTCTTCCCAAAGTCATTTATATATGTATATAGTCAGGGATGAGAATTTAGGGACCCTGAATTCTGCCCAATATAGTCCCCACTCTTGTGCTACTTTCCTCCCAGCAGCACATCCATCAGCTGTCACAGCAGTCATTTTTGAAAGAGAACACTTGCAAATAATAAGGAAAAATAATTTTTAAAGAAAAATAAAGGAAAGTGGTACCCTTATAAACTTTTCAAGTTGCCATGAGAAAGAATATTTACATTCTCCAAAATAAAAATGTAATTGTGGTAAGGAGATAGGTTAAAATGAGAATAGCAAGTCATTTGCTCTTTCAAAACATAAATGGGCTGCCTTGAACTTTTTACTTTTTACCATATCAGGGCTGACTGGTACGTAATTATAGGGTCTTTCCAAATGCCATCCATCCATATTTTCTGTTCTAATATGAATTGATCCATTTCTAAAGAGAATTTCTCTGGCAGATAGGAGACACAGAAGAAAGTAAATTTTTTAGGTGAATTTTAAAGCAAATGGATAGTGATCTCAGTTTCTTTCTCTTGCTTTTTTAAAAATCAGTTTCACTTTAAAATTGTAAGAACAAGAACTTCAGCTAGATTTACATACAAAAGCCATCTCTCACCAATTTAGGTCTTTGATGATTTTTAGTAACACCAAAACACAAATCACTTACACATATTATATTATGAAGCATATTATATTAATATTATATTATATTACAAAATTTTCCTAGTTCTCATCATATCTAATAACTTTAAAGCAATTCTCTTTCTACTAAATTTTTATTTAGGTAAAATTGGTTTATAGCACTTTATGATTCAGAGGTACAGGTTCACACCTCTTCAGATGTATGTTACCACACCACACCCACCATCAAGACTCCCACAGTCCTCCACAAAAGCATCTGTCTTATTTAAGGCAAAAGTTCTAACTGGCCAGCTTGTTAACAGAAAGAACAGTTTGGTGTTGAAGATTATTGCTGAATCATTGTTATATTTTATGCTTGTAGTATGAGCAAGTACTGTGGTGATAAGTTTATTAATGTATTTCTAGGTAAGAAAATAATGGCTCCTATCTCAAACTAAACTTACCAGGGCATTTTGCAATACATTTATCCTACAAGTATAATAACTGCTTTAAAGTTCAACAGTCATTGCAATGTGTCACTATGTCCCTACTGCCTCTTTTAAACTTGTTCCCTAAGTGTCTTACTCTGGTGTAAATCTTCTGCTTGAAACCTACACAGTCACATTTATATTCTCTTTTCTTCGTAGTTCAGCATTGCAGAGCAGAGAAATTCATGGTTTTGATTCACAGGGATTATGATATTGCTATAATGTTCAAACAGTATCTGCTAAAAATCTTGAAAAGAAGAAGAGGTGTACTCTTGTGCTATCAAGGTCATTACTGAACTCTATGCATTCAGTTTAAAAGCACAGAGATGCCACCTAGCAGCCACCCTCAGGAATTTCCTACACAGAAACAGTCCTTTCTGTATGAATCTGAGCAATAATTGAATTCCTACAAGCTTTCAGTCTCTTAAAATTTACTTATTGAATGAATGATGATTTGGCATATTGCCCATAGCGAAGACACTCCATTACAAATGAAATTAATTCATATCTCTTAAAATAGGCAACGTGATATATTCATGAGTTTTCTAAATGGAACTGGAAGCTTGTTAATTAGATTTTAATTGAGAAAATATAATTTTCCTAATTTTACTGAGAGGAAAATTGATAATCTATCAATGTAAAAATACAAATAATTAATTAGTGGTGAATTGCGTTCCTTTGCTGAAAGAAAATACTAATGTTGCCAATATTCTGATCCATTAACTGAGAGAAAAAGTAAGTGCATGCTGAAAATAATTCATCCTATGAATATAGAATTTTTTTTTAATTAAGGAGTAAACTTGACTTTCAGTTAACTTATTTTACCATAAGATGGCGATGCTTAAGCACTATAAAATGGCATGTAATAAGTTTCAATCTCAAGAAAGATGATCATAAACATATAGCCTTCCATGAAATGGAATTGATAGTGTTGTTAGAAAGTCTTTTTGTCTTTAAACAAATTAATATTTAATGAATGCTTTCTAAGATTTAGATTTCTAATATTTGACAATGACAATCCTGTCCCTTACAAAAATCTATTCAATTTTGAGAACTCTTCAATTTTGCCTATTTGGGTGTATCCATGTATGATTATACATACTTTTTCTATAAACACAAAGTGTAATAATATAAAATGCTTACCTAAATTTATTTATAAGTTTGATCATTAAATTTATCATTCATAATATAGTAGTATGTTAAAAAATAGTCAACTATTTAGGATTTCCATAAACTTAAGTGTTATCATTTAAAATAATTACTTATTTGCCCAAAACCTGTGTGTACTATATATTGGGATTTTAATTTTCCAAACTTACTTACATTATGAATGCTAATTTTATTTTCTAAACACTTACATAGTTGGTACAACAGTAAATAGAAATTGAAAAAAATTAGTAGTTCATAACCTAATTGTCTTAGCTTGAAAATCGTGTCATTTGTGATGGGGACAATATATTTTGAAGACAATAGTTTGATAAAAATATGCAAAAGAAGCTTTTATTCACTTTTTAAAACAAAGTTTTGTTGATTTTGTCCAGAAACTTTCCGCGACGTTAAAATTACTTGTGTGACTATTTTTATATTCTCTATAAAGTCTATGTGATGTAAAACAAAATACCATCTTCTGTTCTTTACACATTATATTGCAGTATCTAGATGCTGAAAAGGACTGTTTGAAAAGTTAATGTATGCCTTTCCTTCCCAGGATTTCTCCTTAGTTGTACCAAATAGCCACTGTTAAGTCTGACAAAAAGTCTTATATTGTTGAATACAGAAATAAACTTATCAATAGTAGAAAAGATCATATTGGCTTATTTTGGAGGATTTACCTCCATATTTAACAGAAGCTCTTCTTGGTTTTTATTTATCTAACTTGGATGCAAGAAGTGAAGATATTTATGCATTAAAAATATCAGACAAGTCAAATTGCATGCAATTGTTAAGAAAAATCTACATTTTTGAATTTATTTTAAAGAATAAAAAAATAGTGACATTCAGTCAAATATTTTTCCTTCTGTGACTTACTAATTAGTATTTCTCTTTAAAATTGAGATATATAGTGTTTTCAAAAGTTGTAACCAACATAACATACTGAGATTGGTGGTGGAATGTGTCACCATAGATGCAGAGACCAAAAAAGAAAGTAAAAGATTTACAAATTATAAGAAAAAAATTAGCAGTTACCTAGATGTGCAGTCAAAATGCTTTCAAACTACCCTTTAGTATGTAAAATAGCCCATTAATATCATTAAGATGTATGAAGATTTCACAGTGACACTCTCAGCACCACCATACCTTTAAAGTGAAATGATTTTTATTCTCATCAGGTAACTCTAAATAGGAAAAGTACATAGAAATTATAACAAGTATATATGACATGAGTCAAAGCTTACAGTGTATACTTCTTAAGCCTAAAAACATTGAGTCAGCCACAGTATTAGGTTATGACTGGTTTCATCTTAGTTCTATTTGATTATGAAAGACACTTAATTTCTCTACATACAGATGATGTAAAGCTTTTAAAGCAACTATACTATATTGCAAAATACAGCTTAAAACGGTTTTGTAACAAGGCATCATTTTTCCAGTTGTGTCAAATTGCTCTTGACCAGTTAAATAAGTACGATAACCAAGGAATTGCATCTCTTACTCTTTGGACCAGGTAGATGCCTTGTCTCTTACTCCAGATAAATACCATGCTCTAGAATGCTGAACAAATTACCTCCAATTACCTCACTTTATCTCACACACTGCTCAAAATATTTCTCTATATTTTTCTACCTTTAAAAAAAAAAATCATCAAAAAGCTTAGCGTTCACTTTAATTGCCAGTACTGGATCATTTTCAGAGTTCAACAGCTAGAAGAAAAACTCATCCTTCCTAATGCCCTGCTTACTTTCCTGGGGTTCTCACTTTCTGTTTCTTAACCCTGCTCATCAGAACTTCCTCAGGGCCCCCCTAATTTTCCTAATAACAAGAAGAAAGCAAATAAACACAGGCCCCCTCAAGCAAAGCCTCTCAGCAAGGGCTGAGAGTAGAGCTCTGCTGCTCTGCCTGTGTGTGTTACAAGCAGCATCCCAAATGTTTTGGACACAAACCGCAGCACGTCGGCGACGGGAGTATTATTGACCAAGATCTGCTGGAAAAAACGCTTCTGTGCTTTCAACAAAGGAACAGCTCACCATCTGCATCTCCTCATACATGTTTACAAATGGTATCGTTTCACCTGCTAACTCCTTTGCATTACCCATCTGACTTCAGAAGACAACATAAACACTTGGATATAGAATAAGCTAAATTCCCCAGAGAGCCGCATAGCCGGCTGCCCAAGCACATTATATTTGCTCCTGGTCCCTCCCCCCTCTCTCCCCAAGACTCTACCTTGAGGAGCTGCTCCTCCGGTAGTTCACCTTGCTATTTCCAAGCAGTGGGGGTACGCCAGGCACCACAAGATAGCTAGAAGAGCTCTCTCTCGGGCTGCCTTTTAATTTTTTTTTTGCATCTTTATTTGCATTTTTGGGTCTGTTTGCTCCATATTGCACATTCATTTCAAACAAGAGTTAAAATATTGCTCCTACCTTGGAAGGATCTAATCCAGCGAGCAAAGACAGCAGCAGGAGATTGAGTAGGTTGGATGTCGCCTGCATTCTGATCTGGGTTTTTTTCCTCCTCTTTACTCTCTTTTATGGAGCCACTCCACTCTCACTGCAGAGACCTTTTCCTCGTCAGTTGCACTTTCCGCCTGCCAGTCAGAGCAGAGTGGAGACGCAGGCGGTAACAGGAGCCGTAACAGTAGCAGCAGCAGCCGCCCTGGGGGGCGATCATTCTGCAGGCATTCTCAGAGCTGGGAGTCGCGAGCTGAGAGGATGGGCTGGGCTGCAGTGGGCGCTGACCGAGGCTGAAGTGCCTCCAACCCGTGCGCCCCAGTTCACCCTCTCTCCCGCTGCTATCTAGCCAACCCACCTCAAAAGTTTTGACCCAAGAAAAAAGATAAAGGAAATAACTGTGCACAGAGGTGTGGAGACCTGGACAACGGATATGACATCACTACAGCTCCTGGGGGTTTGGGGGGATATTTTGCGGGGAATTTGTTAACCAAACAAGAATTGACTCTCAGGCTCCAGTTCAGCATTTGCTGGCAACTTGAGCTGCAGAGAAGTAAAGAGTCAGCTAGATACTGGATTATGAAACAAATAGTGCCTAGAACCTTCTGCTGTCATTGACAGAGGTCTTGATGTGTATTTAGTGCTTTAAACAAAGTTTGCAATGGAGAAGGGGAAATTATTTTCTGTCCAAGGCATACAGCCTGTAGTTGTTATATATGGATATATGCACTGTCATTTAGTGAAAGCCTATGGAAATTTTCTATTTAGTTAAGTATTAATGGGTATTTGTGTGTCTTGGAGTTTGGTGATCTGAAAAGGCTATGCATAAATAAATGCAAAGGCTTTCCCCCCCCCCTTTTTTTTTTCTTTAGTTATAAATGGAATTTTCCATTAGTGACCTCCGCAAATGAAATCTCTCCCCCTCATACAGCCATACTCAGAAATATAATTTCCCTGTCAATCTGACTTGTGTTTTTGCTGGAAGAAGAATTCAGTGATGGATGGATAGAGGGATGGGAATGTGATCATTTTTAAACTTCCAAATATTTCTGTTTTCTAGAGCTAAAGAGACAAGATACCTTCATCACAAGAGTAAAGAGAAAAGGACAAAGTAGGTCTCTCATGCACTCTGCATGGTTTAGCTAACCTCCAGCAACTTTATCTGAAGCTGGAAAAAGTACTTGCGCTTAGTAAGGTGAAAAGCTGGGGAGGCGTTAGCAACCACTCTGAAACTTACCTCTGAGATAGTCATGCCTTTCAATATTCCTTGACCCAGGTTTTCTGTTGATTTTTCAGGAAATGATATAACTGCTGCATTATATGTGAACTGGAAATATGGGCATTGCATCTACTTAAAAAAAAAAAGATTATTCATTTGGGACGCATGTTACATGTTTAAATACCTTCTGGAATTTCAGATAGTGGCTATCTAAAACATGATAATTTAATATTTTAATGAGTTAATCTTAAGTGTAATTGCCATTCTAAATTTGTATGTGAACTCAAGTTCATAATAAAGCTGTTACTATATGAATGATAAAAATTTTTGAGTAGAATCTATAGCACTCTTTAGGTGAAAATGCTTTATTTTTAATATTAAAAATCACAATTAGGATTCAAAAACTTTTGAAAGTTATGACCCTAGGGATTTGCATTACATTGTACCTATTTTTGTCCTCATATTAAAAATGATTGCATATATGTCTGATTACTTGAGATCTTTTCCTCTATACAACAAATAACAAGAAGGAAAAAATGAAAAATTGCTTTTAGAGAGATGGATGCATAGAGAAGTGATTGTACAATAACTGAAAGAAGGTAGAATTATTTGGGGACTGTTTGCTGAATGGTAATTCTAACAATTATAACCAAATTGGTAAATGCCATTTTTATGAGAAAACAAACTTACTTTTGAGTTAATAGATAAAATTACAGTTATGTCTGACATTCCTTGGAATGACATTCTAGAACATACTTGAGATGAAGTCCTTTTTCTTTTTTCAGATTTGCTTCTTAATCTCTGTCTTCCTATCTGTACACTATCTATATCTATTTATGTTTGTTTCTTTTTTTGATAACTTATTTCCTCAATAATTCATACATAAAAATTTGAAAATTTTATCCTTTATCAATTTTTAAACCTTTTAAATCACTGAACAATTTGTAAAAGAATTAGTCAAAGTGCTTTAGTAGCTGGATGGTTATAATAGTGCATCTTTATTATCTACACTCAGTACAACATAATTGCTTTTTTTTTACATGTGCTTTTTTTTCTCTTTTCAGACTATTTTCAATCCTTTCTTCCCATCTGCACATCTCAGCAGGCAGTATAGCATGCTTATTTGTGCATGTGAAGTTTGCTTAACAGACACACAAAATATGATATGAAAACATATTATAATATAAAAATATAATATGAACTAGCCATTTCAATTTTTTTACTTCAAGATCAGAAGATAATCTTTTAATAATTTTTTTCTGGGAATATAAATTATTCTGATCTCATACATGGTTCACAATATTAATGACTAGACCAAAACTCCTGCATAGGCATATTTTTTCCTTTATGTTTCCATATTTCTTTATTTCATGGCACTAAAAGATCATTTATAACAGAGAATTAATAAGAAGACAAATTCCAATAAACTTTACGGAAAAAAATGTGTCAGAAGATGATAATACTTAGAAATCCAGTGTAAGTAATGTAGGGTAATTATGTTACAAATGAAAACAGATGATCTTAGCATACTTACAACATACTTGCCACAAGAGAAGCTTAGTCATTTGTAAGGAACAATCAAGTTTATTAATAAATCAAAAAGTCTAATTGCTTCTCAGCCTTTTGGCTAAGAAAGTATCTATCTGTTCTTATCTATTAAAATCCTATTGAACCTCACATGGAAAAACAAAAGCTGAAACTAAACAATACAAATTCACCAATACCCTACTACATTCTATCTTTTAAAATACAACAAAATAAAATTGATAGTTTCTCTTAAACATAAATCAATTGCTTTAGTAAATCATTTTTTTTGCAGTAATGCTCTCTTATAGTTCCATGTAATCAATTCAACACAGTTAGACGACATCATCTTATCTGTATGTAACAAGTGACATAGCGTTTCTCCTTGTAAGAAAAAAAGTCCATGAAGCTCTTTGTAGCTTGTGTCCCCATCAGCTATTCAAAGGAGGGCTATGTGAAGAAAATGACATATCTAATTTTGTTTTCAGTCATTTCTGATTTGTTACTGTATTTTAAGTTTGTAATTGGAACTTAGAGCAAAATAATAAAATGTGATGTATTGCATGCATTTAGAAATATTGCATTTTTCAATACATATATAAGAAAATATTTGATATTTATGTCTCTAATTAAAGTTGGCCTTCAATGACTACAATGGGCACAAAATTGCTTTGAAGTTTATGAGACACACAAACTTTAACCAATGTCTAGAGATGTATGCAGAAATAACATTTATATGAATTTGTGTACATATGCAACACCTAGAATAAAGAATGTAACTTTTTATATATTTATGCTCAGTATTACAAAGATAAATTCTTAACTATATAGTGGTAATTTTGTTAGCTGACTGTTTTAGGTATGTTAGCCTTCTTTTGATAAAAGAGTGTATGATATGCTTATATCATGTATTTTGTACTCTTTGACATATCTAGAGATGTTCCATAATGTTTAAAAAAAAAATCGCTGTACCTATTTTTATTGTCACTTGTTATTTAACCCTGATAGATTTAGTTATTTTAGAAAAAAAATAAAAAGTTATCCAGCAGATAATATTAACCCTTGAGAGAAATTTCACTTTTCACTAAACAATGAGAATAGTCTTTGATTCACTTCTTTTTTTTTAAGATTTATTTTTATTTATTTATACAAGCACTGGGTACAGTCAGAAGCATGGGAGGGTGAGAGAATTCACCAGAGCCAGAGCAGGGAGCAGAGCAGGCAGAAGGACCGAAGTACACTGCTGAGGGGAGCAGCGGGCGGCAGGAGAGGTCTGCGCGCCATGTGGGACCCTCCTCCGGTGGCCGGGGAGCAGCCGGGGATTGAACCGGCGCTGCAGAGGCTGCGGGCAGCTTCGCAACCCAGCGCTCAACCGCTGTGCCACCGGGGAGGCCCTTGATTCACTTCTTTAACCTGTCACACTTTTATTTTTCCTTTCTTTGCTCCTCTCCCATCCCCTCCCATCCTCTCTCTAGACTTTTTCTCCTTTGCTTCCTTTTAACCCATTTCTATCTAGATCCCCTACCTCTCCTAACTAGCTTATCTGAAATAACACCCCCCCACATGATTTTTTTGTTATTATTGTTGTTATTTTTGTTGTTATTATTGTTGTTATTTTTCATTAGGTTGTTCATTTAAGCTCTACTTCCATTACAAGTCTGTGTGTTTGGTGTTTGTGGTCAAAAACAATCATCTAGAATAGTGCCTGGCACCTTCTATTCACTTAATAATAATTGAATGAATGGATGAATTTTCAACCCTGATTCCATCATGCATGATATTTATGTACCTCAAGTGTGTTGGGTGTCACTAGCTTGATTACCCATAGATATCTCAAACTAAATACTTCAAGTGAATATTTTTCCCAAATTATTTTAGTTTGTAGCACAGTTTTCTTCCCATTGCAAAATAAGAAGTATGGAAATAGACTTATTTCTTACTCATCTTTATCCCTACTTTCAATCCATTGAAGTTACTGTTTGCTTTTTTCTCTATAATATCTGTAAATGCACCCCACTTCTCTATGTATACCTACATCAAGACCTCATTTTACATCATCTGAAGTTTTACAGTTGTTCCCTTCCACTACTTCACCAGTTTTTCTTTTGCTTCTTTCAATCTGCAATTTATTATCCACATAAGACCTGAGGTGATTGATTTAAAGACTAATTTGTCCATGTTGCTGCTCAGATAAAGACTTTCAGTGAATCCCTATTTTCTAAAAGATCTGTTGAAGACCCCTTAAAATGGCTTACCCCAAGCCCTGCACATGACTCTTCTCTTTCTTTCCAGTCTCCTTTCTATCTATCATGTCTTGCAATTTGAAATTAATTATCCAGGGAAATTTTAATATTTGTAGTTCACTTATGATCATTCTCCTTTGCCATAAATAACTTATTTTCCCTGGGGAAAAAGCCCTATTTTTCTTTTAAATTTCATTTTAAATGTCATCTCATTTAGAAATCCTTTCCTGGAACACACATGTCTCTTCTCAGTTTGTTTCATAAAATTTTGTGCATACATTTGTCATTGTATTTATCACACTTAGTTATAACAACCTAATTTTGTTTCTCTTTAATTGGTTGTAAATTTCTTGAGGATATTTAGGCTATCAATTGGTGCAAAATAGAACCGCCTTCACAAGCACGCTTTTTATTTATTATTTATTAATTTATTTTTTGCATTGAAGAACTGGGGTGTAGGCCAGAAGTGGATTGGTGGGAGGTGAGAGGACTCACCAGACACAGAGTGAGGGCCAGAACAGGCAGATCTATTGACAGAAACTGCTAGGAGGAGCAGTGGGCCAGACAGGAGAGGTCTACTGGAGCCTTATGTGGGTTAGTTCCCTTGTCAGGGATCTAACTCAGGCTTTAGTGGTGATAATGCTGAGACTTAACCCCAAGGCTACCAGAGAGGCCCTTCTCAGATATTTTCATGGCCTGCTTTATCTCCATCTGTGACACTGTAGGAAGTTGAGCTGTACTCATAACCACAGACCCCAGAGAAAGATCACTGCTCTTTGGTTCTCTACAAAACTCAGGTATTTACTTTTTTCTGTACTTATTTCAAGGACAACTTGTTGGAATTCCATGCCTCATTAGTTAGTAGATAATTATGGGAAAATTGAGATTTCAATCTTGGGGGTAAAATCATATGTAAATAATAAAAATAAGGAAACATTTATCTTAAATCTGTTGTGTTTATTTGGGGAAGAGCATGACAAATATTTGTTGTGCATAATCAGGTGGAATTTGAGTTAGTAGAAAGGCATAGGGTAAGAAACAATCTACATTGTAAATCAAAATATAGTATTTGAGAGAGGAATAAAACACACATGAGTTGTATATATGTATAGAGAAATTCTGTAGTCCATGACTTACAATAGCCAAATTATGCAGCTGAAGATATCTCAGCATCTTATTTTAGCTTTTGATTGTATTACGTAAAATCTTATTCTAATTAAATTTTCTAATAAAATCTTCATTCCAATTAAACAGACTTTTCTTTTTGCTAGTGGAGTGGTAGAAACATTTCATTTGATTACACACTGTTAAAACAATAAAAATGAAAATATATGAAGATGTTCAACTTCACTAGGAAAGAAAGATTAACATTAAAAGCAATTTCATAGCACTAAATTTGGAAAAAATGAAAAAGTATGAAAATATTAAAATGTTGACTAGGATGTTGGAAAATGTGGTGCTTATATATTGCTAATAGAAATGCAACTTGGAGAATGAAAAGGACAATGATAAAATAATGTGAAGTTGGAAATGTATGTAGCCTGTGATTCAAAACTATTATGCTCTGTAGGTGCCATAGAGAATGTGTCATGTGTGTGTAAGAAATAGTTCAAATGCTCTGTGCACAAGTGCTGATAACAGGGAAACCAGAGAAACTGCCTAAATGCCTCTCATTAGAAAAGTAAGAAATAAAATATATCCATTCCTAAAATAAATGGTTTCATTAAAATACATCAACATAAGAGGATAAAATAACACTGAAAACATGTCAAACATGATGAAATTTTATATAAACATGTAAATTAATATCAGTAATTTTATAGACACTAATTAATATGAAAAATAGAATAAATGTTTTCTAAAGTAAAATAACTATATTAATGATTGTAGGTGCCTCTGGGAATAGAGCAAATTATAAAGATGTCAGCAAGTTTAGTAATGTTTTATTTATTTTTCAGATGGTATATAGTTATACAAATATTAACTGTAAAATATTAACATGTTAACACTGGGTGTGAACTTGTATACATTTTTTAGCATTTCCAAAATAAATGTGTGGAGAAAATGGGATTAAATTTTTGTGTATTAAGAAAAAGTAGTAAGAGCAGAGAGCCTCAGGGCATGATCTTCTTTTATAATAGTCTTATAAAATTTCGTGACTACTGCAGGTAAAAAACACATAGCAATCATCTTACTTTCAAGTAATTAGAATTTCTAGGCATTATGAGTACCAGCTTTTCACTTAGAAATAACATTTTATGTGGTAAAATCTCACACCCAAGTTTGCTAAAGGACAGTACTATGCTAATAATACTTTAAGTGACAAGATGCACAGAAACACCTTAGAAAAAGTAGATTCCATGATCCTATTTTGTATTCCAAAGACCTATTTTCAGGCTGTGGTGTGAAGGATGCGGTGGGGGGGTCATGGCAACTTTCCAGTTTGTTCTTCAGCATTAAGTGTTAGGCAGTGACACTTTTGTCTAAGACCAGTGAGTCCTTCAGACAAGATACTCATCAAATGGGAAACAAGAATAAAGGGTTTAAGGAATAAAAACAGAGATGGAAGAAAATTCGACAGTGATATTTTCAATTGAAATGAACTGCAAATAGTCATTTCCTCAGTAGCCTCTTCTATTTTTTGTTTCTTGGATTTCGTTGGTGAATTCTTGGAATTTAGCTTGTCATTCCACTTTGAAGTACTATTACATCAGTTAAGAATTTCTCTTTCAATGTTATACATTAAAGAAAAAAAACCTGATTCCTAGAGGGGATATTCAAAATATATATTAAATGTAAGGCACAGACTACTGAAGCTTCAGTTGTTTTTCCTGCAAATCTCCTGGAGGTGGAAGGAAGGGTAGAAGTCCAAGCAAATGTACTGAGGCAGCCCTATCTCTAGAGTAACGTGTAGGGAAACCTGAATTTTTTTGCCATTATATATTGTTAGTATTTAAGATTTTGTATGTATAATATTTACAAATACGCATTACTTTATATGTATTGCTCTTATGCCTTTAATCACTTTATACAAACAGTCGGTCAGCTATTGAACAGTGGTTGGAGCATGCATAGAACTTGGTCATACTTAACAAGTAGGACTTCCAAGTTTCGAGTGCCAAAACACAAACTTGCAGTGCTCTGAGGTTCAGAAAACAGCAGATAGATGCCGACTAAGAGGCATGAGCAAAAGGGCCAGTTATAGAGCACCCAGATTTCTTGCCAGCATTTCAACAACTAATGGGCCTTCCCATTGCACTTTCTGTTCTTTATTGAGACAAATATGGTAAGTACTGCTCATGCCCATGTCCCTGGATTTCAAGAAGGAAGGATTCTACTAGAGAAGCATGTCTGTCCTTTCTGCCTCCATTTATTTACTGATCTATGGGAGGAAGAGTGGATTATCTATCTACTGAGTTTGGGAGATGACACCATTCATGATTACTGAAATTCCTTCTTCTCTTTGAGATCTGCCTGACATTCGTGGGTATTCCTGTGTATATTTCATTTGGGTCAAACCTCAGATACTTTAAACTTTAGCACCAAAAGAATCAACTGAGGAGCAATATGCAGTTAATAAATCAGCCTCTAAAGTGTACCGATATAATTGTAGATTTTTGCAGAAATGGGGCATATAATATTGTTACATGATTCAGCTTAATGAAGAAAACACTATTATCCCTGACTCCAGTGAGAAGATAATTTTCCCAACCAAAAGCTACATCTTCAGCAAAATAGAGGGAACAGTAAGAGCCACTAGGAAATACATAGATGTGCTATTATGTAAAGGCAACTTTTCTATATAAAGGCAACCAGGGGTATCAATTTCAAAGAGTGTGCTGGAAAAAAACAATAGTCAACTCCTCTGCCTTCTGAAATCCCAACAATAATTATAAGTGAGATGGAGAATTATTTGCGATTATCTCTAGCCATGGTGCAAAGACATCTTACAGTGCATTCTTACATGGAATTAGAATATTAGGGTAAACAGTGAAAATGATCTGTAACATCTGTGGAGAAAAGAAAGAGGAAAATCAATATATAACAATGCTTAAATAACCAAAATGAATAGTCAATGAGGAAATTGAGTTTGGGAATTTTATGTAACTTAGTATGTTTTTATAAGCTCCACATTACGCACACACACACACACAAAGTTATTCTGAGGTTTTAAAACTAATTTTACTATAAATTTTCCATGGGGACACAGACTGAGAGTAAAATTATGTCCTAATTCTACTAATAAATTTCTCCATTGTCTCCTTAATTCTATAGTTAAAGAATAAGGTCGCACATAGATTTTACTCATTTGCTTTTTTACACAAAGGTTATATGTGACATCATCTATAGTATAAAAACAAAAACCCAAATCATGCCAAATATTTCATCAGAAATACTTACATGAGGAATAGGTTGGACAATCTACTTAAAAAAGAGCTAACGGAATAAGAGATAATTTATAATTCAATTCTTACTAGGCATTTCTAGTACCTGTGCCTCTCCTTTATTTCTTTTCTTGCAGCTTCTATTTTTGCCTTTAAAAATTCTATCCCAGACCTACCTTAGTGTAAGAAAAGGGATGTGATGTTTTAAATGGAGTAACCATAATGTCAACTGATAGAAGGTAAAGAGAAATGAGAGGAAGGAAAAATGTACTGAGGCAGTTACCTTCCACATTTTTGTGTCCATTCATATGTGAAGGAATGTAAATGGTGCCAAAAATTCAAGAAACTCCCCTGATTCCTTTTCCAACTATTTCAGACATCAACTTGGTCTTTCTGAACACACAGTTTACAAAAACATGGAGTCTACTGTCATGTTCAAGCAATGAACCTTATTTATACTAACTATATAATTTAAATAAGTATATTGGATTAGTTATTGAAACTAGATGAATGGGAGTCTCTCTGGTGGCCTAGGAGTTAAGTCTTAGTGATATCACCACTACCACCCAAGTTCCATCCTCGGCCAGGGAGCTAACTCACATGGCACAGTAGACATCTCCTGTCTCACCGGCTGCTCCCCTCCACAATATATTTCAGTAAATCTGCCTGTTCTGCTCCCCACTCTGTTCTGAATCCTCTCACTCCCCCCCACCCCTGCATCTCTGCCCTACACCCCAGTTCTATGCCAAAAAAAAAAAAGAAAAGGAAGGAAACTAGGTGAATGATAAAAATTTGAGTATAGGAAGTTCTTACTTTGCTGGGTAGTGTGTAGTGGTAAACATAAAATGCAAGCTAAGTATGTGAAAAGCAATCCCAATAATTACTAGGAAAAATTACTATTATTCTATGGACTTTAAGTATTTTTTGTCAAAATAGTAATACACTTTATCTGTAGGTTGTAGATATATAAATAAAAATATAGTAAAAATAATATGTACTTAGTACATTGTAACTCAAAAAAACATTGAAAATTAGTGTTTTATGTCTGTAAAAGAAGTTATCAAATATGGGGTCCTCCCTGATGGCACAAGGGTTTAAGTCTCAGCACTATGAAACTATCTGCAGCCACTGCACCTTATCTCTGTATGCATAAATAAAATAAATCTTTAAAAAAGTATCAAATATACTGAACAGTGCTTGTCTCCTCTGATATAAATGCTAGAGAGCGTGCATCTTTTTTTTTGTGTCTGAGAGGATTGTCTTATTCCAGTCTAAGTTTGAAACAACTTCCCAAAACTATTTTGAACTTTGCACATTCTGTGTTCTGAAATCTCTCTCAGAGCTCCTTTAATGTGAAGTATTTTGATGTCACTTCTGCTAGAAGTCTTCTTTGTTGCAATTGCTTTTTATGTCCGTAAACTCACCATCACTAAGTTTGTGTGTCTGCTTTTCTTGCTTCTTTAACTCAGGTACTATCAATATTCCCACAGTCAGGTGTTTCTCTTTTCCCTCCATTTACCTGGATTTGAATTACAGTCCTACGTGATCACTTTTCATTTCTTTGCACATTTCCCCCTTTACTGATTACGACCCTTTTGTAAAATGTCTTCCAAATGGATCACTGGGAAGAAAGAATGCAACATAACTGCACTTTTTACTGTGAAATAAATAATAGATAAACAGTGCCTGGTCATTGATAGAATTTGAAAGGTGATTTGATTGATCACTAATCATTGTATACATCCATTATTTACATAGTAATTTGTGGGATGAAATGCTGGAATTAAGTTGTACTTTAAGCGTTTTTTTAAAGATTTATTTATTTTTATTTTTATTTATTTATTTTATTTATTTATACAAGCACTGGGTACAGTCAGAAGCATGGGAGGGTGAGAGAATTCACCAGAGCTAGAGCGGGGAGCAGAGCAGGCAGAAGGACCAAAGTACACTGCTGAGGGGAGCAGCGGGCAGCAGGAGAGGTCTGTGCGCCATTTGGGACCCTCCTCCGGTGGCCAGGGAGCAGCCAGGGATCGAACCGGTCCTGCAGAGGCTGCGGGCAGCTTCGCAACCCAGCGCTCAACCGCTGCACCACCGGGGAGGCCCTTAAGTTGTACTTTAAAGCTCAAAAGCTATTATAATACTCAAAAGCTATTACAAAAGGGTCAATGAAATGTGAACCATATTGTTGGAGACTGGTGTTATTTAATTAAACCATAAGATTAAAAAAGGGGGGGCACATAGAACCATGCCAACCAGAACCATCTCTATTGTGCCTGTTGCTTGAAAATGAAAATTCATAAATAACTCATTTAGAGATATGAGTAAACATATTCAAATATATGAATATATACTCTGGGTAAGGAACAGGTAGAGAGGATTGCATGGTTGATGATGAATGATGACTGGATATTTGGTTATGGGTATGGTGTGATATACACAGTTATTGAGGTAAAAAGCTGTATACCTGAAAATGAAACAATGTTGAAAATCAATATCACCTCAATAAAAAACAAAAGAAAAAAATAAAGTATTGCTTTAAAATTTCATATACACACATACACTCATACACTCACACATGGGAGCAGTAAAAATGACATTGTTGAAGGACAACCCTTTCCCTAAACATTTTCCTCTTTCTCCCCCACCTTCATTTTATCAAGTAAGAGTGAGTCTTTGATAAATAAGAGTTTTATTAGCATAATGATATGCCAAATTTAAGCCTACTAATATAATGAAGTTTGTTTCCCTCATATACATCCCACTTTCAAATAAGTTAGAGCCAGCCCTTAAAATTGGAACTTCCAGCAACCTTAAAAACATATAGCATGCATTCTTTTTTTTAATTTTTTAAATTTTTTTTTTTAAAGATTTATTTATTTATACAAGCACTGGGTACAGTCAGAAGCACAGGAGGGTGAGAGAATTCACCAAAGCCAGAGTGGGGAGCAGAACAGGCAGGCTGACGAAATACACTGCTGAGGGGAGCAGCAGGCATGGCAGGAGAGGTCTATCATGTCATGTGGGACCCTCGCTGGCAGCCAGGGATTGAACCAGCGCTGTAGAGGCTGTGGGCAGCTTCGCAGCCCAGCGCTCAACTGCTGCACCACCAGGGGAGGCCCAGCATTGCATTCTTAATGATGATACTGTCTCCAGGGTGGGAAGAAAAGATTTTTGGGGGAGAAGGAAAAATTTTAAATGTTACAATATTATGGGGCTTTCCAAATATTATTTCTAATGACCAAACATTATTTCTAATATTTAATTTTGGTCATTAAGATGAATTGAGGGCCTCCCCTGGTGTCGCAGCGGTAGAGCGCTGGGTTGCAAAGCTGCCTGCAGCCTCTGCAGCACCGGTTCAATCCCTGGTCCTCGGCGAGGGTCCTGCATGGTGTGCAGACCTCTCCTGCCGCCCGCTGCTCCCCTCAGCAGTGTATTTCATCAGTCTGTCTGTTCTGTTCCCCGCTCTGGTGAATTCTCTCACCCTCCCACACTTTTGACTATACCCAGTACTTGTATAAATAAATCAATCAATCTTAAAAAAAAAAAAAAAGATGAATTGAATTTAAATTAAATTTTTAAAAAAGATTTATTTGTTTATACATACAAGAACTGGGGTATAGGTCAGAGTTTTGGGGGGATGAGAGGACTCACCAGAGACAGAGTGGGGAGCAGAACAGGCAGATCAACCAAAATACACTGCTGAGGGGAGCAGCAGGCCAGACAGGAGAGGTCTGCTGCACCATGTGGGTCACCTCCCTGGCTGGGGATCGAACTCGTACTGCGGTGGCTGGGATGTGCTTCATAGGTTGTGTCTTAACCCCTTACGCCACCAGGAAGGCCCCTGAAATTAAATTAATTTTTCATGGAGAGGCAAAAAAGAAAAAGTTGAGAAACTGTTATCTGTAGTCAAGCTTTCAACCCTGTGGGTCTTGTAGGCATTTTAGGGATATAGCTGGAGGAAGGCTGGAGTGAGTTTTAAAAGGACCAATGTAGATTAAGGAAAAACAAGTCAAAAATGCATCCATAGTCATATTTTGAAATCTGTCATGTAAACATGATTGAGAGAATAGAAAATTGTTGGTACAATTTTTGGATGCCTAGGTGTTTCAATGATTAATTAATAGAAATATCATTGCTATTTCTAACAATCAACTATACCTGCAAACTTTATCAGACATCTTGTGCATTAATTGAAACAGCAAATAAAATCACCAAATATTTGAAATCCTATTTTGTATAAAGTCTTACGTTGTAAATGAGCAAAATCCTAACATTTAAGAACTGTACTCATGTTGAGGAAACAGATATTAATGTATGTAAAACTAAATAGCATGTAAAGATATATAACACCCAATGCTTTGCAAGTTAGATATTTCAACAAATTTTTGGCTCATGTAGACTCTGAGTTCAGAGGTAAAAAATTTTTTAAATACTGAATAGTCTGGCCTTTAAAATATGTATAATATAGGAATAATAGCTTAAGAAGGCACCAAAAATTTAAGCAAGCTGATATTTAAAGAATATATTTGTACATGCTTTTCTAAAAAGATCACCTTGAGCATTTTATTCAAAATAGCTATTTTAATGAGGTATAGGCTAGTAAATGATATTTCTAATGTCTAAAGTCATGGCTTTCAAATAAATGTAAAGTAAATATGTGTTGAAGATTTTATTTAACTCATTAATTAATAAGGGAATCAGAAAAAAGTTATAACTGGTTCAAAGGAGAATCCACAGAGCAGACACATTCACAGACCATTAGAAATCCTGAAATGAATTTGCTTAATAAATGCAAACTGGCTTCTTCCACAGTGGGGAAATGAAATCAATTGAACCTCCACCAGAGAGGTTTTATATTTCTATGAACAGGAATTATTTGCATAGCTATCAATTTTCTACAAATTAATTTCTCTCTCTCTCCAGAGTTGTAAAATTGCCTGGGCTAAACAATGAAGGGCAAAGATAACCTAGAAGGTTGACTAGAAATCTTTCCTAATATTTCTTTACAGGGCAATCTGGAAGTTGCCTTTTAAATTTAAAAAGCTTAATCTAAATCCTAAGTGTCCTGTAGTTTACAAACTGATTTTTAAGTGTTCTAAATTAGATGCTGAATTGTATTTTAGAATAAATTCCCCCAGACATGCACTATAAGAGGCAGGGCCTGACAACTCTTAAAAAGGTCTTTCAGCTGCCTGCTGGGTGAAATAGATATCTAATCTCAGACACTAAGATCCAAGAGTGGTTAAACAACAATAACTTCAAAAAGCTTATTCAACATCTTTTAAAGTTTATGTAAATCCTAATAAACTGGACATAGTCTGCTCCTTTACATTATGCGATGTACAATGTTACGATGTTTTCACTTGAGCAAACTACTTGGAGAAATCAGCCCTTTTCAGTTTTTAACATACCCTTAAAATAAACAAATTTAAAATGACCCAAAAAAATGCATGTAAACATTTAAAAAAAATCTGCTTGGAGACTGGCACCAGAAGTATACAAGTGACAATAGCAAAATAGAGATAAATTGGACTATATCAAAATTTTAAATGTCCATAAAAGTACACTCTCCAGTGAGTGAAAAAGGAAAATCATCAAATGGGAGAATATATTAGCAAATTATGATGCTGAAAAGAGATTAATGTTCAGAACATATATAGAAATCCTATGACTTAACAACAACAAAAACCACGCAAAAAAAAAAAAAAATGGGCCAAAGGCCTGAGTAGCCATTTCTCCAAAGATAAACAAGTGATCACTCAACATATGAAAAGATGATCTACATCATTAATCATTAAAATCAGGAAAATAAATCCCTATGAAATACCACTTCATATACATTATAGTAACTAATTTTTAAAAATTACAAATGATTTGAGGATATGGAGAAATTGGAATCCTGGTGTCATTAATAGGAACATAAAATGATATAACATTTTGGAAAACAGTATGACAGTTCATCAAAAATTGAAACAGAATTACAACATGATCTTGCAATTCTACTCCTGGGTGCAGTCCCCAAAGAATTAAAATCAGGGACTCATGCAAATACTGGTATATCAGTGTTCACAGCAGCAGCATTATTCATGATAGATAAAATATGAAAACAATCCAAATGTCTTTAACCAAATAATGTCAATGAAATGTGGTATATACAGAGTGAAATCGTATTCAACCTTAAAAAATGCCTCTAAAATGCAAAAAAAAAAAAAAAAAAGGCAGTTTCCCCTATCAGTAAAACAGGGTTACAAAAGCTTTTACAGTTTTTATTTGCATTATTCTATTTGCTATCCTTTGTTAAGTGCTACCTTCAGGTTTAGAGTCAAATCAAATGAACTTTCATATTCAGTGTTGTATATTTGGGAACCTCAGATAAAGGCAAACTGGTAATAGACTTCCAGTCAAGATTTGCTCTTATTAGGGACTGATCCAAAGCAAACAGTGAAGTATATCAGCTCTTCCCTGTGAGAATGGCTATTATCAAAAAGACAAGAAATAATAAGCATTGGTAAAGATACGGAAGAAAGAAATTCTGCTTATACTGTGGGTAAAAATGTAAATTGGTGCAGACACCATAGAAAAAACTGTATAGTGCCTCTCAAAAAATTAAGAATAGAAATTCCAACTGATCCCAGCTATAGATCTCTGCCTGGAAAATACAAAAACACAAAAGAGATACACACAGCATTATTCACAAAAGCCAAGCGCTGTAAAGAGCCAAACTATTCCTGGACAGACAAATGTACAAAGGAGATGTGGTGTATATACTCAGTGGAAAAATACTTAGCTATAAAGATGAAATTTTGTTGTTTGTAATTACATGAGTAGACCTAGACGGTATTATGCTTAGTGAAAAATTCACACTGAACACCATATAATTTAACTTACGTGGGGTATATAGAGAAACCAAATGAATATACTAAATAAAAGTGTACTTTTATTTTTAAGTCCAATTATTGGTTTCCAGAGGAAAGGGGGAAAATACAAGCATAAATCTGGTAAAAGGAGACAATTGTATAGTGAAGTGTAGAATTGGACACTTTAGTGGTGAACCTAATATCATATATTCAGATGTTGGTTTTCTATGATGCACATTTGAAGTTTATATAATGGTATAATGTAATGGTACTTCAATTAGAGTGAGAGCAGGACAAAGTGGGAGACAAGGCACAATAGATTATGATGAAGGACTAGGGGTACCTTGGTGTTGGGTGTGGTGTGGAAACATACACCTGGAAGGTATGATCCTATACCTCTATAGCCTGTCCAGATTGGTAACCAATGATAACTAAATAAAATTAATTTTTAAAAATATGTCCTTGTAATATATCATACTTTGAATAACATAATTTTGGGGGTTGTATGACCAAAAAAAAAAAAACCTGTCAGGTGTCAGAAGATACTCAGAAACTAGAGCTATTAATTCTTTACTTACAAATACTAATTTTAGCAAATAAAGTTCAGTCAGAATCAGAGAACCAGATCAGAGCCAGTCTTAATTAGAGGGATCAATTCTTAATACAGAAATTCTTCCTTCCTCTAAAATAATTTGAATTGTTTTTTAAATTGGAACCTTAATGTTCTATACTTCAAGATTCTTAAATTCTTTAGCAATTACCTTTGCATATGAATTGACTATTAATGCAATAAAGCCCTATTTCTAAAGCAGGAAGAGGCAACACTAATGCATTTTTTTCCTTTTGGTAAATGAGATTCCTAACATATTTGCTATTCCAGACCTGTCATTTTTAATTTGATACCTGGGGAAATACTGGAATAAAGCATCACTCAACTTTGATTAAGACCTTGATCTCAGGTACCAGATAATAGCCAACATTGCTGTGCACAGTACAAATCTTATAAAACCAATGTAATTTTATCATAAGGCAGGATACTGGACCTGGAAAAGAAAATAAAAAACACAAATCTTAATTTAGCTGAGATTTTGAATTGGAACAAAGGCATTAGCTTAGGAAAAAAAGTAATCCAAATTAAATCCTGTGCAGGAAAATCAATCCATGGAGTCACCAAATGACATATTTCACCCATCCACTTTGTACAATCCAACAACTATGTCCTCCTCCAACCCACAGTTGCCCCTTATCCAGATTTTTACAAGAAAATCTTACATATTAATATTTTGAAAGTGCTTAAGGGTGGCAAAAGAGTTGTCAGTTTGGTAAGTATCCTGAGATTTGTCTTAGGGATGGCATGAAAATTCATGGATTTTTTTAATGGGCCATGGGGCTTAATATCCTGTCCCTTTGTAATTAGTCAGACATGAGAGCAATGTGAACTGTAAATTTTTTAGGTTAAAGAGGCTATGCTGTGAGTTCATGGTTAATTAGCTGTAATGTTTAGCAAATCCACAAATTTGGGTTCAGTGAAGAAATTATCATTTGTATAATCATAATTGAGCATTTAATGGGAATGCAGAAATCTTTCCAAGACACAAATATGATCCTTTTGAAAAATCCTTCAGTTGCTCCCCATTCAATTCAAAAGTATAAATTCTTCAGCATGGTACACGAGGGGTTTATCTTGTACCCAGCATTCCTCTCTAGAGTCAACTCTAGTAATTGTTAGGTGAAAATAATCTACTTCTCTTGACTTGTAACTTTTCCAAAATGGTCTGTGCTTCCCATAACATTACTTTACACAAGCAGCAAATTCTTCCTTGAATATCTGTTCCTAACTTGTGCATTTGGTTTCACTTTGCAATTTCCTTCCTTCCCCATCTCCTGTAGGCTAAATTTCACATTTCTCTATGTTTCTATTATATCCTAAGCTCATTTCTATCATGGCTTTATCACAATGAATTGTAATCCCATATCTGTGTCTCCACTTTTCTCACTAAACACTGAACACTGAACAGGTAACTTTTACATCCTTTCCTCTAACATTCGACATAATGCTCAAAGTAAGTAAGCACAGAATCAAAGATGAATGAGTGAATGTGTCTGCATTTACACCATCAAACAACCCTTCAGGGTAGGTAGTTTTATTCTTATTTACATTTAAGGAAACAGATTGAGAGGAACTATTGTTCTTTTTGTTACCTAAGGAGATATAACCAAATGAGTGGCAGAACTAGAACCTGACTTAAGCCTTCTGACTTCAAATAAAGCCACCACCTGAATAATTCCTTCAAATTTGTGCCCAGGGGCCTCCCTGGTGGCCTAAGGGTTAAGTCTCAGTGCTATCACCACTACAGCTTGAGTTTGACCCCTGGCCAGGGAGCTAACCATATATGGTGCAGCAGCCCTCTCCTGTCTCACCCACTGCTCCCCTAGGCAGTGTATTTCAGTAAATCTGCCTCTTTGGCTCCCCCCTCTGTCTCTGGTGAATCCTCTTACCATCCTCCCCAACCCCCCACCTCTGGCCTACAATCCAGTGTGTGTGTGTATACATTTGCATATATATATATACATATATATATAAATATATCTCCAAATAAATTAGACTTGTGTAAATTTCCCATTACTTAGTTTTTGCCATTCAAAGAGCATTGGTTATCGAATGAAACCTAGTTCTGTTATTTGTGTTTGGTGTGTAAAAATTGTTGAAAAAATATAGTTTATTGCTTAGAAATATCACCAAACATTGGTCATAACTCAGGCAGAGGCGACTCAATTATATAGTGACTACACTTGTCTGCATTAATATACAGGTAGCTAAAAATACATTTTTTTAAAAAAATTTGCTGTTATTTAATTTTGTCAAGATGGGCTCTCATGCTGGTTATGACTGCGTTTGCTTTTTTCGTCTAGTAATGTTAGGGGGAAAAATGGTATGTACAAGATGTTAACAGTAGTATCTGGTATGTATGTAAATTGTCAATGGTGATTGTCACCTTGTAATATTGTATAATTCAATTGTTTCACACCTACAGAAATTGTTTCCGGAAATATAGGGAGAAAAGGTCTCAACATATTCCTATTGATGGAACTGTTGAGAGTAAAAAACTTTCCTACAAAGGACTGAATAGACCTGGAAATACACCTGACATTTACTAAGCTTTCTTTGACATAATACTGGAAATTTTTTTTTTTTATTCATTCTGTCCTGAATCCACGAAATTTTTGTTTTGTTTTGTTTTGTTTTGAGTAACCAGGATCTGCAGAAAGGTTGTAATTTTTTTTCCAGCAAAGCTAACTTGTCACATTTTCTCTCCCCTTGATACCAACACAGCATACAAATAGTGGTAGTAATTTTTGCTACTTATTTCAGAGTCTGTTTTTGCATAACTTCCATAGGGATTTTGTCTGTTTTAACAAAAATTGGACGTGAGTTTGATTGTGTGGCTTTGTGTGGAGTTCTTCCAGAAAGTTGAAAAAGAGCTGAACCAAGTAGAGGAGAACCTGTTTCCCTTGTTTGTAGGGTTCCAGAGACCTCCAAAGAAGGTGAGGAAGCTTGCCTCCATTGGCAAGACTGGACAACCCGGCCAACGAAAATGCCCTGGTACCCTCGAGAAGAGGAAAGCCCAGGTGGAGTCTGATGAGACCAACTTTATACCTGAAGCATACATCGACTGGATGCCACCGGTTCGCTCTGATCCTGTATGGAATATTTCAACAAAGCCAGCTAAAATTGCTGTTAGTTATTTCTACCCTGTGATTTTATGCAAAAATAGGAAAAATGGTTTAAAAGTAGATTTAGTTTGCAAACTTTTGCTTTGCTGTTAAAAGTTTGGGATCAAGGTTGAGAAAATTTGTGTTTTTACATCAGTTGAACCATTTTAAGATTTTTTTTTTCCTGAAATTTTTACATATCTGCTGACTTGTTTTGGCTAACGCCTCCAGATTTTTTTTTGGCTTAAACTGATGAACTATTTTTCCTGGAGTGGAGGACTTTTGCTTTCCACAATGGACAAATACCTGGAGAGACTGGTTTTCTTTCACACTGGAACCTGACAAAACGTTCATCTGAGACTGCATCCCAACCTCCATATATTTGATCTTCATCACCATGGAAATGGTGGCAAAAAGTGAAAGGGGGGAATTGTTAGGGGGAAAAGGTAGTCCCAAAGCAAATTCCATACAGGCTTTGTGGACTCCACCCCCACCCCAGGTCAAAGCCAAAGACACTGGGAACTCCAAATCCCATCACCACCAAAGGGAAGGTGGCTGGGACCTGAGGGTGGGGTTAAGCAGCCAGGTGGATACAAAAGGCAGACACGTGGGCTTTGGGGGGCTCTCCATTTTTGGGCTCTCGGCCAGCTCGGAGCGTCCGGCCAGCTCTGAGAGTGACTTTGGGTTTCCAGGTCGTTGGATCGGGTAGGACGCATTAAAGACTTTATTTCCCTATTTTCTCCCTGAGTTGTACATTTTCCTTATTTCTTTTTCTCTTGTAAATAAACCTTGTATTAACCCTTTTGTGTGTGTCTGTAGTAGAGTATTCATAAGTCCCTTTAAAGCGCGCAGGTGAGGACCCACAGCCAGGAACCCGTTTAATATCGGGGCTGCTCTATAACAGTAACACAATGGCAATAATTTTAGATCAGACACGTAGCCCTCTTTCCATGTTTCACTTATTACGTAATATAGGCCATGAAGAGATGTGGTGGAAAAAATGCTATTTTAAATATTGGCTTGAATTTGAACAATTATTCAGGAAAAACAACATGAGAACACCCTGTCCCATCCTCCCCCCTTTGTGATTTTATTGAGCTTTTTGGTTAAGATAGAGAGAGGCTAGGTGAGCCTGTGATAAGAGAGGTTGAGAGCTATGTTATTCTACATAAAAAAAAAAAAGATATTTTTAGTTTTTACCTAGTGCTCAGAAGGAGGAGATTAGTTGTGAGTGGGGGATTGAAGCTGAAAGAAAAACTAAAGGACAAAAGAAGATGGAAAAATTATTTTCTTAGAGAGAGTGAAGGAAACTTCAGCAATCTATCACAATGACAGGGTCTGAGAGATTAGCAGCAGAGGGGAGAGTGATATGCAGTCAGTGGACTGAACTAAGCATGAAATACAATTATATTAAAAATTTTTATGCATATGTTATATATAATGAAGAAGAAATTAAATGTTATAATTTTCACCTTATAAAGCCTGAAACATTCAGTGAACTATCTGTTACACTACACAGCATTTGCTAATGAGGCTTTGGTAGTGACATTAATTTTTGTTTTTTGTAATTTTTTAAATGTCTTTGGGCAAAAGTCATTAGCGAAAGCAGCACACAGCATCATGGGAATCAAACAATAAAAGATACTGAGTCAAGGTAGCAGAAATTTGCAGTGATTAAGGGAGACACAGGAGAATAATACCCCTCCAATTTATCCCATACTGCATCCCACATCCAGGGTTTTGTAGAAGTATTGGGAAGAGTACTTGATGTTGGTTTGGAGGGGTGTTGGGTTCAGAGAAGGATTCTTGGGTTCCCTCTGAGAAAAGTTTCATCCTCTTGCACCTCCCCAGTGGCACAGCGGGCTGAGTGCAGCGCTGTGAAGCTGTCTGCAGCCTCTGCACTGCAGGTTCGATTCCTGGCCAGCCAGGGAGATTCCCACATGTCGAGGCAGATCTCTCCTGCTTCCTCCGCTGCTCCCCTCAGCAGTGTACTTTGGTCCTTCTGCCTGTTCTGCTCCCTGCTCTGTCTCTGGTGAATTCTCTCACCCTCCCGCACCTTGGCCTGTGCCATAGCTCTTGTATAAATAAATAAAAAAAATTAAAAAAAAAGTTTCATTCTCTTTCAGTGGCACAGGTGAATTTCCTGATGAGACAGATGTTTAGTTCTATTCAAAAGGGCAGGTAAAAAGGGAAGGGAAGGGAAGGCACTTGCACAGACACAAGCAGGCAGAAAGAGCTGCCCCTGAAAGAGACAGGTTTGTTGAGAGAGTACACCATAGTCACAGGTGGGCATGCTTGGGAGGAGAGCTGCCTCTGCTGCTTTGCAAGAGAGGTCGGTGAAGAGAAGCACCTGCATAGGCACAGGTGGTCAGGAGAGCTGCCTCTTGCACTAATATAGTCTTCTCTTAGGGAGGAGTTCATTCTTTTGTGGGATTGCTAATTGCTATTAAATTAATTATTATTTTTACATATTTATTTTATTTATTTTTATGCATACAAGGGCTGGAGTGTAGGCCAGAGGTGGGGGGTGAGAGAATTCACCCGAGACAGAATGAGGAGCAGAACAAGAGGATCTACTGAAATACACTTTTGAGAGGAGCAGCGGGCAAAGACAGAAGAGGTCTCCTGTGCCATGTGCGTTAGCTCACAGGCCAGGGAATTGAACTCATGCTGCTGCAAAAGCTGGCGATAGCTTGATAGCACTGAGACTTAACCCTTGCACCCCCCGGGGAGGCCCTATTAAATTAATTATTTCTAGGCATGGTGCCTAAGGACTTTTTTCTATACTTGGTCTGATCTTTTATATTATAACAACAAAAAATTAACATAAAAGACCACAGCCAATCAGATTATTGGGATAAAATTATACCTGCTGACAATTACATATATAGTCTGTTAGTAATTAGACAATAAATCTAAATATAAAACCAACATGTTACTGTGCTACTTTAAATGTTTAAACATTTTAACAGAATTATCAGAGATAGAGAATAACAAATATTGCCTTGGAAATATTTTAATCAAATGGTTTAACTTTTGCTTTACTTTTTAAATTAGCATTTGTTTTTATAACATGCTGTCAGGTGGCCAGAAATATTTAATGGAGCTTTCGATTACATTTAAATGTTAATTTATGAATGACAAATCTTTTAAAGATTCAGTTGGTTATTCTAATTATCATTGTTAAAAATGTTATGACTAGATAACTTTCTTATCTTTCTGGCTGTTTATCCCTAAAGTTTTGTGCCCAAATTAACAATCCAGTGGCTATAAGGTTAATTTCAAGAAGCATGTGCACATTTTTGAAGGAAAACAAATGTATTTCTTTATGCCTAATCAAAATATATAGCAATATAAAATCTTACACCTCAAAATTTACTTTTATTCTATAGCATTTGTTAGCCCTTAAAGAAAGAAATTCTGATTTTTGACTTATTCAATTTGTCTTTCACATTACTAAATAACTTATTAAAAAATGACTAGAATGCAATCTGGCTATCATATTAAAAGCCTTTCTTACAAAGAAGAGAAAAATATTACAATTTTTCATCTATTCATATGTTTAGTAAAGCTACAATTAAAACAAAACACAAATTATAAACTTCTTCCAAAATGTTTTTATTCCCTAGAAAACTATTTTGAACTTTTCATTGTATTTTTGCTTATTAACAATTTCCAGAGTACATTATGTTTCACAAATCCCAAATTAAAGAAATAGTGCAGTATTACTACTTTAAATTATCTGCTATGATTTCATTGAAAATTGTTTTCCCCCCTATAGTGTTACAAATAACAGAAGAGAACTTCAGTTCCTATTATAATCTTATTTAATTTGTACCATACGATCAAATTCAACAATACTGTATTTTTTATTAGATTTAGTTTTTATTAGATTTAGTGTCTGTTCAATAGTAGTCTTCAACAGTTATTATAAATAATGGTATAGCAGTGAATACCTAACAGATGAAAGCATTGTCCTCAATAAACCGCAGATTTGCTAAGTAACATAATAGACAATTTGTTAAATGAACGAAATGTATGTTGTGGCAATTAGAGGTGTTAAGATTTGTTATTCATGTGACTGGAACTATGTAGGGTGAAAACATTTGAATAGATAGGAAGATTTAGGGAGGACAGTCCATGGCGGTGATATAAGTAAATGGAAATAAAAAAACCCACAAAAACCAGATATTTTAAAGGTGTTTTAAAGTGAAAAATAAACCATTTGTCACAAAAATTGTGTCAATATCTAGCTAGCTAGTGAGAGACACGTCAGAGAAGGAGAAAAAAGACACAGTGAAGGAGAGAAAAAGACACTGATGAAAAAAGCAGAATATCACTACAGTATGGAAGACCATACATGGCACACTAAGAAATTTGGAACTTTCCTTTAGGCATTTTAGAACAGGTATAAAAACAGTATGGAGTAGATGGAGGAATCTTGAAGACAAAAATAGTTGTAGTAGTTGAGGTATGAAGTTCTGGCCCAGGCTAGACACACCAAAAACTGAAATGCAAAGACAGGTGTGAGAGATCATGTGCTCTTCCCTCTCCTGTTTTGACCCCTGTCTCACCCCCTTCCCTGCTCTATGCCTCAGATCTATGGTCAGCTTGTAAGTTTTATCTGATTTAACTTACTTTAAGGAGATACATAAAAGCAACCTAAAATATTACACAGAATATACAATATTTTAACCCATGTAGACATCAAAGACCAAATACAAAAATTTAATTGTGGAAATATGGTTATTCTATGATTGAATCTTGACTCATGAAAATGGAAAATTTTCATCTAATAAGGGAAATATTTTGCAGAGAAGAAAAATAACTGCATGCCTTAAACTCTTATTTACCTAATTTGGAAGGCATTCTCAAATGTCTGATCATAAAAATAATGAGCCTTGGGCCTCCCCTGGTGGTGCAGCGGTTGAGCACTGGGTTGCGAGGCTGCCCGCAGCCTCTGCAGCACCGGTTTGATCCCTGGCGGCGGGGCAAGAGTCCCACATGGCGTGCAGACCTCTCTTGCCGCCCACTGCTCCCCTCAGCAGTGTACTTCGTCAGTCTGCCTGTTCTGTTCCCTGTTCTGGCTCTGGTGAATTCTTTCACCTTCCCGCACTTCTGACTATACCCAGTGCTTGTATAAATTAAAAAAACAAAAACAAAAAAAAAACAGAAAAAAAAAATGGGACTCTTTTGTATATATGCAATCTGGAGTAGCAGTAAAATAACTTAGAATTTTACTGACCAAGTCACTAAAATCTTAATTTAATGCTGATTTTAGATTTGATATTACTGTCTTCCCATAACAATCATATGGAACTTGGTCAACTATGATATATAGAAGTAATTAGAAGATTTAAAGTGGCAGAAAAACAGTATTTTTCTTCTTTGGGTGAAAACTGTTTCACATATTGTTTGAAAGTGAAAATAAGGTCTAAAGCATCATTTAAGTTCTTCCACAGTTTGACCTAATTTAACATTAACCAAATCACTGAAGGTAAATAAGCCATAGTATAATGAAAAGTTAAAATGCAGACATCAAAAAGATGTGTCACATTTAAAAGGTTTATTTTAATATATCTCAACTAAGAAAAATATATTGATTGATTTTGCAAAATTGCCATGGGACAAATGCCTTCTTTATAATCAGTTTTTGAAAGTGTATTTATATGAACATTTTATAGTATAATAAATCTTTCTTATATATTTTCATCTCTTCTACATGGTTGTTAATCTGTCAGATGATTCTGCCTTTAGCAAATATGTCCTAATCTTCACCTATGTGTTTTAAATGCCTGTGAATATGTTTTGATTTATAGTAAAAAAGACTTTGCAGATGGAATTAAATTTCTAATAAACTGACTTTGAGTTGGGACTTTATCTTGGATTATTGCAGGGACATTTAAAACTGAAAGAAGGCAGAAGAGTCAGTCACAGAGAGATGTGGCAGAGGAATAGAGGTCAAGATAGATGGGTGACGAAAAGTATATAACTCATATTGATGGTTTTGAAGACCAATAGGACCATAAGCCAGGAAATTCAGACAATTTCTAAAAGTTAAGAGTGATGGTAACCTATAGCAAGGTAACCAATTGCACGTCTCAAACCTGCAATTATAAACTAAATTCTACCAACCACTGGTGTGACTCTGGAAGGGGATTTTTCCCAAGAGCCTCCATCAAGGAAGATAACCCAGCCTGTGCCTTGACTTGAGCCTAGGGAGACAAATAAACTATTGTAGAGGACTTTGGATGCGTTAGGGGTGGGTGTGATATGGTGACAGGCACATAAAGAGGTGTGATCCTAAATTTTTAAATCACAGAGTGTTGTCAATTAATGTTACGTCCATAAAAATTTAATAAATATATAAATTGCTGCATTTGTAGTAATTTGTTATCATACAAATAGAAAATATAATTGCCAACTCTCCAGCATGCATTTTTTTTCATTTTTATAATTATCTTCAGGAGGATGTGGATGAGGAAAAATATTGAGAACAGCATTGGTATAAAAAGAAAATGCAAAAGAACAGGGAGATCAAAGGAATGTAGAAGTTCTGTGTAAATCTTAAAAATTACCAAGAACTATTATGTTTTATCATAATTTTACTAGTTAATATGTAACTAGGCAACCTTCATACTTTACATATAACCCATTAGCACAACCATCCACATTCTCACTATAGGGTTTATGATGTATGCACAAGACTCTCATTTTTCCGTTGCCTAATTATTTTTCTAAATGATTTTATTTAATATGTGCAAAAAATAGTGCTGTCAAACAAGTTACAGCAAATAAGCTAAATACACAGAGATTTGTGCTTTTTCTCACTTATATCCTACCCTGAGGGTAATCACAGTTGTGAATTTTGACTTGTTTTGCTTCTGTTCTTCACAATTGTTTTGCTACTTTAATAGAAAAACAAATGTACCAGACATTTTTCTTAACTTTATCTAACTAGGATCATACCGCATATAACTCTTTTGTGACTACCTTCTTTAATCATCAATATTATATTTCTGAGATTCAGCCATACTGCTACATGGTTCTGTAATAATTCCTTTAATTTGAGTTACAGTATTTCATTGTATGAATATGTCATCAGGTTGTCATTTATCTATGATAGACATTTGCATCATTTGAAGTTGTTATTACAATACTGCTAATGAATACTTTTGTGTGTGTCTCCTGGCATATTTGTATAAGCACAAGATACATGAAATTACTAGCTCATGTGGAATGAGCAATGTCAACTGTAATATATGATATCAAAATGTACTGATATATGCTTCATTTATTCAAGTAATACATTAATATTTATTAAGCATAAGTCATGTGTCAGGCACTATTTCAGGACCTAGGAATAAATCATTGAACAAAACAAACAAAAATTCCATGCCTTCTTCAAGCTCACATTCTCTCTCCCAATAGTAGTACATAAAAGTTTCTGTTTTCATTTTTTGCCAATCTACTTGTTATAAAATAGTATTACATTGTAAGTTTTTTTTAAATTTATTCATTTATGCATATAAGAAGTAGGGTATAGGGCAGAGGTTCAGGGGGTGAGATGATTCACCAGAGACAGAGTGGGGAACAGAACAGGCAGATTGACTGAAATACACTACTGAGAGGAGCAGCTGGTGAGTCAGGAGAGATCTGCTGTACTATGTGGGTATCTCCCTGGCTGGGGATCGAACTCATGCTGCAGTGACTGCGGATAGCTTCATAGGTTGCGTCTTAACCCCAGGGGGGCCTACATTGTAAGTTCTTTAAAAAATATTTAACAATGATTTTATTCTGAAACAACAAGCATTGAACTGTACCTATTTGAAGTGTACATTTTGATAAGTTTTGACATAACTTCTGATGCCATTGCCACTCACAAAAAATAATGACCATCAATCATGACCAGCATTTTTTATAATGAACCCTAGTGATCTCTCCACCTTTGATTTTTATTGATTTCACATTCAACCATAGGTGTCACTGTCTCTTAGTATGCTTATCCTGGTATATTAACAGCATTGTAGAATGTACACTAATTCCTCTAATGTATACAGGTTGTATGATGTTTAAATACTTTATTCCCTTTTATAGTCTTCCAATGGCTATAGTGCTTTGTTTATACATTCACTTGTTGATGGGCATTTGACATTACCAAAATTTTTTTTGACTGTTTCATTTAGATTCTATTTATCTATCTATCTATTTTAAAATTTTATTATATATATTTTTTACATCATTTTTCTTTTTTACACAAATTTTGACCCTAACCCCTCCCCCCCATAGTGTGTCTCTGGTTTATAGTTGCTTGTTGATTTTGATTTTTACATTATCATTAGTCTTTTTCCTGGTCTCTTATTTAGGTTTTCTAAAATCCTGCTATGAGTGAGACCATCTGTATTTTTCTTTTTCTTTCTGGCTTATTTTGCTGAGCATGATCCCTTCTAGTTCCATCCATGTTGCTGCAAATTGCATGAGTTTATCTTTTTTGATTGCTGAGTAATATTCCATTGTGTATATGTACCACATCTTCTTGATCCAGTCATCTATTTTTGGACATTTGGGTTGTTTCCATGGCTTAGCTAGTATAAATTGTGCTGCTATGAGTTCTTACCAAATTTTTTAAAGCTTTGTCAAGCTACTAATATATATGTACAGGTCTTTTAGATGTACATAGGTTTCTACTTCTCTTAAGAAATAAGAGTGGGTGACTAGATAATGTTTATGTTTAACTTTTTAAGAGAGTCTCAACCATTTTCTTTTTCTACTATAGTATATAATAGAAATTCCAGCTCCAACATTTGTTGTGGTCAGGTACTTTAAATTTTATACATTCTACTAAATGTATAGTGATACACGGTTTTAATTTGCATTTCCCTAATGACTAATGATATTGATAGTTTCTTCATGTACTTATTTATAATTGTATATGATTTTTGGGTTCATTTTCCAAATCTTGCCCAATCTCTAAATGAGTCAGCTATTATTTTATTATTGAGTTTTGAAAATTTGTTATATATTCTAGATCCATGTTTTTTAATCAGACATTAGTTTTAGAAATAGTCTTATCCTTCACTTATCTTTTCATTTCCTTAGTACTGTTTTTGACAGAGTAGATATTTAAGTTTGATAAAATTTAAATTAGAAATTTGTTCTTTTAAGGACATGATTTTGATATTAATGTTCAAGAAATTTTTGCCTAACTTAGATCTTCTCATCTCATTATTATAAGAGTTTTATCTTTCATATTTGTGTCCATGAATCATCTTGAGTTAATTTTTGAATGTGATACATAAATATGAGTCACAGTTCTTTCTTTTCTCTTTATCTTGATAATCAATATGCAATTATTCCAGTATTATCTGTTTAAATATTTAATTATTTTTACACTGAAATTCCTTTGTATCATTGTCTAAAGTCAATGGTTCATATAGTACAAGTCTATTTCTAGTCATTTCTTATTGGTCTCTCTTTATCCACTATTACACCATCATGAGTACTGAGTTTTTAAAGTAAGTCTTGAAAGAATGCAGTTATCTGTCCTTGAACTTTGTTTTGTTTTTCAATAAAAATTTTCATATAAACTAGGTAATTTATATTTGACATGAATTTTAGAATTATCTTGTGAATTTCTACAAAAAAAAAGACTGCTGTGATTTTGATTAGGGTGCACTGCATACATAGAAAATTGGGAAAGAAAGAAAATCATATTGTTCAATCTTTATATGCATGAATGATGTATATTTTATATTTTTCCATTTATTTAGGACTTTAAATCTCTCAGCAACATTTTATAAATACCAATATACAGCTCTCTCACATCATTTGTCAAAGATATTTGTCAGTATTTCATGTTTCATTGTATTGTAAATGTTAGTTTTTTTTTAATATTCTGTGGACAGTTGTTCATTATTAATATATAGCTATACAATAGATGTTTCTTTGTCGACATTTTGTCCAGCAACCTTGCTCTATTCAGTTTTTAGTTTTCATATTTTTTTTTGAAGAGTCCATTGGATTTTTTATATGGGCAATTATGTCCTATAGGAACATTTATTAAATTAAATAATGGAACAATTATTTTCTTTCTAGATTTTTTTATTGTCTTTTCGCAGTGGCTAGAACCTTCAGTACAATGTTTTATAGAAAGAAAGAGAGCACACATTGTTGCCTTGTGCTTCATCTTGGGAGGAAAGAATTCAGTTTTTCACCATTACAGATGAATTCAGGGCCAACATTCTTCTTGCTTGCCCTTTATCAGACTAAGAATTTTTTTTTATATCCATTTTTAAAAAATCAGGAATGGATGCTGAATTTATTAGAAAACTTCTGGTTCTATTGAGATGATCATAATGTATTATTAGATTGTGGGTTTCCTCAGTCCTCGACTAGGGCCATGAAAAAATTTAAAACCATGTCTTCAGCAGAAGCAAAAGCAAAGCTTATTTAGAGACAGAATAAAAGTACACCTGGGGAGAGGTCTCAGTCTAGCAGAGTTCTGGGAAGAACAAGAATGAGGAAAAGCAGGGAGAGTGGGGAAAAGGGCTCTGGGATTAAATGGGGTACAGGAAGCTGCTCCCTCTGTCCCTTGCTGGGGTGTACTGCCCCTCTCTCAGGGTGTTTGTTGATCAATCCATTCAACATTTTCTAAGTCTTGCTCCCCCAACTACTGTACTTCCAGGGTGTGGTTTTATTAGCCCTGGCATCAGGTAGTTTGTTGATCAATCCATACAACATTTTCTAAGTCTTGCTCCCCCATCTGCTGTACTTCCAGGGTGTAGTTTTATTAGCCCTGGAATCAAGTAGGGGTGGGGGTCTGTATTCACCCTCCTTTGTTGCTTCTTGCCCTCCTTGGGTTTTGCCAACCTACCTATAGGTTGAAGGGGGAAAGGAGACTGCCCTTCTTCTGGGTATTTCTTGAGTTTATTTGCTCTGGTAAGTGTTTCTTGGGGTCCTGGATTTGCTGGCCATTAATTTTTCTTTAGACAACACCCCTCCTCCCTTCTCAAAACCATCTAACAAAGGATTTTCTTTTAGTTTGTTAAAAGAGTGAATTACATTGATTTATTTTCAAGAGTTAAACCAACCTTATATTCCTGGGATAAATGATGCTTAGACAGAATATATTTTCCTTTTTATATATTGTTTGATTGTGTTTGTTAAAGTTCTATTATGGATTTTTTTTGGCATCAATGTTCAATGTGCATAAGGGATATTGCTCTGTGGTTTTTATTTTAATGTCTTTCATTGACATCTGTCCTCAAAAAATGAATGGGGACCAATCCCTCATCTTCAGTTTTCTGTAAATGTTTGTGCTAATTTGATATAGTTTCTTCCTTAATTTTTTTTAATATTCAGTGGAGTCTAGTGTTTTCTTTATGGGCAGGAATTACCTTTAAGTATAATTTTTTTATTGGATACTGGACTGTGTCTTTTATCTGTTTCATCTTAAGTTAGTGTGTTAGACAGTATTTTAAAATGTTCACCCCAAGATTCTCTTGCTAATACCTGGGACTGTGAACACAATAAGGCCAGTGGTTATACCATGTTATGTGGTTTAAGAATTTTGCAGACATAATTATGGTTTCTTAATTAATATTACTTATGATTTTGAACTGATTAAAACAGAGCACAGACCTATATAATCACACAGTCCCTTTAAAGGCACAGAGTAAACTGCTGGCAGTAGGAGGGAAAATCACAGAGGTTAAAGCATAAATAGGATTCAAAGTCCCAGTGCTGAACTTTGATTGAAGTTGCAGGTGGCCATGAACTATAAAGTGAGAATAGTGGAGGAGCCAAGAGCTGATCCCATAATGGGCTGAGGTTTAGAATGAATGTATTTGGGATGAAGGAAGGTTTGAATCATTAATGGGGGCAAAGAGAAGACTGATCCAATATCTTCTGTAATCCTCTTCTTATATGTCTGAACTGAGACTAGGAATTTCATTCTAATAAACAGAAAGTGTTGAAAGTGATGGGACATTGCTTTAGAGGACCAGATTCAAAAATACCTTTTTCTGCTTGCTCCTTTACTATCATGTTCTCTTTTTCTAAGCCCTTGATGGGAAAACAAGAGTATAATGCAGCAGTACTGGGTGCTAATAGATCAAAAGCGAGGGATCACTGTTGCAAAATGTAGAGTTTCTCAAACATAGGACCTGTTTGAGACCAGATAATTATCATCTGGGGCTGCCCCATGCATTGTAGATGTTTAGCAGTATCCTTGGACTTTACCACAAAAATACCAGTAGTAACTGTTCAATTGAGACAATCAAAAATGACTTCAGATTTTGTTAAATGTCATTTGGAGAACTACACTTGGTTGGAAACCACTAGTTTATTTGAACTCGTAAAATAATTTTTTATAATGGAATACCTAGATTTTATCTTAGAAAAAAATTAAAGTACCAAGAGTAAGAATTTCTCTCATATTTTAAGATTTATTACAAAGCAGAAGAAATTATTCATTGGATTATTCATGGAGTAATAAACAAACTGATAATTAGAATAAAATGTTCTAAGAAATGAACCCACATACATAGAGAAAGTTCATTTGTGGTCAGAGTGACTTTGAAGGTCAGTGAAGACATGGGAGTTTTTTGAGAAATGTAGGTAAAGATACTTGTCAATTAACATATAAAAACACAAAGAATGAATCAGATTTCTCTCCCTATAAATATATGTACATATATAAAGATTAAGTAGAAATTAAAATTTTATAATTTTTTTTGAAAACCATAAGCTTAAATTATTTAGGTGAGTTTTTTTTCTGATTTTAACACTAATAACTATAATTTATGAACATGTATATGTACTAAGTATTTTATTTATATTATCTTTAGTCTTTCAATGTTATGTGAGGTAGAATTCATTTTTTTTTTGGTAAACTTTTTCATCGCTGTTAATTTCTTTCTTTTTTTAATTTATGTATTTTTACATTGTTGTTCATTTTTGTGCAATGTTTGACTTCTCCTCTCAGGTGTTAATATTTTTATAAAATTAAAATTACCATAAAATTACCAGCACCAAGACACCCATGAACTATCACCATAGATTCTTGTGCTCTTCCCTACCATTTTGATCCATTTCCCTCCCCCTCCCATGAACAATGTCTCCCATTTATAGGCTGCCTGCTAGTTTTATCCTTTTTTTTTTTTTTTTGGTTGTATATTTTCCCTATGTTCCACCTATGATTTTGCCCCATAGTAGTCTTCTGTCATAATAGTCTTCTGTCATAGTAGTCTTCTGTCATAGTAGTCTTCTTATTACTGCACTCACACATTTTTTCCCCTGCCAACCCCATAGTATGACCACAGTTTATATAGTAGTTAAAGTCAAAATGAGAGGTAAATAGGATCTTTAGAAACAAAATGAAATAGACCAAATTCATCTCAGAATGGGTTCATTTTAAGAAACAGGACATAAAAAAAGGAAAAACTATGTTACTGATTTATTAAAGTAGGTATTCCTTAATTTTAAATATGTTCTTTCAAGTAAGTAGAGTGTTCTTTAGTGATTCAGGACCTATGATTTATTTTAAAAGACTACATATCCCTGATTTCTACTAATTTCAATTCTTGTCATCATGATACTTTGGCATATATGTGTGTGTGTGTATGTGTGTGTATGTGTGTGTATGTATGCATGCACACAATTGTGTTCAGGGTAGAATTAAGAATCCTTTTATCAATTGAATCCTGTTAATACCACATAAATGAGTAAGGGTTAAAATAAAACAGCCCCACTACATATAATGTATGCTATTGATTTCTGTCTGTGAAACCACTTTTTAAAGTCAACATTCTGAAAATTAAGTAGCTTGCTCATGTATTAAAGTCACCATTGGTGCTAAAATTGTAATGATTATTGACACTGGCTAGGGTAATTGCAATGAATGGTCTCACCATGGGTCAAATTAGCTGGAAACCCTAGATCTAGTTGAGGTTAAGACTCTCAAAAATGACACTGGAAATAGATATAAATGACAAAGTACAAGAAAGAAGATATTCAATCACAAATAGAATAGCAAAGGGCATGTTATAAAATAGACATTTGACTTAATACATCACTTTCTGCTTGAATTCCTCCTTCATTTGTGCCTATTAATTTTTAAATGTAGTCTTTGAACAATGAACAATGACAAGTAGAATATCATATCATTTGACATGTGGACTTCAAACCTTTTTAGGATAAGAGAGGGAGAGAGATGTATTGAACTAATTGAGAGATCTAAGAATATTAAATTGTGTCTCCCATTTCTCTTTGAAGTATACTGGCATCTAAAAATTACGATTGATAGACTCTGTAGTATAATTTGTGATTCAGCAGTAGAACTGGCATTTTCCTAGTGACAAAGCTGTTGATTTAGAAGTAAAGGTTGTCCACCAAAATTTTCTTTATTTTTTTAATCATAAATGATTGTTAAAAATTTACTTCTTTCTCAGGAAAAATGTAGTATGAAAATATAGAAAATCTAGCAAAAGTCACACCTAAACAATAAAAATCATCCTCCCTTCAAATCATTACTATTTTTAATATATTAGTGCAATATGTGTGTCATATATCTTATATGATATACAGAATATTCAGGTATCCTAATTTTACACAAATAGTAATAAAAGCTAATATTGTGTCATTTCATATCAGGCAAACTGTGATCAATTCATATGTAATATATCCATTTCCTACCACAGTCTGATGAGGTAGATTGTATTATTTTCCTCATTTTACAGTAAAGGAACTTGAGATATAGGAAAGTTCAGTAATCTGCCCACTTAGCATCACCAAACTGATTAATGATTAATTGGAACAAGAATCTACTCTAAAGCCAAAATGTGGCGCTGCCACTTAAATTATATTATATTATCTCCTTTAAAAGCAACTTCTATAAACTTTTAATGTTTTTGCTGTAATATTTTAGTGTATGCATACTACAACTTACTTATCTATAACTTTATTATTGAATATTTAGGGTCTTTTTACTTGGTTGCTATTACAAATATTATTTCAACAAAAATATCAGGCAAAAAGTTTTGTCAGCACTTTATATTACATTTTAAAATAAATTATTAAAAGGAGATTTAGTGTGTCAAAGGGCAAAGACATATTTACACCTTTTAAAACATGCAACTGAATTGCTCACCAAACATTGATCAATTTAGACCATTCCCAGCAAAGTATGTGATTGACTAGTTTCTCAGTGGTCTTAGAAAGAAACTTCAGTGTGATTCAAAGAAAGTAAGAGAATTGTTTCTGCTTTGTGGTGAGAGGCTTCAGTTTCTTACCCATTTCATAAATCTTCAATGCCTACAAAAAGCTTAGAAAAAAAGGACATACAAAGCCTTCATTAGGAGTACTTTCTATTTAGGGAAATGCCAACTAGAATAAAAATTTTTAAAAAACTGATTTGCAGAAAATAAAGGTTCATGTTAATTGGTCCTAAGCCCACAACACTCATTACTCTGATTTATAGTGTGAGATTAGGAAGCAAAATTAGTAATTAGTGATGAAGAATCATGTCGCTTTGTGACGGTGTTTTTGTGACTGTATTTTTGTCATGCCATCCCTGGGGAAATGATAAATGAATTGTGCAGAAAGTGGTAATGCTGAAAAGACTGTAAGGAGACAATCAAGACAGGCAACATTTGTGTTTCTTCAGAGGTTAGAATTTCCTTGTCTGCAATAAGCCAAGTTTGATCTTCTGCAGCTCCCAGACTATTAGGTTGAGAAGATTTAATTGACCCCCCCCCACTGTCTCCAGCCCCATCCCAATCCTACCAGCAATGACAGAGAAGAGATTGAAAATACTGACCCTTGGCATATCCACTGGTGTTTGCAGCTATTAATATAAACAAATCATAGCAATTCAGTATACTTTTGAGGCTGTTAGTAATGTTTATGCCCTTTTCTCTTGAACAGTTTTCTCCTTTTAAAACCCTAGCCTTCTATTTTGGAGTAGAGTGGGACTGAAATAGAATTTTTAAAAAAGGGAAAGGTAATGAAAATAAATTATGAAATATGTTGTGAAATAATAATATTTCTTGGAAATGATTGCCACAGTTACAAACTTTTATTGAGGTATATACTCAGGAATCATAGGCAAAAGTGTGTAGGCATGTCACATAATCATTGTAGCTTTCTGGTCAATATTACATACCCTCTACACTAGAAACAGAGATTCAGAATGTTGCGTGACTGAAGTCAGATCTTATGGGTAACACATGGCATTGTGGGAATCAAAGCTGAATTTTTAAAAATTTAATTTATCTTGATATTAAAAGTCCCATGAGAGAAAGCATCACTGCAAAATTACTTATCCGTATTTGACTTTTAAGAGTTTATTTTGACATTGCTTTGGGGATGGAATAAATTTATTTTATTACATATAGTTTTTATTTTTTAAACTATTCTTTTTTTTTTTTTTAAGATTTATTTATTTATTTATATATGCACTGGGCACAGTCAGAAGCGCAGGAGGGTGAGAGAATTCACCAGAGCCAGAGCAGGAAACAGAACAGGCAGAGTGAGAGGTACACTGCTGAGGGGAGCAGCGGGTTGCAGGAGAGGTCTGCGCGCCATGTGGGACCCTGGCTCGGTGGCCGGGGATCTACCTGTGCTACAGAGGCTGCAGGCAGCGTTGCAGCCCAGCGCTCAACCGCTGCGCCACCGGAGAGGCCCTATTACATATAGATTTGAAGGATGCCATAAGCTTGTGTAAAACCCAGTAGTTAAGCTCCTAAAGTCTCTAAAGAGAAAGAAAAAGCAATTATCTTTTCCAGTGTTTTTCCTTTTCTGAAAAATATATGAATTCCTTATGTTATGTGCAACATAATATAACTTAAGGTGTCTGATTTCAAGCAGACTTTACTTTTATGTCTTTAAAAAATGATTTCAATCAGAGGCAAATCTTGTTTTGCTGACATCCATTTTATGCATGGGAAACTTATGGATCTACTGGTAGGATTTATTTACACATCTTCAAATCAATAATCAAAGATTGTGCATGCTAATTTATTTTCCTAGTGCTCTTCTACAAATGACTTCTACTGAAAATTTCTAATTTTACTCAAAGTACCAACACATGAAAATGTAAAAAAAAGATCATTTCCTTATTGGTCCTTTTACTGGTGTGCCAGTCCACCCTTGAATTCTCTTGATCAAATCTTTTTCTTACTTTTAATTTATTTAAAATTTAATTTATTAATAACTTTAATTTACTTAAATTTTACTGCAATATAACTGTCTATACAGCAGAAGAATGATGGGAATTAGGATTTTAACTGTCTACATTGGTTACTTTTAACTATCTAAATTGTTTAGTACATTGGGTCTATCGCTGTAGAGAGTCAAGTGATAACTTAAGAAATCCAAATTCTCATTATTTTTGTAACCCACATACACAGATTTTTTTTTTTTTAAAGATTTATTTATTTATTTATACAAGCACTGGGTACAGTCAGAGGCGCGGGAGGGTGAGAGAATTCACCAGAGGCAGAGCAGGGACCAGAGCAGGCAGAAGGACCGAAGTACACTGCTGAAGGGAGCAGCGGGCGGCAGGAGAGGTCTGCACGCCATGTGGGACCCTCCTCCGGTGGCCGGGGAGCAGCCGGGGATCGAACCGGCACTGCAGAGGCTGCGGGCAGCTTCGAAACCCAACGCTGAACCACTGCGCCACCGGGGAGGCCCCACAAACACAGATTTTAATGTGCACTAATGTGCACTAAAATTACCTTTCTATTCTTGAAAATAATATATTCAAGAACTATGTGTAAGGTACTACTAGCCCGAAGGTATACAGAAAGATCTTGTCTTTAAGAGTTGTTTTTTATTATATATTTTTTTAAAATTATAGTCATTACATTCAGGATGTTATTCTTTAGAATGGTTTAATTAAATGAACTGGTACATGTCCATTTAAAATGTATTGAATGTATCGAATTAGTGGACAAGACGTCGTTTGTAGCACTCTATTTCCTATATTGATCTAAAGAGCTATATCCCGGGGCATGTATAAGGGAATGACTACTAGCTTAAATACTCCTTGAAAATCAAATAAAATATGCTATGGGAATCCAGTAAAGAAATTCAGTTTGTGGTTAACTAAACTGGTCATCATTAACATAAGACTCTTAGCAAAATCTAGAATCTTTGAGGAAATGCTGATTTCTTTGTCTCTGATCCCACAGGCCCTTTTTATTAATGAGGGGATTTTGAATAATCCTTGCAAAGTAGTACACTCAGAAAAATGCAGACTGCTTGAATTATTTGGATTTAGGTTAAGATAATACATGAATCAATATTCCTGACTGAATGATTATAAACTGACTTTTTGTTAGTATCTGTTTTGAAATATTTGTTAGATATAATGATAACATGTTATATATAATGTTAACATTTCATGTTATATATAATGATAACTTTTCAAAAGTACTAGGCATAAATACCACTTATTTTTACTTTATTGCAGTCCCTTTATATATGGCTATTGCCATATTTTTTTATTGCTCTAATTTAGTTTGAGATTGAACCATATTTGAATATGGTAACATCTCAGTGCATAGTGAGATCATTGTGGTATTTTGTGACATTTCTTAAATGTTTCTTATTCACTAAGCTCTATTTCCATGGTATGATATTTGAGGTTTTGAGAGAGAATAGAGTTGTAGCTAGGATTTGACAAGTTGTTAAACTAGAGAATTTAACTAGAAAGAAATAAACCATAAACTATAATAAAGAAAAGTAGGGTTAGTACTTTCTCTGGATTTACTCTCTTTATTGTTCGTTTTGGAAGATTCATAAGTATTACTTAAAAGATTTGAAAACTCCAAACCTGACAGCCATATACCCAGATTTTGATTTCTGTGGCAGTGAATGGAAGAATGATACTTCTCAATATTCATCTTACCTCCAGCTGATCAGACTTCCTCCTTTTCCTTTTTTTTCCTAAAAGGGCAATAATAACACAATAAGGACAATCCATAATAGACATTTTGTGAACTGGTAAACTTACCTGTTCTTCTGAATGATGTTGTATTGATTCATCATTCAAACCTGTGACTCTCTAGCTTCCCCTGCATTGGAGAGGTCAACTTCCAGAGTAGAAAATCAGGGCAGGAGTGTTGCTAATGAAGGATTGGGAGCTGGGGAAGAAAGAAAGAGGGGAATTTCAGAAATTGGCAGAAGGGTAGACTGTACACTGGAATTGCATCCTCTCTGTGTGAGCAGATACTAACCAACGATGGGCAAAGAACCAACAGAAAGCAGTACATCCCTAAACCTCTAGAGGTCTTATAAAACTTGGGTGTTTTGTTTTCCTACCAGTCCAGTGTGTAATCAGGTCTGCATACCAGGGCCTCATGTGGAAACACTGGAAAGTTATTACCCTAGTGGTTGGCTAAATAAGCCCTAGTTAAGGATTCTCTGAACATACCCTAACAAAGCTTAACATTAATCCCCAAAAACATCTAATTAATTCCAGCATAATTGTGGTTCTAGAAGAAAACCCAACAATATTTAAAAGAATACAACATTCAGTGTCCAACAATGCTAAATATGTAACACTGGCAGCTGAACAAAATATTGCCAGACATGGAAAAAGCAAGAAAATAGAACCACACCTAGGATAAAAATCAATCAATAGAAAAAGACCAATGTGAGACATGATGGAAGTAGCAGACAACGATGTTAAAACACATCTTTTGTGTCCTAGAAATTCTACAATGTGATGAAATGTATGAATAAGATGAGCAAAGGAATACAATATATGAAAGAGATGCAAAAGGAATATCTACAGATGAACAAATAAAATAACAAAAAAAAAAAACAAAAACACTGGATGGAGCCAAAGCATATTAGCCATAGTTAAAAAAAAAAAAAAGGAAGAAGAGGGAATAAATAAGGGAAAGAAAAAAAGAAAGAAATGAATTTGAAAACACAGCAGTAGAAGCTATTCAAAATCAAGCGTTGAGATGAAAAAGACAGAAAAAATAGACACCAATGAATTATGGGACTGTGAGTATCTTGGGAATAAACATCGTGAAAGGCATTGGATCCCCTTTAAATGTCAGATTCTGTGCTAAGCACTTCACCGGTTTTATCTGTATTTGCCCCAGTTTTGATGTAAGGAAAATATGAAATCACAACAAACATTTAAGCAAATGTTTAATTATAAAATACAACCTTTTATTTGTAAAACACATGAAAATTTTCCAGATTTTTATTTTCATATTATAAATTGGAAAACATAATATGCTTTTAAAGCTCAAAATAGAACTGAATGTGACACTGGATAGCTATTATAAAGTATAAGACATTAAGTGCTTTATTTAAGGTCTTGTATTATTAGAACCAAGAATAGAAATCAAATTTCCTAACCCCCTCTTATTTGCTGTTCCATTTCTGCTAATCCTGCTACTGTCACAGCAGGTCAAAATGAAGAAAAAACTTTTGGCTAAGGTCAGGAAAGCCTCACAGATGCAGTTGGATAAGGAACAGGTTTTAAAACACCAATCAGAATTCCATGAGCAGAAGAGGGTGCATAAGGCACTGCAGGCAGAGCAAGCACTTGCAGAAGGGCACAAGGTAGAAAGCTCTCCACATCCATTTAAGAGGCAGCAGATAATCTACTTGGCTGAAGCTGAGATTTCATAGAGAGACATATTACAAGAAGTTAGAAAAATAGGTTGAAACCAAATCACTGAAAACTTTAAATGTCACACAATTTAATATAGAAGCATAAGCATTCAATCTCAACAATCTGAAATCTGTCTTTTAGGATATTTAGGTGCTAGGAAAGGCTCTAGTCTGACAGGTCCTCCCAGCAGTCACCTAAACATCAAGAGATAATTGAGCTTAGTTAGGAAGATGTTATTTTTTATCATAGTGCTGATGACTGTGTAAAAGGAAACACACACTATTTTGTAGAATGTAAAGAATCTGCTGTTTAGTTTATAAACTACAAAGACTAGAAAAGTGACACTGTCAAGAGAGACAAGCATGAAGAATTTAAGAGCTGAAGAGATGTGGGACCAGCAGTGGCATCAATGGAAGTTGCAGTAGCATCAACATTTATTAAAATCTGATAGCGGCCATGATTAAGAGCTGTGCTGGCAGCAATAAAGAGTCAGTGCTATAAGGGACAAATGACAGAAACAATATGACAAATAGGTAATCACCTACATTTCAACCATTTTAAATTCTTCAAAAAAAATTTTTGCATAGAAGAACTGGGGTGTAGTCCAGAGGTGCTGGAAGGTTAGAGGATTCACCAGAGACAGAGTAGGGAGCAGAGCAGGTAGACTGACTGAAATGCACTGCTAAAGGGAGCAGCAGGAGAGGTCTGCTGCACCATGTGGATCAGCTCTCTGGCCAGGATCAAACTCAGGCCTTAGAGGTGATAGAGCTGAGACTTAACCCCTAGGCCACCAGGGAGGCCCTATTTTTAAATTCTTTACTGGACTGTGAAATCAGAATATAGAAGTGTCAGAAAAAGCTTTTTTTTGCCTCAAAAACACACAGTGGAAAATAGTCTTTCCTAGTTTTCTCCAAATTCCAGCTGAGAAAGCTTGTATTTGGAAAAGATTTTTTTCTGACATATGCAATTTAATACTCTAACCAGTCTAATACATGGGGTCTACATGTCCCAAATACATTAGTTTGACTCCTAACAATTTCTTTCACTATAACTTGAACTGTAATTTCATGTTCTCAGTGTTTTTTCTTATAGCAAAAGCTATTAGGTGGACCCCTTTTCTCTTGTCCTGTGTTTTTTTTTTTTTTTTCGTTTCTACTACTACTTACTATTGAAGGAACAGTGTCGAAGTAACAAATTTAGCCAATTTTCTTTACTTTTTCCTTCTTACTTCTCACATAGTTTATCTGATTAATAAATTGACAAAATTCTGTCATTTTTCTGTTTGTTATAAATTCTTTTGTACAGAGTTAAGAAGAGGCATCCTCTTAGGTAGCCTCCCAATCTTATCTCTTTAAGAATAGTCTCGAGGTCTTCCTTCTATTGATTGGCCAACTCAATGGGCCAAACGACGCTCTTGCAGAGAATGCCTAGAGTTGTCTTGCTAATAATACAGTATCTGTGTGTATAAGAAAATCACTCCAAAACTGTAGAGGAAGGTTAGTCTAGGCACTTGGATTCCATGTAAAGGTCACCATCCTCCTTAAAATCTCCTATGTCTATAGGAGATTTTGCTTTTGCTAAAAAAAAAAAAAAATGTGGAGGACATAGTTCATCATATTGTAGTCTGATGCCCTCCATTTTGCAATATAAAACTCCCCTAGACTAAAAAATTAAGAATAAGTGAAATAAAACTCTAACAACTTAATTGCATTTCTTCTTTAGGATTAACTGTTAACTCACTGAACTGGGCTACCTAACCCCTTCCTCATAATTAACCATTAACTGGCTTCCACTGCATTCTGAAAGCTTGAAAATTATTTTACATTCCTAATAAAATTATCTGTCTCTTTGGAGTTAATTGTGGCATCAGAAGCAAAGATCTGCTGATTGCTGAGAAAATACTCTCCTGAATTCTACAACTTCAGCTACTGGGGCTGGAAGGTGTGTTACCACATGATGCCTTTTTTTTTTTTTCCCTGAACTTAAAAATCAAAACTCAAGAATGAATATTGCCTAGTATCACCTACATAGAGTTATCTTCCTATTATTTGCTGCAAGTGGCATTAGTTTATCTTTTTTGATTGCTGATGTTATTTTGAATGGTGCTAAACAAAAGAACGATTTGAAGGAAGGTGGTTTGGCCTTTTAGTCTTTAATTAAACATAAATACATACAGAAATACAACTACTCTATAAAATTGGGAATGCATGCAACTGCATGTCTTTCAATTATCACTTTGAAAAGAAATATAAAAAAAATAGGTTGAAATATTTTTAAGAAATCAGGTTCTGGTTTCCATTGCAGTTGCTACACTTTCAACCACATGCACAAATTTTTTCAGCTGAACCATTATATAACACCCACTGGAGTATATAAGAATAACTAACAACTGTAGTGAAGACACCAAATCAGTAAAAGCTATGTTATGTTATTTAGATTCCTTTTAAGAAGGAAAGGAAATATATTATGTATTTTGCCATGATTTCACCTTAGTGTCTGAAGTGAGTCATTAATGAAGGATACTATATTGCCAAAATTTTACTTTATGTTTTACTGAATTACTTAATTCACTCCTAGTGACCGGATACCAAATCATTAGCTTAAGAATGGTGCCAGTCTTTCTCATAATTGGAAGTAGAATATCCTCTGCAATCCTTTATTATTTTATCTACATCTATTTAATGGCACACATTAATTTAATACTAGAATTTTAACTATGTATATACTTCTCTTTGTTTCAAATTATTGGATAGTCAAGGGAAAGAAATTTTTTTCATATGTGCTTTACATAGTACTTTAATACATTATACATTTTATGTTATAGAAACATTTGCTAAATACCTTTCATTGTATGACTCTTAATATTATTGTAAATTATTTTATAGCTTTGTATTATTATAAATAAACTGTGTACAACATATATAACAAATATCTATTAAATTAACTACTTGAAAATTTCCAAATTTTCCCATTACAAGAGTCTATGTTTGGTCTTATTTTAATATCATTAATAATTTTCTTTTTCACAAGATAAATGAGGCTAAGTAGTGATATTGTGGATTTTTTTTGAAGATTTATTTATCTATGCATACAAGGGCTGGGGTGCAGGCCAGAGATGTGGGGGTGAGAGGATTCACCAGAGACAGAGTGGGGAACAGAACAGGCAGATTGGCTGAAATATACTGCTGAGGGGAGCAGTGGGCAAGCCAGGAGAGGTCTGCCGTGCCATGTGGGTAGCTCCCTGACCGGGGGTCGAACTTGTGCTGCAGTGGCTGCGGATAGCTTCATAGGTTGAATCTTAACCTCTTGCGCCACCAGGGAGGCCCGATATTGTAGATTTAGACTCATAATTCTAACAAAGATGGGATCTTGCATGCATTAGAAATAAGTTTTTACCTTAACAAATATCTAACACCACAGAAGTTATCTTAATAGACTAAGACACTAGCTCATGTTTTATTGACTTAGTGGAGCTAAATCTGTAAATCAATGACTAACTATTGAGATAGAAATTTTCTATTTAAAATACTTATGAAAGTGCATTTCCTAATAGAGTACATTTCCTTTCAATTTCTAATAGAGTTCAACTTAAGAGGATGTTATTTCACCGTATTCACTATCAGTCATTATTTTCATATTTGCATTCTTGCCTGCAACCCATTCAATCTGTAGAGTTCTTAAGATAACTGAGCATTATAAACCTAAAGAAATTCATCATTTTCATCTCTACAGATTCTCAGTGTGATGGAGCTATTTTTTCCTGTAATTCCTCACCCTTAGGGATGTCGATTTGAAGTTAGAGTCCCTTTGGACATTTGTGAGAGCACTATGTCTAGATGAATTTCATGAGGAAAAACAGACTACAACCTCCGGGGATCTATTTTACAGACAATGGGATTGCTTCCTTCCTAACCTCTTGCCAAACCAATAAATTATGTGTATGTTAAATTATTAGTACTCCCAGAATACTTCTTCTTTCTTTCAAGATGATTGCTCATTAAGGTGTCATCTTTCATTAGAGGATAATGTCTGTTTGTTAAAGTAAGAAACATGTAGCTTTTTCTTATTGATGGATCAGTATGACTATAAGCATTAAAGACTTGACAACGACACATCTTCTCCAGGGTTCCATAGCCATAGAGCTTATCACTGGTTTGGACAATATAAATTGTGAACATGGTGATTTCATTAATAATTCTTAAGAGTTTCATGCTTCAATTTTTATAACTTCAGGTAATTGTTAGAACTGCATATTTATATTACTATTGAGGTTACTTAATTCATTCTTTGCAATTATATATCTTCCCAAATCCTGTGATTAAACAAGAAGGATATAGAAACTCTAATTCAATGCTATGAGATCTAGAATAGTCCTTTTTGTTCTAACTCCAGCACTGTCCTTTGAAAAGGAAGCATGATATAAGTGAGAAAAGCATCTGGTTTGGAGAGAAGTAGAAATATTGTCAAATGTATACTCTTGCTCTCATTTGTTGGTTTGGGACTTTACACTACTCTTGAATTTTTTTCCTCAATGAGAAAGTGGTGATAATAATACCAATTATGCAGGAAGTATATTAAAAATAATATATATAATACATATTTTCCCCATTTCTATCCTTTGAATTATTCAAATCTGGGATATTAGAGTCCACATAAAATGTGTCAGCAAATCATGTTGGGCTTGCCTTCCAAATATATCCCTTTTTTGACTATTTCATACAATTTCTGGCACCATCATCTTGGTCCAAGACTTTATTTTCTCTCACTAGACTATTGTAATAGACATAAATATATTTCTCTGCTTCAGTTATTTCACTATATATATATACCATTTTCCAGAAAATACACAAATCTATTCTTTAATAATGTAAGTCAGGGCATGCCACATTGCCTCTCAAAATCCCCCAAAAGTCTTCCTGTTTCACTTAGAGTTAAGGTCCTTAAAATGTCCCTCAATTTCCTATGTAATTTGGCTACATTTTATACCTTACAACTTCCCTGATCATTCTATCTAAAACTGACTCACTCTTCTCCAATCTCTATATTTCTTTTTTGCTTAATTTTTGTTCCATAGCATTTAATCACAATCTACTGTACCTTTTTTCTCTTAAATGTTTACTGTATCTCTCAAATTAATACCATGTACCATTCAGTTTTTATTGAGATGTTTCATTTTTTCCTCTTACTCTTTACTTATGCTCTCTGAATGAGTCTTCCCAAAATTGCTATAATTAAATTTATATTATAGGCTTTCTTCTGTTGGGAATTCTAAGACACTGGTACCCAGAGTTGCCTAGAAAGTTCATAGTTTTTAGTGGCTCACTGAACAGTTATATGACAATAAGAAACTTGTTGAAGTTAAGTGGAGTGCTGCAAAATCCTGGGATGCACATTACTTTCACAATTTATGTTCTTCTCACCTTTCATGGATTGGGATTAAGTACAATTAGAAGGTAAGACATTATGTTACATTGTGGCTGTGATACTTGGGAAATATAGAGGCAATAAGTATTATAAATAATTATGAAGACTCTGCATTGGGATCTTTACAACAAGAAAATTACAAGCTAATTCATATAGCCATCAACTGAAGACTAACATGTCGCTATGACAGTTTAAGGGGAATTTTATTTACTTCAGTCACATGACAGACTAGTTGAAAATAAGTGTAAGATTAATCCATAGCCTTGACATATGGTGTCCTTTCTCCTTTTTCATCTTGTTTAAGACCTTGAGAAGAGGAGGTTATGTTATTTCACATAAGAGAAAAACCTCTTCTTTCTTGAACACCCCTTAACCTGAGCTGAAGCAATGACTTACAAAGATAATACCTGAACTCCTCAACTTTCACCTGCAACATTTATTATTCTGAGCCAATCTCTCCAGTCATGTTTTATCACAGTGGTGGGAAAATATAGTTTGTGCCGCAGGATTAAAATAATCACACATCAAATGAATTGTAGAACCTGGTTATTATGTGTCAGCAAGAGAGGGAGAAATGAGTAGGAGTGATTCTTAAGGTGTTAGATCAAGAAAGTAGAGAACTTCAGTCTCTAATGGGCATAATTTCTTAAACTGGTGGCAGTCACCCACATCCCAAGATTCAATGTGAAAACACCTGGAACCGGTCTTAATTCTGGTGATATGGATTCTTGAAGCTTAACTATAAATATGACTTTGAGTAAACAAATCAAATATGCTAGAATTTTTGTCTTTTTGAATAAGAGTCAAAATACCCTCCCTGGTGGTGCAAGGGGTTAAGACACAACCTATGAAGCTATCCACAGCCACTGTAGCATGGGTTCGATTCCCGGCCAGGGAACTACCCACATGGCACAGCAGACCTCTCCTGACTTGCCCACTGCTCCCCTCAGCAGTGTATTTCAGTCAATCTGCCTGTTCTATTCCCTACTCTGTCTCTGGTGAATCCTCTCACCCCCCACATCTCTGACCTGTACCCCAGTTCTTGTATGCATAAATAAATCTTTAAAAAATTAGATAAGACTAATTGTAGAAGACTAGAGAACTTTCACCAGATAAATTTTTTCACGAATAAGAATGATGGAATTTTGAGAAAGCAGAGACTAAATTACAGCATTCCACACTAGGGAATTGTGACCTGTTTTCTGTAATCAGTAACAACGTAGGTGTGACAATCTTGTCCCACAGGGTTCTGAGGTGATGGAAAAATCATGTTACTCTGAATGACAAGCTAGAATGTTGCTCAATTTACATTATAAAGAATATTGAGAGCTAGTAAGTGAAAAGTAATAGCTGTCACCGAAACGGGAAGTCATAGTTGCTTCCCTCTTCTTGATATATGATTAATTTCACAAGTCTAGAGCTCAATGAATGAAAGAGAAAATCCTATAATAACATTGTAAGCATAGATGAAAATATTTTCTCAATCCTACCTCAAAGAAATTTGCACACTGAGTAAGTACAAATTCTGAAATATTTTAAGAAATTTTAGATATGGGATCATAATTCAACCTAATACCTGAAAACAAAAACTTATCATCAAGGTTTTCTAGTAGTAGTAAATATTAGTGGAAGACAGGAAATAAATGTATTTCTGCCCTAAGTTCATCTCACAGTGAATACTAAGGAAATGTAGAACATTGTTGACTTCCACTGTTTCCAAATTTAAGATGAGACAGATATACTTAGTAGTTGGCAGAACTATCACATAGATTCCCTTACCTTTAATAATAAGATCAGTTAAGCAGCAAGGTTCAAGTGAAAGTCATTTACTTGTAAACCAGACAAGATTATAAATCAGAAACCATACCATATTTTCCCATCCTCAAGGACTTAACGTACTTCTGGTTGGTGATCTTGTGTCCATTCCTACCTGCTTTGTCCCTATAAAAATAGACAGTTTGACTGTGATGGAGGATTATTGGGGCTTTGGTGGTCAGTGTGGTATGATAACAAACATTTGTAGAGATGTGAACCTGTACCCCTAAAACACAGACAATTTGTACTTCAACATTGCCCCAATAAACATAATTTAAAACTAAAATAGTAAAAACAGTGGCTTGTTGATCTATAAGAAATATGATTAGATGGTGCTAACTTTAATATTTTTACTGCAATAGTTCAACACACTTTCTAGCACTTTTTGCCAATACTTTGTCAATGCATTATTACTAATTTCTGTCACTAAGGAAGAATAAGACTATCTGCATTTACATGGTATGGATAGCAGAGCTCATTCATTCTGTCTTGAGGTTTCTACATGTAGTGACCACAGGCACCTTGATTATTTTGACATTCCAGAGATCATAATGCTAGTTCAACATCATGATCATTGGATCTGATCTAAAAAGTCCAGCAATCCATTTTCAGAATCTGTATTTTTTGTCTCCACCACTTTAGGTTCTGATGACTTTGTCTTATTCTTTGGAGTAGAGAGAATGTTTTTTTCTTCTTGGGGAAATGTTCTTTGTTTCATGGAATTACTGCACTACTGTTCATGTTAGTGAACCAAAGAATGAAAATACTGTCAGGAGTAATAGACTGCAATTAAAATGAGGAACTAGTATTGCTGTTAAACAATGGAAGAAGAATATGCTGGAATACAAGATATTCTCTTCATAGTCTCTCAAGGTGTTTATAATTTTTAATATCTATTACAGTACACACAAGTTGACAATGGCAAAGCAAGGAAGAACTCCTATCTTTTGGGAATCTGTGTCTATGAGAGCTCAGTTCAACCAAAATCAGAGCTAAGGGTAAGAAATATAGAAAGATGTTGAATATTAAATATGACCTAAGAATCAGTAACTTCATTGTTGAGTGTGGCTTATTTTAAACTTCTTGCTTCCAGTCTCTGCAGAGATTTCAGTAAGTCATCATGTGAACAGTAACTCTGTGTTGCACTGAGTTTAGTGGAGGGAACAATGAAACAATGGTGCATAGGTGATTTGCACCAGTGACTCTTGTGCACAACTTCACATCTGGTTGTCTACATTTGTTTATTATTCCAAGCTGTTTGGAATCATTTCTATATGTACTATGAGAGCATATCACCCAATCTTTTCCTGTACTTATTGGTTTCCTGCTCTGCTATTGTCATACTCTGGGACACTATTAAGATAGTGGTTGCCACAATGTGGCTTAAACATGGACCTTTTGAAATTGCAGGGGAGTTAACACCCCATGGAGTAAATGACATGATACTTTAGAAAGAATATATATATAACCCTATTTATAATATAAATGAAGGAATTATGATCATTATTTAATCGCATATAATCAAAATCGCATGTGTGTATAATTATATATAGCATATATATAAGTATGTGTGATATGTGTATACACATACACCTTTTATTATCTCCTATTAAATAGTGATAATAATCAAGATAAAGAAATAAGAAACAATAGCCATATTAGTTAAAAACAAATTTCTTTCATACTTTATATAAACTGTATCATCTTATCCTCGTAACAATTGAGAATTTGACACTACTAATAACTTACAAATGGAATAATACAGAAGTAGCTCTAGGTTACTGACTTAGAGACTCCTTGAATGGGCCACTTATTTTCTACTTATTATATAATGATCATATTTCATGCATCCTTCTAAGTTGATATAATGCTTTCAAAATACATTCTCTCATTTGATCTTACAGTAATCCTAGGAGATATGTAAAACTAACTGCATTTTATAAATTGAAGAAATGTAAGCTCAGAGAAAATTGCTTTGAACAATGTCAGTTGGGAAAAGAATAAAAGCTGTGTAAAACAGTTTCTTTTTTAGCTTTCAAAGCTTGTATTCATTCTACCACACAGTTCTTTTTTCCCCTACTAATAGTCAGTTGTTCACACATAAATATAAATTTGGCCATTATATATCCTTCTCAACATTATCAGATAACATTAACTAGGCTGATTGAGCAGAAACATTTATATGTAGTTGGCAAATTTATATGCATATGTAAATTTAGTAAAATATTTCAGCAACAAGATAATACTTCAAGGTTATTGTAATTTTCATTCTTATAAAGTATTCATCCTTCCACTTTTTATTTTGAAAAATATGTAAACTTGCATAAAAGTTGAAAGAAACTTGAGTGAACATAATCTCAATTCTGTATTTAACATTTTATCAAATTTGTTTATTGCATATTAGTCCATTCCTCTATTAATCTATCAATGTAACTTCCTCAAGCAGTTATAATTGTCTTTAAATTTTTTGATATTTGTATTTTGATTTTTGTTTCTTCTGGTACTGACTTCTACTGCATTGCATTTTCCTTTAAAGAATAGGTCACATTTTCTTATTTCTTTGTATGGCCTTTAATGTTAGATATTCTCTTGGACAGTATAAATTCTATGTTGTAGAAAATTTGAATTAACTTAGGTTCTGCTAAAATTATTTTTTTATTTTTATTTATTTATGCATACAAGAGCTGGGGTGTAGGCCAGTGGTATAGGGGGTGAAAGGGGTGAGAGGATTCACCAGAGACAGAGTGGGGAGTAGAACAGGCAGATCTACTGAAATACACCACTGAGGGGAGCATCAGGCAAGACAGGAGAGATCTGCTGTGCCATTTGGGTTAGCTCCCTGGACAGGGATCAAACTCATGCAGAGTGGCTGGTGATAGCTTGATAGCACTGACACTGTAACCCCTGCACCACCAGGGAGGGCCCTAAAATTAATTTTTTTAAGTAGTCTTTGACATTGATAAACTTCAAACTCTGACTTACCTGCCTCATAGAGTCTGTTTTGTGAATGTGTTCTTCGAAGGTCAATCAGATATTTGACTGTGACAATAACTAGTGATTTGAGCTTCACTTTTCTGACTTCCACTTTTCAAGGATTTGTATCTTCATTTTCCAATGGTTATGGTGGCTTGAAGTTTCTTCAAATTCTGCAAGCCAATATGAACTTGTATTTTCTATCAGAATTTTAGTTGTTTTACATCATGCAGATTGGGGATCCTGAAATTTTGCTATGATAAAAAAGGTGAAACTCTGAGGCTGTGTTCTCTACATCTACTCTCAAACTCTCTCTAGTTTGGCCTGTATTTTTTTCACTCTTTCATACATACTTAGGTAGCATTTTTTTTTTAATGTTATATATATTTTGTCCAGAATTTGTAATTTTCATCTGCTGCAGGGTTATCCTTCTAGGGGTTATCTAGTACAATCAGAAGTAGAATTCCCATTGTAATTCACTATATTCTGTAATAGAAAATATTGTTGAATTTATGGAATTTATAAAATAGATGTTAAAGATGTATTTAATCATGCAGATTGTGATACATACAAAATTTTAACTGATTATATTCCTCCCATTTCATCTGTATCTCCCCCAACAAAGCAAATTTTCACTCAAATTTATAATACAAAGTACAGTCAAGGGCTAATCTCATATTTTATGGGAAAGGTCAATTAAAGTATTCATAAAAGTATAGATAGTAGAAGGTTTATTATCACTTTGCCTGAATAATACAGAATGAGTGAATCGAGTGAGTTTAAGAAGTATCCTTTAGTTGATGACTGCAGTTATGTTTGAGAGCAGGATTCCTAACTTTGGCCAAGTAACTGCTCATTCCACAATTTTTCTTGATGAAATAAATGACATTGACAGTTATGAAATCTTTAATCCAAATGGGTTATTTAAAACATTATGATCAATTAGCTTGAAGGAGTCATTAATTATTTGTTGGCATATCACCTAGATAGTCTTTCTTATTGCCATGATACCATTGATATTGTAGTTTGTATTTTAGTTATTACCTCCTCTCCCTCATTAAAACACAACCGAGCTGTAGAGCAATAGGTTTAATTGACTGTTTTTATTGGCTATCCTTTATAATACTCTCCAGCTAGAATATTAACACTACTTTGACATTATTCTCTACTTAGGCAACAGAAAGAGTGTATTTTAATCATTTCAGCCCAGTCTCATTCATTGTACTTTATGATACTTTATTTACATAATTGTTATAATATTGTAACATATCATACTTGAGGAATTATAAAACAATGAAAATGATCTCTGCTGCACATCAGGTGAAAGCATTTATAGAGATTTTGTGACTAGCAATAAGGTTTGCAACTGAACATTTCAGAAATGTGTTCTCATGGCTATTTGCAAACTAAATCACAGATATATTTTCTAATGACCACAAATATTGGGTACAGGTTTCTTTCAGCATATTTCAAGCAACAACAACTATATTGCAGAAAACAATTTCGGACCTGTCACCAGTTCACTAATCAAATGTCAGCTCTTCTCAAGATCTCAAGTCTGATCAACAAAGACCTAAATAAATTACAGTTGCAAATGCCCATCACACTGAACATCTGATTCTCTTAGTTCTATGACTGACTAGCTTGGAGCAAAGCATGCCACTGCTGCTAAAAATCCAAGTGACATGAAGTTTCTGGGGAAAAAAATTATATAAGTGGCAGGTAAAAGAACAATGATTTGCAGTCACATTTTAATGAAAGCAGTGCTATATTGTTTTTCTTATCCCATCTACTATTGAAAGTTGCTCTCTCTATAATCCTATTATTCTTTGGGGGGTAATATGACTTTTGGCGCTTTTCTAAACTAACAAAGTTTAGGCTCAATTTTATTTTTTTTAAAGATATTTTTATCTATGCATACAAGAGCTGGGGTACAGGCCAAGGTGCGGTAAGGGGGGAGAGGATTCATCAGAGACAGAGTGGGGAACAGAACAGGCAGACTGACGAAATACACTGCTGAGGGGAGCAGTGGGCGAGTCAGGAGAGGTCTACTGAGCTTTGTGGGTTCCCTGGCTGGCTGGGAATCGAACTCATGCTGCAGTGGCTGCGGATAACTTCATAGGTTGCGTCTTAACCCTTGCACCACCAGAAAGACCCTTTAGGCTCACTTTTAAAGCTGTCCACTTTGTAATAAAATAAATATCTAAGTTTTTTCAGTCATTTTGGATTTTTGGATGCATTTTTATTTTTATGGGACACTTGTGATGTATATAGGCATGGGCAGATATTTACCTGTATTGAGAAAATTTCTGAAGCAAATGAAGTAATGTTTTTGAAAGAAACTTATTTTTGTATCAAACACAAGCTTAAATCTTTCCTTGAATTGCTTCAAGTCAGAAAATACTCTTGAGTATTTAAACACCTGGCAGGTAAAAAGAAGCAACACTGAGTGTGGTGAATATGATTTCTCTTATAAATGTTATGGTGAAAGAATTTCAAAATAGTATTTGTGTCTGTTATTCATATCTTGAGTATGCTAATTAACTGCTTGGAAGTGTATCCCTCTTTTCCTTGCAAATTCTCTGTTATTAACACCTGAGAAAATATGTAAAATGTATTTGTATTTTGGCTAAGGAAAATGAGGCAAAAATTCAGAAGCTAGGTCATGCTGTGTTGGTGTCAAGCAATGTCAGATGTCTGGATTAATATATATTCTATTTGGAAGCAATGTGGGTATAGCAGTACATAATAATAGATCTCTCTACTTTTATATTTCATAGTTGATGTGGAATTTGCTGCAAACCATAGTAATTCTGTAGAGAAGGTGTTGTGCTCTTAAATCATATAAAATTTTCATTGCCTGTCTTGACTAATATTTCTTTTGCTCTCAAAACACTATCAGCTTAAAAACAAGAAAAGAACTCTCTGCACATTTCTGCCACTGTTAAAACTGAACATAGTCTCAACTAAGGACTGTAATCTTCCCTATTCTAGAATAATTCCTTAGGTAACTATAATTGAAAGAAGTGAAATATGCAAAGAAAATCATTAAAAGAAAGCATCTTTCAGAACTGTAATTAAGTAGATTGGCCGTGAAGAACAATTTAAGAACTTAGAAAATTACAATAAGAATAAAACAGTGGGGGTACAACAATGCACACCATAAAGTCAAAAAAACAAATACCCTTAGCCCTTTTGTTATGTAATAAATATTTATTTTTCCTGTCAATTTGCCCTTGGAACATTTCAACAAAATGGAAAGTGACTAGCTACCTTTCGTCACATTCTACACAGAAGGAGCCTGAAGAAGACTGAAATTTTTAAGTTCATTCCTGCAATTTTTAAGTTTATTCCATTTTCCTCATTGTAGAATGGCTGCAGAGATGTCAACATGGGTGCTCTGAGTTATTGCAAATTGTTCCTTTGGACTAGAAATGGGCTGGTCTTTGCTGTAGTAAGCTTCATTCCTTATTCAGTACTACTTCTGAATGCCTAGCCTATATTGAGAATGGAGGTAGGGGCAGAAAACAAATTTCATAAGGACATTTTTACACGAGCATGCTTTTTGATAGTTTCACTTTAGGGTTTTGCTTTATATAAAAGACATTCTGTTTTAGATTAATAGTTTAACCAGTCTTATATTTTATTTTTTGCAATAAGTCTAACACATTCTTCATGGGATTATTTATTGATTTTCCTTCTCATGTTGTCAATCTTAGAAGTGATCCCTGTCAAGTTTCCCACCTCAGGTGGTAGAGACTGGGCTGATACCTTGGTTACAAGTTGGCATAAACTCTGTCCTGCTTTTGTGTGATGTGATAAATCATGGCAACAGTGTTGATTTTACAAATTATTTTAGGAAGTTATTTTGCCAAAATAGATTGACAACCATAAGACTAGTGCTTGATTGTCTTAAAACAAAATTCATGTAATATACTTACATTGTACTGTCTTACACTGTCATAGAGATATTTCTGGGCTATTGAATTTTTGAGTTGATTTACATGTTCATAGTGTTCTTTGCTTTCTATTTCATAATATATATGTATATATGAAAACTTTTTTAACAGAGGTACGACATTGTTGGTCTCTGGCATGATTGTAAATGATATTCCATTGCATTATATCTGTAGAAAGATCATAATGTGTTTCTGAAATTATATGGTAGAAGACACATAAAAATGTTAGCAATTATATAACCAATTTTTACCTTCATTATTTAGATATATATGGACTTAGGTAATGTAGACATAGTTGAAGAAACAACATCCTCTAATTCTGATAACATCAATTCTGTAACATATTTATTGTGATTATTTATATTTGCCTCTTTATTTCTTATTATCCATTCAGTGTCATGAAAGACCTAGTTCTTATGATCAAGGACAATAATTGCCCTTAAAATGTCCTTTTATATGTATTGATTCTGAGCACCTGATATCACAAAGATGGTTTTCTGTATCTTTGAAAAATACTCTTTATTGTGTAAAGTTTTATAACTTTAAGAACAAAGTTAACTTACCTTCAAAGGAATTCAGTATACTCCAGAGTGGTATGATCAACTGTCAAGCTAAAACAGATCAAATCTCAAATGAATAATGATTGTATGCTTTTAGATTAAATTGGTTCATTTGATGTGGGGAAAATAGCCAACACAAATCTGGCTATTAGGTGTGTCTATCTAGGGCCTCAGAAGACTGACAGAAACTATTAGAATGAAATTACTTGCAATGGCTATTAAAAAACTCAATTTATATTCATATGATGAATAATAATCAACATGCAACTGTGTTATTTATATTAAAAACATGCTATCTCAAAATGTGTAAAGCTATTTTGGTATTTATTGTTCCTCTTTCCACTGAAGTTCTTTAGTTTTAAAATACTATAGAGATTGCCTAAAGAGAGTTCTTGCTTTCTTTAAAAACAGTCAATGAAATATGCATATGACCCACATAATGATACCTAAGAGGAAAAGCTCAAAAATACTGTGTTTCAGTATCATTAAAAATTCCTTCCTCATTAATTCAATTTTCTTTTGTGAAAATGTTCCCACTTCTGCTAGAGTAATTGGCCTTTCAGATTTATGAGCTATTTTTGTGTGGGCATTGTCTTAAAAGATAAAGCACCTTGATCAATTGCCAGGAAACTCTTCCAGTCTCCTTTCAATACCATGTTAGTCCAGCACATTAAATTATTTTTAATTAAGTAATCATATTACCATGAATCTTTTTTTATGAAATGAAGAAACATTTCTGATAATCTTCTAAAAAGACAGCTATGATAATGTAGATAGGTAGAAAATACTACAAAAAATTGAATGGCAGAGTAGGCCAGTCTGTTCCTTCAGAAGTACAGTCACAGAGCTTTAGAGGTTTCACATGAAGGTTTGTTACTAATGACTGCAAATGTAATTTTGTTGGGATTAACTCAAGTAGAAATTTTGTTAAGAATACTGTTAGAAGTTCAGCTTCAGAGAAAAGGAATAATGTGTATTCTCTAATTTTAATTCATGTGTTATTACTCTCTGTCTAAAATGTAAAGCAGACCAATCCAAATCAAACAAAACTTCAGACAAACGCAAAATTAATGGCTTGATTGTGATCAGTAAGACAAATCTTGATGAGTCTAGAATAATCTTAGGGAGAGTTTAGACTAAGAAGGAAAGGTCAAGAATTAGGGTTACTGAAGTAATGTTCTACATCAAGTTCTGATTTTTTTTTAAAGAAAAAGGCAATTGTACTTTATTCATTCTTGGGAACAATTTCTGTTCTCTGAGGAAATCAGAAAATAATAATAGTGTATGGAAAAGAAAAGGATCAAAATACCATAAATTTGTCAAGATAACTATGCAGTGTTCTGGGCATGATGTGGTAACAGGTGAAGAAATGTGAACCTCTAGACAGTCTTATATATACTGCTGCCCCAGTTAAACAAAAAAAAAAAATTTAAATAGAAAATTCTAAGTAAAATTTATAACTTTCACAGGTATTAAAGAACTATAAGTGAAAAAATTCCAAAACTGAGGAAAAAAGATGAGAAAGGTGAGCAGTATGCCTTCAATATCACCTGTACCACAGACTATACAAGGATTGTCTGAGGAAAGTTTTAAATTAATTTTGTGTTACTATTGATAAAAGTGTTGCATATAGTGAAATTACTTCTTTACTTCTAGATTTTTGTCTTGTAAAGCTACAGATAATTTCTCCCAAGAGTTACAGATAACTCCAAATCTTCACGGCACCTTGCATATTAAATGGTTTTATATGTAACTCAGCAATCTTATCCTAACTTTTCTTTTTTATATTGCCATAAATATCTTCCCTGTTTAAATGCTTTGAACTGGTCACAAATGTCCTCTTTAATTAACAAGATAAATAAAATTAAAATACTAAGAGCCATGTGAAATATATATATTTTTTTCCTTAGCCAATAGAGAATAGTATGAATACTGAAGTATCCAAAATAATAATCTCAAGAAACATCATCTTCCAAACACAGACTGATCCCATATGGCTCATCTGACAAACAAAAATAACAAAACACAGAAGTAAATGTTTAATTTAAGAAGTTCCAATTAAAATTCTGCAAGGTTTATTTTTATATTTTTCATGTTTTTCTCCAGAAGAGTTGTTTATAGCCTAAGAATTCTTTCAGTAAGTATTAATATGATTACATAAAGACACATCACCGGGAAAAGAATATCTAGAATCTGAAATATTTCCATACATAATTAATTGTATTTAACATTACTTTTCATCTCACATGTTATAGATTTGTCAATAAAATACATAGTTTTGAGACTACCACATCACAACTTTATATGTGCATGTATTTCATTCCACTTCCACCAAAGTTCCAGTGCAAATGCTCCATTATTTCCCTTCTTCTATCCCCTCTTCCCAGTCTCCAACCAAACTCTTTTAGTAACCAGTGTGTTTTTTGCAGAGCTTAAGAATTATTTTTGCTGTGCTTTCCTGGTTGTATTCTTTGGTTATTTATATCCTGCAAATGCAGGAAATCATCTGGTAACTATCTTTCACTTTCTGGCTTATTTCACTTAGCATAATCACCTACAAGTTGATCCATGTTGTTCCAAAAGGCACAGTTTCATCTTTCATGATAGATAAGAAGTATTCCAGTGAGCGTATAGTCCACCATTTCTTTATCCAGTCATTCGTGGGCATTAAAGAAAGTTCCATGAGTTTGCTATTGTGAACAATGCTACTATGGACGCAGGCATGTATAAATCTATTGCTTTAATGTTTCCGTTAACTGGGTAAATGCATAGAAGGGGCATTGCTGGATCATGTGGTATTTCCTTTTCCTTTTTTTGGAGGAATCTCCATTACTATTTTCCATGGCACCTACAACTAATATCATTCCCACCAACAGTGGGTGAGTGCTCCTTTTTCCTCCATATCCTCACCGACATTTGTTGTTTGTTCTTTGTGGAAAATAGAGAGACAAAACAAAGAGTCAGACAACAAAGAGCAAAGCAAAAGCAAACTCTCAAAATATGACTAAAACTAAGGCTTCCAGAGGAGGAGGGAGAGTGTGAAAAGAAAGGAAGGTGGGGAAAAAATGGACCATGGTGGAGGAATATGGGTGCCTTGGTGGTGGGTGTGGTGGGGTAACATAGACCTGAAAAGCTTAGATTCTCTATTTCTGAATCATATATGGTATTATAAATCAATATTAACTTAATTTTTAAAATTATATAAAAATTTAAATGTAGGGCCTCCCCGGTGGCGCAGCGGTTGAGTGCTGGGTTGCGAAGCTGCCCACAGCCTCTGCAGTGCCGGTTCGATCCCTGGCCACTGGTAGGGTCCCACATGGTGCGCAGACCTCTCCTGCTACCCACTGCTCCCCTCAGCAGTGTATTTCGTCAGTCTGCCTGTTCTGCTCTCCGCTCTGGCTCTGGTGAATTCTCTCACCCTCCCGCACTTCTGACTGTATCTACTGTACCCAGTGCTTGTATAAATAAATAAATCTTTAAAAAAAATTTAAATGTAGCTAAAATAGAAAAAGTTAAATATCTGTCAATTAATATTTTGCTTTTCATATTAAATGTACACATTTTCTCACATGAAATTAATAATTTGAAATGAACACCATGAAAAATAACCATCTTGCATCTTTAGTGTAAATTTCAGTGAATAATTATATATCTTTTTTGTTAAGCTTAAATTATATTCAAATCACTTTAGAAAATCAAAAGTTGAGATCTATATAGTTTCTGTTAAGGTGACTCTAATGCATATAATTTGATAAATCTAGATAGAAAATATTTGTAACATTTTACTTATATTCATTTAATAAAAATATTTATTAGATTCTTACTATTTGACAGAAAGTTCTGGGCACTTCTGATACAGGGCTAAAAAAATCAGACAAATCGCTACCTTCCTGGAGTAGCAGTAATAGTGAAAAAATACTTCAGAAATAAGAATACATTTTCTCATAATGGATATTACTATGGAAAGAAAACAATGGCAAGAGAATAAGAAATAAGGGTATTGTTTTAGATAGTGTTTTTGATGAAAATCTTTTCAAGAAGATGGCATTTGATCAGGGACCTTAATGAAGGAAAGGTGCAGGAATGTAATTTCTGATCTTGTTAAGACGCTCAGAGAGCTGGTGGACCACCAAGATGACCATTAAATTAGAATATAATAAGTGATAAGGAGAGGGTTAGAAATGAGCTCTAAAATGCAGTCAAAGAGGAAGGAAGCACAATGGTCTATGGTGGTGAATATATTGCTGGTGGGTGCACTAAGACCTGTTGGCGGTATCCAAATAATAACTTAATCAAAAATAATTTTAAAAAAGAATGAGATTATGATGGTTTGGAGTGAAATTCTGATAGCACAATAATGAGAAATTGCCAGCTATGAGTAGTCAAATTTGGAGATTACAGAAATTCCTAATTGATTGGTTGTGAAAGAGTAAGAGGAGTCGAAGATGATTCCAAGTTTTCTGCTGAAGAAAGTACAGTTGAGATTATTTACTGAATTTAGAAACACACTCAGGTGGGAATAGTTTCTGAGGGACAATCAGTATTTGGTTGTGCATGTCATAAGTGTGTCAGAAAAGATATCCACAGGGAGTTGTGCTGTAAACTGTCAAGTAGACAAATCTGAAATTCTGGAGAAGTGTCTCATGTGCACATAGATAGTCATTATTTAGTCATGAGAGGGACATAGCCACCTAGAAAATGCAAGAAATTGTACAAGAGAAAGTGATTCAAAGAAGGGAGCCTGATGGTACTAAGAAAAGCAGAAAAGTTTAATATCTTAAAAGTCAAGTAAAGGAAATGTTTCCAACAAGAGACAGTAATTACGTTTAATTTATTCAAATGATGATGTTCAGAAGATGAATAATTTCATATTAGATTTGGTAATGTTGAGGTTATTTGGTGACATTGAACAGAATGGGATGGTATAAAGTCTTGATTGACAGTGGAATGTGCCTGTGGGAAACTGGAAATTTTTCCTTTTCAAAGAACAACCCTCATCATTTTGGTCTGGAGTTAGTTATTTGATTCCCTATGATTTTTTCTTCCGATATGTCTGTTGATTCTCAGAAATTTTCTCATCTTCTCTCCTAACCTAACATTCTATTTAGAGGCCTTCCCCAGGGGGGTGTTTTACTTTTTAAAGACCTTATTTGTAATACTGCAGGGTGCTCCTCCTGCTGCTGTTTGGCATCTTTCTCATAATAGCAAATGCCTGGCAAGCTCTGTTCTTGTGATCATAGTTCTTCACTTCCCTGTGTTAACAATCTCAGGACACCCTTGCATTCCTGGTATTTATCACACCTGAGTATGGCTGTCTTCTGAAACTGCTCTTAACTTTGCCATTGTCTTTCTTTTTTCAATGGAAGTATGTATGGGGCAGGAATGACCACTGAGCAGGTTTTCCGATCCAGCAGACCTGGTAAAGGAGGAGTCAGAGTCCTCAGTGGATTTTTGCAGGTCTTTTATTGGGATTTGGTGGGTACATGGCAGGCAGGGGCATTGGGGGGCCGGGAGGCTGGCAGTCCTCCCAGCCCCCAGTAAGTCTTCACTCTGTCTGGGCTCTCTGGAGTTCTTTCTGCTTCTCTTCTTCTTTCGGCTTCTGTTCGTTCTTGGCTTCTACTTAAGCTTCTGCTGGCATCCCCATGACGCCGCTCTTAAAAGCACAGTCTTAGCCCAGGTGAATCCCATCTACCTATGCCCACACCCTACTCCAGGTGCCCGCCATCAGGCATGCATTCAGGACCGCAAGGATCCATCATCTATCCTGATGGCCGGAGGGCAGAAAAGCCTGACGTTTCTTCCTTACCCTACAAAATAACATTGCATTATGACATTTATGTTTCAGTTGTGCATCATTGAGAATCAACATGTGTATATGAAGTTCACTGCTAAATGTCCAATTCTATCCTTCACCATAGGGGATAATGAAATTTTCTTTTATGAGTATTTTAGGCTCTAGAGTTCTCTGTCTTTGTTCTTCCATCAATTCCATTCATACTCTTTTCTGTATTCATCAATTTTAAAAACTGAAACTCACTATATTTATCCTTTCTTGCTATTCTATGTTATTGCTATTTTACTTCAATTTATATAATTTTTGTGATATTTTGAAGAATTTAGTTAGTAGGAGAAAATACCAAAATTCTCGTTAGAATAGTTTTAAAAATGCATGGGACATTTACAAACTTTTGACTTACAAAAATATATACAACATAATTATTGTAAGTGATGACATGCTTGAAGCTTTAATCCTAATCAAAAGCATTGCAAGGGAAATAGAGGAAATTCATTTAACCTGAAAAAAATATATACTTACTGATGCCAACTGATAGATTTTATTTAGATTGTTATTGAGAAGTCAATGGGCTCAGAATAGAATTACTTCATTGAATACGAGAGGCAATATTATGAGATGCAATTCTGATTATGCAAGGTATAATTACATAGATGATGAATAAGAAAGGAGATTTTAGTTAGCCCTCTAGTAAGGTCAATGTTTTAAAGCATGTATCTAAAACACATGCTATAAAATATTAGAATAGTGTTTTATGGTCTAGAATTATTGAAAATATTTTATGATAACATCTATTATTTGTATAAGAAGTCAACACACAAAGTCAAATTTGTTTTATTATGGTTGTATGCAAAATATGTAAATAAAAATTAAAAAGTTTGCTTGTATAAAAATGAAATATAAAAATGGCTTGGGGCAAAGTCCAGTTCTCATGTAAAATGGTGATAGTTCTTTATATGAAGTATTATATTGTATCTTCAGTTTTCACCATGATTCCTTCATATGCGTTATATTACTATTTTCATTTTTTCAGAGGAGAGAAATAAGGCATAGGTCATTTCAGTCATTGGTCCAAAGACACAAGCTTTTTGATGATATAAATAATAAAGCCCATGGAAGTCTGACCCCAGAATCCATATTCTTCACTCAGAAAATGTAAGAGGATTCTTTATCTATAATCAACAGGATTCATCTTCAAAATAGAAAAAAAAAACTATAGTGAGTATGTTTATTAAGTAGTAGGAGAAAACATAGTTATTTACAAATTGTTTATGTGTTTTATCGCAGTTGAATCCTACTATTGAATCCTGAATGAACTTTTTTCACTGTTATGAAATGTTGAAGTTGTTGAACTTTGGGAATCCAGGAAAAATGTGACAATCATTGCTTAAAGAATAAATTAACAAAGCCAAAACTATAAACTAAGAGCACAGAAGAAATATTTGACCAAAATGTAAGCTTCTAAGAGGAACCCCTCACTCACAGGAAAGAACATAACTTATGTGAGATATAACTTTAACTTACTAGGAAAAACTATGCCAATTAGAAGAAATGATGGTTTTCTAGAATACAGTGTTTCTAGATAGATATTTCATTTCATTAGTGGAGAATCTAGAATGGGTGACCCCAGTTCTTATATGTATAAAATAAATAAATCTTTAAAAAAAAAGAATAAAAATAAAGGACCTCCCCAGTGGCTCAGCAGGTTGAGCGCAGCATTGTGAAGCTGTCCGCAGCCTCTGCAGTGCCAGTTTGATTCCCGGCCGGCCAGAGAGATACCCACATGGCATGACAGACCTCTCCTGTCTCGCCTGCTGCTCCTCTCAGCAGTGCTTTTAGTCCGACTACCTTCTGCTCCCCACTCTGTCTCTGGTGAATCCTCTCACCCACTGGTGCCTTTGGCCTGTACCCCAGCTCTTGTATAAATAAAAATAAATCTTTAAAAAAAAAACAATAAAAATAAAGTAGGTGTTCTTTAGCCAAAAGTCTGGCATGAGGTAGCAATATCTTAGCTCTCACAAAAATTTCTTGCATGTATGATAGTTTCTCCCTGTCTCATTTGCCATAGAGATTCAACCTACTGTTCTAGATTAGAAAAATACTTATTTTTCCCTCCTGGGTTTCTGTATCCTCAGCTATGAAGTCAAATATATTTTCTTACAGCTTCTTTCTTTCAGTCCAAGAATATTAGAACATAGACTGATCCTGCTTTCAAATGTTTTACTGCTTTTATTACTCTGTTTCTAATACTAACTACATGAACTTAGACATGATACTTAATCACATTTTGCCTTGGTTCCTTTTTCTCTGAGATAGACATTGAGAAAATAGAAATCTCTTATTTTTGTAGAATGAAATAAATTGAGTCATGTTAAGTTCTTGAAACAATCTATAGAAAACTGGTCTCTGCCTTGATTTTAGCATGTTGAGACCTAATATTTTTATTCTTGTTAATTACCATAACTGATCCAGTTGATAATGCAGAACCTTGATTTAATCACCAAACAATTGCATTAATTATTCCTACAAATTCTTCATTGTCTCAAGCACAAAATGGCAAACAATATGACTATCGAAATTAGACTTTATCAAACAACAAACATATAACTGATCAGTTTTTGTTATGAGCCATTCACCTAAAATTTTTTGAATGCTTACATTGAACCAACACATGTGAGATGTCTCTCAAATAATTGAAGTCAATCTCTGTGTACCAATTTCAAATTCACTTAAATCATACAGAGTATACAAAATTATTTCATATCTATATACACATATGTCTGGCAAGGTGGTTCATATATCAAGTAAATGAGTGGACCAGCATGTGGATTTCATTCATAAGGGTGTGTCATACATTTATAAAACATCCATCATGCATGTCAAACTGGAGAAAACATGGAGGGAATCATTTCTAAAGAATGTGAAATTTTTAAAAGAGCTTCATAATGGTTAAAAAAGAGTGGTAAAATTCAGTTGTTAAATAACAGTACTCAGGCAAAATTCATAAATGAATGAAGTGAGAATTAGTCAAAATTACATAGAAATGGATTTTTTTCCCACTGTATATAGATGTCAGTGAAGAATTCAAGCTCCAGTAATATCTTTAGTCATTGAATCCCTTCTTTTCCACATCTATATCATTTATGGGAATAGATGGTCTGTCCCTGAACCCCAGTATGAGGGAATGTGGGTGGTGTGTTGTGATGATATGTCCAGTGCTTTTAGTCATGCCAACTTTTTAAAATATCCCATCTTCTTGTATAAATAAAAATAAATCTTTAAAAAAAATAAAATATCCCATCTTCCACTTAACAATGTGAAATGTCAGTTAATTTTTTTCTGTGAGATTGCTCTCTTTTTCTGAAAATTGACACAAATTTATCTACTTCATTTTGTTGTTGTGTGTTAGGAAGCATGATACCTGTGCACAATAAATATTAGGGTCTTCCTTTCTGCCATTTATGGACAGACCTTCCAGACAAATGTAACTGTCTTGATTTTTTCTACTCCTCATGTGCTTTGCCCATCTATTGGAATATTTCAATACAAAATATAAGAAAGACAATCTATGACTTTATTTGTTTTCTTCACTTTAGCATTCATATTCTTGCTTTCCAGAAGTCTCCAAGTTTATTTCTAGGTCCTCTAACAAGAAACAACAAATTCTCCGCCAAAGAGACACAATATATTCAGTGGTGGAAAAGTAGATTTAGACCTAGGAAGCTCAGAATCTCTGAAAAATTCAATGAAAATTCTATCCATGATACTGATATGTGTGTGTGTGTATAAAAATATAGCTGAGAATTTGAGAAATGAACACTTTGTAATCAAAAGCAGTAAAATACAATTTGTCAAACTTTTTCATATATATATGTGGAAATTCTGAGCTATTGCACAGATTAGACTCAATTACCTTCTCTGAAAACAATCATTGACTCTAATCAAGAAGGTCAGAAAGCATATTTCAAGCAGGTAGTCAACGTTGACCAAAGATATATAAAGAGAGCCTTGACTAGTGATTTTATTCATTGAGATTTCCTTCTGGGAACATTAGATATACATCATGTACTCTAAGCTCTGCAATTGAAAGTATTTGACCTAATGGGTAAAGATGAATGAATGAAAAGGGCGAACTTGACATCATGGATGTAGGACATAGGGAATAAATAGTTCAAGGATCTTAACTAAAGTGTATTACTTAATACACTCAATATAAAGGATAAATATCATTGTTTAGAAATTAACATATTTATTGTTTTGGGAAAATTTCCGTCACTGTGTAGCATTCCTGGGCCATTTTAGAATTGTTCTTGTGTTAGAACTTGCCTATATTTCTTTATACTAATGGATAATGATATTATACTTATAACTTATTATATACTTATAAAACCCTATCAGATACTGCATGTAATTAAATAAGTAAAATATACAGTCAATATGTCAAAGAACATAGAGTGTTAAATAGTACAATGGCAAAAAAGAAGAAATACCAGAAATTTGATAAAAGCTTCATTGAAGAGGTAAAATTTGATTAATCTGAAAGATGGGAAGGATTTATAAGTAGATAAGGGAGGATATTCCTGTTTTTTTTTTGGGGGGGGGTTGCAATAAAGTAGAAATAAATATTACTTGTTTTAGACTTCAGTGTTATCTGACTTAAATGGCAGGTTTTGAGGATCAGAGGCAGTAGTTTTTCTTAAAGGGAAAGAGAATGAGTCATTAAACAATATATCTAAAGTTGGATTTCAAAGGTAGCTGATTTTTAAAATTGTTACCTGTCTTTCCTAATAGAACTAAATTCCATGAGTGCAGGGATATTTTTCAGTTCTATATTGAAAAAAGTAAATATGCCAGAATTATGAAAGGTGTTTCAAATGGGACAAGAATTGGAAGCTAATAGTTATAGCAATAATTAAGTTCTGTATTTTAGTGGTTCTTAAAACTCTTTAAAACATTTTAAGTATTTATTCAGTTACTGACAAAATTGACTTTGCTAAAAATGATACCCAAACTTAATCTATCATAAGCAAATTATAACTTGTACACATAAGATAAGTACTTTTGTTTGTCACTTTTACTTGACATGAAGTGATTTTTACTTATTTTTTTTTGCAATCAACATGTATTTATTTATTTTGGGTGCTTATTTGAATTTATAATTTTAACTTTTATATATTTTTACATCATTTTTCCTTTTTGTACAATGTATGCATCTTCATTTTTATTATCATCCCCATAACATTCCTACCCGCCTTGTTTTGATCCTACTCCCACCCCCCACCCCGCCATAGTGTGTCTCTGGTATATAGTTGTCTGTTGATTTTTCATTTATTATAATTAGTCTTTTTCCTGATCCCTTATTTAGGTTTTCTAAATTCCTGTTATGAGTGAGACCATCTGGTATTTTTCTTTTTCTTTCTGGCTTATTTCACTGAGCATGATCCCTTCCAACTGCATCCATGTTGCTACAAATGTCAGGAGATGATCTTTTTTGATTGCTGAGTAATATTTCATTGTGTATATAGACCACATCTTATTGATCCAATCATCTATTTTTTTGGGCATTTGGAGCAAGCAACATATATTTATTGTAAGAGGTTCCACATTTTTTGTTTTTTTAAAGATTTATTTATTTATACATACAAGAACTGAGGTACAGGCCAGAGATGTAGGGGGTGAGAGGATCCACCAGAGACAGAATGGAGAACAGAGCAAGCAGATTAACTGAAATACAGTGCTGAGAGGAGCAGTGGGTGAGTCAGGAGAGGTCTGCTGTGCCATGTGGGTAGCTCCCTGGCTGGGGATCGAACTTGACCTGCAGTGGCTGAGGATAGCTTCATAGGTTGCCTCCCCACCAGGGAGGCCCAGAAGTTCCACATTCTTAAGATAGCCTTGGATAAGATATAGCTGCAATAAAGATATTCATTAAGATGTTTGTGTGATAGTCCTGATTTTGTATCTAGAGAGCCGTGCATGTTATATGTGTTATATATTTATATGAATGTTATATCAAAGTCAAGTTGAGAGGAAATTTGCTTAATATGTTGATAAACAATAAAATAGCCTTTATTAAATGTAAAATCTTTAACTTATTCCAAGATTCTAATTCAATGTTTAACATAAGATAAATCTGGGTATGTGTCCCCGTGATGTACTTACTACCTATGAGGGACTGGATTTAATGTTTTCATCTCTAAGGCTATTTTTTTTTTTTTTTTGCAAAATAGGGTTCATAATCTTTTTTCCATCATTGGAAGCATAAAGAGGATTGTGGAAGAAAATAATGCCAATGTACTTGACATAATGTTATTAGAGATAGTAAACCTTTAGAAAATGTTAGATATTTTTCATGATTTACCACAGACACTGGTTAATATTTGGAGGAAATCTGTAAGAATTCTGAATTTTTTAGTAAATAAATTGATAAATTTAAAATATTAAAATTCTCACACAAAATAATAATCAGAAATAATGCCTCACTAGCTCTGTCATTTGTAAATGTTTTTGAGACTCATAAATCCATAGAACAGTACCTCCCCTGGTGGCGCAGCAGTTGAGCGCTCGGCTGTGAAGCTGCCCGCAGCCTCTGCAGGGCTGGTTCGATCCCCGGCCACCGGCGAGGGTCCCACATAGCAAGCAGACCTCTCCTGCCATGCCCGCTGCTCTCCTCAGCAGTGTGCTTCCTATTCTGTTCCCTGCTCTGGCTCTGGTGAATTCTCTCACCATCCCGTGCTACTGACTGTACCCAGTGCTTGTATAAATAAATAAATAAATAAATCTTTAAAAAATTAGATAAATCCATAGAACATGAAGCATTGGAAATGATGTAATCTATAGTTCCACTTTATACTTGCAGACAACATTTAAAGAAAATTTATTTGTTTTCCCCAAGTCTGATAATGGAATATTCAATGTTCTTTTCTGTAATACCAACTGTTTAAAAATACTCAAATACTGCAATAGGTGAAGTCAAATCAAATACTTAAAGATAAACAGATCTGAAAGTGTTTTCTGAATAGTTGAAGGTTACCAGAATTTATAGCATATTGTACTTGTATATGTATGTTCCATTAAAGAAATTTGGCCAGACCTGAAACTAAAGGCTATATTTGAAAAAAAAAAATCAGTTACTATAACATGGGTCATTATTATAAAACTTTTATACTATACTCCAAACCTTGATCCCTGAATTCAGTTATAAGGGATCAAATTATGGTATCATATTGAATATATTAAATGCATTTATGTAACTTAGAAATTCCAGAACATGTTAATGTCCATATAACTTTTTTTTTTTTAGTGTAGGTGATATTTTTAAACATTCAAGTTAGGTAGTTGTCCTTGTTTTCTATGGTTCTTATACACACAAATTTCAGTTACCATGATTTAAATGAAACCGGTTATCCAACAAGACACAAAATTCCTTGACCACAATGCAATAATTATTTATATATGGTAAATTACAAATTACGAACTCTTCAGTCCAAAAACATAACAGATTCACTTAATGTTCATGTCGAAACATACCAACTTATTAAAAGTCTGTGAATGATCATTCACTGCACACCTCTAGTTAGTTCATGTACAGAGAGCAAACATGTAGCTTTTCTTCCTAGTGATAAACCCACTTGACATTTTACAGAAATTAATAATCAAAACAGGAAACTGAATGATAAAAGTACATGTTCAGCAAAGAAATAAAGTAACAAGGAAACTGAAATTTGAATTAATGAAAATGGTGTTATAAAAGAAATAGTGTCTGTGGGAAAGTGGCTATATCCCTGTGTTCAAAAAACTAGACACCAGGACTTAATGAAGGTGAAATTATTAATTTAAATGAGGAAAATGATCTTGATGAAATGATGACACTGTCCCAGATATGTGACACCAGCAAAAGAGTTTCATTTTAAAGAAACATTTAGAAATAATTCATGACATTAAATATGGAAATAATATAATATTGAAACTGATTCTAACTTATAAAAGAATAATTGCCAGTCATAGGAAGGCAAACATTTCCAAAGTACTTGATAAGTTTTTACAAAGAATGCACTTTAATTCTCAATGTTTAAATTATAGTATAGAAAATAAATATCAGGGTTTTTTTTTGTTGTTTTTTTTTTTCATTTCTCTTCTAACTTCCATTCAAAAATACTCCATCCTGGGAAATCTTCAGTTGACTTACTTTTTCTCACTTCATTACTTCATCTCCTCATACATGTACTATAGTATGTAAATAGCAGTTTCTATACTGTATTGAAATATCTGTTTGCATGCTTTTCTCTGTGTATGCTGGGAGTCCCTCAACAAAAATATAGTTTGGTTTCTTTGTTCTCCAGCAAATTGTGTAGCGATTGCTACACCATCCATTTAACGTATGCTTGAAATATTAATTAATTGGAAAAAATTATGATAAATTTTTGTTACAAAGTTTACTCTTTTACCTCACCAAAATTTATATAGCAGGTATTTTCAAAATTAAGTAATTTATTCTAGTATTCATCATTAATCTAATAGCTTCCCTACTGACAGTTTTTAAGGAATTTTTTTTATGCTAATTCTATGCTAGATTAATACCGAGTTCTTAGAATGTTAATCTCTCCTAAACCAAAGCCTGTCCAGTTCAACAAAAAAAAATGTATTGAGTACAATTATGTACAATAGCCTGGGAAAATGCTGGAGGTGGGGTGATGAAAGAGGAATATTTCCTAATTTATATAACATACACAAATCTTCTAGGATTATTTGCCTTCCAAGGCAATAATAGCTAGTAATAAGTAGAAAGGAAGGGAGGATAATAATAGAGAAAAGAAATCAAGAGACAAGCAAATCTTAATTTTGTCTAGCTAAAAATAGATCAAATAACCTAGAGACCTCTTTTCCTGTATTCTATTCCTCATCTCAGCTGAAATACAGGAAGAATAAAAATACATGTATCTTGTTCTGGGAGCCTAACAGGAGCCCAGATAACCTCAGTAACATGGAGTAACCCTCATTCTTGAAGAAAAGTGCATTAAAAAGTGTTTGCAGTACCTTAATTAAAGTTTAAAGAAGACTTGAAAAATTTAAAGAAGACAGGCTAGATATTAGAGGTAGTATAAGAATTTAAATTTAACATATTTATTGCAGAACTATGTAACACATTTTTTCAAGACAGTAAGACTCCAAAATATGATAATATAAAAATATATATTAATATAAAATACATAACTATATAATAGTTAATTATATTCATTGAGGAAACTGGAATTAAAAGATGATATTTAGGTCTAGAATAGAAAAACCATGTTACAGGGGCCTCCCTGGTGGCGCAGCGGTTGAGTGCTGGACTGCGAAGCTGCTCGAAGCCTCTGGAGCGCCAGTTCGATCCCCAGCCAATGGCAAGGGTCCCACATGGCGCACAGACCTCTCCTGCCACACCTGTTGCTCTCCTTTGCTGTGTACTTCGTCAGTCTGCCTGTTCTGTTCCCCGCTCTGCTCTGGCTCTGGTGAATTCTCTTACCCTCCCACACTTCTGACTGTACCTGGTGCAGTTATTGTATAAATACATAACTAAATCTTTAAAAAAATAAATAAAAAATTTTAAAAGAAAAAAAAGAAAAAAGAAAAGAAAAACCATGTTACACTTGGACTATTCTCAGAAAACTATGTGTCCTTTCAAAGACAGAAAATTCAATATTCACTAGAGTGTGACAAGTAAGATTGAGTGATGGACATTCTCCATAAAATAATGGCATAATTTTGCTTGTAAATACTTTTGGAAGCTTTTTGTTTTATGAATACATGTATGAGATTTCTCTGCTTTGAAGATGGCACTAGGGAGGATTTTCCTTTTTTCTTACGCCCTCTTAAACACTCCCCCACCCCCCCAAGTGTGGAGGTGGTTGGAAAGGGTAATTTAGGACAGGATCCTGGTGTTCCAACCAGTTTACTTCCTGCTACAGTTAGTCACTTTCTGTAGGCTCTAAAGCTCTTTCAAGCCCTATTGTCTGACCAAACAGGCCATCATTCTCTATTACTTAAAATAGGAAGTGCTTTATGAGATGACTGAGCACTGATTGACCTTTTTGCCTCAAGCCACTGTTACCTCCCAGAATCCTTCCACAGAGTCATTAAGGTCAAGCATAGAAATGGATCTGAGGAATTTGAAACCCTCTGGATTCCATTATTCAGTGATTTCACTTTTTTAAGCAACAAAACTCTTTCTACAAAAAAAATAATAATAATAATAATTCAGTACAGTCGAGTTTGTAGAAGTGGAGCAGTTCTATTTGAAGAAGAGGTAGAATTTATACTTCATTTTTTAGAATCATCCCCTATGGCTGTTCCTTAGACACTTAGCATTTCTGCTTATCTGTTGTAAACTGTTTACAAGCCAGTGGAAAACTGGAAAGGAAGAGCCAATGGAAGACTAAACATCTATAGGTAGACCTGTTTTCTTTAATTATACTTTAAATAAAAGCTAGCATGTGTGCAGGTTCACATTTGCCTGGACACTGAGTTTGAGTTGACAATTCCTAAATAATGCTTTCCTTCTGTGTTTTCCTTTACTTTTTTTAATGATCAATTAACTTCTGAATTTTCTTTACCTGAAGTCTTGCTCTATGCTAAACCTTTTGCCTAGTGATAGTGTTACAGGGTGGTCCCCAGGAAAGGGGGAGACTCCAGGTTTCCAGCCCCACCCAAAGGAGGGTGGAGCTGAGCAGGGAGAGAAGAGGCTGCAGAGGAGACTGAGGAAGAAAGGTAGCAGGATGGAGCCAGAAGGAGACTTGGAGGAGGCACATGGAGCAGAGAGACACCTAAAGAAACTAGACTTGTCTTTTGGTCGTGGACTGGTTGATACAGATGTGGGTGAGAGACCTGTTGGGAGGTGACAGTGGCGGGTTTTGTCTTGATTTTGATTTTGCTCTTTTCCCTCCAGATTTGTCTGGTCGTTTCTGACCCTTTTCTGTGGGTCCCCACTGGAAGATGCTTTAGACTTGTGGCAGGCTTTGGGGCCTTGCTCTGGGCCAATCCTGCTTGCGTGGACTTTTACCCACAAGGGGATGGGTAACTCTGGGTGCTTCATTTAGAAACTAGACTCTTTGCCTTACCTGTATTGTTTCCTAGTTTTATTAAAGTTCCTTCCCATTAAAATCTCATGTTTTGTGTTGATGTGGCGGATACAGAGCCCATTTAGAGCAGGCAGGTTTGGGGGGTCTGGGGTGCCCCTCTCCTTGCCCTGTAACAATAGCATTATGAACAATTACCCAGAGTGGATTAACTGGAAAATATCTTAATTTCAACAAGATTGTGTTTCTAATCCCAGGTTACTGTCTGGTGAAAGTTTCTAAGGCTACCTGTTCAAGTCTATCATATGAGTTTCAGAATCTACAAAAGATCAATAGAAAAAAAAAAAAAAACAGAGACAGAAATGAGTGGCACATGTAACTGAGTCAGGAAGTTTCAACAAAAGCACTAAAATAACTCAATAAAAATAGTCTTTCAACAAATGCTGGGGAAAAAAAAAAGACTCTTGATCCAAGCTTGCATAGTAGGGAAACAATAATTTGAAATATGTTACAGAACTGATCGAGAAAAATTGTGAATAATCAGAACACAATATGGGAGACTACATTCACAACCTTGAAAAAAAATTGTTTATAGATTTCATTAAAAAATCCTATTAAAGAAATTTACCATACTTCATGAAAATTAAAAACTTACATCAAAAGACAATTCTAAGAAAACAAATTTTCAAATCACATGCTGAGGAAAAACCATTTCAATCATGTATTTGACAACTTGTGAATGAAACTCTAAAGAATTTCAATATGTTAATAATATAGCAAAGGAAAAATAAAAAAAAAATAAATTTTCTTACATCATTGTTCATTTTTGTACAATATTTGATTTCTCCTCTCAGGTGTAATCCAAATAAATCTCTCATCACTACCTCACTCATGAACCATTACCGTAGTCCCTTGTGCACTTCCCTCCCTTGTTTTGCCTGCTAGTTTTATTCTTTTTTTTTCTTTTTCCTTTTTTTCCTATTCTTTGTGTTCAGTTTCTCTATATTCCTCCTATAAGTGAAACCATCTGATTTTCTTTTTCCTTCTAACTTATTTCACTGAGCATAATCCCTTTCAGCTCCATACATATTGCTGCACATGGCATAAGTTTATCCTGTTTGATTGCTGAGTAGTATTCCATTGTGTATATATACCACACCTTCTTGATCCAGTCATTTGTTTTCAGGCATTTAGGTTGTTTCCATACCTTAGCTATTGTGAATAAACATAGGCATGCAGGTTAAAAGAAAAATATTTAATTAACCCGTAGGTAAAATAGCAGAAGAGTTACAGCAAGCAGAAAATATATCAAGAAAAATACTGAGCCTTGAGATACCACTACACACTCCTAAGAACAGCTAACCTTTATTTTTTTTTATTTATACAAGATTTTATTTATTTATACAAGAACTGGGCTACAGACCAGAGGTGCAGGAGGGTGAGAGAACTCACCAGAGACAGAGTGGGGAGCAGAACAGGCAGACTGACAGAAAACACTACTGAAGGGAGCAGGAGGTGAAACAAGAGAGGTCTGCTGTGCCATGTTGGTATCTCCCTAGCCGGCCAGGAATCAAACCTGCACTGTAGAGGCTGCAGATAGCTTCACAGCGCTGCACTCAATCTGCTGCACCACCAGGGAGGCCCACAGCTAAACTTTAAAGACTAAGTATTAAAAAAATGACTAAGTATACCAAGAGTTGGTGATAATACATAGCAACTGGAACTCTTATGCACTGTCATATTATGGGAGTATAAAATTATACATTCACTTTGAAAAACTGTCATATTTTTATAAAATTAAATGTGCACCTAACCAGAAATTCTGGTATTATTTTATACTCAGGAGAAATGGAAACATATTCATAAGATTTAAAAAAAATAATGAAAGCAATTTGATTTATAGTAACTAAAAACTGTATGCACCAATTGTTCACAAACTGGTAGGTTAATAGGCAAATGGTAATATATCTATACAATATAATACTTGGTCATTGAATACAGGGCTATTAATATATGCAGTATAATATGTAAGTTGATTAAAGTAATTCATATAAAAATGAGTGCATACTGTAGGATTCTATTTATATGAAGTTTAGGGTAGGCTAAACTAACCATGGTAATACAAAGTGAAATAGTCCTTTTCTTCTGGTATAAGGTGAACAATTTTCACATGGGACATTTCATCTTCTGCTTTTAAGAAAAAAGGAGGAGGAGAGAGTGGTTTTTTTTTTCCCTGTATTTCAAGTGCCTTTACTTCAAAATTGTCAAAATGCCAGAGTGTTTAATTGGTGGTGGCCAAAATTTAAAGTTGTTTATGCTAAGTATGCAGAATCCTTAACCAATAGAAGATAATGTGTCAAGGTCAACATTTTATATAAATAACTATTCAATACAATACAAGATTGCTATGTGAGATATAGCCAGTCAAACATAAGGAAAATTCTAAAAAAAATTCTAAAAAAAACCTCTAGGTATACTAGCTATGTATGATGAGTATCACTATACCCAGGGTTATTGTATCCAGTGAAGAATCTAGTCTCCAGGGCTGAGATCAGAGCTTTTTTGGAGGGAAAGTTCTGGTGACTGAATAACAGGGAAATTGCTGTGGTGTCATGCTTGACAAATTGCTGAATATCTGTCCTCTAGGTGGCTTGGAATAGGTGTTCATTGGGAAGAGTCTTGCTGGAGAAGTTTCCATGTGACATTGCCTGGGGGGGTGTTAAGGGAAACTGCTGCATATTTCTAGCAGGAAGCGTCCAGCCACCCAGTGCTAGAGAAGTTGCATGTCCCACAGCAGCTGGGCTATGGAAGAGCTACTTGTCTGCAGAAACCAGAGAGACATTCCAGAGCCAGGAAACAAACCCATTTCTCCTGTCTTCCCTTTCTAGCATTCTTCCCTAACAGGTGGCAAAAGAAACTGTTTCAAGTACCCAGTACCATTTTCTAAGAGCAGACAATTAAGAGTGAATTTGGAGCTGAGAGGCAGTAGATGGATAGCTAGAACGGAAAAATAAATTTTATATATAGATATATTACTTTAATGTTAAAGCCCTCAAAGTATCACTATTTCCTTTGATTAATGAGTATTGTCCGAAGTATGAAATATTAGCTACCCTAAATTCATTTGGTCATGTGACATACATCATTCTGTGTGATTTTATTTCTGACATTATTTGATAAAACTAGATTATAGATGCTGTATTTTAAACCTGATTTCCAATTTTAAGATTCAGTTTAACTTTCTATATTATATGTCATCATTTTTGTTTCTGAGTGACAACACACAAAACAAAAACAAGCAACAAATAAAAATCCTCCCATTTATCAGGACAGTGGCTAGTTTTTAGAAATTGGGTTTCCATTTTGAAATTGAATGATGGATGTTGGTTGGAGTTTTTCTGTTTAGTTCCTCATAGTACGCCAACATTCTACATTGGTTTAAAAGTAAATAAAATATTATGACTAGTATAAATTCATTTTACCTCAGTGAAGAAGGAATTGAAGAGTAAAATATTCTTTTCCACAAGGAACCTATATATGTTCAATAGATAAGAATTCAGTAAAACTTCTTTGAAAAAACTCCTTTCCATGAGCAACATAGTTCCTGTCATTTATTTTTATTGTTTCAAAAAGTAAGATTGAGCTTTTCTTAGCTGTAGCCAGTTTGCTTTCCTGTCTTGGTCGTGCATTATTTGCTCAACAAAAAGGAACCCCTGATTGTGCTTGCACATTTTAAAATCTGGAGACTAGTAACAAATGTTCCACATGTCAAACTGAGGAAGTCTCTACTGCTACTCTTCTGATTGAGCTAGAATTAGCATTTGAGTGTGTCATTTTCAAAAGTAATGAGAAGTTTCCTTTATTTCTCTCATTCCTGGAACTTGTCAGTCTCTGGTCATTGTTATTATAGCAAGTGAAACTTCTGATAGCTTCAAGAAACTACTGTCACTGGAGCCTGTGGCGTTTGGTACAATGTATCATTTATACTACAATACTTAAAGTCCATATAAAAGGCATTGGGAACTGTAACTACTCTGAAAGTAACCTTTTCTAGAAGCTAAATGACTTTGCAGTGTCAACATTTATAGTAGAAGGAAGCATCTAACATTCAGTATCTTGTAACATACTTTATCATTGATATGATTGCAAGAATAGACTCCAATCTGTAAAATGTTTCTATAATCCCTAAATGCATCTTAAAAATTGAAATTTATAGTAACTATATATCAAACTTTAAGAAAAGTGGTTTCCTAAGAAGTTCTATATTTCATTTATATTGTGGATCTACAGCATACATCAGATGTGCCTTTGAACTTCTCTTTCATTTTAAAAGCTTTTCTGTGTCCTTCCTCCCTATTTTAACTGAATTTCCAGAGATCAGTAAAATACCAAAACATCTTCATTAGGAATGGCCTGCAAACAGAATGTTTTGATTGTTAAGTTATCCTTGTTATAAGGGACTTTATTCATCAAAATATTTTTTTTAATTCTTCAGTTTTAAATTAGAACTCTTATTCTTCTACTTTATGAAATTTTAAATTACATAATATTTGTAACATTTAATGCATTATCATACTGTTCTATATTGCTTCACCTTTGTCACTTCAATTTCCATAAAAGTTCTATCAGCATTTGTCTTTTTCTAAACAGTGAAAGCTGTTAGTGTAGGTGCTTCATTTAATTATGTTTCCTAACATTTAGCACAGTAACTGTCCTCAAAATAAATTATCTTACAGCAATTATCTTACAGTCAGTATCCATTGTCTAAATTGTCTAGAATGTTGACCAGGATCTAGATTAATTTTTAAAAGTCAGTCAAAGTCGCTCCTATGCTAAATGAGAGTCCATGCACTTAAACTCATACTCTTCATTTAGCAGAAAACCTGTTTAGTGATTGTGAACAATTAATTTAATTTGTTTTCCAAATCCATGCCAGACTAAAGTAATATATAAATATATATATATATAAAACTTTGGCATTATATATTATATATTATTATATTATATATTATTATATCATGTATCATATTATATTATTATATTACATGTTATTATATCATGTATCATATTATATTATTATATTACATATTATTATATCATGTATCATATTATATATTATATGTGGTATATATAATATATAACATATATATATATATAAAACATGTAGGAGGAAAGTGAAAAAATGTAGTTTAGAATCACAGTGTGTTAAAGCCAGAAGATAACTTAAAGATTATCACACAAAAGATCCTCACTTAATTATTAAGGAAACTTAGGCTATCTTGAGATGAGGGAAAACAATTTGCATATGTAGATATCACTTAGAGGGTTGGTTGAGGAGTAAGTTAGGGAAGAAACTTATGAATGAATAAAGGAAGTAGGATTGGGCAAATAGAGAAATTAGGTTGGGATACAATTGTTGACAAAGGTCCAAGCTGGCCCAAAGGGGATTTCTGGAAATGTGAATTTCCTACAGTGTTGTCTCAAACTGAGGCAAGGGAGCAATACTTTGTATCCTTAATCAGCCAGCCTCAGTGGACTCAAAAAAGAGCATATTCTTGATTGAGGAAGCTCCGTGAATGGGATTGGTTTCCAGGGTAGTTCTCAGGTTAGCAGTCACTCCTTCTTCTAGAAGACAGAGGTTTGAGTGGGACACCCTGGCAGTTATTACTGTGATGGGGTAATCCAATACCCCACATTCTACCATCCGACATTTCCTAATGTTGATGTCAGTACACGGATAGCATGAATGACATCTAAGACACTCGCTTTGCTTCAACCCCTAGAGAATGGAAGCAGCATGTATAGGGCTGTGTTTGGAAATTCCACTGCCAGAGAATAATGAATAATGAGGGAGTGTTAATCACAAATATTTTTCCATACCCAAAGGAACATGAGAGTTTGGCAGTTGGAAATATATTCATCAAAACACCACATGTGCTCCAGTTGTGAATTGTTTCCTCAGCTGCACTAATGTCTGTTTGCACATTCCCTATGAAAGCCCCATCAGTGGGAATTTCAGACTTCCCAGTGAACACTTGTACATATAGATTACTCATTATGGAAAGACTGTGCTCTGTGTTCTTATTTCCCTACTCTATTTAATGTAATAAGTGATTAGTAAGGACAATATGGATTTGTCCCCTTTTCAGGTTGCATTAAAAAAATTATAGAGGCAACATTAGTTTACAATGTTTTATATTATTTAAAGGTATAGGGTCACACCCTTCAGATGAATGTGAGCACACCATACCCACCACCAGGGCACTTGACATCCTCTACATTGGTTCAGTTTGCCCCCTCCCCAGTATGTTCTCCTTCTTTTAGTAGCTTTAATTCTATAGTCAGATTCCTAGGGTTGTAATTGATTTAGCTTTATTTGACCTTTTCTTTTGTTTCTCTGTAGTCCACATATTAGTGATATCATTCAGTATTTGTTTTTTTTTCTCTCTCCTTTTAAAAGATTTTATTTTTGCATAGAAGAACTGAAGTGCAGGACAGAAATGCAGGGGGTGAGAAGATTCATCAGAGACAGAGTACAGCAGAACAGGCAGATCTACTGAAATACATGGCTGAGGGGAGCAGTGGAAGAGAGAGGCAAGGTATACTGTGCCATGTGGGATAGCTCCCTGGCTGGGGAGCAAAGTCAGGCCACCATGGTAGGCCTTGGAGTGGAACATAGACTTACTCCCTATCACCAAGTCTTTCTGACTTATTTTGCTTAGCATAATCCCTTCAAGTTCCATCAGTATTGCAAATGGAATCTTTTAGGATATATCTAGGAGAGGAATTGGTATGTCTATGGTAAATATATTTTTATTACATTAAGAAAATTCCATACCATTTTCCATAAAAATATCAGAACAATCTACATCCCCACCAACAGTGGATGAAGGTTGCCTTTCTCCATACCCTCACTGACAGTTGTTGTTTCTGGCTTTTTCATACTGAACACTGAAATTAGCATAGGTGAGTGTTGGGGAGGGGAATACACAGTGGAGGAGGCCCCAGTGGACTATAGTGGAGGATTATGGGTGTTTTGGTGTTGTATATGATATTGTAAAATACATCTCAACAGGTTTTAATCTATATCCCCAAATCCAACACAACTAATGTTGATAAAAATAATGAAATAAAAAAGTGGTAACTATATGAAGTAACAAATATATTGATTAATTTGATTGTGGTAGTAGTTTCATATATATTATATTTAATATATAAATATAATATATATATATAAAATCATCACATTGTACCCTCTAAACATGCATCATTTTTCTTTGTCAATTATACATCAATATAAATAAAACTATGAAAAAAATCTCAAATAAACAATCTAACTTTATGCCTCTAGAAACTATCAAAGTACAAAGCTCAAAGTTAGTGGGAGGAAATGAATATCAAAGGTCAGAGCAACAACAAATAAAATAGAGGCCAGGAATCAATAAAAATATCAATAAAACTAAGATTGGATTATTTGCATAGTTAAACAAAATTGACAAACCTTTAGCTAGACAAACTGTATAAGAGAAGATTTAAGTAAACAAACTCAGGGAATACACCCAGCTAATTTTATGAAGCCAGCACTACACTAATACCAAAGTCAGATAAAAATATAAAATGCATGCGAATATGAAAAAAAAGAAGTAAAACTATCTCTTTTTTGCAAATATTATGATTGTATATATAGAAAATAATAAAAACCAGGCCTTCCTGGTGGCGCAGGCGGTTGAGCGCAGTGCTGTGAAGCTGTCTGCAGCCTATGCTGTGCGGGTTCGATCCCCACCAGCCAGGAAGATACCCACATGGTGCGGCAGATCTCTCCTATCTCTCCCACTGCTCCCCTCAGCAGTGTATTTTAGTCAATCTGCCTGTTCTGTTCCCTTCTCTGTCTCTGGTGAATCCTCTCACCCTCCTGCACATCTGACCTGTACCCTGGTTCTTGTATAAATAAATCTTTAAAAAAAAAAAGAAAATACTAAAAACACTACCAGGAAGTTATTAAGACTAATAAACTAAGTAAATTTTCAGAATATAAAAATCAGCATAATCATTTGCATTTTATAGACTAAGAATGAAATCTCTGAATAGAAATAAAATAATCCTATTTATTTCTATTATTAAATTTATCTATTTTATTTTATACATTTTACATCATTGTTAATTTTTTTTACAATGTTTGATTTCTCCTCTCAAGTGTAATCCCCATAGAATTCCCACCACCAAGTCGCCTGTGAACTGTCACCATAGTCTCTTGTGCTCTTCCCTCCCATGTTCTGACACTCTTGCTCATAGTCCCCTCTGAATGTCTCTGATTTATAGTTTGCCTGCTAGTTTTGTTTTTGTTTTTAGTTTCTGTTTTTTCTTGATTCCTTGTTTGGTTCCCCTATATTCCTCCTATAAGTGAAACCATTCAATGATTTTCTCTTTCTTTCTGACTTATTTCACTGAGCATAACCCCTTCCAGCTTCATCCATGTTGCTGCAAATGCCATGAGTTTATCTTTTTTGATTGCTGCGTAGTATTCCATTTTGTATGTATACCACATCCTTTTGATGTAGTCATCTGTTCTGGGGCATTAGTTTGTTTCCATATCTTAGCTAAACTGAATAGTGCTGCTGCATTAAACATAGAAGTGCAGGTTTTCTTTTGAATTAATGCTTTTGTGTCTTTTGGGTAGATTCCTAGGTGTGGTATATTGGGCATATTCCTAGGCTATTTCTGGCCTAGTTCAGTAGTTATTGTGACAAAAAATTATAATCAATTTACTAGTTCAATAAATTCTAAAACAGAGATATCTAGAAAACCACTGTAGAAGTAAAGTGTTTGAAATAATTCTGGGGAAATTGGAGAGGATTTTTAAGAAAAGATGGTATGTATTACTATCCTGATTGGAAAGGATCTTAAACATAAGAGAAGAGTATATTCAAAGCAAAAGAAAGGTGGTAGAGAATGATATTTGAAGATACTTAGTGTAGAGGGACAGACAATAGTAGCATAGACCAAACCGTGAAGGATTTATTTTTTGGGTATACCATAGTTTTTCAATTTCCAGTAAGCAAGTAGGTGTCAGTTTAGGATTTTAGGCAAAGGTATGGACTCAGATTTTCATTCTGGAAAAAATATACCTTGGGATATGTGAAGGATACAAATCGGTGAGAAAGTTAAAGCAGTAAAATGAATTAGGAAATCATTGTGATTGGCAAATATAGTGGCAGATTGGAAGGGGAACAGAACTAGTTTAAAACAAGGTTTTTAGGTAAACGGAATGTGATTATTTAACTCAAAAGAGGGTGAAAGAAAGAGGTGAGGATGATGCTGCAGTTTCTCATCTGAGTTAATATGTAGTTGATAATATGAGGGACTCAGAAAGAGGGCAGTGTTGAAGTGGTGAGAGGCATGAAAAATAATGACTTTCTTTAGGGACATAATGAATTTAAGGTCTGGGACACTTATGTGGAGCTCTCCACTGTACATTTTGACTTTTTAGTCAGGATCTTGGGGAACCAGAGTAAAATGTACCAGAGCATCATTTGTATTATGTTATGAATTAACTATAATCAGTGACTTCTATATATCTCTCAATTTATGTAACCCCTTGCTTCAACTATAATGTGAAGTCTAGAATAAGAGAAATTAATTGAAGAGTAACCTGTTGCCTGAAGGAATTAAATATGATTGCAAGAATGTATTACATTTTTTCAAGTATATAAATTATGCAAATTGATAACTAAATTTTTTCATTTACTTCTTGGGAAAATAAAACCAGAGCAAATGAAGATTCCCTTAATCTAATGAATACTAAAATTTTGATTGTGGTAAGTGATCAGTGGAATAAAAACTAATCTGGGATAGTTATAGAATGTAGTTTTACTTAATCAAAGAACTTTTATGTTATTATTGCTATAATTTTATGTGTCCTTATTCCCTTAAATTTCGTGTAAATTAAATTTACTTTTGCAAATTAGTTCTCACAAATGTAAATTAATTTTTGTATATATAATAGAGTGTTATGAATAAAATTACTATTCAGTATTTATGTCAAAGCACATTATTTAACATTAATTGCATTTGGGAAAAAAAATTTGTGATAATGATATGATTCCCCATAGAGCAAGAAATGTGAATTTGGAATGAAAGTGTTTTCAAATATAAAACAAAAATACATTTATTGATCCATTGAACAAGTATTTATAGAGAACTTAAGCTGATCTTTGTTCTTCTATGTGAACTTGTAGGGAAAAATTTTCTTCTGTCCTCATAGAACATGATTTCTAGTGGATAGACAACATAATATTGGATAATTAAATTCACATTATTTATAAATATTAAGGTGAAAAGCAGGATGGATATTTATCAATTGTTGGTGTAATAGACTCTCGATCTTGGTAGGGAGATTTAAAAATATAATAATGATCTCTAGTTTCCTTAATTAGCCTAACTACACACCAGTATGCTCAAAATTATTTCACCAAATAAATGCAAAATGAAAACACTGAAGCATGAAAGTTTCATTACCCAAGAAACCTTATTTAAAAAGAAGAAAATTGGAGAAAATATACAATTTAACACAAGCAACAATGAATTAGATTTTAAAATACATGTGGGAATTTTAATTTGCACATGGTTATCATGTATTCTGAAGATTAAAATATTATGTTGTTGATAAAATAGATGAATAATAGGAACTCCATCGTAACTGTAAAAATGACTTATGAAGCCACAGATGGAAGAAAAAAGATTGTAAATTTCTTAGCAAAGTTTGAAAACTTAAATAAGGGACCAGGAGAAAGAATAACTATATGAAAGAAAATATCAAAATCAACAAACAACTATGAACAAGAGACACTCTATGGGGGTAGGGAGCGGGGAAAGGAGGGATTGGGGTAAAATAAGGGGATTGTAATTGTATGGGGAATATAAACATAAAAAAATTAAATTTAAAATTAATAACCAAATATTTTAAAGTTTTTTTTTTTCAAATTTCCTTCCTAATACTAGGGTGTTGTGTTTTAATCATTAAAAAAGTATATATTTCCTTAATGTAATCAAAACACCTGTCCTTAGCTTTCTTTTAAAAAAATTATAGAATAATTAATGCCCTTTGTAAAATTATATCTCTTTTTATGGTGGTAACATTGACTTACATCACCGTATATGATTTACCATAGTAGTGTCACATACTACATTCAATATCAAGGTACTAATATCCTCCATCAGAGTCTACTGGGACTTCTTCCCCTGTAAATTCATCCTCTCCCTTCCTCCTCTGGTAGCCTCAATTCTGCTATCAGATTCCTAGTGTTTGTTTTGGTTTAATTATGTCTGGGCCCAAAGGCAGATCCATTTTAATGGTTTGAGACATCCCAATATGTCTTTCCATAGTGGCTGGACCAGTTTGCATTCAATGGTAGATTAGGGTGGGCCCCTTTTTCCAGCACATATTGTTCCTGGTCCTTTTGATGTGGACCATTCTTACAGGTGTAAGGTGGTATGTTATTGTGTTTTCATTTGCATTTCCCTAATGATAAGTGATAGTGAGTGTTTTTCTGGATTGCACTGAGATACTTGAATAATGTTCCTGGATTGTCGAACAGGTAAAAGACTAGGAGAAGATTTATACATTGAAGAGACAGAGAAAGAATTTGCAAGTGTGACATCTTTAATGTAGATGCTTTAAGGAAAGTTCTGGGGCCTAGAGTCAGGAAGAAGCATTCCTAGTTGGTGAAGTTGAGGGAAAAGCTAAGGCCACCTTGGTAGTGCAGATGTTTCTCTTCTTCAAATACATTTTCTCTGCCTGTTACATAATTAAATTCTACTCACTTTTCAGGTTTAGGCTTTGTTACATTCTTTTCCCAACTTTTTCACTCTGATCAAATATAGGGTAATCTCTAGTTACACTTTTCTTTCATATTTCCCCATTTGTTTTGTAAGCCCATCATACTCTTGCTTTTACTATTAGACTACAAAGTTCATCAAGTTAAAGATTATGTCTTCCTTCATTTCCATGTATCCTGCAGGCTTAGCAGATTGCCTAGTGTGTTGTCATTCAATGAAGCAATAAATAAATTATGCAAGAATATATTCCCTGATTCTGACCACAGAGCACAATAGCTAGGGTGATTGTAAACTAATTTTTGCCTACTATTCTGTGCATCCTGTAAGCTTAACCCTTGCCCTACTTCCCATTCACTCTCAAAAGTTTCCCAGTGTAGACAATACTTTATATGACACTGACACTAGTTTCTGTTTTTCTGAGATTTTCTGATAAAAAATGGATACCCTATCAAATCAATCATTACTGAAATTATACCAGTAAACTATGGTGCATTAGGGATTCCCCTAATGTTCTGCTCTTGGAGAACTCCCAAGCCGTTGACATGCACCATGTTGGACTTGCTAATTGGAAAGGAGCACTAATCTTTACCTCCTTATCAGGGTTGTACTGTCATTGTCCTCCTGGGATAGTACCCAGATAAAACATACAAGCATTCTGGGTAGGATAGTGTGGAAAGAAATTAATTAGTTGCAGGTACCCAGACAGAAGCAGATACTAATAGTGAAAAACACCCAAATGGGCATAACAAGTTCAGGAGCATTTTGTTAATCACAGAAATCTGAAGTTTTTCAATATGGTAAGCAATGACTATGGACAATGATGCTTTAAAGCATAGGGGACATTTGGAGGGAAAATAACATCATGGTGCCAGAACATCTTTTCACTCAGTAGAAGAATGTCTATGACTAGACATAAAGAACAAGACTTAGCACTCCAGGGTATAAAAAAGCTTAGAAAGTACTTGACTGGATGTGGACTTTTTGCCAAGAAGATTGGCTGGCGTGTACTAGAAGACTTATATTCGTCTTTTCAGGCTGCTATAACAAAATGCCACAAATTGGTGGCTTATAAACAGCAGAAGTTGATATTTCATATTTCTGTAGGCTGGGAGGCTGAAATTAGAACACCAACCAACATTGTAGGGTGAGGGCCCTCTTCATGCTTGCAAGCTTCTTGTCTCCTCAATCCTCACATGGTCAGGGAACAAAGGAGCTCTCTTGAGCCTTTAATAAGGACAATGATCTCATTTGTGAATGCTCTCCCCTTCCTGAACTAATCACCTCCTAAATTTGTTATCACCTCATACTGGGAATTCAAATTTCAACATATGAATGAGGGAAGGGATTTGGAGGGCATATACATTCAAAAACAACAACAGTTAAATTCTAGATAAGGTGGGAGCCTTCCTGGTGGCACAGAGCTAAAGACAGTGCTCTCAGGCTAATGCCAGCCATTTCAACATGAGCTCAATCCCCCTCCAGGGAGCTAACCCACGTGGCACAGCAGACATCTCTTCTTGCCCGCTGCTCCCCTTAGTAGTGTATTTCAGTAGATTTGCTGTTTCTGCTCCCCACTCTGTCTCTGGTGAATGCTCTCAATCCCACACCTCTGGCCTGTACCCCAGTTCTTGTATGCATAAAATAAATCTTAAAAAAATTCTAGATAAGGAAAAGATAAGTGAAAATGCAAGGTAAGAAAGAAAGGTAACTAAATTCTTTGCCTATTAGTTACTAAACCTGCTATTGCTCTTTTAGTTTGTAACTATATCTGGGCTGACTGAGAACATAGTAGATCTAGAGTGCACTTGGATGACATTAGTAACTTCAGACAGAATAGACTTGGGAATGCAGGAGCTTATTCTTTCCTATGACTTTATAAGGATATTCTTTTGAAATGTTCTCTAGAAATCCTCCAGCCTATGCATCACAGAATTAGATTTATTTTTGCCATTAGTATATCCTGACAAGATCTATATCTAAATTATCAGCTGTCTGATGATTAAATCATGTTCTTTTAATTGCTTCTATTTTGAGATTCTAACATTTTCTAAGAAGATAGTAACCCAGGCAGGAAATAAAAAAGCTGTGGCTGGGAGACCTAGTGCTCCTGATGCCCCCAGCAGCTCTGATCTTCCTACTTGAAGAGGAGACATGGTCTTGAAGTGGAGCCAACAAGAAAACAAGAAAAATAAATATATGTTCTTAAAGTTCTTTTCTGTAGATGAAGTGAAAGTTACACTTTTAAAATTTTTATAAAAATATGTTCTGGGCCTCCCTGGTGGCGCAGCGGTTGAGCGCTGGGTTGCGAAGCTGCCTGCAGCCTCTGCGGTGCTGGTTCGATCCCTGGCTGCTCCCCGGCCACCAGAGGAGGGTCCCACATGGCGCGCAGACCTCTCCTGCCGCCCACTGCTCCCCTCAGCAGTGTACTTCGGTCCTTCTGCCTGCTCTGCTCCCTGCTCTGGCTCTGGTGAATTCTCTCACCCTCCCCCGCTTCTGACTATACCCAGTGCTTGTATAAACAAACAAACAAACAAATAAATAAATAGTTGCCTGTTAATTAAAAAAAAAAATGTTCTGCTGATCCATTATACAGATTAGCAAGGAAGGATGGAAAAGATGTGCTTATTTACCATCCATTTTCTTATTCAAATTGAAATTAAACTTTTCATGACATAGAGGTTTATGCAACAGCTTTGAAACCACGTGCTTCTACTCTTTCAGCTTGTCATGCAAAGGTCTTGGACTTTCATTTGATAAAAGAGCATGATGTCACTGAACATTAATAATGTCCTAATTTCCAGATAAAAAGAAGGATACATACATTAGGAAAATAATGGAGTCTATATTAAATATCACTCTAGACCTCAGAGCTATTACTCACAACATTCCACTTGTTCAACCATGACCTTCATGACTTTTTTATTGTACTGAATTCTGATCACCCATTATGCAAAGCATAATTGCAACTCAGGGAAGTAAAATAATATTAATCAGGGATAACATTGCAATGGACTTTGACCCATAGGTATAAATCTAATAAATGTGTAGGTTTTCCCCCCCATAACATAATGAGTTCTTCCTTATATCATTACTCCTGGGAACAATGTGGCATTATAATAGGAATATTTAAGGCAATTAATGAGACAGATAAGAAATGATTGTATGGTTTTAATTTCCTAATCACTTTAATGCCTCAAATTAAAGGTATACGTCAATATACATCCATTAAAACCTGCCAGTCATAATCCTGTGGAATAAGGTTACAAAAAAGTAAAAGTAGAGGAAATCATATAAAATTTAGCAAAGCAAATGTTAGGCTGACTATCAGAGAAACAAAGTACCAATGATTAAATTAGATGGGTTGTGAAACAGTCTATTAAGTGAAGTAGCTGGAAGTACTATCTCTTGCACCATAAAAATAGACTATATTAGGCATCTTACCAAAGGGAACCGTTTTTCAGTGGCTCGACTAGATAAACACAGGTCATCGATATCTGTTTCCAGCAACCCTATAATCTTTTGTTCCTTCTTTTCTGGCATCCATTAATCATTTGTTCAGTGATGCAAATTCAGATCTCTGCCAATCCCCATGCTTCTGTTATGATCAGTCAATTGTAGGAATAGAAGAAAAACGTATTTTAAACGATGTCTCCCCACTCCCCCTCACACACAAAAGTTCTTTGGAGAAAATTATGCATGCAAAACTTAATTGACATACAGAACATTGAATAAAGAAAATATAGTGATATTAATTAAGAAGACCATATTATTGTTTAGAAACACTATCTTTTAAATATTCTGGTCACTCATATTGTTCCATCAATATTAATTTGTGAATAATTCAGGAGATTTATTAAAACCTGATGTAAATTAATTCCTAAGTATTTTGGTTAAAAAAATATAGAAGTGTAGATATCCAAGACCTGTATTATTGTGGTTTTCTCTAGGGATCAGAACTGAGAATTGTGGTTGCAAGATAACTTGTGTCTTATTTTTATGTTGTTTTATTATCTTATGAAATTTGAAGTCCTTGTCATATCACCTATTAACTTACAAATCTATAAGAAAGGATATCCAGTCATGAATAAAAAGTATAAAAAGTCCTTATAAAAAGACAAGTATTTATTGAAAGAGGTACACTTTCACATTCGTAGGAAGCTCATTTAGGAATTCCATTCCCAGATATGACAGTGAAGAAACAAAATTGCAATTGGGAACAATTATTTGAAATATCAGACCTTGACTTTTCTTTTTTTTATTAATTACTTTAATGAAAATACCATTTTTTTTGTCCTTGTTAATTTTTTGACCATAGGATTTCTGATTTTTCTAATGAAAATGCTTGGCAGCAATAACTAACTGCTGCTCTCAGTAGCTATTCACCAGCAGAACATCAACATAAAAATTTGTCCTTAATTTTTTTTAAATATCTAAAAACTTAAACTGCCATTATAAACATTATTGGTAGTGAAGTGTAACTCAGCTTCTTAAAATCATGTGTGTAAGTTTTCTACATGACTACTGAGAATATCTACAAAGTGGTTAACTTTCTTCAATTTCACCTTCATCATTATAAGATCGCTTATCCACGTTGGCAAGCTAGCAACGGGGGTCATGTTCAGAGAGGATCTTTATACTAGAGAACAACAAATAAAGGTCTATCTTGGCTCTTCACTAGTATATTTCATAGTTTATAGTTTAACTCCTTTTTATATGCTTAGATGTGGCATTAGCATATTTGGTTTGGCTCTCCCCCATGTTTTTCATTTTTGGGGGTTTTGAATGAGGGAAATCCTTAAATAATCCTTTACCTTTTTTTTTTTTGTAAGATTTATTTATTTATGCATATAAGAACTGGGGTGTAGGCCAGAGGTGCAGGGGGTGAGAGGATTCACCAGAGACAGAGTGGGAAGCAGAACAGGCAGATTAACTGAAATACACTGCTTAGGGGAGCAGAGGGTGAGTCAGGAGAGGTCTGCTGCACCATGTGGGTAGCTCCCTGGCTGGGGATCAAACTCGTGCTGCAGTGGCTGTGGATAGCTTCATAGGTTGCATCTTAACCTTGCACCACCAGGAAGGCCCCTAGTTTGTTTTTTAAGTTTTATTTTATTTATGCATACAGGAACTGGGGTGTAAGCCTGAGGTTTGGGGAGTGAGAGGGTTCACCAGAGAGAGTGGGGAGCAGAACAGGCAGATGTACTGAAATACACTGCTGAGGGGAGCAGCGGATGAGACCAGAGAGATCTGCTGCACCATGTGGGTTGCTCCCTGGCTGGCCAGGGATCTAACTCATGCTGCTGTGGTGGGCTATAGCTTGATAGCACTATCTTTAACCCCTGTGTCACCAGGAAGGCCCAACAATCCTTTACTTTGATTAACAAAGTAAAATATTACAAAGACTTGTGAACATTAATGAAGTATGTTGAGAGCTCTAATGTTAAGGGGGGCGGAAGCATGTCACTCTTGTTTGGACTCAGCATCTTCCAACACAAGGGCTTCCTCCACTTTTCAAACACTTGACACATTATTGGCAAGAGTTTGAGTGAATTTCCTAGACCAGTACTTTCGGCTGCTACAACCTGTACCAAGTCTGCATCATTGTTTCTGCTGCAACCAATAAAAGCTTTAAAAAAATAAATTACTTATGGAACCCATATTTTCTGTTCTAACTAAAACTAAATATGCTGTTATCATTTTGTGTGTAGTTTAGGGTAATAGCTATGTCTTTATCCAAGCTTGGCAGGGAGGGATCCCTAGGTCTGACATAAACCAAGAGATAATAACACGGAGGATAAGGAATTTTTTAAGTGGTATCATGTTCATTTTTATTTTTCTAGTTACTCTAATATTTCAAAATTCCACAAAGATGATGGTTAAGAGAGTATTCAGGGATAATTTGAGGAACTTTTTAGTAGATCATAAACATTACTATCAACCTTCACTCCACTTCAGCGTTTCAGATTTAATAAACCTCCATATGGAAATAGAAGCATGAAAGTGCCTGTCACTTCCTTATCAGAGCTGCTAACCTGGAGTGATAAACATTTTCATGCTGCAAGGTAATTAACCTGGCTGGCTCTTCACAGGTGCATTACAACTTACTTCTGGATATTGAATTTTACTAAAACATAGTGCTTCATTATTTTTTTCCATTGGAGTCATTGACCATCAAGCCAACTCTATAAGGATGAAAAGGTCAACTTTTTTATATATTCACATTTCCCATTATCCTGTCTTAATAAATCCTTGTTTAACATATAGAATATAATCCACCAATAATTTGGATGTATCACATATCAAACAGTATTTTCAGGAACCTATTCTCCATGATAACTCATCTCTGGCTAAGAAATTTCTTGGGGAGTGGAAGAGATTGAAAGATTGTTAAATTCAATTTTATCCCCAAATATCTCAAATTCTAACACACTAGATGCTGCTATTATCCAGGTATGTGATTATTATTATTGCAAGTGTCATAAAGTCAACTGATACCACACCCTAAAAACAAAGCAAGATGTAGTCTCCTACAAATACATCACCTTTAGAATTTGATATATTTAAATAAAAGTAGTTGGATTCCTCCAAACATTGGGATGTTTGTCAAAACATGGAAGAAGACATGCTTACCAGCATGATCCATTCTCTATATCAAACAATGTATCATTCTGAGCATGGCAAATTGCTGCCACGCTTACAGATACTTTATTGTTTACTTCAAAACATTCAAAGGATAGGGTTTCTGGTTAGTGTTAGAGGTTTAGGTAGTATACTAAGCCTCAGGACTCACTTGTATATTCCCATTTTGCCCACAATGTAATAATTAGACACAATTAGGTATTAGAATATTTCTATGTTGCCACAATTTACCACCAACACAGCTGAATCATTGTATGATTTTTCTATAATTTCTGAAATTTACTCACTAAGACACACCCCTTTCTGTAACAAACGTAGCTTTCACTGCCTGTTCCTTATCTGGGGGCCTAGAGGTTGTACAGTCCTAATTATAGCACCTTATAAAGTGCTAAAGATGACTCTAACTGGATTTAAAATGTATTCTGTAACTCAGAAATGAGAGATCAAATGAAAGTAGTTGTCTGTCTTTAATTTAGAGAAAAAGAGTGATGAATTAACAATACCAACCCATTGTAGAAGCTGAAGGGAACTTCTAGTGGCATCTAAAACAAAGGAATTAGCAATTCCATGACCACCTTCCAAGTACCATTCCCCACGTTCAGTTCTATGCTTTCCCTTCTCTATTGTGATTTCACTGCATACCTACATGCTAATAATGTACTCTTCCTGAATCAAAAAAGTAGCAATTTCTATATTGAGCACCAGTGCCTGGTCTATTGCCAAGGCTACAGGAGTTTTAAAACCAGAGGTCACAAATATAAATGCCGTTAGGGGCCATTGGATAATGAAATGAATAAAGCATATCTGATGTAATATAATAGGAAGGGGTGAGAACCATAGCAAACTTGAAACCATAGTCCTTGTCTAATGAGGTCAGCTATAATTTTTTCCAGTTAATTGATCATATGGAGAAAGGCAGCCAACTGTTGCCAGATAATCCTGCTACTCCAGATATGCCACAAATCTGGACTGTTCTGTGAAATACCAAATTATAATAATGAATCAAATAAACTATATCTGAAAGTTGGGTACAGCACAGAGCCATCAATTTGAGATTCCACTGCCCTTCAGAAGTGGTTATGTCTTTCAGACATAACCAAGTTAGTCATAACTACACAAATTCTAATGTTGATCTACTTGGACTTAAGGAAAATGGAATTTGCTCCTGATTTCTGAGGCACAACTCTCCACCATTCTTCGTTATCCATATGTAAGTCCAGGGATTACACTGTAAAGGTTTTCCTAAAGTGTTTTTGAAACTTTCTTTTACTTTCTCTCATAGCACTAGTTCTCAGTTTTGATTCTGAAAATTGACAGCCTCTCTCTGCATTCTATTCTTTTGTTAGAGATTTCCTTTGTGAATTTTTTCTAACACCAGTCTTTTTACAATCTATATTGAGCAACAATCAGTCTGCTGTGCTCAGTGGAAGCTGACAAGTTACTACCAACAGGAATTAATTATCCCTCCATCCCCTCACAGAAATCAGACAGGACATTGCTTTTATGGAACAATTTATTCAGCTGATTTAGAACCTGAAGGCTAAAATTCAGTATCTAAAATCATATCAACACAGTCTCATGCTCAAAAGCCAAGTTCTCTCAACTGATTATCAATTTGATTTGATAGAGAATTCCACAAGCTTCTACTATGTCATTGCAATTAATGAAGGCTTTCCATTATAATTAATGTGAAATTCTAGTATCTATATATGGTCTTTTTTTAAGATTTATTTTTATTTATGCATACAAGAACTGGGGTGAAGCCAGATGTGTGGGGGTGAGAGAATTCACCAGAGAGAGAGTGGGGAGCAGAAGAGGTGGATGTACTGAAATACACTACTGAGGGAGCAATGGGCAAGACAAGAAGAGGTCTGCTGCACCATGTGGATTAGCTCCCTGGCCACCCGGGAATCAAACTTGTGCAGCAGTGACTGGCAATAGCTTGATAGTGCTGTCTTTAACCTCTGCACCACCAGGGAGGCCCTATCTATATGGCCCTTTAATTCACATTATGAAATAAGGAAAATGAGAACCTGGTTGGTGTAATAGAATCTGTCTCTAGAGTTTAATTTGGCTACCAGGAGACCACATTGATTCTCTTTTTCTGCTCTTCTAGAAGCCAATGTTTATCTGAGCAATTGAGTATTTCTAGGGGATCTCCTTGTTATAGCAACTCACACTCCCTGCCTGTCCTTTTACTATGCTTAATTCTTCATTTATTTCTGTGAACCCACATCTGAGATGATGAAGTATTCATAAACCTCATCAGTTCATATGAACTATCCTGATTGAAGCATCTTATCTATCTTTGGGACATGTAAGACGGTTAAGAGTTTAAATTTTACTCTGAAACACCTGTTTTGTGTTATAAGTAGACAGGCTTTTATATATATTTCCTCTAAACTTTTTATGAATGCTATAACGAGGTTTATTATCTCCATTAAAAAGTAAAGACACTAAAAACCACAGAAATTGAATGCCTGTGGAATAAATAATCCAGCTCTTTGCTAAACATATCTCTTCTTCTTGGGAACCTAGTTATCTATACATTCCAGAACCCCTGCATTTAGGAGAGGCCACACAATTGAGGAAAAAAAAACAATAGAATGTGATTAAAAGTGATACCATTACTGATAACTTCAGAAATACCTTTATTGTACATACCAATTTTCCCTATTCTTTCTGCTGTCTACAGCAGAATTCTAAGAAATAAAACACTTAAATGCATATATGACTTTACAGACATCTAGTTCAATTATTTTTCATCCTGTAGTAAATGTAAAAATTGGGAAAACCATTTTAGATCACCTTACATTGAAAAATTGAATTACATTTTTCATGCTAAATCTAAATGTGAAATTATTTCTCTTTTGTCCTTAAAGGATTGTTTTAGCTCAAACTTCAGATAGGACATTGTTCTTAGCAATTATAATTCATCAAGTTAATTAGTATCTTTCATGTATATTTTACCTGGTATGTCTTATATAGCTCCTGTCAATCACATTTCTCTATGAATAATAAGTGATTTCCACTGTTCTCTTCACTTCATTTTATTTCAGATCATTCTAATTTTTTTCTATTTAGAGTACATGAACAAATATAATATTGTTATAGTGACTTCAAGTTTCTCCATGGATTTCAAAGTCAGTTGCAAATATTGCTAGTTATAAAGTCATTCTCAATGAATTTCCAGTTTATCTGCCTCTGTATGGAATGTTGCAATTGACATTATATTTTCTATAAATTGATTTTTAATATTGTAGTAGCACATGTAAGTGATTTAACATACCATGCAAAATAATGAAGTGATATATATTGCCTTTATTTATTTAAATCCATGAATTTGTTGTATAAGGGTCATAATAAATTCATTGTCTGAAAAACTGGATACATGGAAGGAAAAGGTAAGGTATTTCATCTCTCTCATAAACTTTACCATTATATTACCAAATTGCAAATGCAGAGACGCATCTTCTGATTAAAGTATTCTGGCTAATAAACATAAATAAGATGATACCATTTCACTATTTGATATTTCCAAGAATTAATAGATCTAAGCATTGAGCATCATCACAGAACTGCTTACATCTAAAAGGAGGGAAAACAGATACTGTGCATCTCCTAGTGGACAGAACACCACAGGACTCTGGATCTAGCTGCCAATGTGAAGTTAAGGACTTGCTGAACTACATGACAAATATACAGTCAACAAATTTCAGTTGGTGGGTAAATGCATGTGTCAATATTATCAGATCACATCATAACAGATAAATCATATGTCGATGACATAAAGGAGAATTTTAAGGTTAACATGTCAGTTACGAGACACATCCAATTAATATAGTGGAGGGAGGACTCTTATTGCCAAGGATGCATGCTTGATCAATAAAATATAACAAAGTATATGGAAATATATTCCTATTAAGAAAACAGGGGCCCAGGAGGGGTAGTCCCTGGAAGAGCATATCTTCTTTGTTTGTACAAACTGCAATTTATTGAACCATCTCTCCATCCCCTTTGTTAGATATTTAAGTTGTCTCCAGATTTTCCTGAGAATAAATAACATTTTAACCATAGCCTATGTGCATATATATCTTTGTGTCTACATCTGATAGATATGCTGCTTTATAGAGAAAATAAGTCATTAGTTTTAGAAAACATTGTCGATAAAACTGAAGAGAGCACTGTTTCAAAGTTAAGATCCCATATCATAAAACTTCCATTTCAGACTCAATCTTGTCTAGCAAGGAGTCATGTGTAAAATAATTTCAAACAACACCTTATTGGAAACAAAACAACCTGTGTATGATAGAGATTCTATTGTTCGTGTATACCATATACTCAGGAGTAGATTAAGCAGTCAGTGCACACATTAAATGCAGAAATGGGATTAGACTTCTCAGTTATCATGGGGCACCAAGTTCATCCTGCAACCTTACAGATTGGTTCAGTTGACCAAAGAGCTCCAGTTGATTAGCTTCCTGCCACAGCATCTCATTCTCTGGTGGGTTTTTATTATCTTTTATATTCTAGGAGCACACAGCACAACCAAACATACTCCAGCATGTTTTGCCTTTCCCTTTGTGAGCACAAATCTCTGTTGAAAAATAAATGCATATCAAAAAAGGTGCCTTTCTTTCATACTTATTTATCTAGTCATCTAACATCCCAGACAGAAAGAAGACCTGGGGGAATCTTAAGAGAAAAATAAATAAATAGGTGGAAAAAAGACAGATTGTCAGGATGGAAAATTCCTCCTTGAGAGTCCACTATTGATGTCTGGCTACTAGGTGAAATTTTAAGAGTGTTTTGTTTTGTTTTGTTTTGTTTTTGTCTAAGAGTATTCATTTCTGTAGCCTTTATAATCCATTTTGATTAAGTCTAAATTGTCTTCTTGCATTAGACACTTCTAGATTGGAGGAACTCTAGAAGACAGGGAAAACTTGGAGTCTGAATGCAATTTTGTCTGTATGTGGGATGAAATATACTCAAAAGACTTTGCATCATTTTTTCATTCAAAGAACCTGTAGTATTTCAAAGTCCAAGTGGATTTCCTTGGGTCATATAGAGCTAGTGTAGAGTAACACAGACTTTACATGAATGCCCTACAGAGATTAAACTGAACATCTAGTCCTTTACAGGGGACTTCTATTTTTGGAACTGTATTTTGGCCCTTTGTTCTTGAAGTAGTCTACTATGTGTTATATGTTTTTCATGGATAAGAAAGTAAAGTCCATGATGAATTTTCTGGCAAGGCAGTATCTTCAGAATAAGTCCTTGTCACCTATCACTCATTTCTAAACTCACTGACCATTGTGTTCTGGCCCTGGGCAATTTTGTACTTGGATCTATTTTTCACACTTTCCTTCCTTGACTACCCAATGCAAGGTCAATGTCAAGGGTTCTATTAATTCCTGCAAGCTGTGTTAATCAGGCTTTGTGTCTTCTGCTTGCTAGATAGAACCTGCCCATGGAAACCACTAGTTTCCATGAAAGAAATTAAAGGACTCTTTCATAGGAGGGATACTCATTATGGTATAAAATTCTTGGCAATAAATCTTGGAGGAATTTTCTTGCATATTGGCAGATGGAAGAGTAGATATAGAGAATCTTCTCTTAATGTACTTCTGTTTTCATTTATCTACCCTTATTTGAAAACATATTAGCTATTTTAAAATGAGAGTTCCATACACATAAGTGTATTCACAATAAATTTATTTGGAGCAGAATATTATGCTGGTTTTGGTTTATTTATCATTGCACTTCCCACTAAGATGCAATCACCATGTTGGTAGGGAACATTCAATTCCTAGACCCTAACACAGTATGTAGGATCTTGTAACTCTTAATATAGTCTTATTATTTGCTGTAATGGTGTCCTGAAATAATTCCACAAAGAACAAAACATATATTCATGTTCTGATGAACTAGATATGGTGATTTTTAATGATAATTTGTATTAAACTCATACCCTTATGTTATAATTTTTATCACTGAACTCTTGAAATTATTCACACATTTATTTCATGGTAGATTTGTCTTTTGACAGTAGAATTTTCCTATAACTCTTCAAGTAGATAAACATACCTCAAGAATACTTTTAGTGTTTTATGATGTTCTTGTATCAGTAGGTATTATTAATATTTTCAAAGATATTATTTTTATTAATATGTTAATGCTTACTAAGTCTTTCCATTTGAGAAAAAGCTTTACCAAGTATTATATATTTATATTGCCTATATTCTTTGTTTAACATCTTTAATGGATAAATATATTCTTGCTATTCATGGGAATATGGATTCTTACTTAGGGATGATTTTGCCAAATTTTTTATAAATATTTATTCTTGTATTCTGCATAGATCACTCAAATATCTGCTATATCTCAAGTCTTACTCTGAGTGTGGGAAAAACAATGAGTAAGAGAGATAAATCTCTTTATTGCTGGGAGTTAGAGGTAATAAATAAATTTAAAACTAAATTAGTAATTAGTAGTAAAATTGCTATATATATCCATTGAGCTTTTAAAATTTTATATGTATATTTATATTTAGCTTTCCTGTTCTTACGTATTATGAATTTCACTGGATGTCATTTTTCACAGATAGGTGATTTGTGAATATTCACCCATTCTAAACTTCTGTTTTCTGTAAATAGTGATATTACCTACCTCATAAGTATTAGATATACAATACTTATCCCAGTATTCCCAATAAATATTTAACATTAATAATACAATTACAATAGAACCAATATTTTCAAACAATCTTCAAATTATACCGTAATGATAATTTGATAACCCCACCTATAAACAGCATTGGCTACACATGGACCTATAAAGCACATTCATGTATTCCAAAGCATAAACTGTGTAATCAAGACCTGGAAAAAGGTTGCAGATCAAACACTGCCTTATTCTTCCTAAGTGAATAGGGTTACTCATCTATAATATATCAGTAATATAAAACTTGGTTATTATAGACCCTTTTGTTAAGAGAATGTGTTAAAATATTGTGCAGTGTAGAATTACTTTGCATGTTGTCGATGTTAGTTGATGCCAATGTGTGTAGGGAGGAGAGCATTTGTCAACATCTTCCTTTCCATGCAAATCACTCTTCCCCTGGAAATTTTCAAACTACAAAAGAGAAAAGCATCTTCTCTAAAGTGGGATCTGGATATTCATATGGTTCTATTTTGGTGTATGCTAGATCTTCTAGGGTGCAAATAGTTGTCTGAGCTAAGGGATTCTTTCAAGTGAAGAAATGTGGGAAGTGAAAGCAGTGAAGCTATTTAAGGTTGTATAGAAATGAAGCAGTAGAATCAGAAGTTGAAAGAGATCAAAATTCCTATAATGTGATAAAACAGGTAAGAAAATTGCATGATTAAAAGATAAATCAGAGGACAATCTGTCTCTTTATATGCTCAGCTGATAGAACTACAGTAAGCATTATCACACAAAAAATGGACTAACATCATTTTTAAAAAAGCTGTAAAAATTAAAAACAGAAAATATTTTAAAAATTGAATAATGCTCTAAGGTATTTCTATGGTTTCATAAATGTGTTTGTCTTGTAATTCACAAATCCTGCCCACCCCCAAAAAAAATTGCTGCCCCTTAAGTATACTGGCAGGATTGGTGGTGATGAGGAATCAGGCAAGCAATGTATAAATAAAAACTTTACAAAAAGGAAGAAATATTCTTTGGTGAGAGAAAGATGAAATAAAGCAAAACCATGGAATTTTCCCTAAAAAAGTAGATAGTTTGTTCAGAAGTCTTAATGCAGGAACACAAAGTCTCAAGAAAAAAATAAGAAAGCTGTAAATAATACATGATTGCATTGTGATTCTTAAGTGACACAGAAATTCAGGGAAGGAAGAAACCTGCTCAACAATAGAATAGCTCAGAATAATTCCACGGATATTTACTAAGTACTTTCACTTCACATCAAGAAAAAAATGCGGAGGATGAGTGGATAGGGAGGAGAATGTCAAAGGTAAATGCTTGAAGTGTTTTACTTTAATGGGTTTAATGGTTCTTAAAATTAGCTTCAAGCTCTAAACTACAACTTTCTAAAACCATCGGAACCTCGCTTTCAATCTGGAGTGAATCCAGGTGACAATAACAATGAATATAATGCACAGCAACATGTCTTAGTTGGAGCAAATAAAACTAAATTTCAGAGAGAAAATAGCTGGTTCTATTAAATACTATGCAATTTTAAACTTGCTGGTGAGAACAAAAGCAGAGGAGAACCATATGGAGTGTAGAAGCAAAGAGACTTAACATTAAAAAATGTAAAAAGCTGGTGATTCTGTTTCTGTGCTTATGAACATAGCTGAGGCAGGAAATAAAACTATACAAAATGTTTCAAGATCCAGGATAATCACATATGCTTTTAACTCATCAGGAATTAACTACTGAAATAATTGAGTAATAAAAAATTACACCACTCTCTCTCTGGTGAATCCTCTCCACCTCTAGTTTCCCACAACTGACCTCAGATGGATATTCAAAGACATTCAGGCCTGACTAGACTGTACCCCACATATTAGAGCTAAAAATATGTCATCCTCACTATATTTAACTCGTCAAATTTTAGGTCCCTATCATTCTATAACTTTCATCACAACAAAATGTCATCCAAATTAATCATTATATTTTATTATTATTACTTCTTATTAGTATCTAATTTGAATTTCTCCAAGCCCACTATTTAGGGCTATTCAAAATGTCAAACGGATCCTCCAAAATATTTAAATATTGTGTTATCTCTTCTACCAAGTAACCAAGATAAATTAGTACAGCTTTTTTTTTTTTTTTTTGTCTTCTCTGCTGTTTACTTATATAAAAGACTTAATTGCTTATGTAATGATCTTTTCTGGATTCTTTATCACAACTGCTTTCTCTCCAGCCTTATGTTATAGAACTCTTTATTTTTCTTCTATTTTTCTAATGCTCTTAAGACTCTTCATGCTACTCTTCACAAGCCACACATTAAGTATGGCATGGGTGTTTTCAAGGATTTGTCATCAACTGATATTCTCTCTTATTCTATACAGTCTCCTTAGAAAATTTCATATCTTTCCATGTTTATAGATGGTGCAGCAATTTGCATTGAAAACTGAATACTTTTATACACTTGAGACTTGAGTTTGCGCCAGTCTATTGGTCAATCTATAATAGTATGGTATTCTCCAGCAACTACATGGACATTTTCAAAGTTGAAATTATTCTCTACCTGCTTACTTGTGTCAAAATCTTCTAGATACTAAACTCTCCTTTATCATAGTAATCAATTGCCAGATCTATTGATTCTAACATGAAACAGCTTTCATATCAGTTCTCATCATCTTTATTCCCAGGTTTACTGTCTTGATTTAAGATCTCATTATTTAATTCAATTAACATCATTAATCATCCATTAATTATTTACTAGTAAGTAGGAACTGTGAAAGTTACTAAGGATTTTAAGATGAAAATCAGCTCTTGAACTTTAGTATTGTGCAATCTCCTGTGGCACATTGAAAGAGTATTTATAGTGTTCTAAGTGTTATGTAGCTTTAAAAGTTTCAAGATTAACACAAACTGATAACAATTCCATAGCACAGAGTTTTCTCTACTTTAATACTAATGACATTTTCAGTCAGATAATTCTTTTTGGGGGGAGACTATCCTATTTTTTAGCACATTTTCCATCATCTCTGGCCTACTATATACTAGATGCCTCTGGTACCCCACTCCTAGTTGTGACAACTGAAAATGTCTCCAGATATTGATACATGTCTTCTGGGAGACAAAATTGTCTCCTGTTGAAAATCATGATTATACCAGTAATGCTTTTTCCCTCTACAGACTTTATATTTTTTCAAGTCAATTCTTTTCTTATTAATGTATTTCAGATATTCATAACATTTCAAGCCAACTAAAAATGATCCAGTACTTAATGAATAAAGATCAATCAACTGAGTTGACATTGAGGCTATTATTTCAATCCCAACATAACCTTCCTGTCTCAATATTATATACATCCTTTAATCAATGTGGTGTTAGTTTTAGGAGATTTTGTTTCTAAATGACCCAAATTTTCCATGTTACCCCTTCTTTGGAATCTTATCCACTGTGGTACTGTGCCATTATGGCCTTGAGCAAATCATTTTACTTTTTAATTTTTCATTGATTTGCCTTTATTATAGGCAATATAGCAATAATTTCATAAGCATTTATGAGTATTAACATAATAATAAGTTGAATAAGGCAAGCAAAGATATAAATATTGATAAATTGGATTTGATATTATGATCTATGAGTCTTCAACTATTGATATTATCCTTAAAGACCCATGCACATGGTAATTTCCTTACCTCCCCCAGAGTCTTTCAAGTGAAACTTGTTATTTATTTTTTATATTACTTCCCACAATACCTGATTTTTAATCATCACAATCCCCTTTCATTTCATATCAGATTCTAATTTATTTTTTTCTATTATTCCAAGAGGTGTTTCTAAGCCATATTTTATTAGACTTTATATTTCTGTGCCAATTTAAGTGCTCTACATGGAATCAATATTGTAATATTTATTAAATTTAGTTTTGTGGAAATCACACTATTAAAAGATATTTAGGATTTGGTAATATTTTTTGGAGTGATGATTGTGTTTCAGACACTGTCCTTAGAATGACTTATATTTTACCGATATTGCACAGCTAATATTGATATCCCTAATTTAGACATAAAATCTAATCCTCACTAAAAAGACATGAACCAAAGTCTGTGTTATAAATTACAAATTTATAATAAATTTTATATAATAAATTTTATAATAAACCAAAATTTAGAACAAATTCTGATACTAAAATTCCTGATTTCCAGTTACATTTGGCTCTCAATAAGAAAAAAACAAACACACAGATCAGTGGAATAGAATTGAGAGTCTAGAAGTCAACCCACACATATGTGGCTAGTTAATTTATAACAAAGGAGCAAAAACCATACCATGGAGAAAGGAAAGCCTCTTCAACAAATGGTCTTGGGACATATGGGCAGTCACCGGCAGTAAAATGAAATTAGATCATTATTTAATACCATGCACAAAAATTATCTCAACATTGATTAAACACTTAAATCTAATACCCGAATACATTGAAAAAAATAGGTAATACATCCTGGACATTGACCTTAGAGATGTCTTCAGAAACTTGACTCCAACTTCAAGGGAAGCCAAAGCAAAAATTAAAAAGTGGGACTATCAGTTTTTAGCAAACTCAAAAGCTGTGTGCAGTGAAAGAAACCACCACAAAAATGAAAGGACAACCTACTGAGTGGGAGAAAATATTTGCACATCCTACATCTGACAGTGGGTTAATAGCCACAATATATCATTGACTCATACAACTCAACAACAACAAAAACCAACCCAATTAAAAAAAAAAAATCAGAAGATGTGAATGGACACTTCTCCAAAGAGGAAATACAGATGGCGAATAAAAAAAAAAAATGCTTAACTTCATTTTTAGTAGGAAAATGCAAATCAAAACCTTAATGAAATACCACCTCACATCCATGAGAATAGCCTATATCAAAAAGATTGGCAAGGGGCCTCCCCGGTGGTGCAGCAGTTGAGGCTGGCTTGTGAAGCTTCCCACAGCCTCTGCAGCACCGGTTTGATCCCCGGTCACCAGCGAGGGTCCCGCATGGCGCTCAGACCTCTCTTGCCGCCCACTGCTCCCCTCAGCAGTGTACTTCGTCACTCTGCCTGTTCTGCTCTCCGCTCTGGCTCTGGTGAATTCTCTCCCCCTCCCACGCTTCTGACTGTACCCAGTGCTTGTATAAATAAATAAATAAATCTTAAAAAAAAAAAGATTGTCAATAACAAGTGCTGGCAAGAGTGTGTAGAAAATGTAGCTTTGCGCACAGTTGGTGTCGATGTAAATTGGTATGGACATGACTACAATAAGGGGGGTTTCTTTATATGAGATACTAAACTGGGTTGTTTTAAGAAGTAAATGGGAACAGTGGTTTAAAAATAGAAGCAATTTGAAAAATGTATCTGGATCTAATGCTAAAAGGCATTAGGCAAGCAAATACCTAACATCTGAGAGAATTTATAGAATTTGTGACTTCACAAGAGAGTCAAGCTTAGTTAAGTAAGCTTAGTTACATTGAAAAAGGGACCATCAGAGAAATGGATAAGGACACAAATAATTGTATTGACAACATACTGCATATTTCAATGGCTATTGCAAATTTTGTAAGCATTGAAGTATGCTCAAATTAGGCTTAAAATGGAGATCTTTTCTATACATTACTCATTCTATAACTCAAAAATATCTCCTTTTGTGATGATGAAGCCTAAACATATGTGATATTTCTTATGTGTACGAAAATTCTGGTAGAAAATTTTTGTTTTCCCAGCAAAATCACAGTGTCTACAAACTTGGTTCCTTTGGAAACCTTGGTAATAACTGATGCTTTTAATTACTTTTTAATTGAGATAATATTTGGATAGCTCCATGAGGTATTGCCACCCTAGTAATACCTGATGTGTTTTTACACTGCTGCCGACCCAACCTTTACTACTAAACTTATTTCCTTAATGCTTTTTTCCTTTAAGTCTTCTTTTTTTTTAAGATTTTATTCTTTAAAAATGGGGAATAAGCCAGAGGTGCAGGGGTTGGGGGAAGGGGTGAAAGGATTCATCAGAGACAGCGGGAAACAGAGCAGGCAGATCTACTGAAACACTGCTAAGGGGAGCTGCGGGCAAACAGGCGAGGTCTGCTGTGCCATAGAAATGATCAGCCTACTGGCCAGGGATCAAACTCAGGCCAGGGTGGTGACAGTGCTGAGACTTAACCTGTCGGCCACCAGGGAGGCCCTCTTCCAAATCTTCTTTATCACCGTGTACTTGTTCTTGTTTCAAAATAATCAGCTTGGTTATGTCATATTCTCTTTCCATATAGAAAATCATTAAGGAAGAAGAGCATTTTAAAATGAAATTTTAAAGACCTTTTTGGGAAAAACATGGAATAGTTAGACAACTTGACACTGAAGTTCACTCTGAGTGGGACTGAAAATTCAGTTAAGGGCCTAATTAGAAAGAGTGGGTGTAGAAAAGATGTTGTAGTTTTCCTTCTCACATTTTCATTTTAGTTCATCTTCTGTGCCCTCCACAATGAATTAATAGACAGATCAGCCAAGTACTCAAGAGGTCATATTCCTGGGTAACCTCACTGCTCATGTTGATGGTGCCTACATGACAGTAGATTTCTTATTCTATTAAACACACATAACTAGCAGCACATGCTGTCTCTTCGCAATTGAAGATGAAGTCAAATAAATCTGAATTTTTCCAATTGATTATAGTGAGGATTCATTCTTTAATTTTGCCAGATACGTATATTTTTCACTTTGTTCCTAGAACTGTTTTCCAAGAAGGTCTTTGTATAAGTGTTTAGATGTTGCTCTGATCGTGCAAACAATCCACTTCATAGATACTGGACTTGAAAGTTTTGCATGAGTTTCTGTTTCAAAAGACTGAATGCTTCCTTTCTCAGGGTGCATTCTGTGAACCTCTATACTTTGTTTTGTGTCATTATAGATACCACAGTTAATAATGAAATGATGTTTGCCTTTACCAAGAGTGAGGCCCATCATAGGCTGCATTATTCTGGAGTTCCCATTGAACATATATCTCAAATACTTTCAGTTATCAAACTTGCCAATAACAGAAAGTTGTTTTTAATAAAGAAGTCTCAATAAACATGAATTATTGAATGATTCAGCTGTGATAATGAGAGCTGGGCATAAAACTAATTATGCCTGCAATGCTATACATTCAATCGCTTATGTGAGTGGTTTTCGATAGAAGTGGTAGTGATCCCTAGAACTATTTTGGAAACTTGACACATATTTGATTGTCACAATCACTGGGGAATGATACTGATGGGGGACCAAGGTGACTATATCTCTGATGCGTTTTCTCTATCATGCTGCTTTTAAGGATGCTCTCTGGAATCTATATTTTAACTCCATTTCACATACAAACATATTCTATTATAAGGTTTTAATGTGCAGTACAATTTTCAGGAATGCATTTGATGTGTAAATCAAGAGATGATTGATTTAGCATATTCTTCAAAGCTTTACTAAGTGTTGTTTTAATATTTTAGGAAATTATATCCTGTCTACAATTCTCCTTACAGTATTTAAGCAGCTAAAACAACACAACTCAATCAGTCTGCTTTTGTTACTGCTGCATTCACACAAATTCTGAAAGTGAATCCAGTATAAAGGCAAGCATCTGACTACTTTGTCATGTTTTCAACAACAGCTGAGGCTGTAAATTTCCATATAGAAAAACAATGTACTTAAAATTACTTTGTTCCATTACTCTCATATTTTTTTAAGGAAACTCTAGGGACTTTTAAAGTTCACTTTGAGACTTTGAATGTGAGAAACAGTAACATTCCAAAGGATAGATAACCTTGTTACTTCAATATAAGCACAAAATTTGTTTATAAAGGTTAATCTTATTTGAAATATCTCTAAAATGAGACATACACTAAAGCAGTAGTTACAACCTCTTGATTGTACATCAGAATCACTATCCAAAATCTTCATGTTAAGGTCACCCTCAAGGCAAATTACATCAGCAATATAAGGTGTTCTCAGACATCAGATCATCCAACCCTGTGTAGAAAAGTCAAATTCTGCAGATAAATCTCTGCTAATGAAATCATGCAAAAGTAAACCCTCCATAGGGAAAAGTCCAGAATTACATTTCTTTTTTTTAAAAGATGTATTTATTTATGCATACAAAAACTTGGTTTGTAGACCAAAGGTGCAGGGAATGAGAGGATTCACCAGAGAGAGTGGGGAGCAGGACAGGTAGATCTACTGAAATACACAGCTGAGGGGAGCAATGTGAGAGACCAGAAAGGTCTGCTGCATCATGTGGGTCAGCTCCCTGGCAGTGCTGTCTTTAACCCTTGAGCCACCAGGGAAGCTCAGTATAATTATATTTCACAATGTACTTTATTCCAGACATGATCTCCTCTCCTTCAGACCTTAAAATTTTGCAGCTATCACCTATACACTACAGGGTAGGTATTCAACTCAGCTATTCACACACACACACACACACACACACACACACACACACACACACACTTGATGTATGAGGGTTCAGTGACCTTTTTTTCTGTCAAGTGTCAGTAAGTTTTAAGGATTTGAGGCTCAACAATTCCTTGTTCTACTTTTTTTGCTCAGCAGTTAGAACATGAAAGTGACCCCAGAATATAAATTAATGAATGGGTTAACTATTTCAATAAAACTTTATTTACAAAATTGGGCAGCAGATGGAGTTTAGCCTGAAAGCACTAGTTATCTGACTCCTGCCCTCTCCATATACATGAATTGCCGCATATTTTCAGTAACACACAGATTTTGAAGGTATAGCTTGAATGATTTTAACAGACATACCCTTGTAAGCACAGGTAAAAATAAAATACAGTACATTTTCATGGGTGGCTTTGATATTTGTTTTTCTGAAATTAAACATATTGGACTGTTCCCTATTAGCTTTCTTGACTATTATTGCTAATATGAGTTTGTATTTTCCTCCTTAGTGATTGAAATCAACCTGAAATCAGTAAAAATCTATGTAATTGAAAAATAACTTCTGAATGTCATTCATATTTGCTCTTTTTTTGTGTTCTGATGAACTACCCATGCAAATCAGGAATCTATTTACTGCTCCCTTTTTGCTAGCAAGGTACCCTGCAAATATTCAGTATCCATATGGCAATAAAGTTCTAGTTGTGATTTTTTTAAATGTTTGCAAAGAAATAAGTAAAAAGCATAAGTGAACTAATAGTGATAAATAATTATCACTAGACTAGACTATGAGAAAATTAGAGCAGAGAAATTGGTGAGAGAAAACCCAAATGAAGGTGAATTAGAGTGAAAAATTCTATTTTATTCCATTTTATCAGATGGTGAGAAAAGTATCACTGATAAAATGACATGAGCAGAAATATGAGGATGAGTTGGAGTCTGATTTACAAATATCTTTGAAAAATAAAACATCCCAGACAGAGATAAAAGACAGTGGAAAGGCCTTGGGCTGGGATCAAGCCTGGTATTTTCAAGGAACAGCAAAATGTAAAGCTGGAGAGAGTGGACAAGGTGGGTATGGGATGCAGGTGGAAATGAGGTTGCAAAGATAGAAATGTGAGGAAACCAAGTTTATTTAGATTCTCATGAGTGATGTTAAGGAGCTTTATTTTAATTCTCAGTGATCTACCAAGTCATCGGGTGCTGTGAATGAGGGCTGGTGTGATCTGCCATCTACTTTTCAATTATTTTGGCTACATCATTAAATTGTATCTGAATCAGTGGGAATGGCCATTAGTCTAAGAGTCTTCTTAGCTGAGGGAGGGTTTTAATCAGAACTGTGTTCAAGCTTAGTGCCTATGCCATAACTGGCTATATTCTGACTCTATATGAGATACCCAGGAATAGCCATCCTTTTCCAAGATGCAGGGTTTCCTCCCTGATTCCTCATACCCACTTGTCTGTATGAAACTTGGTTGATCTTCCTTTTATTTTCAGAAAGGATTTCCAGAAAGGGTCTAGACTCCTATCCATTGGAAAATCAGAATGAAATTAGAAGTAGACTAACTCCATAATAATGAATAAATTCTGTTTATCTGCATTGTGTGCCATGGATTGTGAGATACAGAATGAATTAGGATAAAGTTTGGGGTTTGGAATTTTTTTTTGCTATTAACAGAATACCTCTCCCATCAAATTGTCACATGAAATTCAAGGTCTGTTAGTAGTTCTGCCATAGTAGATATATTCAATATATTTTTGGAATGCTTAAATAGATACACAAACAAATGCATGTATAAATGAATGAATAATCCAAGGCCATTTTCATTGCCTTCTCTGCAAATATTTTCCAGTTGCCCCTCCAGAGCTAACTCTTCCAGTTTCTGTCTTTTGTTTTCTCCCTTTAAGAAATACATCAATAATTTACTCAGAAATGAGCCTAATAAAAATATAAAGTATGTAGATTCCTGGGTCACTCTGACTCTCATTTCTATCCAATGACATTAGAGGGAACAAGTACAGGAGGAGAGTGAAGTTTGATCACTTAATGTCCTAGTTATACCCTGGAGAGGTCATCATCAACTGGGCTTTCTTTTCATAATGGGTCATTCTTATTTGTCATGAGACTTTCTACAGAACTCTCATTTATGATTTCAATAAATTCACCCTTTCCTTGCTCTTTTGTTCCAACAGATGGTATTTGCTTCCTGGCTGTTGGCCCAGAGTCCTGCTCTCTCCATTGTAGGTCCTCTACATCCTGCCCACACCTCTGTAATTAGTCTCTTTATTTATAATTCCTCTTCAAATTATCCTAATTTGCGTGTGCCATCTGTCTTCTGTTAAGATAGCAACAGATACACCATCAATTCTATTGCCGCTCTGCAAATACAAATACAAATGTTAAAAGAAGGAGGAGTATGCGTGTTGACATACAAGAAAATGTTTTGCTTGTTTTATTGAACTTGTTTTCTACTCTAATTGACTGTGACTTCCAGTTTAGGGCACTCAGAGTTTTTAATAGGATATTAAAGCTTGAAAGAATTGATTACCAAGTCTACTTTACTGAATTCACTGATGTTCTATTCAATATATAGGGAAATGGAGATTGTCTTTGTGTTACCAATTGTCTGCAGTAACTGTTAGGCATTAGTTGGTCAAGTTCTCTACTGTCCAACTACTGCATTACAATCATAGATTCTCAAGTGTTCATCTTCCTTCTCCCTATGCCCATTATGACTCTACTCAGTAAATCAGCTCAGAGCTTTGCTCAAAAGCTTCCAATGGCATCCCTTTTCACTGAGTTAAAATTCAAGTTCTTGAAGTTCCTATGCAATCTAGTCCCTTTTTTCCTTAGACCTCAGCTTTCTTATCTTTTCTCATTCTCCTCTCCCTACACTTCCTTTTTTGTTCCCTGATAGGACAAGAATATTCTTAGGTGTTAAGACCTCTCTACTGGAAAACTCTCACCATATAGCTGCATGAATTACTCTTTCACTGACAGTGAAATGTCACTTTACCAAGAAGGACTTCCCTAACCACTTAATTTAAAATAATCTTCACCTGCCAGCATATAAACTTTACATGTATTGCTTTATTTTCTAAACTGTCACACTTATCTTCTTATATACAATATGTTCAATTTAAGTATATCCTTATTTTTCCTCTGTTCATATGCAAGTAGGCAAAAAACAGATTTTATTTCATTTCTTGTTTTATTCTTTACCCAACTTTTAGCTCCTGAAAGAATCTTTGGCTTATAGGAGATAGTAAATAAATGTTTGTTGAGTGAATAAATGACCCAACAAATGACAAACTTTTGTTTGTCTGATGGGAGAATCAGTGATTATAAATAATTATTGGTGTTATTCATCTGTTTGTAAAGGTATATAGACTCAGATGATTCATTTCTAGCCTATTGGCTAGAAATTCTCTTTCTCTTATATACAGATTCACTATTTCTATTATATGGCAAATTTAACTATGTATAATACCAAAGAATGAAAAAAAAAACCCTGTTTTTTTAAAAAAAAATCAACTCAGATAAATTTAATTAAGCAGGAGAGTGTAACATCATCCACCTACTTCTCCATACATCATATCTGAATATACTGGCAATAATGTAGTCAGAATTAATAGGTATTGACTTCCTCGTTACAGACAGCAGGTGCTCACATAATGTCATTTCACTCAGTCATTTCACTCAATGTTATTTCATTATAAGATTAATAAAAATAATCAGTTCTCAGTCAGGGCCACTGTCTGTGTGAAGTTTGCATGTTCCTCCCCAGGTTTTCTCCCACATTCCAAAGATGCGCATCACAAAGACATCCTTTGATTTGTCAAGGTCATTTCAGTGTGAGTGAGTGTGGTGTGTTTGCCAGTGTTCCCTGTCATAGAATGGGATCCTGTCAAGGTGTGGGTCCTACCTTCCACCCAGTTGCCAGGATAGCCTCTGACTCCCTTGACCCTAGACTGGAATAATCAGGCAGGGAGAATGAATGAATGAATGAATGAATGAATGAATGAATGAATGAAAAACTATTATATAATATTAGAAGTGCTTTGAATTTTTATTTAGATGTAAGGTGATGTTTTTATGACCAGAAATATGCAGTAGAAACTTAACTCTTGTTTATATCATTTAACCAGAGGTAAATTGGTTTTATTAAAGGTCATTTTGTTTAACACTCCAGTTTCCATGAATTTATTGGTGACATTAAATAAGCACTTATGGTATATTCCCCACACCTACTATTATGTTAATCTAGTTAGGATGCAAAGCTTTCATTAATGGATATGTTAGCTGGAAGGAATATATTTTGCTCTTGGTAGAAAAAAATAGGAATTCATTTTCTGTTTTTCGTTACAGAATTAGAGGGTTTGTTGTCCTGCACCTTGCGTTCTATAGATTTAGAGTATCAGAAACCATAATTGTGCCTCCTAGGAGTATGTTTCATGGACTTAAAAGATAACTATTAACAAATATTTTGTGCAAAGTTTAAGATCCTGGTATTCATGTATTTATTCCCATTGTACCCTGTAGAATAGAATCTGAAATGAAACACATTATCTGAAAATATGGAGGCAGCCCAATGGACTGTGGTAGAGAACTCTGGGTGCCTTGGTGGTGGGTATGGTATGGTAGCATCGATCTGAAGGGGTGTGATTCTATACCTCTGAATCATACACAGTGCCGTAAACCAGTGTAACAGTCACAAATAGATAAGTATGGGTGAATGGATGAAAAATGAATAAATAAAAGTGTTTGCAAGTTCTCATTTGTATGTAAAATGTATGTCTGTTTTTATCTCCATGTGTGACAGTACAAGAGCATCTCCTAAAAGAGAATTTTTTTTAGGAAGTGTGGTCGTTTTTTATTTTGATGTAATTTCAGTTTTATAGAAGTTTCTTATATAACCTTCAACCAGATTTCTCCAACATTAACATTTTGCCTTATTTGTTTTTGTTTTCCTTTCCTCCTCTTTTTCTTTCTCTGTCAAATGTGTATGTATACACACACACACACCACATTACTTGTTGAACTTACCGAGTTGTAGGAATGATATCCTAGTGCTTGGATCTTAAATTGAGAATTGAATAATAAAGGTAATGATGCAAGATAAGAATCAAGGATTTTATAAAATAGCTTTTTATTGCTGATGACTATAAGGCAGGAAAATGCAGTGTTATCTTTGTTTAAATGTATGTAAGAAAGACATCAGCATGGTATTTCTTATATGAATATAAACATGAGGATAAAAGTTCCATCAGGTCTTCGGCAATGTCCTGCATGCACAGTCCTTATACTTAATGAAATTGTCATTTTAGGCTCTCACTGCCTAACTATTTATTGGCTAAATTGATCATATGAAATCCATGCCATGGCCAATCATGTACAAAAGAAAGAACCACATCCAGATGAACCAAAGTTCATTACCAAGTACCACGTAGGAATTCATCTCTTCCTTTGTCTTTGAATCATTTACTCCATCTCTAGCTAAACTTTACCTAGGGCCAGAAATAAATGAAATTACCTCTAGTTAGAATTATCAAGTGTCCTGTGCTCAATTCTTATCAGCCTTGTTTGATACAAGTGTGTGGTTTTATTGTGTGCTGCTTATCACCCCAGTGTATTGCTAAAAATAAGGTGGTAGACAGCTTTATTCTGAGTATCAAGTTTATTTTTAGTGTTCTAACAACATATGGCATTGATAGGCAAACAGTCAATTGCTATGGCTAATGCTGAATAATTATAGTTTATGTTTTAAAAAATTCACATTTGAATGAACAGAAAATTCAAATTATCCAGAATTTAAAATTGCACTGCCCATTACAATTGAAATTTCATTTATTTCTTTTAACCACTGTGACAACCTCAAAAATATTACTGTTATATTTATATTATTTGATCTTTACAATTAGAATTCATCTTTTTTGGGAAGTTACTTTTCAAAAGATTTTTTTTCAAAAATAGTCGTGGCTTGATCAGTGTGTGTAGGGAACCTCAAAAATGGAGAGGAATTGGGGCCTCTCTGGTGGTGCAGTGATCAAGCTATCACCAATCAGCCACTGAGGTATGAGTTTGATCCCTGGCCATGCAGCTACCCACATGGCACACATGTACTATACATGGCTAATAAAGAATGAATAATTCCAAATAATACACATTCTGTGACCAAAAAGTTACATATCACATTTAGATACCAAGTGAATCTTAGTTGTGACTTTAAGGACAGAGAGTTTTTCAATTTTCATTCAGTTGATTCCTATTTGCACCTTCAAAACCATCATTGGATGTGAGCCGGTGATAGAAATAATTATTTTTGTAATTAATAAAATGAGGTAATTAAATAAAACACATATCAGTGAAAAGTATTACAAGAGGATGATTGCAATAATCATATTTAAGTACAAGTAAAAGAATACACATCATTATGTGAGCCACCTCTATGTAATATAAAATTAAAGATAGTATGAAGTATGAAGAAACTATAACCTCAGAGCAAGGCACTATGAAGTCATTTACCAGACTTTTGAAAAAATTGGGGACTTTGGTTTGCCAGATCAAAGGGGAAAATACATGGCAAGTAGATATAGGTGCAGCAGGTACATAAAATGCTAAAACAGGTCACATGCAGAATGAAATTCTTGGATTGGTAGCAAGAGTTATCTTCAGAATTTTGAATGTGATAATTCATTATATAAAAAGAATTTCTTTTAATATTCTGGATAAGCAATAGTGAAGTGATTCAGATATTTAAAATGTATAAATATAAAACTTGATAATGTGAGTAGAAGTGTATATTGGACAGAATTCTTGCTGACTCATAAGTTAATGCCTATGAAGTGGATTCTCAGGATATTTGGCTTTGGAATGCAAATATGTTTGGTAGATAAAGATGGTAGTGTGATGATTCAGAGGCTATCAGTATATCTGTTGATATACTGATTAGAATTTTTATGAGAAATGACCCTTCCTAAAGAAAGACATGCAACCACCTTGTACTAAGGGAGAAAAACAAGGAAGATTGCACAGAGTATATTGTACAATAATCTCATTTTTCTGCCTTTCCTGCTTTGCCAACCATTCAGTTTGATGGGCACACAACAAAACTCTGGGAATTGAGAACTGTAAACTACCTCAATAATCCAAAAGAAACATTATACCATTAAAATATCTTCTAAGTCCAATAAGTCAGATAGTTCAAAGTACTTGATAACTCCTCTACTCTTTCCCTAGTTTAACTACTGTCTAAATTAATATATATATATATATATACACACACACACAGACACATACATATATATATATATATATTAGAGTACAGAGTTTCTTTTTTTTTAAGATTTATTTGTATTTATGTGTTTAAGAAGTGGGGTGTAGGTCAGAGGTGCAGAGGGTGAGAAGATTCACCCTCTGAGTCAGAATGGGGAGCAGAGCAGGCAGATCCATTGCAATACACTGCTGAGGGGAATAGCAGACAAGATAGGAGACGTATGCTGCGTCATGTGTGTCAACTCCCTGGCTGGGAATTGAACTCATGCCACAGTGTCTGAGATAGCGTGATAGTGTGGAGACTTTAATCCCTGTGCCACCAGGGAAGCTCTCTACTGTCTAATTTTTTTTTATATTGATGTATTAACTATATAAATAGATAATGGGAAACTTCTATCTTTTTATTGGACGTATTCAATATTTCACCAATGAAATTAATTACACTGCTAGATTTTCAAATGTTAAGCATATCTTGCAATCCTGAGCTGAATTTCATTTGCTGATGATGTATTGCCCATTTTATTTTGCTAGATTCTATTTGTTAATATTTTTTCATATGCCTAACTTTGAGCCTGTCTCCATTGATGGATTTTGCTCCTCATCATGTATCACATAGATCCACGCCTCTGTCTATGTAGGAAAATTTGTTTGTATGTTTACCATTGTCATGTATTCCATCAAATGTGTAAATGATGTTACTGTTCTTTTAGAATATATTTCATTTGATTAACATTATATAGTGTATTGATTTTTTTTAGGTTTGATTTTTTAACTTGTTTTGTTATGGAGATATAACCAACACACTATAAAATCTACTCCATCTAAAGAGTAAAATTCAGTGGATTTTGTATATTCAAAAATCATGCAACCATCACAATATCAAGTCATTTTCCTCACCTCCAAAACATCTCCTACCCACAGCAGTCATACCTACTCTCTCCCGCAGTTGCTGATCTTTCTGTCTCTAGATATTTGCCTATTCTGGACATCTCATAAAATTGAAATCATACAATTTGTAAACTTTCATGCCTGACTTCTTTCACATTGTGTTTTCAATATATCATATATAAATATAGCATATATCAATATGACCATTTTCATATAAGTTCTCTAATTTGTTGGCATATATTGTTGATATGGTTGTTGATATTTGTTTACTTATCACACTTTTATTTCTGTAAGGCTGGTGAATTTTTTTCCATATTCCTGATTTAAATAATTTTAGTCTTCTTTTTTTTCTCTTGGTTCATCTAGCTAAAGGTTTCTCAATTTTGTTGATCTTTTCAAATAACCAACTTTTGGTTTTGCTGATTTTCTTTTATAGTTTTCTATTATCTACTTTGTTATTTACAACTAAGTTTTTATTATTTTCCTTTTTTGTTGCTTTCATTTTAGTTTGTGTTTATTTTTATATTTTAATTGGGAGAAATTTTAGATTATCATTTGAGATTTCACTTTCAATATAGGAATTTACAGCTATAAATTCCTTTCCAACCACTGCTTGAACTTTATCCCATAGGTTTAATACATTGATTTCATGTTAATTTATCTCAATATTTTCCAATTTCCCTTGGGTTTCATTTAAGTTATCTGACTGAGTTATTCAGGATTTTGTGGTTTAATTTCTACACATTTTGAAATTTCTCAGAGTTCATTCTGTTATTGATTTCTAATTTCATTGCATTATGATTGAATAACATACTTAGTTTTGATTACTTTTAAATTTAATAAAGTTTTTTTATGCCCTAGCATAATCATCTATCTGAACTATGTTCCATATGCATATGTGCTCCATATGTAGCTACCTTTGTTCTATGTATGTATACACTATGAACTGTTTTACATAAGTCTTTAGGTCAAAATAGTTTATAGTGATATTCAAATTTCCTATTTCCTTACCAATCTTCTGTTTATTGTCCTAACCATTACCAAAATTGCGAAATTAAAGTTTCTAACTAGTATCACTGAATTGCTATTTTTTGCTCTAAATCTGTCATTTTTATTTCATGTTTCTTGGGTCTTTGTTGTTAGACATAATTGCTATATCATGGTAGATTACCTCTTCACTTTTATCATTATAAATTGTCTTTCTTTGTAGTGACAATTATTATTTTTTGGTATCTATTTTGTGTGAGCGAGATAATATAGTGTCTTTCTCTGTTTAACTTGTTTCATTAAGCATAATACACTCCAGTCTGTTTGTTCCTAGACTAGATGATCTTAAATGACATGTCTTCAAGTTTCTTGATTTACTTTTCATCTCAAATATCTCAGCTTATTTTAAACAACATTAATACAAATCTAGAGTAGTCATATCTCTGGGAAGATTGAGACTATGATTAAGGTGTTCCCTTTTTTGTGCTTGTGCCAAAGACTTCTAGCATTATATGAAATCTCCTCATACCTGTCAAAATTCAACTGTCAATCCAATATAACCTGTTGAAATTATTGTTTACATCTCCCAAGTGATTTTTATGTTTTTAACCTCTTTAAGTTTTACCCGACAATTATATAGCTTATTATTCAGTAAAAGAGTGAAGGGTATTATTTATATAGAAATTTCTGTAGGTCTTAAATTTAGATCCCTTTTCTCAATTTGCTTCACAAATTCCACTACCTCAATCCCTCTGAAGTCTCATCTGTCTCTTTAGACACATATTTTGCCTGTGATCACTTTCATTGCACATGGTATATAAATTGTCTTTCAGTAGAAAATCAGGGTAAGGGAAGGACTCCCCGTTTTATCTTTCTAAGTGATCAAAATCCTGCTTTATTGTTGTTCAGTATATAATAATATTTGCTTTATATTTTTAGTACAGTCTCCTATTTCTTTACGTTAGGGAAAAAACCAGTATAAAGAAGTGAAAATTTTTTTAAATGGCCAAATATCATTTCATTTATTTAACTAACCCTTTACTAATGGTCATTTGGGTCTTTTTGGAAATCTGATTCAAGTTTTTTTCTCTATACCAAAGGAAAGAAATATGGAACATTTGCAGAAATGGTGAAAGTATGGTACACTTTAGATCAAGTTATGTGAATATCCCTCTTTATCCTAAAGGAAAGTTTATTAATCCACTCAATAAATAAATGTTGGATCCAAGTATTGAGATAGCTACTATAGACAAAAAACAAAAACAGATATGATATACACTCTTCTCTATGGAACAAACAGTCCATTTAATGAAACACATAGTCAAACTAAACACAAAAAAATATAATTACTCACTTTAAGTGTTAGAAGAAAATTTTAGAGTAAATTCTAAAAATTTATAAGTTGGAATTCCATCAATCTACATTAGTGTAAGAGAGGGGTGTGTACAGAAATTCTTGTTTGTAGAAGTAACTTTGTGTTGAGACCTTCAATGTATGTGGAAGTTAATTAGAGGTAGGGAATGAAGAAGTGGTTGCTGGTCTGATATGAAGGATGAGTGAGTGCAAGGATTTGAAGTTAGAGGTCATGACATACAGAATATCTAAAAATAGTGTGTACTCAGAATGTAGAAAAGCAGGAAAATGTCCTGTGTCAACAGATAAAGATCTTCAGGCTTTCATTTTATAAATAATTGAAAGTTTCAAGAGGTACATGACATGATCACTATCTATATTTAAAGCTTTTTGCATGTTTTCAGACATTCACTCATGTATCTCCCTAATTTCTTTCTTGGAAACCACCTATATTTCATCTTTCATCAGTAAGATGAATATCACAAGTAACAAAAATTTACCTTTTTTCACTTCCTTATGTTTTTCCTTTGAAAAATTTTTTCCTACATTATTCACTCATATAAACAACCACAATCTAGTATTTTATTTTGCATTTGTAGACTTCTTTCATTTTCAAGTAAACATGTGTCATATTTTTCTTTCACAATAACATCAAAAATTATAAACACAGGAATAAATTTAGGTAAGAAAGTGAAAGCTTCTCTACAATAAAAACTATAACACATGGATGAAAGAATTAAAGGAGATACAAATGGAAGGTCAACTCATGTTCACAGACAGAATTGCTATTGTTAAGATATCCATTATACACAAGGTCATCTATATAGGAAATCATGAGTATGTGGTGTTAGGGTACAAACTTGGAGCCTATAGATAAAGAAAATCTGGAAAGCACCATGCCAAAAAACTGTTATAAACTTCAAAGTTGCTAAGAGACTAAATGTTAATTGATCCCATCACAAGAAAGAAATGATAATTATGTGATGAGGCACATCAAATATACCACATGATAGAGTGATAGCTAAGGTGATGGTAGTAGTCATACTTCAGTACGTAAATGTATCAGATCAACATGCTGTACGCTTACACAATATTGTATGCCAGATATATTCAATAAAGTCAGTACTAAATAAAGGAAACTCATCTGCTTCTGTCTCCTAGGGGTGCAAAACAGTGATGACAAAAATCACACTTAAGTTCTCATGCATTTGCTGAATAAATCAATAAGTGATAATATTTTCAATTGTAATTGATTTAGAAGATGCATGTGAGGAAATGGTTTTATATGGTTTATATATTGTCTTATGCAAAATTGTTTAATTAAAATAAACTATAAAATTACCAAGAGAAAACTAGAAGGGTGAGCAAACAAATACAATGTGCAACAACTTAGATACTGACAGATATTTGTGGCAATTTAAAATAATCTATTTAAAATTAAATTTCAAATTAAACAGGGAAAAATTTAGGGATAAAATATGACTAATAATTTGACAGTGATAATCTATTATATATGTCATACATGTAATTTTTAAAGGAATTGGGATAATATAAAATTACAAATATGATGGAGTAAAGTAACCCTCAGAATTGCAGGTGAAATTGGAATTGCCAATTTGATGTCATCAATTGCTATTAGTTGGTTAATTATGTTAAGTTTTTATAAAAAATCAATATGCTATTTTATAATCTTAAAATGACCACATTTTTAATTTTTAATGTAACTAATGCTTTAAGGTCGAAATTTAACTGAGGTATTTAATTGGAAATGTAAAACATATATCTGAATATAGTTGGTATAATGTTGACCATAAAACATTTAATTAGACATTTTATTACATAGCATAATTATATAACAGTATGCCTACTAATTAGCTCAGGTCATCTAAATTCACTTTTCATTTGGTTTATTATTCTGAAATTATTTTTTCTGACCTGTCTTTATTTATGACATTTTGAAATACTGAAATATTTTTCTGAAGACACCCAAAATCAATAATGATTTAACATAAACACACAATGATACAGATTTTCTATCCCTATGAACTTTGGTCATAAATAAACATATTAAACTCTCTGACACCCTAAAATAAATATATTTAAAATATCTAATGTTTGCCACCCACTTTGTCCCCATATTTTTTGGGAGATCATTTAATGACGTCCTTCTGATAACTTAAGTGGTTCCAGTTTTTAAAGACCAAGCTCTTTATCTGAAGGTCACAGCCTTCATACAGTTCAGCCATCATAATATATGTCTGCCTTCATAAAAATAATGAATGGATTTGCGTCTAATTTCTGTGCTATCAGCAGCCACTTGAACTCCATAATTTGGACCTTATCCTCATTACTAGGTAGTTGGCCTGGATTCATGAGTATCTCTTGCTAAATCTTCTTTTCTTTTTGTTGCATCACCTCTTTTCCCTAGCTGTCACCATAGATCCTAGACATTGGTCCCTGTCTTCAATACCTCCCTTCAACATCCATTAAGACACTGCAGTTGCATCATTAGAATGTTCTCACTTTGACTCCTGCATAGATTTTATGTGCAAAAACTTCAGGGCATTGACACCTGCTGAAATTTTCTTCCTCAGTTCTACTTTCCTTTACACATCCTCTTTACAGGTTTTAACCAAGGTCTCTGCCTTCTTGTCATCCTGTATCTTCTTACCATCTGCTCCTTGCAGCAAAAATGCAACTGTGGAAATAAATTGCTATTAATTAAGCCATAAATCTGAGTATCTGGCATCTCCACCCCATCTAATAAACACAAATCCCTTAGTTTCTTTTCTGAATATTCATATATTTAATGCTATCATTGTTTTATCTGGTCTTAGTTTCCTTATTTCCATTTTTAATTTTTCAAAAATATAAGAAGTATGAAGAATTAATTCATGTTTATTAACTAGTAATAATTTGATCAGACTTGTGTCAAATTTGGAGACTAAGGGAAAAGTTTAAGCTATAACACAACAAAATACTTAATCCAGTATTTCACTCGGGGAATACTGACAGGGATGTAACCTACTTTGCTATCTTTCCCTTCCTTCTTTTTTCCCAAACAAAGTGAATTTTACCAAGAAAGTATAAAAGAAAGTCATAGAAATATTATAAAGCACAATTTCATCTTTTTAAATAATTGAGTAATATTCCATTAACTACATAATTAAACAATCGACAAGTCAATAAAATTTGAGGAAAAAATTCTGTTTTAAAACAAATATTTTCAGAGGTAAAGATTTTCACACATTTAAAATAAGGAAACTGTTAAGAGGTTACTATTTAAAGTATATCTACTCAAGGTTATAACCAAACATTTTACCTAAGGGATTCAAGTTTTGTCATTTTATCAGTTTTTCAGGTTAGTAGAGATTTAAAATCATGCATTTTCTACTTGAAAGATACATTTTATGAAGATAGAAATACTTGAATAATACAAAATGTGCAGTAATAAAATTAACATAAGTTTTCTACTTAAAAATATATAAAAGTCCTTAAAACATTCCAGACACAGCTTTACATGAAACAATTTTATTAGGACTTTTAATTAATATTCACATCAAAGTTGAAACTAAAATACAAAGAAATTGAATAGCAATGCTCATAGTAGTTATTAATGAATGGAGATTCTTAACTATGTTTGCTAAAAAATGAAATTTGATTTTACTTATATTGGTATATTTTCTTGGGTAACAGTGATTGCTTTATCTATTTCACAATGACTAAAATAAGTTTAGTACAATTTTAAAATTGAACAGGATCATGTGCTTAAATTGATATTTTTGAAATCTCTGTCCACAGCTCTTACCTATTATTTAGAGGAAATAATTATTTTAACTGTGGAATAGAGATTAGGTTATCTTCTAATCTGATTAAAGAAGATCTCTGAATTAGTAAACCCAAACCCTCATACTTCTGTCACAAAATATGTCACTTTCTAGTATCTCCATGTGTGTTGCTAATTTCATTCATTTACTGATAACACAAAAGTTAATTTAACTTTGTTCAGTTTCTTTGCAATTCATATTTAATATGCAAGTAAAATAAAAAAATCAGACATATTTAGACATATATGCAGAGTAAAAAAAGTAGAACATGAATATGAGTTTTCTTAAATTTCTCCTTTAAGGGAAATTCAGCATCTTGAATCCTACAACTCATTCTCATTTTTTATCTCATTTTAACTTTTTGCCTTGAATATTATTAACTTTTGAGTTGAAAATGTATATTCCTATTCAAATTACTATCTTAGTTATACCAAACTACAACTACGAGGCACCAGAATTCTTAATTATGTTCATCTAAGGAAAGATGCATGTTTTCTGATTCTTTTACATCATTCAAAACTGATTACCATTCTGTTTATTTGAATATCAAATACTCTACTTTGCTCATATTATTCTTTATTGCATGCTTCTTTGATTTCATCTCATACATTGACTTCTATGTAATTAAATATTATAACTATGGCTTCTTTTTTAAATTTTTTAATTTTATGTATATTTTTACATCATTTTTCATTTTTGAACAATGTATGCATTTTCATCTTGGTTATAGTCCCCATATAATTCCCACCACCCTTGTTTTGATCCTACTCCCTTCCACCTTGCCCCCTGCCATGCCATGTAGTGTGTCTCTGGTTTATAGTTGCTTGTTGATTTTGATTTTTACTTCACTAAATAAGGGACCAGGAAAAAGACTGATTATAATAAAGTAAAAATCAAAATCAACAAGCAAGTATGGCTTCTTACAATTACACTTTCTTTCACCAGACTCTTTTTTAGTACTCCATTCAGGGATGGCACACATAAACCTGAGTTATATATACACACACACACATATATACCTGTTTTTTAGGTATGTGTCAAATATGCAAAAACATTAATTCAATGGGATATGTGTACTCCTGTGTTCATTGTAGCACTACTACAATAGACACATTATGGGAATGACCTGACTACCCAAGGACAGATTAGATTAATGGTATATGTAGATTAATGGTATTAGTGAACTTATGCCATTTGTGACCACATTGATGGAGCTGGAAAGGATAATGCTAGGTGAAATAAGTTAGGAGAGAGACATATATCATTTAGTTTCAGTGATATGTGGAATAGACATTTTTAAAAAGTGTCAGACATAACCAATCCAATAATCAACACTAGAAATATGTCCTCAGAATTAAAGTTATCAGAGAAAGAGGTGGAGAGTAGCAAGCAAAATGTGAAGGACTGTAGGTATGTTGTTGGTGGGTGTGGTATGGTGAGTCATGTACCTAAAGAGGTGTATTCCTATGCTCTGGAGCACATACAGAGTTGTAAAGCAGTGTTACCACAATTAAAAACACACACACAAAAAAAAAACTGTTTATCTTATTTCTTTGTAATGAATTATATTACAAACTGGTAAATATCAAGATTCTTTGATGTAAGCGCTTCTGTAAAAATCATAGAACCAAACTAATTATATTTGGTGAGGGTTTCAGATTTCATAATATATAATACATAAATATATGTACATAACCACAAATATATAGCTTCAAAAATTCTCTCTTATCAATGTGGATTAAATATCTTTTAGATGTTATATATCACCAATATTTGTGCAGCCTGGCCTCAGTTAATGCCAAAACTTTGACATTACAAACCATTTTGAATCTCAGTTAACAAAATAATTATACTTACTTAAGTATCTTAAATAACACATAATATATTTTTATTCCCTTTAACAAATGTATTGTGATACATTTTTAATTTTCCTTCAATTTATATCTAGCTTTATTCTTAATATTTACAGTGAACTCTTTCTTGAAATAGTACAATTTATACTATAGTAAATCTTTCTGATAACTTTATTTAACTATTTTGGTAATATAAAGTGACATTAATAATCTACAAGAAAATAAACTGTATAAAGCCTCAAGGGACAATGGAAGTAAGCATTTGTTATGTGTGTTTGTTTTATGTTTCTAAATATGCCGTGTTTATGCCAAGCACTTTAGAGAAAGTGATATTTTCTAAATTAAGTGAAAAATTAAAACTATAAGAAAAAATGTGTTTTGAGTCATTTTCAGCTACAAATAGACCACAGCTTTATACCACAATTTTTGCAAAGGATATTAAAGTTTATTTCTTATACTTAGTAAATAAGAATATAGGGAATATCCCATTAAGATGGTAAAGTAAATGTTTTCACTTTTATTCTCTGAAACCAGCAAAATATGGCAAAGTAATAATAAGAATAATAAATTAACTTAATGAAATAAAGAGAAGTAATTACCATTAGAGAGTTTAATAATAAAAACAAATACTGCAAGTAAATTAAAATTTGGACAAATTGAGATAGAAAAAATATTTAAACCTACCTTTTAAAGAGAGTGCATGTCAAGTAATGATTGCAGAATATAAGCAGTATAACATTTTTTTAAAGATTTATTTATTTATGCATACAAGAACTAGGGTACAGGCCAGAGGTGTGGGGGGTATGAGGATTAACCAGAGACAGAATGGGGAACAGAATAGGCAAACTGACTGAAATACACTGCTGAGGGGAGCAGCGGGTGAGACAGGAGAGGTATGCTGCACCATGTGGGTAGCTCCTTGGCCGGCTGGGTATCAAACTCGTGCTGCAGAGACTGCAGATGCTGCAGATAGCTTCATAGTGCTGTGCTTAATCCCTTGTGCCAGAGAGGCTCTATATTCTTTTGTGTTCTAAGGAATGAATCATATGTAGGTGAGCTGTTTGTAAATATCTTTCACTTTAATCTGATATTTTTCTGTTGCTGTTGTTACTTTTGCTTTATCTATTCATTTGTGTTATATGAAGGGTTTGTTTGCTTTTGTTTTCTCTTGTGTTTTATTCTATTTAATAAGAGGATGAATACTCTAGAATTTACTGTAAACTGACCTAAAGATTATTGTTGGATGTCTTATTATATTGGTGAACTCTGTGAAAAGAGATGGGTTGAATTTTGTTTTGAACCTTCATGAGGATTCCCTGTGCATAATTAACTCATTAAATAAGTTCACTGTTCTAAGTTCAAGGGTCAAGGATAGGCTAGCCACTATCCTTGTCCTTGGAGTGACCAGGGACCTCAAGAATTTTGACTAATTTGAGGCCTTGGTGCCTTTTTCTTGTTTGTCATGGGTTACCTCACTTTCTAAATGAAGTCTCACTATAATCCCAAACTTGTTTGGGATAAAAAATATATATAATTATATTCTAATTTTAGCAGGCAGGCTAAGGGGTGCCCCAGGAGCCCCCATACCTGCCTGCTCTAAAAGATTTCTGACATCCACAGCATAGAGACCAAATATACTCTTGGTACATAAGATCTTCTGCACTTTCAATTTTGCTGTGAATATAATACTTCTCTGAAAATAAAGTTTATTTTATAACATTAAAAAATTGGGGTACCCAGATGGTACTATTATACCTGATATAAAAGTTATATAAGAATGTTTACTCAGGAACACATTGCAAATAGCTATTGAAAATTTAAATTTTAGATGCTGAGTTATGAAAAAATTACAGTATACAAATTGAGACTATAATGAACATAATCAAGGCAATGAAAATAATTTTGATTACTTTAACTGGTGGTATGACTATTCTGAGCAGGTTAGGGGAGAAGAATATATAGTATAAAAGATATATATCCTTATATACTTATAAGACAAAATCAGTAGATAATGCTTAACATTGAACATCAAGACATAGAAGGATAAATACATGATATAAAATATTCAAAATATTTACTTTTTGATTATAGGCTGATGGATGAAAAGTATTATGGCAGTAGAGTTGTTTCATTGTAAGCATTTATGATGTTTTAGATCTATAATATCATAAATATATACTTCATGTGCACATATGCTACAATAAAAAAATTAAATATGTTTGTCAATATTTAAATTTAGATGACATGACATTGCAAGGCTAGAGATACACAGATTAAAAATTCTAGGAAATTTAAATGGCCTGAATATTTCTTTAATTTCTTTCCAATTGATATACTTTTTATCACAACAAATAACATTCCACAATAAATATTTTTGGTAATTTTGTAGAGTGACAGAAGGGAAACATCTTTGAGATTTTTTGTTGGGAAAGTCCCATCTGGTGCTCTTATTATTTGTGTAGATTCTGAGCACTTTATGCATTGCAGCACCTGTCAATTAGCACTGAAAAATCCACAGATGGATTCTGGTTATTTCATGCATGTTGCTGCCAAGGATGTGCTTTTAATTTATATATACCCTCTTCACTAGCCAAAATGCTCCCATCAAAGGAAGAAAACTGTTATTTGAATCTCATATATTGTGGGTTCCTAAGAGCTGACTACTAGCTGGCCACTCATGGGCAACTGTGTCCTATTTGCTGTCTGCAAATTACAGCAGAGCATTCCTCCACCTACCTACGGAGGATAGCCCCATATCCCGAGGCAGACCTGGGACCACCTAGGCTGCTGTTGACCTGATTTTGTGGCTATCTCCATGCTGGTCTCAGGATAACTCTGCTGTGCTAATATCAAATACTTTGCTGATGCAAATGTCTCTTTACATGTGGTCACAATGTCCCCTTCTCTGTTCTCTGTCGTCGTAAAACTTTGTCCCCCATTCCAATCCCACCCTCCGGACCTTACTCCTCATACACTGTCTCATGATCAGTTTTTACTAGTCTGTATGATTTCAATAAATGGCGTAAGAACTTGGGCTGGGCCTCCCTGGTGGCGCAAGGGGTTAAGCACCAGACTATGAAGCAATTCACAGCCTCTGCAGCACGAGTTCAATCCCCGGTGGGCCAAGGAGCAACCCATATGGCGAGGGAGACCTCTCCTGTCTCGCCCATTGCTCCCCTCAGCAGTGTATTTCAGTCAGTCTGCCTGTTCTGTTCCCCACTCTGTCTCTGGTGAGTCCTCTCACCACCCCTCCCTCCCGCATCTCTGGCCTGTACCCCAGCTCTTGTATGCAAAAATAAATAAATCTTTAAAAAAAAGAAAAAGAACTTGTACTCAAGGAGCAGAGTGTTACACTGCAAACCTGCTCCAAGACTTTTGTGTCCCTCATAGTGCTTCCCACTGCAAAGTGCCAACAAAGTTCCTGTCCCAACAAATTGTAACTCAAAGTAAGGGATCTCAACGCTAACTTTCCAATAGGATCATTGTACAAGGTAAGGGATTAAGGTCAGTGATAACAAGAAGTAGAGTATGTAGCAAATACTTGAGGTCTCTTTAATTACCCAGGTATTAAAGACATTTTGCATTACTAAGGATTATTTTGTAGGCTTGCAGAAAGCATTATTTTCTTCTTTGTCCAGATGCCCTACTTCCATTATCATCTTATCTTTTATTTGTTGGTGATTTATTCTACGTGATATGATAAAACTTCCCTCCAAATTTTTATAGACCAAAATCATTCACAATAACAGAAAAATTGTGCACTAAAAGAATTTCTACTTCATTGGTTTGTTTCTTTGTTGACAACTTACTGTAGAAATGGCAGGTCAAATTCTTTGCTCAGGGCCTCTCTGGTAGCACAAGGGGTTAAGCACAGGACTATGAAGCTATCCGCAGCCTCTGCAGCATGAGTTCGATCCCCAGCCAGCCAGGGAGTGACCCACATGGCGCAGCAGACCTCTCCTGTCTCGCCCACCGCTCCCCTCAGCAGTGCATTTCAGTCAGTCTGCCTGTTCTGCTCCCCACTCTGTCTCTGGTGAATCCTCTCACCCACTACACCTCTGGCCTGTACCCCAGTTCTTGTATGCATAAATAAATCGGTCTTTAAAAAAAAACAAAATTCTTTGCTCACTAACCTGTGAAAGAATACGAAAAGGAAAGGGTCTGTGGGGATGTGTGATGATACTGATCCAATCTCTTACTTTTTCTACAAAGCCCCTTTTATTTATACCAACTGGACACCTACTCATTTGCAATTTACTGCTCTGATTATAAAGGACATCATGAGAACCATAAACCCATAAATTCTTTTATTTTCTTCAATTAAGTGTTGAAAACTTGCCTTCTGTTATTTATGCCTATAACTCCCACTCAGAGTACACTCAGAAATTTCCATCAAGCTCATATCTATGTCTAGTTTGATTTAGCACTCTTTAGTAATACTTTTTCTTATTCCTGATATGTGACATGATATCCTGCTCAAATTGACTAGTTATGAATAATAAAGATAAATTGATCTATGTTTTCTTTATTATTCATAATTAGTCAATTTGAGCAGGATTGGATTAGTATCAGGATAAAAATAAGTGAATTAACAACTTATTACTAGACAGGAAGTCCCCATTGGCATCGGTTGAATGGTGACATAAAAATACAACCTAAAATTTGTCTGTGTTCCTTAATTTCTACTACTTAACACAGCATGTGATTACGTTTTCTTAAAGTTTCAACTATTCATTTTTTGTTTAGTTAACATCACTTTCTAGCTTACATACTTCATGATATGTTTCTTAATCTATCTGTCTATCTATATATGAAATTTGTACTTGACATTTTGTGATAGAATTGACTCTTAAATATAGCTGCTATAAAGAATTATGGATTAAATCAGACATGTAAAAATACCATTTTAATTTTGAGGCTATATATATATATATATATATACACACACACACACACACACACACGCACACACACACATTAAAACAACTGGCTGAAATTGTGAAATACTTGATCTACCAGTTAAGTTGGCTACATGATGCTAAACAGCCAGCTTGATTGATATTTGTTCCCAACCAAATGAATGACTCTATAGAGCCACTGTTGTTTTCTTTATAAAGAACAAAGTTTATCATGTCATAACTCTCCTTAAAATCTTTTTATAACTTAGAGGGTAACATCCAAGATCCTTAGCTTGAGAAAAAAAATGCTTTTCAAGAAATGTCCACAATTTACATTTCAAACTGAGTTCTTAATCTTGCTACTCACTTTGCCCTAACCATTGTGTTGTCAATGACATATCCCTCTGATATTTCAGGCACTTCCATAAGTGTTTTCTGTGGGCTTTTCTGTCAGCATTCTCCCAACATTACCTGCTATTTCCACTTGCTTTCTATTTCACCTAGCAATTTCTTTATCACTCTTTAAATCACAGCCTAAAGGATTCGCTGGCATTTATGTCTTACTTTATACCCTTGCCTCTGCTCAGTCCCATTTACTTCTATAAAATTTTTATTTGGGACATAGTAAATAAATGATCAATGTTAAGTGGATGAATATGTAAATGAATAAATTAACAATTTGGACAGTTATTTACTTTTTAGTATCTGAGTTAACATTCCTAAAGTTAGTTACATATCAATTGGGCCTCTCCTATTTGAACTCATTTGGAAGTATGACATACAACTTAAATTTTGTGAAAAAAAGTGAGATTTAAGTAACAGCATCTTTATCTGAGGTGCAGTGTTATAAACAACAATTTAGGGAATCTGGGCTTATTGCTCTATTTTTTTCATTGTGGGCATTTTATTTAAATTTTTGTAAGTTTGAGTATACCTTTAATACTTTTCTCCTTGATTTTTTTTTTTTTTATATAATCCTCAACCTTTCTTCACGGTGATTCTGGGACAAAAAAATTCACATAGAATCCCAGATAAAGTTTAGTGTATATTGTTGAGATTTTAAGAGGTAGGCAACAAGTAAATTCCTTCTATTTTCCCCTCTTGTATTTAATATCATTTTTTTTTTTTCACTTAGACCTGAAGTATAACATTCTCCTGATTTACTTTATTACCCTGGCCCAGATTTTTTTTTTTTTTTTTTGAGATTTCTTCTCACTCCTCACACTTTTTTTAAAAATATATATTTGATGGTGTATCTATACTATCTATACCATATCTTCTTTTTTTATAAAAGATTTATTTTTATACAAGAACTGGGGTACAGGCCAGAGGCACGGGAGGTTGAGAGGATTCACCAGAGACAGAGTGGGGAGCAGAACAGGTAGACTGACTGAAATGCACTGCTGATGGGAGCAGCAGGCGCGACAGGAGAGGTCTGCTTGTGCCATGTGGGTTGCTCCCTGGCCGACCGGGAATTGAACCCCTGCTGCAGAGGCTGCAAACAGCTTCACAGTGCTGCACTCAACCTTCTGCACCATCGGGGGGGGGGGGCTCACTCCTCATACTTTTTAACATTACTAGGTCATTAGGTTTGGTCCTGCGATGTCTGTATTCCACACTCACTGTTGGATCACATTCAGCCTCATGGCCTGATAAATGTTATATATGGATAGTGCTAATATTTCTCTCTTCCTAAACCCTAGTGCCCACTGCCTACACTACATCACTACTTGTATGAACAATAAATATTTTAAATTCAACCTATTCAAAACTGGACATCTCTGATCATCTCCTCTTCCCAGTACTTGTGCTCTTTATTGCTATAAGTTATGGCTATTACAGTCTTCTAATTGCTCAGGAAAACTGAGTAAGTATATAAATAAGCAAATGAGTGAGTGAAGAGATACATGATTGGTAGTTAGGTAGATAGGTAGGTAGGTAGGTAGATAGGTAGGTAGGTAGATAGGGTAGGTAGATAGGTAGGTAGGTAGGTAGATAGATAGATAGATAGATAAACATGATAAACAAAGAGACATAGGTAGGTGGGATAACTAGACAAGCAGAGTTGGTAATGTCTTAAAATCATCTCTCCTATATCCTACAATTCACCAAAACATATATAATATAGTTCTATTTTGTACCACCATTATATGTATCTTCACCCTGGAGGGGATGAAACCATCATTTCTTTGCTACATTTGTTCAATAATCTTTTATCTGGTTTCTCTACCATTTTACATCTGTATAGTCTATGTTCAATTTAGCAAAGTAATCCTTTTAAAACAAAATGAGATCATGCCACTCTGCTTAGTTCCTCTAATGGCTCAGCAATCTCACTCAAAGTGAAAGTCACTCCTTTTGCAATCATATACCTCAATCTGTATTATCTGATACAGCCCAATTGCCTCTCTAACCTTTTATCCTTCCTACCCCCCTTTTTTTAACTCCACTCCAGCCACAGTGAACACACCTTTCTGTTCCTCTGAGTTTCCAGGAAGGACCTGCATTAGACCACAACAAACCTGTTTTTCATCTATTTGAAAAGTAATTTGTTTGGTTATACAAATAGCTGCTCCCATAATATTTTTTTCTGTTTTTTTGTTCAGTTGTCACATCCTTAATAAGACCCTTTGTGGCCATGCTTTTTATAAAACAACCCTTCTTCCCTGATCTATATATTCTTCTTCCATATCTTATTTTCCTGACTAGCTCTCATAATCTCCTAATGTACTATATAAATCTCTTACTTAATTATCTATCACCCTCTAGTAGAAAGTAAGCTCCACAAATGTTTTGTTTTGCTAGAAATTCAATCCTATTTTTGAATAAACATCAGTGTATTTTCCTGAAAAATTCGAACTAGAAAATATGATTATAATTTCTAAGAAGAAAAAAACTTCAATTACAAACTTCAACATTTGAACTTAGATAAAAACAACTACAAGCTTCAACTAAAGGGTAAATATATCTAAATTGACTACAAGAAAAAAATACCAGCACTCACCCCTTTAACAGGTAGATTTGAAAATATAAGAGAAAGTAAGACACATAGTTATTTTCTTCAACATGGAATAAAACAGCACTTCTTTCAAATAGAAAGGTTTAGAAGCTCTCCTACCATATTTTTAAAAACACACTTCTCCATGGAAATTTATGAAAGGAGAAATCAATGTTTTCCTGCTATAGATATGACCATAAATTAATCAGAGCTAAAAGGTATCAGGTCAATTTGTTTTCAATTGTCGTATGAAATAATTGAAAATAAAAATACAACAACACTTTGTTTTCACATGTGTGGTCATGCTGTCATGGAACACAGATGACATGTTGGCATATTTCCTGTTCTTTACCTGCATCCACAATTTCCATGTGAACATTGCTGGTTTCTGGAAGGGGTAATTCTTTATGTAGTCATTCCCTACTTGTTTCAAGTTATTTTGTATTCCTGACCCCAGTAACCAAATTATACTAATCCTTTCTGTTTCCCAATATTGCCCAACATTGCAAATATTCCCATACATTTTCAAAACCCTCCTAGGTAAGCATTTGAAACTGATTTTCTAAATAAAATGTTAAGATGATTACCTCATAATGACATAAGTCTATTTCAATAAATCAAGATGATGGTATGCCTCATCAGCAAGTGCTACCAGAAAACACTTTGTAATTTTACTGTTTTAGGCTGATATAAGTAAATTACCATAACATTCCCTGGTTTAAGCAAGTGTTCATGACTGTACACATTCATCTCTGTTTCATAAGCTTTAACTTGCATCACAGGAGACTTAATTAGAACTGCAATAATTAAAATCCAAAGTACATTATAATTATACATTTGGAAAGCAGTTTAGTAGAAAGTTTTTGTCTCTCTAATGTTTGATAGTCAAAATCAGCATCCAATATAATAGGTGAAGTTATTTCGGTAGCAGAATATACTTAAAGCATATGCTTATTCATTGACAAATAACATGGACTCCTCCCAAGATTTTATATCAGCAATAGAAATTAGGGAGGTGAATAAAGAAAGATAATTAAAAATAGCAGCAGTTAATCATTCAGAGAAAATTGCTCAAGGAACATTCTGGGGAAGTATCAGAAATTTAGTATTCATATTCAACTAGACCAAAAAAGTGTGGAGAAAAGCAATTAATGATAGCATTGTTTTTCTGTTATAAGGGTTTCTTAATTGTGGTACAGACCTTACTAGACTTACATTCAATCTTTCAGAAAGTAAAAAATATTTGATAAATGAATTATATATAAAATATGCTAATAATATATTAATGTTAGGTTAGAAATTAAGAAAAATTGAGATTTCTTTAAATTAAAAAAATTAAGAAAAAAATGAATGTATCATTTTGTACTTACATAAAAGTTTACTAACAAAATCAAATAGTAAAGCCCTCAAAAAAAAGCAAGAATCAAATTTCAACTAAACAGAATTTAGAAGATTAAGTGTTGTAAAATAGCATAGAATTGTCTGTCATTTTGAATATTAAGAATCTCTACAGACAGTAAGACATTTGACACAGTGTAAGGCATAGCACCTAAAAAAAAAATCAATCTATTGATATAAGATTGTCCCCTGTGTTGAAATTGGTTACCTATAGACCTGAAAATATATACACATAGACCATTTTTCTTTCAAATACTTGTGGAGATTAACACCAATCTGTATTAAGAGTTCAGAAACAAAGAATGTGTCAATAAAGAACAAACTTAATCCTGTTTCTGGACAAGATATAGTCGCAGTGTCAAGATTTATCCTTCTGTGTGAAAACTACCTTAAGTAACGAGAAAATATATCAATAAAGACTTGAAAAATGTTTTCCGAAAAGGGCCATATAGAAAATATTTCCAGCTTTGTGAGAGATGAAGTTTCTATTGAAACTACTCAACTGTGCTATTATATCTCAAAATCAATCATGTACTATATGAATATGTGTGAGCATTGACAAATTTGACCTGTGGGCCATAGCTTGCTGATCCATGGAATATATAAAGCGATGGTTTTTAGATACAGGAAACCAACAACAAAAGGCAATCATCCTTAAGATATGAAAATAATCAATGTGCATTTTATGTAAGAAATTACTTGTTACCCAAGAATGAGAAAGGGCTATTGAAAAGCATAGAGGGAATAATATCTGGAGTTTACTAAAAGCCAGATAGTACCTCTTGCCCCAAATTGGAATGGCAAAACACTGCAATTAAAAGGATGTTTTCAGACTCAATAAAAAAGAATAACTTAAAAATAAAATGCCAATGAGACTGTAAAGACAGAAAATAGCAGCATGAAAAGTAACAAAAAGTTGTATCTTGCAAGCACAAGGAAAGAAATCTAGGGTAGTGATATCAGACAAAGCAAATATCAGGTGAAAAAGTCTAAGATAGCTGGTGGGTATTCATGACTTAGAATGCTTTCTGACCAACAATTAGAATCTCTCATCTCCTAACTAATTAAACTAAGAAATGTTTAAGTCTATATACACAACAAAATTAATCTAACAATGATAAGTAGATAGATTCTAAACACAAGGTATACGTAGATAGATAATTATTGAGTTTAGTATAGATCCTATAGAGATTGTACTGATTCTGTCACTTCAATAATTAAAGTAAGTATTTTAATTCAAATGAAAGATTATATCAACTTTTGAAAAGAAAAGAAGATGTAGCAGGATTATTTTAATATAGGAAAATGCTAATGGCTGAAGTGGTTTCTTTGTTGTCTACCATGTATATTATGGTTTTTATTCACCTTTGTGTTACTTAAATATGGCTAATTTGGGGGAAAATAATCTCATGTTTTACTATTTTAATTGGAGTATGATATCTAAGATAGAGATAATAGAAAGATAATTTATTTCTCTCAGTTGACAAGTTTGGATATTGTTTTAGAAGCCAATAAAAGCAAAAGAGTAGACACACTCATAGGACTATCGAGAAATTAGCTAGATAATAGTTTGTTTTCAGAAATACAGTGGACATCATAAAAATCTCATACACAAGTATGAGATTTGAATTTGCCTGTTGAATTTATATAAATTTAAGGCTATTAACAATTTAGAATATAAGCTGACAAACTACAGCCTGCATGACAAATCTGACCAGCTGCATATTTTGTAAGTGAAATTTTATAGGACTCATTTGTTTATGCTTCGATGGCAGAGTTTAACAACTGTCACAGAAACTATAGAGCCTGCAAGTCTCAAGTGTTTATTATCTTCCTTATTTTAAGGACTTACTGACCCCTAGCTTAGAATCTTTAAACTACTTGTTATTTTCCCTCTGGTAAGAAAAATGATACAAGCTCATTGTAAAATGTCAAAAATTTTAGAAAATAAAAATTAGAAAAATTCCCTATCTTGAAGTTATTTGTATTCCTGGTTATTATTAGGAAGATTACATATGAAAATGTGTTATACCAAGGCAATGATTCTCAACCTTGGCTATCTATTAGAATAACACAAACTAATCAAATGGAAGGATTGGGGAGAAGATGATGCCAAAGACCATTTTTAATGCTCTCTAGGTGATTTGAATGTTCAACCAAATGTTATGAAATATATCTCTAGGAAGAATCTCACCTCTTTGCTCTTGTAATGTTTTAATCAAGTATAAAGGCATAGCAAAAAATGAGGAAACCAAGAGACATAATAGGCTTCCAACAACTCTTACATTTAAACATTTTATTTTGAATCAGGAGGAGTGCAAAAAGTTCTTTAAATTATCCTGCTTGAGTTTAGAAAAGAAAAATTTGACAGTGGGCGTATAAAAAAGCTGCAAGTAAATATATAAGAATCCTGGTCTAATGTTAATAATGCTTATTTATGTAAGAATTCTCAATTAAGTTGCTATCCTTTCCATTTAATTTATTTTCTTTAACTGTTAATAAGGAAAGCAGTCTTTAAAAACCTATCTGCAATATAAATTAACACAGAAATACACAGTATTTTCCTACTTGTGAAAATTTATTCTTTCAACTAATTATAGTATTCAAAGAAAAAAATAAAAATCCTGCATCATCAAGATAAAAAGAGAAAGTTTCCCTCACATCTATTAAAAGATGAAAGTTTAGACAAAAAGTTGTCTTTTTAAGTACATGAAGAAAGGGCTGTAAGTGTTAATTATAAAATTATATTCTGACAATGAGATGAAAATCAAGCAATAAACCTTGAATATAAATTTGTTTAGGGACTTATTAATAGAGAAATGAGTGAGAATCTGAAAGAAAAATAATCACATTGTGTATTTCTAATGAAGAAAACATATCTTTTATTGTTCAGTGTTGTTTTAGAAAATAACAAATATAAACTCCAGGAATTAATATCAAGTTGTGGCTAGAATACTACTTTTATTTAAAGTGAGGGCCTTACAAAAACTATAATTATTATTAAAATGTGAAATAATAGATTTTATTTTTGAACAAGAAGAAAAAAAATATATTGTGAAATTGGTTCCTAGAATATTTATTATAAAAAGAGGGAAATAAGGATCAAGGTTAAAAGATTCAAACCAAATAGCAATAATAATAAAATTAATGCTAAATATCACATTATTACTAAATGAAACTAACAATAGAAAGATCATTTCATTATAATTTGAAAAGATATTCTTTGAATTAAATGATAGATAAAATTAGTATTGACAAACAAGCTATCAATGGTAAATCATTTTAGAATACCCAGTTTAAATTGAAATTGCAACTTGTATGTACAGAAATATTCTTCAGTTTTCTATATCTGAAATCAATTTACTTATGAGACCCATGAGTGGGTATGATTGTGCCTTAAAGGCATCATAACCTTTTCCAGTTTATTCAATTATTTTTGGGTAAATGGTCTTTCATGATTTATTTCTACAGTTCCCTTATATTTTGGGGTTCAAATAAATGTTGTATAAGTGCATGGCCTTAAATGAGAACATTTGATCTTGTGTTCTTTCTAGTCTTCTCTCACTTAATGGAATTGTTTTATTCACTGAATATCTGAGGTATCCTCAGTGCATCTGTAGATGAGGTGTTCATGGATAGGAAACAAATGACTATTTTCTCAAATGATCATTTTCTACCCAAAGACCCCTTTCTAATTGTAATTCACCCTAGTTTTCAAAGGCAGTGCTATGATTTGAGTCAGTCACTCAAATCATATGTACAAAATGATCGATGCTGTAATAATACACTAAGAACACCAACAAATAAAATTAAAATGTTAAAATGATCTGAGACTATGAATTACTTATATATAATATGTATAAAGATAACAAAAGGAGTCATTGAAAACATGAGTAAAGACCAGGATGATAGAAAGAACTATTATAACTTAATCTTCAATATATGTTCATCTTTTATTTAAAATGTAGGGAAGTAGATATAGCAAGGATTTCATCATTAACCACCACTACCCTATCCCACAAATCTGCAAATGCAGTATCTTTGTTGAACCCACTGGAGCACAAAAATCATAGGCTAACTAGTTCTCTTGAGATTTGAAGACAGATATTATCTAAAAAGTCAAGCTGCCATGACCTTCTTAACTAAGGCAGATGCTGCTGGGTTGAGCAATCACTTTTCACCTAAAAATTTTAATAAGATTGAATGTAGGTTGTTGAAATAACATAGACTACCCAGGTCAGCATACTAAACCAACTCAAAGTGTTTTCTTCATAGGCCTCACCTGGAGAAACCAAAGGATATGAGAAAGAAAACTCAGGGTTCAGGCCTCAGAGAGGTGGGTTACCATAGGGAAGAATTTAAGTCATGCCTCATCTTTCTCCCCTCTCTTGCCCATAGATCAAACCATGAATTAAAAAGTCAAGAGCAAATGAACACTGCCAACCTTAGGACACTAGTAACATCCTATTATAGTTTGTGGGAGGGAACAGAAAAACCTGCCCCTGAAGACCATGGATGCATCCTGCACACAGGTTTGCAGATGGCAGTGGGCAAGATCACAGAGAAGCCCCTAATCCCTGATACAGTGACAGCTGTGGATTGAAATTTACTAAGTACAGCAGAGCATACCTGGACCCATCCCCTTTCCTCTCCCAAAGCTCAGAAACACTGAGTTCCAAGGAACTCTCCTCTCCTGTTGTGAGAGAGGGGAGTGTGTAGAGGCCAGTAAGCAGAACCAGGGGAAGTTCTCAAATGGGGGTGGAGCAAAGTTGGGGAATAAAACCCTGAAGCAAAATACAGCCTAAATACAACACAATTGTAGAGGAGGGTGGTGCATTCTGTGGTGTATTAAGAAAATCTTAGCAAAAGCAAACACCAAATACAGCTAAAATTCCTAAACTAGGAAAACTCAATTCTCCCCTCAAAACCCTAAAGGAAAGGTATGCCAAATTCTTGCCATAAAACCTATTTACTTCACTCTTTGCTGTTCAACATAAGAATTTTAACTTTAACAAGTAACTTTGAGAGACACAGAAAAGCAGCTTAAAAAAAAACTGTCTATAATTAAAGCGATCAACAGAACCAGATTTAGATGTATGTTGGAATTATCACAAGGGGTGATAGTTACTAATGGGAAAGATGGACAAATGTAATTTCAATGGAGGGATGAAAACCATAAAAAGAATAAAATGTAAATGCTAGGTAAAAATAACAAAAGGAGACAATGTTTTTTGTTGGCTTGTCAGTAATCTCAAACAAACAAGGAAAGAAAACAGTAACATATACTGGAAATGTGGAAACCTATGTTTCTGACTCATATACAGTATTGTAAAGCAATGTTACCTTAAAAAAAAAAGATTAAGTGCGCTTGGGGTTAGGTTAATAGAGATTACTCAAACAGAAACAAAAAGGGAAAAAAAAAACAGAATGGAGAGTCTAATAACTTTGGGAAACATGCTGTTTCTCAAAACATTTATCAGAAGTTAAACAGTCTATGATATGGTTTAATATATTATAGTGTTGAAACAGAAACTAAATTGGCCATCCAAAAATATTATGTAGTAAATTAAAATATTATGTAGTAAATTAAAATATATGTAGTAAATTAAAATATTTTTAAATATTAGGGGAAATACAGATATGAAACACAATAGCTGAGAGAATTAATTTTAGGGGGATCTTCCCTATCAGATTATTAAAGGAAAATTTCCCAGCAGAAAGGATATTAATATCAGAGAGAAATTGACTTTGGCAGAATTGAAGTGAACTTCTCATCTTGGTGATAACGTAAACAAAGTTAATTTATAAAATTTCTTTTTATTTTCAAATTTTTGAGAACATAATTAAAACAAGTGTTTATTGCATATAAAGATGTAAAAACATGACAGTAGCATAAAAACTAGGAGAAAAGAATTGTATGTTGCCCCAAGAAAGATATAATTTCTATGCTATCTTTAGAAAGATATAATTTCATTTTATTATAGGCTTAATTAATTATAGATGGAAACTACAGGTCAAACACCAAAAACAAGAGAGAGAAAATAGATTTGGTGGTGTCAGAAGGAACGGTGGAATATGACCTTGGGAAATATGAACCTTCATAAAAGCAACAAAAATCCTGAAAAAAGTCATCATTAAATTTTTAGGAATCTGGAAATTAACCACTTCAACAATCTATTAATGAGAAACATTCAATTAAGAACAAAATAACTTGATTTTAGTAAGACCAGTTTTATGGCAGCCAATTTCAGTACTTCTTTTGCCAGATCTTCAGTAGCTTAAAAAATTAAATTTCAAAGGCTTTTGGTTGTGAATTATGGCAACAGGCCACTGAAGTGGGCAGAGTGGGTCTGGAGTTTCCCCATAATCATATCCCCAGAGGTGATCATACTCTGACCCATCTGGAAGACTCTTATTCTCATAACTTTTTATTTGCCCTACCTCACAACTCATTTACTAAAAATAGCCTTTTCTCTGAGATGGTTATTGAAAATAATCTGTGGTGATCATTTATCATTGAAAAACATTTGTGGTAAATAGGAAGCTGATAAAACTCTTAAAAGTTGATGTATACTCTTTATCTAAGGAAAATTTAGAGGCTTTGACATATTCCTGGAAATCTAGAAGGTTCTATGAGTGTGAAGGATTGTTGGCATGCCCAAGCGAGGAGTGAATGTTGCAAGATATGGTGATTCCTTTTATTATATATGCAAGAACTGGGGTATAGGCTAGAGTGTTGAGGGTGAGAGGATTCACTGGGGACAGAGTGGGGAACAGAACAGGCAGATTGACAGACATATACTGCTGAGGGGAGCAGCAGACTAGACAGGAGAGGTCTGCTGCACCATGTGGGTAGCTCCCTGGCCAGCTCGGATCAAACTTGTGCTGCACAAGCTGCAGGTAGCTTCACATTGCTATGCTTAACAACTTATGCCACCAGGGAGGCCCTCATTTTATATCAATTGAGGTGATGTGGGAGTAGACAGTGATATTGGTTGCATGACTTTTTGATAAACTGAAACCAGTTTTAAAAAAAACTGAATTGTACATTTTAAAAGAATGCAGCTATGGACTATGAATTACATATTTTAAAAAATGAAATAATAGATGAGTAGGGAAGACAAAATGGTTTCATAAAAGTGCTCAGTCCAAATGATGGATAACAGAGAGGGAAAATCATAAGAGAGATGAATTAAATAGAAAATCACTCTGAAGGGGGTAGATTTCAGTTCTACCTCTAAAAATAACCTTAAATATAAATTGTCTAAATATCCAGTGAAGACAAAGAGTATCAAAATGAGTAAATAAATTAAGAAGCAACATTATACTATATTCAAGGGCTCGCTCAACTGTGGATAGAAAACCAAAGTAAGCTTATAAGTAAATTAGTGGAAAATGTGTATCAGGCCTATACTAATAAAAACAGAGCTTCGATTCATAATTCATGGCATTAATATTTATCAAAGAATACTTAAGAACATGGAATGTTACCACGGATTTGAAAAAAGTCATTATATAATCCTAAAGTGATCTGTTCTGCAAGAGACCTAAGGGTTCTAATTTTTCCTATGTTCATGCACCTAAAGCAAAATTTCAAAGCTACATGAAAAACCCTCAAGAACTGAAAATAAAAATGGAGACCTCCACAAATGTAGTTTGAGAAGGCCACATACGTCTGTTTGTGATTAACAGAGGCAGTACACTCAAACCCAGTAGTTTATAGAGTGCCTGGACCACACTATTCACCAACTTAACCTAATGCACATTTTTAAAATATGCTGACACACAACAGGAGAATAAATATGTCTTCTAACTGCCCATGATAAAATAATCAACACATCAAGTATTTTGTGCTATTGTAGCTGGATCCCCTCCATTTTACAACAAACTCCCCTAGACTAAAAAAGCAAAATGAGCATATTAAACTAACCACCCTTTGCATTCCCTTCCCTCTGCTCCATCCTCTGACTCCTGGGTAACTCACCCCAGTTGTAGTCCCCCTACTCTCTCTTTATGATGATACATTACATTGTTCCAACTGCATTTTTGGAAATTTTGAAAAACTGATTGTGTTACATCCCTAGTAAATATTCTTTGTGCCTCTCTCAGGCTCATAGTGGCATCAGAAACACCCATTCGGGAAAGTCAGGCAACTAAACTCATGTCACCTCGACTGCCTGGCTGTGGGAAACCCCATACTTCCCTCACCCACTCCCCTCATAATCAGAGCACTTCCACCAGTCATGGAGCCTGTTTTATGAAGGGGCTAACCAGATTATTGGCTCCCTTGGTGGCCATTAGTACAATAAATGCTTTCATGCAAAGACATTCTTGTGGGTCATAGTTTCGCTTTCTGGGTGCCAGTGAAAAGTCTGGTTTAGTCATTTTCACCATGAAGTCAATTTTAACAAATGTTAAAGAAATGAAATTATACTAGTAATACAAAGCTACAACATAAAATTGTGAAAAGATACTATGTTTAAACACCAGAAAACCAAAACACGAAAAAAGATTGCAAAATTATGTTAAAACAGTCCCAAAAGTCCTCACTTGGATTCATGAATTTTTATGTCAAAGTTTTATTTTATTTTCTGATTAATATATTTGGAGATAATGGACAAAGGAGAGGTTTCTTCTTCCAAAAACCATAGATTTGTCACTTATTTTATTGCCTAGTTCTCCAAATTATTTAAGTACCGTAGGGTATATTTTACCAGCAATAAATAAGTGTTACATATTTGCAATTATATTGATGTATATCTTAAATTATTTTTTGTAAATTAGTGTCATATTTTGTTATATATATATAATTACTATAAACTGATACACATTTTTATAGGGATTGCAAATAATTATGCTTTCTATAAAAGACTTGGAAGTGATGCATGCATTTAGTAATCAAAGCCAAATTTTTATGATTATAAGTGACAGATGTCTGTAGCTAGCAATCATTTTAACTTGGCATTTTCAATTATTATAGCTATATTGATGAAAGAAGATTAAGGAGCTCTCAGATGCCAAATCCCATTATTTCAACTTTATGTATAGCTGTCAGAGCTTAATAAATCCAAAGGGATGTAATTTTTATCCGGTAAAAATGTATAGGGATGGTTCTTTTGGCAATTTGAAATGGGATATGACTTCTCAAAATATAAATGATAAAAAAGAAGAAAATTCTATTTTTAACTTCTACTTCTCCATGAAAAACAATACTGTGAATTTAAAAAGAACAAATTTTCAACAAGATCTTATTGTTCAGTAAATTTTAACTTAATAATTTGCCTTAATATTCTTAGTAATGTGTAACTCAGAGTATATAATCAAGATTAGCAATATAAGGTTTTCTGAGTTTATAGACATTAATAGCCTGTAAAGGACATTTTTCCTTTTGTTTAAAAATTTTCTCAGCAACTTTCAATCCAGTCCTTTTCAATTCATTTTTGAAGGGAGATGATATAGTATCATGTTTGAGCCCTTGATATTTGCACAGAAACCTATTTGTACCACAACAGTTTTCAATCTATTGAAGATTATTATGTATCACCTTTCTTAAAGATGAAACAGAAACTAAATTTTTCCTGTTTCCTTTTTGCTTTAGTTTTCAAAATATTAAGTTTTGCAGGAAGATAAACCTAAAATAAAAATGTTTCTTTTCTTCATTATTTAACAGACTAAAAAGTTACATCTATGAAAATTATGAGTACAACCCCCAAATTAAATATGGTTCAACTACTTTTTAACAATGGGATGAAAACTACAGGCAGTCAGTAGACACTATAGTTCATATATTGAATTTTGACCTTTTTCTGGGTAGTATAATACTCCCAGACTGGGCAGCCAATGAATTCACAACTTCCAGCTAGTCACATTATCATGAGTGTAAACAAGGGTCTTATACAGGGTACTCTATTAGCAGCATAAGTGTCCTGAGCATGTTTAAGGTAGGGCAACCTATCTTGTTCAGTATGATATTCAATAGTTGAGGCAATTTAAATGCATTTTTGGATTCCCCACCATTCATCAGCATATTTGCAAAGGATAGGTTTAAGCAATAGATGCCTGCATAGCCACAGAGGGACAGTGAGCTGTCACATTTTCAAATTTTGATATAATCATTTTATAATGGGTTTACCAGGATATAACTCATTGATAAGTCAAGGAAGATCTGATTGCATATAAAATAAGATTTCAGTTGTATTTGGAGAAGTAGTTGTGCAAGATTAAGGTGTCGGTTAACTTGGATCCTCTGAGAGCTATGAGGGAAGAATCTGTTCCTTATCAAATAAATAAATCTTATCAAATAGAAACCAGCAATATATAGAAAGGATAATATATGCCCTGAACAAGTTGAGTTTGTTCCAGAGGTACAAGTTTGATTGGACATTAACAAATAAATCATGGTAATTGGTCAAATTAATAGAGAAAAAGAAAAAATATGAGTATCTCAATAAATCAAGTAAAACTGACACAATTCAGCAAAACTTTCATAAAAATTTTCATTAAAGTAAGGATTGGCTGGAATTTCTTTATTCTGTTAGAGCACTATAGATAATTATAAATGAGACATTGAATTTAATAGTGAGACTAGTCATTTTCCCACAAATTCAAAAACAATGCTAGAATTTAGTATGATACATTAGAACTTCAGACCAAAGTGACATGACAAGAAATATAAATAATAGTAATTTGAAAAAGGGAGCAAAACTTACATTTGCATAAAAACATGTATGTGACAATTGAGAGCGACATTTGTCATACTATTCCACAAATGTAAATCACTTAAATGTCTGTCAAGAGGAGAATATATGCAAACTGTCACATATTTGTATGAAGAAATAATATCAGGCAGTAAAACAATCAGACTAATGATGCCAATATGAACAACCTATTATATACATATTACTCTGAGATTGAAGGAAACTGGACGTAAATTAAAACATATGTAATGATTTCATTAATATTAAGATCCTGAATAGAAAAAACTGCTCCAAAGTACAAGTCAGAAAATAGTTGCCCATGTAATGGGCCTAGGAAATGTGTAGAAAGGGGCATAAGGTAATTTTTCTGGGATGATGGAGATGTTTTCTATCTTAATTTGTATTTGATACATAGATGCCTACAGTTGTCAAGAGTCATGTAACTGACCTCGTAAGCATGGTGCACTTTATCTGCTGTAAATTATAGCTCAGCAAATCAATGAATATAAACAGACACATACGTCACAAACTCTGTCTATCTCCCATTCAGATTATCTGTTCTCTCCTGCAAAGGGGTTGAAAAATCTGGCCCCAGCGAATATTGTTAGTGATGACATTACCCTCAATTTTCCACATGTGTTGGAGTGGGGCAAAATGTTAATGATCACTGTCAAATTATATTTTGGTCGATGAGATTAATGATACAAGAAGTTTAGTAATAGGTTGTTCAGTTGTATCACTACACTGTTCGTTATTCCAGCCTATTGCACTGATAGGGATAGATTTTTATAATATATTATTTTAAAGACAAAAACAACTAAGTTACTAAGCACTCTATTCTATCTTAAGATGACTTATACTTCTGAAATAAAAATTATTCTGAAGGGCCTCTCCGGTGGCTCAGCAGTTGAGTGCTGGGTTGCAAAGCTGCCCACAGCCTCTGCATCGCCTGTTCGATCCCCGGCCGCTGGGTGAGGGTCCCACATGGCGCTCAGACCTCTCCTGCCGCCCGCTGCTCCCCTCAGCAGTGTACCTCAGTCCTTCTGCCTGTTCTGCTCCCCGCTCTGGCTCTGGTGAATTCTTTCACCTTCCCGCGCCTCTGACTGTACCCAGTGCTTGTATGAATAAATAAATCTTTTTAATAAATAAAGATTATTCTGAAATAGTCAGAATATTGACAGAATTATGAAACACTCACCTAATAATCTTAAGACCATTATTCTTTTCTATACAGGATATTACCTCTCCAAAATATTGATGTAAAAGACACCAAACATTACTTAAGATGTACATTTTTTTTTTGGCAAAAATTATCTCATATATGTTTGGGTTAAAGTTAATAAATAATTGTTGTTACTTTTTTTATGTCAAACTATTTCTTTAAAACTACCATTAAAAGCAGCGTGTTTTCCACATCTTTACCTTATAGGCCTCGATCCTGATCAAGGTTATATTTATTTCTTTGTTTTTGTTTTTGTGTGACCTCAGAGGAATACACAGTTTAACTTTGCAATTCCCCGGTACGTGGCCTGACAGTAAGAAAAATGTTCTATTCTTTTGAGTAACGTAAAAATACATTTTTAAAAAAGGTGATTTTGCAGTGAAAAAAAAAAATCCCTAGTTATTTTCCTTCACACATACACACAGACAAGAAAAATTTAATTTTAAGAATAACATAGTTATTAAAATAGACATAGTTTTACATTAGTTAACATAGTTAACTAATGGATGGAATATATGAGTACAATGTGATTATATCTTCATGTAATCTTGTTCTGATGTTAAAAAATGTTATATTTCAGATCTAGCATACAATCCACCAATTCCAGAACTAGGTATCGGCCCAAAGAATGCAGAAACACTAAAGAGCTACGTGGGCCCCTTTGTTCATTACAGCACTGTTTACAATATCCATATTATGGAAACAACCTAAGTGACCAAGGAGAAATGAATGGATTAAGAAGCTGTTATATATTCCCAGTGGAGTACAATTCAGTTATTAAAAAACATCTTGCCATTTGCAATGATATGGATAGAACTGGAGGGGATGGTGCTAAGTGAAATAAGCTGGAAGGAAAAAGACAAATACTGATGGTTTCACGTATATGTGGAGTATAGAGAAACAAAACAAAGAAACAGACAAAACCAAGCCAAAACAAACCCTAGAAATCTGACCTAAATTTGATTTCACGAGAGGGCAGGGAGTAGGGGGTGGCCAAAAAAAAAAAAAAAAAAAAAAAAGCAATGAAAAAGAAATGAAGATAAATCTCAGACTAGGCCACGAGTGTGCTCATGGAAACTTCACAGATTTCAAGGGTCTGATGATTCTGCTCTTGTCGCTGTCTCTGTCTCTCTCTGTCTCTCTCTGTCTCTCTCTGTCTCTCTCTCTCTCTCACACACGCACATACACCATTGACAAAAACTTAATATATTCTTCTGTCCACACATTTTTCTTTATGTTACTTCACCCTAACCATTCTTTTCATTTTTACTTTCACAGTGAGAAAAACTAGTAGCATGCTATCTTTCCTCCTGACAGCTACCTGACTTTGAGAAATCCAACATCTGTTAAACCATGGTTTTGCTCTGATTATTTCATGTCTTGTGATCACTCCTTATTCCACTTAAATTTGTAGACAGCAACTTTTCCAGAGTCTAAGTAATTTGTTGGTGTGAGTTGTTGAAAGACAGTCCTTGCTTTGTGTGTGCTAATGAGCCCTCTATTCCATTCTGAGTGTCTGTCTGGTAAAGGTAATAAGCTTGGCAACTCTGTCAGTCACAGACTGGTCTGCAGTGAAGGGTGCAATGAGCTGCAAGTTTAAAATAGAGGTACTGGGCCTCCCTGGTGGCGTAGGGTTTAGGTCTCAGTGTTATCACTTCAGTGGTCTGAGTTCTGTCCACAGCCAGGGAGCTAACTCACATGGCACAGCAGACCTCTCCTGTCATGCCCACTGCTCCCCTTAGCAGTGTATTTCAGTTAATCCACCTGTTCTGCTCCCCACTCTGTCTCTGGAGAAATTTCTTACCCCCTGCACTTACAGCCTATACCTCAGTTCTTCACAAAAACAAATGAAATCTTTAAAAATGATAATAAAATAAAATAGAACTACCATTTCAAACACTTTCAGATACATGCTTAATTTTCTTTTTACTCAGTTGGTATTTTTAAACTATATGGAGATTGCAGAAAACCGACCTTTTTATTAATTTTTTGACTCTTTCCTTCAGAAAAGCAAAACAAAACAATATATATGACTCTGTGAAATGAAGATTACGAGACCCAGGACCCTACAAAAAAGGCATTGTTTGTTTTCAAGGCAGTCTGTGGAGAGATTATTTAGTTGGGGTCAGAGGCTAGAAATCTAAATAGCTTAGCTGTGACAAGTCTGAATTTTTCTAAGATCATATTTAAAAAGAGTCTAAACATATGGTGGCTTATAGAATGTATTTGAAAGCAAAATATAATATTTTAAATATTGTTCTCAAAAGAGCAATGTTCTAATTTTCATGTGTTTAAGTCCTGAGAAACCTTAGTTTGGTGAAAATAACATTTATCTCTTGCTAACTTCTAATTAGTTTTCTAGAAAAAGTAATTACATTTTTCTAAAGTCAGTCTGTAATGTTTTCAGATGATTAATCTAGGTGACTCATATCAAATACATTATTTTTAAAATCCCCCCACCAACCTGCCCCTCCCCCATTCATTTAAACCTCAGAGTCCTCAGTACATTTATTGATGCCCAGTAGTTTCTGAAAGTGTTTTATTTTTTCAAATTACCTGTTCTATAAATGTTCAATATTTGTTCTTATTATTCTGACTTGTTTTACTGCATACATTTTTTCAAATTCCCTCCATTTTGTTGAAAATGAATATATTTCATCCTTTCTTGTGACTATATAATATTCCATGACATTGTGTGTACCACATATTTTTGATCCATTTCTCCACTGAAAGAGATTTAGGCTGCTTCAGTGTCCTAGCTATTTTGGATAACGCTGCTATAAATATTGTAGAACATACTGGTTTTTTGATGATGGTTTCATATTCTGTGACTGTTTGCTCCAGAGTGGGAATGCTAGGCTATGAAGTACTATTTCTATATTGTTTAGTAAATCCAGATTGCTTTCCATAATGCTTTTGCCAGTTCACATTGCTACCGACAGTCATGGGGTTCCTTTTTCTCCTCATCCTCTTCAGCAGTTATTGTTTGGATTTTTGGTATGGGCCATTCTCACAGCAATGAGGTAGTATCTCACTGTAAGTTTAATCTGCATCTCTCTTGTTAAAGCATGATGAACTTTTTTTTATATATATCTTTTGGCCTTTTGGTATCCTCTTACTGAATCGGCTGTTCATGTCTGCTTTCCATCTGTTAGTTGGATTATTTATTGGTAGGCTATTGAGTTGTATGTGTTTTTTATATATCTTGGATGTTAATCCCTTATCAGTGATATATTTTCCTCCTTTATTTATATACTTCAAATTAAATATCTCTATCCTTTTTCTCCATTTATATTATTTTTGTTGTTGCTATTCTCCTAAACCTACTTCAAGTAAACAATTCTTCATATATATGACATCTTGCATTTATCTTTTATCTATCATATTTTATTACCCCTCTCAATATCTAGAATAGTTTAATAAAAGGTAGACCATTCGAAGTGATTTTTATTAAATTTGTAAGATCCCAGGAAATAAATCTGAAAAATATCAAGTAGTCTCTAGATATTTTCATGAAAGTTGAAATTAGCAAACTGCTCAGAGGGTCTTTTTATTCTTTAAAAGAAATCTATTTATTTAGAGAAAACAAACTCAGTATTATGCTATATAAGTTAAAACTATGTGGTGTGAGGAGATAAAATAGTGGTCATATTTTACCCCTTTATTCTTCATCTTTAAAAACAATTATGGTGTGTTTACTAATGTCATATTTGTATTATATTTTAATACTATTGTCTTATGAACACTAATACTTGAATTTGGTTATTCCGTCATCTTGACTTAAGCATTATGGAATTTTCTTCCTTGTATTTTTTAAGAAGTTCTTAGAATTGTATCACCACATCTCCAATTAATCCAAATTGATGCATATTCAAATATCAATTTAAAATTTAATTTTTGTTTATTTATTTACTTCCTAATTATGTATTTGATATTCAAACCATGGGAATTAAGCACATAATACAAATTTTTAAGCATGAGTTATTCTGATACATGCATAATGGGTTGTATAAGAATTTAATCTTATCAGGGTTGTATAAGAATTTAATCTTATCAGGTAATTAGTTTAACTAAATTTGAGAAACAAAAAAATCAAAATTTTTTATGGACTTAGGAAACATTAAAATTTTCAACCAAGAAAGTAAATACATATATATGTGTTTGCTTTTTCACATGTGCATGTGTGTGTGTGTGTGTTTGTATGTGTGTGTCTGGGTTTATGCCTCACAGTGTCAATGTCATATTTTCAATATTGAAGGAAAGAGGATAGACTCATTATATTAAAAGAAAACAACTGACAGATATTTTCTTTCCATTTTATAGGACTTTCCTTTGTTCTGTTAAACACTAGAAAACTAGACAAGTTATGAGAAAATGAATGCTGTTTAGGGCCCAGAGAGCCAGCAGCACAGTGCTGTGAGTCCTGCAGTTGGGAAACAGAAAGGTCACCCTTAAAATTAGCCCATCTTGTGAATTAAAGTTAGTTACCAGGTCATAATAATAATAATAATAATAATAATAATAATAAACAATTAAAATAGAACTCTTTGCTCTCAAATGGAGAAAAAAATCTGGTTTCAAGAAATTACAAATGATTATGTTTTGTAAGTCATGCTAACAAAGGAGAGAGCTATACGAAAGAGTATTCTGGAACTCTACAAATTTATGTGGCTTCTCTATATAAAACCATAGCTTAAAACACATTTCTCTTATTTTACAGACGAGCACACCAGTATACTCTTACATATATACATACATGGGATATATTTTAAGGAGAATTCTCTAAAGTTTGGGGGAGGGAAGTGGCTTTTGTGCTTCATTTCCTTTCCAGCAGTCCCAGTGTAATGATGTTGTGAAGTCTAAAGAATACTAATCACAGAAAACACAAGATTCGAAGGTACAGCCATGGGTTAATTTACCCTGGCATCTTGAACAACTTTCCCAGATTGGATGAAAATGTCCTAGAGAAATTTTTTTCTTATTTATTTATTCATTTATTTATTTAGTAAATAAATATTAATGGTTCATTTATGGATCACTTCTTAGAAAGTCCTGTGTGGGTATTAAGGGACTCAAAATTGAGTAATGACATACTATCTATCTTGGAATACCATATATTATAGAGAGGCCACAAGCGTGGAATTAGTATGTGCTATGGAATCTGGTAATCCAGCCATAAGGGCACATGCAGAGTACAGGTAGAATTTGGGAAGGACTAGTTATTGCAAAAAGCACGGGCAAGAGGAAAGCAGGAACCTTATACAGGATGTTGAGTTTATTCTTTAGAAGTAATTATTGAGGAATTTTAATTGGAAAAGGATAAGAATCTGATGAACATTAAAAGCAGGGAGTGGGGGAACCTTCTGGCAGCTGTATGGAGAATATGTTTGAGGTGATAGCTCTGTGAAGCAAGATCTTTCAGGGGTTTATAGCAGTGGTACAAAAATCAGACAGTAAGGAACTAAATTTGGCAACATGGCAATGGGAATTTTCTTTTTTAAACAGGCCACTTGGGAAAGATATTAATCGATCACATGACCCATCCAATCGGAAATGATTTGGGGCGGAGAGGGGGTTTAATGGAATATGTTGAAGTTTCTGGCTCTCCTGGTATTATCACAAAGAACATTATAATTAATCAGATTTGTCAAGGGAAAAAGATCACCTTGCACACTTTGACTATGTCTTAAATGTTGAACTTTTGGTATTATTGGGCCTTGAAAAATCAAAATGCATGCTTTTTCTGAATTAGACCAAAGCACTGAAATCAATAGAAAACCTTCAGAGTTGTGTTAAATGGAAAGTATGTAAATGCTTAAAAACTCTAAGTGGACATCCACTTAGTGATTTTATATTCATAGTTTTAAATTCAGAAAAGTAACTGCTTTAACATTTATGTGTGACATGTGCAAAGGAGAAATTTGTCTTTGTGCACAGTGGTATTTTATCACTGAATAATTCCACTTATTCTAGCAGAAACTAAGCATGTATTATTCTGGGCATTTATATCCATATTTTCCCTAAGCAGTACACTAATATTGGAGAAATAATCAACCTGATAAAGAAAAAATATATATATCTTCTAACTAAACTAAGAAACTCCAGAAATTTCATATACAATAAAAACTATTTTAAGTCTTTCTCTGCTTTGAATGGCATAAAGATAATTTACCCATTCCCCAAATATTTACCCATAATTCCCCAGATATTATGTCATGTATTTTTCAAAATGAAAGGAAAACATATTAGCATGAATTAGATAAAGGTTGAAACTGGTTGTATAAAATACAGCAAGCAGGATTTTTTTTTAAAAAAGGAATAAGATGGTAAGGACATTATTGTTTCTCTGTATAAGTAGGACAATGTGATTCGTAACTGTATTGCTGCTTGAGTAGGAGTAAAAATAACTTAGTCCTATATTTATAATGCAATTTGAAAAGTGAAAACAAAGGTGACAGTCCAACATTGTAATAGATAGCCATCTCTATATATTGCATTTATAAACATAATATAAAAAGATGGCAGTTAGCAGGTGAATTATTTAAATTTTGAAATTTTATAAGTGTCTTTTTGAAATATCTCATTTAAATCTATTATAAAGTGACAAAGGCTCAAAGTTATAACTGAGAGCACATCTAGTGAAAGCAGAGCAGTTTCCAAACATAGGATACTATTGTAGTTCTATTGCAGGGAGCTGCTGAATGACAATATTTATTAGTTATCTTTTTTCTACTTCACATTGGCTCCCAGTCTGTTAGAATGTTAGCTCCGGATTCCGCACTCTTACAGACCTGCTACCAAGCCTTCCCTTCAGCTCCTCTGGCTGACTCTTTAATCTCACTTGCTCCAAATTTTCAGTTATCAGCACTTGCCACTTTTCCACTTATTGTCCATCCTTTAGCACATTGAGAAAGGGTTAATATCACCAATTAAAGGACCTCCAAAATTCATAAATGTCTAAAATCACTGTTACAGGTCCAAAGGTCCTTTTATCAGATATTAGCTAATTTAACTACCTGTCTGTCCTACAGTTGAGCACAAATGAATGGAAAGTCTGCTCAACTGATCCCATTCTCTCTAAATGTATCTATTTATTCACTGAAAAAAATACAGATTTTCCTATATTGACAGCTAACATTTCAGTTGCTATAAAAATAAAGTGAAAATATATGAGTCTTTAATTCATTTTGAGTGAATGTGTGTGTGGTGTGAGCTAGTGGTCTAGTTTCATTCTTTTGCATGTGGCTGTCCAGTTTTCCCAGCACTATTTACTGAAGAGACATTCTCTGCTCCATTGTAAGCTTATGATTCTTTTCTTGCAAATTAGCTTTCTATATTTGTGTGTTTTTTTTTTCTGGGCTCGCAATTCTGTTGCATTTCTCTGTGCATCTGTTTTTATTCCACTATCATGTTATTTTAATTACACTGTCTTTGTAGAATAGTTGGAATTTGGGGGATAGGATACCTCTAATTTTGCTCTGTTATCTTAGAAGCATTTACACTATTTGGGATCTTCTGTAGTTCCAAATAAATTGCACTTTTTATGTGTATGTGTTTCTGTGAAGAATGACACCCATATGTGGTATAGATAGGAAATAAATAAATGGATGGAGTAAATCAAACAAAAATAAACTTTCGGATTGCAGATCAAGGCATGGTTTCCAGAAGGACAGCAGGGAGAGGGGTGGATAGATTAGATCAAAGGGGACAATTGTAGGGTACAGGATAGAATTGGACTTTTAATGGTGGCTTAATGTAGCATATACTCATGTTGTTTTCAATAATACATACATGACGCTTATAAAGTGTTGTAATGTAAATATTATGTCAATAATAAATAAACACTCAGTAAATAATATAAATAAAGTCTTTCAGGTTTTTTTTCCTGTATTCCACTACCAGTGAGTAAATAACTAAGGGTCATGATAAGGTTCCCTACCTTAATATAATCTAACAAATAAATATGTTTTTATCAAAGATAAATATTTATCAATGCATAAAACTTAAACCATACCCTAAATTTTCTTGCATGGGAAGGTTCTCTCCCCAACTTCTGAACATATGGTTAATGAAGGCGTTTTCCATATGGCAGGAAGTTTCAAACTATTCTCTAACTCTTTGCTCCTACATTTTCTTTTCTGTTCACAAGATATCATAGGAAATTGAAAAAGAGAGAAAAAGCACAAGCAAACACATACACACTAAGCAGAGGAGTCATGTAGGATCTTTGGAGAGCAGAATATACTTGGTTTGGTTAGAGGTTTTATGAGTTAAAGTAGAACCAAAGATCTTACTTTGATAATTGATCACCAGACATAAGGTCTATATTGATGATATACGTGTTTACTCATACATGAAATCTGATTTACTTTAATTTTAATAGTATTAACTATTAATAGACATTAAACTTCTTTTTAGTTAGGAACACATTAACTTACAAGTCATTAGTGAAAACTAGAAGGCAGTGGATAAATAGAGATTGAAACATAAAAATAAGAAAGGTAAAGTTCAATTATTTCTTCATGATTTCAAAATAATGCTTACCTGTCCCCAGGGAAATCTTATGAAATAGTGCAAATAATAAAAATTCGCATTAAAAAACTGCAAAAATTTTGATGTAATGGTTCCGATACCTTGTTTTTTAAATAAAAGTCTGTTTTGTAACAATTTGAGCACAAAATCACATCACAGTGTCACTGCTGAGTTTAGGGAATTAGGCTAACATGGCAGGAGAACCGAAAAGGCAATGTGTGGATTTTATGATTTAATGTCCTTTGCTACTGGGAATTCCTGGAGCTCAAAGTAATAATGTCGTCCACATTAATGTGCAGTGAAGTGAATGCTGCATTAATCTTCATAGAAAGTTCAATTCTTCTGAGAGGATAAAGAGATGATATCAGCTTTATTAATATAAGAAAATTATTAGGTAATATTAGATCATATTAAACCCATTTATATATATGTTGAATATTATATATTTGTTATTTTCTCTATTTTATATTATGTAAGCTTAAAAATATCGATTGCTTTCCAATTTGACATTACCTTTTGAATGTGATTTTCCTTTTTTATAGCCCAGAATGTTAATAGGAACTAATAAATTCCTTCTAAGTATAATGTAATAGTTTGTTGGCAAATTTTTGCTAATTTTTTTTGGCTACTTGATTTGTTTTGGTTTAATTTGTTTTGGTTTTATATCAAATATCAATAGACAGAAGAATATTAAAAATTTACATTTTAAATGTAATTCTAGGTCTAATGCATTCTAAGTGGGAAATTATTTTTTTTTATTGAAGCAACATTAGTTTACAATGGTTTTATATGATATAGAGTTATAGGATCACACTTTCGAGTGTATGTTACCAAATCACACCCACTATAAACTCACCCCATGGTTATAAATAATGGCTTCTTTCTAATTACAAATACCTATTTCTTGGGAAGAATATCAGGTCAAAGCTTATCATTTCAAAATACATAAAAGGGGCCCCCCGGTGGCACAAGGGGTTAAGCATTACACTATGAAGCAATTCACAGCCTCTGCAAGTTCGATCCCCTCATGGCCAGAGAGCAACCCACATGGCAAAGCAGACCTCTCCTGACTTGCCCGCTGCTCCCCTCAGCAGTGTATTTCAGTAAGCCTGCATATTCTGCTCTGCACTCTGTCTCTGGTGGGTCCTCTCATCCCCACATCTCTGGCCTGTACCCCAGCTCTTGTATGCATTAAATAAATACATCTTTAAAAAATGCATAAAAATGGAAATAGAGGCATAAATACATACTCCATGGTATATTTTTTTAAACTAAGCCCTAAAACCTCTACTTTTTTCCTATTTTAAATCTTAGAGGTAAAGAAAGTATTTAGCTCTGTTGTAAGCAAATTATGAGAGATGTCTGTATTTGGACTCTTCATCCCTGAAGAAACTAATATTTGAGATTTTCCCTTGCAAGAAAAGATTCTCAATCATATATATGTGTTGTAAACCAATCTTACCCTAATTTAAAAATTATATCAAAAAAGAGGATTTACAAATATTTAATTTCTAATTGACAATTAAGTTCTAGAGTAGTCTTAATTTTATGAAACCTATAATAGTTTCTTGGAATGGGATTCTGGTTCTATCTTAAAACTAAATATGAGAACTTCAAGCTAGAAGTAAAATACTGAAACCACAAATTACCCCAAAACTTAGAAGCTTATAATATCACACATTTATTATTTCACAATTTATGTGACACTGATGTCATCTGCTCCCCAAGTGACCCACAAAGTATGTTAGTGTCCTAGGGCTGCTGTAACAAAGTGCCACACATGAGGTGACTTTGAACAGAAATTTATTGTTTCATAGTCTGGAGGCTGGAAGAAAATGTGAGTTATTAGGAGGGCAGGAATTCTTTCCACAACTCTCTCCTTGACTGTATGTGGTATCTTCTCCCTTGTATGTCTTCACATTGTCTTCCCTGTATGTGTGTTGGTCTCTATTCAAAATTTTCCTTTTTATAAGGACACTGGTCATATTCAATTAGAGCTTATTCATCCTAATCACCAAATTTTAATTAATTATATGTACAAGAACTCTGTTTACAAATATGTTCAAATTCTGAGATATGAGAGGTTAAGATACCAACAAAGATTGTTTTTTTTTTGGTGGTGGGGGACAAAATTCAATCCATGAATCCATAATCATATAGCTTTTGGAAAGAAGCATCAACTTTTCTTGGTGGTTGACAGGATGCAGTTCTCTCCATTGACCTAGATGAGTATTCTCCAAACATGGTAGCTGACTTTACCTGGAGAAAGTATCTAAGAATTCTTAGAATGATCTAAGAATGAGAATAAAGTGTAAGCTACAATGTCTTCTATAGCTATTGAAGGACATCATAGGTTGTCATTTCCACCATGTTCAATTCTTCAGTCATTAAATTGGCACACATGTTAGGAGAGAAAAATAAGGTTCCTTCTTAAAGTGAGATATGGCAGTGCATTTTCCAGTGTATTTTAAAATACTATGCTATAGTGAAATATGAATTTAAACAATACTCAAACATATTGTCTCCTAAAAATGATGACCATAAGAAATTATGATCTAATGTTGGCTAGGTATTGATGAGCATTGAAATTACCATATTTGTATTAAAAACTCATCAAAATCCTTATAAATATGCTTATATTTTTATAAAGTAGTTACATGATGGTAGACTTAGTAATAAAAGGAAATTGTAATGACAATATGGATTGTCATTTTGATATGAGAGTGTGAGAGTGGAATCCTAGATTCGTGAATGAACTCATGAGGCAGAATGGCTCATCTACTCAACATCAACTGTTATATGTAGATAAAAATATATTTCAAAGTTCTTTAATAAACCAAATTGTTAGCAGTCTTTCTTACAATATTTTGGACTTTTGCTCTAAATAGTTACATGGTGGACAACATTGACTAAGATATTAAGTCTCCTGATGAAAATAAATTTGACTATTTAAGAAGAATAGAAAATTTGTTACTAGTTCTATGAGGAAATTGATGGAAATAAATAACATAGAAACTTTAGCATTCTGAACAGTTGTGAGAGGTATTTTCAAAGTAAATATATGTAAAACAAGAGCAGTTTCAGTTTCTGGAAATTTGTAAACTGAATAAGCTGAAATCCTTCTGCTGGAAAAAAAATCACTCCTATAAAAATAAGATATAACCAAGATATGTTTATAAGTATTTAAGTTTGAAGGCAATAAGTAATTGGGGAAATAAACAATGAAAACATGACTATAATTTGATCCAGCAGCACTTACTGGGATTAAGGAGTTGATAGTTTTGGAAAAGTAGGGGCTTGACTTTCACATAATTAGAACAAAAGTGATTATTTATACCATGAAATAGGAAATAGAAAAAGAGATAGTCATAATAAACATGATAGATATTCTAAAGCTATACCTTCAAAAAAATAAAAACTACTGATTGCACTAAAGAAGGTTTGAAGATTGAAGAAACACTTTGAGGCCCAGTAATCATCAAATTGAAAATGTAACATGATAATACCTCACATACCAATGTAAACTCTCAGGAACCTTTTGAAACAAATCCATTCCTTCCTAGACAGATAATTACTCTATTGGGGCTACAGAGAACTCTCAAGAATAAAGTTCATTCTAAAATTAACACTGTAATCTAAAATTATATTACACATGGGAAATAAAGAATCCACCATGAGTAAAAAATGAAACAGAAAGTTGAGAAAGCACATCAAGAATTTTAGAGACTTGATTAAAGATATCACAATAGAAATACAAACATGAAAAAAAGAAGACAGATAAAAATGTCCAGGCATATTTCACAAAGAAGCAATTAGAAAGAACTTGAAGAAAGGTAAAATACAAACATTGGAATACAAACTCAATGTATGAGTCAAAATTACAAAACCAAAAATACAACACAATGAGATACCACTTCACACATTTGAGAATGGCCCATATCCAAAAGGCCAAAAAAATAAATGTTTGTGAGAGTGTGAATCCTTGTACACTGTTGGGGAGAACATTGACTGTATGGGAGGGGCCCAAGATACTAAAGGGGAGCTACTATATGACCCAACAATCCAATTCCTATCTATCTGATTACAAAATCCTAATTTGAAGAGATATATGCATTCCTATGTTCACTGCAACTCTATTTACAATACCCTATTCATGGAAACAACCTAACTGCCCAACAGCAGAGCAGTGGATTAAGAGGAAATTATATATACAACAACACAATAGACCACTACTAAGCTATTAGGAAAAGGGAGGGAATCGTGCCAAGTGAAATAAATCAGAAGGAGAAAGACAAATACTGGATGATTTCATCCAGATGAAATATAGATGAAAAAGGAATAAAGGAAATGATATAACTAAACCAAAATAAGTCCTACAAATATGACTGCAGAATTGAAGCTACTAGAGGGGAGCAAGGATAGGGACAGGAACATGGAATTTGGGGGTCTATTGGGCTAGAGTTAGGGCTATAAGGGTGATTGGATGGTGGGGGTTGGATGGCATTCATCTGAAAAATTGTGACCCTCTTCTGCTAAATCATATACAGTGTTTTAAAACAATGTTACCTCAATCAATAAATAATAATGTTAAATGTAGATTCTAACCCTAAAAAATAAATAAATAAATCTTCATGTATTAACATGAAATCAAGAATGTCAAAATTGATACAAGAAATAAATACATATTGTTTAAACTTGCTCTAGAACACAAAATAAAAACTAGTATTTTGTTCTTTTGTTTTTTTCTATTTTAATAACAATAGTCAACAGTTTTATATAGTTAATATTTTAAATTTTTTCATGCAAAAATTCTAATTTTATTCATTTTAAAGATAATCAAAACATGTAAAAAGAAAAAAGTGAAAACAAATGAATTTGGATTCATAAAAATAAAAGAAAAAATTGTACATTTACCAGTTGTATTGATGGTCAAAGAAATACATACATAGTAGAAATGTTTCTTTGGATTTTTTTATTTCTAGGACTTTGAGGGAATTGTTTGAAGATATTTACCTCAGTGCATAAATATGTACATTCAGCTTTCCGTATAGATATATTTGTGATTTTGAAAATAACTCTAAAGTCTAAGAGAAAGATTCAGAAAATTTGTATACTTTTTGATATAACCCATATTTTATGATATAATGAATGCAGAGATCCTTTATACTCTAACATCTGCTTCTTTGTGATTTTTATTTTGTACAGAAGAGAGTAATTGTAAGCAAATGACATTTAAAGTATAGGAAGGTTTGGGGAAAGAACATTTCAAGTTCTTGGGCATGAAATATATACATTTAGTAGGCAGAATTAAATCTTCCTTAAAAGAAAAATATTAGGCAACAGTAGCCCTGAGCAGTAGTAATTTATACTCAGCAATTTATGAGTTCCTTACTGACTTCATTATTTGGTGAACAAAATCCATACTTGTTATAAGAACCTTATTTAATAAATTTAGAAGAGAGTACATCAATGCATTGTGATATCAACCAAGAAGGCTCTTTCAAATAGATTTTATTCTAAAATGTATAGCATGCATATTCTAATTTAATTTAGCAGGCATTTCTTGAGAATAAAACTTCACCTGACTCTTTTCCCCAGTTTCAGTTTCAAGTTTAACTAGATAATATTTTAGAAATATTATTGCTTTTCAGTAGTTCTTGTTTAAGTTGGTCTTCTTCCTATTCATGAAGCAACATGAATATAAATTCCCTTCAAAGGGGGATTTATTATTAGCAAAATGCAAAGGGAAGAAACCAATACATTTTCCCTCCTGCATAAGTTTTGATTTGAGAAAGTCTAGGTTCTTGAAATATAACAAAATTATCATGACATATAAAAATAGGCTTGAAAGGATAATGAAGAGCAAACTTAAAAACTACTGTTTTTTTTTTTTCTTTCCCCACAACTAAATTTAGACAAAACCCAGTGCTCTTAATTTTGAGATGAGAGTAATTTTGAAGATCAAGCAGTGCAAGCTTAGATGCTGGTTTCTTTTTTTTTTTTAAGATTTATTTATTTATGCATACAGGACCTGGGGTACAGGTCAGAGGTGGAGGGGTGGGGGTGAGAGGATTCAGCAGAGACAGAGCAGGGAACAGAACAGGCAGATCGATGGAAGTACACTGCTGAGGGGAGCAGTGGGAGAGTCAGAAGAGGTCTGCTGTGCCATGTGGGTGGCTCCCTGGCCATCAGGGAATCGAACTCATGCTGCAGAGGCTGAGGACAGCTCCAAAGCCTGCATCTTAACCCCTTGTGCAACCAGGGAAGCCCATGGTTTCTCAGTAAAGAAAAGCGGCCCTGTATTTTGTCCCCCAACCAAATCCAAAGACAAGAAATTTCAGATGGTTTTTGAGGAATTAATGATGATCATTAAGTTCCTATGCATTTTAGATCTGTTACTATGAAGCATTATTATATTATGTAACCATTCTCTCCTCAAAACTGGATGACTTAATTAAATCTATCCACAGATCCATAGTTTGTCACATTTCAAAATATTTTTTTTTCCCCAATGGTACATAATAAATGATGGATAGTCCTGATTCACTCTGGGAAGTGTCTTACAGTTGTTAAGAAGTCAATGGTCAATGATCCTAATACTTGACAGTCTTTGTATGGGGGGGACACATTATTAGATTGAAGATGCTGATAATATTAATAATTAATAAATACCCAGCTATCACAGGATCATAAACTTTAAGTTACAAAATGAGATTCCTAGGTTTTCAATTAGAGGTTTTTGCAAGTATTTCCTTCTTCTGATAAGTTTGTTGAAAACATCCCAATAAATGTTAAACTGTAAAACAGTTTTAAGAAATCATTTGGCATAGAGGACACTTCGGGAAAATCAATATTAATTTTAAATTATTTGCTACATGAAAACATCTTGCAAATATATAACCCTTGTGTATCTTTCAAGCTTTAGAATTTAAATGAACTTACATGTATTATTCCTCTGGTTCTTGAAATGACACCACAAAATATGACTTTTTTTATTTTGATCAATATGACAGGGAAACTGAGTCTTACAGTGATTATAGATAGACTTGCAAATTGGAGGTGGAAATAATTTCTTTTATTCCATGAGTCAATTTCTTTATGTATACAAGAACTGGGGTGCAGGCCAGAGGTGCAGGCCAGAGGTGATAGGATTAACCAGAGACAGAGTGGGGAGAAGAATATGTGGATTTATTGAAAGACACTGCTGAGGGGAGCCACAGACAAGACAGGAGAGGTCTGCAGTGCCTTGTGGGTTAGCTCCCTGGCCAGGGATCGAACTAATGCTGCAGTGGCTGGCGATAGTGCTGAGACTTAACCCCTGTGCCACCAGGGAGACCCTCCATGAGTCAATTTCTAAGTATCTTCTATGTGTTTGCCACTGGAATGCAGACATGAAGCATAGATAGTTTCAGTCATCCTATGCCACCGCAGACCATACTCTAAAACTACTTGAAAGATTGTATGTCTTCTAGAATCTAGGACAGCAAGACAAGTTAAGGATGAACATTGTAAACTGGGGCAACCAGCAAAGTACTGATTCAGAAAGTTCAAAAGATAAGCTACATAATTATTCTGCAATTTGGTTACTACTGGTGCCTGGAGTCAGAATCTGTATGAACTTCAAATCAGAAAAGTAGGAGAATTGCACAGGTATAGTCCATCTGCTCTAAAAATATCTAAATTAATCTATTGTCCTAGCTCCCTATTTAGAGCTTATGGGCTTGCTCATAAAATTGTCCTCCTCAAGGTCCTTTGCCCATCCTCACACCCACTAATGCCTCTAAAAGGCTGCATCTATAGTTATATCACAGACTTCAAGTTCCTTATATCTTTTCTCAACCATAAATTTATGCTTCATGGTACTTTGGAGCAAGGACCCTAAACGGACACTGAGTAAATATAAGATGAAACCATCATAAAGAGTCCCTCCCACACTCTCTAAAACAGTTAAGGATTTTTGACATTGATATTTAGTTCAGAGACCTCCAGGGACTACCTGACCGAGTCAATATTGATGGAAACTTGTCAGAATCATTTTCCCATTCAGAGTCACCATTCTGTTATTGTCCCATCCAGTCTTGTGCAACCATCCTTGTATGCTGTCATATTTTTCACCCAGGCAGAGATAAGCTTTTTCTTTGGAAAAAGCCAGAACAAAACAACGTGGACATTTTAAATCCTTCCAGAAAATCAACCAACGCTTTGTTCTCAGCTTGAACTAACACACATTACCTAACTGATAAAATATATATAATGCTAAGTGGAATAAGTCGAAGGAGAAGGATAAATACTGGGTGGTGTCACTAATATGTGGAGTATAAAATAGTTAAATTAAGAGTCAGCTAAAGGGCCTCCCCTGGTGGCGCAGGCGGTTGAGCACAGCGCTGTGAAGCTGTCCTCTGCCTCTGCAGCGCCGGTTCGATCCCGGCGGCAGGACTCTCCTGTCTCGCCCGTTGCTCCCCTCAGCAGTGTATTTCATCAGTCTGCATGTTCTGTTCCCCGCTCTGTCTCTGGTGAATCCTCTCACCCTCCCGCACATCTGGCCTGTACCCCGGTTCTTGTATAAATAAATACATCTTTTTTTTTAAAAAAAAAAAAGAGAGAGTCAGCTAAAGACTAGCCTAAAATCTCATACTTGAGAGCTGACTATAGAACTGAAGCACCAAGGGGAGAGAGAGATGGAGGTGGGGGTAAGAACAAAAAAGGAAGGAAGCACAGTGGACTAGGGTGGTGGACTATGGATGAGCTGGTGGGGTGCTGTATGGTGGTGATGGCTGATGGAGGTATCCAACTATTACCTCAATTAAAAAATGAATAAATACAAGTACAGCACAGCCTTGGCCAAGAAAGCTATAGAATTGCATGCATTCTTAATGAAAATGTAGGGTTACGGCAGAAAGCTTTTTCTCTAGAAAACTCCATGTGTGAACCCCAGTGGAGACCACATAGGAAGACATGAATGACCAAATAGTATATACACTGAGAGAGAAAGAGAGAGAGAGGTCACTACAATTCCACAAAACTGTGCTTGAAGCCCAATGGTATTGGTGATGGCAGAAGGTAAAGTAGCTCATCTCATTAAGGTACTTAAGCAGACTTTGATCTAATATTAAACAAAGTGATGACAGGCCATGACAGGAGTATCAGCTCCATATTTGGCTGACTTTCTAGCATTAAAAACAGCTAGGATCATTTTAGTTATAAGTATTTCAGAAGCAGTAGTGTGATCCTCATTCTTATGTATGGTAGGAGACTGGGAAAATAGCCAGAAAACAATGCATTCTCCTTCAGGAAAAAAATCTCTGAGATATGCAGCATCACCTCTGTAGTGGGAAGATGTGACAAAAAGTAAAATTTCCTTTGTATTGTGCAAGATGAAAGTGCATAAAGAAATCAATTAATTTCTTAAAGGTAATCATGAAATTTCTCCTGAGGCAGCCACCTACAGGTTTAATCAGTGTGGAAAGAATGGCAGCCCAGAGATAATTTTATATTTTGGTTTCCTTGGTCCTGCAAAGTTTGGTTCCAGTGATATTATCAAAATGAAAACCTTAAAGGATGGGTAATATAACTACTGGGACTTACCATTCATTTCCCAGAGAAAGAATCGCTTCCTGAATATAGGTTTTCTTCTGATGATGGAGAAGTGGATTATTTGTTCATTTGCTAATGTGAACTTACTTTTCCTCATCCTAAATTATTGACTAGAATCTATCCTAATTTATATCAAGGTCAAGGATAACTCAAATTAAAGATCATGTATGATTCTGCATATATATCATCAACCATTTTTGTTTTAAAATAAAATCACTTTATGTTATTATTTTAGGATTAATATATTTAATGTAAAAATGAAAATCTCACTAAGAAACTAATTCAGTAATCAATCTTTTGTATTTTTAACTTAGTATTTGTCTTTGCCTCTTTGAAATGTAAGTCCAAATACATAAAAGTCAAATAAATAGGAATTACTCTACTTCAAATACTTATAGAATATTCTCTTAGCTTCATGTGCATAGCCTTAGCATCAGCCTTTTCTAATGTGAAAATAAAATGTTGACTACTTTCATGCTGTGTTAAAAATTACTTTGTACCAGGCAAACTTGTAAATATATTAAAAATGATGAAGAAAGGGTCATTAAATGAAAACTACTAGTTTCTTAGTTTCCCCTCTTTTGAAGCTGCCTCTTGAATATCAAAGGCTCTTTCTTTAGTATTTCAATGTGCCTTTTCATGAAGTTTAGGTTAGGGTTCTTTAGAAGTCCCATGTGGACTCCCATACTGCAAAAGTTCCTGATATAAGTGCTGGGCTTTTTGTCTGGATTTCTACAAATGTCCACTATAGGTCTGACTCCTCTCAACTCTATAGGAAACATCCCTAGCTAAGGCCTGCTGTGTCCATCTGGTCGTAGGGAACACATCTATCCTTCTGCGAGCATGTTTTCTCTAGTGTTTGTTCTCTACTAACCGTCATTGGCAATTCTGTATTGTCTCTCATCTTTAGATTCATCCAAGTAAGAGAAACACACCTATTGTTGCATTTAAAAATACATCAAAATCCCAGAATTCAAATATTAAGTTCTTGCAAACTCTCTCACCAAGCCTTATTTTTTAATTTTTTTTAAAGAGGAATGTATTATTTATTTGTTTGTTTGTTTTGTTTTTGTTTATACATGCAATGGGTACAGTCAGAAGCGCGGGAGGGTGAGAGAATTCACCAGAGCCACAGCAGGGAGCAGAGCAGGCAGAAGGACCAAAGTACACTGCTGAGGGGAGCAGCGGGCGGCAGAAGTCTGCACGCCATTTGGGACCCTCCTCCGGTGGCTGGGGAGCAACCAGCGCTGCAGAGGCTGCGGGCAGCTTCGCAACCCAGTGCTCAACCGCTGCGCCACCGGGGAGGCCCTCCAAGCCTTATTTTTGTGACCTCACCAGACAGGATCTATAAATCTATAAGTTTGGATGAAATACTACTCTTTCCATTTCATACATTCCTTCAAATTCCTTACCAACTGGACTTGGAAAGAAAGAAATTGTCCTGTTTTCCACCAAAAAAATTCTACAATATGCTCCATAAGACCAAAAATTCAGCCATTCATACTCTCATTAAAAAAATTATCTTTTCATATAAACAGGATTATCAAGTAAACATCATACGACAAGTTTGCCCAGTTCTCCTGTGGAAAATATCTGACTTAAGTTAGGGTTGAAATTTAGCTTCCCTTTACTCCTATTTACTGTTCTAGTTAAAATATAGACTCAGTATGAAAAGTCTCAATCACCATTATTTTGTACTCTGAAGGACTAAGATTTATTTTAAATTATTAATCAATTAGTATAATATAGAACAGCATTTTAATGATTAATTATGGTTAATTTAACTAGCTTTTATAATGGTTAGCATGATGGTAGGTTGAGTGAAAAAAAAACACAAAATGATTAGTTTTCCAATTGGAGAGTCAATATTTATACATGTTACAGAGAAACAAAGGCAAGTGTTACTGCTGCGTGCCTACTATTTAGTATCTGCCTAATAAAGTAACTGGTGTTTGAAGAAGGGCAGGGTGGATGTACACTGATAAAGTCACAGAGACATCTGAAGTTAGCCTAGGCTTGAAAAGATGCAGAATATATGGGTTAGTGTAAGGGAAGCATTCATTTTGAATCACGGAGAATATTTGCAGTGAATATATATCACTGAGAATATATGAGTTAAGTGACTTGACTAGCTTCAAAGAAGAAGGTTGTAAAATAATGGGAGATGGTTCTGAAGAGCAAAGAGTGAGGCCTATTATGGAAGAAATTAAATAGCACAAAAATATCTTAATAGGGATTATATAGTACTTCACTGTGGGAAACAGAAAAATATGTTTTAAGTAATGACCCTCTAATTTTGAGGTATTTTTTCACTAAATTAAGAAAATTAACCAATTAAGCAATAAAAAACAAATCACCAATTCTATTGAGGAAATACTGAGTAAAATTCTAGTGATAGATAATATGAGACATAATGAAAAATATAAGGTAATGCCTGTCCCTTTAACAAATTTGCATGTTCTAAATGAGTGGTTGTTAACACAATAAATATTTCCCTAGTAATGTGTAAAATCTAGAGTACTAAAAATTAATGTTTTTTTTTTACTATTGGACTATTAGGAAAAGAAAAAATATGTAAATATACAGTGTACTACAAGGTGTCACCACAAACAGCTTCACATCAACTAACTCATCAAAGCATTGTTGAGTAACTATTCTATACTGGAAAGTGTTCAAGGAAGACAGAACAGGAAAGAAGGAACATTTCTGTCCAACAGTACTTCAATTCTAATGTGTGTGGCCAGTGGCAGGAGATACACAGACAAGTATATCAGGTATTGATAACTCAAGTTTAAGGGTAATTGATAGACAAATATAATATAATAGATAATATGATAGACAAATATATCAGGTATTGATAATTCAAGTAAAAAGGTATAGAAAGTCTTTACCTAGGAGGAGAACGGGAAATCTTCATTGTTGTTTTTGTTGTGGTGGTTTTCAAAATTTCAGGAAAAATTAACAAATTTAAGCAAGTTTTAAGTAACTATGGTAATGAATGACATAGATATGTAGAATTTATTCTAGGCAGAAATGACATCAAATTCAGAATCCCTGACACAGGAGTTTACTCACTGTGAATGGAAAAAAAAAAATTGAAAAATTAGTGTAGCTGTAGGACAATAAATAAGAGAGAGCAGAGAGTAAAAGAGAAAAATGATAGGATTCTGGTTGATGTATATGATGTATATGATGTATATGAGCCTGAGGAGTCTGGTAGATCATATATATATGTATATTATGTATGACCTTACAGGTCATTATGAAGTCTTGTTTTTATTCTGAATTGAATGTCAAGATATTGGTGGGTATTAATCAAAAGAATAACCACAGGAAGATGATTCTGGAGACTGTTGCTAACAAGGATATTTTGCAAAGTGAGGCCATTAATAACCTAGACAAGTACTGTTTAGAATGGTGAAGAGAAGCAAGCCTTATTGATATATATTTGGGGAAGAAAGAGACAGGAGAAAGAGGAGATGACAGGGACAGATAACCGAGTTTAATTTACTGGAGTTTAAAAAATAGAAGAATAGGGACCTCCATGGTGGCACAAGGGGTTAAGTACCACACTGTGAAGCGATCCGCAGCCTCTGCAGCATGAGTTCTATCCCCGGCCAGCCAGAGAACAACCCACATGGTGAGGCAGACCTCTCCTGTCTCACCCGCTGCTCCCCTCAGCAGTGTATTTCAGTCAATCTGCCTGTTCTGTTCCCCACTCTGTCTCTGGTGGATCCTCTCAACCCCTGCAACTCTGGCCTGTACCCCAGCTCTTGTATGCATAAATAACTAAATCTTTGGAAAAAAATAGAATAGTAGCTTGAAAGAATGTGGCTTAAAGAGGTATCAGTTTGGATTTTTTTATATTGCTGTTTTTTTTAAGATAGGCATTTGATTATTGCAAGTTTATATATATATATACATATATATACACACACATATATATATATATATATACATACATATATATATATGTCGAGATAAATATAGAAGGGGAAATTTCTGCGTTGATGTTCTTGGCAAGAGGAGATGGACTTATTAGACAAATGGAGATTGGAGATAATGCCCTTAGAAAAGAACATTGAAGTTCTTCTATGGTAGCCATAGGATATACAGAATACATTTGTACAGATGTAGGTTGATTAGCAGATGTGGCAATATATGGAAGTTTTCTGTTGGTCACTTCCATTTACTTAGTGAAACAGGAAAAATTCAAGATGGAAGAAGTGGTTGAAAGCAACAAGAAAGTAGAAAATGCTTGCCTAAGACAGGAGATTCAACGTATTAGACACAAGTGGTAGAATTGATAGGTAGCACAAGATTCCTTTTGGGGTTAAGGGTCAAGAATTAAAAATGAGACCAATCAGCATAGCTCTGTGTTTTTCTCCTGTCACATTCAATTGTCGTGAATGTATGTGAGGAGAACCAGCAGGTTGGACTTCTGTGTTGCTGACTTCAGTCTTTCCAGAAGATAAAGGACAAAGGAGTCAAGAATATATGCTTTGAAATGTTTGGAATGAAATCAAAGGTCAATATCAGGATGACAGGGACATAATAGTGATGGAGATAGTGAAACATGTATAAGGTCAATGGACTGTAGGTGTTGGAAATGACAAAGATGATTTACAATTTGGTTACTGGAGGGAGGGAGTTGGAAAATTGAAGGTGATATTTGGGGAAGGGATGCTTGATATTTAAATTAATTATGTAGAACTTGCAGTTAGGTGAGTGTGAGATTTAACAGTGGATAGTTAAGGTAGCTGGACATACTCTGAGATTCCCAGGTATCAAAAGATTATCTGCATCATAAAGACAAATAAAAATTGAAAAATAAGAGAATAATTTTCCCTATTAAACAAAAAAGGAAAAGAGACATCTCTCCTTTCCCTTTTCTTTGAGCATTTACCCAAGAAAACATGTTTATCCATCTCTTTGACACATATTTCTATATACCTACATGTGGCTACACCTATAATAGAGATAATTAGTAGCTATAGATATTCTTTCACAGAAAGTGCACAAACCTTGTACCAGCTTAATGACCCAGAAATCTTTTTCTCAAGACCTTAGTATTCATCTCTTTGAAATGTAAACATCTGTGGAAGAATAACAGCCTAACTTCAATGGATGTATTGCTCTAAGTTTAAGAATCTATTCTGTCATAAGCATCAGAGAAATTTGTTTTCTCTCTGAATAAAGTCAATTAGCCAATACAGAATGTCTCCCGAAGTATCAGGTGACTTTAGGATGAACTGTGTGTGATAAATGGTACTGTCAAGCACTCTTACTTGAGGACTAATCATTGTTTATCTTAATACATAAATGTAATGGATTCTATTCAAAGGGTGAGATTTCTTTCTGTCTTGCAGTCTCTTAAGGAATTGCCTGTGATGTGCGTCAGATTCTGGTTTAACATTTATTCAAAAATAAAACTGTCTTATTTCTGTATTATCTTTGTAAGGAGGTGTCCTAGTTTGGAAAAGGGTTTTGTTTTTAATTATACTTTCCCCAAAGCATGGATAATTGTGACAGTGAATGGTGATCCAAAACCATTCAGGAATGAGGAATAACCTATGGGTCTGTAGGTGAGTGCAACAGAAAAAAAAAAATGGAAGGAGGGGGGTACAAATGGGAGGCATGGGTCTCAAATATATGTTGTATAGTATCAGGGCTAAAATGTGATTGCAAGATGGATATTTCTGTACTCATCATATCAAACATACTTAGGATTTACTACCTGTTACTTTGACTACGTGGATTGATGTGGTTCAGAATGCAGAAATAGGGCCTCCCTGGCAGTGCAAGGAGTTAAGTCTCAGAACTATGAAGCTTTGGCAGCCACTGCAGAATGAGTTCCATCCCTGGCCAGGGAGCTACCCATATGGCACAACAGACCTCTCCTGTCTCACCTGCTGCTCCCCTCAGCAGTGTATTTCAGCAGATCTGCTTGTTCTGTTCCCCACTCTGTCTCTGGTGAATCCTCTCACCCCCGCACACCTCTGGCTTGTACCCCATTTCTTGTATGCATAAATAAATAAATATTTTGAAAAAAGAATGCAGAAATACACATTAAGAAGTAATGAGTCAGGAAGTTTCCTTACATGAAGATTTGAATATCAATAAAATAACAATTAAAGAAACACCACAAGCCAGTATATGAGTGATTGCCATTAAGTTAACTGTACAGCAGTTTGTGTTGTAAGTTTAGAAAAGCAAGCAGTTGTCAATTAAATCAGTTGGAAAAAAATTTTAATTAATATGTATGAAGTATTTTCTGTATCAAATCAAAGGATCATGTCTAAACTAGCTTTCAAGTAGCACCTAGGATGGGACATGCACCCCATGGGGCTTGATAAGTGCTAATTATCATAATATCAAAGAGTGAGAACCACCTCATCTAATCCATCCCTCAGGCACAAGACTTAAGCCATCCTAGATAGATGAGAAGCTGTCTAAATTTAAAACCCTTTCTTGAGAAACCTATTTATAATATTTTTTGTCTAGAACTGTTTCTTGTTTTTAAACTCAATTCCATTCTCTGTGTATTTTAATTTTAGTATATTTGTAGGTAATCAAATCATAAAGATCATACTATTTACTAATGATTGTGTTCTCTTTGATGAATTATGTCTTTTTCTTATATAATAGATGCAAGAATTAGATATAAATACAATACTCTAAGCCCCAGGTATCTAGTCACTCATTCAGCCCTTCATTAATTAATTTATTCAATATGTATTTTTGAATCAAGTATTACTCATTGCTACATAATAAATTATCTCAACCTTAGTAGCACATTTATCATCTCACAGTTTCAGAGATTCAGGAATCTGAGAGCATTTTAGCTTCATGGATTTGATTCAAGATCTCTCAAGAGACCTAGATGAAGATGTTAACTAGGACTACAGTCATGTAAAGGTTTAATTAACTAAGAGAGGTTTTGTTTCCAAGTTCACTTAGTTGTCTTGTCTGTTGTCAGGTCACAAATATCCCTTAAGTTTACTCGTGTGAGTATCTACATTGGGTGACTTCAGGATATACAGTTAGATTCTTCCAGATTCAAGAAAAAGTGAGAGAGAACACCAAAGACACAAGTCATGGTCTTTTATATGACTTATCACTTATGCCATGCTTTTTAATTTTTTAAAAAAGGATTCATTTATTTATGCATACAAGAGCTGGGGTACAGGTCAGAGGTGTGGGGGGTGAGAGGATTCACCAGAGACAGAGTAGAACAGAACAGGCAAACCAGGTGAGACAGGAGAGGTCTGCTGCGCCCTGTGGGTAGCTCCCTGGCCTGCCAGGAATCGAACTAGTGCTGCAGAGGCCGCAGATAGCTTCACAGTGCTGTGCTTAACCCCTTGCGCCACCAGGGAGGCCCACCATGCTTTTTTAAAGAAAATAATTCTAGAGACCCCCACACAAGGATGTGAAGATCTTTAGGAGGGCACATGTCATGAGTATAACCTAGCCCACCTGGTAGAATGAAAGGACAATGGGTTTTGAATCAGACAGATCCAAGCTGGAATTTCACTCTGTCTTTGCCTCATTAAAGCAAGGCATTTAATTCCTTAGAAGGGATTAAAGTACTGTCCTCATCTATAAAATGGGACAGTACTTTCCTTAATATAGTATTGTGTAGATTAAGTTGCATGCCATAGAAACTCCATAAATGTTTTTGTTTTTGAAGAAAACTGCCTTTTGTAATAGGTTTTCAGTAAATGTAAAAGTGCGAAAAGGAGAAAAAAATTAGAGTATCCCAAATAAATGAAATTTATTTAGGTCAGTTATCTAAAAAGATAGGCAGTGACAGAGGGCATGAAATCTGAAAGACATTCAGAGGTCAGATTGGGAAGAGGTAGCAAAGAGAAAATACTGAACAAGATTTAAAAAAATAAGTTTTGGGAAAGTGGGAAGTATGTTCTTTACTTTGATCTTCACTAGCTGAATATATCCCAAGAGGAGTATTGATGGCTACTTAGAGCTTTAGTTACTTTCAGGGCTTAAAGGGAAAATAATAAAGAATATATAAAGGTTTCCTTTTACCTTGTCAAATACAATCACAAATCAGACACAAATTCACACCAAATATTGAGACTGCATTTAATTAATCCTCCTGCAGAAATGACTCAGGAATCTGAAGTTGATTCTAGCTGGATTGGATAGTGGGAAGTGCAATGCAGTAGGAGGGAATTTGGAAAAATATTGTAACATATAATTAACATATAATTGGTCAATTGATGTGCAATAGAATCTGAAATAGGCTTATGTGGGTGTGATGCAAAAGATATAAATGAATACCTCTGAATCATATATGGTGTTATATAGAAACAAAACCTCAATAAAATATTATAATAAATCCATAATCCATAAAGGAAATGATGTTAATAAATTAAACCTCATCAAAATTAAAATCATTTGCTTAGAAGAAGATCCTTTTGAGAGAATAAAAAGAAAAGTTAAAGGTTGGAAGTGACATTTACAAAACCCAATTCTGACAAAACGAATCATATCTGGAATATAGAGAAAACATTCAGTGGTTGAACAAAGAGCAGTGCATTCATGTCATGGAATGCCATTCTCAGTAAAACAAAATGATTTATTGGTATGTGCAACAACTTAGATCTCAAGGCCATATACTGAGTGAAAAATCCAATCTGAAATGGTCACAATCTGTATGATTCCATTGATATGGGATTTTCAAAGGCAAACTAGGGCTTCCCAGGTGGCTCAGTGGTTAAAGATACAGCACTGTGAAGCTATCTGCAGCATGAGTTCGATCCCCAGCCATGGAGCTGACCCACATGGTGCAGCAGACCTCTCCTGTCTTGCCTGCTGCTCCCCTCAGCAGTGTATTTCAGAAGATCCACCTGTTCTGCTCCCCACTCTTATCCCGCCCCCCACCCCACATCTCTGGCCTACATGCCAGCTCTTGTATGCATAAAGAAATAAATCTTTAAAAAAAATAATGCTGGCAAACTATTAGTAGTTCCCAGGATAAAGGAGAATGAGGGTAAGGATTTGACTAATGAGAAGATAACACAGGTAGATCTTGTGCTGATGTAATGTCGTGGTCTTCTTTGTGGTGATCATTTGAATCTACACATAGATAGATGTCATAGAACTATAGCACTCATGGTACCATAGTCAATTTCCTAGCTTTGATACCATAATTATGTGAGCTGTAACCACCTAAATATACATAAAACCTCACTGTACTATCTTACAACTTCCTGTGAACCTGTAGTTATTTCAAAATAACTTTTAAGTGGGTGAAAAATGCAAACATCCCAAGTTCATTAATTCTTCAGAAATGTCATCAGAAAACCTGCTACAATGTTTAATTTTCAGAAGAGGGAAGGTTCCATGTTCCCTATCCCACCTCCCTAGGATTGAGGTGATGTGGAAGGGGATTTGGAGGAGGCACGTGGAGCAGAGACATGTGAGGAAAAAAAGGGTGCACTTGCTTTGAGCTTTGGATTTGCTCTAGGGACTTGGGGGACATGTAGAGACATTTGGAAGAGATGTGGGTGAGAGACCCATTGGGAGGCTGACAATGGCAGACATTACCTTGATTTGTACAGTGATTTTGCTCCATTGCATTCCAAATTTGCCTGGTCCTCTCTGCCCCTTTCTTATGGATCCCCACCAAAAGGTGCCTTGAACTTATGACAAGCTTTTGTGTGTCAGCGGTATTGCTTTGGGCCAACCCTGTCTGGCTGGATGTATATCATGAGGGGATGGCAGAACCTCTTTAGAGTGTGCAGGTTGGAGTGTCCCAGGGTGGCCCTCACTCTGCCCAGTAGCAAATCTAGTCAAATCTTTCCAAAGAACTTCTGAAGAACAAGCAAACAATGAGAGTGGCTTTCGACTTTCACTTTATCACAACCAAAAAAATTGAAAACAATAATAACATGTTATAAATTTTGTATAGTGCATTGTGATATCATAACATGTCAACCAAACCATATATTTTAGGTTATTTTAACACCCAATTTTGGAAGATATTAAAGTGTACTGAATTCTATAATATTTCAAGCAAATTGCTAGGAACCTTTCCCAGAGTAATTGTATTACCTCCATTTTACAAGTTACAGAAAAATCCAATGTGCTACATAAATGTTCCTATATCAGTGAGCAAATAGGTCATACTTGTGAGGTTTAGTTTAGATTTGCTTTACTCCAAAGACTCTATTATTATTTTCAATATAGTAAGCCACATACTATTTCTGTTATTGGGCCGAAGAAGGGGCAGCCTAAACCTGCCTGCTCTAAATAGGTTCTGCCCTCCACCACATCAAGGCAAAACATACTGTAGTGCATAAGACCTTCAATAAAAGGTGCACACTATTAGTGTGCAGTAAAGAAAAGAGAAAGAATATAGTTAAAATTGTTTCCAGTTAAACATCCTAAATTATCCATCCTCTAGTGGGTAAATGTCCAGCCAAACAGAATTGGCCTAAAGCAGGATCACTAATGCCCAAAAGCCTGCCACAAGTCTAAGGCACCTTCTTGTGGGGACCCACAGAAACAGGGAGCAGGAACCAGGTAAGGCTAGAAGAAAAAGAACAAAACCAAAACTCAAGATAAAGCCTACCTATTTGGGGGCATTTAGATTGTTTCCATAGCTTACCCAATGCCCCAGAATAGATGACTGGATCAAGAAGATGCGATACATATACATAATGGAATATTATTCAGCAATCAAAAAAGATACACTGATGCAATTTGCAGCAACATGGACGGAGCTGGAAGGGATCATGCTCAGTGAAATAAGCCAGAAAGAAAAAGAAAAATACCGGATGGTCTCACTCATAGCAGGAATTTAGAAAACCTAAATAAGGGACCAGGAAAAAGACTAATTATAATAAAGTAAAAATCAAAATCAACAAGCAACTATAAATCAGCGACACACTACAGGGAGGGAGGAGAAGGCAGTAGGATCAAAACAAAGTGTGTGGGAATTGTATGGGGACTATAACCAAGATGAAAATGCATATATTGTGTGTGCAAAAATGATGTAAAAAATATATAAAATTTTTTAAAAATTAAAAAAAAGGTAAGGCCTACCATTGTCAACCTCACCAAGGGTCTCTCACCCACATCTCTTTCTCTTTGAAGTGTCTCCTTATGTCCCCAAGTCCCTGGTACAAGTCCAAGAAACAAGCAGAGCTTTTTCTCATGTCTTTCTGTGCCATGTTCTTCCTCCAGATGTTCTTGATCTCCTTCCATCCTTCTCCCTGTCTCCTCTAGTTTCTCCTTCCTGTTCAGCAGTGCCCTTCCTTAGGGTGAGGCAGAGAACCTGTACCCTCCCCTTTTCCTGGGGATTACCTCCTTAAATTCTATTTTACACACCATAGGTTTATCTTTTACAGTTGTGTAAATATATTACTCAGCCATTTCTACCAAAAAAAAAAAAAAAAGTTTCTCTTAACCAACTTCCATCTCATCGCTTTTGTGTGAAGAGTAGTTTGTCTGGAACTCAGTGGGTTTGCCAGGAACCTAAGACAAAGGAGGCGTTTAGAGGAATGGCTGAAGGCCTGATTTCTTTCCTCTATTAGAAGCTGCTGGGCTCCACAATGGAATGATTAGACCTCATTAACACAGGAATCAAACCTCATTCCTGCCAACTCCCTGCAGGGAGACTGATACTGGCTGCAGTCCTGGAGCAGCTGTTATTTTTCACTCAGGTGAACTTCTAAACAAATAACTCCCCTGTTACTCCAAAGCCAGGCTCCTAACAGTTTCTTAACATTTATTTTCCTGTCCTCAGTGAAGTTTTTAGAATTCACACTGTGCCAGTTATTTATAACCCCAGGCTGATGCTTCCACAGGCACTTGAAAAAAATTATTAGTGTTCATTGAGAAATTTGGTCCAATATTCCACCGTGTTGTGCATCTAATTACTTTCTTGGTGACTGCATAGAGTAGATGTTCCATCTGGGCTAACTGATCTCTGACTTAGTCTAAATGCTACTTGTTTCAGTGTTTTCTTTTTCTAAATGTTACAGGGCAAGGAGAGGGGCACCCCAGACCCCGTAAACCTGCCTGTTCTAAATAGGTTCTGCTGTAGGCCACATCAACACAAAACATATGAGACTTTAATGGGAAGGAACTTTAATACAATTAGGAAACAATACAGGAAAGGCAAAGAATATAGTTTCTAATTCAAGCACCTACAATTACCTGTCCCCTCATGGGTAAAAGTCCAGCCAAGCAGGATTGGCCCAGAGCAAGGCCCCAAAGCCTGCCACAAGTCTAAATCACCTTCCAGTGGGGACCCACAGAAAAGGATCAGAAACAACCAGACAAGTCTGGAGGGAAAAGAGCAAAATCAAAAGCAGGACAAAAACTGCCATTGTCACCTCCCCACGGGTCTCTCACCCAATCCGTGTCACCCAGTCCACGACCAAAAGGCAAATGAAATTTCTTCACATGTCTCTCGGCTCCATGTACCTCCTCCAGGTCTCCTTCTGGCTCTCCATCCTGCTTCCTTCCTTCCTCAGTCTCCTCTGCAGCTTCTTTTCTCCCTGCTCAGCTCCACCCTCCTTTGGGTGTGGCAGGAAACCTGGAACCTCCCCCTTTCCTGGGGATCACTCTGTTACATAAACTCCTCCTTCTATCACTTTCTCACTGTCCTCTCCAGAATATGTGTTCCTGAGTCACAGATCTCTTGCTATCTCAACAGCACTCTGAAGTAATATCTTTAACTGGGGTCTGAATATACTCTATTGGTTTGTTCTATAGTGTTCATTCTGGAATACTCTGTTCAGTTCAGGAATAATAATGCATGCATGTTGAATTTTCCATAATTCTTCATCCTATATACATGTCTTCTCTCTTTAAAAGCTCATGGAGGGAGCAGAGTGGAACTACGTAGTGGACTATGGGTGTTTGGGTGGTGAGAGCATTATGGTAACATCACTGGAAGGGAAGGGTCCTAAACTTCTAAGATACAAACAACAAAGTAAACTAATGTTACCTCAATAAAAAAAAAATAATTAAAAATGTCTGTGACATCTGGCAGCCTATTCTGTATCATTCTTCCAATTTATCCTCTTAATACCTTGAGGATAAGACTCTCTATTGACCTCCATTCACATGATTTTACCATACATGTGACTGGTTCATGTATAAACCTTATACAATTATTTGTCTACTTTTTTATTTATGCATACAAGAACTGGGGTGTAGGCCAGAGGTGCTGAGGGTGAGGATTCACCAGAGACAGAGTGAAGAACAGAAAAGGCAGATCTACTGAAATACACTGCTGAGGGGAGCAGTGGGCAAGACAGGAGAAGTCTGCTGGGCTGTGTGGGTTAGCTCCCTGGCTGGGGATTTAACTCAGGCTGCAGTGGCTGGCAATAGCTTAATAGTGCTGAGACTAACTTCTGTACCACCGGGGAAGCCCTATCTGTCTACTTTAATATTGCATTTGACCATCACACCTAGCCACAACGCCAGAAAAATTATTGTGTGAATGACCATTATTGTATACAGTCTGTGAGTCTGGAGGTTTTTGGTCTCCTGAATGAAAGCAAAGATTTCCTGAATTATTTTTTATAATTATAGCCACTTTAATTTCTTAATAAGGGTTAACATAGTACTTAGGTTGATGTATGTCTAGAATGTAAAAGAGATATGGACAAGGAAGATATTTTAGCAAACCTCAGATTGTTACTGTGAAGTTTTTTTTTATATTCTAGTTAATTACCCCTATTCAGAACATCTGTATCAGTCACTATACAGATCCGCTTTAATATTATTAAATATAATCTATGCCCTAACCAGACAGGTTTAACCCCACACATATAAAGTAGTTATACTTAGCAAAATGGTTGGTAGTTTTTGCTTTATTATTTTTAATTTTTTCTTCTTTACCATAAGGTGTGATCTAGAGACGACAACAGATGATTCAAAAATATACATTTATTGACCCCTATTTTATGGTTTTTATTATTCTCAGAAGAAAAACATCCTGCTATTTTTCTTTCTTTGCTCTTAACTCCAAAACCCTAGTATATATTGATGGTACCTACCAAGAATTCTCAACCCCAAATTTTAGCTTCAACTGTCTGTGTCTTAACTCTCATATTCATTATGTAAGATGTTAGTATAATACTGATTTATCCTTGATTCTGAACTCTCCACTCCTTTCTTTCATTTTTTCATCTTCCAGAGTTTCTTCTTGAAATATTCACATTTATAAATATTGAGAAACAAAGTGCTAAAAGTATCATTTCACAAAACTGATTTTTTTTATTTTAATGGATTTACAAGGAACTTTCAAAAGGAGATAATATATGATAAAAAATGATTCAGTTATAAGTAATCATGGGATAATAAAAAGGTAGAATCATTTAATATAGAGAGATCTGTAATTCAGTTATATTTTCAATTATTTGCTAGATGATTATACTAACTTCTCATAATTATTGTGAGAATTGAATTAAATGTATGTTGTGTCCTGTGCTTTTGCATGGTAGCTGAAAGGTGTAACTTTCTTTTTTCTTTTCAGATTATTGTAATGGTGGGCCTGTAAATGGTGTTCAAAAATAACACAAAAAACTGTATTTGAGATCTAACAATATTCTAAGTATACAAAATAGATAGATACCCTACTTATGGGTTACTATAAGAATTAATTTAAATTAACCTAGAATATAAAAATAGATACCAAATTAACCTAGAATATAAAAATAGATACCAAACAGATATAAATTAACAAATGAACAAATATTTATTTGGTCCCTACTGTAGAATACACATACATCTAAGTAGTAATGACAGAGACTTACACAAAAAGGGACAAAGTTCCTTCCCTTAGGATTTACTCAATGAGTCTATAAACAAATGAATAATATTGCACAATGTAATGGCAGGTCATGATATATGTGATAAGGAACAATAAAAACACCATACTATTAAGATCTTTTAGGGTAAGCTATTTCTGAGGCATTATAGATATTGAATGTTAGAAAGGAATAAATTATAGAAGTACCTGGTGTGTACAAACTTTCCAGGTGGAAAATAACCTCAAAGCTTTATGATAAGAGTAACAGAGTGTATTTTCAAGAAACAGATTAAGGAACAGTAAATATCTAAGGATAATAATTCAATTTGGTTGATAATTCTTTGTGGGCTATAGCAAATACTTTGGATTTATTCTAAGTGCAATTAAGAAGTCACTGGAAGGTTTTGAACAGAAAAGTGACACAATATGACATATACTTGAATTGGTTATTCTGCTTCTTATTGTTAATACACTCAAGAAGTTGTTCAGAGGGAAATTAATTAACATCATCCAAATAAGAGATTATGACTTTGACATGAGTGGAATCTGGGCAAGCAATGACCTATCGTTGGACTTGGAATGTATTTTAATTGTACAGTTAATAAGATTTGCAGATTAATTGGATGTGATATTTAACCCTTGAGCAAATGCATGAATGTTGATATAATTTATTGAGAAGGGTAACTGGGGGGTGGTAGCATGTTTTAGGTGGTGAAAACAGTTTTCGTTATATTAAGTTAGAAACATGGTTATTTTCCAAGTCCATATGTCACATGAATTATTGTATATAGCAGTCTGCAGTTCATGAGTGAGGCCAGGGACAGTCAGACATTTGGGATTCATTAATGCTGAGATAGTATTAAAGTCATGGTACCACTCAAAGCTACCTATAAAATGAGCATAAATGAAGGGCAGAGAAGATCACGGACCTAGTCTTAAGATTCTTCAAGTAGTTTTCATGTGGAAAAATGTGCAAAAACAATGAATGCAACTTCATTTTTGAAAAAAAAAAAAAACAGCTTTCATTGATATGAGAAGTTTTCAGGATGATAAAAAGGAAAGAGATCTTTGTCTTGAAAATTCAAAAAACTTATTATTAGAAGTAGGTAGGAAATAAACTCTGATGAACTATGCTAAATATTCAAATAAGATGAAGACTACACATTGTCAGATTTGGCTAGAAGTATTTGATAAACTTGATTAGAGGAGTAATGAGGATATAATTGATGAATTAATAAGTTAATTAAAATTTGTGAGAGGTTTACCCCAGGGTTAGTTCCAGAACAGTTCTTACTTGCTTTAATCAATTGAGTGCAACCCGTTTCTGTAGCCATGGTTAAATATCTCTAGGAAGATGAAAAAAATTCACTCAGATATATGACAAATAAGGTGACATTTATTCCAATTTCTGTAAAAAAAAAACAAAACAAAACCATGAGTTTCTTACTTTCAGTATTTGAGGGCTGTAATCATTTTTGTATGATGAGGGAATATATTGATGTTACCATGGAGATTTAGTATGGCACGTGAATGAGTGTGAAAGACAGGGAAGCTCTGAGTAAGTCTATAGTAGACCTAGGTAAAAGATAACCTTAGCTCTTGTTGATATAATTTCAACTACCAGATAAAGTTATGTCTAATGATGATCCTATATCTGAGTTTTCATTTTCAGTAATTTTTTCTTTGTTTAAGCCATTTGAATTTTCCTTGTATATCCTTCTATATCTGAAGCATAAAAATTATCTTTTGTGATGCATAAGTATCATAAGTAATCAGATTATCTTCTAACTGGATTGTCTGATATTGATTGATGAGTTATTTATTTAGATTGGATATAGGTTTCTTTTCAGATACGTGTGCTGCAAATATATTCTTCCTCTGTTAATTGACTTTTAATGCTTGGTGATACCTTTTGATGAACAAAATAGTTTACATTACTCCTTGTGTATACAATGCATTTCTCTGATTTAAAGCATACTTACATCTATCTATTATGAAATTTTGCTTTATTCTTCATATATTACATATGATTGGTCTAAACAGACAATTATACATTAGGATTGGTATAAACCTCTTTTGTAAAAATCTATGCATAATTCATTACTAAAAAATTGTGATATTTTCAAAATTGGCTGGATATCTGTACCCAAAGAGGAAGAAAGCTGAGCAATATTTGTAACATATATACAGTTCCAAAAGCAGCAAATTCCTAGACCAGCAAATAGAATAAAATAGACAATAATACAAATAATTTTCTAAGTTAAAAAAAGCAGAATAAAATACAAGAGTAATATATCAAAGCAATTAATATGTTAATATTAACATATGTTAATATGTTTATATTTAGATGTGACTGAATTGTTTCCCCTGCAAATTTATATGAGAACCCATTACACCTAATGCGGTATATTTGGAGTTGGGGCAGCTGAAGAATTAATTAATGTTAAATGAGGTCATAGTGCTGGAGTCTAATTCCATAGGATTAGAAAATCTGAAAAGCAGCATAAAAGATGACCCAATACTTAAAAATGGAGTCTCAATAGAAACTTAAAAAGCTATTAACAGGGCCTCCCCGGTGGTGCAGCGGTTGAACGCTGGGTTGCGAAGCTGCCCGCTGCCTCTGCGGCGCCAGTTCGATCCCCGGCTGCTCCCCGGCCACCGGAGGAGGGTCCCACATGGCGCGCAGACCTCTCCTGCCGCCCGCTGCTCCCCTCAGCAGTGTACTTCGGTCCTTCTGCCTGCTCTGCTCCCCGCTCTGGCTCTGGTGAATTCTCTCACCCTCCCGTGCTTCTGACTGTACCCAGTGCTTGTATAAATAAATAAAATAAATCTTTAAAAAAAAAAAAAAAAAAAAAGCTATTAACAGTAGCTTTAAAAAAGGTGCTGAAAGGGCCTCCCTGGTGGCACAAGGGGTTAAGACACAACCTATGAAGCTAGCCGCAGCCACTGCAGCATGAGTTCAATCTCTGGCCAGGGAACTGACCTACATGATGCAGCAGACTTCTCATGATTCGCCTGCTGCTGCCCTCAGCAGTGTATTTCAGTCAGTCTACCTGTTCTGTCCCCCACCCTGTCTCTGGTGAATCCTCTCACCCCCCACGACTCTGGCCTGTACCCTGTTCTTGTATGTATAAATAAATAAATCTTCAAAAAAAAAAAAGTGCTGACAATAAAATGTAAGCTAGTGAAAATACCTTTTGGTATTTAAGGAAAACCAAAGGCTGTTTCAAAGATGCAAACACAGAGATTTTGGCATGACAGACCTACTTGAAGATAAATACTGAAGGAAATAGAAAAAAAAAATTGAGTAATTGTCAAATTAAACCCATCACATCAAAAGTTACATTAAATATAAATATTATCAAGCTGGATTTTTTTTTTTTTTACATTTTAAAAGGGTAGGTTTATTGGAAAGGAGAAAGGAAAAGAGAGGCACCTGCACAGTCACAGGCAGGCAGAGAGCTACTCAGGCTGGATTTTAAAGAGAGCTGTTTACGAGACACACCACTGCAAAATGACACAGAAATGTTGAAAGGAAAAGATTTAAAAAATCTACAAGGGCTCCAAAAAGTATGAATAAATGAATGTTCTTAAGAGGTAAAGATACACAGTACTATTGTATTTAACAAGAGGGATTTAGAAGTTTTCTAAATAGGAAAAGAGAAGTAGGGCATTGTAGAAAGAGAAGAGAGGAGAAACATTGTTAAACAAATATTCTAGAGAAAATTGGAGGAGATTGGATTGAGAGTACAGTGGAGAGGTTAGCTTTCAAACCAGCAGGAATATTTGATTGACATTTACTTTCACATGAAGCATGAGACAAGTTCATCAGTAAAAAGTTTTGCTGCAGCTACAATCAGCTGTTGAGGTGGAGGCGTGAAATAGGCCAATAATTGGGTATACCCTGAGCTGGAATTTTGCTAGGCCAGAGAAAGGGATAATAGGATCAGAGTATTTACAAGTGAGTGATTATAGATCTGAACCATAGAATCTTAGCTGGAAAATAGAGAAATAAAAAGATAAGGGAGGCTAAAAGTGACTAGAGTTCTAACTCTTCCCCAACACACCATACACATTACATTTTAATAAGAAGAAAACAGAAAACATTATTTTCATATACATATCCACAGTGGAATAGCAGATATGATCAGAATAAATGAAAATAGACACTGTAATAAAATGCATTACTGAATACTACTCATCCATATGGCAACAAAAATAATGCTTGAATAAAAACTTGCTTTGAATAATATTTAGAAATAGGTTTAACTGCTATAATTCATCTCAGCCTCTTTAGGAGTAAGTGAAAAATATCAGTATTTGACGCTTTTATTTATGTGATTTTTTTTACTTTATTTTTAATTACTAAATATATATAAATGCATAGATAGTCCATTAGAACTTTAAACCATTAGAAACAGGGCCTCCCTGGTGGCACAGGAGTTGAAGTCTCAGTGCTATCAAACTATGGCTAGTCACTGCAGCATGATTTGGATCCCTGGCCAGGGAGCTGACCCAGATAGTACAGCAGACCTCTCCTGTCTCCCCGGCTGCTCCCCTCAGCAGTGTATTTCAGTCAATCTGCCTGTTCTGTTCCCCACTCTGTCTCTGGTGAATCCTCTCATCCCTGCACCTCTGGCCTATACCCCAGTTCTTCTATGCATAAATAAATAAAAATAAATCTTAAAACAAATAGAAACATTCTGGGTTTTATACTAGTCTTAATTTTATCTAACATTTTTTAAATTAAAAAAAAAGCATCACTAAAAATGCCTAAAGATATTTTATGTCTTCTCATGTAAAAGTGGTTGAATTTGTTAATATGATAGGTTTGGTTATTTTTTTCCTCATAATTTTATGTCCTTCTTTTAAGTGTTAAAAACAGATTGTACTCGGGAACTATTGAAATAGGGGAAAAGACACACTTCAGTAGAACTGTGCTTGATTTTGAACATTTCATTGACAATGAGCATTTATAATCAAGAAACTGGGTGGCATTGGATTGAAAATTACTAGGAGGAAACATCTGGAGAGTTGGGGGGTGGATTCTGGTTGAATATACTTGACAGGACTCTTAAAAATTTATTTTATAATTTTATCAACATTATTTGACAATACTGTACATGATTCAGAAATTTGGAATCATACACAATTTTATATTTCTCAATGTTACTTACATGTATTTCTTTATATCAAGAATGAGCTATACCTATTGTATGGACAGTTAGATATTATTGAAGCCAGAATTATGAGAAACAGGAATTTCGTCCTGAGACTATTTGAATATGCTGCTTATGCCCTGAGAGAGGTCTCCTGAATCCCAAATGTTATTTTCTAATCAAATAATAATAGGCACAATAACTCAGTTACAGTGTTAGTAGAGATTAATTTCCTAGAAAACAAGATAAGGTAAACTAAAATTGATTGCTTTTGTTTTTAGCTGTAGTTTCAGATTTAATAAATGTCTAACGAAAAATGAAAGATTTTGGGTCTTACTGTCTTAGAATATACTTTGAAACAGTGTGCTATGTAGGGAACAGGGTATAAATAAATTGGCAGAAACAGAACCAAAGATGATCCTGTATTTTAAACTATAATTGAAAGGAATACCAGAGTTGATTTTAAGTGTGTTTAGGAAGGCTGTCCTAGATCTGCTTTGTATCTAGGCTGCAGCACATAATTTTTGGTAAATTTACCATTTTACATAAACTTTAGCTTGCTAAGCTCTAAACTGGAAACAGTGACAATAACCATCTCTGGTAATTGTTCTGCTATTTTAATAAAAATATTCCATATAGACTATGTAAGTGTAATGCCTGATTCCTAATGAAAATGCTCTAATTAGATATTTTTATTGCTATACTAGGTAAATTAAAGTTAATTTTTAGGTCTTTGACATTATCCTGGCACAAATTAAAAAAATGGGTCTCTGTTGACATTTTCTTTGCATCCATATTTAATTGATCTGAAATATATTAGTCAAGTGTGTATTTATACTGAGTTTGTGGGGAAATTGTTATATTGAATAGATAAAAATAACATTTTAACAAGTTAATCTGAAATAGAATAAGTTATTACTACATACAGGTTTATTATAGTAACTCCCAAAATCTCATACTACCTTGCAAGCCATAGATAGATAGCAAATATAGATAGCATATCATAGCAAGCATAGATAGCAAATCAATACATTTCAGTAATTTTTCTTATTATAATTGATGTTAATTTAATGTAAGTGAACACATAGTGTGGATACAGTTATGTAACAGTCATCACATCACATCATATATATATATGTGTGTGTGTGTGTGTGTGTATATATATATATATATATATATATATATATACTTTTAGAATTGATGAACACATATATATGTTATGTGTGTTCATCAATTCTAAAAGTCCCTTGTGCCCTTTGGAGTCAATCCTCTTCCTTCAACACAAAAACCTTAGCAACCATTAATCTTATGCTTTAAAACTCTAAAAATAATTTTTAAATGTTGAGATAATTTTAGAATTACACAAGGTTGCAAAGTTCTTATGCCCTCATCTAACTTCTCTTTTTGTTAACATCGTAAATAATCATGGGAAAATGATCAAAAGAGGAGATAAAACTTATTTTTATTACTAAGTAATATTATTAAGTAATATTATCAGGTAAATACAGAATTTATTGCAACATCACCATTTGTTTCTGCTCCTTTATAGTCCCAGGTCTAATATCCAAAATGCTGTGCATCTAGTCATTTTATCTCACAGAAGCCATCTCTAAATGTGTAAGCATTTTGTCTACTTAAACTTCTGTTCATTAATTTAGTAACCCTCACTAGATGTAGCTCATAGCAATCACTGCTGTGTGATCTAATGATGATTTTTCTGTTTCCTTATTCTTTCTGCACTCAGGGTTTCATTGCAATAACATATATTTCAATTTCATTAGCTTTGTCAAACTAAAAAATAACTCATTTTTAGCCACTTACATAATTTCTCATTTAACTTTATAATTTATGCAGGTGATTATAGCAAAAACTCCAATGAATTCAAAGTTCTAAATTCAGATCAGCTCAACCTTTTGCAAAGAGGTAAGAAGAATAACCTGCCATGTTGTTGTCAATACTGTCAATCTTTCATGTTGCCAAAAGAGGTGGAGACTGATATGTGGCAAGTCCTAATTTTTGCTAATCACTGATAAAAATAAATGCTTCCCATTTGATGAATATATATGAATGTCAAACATGCCTTAAATATTTATGTTTTTCCATTTAATTATCTTAAGTAACAACTTGTGGGTGAAAAATACAAGGTTTACACAAATAAGGAGTAGGACATGAACTAATACTAGTAACTTTTTTGCAGCATAATTGAATAATTCTAAAAATGCCTGACATTGAAATATTGCAATGCAAGTCTAATACCAACCACTGGATACAAATTAAGAACAAGTCCTGAACAAACAGTCATCACTTAGATGCCAGACGTATGTCTGAAGGTTCCCAGACCAATTACACTCTGACAGCTACAAATTCAGCAGTTTCCATTACCCCTCAGATTCAATAATTTGCTAGTAGAACTCAAAGTTGTACTAGTGCTATATTCATTACTATAGTTAGATGTTAAAGGATGCAAATCATACCCTACCAAATGAAGAGACATATGAGCAAGAGCTGGGAAAGGCTGTGACTCAGAGTCTCCGTATCCTAACCCCGGGAAATCAGGCTGTGATGTTCTCCCTGATTCAAAACCAGGAGTTTCATCCAAGCATCTGTGTCCAGAGCTTTTATCATTATGTAAATGTGATTGATTGAATCATTGGCCATGAGACTCATCTCAATATCTTGTTCACCTCCCCTCCCTAAGAGGAATCTGGGTTGATATAGCCTAGCTTACATGTGGTTGTTCTTTATTGCCTGACCAGTCTCCATCACGAGTGATTTCATTAACATAAACTCATGTGTGGTAGAGGCATCCACCATAGATAACTAAGACTTCTCTTGCTCAGAAAAGTCTAAGAATTTAGAAGCTATATCCCAGGAACTCTGGGGGGAAAAAAAAGACAGACAGATTCTTTAATATACAACAAGATTAATAGAATTTGGCATCAGTGAGAGCTATCTGAAAAGCATCTTATAAAAATAACTTTAAGATGAATCACCGTGGAGATTAGAAGCCTCTGCCAAGCAGGTAGTTTACCATTGCATATTATGGGTAGAGGAAAAGAGAAAAAGGGAAACATACAAATTTGAGATCTCTTTAGATACTGGTTATGAACATTGACAAGCCTGAGTTAGTGTTCAGGGTGTAAATGCCATGATTGTTTCCTTACCTGAAAATTATGTAGCCCCAACCCATATTTATTCTCCTGGATGCCTTAAAATTGTTTCTCTAACATACTAATATCTAGACATACTGAAAAATATTTAAGTAGTCACAGAAAATGTAGAAAACTCTTGAAATAATTCAACTAAAAAGTGAAAAAAGGTTATAAAGAAGAGGACTTAAATAAGAGTTTGACATTGAAAGTGTATGCAGCCAAAAAATAAAAAGGGACTTTATAGCACAATACCATAATGAAAAACTTACACTGGATATGAGAGTTCAAACTTATGAAAAAGCAATAGTTATTAATAAATATCAATAAAAACATTTGGCATCCACACATCAGTCATTTCCTCAGAAAGAATACGTATGCTGTTCAGCCTCTTGGTGTACCATGGTTGAGGAAAACCAGGAAGAGTCAGTGAACTTGAATTTAGGTCAATAAAAATGATACAGTTTGAAGAACAGAGGAAAAAAATAGATTTTAAAAACATAGAGCTTCATCTCTATGGAACAATATTAGAGTGTCTAATATAAAGATGACAGAAGATTTCTAATAATGCCAACTTCTGTATTTATGTAAAGTGATACAATATCACTAAGTAATGAGAGAAGGAAAAATATAGGAGTTCCAATTATGTTTAGGATATACAAAGTTGCAAAAGGACACTTCCTCATGCTAACAAGAAAAAGCTAGATAATCTAAAAGGTTGGAAATTTTCTTAAACATAGTCAGAGATTTGAACAGATAATTTTTATTCCAGAATAAGTAAACAATCTAAGTAGAAAGGGAATACATTTGCTAGTTCATCTTGGGCAGATCACTGAAGAAGTGGCCACCATAAAAGCAGTAAGAAGAAAGTAGATGAAATTTTTAAAATTCTTAGTCTTTAAAATTCTTAGTCTTAGTATGGTCTAACATAAGAGTTTAGAATCTCTGAAAAAAAAAAATCTCAGATGCATGAAGATATCCACTGTCTTTTGATTTTCTTAGGACCTCCACCTATTGCTTATGAAAAGCATTATGGTCACTTTTAAAGACCTGACTGAACCATCTTAGGTGGTTCAGCAGCAATGAATGAATGAATGAATGAATGAATGAATGAATAATATATGATGCCTATTCTTAGGTTGTTCTGTTATAGAACTAAAAGGCTTTAACAACTGAGAGTGTCAGTTTAAACTATTCCATGGTAGCTCCATGGCCTCACCTCAGTGTCCATTTTGTTTGTCCTTGTGACCAGCAATTACCTTAAACTGATCTTAGCCCCTCAGGCAAGTGCATACCCTGGGTAACAGCTTGGACAATCTCAAATAAATTAAAGTTTCTAATGTGACTTTCCCAACAGCCTTGTGATGAGTAGTCACCCCTATTACCCAAGGATTTCCTTTTCTTTGTCACCTACATAAGACTCGGGAGGGGTTTACCAATGTAGGTCTGTAATCCTAAACAGCCTATTTGGCCACCATTTTGTTACCTGCAGTTCTGCATTCCTATACAAGGTCAGAACTGCCCAGTCAATCAATCAGAGTCAAACCTTACAAGGTACCTTTCATGTGAGCCAAGAGCTTAAAGTTTGATCACTGGGAAGGCTATGCATCACAAGGTATGACTGGGAATGCTGGGGGGAGACGAGGCCAAAAAGGGGGGCTGAGGACCAATGTATGACAAGGGACCCTAGAAACTGATCAGTGGAAAGCCTTGTTGATAAGATTAAAACCATGGCTGGGGAACTAGGGCTTGATCTCAATGACGATACTGAGTCACCAAACAGATGAGAAGCGCCTGGAGAGCAGACTAACAATCCGAGATAATATAGATGTTAGCACATTTTCTAGTTACTTTCTTTCCCTTATCCTTTTTTTCCTCCTTCCCCTTACAACTGATGTTATATGATTATTCTATCAATAAAAAGGCCAGGATTTTGCTCTTCAGTAGCATCCTGCTTTATGTAGCCTGCTCCTCAACTCCTATTTCTTTATCAGTGTGGTGTTGCCTGATGCAACACCAAAACCCAGCATTTTGAGTTTGTATTGACCATTCCAGCCACTAGGGAACCCCAAAGCACTCCGCTCACAGATGACCATAAGTACATAGTTTTCATTTACTGAGCATCTGTTCAATGCCAGATATGGTAAATTGGAACTTTCACATCCGTGATTTCAATTTATATGAAAATACTGTTAGGTGTCCTCTTGTTTTACAAATTGAGAAATCAAGGATCACAGAGGATAAGTAGCTTTGTGGTGTTCCAATATTAAAAAGGGACAGAGTTGTAACTTGATCTTTGGTATGTCTGGAAAAAAATCCATGTTTTTGGATTATTCCCTTTTCACATTTCTTTTGATAAGAAAGGAAGGAGTTTTTTGTTTTTTTTGTTTTTTTTTTTAAATGGTGAACAAAGTTGAGTGTATTTTTAGTTCTGGGAGACAGCAAATGGTGGAACTGGAAAATAGAGAAGCAATATTACAGAAGGTAATCAGGGTGTCAAGGATCATTGATAATGGTAGAAAAACTGCACTTTTATGAGAAGACTGAAAAGTATTGCTTGAGAAAGGTGGAGGAAAAAAACTGGGATATCTTGAGTGAAAAGTAAAAAAAAAAGTAGTTTATTTTAGATGATTTTTATTTTCTCTCTGAAATAAATAAGTCATAGGCTAAAAATAACAGGCAGAAAATTGGAAAACTTCAGAAAGGAGGTGAAGTGTGGCTCTTATCTGCTGATAGTTATGGGAGCAAGGTTTTAATAAAAAATATATTAAAGAACTGGTAAGGGCATTAGGAATTATAGAAAAGCCATGTACTGACAGTGACAGAAATAGCTAATTCTTATTAGCAGCTGATTAACAATAAACCATTCACTGGTTTAATCATGAAGTAGCTTTCATTTTTGTTGTTGTTGTTGCTAGTGTTATCATTATGATTATTAAAATGATTGCCATTCTTAATTTCTTCAATGCTGTAATATATTTCTCATGTCTTCATATAGTTCAAATTGGGTGATCTTAAATATGCTGAATACTTGCAATCTTGGAAAATCTAAATTGATTTTTAGTTCTTTTTTTTTAAAGATTTATTTATTTATGCATACAAGAGCTGGGGAACAGGCCAGAGACGTGGGAGGGTGAGAGGATTCACCAGAGACAGAGTGGGGAACAGAACAGGCAGATTGACCGAAGTATACCGCTGAGAAGAGTAGCGGGTGACACAGGAGAGGTCTGCTGCGCCACGTGGGTTGCTCCCTGGCCGGCCAGGGATCAAACTCATGCTGCAGAGGCTGTGGATTACTTCATAGGTTGCATCTTAACCCCTTGCACCACCAGGGAGGCCCTAATTCTTTTTTTTTTTTTAATTGAAATAACATTGCTTTACAATATTGTATATGATTCAGAAATATGGGCTTACACCTCTTAAAATCTGTTACCACACCACACCCATTACTAAGGCGCACCCATAGTCATTCACCATCATCTGTTGGACCTACTCCACACCCTAGTCTCCACTCCTCCCAGCCAGAAGTCTCAGTTTTAGGGTTTGTTATTGATTTGATTCTGTCTGATTCTTTGTTTTCTGTCTCTGTATTCCACATATGAGGGAAACCATCCACTATTTGTCTTTCTACTTCTTACTTATTTCACTAAGCATCATCCCCTCTAGTTCTAGTCATATTCTCACAAATGGCAAGAGTTCATCTTCTTTTTTTATAGCTGAGAGTATTGCATTGTGTATGTCCTTTTGAATTAGTGTTCTTGCATTCTTTGGGTAGATAACTTGGAGTGGACTTGTTGAATCATATATTAGATCTATTTTCAATATTTTGGGTAACAGCCACCCTGCTTTCCATTGTAGATCAGCCAGTCTGCATCCCCATCACCTTTTTCTCCATATCCTGACCAGCAATTGTTGTTAACTTAGCATCCTTTCAACATCTCACTGGTTTTATGAGTAAATAAACTATATTACACATGTTTATATCACTTTTTATATTTGAATAATCCCTGAAATGGAAGTTAATTTTTTTAAATTCATCATTTGGAAGTAAAAAATTAAGTGAGGTAAAGTTTAAAAAATTTGAAGATTCAGCAAAATGTTTGAGTGATGTTGACCCTCTGTTCTGTGTTCCTCTTAAATTGAGACATTAGATTAAGAGATGGCATAAATTGGGGAGATTTTTCAAAATTTACTTTTATTTTAACTGTTAAACAATTGCTGTATCAATTTCTTCTGATCATTCAAGAAAATCTAACTTTCTAGAAGGAATTCAGATGCATTTTTATATGTTGAACAAGCCAATTATTTGGTCTAACAGATGAGTGACAAGTAGGATAAAACTGTAGAAAAGTATCCATTAAATAAACAAACATCATTCTGTCTCCTTTTTTTTAAAAAAACCCTAGCTTGCCCCTCTGTCTTTGGCAAATGCTGTAGATCAGTCTTGAAATATTTTTCTTCTTCATTAATAATTTTTGGGATGTTAATCATGTATAGTATGTAAAGGAGATAAATTTTCAGTAAAATGTGTAATCCAAAAGAAAAGACAAATAGATATTTGGAGGAAATAGGTAAAAGATGAAGTTAACATGAGCATTAGCTGGTGGTAAATTTATCAGAGCCTTTTTCTAATGTTTTGTTGTACTATTTCTTTTTAAGATTTTTATTTATTTTATTATTTTGTATGGAAGAGCTGGGGTATAAGCCAGAAGTGGGAGTGTGTGTGCAGAGATTTACCAGAGTCAGAGTGGGGAGCAGAACAGGTGGATTGACTGAAACGCACTGCTTAGAGGAGCAGGGATGAAACAGGAGAGGTTCTGCTGTGCCATGTGGGTTAGCTCCCTGGCCCTTGATCCATCTCTGGCCTCCAAAGTGGTAATCACTGATAGTTAACCCCTAGGCCACCAGGGAGGCCCATTTTTGCTTTACTTTTAATGAAGCTAACTTGCTACATTTGTAGTGAATAACAATTTTTTGATTCTCTTAGTCCTTTTTATATACCCTGAGACATACACCTCGTTTGGAGACAGAGGTTTTCTCTGATACTTCATCAAACACCATTATTGAAAAGTTCAATTCTTATCATAAAAATTGGCTGAAATAAGTTGTAGAATAGCAACTCAAAAAACATTCATCATGTTAGGGGCTTGTCAAATGTGGCCATGAGGAATTTGACTACTTGAATCCAAATGTCTCCATTCACTCAAAAGAAATATTCTTTTGATTTTCAAAGGATATATAAAGATTCACGAATCAAGGCATTTGACTCTATTTTTTTTCTAAAATGAGATTGAATTTTAGGTGATGGTTTTCTTAAAAGAACACTGAATAATTTTTCTGTCATGGTGACAGTAGTCTTAAAATAACAACAAAACAAAACAAACAGACACCAAATAAACTATAAGCCCTTCAAAGAAGTAAAGGGTACTTATTTTGTACCCATGCTAGATATTTACCTTATGAAAATGTTAAGGCTTTGCTTTGCCTAGAAAATTTAATGTAAAATATGAATGCAAATGCAGCTTGACTTATTTTTCTATAATTAACATAAGAAGAGTGGTAAAGATCAGTATTCATCGAGAACACCTGCTTTTTTCAGTATCCATAAAAATTAGCACTTTGTGAATCATCCTGAGCTAACCTAGTTGTATGAGACACTCTATTACAGAATGTTAAAAGAAATGTCAAAAAATACATGCCTCATTTGTTTAGTGCATCTCTTTTAGAATTCACTTTCTACCTGAGTTATAGGACATTTGATTCTTTCTGTTCAACATTTCATGTGTAGTGTTCTCACTGTGCCATTTAAAGTGAATGAATATTGAATAGCAGTTGTGAAACTATTTGTAGGGAATTCTAGTTTCAAATAGACAATGAAATCCCTAGAAAAATATTATAATTTTACAGTAGATTTTGCTGTCACAATCTCAGAGTGATTTGAAATGGGATTATCTTTTATATTTATATGTATTTAGACAATCTTTATAATGCCATGTTATCCGTGAAAAATTAAGCTGGTATGAGAAATGATTATAAAGCAGAGATGTTAAAAAGAATAGGAAGCATTAACATATTGAAGAAAAGTCGATTGCTTTTGGAATAAATATAGACCACTTAAAAATTCACTGTAATAATATAAAACTCACGTTTTATTTGTATTCTATGAAGACAAAAAATTAAATGATTATCTTCAATGAGATTTATGAATTAATGTACAATTCAATGTCTATGTATAAAAATATGAGCAGAAAAGTAAATTTGCATTTTTGAAAACATCTATAAGACTGTGATCATATTGATATATGAAAATATATCTTGAATATGTCCTTTTGTCTATGTTGTCATTTAGTACTATCATTATAGAAAAATATAAAGCAATAGATAAGCATAAATTGTCTAATTTTAATTGCATCTATAAAATTCACTTTTAGTTTCTACTTTTGCTAAATCTAATTATCAGCTTATTACTTGAATTTGTTAAATATACTTCTCTGATTTTCTTTTTTATGGCAATTATAAACTCTCAATCAGATAGGGAGATAAACTCATCTGTTTTTGTGGTTGGATTCTGGAGAATTGTTCTCTACTCATATTCCCTTGTGGTCTCAAGAGGTCATGTGTTATATTTTCTTGTCTGCCCATTTTACTGCTTTAGATTTCCCTATTAAAAGAGAGTGTCCTGTTAAGTATATGAAAATATGTTCAACAATTTCAAGAGCAAACCATAATGAGCTATCACTATCTCATCTCTAGAGGGCAGTAGTAATTAGTGATGGTGAGTGTGAAAATGGGAGGAGATAAACTTAAGTAGCTGCGATGTTTGTAATAGTGAGCTTCCTCATTTGGTTTCTAATTTTTTGGGTGATTTCATTTTGTGAAAATTGTTAAAGCTGTAAATTATGATTTTTTGTTCTCCTATACTTTGCTATACTTCAAAAATACAGAAGAGCAAAAATAAAAGCAAATAAATTGGAGAATCAAATAGAGGACATCCATTTTTGTATTTTCCCTATATATTTCTTTTTAACCTTGTTTTTTTAACTTATTAAATATATATCCTCAAAATCTTTATCCTACTGATAATTAGATTATGTTCCATGATTACTATGCAAATGTTTTTTAAATGTATTTTTTTTCTGTTACAAGGAATATTGGGTTGAAGAGTCATGTTTATATCATCTAATAGTATCACTTTTAAATTTGAAAATAATAGATGAACAAAGTATTTTCATAATTATAAATAATTATTAGTATTAACTGCTTTTTATTATTACATATATTGCTTTTTATTTACCTCTCCCTTTGAAAAGCATAATACAGAGATGTGAAGATAAAATTTTTATTTAATGTTTTTACAAATTTGGCCATTCAGAAAGTGGGACAAATGAAGTGAGTCTATGATTGTCCCACTTCCATGGAGTCCCAGCTTTATGAAGTCCCCTGTAAAATACCTTCAGCTTTGCCATATTCTATTCATTAATGTCATGTCACAACTCTTGCTCATAGAACAATAGGAGGAAATTATACAAGGTAAGAGCACCAGGAGTGTCTATAACTTTATGCATATGTATACATACAATATGCTGCTTCTTAATGTAAAGCATACTTTCTTGTTTTTATCTGGCATAATGATTGAAAGACACCATTGCTCTAAAGTACATGTGAAAATATTTACTCAGAAACAAAATTATAAAATTTGACATTTAAGCTTTACATTATAGTGTATTTTAAAAAAACGGTACCTTAGAGAGTAGTTAAGAGTAATGACTTGATATCATTAAATGTTCCCTGATGTAGTCTAAAAAAGTAAGTTTAATTATATTATTTTTACCTACCTTAATAATCTGGCATCAAAAATAGAAATATTGATTACGTACTTTCTCATTTAGCTTTGCTTTTCATAATTACTATGACTACTTATTTCTTATGGAAAGCAATACTAATCAACCAATCATTCCTGCTTTCAACCTCTTCCAACATGCCAACAAACCATTATAGATGAAATGATTTAAAGAGATTATAAAATCTCTTACTTTGATTTTTAAAGGAATCAATGAAAGAAAAATTTCACTTTATTCCAAAGCTCCCATTTGTATTTTTACCCATGCAGTAAAAATACATGGGGTACATGGGATTTGAGCCATTTCTAATTAAAATTCTTCTACTGATCAAGATCGGCCTTAAACTTGATGGCTTGCACATTTGTTTAAAAACTGGCACCATTTTTCTAATGAGCTGTGAGTCTTGGGGCAACAATGTATTTATTGGGGCCAATAGTCACATAGTCAGATCATGAAAAGTTTTTATTACATGTGGTTTATAGTGCTATAAACTGTTTCTGCTTGTTTTTGTTTTTGTTTTTTGTTTTTTTTTTTGCTTCTAAAGTAGAAAATATTTTTCTGCACAGAACTTTGAAGTAAGGTTGTTTTCATAAAGGACACACTATGTATTATTTATATTATTTCAACTACTTATAGAAATATTGAACATTTTTTAAAAAATTGTCTTGGATCACAAACAACAGAATTAATGACATTCAAGGGAAAACTTAGCAAAATAAATTATAATACAGCCCAGTCATAATACTAGACTCATTAAAAGAGAGGATGGATGTGGAACGGTTTGATTTATTGGTATAAACAGAAACAGTGGAAAATAGTATTTCACATAAAAAGACTTAATAAAACATTTGCTGATTTAAATCTCTCATCAAACTGTAAAATTTTAACATCCTGAAGTTTTTGTTTGTGTGGTTTTCAATGAATAATTTCATATATATATTATATGTTATATATGTAATATTTAACATACCTGTCCAATTAATAGTGACCTTAAAAAGTATCATCTTAAAATAGTTCTTCAACTTGCCTTCTGTTATCTTTGGAGTGATCACTAGTGGTTTTTGTAGCCATCCCTCAAGGCAACTAGCTTAGATATTGTGGGAGGGTAGAATGAAGCCAAGCTTCCCTAAGATTAAAAAAAAAATTATTTTTATTTACCAAAAAAAAAAAGTTAACTATAGGCTAACAAAATTCTTGCACAACTTCTTTTTTTGGTCTTCAAGTTCTTATACCCCTGATCTTGTGCAATGTCATGCCAGAAACAATAGTATGAAGTGGAAAGACATTTTCTTTGCATGGCAAGTTTTGCAAAAGGACTACAGAAAAAAATCTTAGAGGAGATTGGTTTTAATACATCTCAAGAAAGGCATATTTAAATATATATATATATATAAAATCAAAATATGAGATAAAAAATATCTCTAAGTTTTGCTTTAAGGGATGGGGACATATCAAGGAAGAATTTTCTTTGTAAACCAATTTTGAAATACAGGGTTTTCATATGTCCCATAATGTAGTAAAATCAAATTTCCATTAAAGAAATTGTTTCAAAAATATATTACAGTTTTTACTCAATTCAGTATCTCTTATCACTGTTCAAAAATATATGATCAAAACATTTATGGTACAGATAATCACAAATGGGTGTGACAGTTTCATTGGCTTTCCTTATGAAACTTACATCATATATCACATTCACTCACAAAATATAGATCTTCCTTCTCTGAGACTTAGCAAACAAATTTAAAGTACACGATGATATTTCTTCTAAATTCCCTTTATCAGTGAAACAACCTCATCTTCACTGTGTATTGCCATAAGCATCTCCCCAGACCTTTCTACTTTCAACAATAAGGCATATCATTTACCCCCTTTCTGTTACTCATTTCCTACTAGATAGGTGGTTCCATTTGTTGACCTATAGGAAAGTGATTTCCCTTTGTTTCACATGACTTTACAACATATATAAAAAAGAAATCCTTATACTACACAGTTGGGAAAATGGTAAAAAGTATTGGAGAATAAGATTATACTGTTGGTCTATGTGAACTGTTTTGTTTATTGTTGATGCAGCTAGAAAAGAAAAAAACTCAGCGGAGAAGTAGAATATGAACTATTGAATATATTAACTGTAGATTTGTTATACATGGACTTTATCATGTTGAAGTGTGTTCCTTCTATACCCATTTTGTTGAGGAATTTTATTATAAAATGATATTGAAGCTTGTCAAGTGCTTTTTCTGCATCTCTTGAATTTGTCATATGACTTTGTTTTCCTTTGGTTGATGTGGTGTATCACATTTATTAATTTGAATATTTTGAACCAATTTTGCATCCCAGAAACAAATCCCACTTCATAGGGGTATATGGTTCATTTAATATATTATTGAATTTGGTTTGCCTATATTTTTGTTGAAGATTTTTGCATCTATATTCATCAGAGATATTGGCCTATAGTTTTCTTTTTATGTGGTGATCTTATCTGTTTTCAGAATCATTATCTGAATTATAGACTATTTGTTCTACTGATTCTAAGTATATACTCTTCTCAATCTGTAACGTGAAATAAATTACATGGTCTATTAACACAGACTTTCCTTTAATGAATTATAAGATATTAAGTCTTGGCAAAATCTCTTCACTTCTCTGAGTCTCATGTTTATTATCAGTAACATAGAAACCTGTCCTGCAAAATTGTTATGAGGATCACTATCCATATTTTCTACTGGGTTAGAATATATTAAAATTATATTTTGGATATGTTTGATAAATGTGCATTTAGATATTGAGATAATAAAGTATCTTACTACTATTTTTCTAAAGTTTCCTACATTATTTTGTGCATATGACAGGATATTCTTCTAACAGTTGGTACAACTTTCTAAACTTATGTCCAAAGATATAGATTAGCACTAATTATATATGTTAAATTCTTGGGTGTCTTTAATGACAGTTTTCTGAATTTAATAATATCTAAATATATTTATTATAAATGATATATTAAGTCCAAAATGCAAAGATATGTGGATTAATATTTTCATCTGATTCATTTCCTAAAGATGTCTTCCTGAACTAAACTCCTTTCAATCTCCTTTATCACTACATTTTTATAATGTTAAATATTCCATTGCATAGACAGAAAACACATTTCACCTACCATCTCTAACAACACTTTAAAATTTTAATTGGAAGTCACTGTTCAATTGACTATGCTAAATAAGATTAAAAATGATAACTTTCATTCTTAGTGAAATTTTAATCCTTTAAGTAATTGTCCTTCCATTGGTTATAAAACCATACCAGCTAAATAACTATCCAACATCTAGCTGTAACTACATGTTAGAACCTGTTCTGAGTCTCTTATCTTATTAAGTCGTTCATTTCTCACATTATATAAAGTAGGAACCATCATTATTCCCATTATTGAACTTATCATTATTGAACTTGTTTTCCTTTTGTTGATGTGGTGTATCACATTTTCTTTCTGGAGAATAAATTTAAGTAAATAAATATCAAGTAACATGTCCAGAGGCACTCCGTTGGAAAAGGATAAAGCTTTTTATCAAGTTTTATATTAAGGTATCATTGGTTCACCTTGTTTATGCTTTAGAAGTACAGGATCTCTCTCTGCAGATGTTACCACACTGCACCCACCACTAAAACATCCACAGGCCACCACCATAGTCCATTAAATTTTTATAACAAATGTTATCATCTGCAGAAATAATTTACTAAAATCATGAAACAGTAAAAGAAGAGAGCTAAGATGTAATATTGAAGCAAAGTAGAATGAGAATAAAAAGAAGAAAATGACAATCTAAGGGGGAAAAAATGAAGGATTACAAACAACTACAGAAATATTTACTTTCAAGTCTGGTAAATAAGCCTGAAAACGGAATTCAGTTGAAGCACTAACAACAAATACAAAGAGAAAGGGCAAAGTTAAAGGAAGATAATCAAAATGAGTACAAAGGAAGTGCAACTTATAATTGCAAATTGTTATCAAAACAGACAATTCAAAATGCAACAATTTTCTCTAGCTTCCCAACTTTGCTGGTTTGGCTCATGCCAAATATTTATGTCATCTTCTGATCCCTGATACTGACTTTGTTTTGTTCTTGGGCAAGTGCGGTCAAAGAGTAATCGATAGCTACTAGAGATGTTATTGAAGTGGACTCCTCATTATCTCCCACATCACTTGCTGCAAAGGATCTACCAATGTCGGTTGCTTCTTTTTTATTTTAAATTTATTTATTTTTAATTATTTTATATTTTTTACATCATTTTTCATTTTTGTACAATATATGCATTTTCATTGTGCTTATGGTCCCCGTAAAATTCCCACCACCCATTTACCTGTGAACTATTACCATAGTCCCTTGTGCTCTTCTCTCCCTTGTTTTGATCCTACTTCCTTCTCCCCCCAATGTAATATATCTCTGATTTATAGTTGCCTGTTGATTTTTATTTTTATTTTATTATACTTAGTTTTTTTTTTTCCTGATCCCTTATTTGGATCCTCTACATTCCTGCTATAAGTGAGACCATCCAGTATTTTTCTTTTTCTTTCTGGCTTATTTCACTGAGCATGATCCCTTCCAGCTCCATCCATGTTGCTGCAAATGGCATGAGTACATCTTTTTGATTGCTGACTAATATTCCATTGTGTATATGTATCACATCTTCTTGATCCAGTCATCTGTTTTCAAACATTTGGATTGTTTCCATAGCTTACCTATTGTAAATAGTGCTGCAATAAACATAGGGGTGCAGGTGTCCTTTTGAATTAATGTTTTTGTGTCCTTTGGGTAGATACCTAGGAGTGGAATTGCTGAATCATATGGAAACTCCATTTTTAGCAGATTGAGGAACCTCTACACAGCTTTCCATAGTGGTTGCATTCCCACCAGCAATGCAGAAGAGTTCCTTTTTCTTCTTTAGGCTTATATCCTGTGCGTTTCACCACCCTTTAGTCCAGGACAGAAACCTCAGACTAAATAGCCCTTTTTTTGAAATTTCTCCCCCCCACCAGATTTATTAGAAGACAATTAACATATAACCTTGTGTAAGTTAAAGGTATTTAAAGTTGATTGGCTACACTTATCTACTGTGAAATGGCCCAATCACTTCATAATAATGTGTGTGTTATGCTATTCGCTTAGCAGATTTTAGGTATATAATACGGTATAGACACCAGACTGAATATTAGATCCTCCAAACTTACTCATCTTATAAGTTTGTACCCTTTGACTAAGGTTATATATCTAAGGATAGATCTCCCTATATCCCTGAGTCTTAACCCATAGAACCACCATTAAACTCTCTGTTTCTAAGAGGATGGCTTTTTTAATACATCTATCGGCCATTTTTATGTCATTTTTTGGTAAATAAGAAAGCTTTAAGGGACCTTCCCTGGTGGCTCAGGTGGCTGAGCACAGTGCTATGAAACTGTCCGCAGCCTCTGCAGCATGGGTTTGATCCTGGTTGGCCAGGGAGATATCCACATGGCGCGGCAGACTTCTCCGGCCTTCCCGCTGCTCCCCTCAGCAGTGTATTTCAGTCAATCCACCTATTCTGTTACCCACTCTGTCTCTGGTGAATCCTGTCACCCCCCATGCTTCTGGCCTGTACCCCAGTTCTTGTATGCATAAATAAATAAATCTTTAAAAAAAAAGTTTTAAAGAATTTTAGAAATCTATAAACTGCAAGAAAATGCCCTTAATGTTAAGAATTTTATAGTAAAGTGAATTGATTTGTGTATGACTATATTGTAAATCACAATATGCATATTGCCAAAGTGTTGACAATAATTAATACTCTATGAAATATCAGTGATTTATTTAATCATTTTAGTGGTAACTTTGCATAATAATAACAATAAAATGAGTGGTTGCTCTGCATCCAGCTCAGAGTAAACTAGCAATATTTTAACTCTGGTATGAAAAGAGTAAGTTACGTACTATAGAATATTGGCTATCATTTTGAATACTTTTGGTTTATATTAGTTATTCATTTCTTCTAACAATTAAGAGTCTCTGTTAATACTAGGAGCCATCATTTTTAAGAAAGTTATAGCTCTCATATGTATTGTGGTATGCACAAATATTCTTTTCAATACCAGGCTATACTTTTCTAAGACATATTAAGTATATTAATGAGATTTTGAAAATATTAGTACTACTCCTATGTTATGTAGTATTGCTAGTTATTGACACAATCCATGCTAATTTCAACACATGTAAAAGACATAATTAAAAGGATTAATTCTCACTTTCTATTTAAAAAATAGTTACAATTTTTCCCATACATACATGTAAGGTGTTTTATAATTCTCCATTGTTTAACCCATGTATAAAGAGAGAACATTTTGAAAATTTTAGGATGTCAGTGACTCAAATGACAGTATTATTCATTTATATGGAGCCTAAATTGAGTAGCTCACTAAAAGTGAATTGTTTTCCCCTATACTTATAAGTACAATTATGACAATCATAAATTCATTTATTGTCTTTATTCTTTGAGTCTTAGCCACCTTTACCATGTTTCTTTTTTTTTATACTGCCATAGCAATTTGTAAATATATGTACATACACAAAGTTGTAGTTTTTAGTAAATGTATTTACTAAACTTTAGGAAGAAGTATTTCTTTAACTTTAGGAAGAATGATATGTAACATTTATTATGTAAGTTGTCTCTGTAGTTGGTAAGGGATTTGGGAAGAGAAAATTTGCAGCCCTTAAGTTATTTTCTAGTGGTTCTCAACACTTTGAGGTCTGAATGTTTTCTCTTTTGAAGTACAAATAAGGCCAAAGTATCAGAAACCCATTCTCCATCAAAAATCCCATAGTGACCAATAGGAATTATATTTATCTGAGCCAAATTTGGTAGAAAAATTGAAGGATATTTTGCTCATAAATCTAAAACCTATTTGAAGCAATAGCAGTAAAGTTCTTACATTAGCAGTTTTGTTACCTTCCTATCTTACAGTGAAGGAGAGCTTTCTTTATAATGCTTTAATTGTGTTTAAAGCATGGGTCAATTTTATCTACTTCTTGAAATAGATATAACATAACTTTTTAAATTTTTGTTATTTTACACTTAAGCTAATTTCCTTAATTAATTAATCCTTTGGCTTATTCTAGTTTTATAATTTTTACTTTAGAAACTACTTTCCTAAAGCCTCTCCAATCCTTGGACAGTAAGTCCAAGGCAGTAAGTTCTGTAAAGCAGGAAGGATTGAGGAATCAAACAGAAAAAATACAATGTTAGGACACCTCTACACTTTGGGTGATGTGCTATTTTTATTTTATATATAAATTTTTATCCTTAGGTTACTGGAAATAAAGCTATTATAAATGAACCAAGTTAAATTAGAAATGTCTTTGGTAACAGTTTACTTTCATCAGCTGTCTGGATTGGATTAAGAGCTATTTAAATGACAAAACCGAGCACATAGAAAAGAAAATTTTTAGTCAAGTAGACTTTGTTTTTAATAATAAACTCAGTTTTTTTTTTAAATCTTGCATCCTGTTATAGTATCATAATTTTGTCAGTATCAAATAAGGTAATAAGAAAATTCCTGACCTTTTACTTAACACATATTTAACACCCATGGCAACTAACTTTCCCTACAGTCTATGAATTTTATTCCACCCAGTCTAATCTCTTTTACTTATTTGGTGTATCACTTACATCTCTCTCTCTTTTATTTTTAACAATTTGTCATTACTGATAATGCTTTTAAATCAATCTGTAGTCAGTCTATATACATGACTTTGTAATTTGAAAAAAATAAAGAACTTACAACCCTGCGTTCCCTCCAACCTTTTCTTTTCTGCTTTTCTGTACATCTCTTAGAAATAAAATAACACAAAAACACCCATGCATTCATGCATACATGCATATACACAAGAAGTAAATATAAATATAATAAAATGCAAAATTTGAAATCATAAGTGTATCATAAATTATATATTCAGACACAGTCATCTCAAATTATTCATTTTCATTGTCTTTATATATCGCAATATCAACTTCTTTGTTTCCAATTAATTATCAGTCCTGCTCTGCCACCCATTCCAACTTTTCCAACACCTCTGTACTGAAACATTTCTAACAAGGACCAACATTATCTCCTAAATGACAAATCTGTTCTGAATCATAGCGTTTCTCTCTGCTTGCTACATCTTAATCTAGTTTTCCTCTCACTTTTCCAAAGCATCATTTTAGTATTAATAATGAGCTGTTTTTCTCCTCTACCAGTGACATTAAAATTAGGGTATCCCATCATATTCACTTTTGTTCTAACCATTCTTAGACAAAAATAAGATGCTTCCTACATATTTTTAGGATCAAATGTCCAAGTGTCTTCCAGAACAGTTGATTCTATATACCAAAATAAGCCCAAAATAAAACTTTAGATTCATATTTTCATAACTTGCTGTTTATTGTTCTATATCTTCTGTTTGGTTAATCCCAAACATTTACACATATACTTATATCAAATAATAAATGCTGTCAGCTTTTTTCTCAAAATATATCTAGATGCTAATCAATTCTAGTTTCATCCTTCCTCTTCTAATCAACCTCTGTAGTCTTTCACGTGAGTATTCCATCTTTCCAGATCTCTGGGTTTTCTGTATTTCAACTTGCTGTCTAATCACACGATAGCCAGATTGGTCCCTTTAAAAGGAAATCAATCCATGCCACTTCTCAGTTTGGAAATAGCTAAGTGTGTTTTCTCATCACATTTAAAACCTAATGTGCTACAAGGTCTATTATTGTTTTCCAATGGCTCGTTCTCTCTGATCTTATTTTCTATAGCTCTGTCATTTACTCCTGTCCAACAGGAAAAATATTCTCCAGGCTTACAGGCTATGTCTGTGATTCATTTTTATATTGAGCTGCCTCTGAGTTTATTTTTTGATTTTCAACAGTTTTTATATATTGCAGACACAGGATCTTTGACACATATTTATTTTATATTTCTTCAACTTTGTCCCTAGCATTATCTCATTCTACAGTAATTATGCAATAGACTTATGTGTGTGTGTATATTCAACCTTGTCCTCACATTATCTAAATGTGAGCATTGAGCACTTAAAATGTGGCTAGTGCAACTAGGAAGGCAAATTTTTAAATTTGTTTAAATTCAGCTAATCTAAAATTTTATGGCTATGTGTAGATTTTGACTACTATATTGGACAACACAGCAGGACATCTTTTGATTACCAAAAGTCCTTAATTTTAATATCATCTATGAATGCTTGGTCATTTGAGACCAAGATAATGTTATTTTCTGATACCATCTCCTAAAAGAGCTATTGTTTTGCCTTTCACACTTAAAGATCCAATCAAACTGAAATTGAGTTTACAAAAGTTGGAAGATTAGAGTGAGGTTTCTTTTCTCCAAAGGATGTCAATGTAATAGCTAGCATATTTTATTGGCCTTGTAATTCTTGTGTTGTATAATATGCATCTACCATATATCAGGAATTCATTTATGCACAAATTTGTTGAGATCCTCAATTTTCAAGAAGAAATTGGCAAAGTTTTGAAAAATTTTGAAAGATGCAAGATACAAAACTCAGGGAAATAGAGGTATCCACCTTCAATAGATATGTATGTATGTATGCACATATATATACAAATTGTTCATCCAACTTGTTTAACATATACAGGCAATTGAATGTGTGGTTAAGCATATGTCCTTAAAGAAAGTCTCAGGTCCAAATAGTTTTATTAGTCAATACTGACAAAATACAAAATAATTAGAAATATATTTAACAAACTACATTTAAGATTTGTATGCTTAAAACGACAGATAACATTGCTGAGGCAAATTAATGTGGTTCTAAATAGAGGGAGAAATACCAAATGATATATGGGAAAACTCAGCATTGTATAAATTTTCAGTGTATTGATGATGATTATAACTTTCCATCAGGTTGATTGTTTTCCTACTAAATTATCTGTTGTGTAGGTAGATAGCATATTGTGTAACTGAAGTGTTTAAAAATCAAGCTTGTTTTGTGGAAAACCCTATTCATTAAAAAAATAATTATGGCAGATTTTCTGCAAAAAAATAAGCATTTGCAATTCAGAATACTAGTTTTGTTTTATTTAGGGAAGATATTTTCCTTGCAAAAAAAAAAAAAAAGACTACAGATTCATTAGTTGCTCAGATTAAAGTCTGATTATTTTTCTTTTTTTCTCTCCTTGCTCTCACTTTGTCAAGTTTTATTTGCCTAAATGCTAAAGTGCACTTCTTTAATTTTGCTCCTCCTCTCTTGATTCCCACTGAAATAACTTTAAAATAAGCTAATATTATCTGTCATTGGTATTTCTGAAATAGCATTTCTTACCTATTTGCATTCACTGTCCTCTATACCTCTTTCTCCTGCACTAAAGTAGTATTTCATAATATAAATCAGTTCTACATACATATACCCTTTGTGTCTACTCATAGCACTTAGAATTATACTCAAATTGTTTACCATGTTGTAAAAATGTGTACATTCTGCCCAGTTCTCTACCTCATCTCATGTCTCCTTTTGTTTGAATGCTATGATTCATTGAATCTCCTATAATGAACCCTATGTCTGTTGAACCTCTCATAATTAAGGCTGTTTTCAAATATCCTTTAATGGATTGTTTGTGTATACCATTCTGTTCTCTGCTCAATGTTGTCTTCTCAGAAGGACTATTCTTGTCTATTTACAATAACCTGTCCTTAACCCATGTTATGTCCTGTCATACCACCCTGTTTCACTTGCGGGTTTTACGTTCATTTACTTCATATATTTACCAGCTCATTACCCATCTATCCCCAATATTCTGGAGACATTTCCTTCTCACAACTGGACTTCCTGCCTGAAGCATTGGAGTGTGACAAGTGACTTTTGAGCTGGTCCTATTAAAAACCAACATCAAATCATTTGGATATTGATTCCAAAATGTCTCCAAATTCTGTGGTTCAAAGGGCTCTGTGGTTCAAAAGAATATCTATAATAGGCATTTGGAAAATAAATATTGTGATGAATTGATCTGTATATCAATTTTATTAGGTAATTATTCAAACAAGTCATTATAACTATAACATAATACAAAACATGTTTGAACTCTAAATGGCATAATACTACTAAACACTGTCTTGCCAGTATGATATAAATAGAAAAAGACCAACTATGACATATTTATATATGTATTTGACATTGTACTTTAAGAAACATTGTATTTTAAAAAGTCACAGGAAAAATGACAACAACATACCAAAATAACAACTATTTTAAGAGGTTTCAGTGTTTATTGCTGTGATGACACATCACAGAATACACATTTTCTCACAATTTTTCTGATTAATTGGTGGTAATCTGCATGAAATGAGCACATTTCTTTCAAAATCATCTAATAAACATTTTCTTCAGGTGTTCCAACAAACCATGACAAGCTTAATCTATGCTAATTAATAATGAAGGAAATAAAAAATATTGACTAATTGAAAATTCAATTTTCTAAAGTGAGTATGTTATTTCTTCTTAATGAATTTGTGTTTTTAAAAAAAATGTTACTAAATCCTTCAAACTTTCATTGTTTGAACTTTTATCAAAAGTTATTCAGAATAAAATAAAAAACATATATTAAATATTTTAATTATGATGTAGGATTAAGTTAATTTGCATTTCCAATCCACGTTAAGCAAAATCAATATTATTCAATCAATGTTGGTTGGCATTCTTGCTTGCATTTCAGATTTGGTTAATGAAAATTATGTGCTATTTTAGCCAACTGAAATAATGTATAGAATGTATATACAAAAATATTGAATAGTCAAAATTACTGGAAAAACTGTTTTATAAATGTTCAAAATGATAAGAAACTGGTTTCATTTTGAATGGATCTACCATTCTTTTCCTTTTCTAATTATTAGCATAGTTATTTTTGTGCATTTGGCTAGATTTACAAATACTATGTTGGGCAACCATATTTAGATATTTTATATACCACAAGCATATCAAAATATATGTTCCTTAACATATTTTGGATGAATAGGTAATATTTACCATCTTGGGATAGGCAAGATTTTTTGTGCCACAAAAGCATTAATTATAATAAGAGTAAAAATGAAATGGAATGTTAATAGAAATTTGGGGCAGCTTATATAAAATATCATGAATGTATTTATAGACCTTGTCTTGGTGTTTCTCTCCTTTGTATTTAAAAACTACAATTGAGGGCCTTTCTAACTTTCTATGTAACCTTTGATCTGAAGTTTTAAAAACATATCTGATGAAAATATTTTTGTTGGATACATTTTTACGATATTTTGTACTGTATAAAAATTCTGTAATATTGTTGGCCATCCAGATGATACATGTAAATTCTAACAACTGTGAATAGGTTATGTAATTCTGAGCCAGAGCATTGGCATCAACATTTGGGAGCTCTCAGATGCATCTGGAAATGTAATATTATAAATGGAGAATTTTGTAAACTCCGTATGAGAGGAAATCTCAACAGGAAAATGATGAATATGTGTTAGATCATGTTGGCCCTTCCTCAAAGTCCACTGATAACTTTCTATATTGCACAACCCTTATAGTGACTGCCAAGGCTTCTGTGATTCCTCCCTTTGCCCCTCATTTCTCTGGTATCACTTCCTCAGCTCGCTCTCTCACCATCTGCAGCTAAGCTGACATTCTCGTGTTCATTGAACATGCTGGGTATGAACCAATGAGTTTATAGTCAACTTTGTTTTCAAATATCATTATTCTTTTCAAAGACACTTTTCTTGCCCTTTCTAACCTTTTTACCTCATACATAATTCTTCCTTCATGTATTCGTTTTCTTACTACTTACCTGTATTTAACATAAAACATATGCCAGTTGTTTTCTTTCTCTTTCATCATAAACTGAGCTCCATGAGGGAAGTGATTTTTGTCTTTATATTTTATTACTGAAGTCCCAAAATTAATATTAGAGCCTGAAATGCATCTTACCACCATAAATGAAGGAAATAAGGGAGACATTTGGAATAGATTTCTGCTGTTTATAATATGTTGTCACAAATATTTGTGGTCATTTTGGTAATTCAATAGAAAAGTTGCTATCTAAAAGTCATGTAACATGACTGATGGAATAATCTAGAACTCAGACAAAAGTTTAATTTTCTGATTCATTCTCAGATCCTCATGTTGCTGCATCCACATTATTAAGCACCATAAAGTCAAACATTTTAATGAGAGAAGGCATGATAGAGATGAATTCTAATTTGAAATAGGTATGTATTCAAAGTCTTTTGAAAGGGTTGAAACTAGTGTGTAAATTATATTCATTGGTGTGTTTGATGCATTTATCAGAACATTTTATATAGCAATATTTAGATAAGTAGATTAGATATTCCTACTGGTTTCTGTTGTTAAAAATGGAAGTAAATATAGTAAAATATTTGTCTACATGTGATTTCATGATATAAATATTAAATGTCTTTGAAATAACTCATAAATCTTCAATTTTTTCAAAAATTATTTGCCACCTTTTACTAAAATTCCAACTGTTTTCATTGTTCCATTTGTTTACCATAAAAAACTTTTTATTCAAGCTTCTGCACAGCAAAAGAGACAATTACAAAAACAAAGAGAAACCCCACCGATTGGGAAAACATTTTTGCACACAACACGAATGATAAAGGACTGATCACAAAAATCTGCAAAGAGCTGATGAGACTCAACAAAAACAAAATAATCCAGTCAAAAAATGGGCAGAAGAGCTAAAAATAAACTTCTCTGAAGAGGAAATGCAAATGGCCAACAGGCATATGAAAAAATGTTCAACATCACTTGTAATCAGGGAAATGCAAATCAAAACTACAATGAGATACCATCTTACACCAGTGAGAATGGCACATATTAAAAAAACTAGCAACAACAAATGTTGGCGAGGGTATGGAGAAAAAGGAACTCTCCTGCACTGTTGGTTGGAGTGTAAACTAGTCCAACCATTATGGAGAGCTGTGTGGAGATTTCTTGACCGACTAAACATAGAGCTTCCATATGATCCAGCAATTCCACTCCTAGGTATTTACCCAAAAGACACAGAAACATCAATTCCAAAGAGCACCCGCTCCCCTATGTTTATAGCAGCACTGTTTACAAGAGCTAAGCTTTGGAAACAACCCAAATGCCCAAAAATAGATGACTGGATCAAGAAGATGTGGTACATATACACCATGGAATATTACTCAGCAATCAAAAAAGATAGACACATGCAATTTGCAGCAACATGGATGGAGCTGGAAGGGATCATGCTCAGAGAAATAAGCCAGAAAGAAAAAGAAAAATACTGGATGGTCTCACTCATACCAGGAATCTAGAAAACTTAAATAAGGGACCAGGAAAAAGAATAACTATAAGAAAGAAAATATCAAAATCAACAAACAACTATGAACCAGAGACACTCTATGGGGGCTGGGGGGCGGGGAAAGGAGGGCTTGGGGTCAAAATAAGGGGGTTGTAATTGTATGGGGAATATAAAAATAAAATTTAAATTAAAAAAGTAAAAAAAAATGTAAAGAAACTTTTTATTCAAATTTCATCACCATCAATCTCTTTCCCTATAATAATTTATCAATGTAGCTTTGCAAGTAGAATTTATTTAACTTTGACATTAATTACATTCATTCACTATTCATTCACAGGCCCATTACTCCACAAAATGATACATTGGTAAAATGTAGAATTGTTCTGGTCTAATCAATCATATTTCCTTTTTGATGGCACCATATAAAATTACACATTAATCAGGTATTTGTTAATTTAAAGAGTCAGATTGGCTCTGATTGTGCAAATGAATATCTCTATCTTTTCCTTAACTTGGTGTTGAAGTAATCAAGTTTTTGTTCCTGGCCATCTTTCCATAGCTGATAAACTTTGAAAGTATTGTATTTTTTTTTCCTAATCAGTTTATCTCATTTTAAATCTATGTTTACAATTTACTTAAAAAGTTCATGTTGTCCTTCAACATCAATAAAACATTGAGATACATGTTTTTTCAAAGGAGGCACAGATTATCCTTTCCAGCTGAAATTAACCAAGGATGGGTGTATTTTATAAAATAATTAGTTTCACCTAATTATTTCTAACATCTGAAATTCCAATAAAGACACATTTTCTTAGAGAAAAATCATTCGATTCCACTTGGAAATTAAAAGGTAAAATATTGATTTCATCTGAAATGGCTCCATTGCCTTTACTGGAAGCTAGTAACGTTTGGATTAAAAGTCAAACATAATGCACTGAGTATTACTGGTTAGTATTAAAAATAAAGCATCTTATTTCTGAAACAAATTAAGTTGTTAATACGAAAAGGAATATTAAGTTTCACAAACTTTTTTTAAGATTATTTATGCATATAAGAACTGGGGTACAGCCCAGAGGTATGGGGGGTGAGAGGATTCACCAGAGACAGAGTGGGGAAACAGAACAGGGTGATTGACTAAAATACACTGCTGAGGGGAGCAGCAGGCAAGTCAGGAGAGGTCTGCTGTGCCATGTGGGTAGCTCCCTGGCCAGGGATCAAACTTGTGCTGCAGAGGCTATGGGTAGCTTCATAGTGCTGACACTTAATCCCTTGTGCCACCAGGAAGGCCCCACAACAAACTGTTTTTTAACAACAAAAATTTATTATCTCATAGTTCTGGAATCTGGAATTCCAAACTAAAGTTGCTGGCAGGGCAAAAATCCCTCTCACATCTTCAAGGGAGACTCTTTCCTTCCTCTTTCAGGTTCTTAGAGTCCCAGACATCCCTTGACTTAAGTTGCAGAGTCCCTTGTCTGTTACTATCCTCACGTGGCTTTCTTCTCTCTGTGTCTCTTCTCTTATAAGGACACCAGTCATACTAGGCAGAGACATAACTTGTCTTAACTAATGAGATCTGAAAAGATCCTCTTTCCAAATAAATACAGAGGTACTCAGTGTTAGGACTTCAGTGTATCCTTTTGGGGAACAAAATTTAGCATAACAGGCCTCCCCAGGGGCCTCCCTGGTAGTGCAGAGGTTAAAGACAGCACTATCAAGCTATCACCAGCCACTGCAGCATGAGTTTGATCCCTGGTAAGGGAGCTATCCACATGGCACAGCAGACCTCTCCTGTCTCGCCCATTGCTCTGCTAAGCAGTGTATTTCAGTAGATATGCCTGTTCTACTCTGCTCCCAATTCTGTCTCTGGGGAGTCCTCTCACCCCCTGCACCTCTGGCCTACACCCCGGTTCTTGTATGTATAATTTAAAAAAAAAAACTCTCCATAGCCGAAATGCATGCATCCAGTGATCAATAAAGGAAAAGACATTGGTTTTACTAATATATAAAATTATCTGTGATTATTTTTGCTTCGCATCTGATAACTTGGTGGACTGTATGCCATATACCCAAGAAAAAAATAAATAAATAAACCCTCAGCAACCCTGTAAAATGGGCCCTGATAGTATGTCTAATTTAAAGAGGAGAAACAGAGACACAGAAAGCTTGAGCAAATTGTCTAAGCCATAAAATTAGGATGTTGTAGGGATAGAATTCTAACTATAACAATTCCTTCACGGATCTTTTTCTGGACCCCAGAAAGTAAACATTCTCAGAACTCTCTATTAAAAGATTGTGCTCACTAACATGTACTTTAAAACCAGAATAGGGGGATTGCAATTGTATGGGGAATATAAAAATAAAATTTATTAATTAAAAAAATAAATAAATAAATTTTTTAGATTTCTGAAAAAAAAAAAATAAAATAAAACCGGATCGCTTGACAGATACCCCTTTTCAGTTCACTACACATTCAGACTGTTACAGAGCAAAAGTGCTCAATTACCTGGGCTGAAACAATAGCCATTGTTAATGAATGTCTGTCCCAGGATGATTTTCTGAGTTCTATTCACAGGTGAGGCTGCCTTTTTGAATAATTCCTTGTCTCTGGGACCATTTTCCTTGTTTATAAATAGACCATAGGAATTCTCCCAGGGATCGTCCATGTGCATAGAAATGTGTTAAACAAAAGAAGAATAGAATGTGGAATAAAGAAGGAGCTTTGTCCATAAAGCTTTAAATTAATTAAACATTCAACTCTGCTCCAAGCTGTTTTCCTCAGTCTGAGGTTTTTTTTTTTTTTTTTTTTTTTTTCCAATGTGAATCTAAACGCCCTGTTTGGCACATATTTGTATACACACATGCACACACCCCACACACTTTAGAGCTCTGAACTGGTAACCAAGCTGAAGCTCCTTTGAAAAGCACATTTCTTCCTGAATCACACTGTGACAGGTTAATGCCTCTGTTCCACTGCTGTTGCTGTGTCAGGATGATGGATGACATAATGTGCAGCCGCCCAACTGAAAAAAGCCACTGAGCCTTGGTATGAATTTAGGTGTTGATGAAAGATGAGCTCTTGCTTAAAAGAACATATGTTGTTCATGAAACCTCTGGAGAAACTATTAAAAATGCACTATTCATTTTTAAGAGAGATTTAATTACTGGTTAGACAGCATATAACAGTATTCCTATAATCTTCTTGTTGCAGTTGTTACCATGACGGATCGGATTGTGAAATATTTTGTATATGACTTCAGAAAACTGGAAGTTAGCAGGATAACAGCCTCATTAATGTGTTATTAAAAACTCCTATTGAGAGGCCTGTCATAATGCAAAGACTACTCTGTTTTATACTATTGTTTGCCATTTAAGAAAGTCACAAATATTATAGACATCTAGCATTAATTTTTTAATAAAAATTATAAATATATACTAAATAAGAATAATGGAATATTTTAACTTTAATTAAACATGTTAAAATTGACCATTTTAAAGATACACATTTAAACTTAACTTGCTATCTTGGAATAAAATGTCAGCTGAGCTACATAGGTACAATTACATTGGTCAAAGCTATAGAACTAGATATCGTGGTCAGTAGAATGGCCAGCCAGCTGGACTAAATTGTAGCCAATTTAAACTATGAAATCATATTTCTTTGGGATTGTTGCTTGAAGCACTGCAGTCCATGAATTATAGTAAGAGTCATCTAGTACAATGAATGGAAATTGTGCTGGGGGAATTCTTTAATTTTAGGGCAATAACTTAATTAATTGAACTGTTAACATAAATGATAATGCCTATATTTATTTAGGTTATTAATGCCTAAACCATCATTAGGTTTAAGATATACCATTAATTTAATCATTAATTATAAGGAAAATTATTTCAATATATTTATATGTACTGTTTTTGTAATGAATAGCATACATGTATCTTTACAATATTTCATCTCTTTAATGTAATAGTCAATGTGTGAATCTAATCATTCTTTCAATTCAAATTTAAAGTTTTTGCATTTCCAATGGCCATTTAAAATTACATATAGTATCCCACTGGAATTTCTTTGTATCACCCATACCTGAAATTCTGACCTCTAACATGTTTAGAATCAACACAATAATTTAAAGGGTCCTGAACACTCAAAGTTTTATTTGCATTTGTAATGTGAAATTGTCTATTTGATTCACATGATTTTTTCCTCCCTCTTATTCTCTATTACATACATCTGGCAGGATTACATTATAATCTAAATAGAAGGAAAATTCTATATCCCAGATCAATGCAGATATAAAATTGGATTATTTAATAGATACCAATGTGAAGAAAACCTATTCATATATCTAGGAATTGTCATTTTAGTTATTGTGATACCATAATTTCATATTGATTTTTGAATCAGTTTCATATTTTGGATTTGAAATACCATCAAACTGAATGACATGCTTCCATCAAACATTTGTAGTATCTGAAACTCCATTTAAATATTTTCAATTTAGGCAAAAATTTGACTGCTATATTGAATTGTGTCAGTTCTGATCTCCCTGTGGGGGGTATTACCCATCCTGAAACAACTTTTATACCTATGGTTTAAAGATGTACCCCTGAAGATTTGTCTTGTGGTTTTAAAGTTTTCAAATGTAAATATTTCTTGCAAAGTTAAGACTGAAAACTTGTATCAGTCATTTGAATTGTCTGATAGTATTTTTAGTTCTTGGATTGAGAATATGGTTGGACAAGAAAAGAAGGACAAAAACTAAACCACATGGGGCCTCCCTGGTGGCTCAAGGGGTTAAGCACAGCACTGTGAAGCTATCTGCAGCCTCTGTAGCACAAGTTCGATTCCCAGCCAGCCAGGGAGCTACCTTCATGGTGCAGCAGACCTCTCCTGTCTCGCCTGCTGCTGCCCTCAGCAGTGTATTTCAGTTAGTCTGCCTGTTCTGTTCCCCGCTGTGACTCCGGTGAATCCTCTTACCCCCTGCACCTCTGGCCTGTACCCCAGTTCTTGTATGCATCAATAAATCAATCTTAAAAAAAAACAACTAAACCACGATGCAGTTGCCTAGGGGTAAAGCAGATATCATTAATGGATAAGAAAGGAAAGTAAATAAGAGGTAGAGACAAGAAACCAGAAAGATCCCTATTTTTAATTATTTCACTTTTAAAATTTTGTAAAAAGTTGAATTATGAGAGAAATTATTGATAGTTATATTTTCTACAACATTGAAACCAAAAATTTCTTTCTGCTCATCAAAAGATGAATCAAAAACACTCAAAAATCTAAAATTTGGAACTCAATCATTAAAAGAAACAAGTTTAAGGTTCTGTATACATAGTTCTGTAGGCGAAAAGCAATAAATCAAGGTAAATTGTAGAACCCATATGTGTTATATTAGTTTTATATCTCAAAAATACTACCAGAGAGGGGAGGTTTCACTTATGACTCAAACCAGATGCATATAGCCACAATATGAATTTATTGGGGTAGGGGTGGGGGGATCTACCTTACAACAATATTAGCTTACAACCCAATTGATAGCAAAAGGGGTAAGGTTATTAAGCTCTTGGCAAAGCTTGAGAATCTGGCAACCAGAGGGGCCAGGAATGTTTCTGGCAACATCCCCAATGTCTCAGGCTAAAGTCCCTATCTCCTGCCAAAATCTTCAAGACCACAGGTGTGGAGTCCATCAGCATCTCAAATTGGCTTAAATTTGGTGTCTGTATTTTCAGAGGCAAATTACAGGATCACTGTTAATTCTAATTTAGATGGAATTTAGATGGGGCTCTTAATACACCCAGGCTTTAATCTGTCCTTGACTTTGCATATATTTATTTTTTTGTAAACAAGTGGTTGCTTTTCATTTGATAAGTTGCTCTATCTCAATTGCCTCCATTTTACAGTTAGGGTCTTTGCAATGTCAATACACACAACATCTCAATCAGTAAGATTCAATAAATATCAATACATATGACAATATACAGACTTCTTTCAGAAAAGATGGAACATAAATGTCTACTTTTATAAATGAATAGTTTCATTTGTAATATAACATGATATGTTGGTTAACTGTAGAAATAACATTGCTATTAACAATTAAATTAATTCAAATATATTAAAAATAATTTATTATCCAATAGGCTGATAACATGATAGTGCCTCCTCTCTAAAATAAAAAAAAATTTGGGGGGCCTCCCTGGTGGTTCAAGGGGTTAAGACGCAACCTATGAAGTTATCTGCAGCCACTGTAGCACGAGTTCGATCCCCGGCCAGGGAGCTACCCACATGGCACAGCAGACCTCTCACCTAATCACTTCATAATAACATGTGTGTTATGCTATTCACTTAGCAGATTTTAAGTATATAATACAGTACAGACACCAGATTGAATATCAAATCCTCCAAACTTACTCATCTTATAATAAGTTTGTACCCTTTGACTAAGGTTATATATCTAAGGATAGATCTCCCTATTTCCCTCTTTAAAAAAAAATTTTGTTTTGTCCCCCCCATAATTGCATGAGTTCTCCTATTCTTTGATAATTTATTGTTCATCTTGTTACAGGGCAACTCCAAAAGGAAATGGGCTGGCCTGAGTGTGAGTCCTTACCTGCGCGCTTAGAAAAACAGAATAAGACCCACCTGTAGGCACACATAGAAACATTAATAAAAGGTTTAAAACGTTAATAAAAGGTTTACAAAGAGAAATGAAAAGAGGGAGAATCCAGGGAGTGAGACAGAGAAATTAATTGGTGAATGTCTCTTGCTGGTAATGCTGTCTGAGCTGAAACTCTGAGAGCACAGTGAAGGCAGGCAAAAACCAAGATAGTGCAGGCCTACATGTCTTTGTTTATATACCAAGTGTGGCTTCTTAACTCCACCTGTAGTTCCCAGCAGTCCCCTCTTCAGGAAGCGAAGGGTCATGACAGAGTCATGGCATGATGAGATTTGTATTCCTTGGTGCCTATCACAGATATGGAGGTGACATAGAGGTGGGGGTGGAGTCCATAAAACATCAATGGTGGAGTTCATTCAGGGTTGTAGGGTAAGTTAAAGTTGTCAGGTTTCTCTGCCCTCCTGCCATCAGTATTAATGATAGATACCTGTGTTCTTACACATGCGCCCTTATGGCGGACACTTGGAGTAGGGTGTGGACATGCATAGGTGGGCACACCTGGGCTGAGACTGGGCATATAAGGGTGGGAATGCCAGCAGAAACAGAAGCAGCAACCGCAGCAGAAGCAGCAGCAGACAAGCAGAGAGAAGATCCCACGAGAGTAGGCTAGAGAGCCCAGAAAGAGTAAAGACTCATTGGGGGCTGGGAGGCCTGCCAGCCTCCCGACTCCCCAGTGCCCCACCTTCCATGTACCTGGTTGCTGGACTACAAATGATGTAAAAAGCTCAATAAAAGCCTGAAAAAGCCACCAAGGGCTCCAAGACTCTCCTATCCCCATCTGCCTGGATCATAAAGATCCTGCTCTGTGCCTTGCTGGCACTACAAGGGCTAGCAGTTACCCCAACAACTTCTCCCTTTCAATTTTTGTCACCATTTTTATGGTGATGAAGGTAAAATGTGTGGGTGTCCGGGTACAGCCTCAGATTACAGTCCTAAAGGAGTTTGTAGGGGCAGGAACAGACAGGTGCAGGTTTTCTGATCCTATGCAGACCGGGTAAAGGAGGAGTCAGAATTCTCAATGGTTTTTTGCAGGTCTTTTTATTGGGATTAGCAGGTACATGGCAGGCAGGGGTTCTGGGGGGACGGGAGGCTAGCAGGCCTCCCAGCCCCCAGCAAGTCTTCACTCTATCTGGGCTCTCTGGCGTTCCCTCTGCTTCTCTGATCTTCAGTTCGTTCTGCTGCTTCTCGGCTTCTCTTTCGGCTTCCTCTGCTCTTCTCAGCTTCTGCTGGCATCCCCGTGATGCCGCCCTTAAAAGCACAGCTGATGGCGGGAGGGCAGAAAAGCCTGACATTTTTCTTACCCTACAGAGTGCCAGCTTTCAAAAGAAATAACAATCAGACCCATGGATGGTGAATGAGCAACAAACATAAGGTACGTCCTATCATAACAATCAGACCCATGGATGGTGAATGAGCAACAAACATAAGGTACGTCCTATCATTACTATATCAGTTGTGCATGCACTAGCATAATGAACTCCAAGGCAGTGAAAAAATCAAAGTCCCTGTGAACTAAAATTGGTACAAGGCCAATGAACTGACTCAACTATGTGGCAAGAGAGTAAAAAAAAAAAAAATAGTGTTTTTGCATGGTGGGTCAAAGTACTTGTTTCTCTGTGTATTGACTTTCAGAAAAATAGCATTTTGCAATTCAATACCTGTGTTTCTAGTGCCAGCAGCTGTGCTGATTTGCTTTCTTAAAAAGAACCAAACCTAGAATAGCAGCTGTAATTGAAGTCACCATCTGATTAAGATTTCAATAATTCATTGTCATTGTGCTGCATTAGTCTATCTTTAGTAATTGCAAAATTGGCAAGTTAATGGAGATTTGATAAGAATCACCAATCCTCAATCTGTAAGTCTTTGATGGTGGTAGCTAACGTTATCATTCTTTCAGAGAATGCAGTATTGTTCTTTGTTGTTTCCTTTTTTGAATGGAAAGATAGTTCAATGACCTTCCACTTAAGCTTTCTTGTAAAAACATAGTCCTACATTAAAGGTTATGTTTCCTATGTAATGATTCTACTATTACCCAGTGGAACTGAGGAAAGTTCTCTTCCCACTGACCTACCATAAAGCAAATTTGAATGAAATAAACACATCCATTCATTTCCCGGCTACTCTACTTACTATTCTGTTTCATGGAAATGGCATTGATTTCCCCAGGAAAAAAATATAAATTTAGAGCCAGTGTCTACATTAACCTCCAGACTGTGTGAGTTTTCCCTTTTCTACTGCCTAGTTTTGTTGGTCAATGATACAGAAGAAACAGGGAAGACTAGGAAGGAAATTTCCATTGTACCCTTTTAATGATTATGGGGATTTTCCTCGAGACAAACCTCTATTTCCTTGAAGGATTGTGTATGTGAATTGACTCTGGATGAGTTGAATGTCTGCCATTGACTTTACCTGCTTGGACTTCATGCCACGCTTCTCCTTGGCTGGAAAGCATTTTAACTTTGGTGGACTGCTTATCTGGGATTTTCTGAATATTTAGTTTCAATCAAGCTCCCTGCTGATGAACCCATTTTGGCTGTTTTGTCTCCTACCAAGGTAATCAGATCAAAATTACCTAAAAAATTGGTCTGCTCCTTTGCCTCTGTCAGAACATCTGTATAGATGATAGGTAGGTAATAGATGACAGATAGCTAGATAGACTCATACATAGATATTTAGGAATCTTGGAGTCCATTTCAGTTGCAACACTCCACTAGCTTTCTCAGACTATCAAGAACATCCACTAAAAGGCAATCAACATTAGGGTTTGTTTTATAATGCTTGAGTGAAAAAAATCTCCTGTGTCCTTTGGGAAAATAATTAAAGAACATGAATTATTTGAATTGTAAATGATAATATCGGTCGATATTCCTGTATGCCTACATCATATTTCTTCCCATATTTATAATAAATTATTTCTGTTATCTTACCTTCATTTGATATGGGCCACAATTGAGTACAGGTGTCAACCAATCAGCTTAGCAAATAATTACAAATTCTCCCAGTTGCTCAAATTACAAATTCAGTTAGCAAGTCTCTGCTATCTGGCATCTGTATTTATAAGTTGAATCCAGTTAAACATTTGTTCTTTTCACTTAGCCACCAAGTACATATTTTCCCCCATTTGTATTCACTAGATTTTTTGGATATAAATTGCCTTTTATAGTTCATTTTTGTTTACTCTTTTTCTGAAAGTGCTCCCTCTTGTAATTTTGTATTAGGTCAGGTTTTGATTCTATTTAAAGGTCTAGAGCAAAGGAGGATAGTGGGAGGAGTATGAAATGACATAATTTTCCTGTCAGCTAACTTTTTAAGGGATCTCTAGATAATGAAAGACAGGCTTATCACACAAGATATCAAGGGCTGCCTTCACCTTCTAGAATGATCAGTAGTTGGAAATTAAGTAGAATCTGATTCATTCTCCACATTTTCTCAAAAATAGCCATCCACATTTTCAGGATTCCTCATCCCCAGTTGTTCTAACATTAATATAAAATATATGCCTGAGCAATCAGTTCAACAGACTTATAGTTCACTTAAAAATTAAAAAAGTTACACTTAATTTTGTAAACAAAGATGGTTTTACTTAATGATGAAAAGACTTCATAGTTCAGTCTTTTCTTGAGTTGTCAGATTTTGACAGGATAATCCCCAAGAAATGGGGAGGTTCCAAGGTTGCCTGCCCCACCCTAAGGAAGGGTGGAACTGGGCAAGGAAGTAAACTAGAAAGGACTGGGAGAAGGAACTGAGAAGGGGAAAAGCAGGGAAGAGACAGGAGCAGCAGGAGAAGAAGCAGAGACATGGAGTAAGAAGAGGACTGGAGGAGGGACATGGAGCAAACAGACATGGGAATAAGACACATTTGCTTCTCGGGCCTCCCTGGTGGCGCAGCAGTTGAGTGCGGGGTTGCGAAGCTGCCTGCAGCCTCTGCAGCGCTGGTTTGATCCCCGGCCACCAGCAAGGGTCCCACATGGCGCAGACCTCTCCTGCCGCCCGCTGCTCCCCTTGGCAGTGTACTTCGTCACTTCATCAATCTGCCTGCTCTGCTCTCCCCTCTGGCTCTGGTGAATTCTCTCATCCTCCCGCACTTCTGACTGTACCCAGTGCTTGTATAAATAAATAAATAAATCTTTAAAAAAAAAAAAAAGACACATTTGCTTCTTGGCCTTGGATTAGATTTGGGGGACATGGAAAGAGACACTTGAAACAGACATGGGTAGAGAGAACTGTGAGGAGACTGACAATGGCAGTCTTTATCTTTATTTTGATTTTGTTCTTTTTCTTCCAGACTTGCCTGTCCCCTCCTGCCCCATTCATATGGGTCCCCACCAGAAGGTGCCTTAGACTTGTGGCAAACTTTTTGGGCCTTAGCTGCCCTGCTTTGGGCCAACCCTGTTTGTCTGGGTATTTGCCCATGAGGGGATGGGTAACTTTGGGTACTTGATTTGGAAAGTATACTATTTCTCATTCTGTTCTCTGTATTACACACTAATTGTGTTAGTTATTTTCCATTGAAGGCCTTATGTGGTGGATGGCAGAACCCACTTAGAGCTGGCCAGTTTGGAGATCCCAGGGTGCCCCTCTTTCTGCCCTGTAACAAGGTTATGGTTTCCATTTCATTCATTTTATCCTTATTTTGTGCCCTACTTTTTGTTCCATAGCAATGGCCCTTTAGCTCATCAAAGACATATCTTCAAGCTTAAATTCTTCTTATTTTGCATTTCTTTACAACATTTATCATTCTTTTTTTTTAAGATTTGTTTATTTATGCATACAAGAGCTGGGGTACAGGCCAGAGGTGTGGGGGTAAGAGGATTCACCAGAGACAGAGTGGGGAACAGAACAGGCAGACTGACGAAATACAGTGCTGAGGGGATCAGCAAGTGAGACAGGAGAGGTCTGCCGCACCATGTGGGAATCTCCCTGGCTGGAAATTGAACCAGCGCTGCAGAGGCTGTGGACAGCTTCACAGCGCTGTGCTCAACCCACTGCACCACTGGGGAGGCCCCAAAATTTATCATTCCTTTGTTAAAAATATATGAGTTCAATTTCTAGTTTAACTTACTTTTAGTTACTCATCACTGAGTAACTACACTCAGGAAACCAGAGGTAATAATTTGAATATTAAACAATATAACAATAAAATTTGCATAAAGGTTGTTTTTATCATGTTCTATTCTACACTATTACATTGATAAACTCTTATAATGTTTGTTCTTGTCCAGAGTTAGTTTTTATTCCCATCTAATAGTAAGGAAATCAAAGCACTGAGCAATTGTATGATTCGTCCATAGTATATAGCTAGTAAGTAGATCCCAAAACTGTTTTTAACCCGGAGAATGTCTCTCATAAATTTGAAGTAATTGCATCACCATTGTGTGCCAGGGTCTATTAAAACCACATCTCCTAATGGTTTTCACCTCATATAGTCTCATTTAGCCTTAGGTTCAATTACTTAGTATTCACAATTCCTTTTGGCTCAATTTTGCTTTCAGATAGACCTCTGTCCTACAAATTGCATTCCAATACTATCTTATTTAAGTATAGGATTAAATTATCAGAAATGTACTAGCTTAATATCCAGCTTTTGAACTGTCAAGAATGATGTATTAATTTAATCCAAAGAACTGATAAATGATAACAATGCTGCCATTGTTTTGCTAAATATTACAGATAGCATTGCTGACATATCCATGTTGACATTTTAGGTTGCTTGACTGGAGCCATGCAAATTGCAATGAAAAAAGTTAGATTAAGAAAAGAAAAACAGATGTAAAAAATATTAAAAAATAAAATATTTAAAAAAGGAAAAACAAATATGTTGATACATGCATTATTCATACATGTAGGAACACTCGGTGATGAATAACTAAAAGAGGTTATAGAACTTGGCCTTAGATAGCATCTTAACAAAAGAACTATAAATTTTGTAGAGAAATGGCCAGATAAGAAAGAGGATTTGAGCTTCTTCGGAAGGACAAATATGAAAAAGTAAATATATAGGGACTCTGATGGAAGATAAGGACTACTTTGTAAAATTTGTTACATAGATTCTCTGGTACCATCTCTGGGCTAGAAAGAGTCTAGAGTTGTCTTTAGTAAAAATCATCCTGTGTTTCCTGGTCTATGGGAAAGGGGTTGGGGGAGAAGGAATTTTTCTTGTTTTCCTCTCATTTGCTTGCAACTCAAAATCATCCTTATTCCAAAGTAGAATATTTTAGGGTGGCATATTCTGCTACTCTTCATATCCTTAGTTCTCAGAATTGGATGCTACAACTGATACTAGCTCTCATCAACACTAGATGCTTCCATAGTCACATACGTAGCCCCAGAAGCTACCTCCTATCTGCCAGAACCTGTCTCATTTTCATTGGTTCATTGCCCCACAAAATTCTGATTCGAAGTCTGGGCTGAGTGAATCCTAGGCTCTATACATTTGTCCAATTGCAAAAGATGTAGGAAAAATTAGTATTAGTCTCTGGGGATCTCAGCCTTCAATGTTTTTATCTTTCACTAAGATTCATAAATGGGAATTTCAAACATAGTATAAGAGTTCAGATACTAAGTATCAAACAAATGACCCTAAAATAAACAATAACAGTGCTGTCCTGCTTTAGGAAATTGTTCCAATATATTGCTTTCATTAACACAGGCAGCTTGTTCCCAGCTGTTAAAAAGTTCTTGTCATAAATTGCTCATGTCTAGGCATAATTTTATATTAAAATATAAGAACATTGGAACAATGCAAATTTTTGTTGTGAGAATAGTGCTAAAATGCAGCACTTTTTACAGTACCTACTCTGAAAAATCATAGATAGCATCCTTAAGTATATTATTTGATCATCACAAAATCCATTTAAATAATTATGGAATAGTGTACAGAAATGATAGCTCTTTTTTTCAATAACAGAATTAATAAGGAACAGACCTAAAGAATTCTAATTCAAAGAAAAACTGGAACTTTAGTTATCAAGCTAAAACAACTAAAAATATAATGCTTAGTAGATGTAGGTTTACAAAAATTAAATAAGTAAATAAATATTTTATGTAATCAACTATATATTTTATGTAATCAACTATATTGCCTTCCTGGAATGCTCTCTCTGGAATCCAGTTTTCATGTTATAAAGGAGTTCAGATTTAATTATTAAATATAATTTTTTTTTCTAGAAAGAGATCCTGGAAGCAAAAAGGCCATGCTGATGGTCCAGCCCTGCAGAACTCCCACAGAATGCCCTGCCTTAGTGACCTCAGCTAGGACACGGGGACTTGAACTATCTGGCTGAACCTGGTCAACCACAACATTGTAAGAAATATTAAATATTCCCTGTTAAGTCACTAAGTTTTTAAGTGCTTTATTACCCAGCAATAGGTAACTGAATTACATAGGTGAAAAAATATTTTCCCTAGTAAAATTATACTTTGCTTATTATAGAACATTTCCTTCTCTCAACTTGTTGAGAGGAAGATGCAGAAATGTATTCCTCAACAGGATTAATTTTGTATGCCTAGTAGTGGATTTTAGACCTAATATGTGATGTTTTATTGCTCCTAGGAGACTTGTTTAGAAATGAGGAGTCCTACAGGCTTTCTATAGTTAATTTTGTTTTAGGCATGTGACTATAAATAGCAGGGGGACTAAACTAGCAGTGTGATGAGACTCTTAAGGCAATTTCAAACAATCCCTAAGTAATTTCCCACAGAGACACAATTGAAATCCAGGTTTTCAGAAATGTTAAACTGATTAAAGCTTCATCAAATTCTTAAAGGAATAAACAGACTACAGATCTAAAGAAATTGCAAGTTAATGCAAGGATTAAATGTACTTATTGACTTAAGTGGGTTGAAAGTTATTTTCTATTTCAGGAAGAAAACCACATATTTTGGACTTTGAAGACATAGATTGTGTTGTGAATCTAAAACAAATATAGAGATTAATATACATCTTAAAATTATTTAGGGCCTCCCTGGTAGCCTAGGGGTTTAGTTCTGAGCCTATCATTGCTAAGGCCTGAGTCTGATCCCTGGCTAGGGAGCTGACCCACATGGCACAGCTGACCCACATGGCACAGACCTCTCCTGTCTTGCCTGTTGTTCCCCTCAGCAGTGTATTTCAGTAGATCCACCTGCTCTGCTCCCCACTCTGTTTCTGGTGAATCCTCTCATCCACGTACCTCAGGCCTACATCCCAGTTCTTCTATGCAAAAAAAAAAAAATACTAAAAATTTGAAAATATTTAGTCAAACATGATTTAAATGTTTTTGTGAAGCCGTAAATTTTTAGATGAAATTACAACACAACCAGTAGACTCTGAATAAAACAGTTTATCTTCCATAATGTGGATGAACCTCATCCAATCAATTGAAGGAATGATTACTTAATTAAAATACTAATTATTTAATTACAAAATGACTGACCTTTCTCTAGGAAGAGGAAATACTTTTAGACTTGAACCATTTTCCTTCCCTAAGTCTTCATCCTACTGGTTTGCACTGCAGTTTTCCACTTGCCAATCTCCATAATCACATGAGCCAAAATTTCTTGAAAGAAATCTCTCTCATCATCTCCCTTCCTCTCTTTTATCATATACATGTCATAATATATGAAGAATGACATGATCTAATATATATATGTATCTTATTTTGTTCCTCAAAAAAAACTCTGATACAGAGAAAGTGAGAGAAAATGCTAGTATAACTATATGATTCTTCTCCACGTCACCTCAATTTTCTTCTTTCCAATTTGATATAATGGTGCTGAAACCAGAGCTACAATCATGGGAGTCAGAAGCAGAAATGATCCCTAAGCAGGTAACAGTAAGTGTTCATTTAATCCCTTATATCAGAACTGCTGAGCACTTGATGGACTAGATTGTGCCTTCACCATCTGACAAAATCGGGGCTGGCAATGAATAGTGAATGCAGCTGGATTGCCTGCTTGTGGAGATAGCAACTAGTTCTGTACCTGTATAACCTCTCTTTCTATGTGTGGGGATGGGCTGAAGGGAGCACTTCCAAGTTCCGTGTTGCTGCCAGCAACCACAACCACAGTGGCTGAACCAGATACACCTTACACATATAGATATCTTTGGATTAAATTCAGTGATGAATAGTACTCACCTAAAAGTATGAAGTGGAAATGACAGACAATCATGTGTGCATTTGGGATTCATAATTGCAATGGGGGGTATACAATTTGGTAGAAAGGACGGGTAGAAATTGAAGTTTTCTATGGAAAGAAAAGAGGAAAATGAGGCGAATGGTTAAAGAAAAGAATTGGTGTTAACAAGCTTACACTATTCTTGGCCGTACATAATTGATTACTAATTCTGTGCTTTGTCAAAAGTCCATCATCGCCATCTGTCTTTGTGATAAGGATGGTAGTTTTCTTGCTAGTTTCTCAAACAATGGTTTGGGAAACAATTGCTCTTTGGCTGAGTCTGAAGGTCTCGGCCCAGGCCAAACAGACAGTAGTTTTTCTGCCATGACAACTACGACTGTATTTTAATGAGGCTCCACTTACATCTGTTTTTCATAATGGTAAGAGAGAGAAATAATAGCTGAAGGAAATAAATGAATAAAAGGATTATGTAACAAGAAAAATGCCATACTACCTGAATAATCTGGAGAGGGCCAGAAAAAAAAATGAAAGTGTGAAACCATGTGTTTGCCGTCTCAGGCCTGCTTTTGAAACTTAACCAGGTCAAGTGGAAGCCTGAAAACCTCAGTGAACTTGATCAGGGAGACATTTTTCTCATATGAGATAATCATGAACAGGACTAATTATTAATAACTGAGAGAAACGGATAACTTGAGATCTTCTGTTTCAATTTTCATGTTATGGTTACTACATAGGATATCATTTGGGAAGGAGTTTTAGGAACCATCATCTGCTGGTCTGTTGGTCAGGCAGTACACAGCACTCAGAATGACCACTGTGTAACTTTTTTTTCTAAACATTTATTTTTATTTATTTATGTATAGAAGAACTGGGGTATAGGCCAGAGGTACAGGAGGTGAGAGGATTCACCAGAGACAGAGTGGGAGCAGAACAGGTGGATCTACTGTAATACACTGCTGAGGGGAGCAGAGGGTGAGACAGGTGGGTTAGCTCCCTGGTGGGGGATCAAACTCATGTTGCAGTGGCTAGGATAGCTTGATAGCACTGTGACTTTATCCACTGTGCCCCCAGAGAGGGCCTCCTGTGTAACTTTAAACCAAGATGTTCAGATGCTTAGGTCTCTGGTTATAATGAATGAAATATAGTAGTGGTAGCCCCTCCATTCCATGATAGTCCATGTTCAAATACATACTGTCCTTGTTTTTATGGGTAATAAGCTTTTAAACAGAATAGGAAAAGAGGGACAATGGATTTTGTAAAGATTTATTTTTATTTATGTATAGAACTGGGGTGTAGGCCAGAGATGCATGGGTGAGAGACTCACCAGAGACATAGTGGGGAGCAGAACAGGTGGATTGACTAAAATACACTGCTGAGGGGAGCAGTGGGCAAACAGGAGATGCCTGCTGTGCAATGTGGGTCAGCTCCCTTGCTGGGGATTAAACTCATGCTGCAGTGGCTTGCAATAGCTTGATAATGCTGAGACTTAACCCCTTGTGCCACCAGGGAGGCCCTGGGACAATGGATTTCTTATGGGGATAAAGCAATAAACCTCACGAAGGATCTGAATTCCCTAGAGAACATCTGTACCCCAAGATGAGGTGAGCTGCGGGAGGTGTTATGGCATACTCAGACTATATCTTACTCTAGTATGGGGTTACCCAACATGTTGGGGTACAAATCTTGCATTTTCATGACACTCAGTCCAATAGTTCACAATGGCAACAACTTGTGTGGTGAATTAACCCTTATCCTCTAGCACAGAAAATCGTTTAGGGCTCCTATCTAGACATGGTAGGACATGCTGAATTTTTTTTTAATGAGGTACAATATTCAGAAGAAAAAGGTTTATTAACTAGAACTAGCAGATTAGAATGAATTATCTTCCAAAAAGAAGGTAAGAAAAGTTCTACAAGTTATGGGACTTCAGTGAAGTACAACAGACAGATTCAGCAACTGCTGATGAATAATACCAGGAACAGCTTCACAAAAGGGCTCATTCCCTGATCAAACAGACATCTGGCCTATTATAATACAGATAGAGGCCTAACACTATGGGACAGTGGCTCTCCATTCTACCAATTGAGGATCAAGGGACACACTTTAGGGAAACTTAGGGGCTTCCTAATTTACATAAATTCTCTGGGGACACTGGACATTCACAGTGATGCACTATTAATCACTGTCAATAGCTCTTGCCTGAAGAACAGATCAGAATAAATCATATTCAACAGTACAGTTAGTAGAGCTAGGAAATGTTTTGAACAATACTGTGTCCTCCCATAGAAGAGAAGTAAGCCCTGCTACAAAGCAACACACAATGGAAACCCAACTCAGTCCGAGTCTTGAACTATGACTGTGACTGATTTTTGTCCTTGACTTACTTGGAATTCAGAAATAACCAAATCTTGGTCAATAGTGATGACTCTTATCCATAAAAATATATGAGCAAAGGCTATTTCTATGTTAAAGCATAGCAATACTTCTATAATTCTCACTGATTTGTTCTATAATGAAACTAAATTGCACCATGACCTATCTGCAATATGGACAACGCTGGCATTGTTGGTGAGGTTCAACAACCTTGTGTAAATAAGTCATATGATAATGATGAAATTGTGATCAAATGCTTTGGGGAATCAAGTTAAAATTTCCTATTATATAAAATAATAATTTCATATATTACCAATGGAAAATGACTGACTAAAAGAAGAACTAAATTTATCTGTCAGCTAAATTCAATGCTAAATAGTTCTGCCAACTTTATCAAAAGGCTTACAACAATTAGATCAAAAGAGAAAATGACTAATAAATTAATATGAAAGTATGGAAATGTATTTAATGATTTCTGAGGACACATAAGTTGTTTCTTTTAAATACATGTGTCCTTTTACTAGCTTCTCCCAATTTGGGGAATATTAATGTAGGTATTATTGATGCATCTGTTATATAAATACTAAATTAAATGCATAATCAGAAAAATAGTTTTTCTTCACTATCCTGGACTGATGTGGGGGCTGAGATGGGGTGGTCAGGGAAGTAAAGAGTTAAATCAACATGCACTGATTGCTCAAATCCTACACATTCCAAAAGAAAGGTTCAGCTTTCACTGACTACTAGGAGATAGCCTGATAAAATGACTACTAGGAATATTCTGCCTAATAAAGTATATTGAGGTCTTTAGGCATGCCCAAGTTAACCAGTTTGACTAGATTAATTTACCTTAACACTATTATTTCTGTGCATATCTCTTTTTTCTCTGGGTATAGGGTGATGAGCTGCAACCTGAGGCGCTGAGCTAGGTCATGTAGGCTAATTTCAATCTGTATTCATTTACTGTAAGTTAACTGTTGATAGTTTTTTGACCTTTTATCAAATCATCAAGCTTCAGGCAATCGTGTGGCCTCCTGATTTAAGTCCACTTTCTGCTGTGACTGAAACTTAAAAATAATGTTTTGGGGCCTCCCTGGTGGCTCAGGCAGTTGAATGCTCTGTGAAGTTGTCCGCAGCTTCTGCAGTATAGGTTCAATCCCAGCCAGCCACAGAGAAACCCATGTGGCATGACAGACCTTTCCTGTCTTGTCCACTGCTCCCTCAGCAGTGTATTTCAGTCTGTCTGCCTGTTCTGCTCCCAGCTCAGTCTCTGGTGAATCTTCTCACCCTCCCGCACATCTGGCCTGTACCTCAATTCTTATATAAATAAATAAATCTTTTAAATATATATATATATATATAAAATAATGTTTTGACATCATTCCAGACCTTGCACCACTACCTATACATCACTTGTAAAAGGTAGTTCCTATAGGGCCATTAAAACTATAGAGTTGTTTAGAAGTCTGTATCCTCTGAGGTGATATGCCTATATCTATGTCTATGTCAATATCTATTATTTCTGTCTATATCTGTCATCTCTATCAATCATACCACAAAGGAGGGAACTGAAAGTAGAGATAATCAGATATATTAGATAGAATGAGCAATAAGATTATGCATATGATTATAAATATAGATATATAAAACATAGAGCCATTCCATTTTCTCCCTATTTGACCAGATTTAACTTTATTTTTGACATTATTAAGTTCTATTTTTGATTTTCAGTCTTTTATGACTTCATTGGAGACCAAATATTTTGTCTAATTTTGTTCCTTTTTTATTTCATCTGTTTCTCATTCTTTTTGCTGTTTTCAGTGGGTTTCAAGAGAAAGAAGCAAAAATGTCTTTATTCCTGGATTTTTAACTAAATATCATTGATTCCTTTGCAACATAGCAGAGTGTAAAATGCTTTGTATTGAATCACTTTCAATGAACAGTACATCAATCAGCACTAGTAATTTGTAGCTATTGCTATTTATTTCATTCAGTTTTATATATTCTCACATAAAAGAATTCTAAATTCCGTCAAGAAGATACTGAATAATTCACATTAAAAATGTATGTGACTCATTGAGGAGGTAAAAGACTTCTCAGAGCTGTTACTAAAAAAGTACATCATGAAACAATTTTCTTTAAATTATTAAATTAATCTGATTACTGAACAATAGTCATCAAATATTTTATAGTAATATACACTTCAAAACACTTTTATCATATGCTACCTAATTTTAAGATGAAAGGAAATTAAAGATACTATCACATATGTGTTACTTGTTCAGAAAGTATGATTGTATTAATATATACTACTCTTCAAAGAAAATAAAATTATTCTGAAGGCAGTTATCTGAAAGATCTCCACAGTTTTGAGTTGACTGAAAGCATTATAAGTCTCTTTTAAAATGGGAGAAAATTACACATTTTTAAAAAGAACAGCACAAAAAATGATAGCAAATGAGAACTGGAACAATGAGTAGACAAAAAAAAATCTAATAAATTCTGAATCATGAAGATAAGAAGAGTTTCAGGTAAGCAGCAAAGATTAACTACTTATGTCTGCTTCCATTCTTATGTGAAATTTTATGAAGAATTTGAAGAAAGTAATGAAAAGAATATACCTACCTTGAAAGGCAAAAGTAGTGGCATAGGAGGGATTAACAGATAATACATGTCAACAAGTCTTATTTCTTCATGAGTTTCCCATTTCCAGGCTGAGGAACAGGAGTTGATTTAACATTAACTCGTGTCAGAATTTGATTAAAAATTTTGACTAGGTGCTGTAATTACTGATGCAAGGCTGTATTTGCAAATTCAAAGGAGTACTGAAAAGTGGATTGAAAAGTCATTTTTCTAGTAGTTAAATCAGAGACAGGGGCAGTTTAGACACAATGAATAAAATTTAAAGGAACTGTGGGAAATAGATATAAAATTACATTTTAAGAATGAGTTTTGAGGCTTTTGACATTTTTATTGCAAGAAAACAAAATTTGCCAACAATTCTCCCAAATGATGAATAAAAGATTTTAGTATATTTATGCAATTGTAATATACAATGATGAAATTGAATGAACCATAAATTCAAATATAAACATGATGCCATTGATGTTAAAAAGCTGATAGTAGGATATAGTCATATCTATTATAATTGATAATATGTTCAAGGCATGGGAATATAAAGAACACATTGTTTAGAATTGTATAATACCTAATAGTTAAATTTATAAGGGAAGTAAATGAAATTTGAGAATACTGGTTATATATTATTGGAATAAAGATTACTACAAAGAAGAAAAACATGATTTTCAAGAGCATTGTGTAATATTCAAACTTTCAAAATATATGGTGTATTAGGTACACTATGTGGAATGTATACATTGGTTTTATATTGGTTTTTAACCTTATACAAGGGATACATTTTTATATAATATATGAATATTCCATTAAAGAAGAAGAAAATACCAAGAAATAGTAAGGAAACCACCCACTGGAGTGGTTTCAGTCTGGTCCAACATATTGGTTTATAAAAATAGAATAGATAAAGAATACCATTAGTTAACTCTGTGTGTGATTCGTTTGATGAGATACTCTATTACTTAGCTGTACATTGAATGTTTTTGAAAATTGAGAATACATATACTTTATAGAGGAAAATATTACTTATATTTATGTGGATAACTCTTCAGTTATAGAGACCCAATTTTGAAAAGATAACATTTCACAATTGAGAAGACATTTTACAACAACCTTCAGTTAATCTTATTAGCTTGTTCATTTTGTCTCATTATATCCTATAGTGCTACTGTTTTTGTATTTCATTGCTCTTTCTGACTTTTTTCCGGAGGATGTGGAAAAGAAGGCAAAGAAGGTAAAACCCAAAATGAGTCAGACTTAAATTAATGATGAATCTATCCCTAGTACATAATTCCAAACCAGAAAATTATTTGAACTCCTCTTATCTGGAAAGAAAAAAAAGAAAATTTTATTTTTGGACTATTGTGAGACTTCCGCTCGTACCTACGCACCACTTGCAATAATTTCTATGCCACTGTAGTTTTGAAAATCATTCCCACAGATGTTGATTTCTGCTTTTACAGACATTTAAACCAAATTGTCTTCCAAATTTGCATATGCTGTCAACAAGATATGCTTCAGTGTAATCCCTACCAGAGCTTTCCCTCCGGTAACAGAACAGTCAGGATGGGATTTTTATTTTGAGTGACTGTGTAACTCAAGAGCTTAACTAATTACACTATAATTTAAAATAAATCTTTGATGCACTATCCTAAGAATTAATATAGTATGAAGGAAAATCACTTTGAGGAAGACAGTTTCATTTCATTCTGTAAGGCTCTGAAATCTGATGTGTAATAAACTGGCCGACAAACCATTAGCAAGCAAGCAGAAATGACATTCAAAGCAGGCACTTCCACAGCCTCATCAGAAATGTGCTGAAATGACAACAGTGAATGCGTATTAGAAGTTTAATTTACTCTTCTAAGTGACCTTGATCATTTGATTGGGTGATATCTGAGATAGTGTTTTCAAGTATATGTATGAATGCCTAAAGCAGGAGGTAAAAAAAAAAAAAAATCCTTCAAACAGCTACCCTGAAGATTTCTTGGATTAAGAAAGAAAATGAAAAAGACCAGTTTGGTTCATTAATAATTCAACATCTTCCTGATTTTGAAATCCCCTGCAGTCAAAATCTTGACTTTCTTTTTTTCAAAAAATACTTATTAGTGAGAGAGCTCGAAGGCAGTAGTGAAAATGTTTATAAAGACTGTGTTAAAGTTATACCCTCTTATTATGCCCCTCCTCATTTTTCTGGAAAGTTCAGATGGCCGGGGACTGCTTATAGTATTTCCTCTGTTATGATATTTTTCTCAGGTGTGGCCAGATTGCTGGTTTTCTGATGCATAAAAAGTGACTCTGACTCAGATTAAAAAAACGTATGCATCCATACTATGGAGAAGTTGATACATTTTCAATTTTTCCATTAATAAACCAATTTTATCAAAAATATCTTAAATGAATTTTAGTCTCCTGGAATGTGGAAAAATAAATCTGAGTATTAAAGCCATCTCATAATACCACAGATTTTATGAGATGGCTTTTTATTTCATTGAAAATCATTTAAGATATTTATCAAAAATATCTTAAATGAATTTTAGTCTCCTGGAATGTGGAAAAATAAACCTGTGTATTAAAGCCATCTCATAATACCACAGATTTCATGAGATGGCTTTTATTTCATTGAAAATCATCAGTACATCTTGATTTGCACTCAGAGTCTGTGAACATAGGGATTATCTTTTTTTAAATATACATGTAACTCATAGTATATGCATAGTATATAGTATATGCAAATGACCAAATAGTCAAGTGTTTGTATGTATTACACAAATGTCCTTATAAACAATTCAAAAAAGTTCTTTCATTCGACAATTATTTATTGAGTACTTACTAGCCAAAAATTATGCATCAGAGATTCTTAATGAATAGAAAACACACTCTGCCTTGATGTCTACTAACTAGGGTTATTTCACAAAAACCTAAGCATCCTATATATGGATGGGTTATATGGGTGAATGTAGGGTGATAATTGGGCATAGGTGGGAATTTAAACAAGTCTTGTAGAATGAGCACAGATCTCCTGGTACTCTATGCTGATTTATTTTCAAAATAATTAAAATTAGATCCAGCAATATTTTGTGCTGTAGACTTGGGATCAGGGTGAGTTTATCAGGGACTAGACTTCTGCAAAGAAAAAAAAAATGTATATTTAAGAATATTGAAGTGATAAAATATCATTTTGTATGTGAGGACCACTCTAGCATTTAATAACATCCAATTTTATTTATGTATAAATTTAAAAGTCTAAAAAGATATCTAGTGCCTTATCAAAATTTAGTAAACAAATATGGATAGTTTACTATCCATATATATATATAGTTCAAATAATACATAGTTCAAATAATATATATATAGTTCAGTTGATAGTAAAGGATAGGTTAAGGAAGGAAATTGTATCCTGAAGTTGCTATAGTAGCTATGAGAAATTTTGTGACTATTCAGGAATTTCCTCTAAAACTTGCTGGTAGTTCTCACTTCCATTTTGCATTGTGATGCTTTGCAGGATCCTGTCTTCCCTCCCAAATTGCATCCTTTTTCAGAGCACAGTCTTTGCTGGTCTTCTTGCTCAGCCCAGAGTCCTATATATAGGATAGGGATAAATTTAAATAAGTAGATGTTTACATATAGGCAAGTATTTTGGCCAAATATATAAATAGGTATGTCTTGTATTAAAAAAAAGAAAAACTTTTTAATGAAATACATTTTCAGATGAAACTTCCATTTTTGCTTTCATTGCCAAAAACTTCCAAAATGGATATTCTAAAAATGCTCTCAATTTTTTTTTTCATTTTACTCTCACTTCATGCCTCATCCTACCTAATTTCAAAAGGGAAAACACATCAGCAGCACATCAGTGTAATAATTCCTAATTCATAGTTTCCCTCCACATTGGATATTATTTCTTTTACAAAAATTGAATTGAGAGCAATGCTCAGACAAGTCCAGACTCTCAGCAAGGGAAGATTCCAGTTTGTTTTCCTGAGTCAAGTGACCCTCTATCTGTGTTTATTTTCAGAAATAAAGCTTGTACCTTCATGCATACATAAAATAGTCTAAATCTTTTGAAATGATCTCTTAATCTGTCAGCACTTAGGAATACATACAAATGAAAAACCACAAATAATCACATATATCACAGAGTAATACATTAACTGCCAGTTCTGTAAAAATTGCTATTTAAACAACCTTCAAATGAATATCTTGATGATCTGCAATATTTCTAGGTCGGTATACACTGTTGAGCTACCTGAAAGGGTGATATGTTTTCTTCTCCTTTTGTAAACACTTGATTATGCAAAATAAAAGTCACAATTCCTTTAAAAATAAGGCATCTGGCACTTTTAAAGAAATCTGAATGTGTTTTAAGGATTTTAATACATATCTGGAATTTTCAAACACAAAAGTTTTTGAAATAAGAAATTAAAACCTTATAAAACAAAAAATATTACACATTACAAAGGTGGGTGTTCTTAAAGTTATGATATTTTGTTTATAAAACAAAAAATATTACACATTACAAAGGTGGGTGTTCTTAAAGTTATGATATTTTGTTTTATTATTTATTAGTGAGGTAAAGTTGGTTAATCATTGTATTATTTTTTTGGGAAAGAACAAATGGTGCAGTTGATTTATAATATACATCAAATGCCAAAATTAAAAACTCAAAGGTACTACGGGGGGTGTTTAGTGGCATGGTAGTTCTTAATCACGACTGATACTCTCATTATTTGGTTCAGGCACTCGGGAGTATCTAGGTGTCATATATTAGGAAGACTTGTGGGGGGGCGGGACGAGGCGAGATCTGAAGCACAGAGCATAGTGGAGCAGCAGGCACAGAGAGAAGAGACCTTCTGCTGCACCACATGCGTTCTAGCTCCATGCCCCCTTGCGGGGGCTAACTCCCACGCTCCTTGCGGGTGGCTCCCTCGCCGGGGCTTGAACTCAGGCCGCAGTGGTGAGAGCTCTGAGACTAACCCCTAGGCCATCCTGGAGGCCCCCGCGAGGAGCTTAGTTAAATGGAGCCTTTAACCTTTATTAGGAGGCTTCAGGAGAACTACTGACAGATGCTCCTCCAGCAAGTCAGAAGAGACTACGGCTGCCCTTCCCTTCCTCAGTGATCATCACTGTCTCCTCCTAGGGCCCGTGGGCGCCGAGGGAAGATGGCTTTCAGCAGCACCTCCATGTCTTCATCGGTGACAAGAGGGGGCAAAGTATGGGGATTTTTCAATTCTAAAACAAGTATTTTTCATTGATGAATCAGAAAAAAACCTACACAGTTCAGAAAGTAATCAGGATAGTACTGATCCTGAAAGATTTCTTTGGTGATGATCATGTGTAAAATCAATATTTAGAAGTTTCTAGAGATTTAAGTATGCAGACTTCTGATGTCCTCATAGAATAATGAATGCTCTTAGCGAGCTGAAGAGACTCAAAAAACAAAGTAAATAACCCAGTCACAAAATGGGCAGAAGAGCTAAAAAGGAACTTCTCCAAAGAGGAAATGCAAATGGCCAACAGGCACATGAAAAAATGTTCACCATCTCTTGTCATCAGGGAAATGCAAATCAAAACTACCATGAGACACCATCTCACACCAGTGAGAATGGCACATGTTAAAAAACTAGCAACAACAAATGTTGGCGAGGGTGTGGAGAAAAAGGAACTCTCCTGCACTGCTGGTGGGCGTGCAAACTGGTCCAACCACTATGGAGAGCTGTGTGGAGATTTCTGGACCTACTAAACATAGAGCTTCCATAGGATCCAGCAATTTCAGTCCTAGGTATTTACCCAAAGGACACAGAACCATTAATTCAAAAGGGCACCTGCACCCCTGTTTATAGCAGCAATATTTACAATAGCTAAGATAGGGAAACAACCCAAATGCCCCAAAATAGATGACTGGATCAAGAAGATGTGGTCCATATACACCATGGAATATTACTCAGCCATCAAAAAAGATAAACACATGCCATTTGCAGCAACATGGATGGCGCTGGAAGGGATCTTGCTCAGCGAAATAAGCCAGAAAGAAGACGAAAAACACTGGATGGTCTCACTCATAGCAGGAATTTAGAAACCAGCAAAGCACCTGTAGTCCATGACCTTAGTCTATCCTTTGCACTTGTTTTCTTCATGTTGTATAGAAGAAATGGATTAAGTAGAAGAAGCCATACATTTCTGGGCATTAAAGAATAGTTTGAGTGGTTGTTCAGAATCATCTTGGAAGGTGCAGTGATTTATCTCTCCATATCCTCCAGATATTTCTTAGCTCATAAGTGTCTTCTAGTACCACCGTCTCTTCTCCCATCAGTATACATTCTGTTTGCCTTCCTTGCTCCTAGAAGCTGCCCAAGGACATATGACGTTTGTTATTAAAAATGCTACCTGCCAACATTCTAAGATCTTTCCAGGCCCTCCATGTATGGCAGTGGTTTCAGATCACACTTAAACAATCTCCTGAGGTTGTGACCAGATATTCGTCCATTGTCGCTGCTCTCACAGACGCGCGAGGGCTCTGGCGCGGCGCTGGGGGGCGATGGGGTCCAGCACAGAGGACGGAGGCAGCTGCCAGGGTCCTGGAGTCTCCTGGCCAGAGCCCGCCACATGCTGCCTCGGGGCGCACCGGCGCTCAATCATTGTATTATTTTAGGGGTTATTGTTTCAAACCTTCACAAATATGTTTTCACATCATACCCACCACCAGAGTCTCAAAAGTCCTCCCACATATTCTATAAAGTTAGGATACTTTAAAATGACTTCCTTTCATATTACCTGATACTACAACTATCATTTTAAGCTACTTGGAATTTTCTTAATTTCATTTAGATCATAAAATATCAAAGAAAAGATAAAAAAGCTGAAGGGAGAATTAGATAGAAAACAGACTTAGGGTAAATGGCTACTGGATAGTAAAAGTCATCCTAATTTCTTACAGCTCCATCTACAACCTAGTGTAATAAATATTGATGCTACAAGTGATATTATGAGATTACCAAAACTTAGTCAATAAACACTTTAGACTACTCTTGAATGCACTGAACATACTGTGAAGAACATTTCAGTTTCCAGTGGGAAAAAAACTCAGCCTAACAGGCTTAAGGGTGTTTTCTATGAACTCACCTAGCAGAAACTTGCAAACTGTTCCTTCTATCATAGAGCCTACTGCATTACATTCAATTTTGCATTTATTCATTTTCCTCTTGCCTGAAACCTCCTGGAAGCACAGAGTATTTTATTAAAGTTTTGAGGCACATACCTAGATTATCACTTGACGGTAAGAGAACAGGAAATATCTGCTGCATGCATACATAAATGTATAAAAACATTTAGACAGATTTAAACTAAGGAAATTCAATTGACTAGCATGGTCTCATCTTCCAGAGAAAGTAGTATTTTATTAATCTTTTATTCATCTCGGAGTTTGAGGCCATCATTGTATTTTATTCTCATTATTGACTCTTTTTCTTTCTTTTTTTTGGTAAAGATTTATTTATTTTTATGCATAAAAGAGCTGGGGTACAGGCCAGAGGTGGGGGGTGGTGGTGAGAGGATTCACCAGAGACTGAGTGGGGAAAAGAACAGGCAGACTGACTGAAATATACTGCTGCGGGGAGCAGTGGGCTAGTCAGGAGAGGTCTGCTGCGCCATGTGGGTTTCTGCCTGGCTGGGGATTGAACTCATGCTGCAGTGGCTGAGGTCAGCTTCATAGGTTGTGTCTCAACCCCTTGTGCCACCAGGAAGGCCCTTTTTTTTCTCTCTTAAGGTAAAACCCTTTCCATAGGATATGGTGCTACACAAAAAATCAGCTGTGGTGCTTTTGAAATGTATTGTCTTACCCCTTTAGGTCATATGATATCATAAGCAAATTTCAATTCTGGATTATTTTTTCCACTGTTTTAGTCACTTCCACATCACATGGATGATATTTACATAAATACAAATATTACATAAATATTTTTAGTATGTCCTAAAATATATCCTATACTTGGCCTCTGGGTAGTTAAAAATACAACACAGAGGAGTAAATGGCTATGAATGATAATAGTAGTTCCTCCTTATGCATTATTATTTTATGCAGCATGATATTATAGATTCTTGTACATTACTCTGTAAGTAAATAAATAAAATATTATTTATTTTTTATCATTACAAGGGTAATACACATTTGTTGGAAAATGCTGAGAGGCAAAAGAAAAGAATTTAAAAGTGCACTTACAGTCTCATGGAAAAAAAAAATACTAATCATTATGGTAATTTTCCTATCCACATTCCCCTACCCACATAAAATTTTATAAGGCTTAAGTCATAACATGTTTGTTTATAGTGCAAAGCAAATATTTCTCATAGTCATTCATTTAACAACTATTTTCTAGAACCTGCAATGGGCCAAGTACTTCTGGACATTTGAGATATATCAGCGACCAAAATAGAAAATATTTTTGCCCACCTACTGCTAAGCCTCTGAGATCAAAAAAGTAAAAGCAGATAAGTAAATTATGCAGTATATAAGAAAAAAATTCTATCTATACAATTTATTTAAATATGATGTAAAGTACTATGATTTTCTGAAACTACCGGCGTTCCATTACACATTTTGAGTGAGACTGGTCAGTATATATACTGTAACTTACTACATACTGTAAGTAGAGATAGAGATTTGAAGCACTATTATCAATGGAGTATGAAGACAAGGAATTTGATGTTGCATATACATACATATTTATTATATTTCATAAAGCTGTGAGCAGTTAAAATTTCTGTGTGATTCTTCTAAAATATTTTGCTTTTTGTATAGAATTTCTTTCTTTCAGTTGTGCTGTTGATTATATAATTGAACTAATAACAGATACGTTTGTGGTTTTTTTCTGGAAACAGAAATAATATATACTACTAATATGGTAGAATTCATAAATTTCATCTTCCCCTAAGAAGAAAACACTTATTATCCTTTAATGTCACCTTGCTTATTGCCTTTTGATGCATTTGTTTTAGGGGAAAAAAAGTCATTCATAATCATTATTCACCAGGACAGAGAGTTTGAAAGTAGATTTTTATTGCCCACTTGAACTTAACGGACTCTAGCACATAGAATGAAATAGAGTTTACACTGTGTCATTTACATTGACATTAAATTGCTAAGACTCATAGGACACTCATCTGAAGTCTTTGCTCTCCAATATAAAACAGAATATTTTGATTATGTCTGGCCTCTTACTAATCGGCCTAGAAGAAGGTTCAGTCTTTCAAACTAATAAAATCTCATGGACTAGACATTAAGTCTCCTGTCAAGTTGATGAAGGCTATGAAATATCTTCTGAAGTGTTCAGTTTTCACTAAAGCTCGTACATGTTGGGTCACTCAGTCATTTTTGTTTTTCTTCTGACTCAAATTCTTATTTTGTTAAAATTTAAGTTAAATGACTACATGATTATAAACAATATCTATATGATGAACTCAAGTTCATTCCCCCAATGCTACCACAAGTCATTCCCCCAATGCTACCACAGTTAGCAACACCAGTCTGTATACCCATAGGCCACAGTTTCAGATTAAGTATATAAAAAAGTGTGTGCTGCATCTATGAAATAAGAATGAGATACTTTGGGGAATAATAAAAAGCACTCAAGACAAAACATATTTTAGTGCATAAGACCTTCAATAGAAAGGAACTCTAATACAATTAGTGTGCTAGAAAGAAAACACAAAAAATAAATCAAGCACCCAAAGTTACCCATCCCCTCATGGGTAAATGCCCAGCCAAACAGGATTGGCCCAAAGCAGGATCTCTGAGGTCCAAAAATTTGCTAAAAGTCTAAGGCACCTCCTAGTGGACACCCATACAAAGAGGCAGAAAGGTCCAGGCACCTCTGAGACAGGAGCAAAATCAAAATCAAGGTAAAAGCTGCCATTGTTAACCTCCCCATGGGTCTCTCACCCACATCTGTCTCAACCAGTCCGGGACCAAGAAGCAAGAGCAACTTCTTCTCATGTCTCTCTGCTCCATGTGCCTCCTCCAGGTCTCCTTCTGGCTCCATCCTGCTTCCTTCCTTCCCCAGTCTCCTCTCCAGCTATTTCTCTCCTCCCTGAAACAAAAGGACGTGGAAAATGTTTCATTTCCAGCCAAGGTGAAACTTGAAATCATCAAACTGTATGAACACCAAATAACTGTATTTCAGGTAGGCTACACTCTAAAATTTAGCTTCTTTGTATCTTTTTATTGAAGTCATTTGAGCATACAAAATCCAAAAAACGGACTCCTTGGTGTCTTAAGGGGTTAAGATGTAACCTATGAAGCTGTCTGCAGTCACTGCAGCACGAGTTTGATCACCGGCCAGGGAGCTACCCACATGGCACAGTAGACCTCTCCTGACTCACCCGCTGCTCCCCTCAGCAGTGTATTTCAGTCAGTCTGCCTATTCTGTTCCCCACTCTGTCTCTGGTGAATCCTCTTATCCCCCACACCTCTGGCCTGTACCCAGTTCTTGTGTGCATAGATAGGATAAATCTTTTTTTTTTTTTTAAAAAAAAAAGACAAGATATCCAGGAAATACCCAGATTCATCCTTGAATTTACCTAGTTGAGGAGTAATATCTAATGGGGTTGTGATGAGATGTTGGGGCTCAGTGAGGGGAGTCCTCAGGTTTACCTTTTAGAAAAGTTTTGACAGAGTTCCCCTTTCAGTGGCTTATGGCAAGCTTATTAAGAAAAGGATGTTTCTATAGACTCAAACAGGCAAAGGCTTTCTTTTAAAAGGACATGTTTATTGGGAAAAGGAGAAAGGGATAAAATAAAAGTCACTGAATAAACACCTGTGCCCAGGGAGCTGTTGCTGCTGCTACTTTTGAAAGGGACAGAATTGTTAGACACACCTGCATGGACACAGGAAGACAGTCTTCAACGAGAACTGTGTTTTGCCAGAGTAGGAATTGTTCTTCTATAATTTTCTTTTGGGAGTTCATTCCTCTGTGGACTGACAATCTCCATTTCTATAGTAATCCAAAGCTAGGGATTTCCTGTAGCAGTTCCAGCCTAGAAACTTGTCACTGCTATAGCGGCTCTATGACTATGTTATCATCTCTACTCCCGCCTCCAGTTTTTGGGCTTGTGAAACCTTCATCCCCAATTTTCTATTCTCAGCTTCCATCAATATCCTGTTTTAGGATAACATTTTTTGAGGTTTAAAAAGTAACAGTGAGGATAAGGTGGAAACAAAGGAAATCTGATGTAAATATCAAACATAAATGTGATGATTAATCACTTTGAAAAACAAAAGAAATTGATAGAGAAGTGGTGAAGAGTAAAGGAAAATTCACTAGTGTTACTTCTAATAGTCCGAGTTATACAAAACCCTAATTTTTTCTCTATAGAAAAGAAAGTGCAAAGTTGCAAAAGAAATTGCAACTACTTCAATGTTCATTGGAAAATATATAAATGATAAACTTATGCCATTCATAGCAATATGGATGGAGCTGGAAGGGATTATGCTCAGTGAAATATGTCAGAAGGTAAAAGAAAAATATCGGATGGTTTCACTTACAGGGGGAATATAGGGAAACTATATAAGGGATCAGGAAAAAAAAAGACAAAACTAGTAGGCAAACTATAAGTCAGAGACATTTAGCAGGGGAGGTAGAGGGTTCAAAATGGGAGGGAAAAGCACAAGGGACTATAGTGATGCTTCATGGGTATCTTGGTGATAGGAATTTTATGGGAACAACACCTGTGAAATCAAACATTGTACAAAAATGAAAAACGATGTAAAAATCTATAAATAGATAAATGGATAGATAGAAAAATATATAAATGAATCAATTTATAGCTGAGTTATAAAGATAACAATGGTTAAATAGTAGAATGTAAATTTGGTTCAATATTGACAAAATACAAGTTACTGATACAAATTTGCATGAAAGACAAATAGAAGTGTTGCAGGAGGACAAAAGAGATATGGATAAGAAATTAAACAGAGAGAATCATGTGCAGAGAGATCATTGAGAAGAAATTGTCCATCACAGCATTTGTAGCTAAATTCTGCACACAAAACAGACAACCCACAAAAAATATAAAAGCAACTTAACTGAGAATGTTTCTAGAAACTATTTTATTCAGTAATTTGATATGATTTTTTTTTAACTTTTTATTTTCTTTGGTTATAGAAAATAAAAAAAAGCAGAGTCTTGGACCTTGGACCTTCAATCTCTTAGGTACTTTATCATATCTAGCCTGAAATGTATTACTGTCAAATCAGAGTTAGTGTTCTTCACTATTAGCCCTTCAGTGGGTCAGAAGTCTGTGGGGAATGGAGTTAAGAGTCTTGACTTCATTTTTCACTAGCCTAATGAGGTGAGTGATAGACTCTGAAAGAGACCAGTCGAATGATTTCTTGGCAAACAGCCATTACGAACTCCTCATTAGAGTGTCTCACTCAATCTTTCTTTAAATGAAGTGACCTGAATTTTCAGTCTGACCACTTATAAGTAACCTCGTTATGGGTTACTCATAATTAACGTGTCTCTACTTTCTCTCTTCCTGGCGAATTACTATAATTATGACATAAATAGGTTTGCATTTCCTGAAAAGAACAGCTTTCACTCAGGTAAGTTTCATGTGCTGTATGTATCAGCAAAAGAATCATTGAAGGGCATCCTCTTTAGATCATTTCTGAATGTTTGGGTGTTAGAAAATAAATCCTGTGATGGGCCATGTGAATTAAGGAATTAGAAAGGTGTGATTATCTCTTCTTAATCAGTTTCTAATGTTTATTTACTCCCAACATGGTGATGAAGTCCTGTTCTGTCTGACAAGGAAGATTGACAGGAACATAAAGGATGATTTAATGAGCATTTCTTTTTTTATTTTTTTAAGATTTATTTAGTTTTATACAAGAACTGGGGTACAGGCCAGAGGCACAGGAGAGTGAGAGGATTCACCAGAGACAGAGTGGGGAACAGAACAGGCAGACTGACTAAAATACACTGCTGAGGGGAGCAGCGGGTGAGACAGGAGAGGTCTGCTGTGCCATGTGGGTTTCTCCTGGCCAGCCGGGAATTGAACCTGTGCTGCAGAGGCTGCAGACTGCTGCGCTCAACCTGCTGAGCCACCGGGGAGGCCCTGATGAGCATTTTTTACAGAGATGATTTCACCTCAAAACATCACCTGGTTAATGCCTTATTATTTATGATTAAATTTGGTTACCAGAACTCTTTCAAATTAATATTCTAATAATAACAAAATTATTTTTATCTAATTTCCTATTTTTCTGATAGATAATCCTTTTCCCAACTCTCCCCACATCCTGAATAGCTAAATTTGCAGTGGGACAGAAGACTATTTAGATGCCTTTACACAAAGTATGTATGTCTGCATTCACCTAACCTTGTTCCTATATATCTACCTCCTTGTTACTGAATTTTTTTTTTCTTTTCAATACTATCTCCTTTCACAAATAATGCAGTTTCACTTGGGTTTGAACCAATTCTTCCCCAAGATTCACTAGCCCTGTAGTACCTTCTTCTAGAAGTTTTAATGAGGTTTGACCTTCTCTTTTATTTTCGGTACTAAACTATTTTGTAGTGCTGCCAGAGGCAGTTTAATAACAGGTGAGTTTCACCCCTAGGCTGATTGTATTTCAGTAGAGGTTGAAGTGATCTCTGTATGTCAGGTTGTTAAATCTGTAAAAAGCTCTGTGATCTTTCAAAATGAAAGTCAGTACATCAAGGCAATATAGCTCTCCTTTTTCTTTTTATGGACCTCTTTACATCTTTGTTTTGGACATCTCTGAAATACCAAAGTGCCTGCTTTTCTCCCTCCACTGATGTATGACCATCAAATATGCAAATATAAAGTTGTCAAAATAAAATATTCTTGTCTTAAGCTTTACAACCTTTCCAAGGAAATTCATAATTTAGTACATCCATATGGACCCATGGGGGATTATTAAATTGCAATTTCAATGTTTTAAAACATACACAGCTAGCAGTGTTCTTGAGGTCTCATTCTAATTTGTTTCTTCAACTTCCATAGCAATTCTGAGTACTTTTTATTATGTTATTATGTATTGTTATAATATAAATACATTCTACACTCTTTTCCTAAATGTGAATCATTTTAGATTTCTTAATCCCTTGGAAACCTATATAACAATACAACTCTACTTTTCAAGAAAGTTTGCACTTATTTAATTACATTTTATATTTAATGCAGAATGCCATTTGACTCTTTTATTTAATACTTATTAAATACAAACTACTAAGCAATCAAATAAAAAAATTTAAATGAATTATAAATGACTTTGGAATGATACCAATTTCTATTTTTTTTTTTTTAATAGAGGCATGTTTTATTTTATTTATTTATTTGTTTGTTTTGTTTATACAAGCACTGGGTACAGTCAGAAGCGTGGGAGGGTGAGAGAATTCACCAGAGCCAGAGCGGGGAGCAGAGCAGGCAGAAGGACAGAAGTACACTGCTGAGGGGAGCAGCGGGCGGCAGGAGAGGTCGACGCGCCATGTGGGACCCTCCTTTGGTGGCCGGGGAGCAGCTGGGGATAGAACCGGTGCCTCAGAGGCCGCGGGCATCTTCGCAACCCAGCGCTCAACCGCTGCGCCACCAGGGAGGCCCACCAATTTCTATTTTTCTGAATTTTTCTCCCATTTTCTAATTGTACCATTCTTATAATGCATAAGATCAATTCACCATTATACTATATATTTGATGAAAATTTCTCTCTAAAGCTAAGTCTGTGAATTCAACTGACTGACCTTCTAAGTCATAATTCTGAACCTCATAATAGTTTTAAAACCTTCCATATTTGAAAGTTTTGTTTGGTTTCTAGGTTGCATAACTCCTTGCCTGATCTCTATTACCTTATTACTGAATTATGCAGCAGTCCCCTAAAATATCGTCCTAATTCCATTTTTTTGAAGGCTCATAAATGGATAGCACTGGTGTTAGTTGAACTGACTACCTTCTACACCCACACCCAAAGAGCCATGCCATGCCTGTGTCCAGTCCAGCAGTGGACACCTGATCTAGATGAGCTGTCACATTCCTTTCCCTAGAATTTTGAATGTTGAATGTAAAGATTGTATCTAAACCATTTTTTAAAAAGATTTATTTATGTATTTATTTATTTATACAAGAACTGGGGTATGGCACGGGAGGGTGAGAGGATTCACCAGAGACAGAGTGAGGAACAGAATAGGCAGGTGGACCGAAAGCACTGCTGAGGGGAGCAGTGGGTGGGACAGGAGAGGTCTGCTGTACCATGTGGGTATCTCCATGGCCGGCAGGGAATCGAATCCACACTGCAGAGGCCTCAGACAGCTTCACAGCACTGTGCTCAACCTGCTGTGCCACTGGGGAGGCCCTGTACCTAAATCATTTCAATGACAATATTCAAAAGTCAAATTCATTAGCTCTCCCCATATGAGTTTTTCACAAATGTCTTAATTTCTACTTCCCAAGATTTAGTATTTCAAATCATCCTTGGGTTACATAAGATACTCTAATACTTGGCCACTATGTCCTTGTGCATGATAAGAGAAGCTGATTTCTGTTAGAGACAATAAAAAGTAAGATAAAAAATAAATGCATTGACTTAACTGTATTCTCCTAATATTGCCCTCAGAATAATATTTTAAGTATGGTTGGCAATATCAGGTACACATTTGAATAGTGTCTCTCTCTTTACTTACTAAATCAGAATCTCTTTACTTACTAAATCAGAATCTACAAATTGGATTAAGGAATAATCACCACTTTGGAAAGAGGTTATTGAAACATATCTGAAGTGCAGGTTTGCTTGAAAAATACCACCTTCAATAGATTACTCAAGCCACAGGGTTGTGGGAAATAATAATGTACTTGTATATAAAACATGTTGGGGAAATAAAAACTAAGCAGTCCTAACATAGAGTATAGAGAATAATCCAGCATATAGAGAACTGGCTGAACCTTGATTATACAAGTTCATGCAAAATTCCCATTTGCTCCCTGACCTGCTGACTGGGGGCCTAGTTCTCAGTATATCTCATGGGTCAAGCAAGTTAAGGTGCCTTATGTAGTATACCAAGAGGCTGGCGGGAGCAGCAAGACTAAATATTTTCTATCACCCTAGAATCCTGGAGGAATTTGGTCTCCTAAGCAACTTGAATTCCAGAAGACTTGATCAAGAGTTTCCATGCTATCCTTGATAGGGTGATATAAGTTACCTTGATTCTGAAAGGGATGAAGAAGAGAAAAAAAATATTGATGGCTCTTGTTCAGACACTTGTTAAAATGAGAATTCATATTTCTTATACATCTGTCACAGACACTTACAGCTGAGACCATGGCAAAAGCTGAAAACACCAGTGAGAAGTCTTTCTAAATTTTTTGACTTACTTTGCTGTTTTTGTTATTACTCATACCTCTTACAATTACTCTTACCATTGAGTAATTCTTATTACTCAGTACTAATAAGTGATAAAGCTTGAATAAAAGCTAAACTGAAAGACATTCTGGGACTCTACACTAGGCCTACTCCAGGTATATTTTATTAATGACTCTAGTGTATACAGGTTAAGCTACTTTTAATAATAATGACAAATATGATAAAATATAGAAACTGCTTAAAACTGTAAAATTCCTTGATTTATTCTTCAAAAACTATTTCTATCACATCCTATCATGAATTCTAAAGTAAAAAATTCCCTAGAAAAGTGAATGCAAATAAACACCTTAACATCAATTACTTTAGGAATAAATATTCACTCTCCAGAAGTGACAAATGGATAAAATATCAAATTGGTTGAAAGGCAATATTAATACTAACTTCATAAATATGTGATATTATAAATTGCAATTTTAAAAACATTTTATCAAAGTTCTTCATTAAAATAATTCCATTTCATTTTATCCATTTTATTCAGCTACTAGAGTGTACAAAATCTTAGTCTTTGAGAGATGAAATGAGAATATTTTCCCTGAGAAATCAAATGTTAATGTGCCATTTAAATGATATGTATTTTCCAACTGTTACTTTGTTTATAATCCTTGAAGATATTGTATTCTTTCCTCTTTAACTGAATGTTATCACTGAATGTTTTGCATTAAATGATCTTGTTTGCTTGGATTATATAACCATGTCGCTGTCTTCACCTGGGCATCAGCCTTTATTCCTTGCCTGTGAGAAAGTATTTAATATGGTGCAACACAGAATCTTGTTTTCTCCATTTCTGAAATTAAAACAAAAATAAATGGGAGGGCCTCCCCTGGTGATGCAGAGGTTAAAGTCTCTGAGCTATCAAGCTAACCATAGCCACTGTAGTATGAGTTTGATCCCCAGCCAGGGAGCTGACCCACATGGCACAGCAGACCTCTCCTGACTCACCTGCTGCTCCCCTCACCAGTGTATTTCATCACTCTGCCTGTTCTGTTCCCCACTCTGTCTCTGGTGAATCCTCTCATGCTCCCGCTCATTTGGACTTTACCCTGGTTCTTGTATAAAATAAATAAATCTTTAATAAATAAATAAATGGGAACAGTTTTTTTTAATTTATATAAATTAGGTAAATTGTCTTTGTAATTCAATGCCAGAATTGCATTTAATGACAAATTAAATATATATATATTTGCCAAGTGTTAACTAATGATATAAACTGTTTATATATCAATTAATATTTAATTGATGCATATATAATCAGTTTTTTAATGAAATATCACTAATTCTAACAATGATGTAAAGTAGGATTAGGTTTGTTTTCTCAAGAATAATCTTTCAATTTAGTTTTGATGAAAGACTTAAAAGTATGTGAGGTTGTAGTGGGTACAATAAGACCATTGGTGTATAAATCTGTACATGTAGAGATCAGTGTTTTGAAAAGTGAATCCTTTCAATATCTTTAGAAGTCATAGGAACATAACTAGAAATGAAGCCCTCTTTTGGAGAGAGGGTAATTGAGAATTCATGAACAATTTTTGTCAGCAAAGGCCCCTTTATCTTCCTCCTTTCTTACTGCGGACTAAAGGTCATGGGTTATATTTTTAAACTGAAAAGCAGTAATGATAAAAATGACTATATAAAAACCAGTAAGCCTAGAAATATGTAGCTATTTCTTCTTGAAAGGACATATTACAACTTTCCCACCAATATTAATATTCCCTAAATTGCTTTCAAGTCCGTATGTGTGATTTAAGTCATCAGACTTCGTGTCTAGAGCATAAATATCCTCATAAATTTATTTATAAAGCACTAGAGTAATAGGCTACAAAACTTTAAGGAGCTTCCAGGAAGCTTGAAATGGAAATTTAATGTTCATAGAACTAACTTCTAGCCAGATCTTGGGAAGACAGGTAGAAGGGCTTGGGGAATATATTTTGCAAGAGAATAAAGGAGAATGGTAAGTTAGTCACTTACCTAATGAAAACAGACTAAACTGGGGAAATGCAAGTTCATACTCAATGGGATCTAGAGTCAAGTAATGACTCCACAACTAGTTGGTCATGCGACTTCATGTATTTCATGGTGTGTCCCAACTTCTCAGGATATGTGCTGTTCCCATTGCTTGACTACACTGGGAGGAAAACATAACAGAGATAATATAACTCAGTTACCTAAATTACAGAGATAAGAAGAAAATGTTACTTCTTGAACCATTGTATTTGGCTGAATATATTCAACTTCTAACATTTTCATTCTCAATTAAGATACTTTTCAAACTAGTCACTATTCAGAGCTGCCCTTCTTAGTTTCAAAACATGTTTGTTAACTAGATGGATAACTATTTTTCTTTTTTTATGACACAGTGATTCTATTCCCACTTTAAGATTTCAATGCAAATTGAGACTAGATCCTATTTTAATTAGTTATTTAGTTAATGAATTATTTATTAATGATAAATTATACAAGTTCCAGTAAAAGACACTTTTCTCATACCTTCTGGGAACACAGTATTTTATTTTTTAATTGATGGATTCTGAACTATGGAATGTAAGGCCTTGAAAAATTTTTGTGAAAGCAGAGGATATGAGGATAACTTGGTGAATTGGCATGGTTACACTTTTTTTTTTCTGGAAGACATGCACAGAAGCAAGGAGTTATAATATGAAGTCATAAGTTCTCTAAGATGTGGAGGTGAGAAAAGAGAATGCTGGAGTAAAGGAAGAAGTCTTCCCAACAGGGTTGATTTTATGACTGAATCTCAAAGCATGGTATTATCAAATATTCTTTAGGAGGAAATGTAGAAGATAGATATTACAAAAAAGGGGGAGAGAGGAAAATAGAATTATCCAAAGGCACAATGACATGAAAAAGCTTACTAATTTTTAAGACATTGTATTAACTATGGTTGAAGTAATGGTTGTTGACAACCAGGTGGTAAAATTTAGATACGTATGTAAAAAAACCTCACGCTAAGAAATTTGGAATTTATTCAGAGATATGAAAGCTATTGGATGTGTTTAAACTGAATTGCTATATAATTTAATCTTTAGGAATAAAACTCTGGCAGTCATGAAAGAAGGGCAGATGAGAGAAGAACAGAGAGGAGACTGTCCAACTAAAGTCATGATAATAATCTCCCTGTGAGTGATGGTGATAGTTCTAGTGGGCTGCTAAAGCAAAGAATAATTAGCAGGCCTCCCTGGTGGTGCAGGTGGCCACACTGTGAAGCTGTCCACAGTGTCTGCAGTGTGGGTTTGATCCCGGCCGGCAGGCGAGAATCCCACATGGCATGGCAGACCTCTCCTGACTCACCCACTGCTCCCCTCAGCAGTGTATTTCCATCAGTCTACCTGTTCTGTTCCCCACTCTGTCTCTAGTGACTCCTCTCACCCTCCCGCGCATCTGGTCTGTACCCCGGTTCTTGTATAAAAATAAATAAATATGGGCCTCCCCGGTGGCGCAGCAGTTGAGCGCTGGGTTGCAAAGCTCCCCTCAGCCCCTGTGGTGCCGGTTCGATCCCCGGCTGCTCCCTGGCCACCGGAGGAGGGTCCCACATGGCGCGCAGACCTCTCCTGCTGCCGGCTGCTCCCCTCAGCAGTGTACTTCGGTCCTTCTGCCTGCTCTGCTCCCCACTCTGGCTCTGGTGAATTCTCTCACCCTCCCCCACTTCTGACTATACCCAGTGCTTGTATAAACAAAATAAACAAACAAACAAACAAATAAATAAATAATACATGCCTCTTTAAAATAAATAAATAAATAAATCTTTAAAAAAAAGAATAATTAGGAAGACATTTTACAAACTAAAATTTAGGAACCAACTCAATTCATTGTTGGGAAATTGGAGGACTTCATAATTTACTATGACCTAAACATTTGAGCTTCACCGAACAGATAGACGTCATTGGCTAGGATCAAAAAATAAAATGGAAGGGAGGGGAAGTCAAAAATTTAATCAAGGTTTTCATATACTGATGTCCATATGAAAATGAAATGTGCAATTTAAACTAACAAATAATTCCATTTTTATAGTTGAGCTTGCAATTCTAATTCATTCATGTATAATGATTTCTCTTATTCAGTGTTGCTTTCCTTACAGGCATGCATGTAGTAAGTAACAGCATGCCAAGTGGTAGGGAGGAAGTAAGTAGGTTTCTGTATCTCTGGGTGGTAGGTCTAGAGAAGACTTGTATTCTTTAAGGACCAGAGAGTGCATAGGGAGTACTCCTAAATAGGCGTTACATAGGGAACTGTTGTCAATTTCTGTTAGGCATTATTGGGGGTAAAGAAGATCATTCATGTCTTTTTTTTTTTTTAAGATTTATTTATTTATGCATACAAGAGCTGGGTTACAGGCCAGAGGTGTGGTGGGTGAGAGGATTCACCAGAGACAGAGTGGGGAACAGAACAGGCAGACTAACTGAAATACACTGCTGAGAAGAGCAGCAGGCAAGACAGGAGAGGTCTGCTGCACCATGTGGGTTGCTCCCTGGCTGACCTGGAATCCAACACTCTGTGGATTGCTTCACAGGTTGCGTTCTTAACCCTTGCGCCACCAGGGAGGCCCTCATTCATGTCTTTTTAAGAAGTGGGTTTTTTTTTTCCTTTCTTACTTTTATGGACAGCTAAATGTGCTTCAGGTGTCAGTGCATTTAAGAGAAGTGCTAAATCTCTGCAATTGGAGAAACTGTTTACATTTTCCAGGAAATTGTCCTACTGGACATCCGGATGATTTGCAGTATTTTCTTTTCCCAAAAGAAAAGAAAAAGGTCATGGGGGAAAATAGAAAAAAATAACAGTGAGAAAGCATAGGAAAAAGGAAAGAAGGAACTGATTGGGAGAGAGAAGAGAAATACAAGTTGTAATTGAGATACATTAGCCACTTACAATGAAGAGTAATTGTTAAAAAGCGTACTTTTGATCTCTAGATTTTCTTGCACATCATTACAAACTATACTTTTGTATCTGGCTTCATTTGGGCATCATTTAACTTGGTGATTTTTGAAGGATAAGCTTAATTCAATAGATTTTGAAAGCATTTACTTATTAATGTGGCACTCTTATTACAGTTATACTAACTGCAGTCTTTCCATTTTAAATCATGTTATAGGAAGAAATATAAAAAGTAACCATCTATTTCAATTATTTCCTTAGGATATATTTGTTAAATAGTGAAATGTGACAAATTTTCTTGTGGGAGTTGATTAGGCTGAATTGTGTCATTATGGCCTTTCCATTCTGGCTAATTTTCATACTGAGGAAATACAGAGACTTCATTGACTTCCAGCCAGAAATCTCTCTTAAATTTGCTCTGTACTAAAACTCAAAGACCCTGAAAGGAGAAAATGTTGATGTGTGTAGGGATATCTACATTTACCATCCACTGACCTCTAGAATATCCTCAGTGGGGTTATCCTAATCCACACACATCTCACTGACAAGATTCACTTAGATTTGTTTTAAGAAAAGTGTTCAAATAGGTAGTAGATTATGGTGGAGAAAATGGATTTATCTGGGTGGTTAAGAATAATGTGAAGACAGCTTTAATTTGCTGGAAAACCGCAACACCTATATTTTGAGTATAAATCAAATCCTGAGAGACTAAATGTTCTTGTTCCAGCTCTTCATCTAATGGACTACAGTTCACAATGCTCTGCCTTTTTTTTTTTTTTTTTTGTCACAGCTTTTAAAGTTTTCTAAGATGATAGCTTTAACAAAAGGTGTCTATTAAGGGTGTGATGTAGGTACTTCGCCTCACATAAACAGTCCTGTTTGGAATCATTTTCCTTTGATATAATTCCAAGAGATTTGTCTCTAATGGGAATATTGGATTATTTTTTGATGCAAAAGGTTTTCCCCCCATTAGGAGAAAATATTCATAATGCAAAAAATTGAAATGGAAAGGTTACAGATTTATTGAAAGTAAATTGGATTTATAGCTAAGAAATTTGAAGAGTTTTTAAAATTAATTTTATAAATTATTTTAGGCAACTCAGTAGATGTTCATTATGGTGAGATATTTTGTATGAGCCTTATCTGTTCTCATATAAATAGTAGGGTGCTTTTAATATAGAAAATTATTTATTACAGATATTATTTATGCACACATATAGCATTGTATATAATACATATATTAATGTATGTGTGTATAGACACTATGTTTTATATAGATGATAATTGATACATATATCACATAGTATTACAAAATTAGTATTATAGTATTGTAAAATAGTATTATAAAATTGCCATTTATATGAAATGTAGTATATGTAGTAGAGTATATTGTTCACATATCAGATCATATTTCTCTAATCCTTCCCTGATATTCTTTTCCTCTGCTATGGGTATGTCCAGTGAATTCTCCTCCTGTTTTCTGGCAATAGCTGCTATGATCCTTTACAGATCTCTTTTAATTTTACATAGATTGGATTGAAGAGCTAAGACCTAATTTTTACTTTTATGGTCCCAGAACTCCTCATAATGCTTTGTTATTTGCCAGGTCCTCAACAATAGCTACTTCAATATATGAATGTAAAGAATGAATTAATTTATAAATACATGAGGTTTGAATGGTTTTATACTGTGTTTGTGTTTAGTAAAATAGATACTCATACCCCCTATGCTCAAATATATAGAAATATGTGCAAAGAGAAATGAATCCCATTCGATCCATTTTCCAGTCACACAGAATCAATATATAAGAGGTTTTCTCACATATGAAAGTCAAGATGTAACAAAAGGAAAGGCAAGACATGAATTCTGTCTGTGCTTCCTGTGGGTCTGCTAAACAGCCTCTTTGGCCACCATTTTGGTTATGTGCAGTTCTGCCCTCCAAACAACCCAATCAGTTATATAACTTAAAGAAATATAAGCCTTCTGAACAACCCAATTAATCAGTTGTATAACTTAAAGAAATATAATATGCCAGACCCTACAAGGCTCCTTTCACATTAAATTAAAAGAATTCTTGATTGCCCTGAGATAATGGGTATACCTCATGAGGTATGACTGGAAACATCTGGGGGGCTGTTGATTGATGTGAGACCAAGTGCCTTAGAGACTGATCAGTGGAACACCTTGTTGATAAGATTAGAACCATGGCTGGGGCCTTGGGTATGGCTGCCAGGTCATCAAACAGATAAAAATAACACCAGATCATCAAGCAGATAAAAATACCTGAGTAGCTGACTCACCACTCCAAAGCCCTACATGATATAAGCACATTTGCAGTTTCACCCACCCTTTTTCTCTCTTTTCTCTTACCCCATTGCTGCTGTATGACTGTTCTATCAATAAAAAGGTCAAGATCTTGCTTTCTCAGCAGCATCCTGCATTGTACAGCTTGCTCCACGACTCCTGTTTCTTTGTCCGTGTGGTGTTGTCAATGCAATACTTCCTAGCCCTCTACTTCTCCATCTTAACTCTAATGCCTGCCTGTCATAAATACTCTCCTATCCAAGGTCCATATCAGCGAGTTGAAATTCAGGAGCCAAAGAAAGAAATTTATTTTCAGATTTAAGTAGAATATACTTTACTTGGCAAGTCTAACCACTCTTCTCCTTAGGTAAGTCTCTTTAGGTAAGCACTATATGTTTATCTGTGATTCATTATACATCTACTCATTGTGCACTTGTATTTGTTCAACCATTGCATTATCTTTTCAGTAAATTAGCCATTACATTCTCAGATTCACTCATGAGCATTCTTTAAAGCAGATTTATTAAGTTGGCTCATTGTCTCTGTGATTCTGATAATTACTGCAAATTACAGCCTTGGAATATCTGTTCCTGACATTACCTTTCTCAATGAAGCTAAGGAAGGGAATAACTAGTTATGATCCAAACAACTGTTGTGCCTTTATAACATGTTTTGTTCTGAAATATTAACCATTTCCCCAGTTCTTCCTAGCTTGAGCTTTTATTTAAAAACTGAACATTTCTGTAGAAACTGCATATGTACAATTTTTATAGATGCACATATATACATATTTTATATGTGTACATATATACAGTATAAGTGCTACTGGAGCACAATATATATAGTTATATAAAGATATATTTTACATATGGTAAATGATGGCTGCTTATGATAGATCATAGAGATAACTAACTTTTATTTTTATAGTTTCTATTATGTTCCTATTGTCTGATATTCAAGGCATTTTCCAGGGCTCTTGCCTCCATCATTAGTACTACATCCCAAATTGCCTCTTCTTTACAAACATCTACATGATCATATCAGGAAGACTGTCCTATGAATTTTGTAAAGTTAAGGTAGAAACTAGTCAAAATATGGTATAGTAACATAAACCTTTGTATATATTTATTAAAATCAATTCTTTTCTCTTTAAACAAGTCTTTAATTCAATCTATTGTATAGTAATTATGCAAGAAGCTTAGAACTGAGATAATTACACTGAGAAAGCCAGATGATATAAATGCTTATTTTCAGAACATGATCAGTGCTATAAAATCATACAAAGTATTCATAGAAAAAATAAAAGACAAAAATCAAACCAATTAAAATGTAAGTTTTACTTTGAAAACTTTTAGAAAATGTAGCACATTAGTTGATCCCTAAGTAAAAACAGGAATTCCTTTAAGTACTTCTCAAAAGCAGTTCAGACAGAGAGTACTAGAGAGGCAGAAAAAGAGTGTGAGAACACAAAATATAATAGTTTCTATTATATCAGTGATGGTATAGTTTTATACAATGTTAATAAGGATAGAAAATTTTAAAATGTACTTTTATAGTCTCTATTGTTTTCCACAGATGACATTAAAGAAACTAGTGATCATATATTATGCCTACTGGGATGCCATCAAATATAAATTTCTTTCTCTCTAAAATATTTAATGAGAGGTAAAATATTTCATAAATTGATTATGTTTACTAAAATTTCATCAATTTAAGCATTTTTCTTATTTATTAATAAGTGAAAATTATTAATAAGTGTATAATAAGTGTATTAATAAGTGTACAATAAGTGTATAATAAGTGTATTAATAAGTATATAATAAGTTGAATGTTCTAGAATTTTTTCTAGGAATGTTTAGCTAATTTTAAATATAGGTGAACAATATTTAAGCATCCATTTTTAAAAGACTACAATTAAGAGATTTAGAACATCTAATTCATAATATTCTATCAAATTAATATTTTGAAAGGAAAAATTTATTTTTGAAGTGTATATTATTTTCATTTTTTGTCCAGGTTTTTCTGTATTATTTTTGCTATTAAATATAGTGAAAACTTATACTTCTTAGCAATATAAAGATTGTTGCTATTTATATCTTTGTCGCAAAATGATTGAGTACCCATTGCTACCACATGCTAGGTACTTTCATATTTGTTTTGATTTTTGTAAAGAAAAAAGCTAAAATCCCTGATTAGTCAGTGTAATAATGGAGATTAACATAAAACTGAGACAAAAAAAGCAACAATGTTCTGAGCATTATGTAAATTGAGATTTGTTTCAGATAAATTTTTGAAAAATAACATCACAGACACAAAAATTTTTACTAATGAATCAACTTAGAGAAACCAAAGATGATGGTATTTTTCTTATTTTGACACTAGCACCTTAACTGGAGATTAGAATGTCTCCAGGTTTGGTCTTTAATCCTCCAGTCTTTTGTCTACACTCACTCCCTTGGTGATCTCCCCTAAATTTATTTATTTATTTATTTAAAAGATTTATTTATTGGGCCCTCCCCTGGTGGCACAGCGGTTGAGCGCTGGGTTGTGAAGCTGCCTGCAGCCTCTGCAGCACCAGTTCCATCCCAGGCCAACGGCGAGGGTCCCACATGGTGCTACAGACCTCTCCTGCCACATCCACTGCTCCCCTCAGCATTTATTTCGTCAGGCTGCCTATTCTGTTCCCCACTCTGGCTCTGGTGAATTCTCTCACCCTCCAGCACTTCTGACTGTACCCAGTGCTTGTATAAATAAAATAAATAAATTTAAAAAAATAAAATAAAATATTTATTTATTTATACAAGCACTGGGGTACAGTCAGAGGCATGGGAGGGTGAGAGAATTCACCAGAGACAGAGTGGGGAGCAGAACAGGCAGACCAACGAAGTACATTGCTGAGGGGAACAGCTGGTGAGACAGTAGAGGTCTGCTGTGCCATGTGGGAATTTCCCTGGCTGGCCTGAAATCAAACCCATGCTGCAGAGGCTGCAGGCAGCTTCATAGCATGGCGCTCAACCTGCTGCCCCACCGGGGAGGCCCTCTCCTAAATTTATTTAAAAGACAAATTTGATCACCTCTACTCACACAAGCACTTTTGACATAAAATGTGTGGGGTTTCCCCAGTTAGAACATTTATCAAATTCTCTTTTGGGAGCCAATGTTGTCTTACAATTTAATTCCTATTAACACTGAGCTCATGATAGTAAGGAATTTTCCCTGTTGGCCCAGGTCACCAGGCATAGGTCATCTTGCACACACGTTTCTTGACCATAAATAAAACCTAGATGAAATCAGAATCCTGTGTATGATAATCCATTACGTTTCCCTAAAGGTGTGTTTCTGCAGACCTCCGGACTAAAAATGAAGATAACACCAGAGGATATAAACACCAGAATAACATCATTCCCGAAGACACCCTTCCAAGTGAAGCAATGCTACATAACTTTACTTAATTGTCCCCTCTATGTGACAGCTCCTTAGAAATTGGTAGTTCCAATGTCTCCATTTTTTTTGTCATAGGACATAAATACTTAGTCTTTGGGCAATCCATCTTGGCAGTGTCTTTTATTTGGCCCAGACACTGCCATTATGAACATCTGGTAAAATGCCTGGTAAGTAGTGGATATTAGCTCTCAGTTGTTCAGTGATTAAAGGTCCAAATGGTATCATATGGCTGTGGGTTCTAAGTTATGTCCTCCCCAAAAGAGATGTTAAAGTTCTAGCCACAGGGACCTGTGAGGGTGACCTTACTTGGAAATAAAACTTTTGCAGATGTATTTTATTTAAGATAAGGTCACAGTGGATTGGGGTGGTTCCCATTCCAGTGACTGGTATCACTATAAGAAGAGGGGACTTCTTAAAAAATTCAGATACAAGGAGAAGAATGACATGTGAAGACACAGAGATTGAAATGATACTTCTACAACATCAAAGATTGCCAGCAATTTACAGAAGGATTTTGATATATCTTGGGATGATTTTCACTGTGGTCTTGGTTATTGAACATGACAGATCACCTCTTAATACACAGTCTATAACTAATGTATTAACTTGCTGTTTTGAGATTCTTTACAGAAAGTAAAGAATAGCATCTGAATCAAATGAAAAAATAAGAGTTTTGCTGTTATTAATAGGTAGACCCTTTGATTGTGTGTAAGGACTCCAAAGAAATTAATAAATGTATTTTGGAAAATTTTTAGAAAGCATGTTTCTTATTCATGGGATTCTGATGGATTTAATTAATCGACTGATTGAAACTCTGAGGAATAACTCTGCCTTGGAGACAGCCCTAGAGATTCTTTGTAATACATTTCAGAGAAACATTGTGTTTGAACTAGTGTTGAACTCAGCTTTTTCTCATGTAAACAATGAATGTCCTGAAAAGCGAATTTTCCTCAGAGATTAGAATTGCAGTGAAAGATTTTGTGACTTCTGAGAAGACCCATTTCTAACAACCATTTTAGTTCCTCTGGCAGAGTTTTTTAAAACTCTCTCTTCAAGTGCCTGAGGGCAGAGCAGTAAGAATTCGTAACACTGGAGATTCTGAAAACATGGAAAATCACAAAAATCTTCTGAAGTTTTTGTGTTTTAGCAGACAATACAGGTAAATATTTAAAATTTATTACATAATGTATGTTTGCTTTATTATAAATTAATGTTTACTGTCAAGCTGAGGAAAATCTTCGCTCCTGGATGATGTTCAGTGTTGATTGCAGAGAAAGTTCTCTGTAGTCCTAGAACATTCTGATACTCACACTTAAAGGAGTAGACAACTAAGTTGTTTTTCTTTGAGTGCAAAGTAACTGCAAAGATTAATCTGCATAAGAAATTTATCTATTCTCATTTATTCCACCAATTATTTATGTTATTATTCATTAGTGGGCATTTATTTTATATTTTGGCTAAGATCCAATATTACTCTATTTTTGTTTCTCCGATTGTTCTATATTTGGCCATTGTGAGTCCTTTCATTTAACTCATGTTTTGGTTATTTGTGTATTAATGTAGAAAATATGTAACCATGCTTTGTGGGACTATTACTCATAAGCTATTTTAATTAACTATATACAAATACATAGAAAGAGTGGGAGAATACATGTGTAAAGCATGTATTTTAATAGTTTGGAGTGTTGGGAATTATTTCAAGAGAAAAGTTGCATGAAAATTACATATAAAGGCAAAGTACGCAGTTGAAAGGTATAGGTACTTATGACTCTGAGACCTCCTTTGAGGATAGCATGATCTCACGTGTATGAAGGTCTAAGAATTATACCTGATCTTTGGCAAAATGTCAGGCATATTGGTTTTCTACATTCCTGCTAAAAAAGCAATTAACTACAGCTGGTTCAAATTCATCCTGTTCCTTCTGCCTAGATAGATCATTAGGGGCTTGACAGCCTTTCATGAGAAAAGAAAAGTGAAATCTTAAAATAAATTGCTATGTAAGAAACAAAATATAGCAAACACAAATAAGATTTCTGATTTAGATTGTTACTGTTGTGATATGGTGCTTGGGAACAGTATTCTCAGCACATCCATTTGTGACTGAGTGACAGCTACATCATCTTTTCTCCTTCCTTGAGTTTCTAGTCATTTTCTTTTCATTTTTTTCTCAAAAGTTTTTGGTCACTAACTTTTATATTGAATGTTATGTTTTCAAAGTAGATATAAATCTAGTACAGTATCATTTCTTTTAAATTTCATATCTGGTGCTTGCTTGTACTATAATCGATTTCTTTAGTGTCTTCATGGAACTTTTTAACTGTAGCATTACATGTTTCTGATTATTTGACAATATCTGTTTATCTTTGCTTGTAAATGCTCATCTTTGTTTCTTTAATACATAAGTCAAAATTTAAGTCACAGATGCAGCTTAAGTTTAACTGAACAGTCCATTCATTGTAATATAATTATGCCTTTAGTATTGTGTTCCTTTTTGTCTATTTTCCTTGAAATGCCCGCCTCTCTCATCATCTCTTTGTTCTTAATTTCTCAATAAATAGATGAAGTTCTGTTTTTTCCCTTTGAATTGATAATCACTTCAATTACATCAATTCAATTAAAATGGCACAAATATATGCATGTAAGTATATTTCTATCTATCTATCCACCTATCTATAGAATTTTTGTTTCACTCATTGTATAGATTAACAGTTTTTTACTTGGGAATACATTTGAGATTCAGATGGACATATATCCTTTCTGAGCATAAAATACATGATTGTACACACACAGTCTTGCATAAAATTATAAGAGACACATGGATTCCTTGGAAACATATCCTTGTCTATTGCCCTCATAATGATAAGATCATCATTTAATGACACACCCCCTCCAATGGACAGTAATGTCATGTCACTCAGAAGTTAATAAATGACACAATTTTGTTTTTGCTAAGAGAAAGTCATAATCATAATATCAAATGTTGTAATATAATTCAAATGAAATGGACAATGGAAGGAGGAAAAACTTCTGATTAAGTATTACTATAAGTACAAAAGAAAATATAATACCTACTTTAAATGGAACTGCAAATAACTTCTTCCAGATACCCAAAGAATAGAGGTTTGAGTGTTATTGTGTGATTGGGAAGTTAGCATTGAGGATGGGTCTCAAAAATTAGCAAGGCTTTGTTGAATAGAGAAAAATCATTCCTGGTAGTTGCAACAGAAAAGACAGAAAATTGCAGACATGCTATGCCATATGAATGGAAATAACAGCAGACACTTAAGTAGCACTTACTATGTGCTCAGTGCTCTTTTATGTATTAACTAATTCCTTAGCAATCTCTTCCAATTGATACTAACATTATTGTGATTTTCAGATGAGGAAGGAACATGAGGCAGAGAGTTTGTGTAATTGGCCTGAAACCTAGAAAATAATAGAATCAGATTTGGAACTCAGAAAGACTGACTCAAATCAGTATCTTTAACCATAATGTTATTCTATCCTGGTAAGGAAAAATTATACCACTATCAGATCCCTGGGTAAAAATGGAAAGTGTGTAGTTCCAATGCTGTCACTCCTTAGAGGAGTATTATTGACAGATTTTGATAATTAATATTAGCATACCTTCCACTCAACCACAGATTGCTTATCAGCACACTACAAATTACTCCCAGTAAATCAGAAGTGACTTGGAAGTTGAAAACTATATGGATTGCAAATTCTTTCTCAATATGGGAATGAAATGGGAGGATTAAGAGTAGCAGATGGAGAGAATCACTATATATATGTGCATGTATATATGTGTTATAATAGCATAACAAATAGTATAAACAAAATAAGGATTGAATAGAAGAAATTCAGTAAAATAGGAAAATGTATCACAGAATCATTTTGCTTTTAAACTAGAAGCTCTTAGAAGGCAGGGTCTGACCTTGTACCATCTGTCTTTCTTAAGAAAAGTCTCTTCAATATTATTGAAGTGTAAATATTCCACAGAGACTAATTTAATCTGAATTTAATGGTCTACCTTAATAAGAAAGGACCGATTATTTTACCCAGAAGAAGAACATGATATAAATTAGAGAAGGTGGGAATTGATGGGAGAAAGAATGACTTTATCTTAAATAACACTTTAAAAATGACCTGCCTTACACATAACATCTTCATGGTACTTTGAGACAGCAGAGAGAAGGCAAACTAAACTTTGCATATAGTCGGGACAGCAATTTCAGCAACTAAACCATCTGTGCTATTTTATTCCTTCACAAATAACCCTAATAAGATGGAGCAGGAAGCTGTAAGGTGAAAACTTTGGCTCAGGAGTCAAATCATTTCTACATTATTTATTCTGTATTCATCATACAGATTCCCTGCATAGAAGTGGTACAATTTATCAATGTTTTAATTTCAAGTACTCTAATGAGTGACTGTAATGTCATTTTATCGTGAGGTAAATGCTATAGTTGCTTTATATACTTCTAGTTGCTTTGTTTGATATTATTTCATTTCAGCATTGAAGATATATTCTACTGTTTTTAAACTGGATGTGATTTGATTTTCTGTACCCAAACACACATCTTCAGTTCCTTCACATATAATTAATAATCTCTAACAAGCTCTGTGTACCTATAGTCCAGAATATGAGCCATATAGCTTAGTATATAGGTATTTAAATTCCAGAATAAGAAAGAACATTGCACGTATCAAATTCTACCTCTTAAAGAGTAAAACCTCAACCAGAAACAAAATTCAACTTAAGAAGTTTCAAGTAAAGGTTAAGGAAGCGATTAGAGCTCAAGCAAGGCTAAGAAAAGCAGGAAATGCTGAAGGATCCTTGACTAGCATTAGCAAACAGGGAGTCATTAATTTCCAGGAGAGCTGAGACAAGAGAAGAGAGCAGAGGAGTTGAAGAAGAGATAGTTGATGGTGCTAACTGACAATAACTGTTTTCATGGAGAGATGCAGGCCCTCCAAAAAGTCTCCAAGCTAGAGGGAGTAGGAAACACCTGGAATATTCTTTCCTCTTATACGGTCTAATCTTTCAGCCGCTTCCATTGACAGTACTCAGTGAAAGAGAACTAATAGTGGATATTCATTTCATAGGGCTTAATTTCTTGAGGCACAATGTAAAGAAGCAAGCATGTTTGAATGAAGACAAACATCATAATCAGCCTATAGTTCTTTACACTCTATTAATCAAACTGAAGCCCAGCTACCATGTCTATAAAGCAGAGTACCTATGTAGTAAGCACTTAAGATGATTATATGTAACCAAATATTGGACATATAGACTATTCATGTGAAGGAGCAGAAATTTCTAACTGACACTGGCAACATGAGTCCTAGATGTATTTCTTTTCATAATCAGTTTTCAACAAAAATTATTTTTGTTTTTTTTTTGGGGGGGGGTTTGGCATAGAAAAACTGAAGTATAGGCCTGAGGTGCAGGAGGTAGGGTGGGGTGAGAGGATTCACCAGAGACAAAGTGGGGAACAGAATAGGTGTACTGATTGAAATAAACTGCTGAGGAGAGCAACGGGTGAGACAGGAGAGGTCTGCTGTGCCATGTGTCTTAGCTCCTTGGTGGGTGAGCAAACCCAGGCTATAATGATGATAGTGCTGAGGGTTAACTCCTAGGCCACAGGAGGGTCCCCAACTAAAATTGTAAGACATGAAAATGTTATAAAGTTGTAAGTACAGACAAAAAGGTTTAAGGTTCATTAATTGACTAAAGATTTCAACAATTTCTTTAAAAATAGGTTGACAAGTGGTAACTGATTTAGCTGAGTAAAGTATTTAATGAATTGATAAAGGCATATGTCAAATATAGGCTTCGACAGGGAGTCATCTGAAAGACTGTAACCATCAAACCAGAACATCTCTTTTCAAAAATGACACCAGTCACATATATGCCTGAGACAAGGAACAGGAGGTTATTCTCAGGAGAATAGAACAGGGTATACTTATAACTAAAAATAGCAGATATAATTATTTGGGAGATTGGAGAAAAGGCTATCTTAAAAATTTGAAAACTAAACATATTTGAGTCAATCACCAACTCCTCTCCTCTGCTTCAGATACTGAACACCAGGAACTAAGGAGGAGGATCATGTTCATCTTTGGAGAAAAGGAATTGCACCAGCAAAAAGAGCTCCACAAACTGAAATTTGAAGTTCTTTTTAAAAACAGTTTACTTCTATCCCTAAATGTTGATGAAATGTTTTACTCCATATCATCCTAAAGTGAAGTTTATATGCCAATAAGGATAGCCATAAGTCTTTTCCAACTAGCCCTTTTTTTTTTTAAGTACTTCTGTCTTAAATATAAACAAGCAAGCAGGGCCTCCCCGGTGGCTCAGCGGTTAAGCGCTGGGTTGCGAAGCTGCCCGCAGCCTCTGTGGCGCTGGTTCGATCCCCGGCTGCTCCCCGGCCACCCGAGGAGGGTCGCACATGGCGCGAAGACCTCTCCTGCCACCCGCTGCTCCCCTCAGCAGTGTACTTCGGTCCTTCTGCCTGCTCTGCTCCCCACTCTGGCTCTGTTGCTCCCCACTCTGGCTCTGCTGCTCCCCACTCTGGCTCTGGTGAATTCTGTTACCCTCCCGCGCTTCTGACTGTACCCAGTGCATGTATAAACAAACAGATAAATAAATAAAAACATGCCTCTATTAAAAAAAATTAAAAAAAAATCAAACAACAAAAAAAATAAACAGGCAAGCAAAGTTTCCCAGATGTGGGCCTGCTAAACTTAAATGGGCCTACTCGGCTGCCATTTTGGTTACATGCAGTTCTACCCTCCAATACAAGGTCAGAACAAACCAATCAATCAGTTATATGACCTAAAAGAATGTAGGATACCAGATCCTACAAAACTCCTTTCAAATTAAATAAGAGCAGAACGTTTGTTTGATCGTCTTGGGATAATGGGTATACATCTTGAGGTGTGACCGGGAACACCCCAGGGGCTTTTGACTGATGTGAGACCCTAGAGGCTCAGAGACTGACTGATGGAATGCCATGTTGATAAGATTGGAACCATGGCTGGGGCCTGGGATACAGTTCCTGCTACAACATCAGATCATCAAGCAGATAAAAATACCTGAGTAGCAGACTCACTACCCCTGAAGCCCTAGAGGAAATAAGCACAAATATAGGCCACATGTTTCCTCTTTGTTTCCCTCCTGTCCCACATAATTGATGCTGTATGATTATTCTGTCAAAAGGCCAGGATCTTGCTCTTTCAGCAGCATCCTGCATTGTACAGCTTGCTCCATGACTCCCATTTCTTTGTCAGTGAGGTGTCAATGCAATATCCAGACCCATGGCAAAATCTTCCAACACAAGAGGAAGACAGAAAATAGGAGAGAGAGACATGGCCAAAAATAAAGAGATTCTGAAGAAATAGAGAACAGAGAGAACAGGAAAAAACAAGTAAAAAATACTTCACTCAAGAAATGTAAGAAGGTTTAGCAATCATGTTAGAGCAGGATACCAGTCCCTGGTGTTGCAAGGGATAGCAGGAATCTAGAAAACTTAAATAAGGGACCAGGAAAATGAATAACTATAAGAAAGTGAAAATCAAAATCAACAAAAATCTATGAACCAGAGCCACTTTTGGGGGGGTGGGTGGAGGGAGGGGAGGGATTGGGGTCAAAATGGGGGGGTTGAAATTGTATGGGGAATATAAAAATAAAATTTATTATGAAAAAAAAAAAAAAGACACAACCTATGAAGCTAGCCACAGCCACTGCAGCATGAGTTCGATCCCCAGCCAGGGAACAACCCACATGGCGCAGCAGACCTCTCCTGACTCACCAGCTGCTCCTCTCAGCAGTGCATTTCAGTCAGTCTGCCTGTTCTGTTCCCCACTCTGTCGCTGGTGAATCCTCTCTCCTCCAACAACTCTGACCTGTACCCCAATTCTTGTATGTATAAATAAATAAATCTTAAAAAAAAAAAAAGCAAAACCATTCAGAAAATAAGAAAAAAAAAACTTTAGGAAAAAGTGTATATACACATATATACATATATGGTAAATATATGTACATAAATATAGACCTGTATATATTATTTGCAATGTATATGATTATTTGAAACTTTCCTAAAATGATTAAGTTCAAGTTCACTAGTTACTGTCATCTGGTGTTTCCTGCTGTGATACATTAAGAGAGATTCAACATTATCTGTCAAAACTGTTGAATCTCAATTTAATTATGGTCACATATGCAAGCTGAGACAGTCTAAAACTACTGCCATCTAGCCTTCAAAAATAACCTTATAAGGAAAAGAACTTAAATGAACTGTAGAGGAAATTTGAATATAGACTATATATTGAGAAATAGTTTTATATTAATGCTCTAGAATGTGTGAAATTCTCTGTGCTTCTAAGAGAAATTTTTTAACCCAGATTTTATTTCCAAACCATTAGTAAATAGGAAATAATGAATAATTTATTTTAAACACAGGTTTTAGATATGGAAGAACTCAAGAATTTCATTTCCCCTATAATCTTTATAGCAATACACTGGAGGCCAGACTGCCAAGAAATTGAGGTGGATATCCCAGAAATGGAAAGAGGCAAAAAGAAGACCTTATATCTCTTAAGCATCAGGTGCCAGAGAATCCTATGATGACCTTCAAGGGGAAATGACATATTGAAAAGATACTGTAAAGTTATAGAATATGTAGAGAGAATTATAAGTAAGTTCGTACAGAATTTTGCAAGTGAAAAAAGAGGTAGATTTACTTCAGGGGATAAAATAACTATTTCAAGAAAGGAAAAATAAAATATAGCACTGAGTGAACAGTACTTTTATATCATCATAAGCTGTAAATGGGTGGGTTTTGATTTAGTTAGAAGTACTGAAGTTAATATTTGAGGAAGATGGGAAAGAGGAATTGGAGTTGATTATGTGAGTTAAATTTTCATTTCTGTTAAATAGACCAATAAAGGAAAATAATTTCAAGTTATCATTAATGATATGGAGCTATTCATTTAAAAAAGAAGTTAAAATATTCAAACTTACACAAATGCATAGCAACAGTTAAATACATTAAAGTACATATATTGCATTAAAATATATGTGTGCAAACACCCACACAAATTTTGATGTTTTCCTTAGCTTCCTTCCCAATAGCAAAGCCTGAGATAAAGGCATATATAAAGTAATTTATTTGTGGATTTGATCTCAGGACAAGAATGAAGATTATCGAAGTAGGACTAGAATGACAACCAACAAAAGGTTGGTTCACTGACTGATGATTAGATGCTCTATATATATCCAAGCTGGAAAAAATTATTCCAAGATGCAGAGCACTCAGTATTTCACTTAGAACAAAAATGGCAATTCAGTGTTTAGGATTTTGCTTGTTCAAATAACCAGAAAAGCCCATTACTTAAATGAATAGATGGGGGTCAGATATAATTGAGTCTAAACCATAAATCTTGCTGAACATTCAATTTCCTGGGCCATATTCCTGGGCAGCCTTTCTCTACTTGAAATTATATATTCTGCATATATTTTGCCAACTCCTTTGCATTTTCATTACAAAAAAATATAGGGTAGAGTGGAGTCAAGAGACTAGGGTTCTCCTTTTATGTCTTTTGACTCCTTTCTGAATATACAAAGTTGTAAACCAACATTACCTCAATAAAAAGTAATACTAAACAAATAAAAGTAGCAAGATCTTTTAACGTTTTAATTTTCTTATCTGGAAAATAGGTAACTTCTAATCTCTGACATGGTGTAACTTTATCAAGTTACACAAGCAAAGAGATGTGCAAAATAACTTCATAAAGGGTTGACAGCTGTTAAAGCAACTGAGTTTCATGCAAAATTGCTCATTTGAGGACTATACATATATGTTTTGGCAATGGCTCAGATCTTATCTGAAATCTGTATTGGAAACAACACCAAATATCACTTATGTTGGTTTTTCATCTCCCCCCATGTATTTCCTTTCCAAATTATGCCAAAATTGAAAACCACAATTTGCATTCTTTTTCTCCCCACTGGACTTGTGTGAGTGATACAAATTAACTAAAAGTAACACAAAATAGCATCAAAAATCTCATGTAATTTATGATTTGACTGACATCCTATCAGTACAAACCAACCTTAGTAGAATCCTGACCATATTAATACCTTATAGTTTTGTCTGTATTTTCATTTTTAATAAACATATGCATACTTTCATTGCTACAGCTGCTTCCATTGCACCTATAATTTATTTTGATATATTTAATGTTGCTGGTGTGACTTCATGTGTCCAATTGTGTTTCAATCATTAATATGTGGTTCAAATGTGGTCTCTCTTAGAATTAGAGCTTAACAGCCTTTCACAGATCTCTCATCCACAAGTCCTTTCCAAGAGTCTCTGCATGTCTCCTTCACGTGTCTCCTTCAAGTCCTCCATGTGTCTGGTGCAAGTTCAAAGCCATAAAGCAAGCAAGTTCTTATTCACATCTCTATCGTATCCACACCCCTTCCTCCTCTCTATGTACCTCCTCTGAGTCCACCTGCCTTCCATGTTATATAGCTTCACCTGGTCACACAACTCTGCCCCTCGCTGAGTCATAAGGCAAGCAAATTGCTTCTAGGGTCAGAATAAGTCTCGGAGGAATAAGGAAGTCTCCAGAGATGGGGCAGCCAATCCCAAAGGGGATCAACCAAACACTGCTTGTGATACAGTTAACAACTTTGTCTTTTCCCCATTTCTTGCAATTCCCCCTTATCTAGCATTAACAGGATTAACAGCTTGTCTTTCCCATTTGTTGCAGCTTTCCCCTCCCCTTGAGAAGAAAAGCTGGCGCCCACCGGTGTCCATGCAGACCCTTCCTCCTCCTCCTAATGAAAACCAGCTGGCGATCACCCCTCTCTGTGCTGACACCTTCCCCTTCCCTTAAGATGAATGAGTTGAGACCCCCTTATTTTGACCCCATATAAAAATAAAATTTATAATAAAAAAATAAGTACTTGTAAATCATGTGTCTGATAAAGCAAGTTTATTACCCCAATTATTTTGTTTTGGAAAATATAGCTCTTTTTCATTAAAAAAGTTATTTATCTATGCCTAAAAAAAAAAAGATGAATGAGTTGACACCCATCAGCCTCTGTGAAAACCAGCTGGTACTCATCCATCTCTGTGTTGAGCTGGCGCCCACTTGTCTCCATGCAGACCCCGTGCCCCTCCCCTTGGTAAACCCCTGCCCATCTCCCCCTAGTATAAATACCGCTGCCCACGGCCAGAGAGCAGGACAGTGGTCTTTCAGACATGAGTCTGCGGCCCTCCTCATTTGTCGACAAAACCACTTTCCTTTTCCTCAAACTCCATTTCCTTTTATTGGCTGAGGGAAACTGAGGCCGGCATGCGGTAACACTTGGACTGAGGGCAGTGAAGGAGTAACAGGACAGGGCAGACAAGGATGATAGAACAAAGGACTCTAAGAGAAGGGCTGAGATGCAAGACTTAATTCTGGGCACAGAGACATTAAGAGTGAGTGAGAGCACTCAGAACTGAGCAAGCACAGGGACTGCTGGGGCTTTAGAAGAATTAGGGGAAGAAGGTGTACACTCCTCGGGGCACAAATCCATTGTGGCTTCCTTGCCCCTCCTGATCTGATTCCAGCGGCCTGGGAGTCCCACTTTTGTTTCTGCCTTTTTCTCCTGAATAAACTCTTCGTTTTGTCTGTTTCTCTAAACAATTTGCCTCTTTTCACTCGCTCATTTGTCAGCCAAGTTCCTGCTGTGGCTTCATCAGATACCAATCCGTGGTGGCCTAATAGCTGGGACTCAGCGCTGCCCCTGCAGCCTGGCTGGGTTCCTGGCTGGGTGACTAGACCTCAAAACCTAAAGTTATGGTGACACCATTAAGTGGGGTGGGGGAACGTGGTAGCTCCCCTACAAACCGATGCAGAAGGATCATGGATGGATAATTTAGTTACCCTTTTCTGAAGGGGCATGGAAACCCTGAGATCATGCAAAGTTTGAACCATTTTTCTGAGTATGTAAATAATAGACAGTGGCACTTAAATGCATGCGTAATTTGGCTTGGAAAATATACCTATAATCTGAGTTCCACATTAAGTTTAAGAGAAATTAGGGGGCCTCTCTGGTGGCCTAGGTGTTGATTCTCGTTGCTATCATGGAGAAGGCCCACCGTTAGTGCCCGGTTTTGATCCCCAGCCAGGAAGCTGACACACATGGCCCAGCAGACCTCTCCTGCCTCACCCGCTGCTCCCCTCAGCAGTGTATTTCAGTCAGTCTGCCTGTTCTGCTCCCCACTCTGTTTCTGGTGAATCCTCTCACCCTCCCTACCCCCTGCACCTCTGGTCTGTACCCAGTTCTTCTAAGCAAAAGGAAATAAAATCATTTAAAAAAATAAATAAAAGAAATTAGGGGATCATCTTATCTTCCTAGTGACAAAACAAAGAGGTAAAGTTTCTAAAATAACTTGAAGGGGAAAAATAAGTCATAGAACAAGCATTCACTGGACTTTTATCCCTATGCTTGATGTCATGGTATCTTGCTAAATTTAAAAACCCAAGCCCCCATTCCTTGCCCAAGTTCCTGGCCCAAGCAGGCCAGTTGGGGAGGCTTGAATGAATAAAGGCAGGAGATGGAACTGCCATTGAGAGCAACTGAGACCAGAACTTGGGGAACGGGACAGGATAAGACACGGGGCAGTGATTTTGAACAATATAAGAACAGAAGGAACAAAACAGCTCCCAGGAAAATAGAAGAGCTTTACTAAAATGATGTGGAATTAGCCACCACCTAGAGTAAGATCAGGTTACAGGGAAATTAGTGAACAGCAGAACAACCACCAGGAAATTTCCAAACCACCTAGTGCCTAATCAATAGTCTGGCACATTGGGCAACAGGAGTCTGACAGTATATAGTCATGGACAGGCCCGGAGTAAACGGGCTTTCTCCTGTGGACCCCCTTCTGCTGTTAGTTCTTTTCTCTTGCTTCAGGGAATCCACACTTGCTTGCTCTCACATCTGGTGTGCAGCTGTTATTCTTCAACCTGCGCACACACTGGGACCCACGAGCTTCCGTTTTCCTAACACCAAGGGAAATTGGGCTGAAGCTGATTACCCAAATTGCTGGTTGTAGTGCCAGGAAGGCACAGAACTGGTTCTCTATGATCTGAGCAGACGGGTAAAGGTGAGTCCTGGAGCCTTTGGTGGCTTTTTCAGGCTTTTATTGAGCTTTTACATGCAGTGCGGCAACCATGTACCCGACAGGCAGGTGTGCTGGGGGTCTGGGAGGCCGACAGGCCCCTAAGCCCCAGCAAGTCTTCACTCTACAATCTTGGGCTGTTCTCATGTCTGCGCCTTCCTCTACTCTCACCAGTGCCTCTGCGGGCTGTGGCCCTAGGAATGTCGGGCAGTGCACAGGCTGCTTTGGCCACCGAGGCCCACTGGCCATGCCTTGATTTTCATCTCCTGGGGTTTACAAATGATACCACCTCCCGCAGGGTCCCGGAAACATAAGATTCACCTGCCAAAGGTCCCTCTGCCTTCCAGTGTGGGATGGTCAGTCCAAGGCCATTAGCTTTTCCCTGTGTCAGCACTGGGCGAGCTCCGAATTATCGTCCTCTTTCTTGTCCTACGAGTCTGCTGCCTCAGGGCTTGTCAGCTGGTCCTCTCGGGCTGTCTCCTCTTCCACTCAAGGTCTCCTCTTGCAGCTCCCAGACCTTGTCCACCTCCTGTGCTCCTGCAGAGTCTTTAGCTCTTCCCGCAGCTCCTGGACTTTGGTCATCTCCTGTGCTGCCATGGCGCCTCCAGAGTTGTCACAGGCTCATGGTCTGCTACTCCTCAGCCCCTCCTGAGGTCTTTGGAGGGCTCCACCCCCATCTGCATCAGATCATCTTGCTAACTTACACCAATTGTAGTGCCAGGAAGGCACAGAGCTGGTTCTCTATGAATCGAGCGGATAGGTAAAGGAGAATTCCAGAGAGCTGAGGAAGAAGATTCTCTGGGGGCTGGCAGCCCTGCCAGCCTCCTGGCCCCCCTGCCTGCCATGTACCTAGTAAAATCCCAATAAAACCCTGAAAAAGCCACCAAGGGCTCCAGGACTCTCCTTTACCCATCTGCTCGGATCATAGAGAACTAGCTTTGTGCCTTCCTGGCACTACACCGGTGATCCGCCATGCTAATTCAGATCATCAATCAGGACACACCGAAGACTGGTCACTGTAACCAGACAGTGACGCCTGCAGTATAAATAGAGCCTCGGGATCCTTGCTCTCTACAAGGAAGACCTCTTCTGTCTTGCCCACTGTTTCTTTCAACAGTGTATTTCAGTAAAGCCACCTGTTCTGTTCTCCACTCTGCCTCTCTTGAATTCTTTCACCCCAGTGCCTCTACCCCAGTTCCCCCCCACAACATCTGGTATTTACATTGGGACCATTAACTCACCTGCATTTCTACAGTCCCTGCTACTTAATAGTACTAGAAATGCTAAGATGTCCTTTCCTTGAAGTTACTTTTGCTTAACCACATAAAAGATGAAATGCAATCCCAGCAATTTTTAAACAACTTCAGTAACAAAGTTTCCTTGGAGGTACCCTAAGAATTCAATGGAGCAACCAATATCTAAGTTCAATTTCCTATACATGGAATTGTTCTGGGCAGAGTCATTCTTGAACTGCCACCCAAAGAAATTAGAAACCAAAGTAAACAACTTCTTGCAGTGAGTGTAGCTATATGCATTCAACTAATGTATTATGGAAAACATTAAAAGTAAGACTCTGGGAAGGAAGGGAAAAAATACTGATGATTTCCCGGGGTGCGGTGGGACCCTGAGATTCTTGACTTCTCAGGAAAGAATTCATGTAGAAGTCAATATAAGTGAGTTAGAAATGAAGCTTTATTGTAGGCGAAAGCACACACCTGAGAGTGAGTCGGGCTGATTCAGAGAATCCCTGCTTGGGTAAGACTGCTGATACTTGCTTAGTTTGAGGGACAGGAGCTCACAGACAGGAACCTGAATGTGTTTTGACAACTTTTATTTCACAAAAAGGGTAGGGGCTTACATTTTGGGATAATGAGATCTTACCACTTTTTTTTTTAATTGTGGCATTTATTTATTTATGTATACAAGAACTGGGGTGCAGGCCAGAGGGGGGAGGGTGAGAGAATTTGCCAGAGACATCAGAACAGGTGGAGGATGTACTGCAATACACTGCTGAGGGGAGCAGCAGAGGCAGCAGTGGTGATAGTGCTGAGACTTAACCCTTAGGTCACCAAGGAGGCTCAGATTTGACCACTTTTGTTTAACAAAAGGGGAAAGAATTTACAGATTGAGATGAAGAGATTTAGCCAATTTTATTTATCAAAAGCACCTGGCCCCTAACCTCCTGTTAGTTAGATAAGATAGAAGTTTTACAACTAGTGGCACCTGGTGTGAGATAAAATAATAGGTGTTGAGTCACTTTGTTCTGAAATGTGCATAGCTGTTTTTCTAGAAGGCGAAGTAGAGGCTGCAGCTATTGTGCTAAATTCCTATTCTACCTCAATACTTTGACTATTCCTCCATGCTGTAAAATAACAAAACTCACTCCCCCTCCAACTTAAAGATCTAATTGACTCTATTAAAGGACTTATAATTCAGTGGTATCCCATCAAAATAATACTAGAAGGTTGCTCCCAACAGTTGTACCAAATGGAAAAGTTTATAATAGCCAGAAAGTGGGTGGTATAGGGTAATTAGCCAAAAAGGCATTGTTAAAATGCAAGCCACCTTCCCATAGCCACCTTCCCCTGGGGCTTATGCTGATCACATTACTAGTACTGACCTGACCTTAAATTCTAGATTAATTGGTTTAAAAATTCCACATTCCATTGTATTATACAATAATGTTAGGTGTTACCTTTTTTTTTAAGATTTATTTATTTATGCATACAAGAGCCAGGGTATAGGCAATAAGTGCGGGGTGTAGGGGTGTGTGTGTGAGAGGATTCACCAGAGACAGGGTGGGGAGCAGAACAGTAAGATGTGCTGAAATGCACTGCTGAGGGGAGCAGCTGGTGAGACACGAGAGGTCTGCTGTGCCATGTGGGGTCACCTCCGGGTGGGGGGGGGGGCGGTGGGGATCGAACTCATGTTGCAAAGGCTGCAGATAACTTCATAGTGCTGAGGCTTAACCCATTGCACCACCAGGGAGTCCCCTAGGTGTTATATCTTGATGAGCTTGATGAGACTTGGAATCAGTAACTCCATTTGGGGTCACTCTTTTTCTGTAGAAAACTTTTTATAAGATGAAGTAACTTATCTTTTGGGAAAGACATAATCAAAGTGCTTCTCAGAAGTCTTAAATATTCATGGAATAATACATATGACTAATGAAAAAATTTAGGTCTTTTTTTAAGCAATGATCCCTCTCCAAATAGTAAATTTATTCAACAAATCCAAGCCCTATTCATCTACACATGAAGTAGAATTATCTGCCAAACATTCCTAAAGGAATAAGTTGGGTAGATTCATGTAAATTATGTAGAAACTTCAGTAGGAAAGGATGAGGTGAGACTTTCTTCACAAACTTTGAGACAGATGCTGGCTAGGTAGGCAGAGTAGAGGTCCCATGGAGTATAAAAGTGGCAAAAGAAAAATTACAGAAAAATGGAAATTTACAGGCCCTGCAGTCTGTGAGCAGATTTGTCTGTCAGCAGGAAATCGCCCAAAAAATGCTTGACTGGGAGATGAGCAGAAGGAAGGGTGTAAGGATGCTGCGTTTTGGGCTGTGAGTGTTAATCTCTTGCAAGCTTCCCAGTTTTTAGCTGCCTGTATGTTATTCTTTAGCAAGCTACCTCCCTGCTCACATGTAAAATGATAGAGGGTCCTTAGCAAGCTATATTTGGTGTAGAAGACCCCAGAAATGAGCATTTCAGGGATACCATTTCCGGTGGCCCCTCCCTGTATTTCAGGGAGCTCTCTGCTTCCCTCTCACTAAATAAATTCTCTAAAACTCACTCCTGCGGTCCTCCACTTCAGTTTTCGTGGCAGAGACAAGAACTTGCCTACTAAATGTATAGATTTTCTTTTTTTTTTTTTGAGATTTATTTATTTGGCATAAAAGAAGTGGGATGCAGGCCAGAGGTGCAGCAGAGGTGTATGTGTATGAGAGGATTCAACAGAGACTAGAGACAGAGTGGGGAGCAGAACAGGCAGATCCACTGAAATACACTGATGAGGGGAGCAGCGGGTGAGACAGGAGAGGTCTGCTGCACTGTGTGGGTCAGCATCCTGGCCAGGGATTGAACTCAGGCTGTAGCAGTGATAGTGCTGAGACTTAATCCCTAGACCACCAGGAAGACCCCAAATGTATAGATTGTCAAATTGTTATAGGGCAGCCCCGATACAAAACAGGGTGCCTGACTGTGGGTCCTCACCTGCGTGCTTAAAAGAACTTATCAATGCTCTACTGCAGGCACACGTGAAAGGTTAATAAAAGGTTTATTTACAAGGGAAGGGGAAATGAGGAAATGTACAGCTCAGGGAGAAAAATGGGAGACAAAGTTTTAAATGAGTCCTACCCGATCCGCCGATATGGAATCCCAAATGGCACTCTGAGAGCTGGCTGCAAGCCAGGAGCTGTGAAGCCAGGAGGCGAGCAATAGCGAGCCAGCCCAAAGCCCATGTGTTTGGTTTTATACCCAACCTGGCTGCTTAACTCCACCCTCAGGTCCCAGCCACCTTCCCTTTGGTGGTGATGGGATTTGTCCGTCCCAATGTCCTGATGGCTTTGGTCTGGAGTGGGGGTGGGGTCCACAAAGCCTGTATGGGATTAGCTCAGGACATCATTTCCCCCTAACAAAATCACATCTAAGCTGGCTAACTATACATTGATTACTTAAATAAGTCACAACTAAATGTAAAAATAAATGTGATATGATTTTTTATCTTCTATTTGCTTATACTTTTAAAGAAAGTGATTTAAACACCATTAAATATGGGGCATGAAGCAAGATGGTTCGAAATTCTGTAAGATTACATAGACAGTTTTTAAAGTTTTTTAAAAATATTGTCTGTCCAAAGATCAATTCCATGTCTACTTAATTCCAACCTGAGAGTAACTACTTATGTTGCAGTCCTGCCAAAAGAGCAACAAATAATTGAGAAATTGATACATTTTAATGTGTATATTTGTTCTGGGGTGAGGGCCACCCCAGAACCCCCAAACTGCCCACTCTAAATAGGTTCTGCCATCTGCCACATTAAAACAAAACATACTGTAATAGGTAAGACCTGTAATGGAATGGAACTTTTAATATAATTAGTATGTAATAAAGAAAAGACAAAGAATATGGTTTCCAAATTAAGCACCTGAAGTTACCCATCCCCTTGTGGCTAACTCTCCAGCCAAACAGGGTTGGCCCAAAGCAGGGCCACTGAGCCCTGAAAGTCTGTCACCTTCTGGTTGGGGCTTATTGGAAAGGAGCAGAGGGCGCCAGCACATCTGGGACAAAAGGAGCAAAATCAAGATAAAATCTGCCATTGACCTCCCCACGGTCTCTCACCCATGTCTGTTTCACCAGGCCAGGACCAAGAAGATACTGCAGCTTCTTCACAGGTCTCTCTGTTCCATGTGCCTCCTCTAGATCTCCTTCTGGTTCTCCATCCTTCTTCCTTCCCTCCTCAGGCTCCTCTGCATCTTCTTTTCCTCCCTGCTCAGCTATACTCTCCCTTGGCTGGGGCAGGAAACCTGAAATCTCCCCTTTTCCTGGGGACTGCCCTGTTACATATTAATAGTGGTAAAAATAGAAAAAGCAGGTCTAAAATGGAGTCTTCCATGCTGAGCTCCACCCAGATTTAATACCTTTTCATTGCAGTTCCCACCTCTCCCAAATATATAATCCTAATCAAAGTGGAATGTCCTAATCAGCTAAAATGTAGTTTCTCCCTCTTTGTTTACAAATGTCTTGTTATGTGTAATCTCTTGCAGCATCTAGATGAGATGCTCCCCAATTCAGGAATCATTTAAGAAACCCGATTAGATCTCTCTGTGAATTTTGTTTTTTAAAATATTTTTTCTAAAAGTAGTCATGAGTTTCTTGATCAGGAAAAGTTACTATTGGGCCTCCTTGGTGGTGCAGGGGTTAAAGTCTCAGCATTATCAAGCTATGGCCAGCCACTACAGCATGAGTTCCAGCCCGGCCAGGGAGCTACCCACATGGCTCAGCAGACCTCTCCTGTCATGCTTGCTGCTCCCCTCAGCAGTGTATTTCAATTCATCTGCCTGTACTGCTCCCTACTCTGTCTCAAGTGAATCCTCTCACCCTCCACACCTCTGACCTACACCCCAGTTCTTGTATACATAAATAAAAATAAATTTTAAAAAGTCACTATTTCCTGAAGCAATAATTGCATTGGTTCCCTTTGCCCTAATCTTCCTTCTTTCTGGGCCAATGAGAGGAAAACCAGACAGACAGCACTTTGTGTAGGATAGGATCTACACCACAGAAGAGAAACCTCAATATATGGATGATAGCTTTAGAGAATCAGAACAAGTGGCCCTAAAATTCTCCAGCTTTAAGTAATTGAAAGGTTGATGGAGGAGGCTGGAATGCAAAAGCCCACCAGCAAGCCCACCTGGGGGCAGGAATGCAGAAGCCTGCCTAGAGAATTCAGACAATGAACTCCCCCCCACTCTCACAAATCTTTTCTCAAAGAACCTCCCCCCTCTACAAATCTTTTTGCACCCTAAAAACTTTTTCCTGCAGTAGGAACCCAGTTTCCCACCTGACCTCACCTCACCCTATAAAAGTCTGCCTCCCCCTGACAATGTGCACAGCTTCACTGACCCCCACCTTGGGTCCCTGAATTCTGCCCGGGGCGCAATATATTTTCCCCCCTTCGAGAAATTTATCCTGGCTCTCCTTTTCTTTACTGCGCAGAACCTTTCAGTAATCGTTTATACTAGCCCTCTCCTTCAAAAGATTTACTATAGTTGCAATTTTACATTTATGTGTGTGATATTTGATTTAAAAGGGCAAGGGTGCAGCCACCTTGGTGGCACAGGGGTTAAGTTTAAATGCCATGAAGCTATCACCACCCACTGAGGAATGAGTTCAGTCCCTGGCCAGAACTCTCCTGTCTTACAGGCTGCTCCCCTCAGCAGTGTATTTCAGTCAGTCTGCCTGTTCTGCTCTCCGCTCTGTCTCTGGTAAATCTGTTCAGCCCCTGCACCTTTGGCCTACACCCCAGTTCTTGTATGCATACATATATTAAAAAATAAATATTAAAAAAAAGACAGGTGATATCTGTTTTTGATCAATTATGGTGATCAGCTCAGAGAATATGCTTATATATTTTGCTTGAATGAATGAAATTTTCCTTTTAATATCTCTCATAGTGTTAAGACAGCTACTTGACAGAACTGTTGTGCCCACGATCAGCAGACTCGGGGAGCATAGCCTCCAAGAACCCAAAGACAGCCAATGCAAACACAAAAGGGAGTTTATTACAGACTCTAGTCCAGGTTCACGGCACCTACCAACGCAGCGGCAGGTACCGAGAGCCCTGAACAAAGGAAACAGGGTTTTTTTTAATAAGGTTGAATTATGCTGGCTGCTACTCATTGGCTACAAGGATGCGGTTCTCCAATTTTGCCCGGCTGTCATTCTAAGCTGACTGGCCCGGCCAAGATGCAGCTCCAACCTGCAGCTCCAATTACAACAAGTTCGCCCTCATTGGTGGCCAGAGGGTGAGGGTCGAGTGAGGGTCGAAGCTGTCAAAACTATCTCTGGAATGTAGTCTTTCCTGGGACAGCAAAACCTAAAATTCGAAAATGGCAGTTACACACAAAATGACAAAGCAATGGCTAAGAATACTTATGCTTGGTTCCACAAGAACTTAAGGCAGTGGACAGGATTGGTGGGAAACAAGGAAACTGTCAGTGTTACAGGTCTTATGGAAGTGATACTTTCATTTCAGGTTTTCAGGCCTAGTCTCCCAGCCAAGAATGGACTGCAGGCTGCAGGGGCAGCGCTGAGTCCCAGCCACTAGACCTCCATGGGTTGGTGTCTGATGAAGCCACAGCAGGAACTTTGCTGACGCTCAGGCAAGCAAGAGAAAAGAGGCAAATTTGTTTAGAGAAATATATATAAGAAAAGGTTTGTTAAGGAGAAAAGGAACACAAATAAAGTGGGACTCCCAGGCCAGTGGAACCACACCAGGGAGGGGCATGACTAAGGGACTATAAACCTTCTTTCCCTAATTATTCTCAGCCCCCATCAGTCTCTCTGTGATTGGTTACTTCTCAGTGGTCTCAGTCACTCTGCCTTAGTGTGTTCCCAGAATAACATCTTGCATCTCAGCCCTTATCTCCTTGTTCCTGAAGGTCGTGTTGCCCCTAGTGCTGGGTGTTTGATTAATCCCCTTTGGAATTAGTTGCCCTTATCTCTGGAGACTTCATTATTCATCCAAGCCTTTTCCTATTCTATTCTGAATCTGTTACAGGGCAGGGAGAGGTGCACCCTAGATCCCCTCCAAAACCTGCCTGCTCTAAATGGGTTCTGCCATCCGCCGCATCAACACAAAACATACGAGACTTTAATGGGAAGGAACTTCAATACAATTAGGAAACAAAACAGGAAAGGCAAAGAATCTAGTTTCTAAATCAAGCACAAAAAGTTACCCGTCCCCTCGTGGTAAAACTCCATCCAGATGGGATTGACCCAGAGCAAGGCCCCAAAGCCTGCCACAAGTCCAAAGCACCTTCCAGTGGGGACCCACAGAAAAGGGTCAGAAACAACCAGACAAGCCCAGAAGGAAAAGAGCAAAATCAAAATCAAGATAAAAGCTGCCATTGTCACCTCCCATGGGTCTCACCCACATCTGTGTCAACCCAGTCCACGACCAAAAGACAAGCGCAGTTTCTTCACGTGTCTCTAGGCTCCATGCGCCTCCTCCAGGTCTCCTTCTGGCTCTATCCTGCTTCCTTCCTCAGTCTCCTCTGCAGCTTCTTCTCTTCCTGTTCAGCTCCACCCTCCCTTGGGTGGGGCAGGGAACCTGGAACCTCCCCCTTTCCTGGGGACCACCCCGTTACAATTCTAGAAGCCATCGGCTTGCCCTATGACTCAGAAGTAGGAGGGGAAGGGAAATATTCCTGTGCCTTATGGGATCTTTCAGGAGAATAATCAAAGATATTGATAGAGGCTGAGAGAAAGGGAAGGAACCATACCTGTTATAGGAATCTGCGCGTATGCACAGCATAAGCTACTTCCAAATACTATCTGATTAATAATCTGTTTTCTTTGAACTAAGAGTTTTGCCCCAGTGACGCCATCAGAAAGCACCATCAGGAAAACAGGAGTTTTCCCCAGGCCCAGGGAAGCAGGAAATACCTGAGTCAAGATGACCAAGGAGGCAACAACAAAATTTGGGGACACGATGAAGATGAGGAAACCAACAGTGATGGGCTATTGTGGCAGGAGATTTGCTTGTGGTTAACTGCCTTGGTTTAGTTCACTCACTAGAAAAAGGCTGGCTTGAGATAAAATGTCAGAAAGGGTTTTTTTTTTTTTTTTAGACTTTTTTTTTAAGATTTATTTTTATTTATTTTTATAAGCACTGGATACAGTCAGAAGAGCGGGAGGGTGAGAGAATTCACCAGAGCCAGAGCGGGGAGCTGCCGCGGACCAGCCCAGCAGTGGCGGGAGATTGAGACAATCTCAGGGTTGAATGTGAATGAGCAAAAGGTGATCGAAGGAATTAGGGCGAGGGACAAGAAAGAATGACACACAGACACACTCAAGGGAGAGTGAAAATCTGAGTGCAATTTATTGAAAGCAATCTTCTCTTTTTATACATTTTTACAGTAATTACTTCATTGTGTTTTGCACAGTGTCTGGTTAATCATTTACCAAGGCATAAGTGCATATTGTGTCATATATCATTACATCTTGCTTATTATCTATCAAGAAATCAAGTGCAAATCAAGAACATTTCTTACTCTAATCTCCATACTGGAGGTTCACTCTAGCACATTTGCATTATGATTACATTGTTATTATTATTTTAGTATTATATTTTTCATATACTATTATTTATTCTTATACCTTTGTTTGGCTATATTATTTACTAAGTAATAGAATCAGTTTCCATGGCTGCATTCCTTTACTATGATCCTTGTTACTGGCAATGAGTAACAACATATTTTGGTGGTGCCTTAACAACGCCCAGGCCTAATTGTTCCAGTTATTCGTCATGGCTGAAAAGGTGGGAACCAAATTCCCCTCGGGGACTGCGTCTGTCTTAGGTTGTCAGAATTCACTTCCTGATCTTACCCGTCATTCACTGTCCAGTCCAGCGCACAGGGGCAGGGGGCTTATTATGCCACACTAGCACAGCCACCCAATTAATGCGAGATTGTGGCAATTGTCACATTGCTCTCAGGAGCCGCCACAGGGAGCAGAGCAGGCAGAAGGACCAAAGTACACTGCTGAGGGGAGCAGCGGGCGGCAGGAGAGGTCTGCGCGCCATGTGGGACCCTCCTCCGGTGGCAGCCAGGGAGCAGCCGGGGATTGAAATGGCGCTGCAGAGGCTGCTGGCAGCTTCGCAACCCAGCGCTCAACCGCTGCGCCACCGGGGAGGCCCCAGAAAGGGTTTTTGAGGTAAAATACCACTGTTCTCTCAACTCACTGTTTTTCTGACAGTAAAGTTTGTGTTATAGATTCAGTATCTGTCTCTGTTCAATTGGCTTCCTGCAGTGACAGATAGCCTGACCCTTGTATTTTCTAGTTATAGTATCGGGCAGATTGACAAAAGAAAAACACCAGAAAGAAGTTTAATAATAGGGCCTCCCCGGTGGCGCAGCGGTTGAGCGCTGGGTTGCAAAACTGCCCGCAGCCTCTGAGGTGCCAGTTCGATCCCCGGCTGCTCCCCGGCCACCAGAGGAGGGTCCCACATGGCGCGCAGACCTCTCCTGCCGCCCGCTGCTCCCCTCAGCAGTGTACTTTGTCAGTCTGCCTGTTCTGTTCCCTGCTCTGGCTCTGGTGAATTCTCTCACCCTCCCACGCTTCTGACTGTACCCAGTGCATGTATAAATAAAACAAACAAACAAATAAATAAAACATGCCTCTATTTAAAAAAAAAAAAGAAGTTTAATAATAGTATTAGCAGGCAGACTGAGGTGTACCCCAGGACCCCCAAACCTGCACTCTAACTGGGGCCTGCCATCTGCCAAACAAAGACAAAACATACTCTTAGTACATAAGAATTTCAACAGAAAGGAACTTTAATAGAATTAGTGTGCAGTAGAGAGAAGAAAGAATAGAGCGTCCAAATGAAGCACCCAAAGCTACCCATCCCCTCCTGTTTGACCAGCAAAACAATGTTGGCTCCAAGTGGGGTTGATGGGGTTCTCAGAGTCAGGAGTGCGGGGTCCTTGAGTTCACTCTGGGAAGTGTTTCAACAGAGCTCCCGTTTCGGCAGCAGGAGGCGAGATTCCCAGGCGAGTTTCTCCATGAGACAGAGACCGTAACAGTTATATTTAAAGAGCAGGTTTATTAGAAAAGGGATAGGGTGGTAAAAGACACCTGCATAGACATAAGCAGGCAGGAAGAGCTGCCACTTGGTGGGTGCAGCCTTAGGTTTTTCTCATCTTCTCTTGGTAGGGAGGGACTCACCTTTTGAGGGTGGATGGTTTATTCCTTAATCTTCATATCTTCACCTTGGGTCTGTGTTCCTGACACTCCCTATAGCAGTCTGATCGTTTCTGGGTGTTGCGCCTCCTGATCTGGGCATTGATGCCTAAGGGTCTTGATTTCTATAACTGGGTTAATGGCTTATGCTAATCCCCTCTACCTCTATCTCCTTGTGTGAGTTAGGTTTCTGGTCTTGTGGCACCTTGTAGGGTAAGGAAAAAATGTCAGACTTTTCTGCCCTCCCACCATCAGGATAGATGATGGATCCTTGTGGTCCTGAATGCATGCCTGATGGCGGGCACCTGGAGTAGGGTGTGGGCATAGGTAGATGGGATTCACCTGGGCTAAGACCGCTTTTAGGTTCACCGTCATGGGGACACCAGCAGAAGCTGAGAACGAACGGAAGCCAAGAAGAAGGGAAGTAGAGAGAACGCCAGAGAGAGCCCAGATAGAGTGAGGATTTGCTGGGGGCTGGGAGGACTGCCAGTCTCCCGGGGCCCCAGCACCCCTGCCTGTGTACCCACTAAATCCCAACAAAAGACCTGCAAAAAACCACCGAGGACTCTGACTCCTCCTTTATCCGGTCTGCTGGATCAGAAAACCTCAGTGCCCTGTTCCTATCCCTACATACCTCCTTTTCAGTTTTGCTATTCTTGTCCTCCAACAGGGCCACTGAGTCCTGAAAGCTTGTCACACGTCTATGGTGGGAAACCACTGGAAAGGAGCAAAAGGGACAAGTTGGGAAGGAAAGGAGCAAAATATAAGTACAAGTTAAGGGCTGCCATTGAGAGCCTCCTCCCCACAGATCTCTCACCCACGTCTGTCTCTTTCAAGTGTCTGCTTCCATGTTCCAAGTCCCTGGTGCAAATCCAAGGCCAAGAAGCAAGAATGCTTCTTCACAAGTCTCTCTGCCCATGTGCCTTTGTGAAATGGGGCAATACGAAATGTAGCAGGCCACGCAAGGCCTAAGCTTGAGCTATCTCAGGAGGACAAGTTAGGGCTGTGGGAAAATTCCAGGCCAAAACAATAGAGGCCGGGTTCCTGTCAAATATAAGATGTATGGGGCCTCCCTGGTGGCTCAAGGGGTTAAGACACAATCTTTGAAGCTGTCCGCAGCCTCTGCAGCACAAGTTCGATCCCTGGCTGACCAGGGAGCAAACCACATAGCGCAGTAGACCTCTCCTGACTCACCTGCTGCTCCCCTCAGCAGTGTATTTCAGTCAAGCTGCCTGTTTTCTCTATTCTGTCTTTGGTGAAACCTCTTGATACCAGAATTGTAGGTTTTCAGGCTGTAAGGTCAGGACTGGACCAGTGCAAGTTTTCTAGGATCCCATGCAGACCGAGTAAAGGAGAAGTCAGAGTCCTTAGTGGGGTTTTGCAGGTCTTTTATTGGAGTTCACCAGGCATATGGCAGGCAGGGGTGCTGGGAGGCTGGCAGTCCCCCCAGCCCCCAGCAAATCCTCACTCTATCTGGGCTCTCTGGCGTTTTCTGCTTCTGCTTCTTTGCTTCTCTTCAGCTTCTTTCTCAGCTTCTGCTGGCATCCCGGTGATGCCGCCCTTTACAAAAAGCACAGGCTTAGCTCAGCTGAATCCCATCTACCTATGCCCACACCCTATTCCAGGTGCCCGCCATCAGGCATGCATTCAGGACAAGGATCCATCCTCTATCCTGATGGCGGAAGGGCAGAAAAGCCTGACATTTTCTTTACCCCACAGTAGGGTAAGGTAAAAGTATCAGGCTTTTGTGCCCTCCCGCCATCAGGATAGATGAGGCAACCCTGTGGTCCTGAATGCATGCCTGATGGCGGGCACCTGGAGTGGGTACACCTGGGCTGAGGGAGTGAGTTTATAATGCAACAGGGTGGTCCCCAGGAAAGGCGGAGGTTCCCTGCCCCACCCAAGGGAGGGTGGAGATGAGCAGGAAGAGGAGAAGCTGCAGAAGAGACTGAGGAAGGAAGCAGGATGGAGCTAGGAGACCTGGAGGAGGCGCATGGAGCCTAGAGACACGTGAAGAAGCTGCGCTTGTCTTTTCTTTTGGTCGTGGACGGAGTGACACAGATGTGAGTGAGACCCATGGGGAGGTGACAATGGCAGCTTTTATCTTGATGTTGATTTTGCTCTTTTCTTTTGGGGCTTGTCTGGTTGTTTCTGACCCTTTTCTGTGGGTCCCCACTGGAAGATGCTTTAGACTTGTGGCAGGCTTTGGGGCCTTGCTCTGGGCCAGTCCCATTTGGATGGACTTTTACCCACGAGGGGACGGGTAACTTTGGGTGCTTGATTTAGAAACTAGATTCTTTGCCTTACCTGTATTGTTTCCTAGTTTTATTAAAGTTCCTTTTCATTAAAGTCTCCTATGTTTTGTGTTGATGCGGCGGATGGCAGAACCCATTTAGAATAGGCAGGTTTGCGGGGTTTGGGCTGACCCTCTCCCTGTCCTATAACAATAAGAGTGGTGTCACAACATCACAGGGATGCCAGGAGAAGCCAAGAACAAACAGAAGCAGAGAGAGAGAGAGAACACGCCAGAGAGCCCAGATAAAGTGAAGACTTGCTGGGGGCTGGGAGGCAGACCAGTACCCCTGCCTGAGGGCTCCAGGAGTCTGACTCCTCTTTTACCTGGTCTGCTGGATCAGAAAACCTGCTCTATACCCTGTTCCTGCCTCTACACTCAGGCAAGCAAGCAAGAAGAGGCAGGTTTGTTTAGAGAAAGAAAAAGTTTATTGAGGAGAAAAGGAACAGAAATAAAGCGGAACTCCCAGGCCATGGAACCAGGCCAGGGAGGGGCAAGGAAGCCGAAGTGGAGTTGTGTCTCAGGGAATATACACCTTCTTTCCCTCATTATCTTAAAATTCTAGTGGTCTCTCCCTGATTGGTTAGTTCCCAGGTGGCCTCACTTAATCTGCTACTGAGGGGGGGATCTTCACATTCCTTGTCTTTGGTCCTTACTGAATATCTTGTTGATACAGTTAACAAGTTTGTCTTTCCCCATTTGTGGCAGCTTCCCCCTTCTTTGATAGATTTATCTTTATGACCCAGTCTCCCAGAAGGACATCCCTGCATTTTAAGGAACAGAAAGTCAAACATCAGCTATTGAAGACAAACAGACTGGCGCCCACTGGTCTCAGTGCTGACCCCTTCCCATCTCCCCCTTGCATAAATATCCCTGCACTCTGTCAAAGGGCAGGACAATGGTCTTCCAGACATGAATCTGCGGCCCTCCTCATTTGTCAACAAATTAAACCACCCTCCTTTTCCCCAAACTCTGCCTCCCCTTATTGGCTGAGAGAAACGGAGGCCTGCGTTTAGTAACGATGTTGACCTTAGTCCTGGGATGTTTATTATTCCCAGTGGAATTAGTTACATTCCTCTTGTCCTTATCTCTGGAATCTTCCTTAACTCTCCAGAGGTCCCCACCTGCACTGTCCTTGAGGCTGCCTAATTCTCCCTCACTTGCCCTAGGATTCACTCTCACCACCTCCCCCCCATCCCTGGTCTGTACCCAGTTCTTGTATGCATAAATAAATAAATCTTTAAAATAAATAAGATGTATGTACCTTTTGTACCTAAAGCATGGGATGTGGTGAAATGCTCTGCTGCCTGTAACAGAGGCTTCTGTATCCCTGCTTGCTGTGGCAACTGCAAACTCCCATGTGCAGTTTTCAGCTTTAAAAACCCTTATAAACCCCTGCTCGGGGCTGCTCCCTATGAAAGGGACAGTCGCTGGCCAGCTAATAAAGGCTTTTTTAATATCTGATTCAGACTCTGGTCTGCATCTAATGGGAGACTCTACAACACCTTCTCTAAGTCTTTTTGCTCCAGCCTTCTGTAGGGTAAGGTAAAAGGTATCAGGCTTTTCTGCCCTCCTGCCATCAGGATAGATGAGGAAACCCTGTGGTCCTGAATGCATGCCTGATGGCGGGCACCTGGAGTGGGTACACCTGCGCTAAGACTGTGCTTTTTTAAGGGCGGCGTCACGGGGACGCCAGTAGAAGAAGCCGAGAAGCAGCAGAAGCTGAAGGAGAAGCAGAGAGAGAAGCAAAGAAGCAGAAGCAGAGAGCCCAGAGGGCTGAGAGAGAGTGCGGATTTGCTGGGGGCTGGGAGGCTGGCAGCCCTGCCTGCCATATGCCTGGTGAACCCCAATAAAAAACCTGCAAAAGCCACTGAGGACTCTGACTCCTCCTCTACCCGGTCTGCATGGGATCAGAAACCCTGCACTTTGGTCTTCCTGCCCTTACACCTTCTCTTCCAAGTCCTTTTAGCTTCTGCTTGCTGCTGAGCTCCACGCTTCTGCAGTGAGGCAGGGAAACTGGAATTCCTGGGTAACAGTTGTGCACATGGGAGAAAGCCAGTTAAGCTGAGTAACTCAACAAAATGGCCCACGTCACCATCTTAAAGAGCCTCAGCTAAAACAAATGTATTGTGGAGGAGGGGAAGGTCAGCCTGGGAAGTCATCAGGAAAGGCGGTGCAACAGGACACTTCATCAGGATTAAGTTGCTGCCTACCCTGCTGGTAAAAGTTAAAGGGACTTGGGCCTCCCTGGTGCATAGGGGGTTGAGCGCAGCGTTGTGAAGCTGTCCGCAGGCTCTGCAGCCCGGGTTCCTTCCCGGCTGTCCAGGGAGAAACTCACATGGCGCAGCAGACCTCTCCTGCCTGGCCCGCTGCTCCCCTCAGCAGTTTACTTTGGTCCCTCTGCCTGTTCTGTTCCCAGCTCTGTCCCTGGTGAATTCTCTCTCCCTCCCACACCTCTGGCCTCTACCCTAGTTCTTGTATAAATAAATAAATCTTTAAAATAAAAGTTAAAGGGACTAGATCGCTCAGTATAGTGAGTGTTATTACAAGGCAGGATGAAGGTCACTCCAGAACCCCCAAACCTGCCACTTTAAATAGGTTCTGCCATCTGCTTTATTATGACAAAATATACTCTAGTGTGTAACAACTTTAATGGAAAGAAACTTTAATATAATTAGTGTGCAACAAAGAAAAGACAAAGAATATAGTTTCCAAATCAAGCACCGGATGTTACTCATGCCCTCGTGGGTAAATGCCCAGACAAATAGGGTTGGCCCAAAACAAGGCCCAACAGCCTGCCACAAGTTTAAAGCACTTTCCTGCCAGGGCCCACAGAAAAGGGTTAGAAACAACTAGACATGTCTGAGAGGAAAAGAGCAAAATCAAAATCAAGACAAAAAAGCTGCCACTGTTAGCCTCCCCACGGGTCTCTCACCCACATCTGTTTCACCCAGTCCAGGACCAAGAAGCCAGTGCAGCTTCTTCACATGTCTCTCTGCTCCATGTGCCTCCTCCAGGTCTCCTTCTGGCTCTCCATCCCTCTTCCTTCCTTCAGTTTCCTCCCCAGCTTCTCTCCCAGTCTGCTGAGCTCCACCTAGGGTGGGGCAGGAAACCTAGAACCTCCCCTTTCTCTGGGAACCACCTGGTCACCTGAGGAAGACACCTTTATAAAGGGAGATTTTCCTACACACATGTAAATGTATCTTACAAAAGAGCAATTTCTAGGGCCTCCCAGATGGCTCATAGGGTTAAGAACAACACTATGAAGCAATCTGCAGCCTCTGCAGCATGAGTTTGATCCCCAGTCGCCCAAGGAGCTACCCACATGGTGCAGCAGACCGCTCCTGTCTCTCCTGCTGCTCCCCTTGTTACAGGGCAGGGAGAGGGGCACCTCAGAGCCCCTAAACCTGCCTGCTCTAACTAGTTTCTGCCATCCACCACATCAACACAAAACTTATAAGCGTTTAATGGAAAGAAACTGTAATGCAATTAGTAATACATAAAAGACAAAGAATATAGTTTCTAAATCAAGCACCCAAAGTTACCCATCCCCTCATGGGTAAAAGTCCACCCAAACGGGATTGGCCCAGAACAAGGCCCAAAAGCCTGCCACAGGTCTTAAGAACCTTCCGGCGGGGACCCACAGAAAAGGGTCAGAAACAGTCAGACATCTGGGATGGAAAAGAGCAAAACCAAAATCAAGATAAAAGCTGCCATTGTTAAACACCCCACGGGTCTCTCACCCACGTCTGTTTCAACCAGTCCAGGACCAAAAGCAAGTGTAGCTTCTTCTCATGTCTCTCTGCTCCATGTGCCTCCTCCAGGTCTCCTTCTGGCTCTCCATCCTGCTTCCTTCCTACCTGAGTTTTCCTTCTAGCTTCTTCTCCTCCCTGTGCAGCTCCACCCTCCTTTGGGTGGGGCAGGGAACCTGGAACCTCCCCTTTTCTTGTTATACCCTCAGCAATATATTTCATCCTCTCTGCCTTTTCTGCTCCCCATTCTGTCTCTGGTGAATCCTCTCACCCCACCCCCACATCTCTGGTCTGTACCCTAGTTCTTGCATGCATAAATAAATAAATCTTTAAAAAAAGAGCAATTTCTGCCCAGTCTCAGGCACCCTCCTATTTATTAACCCTTATCCCAAAGAGGCAAGATTTGGGGGTCTCTTTCTGGGAGCCGACAATATTTAGAAAGTCTAGAGACTAGAGACCAGGAAAGGGTGCTGCAACCAACAAACAAAGCAGCCAACTTAAAGGTCCTGTTCTTATCATGCAAAGGAGGCTGACAGTGACCTGCCAACTCTGGACACCCACTGCTACCAGTACCCGTGGGTTGTAATTCCACCTCTTAACACGTGACTAATCTGCACGCCTTTATTAATCTCTACAGAGAGCTTCTGACTGGGAGAACCTTAGTCACAGCCCAGTGCTTCAACTGTCAGAGCAGAAGGAGGAAATGTCAGAAACTTCAACAGTCCTAGTATGAGGCCAGGTCTTACCCTCTTCCGAGACTCACACTACTGGACACTCCTTTTAAAAAGAGGTCTTGATATTGAACAACTCAATGTATCAGTAAAAGTCTATGACAAAAGATATGAAAAGATAGTTTTGCTGGGCTTTACAATATGTGAGGAACTTTTTTTTATTTTGTTAGAATACACGAGGATAGTTTGTTTGCTTCTTCACTTTATTCACTGCCATATTTCTGGAATTTAAAACAGTACTGAGTATAAACTCTATGTAAATATTTGTTGAGTGGGTATTATTTAATACACTTTTTAGAAATGACAACACTTATATCCGTGTTTACCATGTGTAAGACACTGTTGTATGTTATAAATAAATATTTACAAGGAATTCTCACCACACTCCTATGAGGTAGATTTAATTACTATCTTCATCTTGAAGATAATAAAACTTAAGTACAGGGAGAAAACTTTCCCAAGGTCAGTAAACAGAAGAGCCTGAATTTTAATTCTTGCAAATAAATGACATGTCTCTATAAATATTATACCAAGTGACCTAGACAATGATTTTAAGACTTGAGGTCTTATTTTTAAAAAATCCAATTAAAAATAATTGAAGGATTAGAAAGTCTAAGCTTTTAAAGCTCAGCTCTGTTCAGAAAATGTCAATAAATTAGTGTTTCCTAGTAATATCTTAAACTGAACTCTACTTTTGAAGGTCCAATGATTATCTCAGTTATCTGATGTCCGTTTACCATCGATAGTAATTTCTACTTATGTCACTATCATTATTATTTTTACTTTTATTTGCCCATTCTGCTTTCATATGCACACCTATGTATCATTCTTTAGATATATGCAGCTTTAGGAAACTCCATATGTTGTATTTTGGCAACAGAGGCAGGCCGGGAAGCAGCAGCAGCCACTTTGCAGGGTCCTAGTGTGTCCTGCTTTTAGCAGTGTGGTTTTCATGCCACATGGTAACTACTCCTCTTTTTCCACATACCTGACATCTGATGAGCCCATGTAGTGCTGAGTGTTCCATTCTCTCTCCTGAGTCCCCTATCGACCAGGACCTGATGCCTGTGGAGACATAAAGTGGATGGTTACAGTAGAAGAGCCATCCCCCTAAACCTAGTGTCAGTCATTCCTGATGCTGGAATTGAGACCCACCGTTCAATCTGAAATGCATAGATATAGCTAAGGAAAAGCAACTCAAGGTCACTTCCAGAAGCACCCCATCACATTTTTCTATTCCAATACAACACTTTGAAAAATTTCTGATTTTGATCATTTATTTTTTCAAATTGTTAAATAATTTGCTAAATTAAGCTAATACCACCTTACAGACTAGATTTGCTATTCACAATGTCCTGTGTAATGCCATGTATACTTTATGGCACATATTGACAATATATGAACAATATTGACAATGCTATATTAACAATGAAAAAAAGAATCAAGTTTGATGCTTTTTCCAAACTTTATTATAGTTTCTGTATTCCTTAAAAAACAGAAAAGGAGGAAAAGTCTACTTTGGAAACCATGTGAAAGCTAACCTTTCTAAAGGTGGCAAGACTTTGACATAGGCGATTTTTTATTTTTACTTTTCTGCCTCTGGTAATGACAAAAAGCACACTGTTCTTCCAGTGAAGCAAGGTTTTGAAACTAGCTTCTTGAAAAAAAGTCAGTAAGCTCAGTTTTATTTTTAGCTTGATAGTAACAGGATGACTGACCAGGGGCAATGAAGCTAGTCTGACAGTTTTCTACTTCTAGTCCCTGGGAGAAAAGACAATGGTAGTGGACTCTAAAATGCTCATCGAAGTTGTGTGGATGAATGACAAAGATCAATGAAGGACTTTGGGTTCCTTAGAGAATGATTACATGTAAATATGTGTTACTGCTATTATTTTTGCACCAGATTTCTGAGTAATGCTCAACTTTTTCAAAACTACATTCCATTATGCCATTGAATTATTATGGTAACCTTAAGAAGAAGAGCTACTAATATGAATGTTTGTTTTTATTCCAGTAACAAAAGAAAGCATTCTAATATATACTCATCATCCACAGTTAATCTCTTATTTACATAGTTTTTCATTTCTATGAACAAATACTTAAATATGCTAAATTTCAGTCTTGTAGCTTCACACAGTCATCTCTTTACAGAACCACTGTGTTTATTTTTTTTGCATAGAAGATGTAGGCTGTAGGCCAGAGGTGCAGGGAATAAGAGGATTCATTAGAGACAGAGTAGGGAGGATTCATTAGAGACAGAGTAGGGAGCAGAACAGGCAGATCTACTGAAACACACTGCTAAGGGGAGCAACAGGAGAGACAGGAGAGGTCTGTTGTGCCATGTGGGCTAGCAACCTGGCCAGGGATCTGTTCAGGCTTTAGCGCAGGACCGTGGTGTTTAGATACAAATAGCTTTGTATATCTAAAATAAGAATGATGCCATCTATACTCAGTCAACTATGTCAGAGCTGATAAAGCCCAGGGAGAGCCAAGGAATGTCCAGAGGAGAAAAAGGCAGTCAACAGACCCCAACCTATGGGCACGCAATAAAGTCCAAGGACAAAAAATGTATATTTAAATTTCTGTTTACACTGATACATGCAAACAAAATTGAGTAGGCAACATTGATTTTAAATTCATAGCATCTATGATATGACATGGATTTCTTTTTTAAATGTTCTTACTCTGCTGGGTAATAGCTATACCTGAAGATTGTATCAGAGCTTTACTGTGAACTAATTTGGTTTGTTTTTTGTGCACTGGGCATCACAAGGTCACACTGTGCACTTCTGATATCTGTCTGTTCCTAAAATTATTTTCAGTAACAATTTCAACAATACGAATGCTAAATCGTTGTTTTTCATTATCTTACCAACTGGCAAACCAAATCCTTTTTCCTCTGATATGCAGTAAGAATTGTATACATATATTTCTTGAAAGAACATTAAAGAAATAGAATAAATTTAGATTTGTGTCATTTATTAGCAATCCAAATATTGGTCTGATACAAGGCAGCAAGGGGCACTAAAACTGGCCAAGGACACTGCCCAAATAGTTTACCAGTCACTGTCTGAGTTCTTCACTTGCCAGGCTACTCAGGCTCAGAGAACAAGGGAATTTATTTAACAAACCAGGGAAAAACAAAGAGTTACTGAGACCAAAAATAGCCATTTACCTCACCCGAAGCAGTGTCCAGTGTTGTCAAGTCCTAAACAAAAAGCAGCTAAGATCGTACCTTCCCACCAACTGACACAGAGTTCCACTTTCAAACAACAGGCCATGAGTCCAACATGGTGTCTTCCTGCCACTGCCGACCTGCAGCACGTGGCAGCCAGATACAGGCCAGGTTCCAACTCATGAAGACAATAAAAGACACAACAGGAGATGCTCCTGGAGCTGTCGTGATGCCCCAGCATATCACCAGACAACTGACACTCAAAACAGCAGCTGCAGCGGCAGAATGACCTGACAAATGGCTGCTCATGTAGCTCAACAAGGCGCCCAGCTCTGGCTCTGGGTCTTCACCTTCTCTGCCAGGCTATAACAGCTGCAAAACCGGGAACAGTTTCAGTTGCTCGGCTACTTGCAAAGCCTCTGAACTTTTTCTCTCTGAGGTTGGCTGCCGGAGGCCTTTTCCTGTCATCCAGAGGCCCACAACAGCCTTCTGGAAGATCGGTGCAGTGGGGCCCGAAATTGCTCACACCGGATATATTTCATCCCAAATGCTGAATCCACCATCTCTGCTTCTGCAGTCCCTTTTATTTCTTATCAGTTGCTCTGTAACTGGCGGCTGAAGTCTTAGACTATTACAGGTGGTGCCCCCCTGGAGGGGGGTGCTAGTGAGGATAGATAGCCCCAGGGAAAATGCTAAAAAGTATTGCATGGGGTGGAGCAACTGATAAGAAATATAAGGGACTGTAGAAGGAGCTGCAGATTATTCAATCTCCAAGATTCAGTGTTCTGGATTCAGTATTTGAGGATTCAGTATTTCAGATTCAGCATCCGAGGATTTAGTATTTCAGATTCAGCGTTTGAGGATTCAGTGTTTTTCAGGTCAGCGATTTCGGACCCCACCTCACTGATTTTCCAGAAGGCTGTTGTGGGCCTCTGAAGGTGGAGGCCTCCAGCAGACAACCTCAGAGAGCTAAAGTTCAGAGGTTTTGCAAGTAGCCGAGCAACTGAAACTGTTCCCGTTTTTGCAGCTGTTACAACCTGGCAGAGAAGGTGAAGACCTGGAGCCAGAGCTGGGCACCTCGTTGAGATAACGTGAGCAGCCATTTGTCGGGTTATTCTGCCACTGCAGCTGCTGTTTTGAGTGTCACTTGTCTGGTGATGTGCCGGGGCATCGTGGCAGCTCTGGGAGCATCTCCTGTTGTGTCTTCTCTTGTCTTCATGAGTAGGAACCTGGCCTGTATCTGGCTGCCACGTGCTACAGGTCAGCAGTGGCAAGAAGATACCATCTTAGCTGATTATTGTTTAAGACTTGAACACACTGGACACTGCTTTGGGTGAGGTAAATGATCATTTTTGGCCTCAGTAACTCTTCATTATTCCCTGGTTTGTTAAATAAATCCCCTTGTTGTTGTTTCTCTGAGCCTGAGATAGTATGGAGTTGTACATACGGGTGAATAACTCAGACATTGACTGATAAACTATTTGGGCAGGGTCCTTGGGCAGTTTTAGTGCCTCTTGCTGCCCTGTATCAGTTCCACCCCAAAATATGGGATATCTATACTCACCAGCAACCCTCCTCCAGAGGGCACCACTGAAACAGTCTCTGGCCTCAGCTGCCAGTTACAATTCTATCAATGGTATAATAGTAGAATTTCATTCCAAAAAAATGTGGAAGGTTTCTTAGGGTCTATGCCGTATAATGAAAAGAAATTTTCTCATTCAGCATGAGAAAAAAAGAACATACACATGTTCTAGTTGTGAAAATTTTATATACATCATGACAATTTTTTAATTTACAGCTTTAAAACCAGAAGCTTCGTAACTGTAAACAGTACATTTTGATTCTAAAGATATTTTTAATGTATTTGGTTCCAACCTGGCCTCTAATACATCCACATGTGCTTTTTAGAAAAAAAAAATCAATCTATTAGGACTAAATTTTTCAAACTTCAATCTGATAAGCACGAATTCAATCATCAAATGTTCTCCAGGTGCTCTAACCCAAAAGTCATAGTCACACATGACTACGCACTGAAATGGGAGAATGAATTGTTTGCTAGAACTGGTTCAATGTGTGTTTAATCATTCTTTCACATGCTCCAAATAGCATATAATCAACAACAACAACAAAAAAGAAAACAACAAGTTGAAAGTGACAGTAAATGTTCATGATTCAGATATTCAGTACAATTGAATAACATTTTATAACACATAAACAATTTCTTTTTTTTTTTAAGATTGATTTATTTATGCATACCAGAGCTGGGATGAGGCCAGAGGTGCAGGGGGTGAGAGGATTCACCAGAGACAGAGCAGGGAACAGAACAGGCAGACTGACTGAAATACACTGCTAAGAGGGGAGCAGTGGGTGAGACAGGAGAGGTCAGCTGTGCCATGTGTGTTGCTTCCTTGCCAGCCGGGGATGGAACTTGTGCTGCAGAGGCTGCGGATAGCTTCACAGTGCTGTGCTTAACCCCTTGCACCACCAGGAAGGCCCTATTATAGACAATTTCTTAAGGACTTACCTTCAAGTGGGCATTGGTGCTTATTAATAAATATCAGAGGAAATTCATACTATGATAGCTACACCTGAAGATTGCATTAGCAATATCTTAAAGGTTAACTGGAATAAAAGTGACAAAAATATAGATATTTAAAATTGGGGTGGAGGTATATACCTCATATTTTCTGAACTATAAACTCTGAGCAAGTTCTTTTTTCTTCAGAATCAAATCTCCCTCTGATTCCTATTATAAAGTCACTCGTCACTGAATTTTGTGCCCACTAGATACTACAGAATAACCCTTTCCTCTCAAGAATTTTAACTATCATATCTGTTAAGACTCTTTTCAATTTATAAGGTAACATTCACAGGTTGCAGGGATTAGGATCACTATACTTCTCAGAACATTATTTAATCTCTCATGTTGTTAAAGATACTTTTAAAAAAGATACTTTTAATTAATTATTAGCCAATTACTAACCCACTATTTAATTAAGTTTGAGTCAGTTCTTCAATTCTCATAACACTGTTAATCTGGTTAGTCAGAGACTACCAATATTAACATTTTTCTAAAACTCAATAATGATCCTAAATCTGATTTATTTTTCAATTTTTCTACATTCTGGAAAGCTTTTAAGCAACAGAGCTACTTTCATTACACAAGTGGTAAAATAATATTAGAGAAAATATTTCTAGCCCTCCCTCTTTTATCATTAATATGATTTTATTTTGAGGTTTTTTTTATCTTGCTTTTTAAGATTAAATATGGTTTTCAATTTGCACAGAAATTGCTGCCAGAAAGAGGAATATCTTTCAAGATGTTTAGGAAATGTATGTGTTTTTTCTGCATATCCCATCAAGTATTTTAAGACTGATAAGAAAAAACAAATATGATGCTTCCCTAATCACCTAGGTTAGAAAAACTGAGTAGTTTTTTTTCCTAAAAAAAATATTTGGGGCCTCCCTGGTGGTGCAAAGAGTTATGTCTCAGCACTATGAAGCTATCTGCAACCACTGCAGCACAAGTTCGATCCCCAGCCAGAGAGCTACCCACATGGTGCAGCAGATCTCTCCTGACTCACCTGCTGCTCTCTCAGCAGTTATTTCAATCAATCTGCCTGTTCTGTTCCCCGCTCTGTCTCTGGTGAACCCTCTCACCCTCTGCCCCTCTGCCCCTTTGGTATGCATAAATAAATCAATCTTAAAAAAATATTTGAATAGATTTTCCTGATTTAATGGCTTTCAGGATAGCCATAGACCATTTTTTAATTAGTAATTTGTTAATTATTACTAATTTACCAAATGAATATGAAGTTATATTAAACATAAATCAAAACGGCTATAAGCTATACAATCATCCTTAAATATGTGACATAATATGTGTGAGTGTATGTGTTTGTGTGTGTGTGTGTGTGTGTGTGTGTGTGTGTGTGTGTGAAAAAGCTAAATACATAGGCTCAACAAAGCTTCCCGGAGTACTGAACTTATATAATCTAGATATTAGATCTGTAATAGTAGCTTGTACTGTGTTGAACATTGTGTAAAAAACTAAATTGCTACAACAAAGAGACTTGCTATTTGGGAGATAGACAAACAATACACTTTTTAATTTTAAAAAACAAACTTCTTTTGCTTTCAAGAGTCTATTAAAATTCCAATAGGGCAATTATAGCAGATCATCTTACCTAGTAAAGAACATATATACATTTTATTTCACAATATTATCTCATTTTTTAAAGTAACGTGGGAACAAATTGAATCATTTTGTCTTATTATCTCTTTTCTATTATAGAACCTTTGAGATTTGAAGTTACAAGTCTTTTGTTTTTCTACCTCTCTATAATATTTGTAATAAATGTATATATGGTAATAACATTTTAATAAAAATATATCATACCACAAATGCTGGAGGACAGGTATCTTCAAGGTTAAGATTCAAATGAAATAAAATTTACCCTGAATCTAGATTGTATATAGATAGAGTGGTGGCAAAAACTGTGTTGGCTATTTGTGTTTCTGTATTTATGTAAAATACTTGAAAATTCTCACGAATTTCTGTAGAGTGAAGTGTTGTCAAGACTGTTATAGGTATCAGTTATTACAGTAAATATGCTTTATTTTCACTCACTCGTTGATGATATTTTATTATACATATTACGCTAATTCTATAAATCAATCATCATTCTAGAAACTGAGAATACCTTAGTGAAAAAATTACAGAAAACTATGGAGCTCACATTCTATCCTGTGTTTGAGAGAGGAGGGAAGAAATAAAAGTAGATAAATCAAGTAAAAATGCTCTATTAAAAAGTACTGCTATGAAGAAACATATGTCTCACAGCAGAGAGACAGGGAGAATAAGAAACTCAAGGATGAGGGAGGAGTACTATAATATATGAAAAGTAGAGAGAGCAAACCTTTGAGAACTAACATTTTGTCGTCTTACAGAAGAAAAGGAGAAAATTTTTTTTTAGATTTTTTTTTTGTGTATGTGTGTAGAAGAACTGGGATGTAGGCCAGAGGTGAGGGGACTAAGAGACCTCACCAGAGACAATGGGGAGCAAAACAGGTAGATTTACTTAAATACACTGCAGAGGGGAGCAGTTGGCAAGACAGGTCTGCAGCACCATATACGGGTTAGCTCCCTGGCGGGGGATCGAACTCAGGCCATAGCAGTGATAATGCAAGCTGAGACTTATCCCCTCAGCCACCAAGAAGGCCCAGAAAGGAGCAATCTTTATTAGCTATCTCAAGAAAATGCATTCAGTTCAAAGGACTTCAGACTTACTGCATAGTAGCAGAGTAAGAACATGATGAGATTTAATCAGGTTGCAGTTAATGACAAAGTAAGAGAGGGGCAAAGAATTGAAGATGTATGCAAGGGAGTAATTACACATGCTTGTTACTTCCTGTGAAATTTACCTTGGCAAGGAAGTTAAATATACGAAGAAGTTAAAGGAGCAAGCAATTTTTGGTAGAATTAATGGATTGCAAGTGTCTGTGGGTTGAAATAGTGTCAGAATCTACTATCAGACAGGGTTAGCTTATGAAAAAAAGGATGTGCTGGTCAGAGCGGGATTAAACAAAATTGAATGCAGAAAAATATTGGTAATACCAAGATCTTGGCACGATCTAGATTAAGCAGGTGACTGAAGTAGGTACGAAGACAGAAATATGGAGACACGTTTAAAAAAAAATACATTGTTGTACAATATTTGATTTCTCCCCTCATATGTAGTCTCTATAATTCTCCCACTACTGTGGTTCCTGTGACTATCACCATAGACCCTTGCGCTCTTCCCTTCCGTGCTTTGAACCCTCCCCCTCTCCTGATGTTTGCCTTAGCTCTATGATTTGCCTGCAAGTTTTGTCTTTTCCTGTCTTCCATGAGACCATACAATATTTTTCTCTTTCCTTCTAACTTATTTCTTTTTTAAAAATATTTATTTATGCATACAAGAGCTGGGGGACAGGCCAGAGGTGTGGGGGGTAAGAGGATTCACCAGAGACAAGGTGGGGAGCAGAACAGGTGGATCTACTGAAATACACTGCTAAGGGGAGCAGTGGGTGAGACAGGAGAGGTCTGTTGTGCCTTGCGGGTAGCTCCCTGGCTGGCCAGGAATTGATCTCGTGCTGCAGAGGCTGCAGACAGCTTCATAGGTTGCATTTTAACCCCTTGTGCTAGCTTATTTCACTTAACATTTAATCCCTTCCAACTCCATCCATGTTGCTGCAAGTGGCATGAGTTTTTCTTTTTTGATCACTGAATGGTATTCCATTATGTGTTTATACCACATCTTCTTAATCCATTTGTCTGTTTTGGAGCATTTAGATTTGTTTCCATATCTTAGCTTTTCAAATAGTGCTGCAGGGCCTCCTTGATAGCACAAGGGATTAGGACTCAACCTATGAAGTTATCACTGCCACTGCAGAACGAGTTCAATCCCTGGACAAGGAGCTAACCACACGGCATAGCAGACCTCGCCTGACTCACCTGCTGCTCTCCTGAGCAATGTATTTCAGTCAGTCTGCCTGTTCTGTTCCCCGCTCTGTCTCTGGTGAATCCTCATACCCTCCACACCTCTGGCCTGTACCCCAGTCTTATATGCATAAATAAATAAATCTTTGAAAAAACAAAACATGAAAAATCTTGAGACATAAAGAAAAATATCTATTTCAGTCTTAAAAAAAATAGTGCTGCAATAAATAGGACTGCAGGTTTCCCTTTGAATTAGTCTTTTTGTGTCCTTTGGGTAAATAAGGAGACAAATTTTAGAAGAAATACAAGGAAATATGAGACCATATGTTGGTATGAGCATATCTATGAATACAGAAATCATAAGAATTAAGATAGAAGTTGAGGAATTTGATAATTAGGAATGAAAACCTCGAATAAATGAGAGACTTGAGTGTGTGTCTGTGTGTATGTGTGTGCAGATGAGTGACCAAGAAGAATAGTGGTTGTGTAGTCATATCAACAAAGATTCAATGCAAGAGTATTTGTAGCGAAAGACCCCAGCGAGCCCCAGAAGAGTGCTGAGAGCAACCCAATTATGGTAGGTCCTGGCAAGCAATGGATTAGGCCCTGCCAAGGGGAACAGACATGAGAGATCCTGAAAGAAGCTACTGTAGGGCCTACTGTCCACGGACTGTGGCTCTTGGTGCAGTGAGCTAAGAGAGAAACAAATGTCAGATAGAAAATCTCTTAGGAGTAGGACTATCCCTCTCCTACCCCCTGGGACTGGTACATATTCTGTGAGGTATTCTGAAAGCACAGGGACTGTCAAATCTTTCATCCCAAATCTCAGAGAGGGGGATTATTTGGGATTCAACAGGCACATGCTAGAACTGTTCCATCTCATTCACACCAACATTTGGATCCCTCTGAATCCCTTCTTACCCTACAGACTCAGCAGCTACAAAACAGATCTGAATACAGACTGAAGCAAAAGGTCAAATAAACAAATAAGGAAAATAAAGTAAAATATTAAATATATTTTAAAAATAATAAAATAGGGAGAACTCAAGTAGAAAAATGGGCAAAAAAAATGTTATGTGTGGAAATATGGGACCTCATGAGAGAAAACATCACAAAGTGAGAACAACCCTCCATAATCCAAACAAAGAAGACTGAAGATTATATCTTCCTATGAAATAAACTCAAAAAGATAAAAGAAAATTCAGAAAGGTTAGTCAAAGTAATGCAAGAAAACTCAGAAAAGCTACTCAAAGAGAAACAAAATAATCAAAAAAAAAAGTTGATAAACTCAGATAAAATGAATGAACAGAAGTTAGAAATTGAAACTTTAATTAAGCAAGTAACAGAATTCCAGCAAGTAACAGAATTCCAGGTAACAGAATTCCAGACACACACTCAATAAATCATGATCTATAGAGAAAGTTATGGAAGCAGAATAGATGGAGGATCAAATCCATGACCTTGAAGATTATAACACAGTAAGTACTCAGATGGAAGAAGAGAGAGAATCAAGATGTAAGTAAATGGACAAATAAATAAGACAAAAAAACATAAATAGGCAATTTGAAAAATATTTGTTATAATTAAGAAAACCAACAGTAGAATCATGGGTATACCAGAGAAGAGCCAGGGAGGGGAACAGAAAGTAAAGGAATGTTATCTCAATAAATGGAAAAAAGATTAAAAAATATGAGAATAAACAATAATAAATTATAGAGAAAAAGTGCAAAGAAAATTAATGGATAATTTGCTGAAACAACAGAAAGTGTGTGTGTGTTTGGGGTTTGGTGCAATCAGACTTGGCTTATAAGCATTTTAAAATCGCTCATCTTCATAATTACTAAATTTTATGTTTAAAATATCAGATAATACTGTTTATCAAACTGATGTAAATCTAAATTAGGAAGCACTGCAGCGCCAGTTCAATCCCTGGCCGCCAGGCGAGGGTCCCACAGGGTGCGCAGACCTCTCCTGCCACCCGCTGCTCCCCTCAGCAGTGTACTTCATCAGTCTGCCTGTTCTGTTCCCCGCTCTGGCTTTGGTGAATTCTCTCACCCTCCTGCACTTCTGACTGTACCCAGTGCTTGTATAAATAAATAATAAATCTTTTAAAATAAATAAATAAATTAGAAAACACTTTGTTGAGAGAGACTTTGAAGAAAGACTGTGTGTACATATATTGTTAATGGGAGTGTAATTGGTAATTCATTTATGAAGCAATTTGAAAATATCAAAAATAAAAATATGGGAATCTTTTGAATCACAAGGACATTTTAAGGACTTTTTTCTTAGAGATATAGTCATATAAAATGATATGTAATTGTATGATTATTCCTAACATTAATCATAACAAAATATAAAAAATTAAAATTCATCAGTAGACCACTGGTTATAAAAATTTTGATGTCCATAAAATCCTCAAAGAAAAATTCATGATGAAATGTAAAAGATTCCCACAATATACACTGGCATGAAAGAATGCTATATTGTATATATTTTCCCTGCCTTCGTCAGCTAGAAAGAAATCACAGGGGAGATGACAGAGACAGGAATATTTTTCAGAGTGACATTTTTATGCTTTTCATTTTTGAGCCATATATATGGTAAATCATTTAAAATATAAATATATTAATTGCAAATTAGTTGCCAAAATGATTTCTTTCTCTCTGATTACTTTCACAGGTACTTCATTTCACATTTTGTTTCAGTAAAATATATACATAATGTGTTTGACAATCATTAAAATTTTCTCATCTTTCCCATTTGACTGAGATATGGCATTTCTGAATCCAATTTATATGTGTGATTTGGCTTTTGTGCACATTGTAAGAACACTTTCAGCATAGATATCAGGTAATGTGTGTGGCCAAACTCACAAAAATATTGTAAGAATTGATACATGAAAAAGTTTGTAAAAACTCTCATTTCATTATTGAATAACTGAAAAAAGAAAAGAGCAAAAAAAAAGTCGTGAACAGAAACCTTCTGAGATCAACAAAACACATATAAAAAAATTGTTTATTTATGTATGCAGACATTTCTTCCTGTATCATTAAAGTTCTTTTCCCTTGTTGACAGATGGTCTTATTACTCTGAAATAATGTGGAAACCACAAGTTAAGTCATTAGCAATCAGCTGAGTCCAGCATTTTAATATTTGGGTTTTAAATTTATCTCATGTAATACATGCTGGATGGACCATTTATAACAATAAAAGATTAGAACAGAATTGTCAACAAGCAGGACTATATTTTTGCAATTTAAAAATAATTATTATCTCTAAAAACAATGAGTTAATGTTCATCAGTCATCTTTGCTAAAGACTAATGCTTGTTTCACACAAGAAAAGTTATTAAAACTTACAAATTAATTGTCCATAACCTAAATTCATCGTGTGTACCAGCTGGCATGATAAACATGGCATTTGCAAACAATTTTTTGCAACCTCTGTAGTAGTAAGACTTAGCAACCCAAGAGTTATTGACTTAAAACAGGCAGTGTTGCCAGCTACTGTATGTTATCTATCAAGTGGAAAAGAATGATCTACAACATAATAGTCCCTAGCAATCAACACAGAAGCTTATAAATTTGCATCATTGGCTTCTAAAACACAATTAATTTGTGCACGTTTTTCCTAGCAGCAATTAGCAGCAGGCAAGAGTTTTAATGAAATAAAGTTGTGATTCCCACAGGGACTATTTATAAAGAACATTACAAAACAACAAGCGCTTCAAAGTGTTTATGTTAAGAATTGATTAATAACAAAGTCATTAAGCGACGTATTAGGTTACATATTGTGCCAATTTAAGGGATACTGCTAATTAAGTAATCATAATCGTTTGCATGTGCCACATCTAATTAACTTTTTATATCTCTAAGTTTTTCCTTCAGGACCAACAACACTCAAGTGGCATTAGCAAAAGGAACATTTAGGCCATTTCTTGGAATATTATTTTCCAATAAAGTAGATTTCTATGAAAACACTTTGAGAGTTTAATCAGAAATAGTAGCTTTTCATGACAATTACTTCGGGCTGCACCAAGTTTACTCTTGAGGGAATGAATTAACATTAGGTTAGGGTTAAGTAGGACTTTTAAATGTTTCTATGTAAATTAAGTTTGGAAGGAAGTTTAAAAACTTCTGAAAAAGTTTAACACTAGACTCTTAATGCCTAAAAGGATTATATTGATCTGTTTTTTTATGTGTGTGATTTAAAGAATGTTATATATGCATCCGGGAAGACTCCTAATGAATTTTTATTCTTGGTATTAAGGGAAAGCTTAATAGAATTTTCTTCAGTATCTATCTTACAGAAAATGATACCTTCAAAATAATTCCACATTTACAAACAAGTCTTTAGTCTATCTCTATTTAAATTAAATTTAAAGTATTATTTCACCACCAAACAATAACTTCTGCAATTAATTTTCAGAAGCCTCAAAATTCATAAGATAATATTATTTCTTAAACTTATTAACCATATAATATTACATATTGAATAATGTAATCTAGCACATTTTTTTACCATAGACTGGGATGGGTGATTTGTTGATCTAATCAAATTAATTACATGATAAAACTAATTGTTTTTCTTAGTGGTGCTTTTTTCTTATCACTGCACTTCTGCATTGAATTGCCTAGAATTTTACTACCAATCTAGCATTAATTCGATTAAAGTAACTGTGCAAGATATTGGATGTTTACTATGTTCAAAGTACTATGCTATGTCTTAACACAGATTATGCTAATGTTTAATCTTGAAAAATTTGTTTTACCATCATCCTTTTCAGATGTGAAAACTGAGAATAAAATGTAACTTCTCCTACTCAAAGTACTAGCAAATGGTATAGACAGGATACCACCCCTGACCTGTGCTGTTCCAAATAAAACCTTAGCAACATCAAGTTTTCTCTCTAGTTCCTCTATTGCTTTAATTCTTGAAGAACCTGCAGCAGCCGTATTTCTTTTAATCTACAAAAATATCATTTTGATTATCATACTGAATATCTTACTAAAATATATGAATGTTCTGACTGGTTAAAAAAAGGTTGTAAAATGATTTGGCTTTCATTTTAAACCCAAATGAGATGCAGGTGTTCTTTTGAATCAATGTTTTTGTGTAGATCCCTATCTTCTCTAATGGTGCCAAGTTTGCAATCTTCTGGTGCCATTAACTCACCTCTGTGTCGTGTCCCATGGGGTTCCCCACAGTTCCTAGATCCAGGGTGTGGTGCCTGCATTGCAGCACTATTTATAATAGGTAAAACCTGGAAACAGGGCTTCCCTGGTGGCGCAGGCGGTTGAGCACCACACTGTGGAGCTGCCTGCAGCCTCTACAGTGCCAGTTCGATCCCCGGCCGCTGGCCAGGGTCACATGGCATGACAGACCTCTCCTGCCGCGCCCACTGCTCCCCTCAGCAGTGTATTTCGTCAGTCTGCCTGTTCTGTTCCCCGCTCTGTCTCCGGTGTTCTTTTGAATCAATGAACACCCTCTGTGCATCTGGCCTGTACCCAGGTTCTTGTTTAAATAAATAAATAAATCTTTTAAAAAAACAAAAAATCTGGAAACAACCCAAATGCCCAAAAATAGATGACTAGATCAAGAAGATGTGGTACATATTCACACTGGAATACTATTCAGCAATCAAAAAAGATAAACTCACACAATTTGCAGCAACATGGATGGAGCTGAAAGGGATTATGGTCAGTGAAATAAGTCAGAAGAAAAAAGGAAAAATATTGGATGGTTTCACTTACAGGAGAATATAGGGGAAGCAAATAAGACATCAGGGGAAAAATGATAACAGTACAAAACACAACAACAACAAAAAAAAAACAGACCAGAGACATCCTGCAGGGGAGGAGGAGGGAGAGGGATTAGAGGGAGGGCGGGAGGAGCACAGGGGACTGTGGTCATGGTGCATGGGTGTACTGGGGAAGTAATTCTATGGGGATTACACCTGGGGTGGGGGAAGCAAATATTACTTAAAAATAAACAATGATGTAAGAAATATATAAATTAAAAATATATATAAATGTAAAAAATAGGTTAACTACTGAAAAAAATAAAAAAATAAACCTGAATGGGGTCTGTTTTGGCCAATTGAACAGAAGCAATATCATACTAGATTCTGGGTGCACTTCCTTTCCTTTGGACCTACCTCTCTCTGGGAGATATGGACTGGTAATCAGAAATTCTGAGCACCCTAAGGTCACCGTGCTGGATAGGTCATGTGTGGGAATTCCATTCAACAGCTCCAAGCCAGGCTTTTACTATCACCAAAAAGGTTTCAGACCCTAATTGAAGATGTTTGGAGCCCTCTATTCACCACATCTAAATGTTGAATTCCACCAAGTGACTTCAGTTCAAGCCAGATGCAGTAGAAATCTCACCTAGCTCTTTCTGTTCAAATTCCTGACCCATGCAGTTGTGAGATATAGACTGTATTTGATTTGGTGGAGAAGATCTGATTTAAGCTGGATGCCAAGATTGTATCACATTTGTGGAGGCATTGGTTGGGGTGAGTTTATTTTGCATGAGGCAGAAGAGGTATTTACTGAAAGGATGCATTAATTAATATTATTGTTAAAAATTGGTCTCCATCAATGCAGAAGTAATAATTGATGATATCACAATATTGCCACAGAATAAAAGGGTTAACAGAGATCCAATAGGAATCTTGTTTCTGTTTTCTTTTTGGATTTTTGGTTTGGTTTGTTTGGGTACACTCTGACTGTTGCAAAGGGCCCAAATATGTAGACTTCAATTGCAAAATACCACTCAGGTTCCTGGGAGGAGATAGTCAGGACAAAAGAACCCAGGAAGAAAAATGAAGCAACACATATTTTACCTCTGCTAAAAGTGGGGTTATTTCCCACATTTCTTGATGAGCTTTGCATTTCTTCATAATGATAAGGCAACTTACATTCAATCACATTGCTTGTGAACAAAATATAGTCACAGACACAAGTTACGAGAAATAAATATCTGCAATATACAGCTAGTTTTTCAAAACTTTCTATTACATTTGCATGTGATTTTCATCAAAGAAAATTAATAATTTTCACTTGAATTTAATTTCTATATGGAAAACATTCAACTCATAGTCTTTTTTGTATGAAATATTGAAGTTTGCTTTTTAAATAATATTTCTAAAATTGGAACTATTTGTTTCTTCATGCTGAAAGTACATTGAGGAAATTATTCATTAACATGTTATTGCTTTTGCAGAATTTTTCTAAAATTTTATTTCTTACATATAAAATATGCTAGAAGTCAAGAAAATATAGAAGTCATGAGCATTAGAATTTCCATGTGCACTAAAATATTTAAAATGCCAGTAGTAATGAGCCAAAGTCAAAGTAATTAAGTACAAATGGAGTAAATCTTAGATTTGTTCATTATCACTATGCCATTTTCCACCCAGGCTTCTCATATCTTTAGATCTGCTTTAAATTTTCTATTAATACATACTTCATGAAATTGTTATTTCTGACTATTCAATTTCTATTAGACACCTATTCAGGCGCATAATTATTATCTTTAAGACAATCTGCAATATAGGAGGACTTTTCATTATAATTATATGTGATATTTTGGTCATATAATATAAATGATATTTCCATCAATTCAAAAGAAGGCAGCCATACAAAATTTTAAAAATGTTTATAATTCAATAGGTTACGAAGTGAGTAGATAGAATATTTAATTTTAAACTTTATCCTGATATCATGATAAAGTATGTTTCTACACAAACTCTGAAAGGGATAACAGACTTCAGGAAAAATAAACATGAAACTTGAACTATGTAAAAATGATTAACTAATGGGATTACACATATTCTTAGTGTTATGGCAAGCATTAACATTTTGTAGTACAATTGCATTTTCACAAACTATCCATATTATGGCTTACTAGTGGAGAAGCAGCATGGGAGAGGTCTGTGCTATTTGGCATTGCAGAGTAAATATTTGGGAGGCCACATTATTGTTTGGTTTGGCAGTGCATACAACAATTTGCACACTATATACTTTATACAGGCATTTTGTTTCCTAACTACATTACAGGTATGCTTCATTTTTTTATAAGTACATTTCTTACAATTCAAATATGAAATAAAAGAGGCATTTCTGTTACTTAAAACTTATTTTGGATATTTCCAGAGGATCATACAATATATGTAAACTCTATTTTATAAATTGGTAGTGTTGACACATTTACTTTATATCAAATCAGGTGATAATGATTCTTTTTATTTCTTCATACTAAAATTCCTGGATTCTTGAATACTTTTAATAATTTATCCATCTCAGGTTTCATCATTTGTCTTGGAATATGGCTTCAATTCTTGAAGTTAAAACAAAAAAATTAGTTTTTCCATAACTTATTTATAAACCTTGTGAATAATAATATAGGTATATGGTATCACTCACATATCTCTGTTATTTCAATCAGCCTTACAAAAAACTGATAACTCACAAATCAGGCATCCAATTCCATCTCCTTCCTGATATTCAGAACCCTTTCTAGGTGACTCCTATACATCTTCACCAGGATATCTTGAAGCAATCTCACATTCAACACATCCAATATGAAACTCATTTTATCATTCACATACCTCTCCTGTTCTTCTAAGTTCTCTTTCTCTACATTCTCACCACACTGACTTAGTCTACTATATAATATTTTTTTTCCTAAAAGAGTGCTTGCAATAACCTTTTCTCTCATTGTCTTAGCCCATCTTTTATTGCCATCAAAGTTGTGTTCATGTACACCACACCACTTAGCCACAGTGAAATGATTCTCTCTCTAAGCAAGCTTCTATGTTTTTAAGCATAAATCTTTGGAATTCCCAATAAATCCTTCCTTCCAGGAAATATCTAATCATCATTTAATTTCAACTCATTTTCTCATATCAGTGAAGCATTCACTTAAATGGAGTGAAATCAATTACCTACTCTATGGAATCCTTAAAGGATTTAATATATATTGTCTATATAATGCTCTTGACATTTGAACAGTCTTATAAGTAGAGAATATTTTTTAATAAAGACATCAAATCCATGGACTTCTAAATCCATCAAATCTGGATTTAAATCATGGATCTAGTCATGCAATTGTCTTTTGGAAATATATTTAACAATTCTGAAATCTTTTGTTCAATAACTAAAGGAATATCTATTTCAGGTTATTTTTAAGATTAAATAAGATACTAGATAAGCACTAACAATAGCACCTATAAGGCTTTACAGGCTCAAAAAGATAGTCATTTTTATGAAATATATTTCTATGTCTTTTTTTAAAGATTTATTTATTTATGCATACAAGAACGGGGCTTCAGGCCAGATGTGCAGCGGGTGAGAGGATTCATGAGAGAGAGATGGGAGCAGAACAGGTAGACAGAGTGAAACACACTGCTAAGGAGAGCAGCGGGCGAGACAGGAGAGGTCTGTTGAACCATTTGGGTCACCTCCTCGTCTGGGGATTGAACTTGTGCTGCAGTAGCTGTGGATAGCTTCATCGTGCTGCGTCTTAACCCCTTGTGCCACCAGGGAGGCTCTCTATGTCTTTTTCTTAAATTTGTAAGGACAAAAACTATTTTCTGCTGCTTATATCACAAATCACTTGGTGGATTTAGTAGGATACACTATAAATCTGCATTCAATAAGTAAGTATTATATTGGCTTGAACTATACTTTAGAGTCAAAAGTGTTAGTCACAATTATTTCACTGAGAATACACTTTTTCATAATACATTGAAATTATTGACTGATGTGTTTTAATAATAATATTACAATTAGGAGAAACAGAATTCCAAAAGTTTTCTAAAATCATGAGTAAACTTATGGTTTTTGTATTTGTATGGAGTGATGTTAATAAAATATTTTGGAGTGTAAGATCTCACAAAGTCAAAGAATAATTTCCTATCTCTGAGTTAAACAAGATAAATAATCTTTTCAATAATTAGCCATTTTTCTTTTAAATATGCTTGTAAAAATTATATTACTTAGGGATTTCAACAAATGTGCTTTCCACAAAATAGGTTTATAGCTTCTTCTGACATATTAGAACAAAACATATGTAATTGATTGTTACTGTTTTGCCCTTGGTTATGTCTTTTATTTAGGGTACCATATTTTAAAATGTAGACTTACAGCTAAACTCTAAATTACCTTATTCTCCTGTGAGAGGATCTTAACATTTTGTCAATGAATCATTTCTCCATGTAAACTAAGGTAATAACAGGATATAATGGGAACACACCATTAAGGAAGAAAATTATTGCGTGTATATATAGTTGCTCTGTTGAAGACAGTATTCCAGTCTTTTAAGGGTGATTTGCATTCCACGGGCAAAGGAATACTCATGAAAGTCAGACTTCTTATTAAATGTGTAATAATTACAGTTTAAAGTAGTTACAATACACAAAAGTGACTAGATGTTGATGCAATTTGTATGGAATTACTTAGAATATAATACAGATTCAGAAGGTAATGGTTTCTGGGAAAAGTTTTCATTCTACGATTTTAGTTCATCCACTGTGCAATTTTCTAGGTCAACAGAGAGATACTTATATATTACTGGAGAGAGGAGGAAGATAGCCTCTTTGCATTCTGTAAGGATACCAAGCCTCTTAGCAGGAGGCACATTAATTCATTATTTACAAAATTATATTCATTGCACCAGAGTGAGTGTTAGCAATAGCAGCCCTCAAGCATATATATTCCATGTTTTGGACATTGTATGGAGTAGGTGAAAGATCAACTTGTATGTTACTTGCAAATATATATTTTATATCATCTGTTGCTTGATAAATATCCAAGGTCTACATATCTATCTAAATGCCCATTTATCTGCATTTTTTCAATTTCATTGTTAAGCAATATAGGCACAGGTATTTCAGGACAAGAAGATTTATATCTAAAGGGACTCACATATAAAAGAATTTTGATCAGATGTCCTGAAGAAACTATGATGAAATTAGTAGTGTCCAAATAATAAGACGTACAACTGATAAAATAAAAGTGATGGTACATTTCCAAGGAGAATTGTGCCCATCAATTTAGAATTCATATAAAACCATGTTTTCAGTTTGTGGAATTCTCCCAGGTGTTGAAATACTGCTTATGCTTTCAAGTGTCCAAACCTTATTTGGCAAACTTGAGTTCCTAAGATAAATAAACACTCTTTATAGCCAAATTATCTTGATAAATTGATTCTAGAATTCATTAATATTCTGCCTTTAAAGGATGCCAGGAAATAAGATACAGATGAGGAATAGATGTACAGCGAGCTTTTATCTTTGTTTTTCATACATTCCTATTTCTAACCTATTTTCCTATATCTGTTTATGTATGTGGTTGTAATGAGAATTTATGATGTATGAATTTTCTGTTTCTAATTTTCAAATCGCACATATACATGCACCATATATTTTCATATCCAATCTTAATACATATATTGCATTGTCTTTTTTACTTGTGGCAAAATAAAATTAGTCATCTTAATTCATTGCAGTGACTAAATTACATATTTAACTGCTAGCTTTGATGTAATTCAATTTCTCATTTAGAAATAAAAATAACAAAACACAAAGTTCTACAGAATACAGAATTCTAAAAATACTTCTTAAGGCCTTTATTGCACTTTTTTTGGACTAGAGATAATTCCATATCCAAATAACATAATGTGTATATTCATTAAAGATTGTAAACTATGCAAACACTATTACTGAATTAGTAAAGAAATGAATGTTATTAATAAAATGCTAAATATATGTCTTGAAATAAGAGGGTATTTTTAATTGAACTTTCTCAAACTTAACACAATTTTTGGTTTGAGTCATTTTAGTTTGACTTACATTATTATTTTGTTTTATTTAGAAATATTATTGTCTTAGTACATTATCTGTTACATGATGTGGTTTAAGGAGCCATATTTTTTTACCTTGTAATTCGGCCAACAAGCATTTTTCATATAGAACTGGCAAGGGTTCCTGAGAAATCATTTTGATTAAGAGTTGTATGGAGCAAGGGAAGACTATTTGTTCTATTGACATATATGAGTCTGAGAACTTATTTTCAAATTAGATTATTTTAATTATATAAACTAATGGTCACATTTAAAGGCAATGTAGCATTATTTTATATAATTAAAATAATCTAATTTGAAAATAAGTTCTCAGACTCATATACCTCAATAGAACAAATAGTCAAGTCAAAGTTTGTGAAATGAATGCTTCAAATATGCTTATTTTCCTAAAAGGAGGACATTAAAAGATGCTGCTATGAGAAAGATAACTGACTCTCAAAAGAGAAAAATTACATAGTGAAACTTCATCTTCCTCTAGTGAAGTAACTTAGTGATTGCCCTGAAACAGAGCTAGCAGTCAATAAACTCAAGATATTCATGCATGGGTGCATTGGTGAAGGAAATTCTATGGGGACTACACCTGGGGCAGGGGTGGGAGGGAGAAGAAAGCAAACCTTCTTTAAAAATCAAGAATGATGTGTAATATATATAAATAAAAAAAATTTAAAAAAAGATTTTAAAAAGGAACAGTGCTTTGCTCACAGAAAAAAAAAAAGAAACAGCGAAATCAGCATCCACATTTGGTTGCATTGGTCTCCTGTGCCTGGTGGGTTCCTCCCAATCATTTACCCACCTCCTGCTGCAAAACAAACTCTATGTCCTGTCACTGGGGAGCAGATTTACTAGTGCGGCTCGCCAGGTTCAATATGACACAGGCTTAAGTAATACAGGCATATTCAGAACAAGGGGAAGCTTGAGATGTTGTCTAAAGTTGCTAGACAACCAAGGGAGTTTCATCCTAGGAATGCAAGACTTACTCAACATTGGGAAAATAAAGCAATGTGTTTATCATTAACAGATCAATTAAATATGAAAACGATAGTGCCATATCAATAAAGAAAAAAGCATATGGTAAAATAAAACATCTGCTCCTGATACAAGCTAGAACTAAACAAACCAGAAGTAAAAAGATACTTTCCTACCATGTTAAAAAAAAATGCTTCCTATTAAATGTAGACATCAAGTCAGCTTTATTAAAAGAGTCACAAATCTGGCATAATTCCACCTAGCAAGTAGAAAGGCACTGCAAGGAATTTCACGAAAGAAGGTTTTTATAGTCAGCAAGAAGGTGGGGCAAGGTTTTCAGCAAAAGGAAAGAAAGATTATCTGAGGCAAAGCCACTTCCCTTAGGAAAAAGGGGCCTCTCCCCATACAGATTACCTCACGCTTAGCTAAGATAGAAATATTTGGGGAGGGCTGAGTATTAAGGAGGAGGTATTAAAGGGGTGGACGGTAGAGAAGGTTGTATATGGTAGTGCAGGCACAGTAGACAAAGTCAGGTAGATTCAAATAAAGGTCTTCTCCATTGAAAAGAGATAAGGAGATTATGCTTTCCTAGTATAAGCCCTTAGAGAGATAACTTTATATGTACACATCTTTTTCAAAGGCAATTTTCTCCCAGTCTATAGAACTCCTCCCTTGAAATCAGCCTTTTGTTAAAAAACAAAACAAAACAAAACAAAACAAAACAAAACAACGTTTTGGAGTGGCAGAGTTTGGTTTCTCTACCAAAGGAATTGATTTCATAATTCTTTGTAACTAAGTCATTAAAATTATATGAATACTTTCCTAGATGTATGCTTCTCTTATTGTTTATAGAGTACCCAATATCTATTTAAGGGCAGTGTCATAAAGGCAAGCATGTAAAATTAAGATTTCTCGAAAACATTCTTTTTTTTTTTTTTTACAGAATTCTATTTCAATATAATTTTTTAAAAGAATAACCCTAATTTTGCTTATTAACTTTTTCAGTGTGCCACTGGTTTCAGTAAATTTTAACTCATTGTATATAATGTTTTCTTTAAATCTGTAATGATTACATTACTTGCATACTACCTATTATGATCGTTTCAATATAATTTAATCACTTTTACATTAAGCACTCTAATTTTTAGTAAAAACTTCTATCAGGATTCACTTAGGGACATGAAGTGGCTGAGAAATCAAATTTGCATTTGAATACCAATTTACCCAAGTGGATATTAATAGTGTTGCTGTAGAGCATGTAACTTATACATAGTCCATTTTCCTCACCAATAATATTAGTTTGTAAGTGTCAGCATTGCCTTTTTTTTTCCCTCCCAGGCATAATTCACTTTATTTCCTGGTATAAAAATTATGTGGGGCCAGGGCTGGAGTTCTCTGCACCGTGACTTTCGTGTGGGTCTTCACCAGGTGGTCGGTGAATTCCTGATTGGGCGACTTGGTGAACACGGTCTCTTTCCAGAGGTGGGGGTGAGAGAGCCAAAGGTCTTGGAAATGGCATCCAAGGTGGCCTTAGCAAAGTTTCCCAGGGTGCAGTGCAGCCTCTGGCTGAGGGTAACTGTCACCAACAACGGTCATCAGTAGCAGCTTCTTGTGCTCTGGGGCTGAGACCATGATGCCAGTGTCCCTGGAGGCAGGGATGAGACCACCAGCACAGAACCACAGTGACCAGTCACCTTGCAAGGGACAGTGTGGGGCTTAGCAATCTTGTTGCCCCAGTAGCCACGCTACATGGGGACCCAGGGCCAGGATGATGGGCCCTCAGATGACAGTGGCTACCTCCTTGGAGCATTTAACACCCAGACCAACATGTCCATTGTAATCTTGATGGTGACAAATACCTTGAACCTGGTCCTTTGGCCAGTGCTGCTCTGCTTTTTAACAGGCAAAAGATTCCAAACTGTTCTTGAGGGACAGCCCAGGAAAAAATTAATTATCTCATATTCCTTGAAGGGCGAGAACAGATAGGTCTTCTCCGGTGATTTGGTGATGGAGATCCACTCCTTGCCCTCAGCCTTGCCTCCACTAGCTCAGAGACTGCAGTCTTGAATCCCATCAGGGCCTCGACCCCACCCTGGGGCACGTTGTTGAAGCCTCAGTGGAAGCCCCCAGGGTACCCAATTCAGGGCCCCAGGTCTCCCTGTCCTCCTGCCACACTGGCATGGTTCACCATTGGTGTATTCACAGAGAAGAATGTTATCATTTCTTAGGAGAAATTGTTAGTACATATTGTTTAAATCTTCTTAAAATGATTTCAGTATTACACCTCCAATGGTTTTCACTCGATAGTTCTCTCTGGGGCTCTTGAAACTTTCTATGAGAACATAGAAATAAATGTACTTTTTAACAAGTTGCTGAATGTGTGGACCAACATCAGCACACCCTAAGTTAAAGTGAATTGAAAGCCATATCCCTTCCTAATTTTATTGAAGGGCATAACAATCCGTCTAGTGAGGGAAATGCTTCCTTTCAGGTAATTGAAATTATTTGAATACTATTCCTTGGAAGGACTGAGCTCACTTACTTTCAACATCACCTACTTCATCAGAGCAGTAAATTCTTTTTTTTTTTTTTTTTACAACTGGGGTGTAAGCCAGAGGTGCAGGGGTTGAGAGGATTCACCAGCAGAGACAGAATGGGGAGCAGAACAAGCAGATGTACTGAAATACACTGATGAGAGGAGCAGCTGGTGAGGCAGGAGAGGTCTGCTGTGCCATGTGGGTTGCTCCCTTGCTGGCCAGAGATCCAGCTCGTGCTCCAGAGGCTGGCCATAACTTGATAGCACTGTCTTTAATCCTTGCACCACCAAGGAGGCCCTAAATATAATTCTTAATGCATACATAATAATTTTATAGACTAATTTGAAGCAAAGTTAGATTTAGGAGAACAAATAGCTTATTGTGTCTATTATTTTTTTTAAGATTTATTTTATTTATTTATGCATACAAGAACTGGGGTGTAGGCCTGAGGGGCCAGTGGTGAGATGATTTACCAGAGATAGAACAGGGAGCAGAACAGGCAGATGTACTGAAATACATGCTGAGGGGAGCAGTAGTTGAGACAGGTCTGCTGTGCCATGTGGGTCAGAATGTTGCGATTTAACCTCTTATGCCACCAGGAAGGCCCCATATCTACTAATTTTTTGCTTTAGTAACAGATGTGGATATGACCTATTCATATTTGTATTTTCCCTTCAGTCCTAAGACATTGGCTTTCACAAAAAATGAACCCTGAGTAAACAGAGACAGGATTAGTCCTTCCCACCCAATAGAACTCTACTAATTTGTCTTAGAAATATGTTTTTATCTGTTGGTATTACCTAAGACTAACAGAGTTGCTCCTTTTGTGAGAGAAAACACTAACAGTTGTGAAACCAACTCCTTAGCCACAGTCATAAGAAAGTGAATCTGAAAAAAAAAAGTAACACGCTTATTCTTCCAGATCTTCTAAATTTTAAACTTCAGTTAAGCCCAGTATCTAAAAATTTAAAATCTAGATGTTGTATTCTTTTGTTAAATTGGTTTTACAAAGCTGTGTCAATATCTGTTCAGCCTACACTCTGAATTAGAACAAATATGTTGTCATATTTACTTTAAGTATTTTCACAAATCCATTATGTAAATCAATAGATAGTCATAGAATAATGTCTACAACACTGAAAATAATGCTATCCACCACATTACATATGCCACTTTCTGGGGAAATCCTGGGGTGGGGTGGGAGGGTTTAGATTTCTCTCAGTGGCTTTTAGGGTTGAAAAACACTTCTGGAAAGAAAAAAAATGTGAGCTTCATGGTTGAATATGATTTGATGAATATAGCTGACTTTGTTTCATTCTTTTTAATGATGTAATTTGTGACCTACCACTGACTAGTGTGAAGAATATGACAGTATATATTTGCATAATGATTATACCCCCTGGGTTTATCTTTTTTTGTTGTTGTTACTCTTGTTTTTCATACATTCATAATTTTCTTTATTCACTCAGAGCCCAAGGCAGCTTGGAGTTGTCCAATAACAGTGCAATTTCTCCACATCAAAATGATGGCAGAAAAAATTTGAGATGATATTAATATGGAATGTATCAAGTTTGTGACAGGAAGTAGGAGTTGAGATCAGGTTGAAGGTAAACAGTAATGAAGACAATTGGCAAACCCTAAGAAGCAGACTTTCATAATTATGTATAAACACATGAGCTTCCTTCAACTAAATGTTATTCCTGTATTCTGCTGGTGTAGCTGAGCCTGCATTGACGTGTATTCAGTACACATTTTAGTATAAGCTGGTATGGTCTGAGGAAAGGAATCCTTTCATGAACTATGTACCTAAAACCTAAAACTTTAATGACTTCATTTCCTACACCATCGATTATAAATTCCCTAGAAAAACCGTAAGTATACTTGACAGTGTAACTAGATATTTTACCAATCTTGTTCACCTTTATTTTTTAACTATTTTGTAAATCAATCATACTCAGTCCTTTATTAATACATGCATATATTCAATTACTATCAATCTATATTAAATTTTATATGGTTACAAAGAAGCTACCATTATGTATATATGTAACCCTGGGAGGATTATTATTATTATATTTATATGTTATTTAGTACACAAAAGGTTAACTTTATGAGAAAAACAGTCAAGTAACTCCCAGAGGATAGACTGATAGTAATTCTAAAGTGTAAATTAAATTAATTTTATTTTTATGTTAATGAGCTCTAATTGAAGAAGAGACTAAGAAATGCCGATTTATTTTACAAAGATTTTGTTATCTTTTACGATGCATTTTAGTCCAAGCAACTTTGAAGAATTGAAGTGAAAGCTCATTAAAATGTTACTCTGGGGAAACATTAATAAATGAGTGTTATCTATGTTCTTTTACGCTGCCACTGATAACCAGAACCCACACTTCCAGTAAGTTAGATCCCACTGTTCTATTCTGTGAAGATGTGTGAATTCTCATATCATGATATTTAGAGAGAAGTCAGGAAAAAAAGCCATCAATTAGCCTCAATCAGTTCAAGGTAATACAGAACCCAACAGAGTAGAATGATTATTCATAAAAGCATCTAGGAAATTAACAAAAAATTAATATAGAGTTTCGCAATCAGTACATTATAAGGATATCATTGGAAGCATGCCGAATATCCACCTCCTCCCTTCTACTGAATCATAATGTATTTTTATCAGGATCTCCAAGTAATTTGCATGCACATTAAAGATTGAGAAGCACTGCTACACACGCTACGGAGACTAAAACAGAGATAGTTAGCCTCCCAGCAAGAACTGATGGAATAGTCACAAGGAGTAATTGATGTGAAGAGATGTTATTGAAATGATTTATTATGCTGTTATCTTGTACATTCACCCATCCTGAAATTCTGAATTTGAAAGCTTAACCCCATCATATCTCAAAATGTGTCTATATTTGGAGATAGGATCTTTAGAGAAGTAATGAAGTTAAAATGGGGTTGCTAGACAAAGCAGTGATAGTGAAGGCAAAGATAAACAGCTGGGACTACATCAAATTAAACAGCTTCTCTACAGCAAAAGAGTCAGTAACCAAAATAAAGAGACACAGCACTGATTGGGAGAAAATTTTTGCATACAACACTAATGATAAAGGATTGATCACAAAAATCTACAAAGAGCCGATGAGACTCAACAAAAACAAAATAAATAACCCAGTCAAAAAAAATGGGCAGAAGGGCTAAAAAGAAACTTCTCCAAAGAGGAAATGTAAAAGGCCAACAGGCATATGAAAAAATGTCCAATATCACTTGTAATCAGGGAAATGCAAATCAAAACTACAATGAGATACCATCTCACACCAGTGAGAATGGCACATATTAAAAACACTAGCAACAACAAATGTTGGCAAGGATGTAGAGAAAAAGGAACTCTCCTGCACTGCTGGTGGGAGGGCAAACTGGTCCAAGCACTATGGAAAGATGTGTGGAGGTTCCTCAATCTGCTAAAAATGGAGCTTCATATGATCCAGCAATTCCACTCCTAGGTATTTGCCCAAAGAACACAGAATCATTAATTCCAAAGGGCACCTGCACCCCTATGTTTATAGCAGCACTATTTACAATAGCTAAGCTATGGAAACATCCCAAATGCCCAAAAAATAGATGACTGGATCAAGAAGATGTGGTAAATATAACACGTTTTATGAAGCCAACATTACACTAATACCAAAACCGAACAAGGACAACACAAAAAAGGAAAACTACAGGCCAATCTCCCTAATGAACACTGATGCAAAAATCCTCAATAAAATTTTAGCTATCAGAATCCAACAATGTATCCATAAGATAATTCACCACGACCAAGTTGGATTCATTCCAGGGGCACAAGGATGGTTTAACATCCGAAAATCAATCAACGTTATCCAACACATCAACAAAAAGAAATATAAAAACCATATGATAATATCAATAGATGCTGAGAAAGCTTTCGACAAAGTGCAACACCCATTCATGATAAAAGCCCTTGAAATTCTTGGGATACAAGGAACATACCTCAACATCATAAAGGCCATCTATGACAAGCCAACAGCCAGTATCATTCTCAATGGTGAAAAGCTGAAAGCAATTCCATTAAGATCTGGAACAAGACAAGGATGTCCACTCTCACCACTGCTTTTCAATATAATACTGGAAGTCTTAGCCAGGGCAATAAGACAAGAGAAAGACGTCCAAGGAATCCAAATAGGAAAAGAAGAAGTCAAGCTATCACTATTTGCAGATGATATGATATTATACATAGAGAACCCCAAAAACTCCACAGAAAAGCTAATTCAACTCATCAATCAGTTCAGTAAAGTGGCAGGATACAAAATCAACACGCAAAAGTCAGTAGCCTTCCTATACACAAACAATAAATCTGAAGAAGAAGAAATCAAAAAGACCATCCCTTTTGTTATTGAAACAAAAAAAATCAAATATTTGGGAATAAATCTAACAAAAGAGGTAAAGGACCTATACAAAGAAAACTATAAAACACTGTTAAAAGAAATAGAAGAAGACACAAAGAAATGGAGAGACATCCCCTGCTCATGGATTGGAAGAATAAACATTATTAAAATGGCCATCCTTCCAAAAGCAATATACAGATTCAATGCTATTCCAATCAAAATTTCAATGTCATTCTTCAAAGAAATAGAACAATTATTGATGAAATTCATATGGAATCACAAAAAATCCCGAATAGCCAAAGCTCTCCTGAAAAAAAAAGAAGGGAATGGAGGCATCAGACTCCCAGACTTCAAACTATACTACAAAGCCATAATCATCAAAACTGCATGGTATTGGAACAAGAACAGACATACAGACCAATGGAATCGAATAGAAAATCCAGAAATAAACCCACAGATTTATGGTCAACTAATCTTTGACAAAGGAGCAAAGAATATGCATTGGAGCAAAGAAAGTTTGTTCAATAAATGGTGCTGGGAAAACTGGGTCGCTACATGCAAAAGAATGAAGCTTGACCACCACCTCACACCATACACAAAAATCAACTCAAAATGGATTAAAGAACTAGACATAAGACCTGAAACCATAAAATATATAGAAGGAAATATAGGCGAAACACTACGTGATTTGCACATCAAAGACATCTTTACAGACACATCACCCAAAGCAGTGATAGTGAAGGCAAAGATAAACAGCTGGGACTACATCAAATTAAAGAGCTTTTGCACAGCAAAAGAGACAATAACAAAAACAAAGAGAAACCCCACCAACTGGGAGAACATTTTTGCACCCAACACTAATGATAAAGGACTGATCACAAAAATCTGCAAAGAGCTGATGAGACTCAACAACAACAAAGAAAATAATCCAGTCAAAAAATGGGCAGAAGAGCTTAAAAGAAACTTCTCTGAAGAGGAAATGCAAATGGCCAACAGGCATATGAAAAAATGTTCAACATCACTTGTCATCAGGGAAATGCAAATCAAAACTACCATGAGATACCATCTTACACCAGTGAGAATGGCACATATTAAAAAAACTAGCAACAACAAATGTTGGCGAGGGTGTGGAGAAAAAGGAACTCTTCTGCACTGTTGGTGGGAGTGCAAACTGGTCCAACCACTGTGGAAAGCTGTGTGGAGATTTCTGGACCTACTAAACATAGAGCTTCCATATGATCCAGCAATTCCACTCCTAGGTATTTACCCAAAGGACACAGAAACATCAATTCCAAAGAACACCTGCACCCCTATGTTTATAGCAGCACTGTTTACAATAGCTAAGCTTTGGAAACAACCCAAATGCCCAAAAATAGATGACTGGATCAAGAAGATGTGGTACATATATACCATGGAATATTACTCAGCATTCAAAAAAGATAAACAGATGCAATTTGCTGCAACATGGATGGCGCTGGGAGGGATCATGCTCAGCGAAATAAGCCAAAAAGAAAAAGAAAAATACCGGATGGTCTCACTCATAGCAGGAATCTAGAAAACTTAAATAAGGGACCAGGAAAATGAATAACTATAAGAAAGTGAAAATCAAAATCAACAAAAAGCTATGAACCAGAGACACTTTTAGGGGGGCGGGGGCGGGAGGGGAGGGATTGGGGTCAGAAGGGGGGGCTGCAATTGTATGGGGAATATAACAATAAAATTTATTAAAAAAAAAAGATGTGGTAAATATACACAATGGAATATCACTCAGCAATCAAGAATGACAAACTCATGCAATTTGCAGCAACATGGATGTTGCTGGAAGGGATCATGCTCAGTGAAATAAGCCAGAAAGAAAAAGAAAAATACCAGATGGTCTCACTCAGAGCAGGAATTTAGAAAACCTAAATAAGGGACCAGGAAAAAGACTAATTATAATAAAGTAAAAATCAAAATCCACAGAGGGGTGGGTGGAGAAGGGAGTATGATCAAAACAAGGGTGGTGGGAATTTTACGGGGAACTATAACCAAGATGAAAATGCATACATTGTGCAAAAAATGAAGAATGATGCAAAAAATATATTAAATAAATAAATAAATAGGGTTGCTAGAGTGGTTTCTAATCCCATAGAGCTGGTGTCCTTACTAGTGGAACGTGGTCACAGATGGGCAGAGGGGAGATCTCGTAAAGACACTGGGAGAAGACAGCACCGAATAAACAAACACTGCTAACACCTTGATCTCATATTTCTAGTATTCAGAATTGTCAGAAAATAAAAGTCCCATTATTTATCCATTCCATCCGCAGTCCTTTCATGGGAATCCAAGCAAACTAATACTGGCTATTCAAGAATACATGAACAGAGATAAGGATGGGGGAGTATTTCAAGACTAACAAAGCGGAGGACTATTCTACTTCTAGGTTCCAAGGCATTTGTAACTGTAAAATAATGTGCCCCTGCAGAAGCTAATGTCTTAAGAAGTTGAATGCAGCTGCCAAAGAATTGCAGGCTGGCAGAAAAGAAATAGGAGAAAAAATACTCACACCATTTGCTACTTCTGTCCTTTAATTCTCTTGTTTCTCCTACTGGCTAAATCAAATTGGCAGCCAGAGGGTAAGGGTATCCTGATGATGCAGACTGTGTAAGTCAGTAACCCAGAGGGGAAAACAGTAGATAATGATGGGAAGTAGATTGGACAGCCAAATAGAAATTATCCAGCAGAGTTGCTTATCTTTTTTTGCCTTCCCTTTTAGTAACTGATCCCTATTCAGAGTGGTGATCCATCAAGCTTAAATGCTGTTTTCCTCATGCTTTTTGTGTCTCTCTGTGTCTGACCACATGATTAATTTCTTTTTTAGATATGAATAGAAATTGTTGGGTGGATCTTCAAAGCATGTCCCTTCAAAGGGTTACAGCTTTCTGGGACGTGTCTTTTGGTCCCTCTTCCTCCCTTTCTTACTGATGTCCGTAATGCATCTGACAGATCCTCTGACCATGTGTGGGGTGACCTTGAAGTTTAAAGTCAGTGCTAAGAGCAGATACATGGAAGGGAATCGGACCTTTGACACCTGAGAGAGCCACACAATCCCTGAAGTCAATATATAATACATTTTTGTGTTTTCACACCACTGTTATTTTGTATTTTATATTATATTGAAGGGGTTTAGAATCTGACACCCCCAAAATCTGCCACTTTGACATAATCATTGTTTTGATCTGAAGGGAACTGAGCACCAACAGATACAGGAAGGGTTCCCTGCCTTCCATTATCTGTCCAAAAGCTGAGCATATATTTTCCTTTGAGGAAATGCTGTATGAGAGATAAAACATCTATTATCATCTAAGATGAGGAGTTGATACAAAAGAAGTTTGTTTAAACATACCTTACTAAAATAATTTTTATTTCTATTATTTCCCCCACATTTTTAATAATTATATATTATTTTCCTTATTAAAGATTGAGATATGACATAGATTTAAATACAATATATCAAATTTGTTATTCTACAGAATCCGGATACATAAAAGAATAGTGAAGATAACGTAAGGTTAAATCCATATTAAATAAGCCATTTTAAAATAAACTTCTACTATATCTTCTTATTTTCAATATCCAAAGAATAAACAATGTTTCGCTTTTTAATAATCATGACTCCTTTATAAACTACTAAATTGTTGGGAGAGAAACATGATTCTGAGAAAGTGTGGATACAATTAGAATTCTAAACTTGTAAGAATAAGAAAAGCTACCTCCTGTGGCTCTTTGTGAAAATAGTATTTTTCCCAGGGACTATTATTTAGAATATATATTTTTTGATTATGACAAAAATATCATTATTAGATTGTTATTTTTATGTTATGCTAGATTTATTATATACATTGATTGACTATAAATATAAATCAATTGTGTTCTTTTTTAAAATGCATTTGTGTGAGTGTATGTGTGTGTGTGTGTATGTGTGTGTGTTTGTAATATAGAAAACAAAGTTGTGAAGTATACAGAAAATACCATTCAGGAACTATGTTGAAAGTGTGAAAAAAAATTGATAGAGTTTTCCCAAAGGAAAAAAATCCCAATTATACAAAAAATTGTGTAAAACACAGATAAGAAGAATCAGTTATCAGGAATCCTATCATGTCACTGGTTATGGAAAGTCATTTAAAAGGGAGATTATATCAGTCTCTGCTGGCATGAGATTGTGTTGGTAAATACAAAAAGAAACAAGATTCAAAGTTTAGATAATAAACAATAATTCATTATTATGTTTAGGAATCATGAGAGTAAAGCTTCTAGCAATCCTCTGCTGAATTATGTTATGTTTGCAATTGAGTAAATATTTTAAAGTCATGGCTTATACATAAAATTCATTGATTGAATATTTATTGCTCAGTTAATAGGTTAAGATGTGGAGCATAGAAACATCAAATCTATTTTAGTTACGAAAACTATTTCAAAGCCATGTATCCAATAGCTTCTTTATCCAAATAAAAGTGAAGCAGCAAAAAAACAAAACAGAAAACAAACAAAAGACAAAAATCTCCAGTGTAAAAGAAAGGTGTCATTGTTTCACTTTGTCATTTTTTTAAAAGATTTATTTATATATGCATACAAGAACTGGGGTACAGGCCAGAGGTATGGGGGGCGGTGAGAGAATTCACCAGACAGAGTGGGGAACAGAACAGGCAGATCTAGTGAAATACAATGCAGAGGGGAGCAGCGGGTGAGTCAGGAGAGGTCTGCTGCGCCATGTGGGTATCTCCCTGGCTGGCTAGGGATCAAACTCGTGCTGCAGTGGCTGTGGATAGCTTTACAGTGCTGCGTCTTAACCCCTTGCACCGCCAGGGAGACCCTCTTTCTTCCTTATAAAAGGTGGGTTTTACACCCTCCTCCTAGGAGAGAAGATTGGTTCTAAGATGCTTGATTCATGTTTCCCATTTCTTTTTCCAAACTTACACAGTGTTTTCCAACCAATAAGAGTACAATTGTCCTTTGGAGTCCTCTATGCTTATTTTTATTTTATGTTTTCTTTCCATGTTCTATGATTTTCTTTCTGATTCTCAGTGGTGAGGGTTTTATAAATCATGAACATTTTTTTTTAACTTTGAAAGATTTTTAAAATCATAGAATTATGGAAACATGAGTGGGGAAGACTTGGCTTACCCAGAATTCCCAATTGCATTTTCAAATCCCTTTCTGAAATATTTATGATGTCATTTGTATGTCAATAGTGGTTTTCTATTGGGATGCTTCATTAGTATTTTCTTAGCTGAGCCAAAATCTAACTTCGTTTTTCTTCTAGGTACTGATATATTCTTGCTGACCCAAATCACAAATAGGCCAACTGTGCCTATTTAGTCACAAAGCTGTATTCAGAATATGAGAGAGAGAGAGAGAGAGAGAGAGAGAGAGAGAAAGTGTGTGTGTGTGTGGGGGGGGGTGAGAGAAAGAGAGAATTTATAATCTAATCACATTTGAACACTATTTATTTATCCTACATTTCATTTTTTATTGAGGTATATAAATTATATGAAGCAAAATATGCCCATTGAATGTACTATTCTATGAATATTAACAAATACATAGAGTTGTGTAAGCATCACAATATTTCCTCATGCCCCTTTTTAGTGAACCTCTTCTAGCATCTGATAATGAGACAGACTCTTTCCTTGATCAAATTTTAGTCAGGCTCCTCTGAGCCTTTCTGAGTAGGCCCTAAGATAGGGTTTCCATGTCTGTCTTTGCAGAGTCCAGTTTTAGCAAGAACCCTAATAAATTAGTTTAGAGAGGGTTCCCCATATTTAATATGGGTCACCCTGGCCTGCTTGAAACAATAATTCTTTAACATTCTGTAACATCAGCTTAGCAAGGACACCCTTTACCCTTGTTGTCACCTCTTAATAATTTTCCATATTCCATCCCACCCCCACAGGCCCAGATCTGCCCCTTGGCCACAAATCCCATTTTCTTGATTTAGAGTTGATCATGATCTCTCTCCCTTATTGAAATATTCTTGACACACCTATCACAACAATCCTGAATAAAGCTACCTTACCATTTGACTTGTGTCAGAATAACTTACATCACACAGAGATAATCATTCCAAGCTACTTGCTTTGGACTCTCCAGGTTTTAGCAGCTCGGTGAGTGAAGATATCCAGGATCACTACATAGTGAACCAAACCCAAAGTTTTCATAGCCTTTAAATTGAAATTATTTGGAAGTTTTAATGTCTCCAGATTTTTGTAGACAAAAGGGACTAGGAAATTCAGGTGGCACAGGCCAGCGTACTAAAGAAGTAAGCATATTCTTTTGACAGTAACTATAAAGCAGAATAAATGATCCATCCATCCAAACCAATAAGAAAAGAATTCAGTTTTTTTTGTAGGTTCCCCACCTTTTTGTAGCCCCTTCCCCCATTTATATATGGTATATGTATGGTGCATATCTACTTATGTTTAGTCCATGAAAGGATAAGTGATTCTGAAGATTTCAAATAACTGAAAAGCACATATAATGGTTAAAAGTTACATGCAAATTTCTCTCTGTGTGTTTCTTTGGAAGGAACTATACCTTTCTTCCCTTGCATGAGTTTACAAATTATTCCTGACTTCCGCTGATGCTACAGTAGTGTCCCTCTAGCATTTCCTGAGGTTGCAGCAGGTTATCTATGGCCTGAAGGGTTCAATCTTGCTAACAATCATTCATGTCTCATAATTATAAAGCACTTTGGCCTGGGTAGAAATATTTATTATGCAATAATGCTTCATCAAGGCAGAGTATAATTATAAATTAAAGAATTGAGGCAATTTTTCAGGTACTTTGGCACTTTGAACTGAGTTATCTGAACACTTAAAATTTGAATTACTTAAATAGTTATCTCAATTTCTTACTCCACTTGCATTAGTAAATAGAGCAAAATGGGAATTAAGATAAATCATTTGAGAAGTATGAAAGTCCTTAGAAATCTTCTAGGTTAATGCTCCTTAGCCATCTGGGAGGTCATCAATCTCTTTGATATTAAGAAGTGATGAACCCTATTACTTAAATTAAGCAGCCATCAAAAATAGTTTAGCACATGCCATCCAACTAGTTACTTAGGTAAAAATTTAATTTCTTTAATGCATCATTAAAGAAATGAAAGTATTGGATTAAATTAAACTTTAGTATCACAGACTTTCTAATAATCTATGTTTATAAGTACAACAACATATTAGTGATCTAATATCAGAAAATATCTGGTATTATGCAGATGATATAAATTTATGATGTTTGTAAGAACTAGACAATAAAGTCTCAAGTTATTATATTCAAATATCTATATAGAACTTTGAGAAAGAATTAAAAATTTAGCCCTTATAGTCAAGAAATTTATAATCTAATCACCAATGCAATGCATATATAGACATATAAAAAGAAATATAAATGTACAGGCATTGAACATATTTAAGAGCAACATTACATGGAACAAGCAATCACTATGTAAGTAATCAGCAAAATCTTATTGGTGCCACTAGCTTGGATAACCAGTTTGAGAAAGGTTGAAAAGAAAGAGGAAAGCTAAGTGGAGCGATAAGTGGTATGAGGAAATTAAATAGACAGAAAATGGTATAAAAATTTAAACATTCCGATGTGAGTGTTCCTGGAGATGGTCTTAATGGTTCCATCTGGCATCATGATTCAGTTTTACTGTCCCCCTCAGTCCCAGGAATTGCTGCTTAGGTATAGAAAATTTTGAAAATTAAGTTTGGATTTCAGGGTCTCATCAAAAATTGATCAATGCAATTCTGACTACAAATTTTCTGAGCTGCATCTAGACCTCAGACACTTTTTATGTGTCCCATTCAGATCCTGGTCACTGAAGGAGACTTAACTTTCATTGTCCCAACTTCTCCAGAGTTGTTTTATGAGAGGTAGGGGTTACAGTTATGTTTATTTACTTTTAAAATGAATAGAAATGGAATTAGTTTATTCCTAGGTCAATTTCCTTGTCTTATTTATTGATACAAATTTATGGATTCAAATAGCAGATGATAAAAAAACATTTTTTAGGACTATATTAATTTTTAAATTGTTAAGATTTATCTGAACTTTTGCACCCCTGGGAAACAGAGATGTGGCTAAGAAATTCTGCTACAATTTGTGCCCTGGAAAACAGAAAATTATAAGAAACTTCTCTTCCATTTATAATTTAACATGACTCACAGACAAATACCTGTTTTACATACAATAAGACTAGACACAGAACCCTCAAATTTCCATTCTTTGTCTTATAAATGAGTAGTAGAATTGTTTGTCCTACCAATCAGCTGGACTAGCCTACAATTGTACCTTGATCAAATTTAACTGGGGCCTCCCCGGTGCTGCAAGGAGTGAAGTCTCAGCACTGTGAAGCAATCTGTAGCCACTGCAGCACAGGTTCCATCCCTGGCCACGGAGCTAACCCACATGGCACAGCAGACCTCTCCTGTCTCGCCCACTGCTCCCCTCAGCAGTGCATTTCAGTACATCTGCCTGTGCTGCTCCCCACTGTCTCTGGTGAATCCTCTCACCCCCCACACCTCTGGCCTGTGCCCCAGTTCTTGTATGCATAAATATATGTATCTTTAAAAATTTTTTTAATTGAACTTCTCCACTTTCCCATGTGCTTGAACTTTGGTCTTCTCTTGATTTTAAATAAGTATTGGGAGCTTAAGTCAGTGCTAGAACTTGGAACAACCCTATTTCTGCTCAACTGTTCTATCATACTACCTGCTCATCCCTCTCCCCAAGGCCCTCGGTCTTTCTATCTTTATTTACTCTACCTTTTCTACATGATTTTCCAATGTTTACAGCTGTGCCTCTCCCTGGTGTATGCCCTGGATTGTGCATTTAGTCCAGGCGGCCAGATGTTGCAACTGTATTAATTTTCTCTGGGTGTGGCCTGTGGGTCTGCAAAGCCTGCTGGAAAGCTCCAGGGCTTGAGAAATTCTTCTCCAATGGTTTGGATATAATTACTGACATATGTTCATTTTCCTCTATATTTTTGGTGGAAGTTACACTAACTGCAAATTGATACCTTAATAGCTTTTGTCTTTATTTCATCTTTAGGTTGGTTTTTTTTCTTTTAATAAGATGCTCCAGATTGCATAACAGTTATTAAGGTGGTGCAGTTCTGGACCAGGTCCAGAGAACATTTCACCCAGTATCACTGTATTTTCCAGTATATCCATACACATCTTCTGAGCCTGGAAAATGGGGTCCTTCCATAGATTTCAAAATGACTAGAAGGAAAGCCTTTTCACCAGTCACTTTTTCATGGTGTTGACAGAGTTGGGGTGGCTGAGATGATAATGGTCCTGCCCCCTGCATCTCTGGGGTGGCCTATTCCAAAATCCTTTCCTGAGTAAAATGTGCTTCATTAACTATCCTCAATAACCTGTAAGGCCACTTTCTAATTATCCTCAATCAATATAAAATCAATACATAATCAATATAAAATGAAAGGGTTATAATAGAAAGCAAGTCTAGATTTTCCATTTGGTCCTGAATTTATATTCATTCATTTTATAAGTGCTTTCAGATTCAGTACATTCAAATAAATTTATATTCTCCTTAACAATGCAGGTGACCCCATAAGACTCTATATTTCCAAGGGGGGTTTTCAATCTTCACTAGCTTTTATATTACCTTCAGGGAGTCTTTTTATTGATATTCACGTGTGCAGTTTTACAAATGGGATTGCTCTTTCCTAATCCTTTGAAAGTTGTAGTCAATGAATACACATTATAACAAAATAGGCATGGCTGTGTCTTACTGAAATACACATCTTTCAAATAAATGACAATGCTATAGGTTGTTGTGGGTTACAGACTCCTGTATTATTGTTACTTCTACACATAAATGTTGACTTAGAGCTTATATCTGTTGAACAGTAAGTTTCTGAAATTAGCTTTATTTGTCTCTTTAAGAAGTAGTAACATTGGCCAGAGAAACATCTTCGGTTATATCTGTTGGAAAATAGTGTGATATAAAACAAGATGCAAGGTTTACAAAATTCTGGTATAGACTCCAACTCCACCAGTAGCTCTGTGACCTTCAACTAGTCACTTAACCTCTCTGATGGCTACTTACTTTATCTTTAGAATGACTCTTAATTTGTTCCATTACCATAGGAACATTTCAGACTATAAGAAATAAGTGAGATGACCTTTTAAAAACTAACTGCATCGTGTGCTCCCAACAAGGCTCTTTTCTCTCTCTATTTTTTTTAAGGAATCTGTGAATTTTGATGCTGAAGAAACCCAATTTGCAAATAAAGTTAGGCTGAAGTTTTCTCAACAATAAATCAACAAGGAAATATTGGAATTAAAGAAAATAGAAATTTATTTTTCACCTAGGTAAAGTCAATGGGGAAAATAGGGAGCTCTCTGTTCAGTCATTTAAGACTTACTAACTTAGGCTCTGCCATATTCAACCTGAGGCATATACAGAATAAACTGAACCAGAGTAGATGACATCACTATTCTTCCATGTCTTTCTGCCAAAGTATTATGTTTTTTCTTCTTTCAACTTTATAATAGATATAAATGATAAGTACACAACAATAATTATAACAATGGAGTTCTGAGTTTGTAGTATACATAGGTGTAACATACATAATAATAAGAGGAGGAAATAAAGCTTTACATAGGTTTCTATACATCACTGGAATTAATACAAATATGAAATAGATTCTGATAAATTGAGATGTACATTTAAGGCAATATCTTGGGCAATCAGAGAAAATAACTCCAAAATATTTATAATTTAAAATAATTTGAAATTTAAAATGTATGTATGCATATATGTATGTATGTGACACACATATATACACTTTTTAAATATTAAAAAAGAATATTACCACTTTATGATACCTTAAATAATTTATCCAAATTTGGTCTCTCCTTTGAAGTTTTTAACACATTGGAATAATTATTATCATTAAACCAGAGCACCCACAAAATATATAATAAATATTTATAATAAAATTTATATATTTATCAGTTCTTTTAGCAAGATAACTGATATTTCAATAATCAGGATAGAAATAGAAAGTATGTAAATGTTTATGTAGAAAAAGAACTACTATTTGCAGATTTATTTTACAATGAACAGTAGATTACCTGCTATTCTTCAACAATATTTGACTAAGCTTCTGTGTTTTTCTTCACATAATAATTATTGGAAAATTTAATTTATCATTTTTAAAAGTCCATTTATTAGTTTTACAATGATAAATATCTCTTTTTTGGAAACAATATTTATCTTTAGGTTGTACTCTATAATAATTAATTACCCTTTAAATAATGTTATCTCTTAAAAAAGTGTATACTTGAGAAAGTATGCATTTGTATATGTATATATATTATGTCTATTTATGTAACAAAAAATACATACCAAAATCATGCATACCATGACCTTCCATTTTGATGAGAAAAGTAGAAATCTGTTTTTATTTATTTATTTTTTTTAATTCTCATAGCTGCCTAGGAAGTAGGTTTTTTTTTTTTTTTAACATTTATTTATTTATTTATACAAGCACTGGGTACAGTCAGAAGCGCGGGAGGGTGAGAGAATTCGCCAGAGCCAGAGTGGGGAACAGAACAGGCAGACTGATGAAGTACACTGCTGAGGGGAGCAGTGGGCACGACAGGAGAGGTCTGCCACGCCATATGGGACCCTCGCTGGTGGCCTGGGATCGAACTGGTGCTGCAGAGGCTGCGGGCAGCTTCGCAGCCCAGGGCCCAACTGCTGCGCCACCAGGGGAGACCCAGTAGTTCTTTTTTTTTTAAGATTTATTTATTTATGTATACAAGAGCTGGGGTACAGTAGGCCAAAGATGCGGGGGGTGAGAGGATTCACCAGAGACAGAGTGGGGAGCAGAACAGGCAGACTGACTGAAATGCACTGCTGAGGGGAGCAGTAGGTGAGACAGGAGAGGTCTGCTGCGCCATGTGGCTCAGCTCCCTGGCTGGCCAGGGATCGAACTCATGCTGCAGAGGCTGCGGATTGCTTCATAGTGCAGTGCTTAACCCCTTGCGCCACCAGGGAGGCCCAGAAATCTATTTTTAAGTGAAAGTGGTTGCATCAGCTAAAACTATGCTACATTGTCTGGTAGACTGTTGACACACAGCTATGCTGCATTATATAAGGACATTTTCAACTACAAAGATGTTTAGACTGTGTGGGAAATACAGGTATCAGTGAAAGATTTGCAGTTATAAGAGACAGGGTCATTTACGAGTCAGGTGCTGACCACACAAAATAGATACTAAATGAATGGCTGCTAACCAAGGATATGAAAGGATGTTTAACTAACAGGATCATGACTAAAATGAATAAAAATCCAAAGTCAGGAAGACAAGCAGATAAAGAAACAACAGCTACATTAGTGACATGATGATAGATTTTTCTTGTGGTATGGCCATGAGCATCTCTATCTAACTATAATCTAGTGATTAAAACAATAGCTTCTTAAAACAGAAGCATTTGAATTTTGTCTCTAAGTAACTCAATTAACATCTATGTCATTTCTCATGGGATTGTAATGAGAATTAAATGAAGTAATATATCCCAATTTGTTGGCATACAAACTATTTTAAAATGCTAAGCATTGTTGTTGTTGTTTTTACAATCATCATCATTATTAGCTGCCTTGTATTTTTTTTAACATTTATTTTATTCATTTATGCATGCAAGAGCTGGAGTGTAGGCCAGAGGTACATGTGAGGGGTGAGAGGATTCACCAGAGACAGAATAGGAAGCAGAACAGGCAGATGTACTGAAATATACTGCTGAGGGGAGCAGTGGGTGAGACAGGAGAGGTCTGCTGCACCATGTGGGGTCACCTCCCTGGCCAGGGATTGAATTCATGCCACAGCATCTATAGATAGCTTCATAGTGCTGAGACTTAATTCCTTTTGCCAGCAGAGAGGTCCACTACCTACTTTTTTTATACACTTGGAATTTTACATGAGGAAATGGAAAGAGCACTGGATTTGCCCTCTAAACTGTCTGAAGAGCTAACTTTGAATATATTCGAGAGCAACAAAAGTGACAAGACACTGGGGCCTCCCTGATGGTGCAGGGGGTTGAGCACAGTGCTGTGAAGCTGTCCGCGGCCTCTGTAGTGCCAGATCAATCCCCACCAGCCTCAGAGCAACCCACATGGCAAGCAGACCTCTCCTGTCTCCCCTGCTGTTCCCCTCAGCAGTGTATTTCGTCAGTCTGCCTATTCTGTTCTCCTCTCTGTCTCTGGTGAATTCTCTCACCCTCCCATGCATCTGGCCTGTACCCCGGATCTTGTATAAAGAAAATAAATCTTTAAAAAAAAAAAAAACCTGACAAGACATGAGTACTTATAGGTTAACCTCTCATAGGAAATTTCTCAAATAAACAAGATATTGAGGGCCACCCTGGTGGTGGCCTATGGGTTAAGTCTCAGCGCTATCACTGCTATGCTCTGAGTGTGGCCAGGGAGCTAACCCAGGTATTGCGCAGCAGACCTCTCTTGTCTTGCCTGCTACTCCCCTTAGCAGTGTATTTTGGTGGATCTGCCTGCTCTGTTCCCCACTCTGTCTCTGGTGAATCCTCTCACCTCCTGTACCTCTGGCTTACATCTCCGCTCTTCTATGCAAAAATAAAATATTTTTAAAAGACATTGAATTGCTTTTAAAAGTCTCAGCTAGATTCATCCTGTTAGCTATACTTAATCTACTGCCTTTAATTGAGGGATGACATCTGGCTGGTTGTAGCTAAATGGCAACAGGCATGAAATAGATACATTATTAAGACACTCATAGTTTTAAGAACCTCATTTATTATAACATTATTGAAAAAACTCTGGAGAAATAAATTATAGTTTTCTATAAACAAAATTTTTTTGTCACACTACAGTCTGAAATTCTTGAGAGACTATTTCATAGGCTATTTTTCTGTGTGATTGGATGTCAAGAATACCTGCAAACACAGATGTGTGTGTGGTGTATAAATAAATTTTTATAAGTAATATGGACGAGCATGACCCTATAGTTTTGCATTTTTCCTATGGCTAATAATACTTGATTGAAATGAGTGGCACAGGAGTTGAATTTACCAATATATCAGACCCAGCACAAATAATAGTGAAATTGACAGTTTAGTGGTATTTTCTTGGATTATTTTGGTATTATTGGCTTATTTTCCTTTTTCTTTTCTTTTAACAACCACAACTTTCACTTACAGTTTCTAGTTTATTAGTACTAATGTATAATTATATTCATTGGCCAAGTTTACATGTATTGGTGTCTCTTGTAAATAATGTCTTGGACCAAAGGAGAGACTCTAACAGTTGGAATACCAATTTCCATAAAATCATGAAGGTGAGCTTGTTTTATTACCACCTTTCAAACTACAGCATCTTGATAGCTGTTGATCTTTGCATCTTTATACCATTGTTCCTATTTATATTTATAATTTTGGAATAGATTATAGACCCTTCTCAAATGCTCATATATGCCATAGATGATGTCATAACACTTTTTCATTTATTCCTAAATGTTCTAGAATTTATTACTTTCTAATGCTTATCAGTCCATTTGTCATTTATAATATGCCAAAATGTCCAGAGTTTATGGTGTCCTCATTTTTCCTTATATAATGAAAATATAGTCATTTATGAGCTTTGTGAATTTTCCCAACAATACAAAATTTGGAAAATGTTATTTCAAACACCACAGTTCCACTCCATGTCCATACAACATAATAATTCCATTCCAAGGTATGTAACTGAAAAATTAAAAAATAATAATTTCCATTCCCATGTATACTACATTACTATATACAATAGCCAAACTATGGAAACAACCTAAATGCCCCAAAGCAGATGAGTGTATCAAGAAGACGTGGCATGTATACACAATAGAATACTACTCAGTGATGAAAAAAGATAAACTCGTGCCTTGCATGGCAACCTGGATGGAGTTGGAAGCAATAATGCTAAGTGAAGGAAGTCAGAAGAGAAAGGAGAATACCAGATGGTTCCACTTATATGTGGAATAGAGAGAAACCAAAAAAAGGGTCAGACAAAGACAAGCTTAAAAGCTAACCTTTGGAACTGACTACAGAATCAAAGCACCCAAAGTGTTGGAATGGGAATGATAAGATGGAAGGGAGCATAGTGGACTCTGGTAGGGAACTACAGGTGATTTGGCAGCGGGTACTCTATGGTGGCCATACCTGAAGGGGGAAGCCTGCACTTCCCAAATACCAATGATAATGCTAGCTGAAGTTGCCTCAATTAAATTAATTAACTAAAAATGAAAAAAACATCTCTTTGAATTCTTCCTCAAGTAGTTTCCTGATTTCCATTTCTTTAGACTCTTTTCCCAGGGTTTATTGTATACTTTCATTTGGGACATGTAGTTCCTAGACCTGTAAAACAGATTAATTTCTCTTGTTCAAAACACCAAGTCTATGTTATTTTATTATGATAGTCTGATGAGTCTGTGTGCAACACTTGGTTGGTTTAGGGGTTCCTGGATTGAGGGGTTTCTCAGTTTTTGACTATGGTGTGAGAAAAATTCACAGCCACATCTTTAGTAGATGCCAAAGCAAAGTTTATTTAGAGACAGAATAAAAGACACACAAGGAGAGGCCCCCCTGGGTGGGCAGAATCCTTGATTAAAACAACTAGAAGGGAATAGTGGGGTCTCCAGCCTTCAATGGGGACAGAAACTGTTCACTCAGTCCATTCCTGGGGTGCACCGTGTAGATGCTCCTGTGGTGTAATTTACGGTTCCAGGCAGTACTTTTAAGTCACTCCCCCTTCCTCTGTGCTCCGGGAATGTAGTTTTACTAGCTCAGGCAGCAAGTTGGGGTAAGGGAGACCATTAAGCCTCAGTTGCCCGGGTGTCAAACGCTCTGCTCTTCCCTTGGGATGGGAGTGCATCTGGGTCTAATTTGGGTTATTCCTTGTCTTGTTTAGGGGAATTGCCTTATCATTCAGAAACTGGCGAATTTTAAGGAAATTCCCTCCATTGGGCATTTCTTGGCTCTCCCTGGGTTTTATCAACTCTGACAAGTGTCTCCTGGGATCCTGGGTATAGTTGGTTGTTTTTCTTTACATATTTCTCTCCTTGCCCTAAATATCTAATAATAGAATCTTCAAAGAAAAATCTACATGTGGTAACTGCTAGTGAAGGAAATAGAACAACCATAGAAATGGGATGGGAAAAAAAAAGTTGTGACAGAGTAAATCATGGTTTTCATAGGAAATAGCCCATGAAATGAATCTTGGAAATTTTGTAGAAATTTTTTCATAAAAATATAAAGTGAAGAAAGGGAGGTAGGATCACTGTGTCTATTTGTAAGTCGGGCTATGTCCAGACAAATATGCATGAGTAATCTCAGCATTGGCCAGATCATGACATCAGGGAGAAATGGAGATCACTTAATGGTGACAATAATCTAGAATTTAGGGTTGTTATCTGTCAAGCGGCAAATCTGTAGTGACTTTAGTGGACATCATATCCAGGTAAAGTTTCAATGTTCGCATTAGAGGATTTGGGCTTTTTCCTAGAAAGAGCAGGGACCACTTAGGGTTTTATTCAGTAGAGTGATTTTATTAAATATGCATGGTATAACAATCCTCTGGCTCCTATGTAGATAATAAGTAGAAGTCTGAAAACAGAATATGAAAAGAAATATTTCAAACTATATTAGTAATCAAACTCTAAAGATAGAAGCATTAGTAATCAAACTCTAACATATAAGCATGATGATAAACATAAACAAAAGAATTTGAGGAAAAATTAGAAAGTGAATTTAGCAGGACTTATTAACTGCTGTGAGTAGAAGGAGGCAAAGAATATGTCCAGTGTTTGGGTTAAATATGGTGGTGTCAGATCATGTATATAAGAAAACTAAAATGCTTTAAAGGAAAGACATTAAGTTAGTTTTAATAACAATTCTGGGTGTCTGCTTCCAGTCATGAAAGAATAATTGGCACTGGATTGACCTCTCATTTAAAAAACAAATAGAAAATTATGTGAACTGTATGATACTATTGCATTTGGAATTGGATGACAGACAGAAATAAACTTTGAACTTGTAAAAAATGATGCAGATGAGGTTAACACTACAATTAATTATCTTAGCCTCTTGCCCAAAGATACTCTGAACCACAGCACAAGAAGTGTGAGCAAAGCAGAGCCCGGAGAGCTGGGTGAGTTGAGGAGTCAGACACTGAAATTCATAGAAGCTGAAGGGAATGGAATTTTCAGACTTAGAATAATGGGAAGAAGAGAGCTACATAGTAAAAATGTGCCAGAAATCTATTTAGTCTGTTTTTGAATAATAAGCTGTGATCACGAAGTGTGAAATTCCACGAGGCTTGGCAAAGAACTAGCCATGAGTTACCTGTAAAGTGAACATTTCTAATGCTACATAGGTTGAAAGACATTCCAGTTCTGACCAATCAGAGTGGAGAAGCATCACTGAACACTCAAGATATTCATTACAGTACCATATAGTTCATGTCTTGGTAATAGAACTAAAGCAGTTCAGTAGTAAGGCTAACCCAGACCTGCCATAACAAAACTTTAAAATATGTCTTTAAAAGATCAAACTGATGTGCAAGTAACTTAACTGCCTTCTAAAGCAAATTTCAGCATTTTTTAAGGGAAATCATTGACATTTAGATATTCAGCAATCTAGTACTTGTGAAGCCCAGTAGCTCATAAAAAAAATCACCAGATATGCAAAGAAATGGGGAAATGTAAATCATAACCACGAAAGAAGTGTGTCAGTAAAAATAAACACAGAATAATGGAGATGATGGACTTAGTAGAAAATATCTGTAAACAGCTGTTAAAATATGAGAGAGTATTTTATGTTACACATGGACAAAAACAAGCAGATATTTGAGACAGAAAAATTTGCATATAAAACTTCAAGAATTGAAAAGTGCCGTATTAAAATAACAGAGTAAACACTGAAATAAAACTGAATACAATTAAGGATATTGTAATAGAAAATGTCTAAAATAAAGACAAAATAATCCTCGAAAAATGAATAGACCCTAAGTGACCCATGGAGCAATACAAAGTGATCTAATATATGTGTATTGGAGTCCTAAATGGGAGAAATAAAGAAGAAATAACTTGAGGAAATAATTATCAAATGTTTTCCAAGTTTCATGAGAAGTAAGTATAAAATCACAGATCCAAAAACTCCAAACAAGAAAAATACAAAAACAATCTTAACAAATTATATCAAATTAAAATTACTGGACAATACTATAAAGAGAGAATTAGCCAGTAATATGAAGAAGAGCGGCAGAGGAGAATAAGCAAGACACAAATAATTATACAGACTGTCTAAATGATGCAAGCCCTAGGAATGAATGTTATTTTTAAATGGAGAGAAAATTATTCCAGCCTACAGTTCCACATAAAATGCTAAAATATCTTGGATAAAGAAAAGAAAAAATATTCTTTTTCAAAAAACAAGAACTATTAGTTTAACACTACCACACTGTACCTGTAAGAGATAGTGTAGGAAGTTATTTTGAACTGAAAGACAAATCAAATGGAAATAAGAATCTACACAAAGAAATAGAATAACAAATAGTAAAAATGGAAAAGATGTTTACTTAAATTCTGTGAAGTATCATGGACTGTTTATAGCAAAATGAATAGCAAAGTTATTGTGAAGTATATAATACAGATAGTGGTAACATGTGAAACAATAATGTAAAATATCAGGCATAAAATAAAGTATTCTTTTGTAAATTAATCATAGAAGGTATGGCATGTATATTATAATTAGCAAGAGAGACTGTGATTAACTAAAGATGAATATTTCAAACTCAAGATTAAACCATAAATATGCACCCATGCACACACATACTCACAAATATGTACAGCTAAAAAGTCAAGAGTATAAAATGGAATATTTCATTTAAATAGAAATATTTAATTTAGAAGTCAATAAAAAAACAGAAAAAAAGAAAATCAGGGACTAAGAGAAAATAAATACCAACATTGTAGCTGTAAACTGAACTACATTGATAAATTACATTAAATATGCAAGATTATTTCAAATAAAGATGAAGATCAGAAAGGATAAAAGAATATGACATACAAAAATGTTGCCTATAAAAATACCCTTTAAATAAAAAGATAAAATTAGATTAAAAGTAAAAAGATGGAAAACATGCATTATGTAAACTCTAATCAATAAAGCTATAGTGGCCACATTAATATTGGACAAAATAGAAGACAGAACAAAAAACATTACCAGAAGAGGGACATTTTTTAATGATAAAAGAGTCTATTCATCAAGAGGCATAACCTGTTTAAAGGCTTCTGTACCAAGCAACAGTGGTTTAAAATATATGAAACAAAAAATGATAGGAATAAAAGATAAATAAACAAAATCAAATTATGGTTTAAGATTTCAACACTTTTTCCTCAGAAACTGAAAGCACAGGTAGACAGAAAATCAATATATATAGAGAAGAATTGAACATCACACTCAACCAACTTAACCTAATTGACATTTACATAACACCATACCCCACAATGACAGGATATACATTATTTTCAAGTGCCCATGGAACATTCACAAAGATGAACCATAAAACAAGTCACCATAAATTTGAAAGGATTGACATCACATAGAGTATATTTTCTAACCAAAATGGAATTAAATTTTAAATCAATAACAGTAATATCTTTGGAAAAACCCCAGATATTTGAAAAGTAACTATGCAACACCACTCCCTCAGGAATCATTACTATTATTCCCATTAAACTGATTTAGACATTCAATACTAGCCCAATCAAAATTTCCATTTTTTGGTAGAAATGATAAACTGATTTTATCAAAATAATGTTGTATATATGCATGAGTGTGGTGTGCTGTGGTGTGGTGTGATGTGTGTGTGAGTGTGTATGCATGTGTTTAACAATGGCAAGGAAATTCAACACAAATGAGGTAGTTTCTTTAAATATTGATTGAAAAACTTAATAGCTATAAGAAAAAAAGACCTCAAAACTTATTTTCACCCCATTCACAAGCATTATTTTGAAAGTGATAGTACATGTTTTTGAAAGTTCAAACTAGTATCACCTGAAAGATACTAAAAGAGAACATTATTGACATTCAATTGGGCAAAGATTTCTCAGAACAATATTAATCATAATATTATTGAAGATTATTTAGTAATTATTAAAAATAAACAATCTTCAAAGATATCAATAAAAAGGAGGAAGCAATTCACAAAGGGGAGAAAATGTTTTTCAAAGTTTGTTTGACAACTGTATTTAAACTAAATAAAAAATCTTAAAACTTGTCAAAATAAATCATGTATCAAAAATGAGCAAAAAATGTGAACAAACTCTTGACAGAAGATGGCAAATAGGTGAAGGAAAATAAGTCAGTCACATACTGTTAGCACAGAAATAAAAATTAAAGCCACAATGAGCTACAATGTTACATGTCCACAAGTGTTGCAGAGGATGCAAAGCAACAGAAATGCTTGTACATTACTGATAGAAATATAAAATGGGGGCCTTCCTGGTGGCCTAGAGGTTAAGTCTCAGCACTATGACCTCTATGGCTTGAGTTTGATCCCTGGCCAGTGAGCTAAGTCACAGATGGCGCAGCAGACCTCTCCCGCTAGTCCCCTCAGCAGTGTATTCCACTACATCTGCCTGTTCTGCTCCCCACTGTCTCTGGTGAATCCTCTCACCCCCTGCACCTCTGGGTTTCACCCCAGTTCTACACAAAGATGAATAAAATATTTTTAAAAAAGAAATATAAAATAGTACCACCATTAAAAAAAAAAATTGGCAACTCTTTATAAGGTTAAAAAATGTATTTACCTATGACCCAAAAGGCATTTAGTACATGCATTACCAAATTTACCTAAGGAAAAAAAAACATAAGTCATACAATCTTTGTTAAAATGTTTATAGCAGTGCTATTAAAAACCTCAAACTGCAAGCAACCAGGATGTTAGTCAATGAATGGATAAACAGATTTGTGATATAACTATACAATAGTATACTTCTAAAACACAGTAGCAATGTAAACTAATGTTATCTCAATTAAAAAATAAAATATATATCACACACACAATGAATACTACTTACTAATAAAATGGCACAAAGTACTCATACATAATCATTTATGAATCTCTGAAAGAATGTACTGAGCAAAAGAAACTCAGAACCTAAAGTTACCATTTGTCTATAAAACCCTCTTGACACTTCTGTTAAAAGGTGTAATCTAATTCCAATCAACAGCCAGCATTATCCGTCAGATCTATAGTGAAAGAACATTCTGCCTTATCAGCTTTTTTTCCCCCTAAAGATCTATTTATTTATGCATACAAGAGCTGGGGTACAGGCCAGAGATGTGGGGTTGAGAGTTTTCACCAGAGACAGAGTGGGGATCAGAACAGACAGATCAACTGAAATACACTGCTGAGGGGAGCAGCGGGAGAGTCAGGAGAGGTCTGCTGTGCCATGTGGGTTGCTCCCTGGCTGGCCGGGAATCGAACTAGTGCTGCAGGGGCTGTGGATAGCTTCATAAGTTGCGTTAACCCTTGTGCCACCAGGGAGGCCCCCCCTGACCAGTTTTTATGAAAGAAATTTCTGTCCTGCCACTGCTGTGCTAAATGTTCTCTGGATTTGGCCAACCCATACCTTCTTCTTAACTCAATGAATCTTCTTCTGTATCATATCATTAGTCACTATTGTTAGAGTGACTGACATCCTGGTTTGCTGGGGGAGTACAGGGTTTTCCTAGGGATTTTCGTGCTAAAACTATCAGAGTTCTAGTTACATTGGAATATTTGGTCACCCTAATCCATTTAGCCTGGATGTTTACCTGCTTGAGGTCATTCTAGAAATCATGCCTGATTATGCTTTATTCCCTTTTCCTGACTAGTGATTATAGTACTCTTTTTCCAAACTATATTTTTCCATATGGTTTGCAGTTGGTGTTGATTACTATTATCTTAAGAATCTATCTTGCTGCCTACCCTCAAACCTAATTAATTTTGAGTTGGAGAAACCTGACTTCTTATTCAAAGTGGTTATGAGGGCCTTCAAACTGATACCACTATAATATCTGGTAATATTTACCTGCCATAAAAACAAGAGTTATTGAAGATTCTGGCTCTATTCAACTGTCTTTGTCTCAGTTCTTGCCTTCACAAATAACAATATTCCTGTACTTGGTCCTGCTCTGTCTCTCCAGCCAACTCTCTGACCACAGCAGCTCTCAATCTGTTTGACAACTTCTTGACTATTTTCAGCTGGGGGCCATTTGCCCCAATCACTTAGATTTTAGTGTGTCTTAAAAACACTAAAATAACGTTGGTCTTGTTCTTTCCATTCCAACACACCACTCAAGAGTATAATTCTCTGGACACTTCTCTGCAGTGTATTTGCACTTTTTCAGGGCTATAAAATGCTCTTTTTCTTTAAATAACGCCATTGTTGTTGCTGATACTCAGTGTTACATGGTTCACTAGCCAAAAAGTGTCGTCATTTGCCTCTGGTTTCCCAACATAGATTTTTAAACATATTTCAAGCCAACATTAAACTAAATTTCAAAATAAAAATGGTACAGGAAGCACTCATGTAAAATCTAAAAATAAAAAAAATTAAAAAGGCACCTTTCAGAACAGTTTCTGAATTTAGTTATTTTGATAGTAAAGTGAAAGTATAAATCAGATTTTCATAAACATAGGCACAAGTAAATATTAACATTTATTAAATGTAATATAGGACAGGTTTATATGTATGTACATATAAATACACATGTATAAATACAGACATATACACACTTGCACCATACATATAGAAACACAGTATCTTGTAGGTTTTAACATTGCCTTATGAGAAACATATTAATATTATCTCCATTTTATAGCTGAAATAAACTAAGTAGGAAGATTGAGAGGAAAGAATGTGGAGTTTTGAGTTTGCATTCTGATTTTACTACCAACTTATACTCTTTGAATGGTTTCTTTTAAATCTCCTTCAGCATTTATTTTAGCAAAAATCTATGCTATATTTCTTCAAAGTCAACATTTGTGTAAATTACCCAAGAGATGGAGGAGTACAACATTTAATAGCATGTGACTTAGAATTTAGATTGAGTTGATTTTAAATTCTGGTTCTTCACTAACTAGCTGTTAAACTAGAAAAATTATTTAACATTTGTTGGGCTCGGGCCTCCCTGGTGGCGCAAAGGGTTAAGACGCAACCTACCGGGCCTCCCTGGTGGTGCAGTGGTTGAGCGCTGGGCTGCGAAGCTGCCCGCAGCCTCTGCAGCGCCAGTTCTATCCCCAGCTGCCAGGCGAGGGTCCCACAGACCTCTCCTGCCGCCCGCTGCTCCCCTCAGCAGTGTACTTTGTCAGTCTCCCTGCTGTGCTCCCCACTCTGGCTCTGGTGAATTCTCTCACCCTCCCACCCTTCTGACTGTACCCAGTGCTTGTATAGATAGATAGATAGATAGATAGATAGATAGATAGATAGATAGATAGATAGATAGATAGATAGACAGATAGATAGATAGATCCATAGATAGATAGATAAAATAAAATCTTTAAAAAAAAGACGCAACCTACGAAGCTATCTGGAGCCACTGCAGCATGAGTTCGATTCCCAGCCAGGGAGCTACCCACATGGTGCAGCAGACCTCTCCTGACTAACCCGCTGCTTCCCTCAGAAGTATATTTCAGTCAATCTGCCTGTTCTGTTCCCACTCTGTTTCTGGTTAATCCTCTCACTCCCCACACCTCTGGCCTACACCCCAGTTCCTGTATGCATAAATAAAAAAAACTTTAAAAAAAAAACAAAAAAAACATTTGGTGGGATCAACTTGACTCATCAATAAAATAGTATTGATGATTTTTTTATGACGAAAAACAAGTAATTGTATTTATGCACCTATTTATTTTAAATACAAATTTATTTTAAAGATACACATATATTTGCATGTTATGTGACCCATTATTCTAAACTCCAGACCAGCCTGTCAGAACCAGAAGGATTTTTATAATAAGCTTATGAAATTTGAGTGGACACTCTGAATTGATGGTACACTCAAATTCTTTTGCATTATTAAAAAATGTTAATTGCATTTCACTAAATGAAGATTCATATAATTACACTGAACTATTATACATCTTACAGAGCACCAACTGCAGATCTAATTTCAAATTTTAGTTTGAAGTTTTACTAATGATACTCTGTAAGAAACAGGAAGAGGCTCAATAATGATAAAAAGGACTCAATCCCAATCTCTAAATTTTCATAAATTTATAAAGTAGAACATTTATTATGGTTTTATTTTTACCAGATAAAGATTTTGAAATTAATACATTTGGAATTGAAGCACAGAGAAGTTTAAGCAATTTTCAAAAATTCACAAGACCATTAAAGGGTAAAATAGCTGACTTCATGCAATTCAGTTCCACATTCCACTGCCTTCTCACCCATGTGCAAATACCTCATGGTCTAAATTTGATTTGCAAGATTTTATGTTTAGAAACACTTTATAATATCCATTTTAAGACACAGACCCTGGGTCTCAATGACATTGACATCTCTGAGGTCATAGGATTTCTGTTTTCTAGTTGAACAGTTAAGTGATAGTCTAACACAAAGGAATTTTTGGTAGTTGTTAAAGAAAATTCAGGAATAATTTCATCTTAATTTGCTGGACCAGATTTAGTCTGTAGGGGTGGCTCAAGCTAATTGCTGAACACAGAGACATGTTTTAAATCTTGATTACGGGGCCTCCTTGGTGGCGCAAGAGGTTAAGACACAACCTGTGAAGCAATGGCAGCCACTGCAGCATGAGTTTGATCCCTGGCCAGCGAGCAACCCACATGGCACAGCAGACCTCTCCTGACTCACCCACTGCTCCCCTCAGCAGTGTATTTCAGTTGATCTGCCTGTTCTGTTCCCCTCTGTCTCTGGTGAATCCTCTCACCCCCTACACCTCCAGCCTGTACCACTGTTCTTGTATGCATAAATAATAAATCTTTAAAAAATAAATAAATAAGTCTTGATCATGGAATTTGCTGGCTAGGAGGAGGTTAGTTTCATTTGATCTAAAATTCTTACACCTAGTGAGTGTGAATAGAGATTTGTCCTCAGGAAAATATCAAAATATTACATTAAGCTAACTCCCTATCTCTACCCCAGTAATCAATAATGCATAATTATTGTTTTCTGACATATTTAAATTATTTTATTAGAATTAAATTTAGCTAGAACTAAATTTGACATTTCTCCTAATATCCAATAATGTCACCAATAATGAAGTTTTGAAGACTGAGATATGGCATGAAAAAGCATCTCCTATGTAAATGGAGGATTTATTGGAACTTAAAAAAAGTAAAGCTTGTTAAACATTATTATGTTTAAAAATTCTAACTATTGTGTCCTCAGCCTATATTTACCTCACTCTAAAAGTTAGTTGAGTTATTTAAACTGGCAGGACTAATTTAATCTTGGCCTACAATCTATAATCCCTAAAGCAAAATGTTATGTGAGTCCAATCACAGTTACATGAAGAAATCTCCTATAATGTAAATTGGAAAGAATAATAATCCTGATTGGGTGTGTAAATGTGCTCTATGTATTAAGTATTTAGATTTCAAAGCTTTCCATTGGTTAAATAAAAGATAATTCAATGTGCAGCATTTAGCCAGTAATAATAATGAAAGAGAGAGCTGAGATTATTTAGAGTCTATTTCAATGTTATAGGACTGAGACAGAGACATATTTATGAAAGAAAGCTGGCACAAACTCCTTTAGAGAAGAAAGGTTAAGTTATTTTAGCAAAGGTCATTGAAATATTTGAAAGTCTTACAATTAAAAAAAATGTGTTGGAATTTGCTAAACTATCAAGAGTGATATTTTATATTCTGACTTAAAGCCAACTAAAAAGATGTGGTTGTGGGAGGACAAAAGTGTATTTTAATACCAAACAGCAGTCTAGAGAATGACAAAATTTGCTTGCTAAGAAACTCAAGAGAAATTAGTTTGTGTTAGTTTTAGCTAATTGATAATGAACAATCAATTAATTTCCCTTGTATAAGAAAATGTTTTAAAGTTTACAATATTTATTCTCAGAATATTTCAGGAATTCTAAACTTCCCCATGTATCTGTTAAACCAGTCACAATTCTATTATCACTATATTTGCAATATAGTCTGATTTTCTTGTTTCAGTTCTTTTCACTTCTATTTAATGATTCTGAAATATTCTTATACCCCAGAAAGGAACAGGAGGAATGTTAAATACTTAATACAGGTGAGTGAATTTACTAGAGAGTATCTACCTTGTCACATCAGCAGTATTTTCATTATAGTGCAAGTTAATTTCCCTGAGGTCAGGATTTAACCCAATTTCAAATTCGGGAGCTCAGAGTTCCTTTTCCTGAAAAATTGGTGAATTAACGTGGTCTTCTAGTCAGTTCCTCGGTAATAATTCTCGAAGATACAACAGAAAAACTTTCATAATTTGAGAGAATTTTATACTCATTTTTATTCCCTGCTTTACAAAAGTATTGCTATTCAGAGCCAGCAGGGGCACTGATAATTAGCGGGTATGAACAGGTGCCACAATAGCCCCTTGCTGTCCATTCCCAGCCTAAGTGCTTGGTTATGACAAACAGGCATTACAGTTTTTCAGCATCCAAGAAGGAGGAATATGCAGGTTCCCTGAATGATTAAGTTCTCTAAACTCACTGTAGGATACACAATTTTGACCAAAGATTTACCATTGCTCTCCCTTTTCCTTCATATAGTGAACACCAACCTAAAGGACTATGTCTCCACAAAAATACAAGAAACTGCCTAAAGAATACATAAAAGACTATAAAAGAAGGTGGAAAACAAGAATTCTGTAACAGACAAAGTCATGGATGGACCATGTGGCAGTAAAAACTACACCACCTCTTACAATGTTTTTCCAATCAATATATGAAATAGGTCAATTCCATCTGCTTTTTTTTAAATTTTAAAGTAATTCTTTTTTTCAAACAAGATGTTATTAAATAATGTGAAAATAAAATACACCATACTTAAATATACAACACAGCAGGTTTTGAGAAAAACACAGACACTACCATCAAGTTAAAATACTTGCATTACCCCAACACTATTCCTCTTGCTACTTTGTAGTGAATCTCTTTTACCTACTTCATTTCTGGGTAATCTTTATAGGTAAAAAATATCTTTTAACCACCAATAAAGATTTCCAGTGTTCTGTGTGTTCAGCACTGATGATTTCCGTCCCTATAGTTTTGTCATCACCAGAATCTTAGATAAAAGAAATAAGCAGTAAGTATAATTTCTATCTGGTTTTGGCCACTTAGTGTAATGCTATTGATATTTGTTTATATTGCTGCACATATCAATAAATGTATTATATATTCTTTGCTGAATAGTTTTTCATTATGCGAATATATTCCAATTGATTTATATTTTCACCATCTGATAGGTATTTGGATTGTTTCCAGTTTTTAGTTATTATAAACAAACACTGCTATAAATATTCATGAACAGATATATGTATGGATATGTTTTCATTTCACTTGAATAAATGCCTGGAGTGGGATAATTAGGTAGGAAATCAATTGTATTCGTGTGTATGTGTACATATATATATATATATGTCTCTTAATTTCTCTCATTAATGCCATAATTTCTTGGACATAGTTCTTGCACATATTCTATTAAATTTGTCTTTATAATTCATCTTTGGATATTATTACAAGTGACATTGTATTTTAATTTAATTTCCAAATTGCCCATTGCTACCATGTAAAAAATCATTTAATTTTAGTATATTGACCTTTTATTCTGCAACTTGATTGGATTCACATATTTGTACTATTAGTTTGAGGAGTGTTTCTTCCTGTTATTCATTTATTTGTTTTCATTATAGTTTTTTTGTAATCTTTTAAATACATTGATAGTCATTGAATTGCCTACCCAATAAAATGCACTTGAGTTTTTAACAGCTTTATCTATGAGTAACTATCACTTTGAATGGTATTTGGCTGTCAGTGATTCCAATCTTCTTTAGGTTGGTGATTAAGGTTTTATTCAATAGCCCCTCTATAAAGTGTTCCTTGATCAATTGTGTATCTCTTATCAATGTATATTAAAAGTATTTGCTTCAGCTTTTCAGTAATTGTTTTCAAGATCTTTATTGTGAAATATCATTATGTTGAATAAATTTTCTAGCTGTTTGTAAACATCGTAGACTAGTCTCTATGAACTTTCTTGCATCCTTCAGAATAATGCCAAAGAGACTGACAAATATTGGAGCTATTGCAAAAATTTGCTTCACACTATTTCTATATCATTAAGTTTTTTGCTGCTCGGATTAGAATTAGTACAATATCTTAGAATATTCAACTTAATTACAACCAGATTCAAGAACTGTTAATTATAAAGTGAGAAATATTTTTATTTTTGTTCTCCTTCCCAAGGGAAAACACTGATATGGTTGGTGTAACGTTTTCTAATTTTCAGTAAGGCGATCTTTAGTCTGGGTAACATAACAAAACATCTTGGGGGAGTAAAATAGATTTTATACTAATAAAATAGGATTTCCATGAAATGGAGCTAAACAGAAACAAATAATATTTTAAAATATGATGATTTAGGCATTAATCTTTACTTTTAAAAAGGTAGAAACCTACTTCACTTCTCCATTTAATGTTGTAAGCAAATAGCAGTAATTATTGACATTTAGAGAGTAACCAAAAATCTGTCACTGTGACTAAAAACTGGAATAAACTTGGCAAAGTAAAAAACCTATTACTGTACCTTTAATAATTCAGATATTCATTTCCGTATACTTTCACTTCTTCCATGATACTAATACCCTAAAGAATTGCATCTAGTGCCTTGTATTTCATCAGAATGTCAGGTATGCTTAGCAAAAATCATAGAGAAACTGCAAACCCCATTCTTGTTCAACAAATACAATTACTTCGATAAGATTTACTTGATATTTATTGTGAGTTAGTCAACTACATTTGCATTGTGCAAAAACCTATTCTTTAAACTGATATTAATATCTTAACACACCAAAATAAAAATAATAGTAATCTTCCTATGTTCTACTTTGAGATCAGGATGCATTTAAATTTTTGATATTCCTATATTACTCAGCAATTAAAAAAGATAAACAGGGCCTTCCTGGTGGCGCAGTGGTTGAGCGCTGGGTTGCAAAGCTGCCCGCAGCCTCTGCAGAGCCCGATCGATCCCCGGCTGCTCCCGGGCCTCCGGAGGAGGGTCCCACATGGCGCGCAGACCTCTCCTGCCGCGCCCGCTGCTCCCCTCAGCAGTGTACTTTGTCAGTCTGCCTGTTCTGCTCCCTGCTCTGGCTCTGGTGAATTCTCTCACCCTGCCGCGCTTCTGACTGTACCCAGTGCTTGTATAAATAAATAAATAAATCTTTAAAAAAAAAAAAAAAAAGATGGAGGCTCTGACATCGTGGAAAAAAAAAAAGATGAACACATGCAGTTTGCAGCAACATGGATGGAGCTGGAAGGGATCATTCTCAGCAAAGTAAGTCAGAAAGAAAAAGAAAAATACCAGAAGTTCTCACTGATAGCAGGAATTTAGAAAACCTAAATAAGGGGTCAGGAAAAAGACAAATTAACACAAAGTAAAAATCAAAATCAACAAGCAACTATAAACCAGAGACACACTGGGGGATGGGGGGAGGGAAGGGGAAAGAAAGGACTAGGGTTAAAATAAGGGGGGGTGCAATTGTATGGGAAATATAACCAAAATGAAAATGCACACATTGTGCAAGAATGAAAAATGATGAAAGAATTACATAAAATAAAATATTAAAAAAATAATTTTATGATATTCCTAGAATCTTCTTAAATATGCTAATACTATTGTAAAACAAATAAGCACGAATATATACATTCATGTGTGCTTAGTAATTGGCAAGGCCAAGTCAACAAATAATAAAGTATACAATATTTACCTTTATAGATCATGATAAAAAATAGGCAGTTTGAATTTAAAATTTTACTGGGATTGTGGCAAGTCTATATTTTTCATTAATTATATAAGCTGTGGACACAATTCTGCATTTTATCTGCCTAAAACCACCAACCACTGAATATATGAACTTTCTTCCCCATTACCATTACATTGTTTTTCAGGTGTTCTCTGTTCATATTAATTAATTTTTTTAACATTTATTTATTTATGCATACAAGAACTGGCCAGAAGTGAGGGGGTGAGAGGATTCACCAGAGACAGAGTGGGGAGCAAAACAAGCAGATACACTGAAACACACTGCTGAGGGGAGCAGCGGGTGAGACAGGAGAGGTATACTGTGCCATGAGGGTCAGCTCCCTGTCTGGGTGTCGAACTCGTGCTGCAGTGGCTGGAGATAACTTGATAGTGCTGTGTTTGTAACCCCTGCACCACTAGGGAGTCCCTCTGCACATATTTAAACACTACTGCACATCTTTCAGGAATCTAACATGTTTGAATCACTATAGGTCTTACAACAAACATTCATTTTCTAATGGACATGGTGTCTAAAATATATAGATTTTTGTATTACACGCATTTTAAGGAGCTTGTCATTGAAAACTATCCATCTACAATAATGTAGATAGTGACAGTGATGTAATGAAAGTTCGATTCCAGGGCCCTTTACTTCAAATCTAATGTTTTTACTATAATCGCTCAATTTTGAGAGTAAAATAAGATGTGAAAACATTTTCCTGAAGCATTTGCTGAAATGGAAACCGAGTGCAAAGCCCATCACATGATAGAAACCCACTTTAGGAATCTCTATTTTTATATACAAATTAGTTGTTCCAACAGTTAACAATAGAAGACATAAAACTAAATAGATTTAAATTTTTCCTTAAATGATTTATTTACACCAAAGCCTCCTGACATGTCCCTAAAATTCTCTTACAGGAACCTGAAAAACTTTGTGACTGGAAAAATAACCCATTACAAGGAAATTATTCATATAAGTCATTAACACTGCAAGTTTTTTTCAAGAAACAGATTCTATGAACTAGGTGGAAATGTCTTTGGGTTATTTAATTTTTTTCAAATATTATTCAGAATAGTTAAAAAAGATTCTTACCCAATATTTAGGGAGTCTTATTTTTAAAATAACACAGCTTATTTAAATTCTGAATTGAATTCAGAAATGACAGCATGGAGATGTGAATCATGGGATAATACATTACTGAAGAATCATATAATTGATCTACGAAATGGACTTGAGTATTTTGATCAAACCCTGTGTTTGTGCAAAAATTTGGTGATGCATTTCTCTTTCCTGTGTGTCCCCAGACACTATGTCCTGTGTTGTTTTTTTTTTTTTCCTGATTCTTCCTTCTCTGCTTCTGCAATATTATTCCAAGATTTCTTATCAAGACCCTTCTCACTCACAATTATTTTATCTTTGCATTCTAATTCAGAGATTACTGCTATTTGTTGATTAATTTGGTGATTCCAAATCTATAATATCTACCTGAGCTTTAGAGTCAAGTTATTTCTAAAGCATATTTACTCTGATAGCAAACAAATATCTCAAACTTTGTGTCTAAAATTTTATCACCATTCTAATCAAATCTGCCCTTTTACTTTTCTTCCAACTATAAAATTTGGCTTCAAAATCACTGCATCTGGATATATTCACAGCCACCAGAAGCTCTATTTATTTTATGGTCTTTATACTGCAAAGCAATTTACTTTTCCATACTTCTTTTCAAATTGTCAATATTTTCTCTTGCTTTTTTGCCACTTATTCATTTTCTAATCTGCTTTGGAAATTTTGATTGGTTTCTGAAATTAGGGATTAACAAATGCTTACTCTGGATAATATTATATTCTTTCTTAAGGTTTAATTTTAACGTGGACACTTGAGTGGAATGCTGGCAAATCACCTTTTCCTGAGAAAGCTTCTGTTTAGTTTATGTTAGGATTTGTCCATTGCAGGTCACATAACTCTTTTCTACCATATTTATCACAATGCCTTAGGTGAGTGTAACCACTCTGAGATTTCAAAGTCCACTGTATTTGCTAAGGTTTATCAAACTTGACTGGGTCTGAATTCTAACTTCTGTCTCCTCAATCCAAAACAGTTTTAAAAATGGATTCTTTGCTCTTTAGCCCTCTAGCTCTGTGGTTCTTTGGATTTACTGGAATTTTGTCCTTACACACAAGGTGAGAAGCCAGCAATAACATGTGGGAAATTGAACATACAAGTTCTGGCTCATTTCTCTGCAATTTCCTCTTCTCTAGAATAAATGAATACAAATGTGTTCTCCCAAGGGAAAAAAGGGTGGAACAGAAGCAAGCTTCTCCCCCTATTCTCTTCAAATTCACCAACTGGATAACTGAGTTTCCTCTAGAGGGAAGAAAGATCAAATAACGAAAAGAAGTTTTCCTTTTAGCAGAGTTTATAATTATGCATAGGGTGAGCAGTGTTATGATATTTATATGTAATTTCATTTTAATACAACCACATCATTTTATACAGCTGTCAGATGTTCATCAGCCCTTATAACACCAAGAGTTTTCTAAATAGCAAAATTGAACATTTCTTAAAAGATTTTTTTAAATTGGGGATTTTTTAAATGTATGTCATGTTTCAAAGACACTTATTAGTATAATCATAAAGTATGCTTTATACATGACTGGAACAATAATAAGACACATGGATTTTATTCAACTTGATAGTTCAAAATACTACCTTGGACCAGATGCACTTTGGATAGATGATCAAATTTTTTTAAAAAAGGAAATATGTGCTAAATATACTTGCTTTGAAAACTGAACTGACATTGCTATTCTTGAGTAATTTTCATATTACAATGACTGTCTTATCAACAGTTAGAGAAGAATCAGTACTTGAGTGAAACCTGGGGTGGGATACACTAAACAAGACAGCATAATAACACAATTTCTATTGTTAAAAATATACATGAACACCAAATTAATTTTGTGAATATCAGGAAAATTGTGCATATAACTACTAATATTTGTTCATTCAATATTTATGAAGCAACTTATGACAGTTAATCTTAGTTGCTATAGATTAAAGAATAACTAATCACTGATTCTTGACTATAAAATTATATTTATCTCATGTAAATTATAAATGGTATTTTAAGTTAGGGAATACTATAATCCATTTGCATTGGAGTTTGTAATTGTGATGGTGGTAAAAATGAATTTTAAAATGTTAAATAGATGATGGTGTAAAGGCACAAGTTTGAAAACATGAATAATAAATACTTGGAAATTTATCAGAAGTAAAATCTACTCAAATAAGCAATTACTGGACTTTCAGTGTTTTTCTAAAGGTTTGTGCCAGATACCTTCAGCCTATTTCTTATCAAATTTCAGGACAAGGTATATCAGATTGTAACTAGTAGGATTATTTCATAAAAGTCATGCATGGATATAAAAGAACACCATCAACAAAAGATGATTATTGAGAATTCATTTTAAAAGTATTTCAAGACTTGTTCTTATTACTATAATAATAGTAACAAAATAATTTAATCACCTTCAATCTCTATTCTCCTCCATATCTGTTTTAATTTAAGGGTGTTGTATGGTCTGTACTTCACTTCACAGCAGGGATAATCATTTTGAACTTAGACACTGTCTTACTCTACACAGTTACAACAAAATGCCACAGACTGGGCAGTCTTATCAAAAAGAAACACAACTCATCTTCCCATATGGAGAAGGGAGTCTGAGATAAGGGAATAAGTGTGATCAGCTAAGGGCTGTTTTACATGTTATAGCCTTTTCCTGTACCTTCATGTGGCAGAAGGGACCAGGGATATGTCTGGAGCTCCTTCCATAAAAACATTAATCCCATTTGTGAAGGTTCAACCCTCATGGTTAGGGTCTCTGTAAGCATCCCCACAAATAACCGCCACCATAGAAGGTTAGAATTTCAACAGATGAATTTTGGGAGTACACTAACATTCAGATTCTAGCACCACTTCATTGGTAAGTAGCAAATTAAATGGTGCTAATATCTGCATAGTGTAGATTTAGCAGTGGTAAAATAATTCATGGAGTGGCATCTGTTGTTGACAAAAGGCATCCTTCCCGATTAATTTGGCAACCACACTTCTTTGAGAAATATCTTGTCCTCCATTAGGAGACTGAATAGGGCTATATTTCTGCCCTCTGACACCAAAGGCGTATGGCTTTTATTTTGTATGGTAATGATATTGCCATATACCCCGACTGTATTCATGATCCACACCTATAAATTCAGTGCTTTACTGGTTTTTCAGGAAAAATGTCCATATTATCCACAAATTTTCATAGCAAGCAATGGCCACTCCAACTGTCTGCTCAAAAACAGAGTGTTGTCTGTACTCTCAGTGGACAACTCCATGACCCCCAGTGGATCCCTGAAAATGCACACAGTACAAAATTCTATAATACCATGTTTTTTCCTATACAGACTTGCATGCTTAAATAAACGTAAATATAAATTCAGTCTCTTCTTCCTGCCTTTCTGTCTTCTGTTTCAATTTCTGCTCCTTCCTCAACAGAAGCTCAAAGTTTGAACACAATGTCTTCCCTTTTAGGCCTCTCTGATCTCCCTCCCTGAGGAAGCAGGTCTCTGTTCAACAAATCTCACATAACATCCCAGATAATGAAGTCCTGGGAGGCCAGCCTCAAACATCTAACAATAAATGAATCTAGAGGAAAATAAGTATAGATCCATTCATCAAAGTTTTGCCTATCTTAATTGCAGTTTTCAAAGCCATTAATCAGTGTCTGGGATTCAAGTTCTGTGACTGTTTACTAGTGAGAAAATACAGTAAAGTTTTCTTTGCTATGAACAAGTTAATATTGTGTTCTCTTCTACTTACTATCTACTTAATACAAGACAAGCTTGGTGAAGTGAATCTAGAACCGTCAATATTTAACAGTTAACAAATACGTTCTTTTCTATTAATCCATCATTTAATTCTCACAACAATCTATGAGAAAGTTTTTGTAACAATTTATGAGAAAGTTTTTGCTACTATCCTTTTTCTCCTTTCCAGATGAACAAAGTGAGACAAGAAATTAAGTAGCTTGTTCAAAGTTGTCCAAGCATAGAGGCAATCAACTACTGTATCCTAATGGACACATTCCAAGACCCCAGTGGACCCCCAAAACTGAATACAGCACCAAATTCTATAATACCATGATTATGCCTATATAGACTTATATGCTTAAATAAACTTGAAATGGAATAATATTAACTAATGATAAAATAAAATAATTATGGTAATATACTGTAATAAAGATTATGTAAATATTCTCTCCTTCCTTCCTTCCTTCCTCAAAATATGTTATTGTAGTTAAAGTTTCTAGGGTTCAATAACCACTGGTAACGAAAACTGTGGAAAGTGAAATTGCGAGGGTGGGGGGGGCTACTGTATTTGAAATTGTTTAATTAATAACCAATATTCAGAAAATAGTGAATTTAAATGATTCAATATTTGATGCATCACAAGACAATAACCTGATATGTCAGCTTAAATACCAACATTACAACATCAGTGATAAGACTACTTTGTTGAGGATAAAAAGATGAATTTACTGAATTTACTGAATTTACTGAAACACAGAGTTTTACTGCATAACAGACCTTTACTATATGCAATTTGAAAAATAAAAACTTTCTCTCTGCTTAACCAAGTATTGATGGGCGCCAGGAGAGCACTTACATTTGAATTATAGCATGTCAGATTTATTTTCTAAGTTTCAGAAAAACTGCACATTTTAATTAAGATTAAAGGGTCCACCAGGAACAATAATATTATATGAGACATGGCCAATAGTGTGTTAGAAACATGGCATTTAGCCACTGTGCCCATTTTTATAGCTATAAAAGAAAAAAAATTAAAAAGTGTAACGCTGTTACATATCTCTCATTTGGTTATAGATTAATTTCATTTTCACCTACACCTTTAGATTATAATAAGCAATGGTCTAGATGCATTCACAACAAAAATATATTTAGATAGCATCAGTAATAAGTAAGATGACATTGTTGATTATGTTGATTTTACTTGAAGCAAATAAGGACAGAAAAAATATTTTCAAATTTTTATTTATTGTTTTAGCCCAATTTTTCAGTTCAAAAATGTAATTCCTAGTTGTGTTCTCATGTTGTTAAGATAAATGTTGAAAGTCAGGTATCTGCAGATATTATGATAGCTGGGTTAAAGAATTTAGGTCCTCCTGACTCCAGGTTGAAAATTAAAGTATTTCCTTTTCTAAGTAAACACTGTAGAACATTTCAAACACTCAGGGTTTAGAGTAGAAAAAAATATCATTTTAAAAAGCGAATCTTAAATTATTTAATTATTATTTGATGATTTTTCTCACCCATTCCTTTGGTTATTTGTGTATTGATTTCCTCAAGGAATAAGTATTGTAACAAGTAATACAAATGCCTTTCCCTGAATAAAGTCAGGTTTTCTTGAGAAAAAAATTGAGAAGGAAACAAAAATTTCAATATGGAAGATAAATACTAATGTACCAGGTAACCAGGTACCAGGTAAATAAATAATGAAAGGAAAATCAACTCTGCCTTGGAAAATCAAATGGATATTACAGACAAAATACTTGATGAGAATATTAAAAAGTGAGTAGGAGTTCAACAATCTAGTAAATAACATTCAAAGAATTCCAAGAAATATCACAATGCTTCTATTTAGTTCAACAAATACATACTTAATAATGTAATCCATAAATATTTATTGAATTATTATTAAGCAATACAAAGAACAAGCAACAGTTTTTACCTGTAAGTAATTCAGTCTAAAAGGTTAATCATTTTGCTGTGCAGAAGCTCTTTAATTTGATGTAGTCCCAGCTGTTTATCTTTGCCTTCACTATCACTGCTTTGGGTGATGTGTTTGTAAAGATGTCTTTGATGTGCAAATCACGTAGTGTTTCGCCTATATTTCCTTCTATATATTTTATGGTTTCAGGTCTTATGTCTAGTTCTTTAATCCATTTTGAGTTGATTTTTGTGTATGGTGTGAGGTAGTGGTCAAGCTTCATTCTTTTGCATGTAGCGACCCAGTTTTCCCAGCACCATTTATTGAACAAACTTTCTTTGCTTCAATGCATAGTCTTTGCTCCTTTGTCAAAGATTAGTTGACCATAAATCTGTGGGTTTATTTCTGGATTTTCTATTCGATTCCATTGGTCTGTATGTCTGTTCTTGTTCCAATACCATGCAGTTTTGATGATTATGGCTTTGTAGTATAGTTTGAAGTCTGGGAGTGTAATGCCTCCATTCCCTCCTAGGTATTTACCCAAAGGACACAGAAACATCAATTCCAAAGAACACCTGCACCCCTATGTTTATAGCAGCACTGTTTACAATAGCTAAGCTTTGGAAACAACCCAAATGCCCAAAAATAGATGACTGGATCAAGAAGATGTGGTCCATATATACCATGGAATATTACTCAGCATTCAAAAAAGATAAACACATGCAATTTGCAGCAACATGGATGGAGCTGGAAGGGATCATGCTCAGCGAAATAAGCCAAAAAGAAAAAGAAAAATACCGGATGGTCTCACTCATAGCAGGAATCTAGAAAACTTAAACAAGGGACCAGGAAAACGAATAACTATAAGAAAGTGAAAATCAAAATCAACAAAAAACTATGAACCAGAGACACTTTTAGGGGGGCGGGGGCTGGAGGGGAGGGATTGGGGTCAGAATGGGGGGGCTGCAATTGTATGGGGAATATAACAATAAAATTTATTATTAAAAAAAAATAAATAAAAAAAATAAAAAAAAATTCTCAAAAAAAAGTTAATCAATAATGTAATCAAATAATTAAAAATAAAATGGGAAAATTATAATGTAGGACTATGTGCAATGTTTAAAAGTATTATTGAGGAAAAAATTAAATTTGCATGTGGCAGAGGTAGCTGAAAGTTAAAGAAGTATGAGTGTAGATCTTTCCCCTAATCTGGAGAGGCTGTTCCAGAAGAATATATAGAAAAGTCACTCAAAACTAAAAGGAGCACGATATAGCTGAATTATTTGATACAGCCATGGCATGTTGTTTAAGGGAAAAGTGGTGAAATACAAAGATCAAAACATTCTAGAGCTTACTAAGAAGGTTAGAATCACTATTAAACTTATCAGGAGACAACGACTGAATCTGTCTCCCAAGGACTGTGAAAGATACTTCATTAGAATGAAGAAAAATACTATTTTCTGATTATATTTCTCCTCTTGTTTTCTATTTTTTGTGTTTGTTTTATAATTTCTGCAACATAGTAGCTAATGTATAAAGTTTATAAATAAATAAATACAAATATCTTAAAGGAGGGTGAAGAGGGCAGATGGTGTGGAATAATGCAATTAGGAAGGTCCTATCAGATATTTGTTTTGGAAAGATGACATAGACAAAAGATGATTACCTACAAATACAGGTCAGGGGACTCCCTGGTGGCCTAGGGGTTAAGTCTCAGTGCTATCACCTTGAGGGCCTGAGTTCAATCCCTGACAAGGAGCTAACCCACGTATGGTGGAGCAGACCTCTCCTGTTTCCCCTGCTGCTCCCCTTAGCAGTGAATTTCAGTAGATCTTCCTGTTCTGCTCCCCATTGTCTCTGGTGAATCTTCTCAACCCCCACACCCCTGCACCTCTAGCCTATACCTCAGTTCTTCCACACAAAAATAAATAACATCTTAAAAAAAAGTACAGGATAGTCAGTATGGCCTGAAGTAATTAGATTTTTTTAATAGAGCTAGAGACAAAGCATCAGATTTAAAAAATAATTAGGAGAGAAATGTAACTCCACATGATTAATTGGTTGACCACTTATTAGGGACCAGACTCTCTGCCACATACCCTAGATGCCTTATTTAATCCTCCTAGGAATGGGGAGGTTGTCATTCTTATTTATCTTACAAAAGAAAAATGAAGCTTAGGGAAGTTAAAATATTAATCAAAGGATACATAGCTGGAAAGTGGCAACGTTTGACTTTAAAACCAACTTAATAAGACTCCAGAGTCAAGCTGTTAACCACTTGCCTCTGAAGGGAAAAATTAAGAGGGGAAGGAAGAAGCCAGATATTGATTTGCAATGGATGAGAAAGAGTGATTTATCCAATATTTCTTATTTGGTACCATGGAGAGTAGTTTTGCCTTATAATGAGGTAATTGATAAACATTTTCACTTACTACATAGTGATTTTCAAATGCAGCAAACAATCCAGATTATTTTAAAATTCTCTTATGTTAAGCTTTCCCTACAACTATAAATCTTGTACTTACTGATAACACTGATTTTCATTCAAATATTAATGATGTAAAAACAGTTGAAAATTTGAAAGAATAGCCCATGTTGAAAAGCACAATTCCAATAAAAGCAAATTAATTAGAACATGAGTTGATGCAAGTATAATTATATAACTTCCCATTTATGGAAGTTTTAAGAATTAATTATAAATATAAATAAAAATATCATCCCATTAAATTAGTCTACTGTCATATTCTAGCACAATGCTATAGTTCTTTTAATTTCTGAAAAGACTAGGTAGGACACTAGTAATTTCCATTAGCTTTTACTTTAGATTTTTTTCCCTTTAACATCCAAAATAAATTATTTAAAGCTATTCTAGATTAAAAACTAATCACAATAAATTCAGGAATCGCTATTTTTTTCCTTCCTCAAGTAGGCACAATTTTCAAATTGGGTAAAACTCTACGTATGCTAACAGTGGTGTTTTGTTAGGGAAGTGGGCTTGTGCTATTCAGAGACTTAGTAATCATCTTTCTCCTGATTATCTTGGGCTTTTGGGCTCTTTGATGTTTCTGTCTTCCTGAAGGAAAAGTCTGCTGTTGGACAGAGATATGCAGATGTGGGTGGCTAAGGACCAAAATCACACTCTAGGGAAACAGAACAAGTTTTCTTTAAAAATGCTTGTGGCTTTTGATGATTTTAGGAAGTATTCACAGTATGGATTAAGACAAAGGCATAATCTACAGCATACCAAACTTTTGAAGTCAGGTTATGAAAAAGTAAAAAAAAAAAAAAAAAAAAAAAGAAGTGATTACTTTTTATATTTTAGAAACAATTAGCAGTTGGGTAAAATTTGGTAAAATTTAGAGTATAATGCAAACACACACTTCTCTGTGTCTCTGTCTCTCTCTCTCTCACACACCCCACCTACAAGTGCATAAACATCACTGTTCAGTCATTCTAGACCCAAAGCAAAAGGAAATTAATGAACTCTGTGTTCCCTCAGTGATGTGCTTATCTCAAAGAATGGAGATTAGAGAATAGGAAAGCCCATTTTCTCTGTTATGATACATATATTAAAGGTAAAATTAAATTTCACTAAGTACGATCGATATAGACATATGGTATCATAACAGCAATCATATTCATATTTACACTTCTCTACTTGTGCTGACTTAATGCTTTCTACTTAAAAAGACATTTTTGACAGTCTTTTCACCTCTTCAATTAATTCCCTCCATTCCTGGGAAGTTTATATCTCTTTTAACACCATTTATTAATGTTATTTAATGTGATTAAATATTAAATAATTTGAACTTGCATTTAACTCACCAATAGTTGCACCTATTGGTAAGATACAATTATATATTGCATCTATCAAATAGTTGATATATCAAACAGTTCACTTTTTCATAAGTTAGAATGTTTTGATGCTTTTGTGCTGTGATTACTGGATGAAATATTATGAATGTTCTGAATGAATGCACCAAAATGACCCAATTGAAATAGTTTGGATGTATCTGTGTTTTAGTTTTATCACAATAAAATGGCATTCCTTTTCAATCTTATTACAGGTAAATTAATTGAATAATTAGCTTATTTGCTGACCACATATTAGGGCCTGAGACCAAGGTACCTGCCTGACATAATCCTCATAGAAATATCTACTTATGAGAAAAGTGATATCATATTTCTGTGTTTGTGCACAAACATTAGGCCTATATTATTTAGTCCTCATTTATTGACTGTGGTTGGCTTAAATAATTTTATTAAATCACATTAAATGACAGTTTCTGGGGCTAACAATAGTAGAGAATAAAGAAGTAAAAAGTATCTGAAATAGGTTTTTTTAGTGTTGAAAAATCACAATGTTGCACAATTCCACAAACCAGACATTATACCTATTTTCCCTATTTCATTCAATAACCTGTCTTTTCCCTCCAAAATGTTTTTTTTTTTTTTTTTTTTTTTTTAGTGAGATTAAATTACCATGTCAGCTATTCACACTGAGAACCTTCCTCTCAGGTTTAAAAAAAAAAAAAAAATCAGTATGCATTTATTTTTTTCAGTGTACTGTAGTTTATGCTGTCAGAAACTATTAAAAAAAAAGTCTGTCAGAATATAGAATATCTGGTTATTGATAACTTACACACAAGATTATTGACCAAAACAGTTGAGTAATGCCAATCCAACCTAGATACTAAAAAATAGCTGTGGACACGTCTCAAGATTTTCATGAAGAGAGCAGATTGATTACTGGCAAGCAGTGAATCAACAAAATAAGATGGGATTTTACACATAAAGGGCCTTTTAAGTTAAAGTTGATGCACTTATGTATGAATAGCAACAACATATGGAGCAGAATTTATTTAAATATTTAATATCTTCTTTCAGAACAGCTTCTAATCTGATCTGTGCTGGATACCTCTTCTCCTGTCCTGCCATTCTTTTTTTTTTTTTATGTTTTATTTATTTATTTGTTTGTTTGTTTGTTTGATTTGTTTATACAAGCACTGGGTACAGTCAGAAGTGCGGGAGGGTGAGAGAATTCACCAGAGCCAGAGTGGGGAGCAGAGCAGGCAGAAGGACCGAATTACACTGCTGAGGGGAGCAGCAGGTGGCAGGAGAGGTCTGCGCGCCATGTGGGACCCTCCTCTGGTGGCCGGGGAGCAGCCGGGGATCGAACCGGTGCTGCAGAGGCTGCGGGCAGCTTCGCAACCCAGCGCTCAACCACTGCGCCACCGGGGAGGCCCTGTCCTGCCATTCTTATTCCACTTTAGCTTGAACTGGGGAGACCCTGATAATTTTCTATAAAATGATATTGATAATTTATGAATAGTTTTCTATTCTTATTTTAATATGCTTATAAAGTTTATAGCTTTTTTATTATCATATTGCCCTGCAGGCTTTACCTCTCACAGATAATCTATAAGGAAGTCTGACTACCTACTTTTCTTATTGTGCACATCAATTCAGGGATCTTCAGAACACATCTGTGGCAAATATAAAGCTAAAGATTTGGGCCTCCCAGGTGGCGCAGCGGTTGAGCGCTGGGTTGCGAAGCTGCCAGCAGCCTCTTCAGCGCCGGTTCGATCCCCGGCTGCTCCCTTGCCACCGGAGGAGGGTCCCGCATGGTGCGCAGACCTCTCCTGCCGCCCGCTGCTCCCCTCAGCAGTGTACTTCGGTCCTTCTGCCTGCTCTGCTCCCCACTCTGGCTCTGGTGAATTCTCTCACCCTCCTGTGCTTCTGACTGTACCCAGTGATGTATAAATAAATAAATCTTAAAAAAAAATTAAAAAATAAAGCTAAAGAGTTACTTCTAGAAGTTGGGTTGGAGAAAATGTAAGATCCCAGTGAGATCTTCCCCCCCAATACAAATGACCAGAAGTCTTTTCTGGGTTTATGGTTTACCTACCTACCCCTCTGTAAATGGAGATCTTGTCTGGACTATTGCTGCCACTATATGTAGGACTGTGTATGGAAACTCTTGAAGAGCAGCACAATATTGTTCAGCAGCAATAGAAGGTGATAAATATCAGTTTCACATCAAGCTTTGCAGAGAAGTATTTTTTTAATTTTTTAAAAAAATTACTTTCTTACATTGTTTATTTTTGTACAATATTTGATTTCTCTGCTCATATGTAGTCCCCATAAATCTCCTACCTACCACATCACCTGTGAGATATCACCATAGTCCCTTGTGCTCTTCCCTTCCCTGTTATATGCCTCGCGTCTATAGTTTGCCTGCACGATTTGTCTCTTTTTTTGACCTAGAAGGAATTTTTAATATGAGATTTAAGACACATTTCAAGGCTTGTTCTGTGGTGACGGGAAAACTATGGGGACTATACCTGAGGAGAGAAACCAAACACTGTCCAAAAATGAACAATGGTGTAAGAAAATAAAATTTTAAAATATGTGTATTATTTTATTTTATATATATATATATATCACATCATTGTTCATTTTTAAATAATGTTTACTTCCCCGCCCCCTCAGGTGTAGTCCCCATAGAATTTCCTTCACCAATGCACCCGTGCGCCATCACCTCAGTCCCCTGTGCTACCCCTCCCTCCATCTGAGCTCTCTCCCACCTCCTCCCCTGCAGGATGTCTCTGGTTTATAATTGTCTAAGCATGAATGGAGTAAATACAAAAACCTCTACAGCCCTACAGTTCATATTTTTTTCTTATGAACGAATTGTGAAGGGGCTGTGCTTTTTTGGATAGTAGCATAAACCAAGTATGAGACTTTTCTTCCTTTCTAACTCTATCCTTGTTTGTTTAAATACTTTCAGATGTGAAGTTGTTTACTGTCATGCTAACTTACATGAAATAATTTTAGCTACTTCCTTCATTTTCCCATCAGCACATATCTTTAGTGATTGAATGTCTTTTACATTCTCTCTGTCTAGTAATCTGCTAATGCTACAAAATAAAAAGTCATACTATTTGGGAAAGTTTCAAGTTTAGTTTTGAGTACAATATAATTAAAATTTAGTGAGTAAATATATTAAGTCACTATGGATATCTCAGTGATATAGGCCTTAGACTTTATTTGTTCTTATTTAGCCAACTTGCAGAAGTGTTCTATATCCCTTTGACTTTCAACAAATATATTGTATTAGTGAAAAATATAATAAAAACTGTCATGAATTCTGGAACAGAAGTACATATTCAGCATTATATGAACACTGAAGAGGGAGCTTAAGGATGGTTTTCATATTTAAGTTGAAAGATAAAGAAATAAAATACAATACTACACATGGGGGTAAAAAATGAAAGGCAAGGTTTAGGGCGCTGGTGTGTCCTAAATTGCTAGGTCAAATAAACCTCAGGGTACACATTTTGACACTGTGATAGAAATACATTATCAGGGGCCTCCCTGGTGGTACAAGGAGTTGAGATGCAACCTATGAAGCTGTCCTCAGCCTCTGCACCATAAGTTAGATACCCGGCCGGCCAGGGAGCAACACATAGGGTGCAGCAGACCTCTCCTGACTATGCCTGCTGCTCCTATCAGCAGTGTACTTCAGTCAATCTGACTGTTTTGTTCCCCACTCTGTCTCTGGTGGATCCTCTCACCCCCCCCCTCAAACCTCTGGCCTTAACCCCAGCTCTTGTATGCATAAATAAATAAATCTTTAAAAAAATACATTATCTATCAGATATCATAAAGAGAATATAAGTCAAGGGATAAGCCAATTCATAACTAAACATTTTCTCTAGATAACCTAGTAGTTTCAGGTGCCCAGGGACTAATTAGATTTTTGATGTGCTATGCAGTAAGTGAGAGAAAATTGAATAGAAAGTTCAGACTAATACATTATATTTATTATTATGACAGTGGGTTGAGTAGAAAATTAACAACGTTACTTTTGGTTTGACACTTTTCAAGTTTAGTTTCTGAAAATATTTATTATGTGGTCCTAAGCAGAGCTTAATACACGTAAATCCTTAATAAATGCATGTTAAACTATAATGTTTCAGATCCTTTGTTAAATATGATTTCTAAAAGATACGGGAAATGATGATGGCCTTGTAAATTAAGCCTCATAAATATGATTTGTAATTTGGGGTCATTTTTTTAATTAAAAATAGAGGTTTCCTTTTATGTAAGTCATAAAGTCTAAATGTCAGGCTGAAAATCTGTCTTCATAACAAAAATTAAGAATAATTTGTATCCTGTGGGTTTACAAAATCCTTAAGATCACTGATTTTCAATTTTAATTTCACAAGCACTAGCCAGCAAAGAAGAAGGTATAAAAAGCAAAAAAAAAATTATGAGGAAAATATCAAACAGAAGTGAAGATAAAATTGGAGAAATGAAGATTTGTTCAGTTCATATTTAAAATGGCTCAAAATCATAAAGGTATCTACGGCATTTAATAGTAATAAAAGTAGCTATTTTTTGGTAAAGATCCCAAAATCAGTAGAATAAGACTGAGAGGGGATTGAAAATAATTGATGAGTCTTGCCTCAATTGAATGTAGTTTTAACTACATTATTGAATGTAGTTTTAACTCAACCACTGTGTTGCAATGGCAGTTACATAGGCCTCAAAAGGTCTGAAACTATATAACTTATGTAACTGGTAGTCAGGTCTTTGGGGTTCTCAAATTACTAAACAATTTTAAAATCATGTGCTGATTTCTGGAAACTGCTCTCTCCAACAGGTTCACAAAAAGTACCTGAGCAAAGATGGAGAAAGTTGGTGTTTTGAGCATGGTGTGGTAACACACATTTGATGAATTGTAAGCCTATGCCTATATAATATACACAGTCTTATGAACCCATGTTACCTATGTAAAAAAATAATAAAAAATAAACAAATTTAAAAACTTTGTGTCAAATTTAATCTGTAAATCAATGAGAAAAAATAAATAAAACATGGAGAATCCAAAGGAAGGCCAAAAATAAAGTGCTAGTCAACATAATTAATTAATAAAATACAAATGATAACCCAAAAGTGATAAATTAACCAATCTGAATTAAGTTAAAAACACTAAAACAAGTTCTACTAAGGTTAGGGAGCAACTAGAAGTCTCATAAATTACTGGTAGAAGTGTTAATTTGTGAATCCAATTTGTATCTTTCTTTAACTAATAATAGTATGATACTAAACATCAAGGGAAGCCAAAAATGGAACAACTTTAAACAGAAGGAAAAAAACAATCTTTTTAGTATATATCTATTTATGTCTGATATATTAGTCTTACTGTATATGACAATAATTCATGTGCATGACTAACCAAATGTATCTATCAAACTACTTTGACAAAAAGAGTCCATCAAGTATGAGTATATTGAGACCCAGTGAAAAACCACTGATCAGTGTTTATTCCTGAGACTCTTAATATGTAGTAGAAGTTCATTTTAAAGTCTTCAGGCATAACCATATTAAAATTATCTAAGAAAATCAGGGGCCTCCCTGGTGGTACAAGGGTCTAAGTCTCAGTGTTATCTCAGCCTCTGGCCTACACCCCAGTTCTTGTATGCATAAATAAATAAAAATGAAAATGAAAAAAAAAAACGAAGAAAATCAGATGCAATTTGTGGTATGCTAATGTACACCTGAATTAGTGGGAGCCTATATTTCTGAATTGCACACAGTGTTGCAAACCAATGTTACATTAATAAAAAAGTATTAGTTGGGGCCTGCCTGGTGTTGTAGAGGTTAAGTCTCAGCACTATCATTCCCACAGCCTGAGTTCGATCCTCAACCAGGAAAATAACCCACACATGGCACAGCAGCCCTCTCCTGTCTCACCTGCTCCTCCCCTTAGCAGTGTATTTTGGCAGATTCGCTTGCTCTGCTCCCTACTCTGTCTCTGGTGGCTCCTCTCACCCCCTATACCTCTGGCCAACACCCTAGTTCTTCTATGCTAAATAAATAAATAAATAAACATTAAAAACAAATTAAATATTATTATTATTATTATTTTAAAATCACCCTTATTTTTTCTCAATATAGGATTTCTCTTCTCAGATGTGGTCACAATATTTTTCCCACCACCAAAGTGGACATTGTCTTCCATCACATTAAACAAAAATACTTTGGTTGACACCACATAATTAGAAAGTGCCATGTGCTATTTATCTAAGAAACCAAGAAATAGTCTCAACGGTTTGTGAAGCACAGGTTTTTCTAGATAGTGGCCAAAGGCTTGTGAGTGTGCAGTGTGTGTCTTTGTGTGATATGTTGTCTCAGCAGCCTAACTAACTTGTCTCAGCTAGACAAGTTAGTATTTTATTCTGATAAAACTCAAAACAATACATGCCCAGTGAGTGATTGGTAGACAGGTTCTTCATTTCTGAAGGATACATCTCAGGAGACAATTGAAAATATGATTAGAGAAAATTCCAGGCTGGATGGCCATAATCATAACAACTAGTAAATGACCACTCATCACAGTGACAGTCACTTCCATGTGTGAGAGAAAATTATGTCTTTTATTTTACCTGCTTGCTTTTGACAAAATAAGATCACACAGTCAAGCGCTGCATCTCACAGAAGAAAACAATTCTTTGAATTGAGTACTTAAAAATAATTAAGGTTTCACTCTTTATGTATTACACGGAGTAACTGACAGCTGTCTCTCATGTTTTATATGAATGTCTGTATTGAGTGTTTTTTAAATCTTGGTTAAATATAGTACTAGCAAAATCAGTCTCTTCATATTTAATTCTCTATAATAAAAGGTAAGGAGTTAATATAATTATTATAAATCACTGTGAAGCTGGCCTCTTGGGACCACCTGTAACATTTTATATCACATACAAAATGGTAATATTCCCCTATATGAGATATAGTTATAAATTACCACCTTTACCCTTCTGCATTTTGTTGGAGGGATTAAAATTGCATTCAGAGATTACTATATAACCAGCATGCAAAATAATGCCTGGATATTATTGGTCCTTCAGGTAGAGGCCAAGTGAATTTGCTTATTTAGCTTTTCTGTTGTGAAATCATCTATGAAGTAATTGTAAAAGTGGCCAGAGAATTAAGATACAAATGCTAATCTAAAGAGGACTAAACTTAAGGGACAGATTTCCTGTTACATGGACAAAAATGAGTATTGTGAATGATATAAGGTACTTATTATCATTTATAGGTCTTTTATATAAAATGTTTAAGGGCCTCCCTGGTGGTACAGGGGTTAAAGTCCCAGCACTATCAAGCTATCACAAGCCACTGCAGCATGAGTTCGATCCCTGGCCAGGGAGCTGACACACATGGCGCAGGAGACCTCTCTGTCTTGCCCGCTGCTCCCCTCAGCAGTGTATTTCAGTAGATCTGCCTGTTCTGCCCCCCACCCTGTCTCTGGTGAATCCTCACCTCCCACAACTCAGTTCTTGTATGCATAAAGAAGTAAATCTTTAAAAAAAAAATGTTTAAAATCATTAAGTTCCTCTACAATAAGAGATTACATCATGTCAAGTATTTTTACACTTAAAGATACACCTATTCTATAAAGCAAATGTAATTTTATGATGTAATTCTACTTGCAGATCAGCTAAAAGCAAATAAAAGAAATTTTGCTTGTATAGTTCTCACATTATGAAATGAGAAAATTTTGATGTGGAACTATGTTAAAAGTATTTAATGCTTACAACTGTTTTTTTTTTTTTTTTAAAGAACCATTTTTCTTTTTTCTTTTTTAAATTAATTAATTATTTATTTATACAAGCACTGGGCACAGTCAGAAGCACGGGAGGGTGAGAGAATTCACCAGAGCCAGAGGGGAGAGCAGAGCAGGCAGACCAACAAAGTACACTGCTGAGGGGAGCAGCAGGCAGCACGAGAGGTCTGAGCACCATGGGGACCCTCGCCCTTGGCTGGGGATCGAACTGGTGCTCCAGAGGCTGCGAGCAGCTTCGCAACCCAGCGCTCAACCGCTGAGCCGCCAGGGAGGCCCTAGAACTGTTTTAATAGTGATGTCATCACCACTTCAAGGTTAAAGCATAAGCTGTCCTACTCTTTATTCTATGGGTTTATCTTTTTCATAAACCAAGATTTAATATTAATAGATCTGGAAATAATTATACATCTATCTTTTTTCCAATTAAATCTTCTGTTGTTAAATGAAAATTAAAATGTGATACCAAATTCACACAGCATGCTGGAAATATTTCTAAATATAATAGTGCTAGGAAAAGAATTTGATTCGAATACTTCTGACTTCAGGTTAAGTCAAAATAATTGTTATTAAATGATTTGGCAATATTTTTCCAAGGAATTAAGAGTATATACGTTTTGACGGAATAGATTTCTATTGAGAATTTTTTTGGTCATGAATTATATTTTTGTTGTTTACATCTAATTATATATTTTTTATTTTATTTGCTTTCTTTTAAGTAGGATTTTTTAAAAAGATTTATTTATTGGGCCTCCCCGGTGGCGCAGCGGTTGAGTGCTGGGTTGCGAAGCTGCCTGCAGCCTCTGCAGCGCCGGTTCAATCCCCGGCTCCTCCCCGGCTGCTCCCTGGCCACCAGAGAAGGGTCCCACATGGTGCGCAGACCTCTTCCTGCCACCCGCTGCTCTCCTCAGCAGTGTACTTCGGTCCTTCTGCCTGCTCTGCTCCCCGCCCCGCTCTGGCTCTGGTGAATTCTCTCACCCTCCCACGCTTCTGACTGTACCCAGTGCTTGTATAAATAAATAAATAAATAAATAAATCTTTGAAAAAAAAAGATTTATTTATTTATACAAGAACTGGGGTACAGACCAGATGCACAGGAGGGTGAGAGGATTCACCAGAGACAGAGTGGGGAGCAGAACAGGCAGATTGAGTGAAATACACTGCTGAGGGGAGCAGCAGGCGAGACAGGAGAGGTCTGCTTCACCATGTGGGTTGCTCCGAGGCCAGTGGCGATTGAACCGGCACTACAGAGGCTGCGGACAGCTTCATAGCACTGCACTCAACTGCTTGTGTCACCTGGGAGGCCCTTTTTTTATTTTATTTTATTGAGGAAGCATTGTTTTCTGTGTATGTTTTAGGGATACAGGTTAACACTTTATACCATACCACACCCACCACTGAAGAACCAATATCTCTCCACCACAGGAGGGGAACCTCTTTAAACACGAACAGAGCATCAATTGAAAAAAAAAAAAAAACACTTAAACTTATAGTAATCATAATTAATAGTGAAATACTGAATAATTTCTACTTTAGACAAAAAAGTGAGGGGGGCATTTTTTACCATTTATTTCAATATGATATTCAAGTTCTTGATTATTGTAATAAAATTCAAGAAAGAAATGATTGGTATTTTTAGGGAACTCATTAAAATACAAAAAAACTATATCACGCTCAATGCTGATACAAGTGTTGCTACTTAATAATTTGTGTTATTAAAATGTTCTTGATCTTATATCAAAAGACTGGTTAAAATGAAAATGTCCATTTATATACCAGGATAAAAGGAATGATGTAAATTATAAGAGAATATTTGTTGCTGTGAAAGTGTTTGGGAAATAAAAGTGAAAGAGTATACAGTTGAATAAAGAAAAATTATTTTTAAAGAACATTCTCATAAAGACATTTGATAAAACTTAACAGCCTTCATTGTCATTATCACTATCGTCACTGAAACAAAAAACTTAGCATTCTATGAAATAAAACATCTTTCTTAATCTGATAAAGGATATTTTAAAAAGTGACAAGAAGCATCATAGTTAATGGTGAACTGTTGAAAGTTTTCTTCTACCATAAGACAAGAATGACTACTTTCGTTCTTCTATTCATCATTGTATTGGTTGTTGTAACCAACACAATAAGTCAAGAAAAGAAAAAGATGAGATGGGTAATATAAGAAAGAACATCAAAGATGTCCTAAATTAAATGGGGTCAGAGTATGTCAATAAGAAAGGAATATATTAAAAAGAAAGGAAAATAAAATAATATAACAAAAACAAAAACAAAAACAAAACTGGAGTTCAGAAAGAGATCCACACATCTGAGTTAATGACTGAGATGCAACTCCAAAGGAAGAGGAATAAAAACCCCAACAATTTGAAAGGGAACTTGTACTCCTGTTTATTGCAACATTTTTACAATAGCTAAGATATGGAAACAACCTGATGAGTGGATCAAGAAGATGTAGTATCCACACACAATAGAATACTACTCTGCAATCAAAAAAGAAAAACTCATGTCATGTGGCAACATGGATAGACTTGCAAGGGATTATGCTAAGTGAATAAAGTCAGAAGGAGAAGACAGAAGGTCAAAGACAAAGCTTGAAAACAGCATAATATGGACAGAATTAGTTTTTCCTAATATTTTATTGGTGATAAAACTTAACTATCTGACAAGAAAACGCCACAGTGCCTTCTTGTATATACCTTTTTACAGTTGGAAACTCATCACTGATAATTTCTATTTTTCCTCATTACATCTTGAAATAGTTACAATCATGTTCACAAATGATAACTTTTAAGATATATTCTCCAACATATTAAAATTCATTTGGCTCTATGGGTTTGTTTGTTTTGTTCCTCAGTAAACAACTCACATATTCTTAGCAAAGATTTATCATTTCTGAAAGTCACCAGGCTCAAATGAATTTTAAACATAACTAAAGATAGACTGTGACCTTTTAGATGGTGAAAAAGGCTTATCTTTGAGCCATATGGTCAGCCTCAGGCTTAAAACATTGAAATTGAGACTGGAGGGGGTTCAAGCTATGACACTGATTACTGCATGTCTCTACATTAGATGCACCAAAAGACAGAAAGAAAATCTTTTATGACAAAGTGTCTGATGCAATTCATGCAAAAGTAAAAGAATCATTCTTAGAGATGTCAAGTCTATACTTGTTAGAACCACAACAAATGACATGAATTTCATTAGACAAGTTTTTGAGGACTGGAAACTGAGCACATCATAGTTTGAGGGGCATTTCTGACTGATATATCACAAAATGTACCTGAGTTATCATATTTTCTACTCCCTTGATATAATAAATTTTGCTAGTGAATCCCAGTGATAAAGTCATGTTATTCTTGGTCAATTTACTTATGGAAAATTAAAAGATACTAACTTACTAGACCTATTCAATTAGTTAATTTTTAGACACCTTAATGGCAACTATAGGACACTATACCAGTTATTGTATCCTCTCATAGCAGTAAGGTAGTGTTTAGCAAATTCCTCCTTCTAAATAAAATTGCTTTCTTTAAAGCTTTAAGTGTGCTTATAAATATGAGGAATAACAAATTGATGTGACAGCTTACAAAATTCCATATATACCACTTTTTCCATGATTGGAAATTAGAACAAAGATGCAAATTTTCTAACATCATCAGCTCACCTATCATGCCAGATATGAAAGTATAGTGGATTTTCAAATACTGACTGGTAGGAAAAGAAGAAAATTAAACACATCATATATTCAGGTTTTAGTGTGAAACATGTTTGGCAGACTCCTGTGGTCTCTTTATTATTATATCAGTGTAAAATGTTGTTCATGAAACTGTAAAATTTGTCTTTTTTTTCCCATTATTATCCATCTTTAAACCAAGATAAAATTAATTTTTAATTATGCAAAAAACTCATAAGTACCTAATTTTTCCAACATGCTTGTGCAATATGTTAATTTTGTATGCAGATTGACTAGTAACTATTAGAAGGTAAATCCTACTATATCAGAAGAATAAATATTTAATATATTCATTTTGGTAGATGTGAAGTAAACTATGTTAGATCAGTGGAAATTATCTCACTGTGGAAAAGCTGATGAGATAATGAACACTGCTCAGGATTTACTTTTGTACAACCACAAGACTGGGATGAGCTAAGGGCACAGGTTGAGCTTGATTGAGGAACAGAGTGAGTTATGAGTTAGCTGAAAACAAACTCATATACTACTATTAGTTTATACAACTTGGAATTGCTGATGAAATTTTAATGCAAAAAGCTATATGTCAATAGTAATTAGAGGCAGATCCAAAGGTTATTTGCAATAGCTAGTTTTCTCTTGGAAAAAGATCTAGAGAACCTTTGGAAAAGTGTGTTTAGTAGACAAAGGGTGAAATATTGGATTATATATAAAAGGTTTTAGCTGAGTTCACATTTCAGGAAACTTCTTACTTTTTTTTTATAGCTTTTATGTTTTCTGACTCATTTGTTGTTATTATAAATACATTAAATATATGTGAATCCATATTGCCTCACTTGTCTTAGAGCTTCATGATATACAAGAAAATTTTAGGGCAAACAGAACAAATATACATGTATATATTTGTATACAATACAAATACACACACACACACACACACACAAATATGCCCTCCCTTTTCTGAAACCCAAGTATATTTGTTGCTCCTGACTGGTTATTCTGACTGTGTAACCCATCCATGCTTCATCAGTTTCCTTTTGAGTTCATAATAAACTAGCCTTAAAGCTAGTCATGCGAAGTTAAATCAATGCTTTTATTGTAAGACTCCCCACAGCAGCTATATTTGTACCAATTGCATTCCAAACCAGAAGGACTATTCAGGTGGTCGCACATTAGATTGTTTCTATTATGAATTTGAAGTTTGAATTTTCAGGTTTTGTGTCAAATGGATTCCTTGGAGGGAGGCACCAACTTCAGGAGATGTGGTAGTATTTGGTCCTCATTGTTGCTTCTGCCAATGAAATCCCTTTGTGAAGTTATGAAGCAGTTCAGAGATAGATAAAAGAGGTAACCACATATAGATCAAAATACCAATTATTTTACTGATAAAATCTGTATTAGAGAGCATTCTTAATTCTACCCCTACTGTCATTTTTTTAATATAGCACCCTCCTGGGCCTCCCTGGTGGCGCAAAGGGTTAAGACATAGCCTGTGATGCTGACCGCAGCCACTGCAGCACGAATTCACTCCCTGGCCAGGGAGCTACCCACATAGTGCAGCAGACCTCTCCTGACTCGCCTGCTGCTCCCCTCAGCAGTGTATTTCAGTCAGTCTTCCTGTTCTGCTCCCCACTCTGTCTCTGGTGAATCCTCTCACCCCCCCCCACACACCTCTGGCCTGTACCTCAGTTCTTGAATGCATAAATAAATAAATCTTAAAAAAAAATATAGCACCCTCATCCAAGTGGTTTCCACCATGCCACTGTACAGCACTGAAATCCAATCTTCTCTCCATGAGGACAGAGGCCTCTTGCTTCATATGGGCTGATTACCTTTCCTCCAAACACAGTTTCAAATTCACCAAAAAGCCATGTCTCCCATGGAACAGTGAAATGGCGAGAAGGAATAAAAGGATATTCCTCTACTCAGGATTCCTTCACATGGAGAGACAACTAGCATAGAGAATGGGCTGATTAATAGGGAGGTAAGAACAAAGAGGATTTTCATTAAATAGAAGTAGACACATAAATTCTTCATCTAAAAATAAATGTACTTCTACCTGCCCCATCTAGTAAAATACATATGCTCATTTTTTCATTTATATTCTTCATCTTTAGGTTCAAAGTTATGGATTTATCTTTAATATCATGTTCTGTCTTGTTTTCTCTAAGCCAATCAGTAATCTGATCACATCCTTCTTCACCAAAACAATCATTCTTAAACTCACCTCTCTCTTTTCTGTTGCTATTTTCCATCACTTACAATTGAACCTTCATTTTCTAGCATATTCTGAGGAACACTGATCTTTTGAGAATCTCTTCAAAAAAATCGAGGGCTTTATATGATCAGACATATTTCAGAAATGCCACACATGATTTACTCTATTGTGTAAATTTTTAAATGCCAAAGAAAAAGACATTTTCCAATAAAGAAGCCTCTTTGGTTTTATACAAATGCTCGATCTTATTTCAAGACAGAAACTAAAAGTGAAACAAAACAAAAACCCCAAATAGCTCTTATAACCTCTAAGAACCAGTGTTCTTTGAAACACTTGAGAAATGCCTTACCAAAATATTTTAGTCAACTTTCTAACTAGTTACCTGGCCTCAAAGGTAATCATGCAAATTAGTCAACACATTTTATAATATAACTTCCTTGTCTAAAAAGATTCTATATATTCCCTATACTGCTTATCGAAAAACAAGCTCAAACTACTCAGGGAGCTATTCAAAGTTATCTTTCCAGATGAAAATGGCACTATTTTCTAAAACAAAAATCTTGCTATGATTAAATATGTTCTCTTATTACTGTCTCAAAGGACAAGAAACCTAACTTCTTTAAGCCCCAATTTCCTCAAATCCTATAACTAAAATTACATATCAAATTTTTTCTGGCCCATATTCCCATGTCTATGCTCTAATACACACTAAATAAATGCACTTGGACTTATTTCTTAATATATATAAAATACTCGATATGTTTTGCTTTACCCAGTGGGCACAGGGGAAATACAATGCAGTGATTAAAAATCTTGGGTCTATGGGCCTCCCTGGTGGTGCAGGTGGTTGAGTGCAGTGCTGCGAAGCTGTCTGCAGCCTCTGCAGTGCTGGTTCGATCTCCGCCAGCTGCAGAGCAACCCACATGGAGCGGCAGACCTCTCCTGTCTTGCCCGCTGCTCCCCTTAGCAGTGTATTTCAGTCAGCCTGTTCTGTTCCCCACTCTGTCTCTGATGAATCCTCTCACCCTTCCGCATATCTGGCCTGTACCTCAGTTCTTGTATAAATAAATAATAAAATCTTTTAAAAAAAGAACCTTGGGTCAGATGCTGGACAAGATCACTCAAAATGTATGTACTTTAAATATATTTAAAGTGAATTACATATTTTTTTCTTTCCTAACATCAAAAAAAGAAAAAAAAATCAGTTGGCATAATGAAGTGAGAGTATGTATGTTTTTATAGAGCTCCCTAATATGTAGTTAAATGATCAATATTAGACTGCATATTCCCTCATATAAATATCCAACTTTTATATTTCTTTATAGTGTTCCCATTTTGTATACAAGGGTCTTTGCTAATGGAAGTATTTATAAATTATTTTAGAAACAAAAATATCAGGTCTTTAAGGGTTCACAGGAACCATTAATTCAATACCTTTATATTATAAATTAGAAAGTGAACATGTATTTTATTTGCCTAGTTTTACATAGTTAGTTCATAATATATCCAGGTATAATTCTTTGGGCAGATACTTATCAGGTACAGATTTTATTTAATAAAAGTTTAGCAAAGGATTCACCATCTAACTTCAGTCCAAATTTTGAATCCACAGAATCTTAAGGAAATAAAAGTTCATGTTAAGTTACTAAATTTGGGGATGGTAACTGAATCAATAGAAAATACTTTGTGGATAATTACTTAAAAGTTGTATGAAAGAGAGGCAGATATTAAGTCTCCTCAGTTTATGTCCATTCATGTACAAGAAGACCTTACATTCCTCTAAACAAAATATTTATTTAGTTAAAAATACCATAGACCCAGTGTGAGAAAACTGAGTGATTTTCATCCTCCTTATTTGTTAATTGCTTAGATGTTATATAAGAAAGATTCTACTCAGTTAGCAGCTGTGTTTCTTTGTGTTCTGGATTTGTGTCTAGTTTTTCAACTTATAATTGATCTGGTACATGCTGTTCTTCAAAGGAAATGCTCTGTGATATTAAATACACTTTGGATTATGACTATGAAAAATAACTGGTATTTGAAAGCTACCTAGAATATTCAAAGTAGATGATAACATAACCCACGTAGATCTCTAAGAAAAATTTCAGCACCTTTTCTCTCCCTTAAGCAATGTCAAATTTCTTAGACTCACATTGTGGAATAAAGCATCTGAAAGTTGCACTGTAGCTTCACACACATACTTTGCATACATTGCCATGGAGCTCTTGGTAGTAAGAGAGCAGTACTATCAGACATATACCAGAGATAGTTTGATTTTTCTGTCTAACTCAGATCTCCATGAAAGCCTGAAAAACACTTCACCAAAATCAGCATAGCCTCATGGTGCTGATGAATGTTGATCAAGGACTCTTAAGGTATATTTGAATATGTAAATTATCTTGAGATATATACGTCTCATAAATGGTGCATAATATATATTTTACATAATTCAAAACACCTATATGTATCAGAATACAAATATTTCTGCTTTCCATTCCATTAACATGGTATTTGCTAAGCCATATGTAAAGGTTCAAGGTAATATATTTTTTTAAAAGAAAAAGGTAAGTCCTCACATTATATAATGTATCCAACTAAAGCATATATTTTGGGTTTGGTAGTGGTTGAAGTTTGTGAAATCACTCTAAGAATTTCTGTCACTCTTGTGGCTATAAATAGCATCAGGAAGTAGAGAATTGATGAGCCAAGGCTAGAAAGAAGAAGATAAAGAGACAAAAAAAATAGTGATGGGAGATCTGAGTGACTGGGGAGGGGAATAGAGGGGGATGGATAAAAACTAACAGAGAAGCAAAATATATAACGTACATTTTCAATTAGACAAGTGGTCTTGAAGTAGGAGAGTTCAGTCAACAAAACAAGTAGGTAAATGGCAGAAGCCAAAAAATACCAAGCAATTCTCAGAGGAAGAACATTCAGGCAAAGCAAATGAGTGAATATACATGACACATTAGTACCAAGAGTCATGTGGTCTCAGAGGTAAGTTTCTGTCTACACTAGTATTTGTATTTTAAATCAGTTTAAATTACATACTTTTTTAGGAGTAGAATTCAATCTTCAAGTTGTAGTGTTCACAGGAAGATAACAGGGTATGATCTTAAAAATCTGGCATATATTGAGCTAAATGGAGAAGAGTATAAAACAGAAATACAGAAATAAAATGATAAAGAATAATTTTTCTTAACCAACACATCTTTATTGCAATCCTACATCACCTTATTGACAGGTGGACAATTACAACCTGCTATGGAAAATAAATGAAGACAGAGGAATAAAATAATAACATTTTAGCCTTTATATTTTATGCAGTTAATTTACACACTTAGCTTATTATATTACTATATGTAATTATTCATAGTGAGATGGTCAGTTACTTTTTCTAGTTTTGTAGACCTGTTCAGGTTTGACTGCTGAATTGCTTAATTGGTATTTCTCTGGTTCTTAATTTGCATATAAACATCCAACAGTATTATGGCATTTTTTCACCATTTATGGAACTCTGAAATTTAAAATTAATACCCATCTTGCTTTCACAACCTGGGAAATTGACCTCCCTGTTCTGAAGTCATACACTCATATTTTAAGACCTACCATTATATAAGAGATTTTTGAAACATTTTCTGACTAATCAAAGCAAGATTCAGTCCTAGAAGACTTGAATTTTCGACATGTAATTTACATATTTTAAAGACTGATACTTCAGTGGTATTTGAGTTACAGGGAGCAAATATAATGGAATCTTATTTTTGTGTCTCCAAAGTCTATCCCAATGGCTGAGACACAGTGGAAGTTTTATTAATATTTGTGAAATAAATAAATTCTGGATAAAAGAATTCTGACTACTATTTTGATAACACTATCAACTTCAAAAGAATGAACAAAGATAAAATCAAAAGGAGACAACAGACAACACTGGGTATAAAAATTAAGGAAGATGTTTGGTTATGTGATCAAGACATTATGGTGGTAAAAGAGGAAATGCAAATGGCCAACAGGCATATGAAAAAATGTTCAACATCACTTGTAATCAGGGAAATGCAAATCAAAACTACAATGAGATACCATCTTACACCAGTGAGAATGGCACATATTAAAAACACTAGCAACAACAAATGTTGGCGAGGTTGTGGAGAAAAAGGAACTCTCCTGCACTGTGGGTGGGAGTGCAAACTGGTCCAACCACTATGGAGAGCTGTGTGGAGATTTCTTGACCTACTAAACATAGAGCTTCCATATGATCCAGCAATTCCACTCTTAGGTATTTATCCAAAGGACATAGAAACATTAATTCCAAAGGACACCTGCACCCCTATGTTTATAGCAGCACTATTTACAAGAGCTAAGCTATGGAAACAACCCAAATGCCCCCAAATAGATGACTGGATCAAGAAGATGTGGTACCTATACACCATGGAATATTACTCAGCAATCAAAAAAGATAAACACATGGGCCTCCCCGGTGGCGCAGCGGTTGAGTGCTGGGTTGTGAAGCTGCCTGCAGCCTCTGCGGCGCCAGTTCGATCCCCGGCTGCTCCCCGGCCACAAGAGGAGGGTCTCGCATGGTGCGCAGACCTCTCCTGCCGCCCGCTGCTCCCCTCAGCAGTGTTCTTCGGTCCTTCTGCCTGCTCTGCTCCCCGCTCTGGCTCTAGTGAATTCTCTCACCCTCCCATGCTTCTGACTGTACCCAGTTCATGTATAAACAAAACAAACAAACAAACAAATAAATGAATAAAACATGCCTCTATTAAAAAAAAACATAAAAAATAAAGATAAACACATGCAGTTTGCAGCAACATGGATGGAGCTGGAAGGGATCATGCTCAGTGAAATAAGTCAGAAAGAAAGAGAAAAATACCGGATGGTCTCACTCATAGCAGGAATTTAGAAAACCTAAATAAGGGGCCAGGAAAAAGACTAATTAATACAAAGTAAAAATTAAAATCAACAAGCAACTATAAACCAGAGATACACTACGGGTTGGGAGGAGAAAGGAAGAATTAGGGTCAAAATAAGGGGGGGTGCAATTGTATGGGGAATATAACCAAAATGAAAATGCATACATTGTGCAAAAATGAAAAAAGATGAAAGAATTATATAAAATTGCTGGAGCTGCCGCATAAAATAAAATATTAAAAAAAAGACATTACGGTGGTAAACACAAAACTAAATATCACATGGTAGAGAAATCACATCATAGAGAATTCAGTCAATACACTGATAGATTATCCAGAACATTCAATTTCAAGATATGATACATACATAGGTTTCAGGGCACAGCATATATTTATCATAGCTATTTTAATTTAGACTTATCTAAGCTTACATACCTGATAAGTAATATAAGTCAAAAGGTGAAAGACAAATACCAGATGACTTCATTCATATGTGTGATATAAACAAAACAAAGAATAATTGAATCTAAACCAAAACAAATACTAGACATCGGACTGTAGAACTGAGTCTATCAGAGGAGGAGGGGAGAGGTATGGAGGGAGGGGGCCCAATGGAGGATGGTGGAGGATTATGAATGCTTTGGTGGTGGGTATAACATGGTAAGACAAACCTGAAGGTATACACCGCCTATTCCTCCTACATCATACACAGTGTTGTAAACCATTACCTGAATAATAAAAAAAAACACAATTTTAAAAAAAATTCATTTGCCTAAAATGAATGTTCTTATTTTCCCATGGCAACTAACAAGAGTTCAAATTTTAGGTCAAGGTTGATTGATAGAAAATGGTTGGCAACAGCTGATGTGCCTATAAAATAGAATTAGGCTTTAGTTTTTTCTGTTGTTAATGATGTATGTATGCAATGCCAAGTATTTAGCAATATTAGTTAATCAGGGAATCCATTATGAATGATTAAAGGCACATTAAACATGTAATTTGTAATGCAGGCTCAGGGCTACTATTGCATTTTTTGCTCTAATGAGTTAATGTTTTTAAAGAAATGATTATGGTCAGCTAAAGTTGTTTTAACTCTCAAAGAAAAAGGTTTTTAATTAAAATTATCAGACTCTCCTTGAAAAACTCATTGTCTTTGTAAGGGGAATTTAGAAATTGCATCTTGAACTGAAATTAAATTTCCAAAATACTAATGAACTAACTGGAATTAACTAGATTCATTATGGTGATCATTTTGCAACATATAAAAATATTATATCACTGTGTTGTACACATGAAACTGATATAATGTCATATGTTGATTATATCTCAATTAAAATACTAGTGAATAATGTTATAAAAAATAACCAGTATGATCTTGGAAAAAGGCCTGGTTTGATTATAACTGAAGCAGAATTTGTTTAAATTGGAGAATGAGAGGAATAAACATCCTTACAAATCATAGACAAGCTGAAATACAACATCAAGTAGATCGATAACTTGACTATATTACACTAATTAATTACCCAACTACAAATGCCTGTGGAAGAAAGATTATTTAAATTTCTTGTATTCAATTCAAATCAGTAAAGATAGTGTCACCTTATAAATTGAATTGCATCTGATACATAAATCTGTTTAGGGAAAAACCTATCTCTTTTAAAATTTCCAATATTATAAGTAAACCAGAACATCACAGATAGCTGTTACTATCTAACTTGAACTTAGAATAGACTCAAAGTCAAATTTTCTGACTTAATACTTTGGAATTATTTTTTTTATTAATTCTTTGCTGGAGGAAAGCCATCTGAGATAAAGAAATGAACATTACCTATCTTGTCTGAATTTTTGAATTTCAATACCTAGCAACATGATATTTTTAAGCTTCTTTATAAGTGATAGGTCAAGGAAGGGCTTTTTACAGAAGGTAAATCATGTTTTCAAAATGAAATATTGAATATTGATTCTATTTTTGACAAAAGGAAAAGGGCATATGGAAAGAGAAGACTTTGTCTTTGTTACTGTCTTCATTATAATCATCATGACTATCATCAAAAGTATTTTTCATCATATTTATTTATACTCTGAGATTGCCAGTATATAGTGTGCTTCTAAGCCTTGCTATAAACAACAAAGAAAGTTGTTATTTCACTTACATTTGTTTTAAGAATTGTCAGTCCTATTTGGCTTTAAATGTAGTACATGTGGATGAAAATCTTGAGAGGAAACTGGAGAACAAAGTAATAGATAATATACTAATTTTCCTTTCATATTTGACAACTCACCCCTTTGTACTAATACAAATAAATGGAGTACTTCTTTGTAGATGGATAATAACTTTCAACAGAAAGAAGTTATTCTATAATACTTTTAATACCTCTTATAAATATGGCATATAATGGATATTTCTTGCCATCTAATTTGAGTTCAACCTGAAAAGTTGTATAGAAAATCATTGGTGATTGTCCTTTTATATTTAACTTTTTAATTGCTTAGTTGAAAATTCAAATAAACTTATAATATAGGATTTACATGCTTGGAAAAGCAAGCATATTTGGCTTTAACATTATATTGAAGAGGCATTTCTCATATACTCATTGATATGTCAGCCAACAAGTGTGAAGGTACAGTTAGCATCATTTCTTTAAGACATGATGCCAAAGGCAGCAAGCATCATTGTTTATTAATTATGGTTATTAACTAAAGCCCAGGGTGAACACAGAGAACCTGGAATTTACAGGGATATTAAGGAGCAAAATTTCCTTTCTCTATTCTGTTGAACTGTAGCATTTTCTGGGAAGTCTTTACACAGTGGGGTAGTTTTCTCATTTCTCAAATGTGATGAAAACCTTCCTCTTAATAGGAGACCAGGATCTTTGAAACTTTAAAATTCGAAGTGTTCTCTGAGATCTACTCAGTTATTAAGCAAAAACGAAAGCCTCAATTATTTTACTCAATATGCTCAAGTCCACAAAGTTTTAGAACCAGTAACAAAGTGTTCAATATGGCTATACAATGTGATATAATGGGGGAAATTGTGAGCTGAATATGCCTTCTCAGAGTCATGAAAGGCAGATTCTGTGAACAATGATCTATGGAAAATGCTGGAATATAGATTAGGTTAGCTAGACAGAGACTAGTAATCAATGAAAATGAAAAGAGAAAAAAATGGGGAATTTGAAATTGACATCAGGCGAGGTTCAGTACCATATTCCTGGGAGGATGCTCTAACACACCCCAGAGTGTCACTGGAGCCAGAGGAACCGTAACAGACACTTCACCAAAGAAGATAAAGATGATAGATATACAGTAAATAAACTAGAATACCTTCTGGATATTGGAGACCAATGCTAACCATGGCAGACAAGACACTGAGGAGGGTCGTCTTTGGTGGCACAGGGGTTAAGACACAGCACTATGAAGCTATCTACAGTCACTGCAACACGAGTAAGATCCCCAGCCAGGGAGGTGACCACATGGTGCAGCAGATCTCTCCTGCCTCACCCACTGCTCCCCTCAGCAGTGTATTTCAGTTGATCTGCCTGCTCTATTCCCCACTCAGTCTCTGGTGAATCCACTCCCCCCACCCCCTACCTCCACATCTCAGGCCTGCACACTAGCTCTTGTATTTGTAAATAAATAAATCTTTTAAAAAATAAGAGACACTGAAGAAATGCAACTTTATGCAAAGAGTATGTGAACAGAGGTACCAAGGGCAGGAGAGAGCACTGCAAATCTGTACTTCCATGTTGGCTGCTGGCCCAGGGCAGGGGAGAGCCGATTAGTGTAGATGTGTACACTTAACTAAGGGGAGTTGTGGTAACATATACCTGAAGAGTGTGATCCTATACCTCTGAACCATATATAATGATCACCTCAAAAAAGTAATATAAAGAAAAAGAAAATAATTTGCAGAATAAAATGTTCCATGAGTATCCAGAATAAGACAGTCAATAGATGAGCATTATTAATCACAGCAACAAAGACTCACCAAAATATTTATATCTGGCATTCAAAAATGTTAGCACAAAAGATAAAATTGTATCTGTGCTGGAAAGTATTAAATGACAAGAAAAACTTATGAGGCAACATCATCAACATATGGTACAATCCAAAGATAAGGCATAGACTGAAGAAAACAGACACAAAAGATGCATCTGATAAAGGACTGCTATTCAAAATTTACAAAAACTCTGAAAACTCAGTAGTGAGAAACATTTCATCTAACTAATAAATGGGGTCCAACACCTTAACAGACAATTCACCAAAAAAGATAGACACATAGTAAATAAGCATATGAAAGTAGTTCTGCATATTTGTCATCAGGAAAATTAAAATTAAGATAATAAATATCTCTGCACACTTATTATAGGGTCAAAACCTGGGACATTGACAACACCAAGTGCTGACAAGGATGTGGAGCAATAGGAAGAATTCTTTACATTGTTAATGGCAATTCATAGTAGAACCCCTCTGGAAGACAGTTTCACAACGTCTTACAATACTAAACAATCTTAAAAATACAATCCAGAAGTCTCACTCCTAGGTATTTTACTAAATGGCATTCATTTTTCTTACAGATTCATAGGCAGAGTAGTGATGAAAATGAAAACTATTTATTATTTAATGCCCCATAGCTTTTATTCCTTATATGAGATAGAAATATATACAATTGAGGGTAGAATATTGGACTTGTGATGGCTGTTCCTGAATAATTTCTGGCTGGCCATTCATCAGAAGAATTGCACCAATACAACAAAAAAGCGAAGAATCCTATCTCAGGAAATGAAGATGAGGGTTTTAAAAAAGGCAAAGAAAGAAGACAAAAAAAAATAAGAAATAAGTGCTTCTAGTGAAAAGTAAAAATGTACCACCAGAATGCATAAATGACATTAAATAATCTATTCTCCCAGTATTGAACGATCTGATTGTTGTACAGACTAGTTTATAATTGACATCATTAAAGATTATGCAAAGAAACAATCACTGTTATTAAATATGCATTCTAAAATTTGCAGTAGAAATTTTCACGAACATTGGTTAATCTTACAAAAGCACAAACAAAAATATGACAAACAAAATTTAGCGTTCTAATTTGAGCACCTACCTTATTTTTGTCAAAGTGAAGAAAGTTTGATATCCTGTTCATAAGTTGGCAATGTTAATATTTTTGTAACTTTGAAACATTTTTGAAACTTTCATAGAAAATTACATTTAATATGTTTTAATTACTTCTGAGTAATGACGCCTAGCTGAATTGCTATGTATTACCATTTATTGGTAAAATATCGGCTAAAACGTGTACAAGTTAAATTTGAAGCTTTGTAACATTGTCAGATTATTTCCTTTCTCACATACTATTCCTGGCTAAATTTAATTGCCTGAGATATTGAAAGGTGGTGTTTAACACTTTGCTAGAGAGAACGTTTGAATGCATGCTCAATTCAAACAGAACTAAATAATGTAATTCATCTGTTGAATATTAGAATATTTACTGCCATGTCACTCAATAACCCTTTTCTCTTTTTATCTCAAAAAAAACAGTTCATTTTGGGAAGCAATACACTAAACTTAAAGAGAATGTTTTCCAAGTTTTCTTGCAATTAGAGATTTCCACATTACTAAATTCTGGATGAAAGGATGCAGATGAGAGAGTTGTGATAAAATCTCAATGACAATAATATCCTAAAGTCTCATCATTATCTTGGATAAGCATTTATCCTAAGGAGAAAAGCTAGCCATATCAAGATAACACTTACATTCAAGATACTTTTATGCAATAGAATAAAACCTTGTATGTGTTAGCCACTGTTAACACACTATATGTATAAGCTATTATTGATACACTTCCAAGATTGATGTTTAGGAACTAACATAGTTGCCATCAGTAATGCTTTGGAAGCTGTCATACTTTTAGAAGAAAATAAATATGCTTTATAGAATTAATATGTCCTATTAATAAATAGAATTAATAGCTACCAACATATACCCATAATTAATTTTCTCTGATTATATATACAAGAAAATATAGTTAATTATGGGGATAAAGAAGACAGCTAGCTGAGATTTTTTTTTAAAGATTTTTATTTATTTATTTATTTATTTATTTATTTATTTATTTATACAAGCACTGGGTACAGTCAGAAGCACGGGAGGGTGAGAGAATTCACCAGAGCCAGAGCGGGGAGCAGAGCAGGCAGAAGGACCGAAGTACACTGCTGAGGGGAGCAGCGGGCGGCAGGAGGGGTCTGCGCGCCATGTGGGACCCTGCTCTGGTGGCCAGGGAGCAGCCGGGGATCGAACTGGTGCTGCAGAGGCTGCGGGCAGCTTCGCAACCCAGCACTCAACTGCTGCACCACCAGGGGAGGCCCTAGCTGAGATTTTTAAGCACCTTGAAATATAATTCGTATAACTTTTATTCAAAGACTTCCCAACTATCTGTGATGTATAAATAGCATAAATATATCTTTACTGCACAACATCTAAAAAAAGTTTAAAATCTAGGACTCTCCTTTAGTTATGTCTGATACAAAATTCACTGGGGAAATTTAAACATCAAAATTTATTATAAACTTCTTATACAAAGCATTCATTACCTTATATGAACCTGTAAAATAGTTGTAGGTTATTTCATTAAATTCTTTACATGTGAGATCAGGGTTGGTTTTCAAATGGATATAAATAGAGCTCTTAACTTTAATTTCCCTAACATTAAATATAGAGGAATATTAGGAATATAGAGAGGTGTATGGGGTTAAATGGTAATGTCTCTCATAATTTAGTCTACAATTAGATACTTATAATTGATGTTGTAATGTAGAAAAAGTACGTTTCAGGAAGGAAATGGTGAGTTCAGTTTTATAGAACATTACTGAGAGGAATACAGTATGCTGAAGGAGATGAGGTAACAATAGATTAAACAGGTCTAAAGTCTTGAGTGAGGACAAAGACTACTATAGAGATTTGAGAGCGATAAGAAGAAACATAACTATTTAAGGAGGCTGTAAAGTCAAAACAGAAGTAGGCCAAGAATGCCCTCATAGAGATGAGTGGATAAGGAGATGCCCTTGAAAAGAAAATCAGAAGGGGCAGAAAAGAACAGGGAGAATTAGTTACCTTAAGTCAAGAGGGTAGAACATTTCCTGAAGGAAGTGACTGGCAGTGTTAAACAAGTCAGGGAAGTCTAGTAGTACAAGACCTAATGAAAATATACCAAACCTGAGACAATTGAAATCATATAAGAAACATGTAGTGTTGGAGGAGAGATGAAAATTGGAGAGGGTCAAAGACTAAATGAATGGTGAGGAATGTGAAAATATGTAGTTAATTCTGTCACTTATAAGTCATGTCAACTTTTCTTCTTTGTTTCTAATTCTTACATTCGTATTACTTGTTCTTCTATTGACTGTTGTCTTCAGGAGATCACTAATAACAGTGGATGTATCCCAAATTTTTGATGTGTTCTTCATTTGGAAATAAATATTTGTAGATTTTATCATGTAGTTTGATATTTTCTTTGAATTTTTGATAGAAAACTATGTTGACCTGTGATATAATATTCAGATCCTCATTTAGGTACAAATGGCTCATTTCCCCAGCTGCCAGAAGTCTCATTTGCAGACATTTCTTAGCTGTGGAACTCCTGTCTGCATTGTCTTGTCTAGAAACCCATTTGGCACAAAGCAATCTCTTTCCAGGACAGCCTCTACCCAATGACTAATTGTCACAAGGGTTAGATGATAGCCTTGCTCACCTTTCAGGACAACTCTGAAGAGTGATCCCAGTTTTTGAACTCCCCATATAATCAGCTGAAGCTTCCTTGAAAATTGCATGCAGCTCAATTTTTCCCTCTGCTTTATCTTCTTTCTTCCCTTCTGCAAAAGTTGATTCCAGGATTCCTCCAAACAAGTCAATTCTATGCTAATTTTTGTTCTAGAACTTTTCCTAAGGAAGTTCAAGTTACAGCAATATTCTTAATCAGATTAATAATTTCCCTTTTATTTTTAGTTGTTTAATATATCTATCATTATATCTTTTTACATTTTATTAACTCCTGCATGGTTCTTGAACTGGACTGGTAGTATAAATTTAGACTCAACTTTTAGTCATGATGAAGCTCTGGTGTTATAAATTTTCACATGAAATCAATAGGAAATGATAAAAAGGAATCAATATGTATTGTTTGTCACTTGTGGGCATAAGGCATGCACATTTCTGACAGCTGGGGATTTTCTCTTTGCTCATTGATGTACAGCTATATATCTAATTTGCTTTAGTTACATTGGGGTTTGGTGAGTGGGGCACTTGGGTCCCTCTGAGAAAGATTTTGGCAGTTTGCTGCTCAGCAGCACACAGCGAGATTATTAAGGAAAAAGACATTTGCACAGACACAAACAGGCGAAGTCTGCTTTTTAAAAGGGACACAAACAGGCGAAGTCTGCATTTTAAAAGGGCAGGTTTATTACGAAAAAGAAAAAGAGAAGTGCTTGCGTAGACACAGGTGAGAGATGCATGTGAAAGGGACAGGCTTATTAAGGAATAGAAACACACACACAGAGGCGGGAAGGCAGTCTTGGGACAAGAGTTGTGGTTTTCCAGGGCAGAGGGTGTTCTTATATGCTGGACTTTAGAGGGAGTCATTCCTTTGTGGAATTTTATCACTTTAGGGTCAGGTTGAGTTGGTTTTCTGTAACGCAGAATCCTTTCTGACCCCTGGAAAACTTAGTTTCCTAGAACCTTCCATAACGACTCTTTAAACATCCTTACCCCCACTTCTGGTTTTTGACCTTGTGAATACTTCCATCCTAGTTGTCTCTAATCTAAGTTCCATCAGTTACATTTTATTTTGCATTTCCCTATTAGAGAAGAAGCTTCTGCATTTCAATCCTTCATGTTTCTCAAATCAGAAGTCCCAAATACAATCCCCATATAGTCTATTGTTCATGCAAAACACACATACACACACACACACACACACACACACAGAGAGAGAGAGAGAGAGAGAAAGAGAAAGAGAGAGAGAGACTGGGTTATATATGAGAAAACATTTTCCTGTTTTTAAATTTTTAGTAGTTATAGAAAAATCTCCTAACCTTAGGTCAAATTCCCTAGCAGCAGATCTTGAGACAAAGTATGTTCATAATTGATTTATTAAATCAGTACCCCCAGTGGAAATTGATAAATTGTGAGGAAAGAAAAATAGACAGAAGAAAAAAATCCAAACAACTATGAGATTTCAGGCAAAATCTCAGCTTCAAGTCAATCCCCTGGTGAACTCTGAAGTAAAAATTACATCATATTGTTTGACCTGATCAAAGCAAGAGTTAAACTTTCAAATTCACTCACCAGTCACTGATTAAATACCATCCAGAGGGACATAAATTCCATCACACTTTGAGCTCTCTGTAGTATAAAGAACATTCTTCTGAAGAAGAATAGAGGTGCAAGTCTAGAAGGAAAACATGAAGAAGTTGGGGATACAGCTTATAGAAGCAATAAAGGGGTCTGTGTAGAGGTAGTAGCAATAATGTCTAATATATTTCATATATATTATACTAAACCATATATTAATAATCTTATTAATGTATCATTATCTAATATTTATGTTGATAATATATCAAAATGTACTATATACTAATATATAATACCTATGCTAATAGATACCAGAATATATTATATGTATTAGTTAGAAAACGTATGTACCAAAATGAAACTTGTGTTTTCTAACTAGAGACTCAGAATTCTGAGTCCCTTCTAAAAGGGAATAACAGGATGTCCTTAGTTATATAACACAAAGTACAAAACTGCGGTGTTAAGAAAACATTAACATTTGTGAATACGATCTTTTGTCCAACCTTAAAGATATAAGTAAGATGAAATATTAAATATTATGGGAATTAGATTACAGCAATACACACACACACACATTGCAAATCTTGTATGTAAATAGTTTCGAAGGAGGATAGGATAAATTCTATCTGAACTGTTTAGGGGTTTGAAGTGAAGGTGGAGATATCAGAGAGAAAATTGTAAGTTTATTTCTAACTAGTCAGTGATCTGTAGACTCTTCTCAAGTTCAAAAGCAATGGTGTATAGTTACTTTGGTTTTCCTACTGAAGGTTCATATATATTGGACTAGGTAATTGAATTTATAAAACTAGATCCTTGATTTATCACCACTTAAAGAAATCAAAAACTCTTGTTGACTACTTTTTATTCATGAAGAATTTTATATTAATATGATTTTTACTACACAAACTGTTAACTTGATAACATTTAAAATTAACAAATAGTATGGACCCAATTTTCTCTGGAATCTGTGATATTATACTTGTTCTAGGAAGAAGCTTTATATAAAAATCTCTTAATGACTTTATATTGAGAAAGATTTTTTTCTATATTCAATTCTTGCTATATGTGCCAATGAAACCGAACAAGTGTATTTTCTACTATAAAATTTAATATAGTAATGCCATTTAAAATAAAAGTTAGAAATATCAAATGCCCAATATATCAAATATTCCAAAGAAAACTTTTAATTTGAAACCTTAAATTTTTCTCTACAAGACATATGCTTTATACAATAAATTAAATGAAGTAGAATATTAAAATGCTTCCTTCATTTGCCAATCCTCCAAAGTCCCTAATGTCAGCTCATTAATAATGAAGGAAATAAATCATGGTTTTTAAATACATATATGAAAATAAATCATTCTTTTAAAATATATATCTTTAAAATGAACGTTATGTTTTCAAGTGGGACAAGTGAGAAAAATCTGACTTACATTTTCAGATTAAACTCCTACAGAAAATTTCTCCCAAGAGCACATAAAATTATATAATTTAAAAATATATTTAAATTCTGGGCCTCCCTGGTGGCGCAGCGGTTGAGGACTGGGTTGCAAAGCTGCCCGCAGCCTCTGCAGCACTGGTTCGATCCCCGGCTGCTCCCCGGCCACTGGAGGAGGGTCTCACTTGGTGCGCAGACCTCTCCTGCCGCCGGCTGCTCCCCTCAGCAGTGTACTTCCGTCCTTCTGCCTGCTCTGCTCCCTGCTCTGGCTCTGGTGAATTCTCTCACCCTCCCGCGCTTCTGACTGTACCCAGTGCTTGTATAAATAAATAAAGATAAATCTTTAAAAAAATAGTAATTTAAAAAATATATATATTTAAATTCTTAAACAATATCAGCATAGATTTTTGTCATCTTCTTTAAGGTAATTTCATAAAGCTACAGTGCCCCCTGGTTGCTATTTTAGCTGCCATTTTTGGCCAGTCTTTAAAGAAAGTTTTGAGTCTCTGTCTGATCCATTCTATAAAATAATTAAAACCCTGCATATCAAAGAAGCTTCCTTAAATCAAACACGTTACATTGGAATGAACCCACTTGGGATTATAAGTATTTTAATATCATCAAGAGTTTCGTCATTGTAATATTGGAGAGAGTGATTGCTGGTTCATTGCATTTGTAATGTCACCTACATTTTACTTAATGTATTGAACATAGTTGGCTTTAAGCTTGAATTTCATCAGGACAGTTGTTTCCCTTTACCAGTTAGTTCTATCTGATGGAATATTGATCATTGTTGAATATGGATTATTATAGATTTTGGACACAATAAAGCAATGGTAGCTTTCAAAGAAATTTACTTCTTATTTTAATTTTGTTCACCCACATAGTGACAGAATAGAAAGCTTGGGATCAACTCCCTCTCTCCCCCGCCAAAAAAAAGCTATAAAAAATATTTTCTCAGAGGAAGATTCAGAAAATCAGGTCAGAGTCTGAGGACATTCCCACTGAAGACTCACATGAAGGTTAGTGGCTGGCTGCAGGGAAGGCTAGGAAGGAGGCAAAGGTGGTTGGGCCTGGGAAAGTAGCACCCCAGTCATTCAAACTGGAGGTGATTATTGATAGAAACCATTTATTATCAGTCATTTGATTTTTTGGTTGTTTTATTTTTCTGTTTTTTATCCATTTGTTTCTCTCATCTCTTTCTCTTAGTACATCTATCAACTTACTTGTTTCGTTGTCTGTAGGTCTCTATTCCAGATTTTTGGTCAGTGGTTGGTTACCATGGGGGATTTACTTAAATTCCTGTGTCTAAATCCTTTATGAACTGGTATCTGCACTCTGATATTTAACCTACAGGTTCTGATCATTCCTTCCTGCAATTTAGTGTTTTGTTGTTGACTTGTAATATTCTTGCTCATGTTTCAGATTTTGCGTTCTTGTCATTTTGCTCAGGGTTTTATGTTAATTTTTTTCTTTTCTTTAAAAGATTTATTTATTTATGCATACAAGAACTGGGGTTCAGGCCAGAGGTGTGGGGGGTGAGAGGATTCACCAGAGACAGAGTGGGGAGCAGAACAGGCAGATCTGCTGAAATACACTGCTAAAGGGAGCATTGGGAGAGACAGAAGGCTTCTGCTGCACCATGTGGGTTAGCATCCTGGCCAGGGATCGAAATCAGGCCATAGTGGTGATAATGCTGAGACTTAACCCCTAGGCAACAAGGGAGAACCTAAATTTTTTCTTTATCTTTGATTTTTGATAATTTAACAATGAAGTGTCTTGGTGTTGGTCATCTTGCATCTAGAATTTTGGGTGTTCTCTCTGTTTCCTGGACATCCATATGTCATTCATTCCTTAGGTTTGGAAAATTCTCAGCTATTATATCTTTTAAGAGGAGCTCTGCTCTCTTCTCTTTTTTCTCCTTCTGAGATCCAATTACCCTTATGCTTTCTCTTCTAATTGACTCTGATATTTCCCATAGGGATTTCTCATGTTTTCCTATATCCCGTTTTTCTTCGTTTTTCGAATTGGGTGATTCATACATTGAGTCTTCTATTCCTGAAATTCTTTCTTCTGCAAGTTTAATCCTATTGAAAGTGCCTTCTGTATTTGTCTTCATTTCATTCAGTCTCTTGTCATGTTCTTTTTTATTTGCAATCTCTTTGATGGAGAACTCCCTTTGTTCCTGGATCTCTTTTCTAAGATTTTGCACTTGCCTGTCTGCCTTTGACTGAACTTCCAGTGACTTATTTAATTTTTTTAAAAAACATTGATTTCTTACAGTATTTGTCTGATAGATATAGATCCTTTATTTCCATATCTTTTATATATGTCATAGAACTTTCGCTCATTTCATTTTACTTTACCATCTTGTTTCCTAGGCATGTGTATTGCCTTATTTGCTTTTTTTTTTTTTTTTTTTGTGGTTGGGGCACTGAAGGTTTAGTTTTGTTTATTTCACTTCTTAGTTTACTTTTAGTTTACTTTCAGAAGCTCTTCTAGGAGGAGCTTGTGGGGCTTAAATACTTCATCTTAATTTTGATAAGGAGTGAGGTTGGTCACCTCTTTACCTCCTTATCCACAGCAAGTTCTGTTCAGTGCCTCAGTTGTCCTAATTTCCCACCCTACCTTCCTGCTCCTCCTTTTTATATAAGATCATGGTCTATGAAGCTAGAACCTCCTGTGTAGAGCAGTTAGTTCTTGTTCACAAACCTCACTCTCTTGGATTCAGCTGGAGCTGGCAGGCAAGAGGCACCCAGACAGCTATGTGCCCCACTACAGCTATAGGCTATGGCTGCCACAGTAGCCTCAGCAGTACTGCCCTGGTTCTAGGGACCTGGCCTGCAAGGCTTATGCTCCTGCTTGATACTTTCCAAGGGAGGGATGTGCTGTCTCTCTCACCAGACCTCTCTTCTATTGGGCGCTCAATGGAGCATGGTCTGACTCTCCCTGACTCTCCCAGTTATTATATCTTTTAAGAGGAGCTCTGCTCCCTTCTCTCTTTTCTCCTTCTGAGATACCAATTACCCTTATGCTTTCTCTTCTAATTGACACTGATATTTCCCATAGGGATTGATCTTTTACTTTTGGAGTGGGGTTGGGGGAGAACGTTCCTTTCCTATGTCAGATTTTCCAATGTCCCAGGTCAGACCCACATACATGTGTGAATGCACTCCCTTTCTCAAAATCTTTTGAGAAAGATTAACACCTTGCCTCCCTGGTGGTGCAAGGTGTTAAGACACAGCCTGTGAAGCTATCCTGTAGCCTCTGCAGCATGAGTTCAATCCCTGGCCAGCCAGAGAGCAGCCCACATGGCACAGCAGACCTCTCCTGATTGGCCCACTGCTCCCCTCAGCAGTGTAATTCAGTCATTCTGCCTGTTCTGTTCCCCTCTGTCTCTGGTGGATCCTCTCATCCCCCATACCTCTGGCCTGTACCCCACCTCTTGTATGCATAAATAAACAAATCTTTAAAAAAAAAGTCCCTTTAGAGAAATTCATTTCCCCAGAGCACCCTATCATCATGCTGTGGCTATCTAACCTCCAGCCTGTCCTAAACATTATAAAAGCATGTATGTGAATCCCATAGCTAATATCATACTCAATAGTGAGAGGCTGAAAGCATTTCCATTAAGATCAGGAAAAAGACAAGAATGTCCTCTGTAACCACTATGATTTAACATAGTACTGGAAATCCCAGCTGGAGCAATTAGGTAAGAAAAAGACATAAGAGGAAGTTGAACTGAAAAAGGAGTGAAACTGTCACTGCTTGCAGATGACATGATAATAGGCCTACAGAACCCAAAGGCTCTACCAAAATACTACTAGAAGTAATAAATGAATACAGTAAGGTGGCAGGATATAAAATGGATACAAAAAATCAATTGCATTTCAATATGCAAACAACATTATCAGTAGAAAATGCTATAAGGGAAACAATCCCATTTACAATCACACCAAAAAGAAATAATTTCTTGAGAGTAAACTTAATGAAGGTGGTGAAGTTCAGATATACTGAACACTAAGACTCTGTTAAAGGCAATAAAACAAGAGACACAAAGAATAAATATTATTGAAATGTCCATATTACCTAAAATAATTTACAGAGCCAACATAATACCTATCAAACTCCCAATGACTTTTTCAAGGAAATTGAGTAAACAATTATAAAAATTATATGGAGCCATAAAACGCCCTGAACAAGTAATGTGTTCCTGAGAGACAAGAAGGTAAGTGGAGCTATCATACTTCTTGACTTCAAACTATACTAAAAAATAATAGTAATGAAAACAGTGTGGTATTGGAACAAAATGAGAAACTCAAAATCAATGGAATAGAATAGAAAGACTGGAGATAAACCCACACAAATATGGACAGTTCATTTTTGACAAAGGAGCCACAACCACACACGGAGAAAAGAAATTCTCTTTAACAAATGGTGCTGGGAAACATGGATAGTCACATGGAAAAAAAGGAGGTAACACATGCTTAACTCCATATATAACATTAATTCAAAATGAACTGAAGATCTGGATAGAACTGAAACCAAAGAGAGAGAGAGAGAGAGAGAGAGAGAGAAAGAGAGAGAGAGAGCAGCTTTATATTCAACACCTTTCTTTCAGGACCTTATTAACTTTAGCATTAATCTTTATGACAAGTTAAACAAAGAATATGCATTGGTTAAAAAAAAGTCACTACACTTTCAGGCAATGAGCTAAAAATGCAAACCAAAATCCTAGTCAATGGACCATGTTCTCATTTAACAATTTATCCCACTAGAGCTTGTAAATCCCTTGTTGAAATATCTGCAATTAAATATCTGCACACCCAATGACGTCAGTTAGAAATATTAATGACAGCAGCAAACAGGCAAAACAAATCTCAAATTAATCATCTATAGAATAGCAGATATCAAAGAGAAAGATTCTAAGTGGAAATAGTGAAATACCAATGAAATATTATATTACAAATCTAGAAACTATGGCTTCTGTGTACAACTCAAAAAAGTTTAAATGTTATATTTTATAAACAAATTTCACTATGTACATTTAGCATATTAAAAAAAAAAAAGAAAACTTCCAACTTGAAGCACCAATTAATTAATATTCAAGCCCTGTTCCTGAATGTTGTATTTTCCTCCAGGGTTTCCTTCAGATGAAAAGGCAGTTGTTATACAAAAATGCTAACAAAGTGTTATGATAAACCCATCTGTGAGAAATCCTCAGTTGCTAGTACAAGAACAATTAGAAGAGCTCATGTGAGCAGCTCTGCATCATTTCTTGGCTTTGACAAGCAGCCATGCACACAACATTTCAACAATATCCTCAGAGGGAGTCATTTCAGAAACAGCTGGGAAACACTCACCAAAGATGAAAGTCTGGCAAAAAAAATACTCAACTCAGGAACTTGCTGCTTTTGACTTTGAGGCATAAACATTTGCAGAGCTTGCTTGACACTAGAGTGTTAAGAAAAGGTAGTAGGGTAATATGGCAGGGCATTCATTATCTGCAAGTCATTTACCCTTTCTATTTAAGTTGGAAATTTCTTATTTTACTTATCATGTACAGGACTTTTACCTCCTTGTTAACTTTATTTCTAGGTATTTGATTATTTTTGATGCAATTTTTAGTGGGATTTCTTTCTAAAGTATTCCTCATTGTTTGCTTATAAGAATGCAACACATTTTTGTATCAATCTATTGAATTTGTAACCTACCATCCTACTCTACTCATTTATTGTTTCCAAATTTTTTAGTGGAATATTTAGGATTTTATATATACATTATCATATCATTTGCACATAATGATAGTTTTACTTCTTTTCCAATTTGGATTCCTTTTATCTTGTATTGGTGACTAACTGCTCTGGTGAAGACTTCGAATACCAAATTGAAATAAAAGTGATAGAAGTTGGGGCCTCCCTGGTGGCTCAGGCAGTTAAGCGCCGCACTGTGAAGCTGTCCACGCCTCTGCAGTGCGGGTTTGATCTGGCCGGCCAGTGAGAATTGCACACAGCAAAGCAGACCTCTCCTGTCTCGCCCGCTGCTCCCCTCAGCAGTGTATTTCGTCAGTCTGCCGGTTCTGTTCCCTGCTCTGGCTCTTGTGAATCCTCTCACCCTCCCACGCACATCTGGCCTGTACCTCGGTTCTTGAATAAAAATAAATAATCTTTAAAAAAAAAAGAAGTGATAGAAGTTGACAACTTCATCTGCTTCTTGATCTTAAAAGAAAAGCTTTTGGGGGCCTCCCTGGTGGCACAAGGGGTTAAGTCTCAGCACTATGAAGCTATCCACAGCCTCTGAAGCACAGCACAAATTCAATCCCCAGCTGGCCAGGGAGCTAACCTACATAGCGCAGCAGACCTCTCCTTTCTCCCCACTGTTCCCCTCAGCAGTGTATTTCAGTAGATCTGCCTGTTCTGCTCCCCACTCTGTCTCTAGTAAATCCTCTCATGACTTTGCACCTCTGGCCTGTACCCCAGCTCTTGTATGCATAAGTAAATGAATTTTTTTAAAGAAGAAAAGCTTTTAGTTTTCCACTATTCAGTTTATAGTATATGACCGTTATTATGTTGAGTCATGTTCTTTGTATCCCCATTTTATTGAGAGTTTTAAAGACTGTGCAGTACCATTGTCAATTGCTTTTTCATACATATTGATATAATCACAAGAGTTTGTCCTTCCTTTTGTTAATATAGTGTGTTACATTAATTTGCATATGTAAAATCATTCTTGCATCCCTGGAGTATATCCCATTTGGTCAAGGTGTTTGAATCTTTTAATGTGTGTTCAACTCAGTTTACTTCTATTCTGTTAAGAATTTATTCATCTGGCCAATTTATTGGTCAGAAAATTTCTTTTTTTCTAAAATCCTCATCTGTTTTTGGTGTCAGAGTAATGTTAATCTCATACAATATATTTGAATGTATTTCCTCTTTAATTTTTGGGAAGATTTTTAGAAGAATAGACATTAATTTCTGCGGAGTTTCAGTACAATTCACTAGATAACACCTTTTCCTAAACTTTTGTTTCATGGGAAATTTTTCATGACTGTTTCAATTTCTATAACTGTGATTTGTCTATTTAAAGTTTTCCTTTTCTTCCTGGGTCAGTTTTAGTGACTGTATTTTACTAAAATTTATCCAATTCATCAGCACATTATTGTTTGTAACATCTCATTATCTTTTGCATTTCAATATATCTGTTATAATTTTTCCTCTTTCATTTCTGATTATTAAATTTTCTTTCTTCTTTTGAACTTAGCTAAAGAGTTATTGTGTTTATCTTTTTGAAGAATTCTTGGTCTCACTGAATTTTTGTATTTTCTTTTCTGTTTCTATTTCATTTATTTCTCCTCAGGTTTTAAGTATTTCCTTCCTTCTACCAACTTTTGGCTTTGTTATTTATTCTCTTTCAATTTGCTTTAGGTGTAGCAGTAATTTATTTGATATTTTTCTTGTTTCTTCATATAGGCCTGTGTTGCTACTAAATATCTTTTTGGTATAATTTTTGTTGCATCTCATAGGTTCTGATAAATTGCATTGTCATTTTTGCTTATCCCCAAGTAATTTTTAATTCCTGTTTTAATTTCCTCATTGACTAAATTGTTATTGAAAGGCATATTTAGGATTTTGCCTATTTCTTTTTTTGTGGTTTTATAACATTGTGATTGGGAAAAAAATACTGTTAATGATTCAAACTTTGTAAGTCTGCTAACAATTACTTATCTCCCAACATATGGCCTATTCTTTAGAATCTTCTATGTGCACTTGAGAAAATGTAAATTCTGCTTTTTCGTAGTGGAATGTTTTGTAATTGTCTATTAAGACCCATCTGGTCTAGTTCATCATTTAAGGTTATTGTTTTCTTATTTATTCTCTGTATGATTGATCTGTTCATGGGTGTAAGTGGAATGTTAAAAATCCTATTATTATTGTGTTGCTGAAAATGTTATCTTTAGTTTTATTAATAATTGGTTAATATGTTTTGTTGCTAGATTATTTGGTGTGCATATATAAATATGTACTATGTCTTCTTGTTATATAAGCCCTTAATTATTATAGAATGTCCATTCCTATATCTAATGACATCTTTAACTGACTGCATCAGTTTTTTAGGTTATGATTTGCCTATAGGTTTGTCCTTCGGACTTTTACTTCGAGTCTGTGTTTATCTTTAGAGCTAAGATGAGTTCCCTTAGCAAAAAAAAGGCAACAAAAGTTGAATTTTCTTTATTGGTCCATTCAGTGACTCTCTAGTTTTTAACTGGCAAATTTAGACTGTTAACATTTAAGGTAACTATTGAGATATAAATATGTATTGGTCATTTTATTATATGTTTTGTAGTAATTTTACCATTTCTTTTAGATATTTTTTCTCTTATTCTCTCATGCTTTGATATCTTCCTTTTTATATCATGCTTGATTTATTCTTACAATTTCTCATGAGCATTTTCTATGGATTTTTATTTTGAGATGTTCTTGAACTTCCAAGATCACTTTAAGCCCTGCCTGCACACCTGGGGAAATTTGTGGGTGCAGAAAGAACCTATGGACCACCCATGAACAACAATGGGAGAGACAGTGTTAGCCTGAAATTGCTTGGAATCTTCTGAGAAGCGAGCTAGAGGAAAGTATCATTGCAAATATCTGCCTCAGCTTTGTAGCCATAGTTTGTAGGGAGACTTGTAGTCATGGTACTCTCTAGCAGTAATCTCTTCAATTACCACTTCTAAAGATCTAGAGGTGTGTTGAAATTAGGGTTCTAGACATTCAAACATGTGCAAAGATCTCAGTCTATAAAGTAACAGTTACTTTAAAATCCTGGGCAAAGAACCTAGAATTATTTCTTACAATCTGTGGATACAATCAGTGAGCTAGACCACAGGGCAGAAGAAAACACACAAACATACGAGAAAGAGAAAAAGAAATTTAAATCAACAATGATATTGTATGAACATATAGGATAACATCAAAAGGTACAAAGTCTGCAAAGGGGTCTCAGAAAGAAAAGACAAAGGGGTAAACCAATATTTGAGTAATGGCCAAGAAGTTCCCTAATTTGGGGAATCTAACAGATTTCCAAACAAAATGAACTACATAGACACATTTCAAGTTATTACAATAAAAGTGGTAAACACCAAAACTAAAGAAAAGGAGAGAATACTAAAAGCATCTTGCAGGGCAGAAAGGAATGGTCTGATATATTTTAAAAAGAGTTTACTGTTCAACTATCACCCTGAATAGAAGGAGGGAAAGAATTTTGCAAACAAACAAAAATTAAAATAATTCATCACCACTAAGCTGGCCTTTCTAGAAATATTAAAGGAACTCCTATAAATTAAAAAGAAATTCTACCTAGAAGCAATAAGACACCAAAAATATACAACATGGGAATGAAGTAAGGAGTAAAAATGTATACCTCATAGCGAGCTTGACATCAGCCTGCCAGTAGGATATACAAATGGAACCTTTCATTTAAACCTCAGGGAATTATTTATTTTAAAATGCATGTATAGAATTAGAAAAAAATTGATTTTCCCAAAAATCAAACTCAAATTATGATATGGATTGCAAAATGTAGTGATATAGTTAGAAACAAAAGATAATGGAAGTGTAATGATGTGGATGAAGTAGTTTGTAAAAATGATATATGTTGATGAAATGATGTAGGTGAGAGAAATCAATGCTTTATTTTCGCTTAATCTGAATAAATTCTACTGATTTTTCAAACTATCAGTACAGTTATTCATCACACTGTCCACCCATTCTCATAGGTCTTTGTTCAGGAATTTGCAATTTAATAGAATAAATAATATTATCACTGTAATCATGAGGTGAAAATAATTTCATTTCACAGAGCCTAGTAATATATTTCATAGAAAACAAAGTACAAGGTCTGTTTTATATTACATAATGAACAGAAAGACAAACTCATAGAATTTTGGTTGGAAGGTCAACGTCAGAATTAATGAGTAAAGCTGAAGTGCTAAAATGAGTTCTGAGGTGACCAAGAATATTATATTTGCCAGATTTTCCTATCTCAGTTAAAAAAAAAAAACTCATAATAAATACAGTCCCCATAAAACAGCTTAAAAGACATCAAGTTTATAGATAATACTAATTTACCTGAGTTCAATGGTGAAAATCATATACAATTCTCTTGATGTTTTAATAACTCAGACTTTGGGTTAATAACCAACATAACAGATAAGGATACAACAAAATTTATAATTATGGATATTTTCATGATGAGTTTTTGTGTGGTTGACTCCCTGAAATATCCTATGTAAAAGATGGTACATGTGTTTACATTTGAAGTTCATTGAGAGTAAATCTTATCTTTTATTTGCATTTTTTATTTCCATGATCTTCTTTTATTTTGTGTATTTTCTGTCTTTGGCCTCTGCTCCAACTCTTCCTGATCTCTTTTGACAGTGGATTAAGATAGCCTGCATTCTTGTTACCAGCAATAAGTGCTAAAGGCATTTGAGAACATCTATAAATGAAGATGGATCACCTGCAGCAAATTCAGTGTCTATATAATCTACAAAGCAAAAGACTGTCCTAATGTTTCAAATTGAAATGAGAGAAACTTATAATTTCTCTGCAATCTAATTTAGACACAATTGATGGATTCATTTCAGTGTTTGCACAAGGTACCATTTTATGAATCATTTTGGTTAAGATGGCATTCTTAAGGGCTGACTACAATCAATATCTCTGAATTGTACTTGAACCTATAAAACATAATTTTATCTTTTGATATTTATTTCCTGTAGCATATGGTCAGTAAGAAAATGTGTATTATACATTTGGTTTGTAAGTACTTTTCAATCTAATTAGAATTCTCAAAATTGCTATAAAATATCATCCAGATTGTGCATAGGTCACACAATTATTTTCAGTATAATGTAATATTTCAATTTCTTCATTAAATCAAAATGAAATCTTATTTCATCAAATACTCATCAGTTTTACAATTTAAAACAATAGTAATTCAACACTCAGATATACTTTCCAAATTATTTAATGTTTGGGATAATTACTATTTGAATTGGCAGGTTTAGTCTTGTGTTTAGGAAAAAACACAAGAGATAAAAAATATGACAAGTTCATGTAAGTTTCCTCTGGTCTTTTCAAAAGATATATTCAGTAGATTTACATTAAAAAGCAATAACTGAAGGCAATAACTGCCAATCTTCAGGGTAGAAAACTAACAACAAAATATTCGGCTACTACTTAACTAGTATTTGGGGACAGGAATAAGAGGAGTTGCTGTGGAGATGACCACCTTAACAAAAATCTAAAATATAACAACACTAAAAAGAAAAGAAACTGTCAACTTTAAAATATTGATACATTGCTTTCATTGTTACTAACCTTTACTATGGCTAAATCTGCCAATTCAAATAGTAACTTATACCAAACATTAATTATTTTGGAAATATGTAAATAGTACACCATTATCATAGTGAAGTGCAATAAATTTTAAAAGTATGTTGCAGAAAAAACTAAACTGAGAATAAATTGTAGAAGTCTGACTGCAAAACCGAAGGGTCTAATTGATTACGGTGGAAGAATGTGGATGCCTTGGTGATGGGTATGGTGTGTTAGCATATATTTAAAGAGGTGTGATTCTATATCCCTAACTCATATACAGTATTGTAAACTATTGCTACTTCCTGGAAGACCTGAAAGAAAGACAAAGACCAATCTGGCTTAAAGCTGAGAGGAGACTTTGTTATTCCCAGCTTTCCTACTAAGCTCATAGAAAAAAGCTGTTTCAGAATAACTGTGTTTGCATCTGAGTACAGATGGCATAAATGTGTAACTGTCAATTCCTATCTTTTTTCGTCTTACGCAAGACTGCTTATTTAAGAGTTTCTGTCACTGACTATAAAAGCAGTAGATATGTAATTGAATACAAAATAAGAAACAGGTTATATAATTTTCCACTTCCTATCTCATTTCTTAGCCTTAGTCTAAGTATCCCCAAAGTTTTTAAACATTTCTATAGCAAGTTAAAAGTCAGAGTAAGAACACTCCAGATACTAGGTTGGAGGAATTGCTGAGAGACTCAGTTCACAACAGGAATACTGGGGTGTTCAATATTCACAGTGATGTTCTGCTTTAAATAGGGGTGGAACAGCAGGGTTGGTTGAGGGGCTTTATGCTATGGAACCTGACTTCTTGATTTCAGAAATGGAGCCGACAACTCAGATAGCAAGTAAGCCCTCAACTTTGTAACATTTTTGTTCCTCTTTGAACATGCATGAGAAATGCCGTACTACATATTTAGCTAATATAGAATCCCCAGACTTTAAAACAGTTGCCCAACTAGTATTTCTGAACATAGTGATGCTTATCAGTGCTGTTTAACAGGTCAGGACTCCTTAGCATATGACATATTTTTAATATATGTTCATATCTAAAAATTAAAATTCTGAAAATAGCAAAGAGCAAAATTGTTAAATTTGAAAATAGCAAATTTGTGCAGACATATTCAATAATATCTATTAAACCCTTATCCTACCCACAAGCCAAATTGTGACAAGGTGATATTATCTGTAAAGGGAGGGCTTGCTTGGGGAATATTTGTGGATCCATCCCAAGAACTGGGCACAGGCTAAAGATGTGTGGGGGTGTGTGTGTGTGAGGATTCACCAGAGACAGAGTGGGGAACAGAACCAGCAGATTGACTGAAACACTGCTGAGGGGAGCAGTGGGTTAGTCAGGAGAGGTCTGCTGTGCCATGTGTGTAGCTCCCTGGCTGCGGATCAAACACGTGCTGCAGTGGCTGCAGACAGCTTCATAAGTTGCGTCTTAACCCCTTGCACCACCAGAGAGGTTCTGTGGATCCATGTTTTACTGGATTCTGACTCCTGGAAGAAAGTTTCCAGTCCAAGAAAGATGAAGAGACAGAAAATTGTCCTGTGAGGATGCTAAGGAAGGTGAAGATTTTTCAGCTGCTAAAGTAGAGAAGAGCAAGTCAGCAGACCAAGAAAAGACTATCCAGTGCAAATCATGGAATTGTATATGCCCATGATATCTGCCATTCTTGTCCTCAGGGTAAAAGTGTGATGGCCACAATCACAGAAAAGAGAGGACATGTAGAATGAAGTGGACAAAATAAAAGAGAATGCTAAAGAAAATGGCCAAGAAGAATCCAAGCTATCACTAAACCTCCTATAGTTAAGTCCTTTAAAAGGAGTGACTTTTTTATTAAAGATTTATTTTTATTTATTTATGCATATAAGAACTGTGGTATAGGTCAGTGGTACGGGGGGGGTGAGAGGATTCACCAGAGACAGAGTGGGGAGCAGAACAGGTGGATCTACTGAAATACACTGCTGAGGGGAGCAGCAGGCAAGACAGGAAAGGTCTGCTGTGCCATGTGGGTAGCTCCCTGGCTGGGGATCCAACTCCTGCTGCAGTGGCTGCTGATAGCTTGATAGTACTAGACTTTAACCCCCTGTGCCACCAGGAAGGCCCTAAAAGGAGTGACATTTTTGAGGGAGTTGGTTTTTGTTAGTTTTTAAACCTTGAGAAGGAATCCTATTCATCACAAAGATTTACTGGGAACATAAAGAGGGGGGAATAAGGCTCACAAAAGATGGAGCATGGAAGAAATGTAAACTTATACTAATAGTGAAATGACCAGGGTTTCAAAATCAAGTTGAAACATCAAAAATGAGGAATTAAGCAAATGTGGATAGTGGTTTACCTTTGGGCAGAAAGAAGAATGCTACATGCAAAATTCTGTGGATAATCTACACAGAACTTGAATTAGTTATTTTTCAAAGCTCAAATCTGACTTCCAGAAATTGATGATATGAACTGTCCTGAAAATTTTGTACACTCACTCTTCTAATGTGAATAGTATTATCTGTATTTCACAGAAATAAATAAATAAGAAGAAGAGGAGGAAGAAAAGAGTCACCCTACAAATGTGACTTTCGAACTACTCTTGTGGAACTCATCTTGACATCTTTTTCCTGGAATCTATTCCTTTGTATAAAAAGAGTGCTTGAGTAAATCTAACTACATGTGGACACTCATTCCAGTAACTATCAAGCACTCAAATTGCTCAAATTTATGTTATTTTAATGCAAACAACTAGATTAAATATTTTTCATCTAGGAGACAAAATAGCATCTTTATAGGGGAGTTCAAACCAAACATGAATTCTTACAAGTTTTTTTTTTTTTTAAAGAGTATGGGTCAATAAGGACCTTGTGGCTTGGAAACAGTCAATGACTATAAAACTTTTTGACAAAAAAAAGTGTCTACAGTACAGCTCAATATAACTAGATTTCAATACTTCTCTGCTTTATTCTTCACATATACACCCAATGATGTACATGCACACACACACAGAGCACAGCACAACTCTGTACAAAATAAACTTGTGCTGTATATCACTAAGGCCAGACATCATTTCATCTGCTATATCAGCTCTTTTTAACGACAAAGACACACACACACACACACACACACACACAGTTTCACCTTTATCAGCTTTTAGCAGCAGATCTCTGTCACAATAATTGAATAATTTAACCATTTGGGAAATATATTTTTTTTGCAGTACCAATTCTAGAAGTCAAAACATATTAAAATGTGTGCTCCTGTGTGTATAATGTCTTATCAGTCAATGTTTTCTTAACCTAGTGCTTGACATTCTTGGTAGATGGAAGGAAGAGGAGAAGCATCTGTAACCGCCACTGATATAGATCTTCTGTTTTGTAAAAATGGAGACATTTTCTAAAGGTTGTGCTGCTATAACATCCTGGAAAATATCAACTTATACCTAGGCCTACAAGCATCTTGGTGCATGCTGTCATTCTGAACTTCCTCTCTGCTAACTCTCACACCACATTTTTTTGTGTTCTGTAATAATGTGATATTCTTCTTCCCCTTCTTTTTTTAGTTCTTTATTTTCAACTTCAATCAGAACCATAGTTTCCAAATAGTCTCTTCCCTCTTTCATTGTCAGTGAAGTGTAAAAAGTGACATAATATGTGATAAATGAATACTTGCACAAACCACATTATGCACCTGTTAATAGCAGAAGCAAACTTCCTGGGATAAGACTCTATACTGGAAAATATAGAGAACAGCTCCTGTTCTGTGACTACATATCTCAACTGCAGTCCATGCCAGTGCTGCGTCATGATCAAAAATAGCCTGGAGCCTCCCTGGTGGCGCAAGGGGTTAAGATGCAACCTATGAAGCAATCCGCAGCCACTGCAGCACAATTTCGATCCCTGGGCAGGGAGCTACCCACATGGTGCAACAGACATCTCCTAATTCGACTGGTGCTCCCCTCAGTAGTGTACTTCAGTCAATCTGCCTGTTCTGTTCCCCACTCTGTCTCTGGTGAATTCTCTCACCACACCCCCCATGCCTCTGGCCTGTACCCCAGTTCTTGTGTGCATAAATAAATAAATCTTAAAAAAAATAGCCTGAAGATGGGAACTGACATGAGATTGTAAGAGACACTGGAAGGAAGGAATCACTGTAAATACCAATATCCTAACTCTGGTACCTACAGCACAGTAGGAAGTTTGAATTCTTATGGTCACTAGAGATGATCTTTGCTTGCCTACAACCCTGACACTCTTCTATGCCTGCTACTCCTGGATGGTACCAGATTTATTAAAATCATGCATCTCGTACTTCAAGAACCATTTGTGTACCTAGAAGCTAACTAATGAAAATAAGATAAGTCTACCAAAAAAGGACAAAATTTTAATCCAATGGAATACAGAAGTCCACTCAAATTCATTTGAAAATTTTTCCACTCCAAGAAAATACATTCAGGCAATGACATAAGTAAAATGATGAGAAATAGTTATTTCTGAAATTATGTAACAATATATTCTTGTTTTGCTTGTAAATAAAACATAACATCACACAGTTGATGCTTGTTTAAACTTTGCATACAAATATGCATGATGCCAACTGGATTCAATTTATCCTGTCTTAATTTGAATTAACTTGATGGATCTTTTGACACATGCTAAACAGACTAATTGTTGCTTATTTGGGTGCACTGAATCAGTGAACATGGCAATCAGAATCCAAACAGATGTTCATAGTTTCTGTGATTGCCCGGAGCCTGAGGGTAGAAGAAGAGGGAGAATCATTTTGCTGATTTACTTTTGTTAGTATCTGTCAAGGCATGGGCTGCATTACAAATGCATCTGTTAAAATAAGCAGACTTTGCTAAAGAGTTGTGAAGGACGGATATGAATGCTAATGATAATTTTACCTTTTGACACATTTGAGCTTACATAGCTCTGTGTTGTGACTATTTCCTGTTTTTTAAAGAACTTGAACATTACAAATTCCATTGAATCTTCTTACAAATGAATTGTAGAGAGAACTAGAATTTGATGAAGCCCACACCAACTTTAAAGTTTTCCTACGTTGTTTTTGTGTTATCAATGCAAAGTAAAAATGGCTGTATATATTTAAAAATAACCAAATTAATAGTTCAATCATATGAACAGAGTAAAAGAAGTATAGAGCTAAACAGTTCAGAGATTTTATAGCAATTTATTAAAACTGAGAGGGATCCATTTTATGACATATAACTGGCATATGACTAATAGAATTATTTTTTATTTTTCTTTCAGCTTTATTGAGAGATAATTGAATATCCAGTTGCAAGATATTTAAAGTCTGTATTACGGTGATTTGATAAACATTGCCTTGAGAAAGTATTCCTCCCCTACAGTAATTAACACATCTATCATCTAACATGTTTATCTTCTGTTTTATTAGGGTGGTTGAATTTATTTCTAAGTACGTTACCCCTTTTGATGCAATTTTATTATTTTTTTTAAGATTTAGTTATTCATTTACACAAGAACAGGGGTACAGGCCAGATGCATGGGAGGGTGAAAGGATTCACCAGAGACAGAATGGGGAACAGAACAGGCAGATTGACGAAATACACTGCTGAGGGGAGCAGAGGGAGGGGCAGGAGAGGTCTGCTGCCCCATGTGGGACTCTCGCTGGCCAGCCAGGATCAAACAAGCGCTGCAGAGGCTGTGGACAGCTTCACAGCACAGTGCTCAACCGCCTGCGCCACCAGGGGAGGCCCTTGATGCAATTTTATTTATTTATTTATTTTGAATATAAATATTTATTTTAAGTCAAAGTATGCAACAAATAAAACCTACAGAAAACAGATTTCCCATCACAATCTCTTGCTTTACCAAATAATATTTTGAAAACACATTTCCTTCAGTCATTATAAAGTTCTTAAAATACAAAAGAAATTATATCTGTAAGAAAGTCTAGTAGACCAGATGCTGTTGTCAGGACTTTTATGTTGATGGTTTTGCTTTAATACATCCCACGCCATCCACCTCCACTGATGCCACTTTGGCCATAGTAACCTCCACTGCCACCAACACCACGACCATAACCACCTAAGCCATCAGGAATGCCATATCCTCCACTGTAATTGTTCCCCATTCTCATTCTTCCAACTGACCCATAAGCGCCTTGATTATCCATTCCATCTCCGCCGTAGCCTCCCATTCCAGAACCTCCCATTCCAGAGCCACCTCCAGGAGTGGAATTCAAAAAGAGGTCAATGTATCGATGTTGCATGTTATTCTTATCTTTAGACATGGCAGCTACCGCATCTTCATGTGTCACAAACTCTACATCAGCTTCTCCTGTTGCTCTGCCATCACCTCCAATATCAATATGAACTCGTATTGGATTTAGTGGTGAGAAGAAATTAGCAATGTCATTTTCAGTTGCACGAAAAGGTAATCCTCTCATATGTACAAAATGACCACCATGAAATCCTGAACTTGCATCACCAGCTCCACCATAGCCATGCCCTCCCACACCTCTGCCATCTCTCATTCTGTCATCAAAGCCATCATTTCCAAAGCCATAATTATTATAGCCACCATAGTCATCAAAACCTCCATAACTTCCACGCCCAGCTCCATAATAACCCCCTCTTCCGCCTATTGGTCTATCATATGGTCCCAGTCGCTGTCCCAGCAATCTTCTTGGAGGATCATAAAATCCTTTGATTTCATTCCTGCTACTTCTGAAGATCTCAATATACCTTGAAAGAACTGAACTATTTCCTCTTTGCTGCAACCAAATGGCAGTCCACGAAGTCATACTGTCCCATCACTAGCGTCATTTGGACCATTATGTATCATAACCCAATCCATCTCAATACTGTTTGATTTTAATGCCCCTTTTTACTTCAGATACCCTGCTGGGTGACAGTAGTGCCAACTCCTATGCTCGTGGGGTCCAGTCTAAGGAGGGAGCAGAAGCCCGCCTTGTGTGGCCCTCCCTGCAACAGTACTCTCAACTGTCTCCGGCCAATGCAATTTTAAATGAGATTTTTAAACATTTGGTTTATGGATAGTTTGTTGTTAGTACATAGAAAGGCAACTAATATTTGCATATTGATTTTATATATTCAATTTTCTGACATCACTATTAGCTCTAACAATTTTTAGATGGAGTCATTGTCTTCTAAATACATGCCATGTCATCTGCAAATAGAGACAATTTTATTTCTTTCTCTCTGATTTGGTTGGATTTACTTTTTTTCTTGCCTAATTTCTCTGGCCACCTCTAGCTGCATTCCTCTTATCAGAAACTCATTTTATCATCCCAGGTGAAGAAGTGCTCATTATCTTTACCTAAAGATACTAATCTCGTTTTTTTATTTGGATTAATTGGTCACACCAAGGCCTCAGTTCTTTGGTTCAAGAAAAGTCATGAAGGTGCAACTTGTCTGGAATTTTTGTTTTTTATAAGGATGAGAGTGGCAATCTTCTTAGCTCTCTTCATGTCAAGAAGAGAGCAGAAGTCCAAAGGCATGATTTTTAAACTGATATTTGAAAGATGAATAAATTCACTAGGTGAAGGGGGTAGGCCTAAAGAGAATTTGGAGTACAGGAAACATGGTCATTTTATGTGGGAGTGTGACATTTTCAAGCAAATGAAAAAGAAGTCATGAGGGCAGGGTAGCTATGCAAAGATTTAATGTCTAGAGAGGTGGACGTGGGAGAGCCTGGGGAAGTGGGGCAGGTCACATGAGGTCTAGAACCTTACTAGACTTTATTCTACCAGCAATAGGAATTCTTTGATGCATTATAAGTAATTTTCAGAATTTTGTTTTGAAATGTTTACTCTGGATATTCTGTTAAACTACTAAAAATCCGGCCTCCCCGGTGGCGCAGCGTTTGAGCGCTGGGTTGCGAAACTGCCCTCAGCTTTTGCAGCGCTGGTTTAATCCCCGGCAGCTGGAGAGGGTCCCACATGGCGCGCAGACCTCTCCTGCCACCCACTGCTCCCCTCAGAAGTGTACTTCGTCAGTCTGCCTGTTCTGCTCCCCGCTCTGGCTCTGGTGAATTCCTCACCCTCCTGTGCTTCTGACTGTACCCAGTGCTTGTATAAATAAATAAATAAATCTTTAAAAATTAAAAAAAAAATTATAAACTACTAAAAATCATGCTGATAGACCAATTGGGAGCTTCTGCAGTCATTGAGGTAGAACAAGATGTACTTCTGAATTAGAGAAATAGAAGTAGATATGAAAGGTAGGTGGCATAATCCTTTTTTTTGAAGAGTTTGTAAAGAATAGTAAGTGGGCCTCCCCAGTGGCACACGGGGTTAAGACGCAGCACTATGAAGCAATCTGCAGCCACTGCAGCGTGAGTTTGATCTCAGGTCAGGGAGCTACCCACGTGGTACAGCAGACCTCTCCTCACTTGCCCACAGCTCCCCTCAGCAGTGTATTTTAGTACATCTGCCTATTCTGTTCCCCACTCTGTCTATGGTGAATCCTCTTACCCTCACACCTCTGGCCTGTACCTCAGGTCTTGTATGCATAAATAAATAAATCTTAAAAATAAAAAGAATGGTGAGAAGAGTGGGTAGTTATTACATAGGAGCTTTTGAAGCTTAGATTGGAAATGGTTTACGATGATATTGTGAAAAACCATGCAGGCCATGCTAAGAAGCTTGTATTGATTTTTTTCTTCTACAGTGAATAATGATAACAGTTGGTTTTAAATTGAGTTATAACATGATCATATTAGATTTGGGAAGAAATGACTTAAACCACTAAATAATTATCTATGTGGATGGGCTGTCATTACATTATGAACAGTAAATGCAACATATTTAAATCTATGTTGGTATTAATGTAAAGAGCATTGTAAAACTAGATTTGAATTGTCTTTACTACCAAATGAATGCATTATTATGACAAAGGAAATTTAGATCTCTCCAGCCCTCCAAAGTCAGTAAAATACATTAGTTGTGAAATAGAAATAAGAAGACACATAAAACTTGATTTGAAGGTGATGAAGATGTTGATAGAGGAAGCAGTTGATAGATAAAAAAGAAGTTATATTTGATCATTTGTCTACTCCTTTTATGGTTCAAATAAAGCATAAATGAAAAACACATTACATTTTATATCATAGCAAATTTATAAATCTGACTTAAAAGGTGAACAGTCATTATATGTTGTTTTTCTAGTTTTCAAGTGTTGATTTCTAAAGATATTCAACTATCCACCCATTTGTTTATTCAAATTATCATTGAGCATCCATTAAACACTAGAAATTTTGCTAGTATTACAGACCCAAGGAATTTAAGGATTTCAGTGACATGCATTGTGTTCTTAAAGAACATCTAAAAATGAAACAAAGGCTTCTTAGTGCAGTAAAGTTATAAGCTAAAGAGAGAAAAGTAGAATTAAAAGCACCAAAGTGAGCCAGCATGGAGTCATGTAATAAAGTAAGGCAAGACTTCCTGAAATTACTTGTAATTCATTTACTCCAAATCAGCAAAGTGTTCATATGTTCTACACCAGGCACTGTTAATGTTTAGGCTTCAGGCATTGACGAGATATAGTTACTAATTGCTCATTATAATCTCATGAAAAAGATACACAATCAACTAAAATATCAAATTCCCATATCTTACCAGATGAAACCAAGGGGTCCCCAGGGACCCCCCCCCAGCTGTTAAAGGGAAAACCCTATGTTGCCCATTCTTGGGGTTCCTGCCATCCACACACAAAGACAATATTATCAGTGAGTGTCTGCAATGTCACACACTGGGTGGAATTTCCAAGCCAAGCCTACTAATGGAATTAGAATCCAGAATGAAAGTTGGAGCACATAAAAACTTAGATAGGAAGTGAGTAAGAGTGAGATTTGAAAGAGCAAAGTGGTGGATCAGTACTTCCTGTAGGAGGAAAGAGCAAGACAAAGAGCAAACAGGTTAACTTTTAGTTTGTCTCATTGGGAATAGACTATCTCATAAGTACTATACATATAATGCATCACAATCATCGTAAGGAATAGCTAGTATTATAGTCATACACCACATAAGAACATTTCAGTCAACAAATGGGCCATGTAGACAAAGGTAATCCAAGATTTCTATTGCCTGTTGATGTGGTAGCCTGCTGACAGTAGCCTGAGACATCTCCTATTTACTGTTCCTCTTGATAACATCATTTTCCCTTATTCTGGATTTAATTTCATGTTATTTCATTTGTCATGACACTAAATTTACAAAATCCACTGATAAAGTTGCCAGTAAGAAGCCACATTGATTGATTGACCTAGAATCACATTAAATATGATTAAGGACTACAGAAGTAGAAAATCAGTAATGGTTATTGCTCACCAGTCAGCCATGTCTCATCCCACCATAAATATGATCTTGAAGAACAAGAACAACATGACAGTAGCTAATAAAGAATCTGTTTCAATGAAAGCAATAAGACTAACAAAAATGAGCTTCCCTGGTGGCGCAGCGGTTGAGCGCTGGGTTGCGAAGCTGCCCGCGGCCTCTGCCGTGCCGGTTCGATCCCCAGCTGCTCCCCGGCCACCGGAGGAGGGTCCCACATGGCGCGCAGACCTCTCCTGCCGCCCGCTGCTCCCCTCAGCAGTGTACTTCGGTCCTTCTGCCTGCTCTGCTCCCCGCTCTGGCTCTGGTGAATTCTCTCACCCTCCCGCGCTTCTGACTGTACCCAGTGCATGTATAAACAAACAAACAAACAAACAAATAAATAAATAAAACATGCCTCTATTAAAAAAAAAAAAAGACTAACAAAGATGCTGGAAGTCTATATCAGATGTGAATTGAAGATCAGAATAACAAATATATCCTCTCTGCACATCAAAATCATGACCAAAGCAAAAAGTCTGTGATGTTAACAGAAATAGGGAGACCCATTAATGTGTAGAATTTACTGCCACCATTGGGAGTTTTAAACAATTTAAGCATCATCATTTATTAGAAAATGTGAAAATGAGTGTTGAGTATGCAAGAACTGGTGTAAAGGTAAGAGAAAAATTTTTTTTTCAAACTCTAGATGATTGTGCAGTTTGCCAGAGCAAATCATCAATATGGATGAAATCTTATTCTGAAAATAGATGCCGGCAAGGGCTTTCATCTGTGAGAAGGCCAACTCAATACCAGGTTATAAAGCTTTTAAGGAGCATTATGTGGGCTGTAAATTAAAACCCTTTGATATCTGACTTACTGAGAACCCAAAGACTTTAAGTATACCAATAAGCACACACTGCCAATGCACTACAGGAACAATAAGCAACCATGGGTGACCCAACTCCTTTTCCCAGATACTCTTGCCAATAACTATGCTAGTGAAATAAAGAAGAAATTTATGGAGAATAATATCACCATCAAGTTTTTGTTTACTGTTGATAATGCTCCCTAACATTCACCTTTTATTGGTAACCCTCATGCAATATCACGGTGTGTTTCTACTTCCAAACACTGCAACTAACCAATGGATCAATGAGTTAAAGCAACTTTTTTAAGGGCTGCTACCTAAAAAGGACCTTTGCTAGGCTATTGCTGCAATTGGGAAGACACTGATGCCATTTTGGATGGGTTATAATGTCTATGACTGTATCAAGAAACTCACTTGGGCATGGTGCAATGTCACCAGGGAGTATTTAAGTGATATCTTGAAGAAGATATTCAAGACACTGCAAAGCACTTGCCAAGGATGAGAAGAGTGCAAAAATCAACCGACTATCAACTTTAAATGGTATAAATGAGGATGCCATTGAAGTACTCCAGAGGTGATTCCTAAAGAGTTGACTAATTAAGAGTTGTTGGAACTGAAACAGAAACAGGAAACTGCAAGAGAAAAAAAAGAATCCCAAAGAAAATTCAAGTGAAGAACTCAGCAAAAGCTTGTGTGGATTTCAACGAGCTCTATAAAATGTTTGAAAATATGGACTCCAAGACCAAAAGGTTTTCATTAACAGAAAGGAACATTCATTGCACATTATTTTTTACAAGCACACCTATGATTAAAAAAAGAAAAAAAAAGAAAAAAAAGAAACAACCACGCAAACCGCATGGAAAAGGCCAACACCTCCTCACAAGAGCCTCAGGCAGGCCCTCCAGGCCATATTCGAGAGGAAACTGTGTTTTCATGGGTGATGACAGCTCCATGGAAGTAATTGGCCCTGAAGATCTTCCAGTGGAATGAAGTGTGGAGGTAGAGAATGTGATATTGATGCCCTGGACTCTGCAACCTGGGCTAACGTGCGTGTTTGTATCTAAGCTTTTGACAACAATCACAAAAGTAAAAAAAAAAAAAAATTAAAAATTAATTAAAAAAATAGATAAAAGCTTATAGAATAAAGATATAAAAATATTGTTTGCAAAGTTTTACAGTCTGTATTTTTAAGCTTGGTATTATTACAAAAGAGTAAAACAATTTTAAATAGAAAATTTACAAGATTTATAAAGTAAATATAGTAGGCTAAGGTCAATTGATTATTCATCAAAGAAACTTTATTTTTATAAACTTGGTATAGCCTAAGTGTACAGTTTATGTGCTTCTCACTTTACTACTCACTCACTGACACCCAGAGCCACTTTCAGTCCTGCAATTGCCATTCATGATAAGAATCTTGATGTCATGGGCCCCCAATTTATGAGTTATTTCCTCCTTCCTAACAAGGGATAGAAAAAATATTCCCACAGGGCCTTCCTGGTGGCACAAGGGGATAAGTCTTAGCACTATGAAGCTATTGGCAGCATGGGTTCGATCCCTGTCCAGGGAGCTGACCCACATGGCGCAGCAGACCTCTCCTGTCTCTCCCGCTGCTCCCCTCAGCAATGTATTTCAGTCAGTCCTCCTGTTCTGATCCCCACTCTGTCTCTGGTGAATCCTCTCACTCCCCACCCCCACCCCCAGCACCTCTGGCCTACACCCCAGTTCATCTACGCATAAATAAAATTAATGTTTAAAAAAAATCCTTCTCTGCACCTCCCACACCCTACCCTACCCTCACCACCCCATATCGCCCTCCAACACCTCCCATTTTATCCTTTCCCTTGAGGAAGTTGGTTTTGCCTAAAATAATATTTCTTTTGTTAATAACCTTGTCTCATTCTCTTTTTTTTTTTTTTTTTTTTGTGGGACCCTCACCGGGGGCTGGGGAACGAACGGGGGCTGCAGAGGCTGCAGGCAGCCTCGCAGCCCAGCGCTAAACCGCTGCGCCACCAAGAAGGCCCTCTCTTTCTATTTTTAATGATGTGTACTGCTTTTATTAGAAAGTCACAACTTGCCTTTTATTTGGTAGATGTGTCTGAAAACGTCAGTAGTAAGGATATTGATTCTCATTATTTAAGTTACTTTAGTGTGTATTTGACTTCCTTTTAACAAAGGTTTTCATTCCACATTTAAAAAAAAGGAGACTGCTGAGTTTTAAGAAAATCTGATATACAAAAATAAAATTTTGAGACAAAACTATAAAACACTTCCATACTGTACAGCTCCTACAGTCTGTTTCTGCTGTCTTAGATCTCTAAATTTATGCCAATGAATTTGAAGACTGCAGACAAGTATTTTTTGCTCTCCTAATTAAAACATCAAAATTGGTTCAAGGAAAAGGAAATTTTCTCCTTTCAATGTCAGTGAGTTCTTCAGGAATTCAAAATACACAGCTTTTTTTTTTTTTAAGATTTGTTTATTTGTACAAGAACCAGGGTACAGGCCAGATGTGTGGGAGGTTGAGAGGATTCACCAGAGACAGAATGGGGAACAGAACAGGCAGAATGATGAAATACACTGCTGAGGGGAGCAGCGGGCGAGACAGGAGAGGTCTGCTGTGCCATGTGGGATTCTTGCTGGCTGGCCAGGATGGAACCTGCACTACAGAGGTGCGGACAGCTTCACAGTGTGACACTCAACCGCCTCCTCCAGCAGGGAAGCCCAAAAAACACAGCTTTTGAATAAAAGAGAGAAAAAGAGAGAAAGTGAGAAATTGAGCAGTGCCGTTATGAGGAGACAAGTTAGTTCATACACTAAGTTGCAAAAAGAGATCCCAGTATGCTATGTAACTGTTAGCAGGCAGAATGAGAGGGGCACCCTGGGCATCCCCAAACCTGCCTGTTCTAAAAGGGTTCTGCCATCCGTGGCATAAAGGCAAACATACTCTTAGTGCATAAGAACTTCAATGAAAAAGAGCTTTAATACAATTAGTGCAACAGAGAGTAGAGAAAGAATAAAATTAAAATAGTTTCTTCATGAGGGGCCTCCCTGGTGGCGCAAGGGGTTAAGATAATCTATGAAGCTGTCTGCAGCCACTGCAGCACGAGTTCGATTCCCCAGCCAGCCAGGGAGCAACCCACATGGTGCAGCAGACCTCTCCTGTCTCGCCCGCTGCTCCCCTCAGCAGTGTACTTCGCTCAGTCTGTCTGTTTTATTCCCCACTCTGTCTCTGGTGAATCCTCTCATTCCCCCCCCCGCACACACACACATCTCTGGTCTGTACTCTAGCTCTTGTATGCCTAAATAAATCTTTAAAAAATAAATGTCTTCTTCCACATTCCCCAGGCCCTGGCCCAAGTCCAAGACCAAGAAACCAGCATGAATTCTTCTTTACAATTTCCTCTGCTCCTTGTCCCTCCTCCTCCTGGTCTTCTTTCTGTCTTCTCTAGCTTCTCCTCCCTGCTCAGCTGTACCCTACCTTGGGTGGTGCAGGGAACCTGAAACCTCCCTTTTCTATGCATATAACACTGTTGCATGCCTATTTACATACTAAAAAAAAAATGTTACACATGATTTTGTGGGGCCAAGATTGAAGGAGATGGACTGGAAGAGTTAAAAATTTTGTTTTTTGATCATAGATCTGTTCCATATTATTTGTGAGTTAGTGGTTATTAATCTATTTATTTGCCACAGCTTATCAGACATTATATTTATATGTACGTTATGCACATTATGTTGGCGGCTAAGAGTAGAAAATTTAGGGTGGAGAAGTAGAAAATTTAGAGACTGGAAACTGGAGGTGAGGGTAGAAATGAGTAGCTCAGTTGTTAAACCAGCTGTAGAATTTAAAAATCCTTAGACAAACTGCTATAGCAAGTTATCAGATACTTTTGAAAGCTGAAGACCCAGACCAGAGGTGGAAGATTAAGGGCCACTGTAGAGAGTCACTGGTCCTTACAAGTTGACCCAATCACACCCTACAAGTGATTCATATAATAAACGATCAGAAATCCAGAAAGGAATGAACCCCGCCCTAAATGAACACTGTATAAGTACAATTTTTGCTCTGGCAAAATGCTGTTTTACTGCCTGCCTCTGACTTTGCAGGTGTTTCTTTTTACAAACCTTTTTCCTTTTGCAAAGCAGGAGCGGCAGCTCTCCTGCCCACCTGTGACAACACAGGTGCTTCTTTTTTCTCCTTTCCCAGTAAACCTGTCCATTTAAAATGTAACCCCGGCCTGCCTGTGTCTCTGCAAAGTCCTTGTTTCCTGGGTAAAACTTTCTTTGTGCTGCCGAAATGGGGTGAGCTCTGCCAAAACTTTTCTCAGACACAACCCAAGGACGCTACTCAATGAATCCCACAACTCAACAAAACAACACTATGTTATACCTTATCAAAGGTGATTAAAAAATCAATAGTATATACAATCTTAGTTATCTGTATCAGTAGATAAATACAGGATCACATGTATGGGAAAGGTATTACCAACTTAGGAAGGAAAGAAATTCGGTCATGCGTTTTGCTGTACCTGTAACTTCTTATTCTCTCTTTTATGAAATAAATTAATATGTATTAAGTCTGGAGGTTGGATTCATAAATACCTTATTTTCTGTATTATTTCTTTAATATGAATCATTCAATTTTTTAAACATTGTTTTTGGAAGTAATCATAGATTTTCATGCTATAAGAAATAATTCAGTGAGATCCTATGTACAGTTATTGTCAAAGAAAACATCTTGGGAAACATAGTATAGTATCACTACCAGGACAGTGGCAGTAAAGATAACTTGATACTGAAAATTTCCATCTTCACTAGGATCACATGCTGCCCTTTTAGAGACACATACACCACCCTCCTATATCTACTCCTTCCTTAACCTCTGGCAATTCCTCATCTGGTCTCCATTTCTATAATTTTGTCATTTCAAGGCTATTATATAAATGGAACTTAGTTATGTAACTGTTACAGGGCTGCCTACCCCAAAGGGAAACAGGATGGCCTGAAGGTGGGTCCTCCCCTTAAGCTCAGGACAAGACTCAAAGGCAAACACACAGGGTAAAGTCAATAAAAGGTTCATTTTCCAGGGAAATAAGAAGAGGGGAGCCCAGAGAAAGAGAGAGAGATTAGTTGATCAATATGTCCTACCGGTAATGCCGTCTGAGCTGGAAACCTGGGTAAACGCTGAAGGCAGGGAAAACCAAGAGCACCCACAGGCCCACCTGTTTTCAGATTTGTATCAAGTATGGCTGCTTAACTCCACCTTTGGTTCCCAGCAATCCCCACTTCAAAAATCAAGAGTCATAGCATGTCTATGCATGATGGGATATGTAGTCCTTGGTACCTGGGATCTCTATAGCCTGGAGGTGGGGTGGAGTCCACAAAACATCAGTAGGTGGAGTTTATTCAGGGCATAATGTTCCCCCAACAGAACTACAGTGCCCTTATTCCTGGGTTTCTGGTTTGTAGACAGATCATGGAAATTCTCAGCCTCATAATTGCATAAACCAATTCTACAAATAAAGTATCTATCTATCTATCTATCTATCTATCTATCTATCTATCTATCTGTTCTATTTCTCTAGAGAACCCTGACTAATACAGTTTCCTTACCATATGGGGTCAAGTTAGAGAGTAGCTTTGTAAAAGTAGCTTTGTAAAAACTTTAATGGAGACTGTTATGAACTGGGTGTTTGCTCCCCTTCTAAATTAATGTGTAGAAGTCTTAGCACCCCCCCCCATTGTAATGGTATTTGGAAATAGTACCATTGGGAGAAAATTAAGGAGAGTAGAGATCATAAAAATGGGGTCCTCATGATGGGATAAGTGCTCTTATAAGAGACATAAGAGCTTCTTCTCTCTCTTTTCTACTGCCCCTCACCCCTCCCCTCATATGGGGAGTTAACAACTCTTCTTGGTGTTTGTTTTTTCAGAACAATGAATTCACTCTCTCAAGATTTCCCAATTCCCATTGTCCTTCACCTCTTATTGTTCAAGATAATAGACCTACAGTTTAGTTCTCAAAAGTCTAAAGAGGGGCCAATCAACACATCAACAGGATACAAGTGAGAAATGAATAAACAATGAGGTGCGCTGGAGGGCACAGCATGGAAGAGAAGCTTTGCCTCCCTAGAAAAAGGAGTGAGCCCTTCCATTTTTTTTCAGTTTCCCCAAATTTTCAAGAGAAGCCAGATACCTGAGTTTTTAAAGGTTAGAATCTAATTTTCCAAAACTGAAAAATGATGTTTGTGAGTCAACATTATTCAGACCAACATCACGGGTTTGAGAGATAGATTTGGCTATTTAGTTACCAATTTTGGACTTCCATAATCTCTTTAATGATTTCTCCCCAGATTGCTGGGGTAATTACACAAGTAGTACTGGTGGCTCACTTATCACCCCTTAGATAGTTTTGATGAGCAGGCCAATTTAAAGCCTGCTTATGGTAGAATCATCTCATGTCTTTTTCAGCTCCGTCTGGCAAACAGCTCCCCCTGGCTCACAGAAGCACTGCCCAGCTGACTGCTCGCTGTACACTGGGGCTCCCCCAAGAACAGAACACAGGAAAATTGCCAAATCACTCTGTCCTGGGGATGAAACTGTCTATATTGAATAGTTTATGATGCCACAAGCTGGTCTATGGCTCTGCAGCCACCCCTGCAATAGCAGTCCAGAGCATCTGTCATACAGACTCTGTAGACATCAATACTATTGTTATCTTAGGCACTAGGATTTTATTTTCCTGAATACTTTATTTACTTCATTGAACTCTATTGAATTTTCTTCTGCCTGAGTTGGGTTGTGAGACTAAATCATCAGCAGGTGCTTTAAATCGTTCTCTTGATGATCGCTTGTTTCTATTTCTGGTATCGTTTTATCTTTGAAGTACTGCTTTGGATTTTCAATTTCAGTGGTCAGTCTGTGTTTCTCTTTACCAGAGAAGCTTAAGCAAGTCTCAGAGGCATGTCTTACTATTTTATTCCTTGTTTCAAATGTGTCAGGCTAGGTTGGGCAGTAGCCTGTGGGAGCTGCAGGCTGTTACACAGAAAGTTTCAGAACCACACCAGACAAATTTTGGGTGTGGTGAGAGAGGGAAGAAAAGTGAAAAATATGCTGAATCATACTCCAAAAGTAAAAGAACAGCTATCAGGGCTTTTTTTTTGACCACCCTTTTTAATTTTTATTTATTTGTTTTTTGCCCAGGTATGATCCTATGCATCTGAATTACACATACTGTGATAAACCCCCATTACCTGAATAAAAAGCAAACCATAAGAAAATCAAGATGCTATTTCCTTCCCAGGGTTATGAAAGAACTGTTTCAGTCATTTTCTCATTGCCTTATAGATAGTTGTTTTCTCCCTGTGTCTCTTCATATTGTCTTTCTTCTCTGCATGTCTGCTTTTGTGTCCAAATTTCTTTTTATAAGGATGCTGGTCATGTCCTTCAATCAAATCATTTTTAATTTTATTAGCTCTATAAAAAGTCTTATCTCTAAATATGGTCACATTCTAATATAGTGGGGATTAGGGCTTATTCTATGTATTGATACTATATAACTGAGGAAGACATGACTATAACTGAAAAGAATTATGTTATCAATTAAAGCACCATTGTTTAAAATGACTCTGATAAACAGATGCCCTAGACACAAGGATAGATAAGAACCTGACTATGTCTAGAGGCCAATCACAAAGCTAACATATAGCCATGATAATACATCTCTGATTGTCATATATATAGAGGAGGTAAATTAAGCCAGTCTGAGAAACTTTGCCCCTGAAGACTTCTAAGGCTTCTCCAGGTTTTTGCAACGCCCCTGGAGACTTTGCCCAGAACAATCCTCCCTGTCCCATTAACTGAGACCCAAGTGGAAACTCTGGATCTGAATGAATGTGGCCGGTCTTACACATGTCTCCAGAACCCTGCCCTTGTGGTTCATAACTTCCCTCCTATTACTGTCATTGAATTGTATGCTTACATTATTGTAATATGGGCTTTCTCTAATAAATCATAATGTAATCATATGCAATTGGCTTGACTCACAAGTGGATGTTAGCATATGAGATCTAATCCCCATATTGTAGAAATATGAATTTTTGGAGGACAAAATTCAGCTCCTAACATTTATTATATAATTGTAATTATTTTTTTAAAGATTTATTTATTTATGTGTACAAGAGCTAGGGTACAGGCCAGAGGTATGGGGGATGAGAGAAGTCACCAGAGACAGAGTGGGGAACAGAACAGGCAGATTGACTGAAATACACTGCTGAGGGGAGCAGTGGGCGAGTCAGGAGAGGTCTGGGGCGCCATGTGTGTAGCTCCCTGGCCAGGGATCAAACTTGTGCTGCAGTGGCTACAGAAAGGTTCATAGGTTGCGTCTTAACCCCTTGCGCCACCAGGGAGGCCCAATATAATTAATTTTAGATCTCAGGGATCATACATTGCCTACACTTGTTGGGTAAACCTAACTACACTCATTAAAGAGTTTATGATATAAAGAACTATGTAACCAAGGGTCAAAATTGTACTGATTGTGTTTATGTGTTGGAGTTAAAAATAAAAATAGCATTGTGCACTAGGTGTAATCAGAAAACATCCCAGACTCTAAGAAAAATGGAGGCTTAGTAAAAATAAAGGTAGACTTTACTAAAAATAGAATATATGTATATGATTTATATCATATATATAACATGAAAATGGCATATGCGAGGAAACTTGGTGGGAATACAGAAGTATAAATGATTAAAAATGTAAGGCATATTTATGTCAGAGTGAGTAGATGATCTGACTCAGGTAGAAGTAACATGTTGAAGAAAAAAAATTTTAAAGGCTAAGTTAAATGAAAAATGAAGGTTAGGCTTATGGACACAGTTTTTGGATTTGATATCTTGGGAGCAGAGTTTTTACGTGATCAGAAAATGAAATAGCTAGTCCTTGAAAATTTACAAGCAGATTGACAGTGATTGAAAGTTTACAGATAGGATACAGAAAGTTCCAAAATATTTAATTCCTCCTCTCATCCATGTACTTTATAATGTGACTTTACAGCTTTTTCCTTCAGGAGGTGGCGACTATTTTCCCTTTCAAGTGAATCTGCTGACTTGTGACTTTGGCCAATTGAATATGTCCTAGTTAATAGCATAGCCATTTTGACCTTGGCCTGAAATTAGTGAATTAAGACTTTCCATCTCTTTCTGTTTCTATGTCTCCCCACCTCTCAAACATATACACTCGAATATACACAAAATTTGAAGAAGTTTGGTGTACCTTTATTCGAGGATAGAAAACCATTGAAGAAAATTCACGACAAATGAGGCAATAATTGATTGCTAGCTTAACTGTCAATTGCCTGCAGACACATGAGTGAGCCCAAGCAAGATCTGGCCTCCCCTCTAACCAATAGACTCATGAAAATTAATAAACCCATAATATTTAAATCATTAAGTTTTGCAGTTGGTTGTTAGGCAATATTATTGTAGTAGAAGATAATTTGAACGTGACATTCGAGTAATTAAAGAAAGATGAAACTGGCAGCAATAGTAGTATGGATTGGAGTGTTTGTGAGTGAAGTAGGAAGTGGAGGTGGGCAATTATAATAAGTTATTGATGGGAAATTGATCTAAGACAGAATGAAGACCTTGTTACAGTAATCAAATTATACAGTAAGGAAGTCATGAAAACATTTGGAGAAGACTAGTAAACCTTGTGAATGGAAAAAAATGGGAGGGGAAGGAGAATTAAAAATTTCATTTGTATTTTGACAGAAATATGATAACCTTTTGCTATTTTCACCTAAAAATCTTTCTAAGGTGAATTTTTATATATCAAATGAGAAATTTCTTTTAGTCAATCTGTTACAGGGCAGGTAGAGGGGCAGCCCAGACCCCGCAAACCTGCCTGCTCTAAATAGGTTCTGCCATCCGCCGCATCAACACAAAACATAGGAGACTTTAATGAAAAGGAACTTTGATACAATTAGTAAACAATACAGGAAAGGCAAAGAATATAGTTTCTAAATCAAGTACCCATCCCCTCGCGGATAAAAGTCCACCCAAAAGGTTTGGCCCAGAGCAAGGCCCAAAAGCCTGCCACAGGTCTAAAGCACCTTTCGGTGGGGACCCACAAAAAAGTGTCAGAAACAACGAGAAAAGTTTGGGAAGAAAAGAGCAAAATCAAAACCAATATAAAGGTTGCCATTGTTATCTCCCCACGGGTCTCTCACCTACATCTGTGTCAATCAGTCCACGACCAAAAGGCAAACAGGCAAACATACTTTCTTCACGTGTCTCTCTGCTCCATGTGCCTCCTCCAGGTCTCCTGGCTCCATCCTGCTTCCTTCCTTCCCAGTCCTTTCTCCAGCTTCTTGTTCTCCTTGCTCAGCTCCACCCTCCTTTGGGTGTGGCAGGAAACATCAAAATTCCCCCTTTCCTGGGGACCACCCCGTTGCAATTCGTTTATTAGTTTGTCAAAATATATCTAATCATTTGGAGTTATAATAAAGGGAAACTAAAACACATTTCTATAGGATATGTGGCTTATCAAACATTTTTCAAAAATAAAGACTTGGCTTTAGATATTTTGTTTAAAACACTGAAACTAGGGGCCCCCTGTTGGCACAAGGGGTTAAGACGCAACCTATGAAGCTATCCGCACCTCTGAAGCACGAGTTTGTTCCCCGGCCGGCCAGGGAGCAACCCACATGGTACAGCAGACCTCTCCTGACTTGCCCGCTGCTCCCCTCAGCAGTGTACTTCGGTTGATCTGCCTGTTCTGTTCCCCACTCGGTCTCTGGTGAATCATCTCATCCCTGTACCTCTGGCATGTATCCCAGCTCTTGTATGCATAAATAAATAAATCTTTAAAAAAAAAAAAACCCAACATTGAAACTATGGCCATTCTACCCCCACTTGGAATAGCTACCTTTTGAGCTTTTTTTCTACAGAAGTGACAGGGCATGAATTTAAACTGAAAGTCATACAGCTGGAACCAAGAGACACTGGCACGGAACCAAAAAGACAGGAAAAGGGATCACCCTTTCAGAAGGAGGGACTATCTACCAGGAAAAGACTTTGTCCCTATGGAACTCTTTCTAATTATCCAGAGGATTTTAGCCAACTCTGAATTCCTCCAAAGGAAATTTTCTCTCCTCTCCAACAGATGAGTGTGGGAGAAAAGCATTTTAAAGAACTTTGCTCAATAGTTCAAGTTATTTGGCCTTTAATCTGTTGTCCAGTATTGTCCAGAATAAATAATGTGTCAGTCTAATGGATACAATTGATATTTTCTGGAAGGAATTGCAATTATATATCTGGAACAACACAGTGAATAAGTTTACAAAATTGTTTTAGTTTTGTGTAAGGTACCTATGGATAAAAACAGAGACTAGGAGAGTCTGTGAATATAATTTTTATATGTGCAAAAAATGAAAAAGTGAGACAATTATCTGTGGAAAAGAGAAAGAGAGAGAGAGTAAATGCATTTTTTTATATGTGGAAAACAAAAATGTCAAAGAAAATGTGATAAGAAACCTTTGAGGAATTGTATTGTGGCAATACTCTACTTGCATTTGCATTTTTTGAAGAGAAATCGTCTCAGTAGAAAGATCTGTGAATAGAGGCGTCTGGAAGTAGGAAACAATATGGAAGCTATTAAAATTTTATGGTAAGAAAAAACATCACTACCCTAAATTTATACGTGCAAGTTTCAACATGTGTGAAAGATATTTAAGAAGGCAAATCGCCAGAAATACATGATTGATTTGCTGGAATAGCAAGCAATTGACAAGGACTCAAATGTTTTCAATTGGCCAGGTGAGTGTGTGGGTAGTGGTGCCATTAGCTGGGATCAATACAAAACATATGAGATATTTTGTTTAAAACAAAATATCTTTGCCATCTGAGAAAATGCATTTTGGATTTAATAAATACTCCATTATTACAATGTCAAAAAGTTTCAATACAGTGCAGGGTATGAGTTCTATACTACTGGATAGAAGTATAAATGGTGGGTGAGTGTAGGATCCCCAGCCTCCTTGTTCCCAAGAATATTGTCTTGGTGCCTATAATTCTTGCTTGTCAGCTAGTGTAGGGTCATCAGGGGATCTCTTACCAAGGGCAAAAGTCCTGGTATGAGGAATATACTGAGAAACCAGTATCTGCTGAAAAGAGCAGGCAGGTATTAGAATAGAGATAATATGCTTTGACCTGCAGGAACAATGGAGTCCCCCAGGCAATAGTCTCTGGTCACTCTCCCCTAGCTTACATCCCCAATAACTGCTTCCCATACACTTATACTCCCTACTTACTTGTGCCACCTTTGTACTTGATATTCATAAATACAAGACTGCCTTTGAATTGGGGCTGCACATTACTTTGGATGTAGCCCCTTTAGGCTTCTCATTGCACCTCTTGGATTTTGAGTAATCTCTCCCTCATCAAGCACCCCTTCCAACACTGCTGCCCCATGACAGGTGAGAATGTGTAGGCAATGTTTATAATCCACCTATAAGAAGTTTCACTTTGAAGAACAGGCAAGGGAAGACATAAAGATATGACAGCTGCATTTGTATATTAAACATACATTGAATGTCTGAAATACCTGATGATTTTACAGCCAGATAATATTTTCATATTAAATATATACCATTATTTCCAAGACTTTTTTATTTATTTGTGTGCTAATTTTTCTTTATGAAAATTTCCATATCAGCAGACACAACTACATAACAACAAAATTTTAGCAGTTAATTTACCTATAAATCTGTATCTTCTGGGCTTTAACGTATATGAACTTCTATGGGAAATAGGCCACTTGCCCGTAACCTTGCAAACTTGTATTTTTAAACAATCACAAATTATTTTCATATGCAGTTTTTAAATTAAAAAAAAAAATTCATAGCACTGGGGTGTAGGCCAGAGGTGCCAGAGGTGCGGGGTGGGGGGAGGTGAGATTTACCAGACACAGAGTGGGAAGCAGAACAGGCAGATTCTGTTGTTGAGGGGAGCAGCGGGTGAGACAGGAGAGGTCTACAGCGCCATATGTGTTAGTTCACTGACCAGGGATTTTGAACTCAGGCTCTCATGGTAATAATGCATAGATGCAATCCCAGGGCACCAAGGAGGCCCCCACATTTACTCTTTACAATAGTATGTGATGCAATAGGAGCTACAATGTCAACTGATAAACTCATGCCACGTGACATTTATCTCACTGAGACCAGTTGGGTTTTTAGAGTTTGGTAAAGTTAAATTTTCTTTTTTAAATTTGTCTTATAATATATATTCTTTTTTTAAAAAAATATTTATTTATTTATTTATGCAACAAGAGTTGGGGCACAGGCCAGAGATGCAGGGGGATGAGAGGATTCACCAGACAGAGTGGGGCACAGAACAGACAGACTGACCAAAATACACTGCTGAGGGGAGCAGCGGGTGAGTCAGGAGAGGTCTGTTGTGCCATGTGGGTAGCTCCCTGGCCGGCCGGGGATTGATGTGCTGCAAAGGCAGTGGATTGCTTCATAGTGGAGTGCTAAACTCCTTGCGCCACCAGGGATGCTCCTAATATATATTCTTAAAGGCTAGGCAACTATAACTTATTTTAAGATTAATTCAGTGACTGGTCTAAAATATTTTAAGGTAAAATATGATCTTTTCATATTTCATTCTTGATCACTGATTAATTGGCAATTAGATAATCATATTTTCAGGCATTGATGGCCTATGATTCAATCATTCAGAAATATTTGACTGTCTTTAGAAATATTCAATATCCTGATGAAATAACTTTCAATTATTCACCAAAATATATAAAAAAAGTTTTTATCTAGTCATATTGCTTTTCTATCTTTGGTTAAATAGTCAATGCTTTTCAACTTTTGTTTGTTTCATTATTATTTCTCCTTTTTGATTCTTATTTCCCTCAGTGGTCACATAAAAATCACTAGCTAAGGCCTCTCTGGTGGTACAAGTGGTTAAGATGCAACTTATGAAGCTGTCCGCAGCCACTGAAGCACAAATTCAATCCCAGGCCAAGGAGCTACCCACACAGCACAGCAGACCTCTCCTGTCTCACCCACTGCTCCTCACAGCAGTGTATTTCAGTCAGTCTGCCTGTTCTGTTCCCCAATCTGTTTCTGGTGAATCCTCTCACCCCCTACACCACTGGCCTGTACCCCACTTCTTGCATGCATAAATAAATCTTAAAAAAAATTGCTGGCTATATAGAAGGTAATAATGTTATCTAACATGACTTAGTTTCATTTTATATAGCTAAGATACTTTAGTTACGTACAAATACAATTCAGGGTTTTAAAAATAAATTTTACCTCATAGAAAAACTGTGATAGTAACTTTTACGCAATAATTTTATTTTCCTTAAATAGACAAGAAGACAAAGTCCATATTATTAAGGAATTGGTTTCATAGAACTTTCCACTGGGTTGACCTGAGGGCTCTGCACATCAGTGTCTATCTCAGAGGCTTGTCTGTTCCATTTAATATTGCCTGGCCACCCCTCACAGGGTTGAGCCCAAAAGTGCATGTCATTTTGTGGATTTTCCCGTGGGCCTTGGAAATACAAATTTCCTTCAGAGAACCAAAAAAATAGCAGACAAACAATTTTTTTTTTTTTTAATATCAGAGAGCTAATAGCATGATGGCAAATTAAGCTAGTAGATGTGTCAGCTTACTCTGTACCTGGGGCAGTTATCAGAGTCAGAGCTGGTATGGGGACCTGGGTTTTTCTTTTTGATTTTGATGAAAGGCAAATATTTCCATTATGGAAAGAAGGCCTACTTGTTTATTTCTTACTAGGTACATAGAGACAATATATAAAAATAAGAATCAGTATATTTATATACTTTATGTAAGTGTTACTATAGGCAGAAATGCCATAAAAGTTATTATATGTCCTAGTGTCTGCAATCATTTCAATTTATAATTTTGAAAAGAATTAACAATAGCCTTTTGCTACTTTTCTTTCTCTGCTTTGACCTTGATCATTATTATTTATAAATATTGACTGATGGATTTATAAGATAGAAATTTAATGAGGAGGTCCTCCCTGGTGGTGCAAGAGATTAAGTTTCAGCACTATGAAGCTATCCACAGCCACTGCAGCACAAGTTTGATCCCAGGCCAGGGAGCTAAGCCATGGTGCAGCAGACCTCTCCTATCTTGACCCCCACTCTCCTCAATGGTGTATTTCAGTCAATCCACTTGTTCTGTTCCTTACTCTGTCTCTGGTGAATCCTCTCACCCTCCCCACTGCATGTCTGGCCTACAGCCCAGCTCTTGTACACATAAATAAATAAGTCTTAAAAAAAATAAATAAAATGAGGATCCTTTAGGGGGCTGCTGTGTATTGATTACTGAATTTGGAATGCTTTTAGTGGGATTTTTTTTTTTTTTTAAGAATTGTAATAGCAAAAATGATGCAATATCTAGCTTTCTGGATTTCGGTTGCACTGTGGAGTCAGTTATATAAACAGATATAGGAGTAACAAAGAATAAAATATTAGAGATCCTGAAAGCTACTAAGTTCATCCTTTTGAAAAATAAAATATAGCCTGGTAAAAGGGGATTTGAGAAACTGTTTCTAATGAAATTATTACTTCTTTTTCCATTGCTGCTGCTTTTCTGTTTTATTTGTAAATCATTAGTAAAGCTTGTACTTAACTGAGTATGTTGATTTGGGCCTCTGATCATGCAATTTGTGTAATACTTTATAAAAATCAAGTATTTATAAAGAGGGGATGAGGTATAACAGGTGTCATTTGTTACATTTTGGAAATGAACTTACGCACTGTTAGTAATTGTGGCAATAAGAAATCTAAAACAGTTGCAATTGTTTACTGAACTCAGTCTTTATCAGTGTACTAGATCCTTAATCAACTAATTTATTTTGCAATTATTAAGCATGCAGAAGACTATTTACTGTGAAACTATTAAAGTTTAAGCTTCAGGATTTTTCCCTTGCCTGGGCAGCACTTAACACCTCAAGGAATATCCTGAAACTATGTTCATGTGGTCATACAATTGGTAAAACCTTCCAAAAGAAGATTATTTAAAAATGGTTGCTTAAGAATCTTGTCATCCCACTTCAATTCCCCTCTGACATTCTATTCTGTATTAGGTGGCATGGAAGGAGCCAGTGATATTTGATTAGGGATTATTTGGAGTTAGTAGAATGTTTCCTCGGTGGACTATAATTGTATGGCTTGTATTTCATATTTATGTATAATAGATGCTAGTAATTCTAGCATAGAAATTATTTTTTGAAATGATCCTACTACCCACTATGTTACAAAGATGAAAAAAAAAAGAGGGCAGAGTTGGAACCAGGACACAAGTATGTTTTATGGTGCCCTGAACCTGAAGAATCTAATGATAGTGGAGGACAAAGAAGGTATGAAATGTACATAATCAGGAGGTTGTCTGTGGAAAACTCTCACAAATTTACAGTGCATTTATGAGATAAAGCTCTTACTAAATTTAAAATGACCTAAACATTTTGCAATACTTACCATTAATAAGATACAAAACTGAAAGAAACATCTCTATACCAATAAAATAAAAAAAAAACAACAACAACCTGTTAAACTTTTCTACGGAAACTCAAATTTAACAATTCTCATAAAAAGGGCACTCAAAGAGACTGATTGCAAGCAAAAAAAAAAAATTAAAAGGAACCACATAGGATTAAAATATTACCAAAGTATTTCAGAGAGTTAATCAATCATTGATATTTTCCAATACTTTTGGTATGGGCTCATTTTAAATTATTTGTTGTAATTTTTTTACTCATTCTATATAGTAACTTCTATATATTTTTTGTAATTTTGTATTCTTTTTCTTAAAGAGACAACCAATTTTGTGTGTGTCAGATCCAGGATCTATCCATGTTTTCAAGGCCAATATTATTTTTCAGAATTTACAGTAAATAAATGACACATACTTGGATCAGCCTTTTTTTCCCATTCAACTGAATGGACTGTAACAGTGGGCTATGGTGGGTGTCATAAAATAACTGAACTTCCCGTTGTCCAGATTAAATTCTAAGGGAGAAAAACATCTTGTGTTATTCAAAATCACATATGACTCATGAAAGAAATAGGAATTGGTAGATGATAGTATATTCATTAATTTGATCGAGTGCCAAATTTGAGTCTATTTTGTTTGAATGGACAAATGATACAACTTCCCCAAGTCAATATGGAAATTATTCTCTTATATTCATTTCATTGTCTGATTTATAGAATCCCTCTGGAAAAACAATATTTTATCTATGATCTATAAGATATATATGTGTAAAGATATAGAACAGGTGTATATATGCATTTTTTTTAATTGTGGAAACATTGGTTCACATCATTGTTTGTATATTACAAGTATATGCTCTCCTTCCTCAGATACTGTTACCAAGTCACACCCACCACCAGGATATCCACAGTTCATCACCATAGTCCATTGTGCTCCCTCCCTGCCATTCCCTCCCCCCTGCCCTGTACCCTCAGTTTTATAGTAGAGATACAATAGAGATTATATTTAAAATAAAAAAGTTCTGGAAATATTTCTAAGGCTAAAATGATCAAAACATTGTAAAATGTTTAATTACAAAATATGCTTTGATATTTAACATACAACCTACATTATTAAGGTAATATATTAACCTACCTAAAATAGTGTATTATCAAATGGTTTTTATTATTATAGACATGTGGAAAAATTAAACATCTCTGAAAGAAATATGCTTACTAAAAAGTGTAAAGCTACTCTAAGCTGGATGGTCAAGAAATAGATTTGGAAATATTTTCCGCAATAGAGAATAATTTAGAACTACTTAAGAAAGAGAATGACCAATCCAGGTAGACAAGACTTGAGTTTATTTATATGATTCATATCTCCCTTCTTCAAAGGACATTTACAAACTTGATTTCAAAAATAAAAGAACTTCTGAATGACAAATGTTCACTTCTTAAATTCAATATTACAGGTATGCTCTTTTGTGATAAATTATCAGTTGAAAATGTTCCAGAGGAGTCTGGTATCAGTTAATTTAACACTCATATAAGAAATAATAAAACATTTATTTTCAAGTCTTACATATATTATTTAAAATAGATACAAAGTTCAATTTGTAATTTTAAAAATTTACTGCTATTTCAAGCTACTGGAAAGAAAATACCTTAGCAGAAAAAAAAATGTTTTGATTGTTTTTAATAAGAATGACTTGTAAAACAATCACTGTTAGTACAGTCCACCCTTATGTTATTTAGCAATTAATAGGTCAAATAATGTTTGATATTATTTTGAAATAACCATTATTTATTGGGCAGGTGCAGGTAAAATAATATTTGAGACTATTATAATATGCAACTGAGAATCAAATTCAAGAAGTTGATTAAAATATAACATTGCACAAATTCATCAATAATTGCTTTTTTTCATCTTTTCATATTAACCTGCATCATTGAAGCACACTGAAAACAATAAGATGAGAGAAGGTAGTAAAAAAACTGTACATCTGATTGCTTGTTGGAAGCATAAATTTGTTAAAATAGCTCTGACACACATTTTTCCTGTCCAAAAATATAAACTTGCTTATTTTCCATATATACAAGTATCTTCTAAAAGCTTGGGTTCTGAAAAGAAAAAAGGTTGAGGTATAGCATTAAATAAAGCATCAAAATGCATGATATTTTTGGATGAAATTCAGCAATTACTGTCAGTAGAAGAGTTGATCGGGGTGTGCTTCCAAAAGTCTTCCAGTTTTTTGCCCTCTGAGAAATTTGTTGGCGGCATCAAATAATTGAACTCTTCAACATCAATATATACAAAGGCATTTTATTATTAATCAAAGAAAGGAAATTAGAGTCATCAGAAATTACAACTTTATTTTTTCATAATACATATATTTATTGCCATCATAATTCTGCAATTGTCATAAAATTAGAGTCAGATGGAATTCATAGGCACGTGCAAGTTTTTGAAATGGACACATAGATAACAGTCTAGAACTGTACATAAAATAATTACAATTTATTAAACACACTGTTTAGCACATCCTTGATGGATGAGAATGAATGAGCACCATATCTTTTATGAATATATATTTTTCTCTCTTTTTTTCTACAGCACCAAAGAAATCCAAATAGAAAAAGAAGGGATCAGAACTGGGAATAAAGAAAAAGGCCTGTTTCCATCTCAGCCACACTATCTCAGTTTTTATGATTTTCAAAACTTTTGTCACATCATCCTGTCCCCACAAGGGCATCAGTATTCCCTAATTGGCACAACATATGTAGCAAGTTGTTCTCTATACCATCCTTATTCAAAACTTGCATGTGGCATAAAATGGGTTGGTGGCACCATGGTAAATTTCCTGTTGATTTCATGTATTCTTTTTCCTAATCTTAGCCAAGAAAACAAACAGGACCAACTTCAAATCCAAACTTCTGATTCTGATCACCAAAGTCATTGATCATTACATCAACAATAGGGACTTGATCAATTTTCGGTGTATTGATTTCAATCACAGTCTTTTCATAGCCTTTTCTGGACTGTAAAGTTAAGCAGAAATGAGAAGTTATACAATCATTTCTTATTTTTAATATATATATCACTTTTTTTCTTAAGCCTCTGAATGAAGGTTAGAAAGTAAAAAAGAGTGAAAGGCAAATTTTTCACTGTCTGTGGTAATTAACTTTTCTTTTTATCACTACTGTCATACATAGTTTTTAATCTTGAGTGTTGAAAATTACATTTTATATTTAATAGTAATTACCCAACTATAATACTCTAGTACATTGCATAGTTGAAAAAAATCTTACTAGACTGATAAACACAGTTTAGTATGAAAACTGATTCTGGTATTGGGTCATAACATACTCCTATGTAAATAATATATCCTTGTCTATAATTATAATTATATATACACAGCCAAATAGTAAGAAAAATTTGAATACAGTATATAAAGTATAATAGAGTTCAAAAGTCAAAAAATTTCTGCTGCTATCTATTAATTTTGTGGATAATTCTTAATACTCATTAGGAAATCCTTCCAAAACACTTGTTCTTTTAATTTGCTTTATTTACTCTTCTTTATTCTACTTGTATTCCATTCATTTTGCTGAAGACATAGGCCTGCTAATTTATAATTGTGACTTTTCTTCAGTTGTCAAAGACAGCCAAAACAAGTAGCTCTTTAGGATGCTCTATGCATCATTTTTAATATAAAATTCTTACATGTCTGAGAAAGAGAGTTCCAGAAGGTAAAATAACAAAATTGATAGCAGTTTCCTAAAGTGGCATAAGATAGACCCATATCAACAAGCCCTATATGAAAAAAAAGCAGGGCAATTATCTGTTATATTTATTTATTTATTAATTTATTTATATTCCTATTTTTTTTTTACATTTTTTTCATTTTGATACAGTAATTGGTTTCTCCCCTCAGGTGTAAATTCTATAAATGATGATCCATTTATCTATCATCTTAAAAGCAAGGAGTTAGGAGGCAAATGAAATAGGTTTTTTGATTTTTTTTTTATTTCAGGAATAACCAGCTCCAATACTATTCAAATGTCCATGAAACATCACATGATCCAACACTACCTTCTGCTATGAATTCAAAAAATGTGCCTCTGGTTCCGAATTTCTGTGTTTGCATGTGTTACATTAGTGACTTCTAACATACTGGATTTTAAAATGTCAGTGTTAAGCGCTGACATTTTAATAACAATTGGCAACCACTTCAGGAGAGAAACTTGACTCACACCAGCATTCCCTCTCACCTTTGCGAGAGGAGGCAGGCAGAAATGGTACTCACCGAGCAGCCATCATATAGCGCTTTCACATAAGGGTTGTTGTCATAGGATAACTCCTCATCATTGGATCCCAGGAACCGAAGTGCTTTGTCATAGCTTCCTGATGACACGTCATACCAGGCTGCTGACTGATGACAGTTGTAGGTGAAATTTTGCCGAGCAGAGGCCGTCAGCAGCTTCAGGAATGTCATTTGCACCATATTAATGGAATTGCCTTCAACATCCAAATAGGAAAGCTGTGAATAAAGGAATAAAAGCATTAAGATTAGCTTCTTCTGTTATGTGATAAAAAACAAAATAACTGTTGACAGTGAACCATGATCCCAGAAGCATGCAGATAAATGGACCCATGTTAACTTAATGAAAGAAAATGTGCATTAAGCAACAGAAGACGGAGACAGGATTTTATGAAATTAGAATTGTATTCCCGCAGGAGTTAATGTATGCACTGCTTATATTTGAAAAAAAAAAAAAAGTGGTATTATTTTCTATGTGTCAGTTTTCTAATCAGTAAAACCTGCACAAAAAAAAAAAAAACTTTTGTATCTTTGTATGTAACAGATTAATGAAATAAGGCAGCACTGACAAGAGAACTGTCAGTGCAATGCTACAGTGTATAGCATAGTATAGTCCATTAAAAAACATAGTATAGTCCATTAAAAAACATATCACCGTGTAGCTATATTAATATTTGGCTCAAACCTTTAAATATATTTCTGCAATTCTCATTTACTGACTAGGGACTCAGATGATGAGGATCCTTGTGAGGATAGAGAAAAAAATATTTGGGAAATGTACTCTAAGCAAAAGAATACAAAACAGCAAAAAATAAATCTATAAACACAATTCCATCTGTGTTTGTATTATTGACTCATACAAATAAGAATGTAATATGGATACTTAATATGTAGCTTGAAGACTGATCTAGTGAATAGTGTCAAGTGGAGAAATTCACCAGACATTGTAAATATGTATAAGCTTGTATAGGGATAACTGAATAATCATCATTGGAAAATAATATCATTTTAAAAGAAAATTAAAAAATTAATAATTATCAGTATGTGTAAAACTTTAAATACATTTCAATTAAACAATTAAGTATTTTATTTTAAAGTTTTAAAATGTAAATTTAGTTTTGGCATAATCTTAATCTTAGAAAATTATAAACAATGAATTCATAATTGGACAGAAATATCTAAATAAAATTGTTCTACAAACAAATAAATGCACAAGCCCATCATTCACATTATTTCCAAATATAGTTATCAGAAAAATATATTGCATTCTAAAAGTTTTTATTGAAGTAGGTAACAAAAAAATAAATTAAGATTCAAGTGAAATGAAAATTAAATAATTGGAATCAAAGATATCAACTAGATATTATATTTTCTATATTTGTTATTAATAACAATCTATTTTTATTATGTCTACCTCTGCTCTTTATGAAATGCATACTTTATTTTATTTTATTTTAATAATTTAGCATATTTCAATTAATTGTGATACAAACATTTTGACTTCTCTAGAATATATAAAGGTAAAAACTATAGATGGAGTAAACTAGGGAGCATAGTAAAATTTAGACTTTTACAGACAATATTTAGACCTATATAACTTAGCTTCATTCATGAAATTCAAGATAAACCATTTCATTAGGAGGTAATAACATACCAGCTTTCCTCTCTTAAATTCACTAAACCAGCTTCCTGGTTTCTCCTTCGGCCATGATGAAATTCTTACCTGTTGCATAGAAATGAAAATTAGAAGGTAGGTAAAAGCCATGAACAATAATATATATGTATACAAGAGTAATTTTCATTGACTAAGATACTAAAGCACTTTTAAGAGGCATCTACCTTGATATATACAGAATGAGGCAAGAAGCAAAATTTGAGGTAGAACCTGTGAATTCTAATCAAATTTAGGGGAGGCTGAATGGGGGAGATGGTTGGTGGGGAGGAAAAATAACATTGTAAATGGATACTAAGGACGTAGGGGATGCTGGTGGAACTCTTAGGCCTTGCAGAGGAAACCCTCACAAGACCAGTCAGCATTTATCATTGTCATCAATTCAGGTACCATCTGTATTCCACAGCCTAAGGAGTCATCCTGAAAGTAACCAGCCAGTAAAGGAAGGGATTTTATGGAAAAGTCATTGGCAGGATGCAAGAATATTTAGAATCTTTTATTGATCTGCACTTTTGCAAAAATCAGTATATACGTGGGTGTATATCAGCTCACTATAGGGAATTTGAGTCATCAGTATGAGGGGAGGCATTTTCCATTTTTCCACATCCTTCTGAGACTAGAGAAGCTTTATTAGGCTTTGCTGTATGCCAAGGTGGTTGCAAAACAATTACTTTGCCTCCTATCCCTACTATTGACCCTTTGCTTATAATCTTCTCTCCTACAAGTTATTGGCCACACAGAAACTTAGTAGTTTTACCTTAAGGAATTTCCATTTCTCTGTACATCCACACCACTTAGTAAGAAGGTGATTTACTATGCTATTAATTTGCATGTAGTTTTAAAGATAGACCTCAAATAATTGATACTACTATGTGAAAATAAAGAAATATGTTTGAAGATCTTATGCAGTCAAAAAATAGTCAAATTCAGAGAATGCTCTTCTTTTATAGTAAAGATTAATTCTTTATAAAAATGCATATTTTGAATATACTATATAGTTGTGAGTTCTACCACATTCTAATTGGAAGGAAGAATACTAGATTCATGCACTAAATCTGAGAATCAGCTGTGCCATGTCATGGGAAACCAGAACATTTTAGGGAACAAGCAAGTGCAACTGGGTAAAAAATACAACTGGGTGAGAAATAAAGGAGAGAAGTAATTGTCAACTCTGTACGTCACTTTGGTGACTTACTCATGTTTATGCACATGAAATGTTCTAATTATTCTGTAAGAAAAGCAGATAAATGAAAATATGACAGTATAATTTCCCTTTTTAGTTCAATATTGCAAAAACATGGCAGGAACTGTCAGCAGTCACCATCAAAACGGACTGGTACTTACGCCTTCAGATTTTTTGTCTGGATAAATGCAAGTCTCACCCCCGGATGTGAAATTACAGTAAACTTTGAAGGAATCTCCTGAGCAACCTTGGTTAGGATCAATCCAATATTCACCTAGAAGGCAGAAAAATATGTCATCTATATGTTAACATATCAAAAACCGAATGTATATCTATCACATTTAATTAGAAAGAAATAAGGAAAAATGAGTATTCATAGTTCTTTCTCAACATGAATCATGAATTCCTTTTATGCTTTTGGTCATATGAGGATATTTGTTTGAAAAGTTAAAGAGTGACACTGTGTCTTTCACCTCAAAGTTTGCAAATGCCCCCCACACTCCCTGGAACATCCTTTTTTCTTCTTAGCCTGCCGATTGGATTTAGGTTTCAGCTTAGATGTCACCTCTTCAAATATTAACATTGTATTTATCCATGTGTAATAAATTGTATGCATATTAGGATCAGGTACACACAAATGTAAATACCATATGCATTAATATTTAAATAATCTGAAAATAATAATGAATATATTTTTTCTAGGTTTATTAATCTGTAATAATGGACGGGATAGTATCTACTTAGCCTCAAGAATCACATTTTTGCATTACTTTATAGCAAATAAATGCATTGCAAATAAATGCATTCTACATTTGAATGGGATCCTAAGAGGAAGGCCTGTTTTATATATTTAAATGAAGTTTTCTGTGAATACAATCATTTAAATACTGCAGAACAAATTTGTCATGTGAATAATCATGACTGTTAACTTGGTACGACATGAGTAATGATCAGTAGTGGGAGTAGTGAAGTTATTGTTTAAATAATTGACAAAGTGGTATTTGTTAACATGAGTTATTTGGTATAGAATTGATACACATATAGTGACTATTCTGTTTTCCGCCTATCATTTTTCATACTGTCACATATTTGAATTATGCCAATCCATTGGTTATAAACTTTCAAAATTTTAAAAGTTCCACTGCTTAGTTTAGTACTGGATTTCTTGAAAAGCCAATGCTAATCTTCTTTATTTTTACTGTTACTGCATAACTAGAAAATAATAATGATTAAGTTTCTATTATATCAGATAATTTGAATATAATATGTACCACAATATTTATACATTTCCTAGTTATACCATCAATGCAATCCCACCTAGAATAAGTTGAAATTCTCAGGAAAAAAATACAAAAAATCATGTAATAGTTTATCAATTGGAATAACAATCTTAATTTTTGATATTTCTTATGGTTTTTAGGAATATATAAATTTGAATTATATGGTAAGCATTACTTTTATCTTGCTTTATTCAGTTAACATTGTCATTAAACATTTCAAACAATATATTAATATCTTATTCAGTAAGATATCTTTGTTCAATAAATTCAATATATTATAGGTACTATGTTAATTTCATCCCCAATTTATTAATTTCCTACTTCTACTGTCACTAAAAATCAACATATATATATATATATATATATATACTACATTAAATTCACCACTAAAAGTCCATTTCTGTCCTTCACTATACAAATGATCCTTTAGGTAAACTGATTTACCTACCCCTCCTTCCTTTTACTCTGGTAACTACTAATTGGTCTTACAGTTTAAATGTTTATTTTTGTTTTATTTAGTTTGTTTGTTTTTATTTTTTGTGTGTATGAGAAATATTTTTTTAAAAAATATTATTTTTTAAATTTTATATTTTTTTATCATTTTTCATTTTTGTACAATGTATTCATTTTCATCTTGATTATAGTCCCCATATAATTACAACTCCCACCCCCCCTTGTTTTGATCCTACTCCCTCCTCCCCCCCGTAGTGTGTCTCTGGTTTAAAGTTGCTTGTTGATTTTGATTTTTACTTTATTATAATTAGTCTCTTTCCTATCCCTTATTTAGCTTTTCTAAATTCCTGTTAAGAGTGAGACCATCTGATATTTTCTTTTTCTTTCTGGCTTATTTCGTTGCACATGATGCCTTCCAGCTCCATCCATGTTGCTGCAAACTGCATGTGTTTATCTTTTTGGATTGCTGAGTAATATTCCATTGTGTATATGTACCACATCTTCTTGAGCCAGTCATCTATTTTTGGGGCATTTGGGATGTTTCCATAGCTTAGCTATTGTAAATAGTGTTGCTATAAACATAGGGGTGCAGGTGCACCTTTGAATTAATGTTTCTGTATCCTTTGGGTAAATACCTAGGAGTGGAATTGCTGGATCATATGGAAGCTCCATCTTTAGCAGGTTGAGGAATCTCCACACAGCTTTCCATAGTGGTTGGACCAGTTTGCACTCCCACCAGGTGCAAGAGAGTTCCTTTTTCTCCACACCTTGCCAACATTTGTTGTTGCTAGTTTTTTTTTTTTTTTAATATGTGCCATTCTCACTGGTGTGAGATGGTATCTCATTGTAGTTTCAATTTGCATTTCCCTGATTACAAGTGATGTTGAACATTTTTTCATATGCCTGTTGGCCATTCACATTTCCTCTTTGGAGAAGTTTCTTTTTAGCTCTTCTGCCCTTTTTTGACTGGATTATTTACTTTGTTTTTGTTGAGTCTCATCAGCTCTTTATAGATTTTTGAGATCAGTCCTTTATCACTAGTGTTGTGCAAAAATTTTCTCCCAGTCCTTGGGGTGTCTCTTTGTTTTGGTTGCTGTCTCTTTTGCTGTATAGAAGCTCTTTAATTTGATGTAGCCCCAGCTGTTTATCCTTGCCTTCACTATCACTGCTTTGGGTGATGTGTCTTTAAAGATGTTACTGAGGTATATGCCATGTAGTGTTTTGCCTATATATCCTTCTATATATTTTATGGTTTCAGGTCTTATGTTTAGTTCTTTAATCCATTTTGAGTTGGTTTTTGTGCATGATGTGAGGTAGCAGTCAAGCTTCATTCTTTTGCATGTAGCAACCCAATTTTCCCTGCACCATTTATTGAACAAACTTTCTTTGCTCCATTGCATATTCTTTGCTCCTTTGTCAAATATTAGTTGAACATAAATCTGTGGGTTTATTTCTGGATTTTCTATTTGGTTCCATTGGTCTGTGTGTCTGTTGTTGGTCCAATACCATGCAGTTTTGATTATTATGGCTTTGTAGTATAGTTTGAAGTCTGGGAGTGTGATACCGCCATTCCCTTCTCTCTTTTTTTTTTTTTTCAGGAGAGCTTTGGCTATTTGGTTTTTATTGGCTCCCTATGAATTTCATCATTATTTGTTCTATTTCTTTGAAGAAGTAACATTGCATTACATTATGTAAGTTTCAACTGTACATCATTAAAAAATCAAAACACACACACACACATATATGTGTATATATCTATATCTATATAGATATATACACTACATTAAATTTACCAGTAAAAGTCCATTTCTTCCCTTCACTATACAATTGATCCTTTGCCTGACTTACCTACTCCTTCCTTTTTCTCTGGTAACTACTAATTGGTCTTATAGTTTAAAAGTTTATTTTTGGTTTATTTAGTTCACTCATTTGTTTATTTTTGGTTTATTTAGTTTCACTTGTTTATTTTTGGTTTATTTTATTTAATTCATTTATTTTTAAACAGTCTCCTTTAATTCCATCTTCCTTCCAAATCAAGTCATTTTCCACTTTGCTCACTATTATTCATCATAATGACCTTCTTTCAGTTCTTTGAAGACAAGATTTTTCTTCAAAGTTTTGCAAATGTCCCATGTCCTTTGTATGGAATAAACTTTTGGCTATCTCACTACTATTTCAACTTAAATGTCACCTTCTTAAATTAACATTCTATTTATCCAAACTAGAATGGCTCTTTAATTATCTAAATACCAATTTTTTCCCCAGTATCTGTCATAGTATACCATTCTCAATACTTTTGGTTTTCTTGTCTCCATCCTTACATAACTAACTCAAAGATTTCTTTCTATTTATGTGTGAGTCTCTGGGATAATCAGTGCCTGGAACTGTTAAAGAGGTAAGGTAGGTCAGTAGGTTAAAAAAAAAAAAACAGTAATTATAAATAACACATTAATGAAATATTAAAGCTCATCATAATATGGAAACCACAAGGCACTGTAGTCCATAGTGAGCATTCCAATTCCCAAATATACAATATTTTTTTCTTGAGGTTTTCATTCATTATATTTGTTTCATAACTCAGTACATGTTGGCATCTTAAACATTTCAGTTGCAATTGCTTAGCTACATCAGTGTGAGTCATTCTTAAGAATCATGGAATTGATATCAAACTAAACATATTTTTTCAATTAAACATCTATTTTAAGGTCTTGTATGGCAGTTTGCATAGGACTCTTAAAAAAATATTTGTGTTTTAGTTTTAACAGGCTGTGTTTGATTAAGATAAGGGATTTTTTGTGACATTCTTCCTGTGTGATGGTGACTGTTTCTGAATTGTATTAAACTTTTCTATCTGTAGGGACTTATTTAGCTATGTTGTAAACATTCAGTATATGACTGATAATATAAAAAAACTGTATTTGAGAGTAAAAAGTGGGGCAAAGTATACCAACATAAAGTGGGAGCTTAAAAATCAGATAAAGATCTGCCTCATGTTAATTAGTAATTGTCTGAGATAACTAACTTGGATAGTCGAAACTCTTATCTTCTCAGAATAGGTATATGAAGGTTTTTTTAAACAGTAGGTATAATAAATTATTCTCATTAGTTTCACTAATAAATTATTTATATCTGTTCTGGTTATTTGTGGATCAAAGAAAGAAATCTTTGTCTCCAGCTATCCCAATTCTTAAATATTCTGTTTACCATAGTACTACTAAACTGATAGTTAAAATATGATTCAGTTACACTATATAACAATGTCAATTTTGCCTATATTAATGTAAGGCAAGTTAGGAGAAAAGACATACATAATTATATAGAAATATGCTCATGTGTGCGCACACATAAAACCCATTCCATGACAGTCACTACAACGCAAAATGCATTTGTGTTACCTATAAGCATCCAAAAATGATGTTGTCATAATTAAATGAAACCTTATTTAACAAAGATTTTCCAAAGCACATCTTGATTATGCAGTGCAAATTACCTTTTCTGTTGACAAGACTGGAATTAATAATTGTTTGTTTTAGTTTTACTTCGAGACTATATTAAACATTTAACTGGAATTAATGAGCTGACAATGCACCTCAGTAACTTAGAAACTCAGTACATTTGCTTTGTCATGTATTATTAACATACCATCTGGAAAGTCAGGATGACTGAGCTGCAGATCCTTGCAAGTCCGGGCTGGGTTGGTCTGAGTACCCATTGGAAATTTCATATGCTCAATGTCTTGTTTCAGGGAATTGAGTGAACCAAAAATTTCTTCCATGCCATCCGAGTAATCAAGAATATTATCACTTGCATCTGCTTGTATGCTTTCAGTATGTCTTCTTGTTTTTTTGGGTGACAAGATTGGTAAGGGTTGAATGACTTCACCAGGTGGACCCTGTAAAAGAGATGATGTGCATGTAATGGTGTCCTAAGGTAAATATTCCACAGATGTTAGTTTGTAGTGGTTATATCATTGTTATGGGAAATTATAGTTGGTTTAGCTTTACAATGTTCTCCACATATTTGTTTTGGTTTCTCTAATTGTTACTAGCTGCTAGTTTTACATATAGGCTATGTATGTTTATGGATATATACCTATATTTAAGCAACTTTTTAAGTTCTTTAAAAAAGAATATAGAAGAGATACTGAGGGAAGCATAAAAATCAGATGATTTCTGGCCCTTTTTCTATATAATAGTGTCACTCAAATTTGTATGGACATACGTTACTTTATATAACATGTGTTACTTTTTTTATTATTTGCATGCTCTAGCTCCACAACTAGATTCAAAAGTCTCTTAGCATACCATTTTAAGCTTCTTGTACTATCTAAAGATCTGTTGATTATAATTGATGAATTATATTGGGAAATATTAAACTTAAAAATATATTAGCTTGGGCCTCCCCTGGTGGCGCAGCGGTTGAGCGCTGGGTTGCGAGGCTGCCTGCAGCCTCTGCAGCGCCAGTTCAATTCCCCGGCCACCAGCGAGGGTCCCACAAAAAAAAAAAAAAATATATTAGCTTGCTTCAAATATTTATAACTGAAATCTTTCAAAATTAACATACTTAAAAGAAATACAACCAGATCTAATTTACACATTCAAGAATATATCTGCACTAAATAATTAATCCATATCCTTATGGGTGGAGTTGTGTACCATAAAAATTCACATGTAGAAGTTCTGTAGTCCAGTAGCTCAGAATATGACTTTATTTGGAAATGGGTTGCTATAAACATAATTAGTAAACCTAATATGAGGACATCAAAGTTGGCCCTAATCCAATATGGCTACTGTTCTTATATGAAGGGGGCATTTGGACACAGAGAACCTACAGGCTGAAGACCATGTGAAAAGATGTGAGGAAGAGACAGTTATCTGTACGTGAAGGTGTGGTTTGGATCAATTTTTCCCCCCTTAGCTCTACAAGGGACCAAATGCTGCTAACACCTTGTTCTAGGACTTCTGGCTCTAGACTTCTTAGACAACACATTTTTTTTTTTTTGTTGTCCAAGCCACCTTGTGTGTGCAACTTTGTTATGGCAACCCTAACAAACTAATACAAACTAATACACATATAGTTGGAAACTGTTTAGCACAAGAAGAAACTATTTTTTTCACATGGATCTACAATTAGTAATTGCACGAAGCCTGGAAAATGTGACCATTAATAAATGGGAGCAATTATTGTTGCTTTTATTATCATCACTATATGTGGTAGGAAAAAATATCAAGTATCTGAACTATCTTTATTCTTAGTGTTAGTTATAAATGCAGCGCTGTGGAGCACAACCTGTTGGTTTCATGAAAATGTGACAGAAAAATATATATATTATTTTCTTGAAAAACTAATAAAAATGCTATTATCTATATCTATTATCTATCTATCTGTCCATCTATCTATCTATCTATCTATTAATCAATCAGGCACTATCACATTTAAAGAGTAAAACAATTAATAGACAAGACTTGGCATGTACACTGATTACTTAATCAATGCAGCTGTTATTTCCTAGACAATCAGTATTTTGAAGGGGATGTGATTTTTCATCTTTATAAATTCAGAAAAATCAATGACACTATCAAGATGTTAATTGTCAGAATATTACTCTTGTAGCCATGCACTTACAGGAGGCCCAGGAGGTCCAGGAAGACCACCATCACCCTTCTGACCCGCAGGACCCTGTTGAAAAGAAAAAAAGAACAAAATAAATAGAGGACAAAGCATTCAGATAGGCTTCACTGAAAAAATGCAAACACTGAAGAGAAGTACTTACAGTAGAGCCTTTGTTACCCTTTGGACCTTGAGGGCCCTATACAATGCAAAGAGAAAAAAGTACAGCTAAATATCTAAAGAATTGATGTCTCTGATATATTTGCAAGTTAACTATAAAATTGTTTCCTGTACTCCTGTACTTACTGGCAAGCCTGGAGGACCAGGTGGGCCTATGGGACCAGCAGGACCTGGAATTCCCTAAAAAGAGAATCATCCAAATTAAAGAATTTCCTCTGCTATTCCACTGCATGGTTTGCATAACAACACACATTGCAAAATCTAAAGAATTCAAAAATATTTAAGAAAAGTCTAAATTTTTCCATTGTGAATCTAAGAAATAACTCTTGCAAGATCATCTGAATTATTTTTATTTTGCTGCATTTCTGAAGGCTGAAGGAATGTGTGTGTGTGTGTGTGTGTGTGTCTGTATTTAAAAATTTGCATGTATTGAGGATTAACCATTAAGCTATAATTTTTATGATTTCTCACTTGTCACAGTTTTAATTTATTTAAGGTTAAATGAATTTCTTTCTGAAACATCACAGATTTAAGGAAATTAGAATAAAGATGCTCTAAATCATTTTGTTAGTCATCTTTAAAGGTATGTGTGAAGAGTGTGTGTACCTATGATTGGAAAGGAGCAGGAAATCTCCCATATCTTACTCACCCCATCTCCCTTTGCTCCTGGAGATCCTTGAGTTCCAGGGAGTCCCCTGTCACCCTTTTCACCTTGTTCTCCTGGAGGACCAATTAACCCAATTAAACCAGGATGTCCCTGTGGAAGGCAGAGAAAAGAAATTTTAGGAATATATAAATTACAACCATTTCATTAAGTGAAAGTCATAAAATAATTTCACATTAAAACCGTGAAGCATTACAGTGAAAAATTTATATAAAATTCTCTAAAATCACTTTGTGAATGCAATATATGATTAAGAACCTCCTCCTCTTAATCTCACAGAACTGTTAACTGCTTATGTGATATTTCTATCAAGAGTTGGGAGTATTATGGAACAAGCTGTTTTTCTAAAATATCATCCCCAGTGTTTCATTAATTAAAAAGTATTCCCTCAACTATGATCAATATGACCTTATGCAATAGTCATGAAACAAACAATTGAAAATCATTATTTTAATAAACATCTCATTTTTTATGAAATAATTTCTATTCTTCAGAGACTCTGCAATCATTAAAAGCTATTTGCATACTTAAAAATAATCCAAAACTATGAGTGCCATTCTAAAAAAGACTTATTTTCTTTCATTAGTTTATACAACTCAGAATATATTTTGGAAGATCAATTTAAAAGACAGTGTATTTCAAATATTATTATTTGAAAGATATTCTTGTTTAAATTTTATATTTTCATGCTTAAAAACATAAAAATGGGCATTTTATTATTCCCTTTGTCTATTTTCTGAATAGTTATTTTAGTATAACCATATGCTTTCACCATATGGTTCCTACAAGGGGACATTAAAAATATATAGCACTGAATTCTGGTACTTTTTTAACTATTACTTACATATTTTGTCTTTTCTAAACTCATTGGAGTGGGTTATCTAAGAATTGACAACTTTTTTTTCATTGTTATAATGACAAGATATTCTTTGAAATTTCCTTTTGAGTTATTTTAATCTTCAAAATTATTGCCTCTACCATTTGAACATCAAAATTATAACAGCATATTCTTTGTTCTCACCTTTTCACCCTTGGAGCCAGGGTCACCTTTGAGACCAGGTAAGCCAGGAGGTCCCTAAATAATAAGAAATAATAACCACAGTAAGTATGAATTAGAGAATTGCATTAATTTTAACAGGATGTTTCGTATTGTTAATATGATGCGAATTAAAATAATAAATATGATCAGTGTTAATTTACTTTTTATGATTCCAAATTAACTTATTTTAAAACTTCATGATTTAATACTTAACCATATTAAAATATAATATTAATAGCTTGATTAAATAAATATGAAGTTAGAAATAGGATGTGGAGTATATGGTTTTTCAGTTTAGACGATAAAAAATACTTTTAATTATAGGAATTTTTTTAATGCAAGAAGTTTCCAAACCATACAGCTAGTTAACCAAATATTCTGAAGTTAAACTCAAATACAAAAGTAATCATATTTCTGGTAATATGTTATTTAAAACATATGTTATTTAAAATATGTTATTTTGAAATATGTTATTATAAATAAGTTATTTAAAACAATAACATCCAAAACTTTTGACAATACACTGGCCTCTAATAAACACTTTTCCTAAGTAAACTCACAAAAAAGTGTTTTAAACCGCAATTCCTGAATGGAATCTTAACTGAATGATTTGTATATTTAATAATAAGGTAATTTAATTTTTTCATAGAATCATCTCTATTTTAGAAATGTGACATACATTTACATTCCATTTATAACCTGTGCATCCCTTTGTGCTAAATTATATTTTTATGGAAATCATGGCATGACTTTAGCAATTAACACTTGTCCTGACTCTGCTCATGGAAATATTGCATACTGATGACTCTTAACAAACTTTTTCATGTAAAAATCAATGTGCCCCAACTTCAAGGCAACACAAAACAATATCCTTGTTCTGAAATTATAGCAAGTGAAATGATGAAAGATCTGATCTATCAGAAGTGTAACTAAAAGATGGTTTCCAAATGTAGGTAACTACTGCCTGCCTCAAGATACAGAGGCAAGATATATTATTCCTCTGAGTCTGAATTATTAGATGAAATGAATTATTTCAATAATGATCTTTAGCCTATCACTCAGAAAGCAAATTGTTTTCACTTTACCAAGCTATAGCATGAGTCTTTACTACTATAATTTTTACAAGGCTACCATAAATAATTTTCCCCTTCTACCTAAACACTTCAAGTGTTTAGTGTGAAAGAGCACTTTAAATCCCAGCCCATGAGTTTTTATGAATTTAAACTATTAAGAACTGTGGATATGATCCAAGCTGCATGATGCAATATGAAATCTATGGGTTTAGGATGGGATACACTTGGAAGAACAGTTAACCTTCCTTATTAACAACGTAAATCAGCTAGACAAAGGGGACTTCAGTTTTGTCATCTATAAAGCAAAGATTAAGAGATATATAAGGTAATTCTTATTGCATGGGGCTTCTATTAGATTGAACACATGGGCACTTTCCTTCCTTAGTTTCTCAAATCTATTTCTCAAACTGAAAATCTTACCATCAGGAGAAAATGAGAATTGTGTTAGTATCAATTAGTTCTGTGTAACAGTAGTATTTTGGTCTATTACTAGATTTATTTGTATTTGTTTTAATTCATGAATGATTCAGAAATTCTGTAAGAATTGATATAGACAGGGGCAATTTTCTTACATCAGTCAATTAACAATAGACAAAAATTTTCACAGCAATTATGTATGATTTAAAATGTGAATGTGCTTAAAATATTATAAGAAAAATATTTGCAGAAAAATATGTTAATTCAGTTTATAGTCTCTTTTATCAAAAAAATAAACAGTCATGCCACTTTTTTAAACTCTGCAAGGAAATTGATAAATTCACTTTCAAATATATCCTAAGATTAGGGTGAATATTGAACTTTCATCTAGTTTACTAATACCCTCTCATAGCAGATCTCAAAGTGTGGAATTCAGACCAGCAGCACTGGCATCATCTGTGAATTTTTAGAAAAGTAAATTCTTCGTTATCATCCAGACCAACTGAAACAGAAACACTGAATTTTGAGACCAGCAATTTTTTCATTAAAGTTTGAGAAACAGCTCCCAAATGCAGTTAATCCAATATGCAAATCAGAACAGCATAAAAGGTTTCAATTAGTTGAAAATCAAAACATTACATATTCAGTCTTAGTAGTTTAATAATTTTAAAATTAAGGGAATAATTTGCATCTTCCGCTTTCTGATCTCATCAGAAGTACTTGGTGAATTAATTAGGAAGACAATCTTGCCCAATCTCATAGTCTTAAAGAACTAATGTAAATAAGTAATGGAAGCAATAATTTCTTGAGTTCCTGTTATCGTCAGGATGGATGCCAAAACTCTACATGTTAGACAAAGGTGACATAAAAACAAGACATGAAAAAAATAGTTCTAATAAAAACATAACTGCATGAAAGAACCATATACTTTTAAAATTCACAAAAACCATTTAACAATATTGGTTATACTGGACATATATTAATTGCATAATAAGTTAAAAGTAAATACATTCTTAAATTGAAAGAACAAAACTATTTAAAAAGGCCACACTTTTTCTTTCTTCACTTCTCACTTTACATGCAAACTCTCTCAGGCCTATACTATACTTCACAGGAATTTTGCTGTAAGTGGGAGATGGTGGGGCTATTTCTTGCTGGGCATCAATATTCCAATAAGTATTTCATTCAGTCCAAATCTAACACTTACAAACTGGGTTATACATGGATCTACTATTTATTATCTTTGAGATTTATTTATAAAATTATTCTAATGATAGTAACTTTGTCATAGAAATGTGATGGTGAAAGAAAAATCAGGCCTATAAAATCAGTGCATAATGAAGCATAATGTAAATGTATATTATTATCATTCATTTCTGATATGCTACAGAGGCATCTGTTAGCTTCCTCATCACATTCTAGTAGTATGAATTGAAATGGCAAAAAAAAGAAGAAATATTAGTAATTCTAATTGCTTAGGCTTAATGAGAAATATACTAGACATCACTTGTTTTTTACACGTTTTAAATCACTTCTACAGTTTTATTCACTAAGAAAGAGGAAATAAGTATGATTCCTATAAACTAATAATTTCTTATGAAATTATGAACTATAAGGAGGAATTTTCAAGAAAAAACAGTTTTTTATTTTCATCAGCTGAAAATAGAAACTGGTAAAGTTATTATATTGATAGCAGTTATAAATAACCATCTAAACCTGGAACCTATCACAAATATCAACTGCATATAAAAATGTTATTCCAAATAAACATATTTTCTATTTCATCTTTAGGATACAGTAAATTGAAAAACCCTAGGGAAATATATAATTCATAAGTAATAAAGTGAAAAGGAAAACAGACGATCCATTCTTGTCTGGAATGCACAATCATTGTCCCCTGCAGTATTATGCTTTACAGAATATTTGCTTTGATATGCATCTCAAAACTCCAGGGCCTTGAAGATTAAAGAAACTACAGTCTATTTAGAATGTGAAATTGTGAAATATGTTTAATTTGGTGAAAAGCAAATGCTTTGTTCTTTAAGTCTGCTTAATTATTATGGATTGCTACACATCTCAACCTCACTTTGAGATAGTTTATACGTAGCATTAAAAAAACTGCATTTCAAATACCCATTCTATCTCTTATTTAGGCATATATAGTTTGAAAAATAATGCTATCACATTTTTTATTTACTAGTTTGTAAATGTATGATAATACTAAGGGGCAAACTTGTTGAAAGATAAATACACAACATTTTTCAGCTCTTGATACATTAGAACAAATAGGTTTCTAAAATGAAGGAATATGAAACAAAATAAAAACAAAGCTAAAACAGTTATTAATCTGACCTTCAAAAAATCAAATAAATGTTAGTGTAAGATGATTCAATCATGATAATTTTGACTATGCAGAAGAGGATAAATGTAGCCAACACTATTCTTTACTTAAAAACACTCAATCTTAATTAATGTTTGTTGATGACTCAAAAAATTATCAGTCCAATTTAAAAAATGTATTAAATTCCATCATTCTTCATTTTTCTTTAGTTCACACATATACTATTTATCTTCAGTTCTATATAGTAATTGTGAATAGTTTAAGCTAATTTTTATTATGAGAAATCTGTAACCTTTAAAGTAAAAAATAAATACTATATCATATTTGAACTTAAGCAGAGCAAATTACATAGAGGGTGCAGACAAGAAACAAATATTATTTTAAGAGTTTTTAAAAAGGTTTGTTTTACTCCATCCTAAACTATCTCCAGAAGTTAATATAAAATTGTTTAACTGTTCCCTCTGCCCTATTAGAGAGCTCAATTGTCAAATTAGTTGTTGCCAATCTGGAATGAATGATGGAAGAATTGTATGTGTTGAATAATTAAGTTTTACATTAAAGTGAGGAGGGTAATGGCATGGAGGCTTTTTCTGATTAGTGTGGCACATAATTGGAAGTTACCTGCTACTTCTAGAAGAGGAAAAGAGACTCAACAGACTCAACTGCTAGTTGCAAGATTCTAATAATATACAGTTGGAAGCAAGTATAGACTTGCATGTGGGTATAAATATATTTATAATTATAATGAAAACAAGCACATTGTGTAGGAAGTATTCAGATGAACCATGTGCATTAATTTTAGTGACTAATGTAAACTTGGAGTTTTCAAACTTCTGTTACATTTGCCTCCCATAGAAGAGCATCCTTCCCTTGATTAATCATCTCACCCTACTTCTAAGGAGGGCAGGGTGCCAGAGATGGCAGGTAAACAGTACTACTCAGTGTGATCTATTACTGTGCTTTTCATATACCCTAACTGCTATAAGTAAATTTAACTGTGTTTGCTGATCTGTTGATGTCAATGATTTAGAAACTAGTTTATTTATCATAGATATGCATGAATGAGGTCACATTTACTTTTCATTAGGATTATGAAAGTATTTCAAAACATTATCATTGGCCTTCCCTGGTGGCGCAGCAGTTGAGTGGTTGAGCGCTGGGCTGCGAAGCTGCCCACAGTCTCTGCAGCGCCAGTTCAATCCCCGGCTACCGGCGAGAGTCCTACATGGCGTGCAGACCTCTCCTGCAGCCCACTGCTCCCCTCAGCAGTGTATTTCGTCAGTCTGCCTGTCCTGTTCCTCGCTCTGGCTCTGGTGAATTCTCTCACCTCCCAGCTTCTGACTGTACCCAGTGATTGTATAAATAAATAAATCCTTAAAAAAAAATCATTATTTCATTCATTTAAAAATTCTTTGGTGTTACTAGTGCCATCAATTGTCTAAGTGGTTTAAAATTAATTCATTCTATTAACAATAAGAACTTTGGGCTTCCCTGGTGACCTAGGGGTTAAATCTCAGCTCTCTCACTGCTACAACCTGAGTTCGATCCATGGCCAGGGAGCTGACTCACATGGCGCAGCTGACCTCTCCTGTCTTGTTCACTGTTCCTCTCAGCAGTGTATTTCAGTCAATCCGCCTGTTCTGTTCCCCACTCTGCCTCTGGTGAATCCTCTCAATCCCATCCTCCCTGCACCTCTGGCCTACGCCCCAGTTCTTGTATGCATGAACAAATAAATCTTCAAAAAAAAAATTAAATTCCTAGCAGAGAAAAAGCTTTGTCATGAAGTCAAATGAGATACTATGAGATACTATACTTCCTTCTTTGTGTAAGGGGATTCAAGAAACACAGATAAAAGTGGTGAAAATTAAAAGAATTGATTCAACCATATGTTAGAGAGGATCAAGATAAACTGAAATTCTCAAACACTACTCTTTGAGAGTGCAAGATTGTTCAACTACTTTACAACACAGTTGGACAGTTTCTTATCAATAGACACACTCGTAATCTGACAAATACATATAATCCTAGATCTTAACTCAAAAGAAGTTCAACAAATTTCCATATAAACACTTGATACAAATGTCTGTGACAACATTTTCTCTAATAGCCCAAAAATGAAAACAACCAAATGCCAAAGTTAAATGGGCTAAAACCAAACCAAACAAAAATCTGTTTGTATGCCTTACACCCAAGGATGAACTTCAGAATGATTATATGGTAGGAGAAAACTACACAACAGAATAGTCAGTTTATACAAAATTTTGGAAAGGCAATCTATACTAAAATATACAAATGTACCATGGCAGACAGGGAGAGGGACAATCAAGGGAAGGGAGAGACAGTTAGATTTAACATCTTATTCAGGATGATGATTTCACCAGTGCTTGTCCCCAAGCCCATCAGTCAGTGTGTAGTCAAACCAGGACCTCAGAGAAGCAAATTCCCCAGCATCAAATGGTGGTTCAGAAGTGACTCAGTCTCATCAAGGAGACCCATACCCCCAAGAAGAAGTACACAGCCACCTTTTCAAAGGTCACCCTGCCCCCCAGGAAAGACACCCACGCTTTCTGGCAGCTACTGCAGTCCTGGCCCCTATTCCACTGTTCTTTAGTCACACCAAAGCCAAGTCACTCAGTGTAGCTGACACCATCAGGGTCTGTGGGAGTGTGGGGCCAAAGACAGGAGAGGAAGGATTCCCCAGCCACAGCAATCACCGTCCCAGCCCTGGTGAGACCCATGGGTGGCTGCACCAAGCCCCAGAAACCCCTCAGTACTCTGGAGTCTGTGAGCTGAATAAACACACCTGAGAACTGAGGGTAGTTCTTGTTGATAAAACTCAAGTAGTGTGGCTTGAGAGTCAATGAACTTACCCTTGAGAAACCACAATAGGCTACTTCTCACTCTGACAAAAAAATATCTACTAAAAGAAAACTTCTTACCTGACTGGAAAAGCTTATTAAAGTGCTGTAAAAGGCATGTTAAAGATGATTTCCCTGCCCACCATCACCTCATGAGGATCAAGTAGCGTTTTCACTTAATTGAGATATCACAAGCTACAAGAAGCTACAGTCTATTCACATTATAAGTACTCTAATAAACAGCAGCAGAGAAAGGAAGCTATGCTGTTCCATCCTGATGCTTTTCATTTCACTTTTGCTATAAAGGGTTATTCATCCCCTCACACTACAAACTCACATTTACCTAAGAGTCAGAAACATAAACTTTTGCAAGCTGGAATCAGGTGGTGTGTCTGATGGTTTTATTTTTAATATTAGCTGAAGGAAATCTTCAGCATTATGCTTTTTTTTTATTTCATCTAGAGAAAGGTCAAACTACTTATTGGAAAATTCTGAAATAATAAGAAAAAAATCTCTGGCAAATTTTAAGGTGACATTAAGGCAAAGTATTTTTTTTTTTCCAGCCGCTGACTCTGTGCATTTAGGAGTTTACCCTATTTAAGGAGATCCTGCTTCAGCCAGACTTATGGAATAAGGTGCAGATTTAATCATTTCCTGTTTGATGTCACTCAAAATGGGTAACTACTATCCAGTTCTGAGAATAAGTGATATCTAACTTTTAGTGAAAGTTTAAAATTAATCTCTGTAACACAGGGGATATTTGGTATGTCATAGGAATTTTTTTGTGTGGCATTTTTACTAAAAGGAATGGCTAAAATTCCTCCTGAGTAATTAGGATTGTGAATCCAGTTTTGGTCATTTTCTGAGTATGTATATATCTCTGAGTTGATTGCTATAATCATGATATGAGAGGCATTTTTGGAAAATTTAAATTGCTACACCGAGGAACTTAACTATTTACAACAATAAGCATTCCATCTGTGTAGTGCTGTATGAAATTTTTACTGTTTTCATTTATCCTTTTTACACATAACTGGATTTAGACAATTAAATTCAAATACGTCTACCATGAAATAGAATCTGCTTATAAAGCAAACATATCATCTAATAAACGTGATTTAAAGAGTAGAACTTGTATGCTCATTTTTTTTCAAAATTTTCTCATGAGGTTAATCTTGATTCCTGTAATAAACTTCATCTATGACCAGATGCTGGTCAACGAAATGCTTTATTTCATTGTTCAAGCAGGTTGTTTACACATAGTTTATGACAGTGATCAAGTTTCAGTATTGTCATAATTATATCTTTCCTCACTTATGGGGCTTAATATTTTATCTTTCAGCCTGTGTGACTCATGAAGAGAACAATTTATCCAGTGAAGAATCACTGGATATTTGAGCCAATGTTATTCCTTTTAAATGAAGAGCCAGGAAACTCAGTGTAATTGCCTACATTCTGGGGAACTGTCCATGTTTGGAAAAAGATTTGTTGGGTCATTAGTGGTATTTCACTCTGAATGAAAACCATTTTTTATATATAAATGATATAAGAAAAGAAAGATATTCTGATTAAGGGGAATTATTTCCAAATAACTATTAGTTGGGGTTATTTCCCTCTTTTTAGTCTAACATAGTACATTGAATATTGTACAAAACATAAACCAATTGATAAGATAATATGATCTGACTTATTGCTTAGAAACAACACTGTGTTGGAAATCTTCCCTTTCTAAGCAACAGAAAGGATGTTACTCACCATAGGACCAGGTGGCCCATCTTGGCCTGCAGCTCCAGGGAGACCTTGTTCTCCCTGTAGAAAATCAACATTTATTAGTATTAGGACTATTAGTATTATTAACAAAAACAGACATATTTATTTCTTTATTTTAATTTTAGAGCTACAAGAAAGAAAGTAATCATCACCTTTGAATTCCATTAGATGAAGAACATCTACAAACACAGTAAGAAGAGCCTCCCTGGTGGCGCAGAGGTTAAAGACAGCTCTATCAAGCTATCAACAGCCACTGAAGCAAGAGTTCAATCCCTGGCTGGCCAGGGAGCAACCCACATGGTGCAGCAGACCTCTCCTGTCTAGTCCGCTGCTCCCCTCAGCAGTGTATTTTGGTAGATATGCCTGTTCTGCTCCCCACTCTCTCTGGCGAATCCTCTCACCCTCCATATCTCTGGCTTACGCGTCAGTTCTTGTATGCATAAATAAATAAATCTTTAAAAAATACTGTAAGCAATTTTGAGCCTTTTTAATGTGAGTATATCTACATATATACCCTGATGGAACTATGTAATTCACACAAACAAGTGACATAAGAATTCTATCCTTTTTTATTCATGCATAAAAATTTCACATCTTTGAGATTGTAGGGTTCAATTTTCTAGTCTTACTCTATAAGTTAGAATTTTGTGATGAATTTATTAACAAAATGACACACTTGAATGTGTCATTTAAGAGTATCTGGACTATAATTATTACACCATATTTATTGAATTCCCTTAAAACATTTACTCTATAACTTATAATGCTGCCATAAAAAGTCCCATTCACTTTTTTTCAGAAATAATTTTTTTTTTAAAGCACCTTTTAGGACAGATGCTTACCACAGGGCCAGGGATGCCCCGAAGTCCTTCTGGACCTGTCTTTCCAGCAGGTCCCTGGGGGCCAACTGGGCCAGTTTTTCCAGCAGGACCTTCAGCACCTGCTTCACCCTTTTGGAAAAGAAAATATGCAAACAATTAATAATGAAGGAAGATGTCATTGATTTATTAAAAGTATTGTTACAGATGGTCAATGTATGCATAAACTTTTCAAACATAATTCCTTTAAAACATATCTTACCTTAGCACCTTTTTCACCTTGTCTTCCCTCTGCACCAGCAGCTCCTGGGGGACCCTAAAAACATAATATTCCATTTAAAATATGTATTGAGTAAAAGTATTACAGTTGAGGACAATTTAAATTATAACAGTTTCTAATAAATCACAGTTTCCTATAGCTCTTTGGTGTAAAACACAAGGAAAAGCCAAACCCTTTATATATTTCCAATTAGCATATTAAGACTATTATAAATAAGTGAGCCACAGATTGGGTAGAACATAGATAATCACATTGTACCAGTGTAAGGAAACACCAAAGATAGAGTTTTTAAAGAATTGCTGATAACTTAGCCACAATTAGTCTTTTGAATAATCAGAAACCATATATCTTGCTGTGTCAATAGAAATGGACTGATTGTATTGGATTTCACTTCTATCTTTCCATGTGTTTTATGAGTGTCACCTTTCTAAGTCTTAGAGCATGGACATAGTCATGTATTTTTATGTTTAAACCAGAACAGAGCATGTAAAATCTTGATCGAACTATGTAATTCACATAAACAAGTGACATAGGAATAGTATCATTTTTTAAAGCCTAGTATGAGAGTCAGAGCAGAAAAAAATATTCACACTTAAGAAGTCAGAAGAAGCATTGAAGAAGATGGTCTGCTATTTTCATGACTCTTGCATAGCTGGGATGGATGGAGAAATGTTAAATAAACAATACAAGGGTTGTGGTGCTAACCCACAGCCTGTTGAAAATCCATGTATATAGCAGATCCCTAAATGGCAACACTAATCCCTTCTATAGACACAATTGTATAATTAAAATATGAGTCCAATAATACATTGACATTGCATAATTCATTCTAAATGGCATAATTTAAAATGTTACAACTATGCTTTTTTATCTAATACTGTGATATATGCAATAAAACAATGAAAATACTGAATTTCATTTTATTGACATTAAAAAGATAAAATTAAAAATAAGTAAAACAACTAAAGCTGGAAAAGGTTAATTAAAAATCACTTAGTGATTTCTAATGGAGCTGGTGGGAAAAACCAAATTATCATACCGTCACCTTCAATGTGTTTTCATAATTTCTTGATTCAATTTTATTGAAATATTTTTAAAATATGTACTTTAGGAATCAGGGTTACAGTTTAGCATAGTGTGTATATGCATTTCAACAACTACTACTTGTATGAAAGTCTACATAAAGACTAAAGGACAAAACATATCTATACTAAAATAAAGTGTCTTCCTGTGTGACACAAAGTTCACAAAACTGATAAATATGTTGTGATTGGCTCATGGACTAACAATTATTTAAATACCCCACCCAAAATGGCCCACCCATCTGGTCTAGATGGTAGCAATAGTTCTGTGAATATTAAATCATGAAGTGATTAATATTTCAAGAGGAAGAACTCATCTTAAAGTAAGCTGACCCTGTACTGGACTAATCATAAAGCAAAGTTGACTGTAATTTATAGTGAGCCTTATAGTATATGCAGGTTCCAAATCTGTGTATTCAGCCAACAGATATCTGACATCCAGAGTTAGTTTAAACCCTGACTGGGGAACCTATGAGGAGGAAAAAAATATCCTGTGAAAATAGACCCACACTGTCGAAAGTATTGGTTCAGTGATACAATCTTCTATCTTTGTAAAGTTTCTATTTACCTAGTTCTCTTTAGTTCTTTTTTTTTGTCTCTGTGACTAAACATTTAACAAATATTTAGCAACTAAATATTTAGTATTTCTGAACTTCAGTTTTTAGTATTTCTTAATTTTTTAGTATTTCTGAACTTCAGTATTTCTGAACTTCAGATAGGTATCAAATGTTATAAAAAGAATTCTGGGGGCTTCCCTGGTGGCACAAGGGGTTAAGTCTCAGCACTATCAAGATATTGGCAGCCACTGCAGCATGACTTTGATCCCCAGCCAGGTAGCTGACCCACATATGGCAAACTGACCTCTCCTGTCTCAGCCACTGCTCCCCCAGCAGTGTATTTCAGTAAATCTGCCTGTTCTGCTCCCCACTCTGTCTCTGGTGAATCCTCTCACCTCTTACACCTATGGCTACAACCTAACTCTTATATGCATAAGTAAAATAAAATCTTGAAAAAAAATTCTCTTTCTATAAAATTGGTGTTAAATTTATTTATTTATTATTTTTAAAGAAGATTTATTTGTTTTTATACAAGAGCTGGGGTACAGGCCAGAGGCATGGGAGGGTGAGAGGATGCACCGGAGACAGAGCGGGGAACAGAACAGGCAGACTGACTGAAATACACTGCTGAGGGGAGCAGCAGGCGATACATGAGAGGTCTGCTACACCATATGGGCATCTCCCTGGCCGGCCGGGAATTAAACCTGCCTGCAGAGACTGTGGACTGCTTCATAGCACTGCACTCAACCCGCTGTGCCACCGGGGAGTCCCAGAATTGGTGTTAAATTTAAATGCTATCACACATTTTAAAATATTTTCAAATGTTCTAATGTAGCAGTATCAAAGAAAGGTATGGAAATTTACATGTAAAGGCTGGGCTTAGAATAACTGACTTCAGATCTTGGCTCTGTCACTACCTGCATGGTCTTGGAGAACTTGCACGCCCTGTTTGTGCTTCAGTTTACTTCTCTGCCCTAATGTTGCTAATAACAGTAGGTTGTGTTCCATAGTCATTGTGAGAATTCTATGAGTTGATAAGTACAAATGGCTTGTGACAGTGCCCAAGACACAGAAAACACTGTGTACATATTGACACTGTCATTATTGTCTAAAATTATTAAACAGCATTATTCTTCATTAAAGTATTTTATCTATACTTTTCAACATATCAGTAATCTAACAAAATCTAACAAAACAGACTTTCAAAATACATTTGTCGACACCTTGTCAATGAATTACTTTTCCTATAATGTTATTCATTATACAAAATAAATTCCATGTTTAAAACCAGTCTGAAATAGAAAATTTCAGGTAGGTTAAAAATATACTGTATAGTACAAGCCTATAACAGAATTGTATCATGATATCTGATATTCTAATTTCCTTCTTACATTTATGCAGCCATATATGAAACATAATACTTGATAATTCTAAAACTTGCAATATAATAACAGAAATGAATGACAAACTATGTAATATTCAGAGAATCAAATAAAATAATTTTTCAAGGTAGAAATGAAATATAATAATCAGCATGATTTCTAAATTTTGGGTTTTTTAATTACACTGAGTGCTTCATAACTGTATTTGTGCCATTTTAGGCAGCCCTTTCAGCTGAACATAAGCAGGGCATTGATTTGATAGTCCACTAAAATAAGAGTGTTTTTGGCCTGTAAATCTGTTCAATATATCATAACAATAACTCATACCAGGAAATACAAAATTTCAATGTTAGACTAAAATATTTATTTTATTTCCATTATTTACTTGATTTTTTGGTTTGTATTTAACAGGGGTCAAGATTCAATCTGATGGTTAAAATTTTCTATGAAAGTTCAGATATAAAGATTAAAAAAGAAATTTAATGATCTCCAAGAAACTGCATTTCATTTTCCCTTAGAACTTCTTGTTTTCATTTGTCTACTTCAATTTTTGCAGTGAATTGGAATAAAAATTATCAACTGAGATTGGGGTTAGAGGTTGGGGACAGTGGTCACTGTGGTGTTAATTGGTGAGAATAAGGTGAGGCAAGAGGATGACTTTCTCTCTTTCAGATGCTGTATTAATATTCTAATGGTGAATATAAGCTAGACCTTCATATGGTCTTTTAAATATACTTCTAAAATGAATATCAAGCACTTCATCAAACAGAGTTCTGTGAACTCATTTATCTCTGAGAGAGTAAATTAAGACATCATTAGTAATTATTTTCTCAACATCATCACCGTAACTTCTTACATTATTAGACTTTCATTGTGCTTCAACCCCAAATTAAGAAATTGCATTTATATAAAAATATATATAGTATAACCAGTGTGTTGAAGCAGGAACAATATGTTAATATATGCATTGAAATTGAAGTGCATCTTTTTAGCTTCATACTATTTATGCAACTGGATTTCTATATTGAAGCATAGGCTTCAAATATTTCCTAGTGTTAAAATGTTGAGTCACACTTTATTTTGGTGTGATGTTTAAAATATTAACCTAATGCAAAGTGGCTAAAACAACCATAATGAGTAAGAATTAAGGAGTAGAAATTATTAAATTCATCTGAATAATAGAATTTTCCTTAGTTTTTAAAAGTTTTTCTTTACACTAGTGACATAAAAATATAGGGTCTTATCCTGAAATGATTGCATATAAACACATGAGCTTTATAGTTCATTTATAAATTTCTGGGGTTTTTTTCTTTTGAAAAGCAAGTCATCAACTATCTAAAAAATGATAAAAATACTGCTTTCTTGCAAATGAGAAGAGAAAATACAAGAAAATTTGAAAATCCTAGAGAATTTTAACATAAACTACAAATATGTATATACATATGTATATTTACACATATATAGCAAAGCTTCCTCTGTATTTGTACAATAAACATTATCAGTTATTATTTTAATTTTATTTTGAACTTTCTTTTGGAAATGTTAGATTTCATAAAATTCTATTTAATATGTGAATTTTCAATTTGCAATGTTTAAATTAGTGTAGTCTGTTCTAAAATTTTTTTCAATAAAAGGCCATGAAATTAAATTTGGTTTCAAACAGCTATAATAACTTGAGTATTAAAATTACTTGACTTATCAATACTAACTTTATAATACTCTAGTTCCTTAAGGTGATATACATTTATTCTTAAGTTTTACAAATGCAGGACAAATGTTCATGCACGTTAAATGACAAATAATTTTCCCATTTGTTCAATAACTGTTGAAATGTTGTTTTTCAATATCACTGCCACTCACAACATTCTGATCAATAGTCTATTAGGAAGGTTTGTTAACATTTATTTGTAATATTCACTCATGGAAAAAAAGTGATAATATTTTTTAACACTTTTTTTTAATCATTACTATTCTGCTATAAGATGCTATAGCAATACTGTTAAATTAGTCTACTTTTCTGTTGCCTCTAATCCTAACGACAGAAGAGATATTCATTTTCACAAAATATATACAAAGCTTACCGAAATTTACATGTTCTAACTCAACCATGTAAAGGGAAATATATGGTAAGGCAGTTGTTCATTCTCTCAAATCACATGTGTGTAGATCATATATTGTACATTATTTCATAAGACTTTGTTCTTACTGTTTCTATTAAGATGACATTTAGTTGACTATGACATCAAAGACATCACTCTGCTCACAGAACAAAGGCTGGTGAGAACAGAAGTCTTCCCATGACTTTCAGCTCACAAATTCACACTGAACTATTCCCCTGGGGATTAAGATGATTTGTTTGCCCACTGAATAAAAGAGTGACCTCAGGTTTGTACAGTACACTTAAGTTCCCAAGTACTTCCTTCTTCTTTACTCCATTAAATCACTAGTTTTTTCAAATTAGTCCTAAACCCTGTTGTTTGGCAAATCCACTTTATCAAAATATATGCAATTATCAAAAATTTAAATCCTCCCTTTTTGGGCAATAGTTCTCATATGAACTTCCTTTACACTGATACAGCATTTTACATAAACATGCACCAAAGAATAGTACAAATTTAATGTACATTATACCAATATGTATCAATTTAACAGAATCATAATAAATACAGTCCTTTGAAAATGTAATTAATTTTTATAGACTTTTGTATGTCATCCAGTTAGTTCAATATGAATCATTTTATTGTCAAAGAAAAATTCAATAATAAACAAAAGTAAACTACCTGGAAGTTATTATGAATTTATTACCAATAAAATTTCAATTTACACAACTCAGGAATTTAATGAAAATGCCTGAATCTTCTTTTTACTTGTATATTTTGTTTAATATGTTCATTTACTTTCTAAATATTGCCATTCCTTAAGCTCCAAATAAATACAGATATTGGTCATGATGCTTCAAATATAATTTTATTAATTTAATTTAGTCCTCATTTCAGCAAAAATTAGTGTGCTTATTTTATAAATGAGAAAATTGATATTCAAAGAAATGAACTTACTCTAAGTTATAAATCTAGGTAGCAAAGAAGGACTTGAAACCAGTTTTGTTAGATTCTAATGCAACAGTATTCAGTATTCTTCTATGTGTTGATAGTTGTGAAGAGTGTCAGCTTATAAATTGAGCAAAATCTAAATAAATAATTTGCATTTATATTTTTTAGCTAAGCCAGCTATTTTTCAGGCTAAGGTAGTACTCTTGATTAAATTAACTAATTTGGTTGATTTCAATTTAAAAGAGTACAAGCATTAATTGTTAGTGTTAAATGAGAGCAAATAATAGTTTTAACAATGATTGTTGACACGAGAATAATCTTTCACACCATTAAAAATATACTTTACTCTGCTGATGAAAACAGACTATTGTGTAAAACATATAAAGTCAATTAAGCCCGTCAGTTTATCCAAATCTAATATAGGATGCAATTGAACACAACATGTTAAATAGCTTTCAGGTTAGATTTAATGATGACACATTTGTAAAGAGAAAAGCCTGCACGATGGTGCTCAGTCAGACTGACCTAAGGTTGATTTTTCTGCTGTATTAAAATGAACGTAAATAGCTTTGTAGGCAATGCACAGTCATCACCATTCTCAAGTCATTAATAATTCATGGATACAGAGTCTTCTAATTTTGTTTACAGTGACTGGAGTGGATTAAAATAGCTCATTGTATTTGTATAAATTGTTTAAAATGAGAGGATAGAACATCCCCACAATTTTTTATGAGACTATTTAAAAAATTCATCAAAAAGCAAAAAGGGAGAATTCCCAATGAAGAACTTTTAAATAATGCTGAAGAAAAAATATAATAGAGAGAATGAGACAATTAAGTATTTTACTAGTTCTTTCAACATGTAAATGCATTACTTCCCATTTTTCCCTCACAATAATTGTCACCCTCTTCCTTTCAGAAATGAATGCCATCCTAAATTTTGATTAATCATGGCTTTAATCTTCTTTGTCATTTTTTACCACTGATGTCTAAATGCTACATCATGTATTGCAGATTTTTTTGCATATTATAGAAATACATGAACGTACAATCTCCAGCTCGATGTTATTATATTTTCAACCATAAAAAAGGATGCAGTGCAGTCACTTTCAGCAAAAAGGAGGGAATTTGAGAGAATTATGTGCAGCCTAGTCAGAATAATAAAAACAAATACTGGACATTTGCTCCTTTGTCAAAGATTAGTTGACCGGCTATAAACCGGAGACACACTGGGGGGGGGGGTGGTAGGGAGTAGGATCAAAACAAGGGGGGTAGGAATTGTATGGGAACTATAACCTAGATGAAAATGCATACATTGTGTAAAAATGAAAAAAATGATGTAAAAATATATAAATAAAAAATGAAAAAATAAATGGATGATTGAATGAAAAAAATAATACTAAAAAAATTGGATATTTACATAGCACACAATTAGACAACTCAAAATACTTTTCAAAACTAATAGATATTAACATTCGAAGGCTCTGAGGTTAAGAGGCAGGGGGGAAGGGGAAAAAAATGGGGACATAAGAGATAGTAGGGGAAAAATACTATAAACATTTTCTCCTTAACATCAGCCATTTGTAATTTATTTATATTGATTTGTGAGTCTGCAATATATTCACTTTCATTGCTGTATAATATCTTAGTTTATTGATATATCACAGTACTTTTATAGTTTACTGTATCATGAAAAAGTGATATAGATAATTGTTTTATACATATATACACACGTGCATACATACGTAGACACATATATACATGTGTATCTTGGTGAAAGTGTGTAGATATCACCTAGAATGTGTACCTAGGAATGAAATTACAAGATGGCAGGAAAATTTCATGATCAATTCTACCAGGTAACATACAGCAGTTTTTCTAAAGCAGTTGTATCTATTAACTTACAATAACTGCACACTAATCTCTATTATACATTTGAAATTGTCCTCTCCAACCTTTGGCCTGTTACACTTAAATTTCTGTCATTTCATGGATATGAGATGGTATCTCAATATCATTTCTAACACAAATTATCTGAACTTTTACACATATCTTTTCATGTATCTGCGGAGTATTTCTGTCATATAACTTCCTGACTTTTGCTGATATTTATTCTATTTGTGAAGATCTTAATTTGTTGGACATACTTAAATATTTTTTTCTTTGCAAGTTTTCTATATTCTAGAAATACTTTCTTCTAATTGGATATTTTCTTTTTCAAATTTTTAGATAAGAAGAAACTTTTAATTTTAATATATTTGACACATCAATCTTTTCCATTCTGGCCAAATCTGTGTGCTTAGAATCTATGACTAGAGGTCATACATTTATTGTCCAATAATCTTTGCTAAAATATTCCAAAGCTTTTTTCATATTTAAATTATAATTCAACTGGAATTGATTTTCTGTGAACAGAGAGAGGTAAGTTCCAATTTAATTTTTTTCCATATAGATGTTCAGGTTTCCCAGCATAATTTATTCAAGTTTATCCTTTATCCATTGACCTGCCATGTCTAATTTGTATCAAATTGTGCTTCTACATTCTTTGAGTTTTTTTTTTTTTTTTTTTTTAGGCTCTCTTCATTGAAACCATTGACCTATCTAAGTTAATATAAAAATGCAAAATTTTGCTAATACTTTACCTTAATTCCTTATTTTCTACCTGTCTCTTCGATGCGCTCACAGTTTTCTATTTCGCCAAGATCGTGCTTACTTAAAAAAATTAAGCATTCAACTGTTTTAAAATGCATGATCTGGGGCCTCCCCAGTGGCGCAGCGGTTGAGCGCTGGGTTGCAAAGCTGCCCGCAGCCTTTGCAGAGCCAGTTTGATCCTGGGCCGCTGGGCGAGGGTCCTGCATGGTGCGCAGACCTCTCCTGTTGGGCCCGCTGCTCCCCTCAGCAGTGTACTTCGGTCCTTCTGCCTGCTCTGCTCCCTGCTCTGGCTCTGGTGAATTCTCTCACCCTCCCGTGCTTCTGACTGTACCCAGTGCTTGTATAAATAAATAAATCTTTAAAAAAAAATAAAAAAAAATGCATGATCTACCACTGTATAGCTACATCTTATACCCCTATACCCTGAGTTGATATACAGGGTACCATAGGATCTTTTACAACAGCTATGATATTTGTACCAAGGGGAGACCTTAGTACAGGGAGGTGGGAAACTACTTTTATTGTGACACAGATGGGTAAATTGTGTTCTGTTTCAATCAGTGTTTTGAAAAATTTAAAAATTACCCTTATCTCTAGGAATTACAATGTGTTACCTATAACTTACTTATATTTAAATTTATACACATATATGCAAATTATCCATAGATAGCAGATAATGAATAGATGCTTCAATAGAGAATTTTTAATACTTACTCTTTTTCCAGGAGGACCTGGTGGACCAGCCTCACCAGATGGGCCTGGAGGACCCTACAAAATGTAAAAAATGTTTTTAAAGAAATTATTATAGCCCATAGCTCTTTTAAAATTCTGAACTAAAACCAATTTTTTTTCTTCATTTCCCCACATCTGTCTCACCTGGAAAAATCTCACCCCTACTTCAGATATCTAAATTTCCTCTGCATACCTATAGTTAGAACAAGTAAATTCATAAGAAAAATTCTTGCTAGTTAGAAAAAAGTGACTCAGACTCCTGTTTAACTGTGTTCTTTCAAAAAGTGCTAACTTCTATCTGGAAATCATTTAAGAGACATACCACTTAATGGAATCATGTGGCCAATAATTCCACTCATATTTCATAATTTATGAAATCATAAAATTATTGCCTTGAAAGTTCTTCTTGTGCAGCACCAGCAAAGTTTTTATGCTAAGGTGTATGTGTCCCACTGGGATATGATCTTCGAGTCTTCTCCACCCAGAATAAGCCTAGATCTCTTTGCAAATATTCAGTGAGAAAGGCTCTAGAGACAAAGCTGTGTTGTGTTAGGAGTATAGTGTGACACCTACATAAATTAGTGTCCTCCATTATTTGTCTAAAAAATCTATGTGGCCAAAGTACCCCCACATTGAAAAAAAATAGTCCTACATTTATGTTCAGTAAATTAAGTTAGTGTTTAAAGTATTCATACTAACGATATGCTGTTTTACTTGGCTTTCTTCTGTCTTATTTTTATTTTTAAAATAACTTGTTTTTTTTAAAAACACAAATGGATAGATGATTTTGATACAGCATGATAGAATGTATAACTACATTTTTTATTGTAGTTGTTTATATTAAATAACAAGTAACCATTTTTAGTGTAGTTGTTTATATTAAATAACAAGTAACTACATTTTTATTGTAGTTGTTTACATAAAGTAACAAGTAAATACTTCATAAGATCAACTTTGATCTGGAATTCAAGAATAACTGATGATTTTTTGGAAAAATATTACATATATTGTTATGCTTTTGAATGGTTGATCATATTTTGTTACTGCTATAAAGTGCCTCAAGACAATGAAAGATGAAATAAAATTGGTGTGCTTCCTTACCGGCTGGCCAGGATCTCCGTCTTCACCCTTATCACCACCAACACCATCTTGACCCTATAAATGGGCAGTAGAAAGTGAATTCAGATATTTCACATTATTAGTTGACTTTTATCAGAAAAAAAGTACTATAGTCTTATCTTTGCACCTTTTCAAGATAAATTATTACCAGATGGAGAAATAAAAAATGTACTATATTTTTTTTCTTTTTAAGGATCAGATATTTTATACTATTGCTTGACTTTTATCAGAAAAAGAGGTACTACAGTCTTAGAATGTTCTCAAGATAAATTATTACCAGATGGGTAAATACAAAAGTATATTCTTTCTTTTTAAGAATTGTGTTATATCTCTCACAAATAAAGATTTGGGAAGTTACTATCTTAAATTTAAAATATAGTTTATACTAGATATAAGAAAAGGAGAGGATGTTGTTTGTATTCAGGGATGATACATGCTTTTGTTATGAATAAATATGGTAAAATTAAGGTAGGATTTGCATTACAGAAGAGACTAAGATGAAAGCAAAGAACCCATAACTCTGAAAATGCTACTTAGATAATTAGTTTGTGCAACCCAACCAAGTCTGGGGAGCTAACCCAAATGAAAAGAATAATCATGCAGCAGAGATCTAATAGACTCCAACTACATTAATTTTGTTGTTGTAGTTGTGAAAGCAGTTTATGTTTTCTTTTTTTTTTCTATTTGTTGTGTTCACTTAAGACATTTCTTTAACAATTCATCACTGAGACATAGAAACATCTTCACCAAAACAATGCCTTTATTTTTCCATGATACTTACTGAAGGGCCAGGTTCCCCAGGAGGACCAGGATCTCCAGGAAAACCTACAGGACCCTGGTATGATATTTTTAAAGGAAAGGAAATAAATGGAACATTTTTATAAAATCATGATTTTTTGAAATTGAAGAGGTAAAAGTCATGCAAACTACATGAGAATGTATTTCTTCTGCTACAAAGCACATTAAAAATGAAGTCAACTGAGATGCTTAGGGATAGATTAAATAATGATAAGTTGATTTCACCAACTATAGGCCAGCTTCTACGCTTTCTAATCTTTCTACAAAAAGTTCCATAATGGTTTTGACATAGATGCCACTTACAGGAGGACCAAGCTCACTCACCGGGTTACCCTTAGGGCCATCATCTCCTGGCGGCCCCTTAGCACCAGGAGGTCCAGCAGCACCAGGTGGACCAGCTTCTCCTTTTTCCCCTCTTTCTCCTTTGGGGCCCTATACAATGTAAGAAAAAAGAAAGAATATCTCATGAGCTCCAAGTAAGATTTTCTTAACTTCAGTCTATTGGGACAGAGTATTCTTTGCTATGGAGGGCTATCCTGTGCATGAAAACAGCACCCCGATCTCTACTAATGAAGTATCAACAGCTGCCTTCCCTCCTAGTTTGACAAGCAAATATGTCTTGGTTTCCTGGGGATGAATTAACATCTGGTTGAAAATAACCTAAATAATAGTATGATACTATATAATTATGTTTACTTGGTGTTTTGGTTTCTTTTGTAAACAGTCCACCAAAAATAATTAGACAATAAATAGCTTATAATATTAAACTCCTAACTTAAGCCAAATGTGACTTTTTTTATATCAGTCAAAATATACAGAAGATACACAAAAATATTAAACAAGAAAGCTCTGTATTTGTGATTAGTCCTAATGGACCGGACAGGGAAAGCAAATAACTGAGTTGCGGCTAGGAGTTATGTGACAAGTTTCAAGTGTGCTGAAATAAACACCTGCATCAATTACACCTTAAACTGACAATAAGACAGCACTTACGCCTGTGCCTGCTTCTCCTGGAGGCCCAGGGTTCCCTGCTTCACCGGGTTCACCCTATATGTAAAGAAGAGACAGAAAGAATATTAGAACACAGAAAAGATGTTTGACATTTGTAAAATTACATTCATGGCTGACCATGAGAGTTTAGACTAGCCCTGAAATCATTGTAGTATTTAAAAGGTTTTGAGACACTTTAATAAGAGGAAGAACTTTTTCCATGACTGACCTCAATACACTTATTTCTCTAGTAAAGAGGCAGAACTAGATAGGGTGGGTGCTACAAATTTCAGTAAGCAGCTAATAGTTAATTTATTAATCCAGGTTATTACCGAACTGCACAAAAATATATCTGCATATTCCCTAACAATTGTGTATTTGTACTGTATCAATATTCATATTGTGATTAATTGATTATTCCACCAAATTGAAATCCCAACAAAGGACAATACACAAGGCTACACATGGCCTTTTAAAAATGCTCCTTTGTCTGCTTGTATTTATGCAAGTGTACCTTTTTCTTAGTGAACTCTGGAGTCATAGGTTGTGTGTGTTTTCAGTTTAGTAGATATTGCCAAAGAGTTTCCAAAATAAGTGTACCAATTTACATCCCAGAGAAGTATTTAAAAGTTCAGTTGATTCTACATCCTTGCTAACACTTCAATCTGTCTATTTTTTTTTTAAGATTTATTTATTTATACAAGCACTGGGGTACAGACCAGAGGCAAGGAAGGGTGAGAGATTCACCAGCAACAGAGCAGGGAGTGAGACAGGAGAGGTCTGCCATGCCATGTGGGTATCTCCTTGGCCGGCTGGGAATCGAACTGGTGCTTCAGAGGCTGCAGACAGCTTCACAGAGCTGTGCTCAATCTACTGCACCGCCGGGGAGGCCTTATTTTCTTTTTTAATCATTCATGTGAGTATGTGGTGCTAATGCATTATACTTTTAATTTGCACTGTCTTCTAAGTTGCCTTCAAATTTCCACGTTTTCACATGCTTATTATTTCATATTTTTATTGGCCATTTTGATATGCTCTGTGCAATACAACTTCAAGACTTCTGCCCATTTTTCTTTTCTACACTTTAACTCTTATTGATTAATGAGTTTTTTTCAGATATATAAGTTGGAAATTCCTTATACCATGGTCAAACTTTCCTTCTCACTATTTTAGTGGTGTCTTTTAATAAAATGAAGTTCATAATGTCTTCTTTTTCTTTTAGAGGTAGTGTGGTCACAAAAGAAATTTTTTTAAATTTTTTTTAAAGATTTATTTATTTATACAAGAACCAGGTTACAGGCCAGATGTGCAGGAGGGTGAGAAGATTCACCAGAGACAGAGTGGGGAACAGAACAGGCTGACTGACGAAATACACTGCCGAGGGGAGCAGCGGGCGAGACAGGAGAGGTCTGTCGCGACATGTGGGACCCTCGCCAGCCGGCCGGGATTGAACCGGTGCTGCAGAGGCTGCGAACAGCTTCACAGCATGGCGCTCAACTGCCTGCGCCACCTGGGGAGGCCCCACAAAAGATATTTTATGAATTTTTCTAAAGTTGCTATCTTTATTTTAGTTTTAAATTGTGTGTTTTTTTTTTTTATCAAGGTGACATTGCTTTACAATACTGTATATGATTTAGAGAAATAGGGCTATACCTTTGCAGATGTATGTTATCTTTGGAGGAGAGGGTTGGTTTCTCTCTTATGTTCATCAGACTATTTGTCCTTGAGTCAATACCAATGGTCTTAATTAGATTTATATAAATCTGATGTAAGGTACAATAAGTCTTCCTCATCTGTTTTTTGAAATAGAGTTGCAACTATTATTTTTTATATAAATATTATTAAAGATTGCCATTTCTACAAATGACTTCCTGATATTTTCATTGAGATTGAGATGGATTTATACAACTAAATCTAAATAAATTTTGTCTCTAATGCATGAATAATATATCTGTTTATTTCTATCTTCCTTAATAACACAATGATGTTATTTTTAGTATAGGGTTCTTTCATAGATTTATTAAGCTAGGTACTTGATGTTTTTGTTGCAAAATGGAATATTTAAAATTTTAATTTCTATTTGTTACTAATATATATAAATGAAATTATATTTTATGTTGGTCTTCAATTAGGTAATTTTGCTAAATTCTAGTTCTTTGCATGTAATTCCTTTGCAATTGCTACATCACATCTATATTGTTTGCCAGGAAAAAAAAAAAAGACGACCTTACAATCGCAAACTCTATTTTGCTTTTGATTTCTTGGGTGCCAGGAGTTACCTATTGTTTGTTTTTTTCCCCCAATTTTTCTACCTAGAACCTCCAATACTATAAAATAATGATTATGTCTGGCTGGTCTCAAGCTGAGAAAAAAGTTTTGGAATTTTCACCATTAAGTGTCATGTTTGTGGGAGATTTCTTATATTGATTTTAAGAAAAACATTGTATTATTATGCATGCCAATAAATGTTTATTGGCATCAAAGTGGCTTAGGAGATAACAGACACATGTTAAATTCATTATTCACATCTTGATGTTAACTTTGAAAACTATAATTACCTGACTCTATTAACCAGATATTTGTCAAGCATTGACAAACATTTATATCATACATACAAATACACATACATGGATATACAAATATTAGCATTGTCACTATACATTTATTGCCTTGATTGAAATTTCAAAATGAAGTGATTTCAATAGTTGTTTCATTTTTACCGCTTAAATCCCTCCTATTTTTTTCTAAAAGTCTTTAGTTGCTTGCTTTTCAATACATGTATTAAATGATTACAATTCAGCTGTGAATCCTCTTCTGAACTTATGAACTATTGATTACAAATCAACTTCTAAATCCTATATATCTGAGGATATGGTATTACAAATTTGATAGCCTTTATTATTTCCCAGTATAGATATGGAAGGCTATTTCATAGTTCAGCAAACAAATAAATCTCTTAGACTAGTAAGTTTTATTTATGAAGGTCTGTCACTAATGCCTCCCACTTAGAAATGAATAAAAATATCATATTCCACGAGTAATATTTCAACTGAAAAAACACAGTATATTCATTTACCATGTTTCTACACAAAATCAGTAGCACCAGAAAATTTGAAGAGGAAATTTTATAAAATGTTAAGACCTGATTTTCCTTTAATTACTTTAATTAATTTTCCTTTAATTCCTGTAATTAATCTGCTATTTTCGATATCCCCACTATTGCTCATAAATTGGTTTGAAATGTATTACTGTGAACATAAACATACTACCAGGGCACAGAACATTTTATGTACATAATTCTTAATCTTTGATAATATATATATGTGTTTTAACTTTCAGAATTATCTATGTAATGGTTGACACTATCAAATTTATTAATTGTGTTGTTTATGAATTATTTTCTCCTCAAGATGAGTAGCAAATATTTCCGAGTGAATATCTTGGATAAACCTTACAAGTAAAATATTGCATTTGCATTATTTATAAAGCAATGAATCATTCAGCTATCTCAGCATGATGGAATGATATATAAGTACAATTTCTATAAGCTGTTATTCATCTTTTTTTTTTTAATAGAGGTATGCTTTATTTATTTGTTTGCTGGTTTGTTTGTTTGTTTTGTTTATACATGCACTGGGTACAGTCAGAAGCACGGGAGGGTGAGAGAATTCACCAGAGCCAGAGCGGGGAGCAGAGCAGGCAGAAGGACCGAAGTACACTGCTGAGAGGAGCAGCGGGCGGCAGGAGAGGTCTGCCCGCCATGTGGGACCCTCCTCTGGTGGCCGGGGAACAGCCGGGGATCGAACCGGGGGCAGCTTCGCAACCCAGCGCTCAACCGCTGCGCCACCGGGGAGGCCCTGTTATTCATCTTTGAAATAAAATTTCAGCAGTTTGCCATTCAATTGCAAAATTTCATATTAAAAAATTCATGTATAGAATATATCAACATATACAGCATACTTCATGATCTTACTTATATTTGGAATTTAAATATTTAAACTCAAGTAAGCAGAGAGCAAAGTGGTGGTCCCCAGGGACTTAGGGGTGGGAAAATGGGGAGCTGTCGGTCAAAACAAGTATGAAATTTCAGTTGTGCTAGATGAATACATTCTGGACATTTAAAGGATGCCAATATGGGCCTCCCTGGTGGTGCAAGGGGTTAAGACACAATCTATGAAGCTATCCGCAGCCTATGCAGCATGAGTTCGATCCTTGGCCAGGGAGCCACTCACATGGCACAGCCGACCTCTCCTGGCTCACCCACTGCTCCCCTCAGCGGTGTACTTCAGTCAATCTGCCTGTTTTGTTCCCCACTCTGTCTCTGGTGAATTCTCTCACCCCCCCACACCTCTGGCCTACACCCCAGTTCTTGTATGTATAAACAAATAAATCTTTAAAAAAATAAATAAAGGAGGTCAATATGCCTATAGTTAACAACACTGAATAATATGCTCAAAATCTACTAGAGGACAGATAGATAGATCATAAGTGTTCTCCCAACACAGTGAAACAAAAGATATCGGGTGATGGGTATGCTAATTACCGGCAATGTGGTATTATTTTACGATGCATTTTTGTATATATATTAAAACATCAAGTTGTACACCTTAAATTCATTTAATTATTATTTGTCAATTATACCTCAATAAATATTAGGAAAAAATAACAAAACCCAATTGGTCATGTACGAAATATTTTCTTATGCACCACATGACCCACAGATAATCACAGAAGTTAGGACAAAAGAGAAATAACTACTTTTAGTTACCTGCTATTTAGTCAGAAAAATAACTTTACTAGTTGAAAGAAAATAGCCACCCACTACATATTTCATTGTTCCCCTATAATTGGTGTCCATGACAAAGTTAAACAGATTATGAAGGGATTACTTTAACTTTTTTAATGAGGGTCATGGTAGGTGACAAAAAGGCGGGTTTAAGAAATTGTCAAAAGTTAAAGACAGGTTGTTAAATAGTCTTCATTTTAGAATAATGCATTCATATTCATTTTTTTAAATACAGATGAACAATAACTTTTTGTATACCTAAATCATCAAATATGTTTAAATCTTTAGGTAATGTTCTGATATATATTCTTTTTTTTAAAATATTTATTTTTTTATTTATACAAGCACTGGGTATGGGGACGCAGAATAGACAGACTGATGAAGTACACTGCTGAGGGGAGCAGCGGGTGAGATAGGAGAGGTCTGTGCGCCATGTGGGACCTTCGCCAGCGGCTGGGGATTGAACTGGCACTGCAGAGGCTGCAGGCAGCTTCACAGTCCACCACTCAACCAATGCGCCACTGGGGAGGCCCTGATATATGTTCTTGTTTAAGAAGGTCATTGAAGTACAAAACCAGCCAGAGCAAATATATATTACATGAAAAACTGATTAAACATATTTATGCAAAATGTAATATGACTAAAGGATATCAGTATTTTTTTCCCTTCTTTTCTTTTATTGAATTAGTAACTTGGAATAACATTTCCTAAATAGAAATAGCAGAGCATTTGGCCAGAATCAAAGTCTATGAGGAAATTATAGCAATTTATATTAGCCCAGAGTAGAGAAAAAAAAAAAAAGTTCAAGTTTATCTATTGCCTCTTTGTCAAATAGAGTTTTTTTAAATAAGGAAAAATTAACACTATGCCTTTTTGTGTAATAAGTTTAAAATCAGGTACAGTTGAATTTTAAGAAGTTGAATCACCATTCTGATTGACCAAATCATTTTCTTAAGATTCAAAGTTGGCAAACTATTACCAGATAGGTTTTAAACAAATGGAAACAGTATGGAAAGGGAGTTCCCCAAAACTCCAAACATCTGGTATCCACATCTATCTTCCAGAGTAACACATACAATAAAAGCATAAAAGCAGCAACCAAAGTATTTTCAAATGTTCCCACTACACCCCAAAACTTAAGGGAACAAGTTCAATAAGCTAAAAAGGCTATTAAATGATTAAATGGTTTTAGAATTTGCTATGTAGGCAAAACTAAAACTAGCAATTAGCTCACACAACAATTTAAAGGACATTAGAGTCCACAGGAAGTGATGCAAAGGGAAGAAAGAGAATGCCTGGGGACTGTCTTCACCTAACACAGCCACACCAGCCTAGACCAGTCATCTCCCTGGTTGTACTCATGACAACTGACCTCCATAAAAGGGGTTCCTTCAATTCCACCACTAACTCGCGTGCACATTTTCAACACAAAACTTTACATTTAAGAGTATAAAAAGGTCCTCTGGGGTGGGGTGACGGGAAACTAGATTATTTATGCAATAAGAAATAGATAACTTTAGATTATTTCTAGCAATTAAGAAACTATTTAATCATATAGGATTAAATCACAATCTGCGCACCTTTTCAACACAAAGCTTTAAGAGTATAACTAGGTCCATGGGGAGGGGGCGGGGGGGAACTAGACTGTTCATGCAATAAGCAATAGATAACTTTAAAATTTTTCTCATTTAATAATTAAGAAACTATTTAATCATATAGGATTAATCACAATCAAAACACTAGAATGTGGATAATGAAAAGAAATAAACATCAAAATACTACATTCTATCCTTAGTACAATTTTTTCACTGAGGCTTAAATTCTTTAATTAAATAAATGAATTTAAACATTTGATAAATCAAGAAGTTTTAAGACCAAGCAACAAATAATTTTTGAGATTAGGATAAAGCTATGCTTCTGATATCATTTAATTAATAATCAGCAAATTCAGAAAATGTCTTTTTTTTTTCACTGTATATTTTATGGTGTGAAATTTAATATTCTCTCAAAGAGATTGTTATTTATTTATTTTTTTGTATTTTTTTAAAGATTTAGCTATATGTTTATGCATACAAGAGCTGGGATATAGGCCACAAGTGCAGGGGGTGAGAGAATTCACCAGAGACAAGAATGGGGAGCAGAAGAGGCGGATCTACTGAAATACACTGCTGAGGGGAGCAGGGGGCAAAACAGGAGCAAAGGTCTGCTGCACCCATGTGCTCCCTGGGCAGGGATCTAACCTCTTGCTTCAGTGGCTGCAGATAGCTTCACAGTGCTGAGATTTAACCCCGTGCACCACCAGGGCGGCCCAATTTTTGTATTAGTTTTTTATTGATATAATGTGGGTTCACACTCTACATGGTCCAGATGTACAGGTTCTCAGCTCTTTAGAAGTATGTTACCAGACTACACTAACTACCAATTTAAAGTTGGCATTGGGACCTCCTTGGTGGTGCAGGGGTTAAGTCTCAGCGCTATCACCACTTTACAGCCTGAGTTAGATCCCTGGCCAGAGAGCTGACCCACATGGCATAGAAGACCTCTTCTATCTCACCCCTGTTCCCCTCAGCAGTGTATTTCAGTAAATCTGCCTGTTCTGCTCCCCACTCTGTCTCTGGTGAGTCCTCTCACTCCCTGAACCTCTGGCTTACACCCCAGTTCTTTAATGCATAAATAAATAAATCCTTAAAAAAATGTTGGCACCGATGGAGTTGGCACCTCTACTGAGGTCCATTGGGCTCTCTTCCCACACTGCATTCAGTTCAAACCCACCCTTCTGGAGCCTAGTTCTACAATTTGTTTTTTTTTTTTTTTTTTAATAAGATTTTTTTTTTATTAATTTTTTTGTTTATTTATTTATTTATACAAGCACTGGGTACAGTCAGAAGCGTGGGAGGGTGAGAGAATTCACCAGAGGCAGAGCGGGGAGCAGAGCAGGCAGAAGGACTGAAGTACACTGCTGAGGGGAGCAGCGGGCGGCAGGAGAGGTCTGCGCGCCATGTGGGACCCTCCTCTGATGGCCTGGGAGCAGCCGGGGATCGAACCGGCGCCGCAGAGGCCGCGGGCAGCTTCGCAACCCAGCGCTCAACCGCTGCGCCAGCGGGGAGGCCCTACAATTTGTTTTTAAATGTTGCAAATATCAATGCTCTTCTTGAAAATCCTAGTTAAAAAATGAGCATGAATGCATAAATAAGAAATCAGAAACTCATTTTGACATTTTTATAAAAAGAAGAGCAGATATTTTAAGTGAGTCATGTTTATGAGAAAAGAAAGCAATTTTGAACTCAGATGTTATGGCACATGCCAACGATTTTGAAAAGTGTCAAAGACAGGTCATAATATTAATAATGAAAATATAATTCAAAATATAATAAAATAAATGATTAATTCTTTTGTAATTTTAATGTTTCTCTTTTCTCTTTTAAGTCACTGCATCTACAAATCTTTTACTCCTTTCAATAATGAAAGTCATTACATACACAGACTAGTCAGCTGTAGAGGCATTGACATGAGTCATATTCTAATACAAAACACTGAAGAAATTACTGAAAACTTCTGCTTTCTCAGCTTAAAATTTTGAGTAATAATGCTATTATCACTGGGTAGGTATATTGATTAAAAGAAATCATTCATGTGCATCAATCAGCACAATACCTAGCAATCAAAAGCAAGATATCACAAAAGCATTTTATTTTATGGACAGAGAATGAGCTATGATTCATAGCTCTTCTTAAAAGACTGTATTGTTAAAAACACTTAAAATATTAGCTATTATCAAAGTCCTCAATTCTTGCTATTCTAAACTATAGATCTACATTCCTTACCTTATCTCCAACACCACCAACTGAACCAACAGATCCTGGGGGTCCTTGGGGTCCCTGCAGTGTAGGAAAAGGATTACAATTGATCCATATTCTTGTAATGAACTAATGCGTTCTTAAGTATATATCTTGTTATTCTCAAAGAAAGAAATATAAACAAGAATATTCTAAGTCATGTGAAGGATGGGACAAAATGATGCCTTTTACTGAGTTGTCAAATTTACTGGGCAGCCAAAAATTTAATTTAAAAAGTTATTAGATTACTTTGATATTCAAATTTGCCAGAAATTTGAAGGGAAAGCATGAATTTTTCCAAGTCCAGTCATGACAGCTGATTCTCGCAACATAATTTCAACCTCTCTGCCCACTAGGTCACTTTTAGAGGGTGATTTTGTAGACTTTTGTGGTGTAACAGAAAATGGCTGATTAAGAATCATGCAATCTATGAAAAAAAACTATGTCATCACTTAGCATTTACATTACATAAGGGAATTAAAACCTAAAGGTTATTTTAGTTCATCTGCTTCTAGTTTGCTTCTATTCTATCTGGGTCTAGCCCAGAATGAAAAACAAGCAAACAAAGATCAATAAAGACAAAAATAACTGACTTGTCCATTATGTAAAGGTGAAGTCAGAAAAAAAGCTGATAAACTCGCTAGTGATAACTATAAGATAAACATGGCATTATATCTCAAGATTCCATAATATTAGAATAGTAGTCAAGATTTTCGTTTTGGGGAAATCATCTTTATGAAATTGAGAGGAAACATTTTGTATGGTAAAAGGCACACTAATTATAGTGCACATGTTACTCTACCATATTTTATAGACTAACCTTTTAGATAAAAGCCACTGTGATAGATTCATACATAGAGTGTTAGGAGTCTAGACTTAGACTAATATAATCAAAAGCCAATTACAAATTATCTCTCAATATTGTCAGAGAGAAAAAAATTTGAAGCAATTCAGCAATTATTCATTGGCCAGTTATTACATGCAAGGTAAAGTTTTAATATATTGAACTGAAAGTGCCGTTTATTACAATACGGAATATATTTCTCACTTATCAGTGAATCTATATTGAATGTGTACCTCTACCTATTTTATATGTGTTGTAACTACTTCCCTTAAAACATGTTTCTTTTCCAACAAAATAAAGTACATGATCCTTGATTTGCTTTCCACTGCTAACATTAGTTAATGGTGTTATCTCCATTGTATCTTAGTCATCATGTGCCATTAAATACCAACACTGCATAAAACAAAAATATCCATTTCACAGTTCTTACATCAGCACCATTGGGACCTTGCGGGCCTCTTGGGCCTGGTGGGCCTGGTGGACCCTGTAAGAGATGAATATTAAGATTTATGAGGAACAAGTTCAAATGCATTTTTTAATTTTATTTTATATATTTTTCACGTCATTTTTCATTTTTGCACAATGTATGTATTTTCATCTTGGTTATAGTTCCCATACAATTCCCACCCCCCTGGTTCTGATCCTTCTCCCTCTCTCCCCCACCTCACATAGTATGTCTCTGGTTTATAGCTGCTTGTTGATTTTTATTTTTACTTTATTATAATTCGTCTTTTTCCTGGTCCCTTATGTAGGTTTTCTAAATTCCTGCTATGAGTGAGACCATCTGGTATTTTTCTTTTTCTTTCTGGCTTATTTTGCTGAGCATGATCCCTTCCAGCTCCATCCACGTTGCTGCAAATGGCATGAATTTATCTTTTTTGATTGCTGAGTAATATTCCATGGTGTATATGTACCACATCTTGTTGATCCAGTCATCTATTTTTGGGCATTTGGGTTGTTTCCATAGCTTAGCTATTGTAAATAGTGCTGCTTTAAACATAGGGGTGCAGGTGCCCTTTTGAATTAATGTTTCTGTGTCCTATGGGTAGATACCTAGGAGTGGAATTGCTGGATCATATGAAAGCTCCATTTTAAGCAGATTGAGGAATCTCCACACAGTTGTCCATAGTGGTTGGACCAGTTTGCACTCCCACCAGCAGTGCAGGAGAGTTCCTTTTTCTCCACAACCTCGCCAACATTTGTTGCTAGTGTTTTTAATATGTGCCATTCTCACTGGTGTAAGATGGTATCTCATTGTTGTTTTGATTTGCATTTCCCTGATTATAAGTGATGTTGAACATTTTCTCATATGCCTATTGGCTGTCAAATGCATTCCTTATTTTTTTTTAAGATTTATTTATTCATTTTACACAGGTATGAGGGTATAGGCCAGATGCGCGGGAGGATGAGAGGATTCACCAGAGACTGAGCGGGGAACAGAACAGGCAGATTGATTAAATACACAGCTGAGGGGAGCAGCGGGCTAGACAGGAGAGGTCTGCCGCACCATGTGGTACCCTCGCCGGCTGGCTGGGTTCAAACCGGCACTGCAGAGGCTGCAGACAGCTTCACAGTGTGGCGCTCAACCGCCTGCGCCACCGGGGGAGGCCCCATTCCTTAATATTTTTGTTTTATGATTATGAAAGCTAAAAGACATTTCAGCCTGTGAAATCATAATCAGGGAAGTATATTAAAGTTAAAAGTAATTTTTGACAGATCATGTTAGTAAATGACTATATAAAGCTATGGGAAAACTAGGACTCAAGAAAAACAATTTCATAAAAAATCAGAAAATTCTATTGCTAATATCTGGTACAATGAATCATTATACATTTAGAAATATTTTATGTTAGACTATACTGGAATGCCGTAGTATAAAGGGAATAGAAAGTTGGAACAAGGAATTGTGTTTCAGTAGGTTTTAATCTTACTAATTAATCCTATAGAAACATTTTTCATTGTATTTTTGAGTTTGTATCAATTTTTATGCTTTACATACTAGAATTGAAATAAGATTAACTAGTTAGTTATCTTTCTTCCTAAAACAGAATTTCTTTTTCTGATTGTGTATAAAAATTATGTTTGGACACCTTTTTATAAAATAGGCATGGCCTGGACTCCTTACTCCAAGGTCATGGCACAATTAGTGTGTAGTGAATATTAAGGTATTAGTCATTTTTTTAAAGTCAGGATTATTCTGATACCATTACTGAAAAGTTTATTTACTATTAACTTTCTCCCTAACTATAGGTTAAGGAGAAAGTATTAATGAGTCAGGGAACGAAAGCCATAATATCTAGATGGGAGCTTGCTATGTGTCTAATGTTGGAGAGAATTATTGAAGTATTATTCAGTTATTTGAATCAGTGGTGCTGATTATGTTCCCTATTTTTAAGTTCATTATAATAACAAGTATTTATTATTTAAAGATGTAAAAATCAAACAATCAAGTGTAAAAATATTGAAACATACATTCTTAAGAGAGTAAATATTGAGGGTAATGTTTATTGAAAGGAAGGCTCATATAGGAAATGTATTCACTACATTTCATTACAGATTTCAATTACCTTGGCCAATTGTTTCTTTACCTAAGGTAGTGCTTAATAAACACATGCATTTCAAATTTTTCAGTTGAGCTATTTGACATACACTTGGAGAAGAAACACAAATCGATAAAAGCAACTAATTATGCCATAGCATTCTTATAAAGACAGAATTCCTTATTGAATTAAAATTTTGTTTCATTAAATAATCAATTTTTTAAGATGTTTAATATCTGCTAATTATCCAAATCTTGGGAAGCTATTATCTATCTATACCCATTCTAAATTAAATTCCAGGGCTAAAGACTAATGAATAACTGTAGTATGACAGTTTATACACAACCCATTAACATGCACACAAAGAAATAAAAAATACATGACATAATATAAACCAGTGAATGTTGTGCATTTCTGTAACATTATTCCAAAGTGAAAAAGAGAACAGATAGAGATGCAAGATTATGAAAGACTTTAATGGTGGCAGAGGTAAGTTAAGTGGGGGAAATGGTAAACAACAGTCTAAAATGCAATAGTCTTTAGGATTAGTTTGTTCATATTATACAACCTTAACAAAATATTGGTAATGTGGAAATGCACACTATCCATTAAACACGAAACCCCAGGAACTTACCATAGGACCCACATCTCCATTTTCACCCTTTTCACCAGGTGGGCCAGGCAGACCCTAAAAAAATATAATAGGAAAAAAATAAAAGTGACTCATGTATTTAAGAAGAAACTTCTAATATAAAACCAAAAGCTAAATATAAAGACAAACAAGGACATGGAAATTAACATTCAGAAACTAACATTTGCAAAAATAATTACAATGCAGGAGTTGACAATATGTGATAAAATCTTCTATCTATATTTACAAATATGTTTTTTATAATATTATACTGTTTGATTTTAATTATAACAGCTAAAATATATAATTTGATCTGGGAATTTAGAAAACCTTGTCATTCACTCCATCTTTTGTGAGTAGCCCATAGGGCTGCTTTTGCAAAGATTTTCTGAAGAATATTACCTCAAATTATTTTAGAACACCCTACCCAGGTAAGGCTTTTATAGTTAGGTACCATTTTGACAAAATTCTTTGAAAATAAGTATTCTAATACATTTCCAGAGTTAGAAATATGTTCTGAATTTTTATTTTGTCAACTGCATTTCTGTTTTATTCAATTGCAGTGTAATTGCTTTAGGAGAGATTCTGTGTTACAGAATAAACTCACTAAACAAGTTGCATTCAAATTTTACTAGGCTATATATTTCTGTAAAATCATTTGACTACTTCTTGACTTTCCTAACTAGTTCCCTCATGCAAAATTGTTTATATTTCCTCTTTTATATCATAATACTTTGCACATGTTTGAATGATATGCTTAAAATCATGAGCTACTTTGGAGCAGTGTCAAAATTTTTTTAGGCGTCAAATTTTATCTCTGGCAGCTAGCAGAGACACAACAAAATGATTTTAATAAAATGTTGATTAAATGAGGAACTAATAAATTCTTAGAAAAAAAATCAACAAGAAAAGCTTAGATTTCAAGGTCCACAACTTCAGAGATTCTAGTTTTTGATGGAACACATGTATCTAAATTCTTATACATGTAAAATTTAACACAGATGAAATAAACATTTCATTTTAGTCCCATTTTTAAATGGTCATGAATTTAAGATGACTTAACATGACATGAATTTAACTTAAACATAATTCTTATATGCTACATATAAATCAACAATCATATTCCTTACCGTTTGTCCTGGTTTGCACTTCCTTTAATATAGGGTGGATCTCATTTTTGATCCCCAAAATGAATGAAACATAAATATTCATAGTTTTCTTTTTTTATATATATATATAGCAAATCCAGCTCTGCATTGTCATCTTTTTATATGCATATGATTCTTCCTAATATTAGATTAATAGGAAGCTCCCAATAGAAAAGACAGAAATATTTCTTTTTGATGAAGTTTGATAATAGTTTGAGTTGATTAAGACAGAATGTTCTTCTTATTAAAAATAATGGAGACATAATGAGTCAAATTCTCTTGTCGCAAGGAACTAAACATGTTAAATGCCACTCCAGCGTTAATCAGCTTTCAAATGTCCTAACTTTCTCCTAGGGAGTAATTTATGCAAGAAGAGGTTCTGTTTTAAGGTCTGTCAGTTTAAAATCACATGCCACTTAAGTGATGAATCAAAAAATGAATTTAGGCCAAGAACTCCCATTACATATGTCTCTTTTTTATGGAGTCAAACAGTAAATATCAAATTGAAAACTCAAGTCACTGAACCAGAATACTAGATTATTATTATTTATGTCTATTATAATTGCTAATATCTAGTCTGCCACGAAGACTTAATTAAAGGATGGAGATGCAATTGTGAACATGTTAATTACATTACCATCTTTTTGATTCCTGATTTAAAGAGGTAGCTGTGGGAAAATATAATCATTTTTAAATGAATGATTTCTTGAGTCATCCTCATCAAAGAGCACATTTCTTACATAGTGGAAATGAAGGTAGTATGTTATTTAATATTTTATAAATATAATCTGTGAGGTATCTTCTTTAATCATGAGAATGAAATTCCTAAATTACATCCTTATAGGATCCTGACTAATCAGTTAAATGAAAAAGCAGAGAGTGAGTGGTAGTGTATCCATTAGCTATATAATTTTTAATGTCTTGTTGTTATCAAATATGTGCTTAGCACACATATTGACACAGTACTTATGATTGCTTATTCATTATTATAAAATAAATATAAAACAGTTAAACACAAATATTAAAATGAAGTTTTTGTATTTTCCATGTTAAAGAAATATTTTGGCATTTAAATAAGAACAGAAAACTTATATCCACCAGCAGACATCCAGTGTTATAACAATAATGACTATAATATATTAATTTTACTGATTATAATGTATTATTAAGTACAGGAGCTATATAATAGTGAAAATCAATAGTTTATAACTTAAAAATAAAGGTAAAAACTGAATTTATATAAATTCAGCTTCTCTTTACTTTCCTACAAATTCATGTTTTTTAATATTTTTGTTATTCAGGTAGCATTGGTGTACCATATGCTACATGATACACAAATACAGTATCCTACCTCTTCAGGTATTTTTATCACACCATGCCTACCTTTAAGTACAGTTAATCTAACTACTTCTGACACTGCCAGTGTGGCATAATTAATAGAACACTGTACCCAATTTCCTGCACAGGAAAAGGAAAGCTGGTTTGTTTTACATCCACCAGAAAGCTTGGTGTAGCAAGCAGGTAGAATGATGTGCACAATGCAGAGAGTCTTACCTGAAGACCTATGGGGCCAGGAGGTCCCGGGAAACCTCTCGCACCCTCATCACCTTTTTGGCCAAACATCCCTTGTTGACCTCTGGGACCTGGTTCACCATCACCTCCCTACAGAAAAGCAACACAAATGATCACAAATCAAAAAATCATGAATTTGAAGCTTGTAGTTAATATATATATATATATATATATATATATATTCAAATAAAGCAGGTCTATTTACAAAGTCAACCAAGGAAAATTTTGACTAAATTTCCATCGTGTCACAAACCTGATTGCTTTGTTTACATTGTTTTTGAAATACGACTGTCCTTTATTTCCTCATGTTTACCAAATGAAGTAAAAGCTGTCTAACAAGGTAAAAATGATGTTCAGCATTTACCGCAAATTAAGTATTTCTCAACTGGTTATTACCCATTTTCAAATGAAGTCACAATGTTTTTCATTTTTAAAGAGAGGATCTGCAAGCTGTTTTAGATCATTTAAATTTGATTCAATGTTAAGCATACAAACAAACTTATCACCATGAAAAATCAACTTGTTTTCTGATGGCTCATAAATGGAATAAGGGAACTATAAGAATTTAGATTTGCTGAAGAGGAATACTTACAGCAATTCCAGGGGCACCAACTGGTCCTTGAAGACCTGGGGGGCCAGGAGGACCCTGCAAGGAGATAAAAATCAGTAATTTTGAAACTGACACGAGAAAAGGCTCAGCTCTATAACACAGAACATTTGGCTGATCAAAATCTATTAAGCATCTTTGCTGGAAAAAAATATTTTGCATTTAGTGCAGTCAACTGTTCTTTATTTTACTGTTTGAAACTGATATTTGCAATCAACTTTAAACTGGCAGTTATTGAAAGCACTCTCATTGGTAATGCAAGGAATATTTAAAAATAAGTTTCTATGCTAATGTTAATCAGGATGAAGTTTTCCATTTGAAAATTTCCAATATATTAGTTTTCTTTAAAGAGATAAATATGAGTGGTAAGAGCTCATGAAAATTTGTCTATACATTATCTTTTAAGTTAATTTTAGGATCTGAGGATTCTAGACAGCCAAAAAGTAGTGATATGAAAATTAAAAATGTCATTCATATATGAGCACATGAAAACTCGGTGTTATACTTAGTATATCAAAATTTCTTATTTTGAGCAACAGATTTCAATAGCCATCATGAGTATGAATGCATAGATATTTTTTCTTAATGTATTTTTTTTTTACATAGATAAGATCAAGCACCGGCCCAGGCACTAAAGAAAGCGCAATGATTGGACTATATGTCTTTGCTATAAATGCTGCATATTGGGACGGTGCTTGAGGCAAATGCTTTGAAAGGGAGGCTCATGGACTCTAGGGATACCTGGGACTCTTTCTAACAGGTCAAAATTCTTTCCACAACAACACTAGGTATCATTTGTCTTTTATACCATGTGGAATTTTGAACTAATGATGCAAAAGCAATCGAAGGTGAAACAGCTGGTGCGCTAGCCTCAGTCTGAAGGTTTTAGACATTTTTGCATAAGTTAACACATAACTTTGAAAACAGTTTTATTAGAATTTAACTGAGTTCCAAATTGAAGAGTTCCCAGAGAGGTAATACAGAGGTTAGAATCTTCAGATAGGTAAGTGATATTATAAAGAAATATCCATGGTTATTAAGAAAAGTAGTTACAAGAATAATGCCTTGTCAGTAAAATATAGAAAACTCACATTTTCTCCTTTGTCACCCTTGCTGCCTTTTTGTCCTGGTTCACCAATTTCACCCTGTATTTGAAATATTGAGTTAAAGTTTATCTCCATTAAGCCATAGCTGCATTACATTGTCATCACTATGTTCTCATTAGTAAACAAGTGTAACTTTAAAATAATCTCCTGCGAGCCTTTCATATAACTGATTATATTTTAAAAGCTTAGATTCCCACTGCTTACCATTTTTTAGTTGAATATAAGTCATCTTTAAGGAATGCTGCAATTGGGTTTTTAATTAATAAATCAATTTTATCTGAAATATCAAAATAAACTGATAGTGGAAATACATTGATTTATACAATAATAGCACTTCTATTCATCAACAATTACTTTTTCCCCTAGTTTCCAAATGCTAAAATGATGTACATTATCAGAGTGCAGGGTCACGGATTTCATTATAGCACTTACTCATAGAAGAAAATATACAAAATTCAAATACCACAACCCAGCTAATAAGCAGAACCAAGAACGTCAAATCTTTACTTTATATGCTAGTAAGACAGAGAAAAAGATCATCAAGTATGGATGCAGCTCATTCTTAATCTTACCCAGCAATAGCCAAGACAAAGGGCTATACATATACAAGCAATTAATTACATACATTTTATATTTATTTCAGAAACACATTTAAAAAATGTCTTATTACTTTGGAGAATAAAAATGCTAGTTTGCTTAAAAGAATTTTTGAGAATATAATAGATATAGGAAACATTGAAAACATTATTTATTTATGCATAAAAGAACTGGGGTACAGGCCAAAGGTGTGGGGGGTGAGAAGATTCACCAGAGACAGAGCGGGAAACAGAACAGGTGGATTCACTGAAATACACTGAAGAGGGGAACAGCAGGTGAGTCAGGAGAGGTCCGCTGTGCCATGTGGGTAGCTCTCTGGTTGAGGAACGAACTCATGCTGCAGGCTGCAGATAGCTTTATAGAGCAGTGACTTAACCCCTTACCCCACCAGGGAGGACCTGAAAGCTATATCCTTTCATTTGGCTTTTCAGCTTTAAAATGATTGAAACTAGGATTCTTGAGAAAAATTATTTTTTCACAGAATATAATAACATGAATTAAGGACACCGACCTTGTCTCCATCTTCTCCAGGAGAGCCAGCAGGCCCAGCTGGCCCTGGAAGACCCACAGGACCCTGGATTCCATCTCTACCGGCGGGGCCTTGGGGCCCTTTTTCACCCTGTATCAAAAATCCAGCAGATCATTACTTTGTTGTAAGAAACTTGTAAATTAGCTCTTTGTTGCAATTTTTAAGTACAGTGACAATAGTCATTCCTACTCTAATTTCCTATTCAGTAAGGACATTGTTTTATACCCCTAAGAAAAAGATATTTTCTAGTAACCAAATAAGGGCACAAAATATTCACTATATTTTTTCATGCTGCAACAGGTTATTCTTGTTAACAGTTTATGAATCTCAGGCTATGGTTCATGAAATGACCCAACTTAAAATGTTTTCTTTCAAACACACATTTTCTAATCAAGTATTTATATGGATAAATCAGATGCTTGATCTCTATGAAAACTTTCTGAGCTCTTACTTGTCTTCATTGGTGCTAATGAATAGTTGGACAGTGGAAAATAGGCTTTAAATGACATAAAATGTACCAAATAAGACATTAGTGGTAAAAAAAAAAAAACAACCTAGTAACAATACAAAACACAACCAAGCAAAAACAGACATTTATAAACCAGAGACATCCTGCAGGAGGGGAGGTGGGAGACGGATCAGTGGGAGGGAGGGAGGAGCACAGGGGACTGAGGTGATGGTGCACGGGTGCATTGGTGAAGGAAACTCTATGGGGACTAAACCTGGGGTGGGGGGAGCAAATATTGTTTCAAAATGAACAATGATCTAAAAAATTAAAACATAAATAAAAATTTTTAAAAAGTCATAAAATGCATTTGCTTATATGCCCAACTTTACAATAGGCTTTCTCTATTTTTAACACAATGTTTTGTGGATTTTCCCATATTCTATTTTGAAAATGAATTCTATTTCCATAAAAACAAATCCATCCAGAGTTTCAAATAATTTCCTAATGCTCAAGATTTCATCAGTTTCGCACAAAGTGCATTCTTGATAGCACTCAGAGCTTCCACCTTTATTCCTGTTAACACAAACAATGGATTCTACAAATATTAGTCCCTGCATATGCATTATACCTTTTTACTCCTTTTTCCCCCTCACACCCCTACTCATTTACAGTGACTTAAGTTTCATCTGTTTTGTCTCTTAGGAAAAAAAATATATATATATATATATATATATGTGTACACTTCATTTTATTTCCACCTCTAACACCTTATTCCAAAATACTGGTAGTCTTCATCTGAACTACTGAAATAACCTCCTGCCTGTCTCAGATCTATGTTTATTCCCCTCTTCTTTAGTATCTATTTTATGCTACTATTCTTGTATAGACACCTTCTTTAAAAATACTACCCAAGACAATGTACACCATTTATTCTCAATAACTATTTGCTGAATAAAAGGACAATAGAATGAACACATTGAAACTTTTGTGGGTGGCAGGAATAATTGAGAGAGGATAGGTAAGCAGAGTGTTCCTTCTCTCTTGCTAGTCAGAATATTATCAATCCCAAGGAAAACCTACTCTAACAGCTCTCAGAATTCAGTAATCCACAAAAAGCTAGTTTCTTGCTATCATTTTCAGTTTTTTCTATGCATGTCATTAATTTGATTTTTTCTTCATAAAGTCAAGGTATTTAACCACTTTAAAACCCAGCCTTAATTTATTATCTTCATAAGATTCTTTTTTTTTTTAAGATTTATTTATGCAAGCCCCGGGTACAGTGAGAAGTGCAGGAGGGTGAGAGAATTCACCAGAGCCAGAGTGGAGAGCAGAACAGGCAGAGTGAGGAAATACACTGCTGATGGGAGCAGCGGGCGCGGCAGGAGAGGTCTGTGAACCAAGTGGGACCCTCACCCAGCGGCCGGGGATTGAACTGGTGCTGCAGAGGCTGCGGGCAGCTTTGCAACCCAGCGCTCAACCACTGCGCCACCGGGAAGGACCAGTCAAGAGATTCTTGACTTCTCATGTTTGTAGACTATTGATTTGTATAAAAAGCAACATATATCCTTTTCCATTACATGCATTCTTTATTGTGTTGTGCCAAGATACAGGTGCCCTGGATTTTTAAATAAACTTCTATGAAAGGACTCAAATTTGTATCTTTTTATCTCTTTCCACCCAGTGCACAGTATACTATAAATGTTTTATAGAAAAATGATTCTGAGGATAGCAGAAAAATACATAACTTGTAAGAGGAAGACAGTGAATAATTTTTCATTGTTTACAAACATCTCAGAAAATACCTAAATTTCCACAGGTTTACTAAGCTGGAAATATATTGTTTTTTAAAAAGTTCCAAGTAATTAAAGATGCTTTTTTGTTACCCAAAAATACTATCCACAGTGGCATGACCTCACTCTATTATTCTAAATAATTCTGCAAGGAAATGTATAACAGAAAACAATCATTTTAATTTGGAAACACTTTAATAATATCACAGTGATGACAAAACATGCACAGACAATGAATCAACCTGCCAAAAATAAAGTCTTAGTGATAAAAAAGTATTTCAAAAATTATAGGCTTATGCTAGATTATATGCATATAAGAGCATTAAACTCAGACTTTTGTATGCTGTGGTCAGTGATTTTTATGTATATTAACTGAATGAGTTTGTGTTTTACTCTTGAAGAATGAACATCCTTTCCTTTTAAAAATGATCATGATTGAGCCAAAAGCTGGCCCAAAAATAAGGAAGAAATCTTGACTAAGAAACATAAACCTAATGAATGGAATAGCACTTATAATCATTTAAATTTAAAAATTCAATAAATATAAGATGAAATAATTGGTTTCATGTTTCTCATCTCACTTACAGTAGAACGAACTTCAAATTACATGAGACGGGAAACCACTTTTTATGGGTTTCATTTGCAGACTATGGAAGTGATTGGAAATGAAGTTGTATTATAAGAGGAATGAAAAGTGCACTCTTTTCTAATATACAGCAGTAAGGCATAGTTTTAATCAAAACTCCAACTTTATTTTTTAAAAGGAGCAAAATCAGAGACCTTTTACATTAATAATATTCAACTCCCTTGCAGGTATTAGGGTTTTATAAAGTGTGGAAAAATGTCATCTCATTTAATTGAATTTGAAATTTTCCCTATTATAAATAGAAAAAGAGATGTGTTTATATGCCAGACACATATGCAGAGAGAATGCAGTGGAGTATGAAGAGCTAATATCCTTGAATAAAAAGTAATAACTTGTGCAGGGTGGCGGTATAATGTATTTCTCCTTGAAATTACTTACAGGAGCACCTTTTTCTCCAGCTGGACCAGGAGGACCCTGGGGTCCTGGACGCCCTGGCAAACCAATTGGGCCAGCTGTACCTGCTGATCCACGTTCTCCTGGTGAGCCCTGGTGTGTGAGAAAGGAAATATTTTGGTTATTAATAATGGAAAGTGTGATACTCCTTAAGAATCACTTACTGTGCAATAGAATCTCATAGTCCAGTAACTATTATAAAAAATCATTTTTAGTTAATTTTAACATAGCAAATATGAACAACTGTACATATTAATTGCTAACCTTCATAGTAAGCAAAGATATGGGAGTTAAATACTGGTAAGATGAAAAATATTGTCAAAGTTATATATCTTTAACATTTCACAAATATTAACTTTTTGCCTTTAATAAAGTTTTCAGTTTGTTCACAGTGCTTAAAAAAACATAAATGCAATAAATAATTTCCTATACAATTTTCTCTCTATTTTATTACAGATTGGCAGGATGTACTTTCTAGAGTAGCATTTCTCAAAGAGATTTCTGGGCTTCCGTTCAAACATGCTGAATAACAGATTCAAAGTCCTATAAATGAGTTGAGTAATTATCATTGCATTAGGCTACAAATATAATTTTTCATATAATACAATTTGATAATCACTATTACAGTGTTTGGACTTTTTACGAGAAAATAAGACTTATAATCCTGTGGGGATCATTAGGCTTATTAGAAACACCAGCAAAATAATTCACATGATATGTTATATCCAATTGAGTTTAAGAAAGAAGCCAATTTTTTTTTTACATTTCACAATTTAAAATATCTGTTATTTGAAATTAAAAAAAAAACTGTGTGAATGTCACATCTGTATAATTATCTGTAGCAATAATTTAAGAAAACACTATTCAAAGAAAGAATAAAAGAAATTCAGAAATACACTTACTAGGCCATGTAAAGCTCAAGTATAATCTATTTACTATTTCCCATTTTATTTATTAAAGCATAACAAGGCCGTTGTCCTTCAAATATACTACTGATGAATGGCTAGGTTATGATCCGTTATTTTCTTTCATAATTTAACAAAGTGTAGAATAACTCTTCCTTATATTGCATCATGATTAGTCAAGAGTTACATGAAAACTAAATTCTTAGTTATCCTTTATTTCACATACTAAAGGAAAAGAAATGATTATAAAGAAAACTAGCAGTTAGTATTTTTTAGATAATAAACATCTACCCTGTGTCAAAATTTTCTTTTTAATAATATTAAATTAATTTTATGAAATCAAGTCAACCACAAGTGATATAACTGTTAGCCCGTTTGGCACACTTTGTATGCGTGGTTCCAGTGGTCAGTGCAGAAGGCACAAATAAGGGCAGAGGGCTCTAGTTGTTTTACATTCAAAAATTGTAGCCCTAGGCCTGCCTGGTGGCCTAGGAGTTAAGTCTCAGTGCTATCGCCAGGAGGGCCTGAGTTTGATCAGTGGCCAGGGATCAAACCCACATGGCGCAGCAGACCTCTCCTGTCTCACCTGCTGCTCCCCTCAGCAGTGTATTTCAGTAGATCCACCTGTTCTGCACCCTATTTTGTCTCCGGTGAATCCTCTCAACCCCGCAACTCTGGGGTACACCCCAGTTCTTGTATGCATCAAATGAATTTTAAAAAAAGTGCAGCCCTAAAAGTGAAGGGAATATAAAGATCTGTATTATTAGTGAGCTGCAGGTTAGCGGGGAAGGAGTGAGGACAAGGACAAAGGTAAGGGCTAAGGGGATGGAACAGAGGAGTGGGTGAGGAGAAAGAGGGGGGCAGAGAGGACAAAGAAAGAGAAAAAGAGAAAGAGAAGTAATGAGGCAAGGACAAAGGTAGTGAATAACAAGACAAATAGGGCTCTGAAATTGAGGGGAATGCAAAGGTATTTCTTGATTTACAAAAAAAGTTCCTTAAGGAAAGCACTTTTTTTCTTTTGGTAATAGAAAAATGTCAACAGAATACAATATATAACATGATCAGAGCAATTCTGTTCTATTTGGCTTAACACTAACAACACCCCTGAAGTTAAATCTCTACTTCTCTGAAAAGCTGATTTATTGAAGATCAATGTCCATGCAAGGTGACTGTATTACATTTTTGTTTTAACATTTTACTTGTAAAAAATCTCAGAAAAGGATTACTGTCCATTAGTGTTATCAAATCTAATCTAAAAATTCAATTTAAGTGTTGAGATATTTTATTTGTCATGACTAACAATAAGACATGATTTTGATTTGTCAGACCATAAGATTTTTCTTTTTAATCTTGTCTTAAATTTAAGCCACCAACTGTGTGAAGACTATTCAAGGAAGATATCACAATAGGCTGTGTTAAGGTTGACAGCTATGAAACTGTAAAGATAAAAAGGAAGATTCACTAGAAAGTGAAAGCATGTATTAAGAGAATTTTTTTTTATTTTCCAGTTTTTGAGCCTATTAAACAAGTATCATGCTACTTTACATATGTGATATAAGATAATTTCTGTATAATTTATTTATTATTCAGGTAAATGTTATAAGACTCAGGGTTTAGCTGATATGCCCTGATTCATACAAAGTCTTTTCCTACAATACTGAACACTTCATAAATGGTGGGAAAAAAAAAATCCTCAATCTTTATACCACAATAAATCAAATGTATCTTACATAAGTAGAAGAAATATAGGCTTTCATAGGCCACTTCTACCAAAATAAGCATAATGATTGACACTTTCTTAAATAAGAAAACTTAGAAGAATTGATAATTCATTCTCCATTGTTGAAATAAACATTCTGCCATTTATTTAGTTCACCTGACCTTTGTTATGCTATTCATTAGCATCTCTGTCCTAGTTATAACTGTTTACTAACTTGTTTTTAATTTTCAACAACAATGAATTACTTGTTTTGAGAACTCTTCAAAAAGTGTTATCCATGACACTACAGGGTTTTTCAACATGTTTCACCTCTGATTCAAGTTAAATATTTCATTCTCATCAATGAAGAACCATAAAACAGTTTAAATTAAAGCATCTTAGTGAGAATATGCTTATTCTTAATCTTCCTAGAAAAAATATTCACATACTCAGAATTTTATTTTACCTCACATTTTGGTATAGTAGATTTATTTTCTTGCTCTTGTTTCGCGCGTTTACCCCTGAGTGTTCAGCCCAACTTATCTTTTGATATGGACTGTCTTTTTGTCTTTTTCTGTACAATTAAAATTCTAGTCATTCTTTAAGTCTAGGATAACAACCATCTTTTCAAATGGGTGGATTATTCTCAGAATTTATAGCATGAGATATTATTCTCTATTCCCTAGACAGTGAAACATAGCATGTATATTTTCTACCATTATTTTTGGAATAAATTAATGTAGCATTGGCATATTGAATTTTATCCTATAAATATCTCCATGTTTTCTTAATACCTCCAATGCATAAAATACTTACTGTGCACATTAAATAATTATAACATAAATAATAGTAATAAATATGAGCACAGTAAAATTAGAGATACAGGGTGTGTCCATGATGGATATGTTAAAAATATTTAGGATCTAAATGTACTCATATGTAGTCAATAGAAATTTTCCATGTTTGAAGAAAAAGGGTGGCATCAGAATTAAAAGAATACATGGATTTTACTTAAAAGAAGAATGCCTCTCCATTGTAAAGTGAAATGTGTTCAAATATTTAGGATTGGGGCCTCCTTGGTGGTGCAGGGGTTAAAGACAGTGCTATCAAGCAATCTGCAGCCACTGTAGCACTAGTTGGATCCTGGCCAGGCAGGGAGCCAATCCACATAGCACAGCAGACCTCTCTTGTCTCACCCTCTCCTCCACTCAGCAGTGTATTTCAGTCAATTCACCTCTTCTGCTCCCTGCTCTGTCTGGTGAATCTCTCACCCCCCTCCACCTCTGGCCTGTAACCCAGTTCTTGTATGCATAAATAAATCTTTAAAAAATAATTTAGGATTAATCAAGGAAATCTTTTCACATATATTAGTAGAAAAAGAATGCTGATTTGAATCAATGACAATGTATACACTCTGTGGATGTTATATTCTGCTTTTGTACTACAAAACTTAACTTTTTTAATTTCCCCCTTGGGGCATGCATAAGATTAAATTTCAGATTGCCATCTTGCTTGTGCAAGATGCATTAAAATTAATAACAAAACATGTAACTTTCCTGTAGTTAAAATATTACTCATGATCTTGTCACAGCTCATTAACTTCGAAACAGTGGATGAAAACTACCAGAGGAGACTTTTTCGATGTACATTCATGCCCTAAAGTACAACTGCAATTTCCCTTTCCATTAGTTTTTCAAGCATTCTATAAGTCTAGATGTTTTTAATAACAGCATGCTCTGCAATGTCTTTATTTTATCTATCTACAAATGAAAAGAGAAAATCTCTGATGGTATCTACTGATTAAGCAAATGCTATTACAAACTTGCAAATTTTATTTAAACATTCCCTGGCCAACTTTTAAAAGGATAAGCCTCATGAATCTTTTAGTCCCAATTGAATCACTGGAGAAGTCTTGTTTAAAAGAAAAATGAAAATTTAAACCTAATATTAAAAAGAGAACATTATATACATTCACCAGAAAATACAGTGAGGTTCTACTCTCTTCTGACTCTGACAGGGAATTTGAAATGTATTATGATAGGTATCAGCCCTTGAGAAATTCATATTGCAAATGTAATTTTTCCTATAAAGGGTAAAACATTTATAGGGATAGGGAATTATAGCATTGCAGTATAACTGGTCATTAAAGAACAGAGAAGAGGGCTTTATAGTTGTCAAATAAACAATCACATCTAAAACAAATATGTTTGTGTTTAAAAATGTCAAATGGATAATGATCAGCTCCACAAAGGTGGGATTTTGTTTGTTTCTTCCACTCATCTCCAGTACTTCAAGTACTTCAAGTTCCTGGCACACAGCGGGTCCTAAATAAGTACATGAACTGAGTATGTGATCATTTCCTGAGCTAAAATCGTTAAGCTTACATCTTGAGCAAAGTGATACACTTCTCCAGGGTTCACTTTTCTCATTAATAAAATGAGGACAGAAAATGTTTGGCATCAGGTTTTTGTACCTGTATGGTAATACAACTAAACTTGTTTCAACGATGTCTTAAAGTAGGAATACAACAGATGTTAGAGAATCGTACATGAACAGCTATGTATTTCAAAATAGAAATGAAATCTCAAATAACTGTAAAAGTGAAACTTTATAGAAAAGAAAACAAAGACCCAGAAGGTTACTTGAAAGTTGACATTGGTGGTGACCTATGTGTGATTTGGTGGTGTGTGCACTCTGGGGGAAATACCTGATAGGAGTGCCTAATATTGCCTCAATTAAAATAAGTAATAAATACACACAAACACACGTCTTTATATGAAGACCTAGAAGATGATATAGAATGTTAAACTTCAAAATGTTAAAAAAAAGGTACAACTCTTTTTGACATAAAAGTAGCATTAATCCTAATTTAAATTGCTTTTAAAATCATGTGCCCATAGCATTGATAAATAATTTGCACAACAAAAGTGCTTAACTGGGGGACCTCCCTGGTGGCTCAGCAGTTGAGCACTGGGCTGCGAAGCTGCCCACAGCCTCTGCAGTGGTGGTTCAATCCCCAGGATCCCAGGCCGTCTGCAAGGGTCCCACATGGTGCTCAGACCTCTCCTGCTCTGGCTCTGGTGAATTCTCTCACCCTCCCGTGCTTCTGACTATACCCAGTGCTTGTATAAATAAACAAACAAACAAACAAACAAACAAACAAACAAATAAATAAATAAATAAATCTTTTTAAAAAAGTGCTTAACTGGGAAGTACTCACAGAAAAGGTGCTAAAAACTACAGAAATATAATTTTCCCAATTTACAATTTAAATAGCAATAATATGTGATAAATTAAAAGTTTTCCAAAGGCAATTGTCCGTTTTGAGTTATATCAATTATAATGGCCACAGTATCATAAAACTATTCTGTTCTTTTATTACCAATAATCACCACAGGTTACTTGTTTTCAACTGAAAGTTACTTGTTTCAAATGTCAGATGGACATTTACTTGATTTAAAAGGGAGGAACTTACATTATTCTATTTACCTATCTTTCTTTAACTTTATGATAGCTTTATCCCCTTATGTAGCCTTTTTCCCTAAAACTTACATTAATGAAACAATAAAAAGACATCAATTTATGTTCTTGGAGTGATGACAAAACAATGGCAACAATGGTGTTTTCTTTAATTATTTGCAAATAGGAGAAAACACCCAGTAAATATATTCTCCAGTATTTCTGTGTGAGTTCCATATTCTGAGAAGTATTTATGGAGCAAATGAAATTAATAAACAGAGAAATCATCTCATTAACTTTCAGTTAAAAGGAATCTCACCAAGGAAAGAACAGAAAAACAAGTCAATAGTTCTTAGGAACTAGACCCATACATACAAGCAGAAGGTAAAAAACAAACAAACAAACAAAAAACTCTGCCCCTTTCTATTTAAAGCCAAGTTGACCATAATAAAATTAAATAGATGCAATTCCACTCTCCAGGTAACACATATTTTAGATCACAGAAGCTAAAAATTCAGATAAAATATCAAGCATTACTGAAATGTAAACATACATTTTAAATAATTAAGACTAGTCTTGCAATACCTTAATCTTCGATCATCAGTTTCCCACCATCATCTCTATCTATTCTTTATTCATTCCAGGTTGGCTATGGCAATAGTTCACTAAGAGATGCCTGGATTCCAATAAGGAAAATGTGCATTAAATTAAAAAATATCAAATATGACTCAATTAGTCAACACATATCTTTTTTTTAAAGTAAACTTGTTTAGACCCTTGTTTGCTGAGTAAAATTCACTGAAAAGAAGATTCTCTGGAATAGGATGTAGACAAAAAAAAAAAAATAGAAGGAAAAGGAATTATCACCTTAGGGCAAGTGAACTCTAAGGAGGAGATGATAATAGGAAGAAATAATAGCACAGTCAGAATCATGGGGGGCAGTCTCAGGAGAGAGCCCAATGTGTTACAAGATTGTGAAATATTGGGGTTTGCCTGTTAGCAGCTCTGTTTTTGGTCTCCTTTCAGATTCTTTGTCCATATTAACTGCCACCATTGTCAGCGAAGAAAAGAAATGTGGTTGTAAGGATATTTAATCTCATTTTCAGAGAAAGAGCTGTTGGCAATGAGAGGATTCCATATCAAAAAATAATATATGAAGGAGAGTTGTTTTAGAGAAAATACTTTCCTTGGTTTTTGATTATAAAAACATAAGCAGTGGAGGAAAATCCTGAGAATGTGCAGGCAAAACATATTTAGATAGGTAGTGTTTACATAAATATGTTCAACTTGTGAGAAAAATATCGAACTGCCTTCTCTCTTGCTGTTTAATCCCCTGTTGCTTCTGCCTCGTGCATGTGCAGCAAGACATTCATTTAGTGCCTAACCCCTGGGAGCAGAAAACATGCCGTGCTTTGATTGGCATCTATTACCAGCTCTTACGCACAATATCACGCATACAACGAGCACTAGGTTTCGACCAGACTTTAAAAGCCCAAAGTCACGGTACCGTGTTGTAATAATTTTGTTTGTCTTGAGTGGAAGCCCTAAAAAAGATTTCTCAGTCTACATTCACTTCTAATAGCAAAACCTCTAGAACACTATGCCATTGACATACCAGTTTTTGGCTATTAAGATAAATATAGTGATGAGTACTGTAAAGACTGTATTTCGCAGACAAAAACTGTTCTCATAGGTAAAACTGATATTTATTTATAAATCCTCTCCCACTGTAATTTCAAAAACTGTTGCTTTTACCTCGCTTTCATTTTTCTACATTTATCTATTTCATATCTATCTTCTTTTGTAAGCTATAAGCCTTTTCAGGAAATTTCCACTGAATAAATCTATATAACTTTAGTTAAATAGATTGCATGGTATATTCAGATATTTATTTAATTACAGTTTTTCCATGAAAAGAAGATATAGCAGACTACAAGGAAGATATGAAGTACAAGAGAATATAAGTAAGAACTAAGTGAGAGAAATAGATATGCAGGTAAATGTTATTGATACAAAAGAGAACCAACAATATAAGTAATCTAAAAACATATTCTATAGATCAGTTTTTCTCCATTGCAGGTCATGAAGTCAATGCAATGGGTTATGTCCAATACTAAAAGAAATAACTAGAATAAAATATAATACATAATATTAAAGTACATCACATGTACTTTATTTTTTAAAGATTTCTTTATTTATGCATAAAAGGCTGGGGTACAGGCCAGAGATGTGGGGGTGAGAGGATTGACCAGAGACAGAGTAGGGAACAGGACAGGTGGATTGACAAATACACTGCTGAGGGGAGCAGCGGGCAAGTCAGGAGAGGTCTGCTGCGCCATGTGGGTTGCTTCCTGGCTGGCCTGGGATCAAACTCTTGCTGCAGAGGTTGTGGATAGCTTCATAGGTTGCATCTAAACTCCTTGCGCCACCAGGGAGGCCCCACCACATGTATTTTTTAAATAGAATTATATTGAAAAAGATACAAAAATAGTGAAGAGAGTTTTCTACTCTATTGTGTCTCGATTTTGATTTTATGATTTTTATAAGCCAAAGCCAAAAGAGAAATTTAATTTTTATGATTCATATCAGTAAAAACAAAAAAAAAAACACAGCTAACTACTCAAGAAATTATAAAATTTCTCAGTCTGTGATTAGCAGGTGATATCTTCTGTGGATATTCATCACATAAAGTAATCTCCTATATCTGCCTACAGATTCTCTCGGATAATATAATATGGCATATCACAGGATCCTTTAACCATAAGTCAGTGGCATCACAGCTAAACCCAAGAGTGTTGAATAAACCCACTTCTCTCATGTCAGCAATGTGACACAAATTATGCAGCCCATGTTTTTGATGGAAAGGAATACAAATAAAGAGAATGGATGGCCAATATACTTGCAATTTAATAGAGGGACACAAATATGGGTGGTTGAGTATGAAATATTATATTTTGTTCTGTGTGCATCAGAATATATAGAAAGGCTGTAGTGTATAAAGTATATAAAAGTGACATGTACAAACATGACATATTTCACTGTGGGAAGGAACTGCTCACTGATAAAAACTCTGCTTGGATTTTCAGTTTTACTTCACTGAGATCTTCTTTAACTAAGGAATTTGTTATTTCTCTAGTAATCCAGAAATACACAGAACAACAACGGTTCTTAAAAATTGTATTCTAGGATTACAAAGGCAATAGTATACAACAAACATCTATACTCTCTAAGGATTCAACCTGTCTTTAAGCAGTTTAATCTTTGATTCATTCAAAGTAGGCAACTGTTATAAAGAGCACATATAGGAATATTAAAGTACACACAGATGCTATATAAAGTCCTCTAATCCTCTCTCTGCACACCAAATTGTTCACAGTGGCAGGAAAGGATTAAGAGGATTTGAGGATAGAGGGAAGAGAGGGTAGAAGAGAGAGGAAGAGGGTGGGAGAAAGAGAACTTAAGCCAATGTTTACAGAGTAAGAGATAAATATACCTGGAAATGGGTCTAGGTAATGTGTTTTCATGGATTTTTGTCTTTACGGGTCTATGAACTAAAGAGTTGTTTACCTTCTCTAACCCTCAGATCTCTTACCTCTAAAAATGAAATAATAATATCTATAGGATCAGGTGGCAAGAATCAAATAAAATAATGACTAGAAAGTTCCTAGCATTAGGAGTTGAGAGATTAATTATTCTTAAGATTATTCTATTTTCAAACTTATTTCCTGTATCCTTGATATTCTTTTCATAAGAGAATTCTAGTTTAATATTGTTCCTTAATATGAATAATTGCTGAATCTCCATCCCCCTCAATTTCTGCGAATTTCAATCTTGTACTTACCATTACTTGGTAAATATCTCAGTGGTGAAGTTAATATGATCGATATACACTCAGACCTATCTATTAGAGAATCATGGATCCCTATAGGATATTCATGTCTTTATGCTTATGACTTAGAATTTCATTGTCTCTCACCTACTGCCAAGATATTCCTCTTTGAATATTTCAATGTTACCTCTTTTTCAACATTGCAAACTAGAACTCATCTCTCTTGCCAAAAAACTCACTACTCCTGATTTCTTGTTATTACCACTTGCAAGGTAATCCCTTAAACCTCAAAAAAAAAAAATAAGAAGAATAAATTTTCTGAATAAGTTACAGTTCACATACAGGAAATCAATCATTTTTGTCTTGTTTTAATCTTAATCATTTGGAATAAATATTTTTCAAAATCAAATTTCATATGCATGTAATTATTTTAAATTGAATAAACCAAGGCTGACTTGGTATCTGTTATGCAGGAGTCCCTGTCATGAAATTCTTCACTATTTTTAACAGCAATTACAGCAAGATCATTAGGAACTAAAAAATGCGGATGATGTCTTTCCTTTCAGTGACTCCTCTTCCATAAATTATGAGAAAAAATACTAACTATTTAATGCCTACAGAATAGGATATGTGAATTTATTATAAGGATAGGAGTTCATTCCAAATAACTTATTTATTTATTTTTTTAATAATCTTCATTTGTTTTTTGGATTTATTTATTTATACAAGAACTGGGGTACAGTCAGAGGTGGGGGAGGGTGAGAGAATTCACCAGAGACAGAACGGGGAGCAGTTCAGGCAGACGGACTGAAGACACTGCTGAGGGGAGCAGCAGGCAAGGCAGGAGAGGTCTGCTGCACCATGTGGGTTTCTCCTGGCCACTGGGAATCGAACCTATGCTGCAGAGGCTGCAGACAGCTTCACAGCGCAGTGCTCAACCCGCTGCGCCACCAGGGAGGCCCTCCAAATAAATTTTAAGCATTTGTGAAGCATTCCTATTATCAAAGTAGAAAGGCTTTTAAAATCCTTTGTGACAGCTAAAAGGTTTTGGGGTTTTGTAGGAAAGTGCTTTGTGTTTGTTATTGTTCCTAAGCAGGTCAAATTGCTGCAACCGTGGAAGGTATCACTGAACTGTCATTCCCACAAAGACTGAGGCTTGAGATCATCATTGAATTTTCATCTACTCTCATTGTCCATATCTGATCTTAGTAATAAACCCTTCTACCATGTCTTCCCAGTGTTTGTTATAGCCCCATGTCCTTTGCCTTCCCACGCCCTAGTCATGAGTTCACTCTTACATGATGACATTGATCACTGAACTTTCAGGCTCATCAGATCTCACAATCTCTGCTCTGTAGTACACACTGATGATTTTTCCTAAATTTTTTACACCAAAAAACATTGATTTTTCACTCCACTTGCTCCTTGGAGTCCTCAAATGACTTCAACTTGTCATTTTAGAACTTTAATAATCACATGCCATATGATCTTCCTGCTTTAGCTTTTCAAGGTGTAAATACATAGCAGAGGGTCTGGATCCTAGCAAGAATCCAAGTTCTATTCCTTCTCCCAAGGTGTTTCATTTTGGTTAGACCAAATATTCCCTAACAGCTATATTATCTTCTTACTTTCACTTTCTTGCTCTTAAATGATTTCTGTGAAGCCAAGTTCAAGAACCACCTCTCTCTCGACCCTCCTGCTGATTTCTCTTCACTTCACCCTACCCTTGCAGTATTAATACTGACTGTCATTAGGCATTTAATCACGAACTCACTCAGTTTATGTTGTGTTTCTCTTCAAAATTTTCTATCTCATTTTAAGTTTCTTTTATTTTTATGCATACAAGAACCGGGGTATAAGCTGGAGGTGCAAGGGGTGAGAGGATTCACCAGAGAGAGTGGGGAGCAGAAGAAGCAGATCTACTGAAATACACTGCTGACAGGAGCAGCGGGGTTAACTCCCTGGCCAGGGATTGAACTCATGCTGCAGTGGCTGGAGATAGTTTGATAGAGCTGACTTTAACTCCTGTGCCACCAGGGAGGCCTCTCATTATAAGTTTCTTAAAGATATATCTTCCGTGAAACTTAATTTCATACAGAGAAGTAAGTAGTAATTCTCAAATAAAGAACTACTATAAATGAATTACCTATTAGGTATTTGTATCATATCCATTATATTATTCTACCCATAACTGGATAATTACTGATTATTATTTGGTTAAATCATATCTCCTGGTATATCATGTCCCCTATAAATATATTGAATTCAATTGTTCAACTACCTGGGACAGCATTGTTTGGTTGGGCCCTAAATTCTTACTGTCATGATTCAGGTTTTATACATGCAATAACCATTAATCTTAAAAAAAAAATTCTAAAATAAAATCACTTTGGAACCTAAAATTCTGCTTAAATGGTTTGCACTGCAATAAAATTTTTGAAGATTTCATGCTCAAAAAAATCTTTTGTCTTACTTGACTGTTGTTCATGCTAATGTTACTAAAACAAATGTCTAAGGACTTTTTTGAAATGTTCCACATCATTTTATTGCTTTGATGAATATAGAAAGACCAATATAGTTGGTGAAATAAATATATATATATTTAAAGATTTTATTTATTTATACAAGAGCTGGGGTGCCAGCAGAGGCGCAGGAGGGTAAGAGGATTCACCAGAGACAGAGCAGGGAGCAGAACAGGCAGACGGACCAAAAGCACTGCTGAGGGGAGCAGCGGGCAAGACAAGAGAGGTCTGCCACACCATGTGGGCATCTCCCCGGCTGGCTGGGAATTGAACCAATGCTGCATAGGCTGCAGACAGCTTCACAGTGCTGTGTTCAACCCACTGCACCACCAGGGAGGCCCCAAAATAAATATATTTTTTCATTAAAACATTTTTAGTAAATATTCATACTACCTGAATCACTATGATACAACATTTGCAAGATCTTCATGTTAAGTATAATGTTAATAATCTGCCAAGGTTTATACTCACTGTGTTCCTACTACTAGTTACCTTATACACATCTTACTTTGATATCAGACTTTATAAGTCTGATAAGTCACATAGCTTGATACATGGAATACAGTATGTCAGGCACTATGCTATGAATGCAACCACAAAAATCCAGGGCACTTACAACCTAACAAGAGAGACAAAGTCTACTTAAAGTAAAGAAATTTTACTAATTAAAAAAAAATAGTGGTCAACTGTCCAAAGATGACTTTATAAAGATTTAAAATATAAGTTTGATCTCGGTGGGTAAGTAGGATTTCTGTCAGGTAAGAAAAGGAAAAATCAGGTTCCTGGGAAAGAGGGAAAATAAAACCATTCTTCCTGAAAATTATATAAGTTCATAGTCCTTTGAGGAGCAAGATATTCAATGCATTAGACTATTTAGAATTAGAGAGTAGGTATTAAGGAATATAATGATTTGGACCAAATTGTGAAGATGTGTTGTTAGTCGAGACAAAGAGTTTGGTCCTAAAGGCAGTTTGGTCCTAAAGAGTTTGGTCCTTATACATGATAAGAAATGTATAAACAGAGGCTGTCACAGTTCAGGATATTTAGTTAAAATTCTAGGATTAGTGGCCAAAAACTGAATAAAGAGGGTCAGAACATAGTAGATGAGTTAAGCTAGAAGAGAAATAAAAAATGTCTGCTTGTAGCTGCTGTAGTGAAGATGAAATAAAGAGAACAGGCTAAAAAAACATTTTGGAAGTGAAACTAATAGGACTTCAATATGCTCTAAAAGGAAGTTGAGAGAGCATTTAAGACAACTTTAAGCTTTTCATCTTCATGAAATAAAATATAGATTGAGGAGAGACCACTAAAACTGGCAGTTTGGGTATGGCTCGTAAGGTGTCAGAGTATAGTTAAGAACAAAGGTGAATTTGTGGAGAAAGTGAAGGCTGCATTCAGTTTCTGTGAGGAATTGATGTGTATGTCAAGAAAAGAAAAAAAGAGGCAAAATCTGAATTTTGCTCATTTGCCAATATTTTATTTATTTATTTATTTTTTATAGAGGCATGTTTTATTTTTTTGTTTGTTTGTTGTTTTTTTTTTGTTTATACATGCATTGGGTACAGTCAGAAGCATGGGAGGGTGAGAGAATTCACCAGAGCCAGAGCGGGGAGCAGAACAGGCAGAAAGACCGAAGCACACTGTTGAGGGGAGCAGCAGGAGGCAGGAGAGGTCTGCGCGCCATGTGGGAACCTCCTCAGGTGGCCGGGGAGAAGCCGGGGATGGAACAGGCGCTGCAGAGGCTGCGGGCAGCTTCGCAACCCAGCGCTCAACCACTGCACCACCGGGGAGGCCCCATTTGCCAATATTTTATAAGATCACATTGATAAATAAAGCAATCTGGATAAATGAATATTCTATCTGATGCTTATAGGATTTTTTTTAAAAAAAAAGATGAACAAAACTCAAGTTAAATACTCTCAATTACAAATTATGATGTATTCCTTAGGTATTGCAAGGGACAATAGCAGCAGTGGAGTGGACTGATAGCAGCAGTGGAGTAAATATTTTCAACCTTCTACATTCTGCTGTTTCTGCATGCATTAGAGCATGCAATTAGCAGAAACCAGGCATTGACTGGTTTGATTGACATGTGTTTATTTTTCCTCGAACATACTGTGGGTTCACAGCATGTGACTAATGAAAAAGGAGCGATAATTTACAACCCTGGAAAGCATGGCTATTTATTATAATCATACTTACAACTGGACCTGGTGGGCCCTGGGGACCTTCCCCGCCTTTCAGTCCAGATGCACCCTGGGAAAAGTGAAAAAAACAAAGAAAATGAATCAATATGAATTGAATATTAATAGGAGGAAATGTATAATTGATAAGAAAGGATGCAAGGAAGTGGTTAACAAATGTACATATTGTTATATATATTATAATAATTGATACATATGCTTATATATTTCTCCTGAATAACCCATGCATTTTTCTTTAGTTAAAACTTGAGAAAAATGCATCTACTAAGCAATTTCATTGACCCACTTCATCTATATTTTGATTATACCTGGGCTCCAGGAAGGCCTCTTTCACCTGGGAAACCACGCAGTCCTGCTGGTCCGTCTTTCCCTGAGATGCCTTGAGGACCTGGGTCACCCTAAAGATTATAATATACACCTGTCAAATAGAGTAATTTCTGCACATGTACACAAACAAAACTGTGATTACCTCTAACCACTCTATGTGAAGCCAAAGTAATTTTCATAACGAGAACATTGTACAAAATACCATTAAAGTGAATCACTATCTATATTTAAAGGTAAATAGGTGGTTTTATGGTCAACATAATTAACAGGTCTACTATTATTGATGAGAGATGCCTTGATGTACAATAAACTGGATATTTTACTGACACATTTTTCTGACATTCACTTAATACTATGCTAACATTTAGGGAATTTGTGGCCAAGGGATAAGAAACAACAGTAAAAAGTAAAAGGATAATTTCAGCCAAAAACCTTCCTTGAGCATATTGTACCTTTGCACCTTCTTTTCCTGCAGCACCAGGAAGACCCTGTTCTCCAGGGGGGCCAGGGGGACCAGGATGTCCACGTTCCCCTATTGGACCAGTCTCCCCAGTTGGTCCCTAAATTGGATAAACATAACCTCATCAGAATGCTTTTTAATTTTTGGCAATGACAACACGAAAACAAACTTAAATATTGCTTCATTTCCAAAAAATGTATCATTCTCATTTATTTTTGCAATGTCCTATAAAAACATTTCATATTAATCACTGAAAATAGCATATCTGGTAGGATTAGAATCTGGGTTAGAATCTGAGTGTACGAAGGGTATACAAAGATACAGTTCAAAGAGATGGTTTCTTTATTCAGACCAGAATTGCTTCACAGCGTGGTCAAGCCAGGCATTGTTAAAAACCGTGGTTTTAGCCACAGGTTCATTCCATTCCCTTTTTTTATATAATGTGTCAAATGAATTTAAAAGTAAGAGGCATGGGTAGCACATTAGTAGCGATTAAATGAATCACTGCTTGATGATAAGTGTAGGTCTCCTGGAAACCAAACAACCAAAGTTGTTCTCCTTGGAATTGCCATGACTGGAGACCACCTTATTGTTAATCTATATTCATTTGACAAAGTCTAGAGAATGTGGCAAGGGGATCCTGCAAGCCATGAGTTTGGCCTGGCAGTTCCTCTCGGCTGAAGGCTATAACAAATAGCCCACTGTCTTCAATTGCTGCAAATGCCAAAGTGAAAAATGTCAGGTCATTTATGTGTCCCCTGAGTGGTACTGTTTTGTGGTGCTAGGGTTTAATGAACTTTCAAGTATAAATAGAGAATGGTGACCAGTTGCTCTCTATCTCCACTTAGAATAAAGCAAAATGAAGGATTTAAGTTAAAGATATATTAAGGGAAAATTTCCAGGCACTAAGATTGTTTGACAGTGGAATGGTTACAGAAACTGCTTATGGAATCTCACTCCTTGCTATTTTTCTTAAAATGCAATGGAATCTTACCTTTTGGTCTTGAATAAAGAATACATTTGCCCCAAACCTGAGTGTACACTTTAAAGTTTAAAGTGTATTTCTTTAACTATCTATTGCCAAATGTCCTCAACTTACTTTGAATGTGTAAGCTTTTTTTCCCAGAGGAATTTTTCCTTCAATATCTAAGCGCTAGAATTTCAAAAGTGTGGGATGTAAAACTGATCTTAATTTAAGGAATATTACCACTGAGCTAAAAATGAATAATGATTCACATGAATGGACAAAAAATAAATGAATATCAAGTCTTGCAATCAATATTGGAACTGTTAAATCACTTCCTTTGTCCTCACATGAAAATAGGATTACATTTAAAATAGACAATTAGATTTTCTTTGTTAAAATAACTATAAGGAAAATAATTCAATAAATTCAATTAGGTGTTTCAATAATATACTGGCTACTTTTATGTCTTAACATAGGGAGATAACAAAAATCTCAGGTATCAAAAAATCTCAGGTATCAAAAGACAGTTGTCTGCATGAGGCAGAGAGGAATTCTCAAAAGATGTGAGGTCCTGAAGTGTTCAGGTAATGCCCATGATTTTGCTATTCTAGTTGGATTCCAACTCCATTTCTATTCATGAATATTTAATATAATAGTAATCATTCCTTCAGCTAAAGTTGTCCAGAGAAAACTTTTGTGAGTTATTTGAAATTGAAAATGTATTTTAGGGGAAACTAATTATTGAGAGAATAGTTTTTTAATCCAGACTAATCAGTAGCTAAAAGGGAAACTTGAAGCATAAAAAAATAGACACATTTGCATGTACACTGTTTTCTCAAAAAAAGGAACAAACAGCATTCCTTTAATTTGGGATTAACCTCTCAAGTAAAATAATCAACCAATCTAAGAATTTTTCATGTTTGCTATGTCACACAGATCCCTAGAAAGAAGATGCAATTTTTCCCTCTGTGTCACAAAGTATTAGAACTAATTTTAGACTGAGAAAAGACTATTTAAAGAAATTAAATAATTAAAATACTTGTTCAACTGCTCTTAATCTTTCATTAGAATTTGTTATTAGCAAAGGTAAAATTCCAACTGGGTAAAATACATTTTTTTCTCCATTAAACATGCTCATGTTTTGCCAGTATAAAACAGAATGTGTATTTTATTGACTTATTCTCTAAAACTATTTCAAATTATAATTCACGAAAGTGCACCACTTTTTAAAACTCTGCTACTTATCTTGAAAAAGCTTCTTTCTTAACAGTATTTGGACATACTCAAAGATTACAAACCAATACTTTATCACTGATCAAATTCCCATCATAAATATAGAAAATTATATAATAAGTTACTATTATTAAACTTTTAGAATAAAGGTTTTTCAGGCATTTTATCTCAAATATAGTATACTTTTAAATCTAATTTATACTCAGGCTTCTGAAGTTACTTTCAATTTGACAATCTATGGAAAGATGATGGAAAACATTTAATAAAGTATTTTGGTATTTTTACTATACGGTGACATGTCAGGTTTTCATGTTAAAATTATTGTGAATTTTTTAACTTATTTTCATAAGTTTATTTAACTTATATATGTAGTTTATTCTTTTCTCGTTAAGGCAACTGAAAAATCATTTTGGCTAAGTAATAGCTTGCTGAATTTTATTTGATGTGGGCTTGCTGCATATATTTAAATGTGATCTAAAAAATAACATACATTATTTTGACCATAATAAAATCGGCATATTTTGCACATCATGGAAAAGATTTTAATGTAAACAGAAAGGTAAAGGGAAATAAAGAAGAGAAACATACCTGAGGTCCAACAACACCTCCTGGTCCAGGAGGGCCAGTCTTGCCTTGAAATCCCTAAGGAAAACCAAAAAAGCATAATCTGTAAAACCACACAGGGCACAAAGCATAAATTAAAATTGTGTGATATAATTGAATGGCTCAATTTAAAAGAAAGCTGACATTTCATTGGAATATACTTATTTTTCAATGTTCAAACCTAAATGATATCCCAGTTTTTGTTATTTAAATTTTAAAATGTAGCATCTTCACTATTTTACATTATGCTTCAATGATTACTTTCAGTAGTCTTTAAAAAGATAATGGGATTAAGTTGGAGTGAAAACATTCTTATCCCTGATCTACTGAGTCAAACAACATAGAGAATTTTGTCCTAGCAACACTTTTGGATAATCAATGATGATTCAGACATTCTGTGAAGCAATCTACTGGTTCTATATATTGAGACAGAGGTCTACTCTATAATATTAATGAATTTCCCTCCTGTATTCTAATAACAAAACAAGACAGATAACCAAATTTATAAGGAATACCTAACATGATTCATAATTATTTTAGCATTTTATCAGTGTTCTTTCTTTAAATGCAAAAGAATATAATTACAAATGAAACTTGCAAATAATACAGTCATTAAAATTAAATCTGGAAGATGTTAATAGCAACTACTCACTAACCAAAGCCTTTGGGCATATATTTTAGAATCTAATTCTTTGGATTAGGTTCTTAGGTTATTCGTTCTACATGATAACACAGTGATTGGCAAATTTCTTTCTCATGTGAGTTAATGTACATTCAATAGTTGGATAAACAATACTGGACAAAAAACCTTCAAAGAACTGAATTAAAGCAAATAGTGTTTACAAGGTTTAATTCATAATAATATCAGACTGGAAACAATAATACTATAAAGCAAAGGACAGAAATAGGTAACCCCATATTTGTATCACAACCTCCCAGAAGACATTAAGTTTTTTTTTACAAAATTTTATGAGCAGGAAAAGGGGGGAAATATATATTAATTATTATTTAAATTGATGTTACCAGGAAAGTAAACTGATTGCTCCCATTTTTAAATGGATTAATCCTAAGGCCATGAAGGTTCTACTTGAAATACTACTCCCAATAGCTAAATGGATGAATTTTGTTTTGCATATTATAAACATCCAGTTGATTGACTGCTTCATTTTAACTTTTCCAAACTTACTGATTTGGAAATTTATACACACACACACGCACATATACACATTCACAAACATGCAAGTATAGTACATGTATATGTATGTATGTATATGTGTCTGTCTGTCTATCTATGCCATCAGCTTGCTGTTACTTTTACCAATTTTTTCACAGAGTTAAGTTCTACAACCTAGCCACTGTCTAAATTATCTCAATAACTTCCATGAACACAATTGTTACCTAATATTGATGAACTTCTTTGCAACAAACTATTTCTCAACGTCAAAATCTCTTCAGAGCCTGAAAATTCAGTAAGTAGACATTTCTGCTTATATCTAATTCTTGCTCCTCAATTTAGCTTTTTCTACATGGAGCTCTCTAACTCAATCCTCTCTTCTGTTCTCTCCCTTCTTCAATGGATTATCTTCAGATCCCAGGTTTTCCTTCTGTTCTCAGTCTCAGTCATTTATCTTAGTGTGTATTCTCAGAAAATTCTCAAAAAAGAACCTTTCTCTAGTTAACTTGTCTTATGCAAACTGTGATCGATCGTTACTTTCCTTAACATTTGCATTTTCCTTGACAAGTACAGTTTCATCAATTGTCCACATTAGCCAGTCACCACACCACAAAAGCAAACCTAACCAATTCATGTTGGCATGCATCATGCCATGTACATACCAACATCTATACAATTTGTGCCCAATCTGCTACTGCTGTAATGTCGTTGCATTGAAAATATCCTAAATTCTATCCATGTTGATTTTCTTACCTTTCCTTGAAAAACCATATGCAAAATCTTTGCACAGCCTATATCCTTTGTTTGAATTACACTTCTCCCAATTTCTCAGCACTAAGTTTGATAAGAAAATGCAAATGCAAGGCTAAACTTAAAAGAAATTAAAATTTTATAAAACTTTGTTCTAGCAACTATGAGATCAAGAATAGCACAGAGAATGATTATCACAATTGTTAATCATTAAAATCATTGGATTAAAATCCAATGTTCAATTGAGAAAATTCTGTAAAAACTTTGCAATCCATACTTGCACTTATATTTATTAGGGGAGAACAGAAAAGCTTGGGTGTTAGCATACCCAAGCAGGTGATGGACTTAGGAGGATACTGAAGACAGTTTTGCCCATATGTCTGTTAATGTAATATTTTCAGTGTTTGTAGTATCTAATATATTTAACAACAGGACTTTATAAATAAAATCCCAACAAGAAAACTTATATGTAAGCATGAAGTGTACTTGTTCAATATTGTCATATAAGACTACAATTGCCATTTAATTTTAGAATAGCAAGTCAACTTATATTTTTCAAAGTCCCTGAATAATACGCTTGATAAATGAACAATTTTAAAAATCTGCTGTAAAACCTTCAAAAATGTAACTCCCGGTCATTTCTTAGGGAGTAAGTTAATTTTAGGATTGATGAAGGTTTTGACACTGTTTCTGAATCAAATTTAGGTTACATCAATGTAACAGAACCTCTTTCTAATTATTACCTGAAAAACTTTAAAAGCTGTGATTGCAAGATGTCACACGAAACCTCAATTCAAAATTTCTGACTGGGATAAATCTCAAGCATAATAAAATAATTTATTATTTAATATAAGATAACACAGATACAGCAAAACATAGCTGCTCTAGATTCTAACTCTTTTCAAAAATATTTATTTATTTATGCATACAAGAACTGGGGTGCAGACCAGAGGTGCAGGGGGTGAAAGGATTCACCAGAGACAGAGTGGGGAGCAGAACAGGAGGATCTACTAAAATACACTGCTGAGGGGCCAGTAAGATATTGAACTCATGCTGCAGTGGCTGGCCATAGCTTGATAGCTCTGTCTTTAACCCCTGCACCACCAAGGAGGCCCTCTAGATTCTGACTTTTATACAAGATAGTCTTGGATCTCAGTTAGTACAAAACAAGGCGAGGAAAGATTTGGGGTTGGAGGGTATTTCATTATTGATCCTACAAGCATATTTGAAATAAGAAATACAAATATACAGAAATAATCCTAGCCTTTGTCAATGAGAAACTATTAAATGAGATCACATTTTGGAACCATTAATTAAGGTATTATTTTCCTCTTAGTTCACACATTTTAATGTTTTATATACAATGTTTACTATGAATAGAAGCAGAAGCTCTTGATTAAATTCAAGACCAAGAGCATTTTATAGTGATGATTCCTTAGATATCATTTCCTCACAAGACATTTTGGAAATATTCCAGAGTTATTCCCATGACACTACCCGATGGCTTAGGTAAAAACGATGGCCTACAAGATTTGAATGAGAATATGTTTGCAAACTTGAGTGTGGATTTTCCTTTAGAGAGTTTATTTTGTACTCCTCATGCAGATATCATTCCCAGGAGAAACCCCAAACAATTTTACTTTTTGGTTTCACTAAATTATTCTTGATTTTTGCTTCAAATTCCAAGAATCTGAAGTTTCCAATCTGACTAACTGTAAGACGTTGTTACGAAAAATTGTTACTTGGTGAGTGAAAGAGGTTTGGGTTGCTGCTGATACACTGTTTCTCCTATGTAGAAAGTCATCATGTTTTGGGCTTTCCTGGTGGTGAAGGGGTTAAAGTCAGTGCTATCAAGCTATCAGCAGCCACTGAAACATGAGTTCCATCCCTGGTCAGGGAGCTGACCCACACAGCACAGCAGACCTCTCCTGTCTTGCCCACTGCTCCCCTCAGCAGTGTATTTCAGTCATCTGCCTCTTCTGCTCCCCACACTGTCTCTGGTGAGTCCTCTCACTCCTCGCACCTCTGGCCTGCACCCCAGTTCTTGTATGTATAAATAAAAAATAAATCTCTAAAAAAAAGTCATCATGTTTTCATATTTGTTACTATGTACCACCAAGCAGCTCCAAACATTTGCATGCTGGCACATCGCCCTACTGTGATTTGAGCCATACAAAGAGAGTCTGTGTCTGGGTTTCCTAGAGAAATCTGGATAAAATTAATCAATGGTGAGAACCAAGAATTGATTTTAAGGAAACGTGCTAATCCTTGAAGACTTCTGATTAGTCTGACATGTTTCTGGAAGAGCCAGACACATGGTTTTGTAACAAAGGCGGAATAAATAAACAAACCCACCAGGATATTTAAGCTGTAGTTGAGTTGCTAGTTTCTCCTCTGCCCAAAACATTGTTATGTACATCAGGTGTTCAGACAATTTATTTAATATTATATTCTTTATCATTTTTAAATAAAATTCAGTTACATATTTCCATTTCCATTTTCCTATTTGAGGAAAAAGAATACATTTGACATAGTTCCAGATCAATTATAGTCTTATGGTTTGAACATCAGCAAATAATTCATTCCTTTTTTATGGATAGAAGATTGCATTATCCACATGGTTTGTTGTAATGTGCTTCATTTAACGAATGCAAGAGTAATCAGGTTGGATGGATAGTATCTATAATCAAAGACTTGAGAAAAAAGTTAAGGTGGGCAACTTTACAGAGGCATCTCAAAAAATAATAGTTGTTTGTTTTTTTTTTTTAATCAGCTCATCCCTGAGTGCTGTTATTAACAACAAACCAACTGAAAATCACATCAAGTAACATACCATATCCTTCAGCATATTCATTTAAGTGATTAGACACAAACATGGGCCTGTTATTTAATAAAAGCTTTCATGGAATCAACTTCTTGTACTTAAACTGGTAATTGAGTTGTTTATAATAAAGTAACTTTGTGAAGTGATGAGGCATTAGAAATGGAAAATTTCAGTAAGAAGGATGGGGGGCTTACAGTCTCTCCACGCTGTCCAGGGTGTCCTGGAAGTCCATCCTTCCCGGGAGGTCCCTGAAATCACAACCACACACATCATAAATATTTCATGAATTATTTTTCAGTCTGAATATAATGTCCTAGACAACTTATAATATTTTCATTTGATATCATATTTAAAGTTTTTAAAAAATTTATATATGGTTATATATATAGATGTAGATCTGGAGAGAGAGAGAGAGAAAGAGAGAGAGAGAGAGAGAGATCTTATTAGGGTAATTTTATAGCTTAACAGTAAGACCAAGAAAAACCGTATTTTGAATATTTAGTAACTTCATTAGCATATGTCCTTTTATTTTTTTAGCATGTGTCTGTTTTAAAAGCACCCTAATAATGGTTTGTATTTTAATTTTTGCAAAAAAGTTAGTTCTGTGGTACTTGGAAAATAAATATTTTCCCCTTTTTTCACTGTAGTCTTTTCCTAATTCAATTTCCTATACATCAAGACTTGGCTAACCAAGTGAGAGAGAGAGAGTGCCCTCTAGTGGGTATCTGAGCTTCTACCTGACAAGAATGTGAAAGATAAATGAACTCTTACCAGCAAAGGTAGTTTACCTCTCAGTCATTTCAAATAAACACAGCATTATGTTCAGTTTTAGAAGTTTTAAGGTCCAATTTTTCCCAGTAGGTGTCTTAAATATCCTCTTAGAAGGATAATATTTATTAAGCATTGGAGAGCAATCTACTATGCTACCAGTTTCTATAAAGGCTGTTGTTTTTGTCATGACTGAAGAAATAAATGAATCAATTAACTAAGTAATTAAAGTAAACAACAGTGAGGGCCCTATGTTTTAGATACTTAATAGAAATAGATAACTTATTTTAACTGTCTTATGGATTAGTCATCCTATTAAGGAACCATTAAGTATAAGGCTCAAATATCAAAATGAGTTTATAGGTAAAAGCAAAAATACAGTTATTCTTCCAGATAAATGAAGAGACGAAAATTTCAATAAAATCTTTAATAACAGGTATATATTGCATGATATGTTAATTATTTACATCAATGAATTTTTCAACAAATCATAATTTATGTAAATCCATTTTCAAATATCAATTTTTGTAAATTGAATTTGCAAAGGGCTTTGTTTCCAAATAAATCAATTTTAGAGATACATTCTCCCAATAGAGTAATACTTTTTTTCTAGGCTATCTACAATACTTTAGGAGAAAGTCTTCTTGATAGTGCCAGCTCAGCTTCCTCTCATCATTACGGGCATATCAGTTGTCATTAATTATCATCTTTAATTAAAAACATACATTAGGACATTTCACAAGATCATTACTTGCACATTGGCTGACTCATGTTTTCCAGGATCACCTTAAATGATTCAAAATATGAAAACTAAAATATTTTTAAGAAGGGCCTGAAATATTTTTGGACAATATTTAATCACTCTCTTTCAAATACTTTCATATTACATATCTATGTATTATGAAGAGATGATGTATAAGGTGTGGTTTTGACCTCAGTTTAGAAAAGAAACACAAAAATACATCGCTAATTCTTAGTAGACATCATCCAGGCACAGTATTTCAAAGCAGTAAATAAAAAACACTTTCAGTACCTTATCACTATTTGATACATATGGGAATAAATGTACTGTCAGCTGAGGGCAGCAGTAAAAGTTTCAACTAAAAACATAGAAGGTGACAGCTAAAGGAAAATAAATATGAGTCGGCTTTTTCTTTCCATCTTACTAAAATGTATCTCAAATGATAGTGTTTTTTCCACCAAAAACTATTTACTTGTTTCCTAATATATTTACAAATATTAAAGTAAAACTATTTCACTGTATTTACTGGTGTGAGGTGCATAGATTTGCAAAAAATAGTATAATCCTTTAAAACAGTCATCTTAGACCTAAATGATGTCACCAAGAGTGAATCCAGCATGATTTGCAATGGCTTTTCTAGAAAATCTGATGGTGCTGTATGAATGGATACATGAAGATTTCATATCATCACTTTCTTTTTAGAATTAAGTATGTACTCTTATTAAGTAAAAATTCTGAATAATTGTAATCACTCCATATTGCTAACCAGTAAAATAGATTAATTACTAAGCAATTTCATAGAATTTATTTAAAAATAACAATTCTATTGATCAAAATAGAATGCCTTTTTGATCTAGTTGGTGAAGGACAATGGAAACAAATTCATCCAAATGAGGGTAAGCATATATGGAGGCAATCCATGAAGAGACAATCATAAATAATTGTTAAGGATGTTTTTTCACTGCCCACTAACACTGAGTGTTCATTTTTCTTCTTCTATAAATACAATAAATCACAAAATAGAAATGTTTTAAATTTGAATCACATGAAGTGAGAAGTTTTCTTAAATGAGATAAATACATGCTAACATTGACATGAGATTAATAGACTCTAAATATGAACATTTCATGCCTTCAGTCCTTATGTCTTGGTATGTATACATATGCAATTTTATATATTTATATAACTATATGCATGCAAATGAATTGTCATTAAGGTAACATTAGTTTATAACATTACATACATTTCAAGATGACAACCACCAAAAATCTAGTTTCTACCCATTACTTCACACTTGAACGCCATTATCCATTTTACCTACCCCACCCCCATGTATATTAGCAATGGAAATGAACCAATTAATTTGCAGAAAGAGTCTGGTTCTAGTCCTACACCAAACTGTCTTCCTTTGGGTATCATAGAGATGAATGTTTTTCTTTCCTTAACTTCATAAAACTGCATACCAGAAAAATGATAGGTACTTTTATTTCATGCTCTGATGTTTCACTTGTCAGAGAAACAGTATAATAATCGTTTTGTTTAGCAGTGAAAGCAATGTTCCTTAAAAGTGTCATGTCTCTCCAACTAGACTGCATGCTTCTCAAGTGTAGGCATTTATTATACTTCTAATACCTCTTAGATACAAAATACATGCATGATCAATGGCTCAAAACTTGTTGAAAGATACATGAGAGAATGGGCTGAAAAAGTGTGAGGAAAAATGTGGTAAATGGTTTTCTTTGACATTAAAATTACATTACCTGAAGGAAACAATTCTTAGTATCTACAAGTATAAATGTTATGATTATGCTGTGGTTATACATATCACTGGATTTTATTGTTATGCAATGATCTATACATATGATTTTAAAATACTTATGAGAAAATTGTGTGGATATAATCATTTTTAGTTTTATTGAAAATAACTGACATGCATTACTGTCTAAGTTTAAGGCTACAGCATGATGGTTTGATTTACATATATTGCGAAATGATTACCACGATAGATTCAGATAACTTAATTTTTCAGCTGCAATTATTTTTGAAACTGTGTTTTCACTTCTCTGTATACTAAATGTTGCATAACTTAATATTATATTTAGAACAAAATTGAGATAGTGACTAAACAACATGCGCAAATAAAATCAACCTTATCCTATATTAATGCTAGCCATTTGCATTAATCCTTTTATATCCTGTAATATAGGTAACAGTCCTTTTTAGATATGTTTGCAGTATAAAGTAAAACCATTATGTTCAAAATATATTAAGTGCAGTGTCTAAAATATTAAAAACAGTAAGAGTTTGTGCAACATTTAATTTGCCAGTATTTCATAACAAATATTTCACTTTTAAAAATGTCAGCTAAAGTCACATTTGAATGTAGTCAGGAAAACAGAAGGTTATCAAACTCAAAAAAATTGGAGAACATTTATAAATTATTTTCAATGTATTTAAAAATATCAGCTATAATAGCTATTAAATTTTTCTCTTAGAGTTTTCTGGATTGTTCCTTTATTCAAGACTGTATTTGGACTATAGTTGATTAAAATTACTATAAATTAGAAAACTGTATTGTAAATTTTTTAAAGATATTGGCATATAAGGTCTCATGCAATTTTCTTTTGTAATATGAATGTGAATGGTTTTATAAGGTACATTTTGAAGATTCAGCTCAAAACCAGCTTAAAATATTCAGTCTAAAAATATACACCATAGTGTCCTAAATAAAAACATCCAGGATGTGAATAACACTACTAGTAATGATTTACTGGGAATTAGTTATTTCTTTACAATGAAAGAAACATTTGGTTCTTAAATCACAGGCTGAAATTTTAACTATATTTAGCTTCCTGGAAAGCATATCCAAATTCAATTATGTAGGTTCTATTTTTAGTGAAAATATTTTTTAAGATTCCCACTCAAAATAGGGCCCATGGATGAGCAGCATTGGCATCACCTGGCACTTGTTAGTAACATATTCTCAAGCCCACACCAGGCCTACTGAATCCAAATCTCCTTAACTAACATGCTGCCATTGTGATTTGTATGCTTATTACATTCTAGACTTAGAACAGTAGTTCACAAACTTAACAGGACTACCTGTATAGAGTTACTTAAAGTATAATCTGGTCTCACTGATTAGGTAAGTGAAGTGGGACAATACTTTGCATTACTAGCAAATCCCCTGAGATGCTGCTATTTCAGTTAAGGACCAGACTTTGAGAACTTTGTGAAATAAGTGGGTGCTATGATCTGAATGTGTTTTGCCAAAACACGTATGTTGAAATTCTAATCCCCAAAGGTGTCATTACTAGCAGTAGGGCCTTCAAGAGATTTATAAATTGTGAAGTGGCACCCTCATGAATGGGATTTGAGAGAGATTAAAGACTTCAGACAGGTCACTAGTCCCTTCTATCATGTTGCATATATAATGGCAAGTCTGTGTAAACCAAAGATGCCACACCCAACCATGCTGACACCCAGTTTTAGACTTCCTTTCTCCAGAACTGGTAAGAAATAAATTTGTTTTGTCTGTAAAATATCCAGTCTTTGGTGTTTATAATACCGAAAGTGTTATATAAAACTCTGGTTGTAATAACCTAAATGAACTAAGATAGCGTGTAAGCTAATTCTTGTTCTCATGAATAAACAGAATATTTTGACAAAAGAAAGAAAACAGAGTAAACAACTGAGCATTAATTGTGTCCCATAATCCAGTTACTATTTAAGCATGAAAATAAAGGGTTTCAATTAATTTTATGAAGATATTTGATGAAGATATTCAAGAGTGTTGTCTAAACATAATACAAATGATGTAATTCAGAAAGGGTTATCATTAGTTTTAAGAAGAATTTATCATAAAGACAAAAAAGAGTAAAAAAATAGAAATTTAATATAAAATAAATATCAGAAAGTTGGCACATGTTTAGAACTTGGTATTTTGAGTAATATATTGGAAAATGGAAGAAAAAAGGGAATTCAGATACATAAAATAGTAAAGATTTAGTATCTATTTTAATGTCATCAATGATATTCATTATAGCTGAGAAGCAGCTGAGAGTTTCATGCTAGTCTTATCTTTGATATACTTTGAAATATTTAATATTTAATTAAATTCAGAAACATTTGATAAACTCCATAAATTGAAAATATCTGTTCCATGGCATGATTGTGATTTAATTTTAGTGGGGATTTTATCAATATTTGTACGCAAAGATTATTTAAAATGTAGTCTATCGCTCTTAAAAATTTGAAAACATTGTCCAAGGTAGAATAAGAAAGAAAAACTATGAAACTTACAGGAGGGCCTTTTGGTCCAGGAAATCCAACTGGACCCTGAGGTCCTTGAGGTCCCTGAAAATAAAAAGCAGTGAAGAAATTTGAGAATATGCCTTAAAAGACATGTGAAAATGGATGATTTTTCATACTCCTCATTACTCAAAGCTGCACATTACATCAATGGTCTTACTCTAGAATACTGTGATTATTCAGAATTCATATTAGAATCTAATAGAACATATATGTATCAAGAGGTTTCACAGATTTTATACTTTCAACATTAGTTACAAACACACATAGAAAGAAAACTGAAAGGAAAAATAAGTGACAATCACACATACATGGATGCCTTAATTAATGCCTATATTTAAAATATATTTATTTTTAGTATGTCAATATTATATTTTATTCATTTATAAACTTGCAGATAAGATGAAAAGAACTTCATTAATAATCATTCGCATTAACATTCAGTGCATTGATGCTTAATTAATTATACTATCATTACCATATTTATGTAACTTTAAAATGCAGAAAGTCAATTTTTAACAGTGACTGTGGTGGGGGCAGCAAAAGAATTGGTAAAAAAATAATCCTTTCTGTGTCCAGAACAAAGAAAAAAAATACACACACGCACACAAAAGTATACATTATAATGGCAGATAATACATAGAGGTTTATTAAGAAAAAGAAGGATAGGTTTAATTTATATTATGTATAATAAAATTAAAAATAAAGTTTACTAAAGTTGGTCTTTACTAGAATTAATTTATCAGTTTATTCTTCCCAAGGGAAATTTTATTGCCATTCTTAAATGCCATTTCAGAAATTAGTACAAATTATTGTTAGTATCTGTATCTTATCTTAAAATTTAAAAGAAATGTCAGATATAGAGATACTGTTAAAAATGTGTTTTGCCAAAACACGTGTGTTGAAATTCTAATCCCCAAAGGTGTCATTATTAGCAGTGGGGCAATTATCAAAAACACTGGACAAATTTTGGAATTCATAAATTTTGAATAGTTTAATGAAACTCATTCTTAAATATATATCACAATAACTTAAAATTGTGAATAATAAATTCATTATAAATATAAAGTTTTAAGGATAGTATTTCTGTATGTGATAGAGAAAGCTCTATATTGCTAGTTTCTTAAAATGTTACTTATTTGCTCACTAAATTTTGCTTTTCAAGTAAATTTTGATTATGAATTTAAATTTCTTTCAGCAGAAAATGTTTAAAATCACTTCTCAAGGTAAAATAAAGAAGAAAAAGTTGAGTATTTCTTTATAAAATTCCACAGAAAATTGTCAACATATTAACACTGTATTAAAATATTTCCAGGTGAGGTATAAAACTCATGAATACTCAGTGTAAAGTTGGACCCTGATTCAGGTTACTGGGTAAAATGCCCAGGGCCTAGTAAAATTAAGTTTATATGATTTTTTTAAATCATTCCAAATATCGCAGGGTATATACTTATGCCATAGATTGTGTTGGTATATTCAAATTTTACTGGTATCTTAGTTTTTTTTTTAATTTGTTTTTTAATTATTTTATTTTATATAATTCTTACATCATTTTTTATTTTTGCACAATGTATGCATTTTCATTTTGGTTATAGTCCCCATACAATTCCCACCCCCCTTATTCTGATCCTAATCCTACTTCTCCCCCTGCACCCCACCGTAGTGTGTCTCTGGTTTATAGTTGCTTGTTGATTTTGATTTTTACTTTATTGCAATTAGTCTTTTTCCTGGTCCCTTATTTAGATTTTCTAAATTCCTGCTATGAGTGAGACCATCTGGTATTTTTCTTTTTAGAGACTTATTAGAGACAGTTAATGCAGCTTATAGTTGGGCTTATAAGAATATTGGACTTAGGAAAAACAAAACAAATTAAGCACACCAAAAGGAGATTATTTGTTTTGTTTTTCCTAAGTCCGATATTCTTATAAGCCCAACTATAAGCTGCATTAACTAAGTCTCTAATAACAAACATCCATAATCTACAATTATTGAGTATGAAAGTATTTAACTTATAGAATGTCCTAATAAAAATAGATATAATATTTATGTATTAATTAGCATTTAATATATTATACATAACTCTATAGCTAAGTCCATTGAAATGAGCAAAACAGGTGTTACCATTCTAACCGAACATTAACACACAATTCTTTCCCTGAATTCTCCAAGTCTTAAATTTTGAAGAAAACATCTTTGTGATGTAACTTCTAACATTCTTCAACTCTGTGCTTAAGGCATAACTAAATTATTCAGCAACTGAATTAACTAATTTATAACTAAATTATTACTGTGAATTAAGTTCACAATACTTAAAATACTTTGCAGAAAATGAGGATATATTTGGATGAATATATTTCATCAGCTATACAGAATACAGGAAATTCTGCCCATAGGGAAATCTAACACATGTATAAATGTTTTTTGAATTTTTTTTTCTGTCTTACTAGAATATTTAATCAACCTTTACTTTGGTTCTCAATACACACTTTTCTTACTCTCAAAGTAACTTCTCAATTACAAATAATCATGCTGTTAGGTTCACACTACTGTTTTACAAAATAAAATGTCATCTAAAGTGCATTCACTTGTAAAGATACATTGTTGACCATGAACCTTTGTAATGCATAAGCAAAATGTGTAAAGAGGAAATAATTTATACTCTGAAAACAAAACTTTTTATTTTGCTGTAATTTGTTAAGTGGTTCTACTTGATTTAACAATTCAGCCTTTTTAACTAATTTAACTCTATTGTCTGGTAAAGATGATTTTGACCATAAAATATTTTTAAAAGCAAGTATTATTTATGAACTCAAAATGTGAAGCATGGATTTAAATTTGGAATAGTTCATTCACAGTGAAAAGTCTTTTGTGGAAAGTTTAATTTAATTATATATGAACTACAGCCTTTAAGCAATTAAGTGACATTGTCTTCATAGAATTATTAAAAGTAACTTATTCTCAATTTTAAGTTATATATCACAGTGTTTCTGCTTTTCTTTTTGTAAAACATCCCTTATAAATTTAAAAAAAAAACCTAGAATAGACTGACATGACAGCATAATACTGAAAATTATTACAGAATATTAATAATCTAATGTCTTTTATTCTAGAATACAGAATAAATTGCAAAAAATCTGGCTATAAAAATGCTATATTTATCCAAAGAAAATAAATAAACCACCAGTTTGCTCATCTGTATTTAGCTTTACCTTATATCAGTTGAAAATCAATTTACTAAATAGCTTTCCTATTTACTGGAATAGATGTTTTATCTTGATTTGAATAAATATTGATCGTGGCTTAATGGCTACTGGTAGCTTGTATTTTACCAGCATGTTGCTGCCAACAGGGCCATGGAAAGCAATGGCAGTGGAGGGGAATGTAAAGGATAGTATGCATCTTAAAAAAAAAAAAAATCTTGGGCCTCCCTGGTGGCTCAAGGGATTAAGATGCAACCTATGAAGCTATCCTCAGCCACTGCAAATCAAGTTCAATCCCCAGCCAGGGAGCTACCCACATGGCACAGCAGACCTCTCCTGACCCATCCACTGCTCCCCTCAGCAGTGTATTTCAGTCAGTCTGCCTGTTCTGTTCCCTACTCTGTCTCTGGTGAATCCTCTCAACCCCACCCCCAAAAACTCTGGCCTATACCCCAGTTCTTGTATGCATAAATAAATAAATCTTTAAAAAAAAATCTTTATTTTGGCTTGAGTATAAAAGCATATCTAAAAAAATAATAAAAAAATGAAAGCACATCCGAAGTCATTTACATATATTTTTCTCATTTTTTACACAAAGCTAGTAGCCCATAACTGATTGTTTTGTTTTTCTAAAGGAGTAAATAAAATAGGAATTTTAGAAACCTAACTAAGAGTTTGTGGGTGACTATGTATATATGCTTGCTGACACATGTACCCTTTCCCAGAAATTTAAACACTTGTAAAATATTAATGTTTATTTTATATTATATTTTATTACATTATAAATATTTTATATTTATTTTATATTATATTACATTTTATCATACTTACTCTTTCGCCTGGTGGGCCAGGAGGACCATCACCACCGGAAGTACCCTGGCAATAACCAAAAAAAAAAAAAAGAAAAAAGAAACAAAGAAAAAAAAAATCAGTTTTGATTCCATCTCATAATATCCAGGCTCTGGAAGAGGTTCTCAGAGCAAAGCACAAATGGTACAAGTGACCTCTATACCTTTGGGCCAGGCTTCCCAGTGGGACCTCTTGCACCTCTTGAACCTCTGGGGCCCTGCATATAAGACAAAAGAGGAAATAGATCCAAAGACAAGGAAACCCAGAGGCATAGTGTCAGTTTTTAGGTTTGAAGAAAACTATCTTGAAAGGTTAAATCCAGTATGAGAAGAAAAAATCATTATTGCAAATCGACACCCACCGTTGGACCACGCTGACCCCGAGGGCCTGGTTTGCCAGCTACACCCTGTCAAAGACAGTTCAAAGAGTTTCAACACATAGTACATCACAGTGCATAGTAAGTCTGGTGCAGGGAGATAAATGCTCAGGCAAGAACATTCCACCAGATAGTCCCCAACTCTACGCATGCGTATCATACCCGTGCACCTTTCTCTCCGTTGGCACCTGGAAACCCAGGAAATCCAGTGGAACCCTGCAAATAAAAAAGTAACCAATAAATATGGTATTAACATGTTTATTAGTCACAGACTAAGTTTCTTGGAACACAATGATTTTCATAAGCTTGTAATAATTAAACCTAAAATATAATTTTAAGAACTCTACCACCTCACCTCTATTTTGGCATTTGAAAATAAACCTAGAGCAACATGTGAAATCCTCGGAAGCATTGAAAGCATGAGTTGATGAGACATTTTAGTTTGAACTTTAATCAAATATTATAATACTCAATATAGAAAATAACAAAGGGGAATTATATGAAATAAATTTTTGACAATTTTGCATACTTGTTTTAAATCTGAAGAAAAATACTATTTTTTCACAAGTCTGAATAATCCAATATTAAAATGGGAATTTTATAGAATGTTATTCCTGAATTAACATTTTTGTATTAATATCATTATCAGTTTTTTATATTTTAAAACTATTTGATCAAATCGGAGTCTAAAATTCTACTTCTACCTTTTCCGCTTGATGTTTGAATTGGGTTGGATCTAACAGAGTCTAAGACAGTCCAGTATCAAAACATGTTTTTAGAATTCCGAAGATATAAATTCAAGATTTTGTTTGTTAAACATCATCTCAGTAAGTTGGATATATAACTTTTCCTTCTCCAGCATAGTTTTTTCTTCTGTAAAATGTGTAATAGTACAGAACTTACATGTATTTTGAAATTTGTGGGAAGTAGAACAAGGATGACAATGAATAAAAATAATAATAATGCTTAACAGTTGATAATGACTATCTTAAGATATAAGTACAGTGAAATATTATTTAATTTTGTCCACACATGACCATATCATAATATAATAAAATTCCCAATAACCAAATTCTTTCACTTTACCTCATACCTTCAGGCAGATTTTCTACTGCTCAGTGCTTTGATTATGACTGTGATTGGTTTACTCATCATCATATCATGAAAAGTTGAAGATTAGGATTCAAATACCTGGTCCCTGAGTTGCTAACACAAGTGGGATTCCAAATACACTCATCTAACTCAGTGTGGATTAAATGCAATAATGTGTAAAATATCTAGCAAAGACTAGTAACTACTCAAACTTCACATGCTTCCCTGTTCAATAAGGGATACATAACAAAGCCTCCTATGACTTGAACACTTTATTTGCTTTTCTTATTCACTCATTTGGACTGATCTACTCCTCCAGGGATGTTTCTCCAAGTGGTAAATGGCTCCTTTGAATCAACAATATCTGGAGTGATTGCTCCACATATGGATCTGCAAGTCCCAGTACAGAGCTACTGAAGTAAATGCTCTGACAGCAGGGGTTCAAGAATCCACATTTTTAATAATTTCTCCAGGTGATACATACAGGATGGATACTATTGATTTATATTTCCTCCACAGGTCAGGAAAACTTATGTGAAGCTTTATGGCAGCTGATGGTTAAAATTATATCCTAAAGTATGTACTATTAAGTATTTTTTCATGGCCCACTTGCAAATATATTCTAATTTCTCCCTATAGAGATAACTATGTGATCAATCTGAGAACAACTGTTATGACATGCAGTATTCACATATAGGAAAAAATCTCTGCAGATTTACATTTTTTGAAGGACTTTCAGTCTTTTCATTTTTCCTACAACCAGATACATCTGATAGATTAATGATATTCAACTATTCTAGTATTTGATGAGTATGGAAATAATATATTCCATCAACTTTGAGAATAAATATTGTTTTCCTGATATAATAAATAGTTACGTTTACATATTGCTCATATGCAATAATTTTTTTAATAAATGTGTTTTCTTATAGTTTCTGCTCTAAGAAATGTATGGGAAACTAACAAAAATGTTAGTAACTAAACGGTATGCACTATTTGGATATTTTTTCTTTTCTCACATAAGGATTTAACAACAAAATACACAATTTTCATAAAAAGGCAATATGTGCTTTCAGATAGAAGAAACAAACAAAGGCCATAAAGTCAAAGCTAATGGAGAAATAGGTTATCAAGAAGTATGAATTTTTCAGAAATTATTTTTAATACTGTTTCAATATAAAGTAACCTTATCTTAAAATAGAAAGTAGAATTTATTTTTGAAATAGCTATCATTTTGGAACACATATGGTAGTGTATCTTTTAAATATGCATTATGACTTTAATACCTCAATGAGGTATGGGATAAATTACAGTGTCTAATTATCATCCTGAAACCCCTCGAAAGAGATTAGCAGGCCAATTTAACCAATGGTATAACTACCTAAATGTTAATGACCAAAATATATATCAATTCACTTAGCCCCTTTAAAATAACTAGTCAATGCATCAAGTGAACTTTTAACTAAGTTTTATGATTCATTTGGAGAAAATTAGACCTAGACATGATATTTTTTAAAAAATCCCTTTTTTATGCTTAAAATATGTCTATTTCAAATAGCCAAAAATAGAATTTGAGTGGTGTAGTGGGTTGAAAGGCAGCCTTAAAAATGATATATCCAAAATGTAAATATCTGGAACTATGAGTGTTACCTTATTTGAAAAAAGGGTCTTTGGAGAGGTAATTAAGTTATATGTCTTGAAATGAAATCATCCTGGAGTACCCAAGTGGTCCCTAAATCCAGTGGCAAATGTCCTTGTAAAAGACAGAAAAAGAGAAGACAGACACACACAGGAAAAAGGTCATGTGAGCAGGGAGCAGAGAATGCTGTTCCAGACACAGGCCAGGGAATGCCAGCGGCTGCCAGAAGCCAAAGAGACAGGGACAGATTTTCTTGTTTGTGCCTTGGCAGAGAGCTTGGCTCAGCTGACACCTTATTTGATACCTCTGGGCTCCACAACTGTAAGAAAGTGCATTTTCATTATTTTAAGACACTGAGTTTGTGAAAATTAGTTACAGTAGCCCAAGGAAATAAATACTGTAGAAATGAAGGGAAATAAAGAGGATAAAAGAAAGAATTCTTTAAAAAAAAAAAAAAAGTCAAGGTGGGGGCCTCCCTGGTGCCTTAGGAGTTAAGTCTCAGCACTACCACTGCTATAGCCTGAGTTCATCCCCAGCCAGGGAGGTGACCCACATATGGAGCAGCAGACCTCTCCTGTCTTGCCCCCTGCTCTCCTCAGCAGTGTATTTCAGTCAGTCTGCCTGTTCTGTTCCCCACTCTGTCTCTGGTGAATTCTCTCATCCCCTGCATCTCTGGCCTGCACCCCAGTTCTTCTATTAATTAAATAAATACATAAATAAATAGAAGTCAATGAGAATTAAAATATTTTAAGGTATAGAAAGAAAATCCAAAGCTAATATCCATCATCTGTCATTCACTTTATAACCTCTAGATATGTAGCACGCTGCTTGGGAATAGTTCCTATTCACAGTTGCCTGCACTTTCCTTTCATGAATCAGCCTTGTAAAATATTGCACAATCACTAGGCTCTCTGAGCTCCCTGTAATACCAAGTGCTCATTTACCCTAAGACTTTTCTTTGCAAAATTGCTTTCTAAAGATTCATTATCTACATGTGACAAACTAAAAACGTAATGCTTATGATTAATTTTAAGTTTCTATAAAATGTAGACAAATAAACTATAAAAATTGAGCAAAAACTGTTTTACCTTTGGACCTTGTCTTCCTGGATATCCGGGTAATCCTGGAACACCAAGTTTCCCCTGAAGTTAAAATAATGATAAGAAGAAATTCTAATTGAATTGAGTTTCATGATGATGATAGTCATTTCTCTTGAAGTTATTATCACATATTTGCACACTAGGAAGATTTGTAAGTTCTTACCATATTTTACTTTCATTATATTTTTTCATTTGAATATGATAAAAGGTTGCTTTGGACACATTTCTAATGCTGTAAGGTTAATCAACTTAATCTCTGTTATCTAAGTGACAGTACCATCTTTGAAGACATAGAACCTTGAGCTAAAAAAAAAAAAAAAACACCTTTGACTGTGAACATTAAAGCATTACTAAAGAAAACACCAAAGCTTTTCCAACATTAAGCACTACTTGAAATTAGTTGGTGCAGTTGGAACTACATTTATGTTTTATCATTCCCGCTGAAGTTTTAATAAAATTATTTCCTTTCTCACAGTGAAAATATAAAGCATCTATCATGAACTATTTAACCTTCTCTCATTAAGTAAATTTAAATCTTTATACCAAGAAATTCTGACCTAATTTTTGAGCAAAATTATTTCTTTTGTTCATATATCCAAATTAATGTAGGTTAATAAACACACCAAATGTTCAGAGCCTTAGCAAAATAATGTTTTTTGAGAAAGGCAATTCCTGCAGGTAGGTATTTGAATGTGCAACTACTTTATTCCAGCGGGATGAGGTGACCTCTCAATCTGAAGATACTGAGACAAGTAAGTTATAATGAGTTCAAAGATGTTTAATAAATACTGAAAGTTTTAAAACACTAAGAAAATTACTCTCTTGAAAAAAAATTACTAAAATAATACAGGTAGAGAAAAGCTAAGGTAAGATATGAATCAAACAAATATGCTTGTGAAATTTTACTGTAAATTGTTTTCTTTAATGACATACTTCTAAAAGAACACTGCACATATAAAATATTGTTTATCAACATTAACAAGTTAACAAGCACTTAGTATGATTTTTTCCTAAGTACATTCATACAAAAGAATAAATACAAGCCCAAAAAGCTACATAAAATCTTAAAAGATTAACAGTGCTTTAGGAACAAAAATAAATATTTTACAAGATGAAGAAAGGCAAGAAATTAGAAATATAATTTATGACCTTGTTATAGATAAAACTAAGGAGCTAGCTGATTCAAGATCAGTCCTGCATAGGTAAGCAGCCTTTGGGTGAAATATGCAAACAAGCTCTAAGAAGCATCCTTAAATGATGTCCCCTTGGATGCATTAAGTTATCATAGCTTTTTTTTAAATGCCACTGATTTCAAGGTTAATGAAATTTTCTAACTATGATCAAAAAGCTTTTGTGTTCTATGTTAATTACAACATTAGAATGTAGACTCTTACTCATTTTGGAGTCATTTTGAAATAAATCCAGACAAAACTTGTTTGTATTTTCAATGTGGTGACAGGCATCTTCAATAAAGGAAAAGTACTAATGAAACATTAAGGATGAAAAATTGTGGGGTAGTTGAAGTTTCGAGGTCTCATGTTAGTTTCCGAGACTATTTACAAAGACTAGAGAGAGGTTAAGCAATAAGAAGATTCTAGGATAGTCTTAATCTAATAGCAAGTGAAACTCTATGTGGAATGATATTAGGGCCTTACAAACTTCCTCTAGTTTTTTCTCTATGGCCTAAACTCAATGGCATGGGAACTTGCAGTGCAAAATTATTCTACTACATCAGAAGAACCATTACACAAGAGTCATAATGACATAAGGAACTTGTGTGTGTGTGTGTGTGTGTGCAGTCCCAATTCCCAATAATCCCTGAACAATATATAATCCTTATGTTCTTTTCTTAAATAGCATAGAATTTCCACCTATTATAGAACAATGATATGCTCATTATAGAAAATTTGTATAACAAATATACATATAAAAAAGAAATCACATGAATTAAATTGAGAAATTATTTTTTATGTTTTTCTTTAGTATACATACTGGCATAAAACTTGTCATGGACATTTCTAGTTTTTCTTAATATACCTTTATAGTACACTATAAGGTGTTTATCATATTGTAAAATACTTTCCAGAGGCATAACTTTAATATTGCCTAGTAGCATATCTAAATATAAATGTAATGGTTGCAAGTATTTTTTGAAATATTACATATAACCCAGTATGTTTTAAAATACAGTGAGTGCTGTGTGGGTTAGCCCAGATTAATACTAAAATCTCTTGAATTTGGGTCTGAATATCACTACCTTTAAAATACTTATCCTGTGAAAAGACAGGTTTAGGTAAAAGAGAAAAAAATATACAGAGTAGTTTGAGGGACAAAGATAATTCTACTTGTTTTAACTTAATAAGTAGACAACCTTTCACTGATTTTTTTCATCCTTCACTTATCATATCAGATTCTCAACCTCCAATGTAGAAGAGTTTTATTTGTGACTGGCCCAGTGTGGACAAAGAGAGCTGAAGGGACTAGAAAAGAATGAAGAATTAAAATGACAAATGTACCCACCTGGTGATTATACTTCTAAATAGTATATGGATATGCTTTAAAATTCATTGAATCCTCTAGATTTTTAATATGATTTAAAATATTTTAAAATGACAATGAAGGGCCTCCCCAGTGGTGTAGCAGGTTGAGCGCCACTCTGTGAAGCTATCCACAGCCTCTGCATCATGGTTTCGACTCCTGGCCGGCCAGAGAGCTACCCACATGGTGTGGCAGACCTCTCCTGCCTCGCCTGCTGCTCCCCTCAGCAGTGCCTTAGGTCCATCTGCCTGTTCTGATCCCTGCTCTGTCTCTGGTGAATTCTCTCACCCTCCCGTGCCTCTGACTGTACCCCAGTTCTTGTATAAATAAATAAATCTTTAAAAAAAAATTGTTAAAAAAAATAAATAAAATAAAATGACCATGAAGCATCATTGGCAAAAGGACCTCTGAATTTAAAACTGTTCACTGACCTTCTCTCCTGCTTGACCAGAAGGACCAGGGTCTCCAGTTGGGCCTGCCCGACCTTTGGGGCCTTCAGGACCATCTTCTCCCCTTGGGCCTAGCTGGCCAACTTCTCCCTGAAATGTAGAATAATAACATCCTTGTAACATAAACTGTATTGGAGATGGAATGACAGAGATGAGAGTCTCTCAAAAAGTCATATTCTTCAACTCTTGGTTTGTGTGCTCATGTTTAATATATGACAAAGAAGCTGGAAAATGTTAACTTCATCAATCTTTCCATTAATAAATAAACAACTGAGTACAGTCTGACATTTGAAAACCTACAGAAGCCCAATATAACTAAATATCATATTAAACTCCTTTTAATTCATCTGAGTTGTGGAACGACCAAAAAAAAAAAAAAATTACATAGTACAGGGAGGGAGAATATGCCACTCCAATTAGGCCACTGTGGCATAAGGATTATTTTCAGCCGAAGGCCACTGAGAAGCAGCAGATACAAGAAAAACTCCCCCCGCCCCGTCTTATTTGCCTAAAAGCAGGACATAATTTTCAAAGGTGTCTTTTCCACTCTCTCTACTTAAAAGACAAAAGTTAATCATTAGAGGCAGCAAGACTCTTATCAGTCCAGAGCAGGAAGCAGGCATGGAGGAATCTGAACAACAAACTTAACTAACTAGCCTTTATCTACAATTAATTTCTCACATACCTACTTTCCCACAATTTGCAGCAGCAGCAACTTAAAATTGGGCTCCTTTGTCTTTTTACGTCTCTAAAAAGTTATTGTTCCTTTGCTAAAATACTATGTAAGCCCAAGTACTAACCAATCCTTTAAGTTGCTGATCTTTGAATACTCCCCTGGGTAAATGTGATGGATGTGCTAGTAAACTTCTGTTTGCTTCTCTCTTGTTTATATATGTTTTAAAAACAGTTTAATTTTGCAGGACTCCAGCCTGAGAACTAGAAAGAAGGGTACAAGGAAAATGAATTTTTTCCTCTACAACAATAGTGAAGGGCAATAAAAAATCAGTCTTCCTAAAAGTTTGGGATTTCATGGGGGGCTCTGAAGGTTGGGTGCTGGTTGTTTTTTAAAGACATTTATATGGAAACATCTCTCTGTAAAGGCATCTCCCTCACTAAACTGAGATCTAATCTCATCATTTTCCCCTGAGAAACAGTACTTAAGTCTATATACTTTGTTTACTCTGCCTTCCTTGGTAAACTCCCGAACTGACCTTCCATTTTTTCCCCCCCAACTCCCATGTTGTAAAGCTATTTAAGATAGACTATGAAGCTATGTGGCAAGTTCCTTAGTTCGGCTCAGTGTCTCCCATGTGTTCAGGCAGTATATAAATGTCCTTATTAAACTTCTTTTTGGCTTTTCTTCTCTCATCAATCTTTTTGATGCTTGTTTGATTATATCCAGAGGGGTACGGGTTGATTTGTTTTGCATTCAGACAACAGCAAATTTGGAAATCAGTGGGACACAAGCAAAATATTTTTATTTTACACTAGGCTTTCCCTTTTAATGTGTTAGGAACTGGAATGTGTAAGCCATTGCTCCCATCTTGGTTTTATGTGCATTTTAGAGAAACAAAAATATTCAGCAGTATGATTACTTATCAGGTACTCTTATATTAAGTATAAAATAAGTCTTCAGAATAAAAGGTTTAATTTACTTTAGGTGACTCACATTACTTTTTGTTTTCTAGATACTCATTTCCAGAAAACTCAGCATACAACACTTACAATGAAAACTTCAAGACTTCAATATAATGAAAATTCAGATATAGTTTCTAGGAAACAAAGCTCACATAGATGGACAAAATTTAGAACAAACCTATCAACAATTCCTTCTTTTAAGTAACTTAATCATCATTTTAGAAAATGTCTGTAAATGTTAGAATTCATTCAAAGTATTACAGAACGCACCTCTGTAAAAGGGGGAGCAGTATCGCAGAGCAGTGAAGGGGTGCCAGTTTACCTGCCCCCACTTACATACAGCAGCCTTGGTCTACAATTCCCACTCAGAATGCCATGAACTGGACTACCCGAATGGGGGCGGCTAGGAAGGAGGGAGGTAGATACATAAACTGAAGTGGAACAAAGAAGCGAGAGGGGACAAGATGAGAGACACTGGAGAAGATATCTGTGATAAGGGACAAGTAGGGAGGATGCTCCAGGTAAGTGACAACCATTGCCTTGACCTCCCGGAGGATTACATGGCATATTTCAAATTTCAAGCCTCTCCTCCTGTCCTGACTTTCTGGTGTTTGCCAAACCCCTTTCTTGTGGTTCCTTGCTGGAGGGTGCCTTAGACATGTGGCAAGCTTTTGGGCCTCGGCCTCCCCACTTTTAGCTGAGCCTGGCTGTTGTCCACATGGGGATGGGTAATTTTCAGAGTTTGACCAGGAGTCTGCTATTGGAAATTCTTTTCCCCTGCCTTTTCATCTCCTCCCTACTCCTTTCTCCATCTACTTTCCTCTCTCTCCCCTCTCTACACACCAAATAAAGATCTTTCACACCAAAAATTTGCTTTCCTTGCCTTTTCCTACATGCATAGCTGAAAGCTTTTTAAAACAAGATCCTTAATACTTGGGGATTGGGGCCTCCCTGGTGGCACAGAGGTTAAGGTCTCAGTGCTATCAAGCTATTGCAAACCACTGTGGCATGAGTTCAATCCCCGGCTAGGGAGATGACCCACATGGCACAGCAAACCTCTCCTATCTTGCTTGCTGTTCCCCTCAGCAGTGTATTTCAGTAGATCTGCCTGTTCTGCTCCCCACTCTGTCTCTGGTGAATCCTCTCACCCCCGGCAACTCTGGCTTATACCCCAGTTCTTGTATGCATAAATAAATTAAAATCTTAAAAAAATATTTTGGAGTCACTGAGTACACCTTGGTTAAGGGTGGTTACAAAATTTATCTATCTATCTATCTATCTATCTATCTATCTATCTATCTATCTATCTATCTATCTATCTATCTATCATCTATTTACACAGAGAGGTCTAGCTATTAATATAAAAAACATAAATACCTACAGATAGGCATTGCTATACTACATATATATGAAAATCTAGTGCAATATAAGCAAATTATCTGCAAAATTTTTAAACATATTATCTTCATATAAAAACTAAAATGAGAAAAATCTCAAGTAGTGCAAACATTATTTATCCTATGATTGATATGTTTCATTATTAGGATACACACCCATACAAGTAATGCTAATACAAATTTCCTTTTTACTTACTCTGTCACCTTTAAGGCCCATGTCTCCTTTGAATCCTGGAAAACCATCTTCACCCTAAAAAAATATAATAAAAGATATGTTAAATCAGTTTCTGGATAAATCTAAGATATGACTCTATAAAATATGAATCCTATAAATAAGATAAATGGTTCCAAGAAACAGTAATCCTAGTCGTGAAACCTCTTTATTTTGATACTAATTCCCAATATTCCCCCATATTTCCTATGTTACTCTTGGAAATTTTTCACAAATAGGTCTATTAAGTTTTCTGTGTTCTTGGGGATCTAACCATGTTCTTTAAACAATACAAACCCTATACTGTTTAAACAAAGAATATTTATATAATCATCTTTTTAACTTTGATTACAAGGACAATGGAATACCAAGTAAATTATCTTTATATTTAATTTACTAGTTTACATCTAAAACTTTATATTGTGCATTTTGTATCATGTGTTTTATATAAATGCTTCCTAGCTCAAATTTTTCTCTATATTATAATCCCTTCTCATATAAAGAATAAGCAAATTAATATTATCCTTTATATGAAACAAAGATTATTCATTGCCACATCATAAATATAGGCCAATGATACAGAAAACTGGGCAGCCTTTGAGAGTAGAAATATTGACTATGAATATTTCCTACCATTCTTACTGAAATCTAGACTTTAATAAGTAAATTTTGTGAATGACATTACTATCTCTTAATTTCAATACCATTTTAAATTTCTAGAATACTCAGTAGCAAAAATTGAGTAATTACTCTGTTCAGAGTACTGTGGACTAGTTTGAGGCTCTTGTTTTACCAATACATGAAAGGTAGAACATTTGTTTGGGTGTTTTTTCTTTTTTTAAGATTTATTTATTTATGCATAGAGCTGGGGTACAGGCCAGAGATGCAGGGGAGTGAGAGGATTCACCAGAGACAGAGTGGGGAACAGAACACAGGCAGACTGACTGAAATACACTGCTGAGGGGAGCAGCGGGCGAGACAGGAGAGGTCTGCTGCGCCATGTGGGTAGCTCCCTGGCAGGCCGGGGATCAGATTCATGCTGCAGAGGCTGCGGATTGCTTCACAGTGTGGTGCTTAACCCCTTGCACCACCAGGGAGACCCCTAAAGGGTAGAACATTTGTATTATTGTTGGGGACACATGAAGTAGAATGGGGAGCAGGAGAAGACAGATAGGATAATGATGCTGGTGTTGATGCTGGTGTTGTTGCTGTCCATAAGGCAAGAAGTGAACTGGAGGGGCCTCCCAGGTGGTGCAAGGGCTTGTCTCAGCATTATGAAGCTATCCATAGCCAAAGCAGCACAAGTTCAATCTCTGGCCAGGGAGCTAACCCACATGGCACAGCAAACCTCTCCTGTCTCACCTGCTGCTCTCCTCAGCAGTGTATTGTAGTCAATTCGCCTGTTCTGCTCTCCACTCTGTCTCTGGTGAATCTTCTAACACCTCTGCACCTCTGACTTACACCCTAGCTCTTGTATGCATAAATAAATAAAATAAATCTTTAAAAATAAAGTGGTGGGAACTCCCTGGTGGTGCAAGGAGTTATGACACAGCACTATGAAGTTACCTGCAGCCACTGCAGCATGAGTTCAATCCCCGGCCAGGGAGATGACCCACATGGTGTGGCAGACCTCTCCTGACTCACCTGCTGCTCCCCTCAGCAGTATATTTCAGTCAGTCTGCCTGTTCTGTTCCCCACTCTGTCTCTGGTGAGTCCTCTCATCCCCACACCTCTGGACTGTACCCCAGTTCTTGTATAAATAAATAAATCTTAAAAAAAAAGACATGGAGAAAGTTTGCTGTGGCAGTCAGTATCTTAATTAGTAGTTAGAGAATGGATATGACTTGCAGAATTTGACAAAAGGACATTTCAGGCATCTGTGAGAATGGCCCATAGCAAAAAGTCCAAAAATAATAGTACTGATGAGGGTGTGAAGAAAAAGGAACTCTCTCATATCATTGGTGGAAACACAGACTTATTCAGCCCTTACCAACAGTGTGGGGGTTCCCAAAACATTAAAAATAGAACTACCAAGTGATATAGCATTCTCACTCCTAGGTATCTACCTTAAAATACAAAATTAAAATTTGAAGGGATGTATATGCACAGCTATGTTCACTATAGCCTTATTTCCAATAGCAAGTTAGGAGAACAAGATAAATGTCCAAGGACAGATTAGTGGATTAAGAAGATGTGGTTTAAATACATAATGGAATATTATTTAGTCATAGAAAAAAATGAAATTTTCCCATTTGCAACAACAGGGATGGGACTGCAGTGGGTTAAACTAAGCAAAATAAATCAGGAGAAAGACAAATACTGATGACTTCACTCATATATGAACCATGAAGAAATAAAATAAAGGAACAGACAAAACCAAAATAAATCCTATCAATATGACCAAGAATTAAGATTTCCAAAGCGGGGTGTAGGGATTGGGAGGAAAGTGAAGCAGCGTGGAAATTTACTGGTACTTGGATGGTAGGCATGGATTGGTAACATACATTTGAAAAAGTGTGAGCCTACATCCCTACTGTCATATCACGTGAAGTAGATGAACATTACCTCAGTAAGAATAAAACAATTTTTTAGGAAATCAACACAAAAACATTTAAAAAAATTAAAAATTTTCATGATTGTGAAGTGCTAATGATGAATTTAAATTGCCATCTCCTTTTACCTTCACACCATGATTTAACTCTTTTTTCACCTCTGCAGTCTTGACTCCCTTCTATCACCTCCCAATATTTATTCTGGGATTGAAATGTGTAGAAAACCTGAATTACCTGTATTTCCATTTGTAATTCTTGGATCGGTTATTATTTCTCTCTCTCTCTCTCTCTCTCTCTCTCTCTCTCTCTCTCTCACATTCCTACAAACCTACACATCCTTTACTTTTAACTATCTACCTCATGCTACTTCGCTCTTCTTTCAATAGTCAATGAATGATTCTACTAGAAGTTTTGACCTCTGTTGTTTCTTCCATAAGGTTAACCTCTCTGTCCTGTGTGCCCCCACTGAACATTTATTATCACAAGATGTCATCCTGCACTTAGTAGATCACAGGTCTTTTTCTTTCCATTTGGTAGAAAAGCAGAATCATGCTTACTTGAACTCTGGGTCTCCAATGTCTAGTAGATTTTGACCCTCAACAATCATGATATTTAATAAATGTTTACTAAATGAACACTTGGACATCATTCATGCTTCAGTTTTAGTTTGGCAAGGTATAATAAAATTCAGAATATATCAATTAATTATGAATACAAAAGACCTAACCCTGGAAAAAGGATACAATCTTGCATTTTCCCTAAACCTAAGAATTATGACAGAGGCAGATTAAGACAAGAGGATGATGTTTTCAACATCTGTCTGTAAAGCAGTTTTGAGGGATGAGGATTCTCTCTGTGCTGAACAAAAATGGACAATAACAAAGGCTTAAGAGCTAAAAATGACCACTTAACTTCCTATTGACTATTATCTTCATTACCTTCTCTCTGGAGAGAAAGGTAATTACACAGTTGCCAAATTTAGTTTAAAGAATACTGCACACTAACTCTAAAAAGCAGTAGTAGCTTTTAGGATTTTTTCCAGGCAAGGTTTTTTGGGAGAGAATGAACTAGATGCTATTTCTGTCACATCTTTTTCTTCAATACATTCGGAATTAAAGAAATTCACTAAGTGGTTCTTAAATTGCAATACGTGACAATCTTTAAACAAATGAAATTATCAGGTTACTAAACTTTCCAGCCCTAAAATGACCAGGTGTGAATTAATATTCAAATAAAAAGAATGACAGAATGTTAGATGTGTAAAGAGGAAATCCCTGATACTTGGTGTAGGAGGCATAGTGTACAACTTTAAGGAATAAATCTGAGTCCAACAATGAAGAAATTTAATCCCAGTCCAGGTGCTAACTAGCTCGTTCACCTTTAGTTAACATTTAAAACTGTATATGTAAAAGAAAAATGGTTTTAGCTCCCTTAATGTTTTATGGGTTAAATTGTTGATTATAATAAATATTTAGGAAAACAATATAATGTTTAAAACAAGGAATTAATTATCCTTCATAATTTGAATATAGAGAATTCTGATTATTAGAAAAAAGTTTCCATTAATGTTTATATAAAATTTCTCTAAATCTGGATAAGCAATATATTAATAGATTAGTACATGGAAAATTTGTACCTAGAAATAACGGTATAGCTGAAAAACACCTTAAATATTTTTTAGGACAATGTCTTCATTACATAGACTTAAAAAAAGGCCCAGCATTTGTCTCTCTCTTAGTTTTCATGTCTAATTAGTATGAGAACTAGATAGAACTCAGAACCTTTCATTCTCAATTTAATATATTAATTCTTTCCCTCTATAACCACTTATGATTTTCTGAGATAATATACTGCTCAACACAGTCAGTTAACTTATTTATTTTTTCTTGCATATGAGAAATACATTTTTTCCCCCTGGGTGGAAAAAAAAGATATCCTATATATCTGTCTCATCACCTATAATTTTATTTACTTCTATCATTTTGCCACTAACTTTCTTCGCAAAAAGTTCAATATTTCCCACCACAATTAAATACCTTTCCTTTAAAAACCTTACCTTTTCTAAATATTCTTGGTAGGCATTAATTCATGGCAAATATTTGAATTGATATTTAAATATTTTAAAAAGAAATAGTCCAAACTAACAAAATATAAGTTTGCATAGGCAAATGGAAAATAATTACAAGTCAACACTCACTGAAACATACTGTGCTTCTTTGCCAATCAGTAAGACACTATATCCTGAAGTTCTGTGGTGATCAGGATGAACTGTTTCTCATTAAAGTAACTGAGTTAATTTAAATGCATAACATTTTTCATACAAATAGAACTGACAATTAGCTGGGTACATTGTCAATATCTAAGTATAAAAAATAAATTTAAAAGGTATAACTCCATTCCTTCTTGTTAACTTTCCTGATTGATAACAAATCCCCCTTAGGTGCTTTTGATAAAACCATGACTATGGAAACAAGCAGTTATTCTTTATACAAAAATTAATAGTAGAGGGCCTCCCTGGTGCCGCAGGTGGTTGAACACAGCGCTGTGAAGCTGTCCGCAGCCTCTGCAGTGCAGGTTCGATTCTGGCTGGCCAGGGAGCTACCCACATAGCATGGCAGACCTCTCCTGTCTCGCCTGCTGCTCCCCTCAGCAGTGAATTTCAGTCATTCTGCCTGCTCTGTTCCCCGCTCTGTTTCTGGTGAATCCTCTCACTCTCCCACCCATCTGGCCTGTACACCAGTTCTTATATGCATAAATAAAATAAATCTTTAAAAAAAGATAACCAGTTAAAAAAATAATAGTATATATATGCATATATATATACATAGATATTGCCAAATCTATCAAAGTTATATACTAAACCCTAAATTTAAAATGTAATATTGTAGGGCCTCCCTGATGGGGCAAGTGGGGCAAGGGGTTAAGTCTCAGCACTATCAAGCTATCTGCAGCCACTGTGGCATGAATTTGATTCCCTGACCAGGAAGCTAACCCACATGGTGCAACAGACCTATCTTGTCTCGCCCGCTACTCCCCTCAGCAGTGTATTTCAGTAGATCTGGCTGTTCTGCTCCCCACTCTGTCTCTGGTAAACCCTCTCCCCCTCTGCACATCTGGCCAGTTCTTTTATGCATAAATAAATAAAAATAAAATTTTAAAAAGTGTAATATTGTAGTAAGAATTAACCAAATACTGACCACTAATAATGCCATTCCATTTCAACATAATCACTGAAGGATTGGAACACTATTCATATCAAATATTTATATTTTAAAAAATCACAATTTCATGTTCTCCTTTCAATTGTAATTGAATTGTAAATACTCTTTAAATGATTATACATTCTTTTATCCACCTCTGATTGGTTTTAATCCTCATTTTTATTTTCATAATACTCTTGCTTTGCATGTAAAATCCCATTGGAAGGTTTCCTTTCTCCCAAATTGATTTAGGTACTTCCAATTTTCACATTTTGCAATGTGTTTCAATTCATGAATCTGGGAGATTTTAGTAAAGAAAAAAGGAAAAAACATTCCTCTGTTATGCACATAACTGTACGTTGCACAATACCTGCAGCAAATCTATTCATAAGGCCAAACGAATGATTTACAACGTTAAACATTTGTAAGAAAAAAAGAATGCTAGATTAATTCTATCTATGACATACCTTTGTTTCCATTGCATAATTTGGTCCTCACTCCAGTATATGGACATTTTTTAAACACAATTAACGGGTACAGAATTGTCTGGTATATAAGTAATCACTCAATGTATTTGGGAAATAAATAACATTTAATATTTTAAAATTTTGATAACAGTAATTAAGATGATCTTAATAAATTATATTTTTACCTTTTCACCTTTAGAACCCTTGAGACCTCTGACACCATCTGCTCCCTGTAGAATAGAGTAGAATAATTAAATGCCTATGATATTTTAGATTAAAATTAAATTGAAGGTTAGATTAAAATTAAATTAAAGATTAAAATCTTACTGAAAAAAATATAATATTTACCTTTACTCCTCGGGGACCAGGGTAGCCAATAGGACCTTGTGGACCAGGAGGACCCTGAAAAAGATCCACTATAATTTAAATATATAATACACTGAGGTTTTACCAAATAATTTATATAAAAAAGGTATTTTTATTCTATTGGTAAAGTTATCATGGGTAATTTCCATTCAGAATATGATAAATAAGTCATAATAAACTTTACTTACTCCAAACATATTCTATTACATAGTCATGTTAAAACATATAACAATTTACATATTTTACAAAAAATCTGTAACATTTAAGCATGTAAAGTGAAGTAATTATATTATTATAATTAATACTCTAAACCTGAAAAAATGTGATTTCCTCAATGTCTACAATAAGCAACTAGACATTAAATAACAAAATAAATTCTAACAAAACACTGGTATAAATTTGCACCATTCACATCATCAAGAATATGATCAAAATTATAATTTTCACAACTGTCTTTATTTAATCAGTCTACCTAAAGGAAACAATATATAGAACATAATAGGTACTTTCTATACTAATGCTAATGATTTAATGCCATTTTACTAAGAGTTCCGAAACTAATAATTCTAAACAAAAAACCTGCCCTTGCCATGTAATCGAAAATATTAACATTGAATAAGCTTTAATTTATATATTTTGTGTAGATATATTGATACTTATTTCCCTTAGATTTTAATCACTGCTTATTTAAAGGTTACTGGCAATTAATATGTAAGAATAAAATTGTAATGACATAGTTTAATGATATTCAGTACTTTTTGTTCAATTTCATCATCATTTCTAGTTATTTTACATATACTACAAATAGAGTGTGAGTTTATTTCTGACCATGAAATATTTAAAAAACAGAGGTTGCAGTCTAATATGCAAAACTACTAATACCAAATTAAAAGACACAACTGTATTTTATATACCCCGACAAAAAAAAATAATTATCAGGACATGATATATATTTGTTGGCAAAATTCATTAAAGACATATTAACATAAAAGGATAGGGGATAGTAATATTAGAAAATATTTCTTCTCTAAGTGATAAAATAAGAATACACACACACACACACATCTCAGAGAGAAGACCAAAATAGGTACTAGGAGAAAAGGTTAAAAGGTGTTAAAAGGTTAAAAGGGAACCAGAATTTTGTTAAGTCAGTGAGGTGAGGTTTATAGACACTACTGAAGATATACTACTGAAGTTATACAGTACTGTAAATCAATAGTTATTCAATAAAATTTTATGAAAATGAAGGTATATTCTCTTAGGTAACATAAGGTAAACCAAGGTAAATCATCAGGAACAATACATTTAAATGGATACTTTGTAACATACCAGAGCACCTTTTTCTCCAGATTGGCCTTCTTTTCCAGGATGACCCTATATTTAATGCAAATATATACTGGTAAGATGCAATATTAAAGTTATTTGTAATACTGTGAAAAAGTTTTGTCAAACCTTTTGAGGTCTTACACTGTAAGTTTCAAAACATTGAATATTATGTGTCAGAGTATGTGGCTTTAAGTAACATTGAAAACTGGCATTTAGAAGGAAACATAATAAATTTATTTTTGATGGGTATGTATCATCAAATTCATAATGTACTTGAGAGACCTTAGGAAAATTACATACACAAACATATATTATTATTTATTAATAATTCAACTGCAGTAGAGATTAAATGAAGGTGTTTCAATTTGACTTCCAATTTGCATAATGATCAAATAATCATAAATGCATTTTCTAAGACAACTGCAGCATGTGGAAAGGACATTTGAAAACATAGTAAGAACAAACATACTAATATAGTTAATGAAGTTTTTGAGAATCCATAAATAATAATGACTAGTTTCATCACTCAATAAAATTTTGTATCTTAATTCCCAAAAATATGAACAAGTAGTCTGAAGACAAAAAAAGAAGCAAAATAATACATTTAAAAATAATAACTGTAGAGACTGTACAATTATATTATTTATTATTACACATCAGAATGTAATAAACATCAGTATATTTTTAGAAAAGGAGGAAATCCCTGGAGACTGAGAAATTTTCATGGAAGAGTCTGAGGAAATTTACAAAGGTGAAGATTTTCTCATGGACTCTCAAGAAAAGTGTACTTTGGAAAGAAAGAGGATGGAAAAGTGCTTTATATAAAAATAAGAACTGAAGGAAAGGTATAGCAATGGAAAAGTTTAGAGCATGCTGAGAGAGTTTGTGGATCTGTTTGTTTGGAGCTGATGGTTCATGAGAAAGTAGGAAAATATGAGATTCTGGCCTAGAGTGCCAGAATAAGTTTATCCAAAGACCACTGCAAACTCATTAAAGATTTTGCAATATGAAAATGACATGATGAAATGATATTTTAGAAAGATCAAAGTTTAATTATTGGCTCAATTTGCTTTTATTACTGACTTCATAAAATCACCTCTAAAACACATGTAAAATCTATTTTTGAAGAGACGATATAGAAATTTTAATGACTCTTACTGGAGGCCCATCAGCACCAGGAAGTCCAGCCAGCCCTGATTTTCCCTGTGGTCCCTAATGAAATAGAGAAAGAGAATATTTTACTTAAAAAAATGTAAAGAATGAAAAGTCTGATTTTGTACATAGGAATAAGCTACTAATAAAATTCCTTTTTTATTTATGTATTTTTTAAATAGCCATGTTTATTTTTTCTCAAAATAGGATTTTTCCCCTCAGGTGAGGTTACCATAGTTTTTCCATCACCAAAGTGCCCAAGGTCCTAAACCATACTCTCTCCTCTCCCCCTCCTCTTGAGTGTCTCTTAACTTGAGTCACTCACTGGATTTTAATCTCTAAGACACAAACATCTAAATAACTTTTTATCATATATAGAAGTTTTCAACAGATATAAAATAAAACCAAGTTTAACATGTACCAAAAACATAGTAGATTTTCTACAGTGTAGCCCTAAATGTATCTTTTTTAGTTAACAAATTAGCTCGTGCATGCCACAGTAAACTATAGTATAAAGAATAAAAAGGGAAAAAATATAGCTCAGAAACACGTTGCTTTGTATCACTGAAGAAGCAAACATTGGTTATTACCCCAATGATATTAATGAGTACCATTCCAAATAACTATAAATTAACATTGATGAAGCATCAATAATTATCGAAATGTTTTAAGAAATATAAGTTACAGTATGACAGTTATTTTTTAGGACATAAAGAAAAATAAGTCTAGTATTTTGCTGTTAAAAAACATAACCTTTTATTATGCAACTCATAATGACAAAGTGACTATTTAACAGCTTATTACTTGTTTAACTATATCTTTAAGTCTCTTTTAATTTGACTGATGCTAGAGTTGAAACATGATAAAAATGACTAGTGCAAGAAGTAGGTCATTTCTTAGGAGGAAATCAGGCTTTCTGCTAAGAATTCTTAACCTTACCAAGTAGTCAGGCCTCAAGTCATTAATGCTTATTGATCAAGTTATTAGACAGGGTTTGGGAACAATTGAAAGGACAAGGATATATCAGCAAGTCCAGTTACTAGACATATTTTTAGGTTTTTCTATTCTCAGAAGTGTCTAGAAAAAACATCACACATGCAGGCTGTATAGAGCTTTACAAGAAGTTTCACTGAAATCACTATGGAACAAAAAAGCAAATTAAAGATAAACTTTACATTAAACAAATTAGATTTAATAATTGATTGATTGCAACTCATTTAAAGAATTTTAAACTTTTAGTCCCATCCATTACTCTACAAAATGATATTCAGTCAAGAAACTTAATGTTATGTAACAACTATTATAAAACACCAAGTTTTTAATGGCAATATTTGCCCATCACTTAAATTATCCTTTACCCTTAAGGGAAGTCTTATTTCTCCAAAACAAAATGTAAAGTACAGATTGTCACAATGACCTTGTGACAATACAGTACAGTTTTTTTCTTATTGTTGTTATTTATTTAAGGGAAGACAAGAAATACTAAAACCCTTGCTCTATAAGATGATTTTTTTAAATATCAGGTGAAATCAATCCATCTATTTTAGAACAGAAGCTCTATGACAACAGCACTTTGGAAAACAGCTTCTTAAACTTTTAAACATAAATTTGTCATATAATCCTATAATTCTACTTCTTACTTCTATGTGTACACAAAAAAAAGAGAAAACTCTCCATACATATATATATTCATAGCACTATTCATAATAGCTAAAATGTATGAACAACTCAGATGTTCATCAACTGCTGAATAGGTAACCAAAATGTAGTCCATTCAATGGAATACTATTTAGCATTAAAAAGAAGCACAGTATTGATTTATGCTAATACATGGAAGAATCTTAAAAACATGCCAACCATAAGAAGCCATACACAAATGTCACATATTATATTCATATGATAAAATTCATGTCTGAAATTTATTTACATCAAATGTTCAGAAAACTCAAATCTATAAAGACAGAAGGAAGATCATTGGTTATTTAAATATGTAGGTAGAGCAGGAAGTATAAATTGACACAAGGTTTCTTCCTGGGGTAGGAAAATAATTTTTTTTGTGTGTGTAAAACTCTGTAAATTTACTAAAAATCATTGACATGGATATTTAAAATGGGTGAAATTTTAAAATATGAAGTTACATCCCAATAAAGCTGTTAACTTTTAATATACATATATAGAAATTCATAGGTATGAATGTTCATAGAAATCAAGAAAAAAAGCAGCATAGAAAGAACCATTATGACTTCATGACTACAGGGGACAGAAAAAAATGGCTTGGGGAATCTGGCAGAGGAGATCAGGGGAAAAAAGATATCTTTTTAATTAAATTCATTCTTGTTTTGATCCAGACAGAGTTATTAACAAGAACATCATTTGCCATTTACACATGAAAAATGGTGGCAATGATAAAGGCACAGTTTTCCCTTAATCAGATCTTGCTAAAACCCCTTTGTCATAAGCAAACCTAATTACATTTTTTAAATAATGAGAAATAAAAGGAAGAACCACAATAAAGAGAAGACATTTACTCATACTAGTACATTTTTGAAATTAATATAGCTAAGATTGTAACATTTGGAAGCTATCCAAATGGAAACTCTGAAATATTCTACATTTACAGTTCAGAGATGTTTGAATGATTTCTCCTCATACTGTACACTCTCTCTTTTCTGGTTTAACTCCAAATTAATTCCTTATATGCTGAGCCATCTGACTATCTTATCAAAACCAGAGAGTAGGCCGCAGAGCAACGTAAGGTTGATAATGCAAACTTGATCACCAGATGTTACTGGAAAAACAGAATAACTTACTTTTTCACCAGGAGGACCAATTGGGCCTTGTGGACCAGGAAGACCCTATTTTGAAAGAATTTATTTCATATGTCAGTAATCCTATCATAAGAATGACTTTAAAATAGTAAATTATTAGTGCTCTTCCCACATGCAATGAGTTATGAGAATCTGTATATATATCTCCCACATTCTCCAGGAAGTTCTGGAACACTGAGGATTTTTACACAAGCTACTCTTTTGGCAGTGGAACTGTAATGTGATTCCGCAGGTGTGGCTGTTCGTCTTAGCATTCCATGCACACTGAATGACTCATTTTTCTCTTGGAAGAAAGAACTCTGCAAATTTGCTCAACATTTTTTAAAAGAGGGGGTGGGGAATCGAGGGAAAAGAATTCTCTTTCTACTTTCATATTATAAATCCTTTAGGCCTACATAGAAATTACTAAAGTTGTCAACTTTCTCATAAAAAAGACACTATCTTACCCCACTATCTTTTTTTATGTTATAATTTTAATTTATCCTTTTAATTGTGGTAACATTACTGTTCTACCATCCAGGTATCATCACCACATGGTACCCACCATCACATCACCCACAGTCAACCACTGGCAATGCAGTGACTGGAACTTACTTGAGGTCCTGGATTCCCTTGCTGCCCTGGCGGTCCAGGTTCCCCCTGGGGACCCTGTCATGGAACATATAGAAATTTTTTAGTAGGACTATTTTGCATAATAGGATTTTTTCTTCTCAATTGAGAAATAAGTTTTTCCCATAGAGAATCTGGAAAACCTTGCAAAACATTAATGCTGGCAGAAGGTAATATGCATAGTAAACTCTTTCTGTGAGATATCTTAAATTTCCATTTAACAAGTGGTTTGTTAGTAACCATAGTTCTGAAATGAGTGTTTTAATGGATATTTTGTACGTACCATATTCCCTTTTGGTCCTGGAGGCCCATCTATACCTGCCATACCCTTCAATGCAAAAAAAAAAAAAACAACAAAATATGTAGGGGTGTTCAGAATTTAAATGTAGCAAAAAAAAAAAAAAAGGCTAACCTAACAGCATGACACACACTAGTCTAGAGTGAGTAAAAATCATTTTGAGATTTAATGGAAATGAAAGGTAAGGGGTATTTTATCCTATCTATGTCTACACTGAAGACAATCCAGCAGCACTTTGCACTGGGTTCTGGGAATCTGACATTGAATAATAAAATAGATAAACTAAACTGAAGAGAAAAGAAAGGAGATGGAATGTAGAATGATCAATTAAACTGATAGGCAGAAGCATTAGGTCTTAGAATGTAAGACGGAGTAAAGACTTGGCCATATGTATACTAAAGCTTTCATGACCCCTGAACTTTAAAAAGTCTGCAGCAAACTTTTCATAGAAAATCTTAGAAAACCTGGAGTGTTCCCAGCAATACGCACAGGCTGCCCAGTGGGTCCTGGAGTTCCCCTAGGTCCCAGCAAACCTCGTGGGCCCTAGAAGGAAAAAATAAAAGCACATCCTCATAAGAAATGTCCTCCAAATATGCCTCTTCCTCTTAAAAAAAATAAATTAATGCAAAAATGTCTATATATTTTTAACTCACCAAAAATGGTGTTTAATACACCATTTTTATTTAAAACCAACATCTAGTGTTTGCACAATCCAAAAGCCAGAATAGATAACAGTGAGGCTTCAGAATAGTATCTGCATATCTTTGATTCTATAAATTTACATCTGAATCACATGGGAAATTAAAAAAAAGGAAGCAGTTTAATGATTTAAATAAGTCATTTCTGCATCATCTTCTGACTTGAATGGCAACACTGAATCTTATTAAGTTTTATTATTGAATCAGATAAACTACACCTAGAAGAGTTCTGATTGTCATTGTCATGCTGATTGGGCAAATTCCATCATGAAAGAATACTCACTGCAAAAAAGAATGAGTAGGGAAACTATACTTGTATATTATAGATACCATTTTCTTGAGATTTTAAAAATTATTATAATTTAAGCTTTACTGATTTCTTCTCTTATTTTCTCCCTCTTCTTTCTACTTCCCTTTCTTTCTGTCTTGAGAAAAGTCGCAACAATAATTGTTTTCTCTGATATTACTTAGCTATAATGCCTTTAAGTTGACAGCTCTATTATGTGGCAAAGCAGGACTGAAATTAAAGAGGACTGCTGAAGTCTAGTTCTTTGGTTAACTAGTTTTGGGTAGCCTTCGGAATTCAATTTCCTCATTTGTAAAATTCGGTGGAATAAATGATAAAAGCTACCATATTTAATCTTTACATCTAGCACGTACTAAGCACATCTTTTTGCTAGTTTCTTCTGGTAATAAGAATCCGTTAACGCTAAATACACAGATTCTGGATCTACTGATGATATTAAGGAAGTAAAACAAGCAAAGAAACAGTGATAAAAATCAGATATGGCTTTTTGACCAAGATGCTATATTCCATATTTCCTCTCAGTTTTTTGAGATTTTTCTCTATACCAAAAGACGAACACTGTGTGTTCATTTTCATTTTTTTTTTTTACACATGACAATTACCTGGTTAGTTTAGGTAAAATTGTAACAGTCACCTGAGTTTATTATTGACTTAATATGTGAAATAGCAGTCACTATTCTTTCCAAACATGGTATTATTTAAAAAGAAAGGAAGAAATTTGCTTACAGCTTCACCTGGAAGACCTCTTGGTCCTATTTCTCCATCTTCTCCCTGTCAATGATAAAGTGAATAAGACAAAGACAAAGTCTTATATTGATAAGACAAAATCTTATATTGATAAGACAATGCATCATTTCAACATGATTTTGCTGTTATGTTTTAATTTTAAATATTTCTTAAAAGAAATGAAAAGAAGCTTAATGTACCCTCATTCCATCTTCACCAGGAGGACCAGGAGGACCTTGGGGACCCCTTTCACCCTATTAAATAAATAGAACTTTGGTTAGAATATGAATTAAGGTATAAATAATGCTTAGAAATCTATCTTATAGATGTTAATCAAAGATAACAGGAGATTGGTGGGAAAACATACTTTATTTGCCCTCTTGAGAACACCTTGTTGCTAAATCATAATTTTACATTACTGATTTCATTTATTAGTACTCTAGGGAAAATGTTTTTCAATTTAAATAAAATTTAAGTTGGTTTAAATAAAACTAATAAAATAATTATCAGATATTTAAATAAGATTAAAAATTATTTTCTTGAAGATTGTTTTAAACATGCTTTAGTGATTTTAATTTGTGTTTTGTTTCTAAAATAATACATAAAATCAGTACAACTCTAGAAGAATAAAGAAATTCTGGACTTTTTATTTTTTTTATTTTTTTTAAATTTTAGCTTCCTTTTTTTTTTTTTTAAGATTTATTTATTTATTTATACAAACACTGGGTACAGTCAGAAGCGCGGGAGGGTGAGAGAATTCACCAGAGCCAGAGCGGGGAGCAGAACAGGCAGAAGGACCGAAGTACACTGCTGAGGGGAGCAGCGGGCAGCAAGAGAGGTCTGCGCGCCATGTGGGACCCTCCTCCGGTGGCCGGGGAGCAGCCGGGGATCGAACCGGCGCTGCAGAGGCTGCGGGCAGCTTCGCAACCCAGCGCTCAACCGCTGCGCCACGGGGAGGCCCTCTGGACTTTTTAAAGAAAAACATACATTTGTATTGAAAAGTGGTAGGTTTATACTAAATATTTTGCTAGATATACATAGGGTGCACTTTTCTTTTTCCTGTTTTTATCTCCTCCAACTTTCCTAAAGGTTGTTCTACCTTCATTCTTTACTTCTGGAGAAGAAAAATGTAAAGATCCAAAATTGATTTTTTTGGAGGGGAGATATTCTCTACTTCCTACTAAAAATATCATCTGGATTATTGTTTAATGGGATGGTTTATTTAGCCTTGTCAAATTGTAAGCTTGTGTAATGTGTTAAATCTCATATTAGCACAATGAAATAACTTCCGGTGTCTCTACCTGAGCCATCTAATTTTGTATAAGAAAATGCCTAATATATTATTATATTAAGCATAGACTACCAACAGATGTGTTTTTCTGAATATATTTTCAGGAAAATTACAAGAGGGAAATTTATGCAATTATCAAAAAACTAGAATCCAAATTAATAATCCATACTTGCTCTTCAATACATATGATAGTTTCATATGTATGTACATAAAGACTCTCCTTGGCATATGGTTGAATAAAATAATAATTTTAATGTAAGAACAATTTAGTCATTGTTAAATTATATGATTTAATATCTAAAATCAACTTACATTGACATCACATGTGTAATTATTCTTTTTTCCCAAGAATCTGTTAAATGTAATAATTTACTAAGTAGATTCACAAATATTGAGTCAATTTTCTTGTGATTTCTAAAGTGTATCAATCCCAAATATTTCATGATAATCCTATTGTTCCTGTATAAAAAGCAATAGAAAGTTATATCTTACCCTGTGGCCTTTGTCACCTGGCAGACCTGGAAGTCCATCAAATCCTCGATCTCCCTATAAAATCATCAGTATCATCATCAACATCATCCTCATCACCACCAGCAAGTCATCAGCAGCATCACTGCTGATGCAGCTACAAAATTTGTACTGTAATTTGAATGTGAAATAATGTTTCCTATCAAGAAATTTATTTTACAATATAAAATTTTCAAGGGTGAACTGACCTATAAGCTTTGAATCAACAAATATATGAGTGGCTGACCTTTGACCCAGGTTCTCCTGGCATTCCTCGTCCTCCATCAGCTCCTGGACGACCCTGATAATACCAAGAACATAACTAAGCCAAAGGGATTCCTACTGGCACAGTGTTTAAAAAAAGAAGAGGGTAAGTGATGATTTCAGATGCATTCAAAATACGCAATGAAAACCAACCATACCCTTTTGCCAGGTTTTCCAGATGGACCAGGAGGACCTTGGACACCACGAGGGCCCTATATCAAAACATCATGATTAATTTGTTTTACAGAATGTTTAATCAATAAAGTCAATTATACTGCAAGATATGGTTTTAGAAATTTATATCCTTTTTGCATGACCATAATAATTTTAACACGAGAAAATTATTTCTTACAGAAATGTCCAGATAAAGCAAAGGGCAAGACAATGAATTTTTGCATATAGTTCTTGGAGAGAGTCACATTATTTTATTAAGTCTATACAGACATATGATTAGACTTAAGCTAAAGGAATAAAAGGCAATATGTTAACTTTAATAAAAATTTTCAGCTATTAATTTTATTTACAAAACCTTGAGGTTCTATATTTCCCTTGACTGAAAACACTCTTGACTATCCATTTTATTCCTCTTCTCTTTCCAATAGCATTCCCTTCATTGTTTGTAGATTCTCTTCTATTCTTTTATTGTACTTAACACATTGGGTTGTAATACCATTTTAAAAATAGTTGAATCTCCCTTTTAATTGTTAACTGCTGCAATTTTAGACTAAATTTGTTTCTTTTTCTACGTAATATTTTTACAACTTAGCACAACATCTGATACACACTTCTTTTGATCATCCAAAAAATACTGGAGGATGACTTGGTGTTTCCTACTACTAATTCTTGACTGTCATGTCAGATTAAAGGTTAAAGATTCTCAATGTGTTTTTTCTCAAAGCATTACAATATAACATTATATCCATATATAATGTCTCATGTGGGATTGATACATATGAATTTTTAAAAATTACACAGCTAATACTAGAGCAAATACAGTTTGAGAGTAAACATTACATATGCCTTTATAATTAATTATGTGCTTTTAAAAGTTAAATAGTATTCATATAACAAGTATGGTCAAAATGTAACATACATTTGAAATTACAAATGATTTTTGTTATAACTGAGAAATGTTATTTATAGAAATGTGAAATTAAGGTTCTTTAATAATTGGAGGTTAAAGATTATAATTTAAAAAAGTATAATCAATGGGCTATACTTCTGTATCCCAGCTGGAAAGCAAGGGACAATAATAGCAGAACAAATCTCATTAATTTTAAATGAAAATGATCTTTCATTTAATATTGAATTTCTTTGGACTTGGAGAGTCAAGGACATTCACAAACTCCATGAAAACTACAGCATGTTTTCAGAGTTATTTATTTTGTAAAGATATTGTAAAGTTCATAAACTACAACATATTAAGCTTCCTAGATTTTTATGTAGTGTCATTTCAATATTCTTACACAATTCTCAGTTAAGCTGCAAATCTTTTCATCCCTTTATGGTAATGTTAACCAAACATGAGAAGGAAGGCTCCCACACTCAGAATCTCTCCAAATTCTTTCTCAATTTTCATTATGTTTGCTCATTTCAAAGAAAACTATGGTGAATTTATACAAGGAAATAATACTCAGCCACATGAATGAACTATTGATGCACTCATCACCTGTAATGAATCTCCAAAGCATTAAAGCTGAGTAAAAGAAGCCATCCCAAAAATTACATAATGCAAGATTTCAATTATTGAATTCTTGAAAACATAAACCTGGATTGATTAAAGAACACATCTGCAAATATCAGGTATTAGAAGTTGGGGGATGATGTAACTATAAAATGCTTGTTCCCCAAGAAATTATTTTGGGGTAATAGAACTGTTCTCTGTCCTGATAAAGGTGGTTGTGGTCATAAATAACTTACTTATATAGGAATTAAGATTCAAAGTGATCTTACAATATTTTTAAAAATAGGATCGCAACTTGAGATCTCCTGCAATCCAATCTGAATTTATATTTATTGAGTATATCAAGAAACATTTACATTGAAAGATAAATGCACTTATGCTTATATTGACAAGCTTTTATCTACTTACCATTAAAGGAAAAATGATAGTTTTAATTTGGCACCATGTAAACATAATCTATATTTCTTTAAATATTTCAGCTGAGATGTTCTTAATTTACTTAATTCCTCACCTCTGCAAAGATTTAAAGTTAGTTTTCCTTTGAGTTAATAAATATCCTGTCTAAGAGAATATACTAAATTTACTTTCCAGCAAAAACATCATGAGTTTGTGTCAGGCCCACTATAAGTACAATTATAATAGTTCTGCTATGCTCGATACAATCACAAACCGATTTTATATTCGGAAGGGCTAGTACTATCAAGACTTTTCCCATCACAGCTTATTAGCTTCTTTTAATATTGTTTAAATTAATCAAGTTATCAGCAATCAACACACTACTGGGAATTTTTCAATTAAAGGAGGTGATGTGAGCTTAAAGGTAATGAAAGCAATTTCTTTACTCACAACACAGATGTCCAATACCCTACTTGATAAAAAAAAGTCAGAAATGAATTAGGTGAAATGGCTTTTTCTTTTACCTGAGGACCTGGATCTCCACTCTCACCTTTTGCCCCAGATGAGCCAGGCCCCCCCTGCAGAAAATAAGGATATAATCATTTAACAATTCCCTGATAACTTATAGCCTACCTTTCACTTTAAATATTTAAACATTATTCAAATATATTCCATCAAATTTGTATTATTTTAATAATTAACACAATAATATTTTCAAGTATTTTGAAGTGCATCTCTTCTCAGATTATTGTTTTTCAGTGTGTGTTATATTTAAAAGTCTGTATTTTACACAAAATACACAGAAGGCAGTCTTGAAATTTTCTTTAATGAGTACCATAAGAGCACTTATAACAAACCACAAAGCCCTATTTACTATTTCACTGATGTGTAGCACTAAAGACAATACATTTTCACTGATTTGAAATTATACACAGTCCATTTTATACAGCAAGAACTTGGCAAATATTGCTTTTATACTCAGAAATTTCTCAGATACTGAATTCTACAGATAAAGATATGGCAAGAACAGATGCTAATACTATCATTATAATTGTCCCAAAATAATATCAAGGCATTTTTTTCTGAGAAAGGTTTGTTTTTTTCCCATAAGAATGAATCCTTAAGACCAACAAATCTAACTAGGTTTTGCTTAATTCTTAAAGTACAACAAAAACCTGGTACACTAATTGGAAAACATATAAAACCAATTTATAAAGGTGATGGGAGTTTTGAAAATAAATACTTGGTGATTCATTCCTGAAAAGCTTTAGACCATTACAATTAAGCTAGGTACTAATAGTTGCTTCATGTTGAGAAGTATACTTTGTATGCTCATGAAGTTTTTGATTTATTTAAATTAATACATATTCAACTGTGCATTGAATCAAAGTACAAAAAGATGAAATTATGCTGTATGAAAATGTTAGATATCTAGAGCCTCCTGGTGGCCCCAAAATAAAATAACTGTTAATATGACTGCCAAGAAATATGTCAAGCAACATGAATATTCTCATCTTGAAAAGTACAAGAATGATGATTTTCAAGTACTAATTAAAATTTCTTGCAACTAAATTTCTTCAAGAGAAAAAGTGGAAGGGGTTCTAGTCTGCATTAAATCAGATTAGTAATCACTGAATTGAATGCAATTTTAGGACAGTCGATTTATTTTTAATTAATTTACTACTTTATATCCTCTGTATGTATGCATAACCACTCAACGGATTTAATTACTTTGCCTAAACACTTCTTCCAAATACTGTCATGAAATAATTGACAGTAGCAGGACAGGAAAATCAATCATTTTATCCATTTCCTGCATTTTATAATATAGACCTCCATTTGTCTATAAAAGCAGTTGGAAAAACAACTGAATTACATAATTTTCATTGAAAGAATGCACATATTTTTGTCTTAAAAATTTCTTGCTAAAATCTCAAAGTAAAAGAGGTATTTCTTAGATTCTAAAATTAACAGATATTTAAAATGTATTAGTAATAATTTGATGTTCTGGATTAAAGATAGTAGAGAAAATGGTGAAAAGAATTTTTTTTTAAATGATCACTCCCTTTTTTTTAAGATTTATTAAGTTATTTATACAAGAACTGGGGTATAGGCCAGAGGTGCGGGAGGGTGAGAGAATTCACCAGTGGTAGAGCAGGGAGCAGTACAGGCAGACAGACCGAAATACAGTGCTGAGGGGAGCAGCGGGTGAGGCAGGAGAGGTCTGCTGCGCTTTGTGGGTATCTCCCTGGCCAGCTGGGAATTGAACCCGCGCTGCAGAGGCTGCAGACAGCTTCACAGTGCTGCGCTCAACCTGCTGTGCCAACCGAGAGGCCCAAAACAATATATTTTTTACAGTAGCTGCCTTTAACATTTTATGGAACAAAAATTTTCCATAACAAAGATTAAGTACTAAAATAATTAATCTTGCATATGATGTCGAGAATGAGTACATGGTTGTCAATGTTTCTCATTACAAATATGCTAAGAATGACTGAAACTTAGTTGGTATAAACAGGAACTGCTAATGTAACATGCTTTTATTGGTTTTGTTCTTCACTGTCCTTACCCTCTACAGATCATTATGCTTGTGTTTGTCAGAGTGATTAGTAACAAATTATTTTGTAAAGTAGAGATTTAGAGATACTAAATTAACATTTTTAAGTCTTACATAGAAGTGTTTTCCAAACATGCTTAAACATAAGTATCAGCCTGGTGCACTCATTAAAATAGTTTTCCAGTGTCTGTTGTAACTTCTCTTTTATTTCTGATCCTATTTATTTTCTTAGTGGGTCTAGCTATGAATATTTATATGCTAATAAGTTCAATAACCTAATAGAGATGGGTAAAATCTTAGAATTACACAACCATCTGAGACTGAATAGGGAAGAAATAAAAAACCTGTACATAACAATTGAAAGCAAGGACTTAGAAACAGTGATCTGTTCCCCAATTTGTCCCCATCCCTTTACCCACCACACCTCTGGTCTGTACCCCAGTTCTTGTATGCAAAAATAAATAAACCTTTAAAAAAACAAAAACAAATAACTGTTTGATCAGAAATCAAAAAGGGTTAGATAAAGACATATTTAAAAACTGAACCCTTGAAAGCTGACTATAGAACTGAGACACTCAGAGGTGAAATAAAGGAGGAGGTGTGAGCAAAAATTGGGGAGGAAGCACAGTGGAAATGGTATTGGATGACAGGTGCTTTGGTAGTGGGATGGCTGTGGTAACAACCTGAAACAGGGTGATCGTATTCTTCTAAAACAGAAATGTTGTAAATCAAAGTTACCACTCAAAAAAAGATTTTAAAAATGGTTTGCAGTTCCCACATGAAACTGTCATCTAGAGCCTCAAGTTCAGGGCCCCCAATATCTTTTATATTCAATAAAATATAAAATTAATTTTTCCACCCAAAGTATTCCACTAGAATATATTTGAATTACTTCAGCTATGCAAATTGAGAACAAAATAGTAATTAAATAATAAACATTTATTCCTTTGTAAAGTGATGCCAAATTTTCCATTTCCTTGTATTTGAAAGGTAAAAATATCTGACAAAGAGTAAAAGTATGTGACAAACACTTGATAATGTGTTTAGAAAAATGTATAATTCAAATTTCTAGAACATATTGCAAAAATATAAATTCCACATAAGCCCATATTATTGACTTGTAGCCCTTCAAAATGTATAGTTATGAAATTTCAAAATTAAAAGAAATATAAATTTATGTAAAACTATATCACCGCTTTGAATAAAATGCCTGAAAAAAAATCTATCATTCTAATAAGACAGTAAAGCAGGTAGGATAATTAGAAGACAATTTGATTCAAATTTGAAGAAAACAGATTTGTTGTATGTGTCTAGTAAAAAAATCAAAAATAATATTTTAATGTCCAGAGTAAAAATTTTTATAGATATTATTTCAACAAAGCATATTGAAAACATAAATCATATACAATCAGTAGAAATAACATTTTACATTGAAAATTAATCTTAAAATGTAAATTACTTGTTTAATTTTTATATTAATGAGAACACTATTAGAACTCTGTAATATCTTTTCTCTTAAGAAAAAAATATGATTTGGGAAATATCCTTGTGAATTGTCTACACTGCTTAACATTGGTGTATTTCAGAAAAATTATTCAGAGTATATCAGCTTATAGGGAAAAATGAAACATTTTTTCAAGAACGTCTAAAGAATTAAGTATATTCCTTAATTTATTAAGCATGTTGGGAAATATTAGAGGCAACAAGCAGCTTAAGCCAAATATCTTAATTACTCCTAGGCTTGGGGAATCATTTAATTAGCAACAAATAATTATCTTTATTTTTTAATGAAAATTTTGCTTAACATAAAATCAAACATATTTGATGTAAAATTGAATTTTAGTAATGTTGAACGGTAAGCAAATAAATTACAGCTGAATATGTGACTACACTTCCCATTTTTTTTTTTAATATTCATTGGCACCTTTTGATCAAAATTTTCTGAGGACTAAACTGAAATAGATTCTTTAAGATTGAAACAAAACCAAGCATAAGTAGATATATGTAGAATAGTTCACCAGCCAGATATATGCATAATGCCAGCACCAACTTACACAGGAAGCTATTAGCATGGGAATTTAAACAAACATGATGATATTGGGTTACCTACCACAGGGCCTGGTCTTCCAGTTAGACCCATTGGGCCTGGTGGACCTCTCAGAGCAATCTGGGAAACAAAATAAATCAAATTAGAAAATGTATTCCTGGATGATAAGGTTATACCACAATATTCACTTCACAGGCTTATGCAACAAATGATCAACACAGGTTTAACAGAAAGGATACCCACTTTCTGAATTAAAGTTTCTAGAATGACAAATGACTTAATTAAGTATTAGACATTTTTTAAAGTACTATAATTTATATATTATTTTGTAAAACAAAATCTAAAGACCTGATAATTTTCTATTGTGAAGTGTACTTCAGAATTATGTATATACTTCCTTTAAATATGTAGGTACAACAGTCATTGAAAATACTTTCAGAGGTGAACAAGTGAAGGTATTTTAAATAAAATTTCTCTAGCATTATTTTAGCAAAAATATGACAAAGCCAGATAAAAAGAAGTAAAACTGCTCAAAAAGTGTTATGTTAAAATACTTCTTTTAACAGATATGAAATTTAATGGCTATGGAAAAATACATTTATTTTCTATAATCATAGGTATGATAAACTGATTACATGGACTGTTGTTACACAAAATATTAGAAATTTGAAATTAGCAAATTTGAAAAGTTGGAACTAGCAGAGTGCAAAGAATAAATATTTGTTAGGTGTTAAATTAGCATGGTATGTCATTTTTTAATATTAATGATTTCAGAAAGATTAATGCATAAATTGTCAAAACATATAAAAAATAATACTGTGATAGAAAATAACATGTGAAGTCATATTAGAAAAGTGTATGAGACGAAAACAATGAGATCACCAAAGTCCTACTACCAACTCACCTTGTTTTGACAATACACTTCTTAATCCTTGAGATTAAATATCTGAAAAATTGGAATTATAATGCTTGCTACCTATTGCCAAGTAGGTTAAAGGACTTGAAATGAGGAAATTAATGGCCTCAGAATATTTCTAAGTTCAAACAATAGTAACATCATTTGTAAGAAAATTGTAGAAATTGTTATTAAATTTTAAAAATATTTTTAGATTTGCATTATGCCAAAGTCAAGTGAACAAATATTTACAACTGTCATTTTTATATGTGATATAACTAAATTAAGACATCTTTTACGATTAATAGGTAATAAGAGTATAAAAATATCATATGTTAATACAACCTTTTATTGTTTTAAATATCTGATACATTTGTCAATTTTTGATGGTAAATAGAAATTATCACAGAAATGATTTATATCATTTATGCTCATTTAGAACGTACCCATATCTATACCAAATATAATCTATTTCCTTTTCCTTAAAAAAGTAACCTATGCTATAAACAAATGTATTATATGACTTTCAGCCCTTTATTGACTCATTTTTGTCAGTCTCTATGTAAATTTTAATTACAATGATGCTTATTTAAAAGTTAATATAATTACATTTCTTATATGTTAATTCTATAGGATAATATGTTAAACTTGTAAACTAAATTTTTAGCTTGTAGAATATATTCCACAGAGAGTAGAAACTTTTAGTTGACAAAGGATCACGAACAGAATAGATTTTGTAAAGATATAGAATATAAATACAATGTTTAGAGCTTAAAATACATTTGGGAAGACTTTGTTGCTATACAAAACACCTAGTAAACTTAATTTTCTGGATTATTTGTCAGGTTCCCAAAAAAAGATTTGAAAGAAAAACTTTATTTCAAACATTATTCTTACTTCTTATTAATTAATAAGTGATTTATGCCTTGGTAGGGAAAATGATATGTGAAAGTGAGAGGTTTTGGTATAAATCAGTACTCCTTGAAAAAAATTAAGAGAATTTGTGTTAAGGTATATGTATTATTGACAGAATTATATATGAAAATACCATGAGGATTAATTTGACTATCATATTCAATTAAAGAAAACATCCCCCTGGAAAAACACATAAAATCTTAGCATTTTTATTTTTTTTTAAAGATTTATTTATTCATACATGCACTGGGTACAGTCAGAAGCGCAGGAGGATGAGAGAATTCACCAGAATCAGAGTGTAGAACAGAACAGGCAGATCCACGAAATACACTGCTGAGGGGAGCAGCGAGCGAGACAGGAGAGGTGTGCACGCCATGTGGGACCCTCGCCGGTGGCCGGGGATCCAACCAGCGCTTGCAGAGGCTGCAGGCAGCTTCGCAGCCCAGCACTCAACCGCTGCACCACCAGGGGAGGCCCAATCGTATTTTTAAATCTAAACTCAATATACATGAAGCAGTATTTTATCCCTATTAGTAGCATCTTCCATGTACACACACACACACACACACAAACACATACACATACACACACGTGCACAGGTGTGCACAAAGTTGACATGGCGTCACTCCATGGGATCACATGTTTATCTTTTCTTACCCGTGCCTGCTGAAGTATGGCCTGGGCTTGAGCTTCCTGAGCAGAGACGGTGGGACCTTTGGAACCATCACCACCATAACGAAACTAAGAAAAATAACATAAAGAAGCTCAAATTTAGCCTTTATCAAATACGTTCTTTAATTTATGAAAGACCACTTATAAAGACTTTACAAAATTCCAATGGCATTGTTTTTTAATTCTCCTCATAGAGAACTATTCCCCTTGCTTTGCCATTTCACAAGAGATGAAAGACTCCTTTTCCAATTTTATGCATAATAATCTCTGAAAACTTGGAATAAGTCATTATGCATTTTCACCTGCAAAAATTCTACCCTTTCCATTAAGCCATTTGTAAAAATTCCAAATATACCGAGTTCAGGGGTGGTTTTATTTTTATTACTATTTTCTTGAGCAAAACTTTGGTAATCTTTATGAATGCAGATAAAATCTTCATTGAGATATATTCATTTTTTATCTTAAGTAATTATATTCAAAAACTATAAAATCATAATGCTCCCTTTAAATTTTAATTCAAAACACAGCATGAGTCAATTTCTCATACCACAGTATTCCCTGAAATGTTATTATATTTAAAGGACATATTTTTTTCTGTGAGAACTACAGTAACTTTAACAAAGAATTTTATGACAAAATAAGTAAGTTTTGAGCAACAGGTAATGTTATTACAATCTATCTTCTTTTTAAAGTGTCAACTATAATTGAGATGGGATAAATGATATATACATTGAAAATATTCTACCAAGTAAGGCATATAAAGCATGTGAATCATAATACACAGGATAAAGCACATAACAGGAAATAGCAAGAAAACTGCCAAGATCTGTTGTCAAACATGTAAATAAATAATAAAACCTTAGCTGTAATGCAGAGATTGACATTTGCCAGAATTTTGTTCAGCAAAATTTCCCTTAATTTCTAAAGGCTGTTTTAACACAAAGATCTGTAGTTGACATGATTTTTTTTTTATTTTTTAGTTGATTAGGCTGCTATATAATTCAACACTTTTCAGCATGATGATAAAATAACTCCATCTTTATAACAGAACAACAACAACAAAATAAACATACCGGTAACATTAACATAGTACCGGGAGGACCAGGCAGACCATCAGCACCTGGTAAGCCAGGACGTCCTGGGGGCCCCTAGGATAGTAAATGAAATCATCAAAATAAATTAAATAACAAATTTATGATAAAAATAATGACTTTTAATAAAAGAAGTCAACATCTTTCTCCTTAGTTATCTCCATTAATACCTAGAGAGGGTTGTATTTCTTGTACAGAAATTCAGTTTTATGTGATTTTAATAATGTACAAAATCCACTGGCTATTCAAAGATGGTGAAAAAAAGAGAAGGGAATTTTACAAAAAGATTTTGAGACACTTAACACAAATAGTTTCCACATGTGACCCAGGATGTTATCTTCCAATTACCTTAAATTATCTTCAAAGTAGAATACTAACTTATTCTATTAGCATCTTAACTAAATATTTATGGATGTTCCTGGAAAATGTGTATGGATTCAAATGAAATAACTGAATCTAATATAACAGGTTAATATCAATATAGAATTTGTTGAGAATAAGTTTTTTTATTGATTACAACACCTACATCTTTTACCCCCACTATTAAAATTACAGTTAGTCACAAAAATAAAAAGACAACCTATGAACTGGGAGAAGTTATTTGCACAAAAAAAGATCTGAGAAGGGGTTAATTTTCAAAATATAAAAGAAGTCATACAACTCAACAACAAACAACCTAATCAAAAAATGGGCAAAATACCTAAATAGGCACTTTCCAAAGACTTTCAGATGGCCTATAGGCACATTAAAAAGTGCTTAGCATCCCTTATTATATGGAAAATACAAATCAAAACAATAAGTTATCACCTCACCCCTCCACCACTCCTCCATCTCCCGTCTATATCAAAAAGACTGGTAGCAACCCATGCTGACAATGATGTGGAGAAAAAGGAACTTTCATTGGTGGTGGAAATGTTATTTGGTTCTTCCATGGATAACTTCATGGGAATCCCACCCCCCCAAAAAATAATATGATACAGCAGTATGACTGCTAGATATTTACCCAAGAATATAAAAACTGATATGAAAAGGTTTATGTAATACTATATTTATAGAAGCCAAGTCATAAAACCAACTTAAATGTTCGTGGATAGACAATTGGATAGAGAATTGTGGGGTGTACCCTCAATGGAATACTATTTAGTTATTTAGAAAAATGAAAGTGTCTTTTGAACCAAATAGATGGATTTTGGGGGTATTATACTAAGTGAAGTAAGTCAGAAAACGAAAGACACTCATTTGTGAAGTACAAATAACCAAGGAAAAGAAAACTGGCAAGACAAAACAAATATAATTGTTAAACTCTGTGAAAAATATACTGGTTACCAGAGGAGGGAAAGAGAGGAGGAAATAGAGAGAAGGTGATGGGACATTGTACTGGAGCTTTGCTGGAAGGTGAGTAAAGCACATGCACATATGGAGGTTTGAAGTTCTACTCCCAAAATCACGTAATTATGCACGTGATTGGTAAGTCAGTAAAATTTAAACAAAAATAAGTAAATAAAATTGTGGTTAGAAAAATTAACCAAAATGTTGTTCAACAGTGAATTCACAGAATGCTTCCCCAGTGAGTTATATTTATAGACTATCTTTGAATTCTTTTAATCTATGTTACATTCTTCTTTTGTTATAAGTTTTTTCACTTACCCTGTCGCCCGGGTCACCAGGGGGTCCAGTGGGACCTTGTAGACCTGGAGGACCCATCAGACCCTGCAGAGAAATAAATCATGATCTGAGTCCAAATCCTCCTACTCTCATTATTATTCAAGGAAATTCATCCTACTAAAATCAAAGAGCGCATTTATATTTCAAAGTATACACTTGTCTCCCAAACAATAGTCCTATTTATCTCTCTATGAAAAGACAATATATAGACTGCTTTGTAGCTAGCTCAACTCTTCTGCTATAAAGTTGCTCTCAAAATTGAAATAGACATTCAAAAAAAAAATCAGGAAAGGATAGCATGCCAATGTAAAGTCCATGGGGTTGAAGTTGGTTCCCAGTTCTCAATGAAAAAATGTTATGCAATTAGGACTCAACAATGTGATAGCAACATTGAAAGTGCAGAAATCATTTTGCTCGAAAGCACTTTTACATTTTCTTTAATGGATATAAATTAAAGGCATCAGTATCACATACTTGTTTCTAATGATGAGATTTAATTCCATAAAAGCCAGAAGAGTCCTTACAAAATCAGATCAGTACAACTACCTTAGAATAAGTAGAAATTGAGTGATAATAGTAAATGATATTTACTCCATTAAGCAGTAGAAATAAGTAGTACAGCTAACCAGACCTACTCTTCATTCACTCAATATACTCTTTTAATAAAAAGATTTCATAATTTTCAGTCATAAAATTGATAGGAGGTCAGAAGATGCAGAGTTATCTAAGTAACAAAAACATTTAAGACAAAAGTTTAATTCTAGTGCTCGCAAAAGAGTATCACATGGTAGCCAAGGGAGAAAGCAATTCAAGGCTACAGGTTCTCTGAACAAATATTTGCCTCTATAAGTCAAACTCAAATCAGTCTAAAATACATAAATACAAGAATATAATTGTGCCTGTATATACTTTTTTAATCAAGACAAAAATCTTAAGGCATTTACATACCGCAGGTCCCGCTGGCCCTGGTGGTCCTTCCACAAGCATACCCTGTAATAAAAAAAAAAAAAAAAAAAAAAACCAGAGACTCAGTACACTCATTACCATGAAAATATAATTTCCAACCTCTTGTCAAAGTGACCCTAAGAAAGTATCAGACAACTGCATTCTAAAAAGTGAATTTTCGACTCCTCCCACATAAAACAAATTACAGTTTGCAAAAGAAAAAAGACATAGTTCCTGTCCTCAGGGAAGCTTTGTGCTAATCAGAGGAGAAATAAATAGGCAGATAAGTCATATTGCAAGAATACCCTATGTGTTGCCAAGAAAGGCATTTGACAGTTTATCCAGCACCCAGAATAATGCTGAGAACAACCTCACTTAAAAGTAAATAAACAAAAGAATAATGCTAGGAACAGAGGAGGACTTAATAAATATTTTCAGTGTGAATGAAAGCAATTGGTACTTAAGGGTAAGGAGAAAAAAATCTGAGTAAAAAAAGTGGAGATAATCTTATGAGATAAACTCTTAAGTAGGCAAAAGAATAGAGTATATTTTGAGGAGAACTTAGTTCTTACAAATTTGATTCTTTGATTTTGGACTGCTGAAATTTTTTTCATCACTTAAAATGCTGATGGTAATTTTTAATAACAGGAGTATATTCAGTCTGAAAAAATATTCATAAAGCTTTGGTAAGTTTGTGGCATGATTTCTCAGATTAGGAAGTAATGGAGCAGATGGCTGACAATATCCTGATAATTACATGTTTTCAGTTGTTATCATTCCCCTTATTTTATCTGTTGGATTTTTATGTCCTTGTAAATTCTGAAGTGACTTTCATGATCCCAAAGCAAACAGTTAAAAATACTTCCTTTAGTTTATAGTACCAATAGTTTTCCCAAGTTTCTGATGGGGGAATAAGAGCATAAATTGTTTTCCAGTAAGAATTAATTTCTTAACAAATCTTGAACAGTCATAACATTAATAAAATTTTAAAAATCAATTTTGCAGTAAAACAGAGCTTTTTTGAAAAAAAAAAGGGGAATTTAAAATGAATATTTTGTATGTGTAATTTGGTATGAAATAAATATCCAAGTCAGCTAATAGATTTCTAAAAATGTCAAGTCATAAAACTTAGAGGAAAAAATTCTGGATTGAAAACTAGAGAGCTAAAGTCTGATTATATCTCAAACACCAAACATTTGAACCTCAGAGAAGTTATTTAAACCCTTTATATCTCATGTTTCTCAGCTGTAAAAATGTAGTAATTAAAATAGCTAGACAAAGGTTAGCTATTTTCAAATTCAAAAATTCTATAACCTCTATATTTTGAACTTACAACCTCATTTATTTGTGGTGAATTATAAACATTTGGATATTAGAAAATTTATGGTGGTATATGAATGACCTAATAACTTAAGGTGATGATGACTTATAATATAAATTAACTAATTATAGCACTTTGAAATTTGTGCACACTGGTACTTACAGGTTCAACAACTGCTGGTTCTCCTTTCTGTCCTTTTTCTCCATAAGTACCATAACCATTTATCTGTTGAGTGAAAAATGCAAACAGCCTGTCTCTAAGTAAATAAGATCATGTAAGTATTTTTAAAGGAAATTTAACCATCTAAGCACATTTAAAACAACCTCGTAAACTTGTGTATGTAATAGAAATCTATCAATAATCCAAATGCTGAAAATATAAAAATAAAAAGCTAATGAACACTAATACAGACTTCTGTATTAAGGAATAATTGTTTCTTAAAGACATAACATAGAAAAATAAAGACATCTGTGGACTTCACTTATTATTCAAAGTCATTATGTGGCAGAAAGTGTTATCAAATTAAACTTAATAAAATAGCCTAAAAATCAGAAATTAACTTACTATTCAGAATAACAATGACTATATTTTAATCTTATCAATGACAAGAAAATCTGAATGCAATTCTATTCAAGATTATACATTCAAATGAAGACTCCTTTAGTGTGATACAATGCTGATGATTCCCATGAGGAAAAAAAAGTCAAAGTGCCCCACAAGTGATAATTTACATAAGAACAAAACCTGTATTTTAAACTTGAAAAGACACTGAGATGAACAGGAAAGTATTTAAAAATAAGACATATGACACAGCGTAATACTGACTTACGCTTGTTTCTGTGAAATCAGTTTCTGCTGGAACACCTGGACCAAATTCTTCATTAGGGGAACTTGTTGGTTTATCTTCATATTCTTTATATTCATAAAAATCATATTCTCCTAGATCTCCATCTACCAGAAGATCAGAATCCCTGCCGTCTATTCCTTTGTTTTCATATTGTGTATCCTCAGAATTTTTCCTTTGAGAATCATAATCCTCTCCAGTAAGATATTCTTCAGTAAATACCTCTTCAACTGGATTTGGCTATTCATTTAAGTTGCAAGGAATTCGAGAACATGAAATATACTGTTAGTAAAGCAAGTAAAGTGTTTGCAATCACAGTTTGATGGCATGGGATAGAAAATTATTTGAGTGCTACTGAAGCAAGTCTTAGGCTGAAAAGACAGCTCTAAGTATCATTGAAAGAAATATATTTGTACATTGGTTTGTACAAAGAAATATTGCTTTCAAAGCTCTTTTCCCAATAAACTGCAAATATCCACATAGAATCAATATGTGTATTTGCTTGTTCCACTGGCAGAACCATAATCAATTAAATGTTTACTTTTTAGTTTAATATTTGAAAAATAAAATTAAATAGTTAAACATTGCTTAATTTTCAAATCTTGCAAACTTCATTTGAAATGCAATTGTTACCAGAAGAAATCATGTAAGATGTTCAATCCTAAAAATAAAATAAAATGCCACTATTAATCAAGATTTATCACTGTAAAGATATACAGAGTATGGAGTAAAAAAGTGTCCCTTCACCAGAATTCTTTAAGGCAAATTAAATATAAGTTATAGGCTTCAAAATTTAACAAATGAAATAGGATGTATCACCACATGAGCTCATAAAGAGGAGAGAATACAAATTCCCTTAAAAGTAAGAATTCTATCACCTAATACTTCCTCTGAGATATAGAAAATTAAATCAAATATAATTTTCTTATTCTCAGAAATATCTCCTTATAGTATCATACATCTGAATCATATTTAGTATGCAATCTTTGTCCATATAATGATTTTGATGAGATTCAATTTAAGTAATTTATCTTGCTACTTTATTATTTCACATTTTAATAACTTGCTTTCTATAATAGTAAATTAAGATGATAGAGTAATATTGAAAAAATAAGTATTACACAAAATTATGTGAATAAAAATGTGGATAAATGATTAATTCATCAATTGTTAAGTAAAATAAAATGTCTAATATCCATGTTAGTGAACTCTTACACAGGAGGATATACTATTTATAGAGGTTGTGTATTATCCAGAGTCAGAATATTACTACAATCATAACTCTGAAGTAAAAAAAGGATGAAAGTTGGTTTAATAAACACCCTAAATTAAGTTATCCATGTTTAGAAAATGATTCATTTGGACTTGATGAAATCTAAAGTCTGTTCTCACTCAGTAACACTATTATCTAAATTATATGCATGTAATACACCTCTGAGATTATTTGCTACATTGAGACATGTCATATAAAACTTCTCATAACTAAATTACTCAGGTATATACCTGAGTAAATTACTAGGTATTTAACAAAATTAAACTATATTATATATTCATCTTTTTCATGATCAGAATATATGATATGAAATTCAGGAACATTGTTTAATTGGTACCTATAGTCACTTAACCATTTTCATAGTAAAGTATGGAAAAGGTTAAGATACATTGTTTTAGTCATAATCAACTTCATACTCTTAAGGAGTGTGAATATGCAAACAGCTATTAAGATTCACCCAGACTACTTTTTCTTGGAATGTTTGCTGACATAAAAATGCAAAATTATTGGTCAGATGAAGTAAGTTCTAATCGTATCATTTGATGATACAATTTTCATTTTCCAGGATTCTCCCCCTCATGGAAGGGAGAATACCTTCATGTTGTGAATACCCTGTATCACAACATACTGAGAAGGTTGCTCAATCAAGAAAATGATAGCAATCAATTCAGTTCAATCATTTTAGCTTTTGCATGAAGCAATGGGTCATGCAAAACCTGAATTGACATTAATTTCAAATAAACTGGTTTTAGTAATAGTGACCCAAAACTATAGCTTCTCCTAACTCAGCAAAAGAAAAAAACTATCAAAATTATAAGAGGTTATATATCTTCCAGGGGGGAGGTATATTTAAAAATAATGAACATTATTAAAAGTTGGATTGTGTTTTATAATACTCTGTATTACCTCATTTGGTCCAGACACACGCCTAGGAGCTTCTGTTTGGTAACTTTCCATGGTGCCATAGTTGTATTCTTGAAAATCATCAACGATATTTGCCTAAGATAAATTTAAAAGATAATCAATTAGTGACAATGTAAGGTAATCCCAAGTCTATGGAAATCATGATTCAATTGGATATTAGATTAGCCAAATGTGGTTTTATCAAGTTGGGTTAGGACTATGGCTCATCATCAGAGATCTTCCAGCTTATCTAGGAGAGATCTTGATTGCTTTTTCTTTGCTACCTTTACCCCTAGTTTGGCTTTTGCTGCTGCTTGATAACTTTTCTTCTTCTTGGAGGCAAATTTTTCAGATTTAGGGGGCGTAAACTTTTTGGGCTTTTCCTTTGAGTTAGTGGCCACTGTCCTCTTCTTCTTTTTGAAATTGGATTTCTTTTTCTGTAAAATGTGATGAAAGATGGAATGGAAACATAAATAAAGTGAAAAGGAAAATAAAGAACATGGACAAAAGGAAGGATAAAGCAAAGAAAATGAGCATCATTTCCTTCAGGACAGCTACTGTCAAATAAAAATCCATTATTGGTTAGCAGAAATCAGGTGAATGAAAGGTTTATGATCAGTCTGAGAAACAGTGGACATAGGAACCAAAGAATGACAAACACAGGACACACCATATACACAGCCATTGCTTTATTTTACCTCGGTTTGTGCTACTGTCTCCTCAGTTACAGTGGGTCTCTCAGTTACAATTTCAGCCTCTTTATATTCTGCTTCCCCATACTCATAGTCATATTCCATTATATCCTCAGGTGCATACTACATTACAAAGGAAAAATATCAGGCAGTTTTGTTAGTTGCAGGTAATGCTGTCAACAAAGTGGGAATCATTTTCTTTAAGCACTAGAGTAAATGTTAAGAGATAAGGAAATACTGTTATTTAAATGTTATTTTTATTACATAGAAGTATTATATGGTCTTTTCATAATATAATGACATAGAAGTGATAAAGGAAATTTTCTAAGAGAGGAATAGTAGTTATGATTATGAGGAAACTAAAAGTTCTGAATATTAATTCAAACTTTTAATTAATGAATATTCAAACATAGCAATTATGTACCCGGACATAGTTGTTAAATATTCATATTTTTGATTTACAAAAATTGATACAGAAGACTTTTCTATAAGATCTTACTGTAACATTTCAATTATATTCATTTCATTTAGCGACATGTTTAAAAATGTGGAGAACAGGCTTCCCAAGTATGAAAGGATTTTCATATCTTTCATATCTTCATATTTTCATATGAAAAGGAACAGGGAAAGGAAATATAAGGAATATGAAATGAGTCTATAATTTATTGAAATACTGGAACCAATGGGAACATAAAATCTAAAATTTATCATAAAGCTCTAATTTACTCTAGACTTACTTAAGATTAAAATGAGTACAGAATACTTGTGATGCATTAGAAGACAATTAATTCTGTTAATCAGTAATATATAATTTCAATCTTTTTAAGATTGATCTTTTTCTCTGCCAAAAGAGCATCCACTTAGCTATCTTAAACTACTTATACTAAACTCACATTGGATAGTAGTGTTTCATTCTAGATCCTTCTGTATTAAAATAATTTTGTTGGAAAGAGGTATGTTTCTTAGCAAAAGGATGTATAAGACAATCAGACATATTGAATGATGAGGGAAAAATATGTTCACACTCAAAATCAAATATCTCTACCAAAAAGTTTATCTCTAAGCAGGAATATATATTGTGAAACACTATATATATATAGTGAAATACTTTATATATATATATATATATATATATATATAGTGAAACAAGCACTGGATTTAGTCAAAATAACTATAAATGCACAGTGGTCAAATATACCATAAATATCTTTTGAATTTATTATTAATTTTAATACATCTTTAAGAAAACTATGATTACTGTGAATCTAATAAGATCTATTGGTTAGAGCAATGCAAATGTGTGCAAATTTCAAGATATAACAAGATATAACCAAAACCAACCCTGTAATAATATTATAAATGTGTCCCTTACTGCCATACCCTCCGAGAGAGAGCTTTTCGAGATGATCCATCTAAGCATCAAAGTAAAATACAAACATAGACATGCTTCAAGATTGTCAAAACAGTGTCATAGTTTTAACTCTCCATTAATGGTAGCATTGTCAATGAATATACATTTGAACCCCTTCAACAAAGTTTATTCTAATTACAATTTGTGTAGAATTTGGTTAAATAGAAAAATCCATGTATACATAACATTTTAAAATTGTTTCTTCATGCCTCTGCAAGTTATAATGCTAACTATTTCTAGGACAGTTAATGCAAGCATGATTAATAACATCATTAAGTGAAATAAGTACTGAAATAAATATACATTAAATAGATATTAATGAAGATGACATATTATCTAATGAGTAATTTTTCTGTAGCTGTGGTTACCTATGTTGGAATAAAAAATGTTGCATTTCTATAATTACCAGTTGCCAGCTGAAATTAAAACGAAAAAGATTTGCCAGTAAATATTAAACTTCAGTGTTTTAAAACTTAGCAAACTTTTAAGAATCACATACAACTATAATGAATTATAAAAACAAAAACTAAAGGTTTTTGGTTAATCAATAGTTTTTTCATACAGACATGGAATGATTATCTTAAAACTGAAATATCAATGTAATTTAGAAATAGGGAAAATGAATGAGACCTGAGTCCTCTTAAAAAAAAAACAACAAACCTTTCATAGTGAAATAATCAATACTGAGCTGAGAAGAAATGGTATTGATTACTGTCTCATCCAGCCAGATTTTCATTGTAGCAACATATTATTTTCTTCATCATATGTTTTAAATTGAAACAGGTTTTACATCTCAGAATTTTAAATAGACATATTAACAACTAAAGTAGGAAAAGGAAAATTTGTTTCTAAATAAATTCTGGATGGATCAAAATTATATTTTGATTTAAAAATAAATCAGTTTGGCTTTTGCGGAGGGGCGGAGCAACATGGCGGCGAGGAGACGCTGCGAGTAAGATCTCCCATTAAAAAAGTTAATAGGGAAGAAAAGCGGCAGGTCCCAGTGAGAACTGGGACACGGAAGATAAACGGGTGACTCCAGCAAACTACCCGAAGAAGAAAGTGGCCATAAAAGAAGACTAGAAGGGAGGAAAGCATGGAACCCTGCTCCCCTCCCCCGCCCACAGAGTCGGCACTCTCCGACCAGCAGATCGGAGGGAAACAACAAACTAAAACGACCAACAAGAACAAACTGCGCAGCAAGCGGGACTGTGAGTGGAAAGGAACTATTGCAGCCACCACACCCTGTGAACGGGAGCTGTGGAGAACCCTGCAGGATTCGCCGCAGCAGTGAGCGAACGGCTCCCAGCCCATTAGAGAACAAAGAGACTCTGGAGGAGACCTGCACTCAGCCCCAGGCCGGGCCGGTAAGCTTGCCCTCGGGATCACTGCTGCCCAGGTCCCCGCACCTGCGACCTAGGCTTGCGGGGAGACGCGCGGAGGCCCTCACAGGGGTGAAAGTCCCTCACTGAGTAATCAGGAACCAGGCGCCCAGGCACGGGAGCGGGTGCAAAAGGCGCCATTCCCGCGCCACTGAACTGGGCTACACCCCACGTCCTGGACCTGAGGGCTTTGGAACTGAGACCCGGGGCACGAAGTTCGGGGCGTGGGTTCTCCACGATGGTGGGGCACAAGGCAGACACAGCACCCCAAAGCCGTTGAGGTTTACCCTACCATTCCCGCTCTGTTCCCTGTCCCACGGGGTGGGGAGGGCGAAAAACGGCCCTCCAAGGACAATAGGAGAGCTCTCTGGCGCCACCTAGCTACCAGAAAAAAAGTCACTAACACTCCATAGAACAGGGAAATTTCTTAAGAATGCTTGAAAAGGGCAGAAGGCTCCTGGAGGAGACAGTGGCCAGCTGGGAAGTTAGCCCACGCCAGGCCCCTTCCGACCAGCAGTCTGAGCCCACAGAGGGAACAGGCACCCACGGCCGGGGCAGACCGGCCGCGCAGAAGAGTGTGCCTGAGACCGGATGCTCAGGGACTGAGTCCTGCGTTGCCATTTTAGAACAGGGACATTTCTTCAGTAAAGACTTCCTGAAACCAGCAGAAAGCTCCCTCAGAAGCCAGAGATGGCTCCTGGAGGAGCAGGGGGGAGCGGAGAAGTTCACCCAAGATGCGGCCAGTCCGAGCAACACAGTGTCCCAATGCATACGACAAATTAGAAAACAGACAGTAGGGAGTAGAAGAACCACACACAACCTAACAACTCCTCAGGAAAAAAGCACACCACAAAAAGAAAACCACCCCCCAGATTGCAACGACAGTAGCTTGGAAGAACTTCTGAGCCTTCCAGAAAGAGAATTTAAAATTGCCGTGATTAAAAAAATGACAGAACACATAAAGGGAAACAATGATCACAAGAAGGAAATTGAGTCCCTAAAGAGGGAAGCAAAACAAACGCAGGAGATCAAAGAATTAATGGAGGAACTAAAGAACTCTGGGAAAAGCAATGAAAGCAGAATAGATGAAATGGAAGAACGAATAAGTACTCTTGAAGACACAGAAATAAAAAGAACTAAAACAGAAAAGGAAGGAGAAGTATGAAGGAAAAAGAACAAAGAAAGACTTTGGGAACTATCTGACTCCATGAGGAAAGGAAATATAAGAGTTATAGGAATTCCAGAAGGAGAGGAGAGAGATGTAGGAACAGAGAAAATATTCCAGGAGATAATTGAAGAGAACTTCCCAAACGCGAAGAAGGAGCTGAAAATTGATGTACAAGAAGCAAGAAGAACACCAAACTTCCACGACGAAAGGAAAAATACAGCAAGACACATAATAGTAAAGTTCCCAAGAATCCAGGACAAGGAAAAAATAATGAAGCTGACAAGAGGGAAGAAACAGATAACATTCAAAGGAAAACCAATCAGGCTGACATCAGACTTCTCTGAAGAAACACTACGGGCAAGGAGAGAGTGGAGGGACATAGTCAACAGACTCCAAGAAAACAGATGCCAACCAAGAATACTCTATCCCGCAAAACTTTCCTTCCTCTATGAAGAAAGAATAAGGACCTTCCCAGACAAAGAGAAACTCTGGAATTTCATTACGACTAAACCCCCACTCCAAAAAATACTACAAGGAATCCTAAAGCCGGAACCTCAGAGGGATGAATAACAACAAAAGAAGGCCAAAAAAAAAGTTATTAAAAGAATAAATAAATAAAATCAAAGGAAAGACAAACACAATGGCAAATACAGATCCTAACATATCAATATTAACTCTAAATGTAAATGGACTAAACTCTTCAATAAAAAGACACAGAGTTGCAGCCTGGATTAAGAAAAAAACCCAACCTTTTGCTGTCTCCAGGAAACACATTTAGCTACAAAAGATAAAAATATGCTCAAAGTTAAAGGATGGAAAACAATCCTACAAGCAAATGGACCAAAAAAGAAAGCAGGAACAGCTATACTTATATCAGATAAAACAGACTTCAAACTCAAAAAAAATAAAAAGAGACCCCAATGGTCACTACATTATGATCAAGGGGACAATACTTCAAGAAGAAATAACACTCATTAACATATACTCACCTAACGAAGGAGCACCAAAATATATCAGACAACTGTTGTCCTCTCTGAAAACAGACATCAGAGAAAATACCTATGTAGTGGGAGACTTCAACACACCACTATCAACAATGGATAGATCAACAAGACAAAAAATAAGTAAAGAAACTAAAGCTCTAAATAAGGACCTAGAGCATTTGGGCTTAACAGACATCTATAGAACATTAAACCCAAAAAAAAACAGAGTACACATTTTTCTCAAGCGCACACAGATCATTCTCCAGGATCGATCACATACTGGGGCACAAGACAAACATCAACAGATACACCAAGATTGAAATCATATCAACCATCTTTTCTGACCATGAAGGCATCAAACTAGAAATAAACCATAAAAAGAAGGCAAGGAACTTTCCTACCTCATGGAGATTAAAAACCACACTACTGGAAGACCACTGGACTAATGAGGAGATCAAAGAAGAAATTAAAAAATTCTTTGAATTGAACGACAAGGAGGACACCAATATCCTAAATGTATGGGATGCAGCAAAAGCAGTAATAAGAGGAAAATATATAGCAATAGAAGCTCACATCAAGAAACAAGAAAGAACTCAAAGAAACAACCAAGAAACAAGAAAGAACTCAAAGAAACAACCTAATCTCGAAGCTCAAAGATCTAGAAAAAGAACAACAAAAAAACCCCAAAACCAGTAGAAGAAAAGAAATAATAAAAACCAAAGCAGAAATAAATGAAATTGAAACTAAAAAAAAACAATCCAAAAGATCAATGAAACCAAGAGCTGGTTCTTTGAAAAAATCAATAAAATAGACAAACCCCTAGCCAGGCTCACAAAGGAAAAAAGGGAGAAAGCACAAATAAACAGGATCACAAATGAAAGAGGAGAAATCACAACAGACACAGCAGAAATCAAAAGAATAATCAGTAACTACTATGAATAGTTGTATGGAAACAAGCTCAACAATCTAGAGGAGATGGACAAATTCCTACAACTCTACAATCACCCAAAGCTAGATAAAGAAGAAATAGAACACCTAAACAGACCAATTACAATTAGCAAAATTGAAATGGTAATCAAAAACCTCCCCAAAAACAAAAGCCCAGGACCTGATGGAGTTCCAAATGAATTCTACCAAACATTCAGAGATGAATTAGTGCCTATGCTTCACAAACTCTTTCAAAAAATTGAGAAGGAAGGGACAATACCAAACACGTTCTATGAAGCCAACATTACACTAATACCAAAACCGAACAAGGACAATACAAAAAAGGAAAACTACAGGCCAATCTCCCTAATGAACACTGATGCAAAAATCCTCAATAAAATTTTAGCTATCAGAATCCAACAATGTATCCATAAGATAATTCACCACGACCAAGTTGGATTCATTCCAGGGTCACAAGGATGGTTCAACATCCGAAAATCAATCAACATTATCCAACACATCAACAAAACGAAATATAAAAACCATATGATAATATCAATAGATGCTGAGAAAGCTTTCAACAAAGTGCAACACACATTCATGATAAAATCCCTTGAAATTCTTGGGATACAAGGAACATACCTCAACATCATAAAGGCCATCTATGACAAGCCAACAGCCAGTATCATTCTCAATGGTGAAAAGCTGAAAGCAATTCCATTAAGATCTGGAACAAGACAGGGATGTCCACTCTCACCACTGCTCTTCAATATAATACTGGAAGTCCTAGCCAGAGCAATAAGACAAGAGAAAGACATCCAAGGAATCCAAATAGGAAAAGAAGAAGTCAAACTATCACTATTTGCAGATGATATGATAATATACATAGAGAACCCCAAAAACTCCACAGAAAAACTAATTCAACTCATCAATCAGTTCAGTAAAGTGGCAGGATACAAAATCAAAACGCAAAAGTCAGTAACCTTCCTATACACAAACAATAAATCTGAAGAAGAAGAAATCAAAAAAACCATCCCTTTTATTATTGAAACAAAAAAAATCAAATATCTGGGAATAAATCTAACAAAAGAGGTAAAGGACCTATACAAAGAAAACTATAAAACACTGTTAAAAGAAATAGAAGAAGATACAAAGAAATGGAAAGACATCCCCTGCTCATGGATTGAAAGAATAAACATTATTAAAATGGCCATCCTACCAAAAGCAATATACATATTCAATGCTATTCCAATCAAAATTTCATGTCATTGTTCAAAGAAATAGAACAATTATTGATGAAATTCATATGGAATCACAAAAAACCCCGAATAGCCAAAGTTCTCCTTAAAAAAATAGAAGGGAATGGAGGCATCATACTCCCAGACTTCAAACTCTACTACAAAGCCATAATCATCAAAACTGCATGGTACTGGAACAAGAACAGACATACATACCAATGGAATCGAATAGAAAATCCAGAAATAAACCCACAGATTTATGGTCAACTAATCTTTGACAAAGGAGCAAAGACTATGCATTGGAGCGAAGAAAGTTTGTTCAATAAATGGTACTGGGAAAACTGGGTCGCTACATGCAAAAGAATGAAGCTTGACCACTACCTCACACCATACACAAAAATCAACTCAAAATGGATTAAAGAACTAGACATAAGACCTGAAACCATAAAATATATAGAAGGAAATACAGGCGAAACACTACGTGATTTGCACATCAAAGACATCTTTACAGACACATCACCCAAAGCAGTGATAGTGAAGGCAAAGATAAACAGCTAGGACTACATCAAATTAAAGAGCTTCTGTACAGCAAAAGAGACAATAACAAAAACAAAGAGAAACCCCACCAACTGGGAGAACATTTTTGCACACAACACTAATGATAAAGGACTGATCACAAAAATCTGCAAAGAGCTGATGAGACTCAGCAACAACAAAGAAAATAACCCAGTCAAAAAATTGGCAGAAGAGCTAAAAAGAGACTTCTCTGAAGAGGAAATGCAAATGGCCAACAGGCATATGAAAAAATGTTCAACATCACTTGTCATCAGGGAAATGCAAATCAAAACTACCATGAGATACCATCTCACACCAGTGAGAATGGCACATATTAAAAAAACTAGCAACAACAAATGTTGGCGAGGATGTGGAGAAAAAGGAACTCTTCTGCACTGCTGGTGGGAGTGCAAACTTTTCCAACCACTATGGAGAGCTGTGTGGAGATTTCTGGACCTACTAAACATAGAGCTTCCATATGATCCAGCAATTCCACTCCTAGGTCTTTACCCAAAGACACAGAAACATCCACTCCAAAGAACACCTGCACCCCTATGTTTATAGCAGCACTATTTACAATAGCTAAGCTTTGGAAACAGCCCAAATGCCCAAAAATAGATGACTGGATCAAGAAGATGTGGTCCATATACACCATGGAATATTACTCAGCATTCAAAAAAGATAAACACATGCAAAAATTTGCAGCAACATGGATGGCGCTGGAAGGGATCATGCTCAGTGAAATAAGCCAAAAAGAAAAAGAAAAATACTGGATGGTCTCACTCATAGCAGGAATCTAGAAAACTTAAATAAGGGACCAGGAAAATGAATAACTATAAGAAAGTGAAAATCAAAATCAACAAAAAACTATGAACCAGAGACACTTTTTGGGGGGTGAGGGGCGGGAGGGGAGGGATTGGGGTCAGAATGGGGGGTTTGCAATTGTATGGGGGAATATAAAAATAAAATTTATTATTTAAAAAAATAAATCAGTTTGTCTGGTTAATAGCTTTAATACTTGGGAATAAAACAGCAAAAATCAGATCATGTCTATTGCTAAAAAGAACAAGACTCACTTTAAAAAAAAAAAAAAACAAGACATGAGCAAAGTAAATCTCATCACTCTAAAGCCTGTATACATAATGTTATAATTTTTAAATTAGCACATAATCTCTAAGATATAATAGTACTATGATGGGAATTTACCATTCTCTTGGAATTCACAGAAAAATGTTTTAACAATTAAGGAGGGAATGACAAGAATGAAGTGCTGGAAACTTGTGAAACAAGCAAACACAAACATCCAAGAAATTTCTCTTTCCTCTCTCATATTTGCTTTCCTGTCAGCTTAAGACTTTATCCTGTTTTTTGAAAAAGAAACATTAATATTTAGTCATGGAAAGATCAGTTCCACTGAACTCACTATCATGTTAAAAAGAAAAGTAATGTGAAAAATGTATATTTCATGCACTCAAATAATAAAATCTAAATTGAATTCACATGCAGAAATAACATTAAAGTTAAAAGATAAAATCTTAACCGGCTCTAAAGTAAAACTCAAAAGGTATTGCCTTGTGTTTTATTCAGAAGGTAAGAAAAATACTCTTTGAGGTATTTCCAAAGATAAGGACAATTTGGATGCTTTAAAATGCCATTTCCCTTCTAAAATTTAACATTTTTTTATCTTGAAAAAATATTTACAAGGGCCTCCCTGGTGGCGCAAGGGATTGAGTGCAGCGCTGTGAAGCTGTTCACAGCCTCTGCAGTGCCAGTTCACTCCCTGGCCGGGGAGATACCCACATGGCACAGCAGACCTCTCCTGTCTTGCCCGCTGTTCCCCTCAGTAGTGTATTTCTGACAGTCTGCCTGTTCTGTTCCCCGCTCTGTCTCTGGTGAATCCTCTCACCTCCCACACCTCTGGCCTGTACCCCAGTTCTTGTGATCATAAATAAATAAATCTTTAAAAAAATTTACAATGTAGTTTTGTTCCCAACTAAAGTATAAATTTCTTTCACTTTGCTTATTTATTTCCTAAAAAAATCTTTGTCAAAGAATTTTACACAAGAAATCCAGGGGGAAAGTCCAAAATATATTTTTGGTTCTTTGATATATTCAAGTCTGGTAAAATTGCCATGACTGTACGAACTTAGATATAAATAATTTGGGCCTGAAAGAAAATAGAGTCACTTCATGATGGTGAAATTGTTTTGCAAAAGTACCCTGGGAGGATGATATCACACCTGAATTTCCAATAATGTGACATAACATTAATCAAAGTGTATGAATAGTTTCAGTTACTGCAATCAGTTCATACTGTTTTCCATTTCCTTGCTCTTTATATCAAATTTTGTACAAGAAAATGTATATATCAATGTTGCATAGCCCCATAAGAAACAGAAAAAAATTCCCTCTAAATATTCAACACAGCCTGAAAGCTTTAAGAAAGCTTTAATGTCATTTTTTCATCTGCATGAATTGCCAAAGGCCTGGAGAAAATAGCAAATTCCCCATATGGTATGTCATTCGTATTTTGAGACTGTTAATTGTTTAACCAGTAAGGGCAAAATGTGCCCCCTTTTTCCCTCCCCCCCAAAAAAACCCAATATGCTTATATACATTGTATACAATATATCTGTTTTAAGGCATTTAAATAACAAAATACAGTTATGCTTCACATAATATGTTTTAGTTTTTGATGGCCTGTATATATGACAGAGGTTCCTCTAACAGCCGTGGTGTGCAGTAAGTTAAACCTTCCAGGTTTGTGTAAGTACACTCCTTAACACTGGCACATCAACAAGATCACTTAATGGTGCATTGCTAAGATGCATTGACTTTATTTGAAAGAGAGGGAGAAAGTATGAAAATCACTTCTTCCTAGATATATGAAGGCATTATTAAATACAGTTTCATTAAAATTGAATAAATAGAAATAAACCTCCAAATTGCAAGACTGTGTCTATACTATAGCCATGAGAAATCCTGCCCTGGCCTGATGTGCCTCACCTCATCAATCTGGGGTTCCTGAGCCTGTGCAGCCTTAGGTGCTGAAGAATCACAGTCAGGGCTATAGTGATCACAGTAGTCATAGGCAGCTTTGGGGTCTCCAGTGATCAGCAGTTGCTGGATGTCTCCCTGCCAAAAAAGAAGCACAGAAGTAGTGGATATTGAGTGCACACGTCTCTAAGGTTTATACACAATAACAGATCAATTGTTCTTAAATATCAGAAGAAAATCACTTATTTACATTTCAATGTTTGAAATACCTTACAGGAAGGAGAGAGAAACTCACACCTGTTTTATATATCAGTTCTTAATATTTGCTATTGTTCTGTCATTTTGTATTCAGGAAATCTATAGGCTTTTGTTTGTTAAAACTTGCCTTTAGGCCCCCCCCCCACCTCCCGATGGCACAGTGGTTAAAGTCTCAGCACTACCAAGTTATCACCAGCCACTGCAGCATGAGTTCAATCCCCAGCCAGGGAGATAACCCACATGGCACAGCAGACTTCTCCTGCCTCACCAGCTGCTCAGCTCAGCAGTGTATCTCAGTAAATTCGCCTGTTGTGCCCCCCACTTCGTCTCTGGTAAATCCCTTCACTTCTGCACCTCTGGCCTACAACCAAGTTCTTGCATGCATAAATAAAAATAAAACTCAAAAAAAAAAAAACCCCAAAACATTTTACTGTATTCAGTTTACGCTGAACAGAATAAGACAAATGAAATGTAAGTAATGACTTGATTTAAGAAAAGCAAATACATTTATAAACTCTACATATAGAAAGTATTGTACTTCTAATATTAAGTAACTAGAGTTCAGTTGAATTCAATAAACTGAATTGAGTTCAATAATCTGAATAATTTATTAGGAAAATTTACATGATAATTTTAAATGAATATGTAGATCCAACTACCATGTTCTGTTAGAGGAATCAGTATATCTAAAATAAAATTACTGCTTACAAAGATGAATGAGAAATGCAGAGACCAGAAAAATCCAACTTATAATTAAAAAGCATGGGTCTCGTGTCTTTTTATTAAGAAAAAAATTGGAGCCACCTAAGCATGCATTAAAACCATTAAAACTCATTACTTTAGTTTCCTTCTATTATGGCCTTTTCTTGTGATAAAGAGATAGTGAACAATTTTAATTCTCTTATTTATTTTACTATATTCAGAGGGTTTTTTTTTTTTGAGTGATTACTCTAGGGATTGCAACTATCATGTTAAAACACTGCTTTTCAGATTAATATCAATTTAATAATATTATTATATAAAACTATGTTCCTATATAGCTCCATTCACCCTTCTTGTACTATCATTATTATTCAATTATGCTTTATACAATGTCATGTATCAACATAGTTTTATGTATTTTCTTTATATAATTGTATTTTGAATCAGGTAAAAGAAAGTACTATAAAAATATAGTTTATATTATTTTGTATTTACATATGTACCAGTGTTCTTTGTTTTTCTATATGAATTTTAATTAGTGTCCAGTGTTCTTTTATTTTAATCAAAATTTCCTTTTTATTTCTGGTAGGGCAACTCTATTAGGAATAAATTATTTGTCTTATACTTTCATGCATTTCTTAGGTCATGGTTTCCTTAATTTTTTTGAATATATTAATAATTGTTGATTTAAATTCTTTAGTATGTTAAGGACAGTTCTTGTATTTCTATTCCCTGTATATAGGACAAAATGCCCTGGTTTTTGTGTGTCTCAATTTTTGGCCAAAAGTTGAACATTTTAAACGTCAACTCTAGAAATTAAATTCCATCCTCATTGCTCTTCATTGGTTAATTTTTTTTGCAGTTATTGCTATTGCTGCTTGTTCACTTAGTGACCTTCCTAGTGTAATTTTGTAAGTTAGGCAAGTATTCATTTTGTCTGTGGCCATATGTGTCTACTCATTTATAATAGTGAACAGCAAATAATTTGATAGAGACTTCCTTAACTATATTGAATAAACATGCATCTCTCATTTTGCCTAGAAGCTTTCTGTGTCTCTGCTTTAGCCCTCAGTTCTTGCTGTATAGAACTGCAAAAGTAGCCAGGCAGCCATGTACAAGAAGCAAGGGCCTCCTCAAGTCTTTTCTAGATATGATCCATCTAGATCCTCAAGAGTATCTTGAAACCTTTCAAAGTATTTTGAGTGTTTTGTCTAGCACTTGTTTGTGGCATAGTCTGATATTTAAATAAACATTGCCAATGACCTGATAAAAATCTTTATCTAGAATGTCTCATTATCAAGGGAAAAGTGATCATGAATAAAATATCAAAAATACATATTCACCAATAAAAAAATCCACTGACATGAAATACTATGTAATATTTGGTCATTCTTAAATATTTTTGAATTCAACAATTTCTCTATCATTCATATTTTGCTACATTTTTTCAAATTATTTGGCTATTTCATTCAGCCTTTTTTCCCAAGGGAATTTTAAAAATGATTATGACATGGTGATGTGTTACAGGAACACTAAATAAGGAGACACCTATTTTATTTACCAGTATAACATGAAATAAAGTACAATTAAAAATATTAATTCTGAAAACTGTACAATTTACAATGGTCATGCTATGATTGGTGTTTTCAACATGAAATATATATATTATACTTATTTTTATATTTAATGAGGGAATACAATCACATAGATTGTTTCACAGATTTTTTTCAGTATGTTTATAAATACATAGGAAAGTCTTGAATATTGTGTTATGCCTACTGATTTTAAACATGCTCACACAAATATAAGTTCTTAAAATGTATAATATTTCTCAAATGTTAACTGAACAATTTAGATCATTTAATAGCCACAACTGAATTAGGTAAATGAATAATCACAAATCACAAACTTGAATACAGAATTCTTCATTCTCCTGTTTGAAAAGACAATAATGAGGCATTGTTGAATAATGGCCTCACTGAGGTTTTCAATGAGAAATACTGATTCCTGAATTTTCTCCCAATCTTACAATTAATACTTGGAAGCACACAATTCATTTACCCTGATTTATAAAGTGAACAAATTTACAGACCATATTTAAGGTCCTTTCCAAGAAAAAAATTCTAGAATTCCACACTTAACTCATGGGGAATATAAGAACCAAGAGAAGCTATTAGTGAAACAGAGAAAAAAGTTGCCTATCTTATAAGCATATGGGTACTTTTAAAACAGAATATAGACTGGTTTAGTCCCTATGGAAAACAGTATGGAGGTTTCTGAAAATATTAAATATAGATCTACACATGACCCAGCACTTCTAGGTATTGGCCTGAAGAATACAAGAATACTAATTCAAAGGGGAACAGACACTCATGTTCATTGCAGCACTATAATAGCCACACTGTGGAAGCAATGCAAATACTTGAATAAATATGAGTGCATCAGAAAAATGTGTATTTATACACAATGGAATATTACTCGGCTATCAAAAAAGATAAACCCTATCATTTACAACAATATGGATGGAACTGGAGGGGCTATGCTAGGTGAAATAAGACAAAAAAAGACACATACTGGATGGTGGCATTTATATGTGGAATACAGAGAAACAAAACAAAAGGTAAAGCCAATCTAACAACAAATCCTAGAAATCTGATAATACACTGAGGCTACCAGATGGAGAGTGAAGGGGAAAGAGGTGAGAACAAATAAGGGAGTAAGTACAAAGGACTATGGGAGCAGACTGAGGATGTTTTCATGGTGAGAGTGGTGTAGTGACACTTGATCGTGGAGATCTTATACCTCAAAAACATAAACAACCATGTAAACAAATGCAAACTCAATTTAAAAATAAAATAGTATAGTTTTAAAAAGAATATTGCTTTCCTAAATACTTACTATTCTAGCTAAGACACTTGATTTCCTAAAATGAAACCTTGCCATTTTTTCTACTATAAATTCTTATTTCAGGAGTTTAATATTCAGTCCTCAAATATACTACTGGAAAGAAACTGGAAAATTCAGTTAAAAAATCTATAGAGCTATTTTTCCCAGAAGGCATTTTACAGTGTTTTATGCTAATCATATGACATGTTGTGATACAGTCTGTAGATAAACAAAAGCATCCTGGCAGGTCGAATGAGCTGCAAATATTTAGATTCAATAGTTATAAAAATTTCCACAGCTGGAAAGGGGTGAAGCAAAATTGGCATCTCTAACACACAGACATGAAAAAAAAATTTTACTCCTCTAATGATTTACAAAGCCAAGATTAAAGTAGAATTGATTCAATAACCTTGTCATCTACAGCTGTCTCAACTAGGTCTGTACTATAGTATTTGCATATAGATGGTTTGAATTTAGAGGAAGAAAGCAAAGCAAATATAAGAAGCCGAATAGAACCTATTCATAAAGTTAAGACTCCTCTGAATGCAAAGTAAAAAAGAATCCTATGCCTTTTTTATCAAAACCAATTATGTAAATAATAGTGCATGCATATATTCTAATAATGTTTGTTTGGGTTATTTTTATTTATGTGTGTTCATATATAATAAATCTGTATTTCTTTTTTCTGCAATTATATCATGCTCTGTGAAATACACAAGTCAATATAAAACTAGCTTTTTGCATATATAAAATACCATATTTGTTGAAAGTGTGGTATAAGAAATTTGTCTAATGACTTAAGTTCTCATGTCAATGTGTCAATATTAATTGTCTGAATTTATAAATTCAATTTCTCATTCTATGAGAAAGTCAGCCAATACTTGGTTGAAGTCAGAACCTAGCATGAGCATTCACTGAATTGTATAGAACAACAGCTGATTCCAGAAAAGTAGCAAGAACAAACCAGACTAATTAACTGTGATAATGTGACCTGTGAATGAATTATGTGCTTGGCACATACTATACTATCATCACAAAAATGGCAGAGGAAATTCAGATACAACCAAAATAGCTAATGTAGAAGTTGAATCAATGTTCAACTATAAATGTTAATTTTTTTATAGTCAGTTCATAAATAATCTTAAATGTCAAATCCTACATCTAGTAATTATACAATCCCTTAAGACTTTAAAATCCCCTTTGAATCTTGGAAGACTTAAAGTGTTCTATTTTATTTTTATTTTATTTATTTTATTTTATTTTATTTTATTTTATTTTATTTTATTTTATTTTATTTTATTTATTTTCTTACATCATTGTTAATTTTTGGACAGTTTTGGGCCTCCCCTGGTGGCACAGCAGTTGAACACTGTGCTGCGAAGCTGCCCACAGCCTCGGCAGCACCGGTTCGATCCCCGGCCACCGGGCGAGGGTCCCACATGACGCGCAGACCTCTCCTGCCACCCGCTGCTCCCCTCAGCAGTGTACTTCGGTCCTTCTGCCTGTTCTGCTCCCCGCTCTGGCTCTAGTGAATTCTCTCACCCTCCCGCGCTTCTGACTGTACCCAGTGCTTGTATAAATAAATAAATAAAATCTTTTTTAAAAAAATAAAATAAAATAAAAATTTGGACAGTTTTGATTTCTCCCCTTAGGTGTAGTGCCATAGTTCTTCCAGCACCACAGCCCCGTGATCAATCTCCACAGTCCCTTCTGCTCCCCCCGCATCTTCTGAGCACTTGCCCTCCTCTTCCCCTGCTATATGCCTCAGATCTAAGGTCAGCTTGCAAGTTTTAAGACTTAAATTTTTAATATTAAAACTTGGATGCTATTTATATTCTAAGAGAATAACTTTGGGCAAAATCTAGAAAAGAAAGCTCCAGGGGTCTATTACTAATGTATTTCACTGAATTTCCGGAGTTTCTAAAATTAAAAATTTTATCTCAGGCCTCCCTCGTGGTACAAAGGGGTTTAGACGCAGCCTTATGAAGCTATCTACAGCCACTTCAAAGTGAGTTTGATCCCTGGCCAGGGAGCTGACACACATGGCGCAGCAGACCTCTCCTGACTCACCCGCTGCTCTCCTCAGCAGTGTATTTCAATAGATCCACCTGTTCTGTTCCCCACTCTGTCTCTGGTGAGTCCTCTCATATCCCACACCTCTGGCCTGCACCCCAGTTCTTGTACGCATAAATAAATAAATCTTTAAAAAATAAATAAAAAAATTATTGCTTTAATGCTGGAATAAATCACACAGCTGTAAATCTATTCTCTAGAATCCAGTCTCTGAATTCCTCATAGCACATTCTTCTATTAACTTGAACCACATGCCAAGTTTGTCCTAGCCATGAACACTTTGATAAAAATCTTTTTGGAAAAAGTCTGATGATTTGTCATGAGCAAACAGGTGTTAACTTGATGAGGAAGATAAATAATATTATGCAAAAATAAACATATTACACAAAATTTTAGAGGCAAGAATATGACAAAGTCAGAGATGTCATATAATGCTACATAGTTGAAGGGACAGTTCTTATGATAATGAGTAGTAAGGACTGAGTCATTTGAGTGTGCTTTACAGCAATGACAGGTCTCTTTAGTAGAATAAAATGTGTAGACACAGCAAAGGGGAGACTAGGTGAAGACCCTGGGATAAGATGGCCATCTGAAAGTCATGGTCAAAGACCTCAGAAGAAATCAGCCCTGCTGAAACCTTGATCTCAGACATTTGACCTCCTGATATATGAAAAAGTAGATTTTTGTTTAAGATATTCACTCTGTGGTGTTCTTTATGGCAGAGGAATGAGTACAGACTGAGCTAATACCTGTTTTTGATACCTTCTGCATGTTGTCTTTATAATAAAAAAGAGCACTTCAAAAAATGTATTTCTGGTTAATTATATTATTAAAATCTAATTCTGCCCAGGGACTGGTATTAAGCAGATGCTGAAGCAATAAGGACTGATATAAATGCAAATAGCTAAGGACTCAGAGTAATCATAGGTTGCATCATTCCTGACCATAACACCATGTGAAAGTCAGACCTAGAACCCATTCTCAAGAGAGCCCATAGCCTAGAATGCAGATGAATTTACACAAATACATAATACATATGAAACTTATGCTGTATGTTTTCTAATCATAAGGAAGAAAGTGGTAGAAAGGACTACATGCTTTCTTGTAGGAAAATCAGAGGAATGATCTAGAAGGACCTGAGACAAAAGAGACAAAAGAAATAATTAACAAGAAAGTCTGGTGTGTTTTTTTTTTTTCCTTTAAATAAAAGGATACTTAGTATTTTTGGTTGGGTCACCAAATCCTAATCATTAACACTCTTCCCTCTTAGCCCGGGTCCAAAATAATCTGTCACTTGTAGTCCACACCATCAGATTGTTTATTGGGTTGATTTTTAGGAGCAACAAAAGAAGTTACCACCAGAAGTCAGGAAAGTGGTGGGAAAAGGAGATTGAAGCAGTTTCTCCTCGGACTTTTCAGGCTCCTAACACCAATGAGGTGCCCTGACTGCTACTGTTGGAAAGCACTTCTGCAGGGGCTCAGTTTTCAATGAATTCTGAACAGTACTATTTCTGATCTTTGCTCCTTTGGTCTTATAGAAGGTGATGCCCATCACTAAGTTCATCTGCCTCTGAAGTCACTTGGGTAGAATTCTCTTTCCTGCTAGAGCCTAACATGAAGTTACAGAGGATGTGTAGAAGATGTAAAGAAAGATCACAAACTTGAAGACACCAAATAGCTACTGGCACCTCCCATTATTATGTACTAAGTCTACATTCAAATCATCCACATGTCTTTTGTGAGGAAAGCAGGCTATCTCTAGCAAAAGACAGGAGGCGCAGTTTACAGTCTGGGTTCACTATTTAGTCAACCAGTCTACACAGTTCAATTAAATTCACTGGAATATAAACTTCATGGCCATAGTAGTCTGCTTTGTTCTCTCAAGTTTTCACCGCATCTGGACTAGGCCTGCATGCAGTTGGTACAAAAAATGGATCTCTGGGCAACCAACATATTCAACATCACAGGACTCTCTCTGTTCTATCACCTGTAAATTAAGAAAAGCACTATGTTTCCCCCTAGATATTTTATAAAAATAAAAACATATACAAGCATTTATTAAACTGTAAAGTGCACATAAATAAAATATATAATTATGATAGAATTGGGGGGCAGTAAAAGAAGACCATGCCTTGGAATGGAAAATTCATATACTAGACAAGGTGTACATCTATAAAATTTAAGAAACGTTGCTGGAAAATCCATTTGTAATTGTTCCCAAAAAAAGGTTTAGTTTCAAGAGTCTTCAAGTAATTATTCTGTAAGTAAAAACCATCAGGAAAATATATAATAGAAGAGAAAGAAAAATACATTTAGCTAAGCAGTTACCAGCATGTGCCAATGCAATAAAACAATAGTATAACAGAATTATACAATATTTCCATAGACACCTCCTAGACTCTAAATTTTCTGTTCACACTTGCTCAGAGCTTTGTTGAAAAATCTGGTGGGTGTGGTAGAAGTTTTTGATTGTATATCCAGAAACAAGACTGACATTAAATACTAACTGAGGCAAAATAGTCTCAAAAAATAACTACCATTATCAGCAGACTAAATGAAAACCTATGCTTCCTGCCTACTCAGACATTTGGGTTTTCCAAGACATTAACCTCATATTCATAGTCTTTCTCAAACATTCCATATGGTTCATGATTCTTTCTCAACTATTTTGTGTGGTAGAGTAAAGTTGCCAAAATGCTTAAAACTTTAGTTTAACTGAGGAATGCATCAGAGATTGCATTTGAACCATAATTCAAAGGAAAGAATGAAGGAAACCACAAAATTACAGTTAGAACTGCTCCCCACATCGCCCTTACATTGCACAGTGTGTGTAAACCAGCTGACAACATGTGTTTTAAGAAATGAGTCATGTTCCCAGTTTACTCAAATGTATTCATTCAATAAGTATTTACCAAGTATTATATAGAATGCTGAAGTTGTGCAATATTACCACCAACAGTGCACATTTACCTTTTACTTTCTATCAAGGATTCATCCTGAAAGCTGACTTCCAATGAGGCTTTATTTCACCAAATATATAATATATATGTAATATGTAACATATATTACATAGATATATAATTCAATACAATAAAATAACATGATTTCTAAAAAAGAGAAGAGGCCTTCCTTCCTATTTCCTGGTTTGTCATAGATGAGCTATACCCCTTGAATTAGCAGGTGCTAAAAAGTGTATTTATTCATTACTATTAAAAAGTTAAGTTGCAGATATTATTCTAGACACTGGAATACTAGGTGCCTACTCTCTTGGAGCTTACATACTAGAAGGGGAAGCAGAAATTAAGCAAAATGCCAGAAAGTGGTATTATACAAACTATGAAATATGATAAGGGAGATGTGTTCAGAAGACAGGATTTTAGGTTACAAAGTGTGATCAAGAAATGCTCCATCAATAAAGGGACATTGAGACAGAGACAGTGAAGGAACTGAGCAGGAAGGAACACAGATATCCAGGGGAGAGTCTTCCAGCAAGAACTATTGGATGTCCAGGCCCTCCAGGCTAGAGCACGTTTGATGCGTTCAAAGAGAGGAATCCTAGAAGACTAGAGGAACAGGAAGAGAGAATAAAGGAGAGAAGACTCAGTGGTAAAGTCAATGAAAAGGGGCAGAGCGTGTCATCAAGTGACATAAGAACCTGCAGAATATTGAAAGAACTTTAGCTCATACTCTAAATGAAATAAAAAGCCACTAGAAGATTCTAAACAGTGTTGACATTCCCTCATTCAAGCATTCTTTCAGTCTGGAGCTATTTAACAGGCATGGGCTTGTTGCTTGGAGAAGAGAGTAACAGATGAACAGGAAAGAAGTAGGGTTCTCAATGAAAATATTTACAATTATACAAAGGACAAGACTAATAGTTATAATAAAAGATAATACTTAGTTGTCACTCACTGATGATACCTGACATTCTCCTAACACTTAAAAAACATTGACATGGTAATTGAAATAATCCATCATATTCTTATTATACACCTTCGAGCTAATAATTTCACATTAATTGTGCTTACTATCAAACTGGATATGTTGAGTAGAAAGAAGGAGACCTAAGATTATTTTGTCCAGGTTAATCCTATGGCCTTCTAGTAAATTTAAATCTTTGTTAAATGTATGCATTTCAAAATTTATAGAAAAGAAAAAGAGATTAAAGCCTTTTAAAAATAAGTAAATATCTTAGGTGTCCCTGGTGGTCCGGGGTTAAGTCTCAGCACTACCACCACAATGGCCTGAGTTCCAACCCCTGCCAGGGAGCTAACCCCACTCTCTTGTCTCACCCACTGTTCCCTCAGCAGTATATTTTAGTCAATCCTCCTGTTCTGCTCCCCTCTCTGCTCTGGTAAATCCCCTCACCCCCTGTACCTTTGTCCTACACCCCAGTTCTTGTAAGCATAAAAATAAATTAACTACATTTCTAAGCTTATATAAATAGGAAACATCAACTATTTACTATGGACTTAAAGTCTGAAGGATTAATTTCCTTTTAGGAACCCCTCACATCCAGTCAGGACACAAGACTTGTCCTTCCCTACTTTAGCATCATGAATAAAAACCATCTCTCCATTTCTACCACAGCCTTGTCTCTAAGCACTTTTATTTGAATCACTGTTTCAATAAATCATTTTTTTCTTTTTCTTTTTTTAGTTTTTTTCAATTTAAACAAACTTCTTTACTTGTTAAATTCCTCTACTTAAATTTCTCATGGACTAAAATTTAAAGTTCAACACCCTCAATGTTGTATAAATGATTGTTCATGACTAACTCATCCAATCGGGTCATCTCCCATATACCCTCAAACCAAACAAGAGTTCTGCTATGCCTATTCCAAATCCACATGTCATCATCTTTAAGTGTCCTTTTATTTTTCATTATTTTGGATACAGTTGTGACTCCCCCCTGAACATTTCTATGTCATTGTTATGGACACAATTATATCTTATTACAGCTATTTCCTTATGTTTTGTTATCAATAATTTAAGCACAACATTTGGCATAGAATATTTATTTTGCTTCAACCAGGAGTAATCTTAATGAACACCTAATTTCCAAATGACATACACTATCCTAGAGCTATCCCTACCCTCTTTCCTACTAACAAGCCATAATCACCTCCAGGTACCTCATTCACCATTGTATTTATATAGCACCACTAGCTATAAATGCTTTGCCAAACTTTGTGTTAGATAATATTGTTGGAATATTTAAATAGTGAGATATAAATAATGCTCTAAAGAAAATGTTATCTCATGAGAAAGCTACACATCAAGAGTTATAAAACAACATAATAGAGATGACAAGATTGTAATGAAAGAAGGCTTATTCTTTCAAAAGTTAAAATGTTACAGATTAATAATAAACTTTAAAATGGAAAAAATTAAGAAGACAAGTATCATCTTTTATCAAAGTAATTAGAAATAGAATTTATGAAAGGGACAAAATAGAATGTATGACCTTTTATTGTGCACTGTTGGCAATGACTCCAGAGATGTACTAATCAAAAAATAGAGAACTTTTATTTAGCAATTTCTAGAAGTGTTTAAAATTAAGTAATTAAAAAATTAAAAATCAGAATTGTTCTATGTATTCACTAAGAAAAAAGGGAGAACTGAACCAAGAAGAATAATCTGTCCCATGAAGCTACACTGAGTTTTTTGAAACTGTTCCAACTGTAAGTCCTCCTAAGCATCACATTATGCTGGCTTATCAAACAGCCCCAAAATGTACCCTATCTGCAGGAAATGATCACAGTCAAATGGCAGAGGACAACATGCTGTGCTTGTACATAAAGTCCAGTGATGGCTACAAAGCAAACTGAGGAAATACCTATGGTATCAGTGAAATGTGGTCATAAATAATCTGATACATTTTTGTGTGTTGTTCCTCACCACACTTGTCATTACAGAATTGCATGCAGCAATAAGGAATATAGCTACATGCCAAATACCCAAAACAGATGTTCCTTTCATTTGGCTAAGAACATCTATTCTCAAAAAAGTATCAAACTGATGTTGTGGTTTGAGATACTCCTGTTCATGTGGTCAATAGTAAAATTTAAGAATCTCCTAAAAACAGAAATCAAAAGGGGAAAATCATGTTTGCTATCACAGTCTTGTAAATAATTTATCTTTAGCTACAAGATTCTGTCATGCAGATACATTGGACTATTTCTGCATGAATCGTAAGATCCGCTTTTAGAAATAAACAGCACATGCATATCATTATTTCACATATATGTGTGTGTGTGTGTGTGTGTGAAATTCATATATCCATGAATCTAAGCTGTGCTGTTGCTGGATGAGTGTCTGGTACCCCAAGGGATTTTTACTCTAAATTGCTCTGAATCTGTGTTTACTGCAGTCAGTATTTGGACTGTGTTTGAACATCAACTCTGTCAAATTTGTACCTTATGTTTGGCATCTACAGTTTGTTACTTCTCTTAAGATTGTTTATTATGTCCTGAAATTTAGAAAATAATTTTGATGTCTTACTAAATTATATGAAACATGAATCAGAGAACTGATTACAGAGTATGCTTTATAGCCAATGCTTTCAACAAGTACAAAGAGTCCCAGTTACATTCCCAAATGCACATGTTAACCAAAGATTTATAGGAAATGAGTGAAACTAAACAACCATAGTAAATTCAAAATGTTCTTGTTTTTCTGTTTTGCTATCTTTACGCTACTTTGAAAGAGTAAGTAATAAACTCATATTATAGAATGGCATTTTTTCCCCTCAGTTGTTGAAAGCTTCTTTAAAATGTTAAACTATACAAAGGGGCTTTTTGCAAAGTCAATTGTAGCTACTATGTTAGCCATATCTGTTGTTTTTACCTAATTTCAGAAGTAATTAGTAAAACAAAGTTATTTTTTCAAAAAAAAACATAAAATACTCAGAAAGCAAGACGCATATGCAAGATCTTGAAAAATGCTAACTCACTAATCCTCAAATGACTCAATGAGAAGTAACAGTAATTCCATTTTACAGTTGTAGAAAAAGACATTGAGAGATAGACTATCTTGCTCATGACTTAAGTTCCCAACTGAAAAATCAAACCAGGTCTGTCTGACTCCTGAATTACTACTGCTAATTATAATGTATATGGTTTAAAAAGACAAAATATTAATAATCATCATCATATCTGTCTTCACTGAACCATTTCTGTACTTTTTAGACACTGAGTGATACCTTTGTCTTCATCTTTCAATTCCCAAGTTATTCAATAGAAATAGCTTTTCATCTGTATCTACTCATACCCACATTTGTATTCTTAAACTTCATGTTATATGAAAGATCTTCAAAATATTTACAAAAAATTAAATTGAAAGATTAGTGATTATAGCTTTATGCTTTGACTTCTAGATTAAAAGCACATAAATAAAGACTTTAAATATAGCAACCACTTCTTTTTCTTTTCATTCTTAATATAAGAAAATCTACAAGGAAGCCAGATTGAGAAAGCTTTAGAGATAAATTTTGTGATAAGAGAATTTTAAGAGTTTCAGAAACTTGGAAGATGAGGCTACAGTTAAATACCATGCTTAAGGCTCCAAAGTAGGTTTTTCATGATAAAAAATTAATACTTTTAAATGTTTATATCTTCTGAGTTCCAGTACTCCTATGGCAGGGTAAACCCATGTCAGCCCAACCCTCATGTTGATGACAAAAATAAATGATGACTAAAAGGCAATAAACTACTACCTGAGAAGTTTGTAAAGCAGGTAGGTTGTGAAGGACAGTTAAAATTCATATTAGTGAACCCACATGTGTAAGTTACCTGTGCTTTTTGTTTTTCTTCTCAAGGTTTTGCCCCTAGGGTGGAATCCAGTAGCTGAGCACTGTAACAGTGCTGTGGCTAAAACCTTGATGGAAAGCCTGTGTTTCTGGACAGAGGAACCAGGAAAAAAAATTGCCAGTTAGAAGGTGTGGAAGAAATCTGAAGAAAGACAGTGAAGAAGGAAACTACCTAATTTTTCGATAACCACAAAAATCTCACACTAGCTCCAGAACTAAGCATCTGTACTGGACTCAAATAAATTTAGGACAGATTTAGAATATTGAACTGAGATTAAAACTACCCATACAAGTCTCAAAATAGCTCCTGAACTTACCTTGTGTAAGTTCAAAATCAAAATTCTAAGATAAAAAACTCCAAGGGGACCCAGTCATTGGGAGTACCCCACACTTTCGTGATTTCTACAGCCAGAAGTTCTATCAGGTCCACACAGTAAATACTGGAGAAAAGTCCTCTCATGCTTCTAGAAGGAGGAGAGGAAAATAAATCATTTTTATATCCACAAGTAGCCTGTTCTTTTTATCAAGGTCTACTCTCGGGAGAAAATACTTTGCTGGAACCTAACTCACTTGGGTTCTATTATAGTCTAAGGTAACTGGGAAAGGGAAGTATTTAACTTCAGCACTCTGCAGCTATCCTATGCCACATAAGAGAGGGAAAAAACTAAATAGCATTGATAAAATTATTATCCAAGGGCACCGGATCACTAAATACTGATACCTATTTTTAGAAACATAGAATGCTGGTCCTTTTCACAAACCTTATCACCACTTCACTTATGATCAATTTATTGATTTTTTTAACTTAACACATCATGCCCATATTTCAAAGAACAGTTACAAGGCATTTAAAAAGACAAAAACAAACAAACAAAACCTCAACAGTTTGAAGAGGTCAAACATTAGAACAAGAATCAAATATGGCAGGATGTTGAGATTATCATACTAAGATTTTTATTAACAATGAGTCATATACTAATGATCTTCCAGTAAGGCATGGGCAATATGCAAAACAGATGGATATGGAATCAGAGAGATGGGAATTCTAAATATGAAAAAGAAATGCTAAAGATCATAAACACGAAATTAGACAATTGCCTTTGATGACCTCAATTACTAGACTGGGCAAGAAGGAAAAAAACCTCTGAGCTTAAGGATATAACAAAAGAAACTTTCAAAACTGTAAAAGCAAATTGAAAAAAAAGGATATTTAAAACAAAAAAATGCAAGAGTGTAACACATGGGTAAAAGAAAAAAGGAGGCAGAAGATGAAATAAAGAAGACATAAAGGAGAAAGGAACACAAGCAATACTTGAAGAAATACTGACTTAGAATGTTCTTAAACCAATGTCAAACAGCAAACCACAATATCAGGAAGTTCACAGTATCCCAAGCAGTTTGTGTTAAATAAGCACAAACATGGACACAAAAACTAAAACTGAGTGTATCATATGTAAACTTCAGGAGATCAAGAAAAGAAAAATCTTAAAAGAAACCAGGAGGTGGGGGGAATGCTTATCTCTAGAGGAACAGAAATAAGAATTACATAGGATTTTTCTTCAGAAAATCACACAAAAGATGAGTGAAGCAAAACGTTTACTATTGAGAGATGAAACACCCACCAATTTATAAGTTTTCAGACCACAGAGTGAATAAGATTTCTTCAGACAAACAAAAATTGAGGTCATTTGTTGGTAGTATACCTTCGTTGCAAGCAATTCAAAAACAATTTCTTCAGAGAAAAGGAAAAGGGTGTAGATAGGGATCTTGACTTTACATTAAGAAAGCAAGGGCATTATAAAATTAATAAGTAAAGGTAAAATTATTATTTTTTTATTGTTCTTAAATGATCTAAAAAAATACTTAATGCCTATGTACCAAAAAATAGAGCATTCAAATATGAAAGATGAAAACTAGCAATAGATAAAAAATAAATACATTTACATTATAGTTGAAGACTTTAATACCTCTCTACCAGAAATGGACAAATATCGCTGCATAAAATTAGTAAGGACATATTTGAACTCAATAGGACTATCAATCAACTGTATATAATTGATATCTATAGATTGCTTCATCCAATAATAGTAGACTACACACTCTTTTCAAGCTCACATGGAACATTTGCCAAAAAGGGGCACATTCTGGGTCACAAAACACACCCTAACAAATATAAAAGAATGGTAGTTATAAAGTATCAGTGAATACAATGGAATTAAACTAGAAATCAATACCATAAAGATGGTTGTAAATTTCCAATATACTTGGAGATCAAACAACATACTTCAAATTCATGGACCATTAATGATATTTAAAAAAAATTGAAAATATTTTGAAGTTAATGAAAACAAGTCAAATTATCAAAATTTGTGGGATGTAGCAAAATCCATGCTTAGAGGAAAATTTACAGCAATGAATGCATATATTAAAAATAAGAAAAATCAATAATCTTATATTCCACTTTAGGAAATTAAGAAGAGCAAAACAAATCCAAAGTAAACAGAAGAAACAAATCATAAAAATTAGAGGAGAAATCAGTAAAACTGAAAATAGTATACAAATATAGAAAATCAATAAAAATAAAAAATAGTTCTTTGAAAACATCAATAAAATCAATAAGCTTCTAGACAGGATTATTGTACAATGTTAGATAAATTTACATTATAGTTGCATAGTATAGTATTGTGTCTTCTAGAAGATATGACTCCTTTAAAAACACAGATTATTAAAACTATAATTGAAAGAAGGGACATTGCTACAGAACCCATGAACATTAAAAGGATAATAGAGGACTCTTAAAAAACATGGACAACTCTCTGCACTCAAATTTAATAACCCAGACCAAATGAATCAATTATTTGAAAAACATAATGTGCAAATATTCACATAGGAAAAAACAGACAATCTGAATAGGCCTATAGTGGCAAAGTAATTGACTGATAATTAATGACATTCCACTTGGATTAGTACATTGGGGAATTGTGCCACCACTTATGAAAAAAATTTATACCAGTCTTCTACAATCTCTTTCAGAAGATAGAGTCAGAGGGAATATTTTCTAACTTATTCTATAAAGTCCATAGGCCCAAATGACTAATATCAGACAAAAGCATAAAAGGGAAAGAAAGCTACATGCATATGTTGATTACATGACTATGTATTATTATAAACCAATATTAACTTCAGTGAAAAAAGTAAAATTTAGAGATCAATAACTCCCATAAAGATGAAAAAAATCAACAAATTATTAGCTCATATTAATAATGAATCAAAAAATGTATAAAAAGAATTATACACCATGACCAAGTAGAATTTATCCCAGGTATGTAAGGCAGGTTCAACATTTCAAAATCAATTATTTGGGAGGCTTTTATTGGTGAATATAGTGTGATGACATGTATCTGAGAGATGTGATTCTTAATCTCACACAGTGTTGTAAACGTAATCTTTTAATCTCATACAATGCTGTAAATCAATTACAGCAATAAAAGTTAATTAAATTAATAAACAGAAATACCAGATAATCATAATAATAGAATAAAAAATGATTTTAACAAAATTCAACATATAATTAGGATAAAAACTCACTGAGAAAGAAAAGCTAATAACAAAGTTACTAGTGAGAACTTAAGGCTTTCCACTATAGTCAGGAATAATATAAGGATATCTCTTTTACCAATGTTTTTCAAAAATGTCCTGATAGTCCTAGATAATGCAATAAAACAAGAATAATAAATAAAAAGATACAGAAAAGGAAGAAAAAAATAAATTGTTCTTATTTGCAGATAACATAGTCCTCTATGTAGAAAATTCAAAATCATTGACCAAAAATTAATACCCCCTCTGGAGCTAAAAATCAAAGATAGAATGTTTACAGTGTACAAGGTTAATATACAAAAGTAAATTGCTTTAAAAATACCAGCAACAAACAAGTGAATTTGAAATTTAAAACACAATACCATTTATATATGAGAAAAAGGACAATATTTTGATGAAAGATATAAAAGAATTTAATAATTGACAGAGATTACATATTTATAGATAAGACAAAAATGGGATCTTCCAAACTTGATATATAAATTCAAAATAATTACAGTCAAAATCCCTGAAGTTGTTTTATGGATATTGACAAACTGATTCTAAAGTTTAAACAAGTAATAAAGATCCACAATAGACAACTCTATACTGAAAAAGGGAAACAAAGTGAAAGAACTGAGAACGCAATTTCAAAACATACACTAAAGCTACAATAATCAAGACATTGTAGTTTTGGAAATACATATGGATTTATGGAACAAGGAGCCTGGAAATATACCCCAAATAGTGTCAATTGGTCTTTCACATAGAGCAAAGACAATACAATGAAGCAAAGATAGTCATTTTGACAAACAATGCTGACCAACAGAATATCCACATGAGGAAAAATAAATTAAAACACAAATCTTAATCCATCACAATAATTAACTTGAAATGGATTATACATATAAATGTAGAATGCAAATTTATAAAACTCCTAGATGATAACATAATGGAAAAATCCAGATGACCTACATCATATTGGATATAACAGTGCCTTTTTAGATGCAATACCAGGGACACGAAAGAAATAAATGCTTAACAGGACTTCGTTAAAATAAAAATCAGTGAAAGACAACCTAAAAACCAATGAAAGAACAAGTCTGGGAGAAAGTATTTGCAAAAGACACATCTGATAAAAGGATTACTATCCAAAATGAACAAACAATATTTAAAAATCAATAAGGAAAGGAATACCCAGATTAAATATTAGCAAAAGTCCTTAACAGACATACATAGATAAATAAAGAATACAAGAGAGTCCAGAAAAAAATCCCACACACAAATGAATCACTAATTTACATCAAAGGTGCCAAGAAAGCACAATAGAGAGGAAAGTCTTTAATCAATGGTATTGGGGAAACATCAGAAATAAAAGCAATTGCCATCAGAAATCTTATAACAATTAAAAAATATGTAAGAAATTACTTCAGCTTTCAAACCAATAAATGTAATAGCTTAGTTGAATAGAAAAATTTTTGAAAAGACTTACCAAATTGATATAAGAAAAAATGTATTAACACAGATCTAGTAATGAAATTCAATATGCGGAAAAAAATTCTGAAAGGAAAATGCAGACACTTGACATTTTCACTAGTGAATTCTAACTAACATTCAAAAAAGAAATAACATTAATCACACAGAGAAGCTTCCTGAAAATAGACAAGTAGCTCAATGCCCAGACTATTTCATGTGGCCAGTGTACACCCAACTCTAAAAACTTCAAAGACACTACTGATACAAATAAAACTATACACCATTACCCCCTCATTAATATAGACTCAAAAACCTTAAAAATTTTAGTAAATCCATTCTAATGCTACCTAAGAAGATAATACATTATGTCCATGTATAGACTACTAAGGAATAAAACTTTTTCAAACCTTTTAAAATTATTCAATGTTAATTCAACAATTTAAGTGAATAAAAGCACATGGTAATGTCAGCAAATATAGAAAAAAATTGATAAAATTCAATATACAACAGGGATAAAGACTTTCAGAAAACTAAGACCAAGAGTGATGTTCTTGAAATTGACAAAGTTATAGTAAACATCATATATAATGGTAGAAGGCTGAATTTTTCCACATGAGAACAGAAATAGAAAAGATAAAAATGCCTTTTTTATCAATTCTATTTGATATTTTGGTGGAAGTTTATTCATTACCATGTAAGAGAAATATAGAAAAGTACTGATATGGTACCTATATTTAGCTTATGCCATTGTTTGTATTTAAAAAATCTAAACTACTAAATGTTTACAAAGTTGTAGACTTAAAAATCCACTATAATTTTTATATACTAGCAACAAAATATTGAAAGATGAAAATGGAAGGTAATTCAATTTACCATAGTATAAAAAATATCTAGAAAATAATTAAAGATATCTATGCTGCTACACTAAAATCTATTAAACACTACAAGTGAAATCAGAGACAATCAAAATATACGGATCTTCAGGAAATAGAAAATGCAATGCTTATAAAGAGATAACAATTTTCGGGCCTCCCCGGTGGCGCAGTGGATTGAACGCAGTGCCGTGAAGCTGTCCTCAGCCTCTGCAGCGCGGGTTCGATTCCCAGCCGGCCAGGGAGATACCCACATGGCACGGCAGACCTCGCCTGTCTCTCCTGCTGCTCCCCTCAGTAGTGTTTTCAGTTCATCTGCCTGCTTGTTCTGCTCCCTGCTCTATCTCTGGTGAATTATCTCACTCTCCCTCGCTTCTGGCCTATATCCCAGTTCTTGTATAAATAAATAAATCTTTTTAAAAAATAACAATTTTCTTCACTTTGATGCCTAGCTTCAAGGCAAATCCAATTAAAATCTAAGCTATAATTTTAGAAGTTGAAGCTTATTCCAAAACTTATATAAAAATGTAAAGGACCTAGAAGGAACACTTATTCCATCTAATTTTAAAAAGTGCAGTAACCAATATGTTTTGATATTAGTGACAAGACAGAAAAATAAATCAATAGAATAGGATAATAGAGAGTTCAGGAAAGTACCAATGCATAGAGTCAACTGACTTCTAACATAAAGCAAATGCAATTGAATGCCTGAAAGGAAATTCATTTTGCACAACGTGCTGGATAAACTAGATAATTTTATGTAAAAGCAATCATGTTGACCTTTATCTCACACTATGCTCAAATATTAATTCAAAATTGGGCATGACCTATTTGTGGAACGTAAAACTACAGTGTTTATTATACAGTAGGAGAAAAGCTTTATGATCTTGGTGTTCACAAAGATTTCTTAGAACACAAAGTATAAAATATATCAAAATTAATAAACTGAACTTTGTCTAAATGAAAAACATTCCATTTGAAAGACACTTTGTAGAAAACAAAAAGGCAAGACACATGCTAGAAAAAAACTGTGCACATCTTTCAGACTGCATGAAGATGTATAAAAAACTCTTAAAACTCCGAAGTCAGAACATAAAATCCAGGTTTTTGTTTTTTTTTTTAAAAAAGGGCAACAGATACTTCACAAAGCACAGATCACCAAAGAAGATACATAAAAGATCCCCCCAATAAATAAAAGAAAACCGTCAAAAAAATGTCTGGCATCATCAGACATGAGAGAAAAGAAAATTAAAACCACAATGAAATACTACTATATAGCCACTTAGAATGGCTAAAATTAAAAATACAGGCTATGTCAAGTAAAGAACTTCAATCTGTTATTCAATATGGCAAAAATGAAGAATAACTGGAACTCTCATTTGCTGCTGGAGGGAGTATAAAATGATTAATGACCCTTTGGAACACAGTTTCACAGCTTTTTTAAAGTTAAACAGGCATCTACCAAATAACTCAGGCATTCTACTTCAGGTTATTTAACTAAAATAGATAAAAAATGTTTGACCCAAGAAAATTTATGCATGCATGTTCATAGCTGTTTTATAGACAACAGTTTAATTCTGGAAACAATCCAGATACTCACTAACAGGATGAATGCATGAACAGATTATGGTTTAGTCAACACTGAAATATAGTTACTAACAAAAAATGAAACAAAGCAGTGATACCTAAGACAAAAGGGTTAAGTTTCAAAAGTCTCAATATGCTGAGTGGAAAAAGTCAAGATAAAAAGAGTGCATTTATATGATTCCATTAAAAAGTTCTAGAAAAGTTAAACAAACCATAGTGATAGAGAGCAAATTATTGCCAGTGGTTGTGGTAAGGAATTCATGGAATATAAAGTATGATACAAGTAGAAACTATTGAGTGTAATTGCAATGCTATTTTTGTGTTGTTGGTTTCAGAGGTGGATACATATATGAAGCCATAAGAGATCAACTTTAACTTGTAATATTAGTGTATTATACTTCATTTACTCCTAAATAAATGGTGAAAAACACCCCAAGAGCTATGAATTAAATGTATCCATACTGGGAAAGTTGAATGGATGGAGAAGCTACCTGTATGCTATTCTATTGCTCCATAGGAAAACCATGTCACCTAAAGGTCAATATTACTTTAAAAAGCATGTACCTTGGAAAACAGATGTAGTAAAAAATATATATGGCTATCACAAGGCAGCAATAAAATTCTTCACAGAATATTTGAGATGGCTATTTTTATTTTAAAGTAAGTTTTCAGGCCTGGTAGAACTACTAAAACAGGTTGCTTTTAAATATTGTTTTTCATTGATTTCTCCACCGAAAATTAAAGCCAAAATTTTTTTTCTGAGCAATTTGGAAAAAAAATCAGTAATCATTTCTACTCAATTTGCCACTATATTCCCCTCATGGTTTCAAGTAAAAGAAAAAATTTCCCTTAAAACAGATGTTCGTGAAAAGTGCAATAGATTCAGAAGAACCTTCGTTTGATAACAATGAGAGAGAGAGGGAGAGAGATTGAAATAGAGATTACAAAGGTGAGTCACAATAGCTACAACCGTTACTTAGTAAGAAATTTCTTGTTGAGAGATTCCAAGGTAATTCTTGAGAGTGAACACAAGCAACATGCTTCTTCTAATTTAGTTTTTTCACACAACATTGAAGCAAACTATCATTCTAGAAGAAACCAGTGGTGTTGATTCAAGTTCGCTTGGCCAGCAGGAAAGTATCGCTCTCTTAGACCATGTTCTGTTCACTAGGTCTGTACCAAGGCCCTGTCTCCAAGGATGCAAACTGATCTAATCCCCAGCACATATGTTGCAAATTAGCAGTAGCACAGGAAAGAATTTATTTACAAAGAGATTCAGTAGGACTTTGACTGATAAGTAGATCACTGTTAGTCATCCATATAAAAAATGTATATCATCTGAGATGCCAAAATTGTAATGTTATAAAAAAAAGAAAGCTATATATTAATACACAATTAAAGGAGCACATAATATATAAACTATAATTACATAGCAAGAATTCAAATAAGTGAATCAAGAATTTTACATAAAAAAGTTCATTTTTAAAACAAATACTAATGAAGGAGATTGCTAGTCTCATTTGATAAATGAGAAATTGAAATTTAAATATAGTAATTTCAGAGAAAAATATGATTAAGCTAGATTCTAGGATTCAAAAATTACTCCTAGATTTAGAGTATGGTTTGCATTATAAGAAAATTAATACTTATTCAAAGATCATGCTATAATCTCTGCTCCCAGTACCTCTATCTTAGGACATTTATTAAATTCCCTTGGCAATAATTGAAAACATATAGAAATATTTTACAGAAATCACCTTTAAATATTCTAAGGGTTGATATTATATCAGTCTAAGGAATTCAGGAAGTTTTACTACAGATTTTAATATGTAACATCAGGTCTAATTATTTATTTTAGAAAACAAATTAACTGTGATAGTATGAAACCACAGTTCAAAAAATCTAAATTAGACTCCTGAGAACAGGAGAATAGTATCTGGGAAAGAGGTGGAGTCTTTGTGTATCTGTGTATTTGCAGGGTGGGGGAGTAAAATATAAACAAATAAATGATATTAATTTATCCTAGAAATAAGTTCAAGTTAATTTCTCAATGTTATGAAATTTCATGAAAATGGCTAATGAATATCTACATATATTCATATCAAATATCACCTCTCAGAGCAAATAAATTTGAAAATTAAATTCACTTTTTTCTTTGCCGTATTTTTTTTATATATTCTAGCCAAACATGATGAACAAAATCTACTCTTAATTTTCCTTTTTTTAACTTTCACTGGCTCTGTTAGTTTGTACAGTAATAGACTAATACATGAAATGAAATATCTGCTGACATGGTTCTTCCCTATTGCTCATCTGTGTTCCTGGAAAACAAGGTTGTCTGTGTGACAAAAATAAATTTAGCCTGTGAAATCAATGCTCATAGTTTTATTTTAAAATAGAATTTGGCAAGACTAAGTATTAAATAATTTATTTACAATTTTAATTCATCTAATAAATAAATATTTATTACTATTTCTGTGTAATTAATGAATGATATTGGAAAACGAGTATATTAATACATTGCCTGAATCAGTTTTTCATTTAATTTAGTATGCTATAATATATTAAAACACGTTTTTATAGTCAAAGGCTTGGGTACATATTAATGGAGAATGTCAGAAAAAATAGGATGTAAAATAAATAATATGAAATTTTCACAAATGATAAGTATATTTACAATTATGCCATAGATTACATAAAACATATATAAGCATAGGAATGCAATGTTTTAGCTGACACTCTGAATTTATACTATTTTTCAATGAAAATGCATACTGTTTGTGCATACATGATTATAAAAACTTGAAGTTGATCTTTTGCAATATGATTTTTATTAATCTTGAAACAATCAGAAAGAACAAAGAAAGGTAGAAAATCTGACTTGTATATTTCTCTAAATCACCCAGAGAAGGTGAAGAAAATAATCTTTTCTCCAAGGAAATAATAAGAAGTACTAAGAGAAAGCCATTTGCCTTTTCTAGGAGAATAGCAAGCCTGTGTTCAAATCAACAAATCTCTTAAAAGTTTCCCAGGCATTCCAGTAGCCATTGTCCAGTCATTCTCTTACTGAACAATAGAAAACATCACCACTGCAGCCAAAAGGGAAGAAAATAGGTCATTCTTTAAAGTTTTTCAACTTTTCTTTATAGCATACGTGGATTGTTTCTGTTATGAACTCAGTCCACCTGATTTAAAAACATTCAGCTTAAAGATTGATTTATTTTTACCTCAAACACTTCTTCATCCAAAATCCTTGTTCCAAAAACCGTGATTCCATTGGTGTCAACAATTGCTCTCTCACTTCTGTCAAGTGGTTTTGTAGTTTTCTTCTTACAATCAACAATCATAGTCACAGTTTTCTTCTCGACGCTGATGGCTACTCGATGCCACCTAAAAAAAGCCAAATAATTCTTTTGGAAGTTTCAGAGACATTGTCACCAAAACATCATTCACATTAAGACATAATGTAAAAATGAGCTGCAATTGTTCAAGCGCAGATTCATCTATTAATCAGTAAGTCTCTGTTGATGCAGAACAGTGTTAACTACTCAAAAGGACACATGCCATGTTAGATGCCGCAGGATTGGCCGTCAGTGTTGATAAGAAAGTGCCCATCCTTTGCTTCACTTTGTGTTGTGACAAAAGCTTAATCTCCCATATTCTGATGAGGGTGTTTGATAGCAATTTCAGGTAGAATACGGGTAAATAACAGTTGCTAAGTACGTAAATGCTTTTTCCAAAGTGGAATTCCACTTTTTAGAATTCTGCTCTAGAAATCCCCTGAGGTTGATTGTAAAAAGGTATGTCTACTAATTGAATGACTGTTCCATCTGGAGCAACTGAACGTTCTTATTGTAAAGTACAATGTGTTTCTCTGCCTTTGTTCACATTTATTTCAAGGGCTTTCATTTTCTTTTTCCACTTTAATTTCAAGACAGTTGTAGATCACTATTGTGGGTGGAATCCAAGACTGAGACACAATATCTTTCCTTCTTTGCAGGGCTGGCGGAAAGTGGGAAGACTAGAAAAAAACACAGTCATCTCGTGCACACAGTGAGAGTCTCAATTCACTCTAAAGCGACTGCTTCAGCTAATTTACAGCAGTGAGGACATACCTAAGGGGGAGACATGGCCACGCCTTTGGAACACACATACTCTAATCATACTGTAAGAGGGTAGGTGTTATTAACAGTATTTGGTGCTAACAGAAACCACTAAGTGTAACTCACATGGATTTTGCAAGCCACTCTGGTTTATGTTTTTTTCCCAAATGAAAAGTGCTAAATTAATATTCCAGAAGTGTCTAGGACTAGATCCATCAAATAAAGTACCCAAAAAGTTTTAGAGCCTTCCTAAAATGTCTACTTCATGTGACTTGGCATGACTACTGATGAGAGCCAAGTATATTTCCATTTACCTCTAATCTTTGGTCTTTTCACAGCACATTCTAGTAGCATAGGTGTTTGGTTTGAATTGAGCAGAGATTTATGTAAGGGACCACTTAATACGGTGAGAACAAAATTTGTATTTATTTCTGCCAAGAAGCTAGTGTTTTAACTTAAACCATTCCGTCTATTGCAGGTTTGTGCTTTCTATCCAGAGAAAATGAAAATGATTTCAATTTGCTAAAGATTGATTCAGACTCTAAATTTGATGTTTTGTTGAATTATTTTAAACTGTGGTAATAAAGGTATGTCAAGATGATGGTATAAAGGTCATAGTCACAATACTAAATTAACATTTTGAAGTTATTTTGAAGTATTTTTTCAAGTATACTTACTACAGTCATATCCCAAAATCCCATCAATCTTATATTCAAAATATGCGCAAAATACAGTGTCTCAACTTTGTGAAAGTTATAGTCTCTGTCACCAAACTCTTACCTAACCTATCTCAATTCCACTGTGATGCAACCAGTGATGATTTTAAACTATAAATCAGATCAAGTTTAGGTCTTGCTCAAAACCAGTGTATATTCACAGTAAAAGATGGAGGTTTTTTTTCCTGCCTCAAAGTGTTTCCTGGCCCTGTCTGACCTCACTACACCTGGACTCCCTGCTCTAAAATCACACTGCTGTAATTTTATTGCTCTGAGAAAATGTCCTTCACTCTGCAAGGAATACTCTTCCTGCATATCCCAAGATGGCTCACACTCCCTCATTTCCACAACTTTGCTCAATACAGCCATCGTCAACTTCCCTAGGAGAATACACTGTACTGTACATTGTATAATTGTACACGCTAACATTCCACTCTCCATCCCTTACTCTGATTTACTTTCATGCATAGCACTGACATTACTCTTCACATTAAGGATAATAATTTCAATTATATGTGAAAATCTAGTTTTTCCTAGCCCCAAGACCCAAATATTTCTGCATAGTCCTAACAAAGACACAGAGTATGGATTTTGTTTTCCCATCACATTGCTGTTTCCTTCTTATGTACATTACCAAATGTTGTAAGTTAGACAGTTATTTTTAGATGCCTAGACTCAGCAATAAAATACCAAGCAAACTGGGCCTCCCTGGTGGCACAAGGGATTAAGACACAACCTATGAAGCTAACTGCAGCCACTTCAGCATGAGTTCGATCCCTGGCCAGGGAGCAACCCACATGGCACAGCAAACCTCTCCTGACTCACCTGCTGCTTCCCTCGGCAATGTATTTCAGTCAGTCTGCCTGTTCTGTTCCCTACTCGGTCTCTGATGAATCCTCTCCCCACCACACACCTCTGGCCTGCAACCCTGTTTTTGTATGCATAAATAAATAAATCTTTAAAAAAAAAGCAAACTTAATACATATTTATTTGTATTTTGCTGTTCCCTAAGTGTAAACTACGTTCACAACATAAAATTCAGAACTGAACGTGACTTTCAGAAGAGTGTGATACTTATAGGGGAGTCAGAATATCTGAGCTCAACCCTTCTGTGAGCACTTTCTAAAGAAATGACCTGCCTTTACCACTTTCCAAATACGTGCCCTTAGGTTTAAATTCTCTACTTAACTAAAGGTACTTAAACTCTCTGTGTCTCAGTTTTCTCATCTGTAAAATGGGTTTATTCATATTACTTTCTCATATAGTTCTGAAAAAATTAAGAGTTTACTATACATAATGTGTTTAGAATGATATATAGTACCTATCAAGTATGATATAAAGCTTCCAATGATTGTCAACATTAACATGGTAATAGGTAAGTCTAATCAGGCCATTCCTCCATTTAAAATGTCTACAATGACTTCCCATTCACTTAGCAAAGGTGCCAAAGTGCTTATAAACACCTACAATGTGTTATATGACATCCTCTTTTTCTCCACCCTCAACATGCCACTCATACTGCCACATGGTAGCCTTGATGTTGTCTGGAACAAATCAGACACAACTGGAATTAGAGATAATGTACTTACTTCCCCACACCTGGAATACTTAAGTATTAGCACATCAAGTACCTATCCCTCTTTCACATGCCACCTTCTTAGTGAAATTTTCCCTGATTTCCTTAAAAGTTCTCCCTCTATGCTATTCCTATTTTCTTTACTTCTATTTCTCTCTCTCTCTCACCCCAATATGCTATTTATTAGTATTTTTATAATATAATTGTTCATCTTTTGTGAATGCAGACTATAAATTATATGATTATTTTGTTTTGTTCATTTCTATATTGTCAGTCTTCAGAAAACGTGCATCACACTTTATAAATATTTGTTGAATGATCAAATGAAAGAATGGCTTTCAACATAGCTAAAACATTGAATTATTGTGTTACTTACTTTCCATCAGCGATGTTAACAGTTCTGAAGAGGGGATAGTCTTCTGGGGCAGGCTTTCCAGTGTGGTCTTCAAACAGGAAAACAGGTGATCTCCCGACCTCAACACCAATTTGCTGAATACCATGCTCATTATATATAGATAAAAGGAAAGACTGAATTCCTTTTTTGGGTTTTACTGTAAATAATATTGAAAAATCTTCTGGAAAAGTTCCTCCTGAGAAGAAAGAGACAAAGAGTCATAAATTCCAAATGTCCATGTAATTCCTGGATTACCCTACTATTTTTCAACTTTATACGTGGATTATGTGCCTTAATACGCCACCTTAGTTCAAACAGTAATTACAACAGTAGTTACACAGGTTTAAAAACAAATGGGGAGGGAACCACTATTAAACTTTCTGTGCAAGAGTGGTCAAAGCTATATTCAAACTTTAAAGTTAATCATTTAAAGCACAATGATTATATAATATTGAAGTTCAGAAACCAGATCATGGTGCCAATAAAATATCAAACCCAATAGTAAATACGTAAGTACCAATTTTGGTACAAGAGTTGTATTTTCTCTCTTAGTCCAATTTTCAAAGCAACATTACAAAGACAAGTATACATAGGTACTCTTGTCACTGCTTCAAATGATTAGTCTCTGACACCCTTTACTTTTATGCATTGTAGTTTCATATAAAAGCTATGTCATTAAAAAATTGGAATGTTTCCCAATTTAAAAATAAGCAATCACAATAATCTAAAAAGATTACAATCTTTAAGGTATAACCTTTAAAAATAAATAATTTAGCTAAAAAAAATATCATGACTTGATGTTGAAATTTTCACTATACCCTAAGCAACACACCACCTTAGATTCTTCTCTATTAGATATTAATCAAAGTTCATAACACCTGAGTATATCAAAGAGAATTTACTGTGTAGTGCAACAACACACATGTGCTACATATTGTGTGAAACTGGGATTTAAATGGTACCCTTACTCGGTGGTTATGAAAAAACGATCAGATCACACAAAATTTCTACGTAGTATTTGTCCACAGCAGAATTTTTAAAGAGGGCAGATAAAATTTGCAAATTACCACTAATATTCAGTGGACAGGTACAAAGTTCTCAGATATTAATATTATAGGTCTCAAATGTGGCATTTGGAAGACTGATATCTTTATTCTACAGGAAGATTATGATGACTATCTGGTAACCCTTCAACCCCACCCCAAAGTTAAAGCTTAATTTGGTCATTAGAAACAAAAAGTTCCTATAAGTCTTCCCATAATGGTAGACAAAATATGTCAAATATTATTTTAAAGTTCTATTTATTTCATAGAGAATAATATCCACATATTAACTGTTTGGATTTTTTAAAAGGTGAATGTGTCATGGTCATTTTTATTGTCATTCTGTATTATATTACAGAAAGCTCTACCCTCCAGAAGGCATGATTTTAATTATCTGTGTAAGGAAGAAATGAGGTCTCTATCATAGGCATCTATTTCACTCTGTAATACTTATTGTTAGAATCATAAGGCTAACAACAATATTGTGAGAGTGAAAAATAACTTAAATATAAATGAAGTCTATTAACTGATGAAGAAGGAGCTCCTAGAAGCAAATCATGCACTATAATTTTCCTTAAACAATAGAAATGATTGAATTAATCAAATCAATTATTTACGACAATGAAAGTCAGAAAAAGTGACCCAGATATGTTGAAACAAATTATTAAAGTTATGAACTAACTCTTGAGTATTTCCCAAGATTTTCCATTAACCTATTTTCTGTTTTTCTCTCTTGAAAATTCCTATCCCTTTTCTATTTCTGTATTAAAGTACAGATAAATAGAAAAATGACTTAGTTTTTTATTATTCAAAATTTTTAATTGATTTTAAAATCATTTAATATGGATTTAAAAAATAATATTTAATTTAAAATGGACGTAATAACCACCTTAATTTTCTTTTTTTTAGGGTCATAAAATTGTGCATTAACATTCTTCATATTTGTACTTTGTTGGTTTACTCTGTCGCAAATGATTGCAAAACAGGAAATACTTTGGAAGAACCAATGGATGATCAAAAATAAATGTGTTTTCAAAATAGTTAAAATCTCTCTCCATAAAAATCGTATTATCTTGTTTGTAATTTTAATACCTTGATTTTATTTTTTCTATTAGAAAACAGCTTTATGTGAAAATAGAGAACTCTTAGTCTTTCTGGTAGAGGCAGTATAGTACAATATAAAGAATTTAAATAATGAATTATTTCTCAGAATCTCCCAAAGTCACAAAATGGAACAATTATTAACATCAAAAACACTGTCCTTGCAGCATATGAGATCTGTATTAAATCTTTGTAATTTGTACAACTATGTAATTTGAACAACTCAGAGACCCTTAATGACCTAGTTTCTTCTTCTGTGAAATGATGAGGGCCTTAACTTAGTAAAGTTGTAAATAATCCACGTAAGCGCTACAACAATCAATCAATCACCTGTAATGAGTTACCTGTTTAGAAAATGTGTTACTCAAACATTGCCATTTCCCCACTCAACCCACTTTCCCTATATTATCATGATTTCTAGGTAATTAGTGCTGTTAGTTCAATTAGTGCATTTAGGGGAAGAAAAATTATTCATCAAATACTTTTCAGTACCATTCTGAAAATCTTCCAAATAAAGACAGAAAATCTCTAGTCTCAGGTCTTCCAATAAATGTGTTAGGTGATTCCATTTGAGATAAGAATATAATTCCAAAATAATGCACAACGATTGATTTTATAATAATACAGAAAAAGGATTTCAATATAACTTTATATTCATTTTAGAAAAACATGCACGCTTAAATTTGCATGCCTATTAAAGCAACACAGACATTAATGTTAAAATTGCCAAATTCTGGCCCTCCTGGTGGCGCAAGGAGTGGAGACGCAACCTATGAAGCTGTCTGCAGCCGCTACAGCACCAGTTCTATCCCCAGCCAGGGAGCTACCCACTTGGTGCAGCAGACCTCTCGTGACTCACTGCTGCTCCCCTCAGCAGTGTATTTCAGTCAGACTGGCTGTTCTGTTCCCCACTCTCTCTGGTGAATCCTCTTGCCTCCCCATACCTCTAGCCTATACCCCAATCTCATATGCATAAATAAATCTTTAAAAAAATTGCCACATTCCCCCAATAAATAAATTCTACTAAATTGAATGCAAAAGTAAGTTAGATGTCTTCAAGTGTTATCAATTTGTAATAAAATAATGAATTATTATATATTCAAATAAACATGCCTGTGAAAGTGCTGAATTAAGATCAGCAAATCATATCTTCAGTTATTTTCATTAAGTCACCTTAGTCATCACAGTGTATTGGTGTCTGACAGATGATGAATTATATTTCTGTCCAATTGTGGTGCATTACATCACATGATAAAAGAAATAATAGTAAGTGGCAGCACATAATAATAAAATGAGCATACCTGGAAATAGTTGTTTCGTTGGGGCACTGAGTTGTGCTAGCTTTGAAACTCTGTAAGCAGTATCAGAACCTTTTGAATTCTTTCTGTTGGTACAAAAGCCTGTTGTTTTTGATATTCCTTCTGGAGAATTGTGAAAATCCAGAGCTTTTAGTACATCAACTGGAGCAGCTGAAAAACAACAACAACAAAAAAAATTCAATTAAATAAAAAAACTACTAGAGAAAGGGGTATTTTAAACAGAGTAGTTTATTGTTTCACTTTTCTTTTTTTTTTAATTTCTTTTTAATTGAGGTAATATTAGGATACCCCATGAGGTACTGACACTGTGGTACACCCATCACCATATCCACCACAGCCCACCACATTGTCCATTGTGCTTTCTTCCGTTTGTTCTTACTCTTCCCTCTGCCACTCTGGATGCTTCAGTTCAAGAGTCAGCATTCAAAAGTTGGTTTCTAAATTTGTCTTTATCTGACCCTTAGTTTGGTTTCTCCACATTCCACAGAGTAGTGATGCTATACCCTATTTATCCTTCTCCGTCTGGCTTATTTCACTTAGCATTAACCCTTCCAGGTCCATCCATGTCGTTGCAAATGGCATGAGTTTATGCTTTTTTGGGTCGTTAGTAATATTCCACTGTGTATATATACCGCATCTTCTTGATCAGCTCCTCTGTTTGGGGCTTTTAGGTTATTTCCATAATTTGGGTATTGTAAATAACACTGCAATGAACACTTTCAAATTAGTGTCTTTGACTTTTTTTTGGTAGATGCTTAGGAGCAGAGTTACTGGGTCCTATGGCAGATACATTTGCTTTCCATAAAGGCTGGAACCTTATGGAAGGTCTTCATTCTCACCAGCAATGTAGGGGAGTTCTCTTTTCTCTGCATCCTTCCTCATCACTTGTTGCTTTTGGTCTGGGGCATTTTCCCCTGTGTGAGATGCTATTGCATTGTGGTCTTGGCTTGCATTTCCCTGATGATAATGAGTATTTTTTCATGTGCCTGTTTTCAGTCTGTCTATCTTCTTTGGAGAAATGTCTGTTTAGTTCTTCTGCCCATCTTATTTTCATCTTTCACTAGCATTTGGGTGGAGGTTTAAGGAGTGGGGCAGGAAGTAGAATACAAATCATAACATTCTCAAATATATATCTCAAATCAGGAATGAAATCATGGAAAAGCAAAATAGAAGTTTTGCTTGTTTTATACACACACACACACGGGTGAATGTGTGTGTGTATATTTAGAATCTAATTTAACCTATGTATGAATTTTAACATTCTGATGCATTCAATTACAATTCATAAAATCTAAATCATATCAAGTAATGGCATCATTTGAAATTAAGTGAAAGCCAGCATCTGTCCAGGCATCAGCTCTTACACATCTTACAGATCATTATGCTCTGTGCAGATGAAAGAATTGAAAATCAGAGAGCAAACTAAGGATACTCCAAAAGCAGGTTCAAATACCAGCTGTAGATTTCTTTCAAAGTAGTGTTTTTCTGTTCTTAGGGTAGATATGTAGGAATGTACAAAACACTAATTGAAAATAAGTATAGACATTTCCTCTTCACCACCCACATAGTGCTTATAACCTAGAAATAAAAACCTTATCAATAAAAAGCTTAAAGCATAAATATACTAAAATTATCTTGAGCCAGTTATTTAATTTCTGGTGTTTTTATATCCTTTAGATTAAACTCAACCTATGTTTCAGGTTATAAAATATTCTGAAGGAGGTGGTTTCTAAAAGTGACAGCATCTTCTCTGCTTATTTTATCTTATCTTGGTCTGAAGCTATTAGCAAAAGTATATCTGAATAGGGCAAAGGCTCAGGGGTAAAGCACAAACACAGCTATGAAAACCATACTTCTCTGAAGAAGAATAAAAAATAAAGTGGAATTCAACTTTGTTTGCCTCCAGGTTATCTTTTAACAGTGTGACCTTGTCCAAAAAGCATAGATTTTGTCACATGTGTTCCCTCTTTCTTACAAGCTAGTTAAAATATGCATCCCCTCTAAGGATTTAAAATAAGTGGACTACTGTTAAAGCATTCCAAAGTTCTCTGTACACACACATGATGTGATATATTAATATCATCCTTCAAAAAAGGGTGATATATTAATTCACCCTTCAAAAAAACTTTATAAAGGAAAATATAATTAAGATTTCAATTATAAACATAAAAGTCATAACAAGTTAAAAATGCAAAATTCAGTTCATCAAGTCTTAAAATTTGTTCCTTTCAAGTAAGCAAAATAACAAATTACCCACTCTGAAACTGTGCTATTATTTGATCTCATAATCTTACATTTATCAAATTCTCATGACATGGTTTTTATTGTTTTATATACATACATATAAACAACAACATCGGGGGAATGATTGTTCATATTTTATTAACTGACCTACAACATTTTAAAGATTAAAAACAATAATTTATTGTGATCACAGCTTTAGATACTTAAAACAGTGAAAATTCCATATTCACAGCAATTCTTGTATGTGCTTACTATTTCAATTCATTGATGTTGTCAGTATTGATGGCACAGGTCATAACTAGCATTTCAGATGTATCAAATTCAGCACAGTATTTTGTTCAATAATACTTTTTTGCCTGTGACTGTACACCTAAAGATTTATGAATTGGGAGAACAGGATGGCAGAGCTCAGTGCACTCCCAACAGTCATCTATTTTCCATGGCTTTTCTCATCAATCTGCCCCCCATAGTTTGAATGTGCTTCCAAAACTCCATGCATCATGTCGATTTACCATTTAAATTCCTTCAGAGAGACTCACTGACTTCTACATAGTATCCCCAAACACTGCATATAAAATCTTAATAAGCTGGATACATCCAATTATTCTGTTTCACCCTACTGCATCTCCATGCTTTTCCCTCATTGCTCCTATTTCCTCATCCAGTGCTCTAGTCATACCGATTCCCCAAGACTCACCATGTCTCTCCCCTGCCTCTGGGCCTTTATAAATCTCCCTTCCCAGTCTGAAATAATTACCTCCAATCACCTAAAGAATAATCAGGGGCCTCTCAGCACTATGAAGCTGTCTGCAGCCACTGTAGCACGAGTTTGATCCCCAGCCAGGGAGCTAACCCACATGGAGCAGACCTCTCCTGTTTCGCCCGCTGCTCCCCTCAGAAGTGTATTTCAGTGGATCTGCCTATTCTGCTCCCCACTCTGTCTCTGGTGAATCCCTCACCTCCTGCACCTTTGGCCTGTACCCCAGTTCTTGTACGCATAAATAAATAAATCTTTTAAAAAAAGAATAATTAAGATCTAACACACTGAAACCCCCTCCAGAAAACTCTATCTCCCAAAACTGGATTAGATATGCTCGTCTCTATCATAGCACTTTGTCACACTTGGCTTTAATTATTTATCCATACTTGACTTTTTTCACCAAATGAGAAGAGAATAGGTACACCCACACACACACACACACACACACACACACACACACACAGAACCCACAGAGATGACATTAAATATCGGTGGAATATGAAACATAAATATGTGATAACATACAGAAGCAACGTCCCTCTGAAGTCTATAGGGCTCTCTTACCTTGAAACAAAATCAAACTTTGATAACCTAAGATGATTTTTCTATTATGTCCACCAATCTCTTCAACACCCCCATTCAATCTTACCAGCCCATACCAGGGCTTTTAATCTTTTTTCTTATTGCTTCAGTGCCCACAAGGATCACTCATATATAGCATCTCACAAAGCTTTGACTGTTTCCTCTCTAATTCCTCCTCTAAATGTCTTCATACACTACTGTGACCAGTAAGTAGTAACAGGAGACATTATATAGTGAAGTCATATTTGTTCTGTTAGCACATCACCTTGGGCACTCAGGAACCCCAAACTGTTAAGAGGTGCACACTCTGAAAGGGATTAAACCATCTGTACGCACAAAGGCAAAGGAAACAGGTTCTTAGTGTGATTTTTTGATAGACTTAGTGTACATAGAGAGAAAGAGAAGAAAGAATTTCAAAGAATAGTTTCCCAGGAAAACTGCCCAAATTACCCATAGTCATGCGGGCGAACGCCCAGCCAAACAGAATTGACCCGAAGTGGGCCAGTGTATGTCTTAATTATAGTTATGACTTCCCTGTCACAGATGATTCGTAACATTTAATTTCTCCCTCTCCCCCCAAGCTTGTAATTTATTGCTCGTCTGCCTCCCCTGATAGATCGTGAACCCTTCTGATAGTGACGTCAGCACTACTTAGGTTCACTGTAAATTCTCTTGGCGTCGAGACTAACACATATTAAGCAATCAATAAGTGAATGAGTAAATGAATGAGTGAGAAACTACATCCTGCCTGAGAGTTGAAACTTCTTTTCCTAATAAGGAAAAGGCAGGGCAGGGAAAGTGACCTTTAACAACAGCACCCTAAAGAGTTTCCTAAGACTGGTTGACTCTGTTGTTTTCTAGTAGACATTTACTTTGTGAGCCACCTATTTTGTACTTATATCATAGGTCATACACAAAATGTATCATCACAGAAAGAAATAAAAATAAAGTAAACCAGAAAAATATATAAACCGTCTTCCACCTAGTCATGAAATTCTTTGCTGCTCTTAGATGACTATCAAAAAACAGGGGTGTGGGGGTGCCTGTATGTGGTAGTGGAAAGCAGGACTGACGAAAGAAGAAATGAGAGAAAAATGACTATTCTTATAATTTAATTATTACCAATAGCCTGCTACATATTAAAATCAAAATAATTCTTAATAAGGAATCTAAAATGTAGGCACTGACAAATGAATAGACAATTTTAATCATTCCATTTCTGTAGTTGAAACTGCCTAACTCCCATGCCAAGTTCAGCATTTATTATCTGTATGACTTTCAGGGTAAATACTTAACGCTTCTAAGACCTATTTCCTTAAATAACCTCAATTTCAGAATTAAATTAGATAAATAATTTTAGTCTTCAAGGATAGTATCTAATACATAGAAAGCTCTCAATCAATAAAATTAATATTCCAAAACTGCTGCTCTCAAAAAATGTCTCCCTTTCTGAACATCTCTCATCATTCCAGGGAATACCACCCACGATTCTTGTTATAATTCCCTTGATTCCTATTTTCCATTTCCTCTGACTACCTCAGAAAATCTCTGTACAATACAGCAGAAAACCGATGTCCTCTAAAGGTTCATTAGATACTGCCCATGAAATTTATGTAATGTTTAGTGCTCTCTCCAGCACATTCCAATGGTATTCTAAGTAAATACAATCCCACAGGTGGTTCTTGAAATTTAGAAAATTTAAGTACCCAAATCAATCTCAAATCTGTTTTTATGTTAAATGTACCATTACTATATGGAAACTCAATTGATATCATCACCCCACTGTTATACATCTTTTATATTTACATTCTACTGTTGACTGTTCAATTCTGAATTATCTTGAGGCTGAGAAAAGTCCATAAAACATGTGATCTTACAGATTACATTGATTAGGAACAATAAATGAATTTGCATTTGATTATCAACACGTGAAAACATTTCTTTGACCGTATTTACTCTGTACTTGCTTTCTAGACCTTAAGCTGGGACCATCCTCCATGTGTTTTCTAGGTTACCATAAGTCCTACATTACTGCTTTGTCAATGTAGCAAAGTACAGGGTCTCATTACCATTCTTACACACTTAGGATCTTTTAAAATAAAATGTGCATGATGTCTACTAAATAAGTAAAATACTTCACTGCCTGGAATTTGTCATATGAATATGTTTAAATATGCAAAACAAATGAAAAAGTAAGGAAAGTACTTGGGCAAATCTGGCATAGAAAGTGCCCAAATAATTTAAAGGAATATTTGTATTTTAGAATGATCAAATACTACATTTTATATAAAACCTTAATATAGAATTTTAATCTTTAATTTGAATAGATCATTATTTTTATACATAACACGAATTTGATTAGTACTATAGAGAAAAATAAATCGGTAAATAATTATGGCGTGGGCTAAGGAATCGAAGATCTTAATATCAAATAAGAAAGAAAATAAAGGCTTCAGTAAGAAAGTGATTTTGCCAAGACTGGAAAGTCATAATAAGAGATTTCTCTATCTTGATATTTTTATAGAATAACATTTATCAATGTTAGAATAACATTCAAAGCAAAAGGAATAGCGTGAGCAAACAACCTGACATAGGAGTTGGTCCAACATGTTGGAAAGAAATTCAGGAAGAAAAATAGGCTTTCAGCAAAGGAAATAAAAAGGGTGTAAATTATGAGGCCAGAGAAGTAAAGGCAAGAGCATGCTGAAGGTAGATTGTGTAGGTCCTGTTGGATCTGCAAAAAGTTTGGAACCTACTGGAAGGTTAAGTGGGAAGGAGAACATGAACCAACTAACTCTTTAGATCATTGCCACTGCTACATTGAGAACAGACCCTGGGGACACTGGATTAGACCCAGTGAGCAGAGAAGAAGCAACTGTGATTGACACAGACAATATTGTTAATTTTGTTATGTTGGACTGAGAGATGTGCTATGTCAGATTCTGCATACATTCTGATGACAGTGCTGACAGGAATTGTTGATAGGTTAGATGCAGGATATGAGAGAAGGAATCAAAACTAAGGTTTGCAGCTTGAATGTCATGACTGCTTATGTTGTCAATAACTGAGATGATGCTATAATTTCAGTAATAAAAACACATAAGTTAGAAAAGTTAGGTTTCTTCTTTCTTTTATAACAGATTTTATAGTTATGTGCAAATACTTGTTTGATGTACTCCTTTAAGAAATAGAAGGATCATTAAAGTATGTTTTAAGTCTATAAAGTCCATAATTGTTTCAATAAAGACTGAGATGTACTAATTTTCATGGAAGATCCCAGGTAACTTCAGTAGGTTACCTGACACTGGGGTCAGGTAACCTACTGAAGTTACCTGGGATGCATGGCAAACCATGCATCTTTCAGTTATGGTGTCCCAATGCCCTATGACCCCAGTGTTCTGGTTACTGGAGGATCCAATGGTTGCAATCGAGGGCCACCTAGTATGAACAGATATGCAAGTATGCACTGACCCAGTCTACTTAGCAATGTCCCTGTAATTTTTCATTAGTCACATGTTTCTATGCTGTGCAGAAAAATATATCCATATGTTCTTGTGTTATGTGACCCCTCACCACCCCACTAGCTCCAGCATTCCCTTAGCTACTCCATTAGAATGGAGATTGGCGTACTATCATTGTGGCCACAGAACTCAAACCAGACAGCCATATATTTTCTTGTGTTATGAAACAACCTCACTTTTGAACTTTCTCATATCATAAAGACTTATATGAACTGAAAGTTGCAGTTATGACAACTCTAAGGATGTCAAAAACAAGAACCATTGACAGTTTGATATTTGAAAAGTATGGTATTTCTGATTTACAAGTGGCCAATCCTATTAAAATAGTGTATTATAAAACTAAAATTAAATTTGGAATACAGCATTTGATTTTAATGTTAGAGCAATAATCACAGGTATTTATATACTATATACTATAGGGGAATTAAGAGAAAACATTATCATATCTTAATGAATTTATCTGCTTAAATCAGTTTTTACAAAACCACAGCTATTTGGCAATGATGTATTTATCGGATGATTTGCACATAGCAGAGAAATTGACTTTTGGAACCTTGTTATAATGCTGGGCACATTCTCATGTTTGTGTATATTTATGTCTTTTTATAGAAGGTTTGTAAAACCTTTGGCTGTGCATCAAACTATCTGTGAATATTTACAAAGCACCTATGCCTTTATAACTTGTATGTGGAATCCAAAAGAAGTCAGTATCATAAAACAGAGGTTAAAATATTGGAATACAGCATACTAGGGGAGAGGGTTAGGATGAATGTTGCTTCAGGGTACGAACTTGAAATGAGCAGTAAATAAACCCTAGAGATGTAAAGCAAAGTATAGTGGCCATAGAGACAATATTATGATCATCTTTATCAAACTTGTTAAATGAACATTTAATTATTCAATAACTAAAAAAGAAATGACAATTACATAAAGTGATAGAGGTGCCAATTGTCGTTTCTTTTTTATCTTATACCAACAATAGTTTTAGAGGCAATAAAGTCAGAGTAGCTTTGAATATTTGGAGGAATCATTGCAGAGAATATACCAAACTGTTTTCCAGACGAAGAAAGCAAGAGAGAAACCCAAACTCTACTTTCAGAGAGCAATGAAAGAGAAGAAACAGGGGACACAATTACTCTTAACATGGTATTAGAAGGTCATGTCACACCACTCTAAGTTAACTAGAGTCTAATTTTCTCCCAGTTTTCCAAAGTAAGAAGATAATTAGTAATCTAAATAGTGAACACATTATATACCATGTGTCCTGACATCTTGGTACATATTGGATGCAAAAAATAAAATTAACGCCCCAGAGAAAGACTAACGTATAAATGGACATTTTTTTATATAATGATTTTTGGCAAACCATGCATCTTTCAGTTATGGTGTCCCAGTTGATTGCATTCCAAAGAGTTCTAATAAAACAGAACTGACACTTTTATACTGAAGGAAAACGTATAGTCCTGTAGTTCAATTCCCCAAATTTGAACAAGACCTGTTATTTCTTTCAATGAACGCTAATTATTGGGTTGTCGGAAAAGTCATGATGTATTTTTTCTATGCAAAAATGTATTGTGACTTTTCCAACAACCCAACAAAACCAGCAGAACTCTATAATTGTCCTTGTTACTTACTGAAAGGACACCACCCCCAATTTGAACCTTTAACACCAATGGATAAAGTTGTCAAAGTAGCATTTGAAGACTTCCAGCAACTGCACTTTGGATTCCCACCATCATTAGGGGTTAGGTTTGTCCATAAAATGGTAGGAATGATATGACTTCTACTAATGAACTTCAAAGCAGGCTGAAGAGCTACCTGAATCATACCAACTTTTGCCAGATCTCTGTATTTCTCCATGGTGGCAATCAAGCCATTTACACAAATGATATGATGTTTATAGTGGTAAAACAACCTAATTTGTGCACTATTGTGAGCTCCCAGGACAACATCTCATCAGTCAGGGAAAATTATAAAAGCATTAAAAGATACAACAAAGTAAACATGGACACGTGATCAAAAACAAATCCTCTCATGCTAGATTGTCTGCGTCCAAACCCTATGTGATCTTAGGCACAATAATTAACTTCTCTGTTTTTCAGTTTCCTCATGGGTAAAATGGAGATTTCAATATTAGTTTACTTTCAGGGTGACTGTAGGAATGAAACAAGATTCTGTTTGGAAAGTGCTTACAATAGAATCTGGTACATAATAAGGATGCATTCTGTTTTAGTTCTTACTATTACATCTGCCTGGAAATATGAACTAAGTCTTGAAGCCAAAGAAGGTGTTTACTAGATGGATGAGAAGAGAACAGATATTCCAGGAAAAGTGAATATGTCAAAGAGATGAGAATGTGGGCAAGAAGTTTAGTGTGACTAGAGTGCAGTGTGAGCTGGATGGGGTTGGAGTTATTAGGAACCTGGACATACCAAGGGGCTACATCCTACAGGGCACCTCACATCATGCTAAGCCCTTTGGACAATACCAGTGAAATATTTTGAAGCTCATCAGTGTTTAAAAAGAAGAAAGAAGAAAGAGGGTCTCCCTGGTGGTGCAAGGGGTTAAGTCTCAGCTCTGTGAAGCTATCTTCAGCCACAGTGGGAGTTCAATCCCCAGCCAGGCAGCTGACTCAAATGGTACAGCAGACCGCTCCTGTCTCATCTGCTACTCCCCTCAGCAGTGTATTTCAGTAGATCCACCAGTTCTGCTCCCCACTCTGCTTCTGATGAATTCTCTCATTCTCCACACCTCTGGCCTGCACCCCAGTTCTTATATACATGAATAAATAAAATAAATCTTTAAAAAAAAGAAGAAGAGGGCCTCCCTGGTGGCGCAGCGGTTGAGCGCTGGGTTGCGAAGCTGCCCGCAGCCTCTGCAGCGCCGGTTCGATTCCCGGCTGCTCCCCGGCCACCAGAGGAGGGTCCCACATGGCGCGCAGACCTCTCCTGCCGCCCGCTGCTCCCCTCAGCAGTGTACTTCGGTCCTTCTGCCTGCTCTGCTCCCTGCTCTGGCTCTGGTGAATTCTCTCACCCTCCCGCGCTTCTGACTGTACCCAGTGCATGTATAAACGAAACAAACGAACAAACAAATAAATAAATAAAAAAAAAACATGCCTCTATAAAAAAAAAAAAGAAAAAAAAAAGTTCAAAAAAAAAAAAAAGAAGAAGAAGAAAGATAACAAGTAGTAAGTTGTGCTCCACTAGTCAGACTCTCTAAAAAAAGAAAAGTCAAGAACACTTCTGTACTATCTCAGGATCCTCTTTCTCTGCAGAGCTACCTAAAAGCACAAAGCACAAACGTGCACTAAAGCTTTTTATTAGTTCCATCAGGAATTGCAAGCACTGTTCTTTCTAGCAGTCATTCTTTTGGGAAGTTGTATGTGAAAATCTTACTAAGGAAGGAAAGTTCCTTGTGCAGTGTAAAGTTTGGTTTTTTAAGCCCGGATGTCAGTTTACCAGTCAGACAGAGGAAGGAAGCTACAGTTGACACTCTATTCGCTAAGTCTATGAATAGGGACCTTCATTTGCCAGTACAGTACAGGGCCATTCAAGAGCAATTAAATTTGGTTAAAATAAGAAAGAAATGCTTTTTAAGGAAAAAAAGGTTTGAGGGGATTGCAAAAGTTGATTGTGCCAAAGCACTTTTACACAGGTTAGTTTTAGTTCTCAATTGTCAAGTCGTATTTAAGCTGGTCACTTACTCTGAAATATGATAACCTTTCTTTTCTCTGAGCTCTTTCTCTTAAATTAATAGCACTGTCTCTAATTCCATGCGCAGCAAGCAAAGAGTTTATTTTACCAGATAACAGTAGAGGTCTGGTGATCAGCCAATGTCTAAAGAACCACTAGCCAACTCAGTAGTAGGCCAAAGACTGCAACTGATAAATAGATATTACTTAGTAAATCATGTTAAAATTGACTTTCATCGGCACTGTGAGCTAGGATTATCGATGTGGAGTTCTGACACAACTCAAAGTAGGAAAACAAAACCGACTTACCTATGAGAATAAAATCATACCGGGGTTTCGACAGAAGAAGAAATAATTATTTAGACATATTATTATATAAAAGGTGGTTTAAAATGGGAAAAATAGACTGAATAAAACTGAAAATAAATTACAAGAAAAAAATCCAAATTGAAGGAAATCATTAGATTACACTGGAATTTGCATTGAAAATTGACTTTTCAATGAGAGAATTTATGGAAGACTAAAACTTTTTGTAGCATCTATATATAACATCTTTTCTTTTTGCTAAGGAACAAAACATCAATGGTTAAAAAAAAAAAAGCCCTGGTCTCTCCCTACTTCCAGCCCAGGTCACATTTCTCCAGTATTAAATGAGGGAAGTGGAGGAGTAAAAGCAGAAATGCAGATCAGCTCTCAGCCTCACTCTGCAGCCTGCCATTAATTCCTAATGATTACACCAACTGCCCTTAATTATTTCTCCAAAGGGAGGAAGCAAAGAATGGCATATTTGGGATACAATAGAATTCTGGCTTTTAAATACCTAAATAATCACTAAAAAATTATACAAAATGATGGGGATAGCTCAGTATTTGTAAAATCCCACGCTTAAATAAAGTGTTAGATTTAATCATGAGATAAATATTTGCTTTCACAGTATCTTTTTCAGAATCCTAAAGACATGAAGTTGTTTTGTTTTTTTTTTCCCCTAAAGACAGAACTCTTCCTTTGCTAGAAATACTAAATCACTCCCGAAGATTGGACTTTTAGAAATAAAGGTAGAGGGGTAAAATAGGTCTTTCTTCCCTTTTCAAAAGTCCACATGTGGTGATAAAATTTATCATAGTTGTTGGCAATAAAATGGTCATGGTAGTCAATTAAGAGTAAGCACTTCCCTAAAATCACCTGCCTATTTCTCAGGTAGAAGGTGTCTATGTAGTTACAGCTACTTTGAAAATCTAAAAGAAGCAGCACTTTAATCAGAATATGCATGGATAAATGCTTTCCAAAGTTGTCCACATTTTTGGAAATAGATTATCTGACCCATATCAAATAATAATATATTTGCGATCTAGTGTATTAGTAAAAGTCATATAATTATATGTAATATATAATCATCTAATCAATCTAGTCAACTTGAAAAGCACAGAAATGTGACATTATTTGCAATAAATATATAATTTTCTTAGCTTTTTGAAAATTCAGTTTTTGTCTGGTCCTCTATTAGCAATTTTAGAGAGGATAAAAATCTGTGTTCTTAATATAGCTACAAGTATATACTTAATACAGTATACAGTATATTTCAGTGACTATTAAGCTTTCTTCTCTAATACAGATTATTTTCTAGAACCACATACTTAGGAATATTAACAAAATAAATTATCAAAAATTACCTTTCTTCAAATTTAGGGAATTGAAGTATGCATTATAATTCTATTTCTTTTCCAATTTTCTTTGAAGGCATTTTCACCTAATCCATTTTCTCACTAATCTAAATACTAGCACACATTTAAATTATATCAGGCTATTCCACAAAGTCTCAGAGTACTATCACTTAATGATATTTTAACACTACTACAAGGTTTCACTCTACTCATTTGAGAAGATCTTGAATATTAAAAGGGGATTTTTATGCTTGTATGGGAGTATAACAACTTCTCTGTGCCTTAATTTAATTACCTTATTAGGATGGTGAAAAGGTAAAACAGAAAAGTGATTTGTATAATTTTTATCTGTAGCATTCCTTTTTTCAAAATCTCATATGAACACCTTTCTTCCTTTCAAAGATTCCAGTTTTTAATTATAAACTCTCAACCACCTTGATTTGAGTCCATGTGTTACCACTAGTCAGTGCTTTAAAAAATTAACCAGGATAAAAGGAATTTGTTTCAGAATAGAAGCAAAGGTTTAGAAAAGAGAGGTGACTTCTTAGTTTTTCTGGGTCAGATAAATCTGAAAAGGAGCACAAGTTTGCCCTGATGTGTTTTAGGGATAACTTATCTTGAATAATATAGTCCTTCTATTTTAGTTACAAATGGAGGAAAACATGGAAACTAAAAGTTTAATTAAAAATAAGTTTTAAGCAATCATAAAATATACACATTTCTCATTTGTAATTTCATAATTTTGTTTAAAACTATGGACTGTCTCTTAGGGAGTAATTTTTACAAAGTCATCTGTCTGCTAGAATTAATTATGAAATTTACTATCACTTAGATTAAAAACTTAATTTCGAAACTAATAGATAATCATGTGAAAGTGTCTGTATTAACTGAATACACACATACACCTAAAATTGATATTATCTGTATAAAACATGCAGGAAGATGTTTCTCCTCCGATACCTATTTTAGTTCCCTATTTTGGATGTTGCCATATTTATTAATAAAAAAAGGACAGAGAAATACAATATTAATCATCTTAGCAAAAACCACACTTGTCAGAAGCATAACAAGTATGCTTGTGAGTAAGCAACTAATTTCTGATTAAGTAACCAAATGGACAAGCTCCTTAAAAAGGTGGATTTAGCACATACTCTGGAAGCGAGCACCATTTCACCTGCTGATCCCGGGCACTCAAAACAATACTCTAGCAGGGCTCACTAACAATTTTGTCAGGCTTAGAAAGTTCCGCATAAAATTAGTCAACTTTTTGCAAGACATAATATTGGTTTCACCACCAACAGTTGAGTGCCATTTTAGTGAAAAAATGTCAATTAATATTACTTTTTAGTACAAAATTGTAGCTATTACTTAAAACTCCTAAGCCATCTCTGCTAACACACAGTATAGCCACTGTAGATTCTAGGTAAATCTCAGGGACTAATTGACAAAGAAATCCATAAATTCCTGAGATAAATCATTTATGTTAAACATAAACAAACATGAAAATTAAATTGAAGATAATACAAATGAGTATATTATAAAATAATGCCACTTTATACTAAATCATAATAAATTATAAAATTTTCAAATAAGATTTCTAAGTTATAGAGTTTGGATTTGTAAAGAAAATTAATATGACTGCATAAGCTCATAAATTTTCTTTTAACCCATTCATTCCAAAAACTTTTCTCTGTTAGGTTAGATGTTTCAGCATTATAGCTATACTTTCTTTGGAATTCAATTTTATTAGGAGTCAGAACTTTTTAAGGCTTTAATATTTTTAATCAAAGAAATAAAAATTTTAGATGAAAACAGGGTCTATCTTAAATTATCTTTGGCTTTAGCAAGCAAATCACACCACTGCATTTCAGTGAAATCAATAAATTACAGTATGATGCTAGTATGTAGTACCTTTTTTAGAACTCAGAATAAAATCCTATACATTATTCAATTGCAAATCTAAAGGCTAATATGAGAATTGGATGATGGATTTTTTTTCCTTTTATTATGATTCTGGCCATTGTTTCCTTTTAAAGATCAGTATACTATTACTTCCCTTTTTTGAAATTTATTAAGTGATGAGAATGTTTACAAGAGCAGGTTGAAGTAAATAAGTTGCCTCCCACTTAGTACTTAGTGCCTAGCGAAAGGTGAAACAAATACCGTATAGTACAATATGAATAGCTAAGCAATCAGAAAATTCTCAAGATAGTGGATAAGCTATGACAAACAGAAATAACATATTAGCCTTAAATTTTGTTGTTTCACACATTATTTAGCTTTATAACAATAGGGAAGTTACTTTTTCCACACTGATCTGATGCACTACTGAAATGTTTGTTTAAAATGTTTCAAGTATGTAACTAGATGGAAAAAAAATAAAATTATGCATTGCAAGCATAGACATCCCATCTTTCTGAAAGATTCAGGGCTTTAAGGCAGGTCCAATGTGGCAAAGAAATATAAATACCTGCAGAGAAATAATCCCTGAACATCTTCAGAGGTGCCTCTTTGGAGTTTATATTTCATCTGTCTCCATTGAAGATAGTCTTAGTTTTTATATATTTTTAAATAAATAGCTGCCATCGTGATACTCTTGTCTACATGTGTGACAAGCTGGCAAAAAAAAAAAAAAAAAGGTCTATCTGTTCTTCCTTGTGTGTTCCTTCCCAGTATTACTGTAGTTAGAAGGATTTTAAGAGGCCTCATTTAGGAAGACAGATGCTTGAATTCCAAATAATAAATAAAACCAGCAGAGGGCAGAACTGCTGACAGAACTGACCAATCCAGCTGGTGACCAGGTACCAGAGGTAAAACACAAACTTTAAATGGATTTCATGTTCAAAGACTGTGCCATTTATTTCTGAAAAGTAGAAAGGAATGACTCAATAGAATTCATTATAGCATAATTCATTTCAAAATTCAAAGGCAATTCAAATAAGGATCTGACTTGTCACCAGGGTGTCACACAGATGAAAAATCCAGCACTGCCTGCGGCTCAGCCAGGTGAACACCACTAACTGTGAGGAAGAAATAGAGACCTGTTCTCAGAGTTTGGCCTCCGGGAGAGCTAACTCCCAGTAGGGAGAACTCAGATCTTGGCATCTACCATTGGCCAGACTCAGGTTTCTGCTAAAACCTGAGCATTTGGGTTGACAATTTCTTTCTCCCTCAGCCAATCCCCTCCACCCTGCTTCACGTTCCCCACTTTTCTGTGCATGCCTGACAAAGCTTGCTTTTTCACCCCAGACTGCACTGTACTCTCTCAACTCCAAAGGCGATCGGCTGCCATTCCTGTCTAGGCACCTAACGGACTGCTCCAGCCAGATGCCTTTGCAGGAAGGGCGGGGAGGAGAAGGGAGGAGTAGAAGAGGAGTGAAGTCGCTCTCCCTCCTCCGGTACTGACAGGGCTGCAGACTTCCCAGCAGGTCTAGTCATTGAATATTTGGTGGTGCCACGTAGGAACTTTTCCTCCCACCCCACCCCACGCCCCTTCCCCTTCCCTCCCAATCCCTATTACTCCACCCCCCATCCCATTTGCTTGGAGAGTTTCATCATTCTGCAAAAGAACTGCACGTCCAACCTGCAAGAAGGTGGGGGGGGGCGTATGATTGGGAGGAGGGGATTGAAATTCAGGGAAAAGTGTTTGTGTCCTAAATGCGTCCCTGACAATTTTCTCCACTTAAAATCTTTTCAAAATAACACACACACACACACACACACACACACACACACACACAGAGCTCTCAGTCTTCTAGATTCAGCCTCCTGCTTGCTTTCATAGCCCTAAAAGTTAAACTGCCTGCTTCTCACTTTGTTCCAAAGAACTTTACCAAGGTTCATTTCATACACTTTCTCTATATTTTCTCCTCGGTTCACTCTTAAAAAGATATTTCTGGGCCACCCTGGTGGCACAAGGGGTTAAGCACAGCACTATGAAGCAATCCACAGACTGCAGCACGAGTTCGATCCTGCGGCCGGCTGGCCGGGGAGCTACCCACATGGCACAGCAGACCTCTCCTATCTCACCCGCTGCTCCCCTCAACAGTGTTTCAGTCAGTCTGCCTGTTCTGCTCCCCACTCTGTCTCTGGTGAATCCTCTCGCCCCCCCCCCCCCGCATCTCTGGCCTGTACCCCAGTTCTTAAATAAATAAATCTTAAAAAAAAAAAAAAGAAAAGGTATTTCCATTACTCAAAATCTGAAGAAACCAGATGTGTTCAAAGGGCAGCCTAAGGACTGTTTCTCCAACAAAAGCTTTGCACAACTGCCCTTGTGTTCAAGGTAATATTTTTCCCCTTTTCAAAGACTCTGGAAAGTGGTGACCGGCATTTCAGCAGCCTCTGTGCCTGACAGATCTTTTTTCCTGCTACCACCTCTCCCATGACTGTCCCGCCTACATCCATCTCCCTCTCTGGTCTTCACTTTCAACCTGGTGGCACTCACAATCTGGATTTTATTTAGGAGAATTACATGGGGACTTGCTGGGGGAGGTAGGGGGTGGAGAGGGTGCCGGGCAGTGGGAGGGGTACAGAATGAGGGAAACCTCCAAGGCCATCTCCCACCTCCCCAAATCCGTTTTTCTCTTACCTCCTCTGACCTCTCTAGCCTGGAAGAGGAAAGTCAACGCGAGGGTCGTTACGGTGAAATCCCAGAGCCACCGTTTCGTTTTCCACCTAGAGGACCAGCGCTCCATCTCTGAACCCCGCAACTCACAACTGTGCACTCAACCCACGGAACTGCGGTTGCAGACCAACTTCTTCCCTTCACGGTCTCGTAAGGGGCGCTCGCTACACAGCCATTGGGGAGGGAGAGGTGGCCAAGTCAAAGGGCTTTTTCTTTTCAATTTGATGCTTTGCTTCCTTCCTCGTCTCTCGCCCCCTTCTCGCCCTCTGGGCTGGCCCCGCGCCGGGACCCTCCGATCCGTGCTCTGAGGGGCCCTGCTTTCAGACTGAAGGCAGATGAGGGGCTTCAACCAAAAATCTGAGATTGCTGCGTGCCCCTAAAGGCTTCATGCCGTCAGTGGGCCGGACGAGAGACTCCGGGCAGCCCCCCCCTCCCCCGTCCACCCCCCTCCAGCGCCCCCCTTAACTCTGGGCGAAACTGACAAGCCGCCTGAGGGTCAGACCCAATCAGACGCCTCTGGGACTGCCCGGAGCCCGCCCCCCTCGACTCCCTCTGCCCAAGAATCAGGGCTCCCGGCAAGCCCAGCCCACCAGGCACCCCCCCATCTCCCCACTCCCCCCCTCGTCTACCCAAATCCCGGAGCAGAAGTGGGAGGGAGTTATGGGGGACGCGTGCTTGGCTCCTGCACTTTGGGAATGAAAGGAATTGCAGGAGAGCCCCGGAGCCCACAGAGTTTTCAAGGCGCTTCTGTATTCAATAAAAGCAGCTACTTGTCTACTTGCACCGGTTTGTTGGTCTCTCGCTGGTCGGCGGGGGAGGGGAGGAGCCGGGTGTCTGATCCGCCACACCGCTGGAGTCCTGGGCTGGCAGCTGAAACCTTATCCTTGTGCAAAAATCTGCTTCTTATAGCAGACGTGGAAGCGGCGGGCTCATGGCTCTGCCTGCCTTGGAAATTACTGTTATTCTTTTTTATAAGCCAGGAATGAGAAAGACGGGATGAAATGGGGATGGGGAAGCCAAGAGGTCAAAACCCATTCCTTATCTTGCAGGAAAACTGCTTAAGACCTGAAAGTGACAGGTTTTTCTCGTAAGTGTTTAGATTCTGCATTAGCTTCATTCACACTTTCTTCACTTGGAGCTCAACTCTGCTCTGAGGCAGAGGAAAGACATGTATGGGATGAGTATGTTAAGGGGGTGAATAATTTGATTTTTTCCCCAGTTGATTCTGTCCTGAACCAGAATGAAGGAGAAGAAAGAAAAAAGACTAGCAGAGAGCTCCAAGTTTCTAGGCCCACATTCCTCACACCAAGGGCCTCAGGAATGGAAAACACCATCATTCCACAATGAAAATAATTAAACAGGTTTCTAAATTCCTTCTACTTACCCCTCCTCAAAGGAATCCACTTAAACCTGGAGTACAGATTCCCTGGCCCCTTTTTCCACATTTAAATTATTCCCTCCTGTTGACTCCTTATTACTCCCCAGTATTTCCCAAAATGTCTCTTTCAAAAATTTTCTGGCACAGAGCCCACTAAGGTGCCAGCATACCTAAGGTGCTCAATAGAGATGTTCTGAATGAATGAATACATTTTCCTGTTGACAAAGATTGGAGGAGTTTTAGGCAGGATATATGCTGAATATTTAACATAATTAAATATTTGAGAGTTCTCAACTAAGTTCATCAGGCACCTATGTCCACTAAACCTTAGGAACCCAGGTTTTTTTTTTTTTAGATATATTTATTTATGCATATAAGAGCTGGGGTACAGGCCAGAGGTTGGGGGAAGGGGTGAGAGAATTCACCAGATACAGAGGAGAAGCATAACAAGCAGATCTACTGAAATCCACTGCTGAGAGGAGCAGCAGGCGGGTCAGGAGAGGTCTACTGTGCCGTGTGGGTAGCTCCCTGGCCGGCCAGGGGGATCCAACTTGTGCTGCAGTGGCTGAGATCAGATTCATAGGTTGCTTCTTAACTCCTTGCGCCACCAGGGAGACCAGGAACCGTTTTCTGTTACTTATCAAAATCTGCCTCATGACTCATCAAATTATGTCAGATATTCTCTTCATGTGATTTAAGTTGAAGAGGAAGACAAAAGTGCTTAGGAACATGTATAATTACAATGCATATGTATAACAACATATTATAAGGAACACAATAACAACACATAAAATGAAGGTGATTAAAAAATATACAGAAAACAGGTCTCTGTAACAAACACCATTCCCATCTCAAGAAGTTTGCTTCTTGGGCCTCCCCTGGTGGCGCAGGCGGTTGAGTGCCGCACTGTGAAGCTGTCCGCAGCCTCTGCAGTGCCAGTTCGATCACAGCCCACTGGGCGAGGGTCCCATATGGCGAGCAGACCTCTCCTGTCTCACCTGCTGCTCCCCTCAGCAGTGTGTTTCGTCAGTCTACCTGTTCTGTTCTCTGCTCTGTCTCTGGTGAATCCTCTCACCCTCCCACACATCTGGCCTGTACCCTGGTTCTTGGATAAATAATCTTTAAAAAAAAATAAAGTTTGCTTCTTAACTAACAGGTTTTTGCCTCCCTCATGGCACAAGGGGTTGTCTCAGCAATATGAAGCTATCCAGGCCAGGGAGCTGACCCACATGGCGCAGCAGACCTCTCCTGTCTCGCCCGCTGCTCCCCTCAGCAGTGTATTTCAGTAGATCTGCCTGTTCTGCTCCCCACTCTGTCTCTGATGAATCCTCTTACTCCCCTCCCCCTGCTCTGTACCTCTGGTCTACACCCCAGTTCTTGTATGCATAAATAAATAAAATAAATATTTTTTAAAAATTACAGGTTTTAAAGAGTACCTTAATAACAGGTTGAAAAAAGTACCTTAAATTAGTAATGCTGCTGGAAGAAAGTTCAAGATGCCTGCTATCAACTGCAGAAAAATATCTCCAACCAGTTTTTCAGATTACAGCCTCAAGCTGTCAATGTAATATGGTGTTTGAACATGGACTGTGCAGTGGAAATATAAGTCAATGTGCCACCTCCTCATCTTTCACTTTCTCAAAATATTTATATGTACTTTTAGTTCTCAAACGTTAGCTCTCAAGCCTGATTTTTCTGCCCAATTCTCTTAAAGCTTATTTTCCACATCTTCTCTTAAATGAGCTTAATACAAAGTTTCAAAATACATATTTGTGAGGCTGCCAAAATCTTTAATCAACTCAATAGCTTAGAGAGAGTTACAGCACTCAGAGTAACATATAGAAATGGTATTCCAAATTGTTTCTCAGTAGCTCTCCTGATTTATTGAGAATTCCACGACCAGATCCTATTCTAGAAGGTGAGAAACGATGCAGTCAATCAAGCAGACCCCTCCTTCTGGTCGCATCTCAGACCTTCTTGCTGTGATGAAAGGGTCCTTTCAGGCCAAGTGTCTTGAGTGAATAGACTTATTACTACCTTATGCTCTCTGTACACTGTGGTCTAAATTCCTCTGGCCACTTCCCAGCTAGGCATAGCCTGGGTCTGAATTAATGCCTTTGGAAAGAAATATAGTAGATTCGTAGTAAGGATAATTAATTTTGCCTAACCCCTCCAGCCTATAGCAGCTGCCAGATCTAAAGACTCCCAGGAACCTGTCCATGGATTGAGAGGGGGTGACTTTAGTGAAAAGGATAATACTGAACAATAAAAGGAGCAGAGAGAAGCTGGAAGAAACCCACTTCACTAGCTTCAAATTCATGTGGGACAACTTATAAGTGTTATTGTTTTCTCTGCCACCTTTCAGGCATTCCTTGATAACTGCTCAAGCAAAAATTTTAAATGTACTAAATTATGACAGTTTTCCTGATATAGGTCTTTAATATGAAGCACAATTAGCAAATGACATCTTCTGTTTTTTCACACTAAAAAACAATGTTAAAGATACTTGTTCAGCTTTGTAGATTCATTTTGATAGCAAGCCTTTCATAAACAAGATGGAAAAAAGAGAATAGTCACTTCTTTTGTAGCATTATTTTAAATTGACTGTCTAGATTGGTTTGTCAGAGAAACTGAAATAATATTATAATAATTGATTAGGAGGTCAGACTAGGGAAACCTGAATGTACTAGATAATTTTTAGAGTTTATGGAACTTTATTAAATCTTTTGAAAAGCTCACAGATCTCTCTTAATTTCTCCATGAATCTTTAGGAATCAGGGGATTTCACTAATGTTTCAATAACCAAATTTCTGCACCAATGTTTCAATAACTTCAATTGAAGTATTGAAGTTTCAGTAACCAAAGTAGGATTGAAGAAACTTTGTCCATAGCTGGACAATCTAATATAAGTACTGGTAGAATCAGGGGAAGAAAAATTAGATTAGGCAGCAAGAAAGATTCATCACCTTTATATAATTTGTCAGTCATTTTTCTTCATTTATATTGATGCTTTATCCTTTCCTATTTTTCTTAGATAGAGATACCTTTTTCCCAAACACTTTACTATAACTAAAATCAGGATATTAAATTTGACTTATTGAATGAAAAACTCTAATAGTGATGGGAAACTGTTGCCTACATCAGAAATACTTAAAATGTTCAAAAGAAAATTGCTGTGGAGTACAATTCCTCTTTTACTATGCTTAATGGCTTAAATTTCTTGTCCTTTTCTGAACTTCAGGTCAATTATTTTAGGGAAAAAAATGACTAAGCAGTTTGACATTTACTTTACAGTTTTTGTAATACACGAGTGGCTAAAAGTTAGTCTCTGTTTAGAAGTGGAATTAGTCCCTCTTACCTCACAGAAGGATCATTGTATAATATAATGTGGGGGCAGAGGGAGGACAGAGCTTATTTCCATAGTGTAGCCTAGATCACAAGTACCCCACAGTGATGACTGGGTATTTTTCAGCATTTTTACTGTGAGTAGCATACATAACTTCAGAGGAATCCAAATTTAACCCAATTTCCATGACACAACAAAATCTTCGGATGCAAAATTTAGTCTGTTGGATTGCTGAAGGAGCCAACTCAGAGACGACAGACCCACTCTGTTTAAAAGAACCTAGCATACATCTGAAGACATGAAACTATGTCCTTAAATCACACACAATGTGAAAAATTACATGATTAAAATTAAATGAAGGACTCTAAAGTAAAATGAAATCTAAATGAACCACAAACAAGAAAGGGACTCTGGCTGTGTACATTCTTTTTTTAAAAACAATTTTTTAAATTTATTTTTGCAAAAAAGAGCTGGGATACAGGCCAGAGATGAGGGGAAAAGAGGATTCACCAGAGACAGAGTGGGGAGCAGAACAGGTGGATCTACTGAAATATACTGCTGAGGGGAGCAGCGGGCGAGACAGAAGAGGTCTGCTGTGCCATGAGGTTAGCTCCATGGCTACCCACTCAGGCCTTGGAGGTGATAGTACTGAGACTTAACCACTAGGCCACCAGGGAGACCCCATCTTTATACATTCTTAATTAGCTATACTCATAGGAAGCTATAATAGTTGTTCGTAATTGTCCAAAGAGAGAAGGGGGTACAGGGAACACAATGATTTAGAGCAAAATCTTAAATATTTTTTGGACATCTGTCAAGATAGTTTTTCTCTGTTATCTTTTTCTTCTTAATTGAATGGATTTAGCCCTCACTAAGCTCCTGTGTGTTGGCAAAAATATAAGACATTTTTCAAAGTGGCTTAGGATGACTTCACCATTTAAATCAGTAGAAGATAGGATTTTAAACATTTTATTAAAACATGGCCCATGGCTAAAGGAAGTACTACACAAGGCATATATATCCCAATGATGCTTCACTATATATGGAGGAGCAACTGTCATTTGAATAGTATTTCCTTGATTTACACTGGTTGTTCCTAATAAGATAAGTTTGGGATTTTAGCTTCTTCGAAGGGATTATTTACTCCTACGAATTTACTCAGAACAAATCCACAAGTTATTTTTTAATTTAATTTTGGTAGCAAAATGAGAAAATACAAATAATTCAAATAATTTTTCTTTGACATCTATTATTTCATAACAAATAATAAAAAAGCAACAAGATTAGGAACTACATAACACTTTCTAAAATAAGTAGATTGTTCTTTTCCACTTTTTCCATGTCTTTATACATTAACTCTAATAACATTTGTCAGTATTCTTCATTTAAAATGAATATTATTTGCAGAAAAGCATATGTAATCTGTTTTGTGCTTCTACCACCTATACCAATTAATTTAGTCTTGAAACCAAATGCATATGCTTCAAAGTCTGAAGAGTCAGTTACATAAAACAGATTTTGGAATTATATGCACTCCTTCTGTTATTTTTATGATGGTTTCATATATTCTCTTGATGCTACAACAAATGCCAAATATAAGAATTTAAGACTGGTGAATATGGTTAAATATGGAAATAGATCTGATTTTAAAAACATCTGTGATGAATAGCTCCAGCTTAATTTGTTTTGCAGATTGTCAGTTTTTAATAATCCTCCCAATATTATATTTTCTGCCTGTACAGGCATGGCAAAATTATTGCACACTCAAATGCCTGACAAACAATAGAGGCTATTTCAAAAGTTTTCACACTCTTAGCTCGAAAGACCATAAAATCACAGAGGACTTAAAGAGTTACATAATAAACAAAATTTAATAGAAAGGTATACTTTTGTAAGCAAAATACTGTAACAATAACTTTTCTATTTAAAATACTTAATGGATTTTTTGTTCATTTTCATTGCATCTTCATGAGATAGGAATGTGGTAGTTTTAATAGTTTCATTTTCAGGATGAGGTAAGGGACACTCAAGTTCAGATGAGGAATACAGAAACAATATGTAAAAAAAAGTATATTTTCCCATTTCTCCTTCTTAAATTTTTACAAGTGAAGTATTTTGAGGACTTTTTTTTGTATTTCATAGTAGTGTATTTAATTATTGTATTTCATTAGCTATTGCATTGTTTTCTTATAGATTATTAAAATGTATAAAAGATCTCCAGTACTGAAAATCTTAAAATAAGGAGAGGTAATGTTTGTGGCCATATTTAGTCTAAAGAAAAATCCATGGACCTCCCGGTGGCACAGCAGGTTAAATGCAGTGCTGTGAAGCTGCCCGCAGCCTTTGCAGCACTGGTTCGATCCCTGGCCAGCCAGGGAGATTCCCACATGTCATGACTTGGCAGACCTCTCCTGTCACGCCCGCTGCTCCCCTCAGCAGTGTATTTCGGTCCTTCTGCCTGTTCTGCTCCCTGCTCTGTCTCTGGTGAATCCTCTCACCCTTCCACACCTCTGTCTTGTACCCCAGTGCTTGTATAAATAAATCTTTAAGAAAAAAAAAGAGGAAAATCCATAAATCTAATTAAGGTATTATATCTTTGAATAGACATACTTTTCTTGACACTTAACCTTAAGTGTGTATTTCAGTTCTGCTTTAAAACACTAAAGATGGGCCTCCCTGGTGGCACAGTGGGTTAAGTCTCAGCACTATGAAGCTATTGGCAGCCACTGTAGAATGAGTTCAATCCATGTGGGTTAGGGAGCTACCCACATGGTGCAGCAGACCTCTCCTCTCTGTCCCACTACTCCCCTCAGCAGTGTATTTCAGTCAGTCTGTCTGTTCTGCTCCCCACTCTGTCTCTGGTGAATCCTCTTGCACCCCCACCTTTGGCATCTCTGGCCTACACCCCAGCTCTTGTTTGCATAAATAAAATAAATCTTTAAAAAAAAACTAAAGAAGACATGATTTTGACCATTAATTTAAAGACTGGAACATTAGATATGAGTCACACTATCCCTGAGACCCATGTTGGATTGGACTCCCACGATGTTACTGGCAATACCATGGATCTCTCACCAACCTGTAATGAAGATGAAACACCAGTATCTCCCATGAAATTAGACTTTTTAGGTGTAGCCCATCAAAACAAAGTTTGACATAGTCCATGAAACAGAGTTTGTTGGAATTTTTAACTGAAGCAGGAGTCAACCCTTCAGAAAAATTAGTCCTACAGACACAGGTCCTACCCAGGTCAGACCTCATCTGTACCATCTCATGATAAGAATCCCACATATTTACCTAATTTCCCAAAATCTTTGTAGCCATCAATGTGACTATATTTGAGATATGCTCTGTAAAGAAATTATTATGGTCACAAGAGTGAGTATTTAATCCACTGGGACTGGTGTCTTCATAAGACTGGCTTTCTTTATAAAAGGAAGACACCCAGTGAATTCTACTGAGCCTTCAAAGAGGATCTAACACCTAATCTACTCAAACTCTTTAAAAAATAAACAATTGAGGAGAGAGAAAAATCATATGATTCTATTAAGTTTGTATATTCATGTCAACATGGGTTTTGTCCAGGTACTCTGGTTTCCTCCCATACTCTAAAGATATGCACATTAGGCTCACTGGCAAGTCTCCTACTCCTAATAAGAGTGAGCGAGTGAGTGAGTGAGTGTGTGAGTGTGTGTGTGTGTGTGTGTGTGTGTGTGTCCTGTGATGAAATGGCATCCTGTCGAGCTTTGTTTCCCAACTTGCATCCTGAGCTGACAGAATCACTCTTGAACCCGAACTAAATTTTTCATAATTTATGTTTTTTAATTTAATTTTATTTTATATATTTTTACATCATTTTTCATTTTTGCACAATGTATGCATTTTCATCTTGGTTATATTCCCTATACAATTCCCATCCACCGTGTTTTGATCCTACTCCCTACTCCCTTTACACACCCCCCCACACTGGTAGTGTGTCTTTGGTTTATAGTTGCTTGTTGATTTTGATTTTTACTTTATTATAATTAGTCTTTTCCCTGGTTCCTTATTTAGGTTTTCTAAACTCCTGCTATGAGTGAGATCATCCGGTATTTTTCTTTTTCTTTCTGGCATATTTCACTGAGCATGATCCCTTCCAGCTCCATCCATGTTGCCGCAAAAGTTTATCTTTTTGGATTGCCAAGTAATATTCCATTGTGTATATGCACCACATCTCCTTGATCCAGTCATCTATTTTTGGGCATTTGGGTTGTTTCCATAGCTTAGTTATTGTAAATAGTGTGGTTATAAACATAGGGGTGCAGGTGCCCTTTTGAATTAATGTTTCTGTGTCCTTTGGGTACATACCTAGGAGTGGAATTGCTGGATCATATGAAAGCTCCCTCTTTAGCAGGTTAAGGAATCTCCACACAGCTTTCCATAGTGGTTGGACCAGTTTGTACTCCCACCAGCAATGCAGGAGAGTTCCTTTTTCTCCACATCCTCACCAGCATTTTTTGTTGCTAGTGTTTTTAATATGTGCCATTCTCACTGGTGTGAGATGGTATCTCATTGTAGTTTTGATTTGCATTTCCCTGATTACAAGTGATGTTGAACTTTTTTTCATATACATGTTGGCCATTTGCATTTCCTTTTTGGAGAAGTTTCTTTTTAGCTCTTCTGCCCATTTTTTACTGGGTTATTTACTTTGTTTTTGTTTTGTCTCATTGGCTCTTTGTAGATTTTTGTGATCAGTCCTTTATCATTAGTGTTGTGTGCAAAAATTTTCTCCCAATCGGTGGCATGTCTCTTTGTTTTGGTTACTGTCTCTTTTGCTGTACAGTTCTTTAATTTGATGTAGTCTCAGCTGTTTATCTTTGCCTTCACTATCAGTGCTTTGGGTGATGTGTCTTTAAAGATGTTACTGAGGTGTATGTCAAGTAGTGTTTCACCTATATTTCCTTCTATATATTTTATGGTTTCAGGTCTTATGCCTATTCTTTAATCCATTTTGGTTTGGTTTTTGTGCATGGTGTGAGTAGTAGTCAAGCTTCATTCTTTTGCATGTAGCGACCCAGTTTTCCCAGCACCATTTATTGAACAAATTTCTTTTGCTCCATTGCATATTCTTTGCTCCTTTGTCAAAGATTAGTTGACCATATATCTGTGGATTTATTTCTGGATTTTCTATTCACTTCCATTTGTCCATGTATCTGTTCTTGTTCCGTTTTGATAAATAATCAGTTTTGATTATTATGACTTATGTATAGTTTGAAGCCTGAAAGTGTGATACTTCCATTCCCTTTTTTTTTTTTTTTTTCAGGAGAGCTTTGGCTATTCAGGGTTGTTTGTGGCTCCATATCAAAATTTCATCAATATTTGTTCTATCTCTTTGAAAAATGTCATTGAAATTTTTATTGGAATAGCATTGAATCTGTAAATTTCTTTTGGTAGAATGGCCATTTTAATAATGTTAATTCTTCCAATCCATGAGCAGGGGATGTATTTCCATTTCTTTGTGTCTCCTTCTATTTCTTTTAACAGTGTTTTATAGATTTCTTTGTATAGGTCCTTTATCTCTTTTGTTAGGTTTATTCCCAAGTATTTGATTTTTTTTTGTTTTAATAATAAAAGGGATGGTTTTCTTGATTTCTTCTTCTTCAGATTTATTGTTTGTGTATAGGAAGGACACTGATTTTTGCGTGTTGATTTTGTACCCTGCTACTTTACTAAACTGGTTGACTAGTTTGATTAGTTTTTCTGTGGAGTTTGGGGTTCTCTATGTATATTATCATATCATCTGTGAATAGTGATAGTTTAACTTCTTTCTTCCCTATTTGGATTCCTTGTATGTCTTTCTCTTGTCTTATTGCACTGGCTAGGACTTCCAGTATTATATTGAAAAGCAGTGGTGAGAGTGGACATGCTTGTCTTGTTCCAGATCTTAATGGAAATGTTTTTAACTTTTCACCATTGAGAATGATATTGGCTATGAGCTTTTCATATATGGCCTTTCATATATGATGTTGAGGTATGTTCCTTGTATCCCAAGAATTTCAAGGGCCTTTATCATAAATGGGTGTTGTACTTTGTCAAAAGCTTTCTCAGCATCTATTGATATTATCATATGGTTTTTATGTTTCTTTTTGTTGATGTGTTGTTTTACATTGATTGATTTTTGGATGTTGTACCATCCTTGTGTCCCTGGAATAAATCCTACTTGGTCATGGTGAATTATCTTATGGATACATTGTTGGATTCTGATAGCTAAAATTTTATTGAGGAATTTCGCTTCAGTGTTCATTAGAGAGATTGGCCTGTAGTTTTCTTTTTTTGTGTTGTCCTTGTTTGGTTTTGTTATTAGTGTAATGTTGGCATCATAGAACATGTTTGGTATTATTCTTTTTCCATCGTACTTCTCTTTCCTTTTCTGTTTTGGTTCTTTTTATTTCTGTGTCTTCGAGAGCACTTATTCGTTCTTCCATTTCATCTATTCTGTTTTCATTGCTTTTCCAAGAGTTCTTTACTTCCTCCATTAATCCTTTGATCTCCTGTATTTCTTTCCCTTCCCTCTTTGAGGACTCAATTTCATTCTTCTGATCATTGATTATTTTTCCCATATCATTTTTGACTTCTTTCAGTTTTTTAATCATGGCAATTTTAAATTCTCTATTGGGAAAGCTCAGAAGTTTTTCCAAGTCACTGTCGTTGCAGTCTTGTGGTTGATTTTCTTTTCATGGTATGTCCTTTTCCTGAGAGCATGCTTGGTTGCTTGTAGTTTTTCTTCTCCCTGCTGCTTGTTTTCTGATTTGTCCTATGCGTTGGGACATTGTGTTGCTGGTATTAGCTGGCATCTCTTTGGTGAGCTCCTTCTGGGATGTCGGAAGTTCTGACAATTTTGGTGAGGTCGGAAGTGAACCTCCCTATCTTAAAGATGGCGTGTCTGGGGGATTTGCCCCTGCACGGGCGGTCAGCCCTGGAGGTGGCTTGATCCCCCTCTGGGCTCCCTCTTGCAGCAGTGTCAGGCCCGGCTTCTGAGGGGTGAGAGTTCACCTCTGACTATGGGGACCGCCCTTTCTCAGTTCCACACAGTTTAGGTGAGGTCTTGATGGACCCTCCCTGTCTCAAGATGGCATAATTTATATTTAATAGTAAAGTGTTTTGGATCTCTATTAAGAAGTTTGGTGATGTTTTTGACACCAGAAATATATCACAGAGACTTAACTTTATTTATATCGATTAATCTATGGTAAAATTAGTGTCGTCATATGTCATTTCAATTAAAATCTCAGTTTCCAGGAATATATCCATGACATTATGTGAGAACTTACTACATTGACGAATGGAATAAAATCAAAGACCAGATATCAACTCATATATTTATGACACACTGATTTTTGACATGGGTGTCAAGACCCTCCAATAGGGGAGGAATATTCAACAATTGGTGTGGAAACAAATGTATTCACATATGCAGAAAAATTAAGTTAGATCCTTAGCTCATATAATATACAACCATTAACTTAAAATTATATATGAGCTAAAATCAAATAAGAGCTAAAATGATAAAGCTCTTATATGAAAATACAGCGGTGATATCGCCAATGTATTCTTATATATGACACACAAAAATCTGAATAACAAAAGAAAAATCAGATAAATACAACTTAATGAAACAAAACCTTTCATGCTTGAATGAACACATTATAAAAAAGGGGAAAAACAGCTTAGAGAATGAGAGAAAATATCTGAAAATAAGATATATGAATAAGGTCTGTATAAATTATATAGAGAACTTTCTCCCCTCAACAACAAACACCCCAATTTTAAAACGGCAAACTACTTTAGTATTTCTGCAAGAACATATACAAATTGCCAATAAGCACATGAAAACATGCTTAACATCATCAGTCATTATGGAAATACAAGTCAAAATGACATTGAGATATCACTTCACAACCACTAGAATGGATATGATTAAAAAAGAAAAAGAAAACAAGTGTTGACAAGGTGGAAGTAATTGAAATTGACACTTATACTTTGCTGGGGGGAATGTTAACTTCTTTAGCCTTGTGGAAAATAATTTTTTGGGTCCTCCAAAAGTTAAGCACGGAATTTTCCCTGCCCAGAAATTTTATGTGTATGTATGTAAAACCCAAAGATAAAACATTTGTTGTAATTTGTTCACACATATGTTCATAGCTACAATAGCTCAAAACTGGAAACAACCCAAATGCCTACCAACTGATGAATGGATAAACACACTGTGATTATATATATATATATATGTAATTAATACTGTTTAGCCATAAAAAGGAATCATACTACAATATGTTATGTGAAGCATTAAGCTAGGTGAAAGAAACAAGACATAAAAAGTCTCATATTGCATCATTCACTTATATGCAATATCTAGTCATATTTTGTGAAATCCATAGGGAAAGAAAGCATATGTATAGCTGCCATGGGCTGGGGGAGAGAAAAGTAGAAGAATACCTGCTAAATGAGTATATGCGATGTATTTCAGAGGTGTGGACAACAGTTTTGAGCGACATAGAAGTGGTGTTTGCACAGCATTATAGTTGTATTCAATGTCACTCAATTGTTTATTTTAAAATGCCTATGTCATATAAATTTTACCTTAACTAAAATAAACTTCATATTTTTGGGTGCTTTTTTTGGATATATTAAAAATGTCTCAAATATATGAGCAAAACAGTATGTAACAAAAACTAGAATGCATTTGTTCAACAGCAAGCACTTTAGAACAAAGAGAAAATAGTGCCAAAGATTTGAAGGATAAAAATTCAAACAAATTGCACAGCTCCAGAGGGTTATTATTGAAGGGAAAATACAGATGTTTCTAACATTTCTCAAGTTCTGATTTTAGTAGAACCTCTCTCAATAATAAAACAGAAAATACTGTTATTTTGTGTGTGGTCAGTAAAAGAAAGATGTACTACAGAATCCTCAATAAAAATAGCATTTTTTTGGAAAAACTATTTTAGTATCCTGCTTTGACAGCAATAAAGAAAAAATGATTTTGAAGCTATGTTCACCAATATTGCCATATGAAATATTCATTTCCAAAATTACTCCTAGACAAACCACTGCGGTAAAGCAGTTGTAGCTAAAAAGAAAAAATAAGTCATCAACGTGAGTAATTTCATAAAAAAGATAGACTGTAGAATAGGCTATCTCTTCCTTTTTTGCTTGAAATATATGCAAATTAGATGTTTTAATTACTCAATATGAATGTATAAGAAAGCAATGTTATGTCTGTTTTTATAAATAAATGTTATTAGAACTTGCATAAGCAAACTTAATTTATTATAATTCATAACGCAATAAATAGAGTAATATATAAAAATATCTGGTGACAGTTAGAGCAGGGCAAACAGAATTAAAAGTATACATTTTTCTGGTATCACACTTGTGCCCAAAAAATTATTCTGAATTCACTAAATTTTTTTGGTACTACGTGATTGTCAGTGTTGTTCAATCTGGCAAATAATTCGATGTAGTGTGCTGAAATAGTCTTTCAAGGAAAATATGACATTTAGGAATAGCTAAGAAAGCAATGACTTAAATAGAAAATTATGCTAAGGAGAGAGTGCTTTGAAGGCATGCATATGGAAATGTTTCTGTCATTATGTAATCAATGCCAAAATGCACCTGTGCTAGCTATAAAACTTTCATATCTACACTCATTAAAAATGGAAACATATTCTTTTAGCTGTCTAAAACTGTTTAAAGATGTTTAGTGGGTTAGAAGCCACACTTTTCAGCAGTGCAGTTCTTGTTATTTGGGTAAATGGAATGCCCTTCCTGTCCTTTTTAAACAGTCCTCTCTAGTGTATTCCATTCTTAAACATATCCATTTTCAAATGTCTATTTTATCTGACCTTTTGATGCATTCTTCCATTGCCTCTACAGAAAATCTAGCATTTCTACTTCACTTTTATAGCTTTCTATGAGTCTAGAACCTATCTTATCACTAAATCTTTGAGTTCTTGCCAGGGTTAAATCATGTAACATAGACGAGTGCTACAATATGGGCAAATTCTCATTCAACTTCCTCTTCTGTTTCCTTCACATAGCAAACTCCTGTTCCATGTAAACGTTCCTAGCTCCTGACCATACAACTTCTCGCTGGTCACTTCAAATATCATAATGCTTTCCAGAGAACCAAAGAAAACATCTATTTATAACTTAGATGCAAACTCAGATTTGAGTTACGCATGTTACAAATTTCTAAATGTTAGATTTAGTGCATTTTTGTTTGTTTGTTTGCTTTTAAACATATGTAAGAAAATAAAATTCTCAATGAGTTTCAAGGTGGCAGAGAAATTCAGTGTGAAGTTCATAATGGAACCCAGATATCCTGTTTCCTGCCTACATGTTCCAACAACTGAATTTCCTTGGTTTCCACTATGTTTTGTGAGCATTAAATTCAATTAAAATACAAATTACTCTAAGATATAACACATTCAATTATTCTGATAATATGCAAAACTAAATATTTAATGGTTTTTAATTCTGTGAATCTACAGAAAATTATTCTATTTTTTCCTTCTTTTATTGAGGTAACATTGGTTTAGCAATACTGTATGAGTCAAGAGTTAGAGAACCCCATCCCTTCAAGATATATGTCATCACACCACACCCGCCATAAAGTACTAATTTAGCACTCCACACTCCCCCACTGGTAGCCTCAATTCAATAGATTTCTAGAATTTTTTGTTGATGTTGGTTCCTTTGTCTGACCATTTGCTTTGTTTCTTTATAATCAACATATAAATGAATCCATCTGGTATTTGTGTTTCTCTTTCTGCCTTCTATCATTTAGCATTATCCCCTCTAATTCTTTTCATGTTGCCTCAAATGGCAAGAATTATTCCTTTTTAATAGGTGAGTAGTAGTCCATTATATATACATAGCACATCTTCCTAATCAACTTGCCTGTCTGTGGGTACTTAGGTTGTTTCTATAGCTTGGCTACTGCAGTCAGTGCTGCAATGAACACAGGAGAGCATACATCTCTTCAAGTTTGTGGTTTTGTATTCTTTTGGTGGATACCTGGGAATGGTATTGCTAAATCATATGGTAGATGTATTTTTTAATATCTTGAGAAAATCTCCATGCCATTTTCAGTTGGGACTGGACCAGTCTATATTACCATCATCAGTGTTGGAAGATGGCTTTTGCTCCACTTCCTAGCTAACACTTTTTGCTTCTGTTTTATATATTTGCTTCTGTTATATATATATATATATATATATATATATATATTTGTATATATATAGCGCATATTATATATTTGCATTTCCCTGATGACAAGGGATGATGAGCAATTTTTTATGTGCATGTTGGCCATCTGTATGTGTTTGCTAAGTGTCTGTTTAGCTCTTGTGCGCATTTTTTATTTGTTTTCTTTTTGTTGAGTCATGTGAGTTCTTCATGGACCTTAAATATCAGCTCCTTGTCAGATGTATGATGAACAAATATTTTCTCCCATTCAGCAGGGTGTCTTTTTGTTTTCATAATAGTTTCTTTCTCTGAGCAGAGACTTTTTAGTTTGATATAGTTCCATTTGTTTTTATTCACTTTTGTTTCTCTTGCTGTTGGAAATAAGGCCACAAAAACATCACTGTAAACAAGTCATGGGGTGTTTTGGCTACAGTTTCATCTATGTGAAAATAGGGCTATTACCCAGAATTAGGATTTTTATCAGATATAACCATTCTATTATAGACATCTATTTATGTGTCAGAGTAAGCATCTAATTACAGAGCATCTGGTCTTTGTCAAATGGGTCACCTTGTACTTGTCCATGAGTCTCCTCCTGCCTCCTTGTAATCTGAAGCCCTTATCCTAATACTTAGTTTGGGAAATATATACACACACACGTACACACACATACAGAAATAATACACATGTAGACTTGTCATTTGGAAAAGTCCAGATTTAAAAGACTAGGTCTCACACTGTTACTATTTAAAAATTATACAGATGATTACATTTTCTTAAGGATAGTTTTACATTTTGGGTAATTCCAGCAAAAACATATGTGTCTAAGAATCTGTCCTCAGAAAATTCTTTGTGTGATAATATTGAAAATGCAGCATGTAGAAAAAGAATTTGTGCTGGATTTCTTAGAAATGAAAATGACCTTTTTACCAACTTAGCCAGGTACTGTTATTCCAAATTTTAATGAGTTCCTCAAGAGACTTGTATAATACAACAGAACCTGTGTCATTCAGATCTTCCTGCCAAAGTAGAGTCCAATATCTATCATATTTTAAGTGTATTTATGCTAGCACTCAAATATAATAGCTCAGTATATATCTATAGTAATTTATGTATTATATACATTATAGGATTGACCACCTCAAAAAAATATTTATACAGCCCTTTTCCAAGATGTTCAGAGCTGGCTTTTTTCTAATAGGTATAACCTTAGTATGTGGATTTAAGGTCAATTGAGGAAGCCCCATTGGCCTCTAAAGGAGCTGTTATCATAATCTAAGAATGCAGATTACCTTGATTTAGGAACAGTTCTAGAAATAACTTTTCATTGGAGAAATTATGTTAAATGAGGACAAATATTCAGAAGTAAGGTTCTGTCACATGAAATCATCCCTTCTAGACATGTGAGATCCCTCTTCTCTTCTTAATACCCCAGGCCTCTTAGTCTTTATTTTCTCATCTTGAGATAAATCTCTGGGTTTGTTCCATTTGCTTTATAATTTATAGTCATGTGAATTCTCCTTACAAGTTATTAAATTTCCTCTTTTCTTCCTACTAACCTGTTGGTGTTAATTTGTTTCATTGTCTAACCCAAGAAGAACCCAAAGAGGTAGAAAAATTTGTCCCTATACACCAACAATATTTTTATCTATTTTATGTTTTGGTCTTCCCGCTAGAATACATGCTTCCTAATTATAGGAATTGCATAGAGTCAAACAATTTGAAATTGCCAAATCTCATAGAAGTGATTATTAACTACTAGAGATATAACAATTCTTCATAATTTCAGGCAAATGTTTTGCTAACTTATGATCTTCATATGAATGATATTTACAAAGGATCTATGATTAGCTTGTCATTTTGAAAGCTGGGTAGGAGGAAGTCCCACTTGGTAACTGAACTCTGGTATTGCAGGTGAATTTTTCTCCTTAAAAAGGCTATGAAGAATTCCAATGAGAGCAAAATTTGGTCAAGATAATGTGTCTCCCTGGTGGCGCAAGAGGTTAAGCACTGCACTATGAAGCGATCCCCCACTTCTGCAGCTCTTGTTCAATCCCCTGCCAGCCAGGGAGCAACGCACATGGCACCGCAAACCTCTCCTGACTTGCCTGCTGCTCCCTCAGCAGTGTACTTCAGTCAATCTCCCTGCTCTGTTCCCCACTCTGTCTCTGGTGGATCCTCTCACCCCCCGCATCTCTGGCCTGTACCCCAGCTCTTGTATGAACCAATAAAAAATATTAAAAAAATATATAATTTAGTACTTTAAACAAACTTGTGTTTAGCAAAACACTGACTTCTTTTTATTTATCCAGAAAAAGGGTTTGGTTTCAATGTGCCATTTACTCAAACAAATGCAGCCATTTTAAATGCAGATTTAAAATGGAAACATTTTAATCTCTGTAAACTCTAACAATGTGCGCAAATGGCCTGAGGTCTTTTCCACCAACAGCCACTGATATTCAATTTCTTGGAGAACAACAATTATTATCTTCCTTGTGCCAAAACTCATACCACAAAAGATGTAACTCATTTTCCTCCTGTGTAGAACATTCAAGAGCTCTTATCCCTGATATCAAGGAATATAATTTGACTATTAACGATCTTTTCATTTGCTCTGTATCAGTCACATCTGCTTTTGATGACACTGTTTTTCAGCAGCCTCTCCACCTATTCAGAAGCTCACTTAAAATAACATTTTTATGTTTTATTTTAAAAAAACAGAAAATACAAAAATTGTACACAATAAAACAAAAATTACCTGTAATTCTATCTTTTGCACACAATAAGATGTTTAGTATATTCCTCAGAATTCTGTTTCTACTCATGTTTATACATCAGACTTGATCTTACATGATAACTTGCTTTAAATAAATTTTGAAAGTTTTTTATATATTTCTATCCTCTGATTTTTGACATCAAAATAATGTTCTCCCTTGACAGCATGTGTTTATCCTGCATAACATTTTAATTACTGCATGTTATTCCATCATTTCAATGTGCCTGGATATATTTAACTTACATATTGGATAATGTATTTTTCCCAATTAAAAAATATACATCTATCACTGACAATCTAGGCAAATGTTTTGCTAACTTATGCTCTTCATATGAATGATATTTACAAAGAATCCATGATTAGCTTGTCATTTTGAAAGCTGAGTGGGAGGAAATCCCACTGGGTAATTGAACTCTGGTACTGCAGGTGAATTTTTCTCCTTAAAAAGGCTATGAAGAATTCCAATGAGAGCAAAAGTTGGTCAAGATAATGGGCCTCCCTGGTGGTGCAAGGGGTTAAGCACTGCACTATGAAGGGATCCACCGCCTCTGTAGCATGTGTTCGATCCCCAGCCTAGGTCAATCCTATGTTACTATCGAGTCTTCCAGATCTGACAAAGACACACTACTATCAATTATGGAAAGACAGCCCATGTCATCCATAGCAACAGAGGCTATAACCAGGCTTCTATTAAGACTCTTAGATTACGATTAAAACCATGTTTGTGGTATATAGTAAAAGTCACTCATTATTGTTTTAATTTAAAAAACTTTGGTTAACTTAATTTGATAAACACTGGTATTTATCTATGTATCATCCATCCTTTGACTCTGGAAATTATTCCTGTTAGCATCTATTGTCAAGTTTTTTCTGTGGTATTGTATCTTTTTATTAATTTATGAGGTTTTTATAAGTTAAAATTTGAACCCTTATTTTTCCCTATATACATGTATATATATATATATATAATATATATCCTAAATTTCCAGTTTTTCATATTGTTAAATTCTGTTATGATGTTTTTGATGGACTAAAATTTAACATTTTATATAACCAAAGCTTTACAATATTTTTGTTAGTGCTTTTGCCAAAAAAGCACAATATCAATATTCATATGTAATTATTTGTGTTTAATTAATTTTTTTAAGATTTATTTACTTATGTATACAAGAGCCAGGGCACAGGCCAGAGATGCGGGGGATGAGAGGACTCACCAGAGACAGAGTGGGGAACAGAACAGGCAGACTGACTGAAATACACTGCTGAGGAGAGAAGCGGGCAACACAGGAGAGGTCTGCTGCGTCATGTGGGTTTCTCTCTGGCCAGCCAGGGATCGACCTCATGCTGCAGAGGCCACAGAGGCTGCGGATTGCTTTATAGTGCAGTGCTTAACCCCTTGCGCCACCAGGAAGAAGGCCTGTGTTTAATTTAATGTCTTTCTCTTTAACTTCTTATACTTAGTAGTAATATCTGAGGTAATGATCTAACCACATAGTTTTTAAATAATATATTATCCAAAACTTTGTATTACTTATCTATCCTCAGTTTGAAATATAACTTTTGTCATGTATTTATAACTTAAATGTATTTGGACATAATTAAGACTTTATGTTGTTTTATTATTTATTTGTCCACTTTTGCTTCTCAAACACTCACATTTATTTCTGAAGTTTTATTTATTTGTTTGTTCTTCAAATATAAATTAAGTGCCTACTGTATAACAGGTACTATTCTACAACTTATCAACTACTATATACATCAGTGAGCAAAAGAAACAATATATTCCAATCCTCAGGCAATTTCCACTAAAGCTTTATATCATAGTAGATTATATTAGTGTTCAATTCTATTAATGTTGATGACCTACACTGTATGAGAACTATTTTTCCACCTATAGATAATATGAGCAATGGTACCCCCCCTTTCTCTCATACACACACACACACACACACACAGACACACCAGATGATCAGACATACAATTCATAAAAGATTCCAGAGCCAGGTAAATATGAATGAGACAAGAAAAGAATTGGTTAAGTGATCAGTAATTTTTCTGTGTGTGAATAAAAATGTTAACAGAAATGAATCCAGTCTTTTCTACTCAGTAATACACAATGTTCTAAAGGATTGTGTTGTTTGTAGGACAATTTGATCAATGTTAGTGATAAACTGTACACTATTTTCACAAACGAGACAAATCAAGAAATTAAATTAGAAGAAATTTTATATAAAAGTTGTGAAGCTTTGGAATAATTCAAAGAGATTTGAAATTTTTACTGAGGATCACTAAGCACCGGTTTAATGAATATATTTCTGGAATTATATGTACCTAGCATGGAAAGAACACAAATTAATAGACCATAGGTTTTTTCAACCCATTTTTGTTATGATTTTGATTATTTTCAATGTTTAATTTTCTTCAGTTTTTTCAATTATCTCAAATTAGTAGTTGCTGATTATTAAGCTCCTCAAAACTTTCTACCTATCATCGAGCTAATCATATTTCCTTATAATCATAAGGAAAGCTTTAGTTGATATATTGAAGTTTATCAATAGTTGTTGATAAGATTGTCTCCTTCCTTACGGGTAACAAATATTTTAGGTTTAGTTTTGAGAGTCAAAGCCATTAAACATAATTTTATGTTCTAGGGAAAATTTGAATTATTTTATGCTTCTAATAATAATCAGCCATGATCAAATGCTATCTCAAAATATTTATTCAAACACATTATGGAAATTTTTAAATATCATTATTCATGCCATGTGGGAATCTCCCTGGCCAGCTGGGAATCGAACCTGTGCTTCAGAGGCTGCGAATAGCTTCACAGTGCTACGCTTAACCCCTTGCTCCACCAGGCAGGCCCTATTGAGCAAATTTTTATTACAGATTTCTAAAGCACATTGAATTACTTCCTAGAGCTAAAAATAATAGGAAAGCAAAGCATTTGCAATTAGTAAGTTCTTGACATCCTGCTTGGCAAATTATTTTTACTATTTTCAGAAAATCTTTGCTATGTTTATAAAACATAAATTGTAATGGAAAAATCATGGGGCCTCCCCAGTTGTGCAGCAGTTGAGCGCTGGGTTGCGAAGCTGCCCGCAGCCTCTGCAGCGCCGGTTCGATCCCCAGCTGCTCCCCGGCCACCAGGGGAGGGTCCCACATGGTGTGCAGATCTCTCCTGCCGCCCGCTGCCCCCCTCAGCAGTGTACTTCCGTCCTTCTGCCTGCTTTGCTCCTCGCTCTGGCTCTGGTGAATTCTCTCACCCTCCCGTGCTTCTGACTGTACCCAGTGCTTGTATAAATAAATAAATAAATAATAATAAATCTTTAAAAAAAATCATGTAATCTGAAAATTAAATGTAACTGTATGAGTGGATAAAGTTAACAATGTATAGAAGTTGTTGCCAAAATGTATAGGATTTAAGCAGGTAAAGGGATATGGAAGATTCCACTAGGATATATGTGAGTCTAGAAATTCAGGTTCATTGTTTCAAAATACATTGAAGATCAGTTATTACGCAATAAACTAAACATGGACGGGGGCAGAATCTGATCATGAAACTGACTCTTTTCTTTGTGACTAACACACTATTTCTGGAAAATATGCATTTCAAAGCATCATGAATAGCTGAAATTATGAAAGAGGAATTCAAAAGGCTTGAAAACTCAGCTGGTCTGAGGTAAGGTTTAAAACACCAAAGTAAATTACTCTAGGCCTGAACACTGAGAATTCAAGGGCCATACCCTAGAATGACCTTTTTCAGGTTCAGGATTTACTGAATGTTACTATTTGTAACCATAATCTTAAATGTTGTACCATTTATTCTTTAATGAAAACTTTTTTTTCCTCCTTTCTGGATGCAAATACTTCAATTGAAATTGTGAATTCAAAGTGAAAAAGTGAATTTGCTGTTAATGTAATGCTTGGTCCTGTTAAGTATTAGCATAAGCATACTTCCTGGAACACAATACACTTTTTAAGAATAAAAAGAAATACTGACTGAAGAGCATTTGAAAGTATTACCGTCTTTTCAAATACCAAAGTGAACTTTGTGGGTATAGCGATATTTTGCTGAAATTTGAAAACATATAATCACTGGTTTGACACCAAAGTATTCAAAATGTACTAGTATATGACTATAGAATATTTCATTTTTTGTTCCACCCACCCCCATTGAATATTTCATTTTGAATGATTAGCCTAGAGTCAAATATTTTCAAGTAGTATTTCAGAAGGAAAATCTCCTGTCTAATTTAAATCAGTGTCATTAAAGCTATCATTTCTGTCAGAAAAAAAATTAAAGTTAGCACAACTGCAAGGCAGTGAAGCTTGCCAAGCCCCACTGTCTGTGGGCAGGCTGCCCAAACAAATAAAAAGTAAATAAATAAAATAATTAATGTCACTTTTAGCCAGTATTACGCTTTCCTTGAATGGTGCTAGTGGAAGGAGTTCAAAAACAGGAAATGAAAGGGGAAAAAAGAGTCTCTTTCATGAATTACTGACTCTCTCAACACCAAACTGCCTTTACCTGAATTCTTTGCCTGTAAAAATGCTAATTTACCTTTACTCTGGAAAAGTAAATACATATATATACAATTTAATAGTCTGATATAACTCAGAATCTAAAAGCTATCTTCATATTTTTATTACTTTTGCCTGAAGTTTTGTCTGGTCAGAGACTCTAAAGAAAAATAGGTTCTTTATTAACAGTCCTCTCAAAATGATGCCATTTCTCAAAGATGTACAGGCAAAAAGCCTCCACACTTACTTTCAAAAAAAAAAATATCACTATTAAAAGAAAACATAGAAGTGGTAGTTGAAAACTACATTTTGAATTTCTAATTTCCATGAAATTTCTTATTTTAATTTCAAGGTCCTTAAATAGAGAGAAAAATGCATTTTTTTGGTGCATGGCCTGTTTTTAATTTTTTCCACCCTTCTTCATTTGACTACGGGCATGAAAAGAAACTTAAAAAAACTATTTCACACTAAATGTACTGTGGGAAGGGAGTGGTGCTAGTGGTTAGAGAGTGGGACTTGTAGTTCAATTTTTTAAGTTCTATTTCTGGCTTAATCCTGGGCAAACCCTGTGGTTTTGTGATAGTTGCTTATATGGCCTTAGATGGGTCTGACTATCTGAGAATTGTGTTGTGACTGATCTGCCCTCCTAAGAAACAGTGTTAAAAGAAACTTGATTCAATTTCCTATACAACTTTAACTTTTTTTTTTTTTTTTTTTTTTTTTTGCATAGAAGAAATAAGGAGCAGGCCAGAGGTGCAGGGAGAGAGAGAGAGAGAGAGAGAGAGAGAGAGAGAGAGAGAGAGAGAGAGAGAGAGAGAGAGAGAGAGAGAGAGAGAGAGGAGGATTCACCAGAGACAGAGTGGGGAACAGAACAGGCAGATCGACTGAAATACACTGCTGAGGGGAGCAGTGGGCGAGACAGGAAAGGTCTGCTGTGCCATGTGGGTCACCTCCCTGGCCAGAGATCGAACTCGTGCTGCAGTAGCTGCAGATTGCTTTACAGTGCTGAGTCTTAACCCCTTGTGCCACCAGGGAAGCCCCTAGATAGGCTTTTGAAACAGAAAATTTATTTCTGGTAATAACCTGGATTCAGTATATGACCCCCAATTTTTAATCTTCTAGATAATTAAGGGAGTGCTAAAAGGTTGTGTGTGTGTGTGTGTGTGTGCATGCCTTCAGGACCTTGATTAACCTCAGTTTGATATAATATACACCCCCAAATGACATATTTTGGATGCCTATCCTTCATGACATACATACTATCTCTTAATAGGTATCAATGAATTTGTAACAATGTTTTAAAACTGCAACAGACAAAAGGAGTAACAGAGAGACTGTCCTCATTGCTTTTGAGGTAGAGTATGTGTGCGGTACAAAAGTTACTGTGAAACACTTCGGGATGCTTTTAGATTTTAGATTTCAATTCACTAAGTGAATCAGTTCTTCTCGTTGGAAATGAATCATTCTGGATTCACATCCACTTGAACAACTTTTGATCCTCTCATTGACTCTCTTATTAACTACACTTCAGTCAATGGTCTTACAGGTACATACAAGGAAACATTTTCATGGAAAGTATCATTTTAAAATATTGACTATTAGGGCCTCCCCGGTGGCGCAGCGGTTGAGCGCTGGGTTGCGAAGCTGCCCGCAGCCTCTGCAGCGCCCGGTTCCATCCCAGGCTGCTCCCCCGCCAAAAAAAGGAGGGTCCCACATGGCGCGCAGACATCTCCTGCCGCCCGCTGCTCCCCTCAGCAGTGTACTTCGGTCCTTCTGCCTGCTCTGCTCCCCGCTCTGGCTCTGGTGAATTCTCTCACCCTCTGGCGCTTCTGACTGTACCCAGTGCTTGCATAAATAAATAAATAAATCTTAAAAAAAAAATAAAAAATAAAAAAATAAAATATTGAATATTAAATAGTAACATAGTGTCTTCAATTTGCTTTATCTAATACTTTACTTAAAGGACAAGATCTATCTTTAAAATATCATTAGTTAAGGAATTTTGAATTTATCTTGCACACAGAACTTTTAATTTAATAGGATTGCTGTGTCCAACTCAATAAAATTATATTTGAACTATCCTACTCTCTTTTCATCTACTTTGGAATGCAGAAATGTTCCCTTTTTGAGAACTGGACATTATAATGGTATTTGTTAAAATGGAATTTCACATAAACTTCAAAAACTAACAAAATACTGGAATGCAACATGATAATGGAATGAATGAAAACAGATAGCAGTGTATTTGGCATTAGTAAATTTCTGTTAAAGATGCTACATTCAGAATGGATCTACATATTTTAAGACAAATATGAAGGAATTGGAGCATATACAATGCAATTAAGTAAAATAATAACCTGGAAAAAATTGCACTGATTTAAAAGTTTTTAAATTATTGATTAATGGATGATTCTAAAGTAATTTCTACATCTACATAATATTTTTGCTATATTCAAATAATTTTAATGTATAGAATATCTCAAGGGATCCTCACAAAAACACTGAGATTGCTTACATATGAAGGTAAAATCAGACAATGCAACCAGTTAGTGGGAGACTCAGGAGAAGAATTTTACACAAAATCACATGATCTTAACTTCACCCTGAAGATGAAATAATTGTGATCCTTTTAAGGATTCAGAAATGTTTTGTTTGTATCACAAGTACCCCATGACTGATTCTCTCTCTCTCTCTCCATACACACACACACACACACACACACACACACATATAAAATTTACATCTGGGGAGAAAAAGTTAAGGAAAAATAAATGTCATATCATGGCATTTATGTCAGGTTTGTATATACAAACTAAGAGCTTGGGACTTGAATGAGTATAAAAACATTTGTAATATCTCAGGAACACAGACTTCTAAAAACATGCTTGTAAAAATTTTATATGACTCTTTGTCCAATAAATTAATCTAAATGAGAATAAGGGAACAAAATAGGTTTAAACCTAAAAGGACCAAAATAAAGGAGTGTATATAACAACAAACATGTCTTGTTAATAAAATTCTCTTAAAAAAAACAAAACAGTAACAGGTACATTCTACAATCAACCCTAGCAAAAGAATATGGAAAAACATATCAAGACAATTTCTGTATTTAGAGATTAGCCACGGATGAGATTTAGCATGAAACATTGTGTTTAAAAAAAAAATCCTTGAAGATTAAGTAAATGTCAATATAACAGTCCCTCCACCTCTGGATTCTCAAAAGCCCTCATTGTGTTGCCTGTGGGAATTGAGGGCTGGGAAAGGCAAAGGAAAATGCTTATCTGGCTACTGCTATTGCTGTGAGTAATAAACTGTCTTTTTACTCTGACCCAGTAGTTTAGTGTCTTCTGTCAGCATCATGGAAATGAGACATGCTCATGAATTACTTGCAATTAGGGTAAAATATCAACTCCTTTATAGTTCTTGGCTATTACAAATTACAAATTAGAAAAGCAGGTTCAGCGGGATTAAGGGATATGTTAAAGGTCACACAGCTAATAAAAAGCAAAGATTGGAGATGTACGGTATATGTAACTACAACTTCAAAAACAGATGTTACCTAAGTTGATGCCTTTTAGTAGGGGAAACCTACTGGTAAAAATAATTGAGAGAGAAGTGATTATCTGTGTATCACTTTCATGGGGTATAAATCAGGATTTCAGTGGCATGAATGTTAAAAATTATCTGCAAGTAAGAAAATTCCTCAAAAATTAAAAATAGAAATTCCATATATGATCTAGTTATCATACATTTATGTATTTGCTTGAAGAATAGAGAACACTAATCTAAAAAGCTGTTTACACTCCTATGCTCCTTACAGCATTACTGACAATAGGAAAGAGTTAGAAATAACCTAAGTTCCCACTGATAGATGACTGGATAAAGAAGATGTTATGTATATGCCCAATGGATTATTACACTGCTATAAAAAGGATGTAAATATCCCATTTGCAACAGCATGAATGGACCTAGAGGACACTGTCCTAACTGAAATAGGCACATGGAGAAAGACAAACACCATATTATTTCATCTATTTGTGAAATAAAGAAAGAAAATAAATGAATAAGCTAAATAAAACAAAAAATAAACTTTAAACTCTAACACAACAAAATTAAATTGCCTGAAAGAGTCATCTTCATTTTTCTTTGAAAACAAAAGAATTGTTTGTAATTTATTCCAAAATCAGCAATGGAGCTTCAAACTGTAAGCTTTTCCCAAGTACCATTATAATATGTTCTTTCTTTCAAAAATTTTCTGTATGGCACTAATTATAACAATAAAGTATCAAAATTATGTGATATTAATGACATGGTTCTTTATGATCCTGAGCTTCACAACAAAAGTAGCAAGTGTTTAGACTTAACAGACAGTAAAAATCAAACTGGAAAAACCACAACGTGATTTCAAACATGTGAAGCGATTGCCGCCAACTAAGGGTTAGCCTTGACCAACATCTGTCTTCCCCACTTCTTCTGATTGCTTTCCAACTATGGGAACCACAGGAATTGACTGCAGGCAAACAAAGCCCTGGACGTGTGATGGTAATCTCTGCCACAAAATAAATAAGCTGTTCTAGAAAACCTCATCTTCAGAAGGAGACTTTCACTTCTTGTTAATATATTGCAAACTTTTCCAGAGATACCTGAGAGCTTAGTAAAGTTTTATAGTAAATAAAAAAGAAAATGATAAATATTTCCTAAAAAACTAGAAATGCTCAAATACCTGAACCCTCTATTTTTTGTTCCTTTAAAGCTCTTAACATAATGCTAAAGTAAGAATTTTAACTATTAAAAGAGAAAAATAGAAAAATAGTCTCCTGCACGTCTCTCTTCAGTCACAATCTCAGTTTCACACTCTGTTGTGTATATTTAGAAACTGAGGTTCTAGATATTTCAGCATTAAGATGCTATTATTAAGTGCCAGACCCAGATTCAAATCCAGCAAGTCCTAACTCCCAACCACCATATTTCTATTTCCTTATGCTGGCCTCTTCTGAAAAATGTCTTAAGGGCATATGAGGACAAGGAACACTAAAATGTACTAAGCAGCACCAAAACCCAAATTTTCCTGATTTTTGAGTTTTTCATGGTCAATCCCATTTAGTTTTAAAGACACACAAGTATAATAAAATGGAAATCACAGATTACTTAAGAACAAATTAAGGTTAAATCAAAAACTTTAATATGATCTTTTTAACTGAGATCTTCTTCAATTATTTTTTTCTTACTGGGAAAACAATATGCAATCCAATAGAAGAAATATGCCCATCCATGCCCTTAGAATGTCAGCATCATTAAGATTAAGATATTTATGCTATTTACTGGCCTATCCTAATTACCTGGAATGGAGTTGACTATCTAGTAAGTTACTAATAAATATAACCTGAAATATATGAATAAATCAAAGAATAATCATTACTTTTGGTTCTCAAGTTCAACTTTTGGAAATCCTATATGTGGGCTCATTCTAATCAAAATGCATGAGCTAATTCACATTTTATCTGGAAGTATATTAGGAACTCCTTCTTTACCAGTGGGTAAGGTCTAGAATCAATCTTGTTGTCTTCCTTAGGTGCACTTGAGCTCATGATTTATACTGAAGCTACCCTGAGCCAGTGAAGCTTCACATTTCTACTTTAACCTTCATTGAATAAGTCAAGCCTATATGAATAGGTACTCTGTTGGATGAATAGGTATCCATCCTATTGGATAGTCTACTCCTGTCTCCTTTTCACAAAGGCTGGGTTGCCCTGTGTTCCAGCAACTGACAGGTTTTCTACCTTGCTAGTGGTACCATCTACTCATCTCATCGGCCATATCAAACCTAGTAGACACCATGCAATGATTTACATTATTTAAAGCATTTAAACATTCCCTGAGGTTGTGCATACTTCAAAAGAAATGACTTTGCTTTATTTAATCCATGTGCAGTGCTATATTATATATTCAGCAACTGCTTATTTGTGGATTAAATATTGGTTTTCTAACATTTTCCTCTACATTATGATATAACTCAAAATGATAATCTCATTTCAGTAATTCAGAGTAACTATGATAAATGTGAAATTGGTATTTCTAATTTTAACATGTGTTGAAAGTAACAATATCATAATTTTATTTAACTTAGTACCTACAGCTCATACTATCTCTTAGCTTTCATTTTCATCAACGACATCTATTCTAGAACTACTCAGCAGGCAATTTTAGTTTATATAAATAGAATTACTAAAGCAATCTATGTGCTCATTTCATTATTATTACTCACAAAAACTGTTCAGAAAAAATGGAATAAAGATTACACTTTTAAGAGGATTTCTCTGAATGTATAATATTTATAAAGTCCTCAACTCAACAGCTGTTTATTTAAAAACAAAAAACAGATACTTATTCAACAACTGCACTTATTCAAAGTACGTAGTATAATGTTAAATACTATGAAGACTATAAGTGATTAAAAAAGAAATGACTTCTGCCTCTACAAAGACTGTATTTCTTACAGTTCTTGAGGCTGAGCTGCCTAAGATCAAGGTGCCAGCCCACTCATTTTCCTGCTTGTAGACAGTCCTTTTTTCATTGTATCTTCCTATGGCAGAGAAAGGAAGCAATAGCTCTTGTGTCTCTTTTTATAAGAATACTGATTCCATCTCAACAGTTCTACCCTCATGAACTAATTGTCTGTAAGTACTGATCTCTATCACATCGGGGGTTAGGGTTGCAATGTATGATTTGGGGGGGTGGGGCACAAACATTCAGTTCATAGCAGTGCCCCAATTACAGGTTCATATAAACAAGAGTTCAATATAGACTGGAGGGACTAAAAACACTTTCCATGAGCATGGGAATTAATCTTAAACTTTTGAAGGTGAATATAAATGAAGTGAGGAAGATAATTTAGTCATGGGGAACAGGAACACTAGCACATATACAAAGAATGGAAAGATGGATCTTTTCAGAAAAGGAATATTAACCCAAACTGATGTTAAATCAATTTTGCAGTGTTGTTTCTATTGAATGTTCAAGGAGAAAGAAAGAGATGATAGACATCTGATAGAAATTTGGCAATGTCTGGAGATATTTCCTATTGCCATTACTGAGCAAGGGGGTATTACTGGCATCTAGTGGGTAGAAGCCAGTGGCAATGCTAAGTATCCTACCAAGTACAAGACATTGCAACAAAAAAATTATCCATCCCAAAATGTCCACCGTGTTTAGGTTGAGTTGCTGTTGATTAACCAAGTCTAATTGGAAGCCGAAGTTTCAGGGGCCTGCGTGATACAGTCTATTGACATCAGTCTGCTGGGTCACAGAGTAGTGTAGGAAGTTCAGAAGTATCTGGGGGTAGGAAGGTGTCAAATAGAGTATAATGAACACAGTGCTGAATTTTCTATGCATGTGCTTTCAAAGTACACAGATGATAAAAATAAGACACATTCTTTTTAAGTAATACCACTCATTGTTCTATCTTGTAACTCAATAGGCTAATTTTTAAGGAGCTTTAATTAAAAGAGGTGACTTATCTTTAAAAATCCAAAAACCTTAAACCTGTGGACAGGAAAAAAGAAAAACAATCTGTAAAATACTCTTGTTTGCTTAAGGTCAATAGCTGATCGAATTGTCTTATCTTAAAAATTGCATTTAATGTAATTACTGAATGTAACTTTACATTAAGAATAATTATATACCAGTACTTGTTATTTTTCCTTCAAATGGTATAGTTAAATGGGAAAAAATAGAGGAATAGATAATACAGATTGCCAAGCAAATGAGAGATAGGATTGCTGAAAGAAGACTTTTTCTCAGCTTTTATTATCAACATAGTTCCCAAATCCTTTCCTACTACATACTAAAATCAAAATTATATGATACTCTTTTGTTACGACATTTTTAACATTGTTTCTAGATTATGTCCAAGTGACACTAAAATGCAATGAAACAATCAATTATCTGCATTTTTTTTAATATTATCAATCCAACGTTAAGTTTATTGAATAATAACAACACTGTGATTATGCCCTTACTCTTAGGAGACACATGATGAGGAGTTTAGGGGTGAATTGTCATAAAGTCCGAATCTTATTTTTATTTTCTTTTTTTTTCTTTTTTTTTAATTAATAAATTTTATTTTTATATTCCCCATACAAATGCAATCCCCCCATTATTTGGAAAACATCTGGCTATATGGCACCATCATTGATAAAGAAATTTAGAATCATGTGCAATCAGTCAATGTTTGACAAGAATGTCATCATAATCAGTTTAAGCTAATATTTAAAGAAATAATGGCATAATTTCCAAGACTACATTTTAAAATTTACCCCAGTAGTTCAATACTCCACTGGAAAATGACTGTTGCAAAATACAAGAGAACTATTATGTGATTAAAAAAGAGCTCCAGTAGTCTAGGCTAATCACCTTTATTATGTGTGTGTGTGTAATTGCATACACACACGTACACACACACAACAGTTCAGACTGTTCTACAGTCAATAAGTCTTTCACATATATTTAGTTTTCGGAAGTGGGTTATTTGACCGTGCCTTCACCTCAGCTGCTCTGATAACTGAAGCAGGCGGTGGTGAGCCCAGCAATTTCCAATCATTACAGTCCTGAAATGATTTATTTTACACCCTGAAAACAAACTCTTGCAGCTCCTCAATTGTGGTTTACCATGTGTGAATGCAGACTCTCTGAATGACTAGTGACTACATAATTTCGGTGCAAAAGAATAGCCATTATAGCATTGAGATACTTATCATTATGTAGCATTTCCTGTGCTTATATGGCAGTAGCTGGGAAACCTACTCTTATAACAGTTCATCAAAATAAAACTTTGAAAGGTATCAATCGCAAAATCTCATGTGTGGTTTCGAGTGTGGAGATTTTAGGAATTTATTAAAAACCCTTTGCTTTTTGCAAGTAACATAAAGAGTCAGCTTCATGTACAGCTGTGAGACAAATATTGTTATTGATGTCTTAAAACTGCATCGGCAGCACATTTCTCTCCTGTTCCCATATTCAGATGACACATTCTTGTTTTCTATGCCATACAAAAGAATTACAAAAAATTATGTACTCTCTTTTTCATTTAAGTGTGCCTTTTTTATATGTCAAAATCCATTCACTCAATTCATGTTTCCTGGTTCTTTGTTTGATGTATTGCCACTATTTCTCAAAGGCCTTTCTCCTTCTGGAATCACAAGTATCAATGGTTTTTAGAGTGTTGTATAGCTCTATTTTAATATATATTTTCTGTTTTGCAATATTCTTATGAATTAATGCCTCAATCACAATTCCAGAAATTTCAGGAATAATTCATTCAAAATGAATGCTACTATGAGGCTGCGCTGATACTAGTATTGCTGCACCAAAAAGAAAAAATAAAAGAGGAGAAAAATGAGGAGAGTCCCTTGCCTTCATATTGTTTACATTCTAGTAGTTAAGGGAAAGACAAAGAAATAAGTGGAATATGTTTTTAAAATAATACATATGCACATAGATAGTACTGAGTTGAAATTTTCATTGGTTGGTCAGAAAAAGGCCTTGCTGAGATTGTGATAACTGAGTAACTGATCTCAGTGTTAAGAAAACAGTAAAGGAAAGAAGGGCAAAAGCAGCACAAAGACCAGTAAGGAGGCTCTGAATAACTGAAGTAATGGAAGGTCATGGTTTGGTCAGGAAGGCATCTGAATCCAACATATACTATTGCTTGGAAGAGGCGATACTGTCTTATCAGAGAGAGACATGTGGAATAGGTGAGAGATCAGTTGTAAATCCATCTACACACACACACACTCACACACACACACAATTTCCAATAAAGGATTCAAGGGCTCATAACAGAAACCTAGGATAAGGCATTCTTTTAAACTATACAAGAAACACTGGTTGATTAGACACAGAAAATGAGCATTGATTACATTTTTAAAATTAAGAACATTATCATCCTTCTTAACTGAGGTTCTTTGTTTTAACTGACAGAATCCAATGGCTACTTTAAATAGAAAAGGACTTTTATTTCTACCTTTTATTGAAGGATGAAATAAAGTACTCAAAGAACACTAATCCACTAAATAACTTAACTAAATAAACTTGATTATATGTATAAACTCATATAATCACCACCAGATCAAAGTGTAGACTACGCCCAACCTTCTAGAAGTGATCTGTGCCTCTTACCTGTTAGTATTCATCCCTACCCCCTCTAGAGGTAACCATTTCCTCTGATTTCCATACTGCTGACTAACTTTTTTTCTGTTTCTGAACATTATTTTGCATATCATTTTGAACACATGGAATGATACCAACTGTATTCACGCCTGACTTCCTTTACGGAACACAACATCTATGAAATTCATCCTTGTCACTGAGTATATCTGTCCCTTTACATCACAGTATAGCATTCTATTGGGTGAACAGAGCATAATTTATAATTGCAGTCACTTATTGATCGACTTTCTCACTTTTAAAATATTCTGAATAAAGCTCTTATGGACATTCAATAAGAAAAAGATTATTTAACTGAAAAATGCACAGTAGCAAGAGATGCTTCAGTGTAAGTTAAGAAGGAAAATATCTATGAGTTATATTTAAAAATTTTGATACTTAGTATAGATTTAACTATATGGCACATAAATTATACTTATACAGATATGGGTTCTATTCTTTTATGTTTTAACTTTATTTGAATGATATAAAAATGTGTCTTGCTGTAACTATTTCTGCACACCAGTTTTCATATTATATGATGCATCTCTGTTGATATATGTGAGGGACATTCCATGCATTGCTGTTTTTTTAAGATTTATTTATTTATTTATACAAGAACCGGGGTACAGGCCAGATGCGCGGGAGGATGAGAGGATTTACCAGAGACAGAGTAGGGAACAGAACAGGCAGACAGATGAAATACACTGCTGAGGGGAGCAGCGGGCGAGACAGGAGAAGTCTGTGTGCCATGTGGGACCCTCGCCGGTGGCGGGGATCAAACCAGCACTGAAGAGGCTGCGAACAGCTTCACAGCGCTGCTGTCAACCACCTGTGCCACCAGGGGAGGCCCAGCATTGCTGTTTTGTATAGCAATGTGTACATTATATTTATTATACTTATTTATACTCAGGTTAACAGATATTACATTGTTTCTAGTGTGTCAGTGTTATAAACAATTCTATAAATGTTATTGTGCATGCCTCTTGGAATATAATGCTGCAGGATTTCATGAGGTATATCTCAAACTGAAATTGTCTGAATGTAAGACGTATACAGGTTCAACTATACAAAATCATGCCAAATTGTTTTTCAAAATAGGGTACTGGTTATTAACAATGTATATGAATTGCTGTCATTTACATTTTTATGAATAGGCAATGCTAGTGAATTTGTCTTCTAGTTTTTTTAATGCTAATATTAGATGGTATCATTTGTGGTTTAATGTGAAACTTCCTAAGGGTTATTAGCCATGTTTTTTTTTCTTTTATGTAATTTATCATATTTTCTCATTTTGGGAAGTTACATGTGTTTGATCATATTGATTTTTAGATATGATTTAAGTGAATATAATTTTATCACTGCTATAATTTTTGCAGTTGATTCCTCCTATGTGATATCCTATATTTTTCTTTTTAATTTTTTTTAATAAGGTAACTTTGGTTTACATTGTTGCTTGAATTTTAGAAGTATAGAATCCTCCCTTCCAGGGCTATTACCATTGAGTTCCCTTTTCTTAATGTTCTAAAGCTTATGAAAAATGTAACTTGTATAAATACAGTCCTTTTCAGTGCCCCAATGATATTTGTATTTGATACATTAACACTAGAGGGAGGATATTATAATGACATTTTTAAAAAAGAAGGAAACCACTTAGAGGATAAAAGAAGCTTCCAAAATCAGAATATTTTTGAAGTTCAAATGATGTTTGAGGTCATGCTTCTTGGTGATACTATAAAACACATCCTTTTTAGATAACTTTCCATTATAATAATCTTTTTTTTCTGATTTGAAGTTTTGGGATCTGACTGATTTTTTTTGTTTGTTTGTTTGTTTTGTTTTTACCTCTTAGAATATTTGACATATTAATTACCTTGACTACAGATTTTGGATTAAAATATCCTTAGTTACTCCCCTTTGGCACTCAAGCAAATAAATCAATGCATATTGCTTGCAGTGAAAACATATCAGTGATCAATGAAATACGTAGTGACAGATATACTACAAAATGCATATATCACTTAGCTTGTGTAGAACTATGGACATAAAACCCAATTTAAATGTTTAAAGCTGTTGTATAAACCATGACAACTGTATCATTATTAATTTCAAGTAGCAACCAATAATGCATTATTCAGTGTAATATTTTGATGCAAAATTAATAGACTGTGTATAAACTAAGTTCACTCATGCAATACAAAGGAATGTCTACTTTTATCCTGGACTTCTGAATTTCAATAGAAAATACAATAAAAGAACAATGAAACAATTTCCAATAATTATTATTTTACAAAAACAAAGATGAACTACATATTAACTAAGCTCTTCATGCCAGAGTTTACTATATATGCTAAATCAAACAAAAGCATTTAAGAAGCTGCACCAGTCATAGGTCAACCTCAGAGTCACGTATTTTTAATAAAACCCTCTATTGTGGGCTTGCAATTGTTTATGTGGCTTCTTCATATGTTCAGCAGCTGGTAATTATGCAACATCAAAACCAGGCAATGTTGTTTTCCATAATTTCTAATGCTCTCCAAATGCAAAATCATACCAGTAGCAGAATTATGAAATTAAGCATTAGATAAGTAATGCATTTCAACACATTCAAAACTGAGAAAGGATGTACATGTTGTACAATACCACAAAACACCTGAAGTATTCAATGAGTTCTATTGAAACTGAGTGACTGAAAGTCCAAGGGATAAAGGATGCTAATTAAAACTGCCATCTGTATGAAAGCATGTATTTTGAAAATAGACCTGAGTTTGTGTCTTAATTCTCTCTCTTACTGTGTAGTTTATTTTAATGTGTAAAATGGGACAGTAAATACTATCTCGGTTAGACTGCAGTAACAACTCCCAGAGCTGAGTGTTTTATAAAGGGAAAAATTCTTTCTTACTGAGGCTCTATGTGTTTATCATCTCTGCTTTCCATCATATCTGCTCATGCTATGATACAACTTAGTAAAGAAACCCTAACAGAAAAGTAGTGATTAACTGAAGCAGAGGAAAAGGATTCCCACAAATAATTCAGTCCAGAAGTGACTAATGCCACTTCTAGTAACAATGCATTGCTTAGGATTCATATGGTCACACCCAACTTCAGTGAAAAATAAAAGAGCAATCCTAACATCTGCCTAGAAAGCAAAGATTCAGAAACATTAGATATAACATTAAACGTATTATCTTATTACTCAGTTACTAGTAATCTGAAGAAAACTTCCAGCATACAGTTTATGAAATATAATACCAAATATCTGGAAACATTCTTCAATAAAGGTTGTTACTGAGCATGTATTTGTCTTAGAAAGGAAAGATGAAATATTATCTCACTACATACTCTATTTTATGTTGTTTCTCTGGTGAATATGTTTTAAATATACAGATGCTTTTTTTGTTTTTAAATGGCCAAAATGGCATTATCTTGGCTTGTCACAATTATGCAGCTAATATGAAATCTAAAAACTCAGCCAGACAATCAAAGTACTTGTGTTTCTAAATATTCCTTGGATCTTTTCCAAATTATCAAATATGGCAAATTTTTTCTGTAGAAAAATTTTCATTAGTGATTCAAATGAAGACAATCAAAAATAAATTTTATTCTTCAGTGCTTAGAAATTTTTTGATATAAACAGATCCAGAAAATTATTACTGGGACACAATTACTTGCAGGGAGGGGCAGGGGAGTTGTCCTCTACAACTTCTCACTTTGTTAGTGTGGGGAGAGATTTAATGACTAGAAACAGGTTTAAAAGTTTTGTGTCTTTATTTATTTATTTATTATTTTAAAAAGATTTATTTATTTATTTATTTATACAAGAACTGGGGTACAGGCCAGATGTGAGGCAGGGTGAGAGGATTCACCAGAGACAGAGTGGGGAACAGAACAGGCAGACTGACAAAATACACTGTTGAGGGGAGCAGCGGGCAAGACAGGAGAGGTCTGCCACACCATGTGGGACCCTTGCCGGTTGGCTGGTATTGAACCTGCACTGCGGAGGCTGCGGACAGCTTCACAGCGCAGCACTCAACTGCCTGTGCCACCAGGGGAGGCCCAAGCTTTGTGTCTTTAAGGTTGTTCAACACAAGAGTACACATGGCATTAAAATTCCTACAAGGAGTAAAGAAAATTGGATGCTATATTTTGAAATGTATACAAGACTCTGAAAAGCAAAGGTTAATTCCACTTGCATTCCCTGAATAAAAAATTATATGTTCGGATCTGCAAAAAATATTTGACAGATATTGTCTTCCAGTCTTCACCTCCTGGTAGATGACTATCTCATAATATTCAAAAAAATAATTACATGATATCGTCAAGGAATTTAAAATATACTTTTGTATTACCATACATCAGACATGATGTCCCAATTCAAAATTAGCATTCTTCCCCATAATGTAACTAATTAGAATGTATTTATTTTGTAATTATAGTCAACATCCTAAACCTTATATCCCTCCAAACTTATTTATCACATAACTGCAAGATTGTATCTTAGACATTTACAGTTATACCCTAAAACTATCAAAAAACCCTAATATACCTTTTCAAGGCACTTTATTTATACTTAAGGAATAATATTAGCTCCTTGGTGAGGAAAAGGAATTATATAGCCATAGCATATCTGATAATTCTGTAAAGTTTGCTTACCTCTTATTAAACTACACCTATTTCTGTAAAGTTTAGTTGAACTTTAGTTGAACATCTATTAATTTAAAAAAAACCTAAAAACATATCTACTGATTTTCCAATAAAATTGTGAATCAAATGATTTCTTAATTTTTTGATTATGGTAACAGGTTTACAACATTGTATATGATTCATAAAAATACAATCCTTACTCTAGACATGTGTGAACAGACCATACACACCACCAAGGCTCCATAGTCCTCAGCAATAGTTCCCCCTTTCTCTAAAGCACCCCAATTCCCCACTGGTAGTCTCAGTTTTATAGTCAGATTTCTAGAATTTGTTTTGTTTTGTTTTTGTGAGACTGACTGTTTTGTTTCTCTGTATTCCACATATGAAGGAAACCATCTGTTATTTGTCCCTATCCTTCTGGCTTTTTTCACTAGCCTTAATCTCCATTTTTATGCATGCTGTCACAAAAGGCAAGGGTTCATCATATTTTATATCTGAGCAGTAGTCCAGAGTGTATATGTGGGGTATGTGTGTGTGTGCATACGCCACTTCTCAATTCACTCATCTGTCCTTGGGTGCTGAGGTTGCTGCCATAACCTGGCTATTGTGAATAGTGTTGCAAAGAATATAAATGTGCACATAACCCCTTGAATGAGTATTTTTGTATTCTTTGGGTAGATACCTCAAAGTGGAATTGCAGAATCATAGGTAGATACTTTTAATATGACAAACTTCCATACAGTTTTCTACAGGAGCTAGACCAGTCTACATTCCTATCAACAGTGTACAAAGGTTAAGAAAGTGCAAACAATAAATATTACATTAGTTATATATACAACATACAAGGTGAGGACATAATGTATTGTACTCTACTATATATTGTTAAATATATTTTTGAACATATATGATATCTATGCCCTGATAGATATTTCATGGCATGGTTATCTTCATTCATATTATTAGAGGATATTCAAATAGAGTTTCATGGGAAATAGCTACATTTTCCTTTCTGCTACCATTTAGATTTGGATAATGATTCAAATTAGGTAAAATGTAATACATTCTGACTGTAATCATACAATATTCCTCTGACAAGTTCAACTGTTACAGACTTTTCCAGGATCAAAGACTGATTTCTAATCAGTTTTGAGAGATAAGTGGGTAATATGAGTCGGGAGATAAGTATAGACAGATTGACTCTATGGTAAAAACTCCTAACTCCTCCACTTTGTTGAATTTCTCTGGAAATTAGGGAATCACCAAGTAACAGGAAGGCAATAAAACTACAAGTTTTGCCAGGATGCAGGTGAGTGTTTATTATGCTGAAATCTAAAATCTAGGAACAAGAACTCTTAACATTGCTGGTCATAAAACAAACCACACATAAAGCTGTTAACAGTAGTATAATAATAATTCAAAATTAAGCTAAAAAAGAAAAGTCTGTCACTAAACTATGCAAGCTTAATAATGAAAACCTGATTGTATTGCTCATCAAATCAGGAATAAGTCAAAGACGTCAACTCTCATTACTTTTATTCAACATAACACTGGATCTCTTAGATAATTTTTGAGGAAAGAAAAGGAAATTAAAGGCATCCAAATAGAAAAAGTAGATACAAAACTTTATCTGTTTGCAGACATCACTATAATCTACAAAGGAAAGTCTCAGGAGTCTACCAAAAAATGCTGACTTTCTAAAACTAATAATGAGTTCAGCAGGCTTCCAGGATGTAAGAAAATTATATAAAAATGAAATGTTGATACAAACTAACACACACAATAAACATGAAAGACAAGATTATAAATACTAGTAATAATAACTCAAAAAATAGACATTCAATATAAATAAAGCAAAACATGTATAGTATCTGTGCACTAAAAATTACAAAACACAAACACAAAGAAGATCTAAATAAATGGAGAGACATAACTATTCTCATAATTTGGAGCACTCAATATAATAATGATGTTGAGTCTACCCAAATTAGTCTATAGGCTTAATGCAGTTCTTATCAACATTCCAGTAGTATGTTTTATAAATATTTATTCTATGAATTATATGGAAAGGCAAGAGAACTAGAATAGCTAAATAATTTTGAAAAATAATGGAATAGAATGGATATCAACCTAATTTTAAACCTTACTATGTAGCTACAAGTTACAGTAATTAGAGTGGTGCTAACAAACATATGTATATGTGTTATACATATGAAATATATATGATGTATGTATACAAATATGTAACAGTAAGACAGATACAGACTCACACAAATAACGACCAACTGATTTTCAAACAAGTTACTAAAACTATTTATAGGAGAATGGTTTCAACAAATTCCTGGAGCAATGGAATAGCCATAGGTAAAAAATACACACCAAAAAACAAAAACCTCAGACACACAGAAACATATCAATTTAAACCGCATACCTTATAAAAGTATTAACTCTAAATGAACCAAAGATTTAAATGTTTAATATAAAACTGAAACTTTCAGAAGAAAATATAGGAGAAAATTTTCAGGACTTAGAGTTTAATGAAGAGTTCGTAAAATGACACCAAAATTATGATAAAACACTTGATAAAATGTTTTAATTTTGCTTTAACTTGAAGAAAAATTAAAAGATACTATTTAAGGGGATGAAAAGGCAATCTACAGTGGGAAAATATTTCTTAACCATACATCTGAAAAAGGGCTACTATTTAGTATATATACAGAACTTTGAAAAGCAACAGTTAACACACACCACACACACACATACACACACACACGTACACACACATACAAATTTAGTTAGAAATTGGGCAAAAGACTTTGCACAGATATTTCACCAAAGATGATATACAGATGTTAAATAAGCACATAAGAACATGAAAATATGTTTAATATCATTAACAATTAGGGAAATGATAATTAAAATCTCAATGAGATATTACTAAAAAAATGAGATATTAGATGTGTTAAAAAAATAATGACACTACTAAATCTTTTGAGTATGTAGAGAAACTGAATTATTCAGAGATTACTGATGGGAATATAAATGTAAATTACATATCCATTTGGAAAATATTTTTAGAATTTCATTTATAAAATGAAATTTTATAAATCTTTTCCTATAACTCAATAATCTTATACTTGGTTATTTATCCCACAGAAATGAAAACTATGTCCACACAAAAATATACCATAAAAGTGCTCAGCAGATTTATTTGTAATAATATAAAATCATAAACTAAATATCATCAAAATAAACTGTGACATATCCACATGAAATATATACCATAGATTACTGCTCTGTAATAAAATGGGTAAACTATTGATGCACACAAATCTTATAAATCTCTCAAGGAAATTATATTGAGTGAAAAAAGTCAATCACAAAAAAATCACATACAATATTATTCCATTTACAACATATTCCTGAAATAATGAAACTACTATGGCAGAAAAAAGAATCGTGAATATGGGTGAGGGTGGTTTTAACCGATGAAGTGGTAGCTTGAGGGAAATGGAAATTTTTATGGTGATAGAAGAGTTCCATATCTTGATTAAGGTAGTGGTTGCATAAATACTCATATGATAAAGTGCTATAGAAGTAAATGAGTATATATAAGCTCGAGTAAGGGCTGGCATTATAATGTCAGTGTCCTGGTTTTGCTACTGTACTACAATTATGTTAGATGTTACCATTGGAGGAAACTGGGTGAACTCTTTTTGTAACTTCCACTGAATTAATTTATAAATAAAAAAAATAAAACAAAGTAAAAACAACAACAAGCAAAATCAATGGAGAAAAAAATATCTCTAACCCTGATATCCAAACCCTAACTTCAGAATTTCTCTATGATTATACAAATTGGTCCAATAAAGGCAATCTATAGGTTAAATTTTTACTTACAAGGCAAATCTTCATTGTAATAAGAACGAAATTGCATACAGCAAAGTATTTATGATGATTTAAAGTTACTTATGATGAATATTTCTGTTTTTCCATTCTTTTTCTTTGATTTGGAAGGTTTAATTTTTGGAAATAGGAAATGCATAGAAAAGCATACTCTTTAATGGAACTAAGGGGGTGTTACTTTGTAACCCAAGAATGTTCACATATGAGAACCTTTAAAGCGCTGTAGATCTGCATTTGCAATTTTGAATCCCAAAGTCACAAAGTATAGTATAACATTTTATTTTATACAAAAAGTAAAGCAACTCATATAAAACATAAAAGTGGGCAATTTATGCTATTCTACTTGAAGTGAAAGAAATGTGAAAGAGTAGCTGGTGGGTGATGGCCAGCCTTTTCAAGGCAAATAAAAGAAATAAGTGAAATCTTACAGACGCTTTGTCAAATTCCAAAATTATTCTTATCATGTATTATAGCAAAGTGAATTTGAAGAACAGAATAGATTGTAATATGAGGAAAATGACTCACTAAAAAATGGAATTAAGTAAAGTGATGAGTGGTGATTTTACAAAATAAAAATATATAGAAATTATAAAGAAAATACTCAAACTGGTAAGTTCCCTGCGGTTGCTTCATTTCAGTTCTTACATGACACTTGGCTTTTTTTTTTATCTTGACATATTACAGTCTTAAACCTATGACCTTCCAGAGAATTTAGCAGGGTCAGAATTTATTGCTACAAAGACAAGAGGATAATTCAGTTTTTCAAATAAGGTTTGAATAAATGTCAAAGCAATTTATCAAAGCCTAAAACCTCAAACGGAGAGCATCTTCAAAAGTTTCACCTCCATTATATGAAAAGAAGATCTGTGATGTCTAATGAGTAAAGAAGTTTGGCATCTGATTTCTCTTCCATTTATAAATTCCACATTGTGAAAATAATTGGGATAAATCCAATGACTCTTGATTCTTAACATTTCTAAACTTCATTAAGCCCAGTGAACTGTGAATTTATCACTGTGTGGATATTTTTGTTTGTTTACTCCCCATTCCTTTCAACAGCTCTCCAGATGACTAGCTAATGGAAGCCAGTAAAAGAAAGTATATTTATATTCATCTGTATAATAACAAATAGCAACAGATCAACAAATAAGCAACAGAATCGAGAGCTAAATTTGTTTCTAAAATTTAAAATAAACAATAAAGGAAGTTGACAAGTAGAGTTAATAAATTAAGATTACTGGCTGAGCTTCAGGTCACAGTAGTTCAGGTTACTCATACATTTTTCAATTTAAGGAGAGCAGGATCAGAGGAGCTTTGGAAAGAGAAGTATCTGGTTTTCAGTTATCTCTGCCATTTACCTGCTATGAACCAAGATATTGCCTGTTATATCTTCTGAGCTTTAAAAATGCTTAATAAATAAGACCAATTTTACAGAGGTGTCATAGGTTTAAGTGACTTGACCTATTATAATGTTTTATAAAATACTGAGAGCAAAATAATTATTCAATAAACATAGCCGTTTTTAATCCTATATGCTCTCCAGGACAATGTGAAAATGTAGGATTTCTAAAGATAATGAAGTCTCTGGTTAGACCATTTCTATTGACAAACACCTAATAAGTGATTTTGTGAAAAAACAGCAGGGAAAAAAACCATATAATTTTATGAAAAAATCAACCTAGTTAGATGAAACCTGACTTCATTCTTACCAAAATGTCTCTTTACAGTTGTAGTGAGAAGACATTAATTTTGTCAAGTGATTTGGTAGTGGATAAACACAGCATGAAGGGTTAATGTTGATTTTGCTGAGAGTAACAAATGTTATAGATATAATCATATGAAAATTAGTGAATGATTGGGCCTCCCTGGTGGCGCAAGGGGTTAAGATGCAACCTATGAAGCTTACTGCAGCATGAGTTCGATCCCCAGCCAGGGAGCAACCCACATGGCGCAGCAGACCTCTCCTGACTTGCCCGCTGCTCCCCTCAGCAGTGTATTTCAGTCAATCTGCCTGTTTTATTCCCCTCTGTCTCTGGTGAATCCTCTCACCCCTTACACCTCTGGCCTGTACCCTCGTTCTTGTATGCATGAATAAATAAATATTTTTTAAAAATTAGTGAATGATTTGAATGGAAAATCTGAAGTGCAGAAAGGAGAAAATTGGGTTTTATTAACCATAGTTTGACTTTGTAATGTTTAATTAATTTATTTATTTTCATGATCTTTTTCCATGTCATTCTCAATAAATCCAACTTTTTAAAGGCAGTATCATGAAGCTACTGTGGTCTGAAGATTATTTGCACATTACTTAGCCTCTCTGAATTTTCCTTGTATGAAGCATGTTGATGATAATAGACATCCCAAAGCCTTATTTTGAGGATAAATGAAGTAATGCTTGTGAAAAAACTGAAATGGTAAGCTAGAATGCACTATACAAATGTTATAATGCACTAACATTATCTCTGGTAAGCCAATAAAAAGGGAAAAATGTAATGAGTTGGATATTGGCAGAAAAAAAAAAAAACTCTGACTCCTTTTAAAGTGTTTCTCTACTTAAGAGGAAAAGTGGGATTCACAATAGTTTTCTTGTTTTTAACCTATGAGCTAATATTGCTATAAAGTAATTAGAATAAATTTTCCACAAAGATAGAAGAAAATCCAAAATCTACCAATAGGCAGAGAATTAGAAGTAAAAATTGGACAATTTACATCAGAAGGTTCCCCTTTTTAATGATTAAAATATTAAATCTGGGGCCTCCCTGGTGGCGCAGCGGTTGAGCGTTGGGTTGCAAAGCTGCCCGTAGTCTCTGCAGCACCTGTTCAATCCCCGGCTGCTCCCTGGCCACAGGAGGAGGGTCCCACATGGCGGGCAGACCTCTCCTGCCGCCCGCTGCTCCCCTCAGCAGTGTGCTTTGGTCCTTCTGCCTGCTCTGCTCCCCACTCTGGCTCTGGTGAATTCTCTCACCCTCCTGTGCTTCTGACTATACCCAGTGCTTGTATAAATAAATAAATAAATAAATAAATAAATAAATAAATAAATAAATAAATAAATAATTTTAAAAAATATATTAAATCTGATTGGAAAATATAAAATTTTTCACATTTTCACATTTTCACAAATTTTTCACAACTTCTTGAATTTCTGGGATGTATTTTGCTTTAGAGAACAACAAAAAGCAAGAGCCATCCTTTATCCTATACTTATTTCTGCATGTCTTTGTTTTCACTAAATTTAGTATTCAAAAAATTGGGAGTGAAATACTTTGACTTTATAAATATGGATGATTGCTCTAAAAAATGGTTACTCTGAAAAAATTTTTGATAGTATTCCTAACATAGTAAAATATGGAAAAACATTAGAATAGTTTTTGATCTACAACTTGGGAGGTTATGCTTCAAAATAATGAAATATGTCAGTGCCACACACACACAGTTTTATTGCTATGTACAACAATGTGTTTTATCTTAGTAAAATTTAATATGACTAAAAATAACTTGTGTTTACCAAAAGGAAATCATATGTATGCACTGGGCTGAATGATAGAAGAGATGATTCTGCTATATCTGCTACCAATTTGGGCAGTGACCAATAGCAAGTTACTTAGTCTTCTCAGCCTGAGTTTTTATTTTTGGAAAACAAAGTTAATGATAATCATTTAACTCTACAACTATTTATTATAATTGTATAATCCCTATTGCACATCCTAGTTATAATCATGTGAACCAATATTTTGCATCATTTAAGTATAGCAGGCATTTGTTTATAATGAAGTCAAATGCAGCCCTATTTCAAAGTCATATGTCATTTCAAACAGAATTGATTATCAAGTCTTTCCTCTCTCTCTTTTACCCATCTCAAGCATACATTGTTTTCTTTTTCTGATTTATGTGGTTCTCTCTGAACCACATCTTTTTTTTTTTTAAAGAGACATAAGGATGTATCACAATATAAGCTGTAATTGGCTTCACTTCCTGAAATTACCACTTGTCTCTCATATGGCTACTGTATTAACATCATTCTGCAGTTTGTATAGAAAAATAATACTGCAAGTTAAAAAAGACATTTTTTCCTGGATATTTTAGAAAACTAAGTGATGACACACAAAGAGGAAAAAACAATGTTCTGAACATCACATTGTTTATATTCTACTTGTGGCAGTATGACTTATGGGGGACAAATAATTAGCAAACAATAAAACCTCACACAGTTGGTGAGTCAGCAGTATTTATAGTGACTAATAAATAGCAAACCAACTGTTCAACTGTGTGGTCCAGATGGGGACTGTAGGAGTTCTGGAGCAGAGATTACCTATGCGACCTATTATACTTCACAAGAGTTTGTTTAAAACATTATGAGCTCCTATGAAAAAAGGTTATTATGTCAGCCAGACAACAAATCTGTCACTGGATTTGAAGACAGTTAGGCTTCCACAATGAATTGTGTAATAAAGGCAGAGAACCTAGGCCAGAGCAAAAACAGAGATAATGAGTCTCATTAAATGAGATCCTGCTTATTGTCTGACTGCATACTTGCATCTGAAGAACTTTCCAGAGTAGAAAAATGTGAACCTGCTTTATTTAGAAAAGAACCTGGGAAACAGTGGCATTGGGAGCTTCAGTAACCTTGTGCTCCTCAGAGCTACAAATTACTCTAATACTTTGGTAGTCTTCAGCCTATTCCCTTTAACCCTCCCTATATGATTTTTAACTCATATGCTTGTTACATACATTTAAATTGATTTTTTTGTGTGTGATTACTTTTTGGATCCTGACACTCCTTAACTGTGCTATGAAAGTCCAGATCTGTCCCATTCATTACTTTATTTTCAGTTGCTGGCACCTTGTGAACAATAAGTAAACTAATCTTGGTGTGATTTAGAACATATTCATCTTAGGGTGCTTTCAGAACCCATTTTAGCAACAGCGAGTAGTGAATTATTCCTATAGTTCTGTATCCCTGCTCTTCAAAGTCAAGAGTGCTTTACAAAAAACAGCTGTAACCACATTTATACAAACCAAGAGACTTCTCACTTCATTTTTAAACCTCTGGCTCAAAACCCCTCTTCCTACCTGAATTTTCTTATTTTGGGGCAGGATGCTTTATATCAGGATTTTTCTATTTCTTTGTTTTGAAATTGATTAAGTTGAACATGCTGCTCAAATTTTGGCTTTGGTTTTGGTCTTACTTCCAAATACTGTTCCCTGTATTACCCTCTCTGGGGACCTGTGCAGTGATACCCAGGCCATCCCTGTCCCACTCCATCCACAGACCAAGAAGGATATCTCAGGTTATATTTAGTTGCTAGTGTGCTCTTAAATAGCCAGGTTGAAGCAGATCCTAATGATGTTTTATATGTGTGAAAAGTGAGCTGTGTAAAATATTTATAAACAGTTCTTTCCTTGTTATGTATTTAAAAAAAAAAAATGTTTTAGCAGGGCCTCCCCGGTGGTGCAGCGGTTGAGCGCTGGGCTGTGAAGCTTCCCGCAGTCTCTGCAGCACCGGTTGGATCCCCAGCCACTGGCAAGGGCCCACATGGTGCACAGACCTCTCCCGTCGCACCCATTGCTCCCTTTAGCAGTGTATTTCAGTCAATCTGCCTGTTCTGCTCCCCTGTCTCTGGGGAGTCCTCTTACCTCCCATACCTCTGGCCTATACCCCCATTCTTGTATGCATAAATAAAATAAATCTTTAAAAATATGACCCTGATACATACATATATACATACATTATATATCTGCAAGATAGTGACCTTAGCCTGACATTTGATGCTGTCCTTCTTGGTATCCCTTCTAAGAGACTGATGAAATACCCTGCTGAGGGGAGCAGTGGGCGAGACAGGAATGGTCTGCTGCACCATGTGGGTCACCTCCCTGGCTGGGGATCAACCTTCTGCTGCAGTGCCTGTGGATTGCTTCATAGTGCTGCAGCTTAACCCCATGTGCCACCAGGGAAGCCCCTCCTTGTTATTTATTAACTTAAATTCACTCTGAATAATTTTAATACACTTTCTATACATTTTGTTGGGAACTTGAGACTGGTAAGAGATGAACTAATTTTGATTAATGACAGTTTTGTTTTCATTTCTGCATTATCTCACAATAAGACATTCATTTGTTGGTTGGTTGCTTGTTTGTTGTGTTTTTTATGAGTCATATATTTGCTTGTCTCATGATTTCTGACAATATCTCTCAGTAAAACAAAGAAATCTTATTCTGCACCTGATTTATTTCCTTTATAAGAAAAATATGCATGGCTTAACTTTAGGTCTTGAGGGATTTATTAATATTTAGGTTAAATATTTTCCTTAGTCACAAAATTTATCAAACAAATGTTTCCCATTCTTTTTATAATCAAAAAGCAAAGTTGTTTTAATAGTAATGCTTATACTTATTGATAGCTTTCCTCATACTTACATTCTGGTAAGTTGAAAACAGTTCATTTTCTGATATCCTTTTGTTAACTATTAAATTATTATTAGAGAAAGAAGAGAATTCTAATTATTATTATCTAAGTAAAAACTATATAAACTATTTGTTGAAAGTCACTGGCCTATATGCTCTGCTGAGTTCCACAAATATTTCCAACAGTCTACTGAAATGTCAAACATAATATTATAACCCAATTTGAATTTATAATCTTTCAGTTCCATGCATCCCCCCACTCATCAAGTTAGTCTGCATTCTATAAGCTGTATCTATTTTAGTATTATAAATTAGAAGCTCTGAGTCATTTTCAACTCATATTACATTTCTATATTCCTCAATATCAAATCAATTACCAAAAAAGGTCAATTCAACCTCAGAATTGTTTCTCAAATCTGGCTTTTCCTATTTTCCTATTGCTACATATTCCTATTGATTGATATATATATACATATATTTCCTATTGATACATATATTTGAGTGCCGCTTTATTCCAAACATAATTCTCACTTAGATTGCTACAGTCATACTTTAGATAGCAGAATTTTCTTCTGCCATCTTGCCCAAGAATCTACTAGGTTTGTCTTCCTCTGTACTAAATCTCCATTCAATTACTCAGACACTCTTTAAATCTTTCTTTCAACAAATGTTCAAGTAACACCGTCTATTTCCTCTAGTCTGTGAGCAACTTAAGAAAAAGGAACACTTCTTAATCTATCAAATTGCTGACATACAGACACATGCTATATATCGGGAATGCTTATGACTGCCTACATTTATGAATGACTCCAGGGATGAATACAGTATCAGACCTTCTAGAATAATTATGAATCAGTCAGCACAAATAAGTCAGAATCACTGTGATAGTCAAATTCTAATTTTATTCTTTATACCAATGAAATTTATTACTATGGCATATGCTAAGTAATCTTCACATGTAATCTTAGAAAAACCTATTCCCAAGCTTATGAAATAACCATTCACCATGTTAAATTTTTCTAAATTTTTCTTCTTTGATGAATCCTTTTTTAGTCCACTTTATTACTAGCAGACAGCACAGAATTTATGTTTTTACTTATTATCATTCTTGGCATTTACCCCATGTCTTTTGAGCTTAACATTTAAGTATACTTTTAGGATTTATAACAGAGATAAAACAACTCGATGAAGTATTTGCTTAGGAAGATAATGTATCTAATGTACTGTATTCAATATAAAATTAATGGTTTCTTTTTTTTTTTTTACACTTTTCTAATTGACTTTTTATTTTTTTTTATTTTTTTTTATAAATTTTATTGTTATATTCCCCATACAATTGCAGCCCCCCCCATTCTGACCCCAATCCCTCCCCTCCCACCCCCGCCCCCCTAAAAGTGTCTCTGGTTCATAGTTTTTTGTTGATTTTGATTTTCACTTTCTTATAGTTATTCATTTTCCTGGTCCCTTATTTAAGTTTTCTAGATTCCTGCTATGAGTGAGACCATCCAGTATTTTTCTTTTTCTTTTTGGCTTATTTCGCTGAGCATGATCCCTTCCAGCGCCATCCATGTTGCTGCAAATTGCATGTGTTTATCTTTTTTGAATGCTGAGTAATATTCCATGGTATATATGTACCACATCTTCTTGATCCAGTCATCTATTTTTGGGCATTTGGGTTGTTTCCAAAGCTTAGCTATTATAAACAGTGCTGCTATAAACATAGGGGTGCAGGTGTTCTTTGGAATTGATGTTTCTGTGTCCTTTGGGTAAATACCTAGGAGTGGAATTGCTGGATCATATGGAAGCTCTATGTTTAGTAGGTCCAGAAATCTCCATACAGCTTTCCACAGTGGTTGGACCAGTTTGCACTCCCACCAACAGTGCAGAAGAGTTCCTTTTTCTCCACACCCTCGCCAACATTTGTTGTTGCTAGTTTTTTTAATATGTGCCATTCTCACTGGTGTAAGATGGTATCTCATGGTAGTTTTGATTTGCATTTCCCTGATGGCAAGTGATGTTGAACATTTTTTCATATGCCTGTTGGCCATTTGCATTTCCTCTTCAGAGAAGTTTCTTTTAAGCTCTTCTGCCCATTTTTTGACTGGATTATTTTCTTTGTTGTTGCTGAGTCTCATCAGCTCTTTGCAGATTTTTGTGATCAGTCCTTTATCATTAGTGTTGGGTGCAAAAATGTTCTCCCAGTTGGTGGGGTTTCTCTTTGTTTTTGTTATTGTCTCTTTTGCTGTGCAAAAGCTCTTTAATTTGATGTAGTCAAAATTAATGGTTTCTTAAGGATCTCATTGGGAACTTAAAATATGGACTCAAAATATTTAAAAAATTTAAACTTCAGCTCCAATTGTTCTAATGTTCTTATACGAATACTTACTGAATACCTCTTAGCAAAAATAAAGAAAACAATCTAAAATGAACACTATTTAATATCCCATGTGATTTCTTGCAAAATAGATAACTATAATGCACACTGAAATTGTTTTTTCTCGAGGGCTCTATTTTGACATTATAATTTCCACATAGTTGCCCCAAATGATATGCAAGCATAATCTTCTCCTTTCTAGTCTGTACTTTTAACCTATAACAAATCCCAATTAAAAATATTCTGTTCTAGAATAGAAAGCAGTTTGATTAGTGCATGTAGGCAGCTATGCTAGTATTCATGAAAATAATTCTACTTAAGTTTAGAGACCTGAAAAAAATCCAAAATTTATTTTGATAATTAACTGTATTATCATTAACTGTATAATAAATTGTATTCTTAAAATTTCCACTTTATCCTTTAAGGCAATGTGTATATGTTATAACTATGAAACATGGATTAATAACTTCACAAAGCATATTACCATTTCTCTAAATTAATAGCTTATCTGCTTTTAAGTGTAAGACAGATTTATTTCTTTTTTAAACTATGGAATTTGAAGTATTTATATACAGACATTTTATATAGAGAAGACAATAAAACTGTTGTTTTAGTTATCTGTCAACTTCCTTCAACTACTCACTAAGTCATCTGTATGAAACAGGAACTCAGTAAAAGTTATGCAAATCTATGATGAATAAAATGAAGAGAGGAAAAATTTTAAAGGTTTAAAAAATATGTGGCCTCCCTGGTGGCTCAAGGGATTAAGCACCACACTATGAAGCAATCTGCAGCCTCTGTAGAAGGAGTTTGATCCCTGGCCGGCCAGGGAGCAACACACATAGTGCAGCAACCTCTCCTGTCATGCCTGCTTCTCCCCTCAGCAGTATATTTCAGCCAGTCTGCCTGTTCTGTTCCCCACTCTGTCTCTGGTGAATTCTCTTACTCCCCACATCTCTGGCCTGTGCCCCAGCTCTTGTATGCATAAATAAATAAATCTTAAAAAAAAAGTTACAAAACTAAATGTAGAAGGGTCCTGCATGAATGCAGACACCTGTGGATTGTTTCCAAATAGCCAAAGGTATTCTTCCAAATAGAAACTAATGTACTAGTTCAGAAAAAAATGTGACTTATTTGTATATCTTCAATAGTATTGGACTGGTGACATGTCAGTTATAAGCAATGGTAACCAATGTGTATGCAAAGAAGCCAAAGAAAAAGGGAAAAGCCACAGTTGACTATATATTCCCCTTGGCGTGGTTCCTAGAGTAATATGGGTATGCACTGAAGGAGACTTGTAGAAGTTTGCCAGCCCTATTTTTCACTGGTACACAGAACCGCATACAGATGGTTGCAAAGTGATGGTTAGTCATGGTACTGTTTTGAAAGCCTGCCTTAGGTTGCCCAATCTCTGGTCCAGCTCCCATTTCTTTATTATTTAAGACAGGTGTGGTCAGTTTGCTTTGGTCTTGATTCACTGATTTTTATTCGGGGAAATCTCCCTCATGTTTTCTCCAAGAAAGGACTAAATTCAATTCAATTTTAGCCATTTAATTTGTTGTAAAATTAACTGGCATACTGTATCACAGGGAATTATGTTATTTCATTCTTCATCTTCTATTTCCTATTCTTTTCAACTATTTAACCTTGTACTCTGTGGAATAAAAGTCTTTTATAGTAATGTTTGCACATATTTATATAAATACATGTTACATTCTTTATTCAAAACATTAGATAAACTGGCTTCTTAGAAACCCTAAGAAAATTTTCTTGAAATTTACTATTTAAGAATATTTCTCATAAATTAAATTTGTTATTCTGAATTTAAACTCACATTTGCATGAATTTTTTAAAAAGTCCTTGGAGATTTTCTGATTTCTGCAAAATCTGTATTAATGGTAGCTGGAAATTTAGGGTGTTTTCCTTTTTGCCAATTCTGATTTTGAATTTCGAAGTCTTTGTACTCTGCCTCCATATTTTCCTAAGGTCTCTGTTAATATCCTAAGTGTGTCACCTAATTTGAAACATATTTTGCTGCTATTTTAAACTGTGTTCAGTTTGTGGATTAAATATATGAGAAATAACTGCACAAAATATGAACATCTGAGGCTAGACATTCCAAATTGTACTTGCACTCAGGAATGTGAGTTAGTCTAGGCAGGAATTAAAAACTTGGGTTATTTTAAAGTGATAGCCAATGGGTGTGAATTCTGAATTTAGAAACTTATTTAATTTATATGAATGTTTTTATTTAAAGACAACTATACTTGTAGGCTTTTGCATTAAATGAACCCAAACACAAATGTATATGGAGTGTGACATAAGGCCAGACCTACTGAAAGTTAAGTGATAGAAGGAAATGTTCAATTTTCTGCATTCTTGTTAAGATGTTAGTCTCTGGTGTTAGTCACTTCATTTTCGTTGTGAAGGAAACAAGGAATTAGACTGAGTGAACACACACATTTGTTCAAATAAGAGGACTTAAACAGGATGTACATGCTGTGGTTAATAACAGCAAAACACCCCAAGGTTTACAATCCCTGCCAAGACTAACTCACATTCCTATCTGAACAGTTAGTTGGAATGTCTCATACCAGTAGCCCTGCAGGCAGAAATGACGAGCATTGACAGGAGAATGGTTTTCACATGCTTTCAATATGGTAGAGGGTTCAAGAGACCAGTCAATTTGATTGGCCACCCTCACAATTTGGGTGGAGCACCAAAGGAAATACACTTCTTCCAGATCTAGGTCTGTCTTTTTAGGGCAGAAGTATCATGTAATGAAACTGAAATGGAATGATAATAATAAATTTGTGAAGCTTATTAAGTAGCTTGTGTGAAATATTCCAAACAGTAGTAAAGTCACGAATAAGTGATTGAAACAAATAACCACAGTGTAGAAAAAGAAGTCTTAGTATCTAAAGCCAATTCTGCCACTGTTACAAGGAATAACTCTTAGGAAGCATAAAAGAGTTACATGCTGTCTAGATAGGGGCAAACATATGTTCAAAATGAGGTTCCTCAAGTCAAACATGCACTAGAATATTTGAGATGGTAACAAAAACAAGTTTGGGGTGCTGAGCTTTTTTGTTACTCTTCTTCTGGGAAACAAGATGATTCAATGTAAAGTATTTAACCTAATGAATAGGTCTATACTTCAAACTAAGTGAGCACTTAGTTTTTACTAAATGTAGGCTCCTAACTCAGAACATTTCAGATACGGATTCTAAAACCAAATTTTCATATATTTTTTGTAGACTTCTGTATTTTCCTTCCTACTGTCAATATGTCTGAATATTTTGCATGGTACTGGTTGTCATATCCCATAACATTATCTGGCGTTCTGTTCATTTGTCTTTCCCCTAATTCTAGAACTACTTGAAGTCATATCCCAGTTCAAGAGTGTGAACCAATGACTTTTGGCAATGAAAGAGGCAGATTATGGAGATTTTGACTTTCTCATCTCTGTCAATAATGTGCCTAAAATTGTGGATAATCCTTGATTCAGGACCAACATTTATTCAATAAGTGACAGCAAAGTAAGATGCTAGACACCAAGACTGCTATAAACTGTGTAATGTCATTTAAGAAGCTGGCGTTCTAATAGAGAAGATGACATTAAAAACAACACAAACTACATATATTGCGTGTAATTAAAGCTTTACAAGTAAAATGCCATGAGAACTTTTTGGGAAGGAATGTGATTTCCAGCAGTGGATACCAGGAAAGACATGTTAAAATACAAAATAGGAACACTTCACTGTGGAAAAATATCACTGAAACATTTTTAGTGGTAGAGTTTTGAGCAATGCTACAGCAAGTAAAATACCATTGTTATTTTTAACTGCAATAACTATGAAATTGTAGTTATTGTTATAAAAGATCTTTATTCTTTGAGATTTTAGAAAGCACTGGACAATGAATGTCAGAGATCATGAGATCATGTAGACTTCATATGCATTCAAATATGCACCCTTCTACATAGCTGGGATTTCACATTTACCAACATATAATTTTTGACCTAAGTGTATATATTTTCAAATTACAGCTTGTAAAATAATCCTTCACTTATTTAAGACAAAATTATGATACTCTAACTAGCTATATCCTAGCCCAATTTTTTCTGCCATTTTTTTGCCACTTGAAAATAAAGCCGCTACCTTTTCAGTACTGAAAGAATACTTTCTTTGAAAGTCATAAAGCTTCTGTATTAATAGAATCCCAAGCATTCCATAGTGGTGGCTCAACATGCTAAAATGTGAATTCAGAAAGCCCATTTTGATCTCAGCTGTTTACTCTGATTTTTAGCAGGAGGCACCGAACAAGGGTCCACAGTTCATTTCTTGAAACTGTGGTCTAGGTAGGGAACCGCAGAGAGGTTAACTGGCAACTTCCAGAATGCCAGGGAAACAGGGCAAAGGGTTGTTCCTGACATTTTTCAAATGACTTTCTAAACAGAACCCTTCTATTACCGTTTTGAAAGGGGTTTCAGTAGTTGCAGAGTAAGATTAGGGGGTGTGGGGAGTTGCTATTAACATGGGGGGGGGAATGCATATGGTACAAGAGGTCAAGAAGGAAAGAGCAGAAAGAGAGCAGAAAGACTAGTGAAAAAAAATTACAAATAATTATGTTAATTTAATTATGTCTTCCAGGGGAAGTCTGGATTAAAAATGACTTTTTAACATAAATTGCTGACTTAATAAAAAACAACAGGAACTCGTATAAAAATAGGTGTTGCTTTCCTTACAAAAGTAGGTGTATCTATCTCATACATTGCAAGGGAATTTCCTTGAAAGAAGATCCCCTACTTTATTCACTTTAGACACCCTGACATTTACCACGATATTTGACAGGTAGAAAAAATTTATTAAGTTACCGCAGAAACTACCTCCTTTCAACAGCCACCAATCACAGACATGGGACTCAAGTCTGCCTAAACCGCAGAAAAGGTGCAGCTTACATAATGTTTTGGGGGGCTCTTTCTGTACAATGTCTTTCTTCACAGTCATATCACAAGTGGGTGAACAATCACAAAAGAAACATCTTCCCTGCTAACTCAACCATGGAAATTCAAAAGTAACCATTGAGTGTTGGAAAGCAGAGGCTTTTTCTTCCACCTGATTAACACAGTGTTATCTAGTGACAGACTCATTACCACATGGTTATCAACTTACTCCAGCAAATGAAAATTTCATGAATACCTTACAGTCATGGCAGATGCTAAGAAAGTTTGGCAGAAAGATTTAAAATGCATTATGTCCAAGTTTCTCCTTTCTTAGTACAAACTATTTTCACTTTAGAGATATGAACTGCAGGCTTTGTCATGAGTTTCTCCTTTCGTTTTTTAGATCAGTATTTACTGCAAATAGTTCACTACTTTAGTACTTTTCAATTTTGATAAAGGGCAAACATTTATTTAGCACAGGTGAAGTAGAGCAAAATGAGTTTTCTGGGTTTTATTTTGTTTTTTGTTTTTGTTTTTGCTATTTTCATCTAGAAATATAACGATTAAAGATGCTGAATGTAGAATATCATCAGGCTGTTCAAAACTGAATTTTTTGATAGATTGCCTTTATCTTAGGGTCTCTATTTTAAGGGAGAAGTAGATATTATTTTTGTCATTTTAAAGTAAATATATGTTACATTTAGTCAAATCTAATTAAGACATAGGTTTATTTTCTACTTTATTTTGCCATTTTTCTCTAGATTTTTAATGTATTTGTACTATTTTTGATATAGTCAAGAATGAAGGGTTGAGGATGAATCAGAAGAATGAGGGTTTGAGTACATTTCTACACTCCTGTAGTAAATACTTCTGAGGTTTAATGGGGATCAGGAGCAGGAGCTTTATATAAAAATTTTACCTTTGCACAGTTTAATATGAATAAGGTAAAGATCTGTCAATTTTCCTAATTTCCCATGTTCAAGTTATCTCAGACCTGTGTATGAGAGATCTGATCTTCTTACTGTTATAGAGCAGCCCCGACACTGAACGGGTTCCTGGCTGTGGGTCCTCACCCGCGCGCTCAAAAGGGACCCATGAATACACCATTACAGGCACACACACAAAAGGTTAACAAAAGGTTTATTTACAAGGGAAAAGGAAATAAGGAAAATGCATAACTCAGGGAAAAAATAGGGAAATAAAGTCTTTAATGCATCCTACCCGATCCGATGACCTGGAAACCCAAAGTCACTCTCAGAACTGGCCAGACGCTGCTAGCTGGTGGAGAGCCAAAATGGGGGGCCCCCAAAGCCCACTTGTCTGCCTTTTATATCAACCTGGCTTCTTAACCCCACCCTCAGGTCCCAGCCACCTTCCCTTTGGTGGTGATGGGATTTGGAGTTCCCAGTGTCTTTGGCTTTGGCCTGGGGTGGGGGTGGAGTCCACAAAGCCTGTATGGAATTAGCTTTAGGACATCCTTTTCCCCCTAACATTACGATCAAGAAGATGTATCTCAATATGGACATAACATCTCAACAACTAGTAGTTTTTAATGATTAGTGATGGAAGGTTGATGGAAGGTTGCAATAGTTGGTACTTGAATAGTAGTTCAATTTTCAATGTGTCTTTTAGAAAAACTGAGATGTAAGACAAATTTTTATTCCATTCATTGACTAGAAACCAATCCAATTAATTATGCACAAAATTGTTTTTAAAAGAACTAGTAATCATGCAGGTCTGTATTTAGGTCTGTTATAGTTGGTATTTATGACATTTTTACATGGTCACTTCTAATTTCTAGAGCTTGCTATGAAATTACGTATGAAGAATAATGAGCTTTTTTATATTTCCTAAGTTAATGAGAACTTTATTATTTCCCCCACTGTATTAAATTAATACAGACTATTAAACATAATCCCTAAATGTCAAGCCCCCAACACATACACATGATCTTTGCCACCTGGTGTTCATACCCTGTGGGGTTGGATCTATGTTAGTGTGGGGAGGGCCAATAACTGCTTCTAACCAATTCAGTCAGCAAAACTGATGAAACATCACTCCTCTGACCTCACAACAATGTGTAAGACTCTGTATTAATAGTAGACATTCTAGAGACTCTCCTTGCTTTCTTGAAGGAACAGCATTAGGAATGCTCACGTCACATCCATTTGCTGAAGAAGGGCTTCTAGCTGACAACCAGGAGGAAACTAGGGTCTCCAATCCCACATCCAAAAGGGAATGAATTATAAAAAACAGCCTGAAGGAGCTTGGAAGTGAATTCTTTCCATGAAGCTTGAGACTCATCATTTACAGTTTAATGAATAAGGCAAACATCATCTGGGCCTCCCTGGTGGCACAAGGGATTAAGAAACAGCCTATGAAGCTATCCACAGCCACTGCAGCACAATTTTGATCCGCGGCCACCCACATGTTGCAGCAAATCTCTTCTAACTCGCCCACTGCTCCCCTCAGAAGTATATTTCAGTCAGTCTGCCTGTTCTGTTCCCGCTCTGTCTCTGGTGAATCCTCTCACCCCCCCATGTATCTGGCCTGTACCCCGGTTCTTGCATAAATAAATAAATAAATCTTTAAAAAAAAGAAAATGAAAAGAATGAACACAATCAGCTTCTACAAACTGCTACAAGCAGGTCCCCCTACACTACTGTAGGGAATCTACCTAGGTTCCCTACAGGTGTGATGATTAAACTGAGTGTTAAAGAATAAATTTGATCACCATAATTTACCACATAGACAGAAAGTAAATTCCATATGATCAAATCAATGTTCCTAGAAAGTATTTGATAAAATTCAGCATCCATTTATAATAAAAACCCTTGAAAAACTGGGGATAAGTGGAACATACCTAAACATAATAAAAGCCATATAGACAAAGCCACATTCTCAAAAAAAAAAAAAAAAAAGAATGAATTTGACGTACCTAACACAGATGGAATAAAGAATGCTCTAAAAGAACAGTCAGCATAGCAAAATCCCTAAATCTGGAAGAGTTTCCATGTTTGAAGAAATAAAGAATGTGTTTAGAGCTTAAAGGGTACAGGGATAAATATTACAAGAAAGGAGACTGGAGGCCTCACCGGTGGCACAGCGGTTGAGCGCTGGGTTGCGAAGCTGCCCGCAGCCTCTGCGGCACCGGTTCGATCCCCGGCTGCTCCCCAGCCACCGGAGGAGGGTCCCATAATGGCGCGCAGACCTCTCCTGCCGCCCGCTGCTCCCCTCAGCAGTGTACTTCGGTCCTTCTGCCTGTTCTGCTCCCTGCTCTGGCTCTGGTGAATTCTCTCATCCTCCCACGCTTCTGACTGTACCCAGTGCATGTATAAACAAAAACCAAACAAACAAACAAATAAATAAATAAATAAACACGCCTCTATTAAAAAAAAAAAAAAAAGAAAGAAAGGAGACTGGAGAATTAGGAAAGAGTCAGAATGTTCTAGAGTCTAGAGTTACAAGAGTAAACCAGTGACACAAAGTTCCTACCTCATGGTGCTGAACGGCCCCTTTATGAAATGTTAAGAACTTCATAGTTTGAAAGCCATTAAAGAATTATTGGTAAGAAAATAATTTTTCAAATAAAATTAATCATTGGATAAATTCACTTTTAAAACCATATGGTTGTACATGAAGAAGTCAGTTCAAACAATATTATTCACCTGTATGTCTATTACTATTCTAATATATATATTCATTATAAACGATAAATATCTTTAATAATTATCATTCTGTAAAATAAAAAAAAAATGTCTGTACCTTTACCATGGCTGCTTTGAGATTATATTAAAGGGGGCCAGTAGATATTAAACACTAAAGAAATTTTAAGAAGTTTTCTCCTGCTTTTTAATCTTTTATTTTTTCCTTATTTTTATACAAAATGCAGGAAGATGTCTGTGATGAAGATATAGATTTGGAAGTGGCCATCATATGAATGGTGTTTGAAGTCATACGAGAGACAAAATGGCTAGAGAAACAATTAGCAGTAAAGAAGAAGAGAGAATGGGTATGTGTCAAAGCCAAGTGGAGCTTCAAAATTTTAAAGTTGACTAGAAGCAAAGGAACCTTCCTCTTCTGGCAGAAAACATGTCATAAAATATACAACTGACAGGTTCTGTCTACAGAACTATGTTGAGCTCACACCTGGATTAGAGGAGTCATTTCTAAGGTCACTGTTATCAGAAGTATGTAGAAAAACTGGACAGAGTTCAGAGAAAAGCAATGAAAATGATTAAAGACTTGAACCTGATAGATTTATGAGGAAAGATTTAAAAACCAGAATGTGTTTCAACAAAGACTATGAGGGGGATGGGTAGAACTAAACTCTTCAAGTTTTAAGAATAAAGGAAGAAAAAATGGCAGAAAAATAACAATTTTTCCTCAGATTGCGAAAAGAGGAAAATATGTTACTCTATTTATTATCTCAAGTTTTAGAAGAGGAAACTTTGACACTGAGAACATTCATCTTTCGGAAAAACTTTTGAGGGAAACTAATAAGAAATTACTCTTTGAGATATTAAAAATCAAAATTGGAAACATAAAATTTAAATTGTGTTCTATAGAACATTTCTATATATTGGTAAAAATATAATAACAAAAAAATTTCTGTTTTCTTCCAGATATAATAGAATATTCATGAAGACAGAGATTTAAAGTTTTTTCATTTAATTATTATCAATATCTGGTACAGTGTTTTACATAGAGAAGATGCTCAATGATTAGGCACAATTTCATTTTAAAGGAAAAAAAAGGATTCTTAAGATTTAAATCTTCCCTGGTGGCTCAAGGGATTAAGTCTCAACACTATCAAGCTATCTGCAGGCACTGCAGCATGAGTTTGATCCCTGGCCAGGGAGCTGACTCACATGGCATAGCAGACCTCTCCTGTCTTGCCCACTGCTCCCCTTATCTGTGTATTTCACCTGTTCTGCTCCCCACTCTGTCTCTGGTGAATCCTCTCTCACACACACACACACCCCTGCCCCCCACTTCTGGCCTATACCTCAGTTCTTGTATGTATAATAAAAATAAATCTTTTAAAAAAAAGATTTAAACCTCAAGATTTTTTAATAGAGTTATAAATGAATGAATCTCTGATCTACATGGATAGTAAATAAAGCCTGAAAGAAACAATTCAGCTGTAGATCATGGGCTCTTAAATTTAATCCATTTACTCTAGCAGGATGGCTATAGAAAACAAATTATTCATTTTAAGTGGTACAGTCACAAACTGTTAATGGAAGAATTTTAGATTACTTTGGGAAAGATGTCAGGAGTTCCTTCCAGTATGATTTTTGATTTGGCCTTTTTTTTTTTAAGATTTATTTGTTTATTTTATACAAGAACCAAGATACAGGCCATATGCACGGGAGGGTGAGAGGATTCACCAGAGACAGAGCGGGGAAACAGAACAGGCAGACTGATGAAATACACTGCTGAGGGGAGCAGTGGGCAAGTCAGGAGAGGTCTGCCACGCCATGTGGGACCCTCGCCAACCACCTGGGATAGAGCCAGTGCTGCAGAGGCTGTGGACAGCTTCACTGGGCAGCGCTCAACCACCTGCACCACCAGGGGGGAAGCCCTTGATTTGGCCTTTGTTTTATAATCAACAAGTTATTTATTTGTTAATGAGACTTACATAGGTGTGGAGTGCTTTATGTTGCTTTTAAAAAAATTTCTCAATAGATTGAGATGTATTTCTCATGTTGACTATTCCTTAAAACTTTCAAAATGATTGCATATTCACTCACTCTTTCATTGATTCAACTAATTTTGTTTTTCTTGCTAGACCATTACAGTTAAAACATTATTTCTCTATGCTATCAAATGCTTTACATATTTTGGAGAAAATATGATCATAAAAAAATCAACATTCATTTAATAAATTTTGTTTAGACTTGGTCAATGTAAGACACAAGACTGGTTTCAAAAATTTCCAAAAAAAAAAAAAATCATATAATAAATATAAGACAGTATACTAATAAAATGGATATCAGCAAATTATCACCTTTCTGACATTAACTAAACTTCTCTGAGTATCACTGCTTTAATTCAGACCTCAATGATTTACACAGAGTATGAGGCAACTTTCAATCAAGATACCCATATTAAAACCATTGAAAGATCGTTTTTTATAGGAGACCAAAAATGGTCCAAATCTATAGTTACATAGTTACTACAACAGAGAATGACATTTAGGTTTCATCTTTTACCATTTATGGAAACTATATAAAAGATAAAGACATGGATTACCAACGATAGGAAAATGAATCTGGTAGATTGGGGGCAAGGAATAGGATTAAAAAATGATGAGTATTTATATTTAGATGCAATTTTTAATTTATATTAACCAACATTAGTTATCCTATTCAGTATGTATGTCAAGTCACATATCACTGCTCCTATTTTATGTGAGGACATTGAGGCTTGGAGAAGTTAAGTGACCACAACATCAATCTCAATTATAAGTAATGTGATTGAAATTGAAAAATCAAAGTTATTTTTCAGCTATAAGTCTAGTTTCCTTTTCTTTGTTCTATCAGGTAAATCTGATATCCTTATTTCAAATACATGTATTTTTAAAAGATAAAACTGTCTATAATCTTTCCTAATAAGGTTTTCTTATTTCCACAACCATCTTAGGAGGCTTAGAACAGACACAATAAAGGAAACTAAATATTGTCACTTACTTTCTATGAATAATCCTTATCTTTATATATATTTATATACATATTTAATGGAGAGTATATTTTAGAGCTGGAAAAGCACAGGTTTAGCTTCAGGAGATATGTTTGTTTATTTTGTATGCATGTATTTGGATCCTTGACTTTTCCTGCCTTCTTTTGGCAATGAGAAGGAGGAACTTAAGTTCCCTTCTTATCAACACTTCTGTTTTCACTGTAGTCTAAAGGAAAACCCTCAGTACAGATGTCTCCCTTTACTCTCCTTTGACACTAGCATCTCATCACAGTTGCTTTGAAAGGGAAATTATTTAATAACTACCCGATTTCATTACAAATAACACAATTTAGGGCCTCCCTGGTGGCACAGGGGTTAAGACACAACCTATGTAGCTGACCACAGCCACTGCAGCATGAATTTGATCCCCAGCCAGGGAGCTACCCACATGGCACAGTAGACCTCTCCTGACTCACCTGTTGCTCCCCTCAGCAGTGTATTTCAGTCAGTCTGCCTGTTCTGCTCCCCACTTTTTCTCTGGTGAATCCTCTCACCTCCCACAGCTCTGGCTTGTACCCCAGCTCTTGTATGCATAAATACATAAATCTTTTAAAAAACAAACAAACAAAAAAACCCAAACAACACAATTTAGAGTTGACCTGACCTCTATTATTAGCTATTCTAGCAGGTCCAGCTGCAGCAATGGACCAGGAAGACCACAAATACAGGAGCCAGAGCTACATAGTTAGTTCAAGCTGAAAACACAGAGATGAACTGAAACACATTTTTGCTTACCTTGGCTGAGTGTGAAGTAAGCACTGTATGAGAACCCAAAAGAAAACACTCTGACATACCTTTGTGCCTAGCCCATAGGACCTGGCGGGATATATCTGAAACTACAAAAATTAGCTATTAGGTGTCGAAAAAAGAATCATATGTAAAATCTAAAGCAAATGCACACCTTTTAATACTATTCTTTAGGTTTTTCTTAACAGGACCTTTATACTGAACTTAAATTGTCCGCTTTACATTCTCACCCATTTAAAGCTAATATTTGGGAAGCAGGCCCAAGATGGCGGAAACAGGAGAACTTACCTCTTCCTGTAAGTGCAGGCCTCGGGCACCCGTTCTCAGAGAGGCAACAGCCTGGGCTACGCCATGGCAGTCAGGTTTGGTGGCCGATCCCAGGCTTTGGGTTTTAGGGAAAAAAAAAAAGAGAGGAAACTGCAGCAGTTTTGGAAATGGGCAGGTCAGGTTTAAGCCTGGTTCGTGCCATTCAGATACAGCAGAGCTTGTCTGCTTGTGCTCCTGCAGGAGACAGTGCAGGCAGATTGGACGGATGCACTATGGGGGTTTCAGTTCTGAACCAGGCCTGAGCTCCCACTGGCACCAATTATCTTCAAGCTTGCATCAGCATCAAGTTAAGTCTTGGAAGCAGCTGGTTTGGAAAACAAACCTATTAGGTTTGAAAGGCAGGTGTCCTGGAGGGGGATATAAGCTGAAACTTGACTAAGATTCTGAAACTGAGATGCTTGAGGCTATTGGGAAGAAGCTTGAGGAGGAGCACGGCTTTAGGAGGAGGCTGACTTTGGCTTCAGGAAAGATGCTGCTGGGGCCAGGCCTCAGCTGTGCCACCTGTGACTCCTTCCAGTTGCTGCAGGTTAGTTGGATCCTGGCTCACTTTTTAGGGGTGCCGCCAGTCCCCTGCCCTTGGTGGAGAGACAATGCTATCTTGCATGAATGGCCTTAGGTTTGGAGTCTTTTATGCTGTGGACACTATCTGGAATAGGACAGCTGGTCATTTGTCACCTTAGGAATATTTTCCTTTGTAAATAAAGTGCTATTGTTGCACTGTGACACCGAGCTATGTTTTGCAATCGGGAGTGCACCAGTGGGATGCCATAAACAGTGAACAGTTCCCTAAACTCTGCTCTATTTCACCACCATGATCACAACAAATCTACAACTAAACATGGACTCAGCTACACAGAACTGACCTGAAACCCACCCGGCCAAATAGAGCTTCCATAACAAAGGATAAAAAGGCAGCATCCAGGTGGATAGGACAGAAATATTCTAGCCAAGGAAGAAAAACACCTCCCGGGCGATGAGTTGCAGTCGGGGAAAGATTTTTAAGATGCAGAACGTTTCCCTGGGGACTGTGGGCTGGGCTGGGCATAATACCTGATACGCCAACTCGACAATCCAACAATCCAGCATAGTGAAGACCAGAAGCTGGGCCCCCAGAATGGAAGGCAGAGGGAAGTGAGCACAGGAAAACCAAGGAAAGAGGAGAAACCAAGAACTGCATTTTTAACCTTAATAGGCCCATGAGCAAAAACTCATTTGCTCTGGTTCCCAAAGTAGTAGTACCTGCCTGAATAGCACCTGGCCCCTCAGTAAAAACATCCCAGATACTGAAGTTGTGGCCAGAAGTTTTCTTGTAAAGCAGCAGCATGTGTCCATAGCAAAAAGTTGCTTTATAAAACACGTAGGTTGTTTTATAGAACATAGACGTAAAAGGCAGTCTTACAAAGCCAAAAAAAATCTATCTTTCCAAGGAAATCAAAATATAAATTGTGGAGAGGACTAATTCCTACTGTTCTTTTCAGCCTATATCTCCCCCCTCAGAATCTACAACCCCCATCTGCTTGTTGTCAGAGTCAACCAGCAGGTTTGGTAGGAAGCTCTTGGGGCATCCATAGAATAAGTTCCAAAGCTGGAACTTTGAGGGGCACAAGCTCCTCAAAAGCTGAGAACAGCCTTGTGATATAGAGCTCTCCAATCACCCCTCCCCCCACATCCCACACCCTTCTAAAGGAACATACACCCCATTGAAAGGCATCACCAGAACCCATACAATGAAAATTTCACATCTCTCCTTTTCCTGACTGTAGGGGCAGGATGGCCCAGAGCAGGTGTTCTATGACCGGAGTAGACTGGGTAAAGGAGGAGTCCTGGAGCTCTCAGTGGCTTTTCAGGCTTTTTTTTTTTTTTTTAAAGATTTATTTACTTACGCATACAAGAGCTGGGGTACAGGCCAGAGGTATGGGGGGGGTGTTGAGAGGATTCACCACCGACAGAGTGGGGAACAGAACCAGCAGACTGACTGAAATACACTGCTGAGGGGAGCAGCGGGCGAGACAGGAGAGGTCTGCCTCGCTCTGTGGGTTTCTCCCTCGCCAGCCGCCAGCCGGGGATCAGACTCATGCTGCAGAGGCTGTGGATTGCTTCACAGTGCAGTGCTTAACCCCTTGTGCCACCAGGGAAGCCAGGCTTTTCAGGATTTTATTGTCATTTTACCAGTACATGGCAGGGAGGGGTGCCTGGGGGGCCAGGAGGCTGGCAGGCCTCCTAGCTCCCAGTGAATCTTCACTCTTTCTGGGTTCTCTGGCATTCTCTCATGGCCTCTGCTTCTCTGCTGGTGCTCTTCCCATCTCTCGCTTCCTCTCCTTCTGGTAGTTCCGTTCTGCTCTGCTGGCGTCCCTGTGACACAGCCCTTACAAGCTTAGTCTCAGCCCAGGTCAACCCACCTATGTATGCCCACAACCTACTCCAGGTGCCTGCCATCAGACATGTATTCAGGACCGCAGGGATCCTCACTCCACATGTTACAGAGAAATCTGTAGTTTTGGCACAAATTTACTGTAGTAATTGTACTGAAGGCCACGAGAGTCATGACAATTATGGCATAATTGATTCAGATTCTTTTGAAAGGAAAATGACAAATAAAGAAAACAGAAAATGGATGATTTGTAACCACAAGTTTTCTTTTTGGAAATATTATAGTAAAGTTTTCTTTCTCTTTGTGTTATTGTTGAAAATTAGTTACAGTAACTAGAGAAAGGCTCTGCCATATTTTTAAAGTCTCTAAATTTCTAGCATACAGTAGTTTTTCAGCTAATAATTGACATATGTTCTTGAAGTGCGTGACCCAAAGATGAATAGTAGACTAAACAGAGAGTCAGATTGGAATCTTTGGTTTTGCTTAGCTGAATTGCAGACCTTGAAATCATTTACAAAAATAACAAAATGGTGTAATATGCATTGTTACATAGTTTGGCTCCTAATTTTAGTGAGATGGGGAGTATTATCAGTCTGGCAATTTGGAACATTTTGGAAACAAAAAAATTTGTATCACTAGAACACACACACATACACATGCAAATGTGCACATACATTTGCCTCATCAAGTCTCTTTTCCTTCTAGACATAATATGTTTATTTCTGTATATGTATTATTAAAATGCCAAAAATTTAATTATCTTTTTCCATTATACATATGATTAATAATTATTTTTTCTCAAATACACTTATTAAATTCAATGACCAGACTCCAGAGAAAACAATTTGTGGAATATCAAAGTTTAAATGCAAGTTTTATTGAAGCAAATTTTGCTCAACTCTGTCCCTATAACAGTTTAAAAGCAAGCAAAATTTTAAGATACTAGGTTTTGTGTCAAAAAAACAAAATGATGACATTTGCTAACATTTCTCATGGTAAGAATTCTAAGAATACTGTTAGTATAATTTTAACAGATTTGATGAACCATTTTAACATTAATAATAGATTATTATGCTCAGAAATTCATACAAATCTCATAAATAAAATTAATAAATACTTATTATCTATCAATGTTAGAATTTGGTCTTAGTTGCTTACTGGTTACTGGAATCATTTACTGACTACGGTGATTTCAAAATCTCAGCTAAACTTTGGAGAAAAGCATCATTTCATTTCTGAGGTTGCCAAGAAATGTTAGCCTTTCGCACCATCACCTTCATTAGCAAGGTGGTATTGGCAGGGTCTTCTAAAGTAAGAGGAGGAGGAAACAATCTTCCCGGCATGCTCTGCGTCTCCAGTGAACATACCTAGAGGGGCTGGTCTTTTTTTTTAATTTAATTTCTCCTGTACTTCCTACTCACAAGGGAAGTGCTGCTCCTCATGGCATTTATGGCCAGAGGGAATCTTACATAATTTATATATAACTGTCTTTACTAAAAGAATGAGAATTATTCAAAGTAACACATCATCCTTGATATGAGTAGTAATCAGTGTAAGTCAGTGAAAAAGGGTGTATAATATGCTGTTCAACCTGTTGTCAGAACAAGATGACTGAAAACTAAAACAAGACAAACAACAACTAAGACATATATGAGAAACTGCATAGTGAAGTCTCTCTTGGTTCAAACTAAATACTTCTTTAGATTTTGGTAGTCATGCGTGTCTTTTAGGCTATGAACTTGCTGATCATTTTTCCATGGTATTTCACCTCGATCACAAGCTACCTGCAATGCAGTGCTATCTTTTCCCCCTCCCCTCTTTACCCTTATACACCACATACTTCATATTCCTCCTTCTTCTGAATCCCCCCTCTGCACAACCTTTTGTTTCTTCTGAAAGATTTTAATCTGAACCTACATTCCTTTTTTAATCTAGCATCTACTAATTTTTGAACTTGACCTTTTCTTGTTCTGGCTCTGGTACTTTCAAGGAAATATTTGGCCACATTCAACTATTTCTTTTTAATAGAGTAATGCTTCATGAAGTTATAATTAAATAATTTTAGAAGTTTTAACTAGTAGATGAAAACATTTATTATAAGTAGTAAGGCTATTGAGAGATACTAGATTTCAGTGGCATTATTTCATCCATATCTAGGCAAAGGCATATCAGCAGAAATTAGCCTTAATTACACAGTGGAATACATTCCCTAGTACATCTGCAAATGTGTAACACACCCAAGTAGGAATAAACCTTAATAAAGCAACATTTGGTATTACTTTTCTATTCTACCCACCCTGAATACCAGAACTTTCAGTGGTTTCTAATATTCTAATATATAAGAACATCTACAGTGATTATTTTAGATTTCTCTAAAGATAAAATGACTAAAAATGCATTATGAAATAAACTTTAAATATTGCTGAACAATCAGATACAGTTCTGTTTCCATGACTGCGATTAAATAATATGTAAAAATAAACCTTTGTTAGATTTATTTATATTTTTATGACCCATGAGATGGTAAATTTTATAAAAGGAAGTAAATATAAAAATAGGAAATTCTCTTCCCATTTGCATTATATGTAAAAGACTGACATTATTGTTCTGTGCTCTTCCTAAACATAGCTGGTTTTTCCTTAAGCAGATCACTTAAGCATTCAGTCCACTAGTCTCTCTATTTTTTAATTTGCATGGGTTTTTTGTGAGGATTAAATGTATTAGTGTTTGGAGTTCAGCCTGGTGACTATTAAGCACTATACAAAAAATGATGCTCAAATATGTAAATATGGTCAGGCTAACTCCCTTACAGATGGGACCATGCAATTAGGTACAGCTTGCCCTTATCTCACAGGTCTTTTGAGTCAATGAAAGAGATAAGTACTGAGTAGATAGAAATAAGTAAAAACAGAACAACTTAGTAGAGTACAAGTCATGATGAAATGAGTTTCAAATCAAGATACCTCAGAAAACAGACGCTACTTAGGTCAAGGATTGAGACTGAGAACAGATATCCAGACAAGGGTTGATGATCAGTAGGTTATTGCTGGCCTTTGGGTAGAATCTAATAGCTTCAGACGTCAGGCAGCAAGCCATTTACTGAAGAGGTGATAATAAACAAAGGCAGCAACTTCTATTACTTTTCTCAAAAGTCAGCCCATGAAAGAAAGGAATTTGAAAGTTCATCAGATTTCATAGAAATGATGTGAGCAGGGGAGGAAGTCAATGAAGAGAAAAAGATCGGAAATGTAACAGAAAGAGTAGGTAGAGATAGAACAAGGTCCTGATTAATGTAGGAAAGAAAATTTCATCTTAGACTACAAAAGGAGAGGCCAAATCTGAACCTGGGGAGTAAAAGGACAAACAGATAAAGATAGTATGTTTGACTTGAGAGCAATCAAATCACAAAGAAGGCTTCAAGGGCCATTGCTAGAGGCTCTCCCTGTGGCAGGTAATTGTCACAAAGAATCCGGGGTGAGGAGAAAGATGGAAACTCTAGGGTAAATTAGAAGCATTCTAATGAATTGTTTTAGGAAATACATCAATCATGTAATTATAAATTAATATAAATATTGTCAAGTACCTATGAGGACCTACCTGACTTTGGGCTAAAGAGCATAGTTAGAATTCAATTTATATGTCATTTCCCTAAATAGGTTTCTATCGAATGAACCCAGAATATGTTTAATGATTCTTGCTGTGTATTCTCACTGTGCTCTGAATTTATATAAACATTTTTATTGTTTGTGTAACTTCCTTGTTAGATTGTAACTTTTTGAGGATTCCTTTTTTTTGTTCGTTTGTATATACATATTCAAGATCTGCAACATAATATTACCAAATTACATTTCTTGAAGTCACTCCATCATTTATATTTTCTACCTCTCATTTGTTTTTTGTTTGTGGCCTAAAATGATCTCTTCAACTTGACCATTACAGTACCTCTTCTTTACTGACCCTTTGCAATTATCCTTGAGTACAATTCTGTTCTTGATGGGCATTTCATTCTGCTTTCGTTCCTGCTCCATGTGATTTCAAGTGTCCTCAGGAGCTCAGCCCAGGATAAAGCAACTTGCTTGGTTCTCTCTTCTAACAGATGTACACTGGATCTGGCATGAAAGATAAAAAAAATAGGCAGGGAGAAAAAATAAATAATCTGAATTAAGAGTCAAATAATTTACTCTTAAAAGTGAAAGTTTGGAAGGTGGAATTCAAATATATACAGTTGAACAGCAAGTAGAGAGATGTCAAAAGATAAGTGGTTTTCTATAATATATATAGATGAAGAACCTAATTATTACTTCTATTAGCATTTATTGGTCAACAACAATAATCCACAGCTTTCCTGAAAAGAAAAAAGTTCAATAAAGATATCAAATTTCAGATCAAAGTAGAAACTTCAGGTCTAGATCTTGAACGTTTAAAACTAATTTTACAAAATGTGTTCAGTTTAGCGTAACACTTATTGACCTTAAAAAATGTTTGCTATTATTTGTATTTTAAAGAATCTATATCTGGTATGGTTTGTGTGTTTATTTATTTTATATTATGAGTACAAGAATGCATGTATACTAGTTCTGCAGTGATCACAGAATCACTCATTTTAGTAAGATTTGTCTAGTTCTTTGTTATATGTCAGGAATTCTGTTAAATGATTTAACACTTTTGACTTATTAAATCATATGGCAAGTACTTTCTTTTTCCTGGGAACTTATGTGAGAATCCAAAACAATAGCTCTCTTGGAACTTCCTGTAATAACTTGATTTAAACCAAACATGCTAGGAATAAAATATTTAACTGGTATGAAATGCTACCATTGTAGACATAACGATATCTATCCATATTAGCTGTCTCTTTGAATCTCTTTCGGCATATAAAGGACACACACATAAATAGATTCACCTATTAACTTATTTACCTACGCTTGTATACTGTCATTTATTAAAAAAAAACCTTTATTCAGTATTTATTTTGTAAAAGCAACACGTTCAGTGATATTTTTAAAATATGAAGGATAACTTCATATTCAATGAGTTTATAATCTCGGAAGGTATGGTGGGGCAAAGATTTCAGATAAGACAAGTAAGCAACTAATGATATATAATTTATAGAAGATTGAAAAAATTAGTCCTACAATAAACATAAAAACAATGTCCAGGGTAGATTGTGCAACACTGCAGAGAAAGGAGCATTTAATGTGCTGAATATGTGCCATCTTGGTGATGGCAGTGCTTACAATCACACAGCCCAAGAAGGTGTAGAACTGTGGATGGACTTCAGCTGGATCAAGATTTCCCTGGGTTAAAGTGATGTGTTAACAATTGTTAGGGGAAAATCACTTGTTAAACCACCGAGAAAATATAGTCTCTCCAGTAAAGGAAACTGGTTTGCTAGTTTCCAGCAGCTAAATAGTCTACCAGGCCTACATTTTTTATTTGTTTTACTGTTTCTGAACTTTGATTGCTAAAGAACTAGAAATATCTTTCATCTCCAACTGGCAATAAAACTCTACCCCTTTTTCCAAGTTGGATTTCTATAATCTCCCTAATGAGTCTACCATAACTCACTTTCTAGAGCCTCTAACTGGATCAGAAAATAACCCATAGCCAACAGAGTAGCAGGAACAACTTGTTTTCTCTCTCCTGATGCTATACTTTTTTCAATAGCTACTAGCTGATTTCTGTTCTGAGTAAGAGGTGTTTTAAAAGAGTAAATTAAAGATGAGCTTTGAAAACACATGAATCTTGTTTTATTCTCTCTCCATTATCATAAATCATACCATAATAAAAATACTAAGAATTCTCACATTGGGGGAGAAGAGTGGAAGTCCCACAGTTTGGCCTTAGGTATTCAGAAAACAGCAATTGTATTTTAATAGATAATATTGTGTAGCATCCTTTCAGACAATGGCAATTTTTATTGATCTAAAATATTCAACAGCGATAATGAATTTTTGAATGAGAAAGTAGTAAGTGATTAGCTTACTAATGCTAGTGCTGGAGATTCTAACATCTGCTGCTCTTATAATAATGCTGCTTTTATAACAACATATGAATGACAAGTTTCTTCTATGCTTTCAGGAATGTTGTTAATCTTGCATTCCATACAAGTAGGTCTGGTATTAACAACATTCCAAAATATACTGAAAATGTCATCTAAATAGATGTCTCATGAAAAGCTAGTTAAAATAGATCACTATATCCTCATTTTAAGAAAAACACAAGTGTTTGGATTAAAATGTATTTACCATAATTGAGTGCATATTTTCCATGTAATTCCCACATAATTAATGACAGTAGAGGAAGTGAATTCATAATTCACTGTGCATAGTTGTATTTATTTTTTCCTTATTAATACAAAGTAAACAGCTGTTGTTGTATTACACCATTTGTAGCACTGATGGCAGCTAAATGGGCAGAGAGAGCAGAACCACTAGATATCCCCAACTGGCTTCTAGGTGGTGTAGGTGCCTGTTGTCTTCGGAGACAGAGGTCCGTCATATGATGACTGGACTTTGCCTTCATACTGGAGGGTGGGGTTTATCTTCTTTATCAGGTCATGGTACCAGTTAATCCTGTAATAGGAGTCTTCTGGAAGGAGGCAACCAGCGCTTTTGGCTCTTTAAATGGTCGACCCATACCCACCATTAATTTTTTGGCGGCAGAGAGAACAGACATGGTAGAAAAGGAAATGAAATGTTTGGACAGGTACGAGGGAAAAACAGGAAAAGAAAAAGACACGACTCATGATAGCGAGGGAACACAACACTTACTGTTTTGTCGCAGACTCAAAGGTCTATAGGGCTACTGGATAGCTGATTGGGATGTCCTGTGCCTTCCACCAGATCAAGGAACAGCCAAGTGCCCCTGGCCCTGATAAATCCCTTTACCAGGATGTCCCAGTTTGGGCACCAACTCTGGTGGTCGAGGACATGCCAGCACGCTCTGGAGGCACTCTTGAGAGAGAGTCATGGAGCAGGCTTGCAAGGCAAGATTCTGCTACTGAGTGAGCAGAGATCTTGCTATTTATTTAGTAAAAGTGAACAAGCATTATTGATTATGTGACAATGGTAGCAGAAGCAGGGTCCAGGGGAGACAAAGGGTGATCACCTTTTTGGAAGCAGGAAGGGCCATGCTGGCCACATATACAGGGAGCACTTTCACACAGGGGCTTGGTATAATTTCCAAGCTACTCCCAGACCATCTCAAACCCTAACCACACAAACAGTCAACGGCTACGTAGGTGTTCCCGGTCACTTTGTGATATGGGGCCATTGTTTCAGGGCAGTCATGCAGGTGCCTCATCCAAATCTTTCACACACACACAGGTGCACAGAGAGGCCATGCACACACAGGTGCAGAGGCCTTATGTAGAAAGGAGGCCACATATAAGCTCACCATGGATATTGGATATGGACATGACATCTTGTCTTGAAATAGTACATTGTGGGGACTCCCTGGTGGTGCAAGGGAGCACTATGAAGCAATCTGCAGGCTCTGCAGCATGAGCTCGAACCCCAGCCAGCCAGGGAGCAAAGCAGACCTCTCCTGTCTCAACTGCTGCTCCCCTTAGCAGTGTATTTCATATCTGCCTGTTCTGTTCCCCACTCTGTCTCTGGTGAATCCTCTCACCCCTCACATCTCTGGCCTGTACCCCAGCTCTTGTATGCGTAAATAAATAAATCTTTAAAAAAAAGAAAATATCTTTATTTAAAAAAAGAAATAGTACATTGTGTGGTTTGTATTATCTCAAGGATTTTCTATGTGTTTTTCTACCACAGAAGACAGGAATTATGTAAAAACTGGGTATTTGTGGTGACTTGAAATAATAAAGAGGTGGGGCCTCCCAGGTGGCGCAGCGGTTGAGCGCTGGGTTGCGAAGCTGCCCGCGGCTTCTGCGGTGCCGGTTCGATCCCCGGCTGCTCCCCGGCCACCGGAGGAGGGTCCCACATGGCGCGCAGACCTCTCCTGCTGCCCGCTGCTCCCCTCAGCAATGTACTTCGGTCCTTCTGCCTGTTCTGCTCCCTGCTCTGGCTCTGGTGAATTCTCTCACCCTCCCGGCTTCTGACTGTACCCAGTGCATGTATAAACCAAACAAACAAACAAACAAATAGATAAATAAATAAGACATGCCTCTAGAAAATTAAAAAAAAAAAAGAAATAATAAAGAGGTAAGTTATAAAGGGAATGATTTTACATATTATTACTTCTCAGACCCAATGTAGAAGAAAAAATGTTCTAATATTCACCTCACCAAAATTATAGACTCTTGCAATCTGATTCTGTAAGCCAAGCCTGGCAAAGCTGAAGTTATTTATTAAAAATAAACACAAAACAAGCAAAAATAAAAACAAAACCCAACTCAGGAAATTCACAGAACTAAGGTAACACTAACAAATTTAACTGACTGAATGGTCAATTGGTAAAAACACCTTTCAGTGGATACATGTTGCAGTTTTAGTTCATACCCTCCACAACTTAATGTTTCAGAGTTACTTATACAGATAAATCATAGTAGCTATAGCCAAAATGGAGAAAAGCTTTTGAGCATTTTAAATCAATATTTAAAACAATTTCCAATTTTTTGTTATGAGGTATGAAAATTTATCTATGCACATAGCTAAAAAATTTCCCCTGGTTGGTTCTATTTTGTTTGGTTTAATTGAAGCATTTCATTTCCTTCAGATTTATTATCAGCGATTACTTGCTGGCCAATCAAATATATAAGATTCATATCAAGTGAAATTTGCAAGGTTTTGTACCTACTAATTGACTGAATGAAATATTAGGTCTCACATACCTATCTACTAGAGAAACAGCGGGCTGAGGAAGAATTTAAAGAGAGAGAGAGAATGGGAGAGAGAGAAAAACAGGAGTGCCAGAATTTCAAGATCTGGATAGACAAGTATTAAATTAATCCAAGTGTTGCCAAAAAGTCTGGTAATGATTTGTCAGGGCCCACATACATGATAAACAGTAAACTAGGGACAGAATTGAGTCTCAGAAGGAATACACATTTATTATCAGATGTTGTATTATTTTGGTAGTGCTTTATAAATGTTAGTGGGATTCAAAGATCACGTCTCTTTAGAAAAGCTGAGCATTCTGGGGCCTTCCTGGTGGCGCAAGGGATTAAGTCTCAGCACTCAAGCTATTGCCAGCCTCTGCAGCAATGAGTTCCATCCCTGGCCATGGCACTGACCCATATGGCACAGCAGACCTCTCCTGTCTCGCCTGCTGCTCCCCTCAGCAGTGCATTTAGTAGATCTGCCTGTTCTGGTCCCTACTTTCTGGTGAATCCTCTCATGCCACACACCTCTGCTCTACATCCTAGTTCTTGTATGCATAAATAAATAAAAATAATCCTTAAAAAAAAAAAAAGAAGAGCTGAGCATTCTGCCTTTCCCAACTAGGCCATAGTCATGTGACTCACCCCCCCCCACCCAGCTCCACAAACCACTTAGTTTTGGACTATGTCTCTGTCTCTGTCTCGCTGTGCCTGTCTCTCTCTCCCTGCTTCTCTCTCTCTCTCTCTCTCTCTCTCTCTCTCTCTCTCTCTCTCTCTCTCTCAGCTGTGGTAGCAATTTCTACAAGGCCAACTTCTTGGGCAGAAGGTTTTGTGATTTATTTTTTAGCTGGAAGCTTACATTCCTTGGATCTTTGTGGGAATAGTTTGAGGCCCGGGTAAAGGATGTGTTCCTGAGAGGTTACAACACAGACTGTTTTCACAGGCACAACCTTGGTCATGATACTGTGGGAACTGCTGAGAAATCAGCTTGACTAGTCTGTTAAATAGAGCCTTAAATGGGCTTGTATTTAAAGGGCCATTAGCATGTCCTTTTTGGCATGTATGGTGATCCTTACTAAATATCTAGGATTAAGCTTTTTTAATATTAGTCAGAAGTGGGAATGAAAAATAGTAGGCAAGGGGGAACTATAATTGCCAACATGCACTTTCAGATTTTTCATGGTATTTGATGCCTAACCAAAGCCTATTTTATATCTGTTAAACTTAATAGGACTTTTCCCCTTCAGTGTGACTTTTCAATTGGAATTAGATGTAAATTCTAATTGAAGACATTTGCACATGGATTGCGTATCAGAAATCACAAATTTATGTTTCATCCTCTTTTTAGAAGCACATTTTTGGTACTTAGATATAGGTAAATGAAGACAGTCTGGTCACCAGTGCACAGCCAATATCATCAATTACCTTGTCAATTTCAATTGTCAGAGGTGCTGCTGAAAATCACATCATCAATTTACTTGAACATTGATGAGCCAGGTTTTATCAGTACTATATTTTTACCACACAGTTTTTCCTCATAGATTTGTAAATTATAGGACAAATCTCTTTTAAGGAAATCTACTCCATACTGCCTTCCCACATTGCACGTCGTAGATCTATAGCATGTTGTAATCTCTTGTATCAGTTGGAAAAGTTTCATTAAACTGGGGTGGGGTGAATGTTTCAGTTATATGCAGTGTTTCGACGAATTTAAAATTCCAGTGATTTGGAAATAGGATAATCTGAAAATTTCCTTTCACTCTTTGTTACAGAAAATACACTGCCTGTTGATTATAAGTTTGTGAACATTTATATTCCAGGTGAAATCTTCTCCAACATATAAAAGTGGATGAAAATGGACTAAAGTTTTTATGCTTCTGAATAGCAAAAGTCTCAGTGGGTTGGCAATGTCAGCAGGCATCCAAATATTCAGTAAACATTTTATTATTTAGTGTTTACATTTAGAATTATAACAATATGAAAGCGATTTCAAATGGAGAATTATTTCGTATGCTCATTAATTTGTTCCAGTTGTTTTAAAATAAAAAAGGAACTATAAAGACATTTAGGATTTAGGGAAATAGTGTTTCGTAATTACAAGGTTTTGATCTTTACATCAATGATGTACATATCTGATCATATTAAAGAGCCACTTAATCACCTGTATAACACTTGACATTGCATATCTGGACCACATTAAGAGCCTTACACATATTATTTTTCTGACTTTTTAATCAATAAATATAGGTATATAAATTTTTATCTTATATTCAAAAAAATAATCCAAAACTAATCATAGTCGGAATTCAAACCAAGGTTTCTCTTAACCTAAAACTGATTCATATTTCACTTTATTACATCCTGTAGAATGGAGATTAGATTCTAAACCAAGAAGTTAAATTCTGATGTTGAAAGTGGGCCATAAAGCATGAGCTATACAAAATATTTCTTCACTATTGCTATTAACTTATTAATTTATTGGTATTAGTTACTCTGAATATGATATTTCTTTTTTTTTTTTTGCTATAACACATTCAAACCTCTACCTGACTATTTAAATAAGTAAGGTTATGGTTGAAATTTTCTATCAATGTGATCACTGTAATGTAGTTAGCCAAAAATATGAGACCTGGTCATTGATGGCTCACTACTCTGATGACTGTGCAAACTTTGCCACAAAATTGCAATTGGGGCAATAGAACAGGATATGATGCACAGACAGTGAAATGCTTTCAACCAGACTTTAAAAAAATCCTTGTGAAGTAGTCATAGAAGGAACATCCTAGGGATTTCTTTAAAAGTTTCTGTTGTCATCAAATTAGCCATTGAAAGTGTACTGGATAATTAGAATAATAAGTCTCAGTGACAGATTTCTGCACTTGAATTTACAAAGAAAAATATTTTTGGAAAAATTTTTCCTTGTATTTAATACAAATTAGAAAAATATGTTTCCCTTTCAGAAGGGTAAAATACCAGAAGGAAAAGCATAACTGAAGGCACTTAATGCTTTAAGGTACTTTAAATGACTCCATAAAATAGATAACCAGCATTGATTTGAATAAACTAACTTAAAAGAAAATTCAATCAGTATTATACAATGCATAGAACTGTTTTATCATTCATTAATATATTAGGTATTACATATTTTATTTTTTTCTCTAAACTCCCTTAAATATGATTTTCACTCATGTACAATTCAATAAAACCTACTCATGGAAGCAAGATTACTAATACTTTATTTACTCCAAAGTGGAACATTTTTATATCGTACAAAATATATTTGTAATGCAAAACGTTCACCTTCCTTTTCAAAAACAACGTCCATCATCTACCTACTTAGTTACTTACTAGCGTAATTTCCAATTATTCTATGGCATTGCATAAAGCTAGCAGCATTCAAATCTGGACTGTTGAAGTGTGAATGGGTTAAGGTCTTATTGTTCTTTTACTAACTTAGCTTACTGTTTACTCAACTTATTTTCAACATTTTTCTAAATATCAGACAAGCTTCATAAATTATACCTAGTTGCTGAACCAACACAGATCCTGACTATTGATAAAGAGCAGTGTTTGTTCAGTCTGAGTCAACTTTGGATAGTCATGCTAATGTTGTGAAGAGAAAATAGAAATTAGCATAGAAACACCACTTTATTGGAATTGGGAAGTCTCTTAAGACAGGGAGAGCCTGAAGATTCATCCCTGCACTAGGAAAAAAATGTGTATCTGGAAACTCTGAGCAGAATGGTCCAGAAAAGTAAACATAAGAAAAAAAATATTAAAATGAACAAAAAGAGAATCAGGAAAAAGAATAAATGAATAAAGACTCTGTGTCTAACTAAAATACCCCATAATTTACTGTCAAATTAGTCTCTGTAATAATGGGAATAAAACTTTTTGATGAAAGAAATTATTTTTATGTTATCAATTTTTTTGATTTTTTAAAAAAATATATTTGAGAAGAAATGATTATATGATGATTTAATAAAAAATAAATTAACTTAAATGTCATTAAAATATACTAGCATCATTCCCTTTGCATTTTTTAATTAATTTTTTTTACTGAAATAATGGTTTACAAAATTGCCTATGTTTTAGGGATATAGGTTTGTACTTCTTCAGACCATACTTTTAAATGAGTAACTATAAAACGTAGCTAGCTTCAAAAAGGAATGAAGTACTTTCTTTTATATACTTTCCTATTATATATTTCAGGCCACCACCAAAACACCACTGACCCTCTACAGTCCATTGGGCCTTTCATGTCTGGGAAAAAAACAAACAAGCGAACAAACAAACAGACAAAATAACAAAAACAAGAATTAAAAACAGGCAATAAACACACACAGTGTGATCTCCAGACTACTCCAGTTAGGCCACAGCACAATCTATTCATTACTATAATCATTACTACTCTGTTCATTATTTCAGTTTTTTCACTACTTCCCCACCAAAGAAAGTGCATACTCCTTAGCACATACTCCCCTGCTCCTCTACTTCTCTTAGCTCAAGGTGACCAGTAACATACCATATATCTATCTATACGGATTTGCCAATTCTGAACATTTCAAATAAATGAAATCCTACAACATTTAGTATTTTGTGACTGGCTTCCCTGGCTTAACATTGTTTTTAGGGTTCATATGTATTATAGCATTTATCATTTTTTTTTTCTTTTTGAAGCTATCTACTTTTTTTTAAAGATTTATTTATTTATGCAAGCAAGAACTGGGTGCAGGCCAGAGGTACGGGGGAGGGGTGAGAGGATTCACCAGAGACAGAGTGGGGAGCAGAACAGGCGGATATACTGAAATACACTGCTGAGGGGAGCAGAGGGCAAGACAGGAGAGGTCTGCTGCACCATGTGGGTCAGCTCCCTGGCCTTCGGGGACGAAACTCCTGCTGCAGAGGCTGTGGATAGCTTCATAGTGCTGTGTTTAACCCCTTGTGCCACCAGGGAGGCCCCTAAAGTGACCTATTTTTATAGTTACTCATTTAAAATTATGCCTGTCTCCTGGGCCTCCCTGGTGATGCAAAGGGTTAAGATGCAACCTATGAAACTATCCGCAGCCACTGCAGCAAGAGTTCCATCCCCGGCCAGGGAGCTACCCACATGGCACAAAAGACCTCTCCAGACTCACCTGCTGCTCCCCTCAGCAGTGTATTTCAGTCAATCTGCATGTTATGTTCCCCTCTAACTCTGGTGAATCCTCTCACTCCCCCCACCTCTGCCTGTACCCCAGTTCTTGTATGCATAAATAAATAAATAAATCTTAAAAAAAATTTAAACCTCTCCTAGTTTATACCCTTTGGAGATCTCGCCATACTCCATAATATATTCAGTTGTAATTTAGGGTAAGTTTTGAATGAGATGGTTTTATTTTAAAACTAAAAAAAAAAAAAATTGGAGCATATTCAATCAACACATAGATGAATAGATAGAGAAATGAAAGAAGAAGTGATTTATTGAATCCCTTAGAGCAAGATTAGACTGAAATCTATCCCCTCACACTCCAGGCTTGGTTCTGTATCACAAGGCTTACTTGGCCTGGATTCTGATCGCTTTTCTTTATCAGGATTCTATAATCACTTTAAATGAAAGAAAATAATGTTTGTTTCTTTCAGTTTATAGACAATAAGACTTTCTTATTAGACTAGATTTTCTTTTGTGTCTGTTCTGCAGTATGAGGGAAGAAACTATATTAATCAAGCTGAAAAGATTCCCCTTGTTCATTACATAACGACCCATTTTATAAGTCATGTAAAAAAAAATTACCCAGAAAATTGTACAAGCTATAAATTCCATTAACAACTTCTCTATTTCTCAATTTAATGGGACATCCATTGGATAAGTTTGTTAAAGGACACAGACAGTAAAATAATTCTATCGCCTATACCTAGCTATCCATCTATTTTTCTAAATTGCATGAAATGATTTAGACTATTTTTTATAAAGATTTATTTATTTATGCATACAAGAGCTGGAGTACAGGCAGATCTACTGAAATGCACTGCTGAGGGGAGCAGCAGGTGAGACAGGTGAAGTCTGCTCTGCCATGTGGGTTGCTCCCTGGCCTGCCGGGGATCGAACTCATGCTGCAGAGGCTGCAGACAGCTTCATAGGTTATGTCTTAACCCTTTGCGCCACGAGGCAGGCCCTAGACTATGTCTTTTAAGAAATCATAAGAAGTAGTGTTTGACAGGGTACAATGTTGATAAACAAGATTAAAGTGTTTCAATCTTTTCAGAATCTACAACTAAACTCAGTTTCCACATAAAATGAATATAGCAGAGAACATATAATCAGCACTCATAATCTTTTCAAAAGTATTCAACTTCCACGTAGGCCACATTCCAAAGTAAAAGAGCTATCTGAACCACTATATCAAGTTTCTCAGGTGTTTCTGAACAATTGTCTTCAAATTATTTTGAACTTTACTCTTATCCTGACGTCCTCTTACAGTCCTGATAATATTTTTTAGTATTTTACTTCTTATATGACTTATGATGCTGCAGCATTTTACTTTCATTTTATTTCTTCCTGCTGAAACCTCTCTTCTTCTTTACTCAACAAAAACCATTAGCATCCTTCATATTTTATACGCTGTTCAGATTTTCCTACTTCTGATTACTGTAATATAGCGCAGTATCATGTCTCTCAGGAACACTAGCAGCGACCGGCGTCAACAGTACTGTATTTCTGTATCAGTAGTATTCATTTTAACTGACTTCCTATTGCCTTCCTGAAGGGAGAACTTGAGTGCACATTCAAAGAGTTAACTGTCTCTTGGTTGCAGCAATGATGCCCTGTCTCTGTGACCTCCATTTCACTTTTTTCTACTCTATCAGAGGCACAAGTTCCTGCACAACTTCTCAGTCCCAAGGTATAAAGGAGAAGAAACCAAGGGGCCTAAGTCAACTCAGCTTTCTAGTACTGAAAGCTCAAAAGGGATCTGATTCGTGGAAAATGTTCGTTTTCTGACACAAACCTATTCATGTTGACGCCAACGAAAAGCAGCGCAAAACAATAAAGTCTGTTTTGGTTGGCAAACTGGTAATGAATACAGCATTATTTCCTCAAAGGTTAGAATTATCTTTTCTTCTTTTCTAGAAGGTCTCTTCCCTGCTGCCTCCAGGTAAGAAAAGTGATCACTTGGATCACTTTCTCAGTTTAGCAATGTTCTGAGTGTTCTCTATATAGTTCTCAAATCTCAGCCCTGACTCAGCCTTTTTAGAAGTTCCTGTAAAGTCTGTAGGCTCCAGATTCTTGAAACTAGAGGTTTTGTTTTTCTAAATAAACAGATTGAATTTCTATGGTTGCTAAATTTTCTTTTTTCAATCACAGTCAAATTACATTATTTCACTTACATTTCTTTAAAAGTTTTTTTTTTGGTATTACTATTTTAGGCACATTAAATTTTGTGAAAATTTATGGGGGAACATATATGAAGCAACATATGTATAATATATGAAGGAACACATGTATAAGAATATATAGAAATGGAAAATATAGAGCTAAGAGAGACGATATTGAAACATCAGATTTTAAATGATACAAGGCCGTCTGTGAAGTCTCAAGCGCAAATCACTGACTACATGAACTTACTAGATTTTTGAAAGCAAGTCAGATTATGTAAAATCTGTCTTTTAGGACCTCCCCAGTGGCGCAGCAATTGAGCGCTGGGTTGCGAAGCTGCCCGCAGCCTCTGCAGCGCCGGTTCGATCCCCAGCTGCTCCCCGGCCACGGGAGGAGGGTCCCACATGGCGCGCAGACCTCTCCTGCCACCCGCTGCTCCCCTCAGCAGTGTCTTCGGTCCTTCTGCCTGCTCTGCTCCCCGCTCTGGCTCTGGTGAATTCTCTCACCCTCCTGCTCTTCTGACTGTACCCAGTGCTTGTAAAAATAAATAAAAATAAATCTTAAAAAAATATTAAAAAAAATTAAAAAATAATATCTGTCTTTTAAAACATCTAGTGACTGTCCTCTCAGTATAAAATCAAAATATCTTATCATTGCCTATAAAATTCTGTATCAGGAATTGGAAATTGTTTCTGTAAAAAGCCAGATTAAGGATTTTCTGAAGCAACCACCAAATTTTGGCCTTGGATCAAAAAACAAACAAAAAAACCCACAACAGTCATCGATATTATAAAAACCAAAGTGTGACTGTAGTCCAATATAACATTATTTATGGATACTAAGATAGAATTTCACACAATTTTCATGTGTCATAAAATGCTTACTTTTGACATTTCAAATATTTAAAATTACAAAAATCATTTACAGTGATTCGCAAGCCACAGGGAGACAGTTGGCATGTCATATCTGCGCTGTAGGCTAGTTTGGTCACTCTGCCCTGTACGTCTACACCTGCCCTCCCAGGGTTCATTTGCTTCTCCACGACACCACTGTTCCTGAACCTCCAGCTATCCTGGGCTCCTTGTTCTTCCTTGAAGACACCAAGCACATTCTCATCTCAGTGTCTTTGCACAAACTGTTCCCTTTACTTAGACTACATAGTTCCCTAATGTTTGAATAACTGGCTCCTTTTAATGTTCAAGACTGGTTACTTGCTTATCAAATCCAATCCAAAACATCCTTTCTACACCATTACTGCCTATTCTCGTGCAATGCTGATTTTTTTTTCTTTAGCACTTATCATCAGTTGAACTACATTATGTTTCATTTTTTCTTATGAGCACCCCCTTAGTAAATCAAGTGTATTTGGCTCTTCTTTAACAATGTACCTACTTTAGTAAGTCCATGAAGTCATCAACAGTGCCCGCTAAATAGGCCTACTAAAATTAATTCTTAACAAACTTAAAAACACACAAAATTATTGGATATAGAGTGCTTTACATTTAGGGCATAAAATGTGACACCTTAAAACTGCTGGTAACCTTTCACTAGAATGTGGCTTCATCAAGGTAGATTAATTTATCATATAAAATTAATGAAATCTATTGCATTTATCAATATGCCACCTAATTCCCATTATTTGATTTTGCTACTGAAATACGCTGCTGAGGGGCGAGAAAGGAGAGGTCTGCAGATAGGCAAACATTACCCATTTGCTGATTCAGTGGATAAGCCTGTTCTACGACCATTTTCTAATTTCACATTCCCTAGTGAGAGTAAATAGATAGTGAGGGAGAGTGAAAGTAAGTTGCTTTTCAAACTTATCCAAATATAAAATAAGAGTAGACTATAGACTACTTTTTTCTTTTTGACTCAGTCATTTTCTGTAAATGTTCTATTATGTAGTTTTATATTATAATTTTATATATCATATCATCATATTATGTTATGTCATATTGAATTTTATCTTAGGAAACTTTTTTTTTTAATTTGCATGTACTCCTACCAACTTCAAATCTTTCTCTTTCACTGTCCTCTGGACACATTACAAAAGAACATAAACATTTTCTGAACTATAATCTAGTGCCAACGTGGCGTGGGTTCTTCTGACCACTACATTGTTATAAACAAAACTCACACCGTAATTTTCTTTCAAATGACATCATAAGATTTTCTATCCAAGACATGAAATATCTTTGGATGAGGGAGGCAACCAGAAGTGAAAAATAGATGTAGGAAAATTATATATTATACTTTGTAAGGTTTGTATTCAGCAAATTTTGAGCCAACATCTGCCCCTTCGATCTAGTCGCACAATCTTTATGGATCTTTAGGGGTTGGGTCTTCAAACATAAAACACTTTGAGACAATGATTTACAATTAAAATCTTTTGAAATTCCATGAAAATGAGCAAGTATGATTTGAGATGAGAACAAGCAATTATAATTTTACTCTCAAAGTGCAATGAAAATATATCTGAACTACCATTTAGGTGATTTATACTAACTCTGAAAACATTTTTCTCCAAAGTCAGTATGAAAATCTTCTTATAATTAAGGCCACTCATAATTGCCAGATATGGACATTCTTTAGCAGAAAAGAGTCACTCATGAGTATTAACCACGATCTCAACAATATCAGGAAAATCATGAAGGGGGTTGTCAAGCAAACAGCATGCCTTCCTAGGTTATCTCCTTGATTACAACTTAAAACATGGTTCTCAAACAAGGAGTATCAGTATTTACCATTTAACCAGCATTTTTTCACACGTGTATATGTGTTTATGATTCTACAGTAATTCAGAAGTTCTGGGATGAGCTAAAATTATGCATTTCTAATAAGCTCCCAAGTTATACTCAGACTGATGGCTTCTGAGTCACACTTTGAGGGCCAGAACTTCCAGGAAATCAAGGTAACCACTGTGAATATTGTACATTTACAGCCTATGTACAATGATGTTATTTCATAATGCCCCATCCTCCAATATATATATATATATATATATATATATATATATTTGAGTAATTTATAAATAGCAAATATTTATTAAATATACATTATATGAGATACAATTTAAAAGTAAAAAGATAGCAGGGGGAGGAGGGAGCACAAGGTATGATGGTGGAGGCCTAAGGCTGCTTGGGTGGGAGTGCTCCCGTGACTACAGCTGAGAGGGGAAATCCTGTACTTCTGAAAACTAACAAGCCTGTACTTCAATAGAAAAAGAAAGTTAAATACTTGAGATCTGAAACATGAAAATTACCATGAGAAAAAATCAGAAGAATTTCATCAGACTATTACAGAGGAAATGTATATACTCATTAAAAAATGGTACAGATTATGTTGAGATGAGGTCATGATTTATTCATTTTACTTTTTTGAAAGATTTATTTTTATTTATTTATGCATACAAGAACTGGGGTGTAGGCCAGGGGTGCAGATGTGTGTGTGTGTTCACAAGAGACAGAGACAGAGTGGGGAGCAGAACAGGTAGATCTACTAAATTCACTCCTGAGGGGAGCAGCAGTCAAGCCAGGAGAGGTCTGCTGCGCCATGTGGGTTAGCTCCCTGGCTGGGGCTTGTATGCCGCAGTGGCTGGTGATAGCTTGATAGCACTTGAGACTTTAATCCCTGCGCCACCAGTGAGGGCCCTGAGGTCATGATTTAATTTAACTTTTTACTTGGTAGCTACATCCTGCTGATGAGGAAAAAAAAAAAAAAAAAAAAAGGTATGATTTTGTGGAGAGTTTGCCTGCTCCAAACAGCTATGGTCAGGATTCTGATAGCATGGTTCAGAGCATGGCCACTGCCAATAAAACAATTTGGAAATTTTCCATCAGGAAGGATATGTGGTTAGTGCATTTTCAGTTAGAAGAGACAAGAGAGAGCAGTTACTTAGTGTTATACGGATATAGCAATACTTAATGACATTTAAGCTTATAAAATGAGATTTTTATATATAAAATATAAGTACAAGTATACAGCTCCATTCAAATACACACACCTACACAAACACACAGTAAAACACTTCTGAATAAGCTTTAGACTTTATTCACCCTCTTCATTTGTTTAGATTTCATGATTAGAGAACTATAGGGAATGGTAGCAATTATTGAAGGAAAATAATCTGTGTGTTATTAAATGGAAATTAGCAGCAGATTTTAATAAGAACTAAGCAGTTGCTAACAATGACATACTCTCAGATGAGAGCTAGATATACTGCCAAGATAAAGGATTCTAGTTTGGGCTTGAGGGAAATGTGGTTTTAAATACCACTTTTAACAAAGATGAACAATATGTAGACCAGTTGTAGAGAACGTACTTATTATAGGGAAGTTTTGAAGACTTAATAAAGAATTATGTATAGCACATTTATTCATTATGGGAGCTTCTTTAGAAAGTTTACAAACTAACTTTTAAAGAAAACATTTTTTGTGTGAGCTTAAACAATGCAACAAGAGTGAATAAAAATATATTTTTTATTGATGTGTTACTAGAGTTGGTAGAGCTCCTTTACTTGAAACTTCTTCATGAAAACACTGAGAGGAAGGCAAGGCAAAGCAAGGGGTCTCTGTGTGTTTATTTTTAAATCCACTATTCTTGGGGTGGGGGGAAATGAATCCACTACTCTCGACAGCAAGAAAGTGGTATATAAATGTTCGGCAAATTGCTAAGTAAAGGAATCTGGGCAAAGGAGAAAGAAATCAACAAAATTATGAAAGTGGTGAAACCAGAAATGAAGCTTACGTTTTTAAATGTGCTCTTCCTATTCTACCATCTTCTATTTTGAATACAGTAATAATCTATAATTATAATTCTTAATGGGTATTAAGGTGCAACATTAGGATAGTTTAAGTAAATTATCTATCATTGTACTAGAAAATCAGAGATGTCTTACCTGAGTTTATGAATATATTTGAATTTACCTAAATGACATCTGTGTAAGTAGTAAAATATAATGTGAGAATAAAGTGACAGATGCAGATGCTAGCTTTTTTTTTTTAAATGTGCCAAAATCCCATTACATTTTACATGAGCCTCCAAATTTGAAAGAAGTTCTCTGGTGAAAAAAAATGCTGTCATTTTCCAAAAGACCTAAAGGTACAAATAAAATGTGGGTTCTAAAATTAACATTTCTCAAGTAAAAGAAACATTTAAAATACTATTACATAAGATAATATTTCTAAAAATAAAAAAAATGTGTTTTCAATACAAATGAAGAAACCATGCTTATATTTTTCACTACTGTATATATTTTAAAAATGATAAATTTTTTTCCATGATAAAAATTGTAAAGGTCTCACGAAAGCCCATAGGTAGTTTAGGTCCAAATCTCAAAGCAATGTTTCTAAAAGTATGGTCCAGAAACTTCTATACTGGAATGAGTGCAAGACTTTGCTCTAATGAATATCTTGGAACTGTCACAAACCTTACGTTTAGAATTTCTGAAGACAGGGCAGAATCTGCATTTTTTAACAAGTGATTTAAGTGCTTCTTATATAGACTCTATAAATTTGAGACCCATTGACCTAAGGGATTACTGCTTTATTTGTCCATGCTGATTTACATACATTTGATGTGCGAGGGCCAGCCACTTGGAAAAGACTAGGGAGAGTTTTGCAATATGACTTGAAAACTATATTTATATGGTACCATTGAAATTGCTACTAATTGTCCTGACCAATGTGTCCTAAGTATTAAAAATAATTTCCTGTTGATACCAGTTGGGACTATCTCAGCATTTAGTAAGATATTTCTGAAGAAACCATTTTTAGAAGAACCAAATTCTTTTTTTTAAGAATATATGAAACACAGTTTGAACATCTCAAAAACATTTTAAAACAGTATATCTCTCTGAAGTGTTCACTACTTGTAAGTCTGTATCAAAAAAAGCAGACATCAGTATTGCTGATTCTAAAACAAAGAAACCGAAGTGCATTATATTATATTATACATTATATGATACAATTACACTATATATTATATTATATATTAAGCATATTATAAAATAACTGAATACATTAATACAGATATTAAAAAGTAATTTCAAGAACAATGTCTAATTTTCTAAATTGTTTAAAATAAATTAGATGATAGATTTTTAAAAATTGCTATTATTGCTATGTGATGTGGTTAGGGGTAAATATAACTTTAAGCATTATACCTGGATTTACCAAATTTTCCATATAAACAACATTACCTTTGAAATAAAGTAAAATAACATCTTAAAAGATCATTTACATTTGATGTGTATGTATCAGTAATAAAAGTCCATTTCCTTAAGTAATTACATGTTGTGTGTCCATTCAATCAATATAAAGATGTACTGAATTCCAGGATCTATACTTGGTAATTGGATGGGATAGTGAGTTGCACAGCCATATTTAACAGAGTTTACCTCTGGTGGAAGAGTGGACAATGAAACCAAGCAACTACCATTTATTATGAAAGAGAAAAAAGATTAGTTGTCCAGGAAGATAGTCCAAAAACGCCAAATCCAGACAGAAGGAATTAAAGAATCCTGCAGGAAATGGAGGCCAGCTAACCGAAAGTGTAAAATATTAGGTAAAAATAGCTATGGTGGCATCAGTATGGTGCTTTAGAAACCTAAAAGTGATTTAATATGACTAGTACTTACAATGAATACATATGTCCACGTATATATAAGAGGGACTGACTATATATATATATATATATATATACATAGATATGAAGAGGCATAAATATGTATATGAATAAATAGGAAGAGGCAAGATATGTAATCAGGGTCTAGATAATGAAGGGCATACAATCATGCTTTTATAGTGGAATGCTGTTCTAAGTACAACGGGAATCAATGAACAAGCTTTAATTTCAAAAATGACATGATCAGATTTTTATTTTGAAAGCATGGTGCAACTCTGTGGTAAAAATTAATTGGAGGAGACAATACAGGAGTTAATGAGATGTTAAGAAATTGTCAGAATATCCAGGCAAGAGGTGATGATAATTGGACTATCATAGTTGCAATGAAAATGAGGAATAAGAATGGCAAGATTTGCTAATTATTTGGATTTGAGAGTGAAAGAAAATGAGCGGTCAAAAGTATCCTTTTATTTCTTTGGAAACTGAATACATGTTAATGTTATTTGCAGAGGGAGAGAACATAGAAGTCATTTGGGTGGGTGGATGAGTGAGAAGGTGAAAAGTTCAGTTTGGAGCAAGTTAAGCTGAGGTAAGACATTTAAGCAGAAATGGCCAGAGGCATTTGGATATTAGTGTTTGGGTTAGAGCAGGAAAATGGTAGGCACTATGACAAAGAGTGATTGACATCCAGTAAAATTATTTCTTCTTTCAGGTAAGTGCAATGAGGAGATTGAGAGGGGACTGAAAATACAACTCTGAGATGCCCTAAAGAAACCCAAAGGAAATTTCACTGAAACTAATACAATAGATAGGTGATAACCATAAACTAGGAGATAAATTAGATAAGCCTGCTGAAGCAGAATAAATTAGTTTAAAAAAGAAATGGCTATATTGGTAAATACTACTATATATAAAGTGAGTAAAAATGGGGAAGAAAAAAAATCCATTGGTTTTCATAACAACAAAGCCATTATTTACTTTTATGAGAACAATTTTACTCTCATGGTAGACGCGAAAGCCTGTTGTTTTCAATATACAGCAGAGTGGAAAGTTAGAGTGTAGAAAGGGTGCAAATTGCACTTTTAAGAAGTAGGACTGTGAGGAAGAAGCCTATAAGGCAACAAAGGGTGTGTGTATACTTGAGTGGTTTAAAAAAGAAAAGCAGGGCTTCCCTGGTGGCGCAGGCAGTTGAGTGCAGTGCTGTGAAGCTGTCCGCAGCCTCTGCAGCGCCGGTTCGATCCCCGCCGGCCAGGGAGCAACCCACATGCCACTGCAGACCTCTCCTGTCCCACCCTGCTGCTCCCCTCAGCAGTGTATCTCGGTCATTCTGACTGTTCTGTTCCTTGCTCTGTCTCTGGTGAATCCTCTCACCCTCCCACACATCTGGCCTGTACCCCGGTTCTTGTATAAAATAAAATAAAATAATAATAATAAAAGTATAAATAAAAACACATAAAAAAAAAGAAAAGCAACTAGGAGTTTCTTCAACTGTTTGAAAGCTTAGGGAATGCATCTAAGCATGAAGGTAGAATTTTAAGAAATGAGAACGAATAACTAAATTAGATATTATTTGTCTGAAATGTTGAAACAATGATTGAAGTTCTTAGGAAAAGGAATTTTTATTACAGTTTATAACATGAAACTACAGTCAGAGTGGTGATTTTGTCCCTTTAGATGGGGAAAACTGTCGTTAGAATTATTGTGTATGAAACATTAGTTGTATCTGTCATAGCAACCTTGAAAAGATAGTACCTGCCTAAGGAAATGAAATCAAATCCTCCCATACAGAAACTCAAGAAAAAACTTACTCATCCACCTAGAGGGCATACACTTGATTTCCAAACAATGACTAATTTAGAGAAATTGTAAAGATTGTACCATTATTTGCATGAGTTTTCAGAGCCTTTTTCTCCTTTATTTTTGCAGCACATTGTAATTACAACTAATGTTAAAGTAAAATATGTGTCCTTAACTTCATTTAATTTATTTTCTCCAGATAAAACCTCCTTGGCTAGAGTCCCATAGGATTTTTCATATTTCCTTTAGGCTTGTTTATTCTGTGGTTTTGCTAATAAATAGTGCATTCAACAACCTACGACACAGCAACCAATTCAAAATAATTTGTATTACTTCTTGAAAATAAAAAAATATACATATGGAACTTTTACTATGAGGTGAGTAATAAAAGTACTTGGCAAGCCAGTTAATTCTAAAACTGTGATTGTAAATATGAAAAACAAATGTCAATCAACTGTAACCCCCGGAATTTTTATTTGGTTTATTAATTAGAATGCATACATGAATAATTGTATCTAATGCTAAGGTGTGTTTATATAATTATAAGAAGATAAAAACAGCTAACATTTATTATTGCATGTATAAATAAAAATCAGTGACTAGAATATGACTAATATATATTTTTCTACACTAATTTCAAACTCTGAAATGAGACCTGGAAAAAGGAGGAAAATAAGGAAATCTCACTTTAAACAAACTCTCTCAACACTACAGGAAATAAAAGCGATTAGTCTTTTGGGTTTGGAGCCATATTTTCCAGAAGTAATCTCTTACAAGCAATGGATACACAAAAAACTACCAAAATAATGCTAAGGAGTCAATTATTTTCATAAATTTTTAATAATTACATAATTTATTTTGTCTTTTCTCATTGCTTCTTTAATTTTTTAAATAAAATTAGTGAAACCTATGCATATTTTTGAAAGATTTATTTATTTATTTATTTATACAAGAACCGGGTACAGGCCAGATATGTGGGAGGGCGAGGATTCACCAGAGACAGAGTGGGGAACAGAACAGGCAGACTGATGAAATACACTGCTGAGGGGAGCAGCGGGCGAGACAGGAGAGGTCTGCTGTATGCATAAAATAAAAGTAAATGTTGGAAAAAATAAAATAGACAAGTTGTCTTTTGGGTCCACTGTTTCATCCCAAATAATTTTTTTTTAAATGAATGAAATAACTTCATTAATCAATCCTCATAAAAAGTTAACCTTAACTTTAATCTTATGTACTAAGATATTAAAGGTCATGAACTGAAAAAGACTCAAATTGAATAAGTGACCCAGTTGATAGTCAAACTTAGGTCTTGTGAAACTAACTTGTGACCTTTTACTTTGTAAAATAGACATTTTAGCTACTAAAGTACCATCTACATATTAGCTTATTTAGCTCTAAAAATACTCTGATAATAAAGTATGCTTTATTATTACTATTTTTAAGATGAAAAAATTAATACCCAGAAATGACATAACTCTGTTAAGTGTGATTGACTTGGAGATAACACCCAGCTCGATCAAACTCCGTAAGTTCCAGTTAGGAATGTGTCTGAATGATTTGGTCATTGGGCCCCAAGGTTAAACAGTCTTGTTATAGGAAATAACTATCTTATAAACCTATATTTTGCTTAATTGATAAACCACATTATACTATCTGATGTCTATTTCTATCACATCCTACTTATGACTGACTTTATTTTCGGACTACAGGCTCTTAAGTTCTAGCAATGTAAAAAAGAGAAATATGTTGCTTTTTATAACTTAAATTTATATGATATTTCTTATGTCTCTTGTTCAATTGTGGAAACTGCATTGAACTAAAAGAAGACCCAAAACAGACATTTTGTTGTTCACTGCTGTCAGAATTGTGACACTGGGTTCACAGCTGTTATTTCCTGACCTCCTAAATTTTGGTGTTTTTTCAGCTTTATTTTCTTCCAGGAATATATTTAAAAAAAATGGATAAAGCAGAAAACAGACTTTAAAAGAGAGTGTACTTAAAACGTATTATGAAAATAATGTTTACATTTGAGCAGAAGCCCAAAAATTAGATGCATGCTCCATTGCTCATTCCCTGCCCACAAGGTTCAGTGCTTGCAAGCCAGACCGGAGGAGCGTATGTGGGTGTGGGGGTGGACCTAAAAAATGGCTCATATTCTCCTGTTCCTTTCTCCAAATGAGGGCCCTGGAGGTGGGGATGCCTTTGTTCAGGACAATCACTATAATCTGAACAGAGTTCTTGGCACCATCTTGCCGCATTCACTACCTTGATTTTCTCAATGACGGCAGCCTTACAAGAGAGAGAAAAGCATTACCAAAAAAAAAAAAAAAAAAAATACCAAAAAAACTAATAATTAAGCCTACTGAATTTAATGTTGAACTGTCAGGATTAATTAGATCATTAAAGGAAAGATGTATTTCAACCTAGAGTTGTTGACATAGAATGCATTTTCCCCTCTTTGATAGAATGGCTTGTAAGTTTGATTGCATTTACCTGCAGAAAATTTTCCCAGGCTTTCAGGTTAAGGCCTGTAAAAAGCTTTGGGAGGTCTTTGTGCCTCTGAAATGTATGCTTTTGGTTTCTGATTTTCAGGGAGATGGGGAATTTTGAGAATGCTTAAGGGTTTTGAGTACTGCCTACTTTCATTCTTCTTCTGATTTAATGTTGACCTTTTAAAAATAGAAGTTGCCGGGGTTTTTTTAAGAAATTATTTGAACTTTTCCTGTAGCCTGTGTCCTGGTAAGCCAATACAGGCAGAAGTAGAAAGCTAATACAGGAAGTCAAAAAAAAAAAAAAAAAAAAGCAAAAAAAGCTTCAATAATTCTATTAGTCTAGTATCCTGAAATAGTTTATGTGTATCCATACTAGAAATTACGCACAAACTGTAAGCTCTTAAAAGCCTCCTGATTTAAATCTTATCATTTCAAGACCAAGATGGTAGGTTGAGCATACCTATTATTCCTTCCTCCCCAAAACCCATTAAAATGCTAAGAAATCTATATTGAGATAACAATTATCAGCAGATTGTTCATCTTACTTATTTCTTAAAGCATTGCCAGTAAATATTATTTAATTATTCATTTTGATATTCATCTTATTTATTTCTCACCAGCAGCTTTGCCTCTAATGGAGGCCCAGGGTAACTCCACAGAGCTACCTGCTCTGGAGGGAGTGTTGTTTAGGGTAATTGGATGAAGGAATGTTTATAAAATGAATAAAAAACCCTTTATCTATCTCATGTGTATTAGCAAACTATTGATAGTTGCAGCATCTGCTTCCAATACAGTCTTTAAAAATGCTTTCTAAATGAAGGAAGAGATTTTCTTGTCTTGGGAGGGAGAAGGGGCAGATTAAAGGAAAATATGGCTCTGAAACAATTCTGGACTATCATAAAAGGAGCAAAAGAAATGGATAGGTGAGCTCTAACAATGCCCTCCTTACTTTTATAATAAATAAGGTCCTGAGTCTGCATGCTCTCCAACCAAGGGCCAAGAACAAAAAAGCCTGCCTCTTTATGAGACCCATCTACTTATGAAGCCCCAAGCTTGGTTTTCTCATTTCAAGTGTGGTAGGAGCATGCATGTATTTTTAATTTATTCAAAAAATTGATATTTTGGGCCTCCCTGGTGGCACAGGGGTTAAAGTCTCAGTGCTATTAAGCTATCACCAGCCACTGCAGCATGAGTTCAATCCCTGGCCAGGGAGCTAACTTACATGGTGCAGCAGACCTCTCCTGTCTTGCCCGCTGCTCCCCTCAGCAGTGTATTTCAGTCATTCCTCCTGTTCTGTTCCCCACTCTGTCTCTGGTGAATCCTCTCACTCCCCACACCTCTGGCCTACACCCCAGTTCTTGTAGGCATAAATAAAATAAACCTTTTGAAAAATTGGTATTTAATGAGTGTCTTATGTGTTGGTGTTCTAAACACTTAGAATTTTGCAGTGAATAATGACATGGTAGGGAGTGTGATCTAGAGGGGTCTCTGGTGAAAGTGCTAGTGAACAAAACCTAAAAGAATCAAAAGGAAGAACTACGCAAAGGAAGAACATCCTAATCAAAGGAAACTGTGAGCGTGAATACTCTGAAATAGTGTGGGATCAGAGTGTAAGAGGTGAGTGACATGCACAACTTCACTGGAAACTGGCACAGCCTTCCTATTCTGATCAACATCATTCCTTACATATAAACATGAAAATCACATGAGGATCAAGAAAAAATGAGAAATAAAATGACCAGGATGAAGGAACATCTAAACCATGATGGAAAAAAGGGTGGCATAAGAACAAGAAGGGAAAAGGAAATAAATTCTTAAAAGTTGAAGATGTAAACTGATAGTCATAAGATAGGAATGGGCAGCTATTTAAAAAATAGAGCAAGGTGGAGATCTTAGAAATGAAACTATTAAAATATTGCATTTACCATTTAAATGTGTAACTGTAGTATCTATGAAATTATAAATGTCCTTTTTAATGAAGTAAAACCAGTCAAGCATTTCCAGGAGTTAATCAGAGTTCACTGATCTGATCCAAAAACAAAGGGAATGGGGTTGAAGAAAGATCAAGGCTTCAGGAATTCTTTTTTTCTTGTTTGCTGAGCTGATAGGTTTTCAGGCACACACCACTCACACACTCATTCAATTAGGACCATGATTAGGAATTAGTTTTCCGTATTTAAAAGCCAAGTCAAGTTCTTAACTTTATCCCAATGAATTAAACACTGTATTTGGAAACAAAAGTGACAGTGTTCAAATGTAAGTATTCAGATGCACTTTGAACATTGAACAGATTTAAACCAAGTTACAAGAAACATTCTCCTTTTTATCTGAAGACTAATGACCATTCAAAGCGAGGTTGGATGCAGGCAAGCAAATAGGACAATTAAAAGATACTGTTTTAAAATCAGTATTTTTATTAACATTATTTTTGAAAACCACCCTTAGATTTGTCTTGTTCATTCATTCTTGGATGCTTTTGCCTTCATTTCCTTTTTCTTTGATTACCTATATTTTGTGCGACCTTCAAAAACTAAAGCAAATTTTGCCTTGTATAAAGTACTCTTAGATTACATGTTTTTTTTTTTTTTCCCTCAAATCATGCCAAAGTTTGTGATTGAGGTTATGAGGTTGTCCATTCTGGAATATAACATTAGGTTAGCACTTAGAGATGGGCAGGAACTATTTGTGTTCTACAAATGATTGACCACAAACCTGATTTAAAAAAAAAAATGTGTAGAAGAACTGGGGCACAGGTCAAAGGTGCAGGGGGTGTTGAGAGGATTCACCAGAGACAGAATGGGGAGCAGAACAGGCAGATCTACTGAAATACCTGGCAAGGGGAGCAGCAGGTGAGACAGGAGAGGTCTGCTGCGCCATGTGTGAGTTAGCTCCTTGGCCCAGGACAGAAATCAGGCTATGGCAATGATAGCGCTGAGACTTATTCCTGAGGCCACCAGGAAGCCCTGAAATTTTGCCAATAGAAATATATTCCATTGGAATAAACATTATTTATTCTAATCTGTTCAATTAAAATTCAAATGCTACTGGATGATATAATAAGTTAAATCAGTTACAAACTCCTGCCATTGTCTAATCAGATTGCGCTTCTAAATATCAGAAAGAACAATCAAGTAACCACACAATTGTAAGGTATTTGTTAGCCTGGGAATAATTAGTGATGAATAGTAAGGAAAAACTTGGGCCAAGTGGATTAAAAAGGGATTTACATATACCTCTGACAGACCGCATCCACAAGTTTTCCAAGTAAGTGCTAATTTTAATTTCTTACAATGGTCAATAAGACTATATATGCAATTTCTCCTCCTAATAAAACTAGGAGTTCAAGGGAAAAACTACTGTGAAACAAATATTGTTTCTTGGATAGCATTTATGCATGTAGGAATTCCAAATTCATGCTGTTTTAAAAACTTTTTGCTATTTTTTCTACAAAATAACTAATAAAATTCTGTAAACAATAGAATATATATTTATATTCAAAATTGCATGAATCTCATAATAAATTGACATTACTGTGCTACTCAGTCCACTCAGGCTGCCATAAAAGAATATCACATACTGAATACCTTAAAAATGGAATTCACTTCTCAGAGTTGTGGAGGTTAGAAAGTCAAAGATAATGGTGCAGACCAATGCAGTTACTTGGGGCAGCTCTTTTCCCAGACCACAAACAACTGTCTTTTTCACTACTTCCTCTCATGGCCTTTCCTCTGTACTTGTGAAACAAGGCAAGTGCATAGCCAAGGGGACCAAAACCATTTAGTCCATAACATTATGTGTTGGACAAGACTCAATGTTACCCTAATGTTCGCTAAATAATAGGCATTGAACACTGCATCCTGATGTTGCAGAAATAAACTGCTAAAATCAAATGTCTTCTTAAATTATTAAATCTTTAACACATTTTTAAAGTTGCCAAGTCTCACAGTTATGAAAAAAGTTAGTAGCTTATGTGATAAATTTTGAGAATACAATGACTCCTCCTGAAAGAAAGAATCCCAGATGGATGCTAAACTAAATGTAATAATTTATTCAATATTAGTTATATTTTAAATTAATTTTTATCCATTTTGATGATATCAACATATGCTTTGAAATATTTCTTCCATATGAAAGGTATTACAAAGTCATCAGTTTTACTGATTCCTTACAGAAATCTCAGTGGGATTTTCAGATTTAAATAAACTCTCCTGTTATGTTGCTGGAGAAAAATATAAGTAAGCTTGTTTTTCATGATTTTTTTTCAATAATTATCAAGTTACCAGTAATTTGTTACTAACAAGTTTCCTCAAATGATATAGAAATCTAAATGTTTCAATTCACTATTAATGCTTTAATGAAGCATTGTCAACTGCTGTGGCATTTTATACGTGCCCCACTAGGGGCATTCTGAATAACTTGGCATTTTTGTGCAAGTATAGATACTTTAGCTATGTTTGTTCTTTATGTTTCAGATTTGCAGAACTTAAAGTCAAGTCAGGAAGATGAGTTTTCAGGAATACTTTGACTAAAGCTTTAGGTCAAATAAAAACCTCTAAAGCTAAGCTATTATAGACACACAAAAGTTTTTCAGAAATTAAAAAAGCATTGTTTGGAATCAAGGTAGGAAAGAATAACCACATTCACATTGCCAAGTATTAAACAGTGTAATTAGTTTCTGTTCAAAGAAGATACTTAATGACACTAAATGGAAATATCTGATCGTATCCAAGAAAACTTAAGAAATTTAGGTAGAAAAAGAAAAAAAAAAGTACAACTTAAGCAGAATACAAAGAGGAGCAATACTAAACTAAGAGAATCAACTTCAAAGAGAAAGTTTTTTCCTATTTCAAATATAATGTCAAATAAAGGTTTAGCAAAGATTAAGGGATAGCATGACTTCTACTATTTCAGATTAATAGTTGACTTATCATTGCACATGAGATGTTAGAGTTGAAATGTTCTTTTTAAATACATGAACAAATTGAAGTCTTAATATATCAACAGTATTCAAAACACCAGCTTTAGAATTGTAGATGGAATGTTTCATTCAGTGATCATTTGTTGGAATTTGTTCCAGCAGAAACTATATTCTAACTATGGGAACAGACACTAAATAATTAGGACAGAATAACAAAAGTTTTTAACGAGGTATCTTTTTATCACAAGGATTTTCCAAAGATGTTATTTAGCTGAGTCTTGAAGGATAAAAAAGTACATCTCTGCCTTTAAAAGATACGGAAGGGTAAACATGAGTAAAAAATATAAAAATGTGAAAAATATGGCCTTTCAAGATTCATTGTAGATTATCTGGTTGTCAAAGCCTTTCTGATAACATTGGACAACAAAAATGGAGGTTTTTGATATTGTAAATATAACAGGATACACCAGAATATTTTTCAATGCACCACTAATATATAGCCAAACGATAAATTCAAATTTTTAGTTTTATTGACTCGTGACAACAAGAATAAGATAGTCCTATCTCAACATAAGTATCAAATAACCAATTATACAGAAAATGTGTCCTTGTACATACATGGTTCCTCTCAATCTTTGGAGGTGAACTAGCTCACACATGGAGCAAACAACCAAAACCTTCATGTCTTAAGTAAATCTAGGGCTTACACATATTCCTTAGACTGTATGACAGAATTCTGGTAGTGATTCTCCAAATTTTCTTCTAGGTAGGCAAATGTTCTACTTACCTATCATCCTGTTTAACTGCTAATCTCCTTCCTTATCAGTCTAAATCCTTATCAGGATTTGTAGTTCTTTTAAAGGTAGCAGGAAAGGTACTCAGGAAAGAACCAACCTCTCCACTGTACAAAGGCAGCAGGCTTCCAGGTAAATGCACAGAGTATTTCAAAATTTGAAAATTTGAAAAGACTCATTAACAGAGTCCTACATAATTTCTTAAATTTGGGAACAATTTATTTAAATGACACTTTTACTTACGTTATTCTCCTTTACTCATACAAAACCCTAAATTTGCAACATTATATTTAGGTCATTAGTGTAGACACCCTTTAGACAATACTAAGGACAGCAAAGGTCAAAAGTCCAGAGTTAAATGTCTGAAATGGCCATTTGGAATAGGGATGGCCATTTGGAATAGGGAGTGACTTCTTTCATATAGAGTCAACAGATAATTTATTGAACACCTTTCTACTAGGAATTTTTCAAGGTTCTCAAAAGACATTCTTGCCATCATGGTGTTTACATTTTATTAGTAGATGTTAAAATTAGGATAAAGTCCAAAATAAATGGTCCAACAGTATCATAAATGGATTCCAGAGCTTTTGAATACATGCCTAACAGTCCAACCTCGCTTTTCTACTAAGCTCTTTTTGAAGGAATTCCTCAAAATTTTGAATACTGCACATTGTGGATAGATGTCCAAGAATATATTGATCTCTTCCTGACATCACTGAAAAAGTAGGGTTTGTCACCAGAAAAAAACTTGTCCTGTAATGGGTGAAATCTAAGATGTGACGTGAGTCCTGATAAAACTGTTCTACAAAGGTGGCTCTAGTGGCACAGGAGTCTCAGCTTCTTGGCATCATTGATGCCTTAGCTCAAAAGATTAGATAAACAAACACTCTTAATTTTACAGTCTTCTCCTCTGGGCTGTAGTCTTGTGAAGGCAGGTATCATGTCTTAACACCTCTGTGGTTAGCACAAAATAGCTGTGCAGTAAGTTTTTTGTTTACCTAAATTAAGGGCACTATTATAAATACTCTGACACTATTATAAAACCCCATCATTATTCATGATAGTGAAATATTTTTAATGCTTTTTTATTTATTACATCACTCTTCAAATTTGTACAATGTATGATTTTCCTGTGAAATTCCTACCACCAATTCACCCGTGAACCATCACCATAGTCTCTTGTGCTCTTCCCATCCCGTCCTGATCCTTTTTCCTCCTCCTCCCTTACAGAACGTCTTTGATCTATAATTGGCTAATGATTTTGATTTTTACTTTATTATAGTTACTTTGTTTATCCTGATCCCTTGTTTGGTTTCTCTACATTCCTCCTATAACTGAAACCATCCAATATTTTTTTTTTCTTTCTGGCTTATTTCACGGAGCATAATCCCTTTCAGCACCATCTATGTTGCTGTGAATGGCATGAGTTTATCCTTTCTGATTGCTGAGTAATAATCCATTGTGTATATATATATCACATCTTCTTGATCCAGTCACATGATAGTGAAATTAATCTAAATGTTCACTCAACAGTCATCACACAGTCACAAAAAAGAGCTCTCTCTGTGTATCTTTATGTGATTTTTATTAAAATACCCTGATACAGATTATGTAAAACATGTGATTTCAAATATTTAATATTTTAAAGTCTAGTCACAAAGTTAAAAATTGAAAAAAGTCATAATAATAATAGGTTATCTTCGGGTAGTAAGATGATAAAAGCTACTGCTTTATTTATTACATTATCCTCATGCTTGCAATTTGTCTTTCATAGTTGTCATTTTTATAAAAGGAAATGTGAAAGGATTTTAATCTAAAATGTAACTGGAGGTATGAAATCGAGAATCTCACATATGTGGTCTCAGAAGGCTGGAACTTAAGAACTGAGAGACTATTTTCTCAAAAATGCCTGACATACAGAAAGAAGAAACTTATCTCCTGATTCTGGACCATCTGCCAAGAAATCTCTCCATCCTTGAGCCAATTAACTTACTGTTTAGACTTCCCCTTCCTTGAGCTACTTGACCAACATAGCCTGCCTCCAAAGCCCCACAGACTTGGCTATAGCTGGCTATAGAGTATGCTTCCCAAATTACTAATCCACAATAAACTCAGTTTCTCACCATTCACGCTTGCCTCAATTTACCTCTTTATTTAGACTGACGCAAATATAACATACTTTTTTTTTGTTTTAATACTAGCATGTATCATACAAATGTTTTCATTTATTAATTTTCAACCTGGTGTCCTTGACTTATTAATGACAATTTATTTCATATTCTAATTACTTCAGCTAAAAAAAGAAATTCAAGGGGGAAAGGAAGAAAAGAAGTAGTTGCAAAGGCATTGGAGATGTATTAAATACCAGTGCCTCACTTATAACAAAATCAACTATTTTTCAAGTATTTAGCTAATTAGTATATATGAAGTGTTCTCAAACGCAAACAAAAAATGCAATATTTAATTTCTTCTATCATATATTCTGTATTATATTTTATATTACTTCCTTAGACTCAAAATGTTAAAAATGTTCTCACTTTCTCTCATTGCTTTTGTAGATTTGGTATCATGCCAAGAAGAACATCTTTCAGCTGAACAAACAGAATTCTTCTTGGTTCATTGGAACATTGAAAAGTATACTGAAAATAATTTGAAAATAATTTACAGTTTTGGCTTAAATGCCAAATAAGATTTTTTTGAGCATTTCCCAAATTCTCTGTAGCTGCTTTATCACATTTTGAAAGATGTACAACTTAACTAAGGGCTCCCATTGTGTTCAGAATTTTGGGGCCTGTATAGAAAGAATGAAGTTATGGGTGGGATCATTATTTTTTTTGCACTCCCTATCATTCTGCAATGGAAAATCACTTAAATATGAAAATCTCCTCTTTCAACCTTCGGTGTCAAAAATGGTTCTATCCTGTATATATAATCAATCATTCTCACAGTTTAAGAAACAGGGCTAACTAAGTAAAAAATTAAAAGTTTGCCAAAAGTACATCTGGAACCAATGATTAAGGCATCGATTTCTATGTGCAGAATATAGAAGAATTATATTTCTAAATTTAAAAAAAAACATGCATTCAATATTTTTGTCCATTCAAGAATCAATACTAATTTTTCAATGTTCAGGAACAGATTACTATCTATGGTGACTTTGGAAGGAGGTGAAATGCTGCCATTATATACTCAAAATAATTACATGATGGATGTTGGATTTCATTTCTTGCTATCATCAGTTGAAAAAGAGCTAAATACGGAATGTCAGTTTATGGAAATTATGTACATAACAGAATGAGGTTTCTTGGTATGGTCTTACCGTAGCCAGTTGAAATGCTTCCATTCCTCCCCTGAGTGTAATGAGAGAATGCTTATTTGGGCTTTGAGGCTGCAAACGCAAACTTCTTCAGTCGTATCTTTAAAAACAACTATCAAATATCTCTTTGGTGTGCTTCATTTTTTTTTCTCTTTTACTCAGAATTTGTCCTTTTCTTATATCTTTTATTTAGTTTGGCCTTCAGCCCAATATATCTTTCCTCAGCTGGTACCAATTTGACTTCTGGGTTCTATAGAAAAGAATGTGATTCAATAAGCCAACTGGCCACAAGAAATCTGATTCTGACAATTTACAGACACAATCAACTGCTGCCTGTCTCATTTCAAACATAAAGGATCTCCCCAACCTGGATATTTATATATTGATGATGATCTGTTTTTTTCTAGAGGGCTTTCTTTTCTGAAGAATGAAAGAGAAATCCCTAGTAATCTCAATTAATGATGATCCAAAATATAAAATTCTGTTCTGGCTGCTAAGCAAAATAAAACATTAAACAAGGAGTTGTGAAGGAAATCTAGTAAAAGCAATGAATTCTACCTACCAGTCAAACCTTATACTAATCTTACCTGCGCCCCTGCTATTAGAGAAAAAAAAAATGTATTCTTCCTCCAAAGGTTTTTCCTATTCAATCAACTACACACATTGTAATCTCTTGCCTTAAATTTCTCTCTCACTTGTTTTTTTTTTCCTCTGTAAAGTTAGTATTTATACATTTTAAGTCTCCATTAAAAAACAAACAAACAAAAAAAAACTTTCCTGATGCCACATCTCCATTTAAATAATAGCATCTTGGGCCTCCCTGGTGGTGCAGTGGGTTAAGCACAGTGGTGAGACTGTCCCAAGCCTTTGCAGCAAGGGTTCATTCTAGCTGCCAGGGAAATACTCACATGGCACACAACAGACCTCTCCTGTCTGCCCGCTGTTCCCCTCAGCAGTGTTTTTAGTCGGTCTGCCTGTTCTGCTCCACACTCCATCTCTGGTGAATCCTCTCACCCTCCCGTGCATCTGGTCTATACCCCAGCTCTTGTATAAACACATAACTCTTTAAAAACAAATAACTAGATAGATAGATAGATAGATAGATAGATAGATAGATAGATAGATAGAAGAGCATTTCTCCCTTCTTCACAATTCTTTTTTTTTTTTTTTTTTAATACTCATTCTCCTGCAAATACTCACTCCACTGAATTCCTTCTGGTTCTACCTCTCAATACTTACTTTGGAATGCTTTCAGATGTAACTAACACAGTTTTCCCACCAAGTGTTTTTATTAACTCATCTTAAATGAATTCTTAACTGGATGGGTCTAGAGTTTGTTAATCCAGGAATTTATAAGATCAGGGCTCTAGGTCCATTTCTTTGTGATTTTCATTGCTTCTCTTTCATGGTCAAAAGAATCTTTGTGCAACTCTAAGTATCAGGTCCCTGTAAATCAATGCTCAGATGGGAAAGAAGGGGCAAGACTTCTCCACAGGAATACCTTTCCTTTTTGTTTTTAATCCAGAAAGGAAATCCTTCCCTGAAGACTTAAGTACATATACCATTACATTTAAAAGATAAGAACTTGATTACACATTATAATTTAACCAATCACCCATATGGAGAACAAGGTAATTTCAATATCCCCTGCAAAACTAACTACTTACCTGTAATTTTCATTTAAATGTCCCAAAGTCCTTCAAATTTGACATATGCAAAAGCTCAAATTACTTTAGACTTTGTTTTCTTTATAGGTTCCCTATTTTGATGAGGGATGTTAATTTCCTGGGATAAAAATTTGTATCTCTCCACCCATATTCAACTAGATGCAAAATTGTGAATCTGTTCTTAACAGTTATCTAGTTCTGATTCATCCTTTTTTTCTTTTTTCTTTCTTTTTTTTTTTTTTTTTTTTGCATCCTAGCACTATTAATTTGGTTTGGACAAGTATCATGTTTTAGAATACAGACCCTTGCTAAATTGATCTATGGCTCTCATCTTGCCTCTTCTCATACATTTGCCACATCTCCAGAGGGAATATTTTCAGAAGTAAAGTAGATCATATCCTGTCCATCTGCATAAAGATTGCATCCTGGCAACTTTTAAAATAAAGTTCAGATCTCAGCATTTAAATGAGGTGATTTATAATTTGGCCACTGCCAATGTCTCCAGTCTAATTTTTCTCTTAATATGACTCAAGTCTTACTAAATAACTTCTGATTCTCTTAGCTAACTCTTTCAAAACTCACTTCAAAAGACATTCTAAGCTCTCTCAACTTTTTCACAATATTGGTTAGGTTTCCAATCTCTGTGTTTTTACCTTCATAACACTTCACATTTTTTACTGTCATTATCTACTTCCTTGTAATTTTGACTTACTGACTATAAGCTTCTTGAAGCAAAGACTAAGTATCCTTTGAATCAAGACAGTGCCTAGAACATAATGGCTACTATTTTTTGGTGTATCTGCCAACATTTTAAATGCGAAATTGAAATATTTCTCCAATAAAGGAAATTCTTCTTATGTATATTGATTTTTATAAAAAATCTCACACAAAAAATAAATTGTATTCCATTATATACAATATTGAAAAATAATAAAATCAGGGGCTTTTAGAAAAGTCTGAAATATGTAAACAACATAGTTACGCTATAATAAATTATATTGGAATTACTTCTACCATAATCCTAACTTTTCCATTCTGAAATTAAATTGGCACACTATTTAATTAATAGTTTTTAGCTTTATTTCACTTTAACTTTTTATTTCTTTACTATTACTTCTACTTTTGGCTTCTATTCTTCAAATTACTCTCATTTATCGAGTACCTTTACTAAAAATTTGACATTCTGCTTAGCATACTTACTTAATCCTGGGTCTTATGCTGGGAGTCGATATAAATGATTCTACACACTGAAAAAGTGATACTTGGAGAGTCAGTATACAAGGACCCTAGAAAGACAAACAGATAACAATCATCAGCCTACATCACTGTAAAATTCTACAATCATGATTCAGAGATTAAGAACATCATTTTTACTAAGTTAATATTGCATTTTAACATATAAGTTTTAGGGGTTCATCATTGAGAATCAATATGTGTACAAATATACTTTATTTAGGTAACCACTGAAAATTCAAATCTACCTTTCATGATTACCTTTTCCCTAATTTTTCCATCTTCCATCCCCATTCTTTTTTGGCAATCACTAAGTGGTCTTATAATACAACAGTTATTTTGCTTATTTAGTTCATCTATTTGCTCTCTCTAATACCACATATGAGTGAATTCATATGTGTTTGTCTTTCTCTTTCTGGCTTATTTCACAAAGTATAATACCCTTTGAGAGCGTCTATGTTGTTGTAAATGGAAGAATTTCACCTTTTTTTATAGCTGAGTAGTATTTCATTACCTATATATACCACATCTTGACAAATGTTTATCCATTTGTCAGCTGATGCACACATAGCTTGTTTATTGTCTATGGTAAACACAGTGCTGAAATTAACATGGGTGTGCACATATCTATTCAAGGTAGTGTTTTTATATTGGGGGGTAAATACCAACATGCACAATAACTAGAATGTACAGAATTTTATTTTTAATCTTTAAAACAATCACAACACTGCTTTCTATAATTAGTGTGCTTACTTACATTCCCACCAGAATGCATATAAATGGGTTCTTTTATATTCTTGTATATAAAAACACATAATAAGGACATCTTTCATAGGAAAGCTTATTGAATAATTTAAGTGAGCATTCATATTGAAAAAATATTACTTTAATTGTTTAGATTTATGTTCCAAATATTGTTTTGATGGTTGCAAAAGAAGAGGACTTTGATGAATAATTATTTCAATAATTAATTTCATTAATTCTTTGTCAACTTTTACAAAAATATAATCAACAGACAAATTAGCATTCTATGACAACCCAACAGCATGTTAAGAATTGATAGTGCAAAGATAGTCTAGCTGGGAAACAAATAAATGTAAACAAATATTTTCAATTCAATATAATAGTGACATTCACTCTGGAATCACATGTTACTACAACTACTACAGAACATTTTAGCTTCATTAATAATCCATTATGGGTCTGTTATAGTTTGAAATTTACTTACTGTCATTACTATCTCTTAAAATAATAAATTCTACAAGTTTGTTATTCACTATAAATTATTACATATTAAATTATCTTAAAATGTATTTTCTGGAACTTTGAACTATCCACATTAATAACATTTGTTGCATTACCAAGTCTCAACTGTGTGCCCAGCACTATACTAGAGCCTTCATTTTGTGATGGTCTAATTTAACCCTTAAATTCATCCTGAACAAAAGTTATTGCCATTCCTATTTTAGATACAAGGATCTCTGAGACTAAATTTAACAGTTAAGGACACTTCAAATAGCAAATACCAGAAACCCTGACCAAGAATGAATAAAACAAAAAGCCTCCCCAGTTCATCTTCAGTCTCAGACTTCACTGAGCAGCCTGCTGCTGTGTTAGCTCTAGAATTTACATCTTCTCATTCAAGCTCAATGGGTAATTTGAAAGCCTGGGCAGACAAAACTCTATATAATCATCTCTATTCTGGCCACATTTCTGTAGAAACAATTGTCCCTTGTGGTGCAGGAAGTACATAACACGAGATTCTTGATTATTACCTGCCACCTTGCCTCTGATTGTTACTTTGGGGAGCATTTCCATCAGGTAAGCCTCAGATTTCTAAGTCCTCAAAACATCATAAATAGCAAGCCCTAAGAAAAAGTGGCTTTTTTAAGTAAAATATGTTTTCTTTTTTTTCCTGCTTCCAGATAGGTCAGTTTTAACTTAGTTTTTCTGTTTCTCCTATGTCCTTACTAAGTGCAAAATGTAACCAACCTACTTTAGCCCTCTAGATCTTTTCTATCAAATGCCTTTTCCAGCAGTTTTAATAAGCTCCTTGTCTGAATCCATAATCCAAAAGACAACGTTCTAATTAGCTGTTTCACCATCAAGAATTGCCAGTCTCCCAGCCCAGGACCCAGGGCACCTTACCACTGTATAAAGATATTTCTACTCATCCAGCTCAAAAAATTTAGAAACCATTACTTCTAACATTCCCACATTCTGATATCCAAATTTGAGTCAGTGAGAATTATTTAGTGGAAGTTAAACTTGTAAAAGCATAAGTAAAAAGTTCAACCCCAAAGAGCTTAAGCAAAAACAAACATGTAATTTATTGGTTTTTATAGACAAGAGTAAAGACATAGGGCTTAGCTCCGGCACAGGTAAACACAGGCCACAAACAATTTCATCAGGACTCACTCTCACAGCTTCTCTCAACAATATCCCCACTGAGAGAATTTCTGTTTCAGACTATATGTGGCAGTGAGGTGGCTGCTGAAGTCCCTAGCCTGGCATCTCTCAGGTAACACCTGGAGTTGGAACAACACCTCTGCTCTTGCATTTCCGAGATAAGCCTCCCTGCCACTTACAAGTCCTGATCATGCCTCATGTCCAGTCCTGTGCCAAGCATTGGAACCTGAAGCAACGTGATGCACCAGTTAACTTTGAGCAAGTTCATTTATTCCAACTCTGAGTCAAGGATGGGGCCCAATCCAAATATGTGGGAGGAGGGTGGAGGAGAGACGAAAGACCAAAGTAAAGTTAGGAGCTTTGACAGGAAAAGGGAGAGGTAAGGTAGAAGTCCAGTTAACAGGGTCATTACACTGAGGCTGAATAGCAAGCATGTGATTGAGAGAGAATTTAAAACTGCACAAGTGTCTAAGTATACATCACTCTGCGTTCCTAAATCAAATAATGAAGGTTTTCTGAACCAAGTCAATTATCTAATTCCCTATATAATTTATATTTTATGTCTGTCCCTTTTAGAAAATTAGTCAAAACCACTTTTTTTTTTTAAAGATTTATTTATTTATTTATACAAGCACTGGGTACAGTCAGAAGCGCGGGAGAGTGAGAGAATTCACCAGAGCCAGAGCAGGGAGCAGAACAGACAGACTGACTGATGAAACACACTGCTGAGGGGAGCTGCGGGTGGCAGGAGAGGTCTGCGCGCCATGTGGGCCCCTCCTCCAGTGGCTGGGGAGCAGCCAGGGATCGAACCAGCTCTGCAGAGGCTGTGGGCAGCTTTGCAACCCAGCGCTCAACTGCTGCACTGCCGGGGAGGCCCCAAAACCACTTTTAAATGCATCATGTTATTTTGCATTGTGTGGTTACTAATAACAAAACAAAGCATGGTTTCAGTTCATCTGTAAGGTTGTTAACTTCCAATAAACAGAATCGTGTTTTCTTTTTTTAATATTTTTTAAAAAAATTATTTATTTAAATATATTTTACATTATTGTTCATTTTTAAACAATGTTTGCTTTCTTTTCTCAGGTGTAGGCCTAGAGAATGCTCTTTTCTTAATAGAAAGACAATGTAAATGAAGTTGTCATGCCCACACAGTTCCAAAGGGGGAGGGGAGGAATTATCAAGTAGAAAAACATCTTGATCCTGGCATAAAGTTCCCCTCAGGGGACCAATGAGATGAGTAATAAAAAGGAAGCAGTGAATGATGGTGATAGTAAGAGGACAGGGTGGAAGTAACACTACCCTTAGCGAGAGTGTAAGCACAGATAGAAAAACTGTCCAATGGGATACTAGCATGTGTCCCAGAGAACACAGAGAGTTTCTCATAATCTAAAACACTTTTTACATATTTATTATAATATTTGTGATATTGTCTTACCAAAAGAAAAGGTTGCATAATCAAAGTAAATACTCCTTCAACTAATGAATATCTGTATTGTTTGGTGCATTAAAATTACTTTTCCAATAGATAGTTCAGTACTATTAATTTTACTTTAAACACCCATATTTCATTTTTTGAGTACTGGGTAAAATTCTAAAATTTATGTATCAACTTACACCTGTAATTGGGAAATTGGCATGCAGATTAATATTTTCTTATATTTTGCTGCAAGTAATCCAAGAAATGTATGGCAAATAAGGTTGTAATTACTTAAAAGGGTGACAGAAGTTTGGGTGACAGAAATTGTGTTTAACAATTACCCAAACTGTTTTCTTTAATCTTGTACAGTCACTTTAAACCTCAGAACTTCACCTTCTCAGCTACAAGATAAAGAAAATACACTTGCACTCTGTATTAGGTGATTCAACCCTAAGTTAAAAAGTATGTTTGAATATATAACTTTATAAAAGATATCTAAAATTTTATATAAATGATGGGTATTATTTGTGGCTTTTTATGGTTTATATCATTTCAGATTTACTTATTATGTTCAGTTACTTATTACATTTATATAATACCTTTCCATGGAAAATCAACTAACCTTTCAAAAAATGAAGTGTAAGTAGCAATGATTTTTTTAGTTACCAAGAAGTTTATAAAAAGGAGTAGGTCACATTTTGAAAAGTTACTGTGTCACATTTTTTGTGTTGAACACAGTATGCTCCATAGACAGAAAAAAGAAAAACACACACACACTATTTTCTGTGTGCTTCCCTCTAAGATATATTACTAATACTCTTAGGGAAGAGACAAGTCCAACATTGAGAAGTCAACATCTTAGAACCCACTGTCCTAACTGGACATTTTCTTCTCCTGGGAGTATTATGGCTGTATGAAAAAGACTAACTATTTAGAACTTTCTGCACATAGGCTGTTTATTCATGCACTCCACAAATATTTGTTGAGCATCTTCTATATGCCCACATTCTAGCCAGGGAATACAAAGATGAATAAGTCATGGTTCCTATCATTAATGAGCTCACAGTCTTACAGAAAAAAAGGTTATGAAACTTTAATTTTTGAGGTGTTTTCTGACGCTGTCTAGCATACTTGATGAGGAGAACACCACTCTAGGGACTGAGAGGACAGAGAGTCAACTCTTTTAGAATAAGGGGTATGGAAATTTGATGAAGAGAACAATAAGAACTAGCAATGCACATGCACACACACGCATACACACACAAAGACACACCACCACGAGCCAATATTCACTATGAAAATAAATTTGGGAAACAGGAAATACATGGAGGAGACAAAAGTTTATGTTCATTTTATTTAGAATATCTGAATGGTATAGATCTATAAGATATGTGGATTTATGGCAATAAATTATACACACATAATTAAAGAGTAATGAACAAGTATTTCTTGGTCTAATGAATTTTGAAAATGTACTGGAAAAATATTTCATTCAGAAATATTTTGAAAGCCAATGGATCACTGAAATACCTAAATAACTGAATCAAATGTTACTTCCCTTAACTCCATTTTGCTGGTTTATATCTTAGAATTCTGTTAACTTATGGCAGTAATTTATGCATATTTTTACACTCTATTTACTTGAATAAGGTGCTAGTGATCAGGTTGGGGAGGTGTTGACTAGTGATTGCAGAAAAGGTTTTTGTCTCTTGTATTTTGTTTTGAGGAGAAGAGATTAAATATTCTCAGAGAGTCAACAAACCAGCTTCTTGGTAATTTTAATCCTGAACTCTTGGAAAGGATCTTAATGTTTTTATAATGGTTTCAGTAAAGATTTCTTCTTCTAAGATTCTGGCCAACAATATTCTTTAGTCAGGTATGCTGGACATCACTGTGAATACTGGGAAATAAACCAAGAAGAATAAATTATAACCTTAAATTGTAAGCCAAAGTACACATAAGTGCAAAATACTGGTCTGTAATGTTTGGCTCACATAAAGAAGGTGTACCCTTTTAATTCATTGGAGATATAGCAGAATTACATCTTTAGGTCACTTTCAGATTAATTTCTATTTCCAGGTAAGGAATAAATACAATTATATTGTTTCATCTTAGTACCTCCCTTTTCATGTAAGTCTTTTGTAATTATTACTCCAAAACAATTTTCTTCTACCAGATTTTGCTATCTCTCACCTTGGTTCTTAACCTGATGCCTGTCATTCTTAATGCTTGAATTCCTGTGTTGCAGTGTTTAGCTTAGGACAAGACAGTCCACTGTCTTAGGCTGGGTTCCCTAGAAGTATGCCCTGATAAGATTCCATGTGTATATGCAACAGAGAATGGGAGGTGGGGGTGAGCGGACAAGAAACAAAACAAAACAAAAATCTGCTCCAGGAACGAGAAGGGAAGGTGTCCATGTGAAGGCGCAATATCTAACAGGTCCCATGGACGGCATCTTTGTTTCAGTTCTTCAGGGGATCTTTGGAAACAACAGAGACCATCACAGCTAGAGTCATCCTTAGCAGAAGAGAGAACTTTTTTTGGTAATTAAGGTAACATTGGCACAACATTGTACTTGATTTAGAGGTATAGGACCATTCCTTTCAGGTGTTGTTACCACACCCACCCACCAAAACAGTTGTAGTCCTCCGCCATAGTCCACTGCACCAGCTGCCCACTTTGCTCCTCCCTCCCTCTTCTCCTTAGCTATGGAATTGATGCCAACCCTTTTGAGGATGTCCTCAGAGAGTGCTAATTCCCAGGCATTTGTGGTTCTCAAGCAGTACCTTTTGAGCTGGTCCAAACATTCTGAGGACAGAGGCCTCCCTCGTGGTGCAGGCATTAAAGACAGTGTTATCAAGCTATCACCAGCCATGCAGCATGAGTTTGATTCCCCAGCTGGCCAGGGAGCTACCCACATGGCACAGCAGACCTCTCCTGACTCACCTGCTGCTGCCCTCAGCAGTGTAATTCAGTTGATATGCCTGTTCTGTTCCCCACTCTCTCTCTGGTGAATCCTCTCAACCCCCACACCTCTGGCCTGTGCCCTGGTCCTTTCATGCATAAATAAATACTTAAAAAAAAAACACTAATTCTAAAGGAACCCAAGGACATTTGGGTGGCATATTGATGGTGTTACCTCATAAAAGTAATCTGTTGAGTTTTTAAAAATATACTTCAGCCTATAAAAAAATCTGGATCTACTCAGGTATTTGTACTGATTAAGTTATGCTGTACATTAAATTCATAGTCTCAGTTGTATTAGAACTCTCCTGATTGAAGCCAACAAGACAGAAAACAGAAATGAATCAAACAAACCAAATAAAGGAGAATTTATTGGTTCATACAGCTATATCAGCTAATAGTTTTGTCTTCTAAACCAGAAGAATTAGGTTCTGATTTTAATCAGTACTGCCTTTCTCTCTCATCTCTATTTTTTGTATTTGTCCAAATTTATTTCCTTATATCCAGTAGATGGCATTGTCTCTGCCAGTTCTTGACTCCCTTGCTCTCTTATTTCACCCTATTTTTCTCATGGTTGTAATTTTAAATTGCAAGGAAGAAAGGTCTCTAACTGGCCAGATATGATAAAAGAATTTACTGTTTCTAGAATCACTGTGGCTATAGAGTGAGTTATTTACATTCGTCTACTAGAGACAGATAGCCATCTTAGAGATTGTGACCAGTAAAATAAGGTCATGTAAAATAATAGCTCTTTTGATTTGGACAACATGGATAGAGAAGATAAAGAATAATTACCCAGAAGTAAAAAGATAAAGTCCCTGAAAAAATAAAGTAAATTGAACAAAGCAAATAATACATTTTATATCATCTTAACTTTAGTTTATTCAATAATATGCAATTCAAATTATGTGTTAGATTTCTAACAAAATTATTTCAAATATTAAATAGGATAGAATGTTGGCAAAAGTACTTTACAAATTGGGAAGTTTTGTTAGTGACCATGACACGTCAGTCATCTAGAATGCCAAGCCTTCTCATATACCTTCTCCTCGATAATAAGCTTTTAGATAAACAATCAATGCAAGAAGATGAACTAAGAATCAGGCAAGAGTCTAGCGTCTTTTCACCTAGATTTTGTTAAGTAAAACTCAGGTTTGGGGGCCTCCCCTGGTGGTGCAGGTGGTTGAGCACAGTGCTGTGAAGCTGTCCCAGCCTCTGCAGCGCTGGTTTGATCCTGGCCTGCCGGCTGGCGAGAATCCCACATGGCACAGCAGACCATTCCTGTCTCGCCCACTGCTCCCCTCAGCAGGGTATTTCATCAGTCTGCCTGTTCTTTTCCCCACTCTGTCTCTGGTGAATCCTCTCACCCTCCCGTGCACCTGGCCTATACTCTGGGTCTTGTATAAATAAATAAATAAACAAACAAACAAATAAATAAATAAACCTTTAAAAACAAAACAAAGCAAAAAAACCCCTCAGGTTTGGCTTCCCTGAATAATTGATACCCATAAATCTCGTAAAATCCAGTGTTCTTTCAAGATAAGTGGTCTGTCAACGTGGGAACAGGAAGGAACAGCTAGTCTCTTCACCATTATTTTTACAAATGCTATTATACATATAATTGCAATGGGGCATTGACTCAACAGATGACATAGTGCTTTCCTTGCAATTAAAAAAAAAAAACCTTCAGGAAAGAGAGAGAGAAAGAAAAAGGAGAGGAGAGGAGATAATGGGAGGGGAGGGGAGAGGAACAGAGGGGATGTGAAAAGATATAATTCATATAAGTAATGTGATATGTGTGGCTGAGATACCTTGTCCACAACCTGGTCTGAAGCCTGTCATAACCCTGATCTGGGGCTAAGCTTTTCTTGGAGATTCAGCACTAACACTGCTTATTTTTTCCTGGGTGTGGAGCTTTATTGGTAGAACATGAGACTCTGAATCCCAAGATTGTGGGTTTGAGCCCCATGTTTGTTGGACATTTTATTCCTGGTAGAGGCACACAAGTATACACACACACACACACACACACTCATACCCAAGGTGATATGAAGACAGAGGCAGAGAATGGAGTGATGTGATTACAAGGCAAGGAATACCAGCAATCACCAGAAACTAGAAGAAGCAGGGAATTATTTTTCTCCCCTAAAACCCCTGGAGGAAGTTCCCTGATTATTCTTTCACTTTGGCCTAGCCAAAAAGATTTTGCACATCTGACCTCCAGAACTAGGAGTGTAAATTTTTGTGGTTTTAACCACCAAGTCTGTGTTAATTTGTTACATGGCCATAAAAAGTATACAGCAGGTATTAAGTAAACATCAATGAAATGAGTAGAGGAGCTCCATGCAGATATTATGTCCACTTTACCGATATGTAGGTTGAGAGCTTGATGTATGTTGACTGAGAGATCCACGTCTGTCATCAACCTAAACTTTCTTTGCAATAGTCCAGTGGTTTTCACCTCAAATGCACAGTAGAACAATTTTAATGGGACAATTTTTGTGGGGACTATGCATTATAATTTTTCAAAAAGTTCTTCAGGTGACTATAATGTACAGCTAGGGTTAAGCTGCACGGAACAGGGTATTCATAGACACCAGCCATTCCTCATGATGGCCTCCAATGTGTGAGTGGCTTCAGTGCAAAAAACAGTTGAGACTTGAACAATATGGGGGAAAAGGATGTTGACTCTCACCCCCAAGGATACTGAAGTCCCTGGGTTCTTAAAGTTAACCTTCTTTCAATTGAAATGTCTGACTCTGGACATGAGGAGACAGAGATGGAGACTCAATTCTATTTATTGAATAAAATCCACTTATAAGTGGATTTGTGAAATTAAAATTGTGTTATTCAAGGGTCAACAATACCCCTATCTAACTATTGACCTCCTACAGTGGGTAGTTACCATCCTCTTTTTCTAGATGAGTAGCAAGGTCTAGAAGAAGTTAAGACTCACAGGTCTTGGGCCTCTCTGGTGGTGCAAGAGGTTGAGACGCAACCTATGAAGCTGTCCACAGCCATGCAGCACAAGTTCGATCCCTAGCTGGGGAGAAACCTACATGGTGCAGCAGACCTCTCCTGGCTCACCGGCTGCTCCCCTCAGCAGTGTATTTCACTCGATCTGCCTGTTCTGTTCCTCACTGTCTCTGGTGAATCCTCTCACCCCCCCCCCCCCACCTCTGGCCTGTACCCAGTTCTTATATGCACAAATGGGTAAATCTTAAAAAAAATAAAAAGGACTCACAAGTCTTATCTTTGTTAAGTGACTTTCGACCCACACTCAGCCCTCTGACCCACACCCAGTGCTTTTTGCCTACAGGGCACTGTCTCCACCCTAAGTACTTTTTTTGTGACTGGGCAACCAAAGGCATTGACATGAATTGTCCTGGGATTTGGCACCATGGAAACATGAATACCTTTATATATTGAATTATTCAGAGTGTTTTATGGGGAAAAGGTAGGTGATATTTGAGATGTGGGAGCCTCTGTGACATTTCTTCAGAAGGGATTTCAAATTGATCCACATCTCAGCTTCTTGGGCACTTTGCATCAGACTCTTTGGTTAGACTTGAGTGATAAGCATTCCAAAACTTGTTTAGTGTTCACTAGCACAGTTGTTAATACATGAAAGCTTTCCATTGGCAATAACTAGATGGGCAATACCATTTTGCTTGTAGGAGAATCAGGGCAGTTACTCTTCATTTAATCAACGGAATAAATGGTTGAGCACATACTTCAGTTGCTTTGGTTCTGTGGTTTCTACTGTGTCAAGAATATACCCATTCCCCTTCAAAGTTTAGGTGAACGTGCAGCCATAACTTAATATATGTGACCACTGAAGATTAGATGAAGGCACCAGGCATGGAAGCCAAAGGCTCTGCTGTGGGTGTTCCTGGCTAGCTCACTTGGAAGCATATGGGGCCCTAATCCCAGGGTTATGGCTTTGAGTTCTGTTAGGTGGACATTTTATTGCCAAAAGAAGACCACGAAGGGGAAGAGAGAAAAGTAATAGTGTTCTGTATTCCTCATTTCCATACTTTTCTTAATTACTCAGATTAAAACCTCTTCCATATACCATCTGTCACAAATTATGTTTAATGCACAGAGAAAGATGAAGACACAGTTCTAATTCATCATAAGAGCTTTAGTTAAACTGAAAGGTAAATGTAATAATATTACTTTCAATCTGCCTTCCACTTTATTTTCATTTCCTACTCCCTTACTCCAGAATTTAGCACATCATGCTTACATTATTGCAATAGCCTTCTAATCAGTATTTTCTGCCCACAATATTTTCCTCAATCTAATAATATCCAGTCAGACAAAAATTTCTTAAATAATTTTTGTACCACATTGTTTTTCTTGAGAAAAATATATTCTATGGCTCCAAAATTTCAATTATGTTGACATGTTCATTTATTGCTAGAATTTTATGGCAAGCTTAAGTAGGGAAGCTTAAAGAGTCTGAATGAAAGAATGTTTTGAATAACTTTTACTCACAAATAAGATTAACAGTAACACAAAAATTGTTAAAAAAAAATTCCTGGATGTTAGATAGAAATATTGGAGAGGGATCAGTCTTCGTGCAGTAGCACCAAGGAACCAAATTAACATTTTGTGCAATTAAAGAAACATACATGAGAAACAAATGAAATACATTTGGTGTATATGAGTAGAAAGTTGGAAAACTGAAAGCTGGAAGATCAATTAGGAGGTTAAAGCAACTATCTAGGCAAGAATAAATAATGGCCAAAATTTCTATGGTGGCAGTAAAAGTGGAAAGAAAACTGCAGATGCAAAAGACATTATGAAAGATAAATTGACAGGACTTGATGATTGAGCCAAGGGAGGGGATATGCAAAAACTATTTTGAGGTTTTGACTCTGGGAGGATGGTAATCCATATTTGAGCAGAAGAAGGGAACCAGAAAGAGGAGTAAATGTGTTGAAGTTACATGAGAAGGAATGACACATTCCATTTCAACACATTAAATGTTCTTGAAACAGCATCTGTTGTTCTGCATTCTTCACAATTTACCTGGTAACATGGTAACAACACATGCCTTTGTGTTAAACAAACCACTGGTTTTTATCCTCAGCTGACTCCTCCCCCAGTTGCAGATGGGCCGCCAGTCTTCCAATGAAAGCAGCGTTGTTTTTTTTTTTTTTTTCTCCTGGATTCAGTGATTATTCAAAGGCACACATGACCCAGTTGGAGACATTATGACAAAATGGGATTTTGCATTAACAGTTGGGAGAGAAACAAATGCTTTTTCCACTGGCTTCCTAGCAGTTAGCATGTGCGGCAGGTGAGAATAAAAGCAAGCCAGCAAAATGCAAAGCCAAAAATGGATGAAGGCTGGTTACTGATGAACTGAATTCTTTTTTTTTTTTTAAAGATTTATTTATTTATTTTATACAAGAACCGGGGTATAGGCCAGATGCGCAGGAAGGTGAGAGGATTCACCAGAGACAGAGCAGGGAACAGAACAGGCAGACCGACGAAATACACTGCTGAGGAGAGCAGGGGCACAACATGAGAGGTCTGCCATGCCATGTGGGACCCTCACTGACCAGCCGCCGGGATCGAACCGGCGCTGCAGAGGCTGTGGACAGCTTCCCAGCGCAGCTCTCAACTGCCTGCGCCACCAGGGGAGGACCTGAAGAACTGAATTCTTAATTCAATTCTCTTTCTATATTTTCATATATGAGACAAATTTTTAGGTTTAAACAAGTTGAGTAGAGAGTCACACAACTTTTATATGAAAACAATATACTGAATCAATCTTTTTAAGAACATATCAGGAAAAGAAAAAAAGATAAAATGAAAGAGTATAAAGTTTTCTTGGAAATTTAAAATCTCATCATTTTTTGGAAAGCAAAATACATAATTGTGCTTTTTTTAAAGGTGAACATCTGTTGAGACTTTTTAAAATCTTTTCTTCATCTCTCTTAAGTACATGTCAGAGTTCTGCGGGCATGTGATAAACTGTATCATTACATTTATTTCATATTGTAATCTCCCTCTGAATTCATAAGCAAGTTCTTCTTTGACATGTGCTTTCATAAACCCACAAATTACTACTGGAAGGTAATAGTATATTCCCTGTTTGAAGTTTTGCATTTTGAAAGAGTGTCATGTCTTCATTTGTGCCCTGTCTTTTCCATTAGAATTCCAGGGAATGAAACCCCAGAATCAGGAACAGGAAGATGAATGGTTGAGTAACTAGCATCATCAGCACATATGGTATACATCTTTTGATACTTTTTTTAAAAAGCAAAACCGGTCTCACTCATAGCAGGAATTTAGAAAACCTAAATAAGGGACCAGGAAAAAGACTAATTAATACAAAGTAAAATTCAAAATCAACAAGCAACTATAAACCAGAGACACACAAATGGGGTGGGGGAGGAGAGGAGGGATTAGGGCCAAAATAAGGGGGGTGGGAATTGTATGGGGAATATAACCAAAATGAAAATGCATACATTGTGCAAAAATGAAAAATTATGTAAGAATTATATAAAATAAAATATTAAAAAAAATAAAATAAAAAGCAAAAACAATGTCTGTATTTTTACTAAAATGACTATTTCTTCTATTTTTTGTCCTGTTCTTTCATTTTTATAAAATGATGCAATTCATTTAATTAATTAATTTCCCTGTTTAGTAAATTATTTACTTGCAATCAAATATAGATTACAATTACATATATATATGTATATATGTATATACATATTTAGCACTATCAGAACAAAAACATTAAGCTTCAACTTTTCAGCATTACAAAAGATTCAGAACAAATAAATCCTAAAGTCTCTTTATTTTTTTTTATAAATTTTATTGTTATATTCCCCATACAATTGCAGCCCCCCCATTCCGACCCCAATCCCTCCCCTCCCGCCCCCGCCCCCCTAAAAGTGTCTCTGATTCATAGTTTTTTGTTGATTTTGATTTTCACTTTCTTATATTCATTTTCCTGGTCCCTTATTTAAGTTTTCTAGATTCCTGCTATGAGTGAGACCATCCGGTATTTTTCTTTTTCTTTTTGGCTTATTTCGCTGAGCATGATCCCTTCCAGCGCCATCCATGTTGCTGCAAATTGCAGGTGTTTATCTTTTTTGAATGCTGAGTAATATTCCATGGTATATATGTACCACATCTTCTTGATCCAGTCATCTATTTTTGGGCATTTGGGTTGTTTCCAAAGCTTAGCTATTGTAAACAGTGCTGCTATAAACATAGGGGTGCAGGTGTTCTTTGAATTGATGTTTCTGTGTCCTTTGGGTAAATACCTAGGAGTGGAATTGCTGGATCATATGGAAGCTCTATGTTTAGTAGGTCCAGAAATCTCCACACAGCTTTCCACAGTGGTTGGACCAGTTTGCACTCCCACCAACAGTGCAGAAGAGTTCCTTTTTCTCCACACCCTCGCCAACATTTGTTGTTGCTAGTTTTTTTAATATGTGCCATTCTCACTGGTGTAAGATGGTATCTCATGGTAGTTTTGATTTGCATTTCCCTGATGACAAGTGATGTTGAACATTTTTTCATATGCCTGTTGGCCATTTGCATTTCCTCTTCAGAGAAGTTTCTTTTTAGCTCTTCTGCCCATTTTTTGACTGGATTATTTTCTTTGTTGTTGTTGAGTCTCATCAGCTCTTTGCAGATTTTTGTGATCAGTCCTTTATCATTAGTGTTGGGTGCAAAAATGTTCTCCCAGTTGGTGGGGTTTCTCTTTGTTTTTGTTATTGTCTCTTTTGCTGTGCAAAAGCTCTTTAATTTGATGTAGTCCCAGCTGTTTATCTTTGCCTTCACTATCACTGCTTTGGGTGATGTGTCTGTAAAGATGTCTTTGATGTGCAAATCACGTAGTGTTTTGCCTATATTTCCTTCTATATATTTTATGGTTTCAGGTCTTATGTCTAGTTCTTTAATCCATTTTGAGTTGATTTTTGTGTATGGTGTGAGGTAGTGGTCAAGCTTCATTCTTTTGCATGTAGCGACCCAGTTTTCCCAGCACCATTTATTGAACAAACTTTCTTTGCTCCAATGAATATTCTTTGCTCCTTTGTCAAAGATTAGTTGACCATAAATCTGTGGGTTTATTTCTGGATTTTCTATTCGATTCCATTGGTCTGTATGTCTGTTCTTGTTCCAATACCATGCAGTTTTGATGATTATGGCTTTGTAGTATAGTTTGAAGTCTGGGAGTCTGATGCCTCCATTCCCTTCTTTTTTTTTCAGGAGAGCTTTGGCTATTCGGGATTTTTTGTGATTCCATATGAATTTCATCAATAATTGTTCTATTTCTTTGAAGAATGACATTGAAATTTTGATTGGAATAGCATTGAATCTGTATATTGCTTTTGGAAGGATGGCCATTTTAATAATGTTTATTCTTCCAATCCATGAGCAGGGGATGTCTCTCCATTTCTTTGTGTCTTCTTCTATTTCTTTTAACAGTGTTTTATAGTTTTCTTTGTATAGGTCCTTTACCTCTTTTGTTAGATTTATTCCCAAATATTTGATTTTTTTTGTTTCAATAACAAAAGGGATGGTTTTTTTGATTTCTTCTTCTTCAGATTTATTGTTTGTGTATAGGAAGGCTACTGACTTTTGCGTGTTGATTTTGTATCCTGCCACTTTACTGAACTGATTGATGAGTTGAATTAGTTTTTCTGTGGAGTTTTTGGGGTTCTCTATGTATAATATCATATCATCTGCAAATAGTGATAGTTTGACTTCTTCTTTTCCTATTTGGATTCCTTGGATGTCTTTCTCTTGTCTTATTGCCCTGGCTAGGACTTCCAGTATTATATTGAAAAGCAGTGGTGAGAGTGGACATCCTTGTCTTGTTCCAGATCTTAATGGAATTGCTTTCAGCTTTTCACCATTGAGAATGATACTGGCTGTTGGCTTGTCATAGATGGTCTTTATGATGTTGAGGTATGTTCCTTGTATCCCAAGAATTTCAAGGGCTTTTATCATGAATGGGTGTTGCACTTTGTCGAAAGCTTTCTCAGCATCTATTGATATTATCATATGGTTTTTATATTTCTTTTTGTTGATGTGTTGGATAACGTTGATTGATTTTCGGATGTTAAACCATCCTTGTGTCCCTGGAATGAATCCTACTTGGTCGTGGTGAATTATCTTATGGATACATTGTTGGATTCTGATAGCTAAAATTTTATTGAGGATTTTTGCATCAGTGTTCATTAAGGAGATTGGCCTGTAGTTTTCCTTTTTTGTGTTGTCCTTGTTCGGTTTTGGTATTAGTGTAATGTTGGCTTCATAAAACGTGTTTGGTATTGTCCCTTCCTTCTCAATTTTTTGGAAGAGTTTGTGAAGGATAGGCACTAATTTGTCTCTGAATGTTTGGTAGAATTCATTTGTAAATCCATCAGGTCCTGGGCTTTTGTTTTTGGGGAGGTTTTTGATTACCATTTCAATTTCGCTAATTGTAATTGGTCTGTTTAGGTGTTCTATTTCTTCTTTATCTAGCTTTGGGTGATTGTAGAGTTGTAGGAATTTGTCCATATCCTCTAGATTGTTAAACTTGTTTCCATATAACTGTTCATAGTAGTTACTGATTATTCTTTTGATTTCTGCTGTGTCCGTTGTGATTTCTCCTCTTTCATTGATGATCCTGTTTATTTGTGCTTTCTCCCTTTTTTCCTTTGTGAGCCTGGCTAGGGGTTTGTCTATTTTATTGATTTTTTCAAAGAACCAGCTCTTGGTTTCATTGATCTTTTGGATTGTTTTTTTAGTTTCAATTTCATTTATTTCTGCTTTGGTTTTTATTATTTCTTTTCTTCTACTGGTTTTGGGGTTTTTTTTGTTGTTCTTTTTCTAGATCTTTGAGCTTCGAGATTAGGTTGTTTCTTTGCGTTCTTTCTTGTTTCTTGATGTGAGCTTCTATTGCTATATATTTTCCTCTTATTACTGCTTTTGCTGCATCCCATACATTTAGGATATTGGTGTCCTCCTTGTCGTTCAATTCAAAAAATTTTTTAATTCCTTCTTTGATCTCCTCATTAGTCCAATGGTCTTCCAGTAGTGAGGTTTTTAATCTCCATGAGGTAGGAAAGTTCCTTGCCTTCTTTCTAAAGTCTCTTTATTATGCAGTTCAATGGTAGAATTAAGCAGAAATTGCTAAGTTGAAAGAGAGGCACTGGCATATATACAGGCTGAAACAGTCAAGATAAAGATCGGTGACTTTTCTAACCATCCCTACTGGTATCTCAGACTTATCATGTGCAAAAGAGTTTCCTGACCTTTTCTACAATGCCCCCTCTCAAAAAAAATCTGCCTTTATTGCCTTCGCCATGCCTATTAATGACTACTCATCCAAAATTTGTAGAATCTTCATTCAACCCCATTCTTTTTCTCATATACTCAACTAATCTGAAAGGAAATCATGTAGGCACCACCTTCAAATTAGCTCTAGACATTGATCACTTCTCACAATGCCATTGCTCATCCTAATCTGAGTAACTCCATCTTTCATATGTGATACTAAAGTCACCTCTTCAGTGGTGAGTGGTTATTTTTCTTCTGCTCTCATTCCCTTCTGGACTTTGGACTTTTCTCAATGCACTAGGCTGTTACCCTTTCAAAACACATCAGAAAATTTCACTTCTCTACATGCAGAGACATCTCAAGCAAGTTCTATTTTATACTGAGGATTATCACATATTTTTGAAAGACATATGAAAATGAGATAAAGACTCAATGTAAAGGACCAAGAAATTTTCTTACCCAATTTATTTTTTTTCTTTTTACTCTTTAGTCTCTGTTTATTCCATTATTATGTGTTTACATATCTTGAGAACATAAAGTGTTTATATGTTACTTCTATGTCATCCAAATATTGCTCAGATCCACATCAAAAAAGACATTTCAAAAAGACAGTTTTCAAGAAAACATAAAATATTTAAAGAAAACTATTCAATTACACTGTTAGGATCTGTCAAAATTTTTGCTGCTGTCTAATTTTATTATTTTTTAAAAAAATTATACTTTTTCACATTGTTGTTCATTTTTGTACGCTGTTTGATTTCTCCTCTCAGGTGTAATCCCCATAAAGTTACCACCACCAAGACACACATGAACTGTCACCATAGTCTTGTGTGCTCTTCCCTCCGCTGTTTTGCTCCCTCTCCCTTCCCTTCCTCTGCTGAACAGCTCTGATTTATTGTTTGCCTGATAGTTTTGTATTTATTTTTCTGATCCCTTGTATAGTTTCCCTTTTCTTTTTTACTTCCAACTTATTTCACTGGCATAATCTCTTCCAGCTTCATCCATATTGCTGCAAATGTCATGAGTTTGTCTTTTTGATTGCTGAGTAGTATTCCATTGTGTATATATACCACATAACTGCTTATCCAATTTAATGTAACTGTTAGGAGAAAATGTCAAATGCATTCCTCAGTGATCAGATAAGAAAGCTCTAACCTAATAATGAGAATGGCCCATTTTACAAAGTGCTCTTTTGCCTATTTCCTCAGCTGGGCAGTCACAGTAAAGGGACATTGGAACAAATTCAATAATTAATAGAACTCTATCACAAACCCCGAAAGAGACTTAGAAGTTCGAGTCTCCATTCCACTTTGTCACTTAACCATCAGGTACTCTTGAGTACGTAACTTTTCTGTGCATTATAGATAATAAATAAAACTCATATATGTAGGGCCTCTCTGGTGGCGCAGCAGTTGAGTGCTGGGTTGCGAAGCTGCCTGCAGCCTCTGGAGCGCCAGTTCGATCCCCGGCCGCCGGCGAGGGCCCTACATGGTGCACAGACCTCTCCTGCCGCCCGCTGTTCCCCTCAGCAGTGTGCTTCGTCAGTCTGCCTGTTCTGCTCTCTGCTCTCTGGCTCTGGTGAATTCTCTCACCCCCCTGCGCTTCTGAATGTACCCAGTGCTTGCATAAATAAATAAATAAATCTTAAAAGAAAACCCTCATATATGTAATGTTTTACCTAGTGTTGACTTTTTGCCAGACACTCTTCTTGTATATATTATCTTCTTCTATCCTCCAAACAATTTTCCAACTAGGAAAAAGAGAGATAACTGAAGATTGAAATCAATAGAAGTGATGAGAAGAAATTGCTGATTTCGAAGGACAGAACATTTTGATAAATAGAGAGGCAAGATAAAAGCCTTCTGAGAAGAATAACAATGTTGACTGCAAGTTAGTAAACATGCATTGATTATTGAGTGGCAGGCATCTGCTAATGAATATTATGTGTATAAACATATTTCAAATATGTAAGTAAAGCATGATTCTTAATGGAAAGGCATTTATAGATTTTAGGGCTTAGGTGGAAAAAATAGAAAAGGAGACATTGAATAATTACAAAAGGCTAAATAGTAAAAGAAAATCAACAAATTGTGGAACGCATAGAGAGATTCATTTTTTTTTAGTGGGTCATGAAAAAATATTTTACAAAGTCGATGAGAGACAATAAGGATTTTGAATAATCGAGAAAAATCTAAGGATATTTCACCAAAGAAACAATCTGAATGCAGGTATGGCTCCGTGAAAGCCAAAACGGCCCAGAAGCAGAAATGCATGCAGTGTACACAGGGCAAAAATGAGGAATGTGTAGGGCCTCCCCGGTGGCGCAGCGGTTGAGCGCTGGGTTGCGAAGCTGCCCGCGGCCTCTGCAGCGCCGGTTCAATCCCCGGCTGCTCCCCAGCCACCGGGGGAGGGTCCCACATGGTGCGCAGACCTCTCTGCCGCCCGCTGCTCCCCTCAGTCTTTGGTCCTTCTGCCTGCTCTGCTCCCCGCTCTGGCTCTGGTGAATTCTCTCACCCTCCCGTGCTTCTGACTGTACCCAGTGCATGTATAAACAAAAACAAAACAAACAAATAAATAAATAAATAAAAACATGCAAAAAAATAAAAAAAAAATGAGGAATGTGTATAAAAACATATAGTTTTAATATTTATTATAATTTCAGTTAATTTACTGAGAAATCTTAGAGAAAAATAAATTAGTAAAATAAATGGTGGGGGGTGAGAAGTCCTCCAAACACTTCAGGCAAATCAACCCCTTTTACAAATGTGTACATGTGTATGCATGTGTGATAGTGAGTATGTGTGTATATGTTTGTGATACACAAACCCAGTAGTTATTGTACACCTGGAAGCATCCCGAAGGGAAATCAAAAGCTTGCTGACATTTTCTCTTTCTCATCTCTCTCTAAATTGCCACATCATAAGTACTTGACTTTTCAAGGAAATACAGTTAGACTCATTGATCTCACAGTAAAGCAAATTTATTCTTAAAGGACCAAAGTAAATGCCATGGTTTTAGTCAGCTTTAAGAAAACAGGAGAGTCTGTACTCTCCTTATCCCCCTGCTTAAAGAGCATTTAAGGCAGTGCAAAAATCTAAGTTTGAACAAAGGGATTTCAGTGCGAGTAATTATAAGCTGCAACATAATTTCCTTAAAATGACACACATACTAGATAAATGCTTATTTGTGGTTATAGAGTGGGTAAAGTTACTATAAAAATAGTAGCACACCTTATAATAGTGTTGTATGCCATAATTTACCTTTTCTATATCTGAAGTGTCATATCTTGTTCCAGACTTAATATTTAGTAACTAACAATTTAATGTACAAATCTCCAGCCTAAATAGCAGAATAATTATAAAAGTCAAGTTCCCCCACCCCTTCATGTAGAAAAAAATATAGTGGAACATGCAAAATGCTTGAGGATTATATAGAAGAGAGAAGTGGTTTTAAGTTCTGAAAAAGTAGGGCACATTCAAATAACTCTTATAAAGCATGCCGCAAACTCAAGGCAGATAGGCAACAGGATAATAATGGCTCATAAATGACAACAGACTTCTCTTATGAAAATGATAAAAGGTAGGCGGGAGGACAAAGGACAAAATAAAATTTTCTATTAGACTAGAGAATTATTTAGTGTGGGAACAGGAGAGAGAAATTTGAGGCATTCCTCCAAGAATTACAAAATTAGGAAAATAAAACTGGCTATGGAAGAAAATGCCAAAAGTATACCCTTAAAGTACTGTACACATGCCTCTAGTAATAGGATTAATGCCTATTTTCTCAAAAAATGTAGTAGAATCCATCACTACTTTTCATCCAAAACAAGTGAATGTGATGATAAAATCTGGTCAATCCTTTGTGACTTGTGTTTTGTAGGGAAAAAAAAAAAAGAGAATTGGGCCAATTATTCTCTCATTTAAAATCTCATTAAACAACTACAATAATAAAAAAAATCATCACAAAACATTTCCTGTGTTAAAGAATTTTTGGTACTATTGGGTCAATTAATTATGGGTGATTAAACCAGAGTGCCTAAGGAATTCAATTCTTTTTAAAAATAACTTACCGGGAGTGTTATATCTACTTGAGCACTTTATTTGAATTCTCTGGGCACCAGATTACTCACAGAGAAAATGATAAAGTCCAGAATCCATCTCACTCAATCTGTCAGAGCTCATAAGTCTCTCTCTAGTTATATTATAAAGCCATAATAATTAAAATAGCCCGATACTGGAACAAAAACAGACACACAGACCAGTGGAATACGTTGAGAGCCCAGAGGTAAACCCACATCTATAAGGAAAGTTAATTTATGACAAAGGAGCCAAGAGCATACACTGGAACAAGGAAAGCCTCTTCAATAAATGGTGCTGGGAAAATTGGAGAGCTGCATGCCAAAGAATGAAGCTATAACACTATCTCACACGATACACAAAAATCAATTCAAAATGGATAAAAGACTTGGATGTAAAACCTGAAGCCATAAACTACGTAGAAGAAAACATAGGCAAAACATTTTCTGATATAAGCTTTAGTGATGCCTGTAGGAATTCATTCCCAACAGCAAGGAAAACAAAGAGAACATAACTGGGACCATATCAAGCTATAAAGCTTCTGTACAGCAAAAGAAACCATAATTAAAATGAAAAGACACCCTATAAAATGGGAGAAAATATTTGCACACCATACATCTGACAGAGGACTGAGATCAAAGATATATAAAGAACTCATAAAACTCTACAAAAACAACACAAAAGCCAAACAAGAAATGGACAAAATTAAACAGATACTACTGCAGAGAAGACATTCAGACATGAAAAAATGAAAAACATGAAAAAGTGAACATGAAAAAATGTTCACCATCACTTATTACTAGAAAAATACAAATGAAGACCACAATGAAATATTACCTCACACCTGTGAAAATGGCCTATATTAAAAAGACCAGAAACAAGTGCTGGTGAGGATAAGGAGAAAAGGGAACCCACCTACACTGCTGGTGGGAATGCAAACTGGTCCAGCCCTTATGGAGAGCAGTATGGAAGTATCTTAAAAAATTAAAAGTTGATCTGCTAGTCTTCTAGGTACCTATTTCCAAAATTCAAAACATTAATTTAAAAGGAAACTTGCAAGCCCATGTTCATTGCATCTCTATTTACTTAGCTAAATTATAGAAATGACTTAAGTGCCCCAAACAGGTAGCTGGATCAAGAAAATGCAGTATATACACATAATGAAATATTAGTCAGAGATAAAAAATGATAAACTCATGCCATTTGCAGTAACATAGATCATATGGAGGATCCAGTTGAAGACATAACGCATACAGCAACCAAGTGGAAGAAGAAAGAAAAGTACAAAGAATAAGTGAAGAAACCCTCTGGGAACTATCCAGCTCCATTAGGAAAGGCAACAGAAGGAAAATGGGTATCCCAGAAGAGGAAGAGAGAAAGAAGAGAATAGAGAATTAGAAAAGAATAGAGAAACCACAGTGAAATACCATCTCACACCTGTAAGAATGGCCCATATCAAAAAAAGTCCAGAAAGAAGTTTTGGAGAGAATGTTGAGAAAAAAGAACCATCATACATTGTGCAAATGCAGACTGGATCCAGCTTGTATGAAAAACAGTGTAGGGTTTCAAGATATTGAAAATAGATTCACCAGATGATTCAGCATTCCCACTCCTAGATATTAAACTGAAGAATGCAAAAACACTAGTATGAAGGGAAATATGCGCTCCTCCTATGTCCATTGTAGCACTAATTACAATAGCTGAACCATGGAAACAATCTAACTTTCCACAGCCAGGAGGTGCACTAAAGTCATTAGCATAAAGTCGTTTTCTTTTGTTTTGAAATTGTAAATAAAAACAGGAAATGGCCATGAAAAATGGCATATAATAAGCCATGAATTTGATCACATGTCTTTAGTTATAGGTTTCTTTTTGACTAGAATATTTTTAAGAAACAATAAAGAGAAGATTGGTCATTACTAAAATGAAGAATGTCATTTATAGAAGCAATAATAAAAGTCATTTAAATGAAATAATTAATTATTTGTGTTAAACAACAATGATAAAATTATTAATACATTATTACATATGTTTGCTTCTAATTTCAAAAATAAGTATTAATTATTTGGCACTATAATATTCCAGGCTGACTATATATATTATAAATTATCACAATAACAATAGCAGTAGATAGACAACAACAGTAATATACATATCAGCTACTATATTCTAAACCTTCTAAGAGCTTCATTAACCCTCACAAATCTATGAAGTTAGTACTAGTACTATTATTGTTTTGATTTACGGTTGGGAAACTTAGCACAAATAGGTTGAGTGACTCCCCTATAATCTCAGCTAACTCCCCTAGGAGCTTAGTGTAACAGGATTGGAATCCAGTATACAGAAATCCATTTTCTGCTTTATTAAATAGCTGTCTGATAGCATTTATTATTCTCATTATTTGGTTATGCAACCAGAATTTAGAGATAGTAGGTAGATAGTGAAAAAAGAATATAAACTCAAATCTCCTATTTTGTAAATTATAGACCAGAGATCTAACATTTAAAATAATCTTAAAATATTTAATTAACAAAGTAAAGCAAAAGGTCATATTCTATTCTAAATTCTGATATTTTATAATACTTTGTATGATTCATTCCATGTTCATACATGTCTATATCAATCATCAGAAGATTTGAGGAACTTAAATCCATTGAACTTTTCATCATTTTTTGATGTTAATTAGGTTCAACATGTTCTCAAATACTGACTTAATTATTCTTCAAACAATATTTTTGTATTTGGATAAAGCATACTTTTATTAAAATACCCACAATTCCTTTTTAAAGAAATCTGTGATTTTTAAGCTAAATTTTATTTGCTATTCTGTTCTACACTACATGTTCTGCTGCCCAAGCAGGCAGTTGCCATGTGTAACCTCAATGGATTCTTTCTGATGTCCCAAAATAAATCAAATTATACAGCAAGCAAGGATATCACTAAAGTCTATGTAAATAAAGATATATAAAAAATTAAATATAACCTGTCATTTGCCTTGTGACTATTGAAAGTCAAACCATTCATGTTGTTCCAAATAAAACTCCTGAGGGTCACAATTTTTTCTAAGAGGGTGGTAACTAAGAATGAACACTTCTTAACAGGGAGAGAAAAAGTCTTTTGAAGACCTGGTCTGGCTTATTCCCTAAGATTCCTCTTTCCTTTACCATATCCCAGAGCTGCTCAGAAAGATTACAGGACTTTCTTTCATCAACCCATACACCACTGAGAGTGACTTCAAAGGGAATTGTCACAACACTGAGCAGTAGTCTGTAAATATATAAAGCATAACATGGAAGCTGCTCAGTGTGTGGTTTAAATAAGGATTTTCAAAAAGAGAAGGCTAAAGTCAGCATCTCAAAGCTCTTTTGTTCTTTCTTTTTTTACAAATCAAACCATAACTTCTCAAGGAACCAGTTTCTAGAATTTTGGAAGTCCCTGAGGGAACATAACACTTCTTGATATGTTCAATGATTTTTTTAGCATGATATCATTTTTATGGAGAAGACATTGGTTTAAAACAATGTATATGATTGGGGCCTCCCCTGGTGGCGCAGGCTATTGAGCGTCTCACTGTGAAGCTGTCTGTAGCCTCTGCAGCAGTGGTTCGATCCTGGCTGGTGGATGAGAATCCCACATGGCAAGGCAGACCTCTCCTGTCTCACCCGCTGTTCCTCTCAGCAGTGCATTTCGTCAGTCTGCCTGTTCTGTCCTCTGCTCTGTCTCTGGTGAATCCTCTCACCCTCCCGAGAATCTGGCCTGAACCCCGGTTCTTGTATAAATAAATAAATAAATAAATCTTTAAAAAAAATAAACAAAAAAACAATGTCTATAGGGTCATGCTGTATCAGACAGGAGTTAAATTATCATATATGAATATGATATTGGTCTTTCTCCTTCTGTCTTATTTCAGTTAGCATTTCCCTTCTGGTTTCATACATGTTGTCATAAAATGCAAAATATCACCTCTGATTTCAATATCTGAGTGGAATTCCATTGTGTATATATACCATATCCTTTTAATCCAGTTATCTCTTGTTGGGCACTTAGGTTGTTTCCATAACTTGTCTACTGTAAACAGTGCTGGCATGAACAGACGAGTACATAAAATCTCTTCCAATTAGTGTTTTTGTATTCTTCAGATATATAGCTAGGAGTGGAATTTCTGGATGCTATGACAGATCTATTTTATTTTCTAACATAAGGGTAATAGTAACATTACTTCTGTGACTTTTTAGGACTGAAAAAAAATCACAATGATGCTGTTTCAAGTCTTATATGCTTGAAATAATTTCTATAATTGCAAAACACTAGGATAATACATGTTGTAATATCTTATATTTAATTATATTGTCTTAATGTGAATGGATATTTAACCATAAAAAAGTTGAGATATTACTGTATAATAATCAGTTTTTCTTCCTGTATTTTCCTTCTATTTTTATATGTCTGATCAAATCATTATCTATTTCTCTTATCTGTTTTTCTGGCAACAAAAATATTGTGCACACCTATTTCTCATACACACACAAGTACAGATATATTACACATCATGTAAATTATAATCCCACAGCTAATCATTAATTATATCTCTATAATACTGTCTAAAAATTAGGATTAATCAATACCATGATGGGAGAAAAAGAGTCAACATGGAAATTATTTTAATGTCAGATAAGAAAGTTTAGTATAGCTGCAACTAAAGCACATTAAAAAGGATTAGGTGAGATGAAATCATTGTAACAATTAAATTTCATGACTGGGGTATATACAAAGAGTATCATTTTCTACGACCTGATGTCAGAATAACATTATATAATAAACCCCATTTTGATCATATAATAAACCCCATTTTTTATTATCAATGATGTTGAAAAGATCATGAAGATATGGAGATCACGAAAGTTTGTTGGATAATTAATGTGTTGAAGAGGCCTGGTTTTACTTTAACTTTCTTGGAGTGATGAAATTAATCCTCTCAGGAATGAACTAATAGGATCTAATAACAGTTGTTACATATTGAGATGTACAATTAACTGCCTGAAATTAACATGCAAATATGCTGCCCAAATCATCATGTTGCATTTATTGTCTAGTGTTCAAAAAAATTGTCCTCTAAAGTTTCTTTCTGTGTGTTTGTGTTGATTTTTAACAAACATGATCATCTCTTATAAGCTATCAGAAGTATATGCCCTGGCAGTCTAGTAGGAGATAAACATATATGTATAGTTATATACATAGTTACATACATGCATACATAGAGAGGCGGAGGGAGTGGGGAGGAAAAAGAGAAAGGATAAGATATAAAGGCAGAAGGATGGAATTTTTAAAAACATTATTTCTAGGGTTGTTGTCATGATATCCATCTGAAGGATGTGATCCTATACCTATAAATCACATACATATATGTAAACCAATACTGCCTCAATAAAAAACAAATTAAAACACATACATAATATTATTTTATTAATTCAGTGAAGAACTAGTATAAGACAAAAGTTTTCAGCTTTTTTGAGACAAAATTGGGGGAAATAATGTATGTATACCTTATCAAATGAAGATGATTTAATACATGTATATATTGTGAAAGGATTTCCCGCCCTGAGTTAATCAATACATCCATCATCTCACATATTTACCTTTTTATTTTTTTGGTAAGAATATTTAAGTTCTCTTTTATTAGCTACTTTCAATTATACAATACAGTGTTAGAGACTGAGTTATTAATAGACAAGTAGAATTCTATCTTAACGTGGATTTCACTGCATATCTATTGAAGAGCTACTATATTCTTGACTTTTTCTAGGAACTAAGAATGTTAAAATTGACAAGGTATGTGTTTTCTAGTAAACTATAATCCCATTGGGGAGACAAATTTTATACCTATGCCATAAAAACTTTATCCATAGCTTTGTTTGGGAATTATGGTATAGTAGAGATTCCATTTCGATCCTGTAAACATGCATGTTTTGGCATTTTTATATAACTGTTCCAAAGGTCAATAGGAATAAAACTCCCAGAGGATTTTGAGGATTTTGAGAATCCAAGAGGATTCTAAAGAATAGAGAATGGATTTCATCTGTTTCTTTGAAATTTTATTTTATCCAATTTTTAAGTGCTTTGTTGGAAAGAGGAAAGAAGAGGTTAATACAGAATTTCTAAATTTCTAAGCCCATGATAAATCCATGGACTCTTCTCTGGAGACAAAGGTGGCAAGAGGTACTTACTACATGCGTTGATTTTATGTTGTTCCACAGTCATAGGGACAGAAACAATAAACAGAAAAACCTAACATAACGTGGGAGGGAAGAATAATCTTCCCATGCTTTTGTGTTGAAAAATGTTAGGTTTGGTACATCAAGACTTTAGATCATAATGCTGCTTTGGCATTTTAATTGGCTGCTCCCTTCAAAGCCTCTCGAGGCAGCATTTGGCATTTCCAGAGGTGTGATTAGGTGTCAATAGCAGCATGGATGAGGTTTCATTTTCATGTGGTTTTGAGAGCAGCAGACATCATTGATGGATCAGAATGAAAGATTATGAGGGGACTGAATTACAATCACTTATGTACCCCCAAAGAGAATTAAAATTTTCATGGAGTCAGTCAGAAAATTCTGCATTTTGCAATGGGAGTTGTGTTGACAGTTAATTTTGATGATTTTCATGAAGACTGCCTTCTTTTAACCCAAACAGTAAAGATCTAGAGAAACATAGCTGATGTACATGTTGATATCAATGTTTGGGAAATTATTGAAAACTTAAAGATAGCTTTACTGAGGTATAATTAATAAAAAATGTTATATATTTAAGGTCTACAACTTGATGTTTTGAAACCTGTATACATTGTGAAATGATAACCACAATCAAACTAATGAATATTTCCATGGTAGTAGAATATCATGACATCATAAATTATATATATGTATGTATATATAACATCAATAAATAGTCCATGATCAAGAAGTTCTCCTTGTCTCAAACTACATAAGAAGGTAAGCTATATATGTTTCTCTGTGTGTGAGTTCTCTGTTTGTGTGCTGAGAAATACTGTTTGTAAAGCCAATCTATAAATCTTGCTTAGTAGAATTATGTGGACAGTTCAATATTTATAATATGGAATTCTTGAGAGAAATAAATGTTGTATTACAGCTTATTCAGTCTCACATGAATGGACACAGACAAGTCTGTTCTACAAGCTGATGATATCCTTTGCTGAAGATTTCCTTACTGTGACTTTAGCACCTACAAAAAAAATCAAATAAAAACACCAACTTCATGTTTCAGGAGAAACTGTTAAAAAATATAATTCGCAGCTGGAAATGGTGAATAATACACAATTAATAAAAAAATATTGGCTTGGTAAAAAATTACATTTTAATGTTCTCTTTAGTGTAAACAAAGTTTTTCTTGACTTATCAAGAAAAACATTGGATTAAGCTATTACAGTGAACGAAGCAGAAACATTAGTCTTATAAAGTACAAAATACAGTCAGTAGCAAGTGCTTGTATGATTTGTATAGTTTGTGCTTGAAGACTTTCCTGTGATAACCATCTGTCAAATTAAAGCTTTGTAGCATTTTATGTGAACCCTGATTGACAGAATCAGAGGTTTTTTTTGTTAGACAGATTTGTCATTTGTGCTTTGCATATATAAAAAAAAGAAAAAGCATGGGCCTTGAAGGTCATTATCAAAATCATAACAGAGTCAAAGAGAGAAAGGGTCCACCTAAAATACTTATTTACTGCATAAAACATTACTTTTGAAAAATATTGATTTAATATCTGAGGATTTATTAAAAAAAACAATAAAAAAGGTTAGTGATGATCCTGCTAAGCTCAGAAATACTGTATGTTGCATTTTTATGTGCTTTTTTAATCACACAGTAAGTTTACAAAACACAAAAAAATCTAATAGTCCACAATTGAGCTATTATTTTACACAATAAAAAAGCATTCTTTTAAGATTCTGTAACAAATGCTAAGAAACTCTACTTCCTTGAAATATCATAGCTGTTTTTCATCTCAAATGAATTAAAAAAAGTTTTACTTCTGTTAGAAACCCTTTAAAAATACTCCAATCATAAACCCCTACCAGAGAGATCCGTGTCTTATCTGTCCACTACATTGCAGGCAACAACCTACTACTCCAAATGTATGGAACGCCATCACTGAAGTCATAACACTGTACTGAATCTTTCTTTTTACTTTTGTATTTTTTCTCTTATCCTGAAAACTACTAAGAAGTCAGGGCTAACACACTTTATCTGAATCTTTCATACCAAGAGCAGTAGAGTTCCAGTCATTTCGGTAGGATTTCCCTAAAAATTCATTAAACTTCAGTTGTCTTGGAAAGATTGTTTGGTATGCTAAATAACTGAGGAATCATTTTTGCAAACTATATCAAAGATCAGGAAAACAAGTGCCAGTAAGATGATGTTTATAAAGATATAAAATGTTCTGGGAACCTTACCCCTCATCTAGCAGGGATGAGAGTAAGGCCATCTTCACAGGCGCCATCCTGCATGCAGAAATCTGCTTCCTAAAGAAAAAGGCAGTATTTTCACACCCATTTAGGTCCAAGGAGTCAGATCTTGAAAAAATTAACAATGTCTTTTTTGCAGGTTACTCTTTAAGAAGGGGGAAAAATAGAGCCTCCCTGGTGGTGCAAGGGGTTAAGCACAACACTGTAAATCTATCCACAACCTCTGCAGCATGAGTTCAATCCCCCTGCTGGCCAGGGAGCTACCCACATGGTGCAGCAGAACTCTCCTGTGTCACCCGCTGCTCCCTCAGCAGTGTGCTTCAGTCGGTCTGCCTGTTCTGCTCCTTACTCTGTTTTGGGTAAGTCTTCTCACCCCCTCATAACTCTGGACTGTACCCCAGCTCTTATATGCATAAATAAATAAATCTTTAAAAAAAAAGAAGGGGAAAAAATAATCTATATTGCCTTCCTCCAGCATCAGCATATCTTTAGGTCAGGACAATCCAGAAGCTCCACCTATCACGAATAATTATATTCTTAATGTAAATAAGAATGTTCCTACCTAGAAAAATTAAATTCAAACTTGTATTTATAGGAACAGCTCTCACAGAGTGAAATCCATTCAACTGCTTCCCACGTTCTAATCCTCAGTTTGACTATCTAATAAATTCTTTGTCTATCATTGAGATTTTATTTTCAGTTAACATGTTTTAAGGTGTGACAATATTTCTTTTTTAAAAAGTAGATTTTTCGATGTGAAATTTGCCAAGGTGTTAATCTTTACCAGTTGTTCCTATTCCATTCCCCTTTATGTGGTTCAACTAGATCTGACCAGAACTCCTGACTCAAGTATTGAGTACAAAATCCAGTTCTTTCCAAGCAGGGCACTTCATTCCTTCCCCCAAATGCAGTCTCGATTACTCACTTATTCACAAATGGACAGTAACTCAAGGTTGTTCAATCAAACTCCCTGAGATCTCAGCTGGCAGTATGAGAAAAAAGACTTTCTTTCACTAGTACTGCTAGCTGTGAGTTCTGTCAGGTTATGAGGATCATATTAAATCAGAATTTACAGGGAATAGTTCTGCTGCTATGTGCATGCGAGAGGATGTAAGTGAAACGGAGGAAATCTCAAACAAGGATAGAGACAGAATATTCTGTGTCACACCACCCACACAGTTCCCAGGTGATTAGGCTGGATGGAAATTTGCTCGAAGGATGCACAGACTTTGACCAAACATCTTAGCCAGTATCTGTCTCTTTTCAGGAATTCGAATTGCAAAATATAAATGAATAAGCATAAATGACTATAGCAGTGAGGGCTGCAAGGATGAACGCAAATAGTTCTGGAGGAAAAAGAAGTGATGGCAGGCCAGGGAAGAATTATGAGTAGATGGAAGCTAAGGAACAAATAGCAGGTATTCAGGGGACTGCATGAAGAGGTGCCATTTGCAAAGAAAAAAAAGGAAGGATGATATTACTAACATTTATAAAGTATTTATGCTATGTCCCAGACACTCTCATTTCGTATAGTAGCTTTATTACAAACATCCTTCCACACTTCTTGCATTAGCTTATTTATTCCATCCTTTAGTCATTTAATAAATGAAACTTGATACCACATGGTTCTAAGAACAGTGGAAGGCTCATGTTTAACCCTTTTGTAACAAACATGGGATTGGAGATTCAAATGGTAATAACTGTGAGTGCTCACTGTGATCACACAGTTATAAATCATTTATTTACCATGTTCATTGAATTCTTATAGCAATGCTGTGAAGTGGGTGTAATTATATAATTTATTCTGCTCATTTCCTGTAGACCCATATCTTAACACATGGCACAACTGCTTGCAAGTGAAGGTCAAGATTTACCTAAATTTTGCTAATATGCTTTATCCACCCCGCTCGGTGTTCCTGCTTTCACAAATGATCTCTTAAGTTAAGCATGAAACAGGACTCCTATTAAATACTTTGGAATATATGGAAGAACAGAATTATCACTCAGATTTTGTAAAAAAGTTATCTGGCTAAAAATAACTTATACATAATTCAAATGAATTAATTTGCAACTTTGACCATTTCTTTGGAATCTATTTTTTAGAAAGTTTTGTGCATTTTCTTTATAATGATTAGAAATTAATCATGGCATGTAAAATAGCAAACAGACTTGACATAGCATGGTCCAGTAGCTTCCATTTGTAATGTAAAGTTGAATCCCAAACAGAAGTGTTTCACTGAAGACCACCATAGCAACATGTAACTGTCATGAATGGAACTTTGGGGACCTAACTCCTAGTTCTGTACAGTTAAAGCTCAAAATTCTAACAATTTAAAAAATTTTGACTTACAGAGTTAGTTTTTCAGTTTAGTTTTTCAGTTTAGTTTTACTGCCATGTAAGCCTATTAAAATAACAAAATTTTAAAATTTTAAATTGTTAAAATGTAATAGTTAAAATGTTACTTCTACTAAATCACAATTTATTTAATCTACCTTATTTTTGTTAACCTTATGGTTTTCTCTTTTTTATATAACTATAAAATTAAAGGCAATTTTAAACTTAAAATGGTGATTAATACATCACAGTGTAAGAAGAAACAAGTTAAGTTATTTAAATCTGAGTCTCACAATAACTGAGCTAAGAAATACATGGTTTAACTTTTCACTTACCAGTAGGCCTCTGTTGTCTGAACTATTAGTGTGAAACTTTATATTTTTATTAAAATGGAAATGAAATTAATTCTAATGTGCCATTTTGTATTATTTTGTATCTTACTTTGAGCAGAATTTCTATCAAGATGTACTTGTTCTTTTTTTTCCCCCCTATTCCTGTTTGCACACATTGGACTGTATTATTTCATTACAAAATACTGAATGGAATTACACAAATTTAGACATCTCCAAACACTAGCTACATGCAGCTGGACTTGGGTAGAACAAGCTAGCTTTCCAGAACTCACACACACATGCACACATACAAACAGGTCATGCTGAAATGAATGGACCTATTCACGGAGGAGAGGGAGGAATCTGTGCAAACTTTGAAAGAACTGTTGTTCCATATATACATATTCTACCACATTTACCATCTTTATTTGTGGAGTGCAAATGTTTCTGTCCTACAGTTTACTGCATTTAGACCCTTATTCATGATTCACCATTTCATATTCATTTTTTTTCCTTGTGAAATGATAGTAGTTTGAATATTCAGCAGGCACTTCATATGAAAATAAACAGTTATCAACTTCCAGACAAGTTAAAAGCAGCAATTGAGAGAGTTGAACTGACAGTAGAATTCATAATTCATTCATTTGAAAATGTGTTATTAAGACTCTTAAAACTGGGCTAGGTTTTTCTTTTTTTGTGAAAATTCATTTGCTGGCATTACTGTGAATATTTTTTTCCACAATGGAGAGGAAAGCATATGCTATGATACAATAATTCCACAAAAATATAAACAATTTTCTTTCTAAAAGGATGGCTAAATTCAGTATGTGCTATCAAATCATTTTAATGCCTGAGGTAACATTTTAAAAGGTGTTCTTAAATATATTGTTACTTGAGTAATTCATTTATAACTACTTATTTTATGAAAAAGGAAAAGGAAGCTTTCTGCTGGGTATTTTCCCCTAAGTTTACCTTTATTTTATTTATCATTCTGTTTTCCTTTTCCCATTCTTACCGAGTAAATAAGGTAAATAAATAATGCAGGTGTGCTGGTATTTAAAATTTAGAGCTTATTACTTCTGATGGACACATGGCCTCTCCACTCTATTAAGGCCATTTTATTTACTTTTCAAAAGATCCTGTGTTAATGACCATCTACAATTTTATCTCAATAATGCAATTGATGAAAACCTGTTCATTTACCAAATATTGTTCTCAATATTTAGAGTTGTGTTTTGAAGCAAATTTCTCTGAGACAACAAAAGGAAAATATACAATGTACAAAGAATAAAAATGAATAGGGTGTTTTGAAGTCACAAGCTTTTTTGTAGGATTATAGACTGTAATATTGATATATGTGAAAATGGAACCAGTTTCACAAACTATTTCATATTATACACAGCAAAGAGATGATCTATGCTCTTCTTTTTCTAGAATATAATCAATTCTTCAGAAAAGGTTCCTTGTTTAAATAAATTGATTCCTACCCTAGATTATTTCTCTCTTTTCTAGAGCTGTCCTCTATTTTTTTGTTCTTTACAAACTTTACTTTGAAATTTTTAATGCATTATCTTGTCACTGCTTTGTTTTTTTACAAAGTCCAACATGCTTTATTTATTTTTTAGCAAATTCTGTCAATTCCATCATTTTATATAGCATAGCAAATTCTAAAACTTTCTTAATTCTAAAATCCAAAATTAGTATATAATCTTACCACCTCTCTGCTACCACCTTCACTAATGTAATACAATTTCTCACCTAATTTTTATAATTTCTCACCCTCCTAAAAATAATTTTTTTTAAAATAAATTTTTATCGCTTTACCATTGGCTTACAATACTATAGAAATTTGGGGAGCACAGCTTCCATCTCAACATGTATTTGTCTCACTGCATCCACCACCAAAGTTCTAGTGCCACTGATACTATCAAATTGAGGCCCCCTCTTCTTTCCTCCCAATCTTTGTCCTTCCCCTTTGACAACCACCGTATCTTCTAGTCATCCAAGTCTTTTATCCATTTTGGTTAATTTTTGTGTATGGTGTGAGACAGTGTGGTCTTGTTTCCTAAAACCACTTATTGAAGAGGATTTATTTGTTCCAGAGTATATTGTTGGCTCCCTTATCATAGATGTGGGTAAACAATTCAACTTTAATAACCAACATTACATTATGTGGTCATGATGCTATTGTTTTTCACACTGAATTTTAGGTACTGTATTATAACTAACTATTGTGTCAATATTATTTTTCACTAGTATTTAAAAAAATCTATAAAACTGTAATCAAATGCATTTCATTTTTAACATAATCATCTTAGCTATAGAGTACAGAAAGCCTACTCTAATGAAATCTGTTTCCACTCATAGACCAACTTTCATTTTGCAAAGCCTTGTGGGAATACTTTATCCTGGTCTGCATTCCAGTAGCCTTTTTATTTCCTGTAGTGGTGTCAAAAGCAATAATAACAACTTAAAAGAATGGAGCAGGTTACCTTACAATATATATACCATATGGTTTCATAGACGTATCTCTTCATTTAGTTAAACTTATCATTGTGATAATAATAAATTGACTTACTGATCACTACCCTTTGTATGCTACTATGTAAGACAATGGATATTAAATAATAATATGAACTTTATTTCAAATTTTGTCTTTTAATTTTTTCTGTGTTTTTTGATCTCTTACTTTGTATAATCTTTTGTGACAGAACATTAACATTCTTTCCCTAGGTTTCTAGGAATAGATTTAGCCAGAACAAGATAGAGAAAGTCAAGGAAGCTGTTTCAGAAAGAATGAAATGAAAAGTAGATTGAATATGAGGTAAGGGAGAAGAATGACAACTTACACATTGTTGGCTTATGCCTCTGACATTTACTCAAATAAGAAGGAGTGGGGGAAATGTATTAACATCAAAAAATCTGTGTTAGGGCCTCCCTGGTGGTGCAAGGGGTTGAGCACAGTACTGTGAAGCTGTTTGCAGCCTCTACAGCATGAGTTCAATCCCCATCTGGCCAGGGAGCTACACATATTGTGCAGCAGACCTCTCTTGTCTCGCCCACTGCTCCCCTTGGCAGTATATCTCAATCTGCCTGTTCTGTTCCTTACTCTGTCTCTGGTGAACTCTCTCACCCCCTGTACCTCTGGCCAGTACCCCAGTTCTTGTATATAAATAAATAAAATAAATCTTAAAAAAAAAAAAACCCTACATTAGTTGCATTCTTTATCCATGGCACATATATGAAGAATTTCTACTCCATTTGAAGTTATAACATAAGAAACACTGCATTATCTTTACACTGACAACTGTAAGACATTGATGAAAGCAATTGAAGAAGATAGAAACAAATGGAAATATATCTCATGTTCATGGACTAGATATGTTAATATAGTTAAAATGTTAATACTACTCATAGATAACAATAGATTCAATGTCATTCCTATCAAAATTCCAAGGGCATTTTTCATAGAAACAGAACAAACAATCCTATTATTTGTATGAACCACAAAAGGCCCTAACTGGCTAATGCAATTTTGAGTAAGAAGAACAAAGCTGGAGGAATCACAGTTCCTGATTTCAAACTCTTACAAGGCTTTAGTAATCATAACAGGAAGTCATTGGCATAAAGACTGACACATAGATCCATGGAATAGAACAAAAAGCCCAGAACTAAACTCATACACATATAGTCAACTATTGATTAAAACTCTAAGTATACACAATAGGGAAAGACTTTTCAAAAAGCAGTGTTGGAAAACCTAGGTATATATATGCAAAAGATGAAATTAGACTTTTATACCATACACAAAAATCAGTTCAAAATGGATAAAAGGTTTAAACATAAGACCTGAAACCACAAAATTCTTAAAAGAATACATAGATGGCAAACTCCTTGACTGAATCATTCTTTTTCAAGATAGTACTAAAAATATAGGCAACAAAATATATTAAAAAAAACAAACAAACAAACAAACAAAAAAAAATAAGGGGCCTACCGGTGGCGCAGTGGTTGAGCGCTGGGTTGCAAAGCTGCCTGTAGCCTCTGTGGTGCTGCTTCCATCCCCGGCTGCTCCCTGGCCACCAGAGGAGGTCCCACATGGCGCACAGACCTCTCCTGCTGCCCGCTGTTCCCCTCAGCAGTGTATTTCGGTCCTCCTGCCTGCTCTGCTCCCCGCTCTGGCTCTGGTGAATTCTCTCACCCTCCCATGCTTCTGACTGTACCCAGTGCTTGTATAAATAAATAAATAAATAAATAGATAAATAAATAAATAAATAAATCTTTAAAAAAAAAAAACAACAAATAGGACTATATCAAACTAAAATTTTTCTGCATAGCAAAGGAGATAAAATGAAAAGGAAACTTGTGGAACAGGGAAAATATTTGCAAACTATATGTCCAGAAATAATATTAATGTATATAACTATATGCTTACTGTCACTAATCCTCATGAAAATGCAAATTAAAAGAACTTTCAGAGGGCCTCCCCGGTGGCGCAGCAGTTGAGCGCTGGGTTGCGAAGCTGCCTGCGGCCTCTGCAGCGCCGGTTCGATCCCCGGCTGCTCCCCGGCCACCGGAGGAGGGTCCCACATGGCGCGCAGACCTCTCCTGCCGCCCGCTGCTCCCCTCAGCAGTGTACTTCAGTCCTTCTGCCTGCTCTGCTCCCCGCTCTGGCTCTGGTGAATTCTCTCACCCTCCCGCGCTTCTGACTGTACCCAGTGCATGTATAAACAAAACAAACAAACAAACAAATAAAGAAAGAAAGAAAACATGCCTCTATAAAAAAAAAAAAAAAAAGAACTTTCAGATATCACCTTGTACCTTTTAGGATGTCTTTTATCAAAAAGATAAGATAAGAAATAATATATGTTGGCATGGACGTGATGAAAAGGAGTCCTTGTGCATTATTATTAGAAATGTAAACTGATACAACCATTATGGAAACAGTATGGAGATTTCTAAAATATTAAAATGAAAATTGAATCACCATATGATCGAGTAATCCCACTTTTGGCATATATCCAAAGAAGGCAGAATCACTCTCTTGAGGAGATAGTTGTACTCCTCTGTTCATTGCAACATTAGTCACAATGGCCACAATACAGAAATAACCTGTCTACTGGTATATAAACAGATAAAATGAGGTATGCATGTATGTATGCACACACACACAAACACACACACATTGTTTTACCATAAAAAGAAGGAAATCCTATCATTTGCTAAATGAAATAATCCAGACAGAAAAATAAATATTACATGATATTTTTTATGTTGGACACTAAAAAAAAATAAAGTTCATATAAATAAGTGAGAGGGTGGTTGCCAGGTGCTGGGAGGTAGATGGATTAAAAATGGGGAGTAACTGGTCAGAGGGTACATACTTTTATTTCAGAACTTAAAATGCGTAAGTTTTGAGGATCTAATGTACAGAATGGTGACTACAGTCAATAATTCTGTAATATACATGTGAAGCCTGCTAAACTTAAGTGTACTCACAAAAAATATCTATTCCTCTGAACTGAAATATTATTTAAGTCTGTGAATCACAAAGACTAACTTCATTAACCCAAGAAAGGCAATGAAAAAATGACCCAAGTGAATTATTAGCAACACTCAGGAAAAAACAGTTTACCTATGAAACAAGAAAATTTGGTCTGCCCTCAAATTTCTCTTCTGCAAAACTGAATGCCAGAGAACAACATGGAATTTTAAAGGAAAAAAATGTGTGAATTGAAAATTCCACATCAACCAATTTATTGTTCTAATATGTGAGCAACAGAAGACATTCCTGGGTTATAAGGACTTGGAAAATATTGCAGCCAAGTGCTCTTCTTGGAATAAAAAAAGAATCAATGATGCTATTCAAGTGATAGAAATATAAATCAAAATAAAGGTTCTGGTGCTGCGCACTGAAACTACTTAAAGATGTTCTATTAACACAGCTGAATACAAACTCAAATACCTCAAAAAATAATTGCTAAGGATCTGCTCTGTAGATCCTTCTGCAGGCACTCCTCTAAGGATAGCAAAAATAAAAGTTAGCAAGGCAGACTGTACCCTGACTTGCTGGAACTATATTCTAATGGATGAGCAGGTATTAAAAGACAAGAGTTTCAGACAGTGATCAGCATGCTGAGAAAAATAGAAGAGGAACTTAAACAAGACTGCAATTTCTACTGCAGACCTCTAAAAAAGACTTTTCTAAGGAGCAGTGACATAACAGAGAAAGGACATTAAAAATAATTTTAAAAAAATATGAAAATCTTAAAGAAGAATGTTGCAAGTACCAGAGGTAAGAGAGAGCTTGCCATGCTCCAGCATCAGCAGGGAGGGAACAATGAGAAAAATTCAGTGAGCAGGGGGAGCTGCAGAAGTCTGTAGTGGTAAAATGCTCAGGGACCACAAAGCATTTGGCAATTTAGTCATGTAAAGACTTTGGATTTTATCCTATGGCAGCTGGAAAACCAATGCAGATTTAAGTAGGGCAGTGATAATCATTTAACAGCTTTGAAAAGGTTAGGAAAGAGCAAGGTGGTGGCCAGACACTGGCCGAGGAGGGTAAGGGTGGGGAGAGGGGAAGAAATTTTTGTCAAAGGTTACAAACTTCCAGCTATAATATGAGTAAGTCTGGGTATCTAATGTGCTAGTGACCAGAGTTAACAATAATTTAAAGTTGTTACTAAAGTAATCTTAATGGTTCTTACACAAAAAGAAATGGTGATTATATGAGGCGATGAAGGTTTACTTAGCTCTGTTGTGGTAATCATTTTGCAGTATGTGTTATCGAATTATTATCTTATCCACCTTCAATGTCCACAACGTTGTATGTCAATTATCGCTCAATAAAGCTGGGAGAAAAGAAGTCACTTTGCAGTTGTATAGGAAATAGATTGTAGGTGTCAGGAAGATAAATTGAAAAGCTGTAACAGTAACTGTCTTTATGTTTTCATATTAATATAGCAAAACTCAAGCATCATGCAAGGAAATTCAGAAATAAGCATTTAGAATTTTGTATTGATTCTGAAGAAGGCTAAATTTACTGTATTTTGATTACTAAAGAAATATGTGTTCAAGTACTACTTTGATCAGCTTAAAAGATAGGTACTAGTAAAATTTAAAATAGACTGCTTGAATTCCAAATAACACAGATAAAATAGAGAAAACATAAGTTCTACTTTAAGTGCCAACAGGAGCAAAGGTAAACTCAACATGTTTAAATCAGGCCAAATTGGGGAACTCAGAGGCAGAGAACAGATTATGCTGAACTGCAAGGTGGCCCTGTACCTACAAAGCAGCAGCAATTACTCAGCTTCACACATGCTTTGCCAGATTTCTCTGTTCAATACAAGTAGATGGAATGCTAAAGATTTTATGTAAAACTTACAAATTTGTAAAGTCCAATGCAAATCAAAAATCCCATCAATCTCCCCTAGTTGATATTAAAAAGGAATAGATTTAATTTGTTGGCATATTTTGGCAAAATCACTCCACCATAATGAATAATTGAAAACCCCAAAACACCAAAGAAGTAGAAAAATCAGAATATATCAAACAAAGCTAAAGAAGTAAGTCTTATTTTTCTATTTAACATACTCATCTACTTTAAACATACACAGGGGATTAAATTCTCTAATGATTTTTAAAATAACAAATACTGAGTTTAAAAAGATTAGTTTTATTTATATCCATTTATTTTGACATTAAAAATAACTGAATTCAATGATTTTATACTGGTGTAAGATTCACTGAAAACCAAAGCCAAAAATATGGGTAAAGTTAATAAGTTCAGTGTTGCCAGGGTTCTAGTATCCCACCATAAGATTTAAGATTTGGCCATGTCAGTAAATATAAAGTCAGATTGTGAATTTGTCAATGAACTATTGGATGAGATGATCCTACACTTCAGTTACCACAGAAGTCAGAAAAAAAAGGGTTCTAAAACATTATAAACAACAAATACTCTAATCACAGACAACCAGTCAAATGAATAGCAAATGGTCTGGTAAACTAAGGGGTGCTATCAAGGTAAGCTTCCCTGGAAGGTCATGAGAAGGACTTTTGTGCACAAAAGGAAAGTGCACTTAACTGAGTTATGAAAATTAAGATTTAATTTATTGAAATAATAAGTTAAAAAGCTCTATCCCCTTTACATGTGGAAGGGTGAATAAATCTGTCAAAGATATTCACATCTCAGTCCCCAGAACCTATAGCTTTATTACATAGCAAAAGGGATTTTGCAAATGTGATTAAATAAAGGAGCTTAAAAAGATTACCCGGTATTATCTAGTGGGTTCAATGTAATCACAGGTCCTTATAAGAGGGAGGCGGGAGATTCAAAGCCAGAGAAGGAGATTTAAAGACAGAAGCAAGGATTGCAGTCAAAGGGGAAGGGGAAGATGCTGTGCTGAATGGAGACAGGTGCCAACAGCCAAGGCATGCAGGTGGAACGCTAAGAAGTAGCTTTACCTAGGGTTTCCGGAAAGAATGTAGCCTCTAAATGTGTTTAATGTCTAAAACACCTTTTGGACTTCCAGCCTCCAGAACTGAAAGATAATAAACCTGTATTCTTTTTTTTATGTTTAATATATTTTATTTTATATAATTATTATATAATTTTTTTCATTTTTGCACAATGTATACATTTCGTTTTGGTTATATTCCCCATACAATTGCACCCCCCTTTATTTTGACCTTAATCCTTCCTCTCCTCCTCCCAATACCCCCCACACCTGTTGTGTGTTTCTGGTTTACAGTAGCTTGCTGATTTTGATTTTTCCTTTATTATAATTAGTCTTTTTCCTGGTCCCTTATTTGGGTTTTCTAAATTCCTGCTATGAGTGAGACCTTAAAGAATACAGGTTAAAGAAAAATACCGGATGGTCTCACTCATAAACCTGTATTCTTTAAGCCACTGAGTCTGTACTAATTCATTCCCCTAGCAACAGAAAACTAATGCAAAGCTAAATTAAGAATCTTAATCTGGCAAATTTTAAGTATCATTTTCAAAAGAACAATTGATTTACCCAATGGTAACTTTGAAATCACCCATTAAAAAAACCCAGTCAATGAAACTATCATAAATAAGTGCAACCCCATTTATAAATCCAAAATATTCTATTTTTTAGCCATTTTGATTTTATCATTTGAAACCACAGGCTTGGATGGGAAGGAAATTTCTTACTTTGATCTCCACCACAGGCATGTGGAGATTCTCTTTTTAATTAAGACATTTTAATGGACTTGGGTAGCATAACAGTTTTTTAAAAACATATTTCCTGCTGTGTGGGAATGCCGATGCATGTGACTTCCAATCCCACAAGGTCAAAAATTCTGGATTTTCTTCATTCTCGTTCATTTCTCCTTACACAAGTTACTATCTTCCTGAGCTCATTCTTTCTAATACCTTAATCCATCAGCAAATAATCAGTATGTGATAAGTCTTGGTCTTCTTTTTTATAATTTTTTATTGATGTAACATTACAAAACAACATTATGTAAGTTTCGGAGTGTATTACCCCCTAGCTTTTTCTAACCTCTTCCTTTAGAGTTACAGTTTCCCTAGGTAGTTTGTTTTGGTACACAGAATAGCAGAGAATTTGCCAAAGGTTTTGATTTCATATAACTCTGGCTTCATATTTTCAGTCCCCAACATCTGTTTTTTTTTTTTTTCCTCTGCTTAACACTTTGTGTTAAATGAGTTTTGAATATTTTGTTTTTTGTTACAACAGTCTGACTTCAAGGTAATAATTTCTGCATTAATTATTATTATTATTATTAGTAGTAGTAGTAGTAGTAGTATTAGGGCAACACTAACCACTGTAACAAATAAATGCTAAAATTTCAACAACTTAATCCAATAGAAAATTCTCTCTCACATGTGACTGAGCCAAGTGTGCCTGATGTGTGGAGGCTTTCCTCCTCAGAGTAAGTCATTAATCTAGGCTCCCTCCACCTGGTAACTCCATAGCCAAGGTTTCAGTAGAAGAAAAAGAATATGGAAAAACACACTGACTTTTAAAAAAATATGTCCCCAAAGTAAAACACATCATTTTTGTTTGCTTTCCATTGGTGAGAATTCAACCATGCCTGATGTAAAAGGGACTAGGAAATGCAGTCTCTGGCAGACACCATGATAATTTTATATAACAGTAAGAGAAAAATAAATTGTGTTGGTCAGGAACATATCTTTGTTAGGGGTGATTGTAGTTTTAAAAAATTAATATTTTTATTTGGAAGTTCGTTAAAGGAGAAGGCTGTGTCTTATTCATATTTTCATTACCCTTGGGTTATTTGTCTTTTAAAAAGCCACAGCAGAAATGTTGAATAAATAATACTGATTCACTTTTTATTTACTTGATATCATCAGATAGTAAGCCATGAATACTTATAGACATATATGAACGTGTGATTTTTACTCTTGGCAAAATTGCAGTTTTAGATACATAAAGTGATATACTCCATCACAAAGAAAGTCTGATAGCAGAGAAAGGGATTTGGAATGAGACAGACTCCATCTGCAGCCTAACTTGAACACTAAATGACAATGAAAATCTGAACGCTTAATATCTCTGTGTTGGTGTCATCATTTTTAAGGTGGGGAAACAATACCCACATTGGAATAAATTGTGGATTATGGTTCCTAAAAGTGTTTGACACATAATATATATTCAATAAGCGGTAGCGACTCTTGTTTTAGCATAAGATTTAAATCAGGAACATGGGAATTAAAACTAGAATGAACCACAAATGCTTTCTTATTAAATTGTGTGGCCTAAGTGGATCTGTTTCAAGAGCTTACTGTGGCATTTTTAAAAATTAAACCCTGTGATAAATGGCCTGTTTCCTGAATAACCTAGAAACCATAAAGATTCCATCTGCTATTTCTAAGTATATATATAAGAGAATTCTTCATTTGCCAAGTCTAAATGTCAAAGTTTAAAGATCCTAGCCAAGTGTAACTAGAGAGATGGAAAGGAACTTTCTGCAGTTAACAGAGATAAGGTAATACATAGGTAAAATAAATAGGTCTACATTTTTTTCCCCACAACAAATGGATAAAAAAGAAAAAGGAAAAGAAAATTATTGGAAGAGTAAAGCTACTGAGTAGAAATGACCTTCTAATTAAGTAGTTTGTCACCATAACCTCAGTCATTATTATTTAGTCATTAATACAGTTAAAAATAATGAAATTAATTACTTATCAAGTTTTTTTTTTATCTTTCTCCAACATTTTCATTTTGCACAATCTGAAACCTATGGAAAAGTTGAAAAACACAATATAATGAACACATATATACCCTGCACTAGATGCATCTTTTTTGAACCACTGATAAGATACACACATCATAAACTCCATCTGTGCATATTTCAGCACGTCTGTTAAGAATGAGAACATTTTTTCTACTTACGCATATTGTCATCATAAGCCCCATATATTTAGCGTTGATTTCAAAAATATTGTCGTATATACAGTTCACATTCAGACTTCCCCTTTAGCCTAAATAAAGTCTTTATGGTCATGTCAGTTTCAATCTATGATCCAATCAAATTTCAATTTGCATTAAAGTTATGTCTAGGGCCTCCCCAGTGGCGTAGCAGTTGAACACTGGGTTGCGAAGCTGCCTGCAGCTTCTGCAGTGCCTGTTCGATTCCCGGCTGCGGGGTGAGGGTCCCACATGGCATGCAGACCTCTCCTGCTGTCTGCTGCTCCCCTTGGCAGTGTACTTCGTCAGTCTGCCTGTTCTGTTCCCTGCTCTGGCTCTGGTGAATTCTCTCACCCTCCCACGCTTCTGACTGTACCCAGTACTTGTCTAAATAAATAAATAAATAAATCTTTAAAAAAAATTAAAAAAATAAAGTTATGCCTATACAAACTTAGAATTTTTGGCCAACTCTTTTTCATTGCTTTTTCTTCTGTCTTTCCCCTCTTCCTTCATCCCCTCAACTCCCTCTTCCTCACCTTACTTCTTTTTGTCATTCATGACATTGATGTCTTTATAGTCTGGCAAACCTGTTTCATAGAACACCCCACTATCTAGAGTTGTCTAATTATTTTTTCTTAATTATACACACCTTAAAAATTTTGGGCCAAAAAAAGTTATAAATGATATTGTATACTTCCCTATGCCATATCAGGAAATGCAAATTATTATATTTTCTCACTATTAGGTTAAGGTCACATGCATGAAAGTATTCCATTACAAAGGATCTTTTTCTCTCTTTATAATTAACAAGTAATCTCTGGAGTAATTCTCTGACCATGTATGAATAGCCTGTTCCTGAGATATTTTACCCAATCATTGCACTATTCACCGATAATGCAAGCCTTCATCAATCATTACAGACAAAGATGCTTGAAAATAGTGATTCTTCGATTTCTATTATCTAATTGACATTATCTGGCATTCTTCTACGAGTAAGAGGTTTCCTTCCTCCTCTTCCTATTTTTTTTTTAAGTTGGAGTTATAATTCTTAATGTTGACAGTATCCCACATTTCTTTAGTGACAGCCCCTTTAAGGTAAATCCTGTTTGTTTGTTTTACATCTTTCCATCAATTTTGGAGAACTACTTACTTTTTAAAGTTTTGTTTTTTAATATGGACTAATTATTTGATGATAAACATTTCATATCACCAGTTTTGCTCTTTCATCTAACCTGAATATATTAAATTATTGAGACACATAATAATGATTATGCTCAAGCAAATCTGAGTTAAATAAATGCTGAATCTATAACCTACAAACTGGGTACACTCATGGGTAAGTAACATCCTCTTTAAATCTCAGTGTTCTCATTTATAAAATTGAGGTAAATATCACTGGATTGTTTGGAAGATTAAGTAAGATGATACATAAGCAGCATTAGCACATTAATTGATATTTTAACTAATAAATGCTAGTTATTCTAAGATTACATAACATTGTTAGTTGCCATGGTCAGCAGAAAATTTCAACTTACACATAATCCTTTTTATTTTCTTAAATAATTGGTGTCATCTAACTTTTATACTAGACATCACAGTAATTCTGTACCGAATAATTATATCATTAATTTAAAGAAAACTAAACTAAACTAAAATAACAAAACACCAACTCAAATCACAGGTGATCTTTAAATATCGACTGCAAAATATTCCATTTTATACTCCATATTATTTCACTAAACTTCATATTCAATAGAAAAGCAGCACCAACTGTTTTTACCACTTGATGAATGTCTCCACAGGAAAACTGGGTCAGTTAAAGCAATAATAAATTGACTCATTGTCACAGTGGTTTACTTTCCTAAGAGCTAAACCTTGTGGGAATTTAGGAATGTCTCCAACAAATCCCCAAATATTTTGTTCAAAATCAATTTATATTTTATTCCCCTTGCTACAAATAGAATGAAACTGTTTTTGATTGAGGTAACATTGGTTTACAGAGTTGTTTGTGTTCTAGAGATAGAGAAAACAATGTCCAGAAGCTTTTTAGTTTGATACAGTCCCGACTGCTTATATTTTCCTTTGTTTTCCTTGTTGTTGGAGATGAACCCACAAAGACATCTCTGAACTTTATGTTGTGGGGTGTTTGCCTATGTTTTCTTCTATACGTTTTACGGTTTCTGGTCTTACATACAAGTCTTTTATTAGTTAATTTGTGTGTATGGTGTGAGATTGTGTTCTAGTGTCATAGAAACAAACAAGTGCCTATCCTTCATAAACTCTTTCAAAAAATTAAGAAGGAAGGGATAATATCAAACACATTCTAGGAAGCCAACATTACACTAATACCAAAACTAAACAAGGCCAACACACAAAAAAGAAAACTACAGGCCAATCTCTCTAATGAACACTGACGCAAACATTCTCAAAAAAATTTTAGCTAACAGAATCCAACAATCTATCCATAAGATAATTCACCAGGACCAAGTAGTATTTATTGCAGGCACACAAGGATGGTTCAACATATGAAAATCAATCAATGTAATCCAACACATCAACAACAAGAAATAAAGAACTAGGCATAAGACCTGAAACCGTATAATAGATAGAAGGAAATATAGGTGAAACACTACATGACATACATCTCAGTAACATCTTTAAAGACACATCACCCAAAGCAGTGATAGTGAAGGCAAAGATAAACAGCTGGGACTACATCAAATTAAAAAGCTTCTGTACAGCAAATGAGACAGTAACCAAAACAAAGAGACACACCACTGATTGGGAGAAAATTTTTGCACACAACACTAATGATAAAGGACCGATCACAAAAATCTACAAAGAGCTGACAGACTCAACAAAAACAAAGTAAATAACCCAGTCAAAAAATGGGCAGAGGAGCTAATAAGAAACTTCTCCAAAGAGGAAATGCAAATGTCCAACAGGCATATGAAAAAATGTTCAACATCACTTGTAATCAGGGAAATGCAAATCAAAACTACAATGAGATACCATCTACACCAGTGAGAATGGCACATATTAAAAACACTAGCAACAACAAATGTTGGTGAGGTTGTGGAGAAAAAGAAACTCTCCTGCACTGCTGGTGGGGGTGCAAACTGGTCCAACCACTATGGAGAGCTGTGTGGAGATTCCTCAACCTGCTAAAGATGGAGCTTCCATATGATCCAGCAATTCCACTCCTGGGTATTTACCCAAAGGACACAGAATCACTAATTCAAAAGGGCACCTGCACCCCTATGTTTATAGCAGCACTATTTATAATAGCTAAGCTATGGAAATAACCCAAATGCCCAAAAATAGATGACTGGATCAAGAAGATGCGGTATATATACACAATGGAATATTACTCAGCAATCAAAAAAGATAAACACATGCAGTTTGCAGCAACAGGGATGGAGCTGGAAGGGATCATGCTCAGCGAAATAAGTCAGAAAGAAAAAGAAAAATACCGGATGGTCTCACTCATAGCAGGAATTTAGAAAACCTAAATTAGGGACCAGGAAAAAGACTAATTAATACAAAGTAAAAATCAAAATCAACAGGCAACTATAAACCAGAGACACACTACAGGGGGGCGGGGGGAGGGAATAGGATCAAAACAAGGGGGGTGGGAATTGTATGGGGACTATAACTAGGATGAAAATGCATACATTGTGCAAAATGAAAAATGATGCGAAAAATGTATAAAATAAAAAAAATGTGTATGAGCTTTGATTGAAAATTCCATTTCAAGGTACGCTAGAGAAACTTTCACGCATTTCTACAGTGACAGGTACAAAAAAGCTAATTTAACAGCATATAATAGTAAAAACTTAGAAGCATCCTAACCATTTTCAATATGATAATGAATATATATATATATTTTAGCATAATAATTAAATACTCTATAGCAATTAAAAGAGTTATCCATATAAGCAGATGTATATCCCACCAACATAATTATGGTAGGGGATAAAACAAGCTAATACAACTCAAGTGATAACATCACACTATAAAATCTGAACTCATATAAAGCAATATTAATAATATATGTGGAGAAAGCCATTTGTCCTTATGCATATAAATTCATGGGAATTCCACAAATACAGGATAGTAATCAACCAAGGTTGTGGTTAGAGAGAAGTAGGATCAGTAGAAAAATACAAGGATTTTCTATTGCATCTGTAACTTTTTAATTTTTTAACAATAATGGTAAAATTTTCAGAATTTGACAGAATTTTTGTAGCTATTAGGCACTTATTATATGTTTGTCCTTTTAGGTATAATTGTTTTATGCTAACTTTTAAGATTAAAGCAAGTATAAAAGTATATCTTTATGTTTGTCCTTTTAGATGTAATTGGAATATTATGGTAATTTTTAAGATTAAGGCAAGTACAAAAGTAAACCTTCCTGTCTAACCCAAATCTATGATTCTTAATAAAATTATCTTGTTTTTTATAGGAAGTATAAAAATTCAAACAAAAAGTAATTATTTACTATATCACTATAAGTTTTCTTGACATATGAGAAAATTTTCCATAACTATAATCCTTAGTTCCAACAACAACTTACTTATTATACAGAATCCATATGCCAAGCACTGTTCTAGGTGTGGAGATACAGCGATGAACAGAAAACAAAACACATTTCCTGGTGGAGCTTTCATGACAGTGGAAAGAAACATATTATAAACAAATAAGAAGTCTGGTAGAAATAAATGTAGAGAAAATTTAGGTAGGATAAGGAATCCCAGAGTTGCAAAGTTATATAATGAGCTCATAGGAGAGCTTATTGAAGCAGTTAACAGGGTAAACAGCTAAAGAAACTGAGGGATCAAGTCATTTCTACACCTGGGGAAAGGATGTTCCTGGCTAGAGCAGTAAATGCAAATATTCTTAAGTGGGAGGGTGAGTCTGAAATGCTCAAAAATCATCAAGAATGCCAGTGTCCCTAGAGTAAAACAAGCTAGAGGAAAAGTTAAGAGATAATGACAGGTCCTCTGACCACCCACAAGTCATGTAATGATTTAGACATTTTCTCTGATTTAGACGAAAATTCTTTTGAGAATTTTGAGACATAATCTGACTTTTAAAACCTTATTCTGGCTATTTCAAGCAATAGCAGAGAAAGAATGAGAGCTAGGAGACAAATGTTAATGCTGTTAGCATAATCCAGTGAGACATGATGGTGGTCTACAGTTCTTTAACTATTTCAAAATGAGGATTTTAAAATACTTCTGTAAATCTCCCATATGATCCAACAATTCCACTCCAAGGTATCTATCTGAGAAATACAAAAACACTAATTCAAAGGGAGAGATGCACTCTTACATTCATTGCAGCACTGTTGACAATAGTCAAGGTGCGGAAACAACCTAAGTGCCCAACAACAGGTGAGTGGATTAAGCATATGTGGTATACACACAATGGAGTACTGCTCATCTTTCTAAAAATATGAACTCTTAGCACTGGCTACAACATGGATACAACTGGAGGGAATTATGTTAAGTGAAATAAATCAAAGAGAGAAAGACAAATACTGGATGATTTCACTCATATATGGAATATAAAGAAAAAAAATAAAGGTACAGCTGAAACTAAACCAAAACAAACCCTACAGGAGGACTGTAGAATAAAGACTACCTGAGGGAGAGAGTAGGGATTAGCAGGGTAGGGGCCAGATGGACTATTGGTGCTTTGGTGGTGGTTGTGATACAGTTAACATACATCTGAGAGGTGTGAACCTGTACCCCTAAATCATATATAACATTGTAAGCCAACATTACGTCAATAAAAAATACAACTCAATAAAAATACAATAAAGAAAACCTACTCCTGTAAATCTTCCTTAAAGTCTTTGAAATCATGAAGTCTATTACATTTTTGGACCAACCTATGGAATATGATATTCCAGTGGGTCACAATAAGATACATGATGGCTGGTGCCTGCACAGTGTAAGGCAGCGTGTTATTAATATTTGATCAGAAAGGCGAAATGAAAAATGGGGGAGAGAGGCCTCCCTGGTGGCACAAGGGGTTAAGTCTCATCAAAATAATGCTATCGGCAGCCACCGCAGCATGAGTTCAATCCCCTGTCAGGGTGCTAACCCACATGGTCCACATGGCATGGCAGACCTTTCCTGTCTTGCCTGTTGCTCCCTTCAGCAGTGCATTTCAGTCAATCTGCCTGTTCTGCTCCCAACTCTGTCTCTGGTGAATTCTCTCACACACCACCCCCTGCACCTCTAGTCTGGCCTGCACCCCAGCACTTGTATGCATACATAAATAAATCTTTTTAAAAAAGGAAAAATGAGAAAGAATCTTTTCTTTTATTCTTAATCCAAAATAGTTTCAGAGAGTTTGGAAAGTTGCAAGAATGTGCCATGAAATGATGCACTAAATGGTTCTTTCTTCCCATTTTTTTTTCCTTTTGGATATGTTCATTTGTTTCTGACAAGATAATTAGCATTGTTTGTGGACTTTTATGAGATGGATTATACTGCTGGGAAAAATTCCTTGTGTCTCTATAAAATGTAGAAAATGATCCTTGTTGGCTAAATGCTCACTGTACTGACCAAGTATTCTCACCCTCTCTGAAAAGGCTTAAGGAAAATTTTGTGTTTGGGGGTTGGTGATTTTGAGGTAAATATCAAATCACTTTGTCCTTGCTCCATGCTCTTTTTGTTTTCCATTGTGGCAGTAAAGAACATAATGTCCACAAGATGAGGTGGCTCCTAAGAGCTCAGAAAATGCCTGTTTACATGAAAACTAAACCAACTGATCCCTAGACCCAAAAAAAGTGTATCCATTTTGAAGTCTGTAAACATGAATCTGTCAATTTGAGGGCATATATCTCTCAGTAGTATTAAATAATTATTGCCTTTTACTTTTTAGTTTATGTAGTAAATCTATAACATATAAATTATTACAAATGCCAATATTAATCTACTTTATGCCACTGACTGCTTAGTCAAAAAATAATTTCCAAATGAATAATTTGATCATTACTATGGCTTATTTATTTCATTCTAGAAGTCTTAAAAATTAATGTTCCAATTATTAATTTAATGTTGTAATTATGGTGTTTCAAGAAGAATGCAAATGACTAAGATTATAGTAATTGACGATCATATTCAGATGATGGTCTCTATTTTGATGCCTGTGGAGCCACAATTCATTGAGACTCCCTGCAGCAGACAAGAAGAGGTCAAACCTTCAGATGTGTTCATGAAGCACATGCTGTCAGCTGGCTATGTGTCATTTAAGGCTGACAAAGAAAATCTCTCAGCTCTGGGTTACATTTGTAATTAAAATTTTAAGTACTACCTAAAAATCACATATTAAATGCTCACAATATTTTTATTCTCTTTCAAATATTATTCTAGCATTTAAATGCAACTTTCATGTACCCAAGATTTTGAAATAACCAATATGTTTAAATTGCAAATGAAGGTTTTTGAGAAAATTTAGCCAGCCAATCTAAAGTCCCACAAAATAGTTTATAGTCTATCTAAAATGCAATTTTCTACACTGTATTTAATTATCTTTTCATTTGAAATCATTGAAATTAAGCAAAACAGTTTTGTGAAGCTGTATTTACACATGAAAGGTAATTTCAATTACTTTTATTAAAAAATGTGACTATTCTAAAACAATTTGAAAACAATCTATTGTGTCCTCAGTCTCAATCATTCATGTGTGGAATGGTCATGTCTCTACGTTTGTATCACCAAAAGAAGAATCAGCAGGCACTAACATGAAGATAATTATAATTTTACTTTGGTGAAAGAGAGCTGAGTACTCTGCCCATGCTTTCAACTCATGCCCATCATTCTTGCTATTATCCGGTTGGGGTAAGTCCTCTGATTTCACACTTCTTCCTCTATTTTCATCTTTACACTGCTCTATGATTCATTTCTCCATACCTATCGTCCACTGATCCTTTAGTCCTTTATATTTTTTCCTTCTGGAATTCATTCTACTCTACACTTGATGTTAGCTGAAAGGCCAAGAAGAGATTCCATTCTACTCTAACTATTCACCCTAGATTTCCAATTCCTGCAAAGAATGCTATTTCATTTTATTCTTTTCTAGATACAAATGCAGAATGAGGACAAAATTCTTTTAAGTATGTGACTCCTCTACATTCAAAATCTGATAACCCCAATGTCCAGGACCTATTTAACAATAATAGTAAGCATCACAACAAGAGCAACAACAGAATAACATAACACAGCTCTTTCTTACTATACTTTTCACTAAGCTTGTTATATGAGTCTTTTTTTTAAGGTTTATAGTAGCTCTTTAATTATACTTATTAGGATATTGTAAGTTATAGGAGTTAAATAATTTTCCCATGATAATGCAGTTTAAAAGATATGTCAGTATCTGTGATCTTTGCTTCTATACCATGTGCTCTTACCTTCAACGACCATTATTTTCACTATATTTCTATCACCTATTTGAAAAACCTTGTTATTAAACAAAGAGTCAGATAAAGCCAAAGTTTGTTCTAGTAACAAACCCTAGAACTCTGTCTGTAGAACTGAGGCTGCCAGTGGGGGTCGGGGGAGGACAGCAAAGTGGGGAGGAAATACTATGGACTATGGGTGAGGACTCTGGATGTCTTAGTGATAACAATACACAGTGGGTAATTCCATACCTCTAAATCATATACAATGTTACCTCAGTAAATAAAGAGATAGGTAGATAGGTAACTAAATAAATGAATAAAAAAACCTGTTATAAAAAAGACACTCTGTAAGAAAAAAAGCACCCTAAAATGTAAAATGTTCAACAATAGTTTTAATAGCTTTGTATTTGTTTACTTTAAATAAACACATGACACACATAAAATCCTGTTATTGTCTAGAACACTTAAGTACTGAAATCTGGAGATTAATAGGCCAATAACTCTCTCACCCACACAATACATTATCTCTCTCTCTCTCTCCCTATCTCTATTTTGTGCTTCTCTCTTACTTTCTCTAAGCCTTTTCCTCTAAATTCATGGAAATGTCTTATTCCTCAACAACTTATTTTTTTCCTCAACCTATGAGTCCATTGATTTATTTTTGTTTCTATTTGGCATGGATGCATTGACAGCTTCCAAAAGTCTTCAAAAAACCTTTGTACACTTGTTTAAAAACTGCAAATTCCCCATCAATGTACACTGCACCCAGTATATAAACATCACTACAGAAAAACTGCACATTTATATCTGTGCCACCAAAAAATATAGTCAGATTTTTCAAGTGAGCTAGAGCTCACTTTGCTCACTACCATTTTCATTATCATCCAGTTCACACTTCATTATACTCAAATACTAACACTTTTTCTCCCTCTTCAACACTCATCTACATTTCTCATTTTGTGAAATAAAATAAGACCATTTAGGCAGAATTTCATTAATTTTCATATACCAACAACAGATATAACGGTCTCCATTCCTACCACTAATTCTACTCTCAAAGGAGGCTTCCAATTTGAATTAAATGTTTACCTTTCTTCCTGTGGTCCCCATCATGATCTAATCTCTATGACATCAAATCGGTTCCTTCTGCTAACCCCCACTTACAGTCTACATTCAGTCTCCTCCACTTTAACAAAAACGTGCAAACGAAAAATTATTTATTTCTATTCTACTTTACTTTCTGCTTCATTCTCAGCAAACTCACTTTCAACTCATTAAAACTGGTTGTAATCCATAGTCTCTAGCTGGGAAATGCAATGTGTACTCTGCAGTTATCGTCTATGATATATTTGTGTTACTCCTTTCTTGCAGTTCTTTTTCTTACACGGAATATGTAATATCACATATTTATTCACTCAACAAGTATTAATGGAAAAGATAATATTTGTCACTTCCATACCATGACAAAAAGCACATTTATTTTTTTTTCCTATACCTAAGATCTTGTCAATTTAAATCTCATCTTTTATGTAGGATTTGCCTCAGTAAAAATCCTGTCTAATAATGCCTGATAGAATGAAGAGGAATATGGCCAACAGTTTCCAGATTTAGACAGTAGCAGTCACGTAGTGAGACAGTCCAGCATATTTATATGTGATTTAATGAGCTTATTTTATCTATTACCCAATTTTGTAAATTTGAAATGCTACTCTGTCTCCCAGATATTTCAGATGTAGTAACAGAACTGCTCTACTTTCATCCTCTCTCTTTTTTCTGGTCACGTTTTGTAAGTACCAAATTTTTTTTTTCACTATTAAAGCACATATAATATTTTTATTTCGTTTGTCATCATGAGATCCACATTTCCATTAGTTTTGGTTCCTAATAAAATATATTAAAAGTTCACAACACTGCCATTTACTTTCCAGTTACCCCTTATTTGATTAAGGTTCACTGGCAAGCAGTTTCCTCATAGGGTTTTGGGGAGTGATAATCCCTGAGTGATTCTGGGTCCAAAACAACTTTTCTATTGAATTTTCACTTCAAACACAACCTGGCTATACATAGAATCCTTGACTTATACATTCCCCCTTATTACATAAATGTTGTTCCACTATATTCTGGTATTTTTTTCTATCTTCTAGGCAACAATATATTGACTTAGCTTTAGAAAGGATTTTTCTTTATCCTTAAGCACCAATACTTTATCAAAACATATGTCATTATTGAAAATTTTAGTTCCAATTGTCCTCGTAAATGATATGTCCTACCAAAACTGTAGATCCAAGCCATTTTTTACTTCGGGGCTGTTTTCTTGAATTACATGTTTCTATATTCTGTTCCATTATTTTAGCTTTCTTCTTGAGGAACTCCAATTATGTATATTTGATCTCCTATGCCTTTCTTGGGAATCTAACTATTCCCTTTAATCCTTCTTCACTCCTCTGTATTTCTATTTTATTTTGGTTACTTCCCTCAATTCATACTCTAGATTCCCTCCTGTATTATCCTGGATGCTTATGTTGTCTTGTTTTCCTTTCAATTTTGTCTTTATTTCTGTGATATTTTTTGTTCTTTCTACTTTTTTTCTGAGCTCTACAAATGTGTATTTTATTGGAAGTATCATCACATTTGCCCTAAAACTTTGTGTTTTGACTTTAGGGTCTTTATAGAAATGATTATTTCATTTTTCTTTTTTTTTCTTTTTTTTACTTTTTACTTCATAATGAAGTATTTGGTCAGCACTTTGATCTGTTCTTTCTCACAGTGTGGCTCACACTGCCTTTCAATCCTTAGTTTTGTAACAACAGTAGTTGCTTTTAGCAGCTTTTACACTTAAAAAAAAATCCATGGGGAGATATATATATATATATATATATATATATATATATATTCTAATTTTAACATAATAGGAAATCACCAAACTCATTTTATCTGTTTTCTTGTTTTTATAAGACATAAGAAGTTAAAATCCCTATTTACTAGAAGTAAATGTTTTTTCTACTTCTGATAAAGTACATTCTTCCTTCTGAAATGCAACAGTTTAGAAAGATTAGATCTTTATCTTTAACAGCATGTGACAAGACTTTCTGGCATACTTTGCGTTCTTTTCATCTTCAGAATAATTTCTTTCCTAATTTGTTTTAGATACAAATTTTAGAAATCATCCTGTGATCTATTGGTTGGATTCTTTTTTTTTTTTAAGATTTATTTATTTATGCATATAAGAGCTGGGGTACAGGCCAGAGATGCAGGGGATGAGGGGATTCACCAGAGACAGAGTGGGGAACACAACAGGCAGACTGACGAAATACACTGCTGAGGGAAGCAGCAGGTGAGACAGGAGAGGTCTGCCTCACCATATGTGTAGCTCCCTGGCCGGCGAGGGATCAAACTTGTGATGCAGAGGCTGTAGAATGCTTCATAGTGTGGTGCTTAACCCCTTGCACCACAGGGAGGCCCCATGGTTGGATTCTTAATTCAAAGACTCTACCTATACTTTAGTGAGTAATCTCTTCTTTAACATCTTTATCATTTCTATAAAATGCATGCAGGGCATTTATATTAATCTTCATGTTAGTATTTTTAACTTTCAGTGTTAGTAATAGTGTATATTTCTGTCTTTAATTCATTCAAATAGAGCATAATAATGTTAGATTTCACCTCAATTTATTCCTTAAATATGTTATGGATGTTGTGATGCATATGTCCGATAACTTCTTCATGACAAAGGCATTCAGTTGGCAGGAATGTTGACAGATTATGACTCAAAACTGAATTTTTCTCTGACAACTGACCTGGGTCAAAAAGAACTTCCAAGCAAAGTTAGAGACACCAAAACATTCTAGTCTAAAAGTAATGATTTTTCTATTAATTGGCAAAAAAATTCAACTACCAGAATACAAACTTTTAAAATTACATTTCATTTTAAGCTTGACAAAATGGTTATGTTTGTAGGTACAAATACTTTCACAGCAATGACTAACCTGAAACCAGAAAACCCCTAAAAGAAATTTTCAGTGGTATCCTTAACATAGGTCTTGGTGATGATTGTTTTTGATTTGACACCACAAGCAAAGACAAAGATGTACAAGTGGGATTACCTCAAACTCAAAAGCTTCTACCCAGCAAAGGAAAACATTAACAAAAAGAAAAGGCAACCTGCTGAATGGCAAAAAAAAAAAAAAAAAAAAAAAAAGCAAATCATGTATCTGATGAGTTAATATCTGAACTACATAGAGAACTCATACAATTCTATAGAAAACAAATAATCTATTTAAAAAAAAACAGGCAGAGGTTTCAATAGACATTTTTCCAAAGAAGACATAAAGAGCTCCTTATCAACCATGCCATTATTGGTCCAGCATATCACTGTGGAAAAAAATGAACAGTTTTATAAGCAATAGAAAAAAAGTCTATGGCAGGCAGATGGAGCAAGTCTTTGTCTCTCCTCTCCCCACTGTCTGTTGGTGACCTGCAGCAAGTTGCCACTAGGGTCACATATCTGGAAACAGGACCAAAATTTAAGGTGACCTGATCTCTTTGTTGGACCCTTACCGCTACTTCCATCCAGCCTTGTACAGCTGGATTTAGCCTGTGTGAGCACTTCAACCATAGCTGTGGGACCCATGCTAGATTGAGGAATGATTCCTCAGTAAAACACTTGTGCAGTAAAATACTGAAGGATTAAAATGTTTTCTTGCATAAAACTCAAAAACATTAAATAGCTTCTCGGGAGGATAGGTAAGATAGTAATTTAATGTTTGTCCTGAGATACAAGACAGCTGTTGGCTTATCAACCTCAACTCTATTCAACAGGGGAATATGGCTCAAGAAACTAATCACGGCTAAGTGCCTACGCTTTGCTCGACTGGTGGTGGATTTTATGGAAGCGTACAAATGGCATGTATCCATATGCTACAAAGGATATCCCCCGAGACAGAATAGTAGTAATTGTAGAATAAGATCATCTGTTAGTAGTTTGAGTCCTTATAGTCCAGTGCAGAAAGCAGAGTTACAGTGTCTCAATGCTTTCAGCTCTGTAGTCAAGTATTTTATCAAACCAGTCACTTTTATCAGAATCCATAGCCTTTCCCAAGTGGACACCACATCTGTGGACAAAGCAATACCTGAAACAGAAGACCTGCAAGGAACCAGAGGTAGAGAGGCTTTTTCCTCTTAAATGCGACCCTCCATCTGAATATCAGGTATGACACAGCAGTCATCTGAAGAGCAAGACAAGTCTTCTGGAAAATTAAAAAAAAAAAAACAATCAAACACTGTTTTATGTGCAGGAAAAAAGTGGGACTTGATGGGTCTGAATTCTGCCATGGAAATGTCCACTGTGGTGTAAGCCATTACTCAGACATACACGACTACTCCTACAATTACAAAGCTAATGCTGCTGAGGAAAGCAGGAAAGAAAATCCTGTAGTGATGGCAAAAATATGCAGAGTTGAACTCCTGCTGGAACACAAAATCCTTTGATTATCTTCAAACTAAAAATTGATTTGAAGTTTTCCTTTCCTTAGTCATTGGATGCAGGGCAATGTATCTTGCACTGACCTTTTAAATATGCATGTGTTCCAAAGAAAAGGGTTTTTTTGGGGGGAGGGGGTATTGAAAATGATTCTGAACTTTTATTTCCAATGCAGTTTCTGTGACTGAAAAGACCTAATTTAACTTTACAAATAATGCCTGTGTTAGTTGTGTTCAGACAGCATTTATAACAAAAGTGGAGGCCTATGATTTTTTCATTATTATGCAAGCACGTGTTTATCTTGCAATTTATTTTTCCTGCTCTCTTTCTATGTATACCATGATTTCTGTTTTGATAACGTCCATTATTGCCCAATTAGCATCAGTAACTGGCAATGTCTTAATCATTATGGCTGCTCCTATTTTTTCATTAACAAAGGTTATGCACAGTAGCATATAGTTTCTTTGCACCTACTGTTTGTATCTGAATCACTTGTCAAAGAAGTATGCGTACTGTTCAGATTCTATGTTTATATGCTTTACTTTTTTTTCTGAGTGAGGGAAAGAAATATGTATGTATGTTATTGATTACTTCTGGTTTCCTTAGTTATGTTCATTGGTCTATGTGTACAATATGAATAATAATCTGATGTAATTGTGCTGTATTTATGCTTAACCATCAGTCTTTGATTACATGAAAAGGAAAATGGCAAAAAAAATAAGATACACACATTATCAGCAGATACAGGAAGAGATGCTCAACAACACTGATCATCAGGGAAATGCAAATCAAAACAGTGATATCTCGGGCCTCCCCTGGTGGCACAGTGGTTGAGCGCTGGGCTGCAAAGCTGCCTGCAGCCTCTGCAGTGCAGGTTTGATCCCCGGCTGCTGGCGAGGGTCCCACATGGCACGACAGACCCCTTCTGCCATGCCTGCTTCTCCACTCAGCAGTGTATTTCATCAGTCTGCCTGTTCTGTTCCCCGTTCTGGCTCTGGTGAATCCTCTCACCCTCCCCAGCTTCTGACTGTACCCAGGGCTTATATAAATAAATAAATCTTAAAAAAAAAAAAAACAACAGTGATATCTCATTATCAGTTGTTCTAAAGGTTATTATGAAAAGACAAGATATAAGTGTTTGTCACTATGTTAAGAGGGAGGTTTTATGCACTATTGAGAACATAAATTGGTGAAGCATTACATAAAACCATATGGAGCATCCTAAAAAATTAAAACTAGAACTCTCCTATAATCCAGCATTTTCACTCTGGGTATTAATCCAAAGGAAATAAAAACATTAACTTGCAGCATTATGCTCATTGCAACATTAGTTACAACAGTTAAAACATGGAAACAAAGGGCCTCCCTGGTGGTACAAGGCATTAAGACACAACCTATCTGCAGCCACTGTAGCACCAGTTCGATGCTTGGCCAGGGAGCTACCCACATAGCACAGCAGACCTCTCCTGACTCACCCGCTGCTCCCCTCAGCAGTGTATTTCAGTCAATCTGCCTGTTCTGTTCCCCATTCTGTCTCTGGAGAATCCTCTCACCCCCCACACCACTGGCCTGTACCCCAGTTCTTGTATGCATAAATAAATAAATCTTAAGAAAAACATGGAAACAAACTAAGTGTGCATTGATGAATGAATGGATAAAGAAAATAACATACACACACCACACACTGGAGTATTATTCAGCTATAGAAAAGAACATTTTCCAGCCTGCAAAAAACACTAAAATAGGAATTGATCTTGAGGGCACTATGCTAAGTAAAATTGAGAAAAACTGTATAGTCTCAGTTATATAGAAAATCTTTAAAATAGAAAAACTCATAAATATAAAAAAAAAATTGGTGGTGTCACAAGTAAAGGTTTGGGAGGTGGGTAAATTGTAGGGTCAAAAAGTACAAACTTGGAGTTATAAAATAAATGCCATGGAAATGTAATGTACAGTATATAATTAATAATCTATTGCAAATTTGAAAGATGACAAGAGCAAATTATTAAAAATTCTCATACAAGGATAAAACCGTAACTATATATGTTGATGGAAGTTAACTAGACTTACGGTGATCAATGCATAAAACATGCAAATATTGATCACAATGTTATATACCTGGAACCAACACATTTTTACATGTTAATTATGTTAATTAAAAAACCCTGAAAGTAGTCAGAACCTTAATAAACTACCTCACATGAGTATCACTCTGCTCCCACATATACACTGACATAGATATAGTGACAGCATATTGCTCTGCTTTGTATTTCTATACTTGCAACACCCATATGAAATGATAGAAAAAATGCAGCTATTTTAATCTAAAATTAAAAAGCAGATTTCTAAAACATATTAGGTATTATTATTGGGTATTATTATTATTCCTTCCATATGACTCATTTTTGCAAATCTAGATAAGACATTGTAAGAATTTACCATTGACAATCAGTTGTTTTCTTTATCCTTTCTTTTTTTAGAAATTAATTAGTTATCTAACTAATTAATTTAACAATTAATTGGCTAGACAATGTCTTTCAATGTTTTAATATAAAAGTGAAAACAAAGATAGGAAATGAATACTACCACTTACCAACTTAGATATAATTTGTAAAAACATTACTGTTCTTTTATACATAAGTTTGTTTTAAAAATTATGAGAAATGTACTCTAATGGATAAATCTACATTGTTAATTACTGTTACAATAATGCATTCTAATTTATGAATGCTAAAAATCTCAGTTACTCTACAGTGCTAAATAAATAATCAGAACCTCCATAAACACTGTGATAAACCTAACAGTTGACCTTTCCAGGTTGGAATTCTTAATAGGACATGGAATAATGTGTGTTTTTAGTCCGGACCAACAGGCTGCAGTAGAAGCTTTTATTAATAATAACATTTGAAGTTCTTTTCACAGAATGGAAAGAAAAATATGAGTGTTGACTCTGGCAGCTAACAGCATATGCTTAACCACTGATCTTTCAGTGAAGAGATGGACAGAGTCACAACTGAACATGCTGTATAATCAAAACCAACCCAATGTTCCTCATAGTTCTTTACATTTGGAACACTTTGCCAAGAGGATCAATTTCTACAAACTAAACAAAGTAATTGCTGCCTAGGTTTCAAGCTGCATAATGGCTCTCTTCATGTGGGACTTTACACTTCTTCAAATTATGAAACTACAAGGAAAACAGCCCCAAATTTAATGTCTCAGAAAAGATTAAATGAAAATAGCAATCCTTTAAATACTGATTGTAATACAAATAGACAATATGTTTAAATCTACTGAATGGCAGGTAAGAGCTCCGGCAGGTAAGAGCATAAATTTGATCTCTCCACTGGGGGTAACGCTGCATACCACCAGAACCAATTCCTCAAAGAACCATCGACACCCATAGATTTATATGTTGTTAAGGTCCACCTAAAGAATACATTCATCTTGCTTTCAACAAAATACATGCTATAAATATCTAATAAACAAATAAAAGATGTCCTCAAATGACTCTGAGCGCTAAAAAATGGAAATGGTTGGAGACATTATCGTCAACTGTGTGAAGCAGGCGCCTGATTTACTCCAAGACTAGGTCAGATAAGGTGATGCTTCCTTTGAGGAGCAGTGTTACTATGCACCCTACTGCTGTCATTTAAACAATCTTCAGTTGGTGACTTTCCCTGGAGGATGCTACTGAAGGTTCAAAAGGGGATGCAGGCTTCGTGTGGTCCTCTCCCACTGTTTCCATATTTGTATAAAATATTTGCCTTGCCAAAAGTCTCCTTCCCAAAGATTCTGATTTCCATTTATAAACAACCTAGTCCATTTTTTCAAGAATAAAATATTCACAATATTGAGAAAATATTTTTAATCAAAATAGTGCATAGTTCAATAAAAATAAGCATTTAAAATCATACCTAGTACCATGAAATACAGTCATCAATTAGCAATAATGATGTCTTATGTCATTATTGTAAAATATTCCCCCAAAGTAAATATTACAGTAGTATAAGAAAAAAATATGAAGGCACAAAAATGTTGAATGAAAAGTTCATTCAAAATTAACCTCCACATGGGTAATGAATTCTTGGTTACATCATAAACAGAAGTGAGGCATTACTTAAGCACAATTTACTTGAAATTAGATGAAAGAGGAAGAAGGAACACCAGTCTTATAGTCTACATTTCATCATTTCAAAGAACATAGATGCTGATAAAGAATTATACACTGATAAAGAATTATACACTGTATCTTTAAATTATGTGGTGTAATCATCTAAACAATTTTATCAAAACAAAATATTACCTACTAAATAGGAGTTTTATGTAAGTGTCCTGTAATTTTTTACAACTGCATTTAATAATTCACTCTCATACCTCTCGATAATAGAGAAGAAATAACTCACAAGGCAAAACAGACATAATAAGCTTACTATGGCTAATTTAACTACCAGAAATGAATGTATCAGACTCTACAACAATATAACTAAACTGGAGATGATTCCACAAAATTAACCCTTTATTTGTTTAGCAAACTTTCATTTTAAGCCCCTTTTTTATTCAAATATGATTCAACTAAACTAACATCTACTTGTTATATTGAGATTTAAAAAAGAAACCATCAACTTTGTTCTCAATGAGTTTCTAGTGCAGTTAGGGAAAATAAAAACAGTATGAACAGAAGAACTATGTAGTAACTCAAGTTATACTCCTTAGAAGTATATAAACCAGAATTACAATATTTAATAATGTTTAGGTATGTCATTTACCTGAGGATAAAGCAAACATTGTATCACTAGAAAACAGCACAGTACCTCACAAGTGTCCATTCATTCATTAATGTACTTACTGAATATTTATTTTGAACCAATACTCTCCCAACAGCTGAATATACAACAGTAAAGAAAAAAACAAAAAATAAAATTTCATACTCATAGAAATTACCTTCCATACAACATAAAATTTTTCTCCCTTTTTCATATATAAATTTCAACATTTCCCTCCACCACTCCTCTCTGTATCTGGCAAAAAGACTGCTTTGAATCACCATATTATCACATACGTTGGCAACAACAGTTGATTCAGCATTAGGTGTATGACTCAAGTAAAGACAATAAAAACCCTCCTCTGAAATTAGTATCTGTTTAATTTAGCTTCAGTTTTTATCAATTCAATTTGAGAAGTCCTGATTTATACCATGGGTATGCCATAAATTATCATTAAGTGTATAAACTCATAGGGCTATGAAATTTTAAGGTAAAGATAAATTACAGCAGTTTGTAACTCAAGAAAGGTATAGAAAAAAATGTCATAAACAAGCCTTAGCAAATATAAGACTTAATTTGGTAAATGAGTCATTTTCACAGTAGAAACAACAGAATTCTTTAAAGCAAAATTGTATAGGACTATTCCTCAAGTAAGTAAAAAAAAAAAAAAGAGGGACTGATTACAAATTTCAGGAAACTAGAAGAAAGAGTAAATTTTAAGGAACTTTGGATGAGTTTCCATGGTCTATACTACTCACTATAACTCTTGGGTCAAACTAAAAACTGCTGTTTTATACAGTGCTTCCCTTTTGGAAATTAAGATGTAAACCCCATAACCACATAAACAAATTTTGATAGGCACTCAAAATAACTTTTCACAGCTGCCATTTAAGAAGCAAACAATAAGACATACTACATACATACTACAACATAAGACATACATACTACAACAATAAGACATTTTCAGAGTCTATGATATGACTTTGATTAGATATTAATTTTACAAATAGTACTAATTAATATGTAAATTGTAGGCCTCAATTAACAAACAAGCTAAATCTTTCACAGCAAAGGAATTGAAAGTCATATTAAGCTCCTTATATGTGTTATATAATTTTAAAAAACCATTGTTTTTGAAGCTGTAGGTATTATCTTCAGTAAAAAATTATTACATATCTATTTTGAGTACGTTCACCAAGAATCAGTGTCCAATATTAAATGAAGATTTCCAAGGTCTATTGTAATAGAAAATCCATAAGATAAAGTTGGCCTCTCTCTCAAACATCTCATATAATCACCAGAATAAATAGATAATGTAAACTGGGCATATTCTTTTTTCCTCCCTAATCCCGTGTTGCATATACTGGTGTTCCTGAGTCAAATAATACAGGTCCCGATGCTCCCCATTTGTAGAGATTATGTCTATTGAAGAGAAAACTGGGTGTGCTTTTTGGTGAACCATTGGATGTCTGAGGATTAAAATCAACATCAGCCAGAGACAATGTTTCAAAAATCAAAAAATCAGCATAGAATGTAAGAGCAAATCTAAATTGTTATCAAATAATTTAATTTATATTAGAACTTCATTCTTCAAAAAAAAAAAGTCAAGGTTTAAAAGTTTAACATCAAAGTTAAGCAGATTGTCCTTATGGTTGCTATCTTGGACATTTGCTGTAGCAAAACAGAAATTCATTTCAACTGAGGTCTTGATGGGCTGGCTTTACCTAAAGGTGCGTGGGTATGCATGTGTATTAGGTACAGAAGGAAATACCGATAGTACCAAGTCATTACCTTTTATCCTCTCTGATGACGTAGAGAATTATATACCCTTCTATACTGGGCTGTTGGAAAAGTCATGACTTATTTCTCTCTGTTTCGCAAGAAAAAATGTGTCATAACTTTTCTGACAACCCATTACTTAGAAATTAGGATAGATTTGATTAATGATGATGTTAAGTTTTAGCTTCTCCAGGTGGATTAATTATCCCAAGAAATAGTTTCACTTTTTCTGAATACAGAACAAAAGAGATAGCCAGAAACAAATCTGTGAGATACAAAAATGTTTACAAACCAACAACTACATGGAATCTAAGTGCCTCACTGTCATCCAAGAAGTACTTGTACTTGATAAGCCAAGGGAATTTCTCTTGTATTGTCAATTCAATAGTAAGATTCACTCTTTCCAACATTAACACACAAATTAATAAAATATCAATAAAAAGAGCAACAGCAACATATATTTCACTTTTCTCATTTTTATGCTATTTTTACCTTAAATCTAGAGTTCATTTGGAAAAATCAATCTATAAAATATCAAAAACAATTTGAACATGTGATGAAGGAAAACTCTTCCAGTAACAGTAAAATATATTCTAAAACTACACTAATTAAAACAATGCAATTCAGGTCTACTGTCTGCTTTGAAGGGTCAGTCTTAGTTTGTCTTTGAGCGAGCCTTTGTTTGGTTTCTCTAGATTCCACATATAAGTGAAACCACCCTGCATTTATCTTTCCAATTCACTTAGAATAACCCCTCAGGAGGACAGAGGGAGTAGGGAGAGAGAGGTGGAGTGGGGAGAGTGGTGGAGTATGTTATGTTGGAGGACTGAGGACACTTTGGTGGTAGGATAACTATGGTAACTTCATCTGAGGGGAGAAACCCTATATTGTGAAAAATAAACAAAGATGTTTAAAATAATAAATAAATTATACAGTTCAAGTACTTGTACAAAAAAGATAAATGAAGTAGAATAGGTACTAGAGAACATAGTTCATATAGGGATTTAATATACAATGAAGTTGGCCCGTATTAGAACATTTAGCATTATAGTGAAAGGAACCCAACTCAAAATGGTTAAAGTAAAAGGTTATTTTCTTGTTTATACCATGAAAATGGCAAGATTTGTAGCTCGGTCAATGGAAATCAGGGATTTTTTCATTTTATGGAGGTCCCTCATGAATGCCACAATGTCTGTTACAGAGAAGAGAGGTAACTGACATTTGTTAACTGACTGCATGAACTAATAAGCCTGTGAGATTGTGTAAAAAATTGGGATGAGGTATGCAGTGGTGGATGAGATATGCAGTGGTAGATGAGGTATAAACGTGAATCTTAGTCTTAACCATAATATCAGAAATAAGATCATTCCCTAAAATGTTAATGCCTCAGAGGAAACACAAAACTAAGACCAGAAGAGGAGAAAATATTGGGTCAGGATTGGGAAATATAATTTGGAAACCAAGGACAAGTGAGAGCAACAAGTTTATAGATGCACAGGTTGAAAATTCAGTGATGAAATAGCAGAAGCAAAATACAATTTGGAGAAAAAAAATCAAATCTATAAAAAATCAATATAAAATATATTGAAAAATAACTTTAAAATGTCAAATGGGTGAGGGTTAGGGTTAAAAAATGGGGGAAAAAAAACATCAAATGTATGCGACCAAGAATGTCAACATTAATATTCAGCACACTATTTAAATGAAATCAGGAAACTATACTAGACAGCACACCCATACATCAGAAAATTACATAACTCATGATATTCTGTACTTCCCCACTGTTTCCTTTTCTTGAAAAATTGAGGGTGTGGTCCCTTTGAGGTCGTATAGGTGAGGGGTCTAAGGAGACAGGTCAGAACTTATCTTGGACTACCATTTCTCCTGTTGTTTTGTTTTCAAATAAACATCTGTCTGTAGCTTTTGTAGCTGGTTGCCATTTTGAGGTCAACAGAAGAAACAGCTCATGTTTTTAAAAAGGGAAAAAAAATTCAAAGACCTAGTATTTACTAAGTGTTGTGTTCCAGGGAACTTGCTGAGAAATTTAGCAATCAACAACCCAATCAGATTGGCAATGTTGTATTCCCCAATTTATGTGTGAGAAACTGAAACTCAGAGAGGCAGTTTTCCAAGATTATAGTTAAGAGGTGGTAGAAAAAAGATTCAAACCCTAGGTCTCTGATCCAGAGCCCACAATGAAAACTCCAACCTGAATCTAATGTGCATCAATATTTTAAAAATGAGAACTAAATGATTTGCATTAGAAAAATAATTTTATTTTAAATTTATGTATACATGTGTTGTGTGTATATATTTATACCACATTGCTAGGATTTATAAATGTTCATATTATTCTAAATCAAATTTAATTTGCTTTGTGCTTCTACCTACCTGATGGGTAAAAAAATTGTCTATCCCAATCACTGATAAAAAATGCAATGTCCCCTCACCACAACTGTTCCATGGGATGCATATAAAATTTCCACATAAAACTTTTAGGCTTCTGTGGTAACAGAAAACCAGGAAAAATGCCCAGTTCATAATTTATAATTGTTACCATCTTTACAATTGCTCTTTTAGGCACACTGATGCTGCTAGCTTTTAATTCTGAAAACACTATCAACTCTCTAGTGGGCTCTGAGGCTGCAAACTGACTTAGCCTTCTTACACTCTCCTCTACCCATCTCGGGCTCAGCTCCAGAGGCTTTTCCTGCTACTCAATTTTTAGCAGTCATAACTGCAAGAATAGTCTGCATGAAATGTCCTAACTTTCCTAGCTCTTCTCTGTAGTTGAGCAGTAACACTTACTAGTCTTGACATGGGTTTAGACTATACTTTAAAGACTTCAATCCCATATTACAGCAGCCACTACCCCAAAACAGTGGGGGGGAAATGCCCAAAGTATTAGACTCTCAAGGGGTCCATAGAAGGTGGCTTAGTGGAAGACAAAGCAAGAATCAAATCTTCAGTTGCTCTATTAATTCCCCATCTTTTCCAGCTGGTAGAATACAAAGTAGGGTCACTAAAATCATCTCTCATGCTTGACTCCTTTCTCTCCTGGAGTAAATCACCACTTTCTCATCTTTCCCTCCTTTAATCAACTTTTAAAATCATTAAATGTTAGAGGGAGGGGTTCAGTTTCTACCAGGTGAAGCTTCAGTGGAGAGTTTCCTCAAAGCCGTTGCTCCCTGTGCCTGCTCATACTGGTCCTGAGTCACACTCCTTGGATCTTTGCCTCCCCTGACCAAAGCCAAGTCTCCAAGTGTCTAGCCTGGAATCAACGTAGAAACCTTTTAATCAGCACTCTGGTTGGTATTTAAAAGGCTGACCTGATCAGAAGCTTACTGTAAATTGCTTAGACATTCAGCCACAGCCATGAACACTTTTGAGACTCGAATAGCCTCAAACTCTGAGACTATAATCCTATTTCATCATTTTAGTTTTCCATGACTTCAGATAACTTCCATTCCTCTAGCAAGTGAATTATTTCCAAATGTCTTCTCAGTGAACCAAGAAAGTTTATCCCTTTCGAAAATTCTGTTTGGGATAGTTTATCACTTTCTTCATTGGAATAGGGGTCTATCCTAATTCCGGTCATAACATTTCAGCCCATGTATAAATGACATTCAAGTATGGGGAATATGGGAGTTTCCACAGACTATGATAGAGCTCTCCAAGTCATTTAATCTGAATTTCAGTCAGAGATACAGCTTTCATTGTGATGCATTTTGCAAATATAGATCTATTTTTGTATATTGCATCTTACTATCTTACTATAAATGACATAAGCAATGTTTCAATTTTATCCTACTGTGTGCCTTTTATTTGAGGTTTTAAAAAATGTTTGATGTGATTCTCCAAGTTGGTTTCATGATTTACTAATGGATCCCAAAAGTCCATTTAAAAAACACTCCTCTAGGACACTGGGATACTGGGACTCTGGCTAGGGTGTGTTCCTCTTTCAGACCGAAATGGTTAAATAATTTTTGAATTTCAGAGTCTGACAAATACCTAAGGTGCTATAAAGAGAAACCAAACAAAGGGATAGATAAAGCCAACTAAGAACTAACCTTAGAAAGCCGACTACAGAACTGAGGCTACCAGAGGGTGAGGGAGTAATCAGGCAAGAGGAAGGTTTGAAGGAAGCACGGGGGACTATGGTTGTGGACTGTGGGTGTTTTGGTGGTGGATGTGGTGTGGTAACAATACTTGAGGAGGGGGGAATCCTATACTTGTAAATTACAAACAACACTGTGAACCCATATTGCCTCGATTTAACCAAAAGGGTTAGGGAACTTAAATATCCCCTCCTGTGACCTTTATTTCTCAGTAGTTTTTTGGGAATCACAGAGAAATTAATTTGAAAGACTAATTTCTCTTCCCTTTCTGAAAATTCTGCCAATAACTATATAGCTACTCTCGGGCCTTAAAATATTCTATAAACTCCCTTCATAATCAATTTCCTGTAATTCACGGGTATTCCTCACATTCACAAGGCTTTATGAGATTGTCCACTATTAATTCTTCAACATGATAATACTCATCATCTCAAAGTCAAGCGCCTCCAATTCTAAGCATTGTAATTACTCCTATAAATATATCTTGCATAAAGATTTTAATAATCTCCAATTTGCCCAGTACATAACATATTAATTTTACCCCACAAATATTCAAATCTATAAATTTCCTATCCATTCATCCTTCTAGATGAAATATTCTAGAATATTTGCTGGCAGTAAATTCAATACAGTCCATGTTAGAATTATTCCCCATTAAACATTAATGAAAGTCCACAAAGTTTATATGATGTCTGAAAAAACAATCCATTATTATTCTCAACTTATCCTTGCTCCATTACTTTCCCATGACAATCAAGCAGAGCTGCTGACTGGCCCTCAGATACTAGTTCTGAGCTTAACCAACCACAAAGATTCACATCCCCCTATTCTTTTCACTGGCCTCCTGACAGCACACAGCACCTGTCAGCCACATCCCTAATGTAGGTAACATATGCCATGTGGACGGAGGTCTCTCTATCAAGCAGAAATACCAAAGCCCCTTTCATAAATCTCAGCTAACTGCATTTCTTGGACCAGCCACATCTTTATACCCATTAAAAACTCACTTTTACTGCCTACCTCTCTGGGATAATTCAGCCTTATAAAAATGCTGTTCATTTCCCTCTTGGATGTATTCCTTACTTTAACTCTCAGTTAAAAATGTAATGAGGATTTCTGACTTCTCAGATATGGGGTAGACACAGAAGAGACTATGCTTTATTATTTTATTCTTTGTTTCTATAGCAGCAAAAAAAATTTAAGATAAGTGCTATACCTGTGTGTGTATGTGTGTGTGTGTGTGTGTGTGTGTGTGTGAGAGAGAGAGAGAGAGAGAGAGAGAGAGAGAGAGGAAGAGGTGAGGAAAGGGAAGTAGGAAGGAGGGAGGAAGGTTCTTGTTACAAATTGATTTTAAGCACTTAAGTCTATTTCTTTTGAATGCTAGGGGAAGCTTAAGAAAGTGGCATAGAAAAAAGTTGTAAAAACTCTGCAAAACTTTTTACTTTCCCTTTGATTCACTACAACACAAGATTAGAGACTTATTCATTACTTAATTTCTAAAATTGCATCTCCCATTAAATGAACACAAGATTGAAAACAGTGAAGCATAGAAATTAATGCCAGGAAAATTATAAAATTATACTTTATATAACCCCTTAAAGGAAAGACTGTTTATATTTTTTGAAGAAGCACAGCATCTGGAGTTTAATCAACTGAGCATCTGTGAGACTTCACAAGTGAATCTAGTCTAGATTAGAATAATCACATGGCTAATAGGATGGCAGTCAGCACATCCAGAAAAAGCACTCTCATGCTAAGTCACTGAAAAACTGATAAGAAAATAAGGGACTAGATAAGTGAAGGATTTTCTGTCCTCCATGACTAAGAAGTATCACTGGTGTCATCATATATGATAGAAAAGATGCCACATAACATCAGGGACAACTGCTGACTTCCTTCTCACACATGGCATGGAGACATAGCTGTCCTAGTTTGATTAGCTGCATTGCTAGTTTTACTACTATGTGCATAATAGTGATTAGAAGGAAGTATAATGAGTTTATGTAAACAAAATCTCTCTCATTTTACTGACTAGGAGAGAGGGAGGAAGGAAGAGAGAGAGAGAGGAACATAAAATAAAATTGAACACTCAGCAAAGTAAGGAAATTAAAGCTTCATTTTGCTTGCCATAGCAATTCCAATGATCTAATTGACTCCATGTACATTTTTTCATTTGGTTTCTTTCATTTTTTGAGGTTAACTGTGCAGTAGTGTCTCCAAGTTTCTGTTTCAGCTTAAGGGAGTTCAGTGTTTTTAAATGGTCAATTCTGAAATTATTTAAAACATATTGGACTTTACGATGGATGGTCAAAATTTTATGTATGTAAGTATGTATATACACACAGTATGAATCAGGAGAAAAGAAAGGGAAGAAAGTGTATCAGAGTTTGAATATGTGTGAGACTCAAACATTTACTAGTGTTTTAGTTCATTTTGAATTTATATTGATTTTGCTAATAATTTTTCTAAGTTATTTTGCAAGTAATAAACGATCTGAAATCTTAGTGACTTACAAGAAAGGTTTGCTGTTCATTCATGTTATTTGCCCTTTATTGTTTATCTTCATTGTAGAACCCAAACTACTTGTTCTATATATTTTTAAATAATTGTATTATTCTTTATTGAGGCAATGTTGCTATTCAACACCATATATGATTTAGAGGTACAGGTTCACATCTCTTCAGTGTGTATTACCACACCATGCCCGCAACCAAGGCACCCAGAATCCTGCACCACAGTCTATAGTTCTCCCTCCATACTATGATCTGCACCCTCCCCCATGCCCTCTGGAAGACTTTCATAATCAGATACCTAGAATTTGTTTTTGGTTTGGTTTTGTATGACTCTTTGTTTTATTCCTCTGTATTCTATATATGAATGAAACCATCCAGTGTTTGTCTTTCTCCTTCTGGCTTATTTTGCTTAGCATAATCCCCTCCAGTTCCACCCATGTTGCAAATTTTGTTTTTATGGTAGAGGAGGAAGAGGAATGTTGGAACCAATCATTGCTCTTACAGGTTCCAGTCATTCATGTTACACTGAGTTTCTCACATGACTTAGTCATGCTATAAATTGGAAGCTGGAGTTTAATCCTCTCGCAGGGAGGGAACTTACTGGTCACGCGGCAACAGACAACAGCATCTCTTCTTTAAAAGGAGCCTTGTGATTCCTGGTTCTCCACTGGTGACAGAACTTGCATGGCACCAGCATAAGTCATGGGCGAAAAGGCTGCATTGCACCAGGGCCCTCTTAGCTCAGATCACAGACCTTGGGCCAGGCTGTGGCATTGCCAGTCCCAGTATCATAGCAGCTTTGTCTTCTGGCCACTTGAATGAGCTACTGGCTCCACTGCATATTGGGATGGGGGGACTGCAGGCTGAGTCTACCAGCACTCCAGGCTCAATGAAGCCCGCCTCAGCAACCACAAGCTTGTCAGCTCCACGGAGCTGACATTTGCATAAGACCATCTGATCTCAGGGCAAGTCAGGATGGATGTAACGGTGCAGATTCGGTTTTAAATTCTGCAACAGTTCTCGCACTGGTACCAGTCAAGTCTTGAAATGAAGTTGGTATTGAAAATGGAATGATCAGGTTTGAAAGGTGGGTACTCTGAAGGGGATATAAGTCTGGCTTTAGATGGCTTCACACACAGACTCATTTAGACTCTCTTCTGCCAAGACCTTTGAGACATTTGCAGAACTGCAAGATTTAATATCCACTTCAAACAGCCACCTGACCATTGCTCCTTCCTAAGGCTCTGTGTCCACATCACCTGATGACTGGTACTGCTGGCTGATGCCTGGCATCTCTGAAAGAGCTGTTACACTGCTCCCTGATCCAATTTGCTAACTGCTGACCTGTGAACAGCACTGCTGACATGAGTCAGGCCGTCTCTAAAAGCTATCCATCAGTCCTGATCCTCCATTCCAACGCCTGACCAACACCTGTCTCCAGCACATCCTGGTACCACCTCCTGGTGCTGTTGAGTCCACTGCTGCCCAGGCCAGCCTTCAGATTTCTACTGCACTGCTACAGTGCTGCCTCAGCACCACCACCTGTGAATATCTCCAGCTGCCACCCTGAGTTGGATCCTGGTTCAGTGGTTACCAGTGTGCCACCAGCTCCAGGTTCTTGTGGAAGGGACGATGCCATCTTGCATGAGCAGCCTTTGGTTAGGGCTATTGGACACTGTAGAGTAGGCTGCCTGTCATTTGTGGACTAACAGATTCTTTTCTTTCCCCCAATTCCTCCTTCTTAAATAAACCCTGTTGTTACACTCCGTGGTGGTGTCTTGCAGCTGTAAGTGCACTAGTGAGAACCCATGAACCAGGACCTCCCATGAGTTCTGAACAACACAGCTAAACATCTATCCTGATAGAAAGTTTTCCCAAGACACCTATACTCTTGTGACTATTTCTTAACATACAGGGAAGGTGGGGATACTGACAGATAAATAAGAAAATGCATATCATAGACACAGAACACTTTCACCATGAGGGTAATAATGCCCAGATCTTAAAACTTGTGGCACAGAGACCCAAGAGGGATAGAAGAATGGAGGGAGTCCTCCCTGGTCATGCAGGGGTTAAAGAAACAGTGCTATCAAGTATTGGCAGCCACTGTAGCATGAGTTCAATACCTGGCCAGGGAACTAACCCATATGGCACAGCAGACCTCTCTTGTCTTGCCCGCTGCTTCCCTCAGCAGTGTATTTCAGTAGATCCTCCTATTCTGTTCCCCACTCTGTCTCTGGTGAATCCTCTCACCTCCAGCACCTCTAGCCGACACCCCCATTCTTGTATGCATAAATAAATAAATCTTAAAAAAAAAAGAATGGAAGGGCTGAGCAGTCAGTACCATTTCAACCTCCGTTTTCACACAAACCAACATGTTAAATAGTCATATTTTCACTTTCAAAATACCTACACCAAAGCTATTTTAATTTAAAGGAAGCATGTTAAAATATCATGGAACAAACCTTATGAAATACTGAATATATGCAGTTATCATTATGTAAAAGATAGGAGGAAATATACCAGAAGGGACACAGACTGAGTCATAGAATTCACTGGAAATGAGAATCACTAGATAAATAGATCCAATATTATTGAAGTTCTCATAAACCAAATGGAGAAGTTTGAATTTTGTACAGTACTAGGACTTCTTAAACCATTCTGCCTAACTGCCCCTAAGAGCAGAAATGAACATAAATATATGCTCCTCTGGATTCTGAAAATATAGTTGAAGCTACCTTCCACTAGTTAAAGTTACTATGAAGGCTCATGTGTCAAAATTCAGGAGAAATGTGTATGCTAATAATTAATGTAATATATACTTATTTATTAAAGTACTTCTGCCCAAATATTCATGTGATATTCACATTGTATAAACATATGTTTTCCTGTGGCTTTTTAAGCAAGCCACAAAGCACACTGCACAAAGTACACACCATAATACACATACGTTCAGACATAAAGGACGTGCAGCATTGTTTCAAAAGCATGGCATAGGCAGTAGCTGGTTTTCTCTACATTCTTAAACAGAGGTGAAAGCACACTTTTGGGGACATTTACTTGAAAAGTAATACCACAGACTTTATATTTGGCAAAGAACTTTCATATTTGACCCTTACATTAACCTACAGCAGTACGGCAAAGAAAGTATATTCGTGTCCATTTATAAATAGAAGAAGAAATTGAGACAGAAAATTTAAATTGCAATTAGTGAGTAGCAGAGCCAAGAAGAGAATGTATTTTCTAACCCTTAATCCAAAGCCAGTCCTATAAACCCTAGTCACCCTAGAACAGTATACTGTACAAAACAAATTTAAATTGGAATACATTCAAGGGGATTTAGTGTACCCCTACTGAAATGATGTATCCTCAAAGTCTCCTAACATGTACCCAAAGGACAGAAATATGCTTTTCTAGTATAGTAAGTTTTCCTATATTAAATTTGTTAATTGATATATCTGCCACTAACACAAATGTGTTCTTCCTAATATGAAATATTACTGATGGTATTTTATTATTATTTTTTTTTATATATATATAGAGGCACGTTTTCTTTCTTTCTTTCTTTATTTGTTTGTTTTTGTTTATACATGCACTGGGTACAGTCAGAAGCGCGGGAGGGTGAGAGAATCCACCAGAGCCAGAGCGGGGAGCAGAGCAGGCAGAAGGACCGAAGTACACTGCTGAGGGGAGCAGCGGGCGGCAGGAGAGGTCTGCGCGCCATGTGGGACCCTCCTCTGGTGGCCGGGGAGCAGCCGGGGATCGAACCGGCGCCGCAGAGGCCGCGGGCAGCTTCGCAACCCAGCGCTCAACCGCTGCGCCACCGGGGAGGCCCTACTGATGGTATTTTAAATATAACCAACCTGCAAAATTTACTTAACAAGCAAGAAAATATCAGGCCCTCTTGCCCCCATCACCTCCACCTCCAATCTCCTTGAAAAGTTGATATATCAGAGAGACATTTTTTAATAAATTATCTGGAGATTCTCACTGCTATTTCCTTACTTTTTAGAACTTTTTTGGCCAGTTGCTCTGAAGAACCTACCAGATCCCAGTAAAGATGCAATTGTATCCTTGCTCTAAGGATTACCCTCTAATTGACTATTTGCAAGATACCAACCTGCTCTAATTGCAGTCACTGAATATTATCCTCATTGCTATTAATTTCTGGCTCTTTCAGAACGTCTATGTGCCCAGAACCGTTAAGAAGGAGGTTTTTTATTTTTGTTATTGTTTTTTAAACACACTTACCCCTTTAGCTAGAGCCAGCTGCTTTGAAGTTCATTGTTGATAACGAAGCTGTACCTGATGGGCAACCTGGGGGTTTGACTGAATTTTCCTCTTGGACTACCTCAAAAGCAGTATCATAGTAGTCTCTGGTTCCAGCAAGGGCAGACTTCCTGGAGTATTCTGAATAGTATTCCCTTGGCCTACTGGGCACAGAAAACCCTGTCAAACTACACCTGGATTCCAGGACTCCTGATTTACAAAAAAGCACAGAGTAGCATATTTGATATCCATGTCCTTCTTTCATATTCACTGATAGCAAAAGTTGCTTGTTTCCCTCTGATCTTATTAGCAAAATTAAAAAAAAAAAAGAGTAGAAATGATAATAAGAGAATGAGATAAGTAGCTAACTTTGAAAGCTGTTCCCAGAAGAAATTAACAGCAGTTTTGGCTTAGAAAGACAAAACCTTTTCAAGATTTGCATTTTTGTTTTCATTTTTATTTTTCTTGATAACCAGGTTAACCAAAATTAAGAAGGAAAGATTTTAATCATTGTTCTCAAAGGGCTTCTAAATGTCAATTTATTTTTCACATGTTGCTAGCTATGTGGTTTCACTGATTAAAAACTCACTAATTACATTTAATTTTATGTTTTTATGTTTAGGGATAGCATTTCACTTCTGCAAATAAAATTCATGGCAGGAAACCACTGAGTATATATGTTAATGGTGCTATAGGAACACATTCTGAAAGATGAATGTCGGGTTAAATTATGACTAAAGTAGTTAACAGTTTCCAAACTTTGATAAATACTGAAATCATCTGTAAGTCATTAAGAGATACTGATGTCTGACTCCCACACTCACATTTTTATTTAATTTGTTTTGTTTTTTTTTTTAAGATTTATTTATTTATACAAGCACTGGGTACAGTCAGAAGCGCGGGAGGGTGAGAGAATTCACCAGAGCCAGAGTGGGGAGCAGAGCAGGCAGAAGGACCGAATGACACTGCTGAGGGGAGCAGCGGGCGGCAGGAGAGGTCTGCGCGCCATGTGGGACCCTCCTCCGGTGGCCGGGGAGCAGCCGGGGATCGAACCGGCGCCGCAGAGGCTGCGGGCAGCTTCGCAACCCAGCGCTCAACCGCTGCGCCACCAGGGAGGCCCTTTATTTAATTTGTATGGCGCAATAAGATTATTAAAAGTTATCAGTTCAAGAGTAGTGTAGTAGAAGCTATGCTAGAAGTCTGAAATCCTGCATTTAAGTCCATTATATACATATATATACACATATATATAATGTGATAGTGCACAGAAAGATCACTTAACAAATTAAGTTAAATGTAAAATGATATACAAACATGGGTTATGTTATATTACATATATAGTATAAAGAATATGTATATAGCCCTCTCTGGTGGCACAGGTGGTTGAGCGCAGCGCTGTAAAGCTGTCCGCAGTCTCTGCAGTGCGGGTTCGATCCCAGCTGGCAGGGGAGATACCCACATGGTGTGGCAGACCTCTCCTGTCTCACCTGCTGTTCCCCTCAGCAGTGTGTTTTAGTCAGTCTGTGTTCGCTGCTCTGTCTCTGGTGATTCCTCTCACCCTCCTACACATCTGGCCTATACCCTGGTTTTTGTATGCATGAATAAATAAATCTTTTTTAAAAAGAATATGTATATAATGTATACATATGTATGCAAAGAAATTTATTATAAAGAATTGGCTTTTAAGATTATAGAGGCTGCTAAATTCAACTTCTGCAGGGTACAAGAGCAGATTTGAGACCCAGGAAACCTGATGTGTAAGTTTGGAGGCCATCTACTGTAGAGTTCTTGCTGGGGGAGGGTCTTTTTCTAGTCAAGCCTTCAAATGATTGGATGAGACCCACTCATATTATAACAATCTGTTTTATTCAAAGTCCACCAATATATTTTATTTTTTAAAGATTTATTTATTATTTATGCACACAAGAACTGGGGTACAGGCCAGAGGTGCAAAGGGTGAGAGGATTCACCACAGACAGAGTGGGGAACAGAATAGGCAGAGTGACTGAAATACACTGCTGAGGGGAGCAGCAGGCAAGACAGGAGAGGTCTGCTGCACCATGTGGGTAGCTCCCTGTCCAGGGATCAAACTCATGCTGCATTGGCTGTGGGTAGCTTCACAGGTTGCGTCTTAATCCTGTGCACCAAGAGGGAGGCCCTAAAGTCCACCAATTTAAATGGTAATTTCATTCAGTAAGTAAATCCACCATGGAAACACTCAGAACAATGTTTAGCCAACTATCTGAGCCCTGTCAAGTTGAACCGTAAAATTACTTATCATAGTATTATTATTTCTACTTTAAAAAAAAAAAAAAACAAAGGAAGCACTAGACCAATTACAGATTTAGGATTGTAATTACTGAGTTGTACTCTTGACCTTCATCTTCACTTCAATTTGGCCCTACGTATGCTGACACGTAATTTGAAGGTCAACACACACGCTCTGTCAAGTCATCAGGGAAAAGTCTTCTTAAGAGAGAAGGCTTCAACTATAAGTGTTTTCTTTCCACTTAACTCCAGAGTTACACCTAGGAAATATGCCTCAGTTAGATTTCAGTGGTACCCAAGACTGGCCATATGAGTAGGCGGCAAGATCTAAGAAATGCCAAAAGGCTCCACCTGCCAAATAAATCTTCCCTTAGGGACATTCCTGGAATTCTTATCATTAGAGACAAAACAAAAAGATCTTTTTAAAAAATGCACAGAAGTGTTAGCATATTATGAATTCATTTGATAGTGTGACTAGAACATGATTTAAAATAGCTTTCAGGGGCTCCCCTGGTGGCGCAGTGGTTGAGTGCTGCGCTGTGCCCGCAGCCTCTGCAGCGCTGGTTCGTTCCCCAGCTGCCGGAGAGGGACCCAAAAAAAAAAAAAAAAAAAGCTTTCAAAATGAAAAAGTGGCATTTTGGTTCTGGCAAAAAAAAAAAAAATGTTTTTCTTAACCTGACAAACATCAATCTGGCTAAATTAGCCTATTTACTTACCTGAAATCAGATAGTAGTACAATATTTTCTATTTTGTATTACCTAATTACTTACTACCTACTCCTTACATTGCTAGGCGGCCATATTTGGTTTCTACAATAAATTTTTGAGCACTTTCGTCATTTTCCTAGGAAACAATGATGGGGATTGGGGGCTCCTTGTTTTTATCAATTACAGAAGCATAGAGCACAGATTTTAATCTAAAAATTTGGATACAAATTACAAAGTTATCAAATCAATTGGTAGATGGCACTTCTTTTTTTTTTCTTTTAATAGAGGCATGTTTTATTTATTTATTTATTTTATTTGTTTGTTTTTTTGTTTATACATGCACTGGGTACAGTCAGAAGCACGGGAGGGTGAGAGAATTCGCCAGAGCCAGAGTGGGGAGCAGAGCAGGCAGAAGGACCGAAGTACACTGCTGAGGGGAGCAGCGGGTGACAGGAGAGGTCTGCACACCATGTGGGACCCTCCTCCGGTGGCCGGGGAGCAGCCGGGGATCGAACCGGCGCCGCGGAGGCTGCAGGCAGCTTCGCAACCCAGTGCTCAACCGCTGCACCACCGGGGAGGCCCGGTAGATGGTAATTTTAGCAATGAAAACTCTAACATGGGCCTTCCCTGGTGGCAAGAGGGGTTAAGATACAACCTATGAAGCTATCCACAGCCACTGCAGCACAAATTTGATCCCTGGCCAGGTAGCTACCCACATGGTGCAGCAGACCTGTCCTGACTCGCCCACTGCTCTCCTCAGCAGTGTATTTCAGTGGATCTGCCTGTTCTGTTCCCCAGTCTGTCTCTGGTGAATCCTCTTACCCCCCACAGCTCTGGTCTGTACCCCAGTTCCTGTATATATAAATAAGTAAATCTTTTTTAAAAAAAAAAACCCTAACATGAAGAAGAGATTTTTGAGGAATATATAAAATATAATATAATATATATTACCTATATATTATATGCATATTATATATACTTACAGAAAAATCTTTTTAATTTTTTTTAATCTACCACCTAATCCAAAGAATCAAGAGCAAGACAACATGTATAGAATTGGAGATACTACTTCATGAAATAAGTTAGAAGAAAGACCAATATAGGATGGTTTCACTCATATGTAAAATATAAAGGAACAAAGCAAATGAACAGACAAAACCAAGCAAAAGAAAGCACTGAAATTTGAAGCCTAGAACTCAAACTACTAAACATGGAGAGTGGAGGCTGGGCACAAAAGGAGAGGGTCCACTGCACTATGGTGGAGGATTATTGGTGGCTTGGTGGTAAATGTAGTGTGGTGACATACACACTTGAAGAAGTTTGAACCTATGCTCCTAAGACATCTACAGTGTTGTAAGCCAATGTTGCCTCAATGGACATAATAAATACATATAGAAAGAGAAAAAAATAAAGTTAAAATAAATGATTTATAGGATCTGGGAATTTTAGAATGGAATGCAGAATGTAACAAAAGAATCTCTATGTATTACAAAAGTATAAACCATCCTCACTGAAAGGGGGTAAAATAAAAAAGTATTGGCAGCTCTCCTTCAAACACTGCCCACCTGTGACTATACAGGTGCCTCTCTTTTTTCTTTTTTTCCATTTTCCTAATAAATCTGTCCTTTTGAAATGTGTTCATTTAAAAAATAAAAGTAGGGGCCTCCCCAGTGGCACAGTGGTTGAGCACTGGGTTGCAAAGCTGCCTGCAGCCTCTGCAGCACCAGTTCGATCCCCGGCTGCTCCCCCGCCACCAGAGGAGGGTCCCACATGGCGCGCAGACCTCTCCTGCCGCCCGCTGCTCCCCTTAGCAGTGTACTTCGGTCCTTCTGCCTGCTCTGCTCCCTGCTCTGGCTCTGGTGAATTCTCTCACCCTCCCGCACTTCTGACTGTACCCAGTGCTTGAATAATAAATAAATAAATAAATAAATAAATAAATAAATAAATAAATAAATAAATAAACAAACAAATAAATAAATAAATAAATGTTAAAAAAAAAAAGTACTAACCTAACACTTTTGAAAGAGTGGAGATTCAAAGTCAAAACAAAACAAAAACAACCTAGGGGCTTCCCTGGTGGTGCAAGGGGTTAAGACAAAGCCTATAAAGCTATCCACAGCCACTGCAGCATGAGTTCGATACCCGGCCTGCCAGGGAGCTACCCACATGGCTCAGCAGACCTCTCCTGTCTCGCGCACTGCTCCCCTCAGCAGTGTATTTCAGTCCATCTGTCTGTTCTGCTCCCCACTCTGTCTCTGGTGAATCCTCTCACCCCCCACACCTCTGGCCTCTACCCCAGTTTTTCTATGCATAAATAAATAAATCTTTAAAAAAAGAACAAACAAAAAACTCTGTAATAGGAACACTGTATTCCAGATGATTAAACTGTTCTCAGTAAGGGTACAGATTAACAATTTTGAAACCACCACATATATACTGCAATGGAACAGTTAAGTAAACATACAGCAGATGGCAGAACTCAAGTTTATCACTGTTGAATTGAAAGGTTATAGATTAATGTGATAATGGATTAAAATTGGAGCCATCAATCCCAATTCATGTTTTGCTCAATGTAGATACATATGTTACACATAGGTTTATAGACATGTGAATATATATGCATACTTCATTTTGTCAGTTGAAAGGGACTAGAAGCAATGACACCCTAGCAGCAATGAGTATGCTTAGCACCAGATGTTAGGTTTTAATACCATTCTCCAGTGAAAGGAACCTAGTTCCTTAAAGAATCAACAGATTCTAGGACTGGGAGAAGAAATCTATTAAGATGAATCTGGAACATCTTGTAGTGTATACAATCTTGTGTGTATAAAGTATGAAAGTGTTTAAAAATAAAACCTCACAGTGATGGGTAACTTAACAATGGGATGTAGGAGCCAACTGAAGAGCTTCTAATGGCCAAATCCTGAACAATTTAAGTAATAGAATTATTATTTAATTAGAAGCAAAAATAAAATAGACTCCATGAGTCCGTGATGATACAAATAAATTATTAAACAAATAAATGAAATAGTCTGAGAAATTTTCACAATCAAGAGAAGCCCAACGAGATATGGTAATTCAAGAGAATGTGATATCCTGGATATGATTATGGATTAGAAAAAAGAAGTCTAAGGGACAAGTGAGGAAATATGAACATAGTATGAAATTGCATTAATAATAATGTAGTAATGTTTATAACAAATGAACACACTAATATATTAATAATAGAAGAAGCTGGGTGTAGAACATGATGGAAACTGTTTTATCTTTGCAATAAATTTGCAAATCTAAAACTGGTCTAAAATAAAAAGATTATAAAATCTGTAATTATATTATTACAGTTTAAAATAATATTTTAAGATTAGCTTATAAATAAGAATGTTGTGTTTGTCATTTATTGTCACTTTATGCATCTATCATTCTTGTGATAGACCTATCAAATATATGTAGCAGACGAAAGTAATTTCATCTCTGATGAATATATGAACAATATTTTACATGTCAAATATTGACAGTATTTATTATGCCACGTGTGCCAAATTTGAACATGAATTTTGTAAAGTCTAATAGCCTTCCTTTTTAAGATTAAGAAATAAGTTGCAGGGGCCTCCTCGGTGGTGCAGCGGGTTGAGCGCAGCACTGTGAAGCTGTCCACAGCCTCTGCAGTGCCGGTTCGATTCCCAACCGGCCAGGGAGATTCCCACATGGCGGGCAGACCTCTCCTGTCTAGCCAGCTGCTCCCCTCAGCAGTGTACTTCAGTCCTTCTGCCTGTTCTGTTCCCCACTCTGTCTCTCGTGAATTCTCTCACGCCCCAGCGCCTCTGGCCTGGAGGCTTATATAAATAAATAATTTTTTAAAAAAAGAGAGAGAAAGAAGTTGTGTTAGGGGGAAAGGTTGTATCAGGGCTGCCCTATAACAGTTGCAGTTCTCTTTTTTTCAAAAAATAATTTGTGTTTATAATATTTGAATTGCTAAAGTAACTATCAAACTGTTCTGTTTTGTATACATTTTATGGTGCAAAGTTACTGAAAATGAAACATGAAATGTTTTTCTAAAGCCTAATAATATCTAAATTTTTGCACTTTTAAAAAATGGCATTATATCAAATTTCAAGAGAATTAGTATTATTTTACTGATATGATTATAAAAAGAACTATTTCATTTTCAGTTAATATTTCGAATAGATACGGCGAGATATTTAAGTTCTTTCCCCAACACACACACTGTATACAGAATACAGTGAACCTTCTATTTTATGTTTCTTAAATTTCTGCATTTATTTAAATAAAAATGTTACCAAGCCAAGTAAAATACCAGTTTGGTAAAGCTGAGTCCAGCAAAAGAACCAGTTCTACCTGCACAAATGAAAGGGGACTGGTAGAGTCTATGCCTTATTTTTCTGCTTCTACCTACCAATTAGGAGCAGTGGCAGTAAAACAAAACTTAAAACTCTACAGTGGAAAATTAATTAAAATTTCAACTCTATTCTTCTAGCAATAAATATGCTCAAATCAACTTACTTGGGAATTAACAACCATAAAGGGTCTGATCTGCAGACTGACCCAATTAAATATATTTGCAGATATGGACTTTATACTGTTCACTTAATGGTAATATGTTATAATACTAAATAGAACATAATCTCTCTTTTTAGATTATAATCCATTGGAGGGCAAAGACCTCTTAAGCTTGCTGGCACTCACAATCTGCATATACATAATAACCAAAAATGGTAATGAAGGTCTCTTTTTCTTACTAGATGCAGTCATCCTCTAAATGGTCCTTGTACTCAAAATGACTTAATCAAATATCTAGGGGAAAACTACTCCCTCTTTCCTTCCAAAGAACAATTTGACTAGAGGCTACTAATGTGGCTTTCACATGGGAAAAAAAAATCACAATAACAAAGACTATATGCTGTCATAGAGAGACTGAGGATATCATTCTTCCTGTTATCAACAGTTCTACTTTCTCTACACTCATTGTCATGCCCAAAAAGAATAAGAAAGCAATTTGTAAATGCATTGAACATTTAAAACTATTTTACAATTGTTAATTATCAGGAACAGCAAGACAGAAGGAGAAGTCAGTACAAAAACTAGCACTGATGATCGAAGAGACTTAGGGCCTTTCTAAGTGCAAATTTCATGCGAATATTTTCACCTGAGTTTCTCTCTCTGAACATTTTATTTTTTAATATATTTTTTACATCATTCTTTATTTTTTTACAATGTATGCTTTATCATCTCAGTTATAGTCCCCATGAAATTCCTACCACCAATTCACCCATGTACCATCACCATAGTTCCTTGTGCTCTCCCCACCCATTTTGATCCTACTCCCTTCTCCCCTGCCCTGCAAAATGTCTCTGGTTTATAGTTACTTGTTGATGTTGATTTTCACTTTATTATAATAACATTTTTCCCCCATCCCTTATTTGGATCCTCTATGAATATTTTTAACAGTGTCCAAACCCATTATAGAGTCCCTGCTAATTATATATTTAATGTTAACAAATAAATTTATTGTCACTTATGAAATGAAGGCACTGAAACAATGTAAATCCACATTTGTGTTTACATTTACATAGATTTACATCATTTGTTCTTCCCAAAGAAATAAATTTGCCATTATTTGTAGAGAAGCAATACGATGTTGCATAGTACATGAAAGAACCAATGGACTGGTTAATGGGAGATTTTGGAAGCTGAATTACACTTTCGTTGTAATTCCTACATAGCTTATATTATAGATCTCTTTACATAGTGAAAGTAGAAAGTATACTTATGAAAACAAATGCTGGGTTATAACTCCTGTTTCTACCATTCACCAGAATTTCTGTATCTCAGTTCCTTCATAATTTCTGTAAAATTCAGAAAATAATTAGTATAAATTTCATAGATTATGAGAATTAAATGCACACATGCACATACACAATTACATATACATGTGTATATATATATATATACACACACACACACACATCTAAGTATATACACACACAAGCAAATACACACAGCTGAGCATGTGTATGTATATATCATAAACACACATATATGCATATATTACATAACATATGACACATCATTACTACTAATATATATTAGCAGCTTATATATATTTATGCCAATGTTTATTTAAAAGTGCATATATATATGTTCATATTCACTAATACTGTTTTAATACTAATATTTAGTATTTACTAATATTTTGTTTTCAATTTTCATAGGTCTTAAAATGGAGACAAAAATGTTCCATTTTAACTTGTCAAAAAATATGGAAAAATAAAACTTTCCAACTTAAAAAAAATTCCTAAAATACAAAAACCTCCTTTAATAAAATAGCTTGAGTTCTTAATTTCCCCTAAGAGAGTGGACATGATTATATTTAACAATAAATCTTACATATATATTGCACTTAGGGTATAAAATATATTCATTATATTATTATATATAATATACATTATTTTATTTGAAGCAAATGCTATTTTACATAGTATTATTTCATTTTTTCATGAGAAGCCAAAATTAACAAACATGAAACTGATTTAAATGACCAGTAAAGAAGGTGATAGAGCTAAGAATAAATTGCTACAGGAAGTTCTTATCCAGTGATCTTACAATAATGGACACTGCTCCTTAACTCAGGTGAGGAAGCACAGCATTTTGTGCACGTTTCATCAGAAACATAACTCTGTTGAACACAAGACCTGTAGGACAGTTAAAATCACAACTGTTTTATCCAATTACTCTTTTAAAATATATTTAATATGCACAATCAATGCTATCCTAAATGGAAAATTGGTTAGGTGTCATTACTTTCCAGTTTATTCTTAGGTAATAAGCAGTCCTATTATTTTTCAAGTTCAAAGATACTGTCTCAATTCAAAAATTATAATAAGTATAATCCAGATTATTAATTAATATTTCAATAGCTATTTAAATTAAGACTTATTTTTCCCAAGGTGAAGGCCTATAGTCATCTGTTTTAATAAAATGACAAAAGTTAGTTGATTGTCTTTTGCCGTCTTTCTCACATGCCTCCTTCCTTCCTCACTGGGTAATAGCTTAATAAAATTATTTCTTCTTGACTGGTTGTGCCATTGTCTTTGTGTCTGACATGTGGTCAAAGTTCATTCACTCTTTTATGAGATGATTTCATGGATTGGATACTTAGGAGATTTCCATAGCTGTGGTATTTCATTCTCTGGGTTGGATAGTCCTCAAGTAGCCCCCAATTTCCCTGGGAAACAACCTCACACAATTGAAGTCCCTTCAACAATCCCGAGAGGGTCCTTAAATGGGTTCTGCCTGGCTCTTTCTTGCATGTTCCATATCTACTCTCTCACATCCTTTGCCACAACAAGCTCTAGAACAGGCCAGTCTCAAAACAGCAGCCACACTCTCCTGCCTCTTCCCCAAGAAATTAGTCAGCCCCTTTTCTATACCCTAGATATAATAGTTGAGTGTCTAGCTCCAGGTTGTAAGGTCCATTAATAATCTGGAAACACAATAAGCTCTCTGAGTGGTGTTATTGAAACCCACTTTTTTTAAGACCACACTAGTCTTTCAAAAAGAGGTTATAAAGTTTATAATACTCTTTTCTTTAAAGAAGTTCTCATCAAAGCATTTACTCTTTTCCATACTCTGACAGTTTTCTGAATTTTCTTTGTCTATTCAGCAAAAGGGCAAATAATGTGGTCTGTCTCATATTTATTTCATGGCTATTATTACTTCAGTAAAGAAATTAGATAAGTCCTAGCTCAACAATCTGTTTTAAATGTATTAAATTTTTCTCTGTATTACACATATTTGTGCACACATTATATATGATGTATGTCCTCTACTAAATTGTATTCTCCTTATAAGCAGACACTGTGATTTACTTATTTATATAATCTTTATGACATACATATTAGTCCCATAGTTGATTACTGAACTTCACAGAGACTAGCAGGGGAAACTGACCAAGGGCTAGACTTAGGAGTTGATGGGATATTCCAAAGTCTAATTGCCAGGTATAATTCCTATCTGACAATCAATTATACCTCAATAAAAGTGGAAAAACTAAAACATGGGGAAAAGAGAAGCAGACATAGATTTAAATTCACATTCCACCAATTACAAACAAGGACTTGAGGTTTAAACCTGGACTTGAGGTTTAAACATTCTAAGAGTTGGATTCTTTACCTGAAAAATGTAGAAAATAAAGTTATCCTGATAAGAGTGCAGTGAAAAATTACATAAAATCTCAACTACACTATTACTATTGCTTAAATTATTACTACATCTATAATTATCCATATTTCTAGGAGAATAATAGACCTTGGGCCTCCCCGGTGGCGCAGCGGTTGAGCACTGGGTTGCGAAGCTGCACGCGGCCTCTGCAGCGCCGGTTCGATCCCTGGCCGTTCCCCGGCCACCGGAGGAGGGTCCCACATGGCGCGCAGACCTCTCCTGCCGCCCGCTGCTCCCCTCAGCAGTGTACTTCGGTCCTTCTGCCTGCTCTGCTCCCCGCTCTGGCTCTGGTGAATTCTCTCTCCCTCCCACGCTTCTGACTGTGCCCAGTGCTTGTATAAATAAATAAATATATCTTTAAAAAAAAATAGATCTTGCCCAAACTAGGAAAAAACTAGTATTTCTTTCATAAGCTCATAATTAAATAAGACAAATAAATCAGTAATCATCTGGACAACTTGGTTATTGATAAGCAATTTTACTTGCATTATCTGAATTATGAGGTTAGTTACTTTATATTTGTTCTTTATACACTTGTGATGAGGGAGGAAGTAAAGGCAGAGAGGAAAGAAGGGAGGGAGAGAGCAAAGTAGGGAAGGAATGAGGAGGGCAGGGATGAGAAAGAATGAAATTGAATGAAGAACACTAAGGATCAATATATTTTTACTGACATTATTATATTGCTTTAAGTTGAAAATACTAGTAAATTACCTACATGAGGGGACAAGAAGAAGACATTATGGAAGTCATGTTTTCTTTTAACATAATTAATTATGGAAAATGTGATAAAATGTGTACTTCTTTATATATATATATATATATATATTCTAGAGCAGTATGTTGGCCTATGTCCTCCAGGGGTAGTTTCTTACCTCTTAATCCAAGTCACTGGAGGAAGGATTTGTCTATCTTTACTTCTAATTAACACCAGAAATTTTTTAATGAGGTTAATTTAAATTGGCTTTCCATTGATGACAGGTAAGTGGATTAAGTAAAAGATATAGGCATTCCCTTCTCTACCTTTGTCTTATGCAAAGATTCTTATAATCTGCAAATCTTGTACCCTTTACCCTTATAAATGGTGCCCTAGGCTTTGTTTTAAAATGTTCCTGTATATAGCCAGTGATTATAGAAGACTGTGAATCATCTGACTTACTAGAGAATTAAAATATTGTTCATTTGCCTCCAATAAATCATAATGCAAGATATTGTCAGCCACATGGGGCAGAAAGTTGGAACCCCTCATCCAACAGAACAAGGGTGGGAGAGTTTAGACCGTTTATGCACAGATATCTATGTGTAGCATAATTTGTATTTTCTTGGTGACTTGACAACAAAATTGTAGGTTAACTATATTCCTTACCTAATTCTAATAATTGGTAGCCACGTATATTTACTATAAATAACCTACTATATATGTATTAACACACTGGATTAGGTTAGTTTACATCCAAAAATATCAATATACAATAGAAGTTGCAAAAAAAGTAATAATAAAGCTAGGTATTTTTACTTAATAGGGAATCATAGTTGAGAAATAGTCATGAAACTGATGTTTAAAGGATAATGTTCATAATATTATGGATGGCTTACTATTGGTCAGGAGAGGACTATAAAAAAAGATTAATTACATCCTTAGTAATGTAGGGATAAAGAGTACAAGATGGATGAAGCATAATGGGTCTATTCTAAGAGCTGTTTTTACTAGTGAGTCCTTGCAAAGTACTTAGAATATCCATTTCTTCTTTTTTCCTTTTTTTTTTCTTTCCTTTTCCATTGCTCATGCTGAATCAGAAGTACAGGATATTTACTCTAACATCACCAGTCAAAATAGTTCGGATTTAGGTATGGGCGAGACCGTAATTACAGAAGACTTACAAACTTAAGTACCTAAATTGGTCAAATTCACAGCAAACTCCAAAGACATCTTAAGAAATGTGAGCAAGCAGAATCAAGACAGTAGCTAGCAACAAACCATAAAACTTCTAACACTCAGAGTACTACTAGATGACTGGATGTCTTAAGTACAAATGAGGTTGTAGGACAGCGAAGTGAAATAAAGCATTGAAATTAACTTAGGTAAACTGACAGAGATCACAGACCTTGAATACTGCTCTTCCATAACACATGATAAAAATGTTTTAGTTGTTCTTTAGTCTTCTCTTAGGAAAATCTAGAAAAAGAGTTGCAATGTGAGTCAACGACAGAACACTGAAATTGATTCATATTTCACACAGATCTGCAGAACCGTGGGTCTAGATTGCAACTCTTAGCCACTAGCTAGCTTTGCCTGTATTTCCATGATAGGCTCTGTCTTCACTTTTTAAAATACTAACAGGCTTCTTGTGGGTGGGATCAAATGACTGCCCCTCTCCCTTCACCTGTGAAATTTCAGAGCCTATCTGAAAAGGGCCATTGTTTCCCAGGAATGCCAGGCCTAGTCCAGGAAAGAAAGTCTTCATTTCAACAGGAATTTGGAGCCTGCCTGAGGAAGGCCAGCCAGTTATTTGGTGAAAACTGGCAATTCATTCAAGTTCTGAACAGTTACTATCCCAGCCTTACTCTCAACTCCTGAGCTTTATGACAAATGTTTTTATTCCTCAAATCATAGGGATGCAGGCATAAGAGTGTGTGTTTGTATATGTATGTATGTGTGTATGAGAGAGAACATCTGTGTGTCTCTGTGTGTGTGTGTGTGTGTGTGTGTGTGACAGCAGAAAGAAGGATGTATGTAGTACAGTGTGTACCCAGGCAGCGAGCTGATGAAGGAAACCTCTCTCCTCAAACAGTGTGCTGCAGCCATGAGTATGAGACATAGGTTCCTCTGTTTCAACTTCTGCCCCTACATTTACAGCACTTGAGTGCATTCATGTGAATAAGCTCATATGTTTAACAAGCATTTTGAAATAGGTTCCCAATAAAATATATTTGTACAAGAATACAAAACAAAGATACAGTACGTGCATTCAAGACTTAGACAGAAAGCTCTTGTCTGAAGCACATTAGAAATAATTTCTAAAGCAAAATGAGGACTAGAGGCCAAAAGAATACATTGCTCTAAAAAGTATTAAAAAAAAAAAAACTTTCTTACAGAAGTACAGAGTCAAATCTTTCTTGTTTGAGGATACAGAGACTTACTATAAGTTTTACTATCTAAAGTTCCTACTCTCACATTTTCTATGAAATGTCTCAAAAAATTTCCAACATTTATTCATTCTACAAAGCTATTTAAGTTCACAATATCCTCACTAGGAAAATCTACCTCTGCTTCTCAAAAATTGCAAAATATTACTCAAGCAATCATATGATAAGAAAAATTTTTAAAAATAATAATGTCAATGAACTTGAATGCAAACATTTGCCCTTATGTGTGTTTATTAGCAGAGAAGTAGCAATGCCAATAGACCTTCAGGGAGGCTCTGGAGAGCTTTTTTTTTTTTTTTCAAGATTAGGATAAGCAGCTATGAATATGGGTTGATATAATTTGTTTTACTAAATATTTAAATATTTTGGAAAGCTTTGCTTGATACATCACAGATTTCATCTTTCATTTAACAATGAAGGATCATTAATTTATGGTAAAATTACCACACAATTATTTTCCAAAGAAAATACTCTAAAATTAGAAAATAGAGTGAAGCAGGGACTAATCAAGTCAAAAATGACATATTTTCCTTTGCTTCTCCTTCATCAGATGTTTCCTGTGATCTTGTGGAAAACCTGATGTTGTAACATTATTAGTTTCTGGACTTTAGGAAAGATGGTGCACAAAAGGAAGCTTGTCCTTTTGAGACCTGGTTTTGAATCAGTTACAGACAGAAAAATACTCTTTTGTGGCTGCTAAAGTTCAGGAATGAATTCTGGCAGTCTTACCCAATTCCCTAAAGCAGAGTCCACATTACCAACATCTAATTGGCAGGCTTTGCTTGTAACTCCCACTAGGGCCGGGGTAATGAATGGATTTAGTGAAGGTGTCCTGAGTCATCTGTAGGGTGGCTGGTCTGGGCACTGAGGCTCTTCCTTGTAACCTCCCCAGACATGTCACTCAAGAAAAAGAGAGAGGCCTATGTGCTTGTGAAACAGTGACATACTCAGCAGTTGCATTAAATTGTAGTTCCAAAGAAAACTCTTCATTTGATCAAAAAAAGCAAAGGAGTCAGAAAGAAAGTATAACTCTTGTTATACTGGATCACTTTGTTCCTTAATTTTTATTCCAAAATCTTTTTTATTAGATTTAACTATCCAGCTGACAATAACTGAATGGGACTTACTCCAGGTCTATGCCAGACTATTCTATAGGCAGTCAGGGAAGAAAGTTGGCCCATTTCTGCCTAAAAAGCAAAGACTCAAGTATGAACCAAAGTCAGATTCCTACTCTGACAAGGTGAGGTGCTGAGATTAACTTTATGGCCTTTCTTTCTTATCCCTTAGGGTTGCCATATGAGGATTTATTTTCGTTTACTAAGTAGATTTACTCCCTTGTTTGATAGGGACAATTTGTATATCCCATCTAGTTCAGTGTATCTCAATGGCATTAAATATTTATATTGAGTCACTTTTGTGTTATAATTCCTTAAATAATTTATGCCAAATTCATCCAAAATAATTATATCTGCTTCTGGCAAAGTTTTACCAAATCTAGCAACTAAGATTAAACACTGACCACATCAGTGATGACAACACTAAGATAGGTTAATAACAAAAACAAAAAGACAATCATGGCCTCCCCTGGCGGTACAGCGTTTGAGCGCTGGGCTGCGAAGCTGCCCGCAACCTCGGCAGCACCGGTTCAATTCCCGGGCGCCAGTGAAGGTCCCACATGGTGCAGCAGACTGCTCCTGCCGCACCTGCTGCTCCCCTCAGCAGTGTATTTCGTCAGTCTGCCTGTTCTGTTCCCTGCTCTGGCTATGGTGAATTCTCTCACTCCTCTGCACTTCTGACTGTACCCAGTGCTTGTATAAATAAATAAATAAATCTTAAAAAAAGACAATCATAACAAAATTAATGAATGATTTATTAGTGTTGGAGAACATAATCTCATTTTACACCAAGAAATTTAGGGTAAAATATCATTTATTTTCTTAGTGAACATTTCCAACACTGATTCCTCTTGAACTAATATTAACAAGGCATTGAAATCTGGAAGTCACACAGAATTATGTCATTAGATCATTTTCATTCTTTTTTTATATTTTTAAACCTCTCCCTTGTTTAAAATCAACAATTAACAAGTATATTATACTCTAATTTTTAGAATGACTACAAAGATAGAGTGACGTGTCAATAACAAAACCCACATTGAAAAGTTAGGTACTTTGAACTTTCTCATCACCTTACCAGGGTTTCCGCATCAGCAGTGTAAAAGACAACTCAGCAAAGTCTGAATGGAACCGAAAACAATGGCTCCTTCACAAGTGGGTCTTTAATTGATTACGGCTGTGTTTATAGAAGCAGAAGAGAATTTACACAAAATGACAGATTCCCTTCATTTTAAGATGGTTTTACTGACATTCATGTGGTTTCTCTGCTGACTAGTTCTGTTGTCTTTCCTCGCATTTACCCACCTGATTAGCATGCAAATGCATAAATATTAAAATGATTGCTTCATATCACTTTTTATTAGAATTATCACCTCAGTCTTTTTTAAAATGGGATCAAACTTACACTTTCGAAAACATAGCTCATGTTTAGAGAATCCAAACAAAGTCCGGTTTCTATCTCTCTTTGCCATATTTTCTTATATTACATATTCGAAAAAAACAGATAGAAAAATTTTTAGAACTGAATTTGACAAGGTTGCTCTTCATTCAATTTGTTTAAGAAACTGCAGAGATGGGAAGTTTTAAATCATATAACTTAGCTACCCTACCCAAGTTGCAAAATCTACTTTAGTCTTCTAATTATCTAAAAAAATCTGATTTTAAAGTTGTGTTACATTTTTCTAATGTCTTAATACAGTAGTGCTGTGGGCCTTCCTGTGATTTTGGGCAGAGAGAATTTAAGACATAACTATGTTAACCTGTTACTCCAAAAGACTTTTAATTTGTCTGCTAATAGTGACCTCTACAGGTCAAATGTAACAACAACATATCAGTAGTATCCTTGGGTAGTTGTTCTGGAGTCAAATTTCATTCAGTGAAATACAGTAGTATAATTCTTACATTAAGTTAAAAAAATATTAGAATGTCAATGCCGAGTTATACTATAAGAAGTTAAAACCCCTACAAAGCAACTATTTTTGTAAGTATCTGTGGACTCTAAAAACAAAGTTATACCTGCCAAAGTCTAAGCTTACTTGTTCAAAGAGAATAAATTTTGATAGCTTAGAAGCAGGAAAACTAAAACATATATTAATGTCAATCTTTTTGCTATGGAAAGTTAATAAGAAACATCATATTATGAATTTTTTTCCTAAAAGTTATGGGAACATAAAGACTTATATAAAAGAATTAATCTATGTTAGTTCAAAGCAGAGAACAGTATATTTTTTTCTCATTTACCATGTGCTTCTGTTTAAGACAACAGTGAAAATGTAGCTGTGGAACTTTCTTATTTTTATGATCAGGTTGTGCACATTGATTTATTAATAATTCATTGTTATAATTCATTGATTTTTAAATGGAAAAATACTCTATGAGTGCATAAAAGAGAAAATATCCCTGTTTGTAGTATGATAGCCTATACAAATAAACTTTGAAATGTTTCAACATTGCTTAACTTACATTTACCATTTTGAAATTTAAAGGAAAATCTCCCTCCTGACTTCAGTCAGTCAGAAAAAATTAATCAATCCAAAACAGACTTCCTAGTTTTATTTTCCTCCAGCAGAACTAGATGTTCCAATGAGTGCCTGAAAAGTATAAATGAATATAATGCAACTTTCTGACTCCAACATTTAATCCCTCCATCTGCTACCACTGTTGTTTATCGTACTGGGCCCTCAGGCTTACAGACATCTCTTTCTTTTCCTTATCCATGGTCCAATATTTCAAATATTTTCTTGCCAATATCCTATACCCCATACACTAATCAATTTTGTATTACAAGGCTAACAGAACCTGACCACCAAATGATGCCTTCCTATCTGCCATCTGTATGCTTAAGCTCAAGCAGAAGAGCTGAGCAATTTAAAAACATGCTTAAGATCAATTAAAAAAATCCCCAATAAAAGTCAGGAGTTTATCTTTTTTTTTAAAGATTTATTTTATTTATTTATACAAGAACTGGGGTACAGGCTGGATTCGTGGGAGGGTGAGAAGATTCACCAGAGACAGAGTGGGGAGCAGAACAGGCAGACTGATGAAATACACTGCTGAGGGGAGCAGCAGGCGCGACAGGAGAGGTCTGCTGCACCATATGGGACCCTCACCAGCCGGTTGGGATAGAACCTATGCTGCAGAGGCTGAGGACAGCTTCACAGTGCAGCGCTCAACCACCTGCGCCACCAGGGGAGGCCCGGGAGTATATCTTTAAAATAACAAAATACGTTCTGTTGACAAAGAACTGTTATTTTTAAATAATAAACTTGTGAAGTTGGGATTAAAAAAGGAATTATTTAAAAAAAAAATTCACTCCCAGCCAGAGCAATGATATAATAAAAAGAAATAAAAGGCAAAAAATTAGAAAGGAAGAAGTAAATGAACTCTATCAATGGCTTGGTATTTTATATATAAAACCCTAAACACCCCACAAAAAGTGTTAGGACTAACAAATTACTTCAGTAAAGTTGCAGGATACAAAATCAACAAACAAAAACAGCAGCATTTGTATACACTAATGATGAATGATCTAAAAGAGAAATTAAGAAAACAACTCATTTACAATTGCATCAAAAGAATAAAGTACCTAGAAATACATTCAGCCAAGGTGGTAAAATATCCCTACACTTTGAACTCATATGATACTGATGAAAGAGACTGGGGCCTCACCGGTGGTGCAGAAGGTTTAGCACAGCGCTCTGAAGCTGTCCACAGCCTCTGCAGTGCGGGTTTGATTCCCGGTTGGCCAGGGATTCCCACATAGCACAGTAGACCTCTCCTGTCTCACCTGCTGCACCCCTCAGTAGTGTTCTCAGTCAGTCTGCTTCTTCTGCTCCCCACTCTGTCTCTGGTGAATCCTCTCACCCTCCCATGCCTCTGGCCTGTACCCCAGCTATTGTATAAATAAAAAAATAAATATTAAAAAAAAGAGAGAGACTAAGAAAGATACAAATAAATGGAGAGATACCATGTTCAAGAATTTGAAGAATTAATATTATTAACATATACTTACTAGCCAAAGGAATTTACTGATTCAATGCAACATATGCTAAAATTCCAATAGTGCTTTATACAGAAATAGGATAAACAATAATAAAATTTGTATGGAATCTCAAGAACCCAAATAGCAAAAGCAATTTTTTGAAAGAACAGCTGGCAGTACCCTGCTTTATGATTTTAAACTAAATTGCAAAGCTATCGTAGTCAGAACAGTACGATAATGGCATATGTATCTGTGGAACAGCATAGAGAATTCAGAAATCTATGCATCAATGATTGATTAATTTATGACAAAGGAGTCAAGAATATACAATTGGGAAAAGCTAGTTTCATCAATAATTGATGTTGAGAAAAATGGACAGCCACATGCAAAAAAAAATGAAATTAGGCTATCATCCACATCAAAAATTAATCTAAAATGGATTAAAGACTTGGATGTAAGCTATAAAACCAAAATAAAATGAAGGAAAAAATACGTAAAAGAATTCTAAAAATTGGCTTCAATGATCTCTGGGCACCCAACTCCAGAAGTAAAGGAAACAAAAGCAAATACCAACAAATGAGAGTATATCAAATTAAAAAGCTTCTGCAGAGTGACAAGCTATCACTGAAATGACAAGACATCCTACTGCATGGCAGAAAATATTTTCACATTTATATCCCACAGTAGGCCAGTATCCAAGAACCCAGAACTCATACAACAAAACAAATAGAGAATAAATAACACAATTTTAAAAATGGGCAGGGGAGTTAAATAAACACTTCTTCAAATAACACATACACATGGCCAACAGGCACATGAACCCATAGATTTCATCCTCTCTTCCTTTGCACAACGAACAGGAATATTTTTAACTTGCCCCAAACTTCCTAGTTGAAAATAGAGATAGCCAGCCTCTTGGCATAGTACTACCAAGGGAAACAATGTCTACCAACTAGCTTGTAAATTGCATTTAATCAAAAGTTAACATATTCTACTACATATTTGTATTCCAACTCTTCATACAATTTGTACCCCTCACTGCAGTGAATGATCCTGTGTTCTTGTTGCCTCTCAGCATGGCAGCATTGGGAGCGACTGGACAGAGGAAAGATAACTCAAAGTCCAAGTAGTGAGAGCGACCTAGAGGGGATCACATTTCTGGAGATGCAGTTCCTTCCCCTCCCATCTACTGCCTCCAGTCTCATATTTATTTTGCATCAGATTAAGGGAAGGTGGGCAAGTATCTGGAACAATGTGTGTGGTGGGGATGCATATTGAAGATGCATAATAGTCTGGCACAAGCTAGGGGTGAGTAAATAGGGGCTGTTATTTGGGGGACTCCACTGTAGCTGCTGATCAAAGCATCCTATCTCTAGTCCCTGTTTACACTTAACTTCTTGTCAAGGTGGTCTAGCTGGTTATGCTAATTTGGCCATAATATCTGCCTGCTGTTTTCAGCAGATATCCTCATACCAAGACTTTTGTCCTGGTGAGAGGCCCCCTGCCTGTCTCTACATTTTAGCTTGACCAGCAGAAACTTTGGGTACCAAGCAAACACCTGAAAACAAGGGGAGCTGGGGAATCCACATGTTCTGAAGGAATATGATATACCACAACAATGTGCTAGCTCTTTCTAGATCTATAAGGCAAGTTAGTCTCACAGCAGAGTAAAGCTGTGTATGTTGCAAATTTCAAGAACTACCATCATTTTATCATCAATCTGCTAGGGGGAATGGTGGCAAAAAGTGAAAGGGGGGAATTGCTAGGGGGAAAAGGATGTCCTAAAGCTAATTCCATACAGGCTATGTGGACTCTACCCCTACCCCAGGTCAAAGCCAAAGACATTGGGAACTCCAAATCCCATCACCACCAAAGGGAAGGTGGCTGGGACCTGAGGGTGGGGTTAAACAGCCAGGTTGATATAAAGCCAGACACGTGGGCTTGGGGGGGGGGTTCCCCCATTTTGGCTCTCCGCCAGCTAGCAGCTTCCGGCCAGCTCTGAGAGTGACTTTGGGTTTCCAGGTTGGCGGATCGGTAGGAAGCATTAAAGACTTTATTTCCCTATTTTCTCCCTGAGTTGTACATTTTTCTTATTTCCTTTTCCCTTGTAAATAAACCTTTTATTAACCTTTTGTATGTGTCTGCAGTGGAGTATTCATAAGTCCCTTTTAAGCTCGCGGGTGAGGACCCACAGCCAGGCAACCCGTTCAATATCGGGATTGCCCTATAACAAAACCTTTGTTCTTTTCTGTCTAAGCTCCTGAAAATATCTAGCAATGTTGAATTAGAATTCAATTGGGGGCCGCTCCGGTGATGCAGCGGGTTGAGCACAGCACCGTGAAGCTGTCCACAGCCTCTGTAGAGCCGGTTCAATTCCTAGCAGGTAAGGGAGATTCCCACATGGCTTGGCAGACCTCTCCTCGCCAGCTGCTCCCCTCAGCAGTGTATTTTAGTCCTTCTGCCTGCTCTGCTCCCTGATATGTCTCTGGTGAATTCTCTCACCCTCCTGTGCCTCTGGCCTGTACCCCAGTGCTTGTATAAATAAATAAATCTTTAAAAAAAATTAAAAAAATAATTCAATTGGACTCCTTCACCTCCATTGTAAAGGGAATTAACTATACTTTTCTAGAGAAAGACAAGATCTTGAAATTTATCCATTTTACAAAATATCCCTTTAATTTTTTCCTCCATTTTAAAAAGTTCAACTTCAATACTACATTTTCAAAATAAGCTGCAAAGATACAGTCAAAACACAACATGATTTTTAAAGTATCTAAACAATTTACAAAAAATTGAGGTTAGAGATTAAAAAGAAAAAAGAATGTTCTGTTAAAACTTTTATCTCAAATTGAAATCTTTAACAATTGGCCTTAACAAACTCAGTAATACTGTTATTAATAAACTGAATGAGGAAACATTCTCCAGGACTTTGGTTTACAACTACACTTTAAGTACAACTTTTTCAGTGATGCTTTGTTTTATCTAATAATCTGTTATAGGACAGGGAGAGGGGCAGCCCAAACCCAGCAAACCTGCCTATTCTAAATGGGTTCTGCCATCCGCCGCATCAACACAAAACATAGGAAACTTTAATGGGAAGGAACTTTAATAAAACAAGGAAACAATACAGGTAAGGCAAAGAGTCTAGTTTCTAAATGAAGCACCCAAAGTTACCCATCCCCTCGTGGGTAAAAGTCCATCCATATGGGATTGGCCCAGAGCAAGGCCCCAAAGCCTGCCACAAGTCTAAAGCATCTTCCAGTGGAGACCCACAGAAAAGGGTCACAAACAACCGGACAAGCCCGGAAGGAAAAGAGCAAAATCAACATCAAGATAAAAACTGCCATTGTCACCTCCCCACGGGTCTCACCCACATCTGTGTCACCCAGTCCACGACCAAAAGACAAGCGCAGTTTCTTCACGTGTCTCTAGGCTCCATGTGCCTCCTCCAGGTCTCCTGGCTCCATCCTGCTTCCTTCCTTAGTCTCTTCTGCAGCTTCTTCTCTTCCTGCTCAGCTCCACCCTCCCTTGGGTGGGGCAGGGAACCTCCCCCTTTCCTGGGGACCACCCTGTTGCAATCCCCCCTTTTAATTTTTATTCCACCATATCTATGGCGGCACAGATCTCATGGTGCAATCTTAGGAGACAGTCTTTTTTCAGGGTTACAATGTGTGTAAGAGAAGCAACAATTAGTCAGCAGCATTGTCCATGAATGTCCAGTATGACAGTTTTTCATTACTTGAAAATAGTCCATTATCCAAGCCAAAAGAAAAAAAATCTTAAAATTGGTTCAACTTATGCAAAAACGAATTTTCTCAACCTCGATCCGAAACTTTAACAGCATAGCAAAAGTTTGCAAATTAAATGTACTTTTAAACCATTTTTCCTATTTTATAAATCAGAAGAAATATGTAGAGCAAACTCCAGTTCATTTATCTATTGACACATTCAAGTATATTTATATGCACAGTATCATGCTATTAGTTATGAGAAAATAAATATATATATTTAAAATATAAAGAAAAGGCAAAAAGATAAAAATTTAAGTCAAATGATACAAAATGTGATTAAGTATCACTTTAAGGACAAGGTATGCCTTCAGAATAAAAAGATCTTATCATCTGCATTGCATTTTACTATTTAAACTAGTTGCAATTAGGTTTGACTTAAATATCAGAGATCCAATTTAGGTGACCTAAGGCAAAAGCACTCCATTTTTTAAACATGTGACTTTCAAGGGCATAATAGAAAATGTCTTCATTCCTTTTAACAAGAAGAACAAGAAGCACAGAGGATCACATGTGGGAGGTTTTAATGGGCCCTACCTGGAAGGCGCACAGATAACCTTCATATTCCACTGGTTAAATTCAGTAGCATGAGCACTTTTAACTGCAAAGGAAACTGGAAATGGTTTATTCTCAGTTGAAAAAGAAGAAGATTAGGAAGAATAATGTAAAATATATATAAAAATTAAATTAAATTAAAAAAGAAAAAGAAGAGGGCCTGATTTGGGCGAACACTTAGAAGTTTATCACTTTTTCTCAGAGATTTTTTTTTGTTCATTAAATTTTTTGTGGAATTAAAATATGGGTACTTTAACAAGTCCTGATACATGGTAAGAGCTCAATAAATTTCTGCTTTAATTTTCAATTAATTCCCCAAATATAAATTATTGCCCTTTAACTAGGTAAAAATCTTATTAAAAGCATCTTAAATAAATAAAAATAGTATTTATCCTATTTCCTTATGCCTCCCCTGAATATAGTACTCTAATCTATAGTGGCTAATTGAAAAGATCTTGTGATCTAAATATTAATTTAACTTTGCATGAAATTTCTTCACTGCCATTGAATATATTATCATCCAATTATATGATTAACTACTCTAAACATGAAAAATATCTCATATTGCAGTTACATATACATTTTATGATACAATGGGAATAAACAGATTAAACATTGTATTTTTAACAAACACAACAGGAGTATAATTCATTTTCCACTCTCTGATATTTCTATATCAGAATCTAGAATAAGGGGCCTCCATGGTGGCCTAGGATTTAGGTATCAGCCCTATCACCTATGTGGCCTGAGGTGGATCCCCAGCTAGGGAGCTAACCCACATGGCAAAGCAGACCTCTCCTATTTCGCCCACTACTACCCTCAGCAGTGTATTTCAGTAGATCTGCCTGTTCTGCTCTCCTCTCTGTCTCTGGTGAATCCTCTCACCCACCTCTGGCCTATTCCCCAGTTCTTCAATGCAAAAACAAAATATAAAAAAATGTAAAAAAAAAAAAAAAAGAATCTAGAAAAAAAAAAAAAAAAAGCCAGAACCTTTTGAGTGAGACAAGATTGTGCAAAGGGAATCCATGAGAAATTTTTCCCTGTTAAACTGAATTTGCAATTGATAATAGCAAACTTAAAAAGCTCCATTTACTTAAATGTTTATCTTGTTAACTATTACTGTCCTTGGAGCTAGTGATTAAACAATTCTTCCAGGCAGCAGTTCAATATGGAAATTAGTGCAACTAACTATAACTTTTTTATCCTAGTAAAAAGTACATGATTATAAAAGTTTTTACATTGTACTCTGAAATCACAAACCATTAACTGTCTCAGCATGCTACTAAGTGGTGCATTCTAATTCAGAATGTGGCTCTCTAATGAGTTCTTAAATGAACTTAAATAAATTGAATGGCATCTAAGGGTATTTGGTAAACACAATATCTGAGGGATATTATTAAATATAAAAGAACATGTATAGCAATCACTAAATGAAGAAACAAAAAATGATTTTTTATATTGAAATATAAGTGACATACAACATTATATCAGTTTCAGGTATACAACATAATGATCTGATATATGCATGGAATGTGAAATGGTCACCACAGTAAGTCTAGTTAACAACCATCACCATATAGTCATCTTTTTTTCTTGTGTTGAGGGTGTTTAATATCTACTCTTTTAGTACCTTTCAAATATGCAACCGAGTATTTTTAAATATAGTCACCATGTTATATATTATATATCCAGGACTCAGTTGTTTTAAAACTGGAAGTTTGTACCTTTTGGCCACCTTCATCCATTTTGTTTACACTGATCCCTGCCTTTTTCAACCACTAATGTGCAGAAATGAATTTTCTGAAGCTATGAAAACACAGCAAGAAATTTGAAATTGTAATGTTAAAGAATCAACCATGACATTTTTAAAAAGTAGTCTCACTATTCAACAAAATGGATAACATTTGATGTTGAGTAAAAGTAAAGAAAATCTGATTAAGATGACAATTTTTATCATCTGTCAATGCCTTTCATTCAAAGACCACCAGTAACACCTACAGTTGAACAAGTTAGGTTTGCTACCTGGTTTGATGAGAGAGAATATATACTATAGAGAAAAATAGGACTTTTTAAGCAATGGGATGTTAGAAAAGATTTAATATAGGACTTGGAATTTGGTTGGATGATTTTAGAGAGGTGCCCTGAATTGAGTTCTGTCAGAAGATAATTTATAACTAGCTGAGCTGGGTGTCTCAAGTTTTATTTATAGGAAATAGGATAGGTAGACTATAAAAGTGACAGTCACTCATATTAACTAGAAGGAGGAAAGTGTTTGCTGTCTTGTGGCTTCTGTAAGTGTTCATGTTTTGCTTGTGTTCAGACATGATTATGTGGGCTTATTTAATCACTGGGTACCCTTATCTGATGTTGGTGATTTGTGAAATTATTCTATGCTCAACAAGATAACAACAACACTTAGCTGTGAGTGTCAGGTCACACTCACATGATATGGGGACACCAAATTCTGGCTGATAGTATCAGGCCTTCTTCCAAATGTTAGGCACTGTCATTCTTCTCAGTATTCACTTATGAGAACAATTAATTGCTTTTAACATAGTAAACATGCACAGGGTACTTGTTTTTCCTGAATTCGGTACGATGTCATTTGTATTGAAACCAATATTTCACAGAATAAACAATATGCCAGGAGTAGACGCAATATTAATTTTACCATGCTTAACGTTTTATTATAACTAATGATGTGATCTTAAAAAAAGGTGTGCATGACAAAAACAAGGCTGAAGTAAGAACGGGATTTTTAAAATTTACTTCAGAGAATCAAGGTTTAGATAAAGTAGAAATTAAAAAAGTAAATAGGGTAGAAATAGTGAATGGCTAACAAGTATCAGCTTACTACAAAGTAGTATTAATTAACATTTTGTGTGCTTACAATGGGTCAAGTAATTGACATGTATTAACTCATTAACCTCTTGTAATAACATGAGATGGGGTCCAGAATTGTCCCTAGTTTACTGATGAGGAAAAAGATTGTATAATTTGCATAAATCATTCAAGCTAATATATAACAGAAACAGATCTGTGCTATGGATCCATGTTTGTCTGACTTTGGCAAGCTTGGAGAACATTCCTTTTTGTCCCATCAGATTGAAAGCAGTCATTATTAGTCATATCATCATCATCACCATGACCAATACCATCAACATTTCTTATTTTCCTTAGAGTATTGTAAAAGTATCCCTACCCCCTACAAAAAGGAAATCGCAAAAAGGTATTTTAGTGAATTAAAAAAAAAAAAGAAAAAAAAGATACTTGTTTATTTGAGTAGTGTCTTAACCAAACACCTTATCCAAAAATTAGTGCTAGGTCCGAGATATCTTTACACAATTAAGCCTCAGTAATTTGAATTCCCACTTACATAAACACTGGTCAACACAAGGTATGTGCTTGTTCCTTTAGTACTTTAAATTAACATTTTGAACACTTTTAACTTTTTGGGTTCTGTAAAAGCACATTTTAAAGGTATTTTTGGCAGGTGCTTTGACCAGCTTCACTGAATCTATTCATTAGTACAAGGGAGCATTTTTCACTGGTTACAGACCAATCCTAAGGTAAAACTTACCAGGTAAACATTCCTGCTTATTTTTCATGGTACATTATTTGATTTATGGTTGAGTTGGCTTACTATACACAATAGTTTTGTTTGATAGATAAATTAAATAATAAATAAGGGCTATACAGATGGCTAGTAATATTAAGGACAATGTAGCACTGTGAAGTTCTAAATAAAGTGAATTACAAGTTGTACAGCTATATTGCAATTTTCATCACCATCATCATTAATGTCATCATTTTACTTTCATGTGGAATAAGTTTCTCCTAGAAAATGAATATGCACATATTTTATATTTAGTGACTATTTTGATTAGGCCCCTTAATTAGTCGAGGTTCTCCAAAGCAGAAGGAATAGAATGTGAATACATAAAGAGATTGAATTTAATAAATCAGCTTACCTGATTATAGAGGCTGTCAAGTCAAAATCTGTAGGGTGGACCAGCAGACTGGAGACTCAGGAGAGAGTCAATGCTTCATTTCACATCCAGAGGCCTTCTGCTGCAGAATTCCCTCTTCTCATGTGAAGGTCAGTCTTTTGATCAAGGCTTCAATTGATAGAATAAGACCCATTAAAGTTATTGTGAGAAATCGTTTTACTCAAGTAAAACCAATTTAAACATTAGTTTCATCCAAATATTCCCTCATAGAAACATCTAGAATAATGTTTCACCACATATCTGTTTGATATGGGTCAACATGGCCCAACCAAATTGACATGTAAAACTAGTCATCACACCCTTTCCTTAATTGTAATCCAGTTTAGTGTAATTTTAAAAATTGGACTGGAAAGACATATATGTGAGAGAAAGTTGGGTACAAGTCACTACCAGGAATGCTCACACCCCCCTCAATCACTCTAGCTATGCTGGATAAATACATTGGGTGCAATATATGCCACCTGCCTGTCTAACTTCCACCCAACCCTACAGCCTCTGTCCCTACTTGGAGGAGCCATCGATAATAGTACATCTTTGAGTATATTTTTAAAATGAAGGCAAACAAGAGTCCCATACTTCTCTCTTCTCATCTTCCTCTCCTTTCTTTTGCTTCTCTCCTTTCCACTCTTCTTGGAGATCCCCCAGTGTGAAGACTACCCTCATTTTTCCTATGCCTTAGTGAGTAATAAACCTTAGAATTACTTGTGATCATAGGCTCTCCTAAGGGAGAGAATGCAGAGGGGGAAGGGCAAAAACCTCTCCAAACTTCTAACATGATCACTTCAAGGCAGGTGAGTTCAAAGGGTAAAATTTCTGGTTTCTTACTCAATGCACAAGTGTATTAATTCACATACTTTTGCAATGAAAAAACATTTAAAGATAAGGCTGTCTAATTAAATTTACTCAGATGAATCTAATATACACTGTGCATTTTTATGCCATGTATTTTACATATAGTGTTGCCAATGTCTTAAACAAAACAGATACATATTTTCACAGAAGTTAAAGGTCTATGATGGGATGGCAGCTGTGTCATACAAAGTAGTCAGAGAGTCAGTCTCCTTCTATCTTGTGGTTTGTTGACCTTGAGGTCCCTAGAGAGCTCACTATCACTTTCAGAAATTCTAGTTAGTGGTCAAAAGGAAAGAAGGAAGAGGCAAAAGAAAAGGTACAAGTGGCAGAGAATTTTTCTGTTCACATCCCATCATCCAAGATATGAACACTACTATTTTGAAAAGAAACTGGGAGCCATCTTTTATAATCCACACAATGTTGTATCTGGTACTATAAGGAAGAAAATGGATGACACCAATCTAAACTTCAGTGTATTATACAGATATGTATGTGTATAAATGTATGCATACATGTATAATATACACATATTTAGAGGAAAAATTAGATTAGTCTGATTTATAGCTTATTAGTTAAACTTGTTACAATCCATCTGTTATTATGATGCTATAATTCAACTCTGTCAGTTAGGATTTGCTTTATTATAAGGCATACAAGGTTTGTTGTAATTGATTATGAAAATTTTAAGCACTGGAAAATTTCTCTGATTCATCAAATAAACTGTGTGATTTATTCATTAATTAGTCATATAAAAGATCTGTTCATGGATTAGTATCAGCAATTGGCACAGGTGTGCTTATAACAAACCACACCAGCACTCTGAGGCATAAAACAACAATCATTTATTGCTCACATATCTGTGCTGGCTGGAGGTTGGCTGATTTAGTCAGAAATTGGCTCCAAGTTATGTTAGATTCAAGCCTGCCTTGTATGTCTTTCTTGGATCAGTGAGCATGCCTCCTGCCCTGCCTCTGACATTGCTTGCAAAGAGCACTGCCGGCCTAGCCTGGTGTCTCCAAAACAGCTGGTTGATTTTGGTTTATGCCAATTAAAAAAAAAAAAAACAAAAAGGCCAACAACTCACAGAGAACTCTAACACTGGAGTCTCTGATACTACCTCCTGGTGAACCATGGTGAAGGCACCACTGACAAGTGTTAACCATCACTGTTGACAGGTGACCGACATTCTGCGTTTGACCATCATTGAGACCCATCCAGTCCACTGCTTCTAATCATCCAGCACCACTTCCCAGTGCTGTTGCCTCTGTTGCTGCCTGGTCTGATGTCTGGTGCTGTCAGTACAGCCTTCAGACTGTTGTGGGTTGCTGTAGTATCACCTCAGTGGCCCCACCTTTGAGAACCTCCAGCTGTCACTGTGAGTTAGACCCTGGTGCACAGCTAACTGCTGAGCCAGCAGCTACAGGTACTCACTGACGGGGAAAGCACCTTCTTGCACAAGCGGCCTTTTGGATGGGACTACTGGACACTGTGGATACTATCTGGGGTGAAACAGCCAGCCACTTGTGGCCTTAGAAACTCTTTTTTTCCCTACTCTCCTGTATATTAAATAAATCCCATTTCTTGTTCCCAGAGCCTGAGTGGTCTTGCAATTGTTAGCCCAGGGGTAAAAACCCACACCTGCCCCCAACCACAGACTTTTGGCACTGTGTTAGGCCTACCATACAATTTTTAAAAATCAACAAAAACCCCATTTTGTACAAATACTGATCTAGCTACATTTATATCATAAAAAAATACATAAAACCCATAGATACATAAAAATATGTGCTTGGTCCATTTCATGTGACAGGCACTATGATGTGGTTATATACATTAATATATGCTATTAATATAAAACACAAATTCCTAAGCATTGGAAGTTTACCAACATTTCTTTAGTATTTAAATATGTGAATAGATGAATTAAATCCTTCATTAAATTCTCAATACCAATTTGGTGGATTCTTTATTTTGTTAAACATAGTCAATATAGTCTTCAGTCTTGTAGACTGGCTTTATTAAAGTTAAGAATAATGATGGTCAACAGTAACTAAAAGGATTTATGTATGCATGTTTAAGTTCCACAGTAAATTAAGACTTTCCCTTTGTATCATGAGGGAAGTTTGTTAAAGCAGATTCTGAGGTCTTACTCCAAGAGAGAGTCTGGTGTTGTAAGCTCTAAATATTTAATAGAAATAGTATCATTCAATCTATATTATTAAAAAGCAGTTGGATAAAACACATAGTCTTAGGACACACTTCGAGAAACATTGGTTTTGGGTTTAGAAACTCAAGAGAAAGAAATTAAGCAGTAGGAAACAGTGGACAAAATAGTGCATAATTCTTGACTTTATTTTTCTACTAAGTACTTTGAACATAAAATTAAAAATGTACCAAGTGAATATGTTTAAGGCAGATTTGAACCAGGTAATTAAGATGCAGATTATTTTTAATTTCATTAGCATTTGAAGTAATTCTGTGGATATTGAGTAGAATTTTCTAATTGGAAAAGTCATGATATATCCTTTTCATACTTTCCTTGATTTTAACTTAGTAGTAAAAAGAATTGTTTTCTTATTCTTCTATTATTAAGAAGTTTTGAGTCTCAGGACTGATAGTTCTAATGTCAATTCCTTTCTAATAGATTCAATTTGCTACAAAAAATTAGTATAGTTGGACAAACCATGAGGACTTTTAGCCCTCTTGCTGTAGAATTCTGTAGTAGTAGCGAGTTGTGAACAAAATTCTGAAATTGAGATAGTTGATGTGAAAATCTGGTGATTACTTAGTGAAATATGTAAACCCCAATTTGACTGCATAAGCCAGTGTAAAATTTAACTGCACTATGTAAAATGTAAAAGTTATAACAAGGCAGCAATAACCAGAAGATATTAAATTACAGAAAAAGTGAACACTCATTCATAAAATAATGTTAGCTAACAATCACTGAGTTCTTACACTTTACATACATTATTTCATTAAATCCCCACAGAAATTCTTAAGTTTCACATTATAATTATTTCAGAGAGGAGGGTCAGTGAAGTTAAATAATTTCCCAAGATCACATAACTATTAATAAGAGCTTTTCCATACCCATTTATGCATATCTTTAGCTTAATATCTTGAACATAAATCTTCTCTTCCTCAGTTATCAAATATTTTTAAGTAACAATAATTCATACTTTTTTTACTATAATACCCTTAATTTTCTTCAATTATTCACTGGATATTAACTGAACGACTGCAAGATATTAGAAATTATCCTAGGAATTGGATACATAGACATGTTTTAGACTTAATAGATTTAATAAATATGCACAGATTGACTGACTGATAGTACTGAGCCTTCCCATGCTTCCCCTTCGAATTTTTATTTCTCTACTATTTGCTTATAACAGAAAACTGTGGTTCATAGAGTCTTTCATAACTAAAGATATGTCTAAATAAAGGACTAGCAAAAACACCTACAAATAAACTAAATCCAAATTCCTTCAGTTGCAAGTAACAGGAAATGCAACAAAGTTGGATGCCTCAAAAAGGAGGGAAGCTGGCTAACATGAAGGAACAATAATACCCAGGTCACAAACAAAATTGCACTGTGCTCCATACTCAGGTGCTATTCCATTTATTAAGTACTGATATTAGGCCATGTTCCTCCAATAAAAAACTGCTTTGCTATTCCCAAGCCATTCATTATTATATCAAGTCGAATGCTGAAGAAGGGATCCACCCTGACCTTTACAGCAAAAGTCCTGACATGTACTATGACTGGACTGGCTCTTCTGCTCACCCTTCATACAAGCTCAGTGGTCAGAGCATGACTGTTTCAAGCCAATGAGCCTCAAACCTCATGACTAAGAAATGTTGGGGTGGAGAGCAACTACTCCATGTGTGGCATAAGCTTAAGATTGAGTAGATTTTTAACACCTACTTTGAGTGTTAAAAAACTTGTGCAAATATTTTTTTTACATAGAATATATCACCTATCTAAGTAAATCTAGATGTTTGTGGCATTACTGAATAATTTTACTGATTAAAATCATTAATTTAGCAAATACTGACTAAATTCTATCCTATTAGTTATGTAACATGGTAAATATTACTCAGAAGACAGTAAGATACTGCTTTTGATCTTAAGAACAAGCAATTTTCTGACGTAAAGCTGTAATAAACAATCTAGCTAGATCTATCTAAATTATCTATCTTAAACAACTAAAGCTTTTTAAAAGTTGATAGAAGCAGAACAAATCTTAAAGCTAGTGTTTCTAGCTCTAAGTGGAGCTAGAAGTGGAGAAAAGCTACTTTAACTTGATTTTTGATGATGAAAAAGATCCTATTGTGGAATGTTCTAAAAGTTTAAAGTTTAAAATGGAGTTAATTGTCATATATAATATTGTAAATGCTTTCTGTACTGTGAGAGGCTCTGCATTAATGTCAATTGTTTCCTTAATGAAAATGGATCTTTGCTTAATTTGGAATAAGACAATTTCTCTGAGAACTATTTTGGGGAGGTGTGATAACTGTCTAGTGTCTGCCTATCTTAATCACAGAGAATAGATCAAAACAGTCAATAAGCAAGAATAAAAATACTGACTTCAAACAGATGGAGAACCCATAGGGACAGGACAACAAATGCCAAGGCCATCCTGGAGAGCTCAGCAGTAACTTCCTCACATGGGATTTTTCTACACTGGGAAATTTGGCAAACTGGAAGCATGATTATGTCCTGGTAGATGTGCCTTGTTATACATTCCCTCATGGGTGTTTTCTATAACAACACCCACTCATGTTAGTAAAAATCAAGATTTTCCCAAAGTGAGTTGGTCTTCCAACTGTCAGTCATCTTGGAAGGAAGGAGATTCAAATGAATATTAAGGTCTGGAAATTGAGACCTGAGTACCTAGGAAAACTGACTTCTCAAGGGATTCCCTTTAAAATGAGAGCTGATTGCTGTAATTGGAAACTAAACAGAGAGGTGCCCAATAGGTAGGTATCCGCCTAGCCCCACTGAGTGCTTAACCATGTAGTCTGGGAGGATTCATCTCTACTTTTGAGATTTAAGTAGCTATTAAAAATATATCGCAACTCTCTTATTATCCAGTCTTAAATAATGTATAGTTAAATGCTAAGTTAAAGAAGGAGGAGGAGTATTTAAGAAGTTTATAGCCATTTTTAAAGCACTGTTGCCAAAATTGGCAGAGATGAGGAATTTGAAACCAAGGTAGGGGGTGAAGATGGCAATCAGCAATCCAGACAAATCTGTAGGATATATAAGCATTTTGGAGACTAGCACAGTGTCTTAGAATGAAGATTGTTTTGCAGACTAGACTTTCTCAAATTATACAGGAGGTCATATGACTGTTTGAAGAAGTATAAAGCAATAGGTAGATATAATGATACACTTTAACAGGCTTTAAATAGGTAGAATTATATTTTTAGGCATAATTGGGAAGTGAGGTTAATAGATATTCATTTCATTATTTTCAGGTTTTATAATATTCATCTTACATATATTCCTTTAATATCTATTTTAAAATAAAATAAAATAATAAAGGGATTGGTTAAGTCCATGTATTAGAATCCTATAACACATGCTTTAAGAAATAATGTATAATCATGCTAAAAGATATTTGCAATACATTACTAAAATTTATAAAGCAATATGAATATTAATCAATTTTTACAAGCATGTGTGTATAAATAGATAAAGGAGTGGAAGAAATTATACTAAATTGTTAAATGAATTTATCAATACTTGATAGTTTTTTTTCTTTTGTTTGTTAATTGGTACAGAATTTCAACAATAAATATGTATTACTTTTGGAAAACACTGACACATTAATTTCAACTAAGTTACAGTTGTGACTAAATCTGGGATATTTGTGGGGCAGTAATATAGACAAAAATCACTATGAGAATGTCTTTTCACTACAATGGCTCAACTCACGAATCCTCTCCAAGGTATAAAATGAAATAAAAAGTTGATAATGGGGTAGAGGAAATCGAGAGGTGGTAAAGGTAAACATGAGGTCAGAATTTATACTGCAAGTTTTCCCATGATATAAGAAGTCATGTCACTGAATTTCGTTTCTACTCTGAATTGTTAACCTGAGAAATACTATCAGTGTGTCTGAATCCCGGCCCACATTGCTGTGGTAGCAAGGTTTGGGTTCACCTAAAAAAAATGATGTTAACAATTAAATAATTTATATGTCTCTCATCATAACCCATTCTTATTAAGTAGCGAATTAAACAATAGATAATCACCTTCTTATACGGCAGGGAGAAGGAAGTAAAAAATATCTTACCTTTAGCAGTTGAAAGAAAATTAAGCACATCTCTTTCTGTTAGCCAATAATTATTACATCATGGCACAAAGGGAAAAAGAATATAAAGAAGTACTCTATTTTTCTAAGTCACTCTTTCAGTAGTCATTTTTAGAAAATAAAAAAATAATTATACTTTCTAGATGTTATTATGAAAACTGTCATTACTGTCTGAAAATACTATTATTCATTTTTACATGTTTGCATTTTAAATATATTTTGGTAAACTTTAATTTACCAAAGCATACACACACATTTAATTGATTTTTTTTTAAGATTTATGTATTTATGCATACAAGAGCTGGGGTGCAGGCCAGAGGTGCAAGGGGTGACAGGATTCACCAGAAACAGAGTGGGGAGTAAAAAGGTGGATCCCCTGAAATATACTGCTGAGGGGAGTAGCGGGCAAGACAGGAGAGGTCTGCTGTGCCATGTGTGTCAGCTCCCTGGCTGGGGCTTGAACTCGTGGCTGCAATGGGTGCTGAGAATTAACCCCTTGTGCCACAAGGGAGACTCCTAATTGATTTTAATAAGAGATATTTACAAGATTAATTCTCAGAATCCAAAAAATTTGATCACTTAGAGATTATTTGTCTAACTTTAGACTCTTCAACACTTAATTTTCTTTCTTTTATCCCAGTTGCCTAACATTTTCTTTTCTCTAAATGTTAAGTATACTGAGTTAGAAGAGAAAATGATATGCTTCATATCAATTTTGAGTGATGAATAATCAGGAAAAAAGACTAATTTCTAGCTCAAGAATGAGAAATGGCAAGTATACTTTATAGAAGAATTTACGTCCAGCTAAAATCATAGTGGACTTTGGAATCAGCCGCAATAGGGTTTGAGGATGAAAGAAACAGGAAACTCTTGTTAACAATGAGGACCATACAAGACCTTTCTAAATATTGTTTGATAGAAATTTATGGTTAAATTAGCAAAGAGTTAGAGGAATGACTGAAATGCTAAAATGGTACTCTCTTTGGCAGTACATATACTAAAACTGGAGCAATAGAGAGATTAGCATGGCCGCCAATCAAGGAAGACAAGCAAATTCATGAAGTGTTCCTTATTTCTGAACTCTGAGGCAAACTGGACACTCAAGGGACCAGTATATCTGCACAACAGCACACAGGTCTGCAGCCTGCTGTACACCAATAGCTTATGGCGTTACCAGGTAAAAACACACTCTGACATCAGTGTTCAGAATAGCACTGGAAGCACAAGAAGGAACCCATGACTTTTTCCCAGCCACTTCAGAAAACCTTCACAAATATTCAAGTTCTCTTGTAGATTTCAAAACTTGCTACTCTAAGGGTAGCAAGCCTTTTGGGATTTTAATCACTGGAGCCTTGCCATGAGGACCAAATATGAGTTACTCAGACCAACTATGGTTATAAAACCAGATTGCACTTAAAAAAGAAGAGAGAAAGAAATGCTAAAATGTATCATAAAGCAAAAGAGAGCAAATCAGAAATGTAAAGTGCACAGTAGAATGAGTCAGAATATAGGCAACTCTTCTTACTTTCTGATTAAACTTTCATCTTCCTGTCATCTGAATCTAAAGCCAAACAAACAAACAAAACATATGTGTCATTTTCCCTTACCCCGAAACTGCCCCCTTCAGTTTATGGGGGCTTAATCCCTGCAGTATTTGCCTTGCCTTGGACAAAGTTGCCATCTAGTGTCCATATCTGGGAACTACAGACTATGGGAATGTGCTCCGTGAACATAAACATACATTAAAATTTAAAATTTAAACTATTCCTTTTGTTTTTTCGACAAATATTTATGTTGCTATTATGAGTTGGGGTCTGGAGTTGCAAAAGTGGCTAAAAACAAGTGATTCCTAAAAATCTAGTTGGAAAGGTAAGCATCACTGGAATAATCCCCAATTAAAAATAAAAATAACAACAAATACAAGTTCTACAGTATGGACTCTGTGCCATATTAATTAATTGAGTACGCATAAAAAGCATAAGAAAAAGGTATATTACTAGCCCCATTTTCAGATCTGAAAACTAAGGCAGAGAGCTAAATAACTTCCCTGGTCACACAGCAGAGAAGGAATACAAGCCCAGGCAGTTTTATACCCAAATCTATGCTTTTAAACACTTCAATGTAGAACAAAAATTTTGATATATGCAAGTAAAATAAATATATGATTGTATGACATTCATTCATTCAACAAATATTTACTGATCTCCTCTATATTTCAGGAACTATTTTTGACCTGTGAATAAAGAAGATAGACAAATACTCTAACTTCACAGAGCTTACATCATAAACACGCATACATGCACACACACGCTCACATATGCATATATAAGAATATATAATTTCTAGGCTGCTGTATGCCAAAAAATTAATAAAGCAAGACAAGTGATTCACGATAGGTAGAAGAGAGGGCACATTATTTTCATTCTTGGTAATTTTCTGGAAGTTGTGAGGAAAGGAGCTCCGAATAGAGATTGAGCAAACATGAACATTGCAAGCATTTGGAATAAGAATGCTGGGGAGAGGGAGAGAGCAAACACAAATGTCATTGCGGGGGACTCTATTTTTCATTCTGTGCCTCTACACTAGTGCTCCCCCCACACCCTGCCACTGCACACAAAGGACTAAAGGGGAGAGCACAAGAAACAGAGACATAGGGTACGAGATTACAGAAACATCCTGAAAAACCTTAGCAAATATGAAACTTCAGGCTTTAGTCCAGTTGTGATGGGAAACCAAGTTAAAGTTTCATAGAAGAAACATGATCAAATTAATATTTTTTTGAAGATCACACTAGTTACTGTGAGGAGCATAGACTATGGTATATATTGACAGAATTAATATATTGACAGCAAGGAAACTGATCAGGAGGCAACTGGAACTTTCCAATTAGATAATGATGTAGTCAAATAATCACTTACAAATAACTATAAGGAAATCATTATTAACAGGGTGACATATGCAGCATATGTAAGCATATAGACAAGAATATGTGGATGTCTTCAAGAAAGAGTAAATAGTTCAACTTCATTGCACCAAACGATGAAGGTAGTGGTAAAATCTGAATTAGACTCAAATAATGAAGAACTCAAAGGACTGTAAAATTTAAAAATACCTTTCTTCTTCCTTCCTTCTGTTTTCTTAACCAGCTTCCAGGAGCCCCTGATAACAATTCAGTTACATGTTGGTTTCCATCTGTCAATGTAATTGTGTACGTCCTTTTTAAATATCCCTGATAGTGTTGGGCATGGAAAATATTGTTCAGAATGATTAATAAGTCTGCTAAAAGACAAAAAAATTGTGATATAGCCATTGTTTGATAGTTACATTTATTAATTTGCTGCAGTACAACAGCAGAACTGTGGTACATTTCACCAAAACAGAGCAACAGTCAATATTAATACTTATTTGGGGGGCAGAGTAGGATTTAAGCAAAATTATAATAGTTTTTTGACAGGCTGACAGCAAAGCAGGGCTGTGCTAGCATCAGAGCTGGACTGAGAAGTGGGCTTAGGGTGCTGTTTCATTGGAAGCTACAAAGATGAATAAGAATATGGTATCTGAAATTACATTATCATAGATTTCATTATAATTGCTTTGCAGCTGGGTGGGAAATGGAAGCTGCTACTCTTTTTCAAAGTGCCAACTAGCTCAGCTCTTCAGGTAATACTGGAATGTTCCCATCACACTGATCTGATTTCAAAAAGCAGTTTCTTTTAGTCTGTGATAAAAGCAAGAGTTTTTTTTCAGTGATATGCAATCCTTCTTACAGTTTTATACTACTATAACTTTAAACATTAGTATTTGATTTATTAAAGTACAATTTTAAAATCTTAATTTTGCCTATAATGTTGAAGTTTACCTTAAGAAAGCTGTGAGTAGGAGCATGCCTGCTCTGGTGATGAACAAAGCAGAGAGCAGAGGAGCTTACAGAGGTGAATGGGAACAAACTACTGTAATAGGGTGGTTCCCAGATTTTTTCTGGGAGATTCCAGGTTCCCTACTCCACCCAAGGGAGGGTGGAGCTGAGCAAGGAGAAGAAAAAGTTGGAGAGGAGATGGAGGAAGGAAGCAGCATGAAGAGCAATTAGGAGACCTGGAGGAGGCACATGGAGCAGGGAGACATGTGAAGAAGCTGCACTTGCTTCTTGGTCCTGGACTGGTTGAAACAGATGTGGGTGAGAGAGCAGTGGGAAGGTTAACGGCAGCTTTTATCTTGATTTTGATTTTGCTGTTTTACTCCCAGACTTGTTTGGCTGTTTCTGACCCCTTTCTATGGGTCCCCTCCCAAAGGTAAGGCTTTAGACTTGTGGCAGATTTTCAAGCCTTGCTTTGGGCCAACAATGTCTGGCTAGACATTTACCCACAAGGGGATGGGTAATCTTGGGTGCTTGATTTGGAAACTATATTCTTTGTTTTTTCTGGTACATATTTTAATTTAATAAATATTAAGGCTTATTTTTCTATGAAAAAACTTGTAACAAAATTTTGCCCTCGTAGTTTCATCCACATAAGATGTTATGGCTATGTAAAATGTTTTTAACCAAGACTATGCATGGGACCCACACATAATCATCTCTTAATCAGTAACACAGAATAATATTGACTTTTTGTCTTTGACCAGCAGGATGATTTTGCAATAAAATCTTTAGCCTTTTTCTTAAAAATCATTATGCAAATCAATGCTTATATGTGAGCAGATTGTACTTTATTTTCTTGGAAGTAACATTAATTTACATGTTTTAATATTTAGTGACTATTAGTATATGATCACTATTAACACTATATTAATGCTTGGAAGGTACAGAGATAACTATAGCAGCTCCTGTTTTCAAGGAGATTACCAGTAATAAAGAAATTACAGACACAAGTAATTACCATAAACTCTATATATGATGGTTCCTATTACAAAAAAGTAGATTTAAGACATAAATTCTGCCTTGTGAAAAGGAAAGTCTTCCTTTTGGGGTGGTTTATTACACAGATAACACAGACAAAAGACTGAAAAATAATGATTCCACACAACAGAGAGAATGGAAGAGACAGACCTGGTATGGACTGATGAAGAACAATTTCGTGAGCTGGTAACATTTTAGTGTCTCCAGAAAAAAGCTAAAAATACAGATATCTGTGGGAAATCATTTTTGAAAGTTTTAGTAAATGCAATGATATGAACTATGGCTCTGAAAAATTCAAGAACAGGGAAAAGGTCAGGATGTCTACAGCACAGTGTAACGTGGCGGGGAAGAGTAGATAAAAGTCAGAAAAGAAATATAAGAGGGGAACCAGTTCTTACACATCCAAAGCAGGACTTCAGCTTTTAGTCTAAGCGCAAAGAAAAGCCATTAAGAGAAATTTCAGGATTTAGGAAAAATCACTCTGCCTGCTGTGATTAAAAAAACATATTGAAGAACATATGAAAAAGTTTATGTGAAAAATAAAATTATATATCTGTCTAAATTGAAGAATATTTATAAAGCGCAAATTGGCTCGTGATTACAGAGGCTAAGAAGTTCCACAATCTGCTGTCTGTGAGCTGGAAGCGCAGGAAAGTTGGCAATATAACTCAGCCCAAGTCCAAACTGGTATAAATTCCAGTCCAAGGGCCAGAGACAAAATGCATCAGCTCAAAAAGTAAGGGAAAAAAAAAAAAAAAAGGGAGGGGGGAGATTCTTTTCTCCTCCACCTTTTGTTCAATTAAGCTCTTCAGTGGACTGTATGCACCTACACTATGAAGAACAAGCTACTTAGTCCACCAATTCAAATACTAATCTCATCCAGAAATACCCTTAGAGACATACCCAAAAATAAAGTTTAATCTGGACACTCATACCACTTAACTTTGAATCATTATAAAGTGTATTTTCAAATCATCATAAAATGGGCTTTGCTAGGGTACAAAAATAAAAAAAAAGGAAAGAAATTAACTATATACTATGCGTATTTTTGGCATAAGAAGTTTTTCTTATGCAGTTTGGTGAGAGTCAAGCAATTTTGTAGCACAGCTGTCACTGATATGATGAGAAGGTATCCTCTTCTGTTTACTGCTGCTCTATGATCTCAATATGTGGCCTTCATGATCGCTGTTTGACATTCCTCATCTGTGCTATAGTTTGGAATTGACACACTCTGCTTTCACTAACAGATCATTAATCAAAATGAAGTTCAGAGCTCCACCTAACAACAAGGGAACTGGAAAACAGAGCAACATATGGAATAATTGTTAAGCTGTGCTTGTCTGCCCAAGCAAACAGAAGACCTGCCATGAGACTACTGCAATAATCCAAAAAGATCATGGCAGTTTGGACAAGGATAGTACTAACGAGGATGAAGGAAAACGTTCAAATATCAAACAAATTTTGAAGGTAAAACAAAAAAGATTTGCAAAATGACAAGGCCTGGGGTATGAAAGACAAACTGAGATGGGAAAACTAAAGGAAAAGTTTGGAAGATTATTGAGGATTTGGTTTTTGATATGCTATGTTCGCTTATTATGCAACACGGGGGGAAATAGCAAAGTAAGCAGTAAGACACATGGGCTTAAAGATTTCAGGAAAGAGGTACAGCGTGCAGATATAATTTAAAGCCAGTCAATATAGGGATGGTTTTAACAGTCATGAAACTGGATGAGATAACCTGTAGAATGCAGGGAGTATAAAAAAAAAAAAAAAAAAAAAGGACAACTAAACCCTGGGAAATTAAAACATGTGAATGTCAAGAGATGAGAAACCAGTGACCAGAATTATAGGAGCAAAATATGGCAAATGTGGTAGCCAGGAAGGCAATTAAAGGGAGTTGGTCTGGGGGCTATTTGTTTTTTATTTTGCTTTTTTTACAACAAGGAGGAAACTGTTTAGTGATCCTGGTGGATAATGTAGGACACAATTTGAGAACTGACTACTGTATTTAGCAATGTGAAGGCAACTGTGAATCTCTAAAAGGGCAATTTCAATTTTTTCTAGTTCTTTTTTTTTTTTTTAAATGGTTAAGGTAGTATTGGTACTGGGCAACGTGTCTACAACCGTCACTGGATCAGAACCTGTCTCATTTGCTCTGGGTCTGGCCACCTATCACCACAAATGTAAACAAAAGAGCATTTGGCCCCCAAAAGGATAAAAACAATTTGTGGGGGAGAGAGAGTTGGAGAAGGTCTCGTTACTGATTTATAGTGCAAGATGGAATTGCAGCTACAGAAGCTGGCAGGGTTTCACAAGATCTGCTGCTTCGAGAACTGAGGCCTGCAATACCCCAGAACAAAATCTTATCAAGTCCTGCCATCAGCTGTCTGGTGGGGTAGCTGTCTCCTTGGCACTGCCAACAATAAAGAGCCCACAAAGGTTGCTCCCTTTCAAAGGCTCACAAAATGGCTGCTCAGCTCCACTCCCTCCCAGCACCCCTGTTGCTCATGTCCCATTTTCTTTTGCTCATTCTCGCATTCTGGAGAGATGCATGAGTTTTCCTGGCACTTGTGGATACTAGCCTCTTCTGGTATAGATGATGTGCAAATATTTTCTCCTATTCCGTAGGATGTCTTTTTGCTTTAATGATTTTTTTTTCACTCCATGCAGAGACTTTTTATCTTAATGTAATACCATTTATTTTTGTTTTTGTTTCTTTTACAGCTGGAATTGAGTCCCCAGAGATGTCACTGAAGTTAATGTGGTGAAGCGTTTTGTCTATGTTTTCTCCTATGGGATAATCTAAATATTTGCCAGAAACAGAAATAGTGCTGCCAGACACTTCATAAACTACTGGCTTGATGTATTTCTCAATTTCAAACTTAGATCCTGCTAAATTTGTTTTGAGGATGGCATATCTTTGCAAAACTGGGATTCTGGCTGTTGCTCTGATAAAGAGCAAGTGCCTCTTGAAAACCAAGGTAGACTAGAAAACAAATTGACCCTTGGAATGCTTTGAAATATTGCCATGACAGTAAGAGCACCATGAATTGAGAGAGTTTAGGAATATGTGGGCTAAACCAAGAAATCTCTGCAAGAAAGATAAACTCAGAGAAGAACACATCCACCTCTAGTCAAATATAAAGACATAAAAGCAAATTATATCTGTTTTCCATTCCTCAGGTCAAGCCTGATATAAAGGGAGGACAGACTTAATGGAGCATGAAGTTGGTATTTTAAATCAACGTGGACTGTTAATAACTGAAAGTAATCAAGAAATTATGAAATCTGCCTGAACTATTGTCAAGGGAAGAATTCTCCCTTTGGCAAATTAAACTGAGTATAATTAAAAGCAATTAAGTTGAAAGAAAATAATTCTATCATGTAACTATTCCACTAAGTTATGATATCTCAATCACAGTACATAAGGACCATTAAACATATTATCATGGTCTGTGTAGCAATTCTTGGAATGCATTAGAATTCATTCATGCATTGAACAGGTATTTATACAATATTACCCAAGCCAAAATCCCAGAATCTATTCTTAATTATTATTCTTCATCTGTAAATCCATCTTATTTCAAAATATACCTCAATTCCAGCTTTCTTTCTCCATGTCTACTGTTATCAATTTCTAGCAGTGTCTTTTGCTTGCACTATTGCAGTAGTCCTACTGATCTCTTGCTTCCATTTTTTTTCAAACCGCAACCAAGGAGAAATTTTCGTATCTAAAATTTCATCACCATCACACACATGTCCCAACTAGAAAAAGAGCTCTTAGTTTCCACTTGTTCTTCAGATTATCCAGACTCCAAATAAACCCTCGTAGTCCAGTTCTATATATCTGACATTAGGGCTGGTGGGGTCCCTATGATTTTTCTAGTTTTTATTGTTTGTACTTCCCTTCTCTCCAATTAATGTTCCATAAAAGCAAACCTTTGATGTATTGCTAACTTCATCTAATCAAGCAATAATTTTAAAAGGCTGTAAGAGGCACCTTAGGCCTCAGTAATAGCTCTCCAGAATCCTCAAAGTCCTGTATAGAGCAAGGTAAATATCTCTGCCTCTCTCCATTCAAAAATTAGGTAGAATGGTGAATCAGGAGATTAAGTCTAGTCACAAGAGCCAACTCTGTCATTTACGAGCTGTGTGACATAAATTTTATACAGTCAATGTAAAATATACATCACCAATAAAATGGGAAGGACCTAAGTCATAGGGTTGTTGTGAGGATGAAGTATGTTAAACCACATATATAATTATTTATATTTAACAAATTATCTGTCCTTAGAGGCCACCATTCTGTAAAACAAATCACAGCCAGAGCCTACAGGGATGCCCAAATACTCAACAATTCAAAATACGTTTCTCTCCTATTACTGTTCCTTTAACTGTTCTCCAGCCCAAGAGGACAATACTGCTCTCAAAAGGTCTCGATTTTTAAACTTAACTATCAGGGATAGAATAGGGCTCTCACAGTCCCCCAGGGGGAAAAACTCTGCATTTCTGCCATCCCACAGCTCTTCTGGGGCTATTGCTGTTTCAAGAACCAGATAATGTCTGGCGGGTCTGAAAGGCCTGGGGAGAATCTTTTAACTAGTTCCCCTTTCACCCCCACCATCACCCCCTTTCAAAAAGAGGGAGGTAGAGGGAGTGCCAACTAGTCAGGAATTAGCAGGAATAAAGGGAGCAAGGTATGGAGAATTAAGAAGGACCCCTCCCCACCTAGAAATGAAACGACCTTAAAACCCAATTGTTCTACAGCTCAGCGCAGCTCCCCAGCTTTCCTGGGACTGCCAATGCCTTTTGCAGCGTTCATGCCTATTGCTTCGTAATGAACTCTGTTGCTAGCTTAATTCTGGTGCTTCATGAAACTTTTTTTTTTTAAGATTTATTTCATTTTTATGCATACAAGAGCTGGGGTACAGACCAGAGGTGCAGTGGAGTGAGAGAATTCACCAGAGTGGGGAACAGAACAGGCATATCGACTGAAATACACTGCTGAGGGGAGCAGCGGGTGAGCCAGGAGAGGTCTGCCGCATCATGTGGGTAGCTCCCTGGCCAGCTGGGGCTCGAACTTGTGCTTCAGAGGCTGCATAGGTTAAGTCTTAACCCCTTGCGCCACCAGGGAGGCCCGCTTCGTGAAACTTTTATCGAAAGATACCAAGGACCCTCGGGTGTTGGGATTCTCAACATAACCCTCCAAAGACCGTAATTACACAGTCATTTTCACACCATGTCTCAGTCACTACCACTAGGAAGACCTTTCCCAACTGCCCGGATTACAATCCCGGCCTCAGCTGCGCGACTGCGCAGGCGCCACGCCCAGACCCGCTCCATGCACATGCGCAGTACCGACACCTTCGGCCCTTGGCTTTATACCCTTTTCCTTCACGCCGCTAAGTTTCTCATTCCTCCTTTGACAACTCTTGCTTTTCAAACTCACGCTTCTCACTAGCGATTTTTGTTTTGAATACCTTCAGCAGCTATGTGAAACTTGAGACACTTTGCTCTCCCGAAGAACCGCCTCCCGAAGAGGGGCCGCGCTTCCGGGTCGCCGGTCTCGCGAGAGGATGACGTTCTCACGTTACTTCCTTGTTTCCAGAATCCTTAGCGCGAGGCGGAAAAATACTCTTAGCTCAGCCAGAGGATTCCTGCAGCCCCCGCCGCAGCTGCTCGCTGCTGTCCCTTTGCTGCTTCTAAAAGGCAAATGGCGGCCCCCGAGCAGCCGCTGCCAATGGCCAGAGGATGCCAGAGCTCTTCTGCACTTTCCCCGCCCCGGGGCGATCGAACCCTGCTTGTGAGACACCTGCCAGCCGAGCTCACCACTGAGGAGAAGGAGGATTTGCTCAAGTATTTCGGGGCACAGTCGGTGCGCGTGCTGTCAGATAAGGGGCGACTGGTAAGGCCCTTGGTTGGTGGCCCCGGGAGAGGGAGCTCAGAAGACAGCAGAGTGGGGAAGATGTCCTTGCGTCATGTTGTTCCCCATCTTTCCGCCCTTACAGCGCCATGGCTTCCTTGCCAAGCCAGGTTGTCATTGGCTCGAGCCTGGATGAGTCACAGCCACTCATAGCAGGAATTTAGAAAACCCAAATGAGGGACCAGGAAAAAGACTAATTATAATAAAGTGAAAATCAAAATCAACAGGCAGCTATAAACCAGAGACACACTAGGGGGGTGGGCGGGAGGAGAGGAGGGGATAGGGTCAAAATAAAATGAAGGGGGTGGGAATTGTATGGGGAATATAACCAAGATGAAAATGCATACATTGTGGAAAAATGAAAAATGATGTAAGGATTATGTAAAATAAAAAAAAATGATGCAAAAGTTGCAAAACAGCTCTGTGAAAAACAAGCTGGCTGTGGCAGTTTGCACCCATTCCTGAGGAAGAAATAGGGACCAGGAGGATGTGGGCAGTGTCATGAGCACATACTGTAACATCTTTAAAGAGATCAAAATGAACAAGCAACTATAAACCCATAGACACACTACAGGTGCGGGAGGAGGGCGGAGGATCAAAGCAAGGGGGTGGAAATTGTGTGGGGACTATAACCAAGATGAAAATGCATGCATTGTGCAAGAATGAAAAATGATGTAAAAATATGAAATAAATAAATGATTATGAGAGGTCTTAAAAAAAAGAAAAAGGGCAAGTGAGAAAGGCAAAGCAAAATAGTGGGGAAAAGTATAGACATCTTGAGTATCTCAGAACTCCTCTGAGTTTGGGGATATTTTTCTTAGGCTCAGGACTCTCAAAAATAGGTAACAAATGATTTAAAAAAAAAAATCTTAGTTTGTCAAAATAGAGGGGAAACTTCTGTAGGTAGTAATGTGGGTAAACTAGTTAGAAAATCTCCACGGTGTTTTCTTGGTCGTGTTTTACCCATACTTTCAAATAGTTCAAAGACCAAGATTTTTGATTTTTTTTTTTGACTGAGTAAAGTTCTTCATAAAAAATATTTTTAGACTTAAAAGTTCTCAAACAGAAAGTTGCACAATTACAGGACTTTATTTTCTTTTATACCTAGAGATGTTTTAGATGGGTTTCTCTCATTAAAATAATAATAGCAATGTTAAGTTTCTGCAAGATGGTCTGGGATGAGGCAGGACATCAATGGTTTTAAAGTCTGGCAGGCAATTCTGTAATAACCATTGAGGGTTGAGAATTACTGAGAAGAAAAGTTATTTTTGATCAAAGTGTCACCTATTTCAGCAAATACAAATATTTCATATAGTTCAATGTAAGCACACTTAACTAGGTCATCTTGGATCAGATTATTCAAATTTAGAATGTGTTATATTCTAAATATACAAGCAACTTGTAAATACTTTAATGAGCATTGATAACTTGCTTAGCATAATGATTTATTTGCTTTTGACTTATGTTCTTTATGATTTTGACTTATGTTCTTTATTTGTAGCTTATATTTATAAATAGATTCCTCCCATTAAGCCCTTATTTCAAGGATAAAACACAAAGGAGGAGTGATATTTTGTTGATAAACATTTTTAAACTTTTCATTGTATAGAGGAAAGTTAGATGTGTTATAAATAGTAGATATTTTAAAATTTGCTTAGTTTAAGAGTGGCTCTCTCTGGATAGGAGGGTTTTTTTAACTTTTGGTCTTTGAACTATTTAAAAGTGTATGTAAGATATGTGTGTGTGTCTGTGCACGTCTATGAAAAAGACTACATAGCTTTCATCTCAAGTTTGATCCAAAAGAGTCAAAACCATTTTGCTGAAATCAGTACTATCGATTAAACGATCTTGATTTTTCATCCTTTTACATGATTTAATGTGTCAAATTATTGTCAACTGGTAAAGTAATTTGTACTAATTCTCTTTCAGAAACATACAGCTTTTGCTACCTTCCCTAATGAAAAAGCAGCTATAAAGGTATGCCTTTTTCATAACTATTAAAGCAATAATTTTTTATTATCCAGTCTTGGCTCAAAAATGAAATGTTAAATTAGTATTTAAAAATAAATGAGTTTGTATTTCAAGAGTTTGCCTAACAGGGTTCATTTGGCTTATTAATTGGCAGATCTTATCCAATGTTTAGGTATTTGGAAATAATACAGTAGATTAACTGGAAAGTGAATTAAAATTGAATTCCAGTCTTGTAGGTAGTTTAACATAACAAGTTCTGAAGGCTGTACAAATTGTTAACTTTCTCTTTTGCAAGGCAGGATGTTTTAAGCATTAAACTATATATATAATAAAGCAATTTTTTGTGTGAATGGGAATGCTTTGAGAGGCAGACCTTTCATAATTAATTGAATTTTGAGAGTAAAAGAAAGGTATATGGACCTTCCTGTTTTGAGTGAACCTATGGGGCATGGAAAATTGTAAGAGCTAAGGCTTAAATGTAAATAAGACTTGGAAAATAGGTTGAGTCTAAAGTTGGTCAAGAATGTGGTCAGCTCTGAAAGATACCTGGTAGATTTCCTATAATAGATTGGATATGGAAAAAGATTACAAGTAGGAAGACCTAGTGAAAAACTAAGACAAGAGAAATGTTATAATTGTCAGGGCGAGAGAAAGGATCTGAATTAGACAGTAAGAAAACAGAAGTAGATACATATGGTGATAGAGGTTGAACTTGTAGGACTTAGGAGCTCTGTGAATATAAAGGTTGAGCAACATGTAATAATTGTGATTTTTTTTGCCATGAATTATTGGGTTATTACATTAACTGACATGAGGGGCAGGATCAGAGGGTGTTTGTGAAGGAGAGGATGAATAAAAATGTCGTCCTGTTCTTTTTCCCTTTTTTCCATAGCATTTATTAAAAAAGGAAAAAGAACAATAGAACTAGGAGTGCTGAGTGGGGAAAGTTAAGTTGGAGTTAAGGACATTAGACTCATTATGAGCAACCACTTGAAGGAGGGAATTTAGCTAGTGAGGGGACTATCTGGGAAATGCATTCCAGTTAGAGGAGTAGCTGAAACTGGGGCTCTGGTGTGGAAGCATACCTGCCATGTTTAAGGAAGACAGCGTGACTGACTAAAGCATACAATCTGAGGGGAGAAAATTGGATATGAGATCAGAGAATTATAGAGGCCATATTATGTAAGTATTGTAAGGACCTTAGATTTGACTCTTGAGTATAATGGGGAGCCTTGAGAGTATTTTCACCAAAGTAGCAACATAATTTGACTGTTCTGTTGAGAAAAGATGGAAGGTAGGGAAGAATAGAAACAGGAAAATCTGTTAGAATGTTACTGAAATTCAGTCCAGAGGTAATGGCTGTTTGCACAACAGTGGTAGCAGCAGAGGTGTAAGAAATACTTAGATTCTGAATGTGCTTTGCAGATAGGAGCAAATAGGATTTCTTGGTGGTGGAATTGAGGATGATTTCAGGATTTTTGGCACAAGTAGAAAAATGGATTTGTTATCCATTAAAATGGGATTAGATCGCCAAGAGAATAGAGAAACTAGTAATAGGCTCTGGAGTATGCCAGCATAAAAGTGAGAGAAGACACAGCCAGAGACTGAGTAGTAGAAACCAGTGAGCTAGGAAAAAAACTGTATATAGGAAAGTACGATTCTTGATACCAAGTGAAGAACAGTTTGATGCATGGCATTTGATCAACTGTGTTTAATGCAGTAAAATGAAAATTAAAACTAGGAGTGACCATTGGCTTGGCATCACAGCTTGTTTTCAATGATAGGCAATGTCAGTGGAATGATTAAGGATAAGCTTTTATTGGAATTAGTACAAGACTGGATAGGAAGAGATAATCTTAGAGGCATAGATAGCTCTTAAAGAGTTTTTCCTCCACGAGTAATTAAAAAGGGGAGAACAGTGGTAAATACAATCATATGAAGGGGAAAAAAAAAGATTTAGGATGGGAGAAATAGAGGCATGATTGTATGTTGATGTGACAGAGAATTACCCTTAGAAGTAAGAACACTCCCCCCTGTTGCCCCCCCACACGCCCCCAACCCCCACCATTGCCATATAGTTTCCAGAGAATAGAAGAGAGATTCTTGAGAGGATGATTGTGGGTTTTCTAAACAAGTCAAGCAACCAGATATAGATAAAAGTGTGGGTAGTTAATACCTGATAACAGGGGAAAGTAGAGTAGTATGGCTGCAGATGCTGGCAGGTGAGGAGTTGTTATGGTGGGAAGCTGAAGTTCTCATCTGGTCACTTCAATTTTCGCAAGTGGAGAAGAAAGGTCATAGTCTAAAAGAATAGAAGAGAAACATTGTGAGGTAAGGAATAAGGAGAAAGTACAAAATACTGTCCTAGAGATAGGTGGGGAAAAAAATAAACTTAGAACATAGCGTCATTAAGGGCTACCCACTGGATTTGTGACTGCAGTCATGAATTTAAAGTTTGACCGGTGCAACATGTTGTTTGTTTTTCCAGCCATTTTCAGCTACTTGGGTATAAGCAGAGTTGAATTTAACCAAAGTTTATTTCTGCTAAGTGATAGGAAGCTGTCCCTTAAAAAATATTAAAGACATGGCAACCTGAGATTAAAATTGGGTAAAAAATATCCAAGGAAATATTAACAGTATTAACAAAGAACATGTATAAATTACTTTATATATCATCTAACAAATAATTTTTGGTACAATGATTACACTTCTTAACTCTTTTCTTCCAATTGAAGGCACTGACAAGACTCCATCAACTGAAACTTTTAGGTCATACGTTAGTTGTTGAATTTGCAAAAGAGCAAGATCGAGTTCATTCCCCATGTCCTTCTTCAGGAACTGAGAAAAAGAAAAGGTATGTAGATAGATTTTTCTTGACATTTTAAAGTGCTTTTTAATCAGCTGTATTGATACTGTATTATTTTCAGGCTAGCAAGTAAATAATCAAACAGTAAATGATATCTTAATCTACTGAATTGTATTAAAACAATATGTTTACTTATGTTCCTAATTATGCATAAAGAACCTGAGTATTGCTTTAATATTAGGAATTAATCAATGTGAAGTGGGAAGAGAGTGAGGTATGAAATATTTCAAATGGGAGGGAAAGTAACACTTCCTGTCGATTAGCCATAGTAGGGTATTAGGAGTCAGCATGGCCTTTGAAACTAACGACTGGTATTTACTTCCCAGTTGTAACTCTTTGTAGTTCTATAACCTTTACAAATTTGCTATACACTGGTGAGTCTCAAAATTAGTCCTGTATTAGCTTCATTCTCTAGTCTTGTGATTAGAGTATAGGTTCTTGGGCCTCACCCTGCCCTACTGAATCAGAAACTTGGGAAAAGAGTAAGGAGGATAAGGCCTCAGCAGTCTTTTTTTGACAAACTCTTTAGGTGATTTTGAGGCACCTTAAAGAAATCTGAGTACCACTATTTTATACCACGTAAACTTTATTTAAATTTGTTTATGTTGTCATTGATAGCGATACAATCTTCTTAGGGTTGTTGTGAAGAGTAACTGAAATGTGGCATATTTTGCATAATATCTGGAATAGAGAAGATATTCAGTAAAGATTAATTCTGTATACCATCCTTTTCACTGGTGTTTGCTTGAAAGCCACATTTGAAAAGTAAATGTTTTTCTCTATGCAATTATTCACTCTATTTCTAGTAAGATCAAATTTGATTCTATATTCCTAGATCTGAAGACCCTGTGGAAGATGATAAAGAAAAGAAAGAACTTGGTTGTTTAACCATAGAAAATGGAATTGCACCAAACCATGGGTTAGCTTTTTTTGTTTATATTTTGTTATTCTTTAGATTTTATGTATATATATTGTAGGCAAAATAATTTTTAAAGGATATTTTATGTATTATTTATTTTTGATCTTTTCATTAAACATTTTTAGTTACAAGAAGAGTTGTCACTGAATTTGATTTCATTAATATGTTTAGAGCTATAAGATAAACTGACATCTCATCTTATTTTTCTTAATGCAATCAAAAGTTCCATTTTTATTTGAATGTATTTATTTGGATCTTTTAGGAACAAAGTACATCTAAAAATACCGAGTGGTTTGAGCATCCTTGTTAACAGGTTACCTAAAATTAGTTATTGAAATGAAACTTGTTAAAATAAAAGCATTTTAAATATTTTTTTTAGGCTGACCTTTCCTCTAAATTCATGCCTCAAGTACATGTACCCACCACCTTCAAGCACTATCCTAGCAAACATAGTAAATGCTTTGGCAAGCGTGCCTAAATTCTATGTACAGGTAAGTGGAGTAAAACTTTCCTCAATGTAAATTTTTGTGTAACTTGATATATTATTTCCCATGATAATTCTCATTTTTTCATTAATAGTATTAATCAGACTTTTTCTAACAAGCAGGGATACTGCAATATTTTGAAGGTGTCTATTTCAAACTACTATAGCTAAATACCATGGAATGGTGACTTATAAATAATTGAACTTATTTTCTCACTGCTGAATCTCGAAGTCTAATATAATAATTGACTCTTCAGCAAATGCTTGAAAGTACTGATAGGAATAAGATACTTCTTTGATGTACAAACATAGGTGATGTTTCTTTCCCTTATTGTTGTCCTCTGTAATTTCATAATCATCAAGGTTGAAAACAGCTTTTCAGTAGATTTTGCATTGCAAGAACATGACAGTTTTAATAGTAAGAATAAAACTACCTGTAGAATTAATGAACATTGTATGAAGGTTAATCTTCTGAGATTATCAGTGCCTTGTTTTATTTTTCTTTGTGATAATAAAGGCAAGAGGTGGAACTTCCTTCGTACTAAACTCATCAATTGCTTTACTACGTAGTTTTTAAATATGTAAAATGTATGGTCAAGTTGCACCATCATTTTACCATGTGATTTGAAATGTTCTTCCACTTTCAGGTGCTTCATCTTATGAATAAAATGAATTTGCCCACACCTTTTGGACCAATTACTGCACGACCTCCCATGGTAAGGAAGGCCTTAGAATTTTCAGGATTTGGAATGTCTCTTCCTGAGGTGGGATTATTGAGGCTGAACTTTACATGTATGATATCAGTGACTTCTAATTGAAGATAGGTAACAGATAAAGTTCATGTCACTATAATAGTCAAGTGGAGGAATAAAAGTGGGTAAACACCAAAATGTGAGAAAAATGCTTTTTATAATGGAGACCATCATTTCTGCCACTGTTGTTTAGCTTTGACCCAGAACATTGTACCATCTTATAAGGTAATTACATCTAAACAAAACTATCTAAAATCTCTATTGTCCTGGCACATAGGCAAGAAAGATTGCCTCTTTTTTTTTTTTTATTAGAATTTACTATGCAATTCTATCAATAACTTAGATGGGGGTAAATGGATAATACTATTGTTCTTTTGCTAGAGTACTCGGTATTTATTTAAATAATAGCAATGAGAAATTATTTTTGAGTTTTAACATTTAAATTGAAAATTTATTTTTCTGTTGTTGACTACTTCTATAATGTGAATATTATTAGCTACATAATTTCCCTTTGTGACTCCGGTACCTTATGCCTGGCCCATTAGAATATTAAGATTATGCTATTAACAAAGAGAACTCACATTTTAGTTATTTAACACAATATAGGTTATTTCTTGCTTAACATTTCAAAACTGGAATAGAATGATGGTTTGCTCTGCTGAGTCCTTCAAAAAATCCAGGTTGGCAAGGGAGTGACCATGCAGCCTATAGATCAAGAAGGAAGAGAGAATCACATGAAAGATTTTTTATGCTGTTCCATTGACTAACACTTAGTTACATAGTGAAATCTAGCTGTAGGGAGCTTTGGAAATTCAGTCCATCTAGTTGCCAAAGAAGAAACAAGTTTGTACTCACCTAACAGTCTACCACAGCCAGTATTCCCACGATATATATTGAAAGTATAAAAGAATATCTTGAGATGGAGAGAGAGGAGGATATTGTGTCTGAATGGAAATGGTTTCTTTATTCTGTAAACATCAAACATTGCTATAATATTTCATTTTGTTCTTTCAATTAGTATGAAGATTACATGTCATTGCATGCACCTCTTCCACCTGCATCTCCTCAGCCTCCAGAGGATCCTCCTTTGCCAGAGGAGGATGAGGAATTTTCTAGTCAAGAATCAGAATATGAAAGTAGTGATGAAGAAGACCGGCAAAGGTTTGTAATAGCACATAATATTTGTTTAGATTCCAAGAAAAATAGAATACTGAAAAAAGATTCTCTTGCTTTTTTTAATTTTGCATATAATTCATCATAATTTGAAGTCATTACAATTTGTTCGTCCTCAGTCCCTCAATTATACTGATGCCATACAACCATTTTATTATTTATAAGCCCAATACAAATTTAAACTTAACATTAAGTTTAGTTAATGTTTAGTTAATGTTAACATTAGTAAATAGCTATGTTTCTATTGATAAATAAGGAAATCTTTCCTTTGTCCCAATGCAGAATGACCAAACTAATGGAACTAGCAAATCTTCAGCCCAAAAGACCAAAAACAATAAAGCAGCGCCACGTGAGAAAAAAGCAAAAAATAAAGGATATGTTGAATGTACCTTCATCTGCCTCACACAGGTAATTTTGTTTTTGACTTTTGTTTTTGAATTTCTGTATGGTTTGTTTAAGCATAACTCACATAATTCCTCAATCCAGGTTTTAGTTCATGTCTGTGTATGTGGTTTATCAGTGACTTCCCACTTGCTAAGTTCACAAGTGTTCATAATTCTCTCATAGTTGACCAGATATGGATAATACCAACTACCCCAGCTGTCAAAATTATATCACTTGATTTTATTACCATTTTCTATCTCCTGCCTTACTGCTCTCATTCTCTTATCCTTCCATACTTCTTTTGTGTTTTTCTTTGTTTCTCATTTCTTTTTGTTTTAAATATTGGGTTCTACTTGTTTGTATCCATGGTTATTTTTCTGTACATTTCTGTTTTCACCTGTTCGAGCCAATAGTTACCAGATCTCTCTCTAGATTTAGCCTCCTAACACCTGAAAACCTCATTTTCTACTTTGTTTTTGCACCAGAGTATCTTATATGCATTTAAGATACTATCCAAAACAAAATTCTTTTACTTTCCTTCACTGTCTTTTTGCCTCCGGCATTCATAGTTCTGACAGTGGCATCATCATGTGTTTATGTGAAGTTATATTAGTTCCTTCTATCTCCACTACCTGGTATCAGACATTTTTAGACTTCAGAGTATGTGATCACATTGAAAAAAATATACAGCTTACAACACAGGACCATTAAACTGCCTTTAGATATTTAATGAATCTATGGTAGGGTTTACTGCTAAATATATATGGCTCGGAGCATAATTCCAAAGCTGAATGCCAGTTGCATTTTCAGTGCATTAATGAGCTAATGAGCAGTAAGCCATGTAGACAGATGATTATTATATTAACAATTTTATTACTAATAAAGAGAAGACATAAAATATGAATGAAAGGGTTTTGAGGCCACAGGCAGCTGAGAAATTTGGAAAAGAACTTAAGAAGGAGGAGACATTTGAGTAGGCCTGTAAAGGATGAGAGGTAAAAATTAGGTAGGGAGGAGATATCCAGTATAAATGAAAAAGTAAAAGGAAGGCTCCCATAGATAATTTGTTAGATAGAAATAGGAGCGGATGGTGAAAGAGAAAGCTGGAAAGACATGGAGAGATCGGCCTTAAATGTTAGGTAGTGGTATTTGAATTTATTGATGGGGCCATTGTTACATCATTGACATTCAAAAAAAAGTTAAGAATTTCTTTCAGACTATGTTGCCCTATCATAATCTATCTAGGTGATAAGCAGATTTAGCGTGAGCATCAGGAGTATAGGTGGGAACGAATTTTATTACATAGAAATTAACTTTCCACATCTTTGCATGTTTGTTGAGTACAAAAATGACCAATAAAGTGATACTTATTGCATGTGTATTTTGTTTGAGACTATATTAGCCTTTTTGTTTTTTATTCTGATAGACATTTTGTAATCACATGACGCTGGATTGAAATTATGGCTTAAATTTTACTTGTCTGTTGGCCATAATATTCCATGTATTTTAATAACTTATAAGAATTACCATTAATTACAATTCTAATTTTATTTAGTTTTTCTAAGGTAAATTTCCCTTGAACCTGTAAGTAACTTTGTAAATTGAGAAAGGAATTTGTTAAAATTATCTTTCATCCATTTTTAAAGGCGGAGGTCTTTCATTTTTGTGGGGTTTTTTTTTTCTTCACGTTAGGTATAAATATGTTTCCCACTTATGTATGTCTTGACACTCTAGTCTTATGCTTTTAATCTCTATAGCAGCATAGAACAATTAAAAATAAATAATACCAGCCAAACTAAATTTTATAATAGCCACATTTAAAAGAATAAAAGCATGAAATTAATGTTTTATATAAATCACTGTATATTAAGATATCACTTCAGCAAATAATTAATATAAAAAGTTACTGAGATATTTAATTTTTTTTTTGTACAAAGTTGTCAAAGCCTAGTACATATTTTACATTTACACAATATTTTAATTTGGACAGCAACATTTCAAATGCTTATTACCCTCTTCTGGCTAGTGACTACTCTGTTGGTTATATATAGTTGTATATACAGTACAGTACATAAAAATGTTTATATTAAGAATAGGGTGAACTTTTTTGCATCTTGGTAAATATCCTGAAATTTAAAATCAGTAGGCCTCAAGTCCTATCTGTCTCTTATTGAATGATATCATGCAATTTCTTACCATCCATTAATCTCAATCTCCTTACCTCTGTGAACTAGGAATTTACATTACCCATATTAGAACACTTGTTAGAGTTTATAGATGTGTTAAATGTACGTCACTTTGTACAATGTTGTGATAGCTTTGTCAGTATTAGCTTTTTAAATTTAAAGTAAATGGAAAATAATGTTTTGTTCGAGATTTTTTTCACAATTACAAAGTAATGCTGTGATTGTTTATAAACAGCAGTCTACATCCTGTACTGTTACCATCAGATGTGTTTGATCAACCACAACCTGTCAGTAATAAAAAAATTGAATTCCATATATCTACTGACATGCCAGCTGCAATTAAGAAAGAGTTAGAAAAGGAACAAAATTGTGATGAACCAAATGGTGGTAAGTATATCTAGTTCAATGTACTGTGTAAAATTTCTTCTCAGTGAACTTTTTGTGTTTGAATTAAATTTTATGTATATTTCTGTGTGTTAGTGTTTGTGAACTATATTTAAAATATGCAATTAGTTTTTCAGTGTTGCAGAACACTCTCCATTTTGAACTTTTTATATACCTAAAATTGATATTTAATGGTGAGGTTGTCACTAGACCTTTTATGTTTCTGATGAACTTTAGGGTGAAATTTAACCTGATGTTTGCTGATTAAAAACATTATAGTTTAAACATTAAAATCAAAAACATGGAAACCTTTGCTTGTTAGATGTGATTTTTTTTTTTTATAAATGTATTATTGATTAGGAAACGACGTGACTATATTCTGAGTTGTAGTTTTCTTATTTTTTTATTCAAAACACATAGAAGATTATTTATTACCAAGCTGTTCTTACATTTTAAGGTAATATACTGAAAGCAGACTTTTTCCTGCTTATTTTAAACAAATTTCCTGGCATTCTTTTGTTCTTTAAATCTTTTTTAATTTCTTAAATAGTACAAGCTCTGTAATCAGAGCACCAGTACATAATATAAAATTTTAAGAAGTTAACACCTCAAACCCCGCTGCCCTCTATCCCACAAACACTGTAAATATTTTGTGTATATACTTTTTGATCTTGTCCTATACGTGGTAGACTGTAATCAGAGATTACACATGACATCTGATTTTTTGGAGTTTTAAGTCTAGTGGAAGTAGTATACTATATCAGAACACAAAAATATATACTGTCCTTTTTTATAGTTGAATTATACTCCATAGTAGTTTACTTAGTCATGCTCTGATGGAAGTTGAAGTTGTTTCCATTTTTTTCTATTGTAGAAATTACTGGAGTATACATTTTTGTACTTGTATCTTAGAGCACTAGTGTGTGAATATAGGACAGAATTCTTCTAAGTACCTGTAGTTTAGTTAATCTCGGCTGATGGCATTCATTAGCAGAATGCCTTTAATAATTTGTAATTTTTTTTTAAATAATAAATTTTATTTTTATATTCCCCCATACAATTGCAAACACCCCATTCTGACCCCAATCCTTCCCCTCCCGCCCCCCACCCCCCAAAAAGTGTCTCTGGTTCATAGTTTTTTGTTGATTTTGATTTTCACTTTCTTATATTCATTTTTCTGGTCCCTTATTTAAGTTTTCTAGATTCCTGCTATGAGTGAGACCATCCGGTATTTTTCTTTTTCTTTTTGGCTTATTTCGCTGAGCAAAAAAAAAAAAGAAAACCTAAATAAGGGACCAGGAAAAAGACTAATTATAATAAAGTAAAAATCAAAATCAAATCAAAATCAACCAGCAACTATAAACCAGAGACACACTACGCGGGGGGGGGTGGGGGGGGGGATTAGGGTCAAAATAAGGGGGGTGGGAATTGTATGGAGAATATAACCAAGATGAAAATGCATACATTGTGCAAAAATGAAAGATGATGTAAAAAATATATAAAATAAAATAATGAAAAAAACAAACAAACAAAAAAACAAAGTTAGGAAAAGCACTGATAGCATCTTTTATTTATAAAACTATTCCAGTTATTTACATATGGTATTGAAATTTTATTTTTATGAGGTTGTTTTCTTAGATGCCACGTTCTTTGAAGGTAGACATTACAACTTATTTTCTTTTTAATCAATTCACAGTATTTGACAGGCATGATGCACATGCTCTTTTAAATAACTACTAAATTGATGAAAGGACATGTGGTATGATATAGTCTTAACATCAAGCAAGGGGATATTTATAATGGGTCACAGTTATTAATTTTATACTTATTTCAATTGAAAATTTTGGTTTTATTTGAAGGTTTTTATAAAGAAATTTTAGAGCTAGAAGGCAGTAAGTACATAAATCATGAGACTGTATCTTCTATTTTAAAGAGGAGTTATTAAAAGAATAATAAAATATTTGAATGTTAAAAAAATAATTTGTAATTTATTGAGTGAATTACAAATTCCTTCTACACAATTGTTATTTCATAGTGGATAGGTAAACAAAATATATAATTTTTTGAATAAATTACAGTTTAATTTTACACAATATAACATAGTGGATAGGTTAAATAAAATGAACAAAAAACAGGATGCCTCCCTCTCCCCACAAAACATGCATTCTACCGCTCCACTAAGTATTTTCATCAGATGCCTTCTGGCATCTCAAACTATGTCAGAAATAAACTCATTTCTTCCCACTTTGTAGACCCTCAAATATCACATCATTAGAACAGCCATTTGACTGTTTAGCTATTGTCTGTGGTTGTTTTCATATCACAGTGCCACAGTTGAAAAAGTCATGACAAACATGGTGTGCAAAATTCTAAAGTATTTATTACTGTTTGAACCTTTGCAGAAAAAGTTTGTGTAACCTGTTCTAAAGCATTTGGAAAAGCACAAGTATTTTAGTGCCAAAAGATCTTAAAAATTAAAAAATGGAAAACAAAACTTATTAGATGGAAGGGATTTTTTAATGGTGCTTGTTAATGTCAAATCTTAGATTTATTTGCTACTGAATTTGATGCATCCAATACAGGGTTTGGAAAGATCTTCCCAAAACCTAATTTGAACATCACAGAGGAGAATAAAGAGGATTCCGATGAAATGCCATCAGAATGTATCTCGAGAAGAGAGTTGGAAAAGGGAAGAATTTCCAGAGAGGGTAATTTTCATCAATATTACATTTTGTATCCATTTTCATCCTTCAGAAACAAAACAACAAATCCCTTCATATAATTTATCTTAGTTAAGACTTTAAAATATCTCTTTAGCTACTTGTTTTTAAATACCACTTTAGTTTTCAATTCCCATGATTTATTAGGGGGAAAAAAATCTCTTCAATACAGTGTTTCCTGTATATATTTGTTTAGAAAATCTTTTTCTTTCCAAAAACTTTCATATAACATCCTAAATCAGTATAAGCCACAGTCTCAAGTTATATATTGCAAATACAATTGATACATCATCACATTACTGTGTCTGAGATGCATGCAAAGCAATTGTGTAGAAGATGCTTTAATTATTAGATGATTATAAGTCTGTGTAAGAATAATATAAAGCCTAAATGGTAGTTTTTACTTTTAAAGAATTTTTCATGCTTTCATACATGTTAGTATCAATGCAGATTTTTGATGAGTATTTTTATCCTATTAGTAATGTTGCTATATTTCTGGTTGTATGATTTTTTTATTAGGCAAACTTTATCTACTTAATGCATATTTTGTCTACTTAATATTTGAATGTTGCAGATTTTATTTGAAGAATTGATGAAAAATCTTAATTTTATATCCTGTTTTGTTTTTGAATAAGAAATGGAAAAACTTTCGGTTTTCAGAAGTTACGAACCTGGTGAAGCAAACTGTAGAATTTATGTGAAGAATTTAGCTAAACATGTTCAAGAAAAGGTAAATATAAATATAAGTATGAATTGGTTTTATTATTTTACATTTTTTCCTGGACTTACTTGTCTTTTTCTTAATGAAATTCTAGGACCTTAAATATATTTTTGGAAGATATGTTGACTTTTCTTCAGAAACGCAACGGATAATGTAAGTGAGCCATATCCTCAAATTATATTTTGTTTTTATCTATTGCAAATTAACCCTTTGTCATTCTGACATTTTTCCTTTAGAGATAAAAAATATTTTAAAAATTGCTCTTATTTGTGTAACTAATCTCAATGTCTGAAGCAGAAGTCAAAACTTCTGTGTCAGAGGGCAGATAGTAAAAACTTAGTTATATGGTACAATTGCTTGGTTCTGTCTTGGTAGCATATTCATGACTGAGTTTCAGAAAAGCTTTGCTCATGGACATCGTAAGTTCTGGCCTCAATCACTAGCTTTAAAGCAGTAATTCTCAAAGTTTAACCTGTTTAAGAATGAGCTGGAGAGCTTCATAAGATAGTTTCCTGTATCATACCTAGACAATCTGGTTTCTAGGTTGAAGTAGGGACCATGAATTTATGCTTTTAACAACTCATGGATGCTGATTCAAAGACCACACCTAGGAAACTATTGTTTTAACAACTCACCACAAATAGATAGCAGTCAGAGAAAATTTTTCAGATTCCTATGCTGGCAGCAATTTCTTTTATTTCTTATTTTTTTAAATATATTTTTTACTTTTTATTGAAAAAGAAAAACACCTTACTATTTCACTTCCATGGTATATAGAGAAAACAAATGGATAAACTTAATAAAATGAGAATAAAACTTTTGTTGAACTCTAAGGCTGTTACCAAGAGAAGGGGGAAGCTGGGTGGGTAAACTGGGACAATGGGAACAATTATATGATGAAGGATAGAATTGAATTTTTAGTAGTGAACATTGCATTATAACATTATGTAAGTTTCAATCTGAAACATATTATTATAACATTATAACATAAGTTTCAGATATATTGTAACATATTTTTATGTTATAAAACATATATTATATTATTATATTTTATTATATATTATATTATTACATATAATAATATTAATATATTATAACATAAACATATTATTATAACATTATAACATAAGTTTCAGATATATTGTAACATTTTTATGTTATAAAACATTATTATATTATAATATTATATTATTATATATTATATTATTACATATAATATTATAATATTAATATATTATAACATAAACATATTATTATAACATTATAACATAAGTTTCAGGTTGAAACTTACATAATGTTATAATGCAGTGTTCACTACTAAAAATTCAATTCTATCCTTCATCATATAATTGTTCCCATTATCTCAGTTTACCCATCCAGCTTCCCCCTTCTCTGTTGGTAATAGCCTTAGAGTTCAAAAGTTTTATTCTCATTTTATTAAGTTTTTCCATTTGTTTTCTCTATATACCACAGAAGTGAAATAGTAAGGTGTTTTTCTTTCTTAATCTGGCTTTCCTAAGCATAACGTCTTTAGGACCATCCATGTTGTTGCATCTGCCAGGACTTCATAGCTTTTCTTTATAGTGAAATTATATTCCATTGCGTATATAAACCATATCATCTTTATCCATCTGTAAGCTTATGGAATGTTGGTTCTTCCCAAGTCTTGGCTATTGTAAATAATGCTACAATCAATATGGGGGGTGCATATATCTTTTCAGATTAGTGTTTTTGTATTTTGGGGGTAAATGCACAAAAGTGGCATAAAAAACTAGATCATGAAATTCCTAGTTTTAAACTATAAGGAATGTATGTACTGCTTTTCGTAATGGGTCCACTGGTTTACTTTGCCAAAAACAATGTATCATGGTTCCCTTCTCTCTGGGTTCTCTCTAACATTGTTTTTTTTTTTTGAATAATAACCATTCTCAGAGGTATAAAGTAATGTATCCTTGTTTTGATTTGCATTTTCCTAACAATAAAGGATGGTGGACATCTTTTCATGTGCCTGATGATCATATATGTATGTCTTTTTTGGCTAGATATCTATTTAGATGTATTTTTCCCATTTTTTTCAAGTGAATGTTATTTACTTGCTTTATTGTTCAGTTTTATATGTTCTTTGTATATCTTGGCTATTAATCCCTTGTCACATGTAATGTGAGTGACTATCTTCCTCCATTCAGTAGGATATCTTTTCATTTTGATGCCCGTTACATCCACTTTGCAGAAGCTTTTTAGTTTGATATAGTTTCATATGTTTGTTTTTGATTGTGTTTTACTTGGGATTATAGTCAGTCCCCAAATGCTTTTCTAAGACTGATACCAGAGTATGTTGCCCATGTTCCTTCGATGTATTTTGTAATCTAGGTTCTTATATACAAGTTTTAAACCATTTTGAATTTTTGTATATAGTATTAAGATGGTGGTCTAGTTTCATTCTTTTGCAGGTGGCTCTCCATTTTTCCCAACACCACTTTTTTTTATATTTTATAGCCTGCTACCTTACTATTTTCATTTATTTTTGCTGGTAACTTTACTGGAGTCTTGGGGTTTTCTTTTTTTTCTTTTTAAAGTTTACTGGTAGAGGGGGTTGGAAAAAATAAAAAAAAAAAATCTACTGGTTCCTTGTTTGCTAACATGCCCCTCTAGTTCTTGTTATTGAGCCAACTGGCTCCTAGTTTGCTAAACTGTTCTTCTGGTTCTTGTTATTTATTAGTCTTGGGATTTTCTGTATTTATTATGATGTTATCTGTAAATAGTGATCATATGGTATAGGCATTTTTACACTGACAGCAGTATTTTAAATTGTTCAACACATTCCCATTCACTTTTATCAAAATTGTTTGACATTCTTTGAATCAAAACCACTCTTTGTTCCTTAACTTCTAGGTTTGATATACGCTTGATGAAAGAAGGTCGAATGAAAGGACAAGCTTTTATTGGACTTCCAAATGAAAAAGCAGCAGCAAAAGCCTTAAAGGAAGCTAATGGATATGTTCTTTTTGGAAAACCTATGGTGGTTGTATCCTTTAAATCAGTTTATTCCAAGATCATAGTTTTTAGGAGAAAAGGGTATAATTGAAACTAATTTTTATATTATCCTTTAGAAATGTCAACCACTGACCTTCTAGCTTTACATACTCAGTTATAAACATATTATGGCTGAAGCAGATTATGGTGGTACTTAGATCTTTATGGGAAAATAAAGGACCATAAGATTATTAAAATTCACAGTCTAAGTGTCAACAGTCTAAATTATTATTAACAAAAGTACATACTCATGTTAAGCCTATAAGGCTACAATAATCAGAAATAAAGACATAATTAATTTTAATTTTATTATTTTATATTTTATTCTGTTACATTTTCTGTTTGAGAATTTCAGTAACCAGAATGTATCATTAATCTTTCTACTTAATAGTTAATGTAGTTTCCAACTATAAATCAGTAGGACACATACATTAAAAAAAAAAATTGACAAATGATTAGGAGTAAGAAGACAAATATAAGAGATAAATTGAAAAACTGTGGTCCTATATTATGTTAGTTCTTGATGATTATCTTAAAAAGATAACTTTCATGTTTGTGAAGAAAACCTTAATTTTAAAATACAAGCAATTTGCTCGATCTGCTAGACCAAAGCAAGATTCTAAAGAAGGAAAAAGAAAGTGTTAAAAATTATTAAAGGTAAGTGTCGATATAACATGATAAAAGGACAGTATGTTCTTGAGATAAAATTAAGGATAAAATCCTTATAGAGAAGTAATTTGGTTACTAAGGTTTTTAAAGCAGCTATCCATCCATCATTCCCTCCCTACATCCATCCTTCTTTTTATCATTTTATGGAGTTCCATAAAACTTCAAGCTTATAACTATAGACTAAAGCCCATTTGTATGTAAAATGAAGTTTGTAGGAAAAATTTTAAAATGAGAATGTGTCTTTCTTTACTTTGTCTGCCTAAAGCAGTGTTTTTTAAACTTTTACCATGTTGTAATCACCTAGAGGGTATGTTAAAACAAACACAGATTGCTAGAATTTCCCCCACCCAGAGTTTATGATTTACTATATCTGGGATGGGGGCCTTGGGTTATCAGCCATCTCAGTTTTCCTGTGACCTGGTTGGAGCCAGGGTTGTGGGGGTGCTGGTAAGGGGGGTGTTTAAGTTCTAACACTGAAAAGGTGTCCACTACCAAAAGTGTCCACTACCGGGACAAGTTGATCACCCTTGGTAGGACCTATGGATGTGCGTTAAAATTGCTAATTGCACACTCCACAAATACTTGTGTATTTTTTGTGTAATAAAATATTTTGCCTTTCAAATAAGTAGTTTTAATGCATACTTGAGTAGCATAATGATTACAAATGGTAGAATTAAAGTGTATGTGACTGATTTAAGAAAGATGAGTAGAAATATATTCCTTTATTTTTATTTTATGTCTTTCTGCCTTTGTAAACTGGAAGAACATGAAGTAGCTAGATCAAAATTAGTAGAGTTAAACTGAAAAAATAATATATAAAATTTTGCCTTTTTTTTTTTAAATTCCTTTTGTGAGATGTCTTTAATATTTGAAGTTGTAGAATATCTATGCTGGTGCAGTCAGAATTCTTACGAATACCTTAGAGAATAGTTAAACAATTTTGATTGTGTGTTAAAGGAAATCATTTATTTGTAATTCTAACATAACAAGTAAGAAGAAAATTAAAATGCGTTCTGCTGTTCTTCTTTAGAAGCATTCCTGCGTAAATACTGCTGTGTATCCTTTCTTGTCGTATCCTTTTTGGGGGTAGTGTTTTTTGTTTTTCCTAGAAATGTTTTGTCCCTCTCTCATCCATTGATCCAGATTAAACATTTCTTTTTTACAATTTATTCAGATGATATTTCTAAAGTTACTGTGTTAATTGAAGAAATCTTTTATGTTTTTTTTCTTTTTTTTTTTTTAAGATTTGTTGCTGAATTTTCTATGTGTCCTTTAGATTATGTAATTTTTTCAGGGAAAGTTAGTGAATCAGGTCAACTTATTTGGAGAATGTGTGCATTTGCTTTGACACTGAATTTAGTCTTGTTTATCATATTTAGGTATTTCCTAAACCTAATTCAATAACGTATTACTTTCCATTTTATGATATATCTGGTTTAGGTGGTCTGTGTAACATGTTGTAAAAATTTGATTGCGGAAAGGTTTTTTCAGTATACATATATTGAAAATTAAAGTAAATGGAATTCTGTGTAAGTTCCAAATAAGAGTAGTAGACCTTACTCTGAGGTCTTATTGAAATCTCCTTTAAGATACAGAGGAAGTAGAAGTATCTGTTTTCCTTTTTTTTCTAAACAAACCAACCAAAAGGAATAAGAGTAACATGGGAGAAGACATGATGTTGACTCAGGGTAGCACAATATGTGAAAAGAAACAATCCTATATGTAGGTATGTAAGAAGAGTAGTTTACAAGGTTGGTGATCAGAAGCAACTGTAACAGAGGTACTCAGTCTTGAACTGTACACTGGAATGACCTAGGAGATTTTTTTTTTTAAATGATGACTTTTATAAAATAAAAACATAACAGCCTAAAAATATATACTGATGTCTAGGTTCTTCTCCTGGAGTTTTGAGTTAATTAGTCAAAGTGCAGCATGGATATTAGAATTTTTCAAACCGCCCAGCTGTAATTCAATATGCAACCAAAGTTGAAAAGCACTGAGGACAGATTTTTGTACATAAAGATTCCTGGACTCTATCCTAAAGCTAATAATTTTGAACCTCTGGGAATAGAACCAAGAAACTAATTTGAAAAGGTTCCTGTTAGGTCTAGGTTCTGAAGGACTAATTACATCAAGATACTGTTTTGTTAGATTGAAATGGTTAAGTACCTAATATCAACTTAGCCCTCTAGTGTTAGAGCCTCTACATTTCTTTTTTACAAATTATGCTATTAGTGTTATTAAAGACAAAATTCAAAATTGTGTCAATCATTGTCAACCTACGAGGACTAAAAATTAGGGATATTAAAGATGCTATTTTTGATTTCTGTAGGCACAATTAAAATGTTTTATTTAATGTTATAAATGAGTTTCTGTATTTATTTAGATAATTAAGAATTTTTATATTGACATGATTCACTAATTTTCTAAATATGAGTTTTTTAACTTTTAGTTCATTGAAAACTAATGACTGTTTTATAATCATGATTTTTTAATGGACTTTTATGGTGTTTTAGGTTCCTTTTGAATTCCATTATCTTTCAAGTACTTTCCAACTTTGAGAAGAAGAAATCACCATCTGGACTATGGATCTGTGCGTAACAGCTTTTAAAATGTGTTTAAACATTTAATCTATATGCATTTAAATCAGCTTATTGGCAGTACATCGCATGTATTTTAATTATCTTCTTTATATATAATAAATTATTTTCTTTCCAATAAAAATGTGTTCTTAATTTTTCATTGTTTCATACATCTAGGAAAGTATAATTTGATAATTATACAAATTTAAGGGACTTTTACAAGACTATAAACTTTCTTGATGATTACAAACATTGCCCTTTCTCATTGTTACCTGGATACCAGTGTACTTACACACTTCTTAGTCTTATTTTTTAAGAAGTGCCTTTGTCTGTCTAGCTCTGAGTTGTCTTTGTGTTTTTGGTTGTGTTTTGTTTTTTTTTTTTTGCTTGTTTTGTTTAATAATGAAGACTATTTCACAGCTTAGAGAATTTGTATCCTTAAAATTAATTTACTGTTCCATTTTTGTGCCCCTAAATCTATCAAAATATCACTCAAAGGTGTTTCCCATATAAAATTATTTTTTCCTTTAGTGAAATTTGTTTTATCTGTGTAAGTAGGAAAACTGTGGTATATTTCTTTAATTTATTGATATTATCCTATGAGTAATAACAGCTTTCTCTTAAAATCACAGGTCAGGGCTCTAAGATGTTGTTGAAATATTGTTGCGAATCATAACTCCTTCCCTTTTCCTCATAGCATTATGAAATAGAATAATGAGAATATTAAAGATAGAAATTAAAAGTAGTATGGAGAAATGAACCCTACATTGTACAGATGTTTAGACATCAAAAAAGTAAGAAACAAGGGCCTCCCCCTGATGGCGCAGCGGTTGAGTGCTGGACTGCAAAGCTGCTCCCCTCAGCAGTGTACTTTGGTCCTTCTGCCTGTTCTGCTCCCCGCTCTGGCTCTGGTGAATTCTCTCACCCTCCCACGCTTCTGACTGTACCCAGTGCTTGTATAAATAAATAAATAAGTCTTTAAAAAAAAGTAAGAAACAATAAAGAATAAGGAGGAATAACTAGAAGCCAAATGAAGAAAGTATATCAGAGTAGGAAGTGGTAATCAAATGTGTCAGACATGCTGCTAATGCAAGAAAGATGAGTTCTGAGGGTTTAACATTGGGTTTAGCAACAGTTGTGACCCTGGCAATTGGATCTGATGAATGGAAGAAGTGAGAAGAGAATGGTAGAGAAGAATTTAATATAGTAAGAATTGAAGACAACTCTGCTAAGAAGTCTTGCTTCCAAAGGGAAGCAATAGACTTCCAATAGACTTTCTTCCCTGTTAGTATAGAAGAACATAGAATCAAGAAGGTTTTGTTTTATAAATATTGAAGGGACTTCCCTGGTGGCGCAGCAGTTGAGTGCTGGGCTGCGAAGCTGCCGGCAGCCTCTGCAGCACCGGTTCAATCCCTGGCCACCGGCGAGGGTCCCACATGGCACGCAGACCTCTCCTGCCATGCCCGCTGCTCCCCTCAGGAGTGTATTTCGTCAGTCTGCCTGTTCTGCTCTCCGCTTTGGCTCTGCTGAATTCTCTCACCTTCCCGCACTTCTGACTGTACCCAGTGCTTGCATAAATAAATAAATAAATAAATCTTAAAAAATATATATATATATGAATGTTGAAGATAAAGCAGGCTGGTATGTGAATAGGACTTATCTAGTGGGGGGTGGGGGTGGAAAGCATGATGCAATTATTGTTGAGCCATAGATAAGGTAAGCTGAAGAAGTGCTAGTTTTAAACAGGCAACAACTCATTAATAGTAATTGGAGGAAGAAGAACAAATTGTGTAGGTGTAAATATTTGTAGTTAGGAATATATAGTAGGAACATGGTAAAGGTTTTGTTGTATTTTCTCTTTATTAAAGAAAGTAATAAGGTCATGGAAAAGTGAAATAGAATGCAAAGTCATGATGTAGAGGAAAAAGAATTAGGAGTGTAAAGTGAAGAAAGAAGTTACAATATGGAAAGTGGGAGAGTAGACTTAGGAGAATTGCTAGATAGTACTTAAAGTGCTTACTTAAAGTCTGTGGTTAAGTGTTCTTCTCCAGTTACCTTTAGTCTTGATGCTATCACTGAATAGATATAGTCAAATTTAGCAAGAGTTGAGATTTTCCTAGGGAGAAGGGAGAGAATGTTGATATAGTCAAGAAAATGATTATAAAGGCAGGACATGGAAAGTAAAGGAGTCTGGGTAAAGAGCAAAGTGAGAAAATGAAGGAAGTAGAAACAGTGGAGACATGATCAACTGTAGTTTGCAGTACGGTTGAAGATGTGCTGCAGTTCCCAGATAGGAACTGGACATTTTAGCAGTGGAAAGAAAGGGTAAGGTGACTGAAATGCATAATATTAGAGTTACAGTAATTCGTGACTAAGTTTTAACATGTGGGCATAGTTCTTGAGTGAAAAGGGCGATTAAATAAATTCATGAAATTGAGAGACTAGGTATTGAAATAATCACCTAAATAGAATTTGAATTTTCAAGAATTGTGACAGAAGTAGTTAAGTCATGAACTAGTCAAAATTTTCTGAGAGTGTCTTTTAATGTTGAGAAATGCAAAAAAAAAAAAAAAAAAAAAAGTTCTAAAATTTTGAGTTCTCATTCTGCCAGTGATGGGAAATTGCAGTTGACTGAGAAGTGGTGTATTACAGTGGATTTATAGAGATAGGTTCTAAACGTAAAATTTTTTCTGTAATTAATTGCTTTATGACCTTGCATAAGTTCTTTATCTTCTATCTAATTTTCCAATGGGGTATTGTAAATTTTATCAATAATAGTAAGAAATATTATATAAATAATATCTACCTTAATGTTATTATAAAGATGAAAATAAAATACTTAAAACTAATCTAGTAAATATATGTCAGGTTTTCCATCAACATTAGTTCATAGTGTTGGGTGTGGTAGTCTCAACTCACCCAAACCCCTAAGGTGATATAAAAATTTTAAAATCTTAGACAAAACTTCAGTCATTTTTCCACCTTGATTATTACTAAGATGCCCAGTACTTCTTCCTTGCCATGTTTGAAACATGAGATGATTTAACAAATTTCCAAATTTAGGGCCTCCCTGGTGGCGCAGCGGTTGAGTGCTGGGTTGCAAAGCTGCCCACAGCCTCTGCAGCGCCGGTTCGGTCCCCGGGTACCGGCGAGGGTCCCACATGTCGCGCAGACCTCTCCTGCCGCCCGCTGCTCCCCTCAGCAGTGTACTTTGTTCCTTCTGCCTGCTCTGCTCCCCACTCTGGCTCTGGTGTATTCTCTCACCCTCCCGCACTTCTGACTGTACCCAGTGCTTGTATAAATAAATCTTTAAAAAAAAAATTCCAAATTTAAAATTAAGTGTCTAATAATTAACCCTCTTTTTGGATAATGGTAACCATCCCCAACCACATGCCTACTTCCTAATTTGAGTATATGACCACATAAGTCCAATTGGAAGGATTTCTAGGATGTGTACAGAAAGTTTGTTTTTTTCTTTTATAATGTATAACTATTTTTTAAAAAGATTTATTTTTTATTTATACAATTGCTGGAGTACAGGCCAGAGGCATGTGAGGGTGAGAGGATTCACCAGAGACAGAACAGGGAGCAGAACAGGCAGACATACTGAAGTACACTACTGAGGGGAACAGCGGGTGAGATAGGAGAGGTCTGCCGTGCCATGTGGGAATCTCCCTGGCCCAGCATGGAATTGAATCTATGCTGCAGAGACTGTGGACAGCTTCACAGCGCTGCGTTCAACCTGCTGCGCCACCGGGGAGGCCCTGTAATGTGTAGCTATTACTGGAACTGCTAATTATTATCCTGACAACTACCACATTATCATTACCCATGAGTTAAAAATAAGAGTCATCATGGAGATGGGAAGTACTGATAAAGTGAGCCTCTATAAAAAACCTAAAAGCTAGTCTAACAATGAATTTTATTTTTTTTAAAGATTTATTTATACATACAAGAACTAGGGTACAGGCCAGAGGTGTGGTAGGTGAGAGGAGTCACCAAAGACAGAGTGGGGAACAGAACAGGCAGATAGACTGAAGTACACTGCTGAGGGGAGCAGCGGGCAAGTCGGGAGCGGTCTGCTGCGCCATGTGGGTTGCTCCCTTGCCGGCCCCCGGGGATAGAATTCTTGCTGCAGAGCCTGTGGACAGCTTCACAGTGTTGCGCTTAGCCCCTTGTGCCACCAGGGAGGCCTTAACAATGAATTTTAAACATTAAACACTTTCTTTTTTAACTTTTGCTGGAGAGATTTGATACTCTTAACTGGGCAAGGTTGGATCAAAATAGGTCACCCCTCTGGTGAGGAATGAAGTTTCATATAAGCCATATGAAATGAGAGTTGGAAAGGCTTATTCTCCAAAAGAAAAGCATAGTACTATGAAATGCAAAGACATGGGTTATTTGGCTGCCAGTAATAAATATTTCACTACAATGTGCAATATGTAAAACTTCTTGTTATGGAGTGGTTGTCTGTTTATGGCATCTGTAAAAACTGGGATGAATGTGAGATGATTAAGGCACCTAAGGGGTAATGTAAGGAGAAATTGAGTAATTCCAGTGCTCCTCACACCCTGTCATTCTACCTTCTACTGTTGGCAACATGAACCAAGTCAGCACAATTCTGATTAAGTGAATCATCAATCAAAAAACAGTGTCGTTCAAATTGCTGGTATTAGATGACTCGGACAGTATTTGCTATGGAAATGAGACTCCTTACAATCAATATCAAGGGATATTAAGACTTTCAAAGGAAGTCAAGGAAAGGAATCAATATCTTTTAAGCTCCTAAAATTCAAAAGGCACTGAACTAAGTATTAAGGTATAATTTGATCTCACTTTAAGAAGTGAACACTTCCCTTTGTGATAATGGAGTACTTGTTTAATAAATGTCAACTGTAAGTGAATTAATTAGGCCCTTTGTTAAATTTAATTTCCGTTGCCAATGCACATGAAACAAAAATAGTAACTGCAGTAGGATTGTTCAATAGAGATAACAGCCACATTTTTTAGGTACATAAGAGCGAGAACCGATGATTATCAGGAGGGGTAGAGGAGGGGTAGAGTCCTACGCCCAAGAACTTAAGACATCATATATTCTATTCTGGCATTTCTTGAAAGCGATGTGAACAAGAGAAAGAACATTCACATAAAGCCCACTAGGAGTAGAGATTCCAGTAGGACATCTGAAATAACCAATACTACCAAACACTGGAAAAGTGCCAGGAAAGAGAGACTTTGTATCCAATAAACATAAACTAATGCATGAGGAAAATCTAGGAGAGCAATCAAACTGTAGAACATTTATGATTAGTATGCAAACACCTACAGGAGAGTCTATCTAGTTAAAAATATCAACTTAAAAAGGGTATTAAGCTATGCAAGGAGTAATTTTAAGTTTTTAAATTATGAGATATTACCAGTATACCACTTTCATACTACTTATATACCTGAATCTTTGAGAATTTAAGGAGAAAATCTAGACAATAGATTGTTATATAAAATTTTTCAGAACTTGGAAAAATATACACAAAATACCGTTACATATTACTCATGAAGACAATGCATTGCTTGCTGTGGAAGAAAGGATGGAAGAAAAGAAATTGAGGTTTGTAATTCCCCCACCCTCACCCTGTGAAGTAACTTCCAGAGGAATAAAAGAGCTCTTTATTTTTTCCTTTTCCCATTTGGGAAGCAGGCATTAAAGGCTAGACATTCCAAAAACTGCATAGATGGGAAAATTAGAAACTGATCACAAATGTCTAGGGAAAAGCTCAAAAGATTGGAGAAACCTAGGTTTGAACACACATGATGGGCCCTTGGCACAGAGACAGCCTCACAATTTTTTAAAAAGGCAGTAGACTAGAGGAAAGTAAAGAACCTGAATTCTAGAGTTACCATACTGTTAAATTCAAATGTTCAGTTTTCAACAAGAAATCACAAGGCATACAAACAAACTAAAGCATGGCCCTTCAAAGGAAAATAACATACCAACATACATTTACCTGAAATCTTATAGCAGATATACTAGAAAAAGATAAGGACTTTGTTTTTCATGTTAGGTTTAGTGAAGTTAAATTGGTTTACATCCTATCTGCTTTGGAGGTTATAGGTTTAAATCTCTACAAATAAATATTTTCATGCCATAAACCCACCACCAGTGTCTTAACAATCACCATGTTGATTTGGGTCTCTACTGTTTTAAAAATACTCAAACTAATCGTAGGTGAAAATGTAAAAAAAAAAAATTATGAACAAGATAAAAATAGTAAAGATAGAAAATCTAGAAAGATAAATATGAAATTCTGGAGTTAAAAAGGATAATAACTGAAATGAAAATTTCACTACAGGGGTTCCAAGGAAAATATGAGTAGTAGGCAGAAGAAAGAATAGCATGATGGAAGATAGGGCAATGGAAATCAAATCTGAGGTACAGAAAAAAAAAGATTGAAGATAAGTAATGTGTGTAATCTTAATACATGTGGAAAATCTCTTGTAACAACAACATTCACAAATTACAGCAACAAGAGCGCTACATCTTTGGAGAATTATTTTACCACAATAAATGCTGAGCAATTAAATCAATGTTGACAAATTCCAAAAGATCAAAATGCTAAATAATAAATTTATTTTCTGACCAAAATAGAATTAAATTCTATGTAGCAAGGTATTTAGAAGATGTCCCCAACTATATAATTCTAAGTAGCCTATGAGTTAAAAAAGATCACAAGAGAAATTAGAGGAAAAAAAAAAAGAAATTGTAATGATTGTACAGAATATCAAAATTTAGAACACTTTCCAGATCATTTTCTGAAGTCAGCATGACCCGGATGTCAAATTCTGGCAAAGACTTTAAGAAAATTATATTACAAATACAAACCAATATCCCTCCTGAACAAAGACAACAGGGGCAAATCAAATTTAGCACTATATAAAAATAGGATACTAAATCATATACCAAATGGAGTTAATTCCAGAAATGTTTTTTAATCATTCAAAAATCAGATGTGATTCACAACTTTGTCTCAAAGGATACGGAAGAATATTCAACCTGTTCACAATCATGATCGAAAGCAGCTATGAAGAAAATACTCTTATGTGATGAAGACATTTGAAAAATTCTTAGAGCTAATATTCTTGATGATAAAAAGATTGGATATTTCTGTATCAGTTTGCTAGAGCTGGCACACAAATATACCACATACTGAGTGACTTATAAAACAAATTTATTGTCTCATATTTTTAGGAACTAGAATTTCAAATTCAAGGCACTAGCAGTTTTGACTCCTTCTGAGAGCTATGAAGGAAGGACTAGTTCCAGGCCTCTCTCCTCGGCATATATATGGATGACCAGTTTCTCCATGTTGTCACATTATCTTCCATTTTTGAGCTTCTCTTTGTCCAAACTTATTTTTTGTAAAGAATTTTGTCATATTGCATTAGGACACTACTTAGTTACCTCAAGCAAAAATAACATTAAAAAATAACTTCAAAAAACAAAGTAACTAGCAATAAACTTAATAAGCTGTAAAATCCATGTACTGAAAGCTTTAAAACACTGCTGGGAGAAAGATGCTCAACCTTATTATTAGGAAAATGAAAATTAAAACCATAATGAAATATCACTTCACTCACAAGAGAATGTCATGACTAAAATTAGAAAAAACAGCAATGCCAAGTATTGTGAAACCTGGGGAGTAACTGGATTACTTTTAATAATTGCTAGTGGAAGTACAAAGTGGTGTAAGCATTTTGGAAATAATGTGGTAACCTTTATAAACTTTGCGCTCATTTATAATAATAACCAGCAATTTTACTTCTAGATATTAACACAAAAGATACGAAAATATATCTATTAACGTTTTGTTCATCCTTATTTAGGATGAACTTAAAGCTGCATATGGGTGCAGTTTTTATCATAATAGCCAAAAAATAAAAACACCTATCACCATGCGGTTCAAAAAGCATGTTACATTCATACAATAGACCACCACCTAGCAATAAAACAAACAAACAAACAAGAAAAAACTACTATAATTAAGGTGCAGACTAGAAGCTGGTTAGTTTTCCTTCTTAGTCTGCTAATTAAGTTTATATTCCAAACCACTTCTTCCCCTAGCCGACCCTCATGCCCCCGGCCCCTATATGCCAGTACTAACAGTCCCAAAACCAGAGACTTTGTTTAAATTCCAGTCATACTTAACTAATTTGGCACTATCACCTTCTAATCTGCCTTTTAGGTTATTTTAGCAAACTTTTGGTTTTTTGCTATAGATTTATATAAATGGTTCGGTGAGGGGTGGGGAGGGATAGCTTATTGTGGGGGAGGATAATATAGAAAGAGAAGGGAACACAGAAAAAACAAACTTTCTGTGGCAAGTTACAGTATAATCAGAGAGGTAGCAGGGCAGCCAGTTGAGCAGGAGAGTGGAGACTGGTTTGTTCAGTGAACAGGCGTAATAGTGGCCAACTTGGTGACTTTCTGGAGCCGAGATTAAATTTTTCGTGTAAATTAGATTTGGAGAATTTGGATGGGGTTACAATAGCACACATTGAAAGGAAGTTGATGATAGCAAATCTATAAAGTTCCAAGTTCAGCATTTCCCTTTAATTAAAGAGAAAGCAAAACCACAAGTCTGTGTTTTTACTGGAAAAGATTGAACAGTTGATTGGAGAGGTTGCTGATTTCAAGAAGATGATGTGGTAAGTTATTTTAACGTTTTTTTTGGGGTATCATATACTCTCCCCACACACACACACTATTTTTTTTTTAACCTTGAAGTGGTTTCTGTCATATGATTTGATATAGTTCAGTTTCACAATCTATTTTAGGTTTGTTGACAACTCACTTCAGTTTCCAATAGCACAAAATGTACTGTTTATGTTTGAAAGGCTTCTGAGCCTTGGCTCAAAATGTTTCCCTCATTTCAGAAATCTTGTAAGCAAACTTGATTATCTTTGCCTTCTTTACGCCAGTCTTCACTTGTGAATTATCCTGAGGTCAGGTTCATTTTTTTGTGTGGAGGGGGTGGTGGGGGGTATGAGGGAGGCTGTTGGGTGATAAGATACTGTTTTGAGAAAACTGTACTAATTCGTTGTAAAATTTAGAGAAATTGTGAGCTATTTCAGTACAACAAACCACAAATGACCAAGTACTATAGTAACAATACTATCTAGAATGTCGAAAACTGAGAAAATAGAAAATAATGAAAACACTTAGAGATATACATGTGATAAAATAACAAGTATAGAGGTCACATTGGAGGAATTTATATTAAGATTTTAATATTTTAATAAAACTGCTATAAAGATTACGGTGATCTAGAGTAAATGTTACAAATGACAACATAATTTGTCTTTTCTTGGTTAATGTTAATTCATTTACATGCTAAAAAATATCATAATATCTGCCAGAGTTATGAGCTTGCTTTGGGTGGATAACAATAACTTTGTAAATAACTGATCCTTATACAGTTAGGTGATATTTATATTGGTAGAAATTAAGCTATCGAAACAGATACAAGTTTCCTGACTTCTTGTTTAATAATTTAATATAGCTCACTTTATTTGCATCATGACTTTGGTGTAATTTAAGTAGACTTTAAGCCAAATGACTAACTTTATGGCTTTCACTGTGTTAAGAGAAATCCTAAATTTATACTAGAGTTTATGCTCTAAAATGGCATTCATATTGTGGACATACAATTAAATAACAAATGCCTCTTATATAATATTGTTTGAGGAAAAAAAACTTGTGAACATCAGAAACTAACAACTCTGTGGACACCTGAGTTAAAAGTTTTTTCTTCTTAATACTGGATATGTTGGGCCTCCCTGGTGGCACAAGGGGTTAAGACGCAACCTATGAAGCTGTCTGCAGCCACTGAAGCACAAGTTTGATCCCCTGACTGGCCAGGGAGCAACCCACATGGTGCAGCAAACCTCACCTGTCTCTACTGATGCTCCCCTCAGCAGTGTATTTCAGTGTATTTCAGCCTGTTCTGTTCCCCACTCTGTCTCTGGTAAATCCTCTCGTGCCCACACTTCTGGCCTGTACCCCAGCTCTTGTATGCATAAATAAATAAATCTTTAAAAAAATATACTGGATATGTTTTATTCACACTTCAAGCATAAAATCTCCTTAAGGAGTATTTCTCTGTGGACCTCCTTGGTGGCCTAGGGATTAAGTCTCAGCACTCTCACTGATTAGGCCTGAGTTCAATCCCCAGCCAGGGAGCTAATCCACATATAGTGCAGCAGACCAATCCTGTCTCACCTGGGGCTCCTTTTAGCAATGTATTTCAGTAAATCCACCTATTAAACACCTCACTCTCTCTCTGGAGAGTCCTCTCACCCTGTGTACCTCTGGCCTACACCCCAGTTCTTCTAAGCAAAAAGTAAAAAGGAGTATTTCTTTGTGGTTAGAATATCAAGTATCCTATTTCATATTGTTATGGAATTTCCAAGATGGTCTCATTTCACACATTATGGTATTCACTAGAATTATAGAATAAAAGGAAATTTCCTCTCTATAGACTGATGCAGGAAATATGAAATATGTGCATAATAACACTGATATTCCTATTAATAAGTGACTAGTTTCTCTGATGAAAACCATTTTAGGATAATTATAATGAGAAGCAGACATAACAACTATTTCAAGTTCTTGTTTTATATTTCTGTCATTATGCCAAAGACATCAAGAATTTGCTTACAAATTTTACTTCACAAGATGTAAATAAATGTTAGTTGTTTGAAAGTGTCTCCTGTGGGGTTTATAAGTCTTTATATTGATTGAGATTCTATGAGAAAGCATATAAAAATGTCTAATCTTTGGCAGGAGCTCATTATATTTTTGTATAGCTGCACCTATACTGGGGTGCTCCCAATTATGCTGCAAGTTATCGCAAATTTTAATAACATCCTGAAATGCATTATGAAAAATATTTGCGATCATAAATACAGTTCCAGCTACTGATGAGGCAATGAGAGAAGTATATTCCAAAACCAACACATGATCTACCAGAAGCTCTAAAGAGGTTAAAAGAAAGATAAAATGTGGAAAAAATTGCAGGTGGGAAATATTTCTAGTTCCTCCTTATCACCATCTGTTCCTCTGGAGAATATGAAAATACTTCTGGGAGACAGGAAATTAGTAAAATTTGGGAAGGGTGGAATGGAGAAACTGGATGTCTAATTGATAATAAATGAAGGTAGGAAAGAAACATGAGTATTTTGAGAAGTACTAGCGACAAAAACAATAATAGTTATAAAAACTTTATAGCAATCAAATGTATTGAGCTTTTAATGTATCCATGCATGGGATAGAAGCTTTATCTGTATTAATTCATTTAATCATAAACACAGCTCTATGAGATACATATCACTTTACCTAGTTCATAGATAAATTTAAAGAAATTACTCTGCAGGGTCACATAGGTGATTAAATGCAAGGCCAAGTTTTCAGCTACAGTTTCCCTGACACCTAAGGTCATGTTTTCAACAATTACTTTTTCACATTTGGAACCTTGAGTCAAGAATGAAGTTCATCTGATGCTACTTTTCTCTAACTCTCAACTCTTTATCAGTCCTTTATCAGCTACTGTCTAATAGCTAGTCTAGTCAATATTTTTGCCTATTTGCTTTATAATACTTATCCAGATCCAGTTAGTCTCTTGTCCTGGCAATTTTTTCTTCTTATTTGTGTTTGAAAATCTTTCTCTGGTAATGAAACTCTTTTCCAGACTTCAAAGGCTCCCTCTTACCTGTCTCATCTTATAGACTGTCGGGGGTGGGACTGGGGGACTTCCCCATAATCATAATTTGGCATTCCATCTCAGTTCTCAAGGGCCCAGTTGCCCAGGTCTGATAATTCAGCCAGCGTGCACTGCAGGCCTGTACATACTGGTTGCCAGTGGATGGCATCTGTTCTAACTTTGTGCTCAATCACTCATTAAATATTTTGTGTGATATTGCCAAATCTATCATTGCTCCATTGAAAATTTCCAAATCAAGCTCTCCTGACTGCCTGTGACTATGCAGGTGTTTCTTTTCACAAACCTTTTTTCCTTTGCAAAAGGAAAAAGCAGCTCACCTGCTCACCTGTGTCTATGCAGGTGTCTCTTTTTCCTTTTCCTAATAAACCTATCCTTTTAAAATGTAAAAAAAAAATAAAAAATAAATAAAACCTCCCAAATCTCTTTGCTTCTTTCTTCACATTTAGCATTTTTAGTATTTTTTATACTTCATACTCAGTATAATGCTTATTAATGCTTCAGTTTGTCCTAAACCAAGTCTGCCTCTAGATTGTGGATTGTGCTGTGAATAATAGTGACACTGTCATTCTGCCACTCATTTAACTTTGAATTAGAGTCCCCTTTGATTCTTCCTCTTCTCATCATAAACTACCATATCCTATGGATTATTTCTCCCGCAAATATATGTCCCCTCTCTCTATTAAGAGATTATTGCTAGTTTAGTTCTAGCACCATCATTTAATGATAGATTAACTGAGATGAGTGGAATGTCTAGGGACAATAAGATTGATCCATGTGGTCTTTATCCCAGTATCCTCATTGCTTAATGGTCTCTGAGTTTCAAGAAATCAAGTCATCCTGCAAATGCTAATCAAACTGCTGTTTGTATCTGGCTTGCTAACATCCTACTAGAAAAAAATAAATCATAAACTAATTCCATAGTCTATATAGGAAAAGACTTCACAGATATAGCTACTGACTAGTATAATTTTGAATGCCCTTGATTGTAATTGACCATACTCTCCTATTTTTTTCCTCATTTCTATAATCCTAGTTCAGATTTTTTATCACTACTGTTTACTACTGCACAAATTTGCATTAGTTTCTCAGTTCTCTTTGACATTCAATATATCTGACATACTTCAAAGCTCTAATCATACTTTTCCTTTTTATTTTTTTATTTTTTTTTTTAAATAAATTTTATTGTTATATTCCCCATACAATTGCAGCCCCCCCATTCTGACCCCAATCCCTCCCCTCCCGCCCCCCTAAAAGTGTCTCTGGTTCATAGTTTTTTGTTGATTTTGATTTTCACTATCTTATAGTTATTCATTTTCCTGGTCCCTTATTTAAGTTTTCTAGATTCCTGCTATGAGTGAGACCATCCGGTATTTTTCTTTTTCTTTTTGGCTTATTTCGCTGAGCATGATCCCTTCCAGCGCCATCCATGTTGCTGCAAATTGCATGTGTTTATCTTTTTTGAATGCTGAGTAATATTCCATGGTATATATGTACCACATCTTCTTGATCCAGTCATCTATTTTTGGGCATTTGGGTTGTTTCCAAAGCTTAGCTATTGTAAACAGTGCTGCTATAAACATAGGGGTGCAGGTGTTCTTTGGAATTGATGTTTCTGTGTCCTTTGGGTAAATACCTAGGAGTGGAATTGCTGGATCATATGGAAGCTCTATGTTTAGTAGGTCCAGAAATCTCCACACAGCTTTCCACAGTGGTTGGACCAGTTTGCACTCCCACCAACAGTGCAGAAGAGTTCCTTTTTCTCCACACCCTCGCCAACATTTGTTGTTGCTAGTTTTTTTAATATGTGCCATTCTCACTGGTGTAAGATGGTATCTCATGGTAGTTTTGATTTGCATTTCCCTGATGACAAGTGATGTTGAACATTTTTTCATATGCCTGTTGGCCATTTGCATTTCCTCTTCAGAGAAGTTTCTTTTAAGCTCTTCTGCCCATTTTTTGACTGGATTATTTTCTTTGTTGTTGTTGAGTCTCATCAGCTCTTTGCAGATTTTTGTGATCAGTCCTTTATCATTAGTGTTGGGTGCAAAAATGTTCTCCCAGTTGGTGGGGTTTCTCTTTGTTTTTGTTATTGTCTCTTTTGCTGTGCAAAAGCTCTTTAATTTGATGTAGTCCCAGCTGTTTATCTTTGCCTTCACTATCACTGCTTTGGGTGATGTGTCTGTAAAGATGTCTTTGATGTGCAAATCACGTAGTGTTTCGCCTATATTTCCTTCTATATATTTTATGGTTTCAGGTCTTATGTCTAGTTCTTTAATCCATTTTGAGTTGATTTTTGTGTATGGTGTGAGGTGGTGGTCAAGCTTCATTCTTTTGCATGTAGCGACCCAGTTTTCCCAGCACCATTTATTGAACAAACTTTCTTTGCTCCAATGCATATTCTTTGCTCCTTTGTCAAAGATTAGTTGACCATAAATCTGTGGGTTTATTTCTGGATTTTCTATTCGATTCCATTGGTCTGTATATCTGTTCTTGTTCCAATACCATGCAGTTTTGATGATTATGGCTTTGTAGTATAGTTTGAAGTCTGGGAGTCTGATGCCTCCATTCCCTTCTTTTTTTTTCAGGAGAGCTTTGGCTATTCGGGGTTTTTTGTGATTCCATATGAATTTCATCAATAATTGTTCTATTTCTTTGAAGAATGACATTGAAATTTTGATTGGAATAGCATTGAATCTGTATATTGCTTTTGGAAGGATGGCCATTTTAATAATGTTTATTCTTCCAATCCATGAGCAGGGGATGTCTCTCCATTTCTTTGTGTCTTCTTCTATTTCTTTTAACAGTGTTTTATAGTTTTCTTTGTATAGGTCCTTTACCTCTTTTGTTAGATTTATTCCCAAATATTTGATTTTTTTTGTTTCAATAACAAAAGGGATGGTCTTTTTGATTTCTTCTTCTTCAGATTTATTGTTTGTGTATAGGAAGGCTACTGACTTTTGCGTGTTGATTTTGTATCCTGCCACTTTACTGAACTGATTGATGAGTTGAATTAGCTTTTCTGTGGAGTTTTTGGGGTTCTCTATATATAATATCATATCGTCTGCAAATAGTGATAGTTTGACTTCTTCTTTTCCTATTTGGATTCCTTGGATGTCTTTCTCTTGTCTTATTGCCCTGGCTAGGACTTCCAGTATTATATTGAAAAGCAATGGTGAGAGTGGACATCCTTGTCTTGTTCCAGATCTTAATGGAATTGCTTTCAGCTTTTCACCATTGAGAATGATACTGGCTGTTGGCTTGTCATAGATGGCCTTTATGATGTTGAGGTATGTTCCTTGTATCCCAAGAATTTCGAGGGCTTTTATCATGAATGGGTGTTGCACTTTGTCGAAAGCTTTCTCAGCATCTATTGATATTATCATATGGTTTTTATATTTCTTTTTGTTGATGTGTTGGATAACGTTGATTGATTTTCGGATGTTAAACCATCCTTGTGCCCCTGGAATGAATCCAACTTGGTCGTGGTGAATTATCTTATGGATACATTGTTGGATTCTGATAGCTAAAATTTTATTGAGGATTTTTGCATCAGTGTTCATTAGGGAGATTGGCCTGTAGTTTTCCTTTTTTGTGTTGTCCTTGTTCGGTTTTGGTATTAGTGTAATGTTGGCTTCATAAAACGTGTTTGGTATTATCCCTTCCTTCTCAATTTTTTGAAAGAGTTTGTGAAGGATAGGCACTAATTCGTCTCTGAATGTTTGGTAGAATTCATTTGTAAATCCATCAGGTCCTGGGCTTTTGTTTTTGGGGAGGTTTTTTATTACCATTTCAATTTCGCTAATTGTAATTGGTCTGTTTAGGTGTTCTATTTCTTCTTTATCTAGCTTTGGGTGATTGTAGAGTTGTAGGAATTTGTCCATCTCCTCTAGATTGTTGAACTTGTTTCCATATAACTGTTCATAGTAGTTACTGATTATTCTTTTGATTTCTGCTGTGTCCGTTGTGATTTCTCCTCTTTCATTGATGATCCTGTTTATTTGTGCTTTCTCCCTTTTTTCCTTTGTGAGCCTGGCTAGGGGTTTGTCTATTTTATTGATTTTTTCAAAGAACCAGCTCTTGGTTTCATTGATCTTTTGGATTGTTTTTTTAGTTTCAATTTCATTTATTTCTGCTTTGGTTTTTATTATTTCTTTTCTTCTACTGGTTTTGGGGTTTTTTTGTTGTTCTTTTTCTAGATCTTTGAGCTTCGAGATTAGGTTGTTTCTTTGCGTTCTTTCTTGTTTCTTGATGTGAGCTTCTATTGCTATATATTTTCCTCTTATTACTGCTTTTGCTGCATCCCATACATTTAGGATATTGGTGTCCTCCTTGTCGTTCAATTCAAAAAATTTTTTAATTTCTTCTTTGATCTCCTCATTAGTCCAATGGTCTTCCAGTAGTGTGGTTTTTAATCTCCATGAGGTAGGAAAGTTCCTTGCCTTCTTTTTATGGTTTATTTCTAGTTTGATGCCTTCATGGTCAGAAAAGATGGTTGATATGATTTCAATCTTGGTGTATCTGTTGATGTTTGTCTTGTGCCCCAGTATGTGATCGATCCTGGAGAATGATCCGTGTGCGCTTGAGAAAAATGTGTACTCCGTTTTTTTGGGGTTTAGTGTTCTATAGATGTCTGTTAAGCCCAATTGCTCTAGGTCCTTATTTAGAGCTTTAGTTTCTTTACTTATTTTTTGTCTTGTTGATCTATCCATTGTTGATAGTGGTGTGTTGAAGTCTCCCACTACGTATGTGTTTTCTCTGATGTCTGTTTTCAGAGAGGACAACAGTTGTCTGATATATTTTGGTGCTCCTTCGTTTGGTGAGTATATGTTAATGAGTGTTATTTCTTCTTGAAGTATTGTCCCCTTGATCATAATGTAGTGACCCTTGGGGTCTCTTTTTATCTTTTTGAGTTTGAAATCTGTTTTATCTGATATAAGTATAGCTGTTCCTGCTTTCTTTTTTGGTCCATTTGCTTGTAGGATTGTTTTCCATCCTTTAACTTTGAGCCTATTTTTATCTTTTGTAGCTAAATGTGTTTCCTGGAGACAGCAAAAGGTTGGGTTTTGTTTCTTAATCCAGGCTGCAACTCTGTGTCTTTTTATTGAAGAGTTTAGTCCATTTACATTCAGAGTTATTATTGATATGTTAACATCTGTATTTGCCATTGTGTTTGTCTTTCCTTTGATTTTATTTATTTATTCTTTTAATAACTTTTTTTTTTGGCCTTCTTTCATTGTTATTCGTCCCTCTGAGGTTCTGGCTTTAGGACTCCTTGTAGTATTTTTTGGAGTGGGGGTTTAGTTGCAATGAAATTCCGGAGTTTCTGTTTGTCTGGAAAGGTCCATATTCTTTCTTCAAAGAGGAAGGAGAGCTTTGCGGGATAGAGTATTCTTGGTTGGCATCTGTTTTCTTGGAGTCTGTTGACTATGTCCCTCCACTCTCTCCTTGCCCGTAGTGTTTCTTCGGAGAAGTCTGATGTCAGCCTGATTGGTTTTCCTTTGAATGTTATCTGTTTCTTCCCTCTTGCCAGCTTCATTATTTTTTCCTTGTCCTGGATTCTTGGGAGCTTTACTATTATGTGTCTTGCTGTATTTTTCCTTTCGTCGTGGAAGTTTGGTGTTCTTCTTGCTTCTTGTATATCAATTTTCAGCTCCTTCTTCACATTTGGGAAGTTCTCTTCAATTATCTCTTTGAATATTTTCTCTGTTCCTACATCTCTCTCCTCTCCTTCTGGTATTCCTATAACTCTTATATTTCCTTTCCTCATGGAGTCAGATAGTTCCCGAAGTCTTTCTTCGTTCTTTTTCCTTCGTACTTCTCTTTCCTTTTCTGTTTTGGTTCTTTTTATTTCTATGTCTTCAAGATTACTTATTCGTTCTTCCATTTCATCTATTCTGCTTTCATTGCTTTTCCCAGAATTCTTTAGTTCTTCCATTAATTCTTTGATCTCCTGCATTTCTTTTACTTCCCTCTTTAGGGACTCAATTTCTTTCTTCTGACCATTGTTTTCCCTCTCTAGGGACTCAATTGCATTCTTCTGATCGTTGATTATTTTTCCCTTATCATTGTTTTCCTTTATGACTTCTGTTAGTTTTTTAATCACGGCAATTTTAAATTCTCTTTCTGGAAGGCTCAGAAATTCTTCCAAGTTATTGTCTTTGCAATCTGGGGGCTGGCTTTCTTTTTGTGGTGTGCTTTTTCTCTGGAGAGTTGCTAGGTTGCGTGTGGTTCTTCTCTTCCCTACTGTCTGTTTTCTAATTTGCCGTATGCGTTGGGACACTGTGTAGTTGGGACTGGCCGGCATCTTGGGTGGGCTTCTCTGTTCCCCTCTGGTTCTTCCAGGAGTCATCTGTCAGTTTCAAGCAGTCTTTACTGGAGAAAGGTCCCTGTTCTAAAATGCCGATGTAGGGACACACTCCCCTGTGTGCCTGGTCTGCCCCGGCGGTGGGTTCCTGCTCCCCTCTGGGCTTGGACTGCAGGCCAGAGGGGGTCTGGCGTGGGCGAACTTCCCCCGCTCACCTCTGGCTCCTGAGGAAGCCTTCTGCAGGTAGTCTTTACTGAAGAAATGTCCCTGTTCTAAAATGGTGATGTGGGACACACTCCCTGCGTGTCTGGTCTCAGGCACACTCTTCTGCGCACCTGGTCTGCCCCAGCTGTGGGTGCTCGCTCTCCCTGTGGGCTCAGACTACTTGTTCGGAAGGGGCCCGGTGTGGGCAAACTCCCCAGCTGGCCACTAGCTCCTTCAGGAGCCTCTGCTGGCTTCAAGTCGCTAGGTGGTGCCAGAGATCTCTCCTAGAGCCCTTGGGGAGCTGATTTTCCACCCCGTGGGACAGGGAGCAGAGCGGGGATGGTAGGGTACACCTCAACGGCTTTGGGGTGCTGTGTCTGCCTTGTGCCCCACCGTCGTGGGGAACCCACGCCCCTAATTTCGTGCCCCGGGTCTCTGTTCCAAAGCCCTCAGTTCCAGGACGCGGGCTGTAGCCCAGATCAGTGGGGCGGGAATGGCGCCTTTTGAATCCTGCTCCCCTGCCTGGGCGCCTTGTTCCTGCTCACTCAGGATGGGCCTCCGCCGTCTCCCCCTAATTTCGTGCCCGGGTCTCAGTTCCAAAGCCCTCAGTTCCAGGATGCGGGCTGTAGCCCAGATCAGTGGCGCGGGAATGGCGCCTTTTGAGTCCAGCTCCCTTGCCTGGGCGCCTTGTTCCTGCTCACTCAGGGAGGGCCTCCGCAGTCTTCCCCTAATTTCGTGCCCCGGGTCTCAGTTCCAAAGCCCTCAGTTCCAGGACGCAGGCTGTAGCCCAGATCAGTGGCGCGGGAATGGCACCTTTTGAATCCAGCTCCCTTGCCTGGGCGCCTTGTTCCTGCTCACTCAGGGAGGGCCTCCGCCGTCTCCCCCTAATTTCGTGCCCCGGGTCTCAGTTCCAAAGCCCTCAGTTCCAGGACGCGGGCTGTAGCCCAGATCAGTGGCGCGGTAATGGCGCCTTTTGAATCCAGCTCCCTTGCCTGGGCGCCTTGTTCCTGCTCACTCAGGGAGGGCCTCCGCAGTCTCCCCCTAATTTCGTGCCCCGGGTCTCAGTTCCAAAGCCCTCAGTTCCAGGACGCAGGCTGTAGCCCAGATCAGTGGCGCGGGAATGGCGCCTTTTGAATCCAGCTCCCCTGCCTGGGCGCCTTGTTCCTGCTCACTCAGGGAGGGCCTCCGCCTCCCCGCAAGCCTAGGTCGCAGGCGCGGGGACCTGGGCAGCTGCGATCTGGTCCGGATCCGCGCCGCTTTCCGCACGCAACCTTACCGGGTGGCCGGGGCTGTGTGCTGGTGCTGGTCTCCTCCTGGGGGGCGTGGCTCTCTTTAATGGCGCCTGGAGCTCACCACCGCGGTGGATCCTGCAGGGTTCGCCTCTCCCGTTCACGGGGTGTGGTGGCTGCAATAGTTCCTTTCCACTCACAGTCCCGCTTGCTGCGTCCGTTTTTCTTGTTGGCCGTTTTGGTTTGTTGTTTCCCTCCTTTCTGCCGGTCGGAGAGTGCCGACTTTGTGGGCGGGGGAGGGGAGCAGGGTTCTGCGCTTCCCTCCCTTCTCGTCCTCTTTTATCCATACTTTTCCTTTTTAAAAGCAAATGGGCAGATGAATGAAAACCTTTTGAAGCATCTTACAGCTTTCACATGATAGTCCACTTCCTTCTCTACTTTAATTTCTAAGGCTCCCCAATGCCACACTTAATGTTCTACAAAATCATGTTGATTTCTTGCCTTAGTCCATTTCCTACAGATATTTCATTTTTTCTCTTTAAAGGCCATTTCACTTATCTCCCTTAATTAAATCCCTTCAAATCAACTTTATCTTACCCTATTTCTATCTGCCACAAATAATTTTTCTTATCAATGAAATCCTTAAGTAATTTCCTTATATTTCTCTTAAGATAAAGATCACACCCTTCATTATATCATTATTAATAGCATTTGTATTTGTGAGCAGGTGTATTCCTTTTCTGACATCATGATGCCTGGAATGGTCCTGTCCAATGGAAATATAATGAAAAATACATATATATTTATATTTAAAATGTTAGGTAACCATATTGAAAGAAGTAAAAAGAAATGAAAAATTACTGTTAATAATGCATTTTATTTAGCCTCATATATCAAAATATTATTTCAACATGCAAGCAACATAAAATTATTAATATTTTGTATTATATCCACACATGGCTCTTCCCAATCTGGAGTGTGTTTTACACTTATCATCTCTGTTCAGACTAATTCTATTTCAAGTGCTCAGTCACCAAATGTTGCTGTGGCTACTATAGTGGGGATCATAAGTCTAGAAATCCATGACAAACTTTGGTGTAATATAAAGGATCTGTTTTGTAGAAGTACTTGTATCAAATTGAGGCATTGTTACTTACCATATGAGCCTAGACAATTTATTCAACCTCCCTGAGCCTTAGTTTCTTAATGCGTACAAAGTTTTTGCAAGGACTAAAGAAAATTTTATTACACAACATTTTTATTTTTAAAAATCAGTGAGAATATAACCCAAGTTATGCCAATGTCTTGCATGATTCCAGGAATTTATAGTCTGTATGCTATAACTATCTATCACATAAGCCATTATACCATTTGTTTTTCCTTTGTCCAGAATGATAGGCATATATATAATTATTTACAATATATTTATAGTACAAAAGAAATGTAGTTTACTAATGTCATATGAGTTTAAAACCTGTAATACTTTATTAACTATGCCTGAGACTATCAGGATAAACTCATAAAGATGTTAATTCAACTACATCTGGAAAGAAGTCACTTTCTATTTTATTATCCTGTTATTTTCTACTTGCTCTTATTGCTGTCTTAAATTGCTTTGTCAGTATTATTTATTCCATATTTTTTCTTCTCTTCCCTTAGAATGTAAACTCCCTGAGACCAAGAATGTTGTCTGCCTTGTTCAGCATTTTATCCCAAATATCATCCACAAGCTTAGCACAAAAGACACTCAGCTAATACTTGCTGGTTCAATGGTTAAGTTTTCATATATGTTTTATTATTCTCTTACATAGGATTTCACTGACATAAGAAGAAAAGTAATGTGTATTTATAAATTGAGTATTTTATCAGGTACAAAAGATATTTGGCTATAAGAAGGGGAAAAATCCTATTGCTTGCTATCATAATTACATTTGCTTAATTACATAATTACATTGGCCACGTAATTTGATGGATGGGTAAAAACAGTCTGTTTCCTCAATTCATGGCTATTCAACTGCCAAATAGTTCCTGAAATCTTAATATAGAAATTTAAATGATTAAAAATTTGGGTTGGGAGCAAACAACAACTGAAATGAATATACTGTTTCTTTTCTAATTGAAACATTACAAATGTTTGCAAATAGATAGTTAAGGCAATATTTTGCTGTGAATTCAGTTGGCTCTGATTGTTATTTTCCTTCTATTAGTGAAGGACTTCAGAAATAAGATCTAATACTAATTAAATAATACATGTTTATATTTATGTACAAACTGCCGGTTGTTTAAAAAAGTTCCCTCAACAAGGAAACATTAAGTTCTAAGACGTCATTTGGGACATTTTATGGAAGTTCTTCAGCTGTTAACATTATTATTGATAATCTTTTTCAGATAATGAATGGATGATTTGCGCTCTATTTATTCGTGTTAACATTTACTTTGTAAAATATGCTTCTTGCAGGTCTATAAATAGTTGCTGGAAAGAACACTGACGACTTCAAAGCAAAATGAAGTTCTTTTTATTGCTTTTAGTCATTGGGCTCTGCAGGGCCCAGTATGACCCACATACCAAACACGGACGGACATCTATTGTCCATCTGTTTGAGTGGCGCTGGGTTGACATTGCTCGCGAGTGTGAACGATACTTAGCTCCCAGAGGATTTGGAGGGGTTCAGGTGGGTATTGTTCATAGTTAAATCATGGGGTTTCTATGCTTATCTAGTAAATGGTATTATGATCTATATCTGAGAAGCTGAGACGTTTTATTTCACATGTGCTATGTTAACTAAAACGATTTCCTGAAGAAGAAAAACCTTAGTATTTTTGGCAAGTTTATGTTTTGCTTCTGATAGAATCTCTCTTTAGCAGGACCTTTCAAATGTGCTGCTGTTTTCAAGTGATTGTAAAGAAATATAGATACATATAATTCTGAAGTAATTTTAGATTATTGATTCGTATCCAGAGTATCCAGTGATCTGAAGAAAGTCACAATTTGACGTGATTGTTTTATTTGTAGATCTCTCCACCCAATGAAAATGTTATCATTAATAACCCTTCAAGACCTTGGTGGGAAAGATACCAACCCATTAGCTACAACTTATGTACAAGATCTGGAAATGAAGAAGAATTCAGAGATATGGTGACCAGATGTAACAACGTTGGTGTAAGTGAACTGAACCTACTTTTAAAATATTCTATAATACAGTCTTTCTCCTCTCTTCTTACTTTTGAGCAGAATGTTTTTTCCTATTTTTTATTTTATTTCATATTTTAGCTTGAATTAGAATACATTGTTGTCTAGGTTCATCTTTTTTTATAAATATCTGTGTATATGCATTTATTTATTGAAGAAGATAAAAGTTAAAGTATAAAGCCGAACTGACTTCTAACAAAAAATGGCAACTTTTAATTCTTGTAACTATATACATATCCAGGCAACACATTCTTCCTTAGGAATTGAAAATTCCAGTTTTGAAAAAATGCTGTCACTTAAAAAAAAAAAAGATTGATTGGTGTATGCGTAGAACTGGGGTGTAGGCCAGAGGTATAGGGGGTGAGAGGATTCACCAGAGACAGCGTGGAGAGCAAAACAGGTGGATCTACTGAAATACACTGCTGAGGGAAGCAGTGGGTGAGAAAGGAGAGGTCTGTGGGTTATCACCCCTAACTCAGGCCCTAGGGGTGATAGTGCTGAAACTTAACCCTATGCTACCAGGGAGGCCCTTTGCTGTCACTTTTTTTTTTAATTTTATTTTTACATCCCCCATACAATTGCAACCCCCTTATTTTGAACCCAATCCCTCCTTCCCCCCCCCCATAGTGTGTCTCTGGTTCATAGTTATTTGTTCATTTTGGTTTTTTCTTTCTTATAGTTATTCTTTTTCCTGGTCCTTTATTTAGGTTTCCTAGATTCCTGCTATGAGTGCTGTCACTTTTGTGTGACTTGTGTCTTCACACTTAACTCCTGAGTCTTCTTCCTTATAACTTACATTGGTGATAGTTATTTCTCTTTGTTGAGGAGCATAATGAGAGACAATATATTACTTAGTGCATACTACATACTTAGTATATATAAAGTAGAAGCTACTTTTGTCTTAGAATGATCCATAGAAATTTCAAAAATTAAATAGTTTTCCTGAATCAACTAATCTTTACCTACCCCCCAAAATATTTTTTTGCAGGTTCTCATAGTTATGGTAGTCTGGGATTCTCTAAATTTATATATCTAGATATTTGACCAAGTCACTAGAATGCATGTAGGTGTTAAGTTCATATCAATGCCTTTTATACTTGACTTTTGATTTTCAAGGGAGGTAAATTTTAAAATAACAAGTATTTTGGAGTATTATCAACTTGCTATTAACTTTAATTAATTTTACAGGGGCCTCCCTGGTGGCGCTAGGGGTTAAGCATAGCACTATGAAGCTATTGCAGCCTCTGCAGCACAAGTTCCATCCCTGGCCAGCCAGGGAGCAGCCCACATGGTGCAGCAGACCTCTCCTGACTCTCCCGCTGCTCCCCTCAGCAGTGTTTTCACTCAGTCTACCTGTTCTGCTCCACACTCTATCTCTGGTGAATCCTCTCACCCTCCACACCTCTGGCCTGTACCCCAGTTCTTGTATGCATAAATAAATCAATCTTTAAAAAAACATAATTTTACAAATTTCTACTTTTCTGTAAGTCAAACTGAAATATAAACTTTTCCTTTCAGGTCCATATCTATGTGGATGCCGTAATCAATCATATGTGTGGAAATGGTGTGACTGCAGGAAGGAGCAGTACTTGTGGAAGTTACTTCAACCCTGGAAATAGGGATTTTCCAGCAGTCCCATACTCTGGTTGGGATTTTAATGATGGTAAATGTAGAACTGGAAGTGGAGACATTGAAAACTATAATGATGCTTATCAGGTAATCTTTTAAAAAGTCATTCAGCTGAATATGCCTTTAATTATCTACATGTAGCTTATAGATTTCCATTTTATATACTTGCTTAGAATCCGTAGGAAAGCAGGATTCCAAGTATGACTGTTTAAAAACATAAATCCATTCAATAGTTAAAACATTTCCCAGTCAATTAAGAAGCTCAGCCACTTATTTTGTATGTTCTCCATTTTTCACACTCAAAAATATTTCAGTTATGTCCTTACTAGCATGTCAGTATTCCTGGTATCCGATGCAAACAAGACACTACAGAAATATCTACTAATTAACATATGAATGTATAATGAAATGAATACTCAAATAAAGATGATGTTTTGTGTATAAATCACAACATTTTTACCTCAATAGGTCAGAGATTGTCGACTGGTCGGTCTTCTTGACCTTGCATTGGAGAAAGATTATGTGCGTACCAAGGTTGCTGACTATATGAACCATCTCATTGATATTGGTGTAGCAGGATTCAGAATCGATGCTTCTAAGCATATGTGGCCTGGAGATATGAAGGCAATTTTGGATAAATTGCATAATCTGAACACAAAATGGTTCCCTGAAGGAAGTAAAGCTTTCGTTTATCAGGAGGTATAGCAATATGTGTGTTTATGTATGTGTGTGCATGTAAAGTAATAGCATTAACTGCCATTACTTAGAAATTTAATGGCAGATTTAATTTAAATACAATTTCTGAGGGTTAATTACTGAATCATTTTCATAAAGTGGGGATGATTTATATAGACACCGTTCTTTACCCTTTGACTTGTAGATAGCACTTCAAACTCTTTGTCATAAGTGGTTTGAAGGGAGTGCAAAAAATAATATTATTTTGACTGCAAACATTTCTGTATCTTTTATCATCTCTCAAGAGAGACAATAATATTGTCCTTGTCTTGAGCCAATCTATGTAAATTTAAATCTTGGCTATAGCATTATTAGCTGTTTTTATGTAGGCAAATTGATTAGTGTTTTTGTTCAATAATTTTTTACAAGAAAGGGTTAATGATGATGATTATGTCTTTGTTTTCCTATTTTCTTGGAAAATTAAATGTGTTAATATTTATCAAGCAATTGGAAATGTTGTAGGACAGATATTTAGTGCTGCATGTACTTTAGAGAAATTTAAGAATCTAGTTAAGGAAAACTCTTTTGGACTTTTTAAATAATACAAATTGTGTTAGGTCAGTTTCTGTATGTTAATTTATTGATTAAAATCCTTCAAAATGCCTTCAAAACTTTAACTGAAGTGGTATTTTCTCCTGTATTTTTACTAGGTGATTGATCTGGGTGGTGAGCCAATTAAAAGCAGTGACTACTTTGGAAATGGCCGTGTGACAGAATTCAAGTATGGTGCGAAACTGGGCAAAGTGCTTCGCAAGTGGGATGGAGAGAAGATGGCTTACCTAAAGTAAATGAAATATGATTTTTCCTTTGAATTATTTCACAGATCTATGACTCATCCCAATGTGTTACCTTCTTATAACCTTGTTTAAATAAGAGTCAAAGATCCAATTACTAATACTGTGTGATAATTTCCTAAATTCTAAGATATAGGAAATTATCTTTATTATTTAGGTTATCTTTATTATTTATAATGTTAATTATTTATAATGTTATTATTATTTATTATCTTTATTATTTAGGTTATCTTTATTATTTATAATGTTATAATGTTAATATACAAGGAAGTATATTTACAACCTCAAAGCATATCCTAGATATTTTAATCCTTGTATTAGAAAACTATGCTAGATTTGGCTAATGTTTGCATATAATCTGTGATGGTCAGATTAGTAAGTACCTACAACATGGCCATACTGTGCAATTTGCATATATGATATCATTTAATTTAATACTAAAATGTTTATAACAATATTAAAATCTTAACAGAATTTCTATTTTATGTAATATGATAGGAATATTGACCCTTCTGAATACCATCTTAATTCTGATGTGCTGAAATCTTTAAAAGGACATCTTTTATAACAAAAATTATATGCATTTAATATGATTGTAGTACAAGTAATTCATAAATGTATGCATGCATAGATTGCATTTGAAGATATGTACCTATGTGTAGTTGGTATTAAAAATTTGACAGAATGACCATTTAATTAAACAGGAGTTCATTTGAGGATATTATACTAAAAAAGTATATATCTAGGTTATTTGAATGCTATTGTAAGATTACATACTTACATAGGTAAGAATGTACATACTTACATATTTAAGTATGTAATAATGTATGTGTAGTTACATAATGCATGTGTAATTACATAAGTAAAATTATATATATTTTTTCCTATGTGATAAAACTAGGAGCTGGGGAGAAGGCTGGGGTTTCATGCCTTCTGACAAAGCCCTTGTATTTGTGGATAACCATGACAACCAGCGAGGACATGGAGCTGGTGGAGCTTCTATTCTTACATTCTGGGACCCTAGGTAGGAGACAAAGTACCACCCCCTTTTTTTAACCTATCTTTGAATGATACTAAATTTTTTTTCTTTTCTTACATGGTAATATCATTTTGAACCTTTCAGGCTGTACAAAATGGGAGTTGGATTTATGCTCGCTCATCCTTATGGATTTACACGAGTCATGTCAAGCTTCCGTTGGCCAAGATATTTTGAGAACGGGAGAGTAAGTTGATGTTGTCCAAAGACTCATTCTCCCATCCCTCAAATTAGACAGATGTTTCTCTGATTTCTTCTAGAATCCCTTCAATTTGAGAAGCCTACTACTTTGTACAGCTGCTCATTATATTGTCAGTTTTAATATTTAGAAGATGACCCTTGATATTGAGTCAACTTCCTATAATTTCCTTTAACCTTATTTCTAATGTTGTGAGTTATGAACTATATCCATTTCTCTTTTTTACATTGCATTTCCACTTTTCCAAGACTTACATGGCATTTTAAAATAGAAACTCTTATCCTTACTAGATATATGTGTGTGTGTGTGTGTGTGTGTGTATATATATATATATATGCTATCATTATCTTTTTATTGAGGTAACATTGCTTTACAACACAGTGTATGAATCAAAGGCATAGTATTGCATCTCTTTAAATGTATGTTACCACACCACACCCATCACCAAGGGATACAAGTCCTTCTACATAATCCATTGTGTCGCCTAGCTTTCTCTCTTTCTACCTTTCTCCTCCTACTTTCTGGTTGGCTCAATTTTATAGTTAGATTTCTAGGGTTTGCATTTGGTTTGGTTTTGTCTGACCTTTTGTTCTCTATATTCCATGTATGAGTCATGTCATATAATACATGCCCTTCTACTTCTAACTTATTTTGCTTGCATTAATCTATTATTACATTTAAAAGTATCAATTAGAAAAAAACAGTATTACAAATTTGGCCAATGTAGTAAGGAATATTGTGATGTGTTGTTTAGTACATTTACCCAAAAGGGAGAATGAAGGAAGCCAATATTTATTTGACAATTATTTTCAAGGCATTTTCACACATGTGGTTTAACTTTTGTAGCAATGAAGCAATGTCCTCATTTTACAGAAGAAAATAAGTCACAAAGATGTTTATGTGTAATGACTGTCTCTTAGCTAGTAGTAGTAAGGTAGTTTGTTTTAATCCTGTTGCTTCTAACACCAAAACCCTTACCAGTTCAAAGGCATTATACCACATACAGTGCTATTAAGAAGCCAGGGTAATCCCTTGGAAAGAAATGAAATGGTAAAAAAAAAAATCTTATCTTACCTTTGCTTTAAATATGGCACTAGAGAATGAGGATTTGGGGAAAACATGCTGAGTATTTGGCTATAAAAGTACTGAAGGAGTGAACTCTAAATAAAGTTACTGCAGGGGCTCAAGTTGCAGGACATGCTGGGTTTTCATGTACTGGAGGAAAAGGCAAATAGATATAATGTTAAAAATCTGAGATTTTTCAATTCATTTTTTTTGTTAATTAAGGACATTAATGATTGGATTGGGCCACCAAATGTTAATGGAGTGATTAAAGAAGTTACTATTAATCCAGACACTACTTGTGGCAATGACTGGGTGTGTGAACACCGATGGCGTCAAATCAGGTGGGAATAATGATCTAGAGATACCGTTTAATAATAGACATTCTACTTCTCATTTTATTCTTTAACTCAATTGTTGTTACTGAGGTAAAGTTGGTTTCAAACATTATATGTGATTTAGGGCTATAGGTTCACATTGTACATCTTATTTTAGATTGTTGAAATATTCATCAACTTTTTATATGGTATTTTGTTTTTAGGAACATGGTTATGTTCCGTAATGTAGTTGATGGTCAACCTTTTACAAACTGGTGGGATAATGGCAGCAACCAAGTAGCTTTTGGAAGAGGAAACAAAGGATTTATTGTCTTTAACAATGATGACTGGTAAGTGGTTATAACAGAAGAAAGCGTATTTTATGCTAATATGTTCTTGGTTCCTTCTTTCCCCTTCTAGCTCTGAAACTTTCTGGTGTCTGAAAAGTTCTTAAGTTAGTAGATTAAAATATCATAGAGATAAGAAAAGGATCAGAGTCAATTGTGATAATGCTTATTCTTTTGATTTCTTTTCTATAAAGTCTTTCTGTCCTGAGTAGAATTATGTTTTGTTCACCCTTACATATGATGTGCATATACAAGGCACACAAATGACACAAAACAGTTAATATAAAGGTCTTGAAATCATTAAGGACATGCCATACAAGGTGTATTTTTGTAATAATGGAAATATACTGCCTTAGTACTGAAATACCTTTTTTCTAGATATTTTTCTCAACTACTCTTATATCTAGTTCTTTAGATACTCTTGTATCTAGTTCTTTTTTTACTTCCCTGCTCTCTGAACAAGTAGCATTTTTTTTAAAAGATTTATTTATTTATTTATACAAGCACTGGGTATAGTCAGAAGCGCAGGAGGGTGAGAGAATTCACCAGAGCCAGAGCAGGGAGCAGAACAGGCAGACTGATGAAGTACACTGCTGAGGGATCAGCGGGTGGCAGGAGAGGTCTGCGCGCCATGTGGGACCCTGGCCTGGTGGCTGGGGATCAAACAGACACTGCAGAGGCTGCAGGCAGCTTCACAACCCAGTGCTCAACCGCTGCGCCACCAGGGGAGGCCCACAAGTAGCATTTTTTAAAGCTTACGTATAAAGATTATTTATCTTAGGGTTAATCATTCACCTCTAGAAATTTTGAGTTTTAGTTCTGAGATTTCTCCTTATAGATTTTCCATTGGTGATAATTATATCTTCTGCCTCTAGTATATTGCTTCCCTCCTGCATAGATCTATGCAAGCTGTTTCAACGTCTCAGTTGAAGGCCAACTTCCACTCCTATGCACCTCATTCTATGCCAGATTATGATTTACTATCAAAAAATAAATCAAATATACCACTTTCCTTACGAAAGAACCCATGGCTTGTTCTTTAAAGTCTGTCTTTTGTGGATGGGAGAACCATAATAAATGTATGAGGCAGCTTTATGTTTTAAACCAAATGCTTCTTCACAAAAATGCTAGATTATGTTTATCTCCAGCCCAAATTCATTTTAGCCTTTTGAAAGAAAGGGGTTTTTAAAGAAATAGTGAAATTTCAATTATTGAAAGTAATTGATATTTTCTTCAGTTTGGATGAGGACAAACTTAAAATATTTGTGTTCATCATAGGAGTATTTTTATCTAAGGGTAACTAACAATCCACTCAAATCTTCACTGATATTCCTTAGCCTCATTTTTTGGTAATATTTATGATTGATAAGGGAATTGCTAAATCTTCTGTAAGATTACTTTTGGTTCTTAGAAAACTATATATCTACTGGAGACATCTTTGTGTTTTGATTTTCTTCTCACTGAGTCCATGATTGTTTAACATTCCACAGTACAAAGTTGTTTGTTTAAGATAGCATGTATGCTTGTTTTTCTTGTTGTTGAATTCAGGTTAATTTTAAATTTTATTTTGCAGGCCTTTGTCTTTAACTTTGCAAACTGGTCTTCCTGCTGGCACATATTGTGATGTCATTTCTGGAGATAAAATCGATGGCCAATGCACAGGACTTAAAATCTATGTTTCTGGTGATGGCAACGCTCACTTTTCTATTAGTAACACTGCTGAAGACCCATTTGTTGCAATTCACATTGAATCTAAATTGTAAAATGTGAATTAAATACATATACCCAGAGAAATAACCAAATGTACTTCCTCTCTTGTGTATACGTTGGTTCTTACAATGCAATAATTTTTGGTACAAGCTGTAAGTAATCAACTTGAAAATCCCAGAAAAGCATGGAATCATATGTAGTTATACAATAATAATTACAGTCAACATTTGTTTATATTGTAGAAGACTCACATTAGCCTTTTTTGTCAGAGGAACTGCTAAGAGAGCTCAGGGAGTTATATTGGCAAGTAATATTTGTTGCCATTAACACCATTAATCCAGCTGTGTGCTAATTCACATATATATTTCTTCTCTAGTGTATTTCTAACAACTAGTTAGAAATAACTGATTTATTGATAATTCCTAAACAAATTTACAACATTAGAGTAGCATGAAGACATTTTTACTCTTACTAAATTAAAAATTTAAAGCATTCTAAATTTCAGAATCTATATTTTTCAAGTATACAGTGTTCACAGAAATTGTCTAGTGTCTCTATATTCTTTTTTCTTTTTTTTTTCTCTAATGGCTTTAACTTGATATTGTCGAATGGCTTTTTCTTCCATCTCGTAAGTCCCTTTATAGATGGATGTTGACTTAGGGCTTTCATGACATCATAGAGTCTGGATTTTCTACCTTATACGCTATTATTTTTCCTTCACTTTGACTTTATATAGGGAATTCAATAAGACTCATCTAATTCTTCTTATAACTGTCATGTGTTTTTCTTATTCTTGAGTGAAAAAACAGAAGCCCAAATGTGGAAACTTATTTTCCCATACAAATATATCTACAGTTACCCCATCATTTTTTTTTACTTTCCCCCTTTCATGACGAAGACAGTCTACCCAATGGCATTCCCTCTGTTTATGCTAATACCAATCATTCTATTCTCTACCTTGCAGTCAAACTGATCTTTTCAAACCAGAAAATGACTACAATCACCACCTTTCCAAACTCTTATCAGTAGACTACCATTAGCATAAGAGGCTGAAATTCTTAACAGACCTATAACAAGACCTATCTACCTCTAAAGTCCTCACCTCACAAACTTGCTAATCTTCTAGTTATCCAGACTCACCAAGCTTCTTTTATGTCCTCAAGTTCAACTCAAGGAACAATCTGTTTTTTTCTATTTGAAATGTTCTTTTCTCACCTCAGTGCAAAGGTCACTTTTACAATACATTGGCTTTTATCAGGATTAGGGCAATACTCTTATTGCTATCATGACTTTCTATACTTATCACTCCTCATAATATTAGGGATGACATCTATTTTTCTCACTATTGAATCATTAGCCTCAGACAGTGTCTGGCATATTTTATGTAAGAGCTCAAATAATTTATGAAATAAGTGAGATAGTGAAAAGAAGATAAGCAGAGTATATCAATTTTAGAGGAAAAATAGTGTGTATATATATATATATATACACACACACTAAAATAGTATATATATACTAGAAGTACTATACTATTACATATATACACTAAAAATAGTATATATATATATTAGTGTGTATATATTATATATTATATATTATATATATATTATATTATATATATATTAGCGTGTGTGTGTGTATATATATATATATATATATATATATATATATATAGCTTTGGAATAGGGATATTCTTCTCATTCTCTCTATAGTTCTTCCCAAGTTTAACGAGTTCCTGATTAACCCTGATTTATAGCTTGTGTCATAGGATCTGAAATGAAGCAGAAAATATATTTGACAAAATTCAGCATCCTTTCATGATAAAAATCTCTAAAAAATAGGTGTAGAAGGAAAGCACCTCAGCATAGTAAAGGTCTTATGTGATAAGTCCACAGCTGTCACAATCAATAGAGAAAAGCTGAAAACTCATATTTTATTCAGAAACAAGTCAAGGATGCCCACTCTCACTACTGCTACTTAAGTAAGGACTAAAAAATCCTAGCCAGAACAACTAGGCAGCAAATAGAAATAAAATATCCAAATCAGAAAAGAAGAATTAAAATTGTCTGTTAGCTGAAAACAAATCTATTATATAGAAATTCATAAAGGCTTCATGAAATACTATTAGCACTAATAAAAAATCCTGTAAAATTTAAGAATATTAAACCAACATGCAAAAATCAGTAGTTTCTATTCACTAACAATAGCAACAATAACAAAAAGCACTGGGAAGGGAAAAGAAGAAAGCAATCACATTTACAGTAATGTCAAAACAATAGACCACTTAGCAATAAGTTTAAGGAAGTAAAAGACCTGTACACTGAAAACTGTAAGACAATGAAGAAAGAAATTGAAGAAGCCATAAGTTAATGGAAAGATAGCCCGTGCTTTTAGATTAGAAGAATTATTATTTTTAAAATGTTCATACTATTGAAAGTAATGTATAGATTCCATGCGGTTCCTATTAGAATTCCAATGGAATTTTTCAATTGTAGATTTCTACAATTATTGCTGAACACAAAAGTCCCCTAATAGCCAAAGTGATCAGAGAAAGACAGAGAAAACTATAGGTATCATACTTCCTGTGCAGTCAACTAATCTTTGATGAGAGTGCCAAAAACACATAATAGAAAAGGATAGACTTTTTAATAAATGGCTCTGGGATAACTAGAAATAAACATGCAAAAGAATGAAACTGGACCATTTATCTTACAATACTTGCAAAATTAAATCAAGATGGAAAACAGACTTAGCTATGGAACCTAGAACCTTCAGACTCTGAAAAGAAAATATAGGATTTAATGGATGTGATGCAAAAAGCAGGGGGAAAAAATTAAAAAGATAAACAAGTAGGACTACAGCTCCTGCACAGCAAGGAAACACATATTAAATGTCAAGGCAACCTACGGAATGGTAGAAATTATCTGCAAACTATGTATGTGATAAGGGTTAGTAGCAAAAATATAGGGGAACACTTGCAACTGAGTAGCTAAAAACACAAACAACTTAATTAAAAGTGGAAAGTGAAACTGAATAAACATTTTTTTTCAAAAAGTCATACAAATTGGCAATAGTTGCATAAATAGGTACATTAAAATTTGCTCAAGACCAATTATTATCAAGGGAATATGTAGCAATGCAAATCAAATCACAATAAATGATCACTTCACATGTATTAGATGTCTATTATCAAAAAGACGAGATAACCAATGTTGGCAAGAACGTGGAAAATGGGAGCCATGTACACTATGATGAGAATATAAATTGTTACAGCCATTATGGAAAACAGCAAAGGAGTTCCTAAAAAAAAATAAAAAGAAAAATAGAACTATGATATTATCCAGCAATGAATATAGGTATCTTGAATTGTTATCTGCATTTCTTCTAGGATTACTCGCATTAGTCAAGATGTAGAAATAATCTGATACCTGAAGAATGGATAAGGAAAATATGGTATATAAATACAGTGAAATATTATTCAGCCATATAAGAGAAGGAAATTCTGCCATTTATAAGAATATGTGTGAACTTGGAGGATGTTAAGTTAAATAATCAAGACAGGAAGGAAGAAAAATAATATATGGTGTCACATAGCATTGAAAAAAATAATAAAGCTCATAGAAACAGAAAGTAGAAAATTGATTGTCAGAGTGAGCTGAATAGGAAATCGGAATGGGAAATATGACAAGGGTATGTACTTGATAAGATGAATACATTCTGAGGATTTAAAGCATAGAATGGTGACTATCATTAATATGGAAAATGTACATTTGAAATTTGATGAGAATAGATCTTGAAAGTTCTAACCAAAAAGAAAAAAAGGGCCTCCACAGTAGCGCAGCAGATTGAACATAGCACTATGAAGCTGTCTGCAGCCTCTGCTGCATGGGCTTGATTCCCAGCCGGCCAGGGAGATATGCACATGGCGTGGCAGACCTCTCCTGTCTTGCCTGCTGCTCCCCTCAGCAGTGTATTTCAGTCAGTCTGCCTGTTCTGCTCTCCGCTCTGTCTCTGGTGAATCCTCTCACCCTCCCATGCCTCTGGCCTGTACCCCAAATTTTGTATACATAAATAAATAAATCATTTTATTTAATTAATTAATTAATTAGTTTGTTTGTTTGTTTGTTTTTTGTTTATACATGCACTGGGTACAGTCAGAAGCGCGGGAGGGTGAGAGAATTCACCAGAGCCAGAGCGGGGAGCAGAGCAGGCAGAAGGACCAAAGTACACTGCTGAGGGGAGCAGCGGGCGGCAGGAGAGTTCTGCACGCCATGTGGGACCCTCCTCCAGTGGCCGGGGAGCAGCTGGGGATCGAACCGGCGCCGCAGAGGTCGCCGGCAGCTTCGCAACCCAGCGCTCAACCGCTGCCAACGGGGAGGCCCAATAAATCATTTTAAAAAAAGAAAAAAAGGCTTAACTAGATGACATGATGGATGTATTATTTAATTTGATCTTTGTAATCATTTAGCAATATATGTGAATATCAAATCATCACACTGACTCTTTAAATATCTAGTTTTCTTTGTCAACTATTCTTCAATAAAGCTGGAGGGAAAATCATGTGAAAGTCATGTAGTTTGACAAAACCCCCTAATGTTTTCAAGATTTTTAAGCCCTAAGAGCCATCAAATTTTAGTAAGATATGCCCCTAATATGTCAAACAACTACTCTTAAGACTGGGAATATGATGCCACACTGGTATGAATACAATAAATTTGACATCCCTATATTTACTATGTTCTTAGAACTTTGTAATACTTTTTCATGTGTAATAACATGTTAACAGTTTCTTCCTGTAAATGTTTCATTTTATATGTAGGAGTAACTTTCTCTGTAAAATAATGTCATTTTTCTTCTCATGGAGTGAAAATAAGTGTTGAAAAGTTATTATTATTCATGATAAGAGTTTCACTTGCATGTCAGAACTGAACAAACAAGCATTACCGTAGAATACGACTGATCACAAGAATGACTTAGACAGTAGCTCAGTAACTACCCAGGGTAATCTCAATATTCGGATTATTCTTCTTATTATTATTCCCATTCAGCTTCCAATTAAGTGCACCTAGATGCTGGTCTAATATATGATAAAAACTTCCAAAAAGACACGTATGTTTACTAAAACAACTTTCTAAAGGGAATTGGCAAGAATGTGGTGTTGAAAAATGCAATAGTTTTTAGAAAGAATAGAAAAATCTACTTGTTTAAAACAAAGTTTTTATAACAATTGTGTTTTGTTCTTAAGCATAATCAAAACAAATTCCTTCTTCCCATTTTAAAGTGATTGGTAAAAATTTCAGGGTCTTATCTCAGGACCAGTTTAATTGAGTTTTATTTATTTTCCTTTTTTTTTTTTCACCCCTTACGATTATCTTACACACTCAAAAAGAAAGTAACCATAAAAAAGAAGACAATCTAGATATGTCAAATGTAGAGCTGTAACTTAGTTTGTTGAATAAAATCATAAGATTTTAGAAGAAATCATTTAAAATTTCCAATAAAAACAATACTAAAAAAACAGAAGGGGAAGTGATATACTTAAAAAGACCTTTAAAGGTCTTTCACAAGAAATTGAACAGATGGGCAAACACAACAGTTTGTTTGCTCTTTCTGTCCTTGAACATAATTCTGGGGGAAAAAAGGGAAATGTGACTTAGGTAACGTGTAGAAATAGGTGTGTTGTAAGAGTTGAGGTATGAAAAGCACTTTCACTTGAGTAAAAGGTGATATTTATTATTTCTCTATAATTAAAACTCAGTCAAATCTATTTTCCTTTGCTATTTTTAAGGAATTTTTGAGTCAAGAAGCAATTATATTTTCATATTCAATTCAATAAATGGATATTTTCCAAGTATGTCTCTGAACCTCAGTTTTCTCATCTGTAAAATGAAAAGAATTACTTTTGTTGGTTTGTTGTAGTAAATGAGAACCCATATAATGTACTCACTGCTGTTATGGTTAACTGTATGTTTTTCATCTCAGGAATGACGTGTCACAATGTTGAATGTTGGCAACTGGTAAACTAAAAGAAGAAGAAAAATTACAAGAATTGGAGTTCACAGAAAATAATTATTCTATCCTTATTTGAAATTCTGACAGGTTTAGCATTGTGGCATTAGCTGAAAGTTAGTTGATAGTAAATCCACATTTAAAAGCTTAGTGTTTCTAATCCAGTTCTAGGTCATAGGATCTGGATGAATCTTCTATTAGAGACTTCAGCCTCAGCATTTTATATTTTGACTTTAGATGTGGTATAGGGCCACAACTAAAGATAAAATACATCTGTATATTATAATGAAAATTCACATCAATCAATCCAACATGTATTTATTAAGTACAGGGCACTCTTAAATATTTTGAAATGTTACCTATATTTTAGTACAGAGTATATTTGGGAAAGCAAAATTATATGATACATGAAAGAAAATAAGTAATTGTGTATAATAAAGGATAGTGGATAGTAGGTTTGATTTCCAAGGAGAAATATTAAAGCATATACTGAAATGCTTCCTCCTTCTAAGGAGGAAGGTAAAGCTTTGAGGATAAAAATTTTGATATGGATAAGAATAGTTTGAATAAAAGAGGGAGCGGTCACTAGAAGAAAGGGTATGACAAAATCAGGAAAAAATGAAAGAAACCACTTGATTAATGGGACTGGAGAGATGAATTTCTACTGGGATTTAGTAGAAAATAGGCTATTAATGGTAGAATCAGACTAAAATAATACATTTCCTGTCAAGACTCTCCTATTAGGTTTGATATGTGGATAGAACCAACAGAATTTCTGAATATAAAGGATATCACTATTTTTTTAAGATTTATTTATTCATTTATACAAGAACTGGGGTACAGGCCAGATGTGTGGGAGGATGAGAGGATTCACCAGAGACAGAGTGGGGGAACAGAACAGGCAGACTGACCAAAGTACACTGCTGAGGGGAGCAGTGGGCAAGACAGGAGAGGTCTGCCGCGCCATGTTGGTATCTCCCTGGCTGACTGGGATCAAACCTGCATTGCAGAGGCTGTGGACAGCTTCACAGCGCTGTGCTTAACCACCTGCGCCATCAGGGGAGGCCCAAGGATATCACTATTTATACAGGATATTCAAATTACCACCGGGTAATTCTAGGAATGAGCTATCATTTCTTATAATAATATTAATGCAAATTAGTTTCTTCAGTTTTAGTGTACATACCTTTACACTTTGCTTCCCTTCTCCTGCCAGCCCCAACTGTGTAATTTAAATGAAACTGAATTCTATGGCAGTCCACTAGCACAGTGGTCTGTCAATCTTTGAAATGTTTCTGATTTGCATGAAACAGTATTTGTCAGTTCTCACTCCAGGCTTCTATTGTCATGTATTGAGATAATTGATTTTGAATGACAACCTGCTTCCTGCTTACTATTTTTATACCATTAGGGATGGAAATAATAGAACTACCCCTTGATTTAACTGTCAATCAAGTGACACCTCTAGCACACTATAAAAAAAAATCCTAAACCTTCCAGAAACTGTTGGTTTTTGTGATATTGCTGACTTTGAAAACAAATGTTGAGATATATCATAATGAGCATCAATATATTTATCATAATGCGTTTTAATATATCAAGTTTATGGTATATTTTTCTATATTATGATTATTAATATATTTTAAAAATATAAAAAAGTTACAGCCACAAAATTCCTCTTCATGAGAGTAAACTTTCATTTGAGAAGAAAAACATTATTTGCTATAATTTCAACCTTTTCTTCTAGATACCAAACCAATGAAGAATTTACATTAAGTGGAAACAGCTTTTAAAAGGGAGAAAAATAACAGAACTAGTATCTCAGCATACTTTTTATTAAAAAGGGCATGTTTTCTACAAAATAGTTAAATTTTATAGAAGATTAATTTTTTTAAGATTTATTTTTATTTATACAAGAACTGTGGTACAGGCTAGAGTCCTAGGAGGGTAAGAGGATTCACCAGAGAGAGTGGGGATCAGAACAGGCAGACAGACCGAAGACACTGCTGAGGGTAGCTGCAGGCGAGACAGGAGAGCTCTTCAGCACCATGTGGGTATCTCCATGGCCAGCAAGGAATTGAACTCGCGCTTCAGAGTTTACAGACAGCTTCAGAGCGCTGGCCTCAACCCACTGTGCCACCAGGGAGTCCCAGAGGATTAATTTTATAGGTATTATATGGAAATATTTTTAGCATGCATGTTCAGAGACTTCTGAGTATATATAATACTCTTCCCCAGATTTTTGGGTCAAACTCATTGTAAAGCAATCAAAAGAATAAGGGAGATAGAGACCCAAATACCATCTTTATTAAAAAAAAATGATAAGGAGAATATAGTTTCTATCAATAGACAGGTGGCATCCAGTAGTGAACTTAAAAGTTATAAACATCCCCATACAACATATTGACTTGGGGCAGGGCTCCCCAGTGGCAGAGCCTCCAGAAAAAACAAACAGGATTGCTTTATCACACACAAATCAGTTCCAAGAGAAAGACAAGAAGGAACTGGGTTATGTGTGTTCAATATTTCTTTTTTTTTTAAGATTTATTTATTTTTATACAAGAATAGGCCAGATGTTACATAACCAACCACCTCAAATCTCAGTAAATTAAAAAAAAAAATGTTATTTTTCTTGTTCTAAAGTTTGCAGTTTATTTGGGGCAGCTCTGCTTCACAGTCTCCCAAGTTCTCTAAACAATGTGGCAACTGCCATTTTCCTTCTTTATATAATGGCTTCTTTGATGCCTGTTAAGTCACCATGTGGTTTACCTTTTGACCACTATAGACCATGCATGCCTTCCCTGCTGATACTAATTATCTTCATAAAAAGGCCATACTATAGTTAAGGCACACTTCTGTGCCTAAGCTGTTAATAGGACACATTTACTTACTGATGGGCAGGAGTTTTTGATGTGACATGGTCTTATTTTGTTTTAGGAAAATCATTTCTCACCCTCCCTGACAAAGATTTGTTGCATAATTGCGAGTCATTGTTGCCTTTTATTCAAATGTATCGCAAAGATTTTCAGTTTATATGCATAGTTTTCTTCTCCAGGCTTTAAAAAGCAACATATAAAAACTTGTCAAAAAACCCATCTGACAGATGGAATTAATAGTTTACTATTCAGAATCATTCCTTTCCCTTAACTCTTTGATCAAGTTTTGCCTTCCTTTATGAATCATTTCCTCTAGTTTTCCTATCTCTTGGGAGAAAAAAAAAATCTTGCCCTTTGCATTCCTTCTTTATTGATTAAATTCTTTCTATTATTACATCTCTGAGAATGTTGAGAATCCTACCACAAAAACAAAGCAAAACAACAAGATATTTCTGATTGGATGTATTGGACTTATCATTTCTTACAGACATTAAACTTACAGGCTGAACTCTAAAAGATACAACTTCATTATCTCATCTTATTCTTAGATCACCAAAAAGATATATCTCAGCAGATTAAGACCACAAAAAGCCTAACAGTAAAACAGAATGGAGTATACCCTGTAGGAAGCAGAAACATTTCAGGAATCTCAATGGAGCCATTATTTTCTGTCAGAAACTAAAGAGCTATGAGAATCATTTCAGCCATCAATTCTATTCCTTGTTTTCTTATGTGAATGTCTGGGACTGTCACTTTGGACCCACTTTAGCACCTGAACATGCTTCAAATCCTCCATAGTCCAGCATACCCAGATAAATAGTTCTACTGAGAATTGATTATTGTTTCACTTGGTCACCCAAATGTATTTATTATGTTAGCAATACCATTGTTATAAAATTTGAATGCTTATGTCAATGCTTACATATTGAAATATACTTTTTAACTCATGCTATGATTTTTATTAACATTTAATAACTTACCTTATCTGTATTGAGATAATCTGTATCATTACAATTTGGCTTCTTACATTGTCTGAAAAGGATTAAAGCTGGTATTCTAAGAACATGCCCTTCACTGGTTGTGTAAATAAAACCGTAGAATGACACTTCAGATGAAGTTAGTGTGATTTTAATTGTCAAAAGCCTTTCACAATGACACTACTTGTGATGGTTAAACCTAGTTGCCAAATTTGGGTTGCTCTAAGATTCAATGAGAGGAAACCAAGTCAGGAAAAATGTTTCTGTAAAACTGTCACTTAGGGGCTTACTCAGATGCTCTGGGATACAATATGGGGATGAATGCATTAAAGAAAGAAGATCTTACATCTGGTCAGGTTGGAACCCTTGGATGGTATCCTAATGGAATAGAAGTCACAGAATTACCTTCTCTATATTTAGATTCTGTTGCAGCTGATGTTCTGTGGTTATATATATTATTAATATCCATTAACCTCAAAATAAAATGTCATATTGAAATTGAAGAGGGATGTTGGGATTTTGCAGAAGATTGCTTTTTCAAATGCAATGAGATATAAAATGGAGGCTGTTTCCTAGTAGTACATTTTATGAGAACTGGGTGTTATATTTTAGGAATCCTGCAGATTTTTATCTTAGGTGCTTATATTCAATCACTGTCAACCATCTCTGTAATTTAATTTGATTAGGATATTTACTTTTCTTTTTTTCTTTGGGACAACTGTTATTCTGTTGAAGATTTGCTATCCCTTTCCAACACAGAACTGTTTGTTTTCTGTTAACTTATTGAACAGAAACTTTAGAACCCTCAGAGGTAAATGAAATGGTACATATGAAAAAAAGTGCCAATATTTCAGCTGCCATATACTACTAAGTATATTTTTCTCTTGTTTGACATATTGTTTAAATCATCATTGTGGTGCATACACACACTTGAGGAGTGATTACCACCAGCAAAATAAAATTCTGAGTATGAGAGGTAAAAGGATAAACAAGACATGGCCCATGTTTTGGAGGACGTATCATTTGCTGGAAACTGACCAGTAGCTCCCTATATGCTCAGTGAATTTTGCATCCAATTCTCTTGTTAATTAAAATATATAAAAATGAATCAAAAATATAGAGAAACGATGTTTCTTATATAAAGCAATATTTTCCACTGTATCCTTGAAATGAATTAAATTCCTTATGACTGCAGATAAAAGTTGACACTGTATGTAATGATTTAAAACAGTTGAAAATCAATCTAACATTTGTTTTCCTCTCTTAACCTTTATGTTTGCCTGTGCCAATCATATAATTTTAGAATCCGAAATTGTCACAAAATTTGATCATTTGCTTTACAAAAACTTGTTACATATTTTCAAAGTTTATGTAGGCTATTCTTAGTTTTTAGTTCTCCTCTTTTAAAAATAGGTTCTTTCACTGAAAATCAAATACTTGAATTGGAAGCAAACCTGTTATTGTTTTTATAAACTTCAAATAAGACAAATTTTAGTTACAGCAACAGAAAAGCTTTGTAAAATGTTTTAATATCTTATGTTTGACGATAACAGATTAAATGTATTTAACCTTCTCCTTAGTGGAAACAAAAAATAATAAGAAAGAAGTCTTTTGGAAAAGTTCCTTTCAGTTCTAATAAAACTATGAAATTCTAACCTAAATAATCAACTATTATATAAAGGTCAACATAGAGAGTGAAGTTTGGGTAATGTTTAGAAGGTATAGCAACTACAGGTTTTGTGTATGATCCAACCCTCTGACTTAAAGATATTATCAAAGATTTCTTTCTTTGAACAATGAGCTACTAGTTGTACAAATCTTGTCCCATATTTGAGAGCAGGAAAAGTTACAATGAAAGTACACCTTTCTGGAATTTATTAAGATTTGCAAAGAGTAGCGAGAAATGCTTGGTGGTCAGCTTAATAATTATCCATTATTATAGATAATGGATAATAATTAACCAAATAATTAATTAGTATCCAAAAAGTCCATTTAGGGGTGTGAAATAGTTAAAACAGTTTACTTCTATTCATTCTCTTTAATACAAGATATCCTGGGAGACAGAACAGAAGGTAGGTAACCTGGTCTAATCTTATCAGTTGGACTTCTGGGGGAAAATGACTACTAATATTTGCTAAGATGATGAAACTTTATCTCTACAATTCTCTTTATAGAGTGACCCTGGCTAAGTATTACCTATAATAAATAGAATCTATGAGCTTGGTGGATTTCTTGTAAATTGTATAAAAGAGAGATGCTTTATACCTTAAATGTGCTTGTTGTGTGGGATTTCCCTTCTATAAAGTCTTCATCTGTTTGTTGAGCAAGATACTCATGTCCTACATAAGAATTGCTATTGATACTGCAGTCTTCTATTTTATCTGAAGCTCTTGTCTGATCTCTTGAAATTATTAGTAAAGTTAATTCCAGAATAAGATCTCTGATTCACTTGTGTCTGATTGTGTCTAATCTATTCTGAGTTCATTCGGGGAAGTAAAATACACTCTTTAACACAATTAAGGAAACCTATAAATAAGTTGCAATGAATCATACAGATATTCTGGTCACTTGAAAGATATTGAGAAACTGGCAAAAGCACAATAAAGAAAAAGATTATCTTAAAGCAGACACAGAAATTTTCATGAAAATTATTTTGAGACAATAGATACAAAATGAAGTTGTCCCAATTCACATGATCACTTCCACCCCAATGCACACATACAAAGCTTTAGCTAGATTAATTATTCATGATAACAATGAATAATAATCAAAACAGGAAAGCTGGTAGATTAAAGCTTTAAGAGTCACTAATTATTAAAACCATTGTGGAATCCACATTTCTTTGTCAAACAATTTAAGAAAGAAATCAAATAATATATTACATATAAATGCAGGAATTCCAAACAAAATTCTGAGTTCTTATATTTCATTGTTTTCCTCTTAAAAATAGAAATATATTTTTGTCCAAAAACTCAACTTTTCTGAAGCCACTAGCAAAGATGAATTGATTCATTATTTAATTCATGTCAGCCCAAAACCTAGGTAGTCCCGTATTCTCACCAATATATTAAAATTAAATTTTGGAAAATACTGGGGATCTCCAGTATTAGGGATTTGGAAAATGCTTTGCACACCATTACTAACATGGTGGGCAGAGTTGGGTTTTGCTAAAGAATATTATAAATTTGTACTATGGCACTTTGAAGAAGTAGACAATCCCAGAGAAGGATGATTTGAAATGGACTTAATCTTCGAGGAAGAAACTGTTCTCTTCTTTTTCTTTGGACTATGGGGAAAATCAAGTTTATTGTCTTGAATTTCTATTTTTCTATTCTTGATTCTAACTTCTCCCAGATGCCAATAATGATATATATATATATATATATATATGTATAGATATGGAACATAAAAGTTCAGGGCAGTAAAAGGCAAGCACGGTCAGGCTCCAGAATTTCTAGGAAGAATTTTGGAAGGGGACAAGCAGTGACTTGAGTGATGCCTACAACAGAGTTATGGGCAGTGAATTTCTGTATGATCTAGGAATAGATGTGAGAAAACTATTCCTTTTCCACATATAACACAAATGGTGATGTTGATGGCTTGAAGATATGTTAGAATTGTCCCTGTAAAGATTTTATATTCTCCGTTCCTCCCACATGTCTCAGGTAATACCTGATATCACTTTGTATTTATGTCAAAGGAGATGCATAAGCCAATTTGGAGGCCCAGTGTGGGTCCTAAACCATTCCCCAAATCAAGGGATATTCTCAAATCTCTTGGGAAGTTTAAGCACAGATCAAAGTAGATTGAAGAAGTTGTCTGTTGCTATTGACTTTCTATCTTTCATCAAATCAGTTTAGTGACATTAAATTTTCAACAGGTTTATATTATTTAGAAAATCCTTGATAGATTATTAAAGTTAAATATGTATTTTTGTACATGAGCCTTAAGCTCAAAAAATGGAAGCTTTATTTTGAGGGAAAAAAAGATTTGTCTGGAAATAATAACTCTTCTTGGAGTTAAATCATGCTTGTTACATGAACGTTTTCCATGCTGCTAGGTCAGGTGTGACCATGCTCTTATGCCACCAAGCCTATCATTACATGTCACTCAGAAAAATGCTGACATATTGCCAATTAGGATGAGTCCTCCTGTCACTGCTGTCTTAGATTTTATTGCTTCAAGATGAATTCTGTGCAAGTGTGTAGCTATGTCAGGGATAGTAAAAACAAAAATCAAAAAGCTAAGAAAACATGTTTAATATAATTGGGAGAGTGAATCCATGTATAGGTCAGGCAAGGCTACACTCTCATTATTCCAGAAGAACTGAAAAGACTTCCAAAGGGGCAAATATCTTAGACAACTTAGAAAAACATTTTCAAAATTTGTTACTTCACTAATGGTGTTTTAAGTTAATAAAAATGTAATTTGAGGACACTCATAAAAGAAAAAAATGTTAAGAGGAAAAACCTTAACAATTATATAAATGCCTACTTATATCTAATGGTACAGTAAATCTTTTACACTTAACATATTGTATGATACACAAGATTTAAAAAAACATTTGTTGAGTGAATTGATACATGTATATTTGAAAGAAAATGTAGTTACTCATGAATACTAGCATGCAACCTCTGAGAAACAACTCATATTGAAATGAATTTGGAAAGGATAATATTATTAAAAACTAGTAGAAGTGGGTTTTAGTATGAGACAAATTTCAGTTTGAATGCAGTACATGCTGTTTTGTTTTGCGGCTGTGTGCAATTTTTAAAAAGTTTTTGCACCTTCATGTTGTTAAATAATAATAAATAAAACCTAATTCACATAGTAGTTCAAGAAAGGGGTAGTATAAAGGACGCAGTGCCTGCCAGAATTGTATTTGTTGGTCTAATAAAAGCCTTCTTCTCTTGACTAGAAAGAGTAATTAAACAATGTATTTGTAGAAGTTAAGGTAGGTACAAGTCAATTTAATTTAATTACATCAATAGATTATCTTCCCTTAAACATCTCCAAAATTTTTTATTTTATAAAATTGAATACATATATTGAAATAAAAATTAAATATATATAAATTAACTTCAGAGCACTGATTAACTTAGCAATGGTATTACTATATTGCACATTGAACTACAATTTAAAAGAATAATAAATTGTAAATATATGCAATCATTTTCCTTATGCAAACTCACAAAAACATCTGGTCTGTAAGTAGTTACTATCAATTTAAATATTCTATGGAAAATATAAGTTTAAATATGTTTTCATATTATTATAAAACTTTATCATTTGATTGAATGGATGAAATTCAGTAAGTTGTCTAAATGTGATTGCATTTATTTGAATAGCAATGCAACATGGAGTGATAGAAAGGACACTGGAATAAGACTTCAGAAGGTTAACTTGCAGGGCCTCCCTGGTGATGCAAGGGGTTAAGAGGCAACCTATGAAGCAATCCACAGCCTCTGCAGCACAAGTTTGATCCCCGGCCAGCCAAGGAGCTACCCACATGGCAGAGCAGACCTCTCCTGCCTCGCCCGCTGCTCCCCTCAGCAGTGTATTTCAGTCCGTCTGCCTGTTCTGCTCCCCGTTCTGTTTCTGGTGAATCTTCTCACCCCCCCACACCTCTGGCCTATACCCTAGTTCTCGTATGCGTAAGTAAATCTTTAAAAAAAAAAGGTTAACTTGCAATAAGACTGAAACTAACAGTGTGACCCTGGGAAAATCATATCCCTCTACCTGTCACAGGATGCTGGACAAGATGATATTTAAGGTACTTGATAGAGCCTGTCTTCCTCAGAACCTATTTTATGAGAAATAAATTCCCAAATAATAGAAGCTGAATAATAGAATAATAAGACAGTTATGAGAAAGAAGTCAAACACATGTGTATTAAAACATTAAGACATTGATGAAAGAATTGAAGGCACAAATAGAAAAAGGCTCCATATTCATGTATTAGAAAAATAATATTGTTAAAATATCCATACCACCTGAAACAATCTAGATTTTCAATGTAATCCTTAACAAAACTCCAAAGGCAGAGATAGAGAAATAATTCTAATTATCCACAGAGATAGAAAAATAATTCTAATTCATATGCAACACATAATTTCTAGAAAGTTTGGGGATTTGCTCAAAGGTGATCCATAACAGATTTGTTTGCTAGGGTAAATCCCCACATGCTCTGTCCATATCATGTTGCTGAAAATTGAAATATTAGGAGAGACCACATGTAACTAGTTTACTGGCGATGTTTGCAAAAATGCCACCAAAATAGTGTAAGAGTAGAATGTTTATGAATAAGGAAAGTAGAGAATGAATATAAAAGATTAGTGGGCCCAGTGTAATGTCACCAGTTACATGACAACTGACTAGGTAGTGTCAGGTGTTTGGCAAAACATGAGCAGGAAGGAGAGAAGATCACCTTGTGTTATTTCCAGAGAGACTTCTCTGAAATTGAGTCTGTTTTCTGATGAATGGTATAGGAGGTAAAGAAAAAGAATGTAAGAATGATCTCTAAATTTCTGATTTAACTTACAAGATAGATGTTGCTATCATAAAATGGGGACCATAGCAAATATGAGTGGAGAATTGAAGGTGAATAAAGAAGTAATGGTGAAAGAAGTGGGATAAAAATGATACTTAATTCAGATTTGAACACTTAAGCCAGACACTGATGTTCAATGAGCAGCTGGACATAGAAATTCAGGCTTTATATAAAACAATCTTTGCTGTATATATGTACTTGGGAGTTGTCAACATCGAAGTGGCAATTGGTACCTGAAGGGAAGTTTTAGTTCTTTTTATAGAGGAGAGAGGAAGGGAGAGGAGAAAAGGAAATGGGAAAGATAATACAGGGGATAAAACATGGCTGGAGAAGTCAGAAGTGGGACTTAACCAGTGTAACAAAACAGAGGAGTTAAAAGAAGAAAAAGTTAAAAGGAGACACGGAGGCAGAAAGGATGAATGGGCAATGGATATCTTGCCATTGGTGCTCTTGCAGTATCAGTAGAGTTATGGAACTGGAAAAAAATTTGTATATGAAAATCATATGGGAAAAATAAAACAATTAAAAATGACCCATGTCTAGGGGCCTTCCTGGTGGCACAAGGGGTTAAGCATTGTACTATAAAGCAATCTGCAGCCTCTGCAGCACGAGTTCATCCCTGGCCAGCTAGGGAGCAACCCACATGATGCAGCAGACCTCTTCTGACTCGCCTGCTGCTCCCCTCAGCAGTGTACTTTGGTCAATCTGCCTGTTCTGTTTCCCATTCTAACTCTGGTGAATCCTCTCACCCCCTTGTATCTCTGACCTGTACCCCAGCTCTTGCATGCATAAATAAATAATCTTTTAAAAATTTTTTTCAAAAATGACCCATCTAGAAGTCTAAAGCATAAATTCAGTGAGAACATAAGAATAATTTGAAAGCAATCTGCATAATGTGGACATTACAGAACAAAAACAATTTTATAAGAGAAATGTACGTGTTCCAGGAGATTAGTAGATGTTTGAGAAAATGTAACTTTTATAGATTTTAATTTAATTGTACACATTTTTGGTAGTTTCTGTTTTTGTAGCTTGTATTTTCACAGTACTAAAGAAAGCATTTAGATTTTTAAACTTTGCGGAATTGCTAGCTGAATTGAAATAGATAGCTCAGCTTCTCTGATTTCCATTTACATGCTCGACAAACTGCCGAAAGAAAGTAGTTTAGCATGGTTTAAAACAACTTTAAGAGATTTTCAGCTGTCCTATGAATACATCCAATTATACTAAATATGACTTTCAAAATTACTTTTTGCTATTAGCTGGACAAGTTAGTATAGAAGGAAGTGGCTTGTCTAGATATAGGATACTAATATGGACTCGAACATTTGATATATCCAACTAACCCTCTGCACAAGGAAGACAAAATTACAACTATTTATTATAGATAAAACTTAATTAAGAAGAAAGAGTTGAGATTTCAGGGTTGAATTATTTATTTCAGAGCCAGGTATTTTTTTTTTTATTAAGTGGCAGACAGGTCAATTAGAGTTCGAAATATTATCTGTTGGATATTTAGATGATTGCATTGTTTAATTTTGTTAAGAAATTGGTTGCACTGAGAGGGGAGACTCTAGAGTCATAGAATATTAGAGCAGAAAGATATATTTGTTATCGTCTTATCAACTCCCAAGTCCTAATTTATAAATGAAGAAATTATAACTTGAAAAACATAAAAATCCTGTAAATTAGGTCTAAATGGAGTACCACAGTAGAAGATTTGGAACAAAGAAAGATTGACTTCCCATCACTGGGGAAACATGAGGATGTGAGTTGTGGGTGATGAGCCACAGGGAAAATGAAATATATATTGAGAGGGCCTGCCTGGTGGCTCAAGGGGTTAAGCACCGCACTATGAAACAATTACAGCCTTTGCACCATGAGTTTGATTCCCGGCCAGGCAGCTACCCACATGGTGCAGCAGACCTCTCCTGTCTCTCCCGCTGCTCCCCTCAGCAGTGAATTTCAGTCAGTCTCCCTGTTCTGTACCCCACTCTGTCTCTGGTGAATCCTCTCTCGCCCACACCTCTGGTCTGTACCCCGGCTCTCGTATGCATAAATAAAATAAATCTTTAAAAAAAAAAGAAAAGAAATATATATTATATATATTGAGAGTAAAGGTAAAGATCAAATTCCATGCAAATATGTACTGAAGCAATTTACTAGTTACACAGTAACATGTTGGTTACTAGTTTGATGAATGACAGTTCTTATTCTAAAATCATCATATTTTAAATACCTCAAACTATAAAGTTAAAACCAAAGAAACTAGTGCCACCCTTTACTAAAAATAGATGTCAGAGCCATGGTGTTCATTCTCCTATATAAAATTATACCTTAGCTACTTAAACACTGACTGCCAAATTAGTGAAAGACAGAGAGAGAATTATCCATGAATAAATTAGTACAGTTATAAAAATATTGTATTTGTGCTCTTTCTGAAATGATCAATATATTGGTTAAGATAATTGTAAGTACACCAAATTTCAAAGAACTAAACAAAACAGTTTAAATAAAATGAAATACACCTGTACAGGAACCCTCTATGCACGCATAGATTCAAAGAGTATATAATGACTTTGGAGAAAGATAATTTTATAATAAGTAGGAAACATGATTATAACAGAATATATAAGATACAGAAAATGAAAAATTAAGTGAAAAGTTAAATAACTTTCTATGACTCCATTTGCTAATACAGAAGTGCTTGTCTTTGTGCTCGTCTTTGCTAATTTCATCCCATTCATTGTTGCTGAAGGATAAATGTCCCATGTCACTTTGGCCTGTGGATTATTCCCTGCTGATTAATAGAGGACCTGAAAACTCACAGGAAATTTTACCACTCCCTTAAGTTCCTAGACACATTGGTTATGAATTAAAAGTGCCTAGAATTATGGCCAAATTGAAGAAAAAGTAAATGAAATGAGAAGTTGAGGCAGTGATCTGAAGGGAGATATTGGTGGGCATGTGTGGTGTCCTTTCTGCCATTTATTATCTTAACTACTGAAACAAATTAAAGTGGGACTATTTATGCGAGGAAATATAGGTTTTTGTCATAATAATATAAATGTGACTATCATGACAATATTGAAGACTTAGGGCAAAATATTAATTTCTTAAATTTTAAATTGAATTTGGCTAACTAATACCTACATTTGACAAACCTAATGAAAAGATGCATGGAATTTTTGTTCATGTTGGAAAATACTCATTTTTTAAAAACACATTTCTGGTAGGATATTTTATTTTTTATTATTTTTTTAAATTTTTGCATCGAATAACTGAGGTGTTGGTCATAGGTGTGTATGGGGTGTGGGAGTAATCACCAGAGACAGAGTGGGGAGCAGAACAGGTGGATCTACTGAAATACACTGCTAAGGGGAGCAGTTGGTAAGAGAGGCGAGGTTGTCTATGTCCTATGTGGGTTAGATCCCTGGCTGGGGATTAAACTCAGGCCTTAGAGGTGATAGCACTGAAACTTAAGCCCTAGGACAGCAGGGAGGCCTCAAAATACTGATTTTTGTATAGAGGCTCAATTTTTTCTTCCTTTAGTTTATGAACCCCTTTTTCCACAAGTCATCACTACCTTCAATGAAAGCACTTTGAGGAGGCCTCCCTGGTTGCACAAGGGATTAAGTCTCAGCACTATGAAGCAGACACTGCAGCATGAGTTTGATCCCTGGCCAGGGTGATGACCCACATGATACAGCAGGCCTCTCCTGTCTCACTCGCTGCTCCTCTCAGCAGTGTATTTCAATAGATCTATCTGCCTGTTCAGCTCCCCACTTTGTCTCTGGTGAATCCTCTCAATCCCCACTCTCTGACCTACACTCCAGCTTTTGTATACATAAAAAGATCTTTTTAAAAAAGCACTTTGAATAATTTACCTCACCATTTCTCAATGCAAATGATAATATATAGTTTAATATACAAATGCTAAATGCATAGCAATATAAATATATACACATACATTCACACACTTTCACAGGGAATTCTCACATTTTAACTTCTCTTATTAATCATTATTTAACAACATCTACAGTGACTTTCACTTTCTGGCATAGCTATAGTAAGTTTATGAATGACAACTTTAATTACAAAGAGTACTTAATATGCTGCCATGAATCTCGAATTCAACTTCATTAACATATTGTAGAGGTTAAGCTTGTAGTGAATATTTCCCTTTTTAGCTGTTTAAAGTTACACTGACATTCAGAAAGAACAAGGATTAGAAGATTATCTTTTAATTTTATTGTCTTGAAGGATCAAGTTACTTGACAGAGCAGATGGACAGAAAAATATAACAGAGCTCCTAGATTCCAGTATTTATGTAACTCAGACATAGATGAGACTATCTCATCATTTAACTCTGCCAATTTCAATACATCCCATTCCTTGTTGCTGAAGGATAAATGCCCCGTGCTACTTTGGCCTGTGGATTATCTGCAGCTGATTACTAGAGGACCTGCAAACTCACAGGAAACTTTGCCACTCCCTTAGGTACCTAGAAGAATGAAAATTGGGAGTCTTACCAAAATGAGCATTAGGAATCTTTCCATTGGAGAAACTAATCCATACAACAGGACAGATATCTGGAAAGCATCTGGTTTGTCATAGGAGTCATCCTCTCCTTGGCATGTCCTTCTCCTCGAAGACAAGGGCATCCATCCTCTTCTTTGGCTTGGGATATATACCCCCACTTTGCCTCACTGGCTGCAATCCATGTTGATGTATATTCCCTCTAAGTATATAATATAATTTGTTTTTCCCCTACTAATATGTCTGATGTGAATTTGTTTATCCAACCAGACCCAGAAGAACCCAAAGGGGTTGGGGGATGTTTCTTCCTTCCCAATGTTACATAATAATGCATTTGATAGGAAAAATAACTAATAACTAAAACTTTATTTATGCTATAGTCATTATTTACTTTTTGTATTAATATAAATATAGTATTCATATTAGCATTACAAATATGGCTGGATATACACATGTACAATGTATATATATATAACCCAGTGATAACTAATACATATATTTGTTTCATGTTTTTAAGTCATCACAGTAAAAAGTGTTCAAATCTAAAACACTATATTGGTCTTGTCCAATTTTTTCTTTTATTTTCTGCTTTTCCGTTTGATATGATTTTCACCCTGAAAATATATTTAAGTATGCCATGTTGCATGTCTGATGGCTCCTGGCTAAATTTTGAAATAGAAATCAAAAATCTGTTAATTTCAAACTGCTAAATAAATATTTCCCCATTTTATTTCTTAGAACACATTTAAAATAACTTAGTTTATTTTAGCTTTAAATTTTTGGCTTTAGCATTTGAATTTTTAACACTGTAGGGTGCAGGGGAACATTCCCCCACCCATCTCTGTTCTTGGGCTGAATGAGCAAACAAGTCAACGTCAGACAGAATTATAAGAGAAAAAAGAAAATGTAATTACTTATGTATGGACAATTTACATAGCTGTTTATGTTCTAAAGTAAATGGGACAAACCAAGGGTTTATATCCTGTGACAGGAGTCAGGTAAGGGTTTGGGGTGTCAGGTTTAGAGGAGTGGGGTCTCACATGATAGACTGACTTTTTATGACAAAACCTTGCCTCCAATTGTCCCAGTTGTTTGCCCTAACTTATTACAGGTTTCCCTGATAGAGAGACTATTTTTGGTGATGTTCTGAAATCTAGACAGTAATCATTCTTACATTTAAGTTAACTGTTTCTGCAAAGGCTCACGGAGCCTCCATTGACCTTATTTCCACATACCAAGGTAACACACAATGGAAAAAGCTTGTCTGAACATTTCTGGGGAGACCTATCCAGCATCCTTTTACATTTGAACTTTTATACTGGTAGAAACAGAACTAGAGGGTCTCCCCTGTGACTTAGGGGTTATTCTCGGCAGCCTCACTGCCAGAGCATGCCACAGCCTGAATGCCTCAATTTGGTCCCTGGCCAGGGAGCTGACCCACATGGCACAGCAGACCTCTCCTATCTCTCCCCGCTGCTCCCCTCAGCAGTGTATTTCAGTAGATCTGCCTGTTCCGCTCCCCACTGTCTCT